>NC_058104.1:14545000-17232500 GCF_020171115.1 Neogale vison
TCTTCCCCATTTTGGGGACGTTTAGGTTCAGGAAGCCTATGTTGGTCTGTATAGGTCACAGACTTAGAAATACCTTGGTTCAGATGCCCGGAGCTTAGAAATGGTGGCTTTTGGCAAGTTACTTAATGTCTTCAATTCTCACCTTCTCACTGTAACATTGGAATTCTAAAACCTACACAGTGGAGTGCGGGGAGGGTGGGGACGTGTTACAGTGTTAAAAAAGGCGATCTGTGTCAAGTGTAGCATGGCGTATTTCCTTCTTCTTCCCATGTGCTAACCGTAACCATGCCACGTTCTGCCGGGTTGTTTCCTAACTGCGTGATAAAATTGGTAAGCAAATCCCCACAGACGCTTTTGCTTCATTTTGGATCTGTATGTCGAGGAGAGTTGAGCTGCTGGTTCTTAAGGCCTGTCACGGAAGTCTCTTCCGGAGAGACCACAGACATTCCTGCAAGAGCGGATGAGTGTCCGCCTCACCTCAAGGGTGCCGACATTGTGTATCAGAGTTTATGGGTTTCTTTTTTTTTTCAACTTTGAAAGATTAAAAAAGAAATAGACCTTCTTAATCTGCATTTCTTTGATTACTGGTAAAGTTGAGTACTTTTTTCCTTAGGTTTATTAGCCATTTGTATTTCCTCTTCCATGAACCTACCTCTCTGCCTTTGAGGGCAAGAGGGAGTTTCCAAGGGCTCCTGGAGAAAAGAAGGCCTGGGGTCAGGAGCTGCGGGAGCGGGGCTGGGGGGAATGAAGAGCCTCCGGGGAGCCGCCAGAGGACCCCTGAGTTCCTAAACCTGAGTGGGGCTTTCTGTAATCTACATTTCTTGGCTACCTTTTTATTTGTTCTGTTAAATAGTTGGGATTTTTGCGAGGGGCTCTTCTCATTCCGCTCAAGCCCGTGCCCATCATTCTTCCTGGGCAGACGACCAGCGTGCTGTTCAGTGTGGGTGTGTGGGGGTTGGTTGTTTTTTTTTTTGGCTCCGGGAGTCCCATCGGTTCGCGGTGCACTGCTGTAGATCTTGCCTGAGTCTTTTACGATTCCTGCCACCCAGCCAGGAGCTGTGACGGCTCCGCAACCTTCCTGGATTTAAATCTGTCGCTGGCGTTCTCCTCGTGGTGTTCCAGAGCAGCAGAGCCCGTCCATACTGATGTCTTCATATCATTCTCTCCTTCCCGGATTTATAGAGTAAAATAAACCCTCTGCCATAGAAATGCTTATTGATTACTGAAGTACATAATAAAGCCTAAGAATAAAGTAGGACCAAGTAATGGGTCCCGTTCCTGGCGGATGACTGTAAACCCTGGCCTAGGAGGCTCCCTTTTAATGAGGCGTCCAAATAGTGGGCAGTGAATGATAGAAACCAGACAAAAAGAGTACGTTCTGTGTGATTCCATTTATACATAACTCTAGAAAACATACAAACTAAGCTGTAGTGACGGAAAGCAGATCCGCGGCGGGGAGGGGCGGTAGGGACAGGGAGGGGAGAGCGGGATTAACAAAGGAGCCAGGGGGAGACTTGGGAGGGCTGGGGGTGCGTGTACTGTCTCGATGGGGGTGACGGTTTCATGGGTGGATCCCTGTGGACAGATGAGTCGGACACGCATTTTAAACATGACCGGTATAGTCTTGTCAGGGACAGCTCAATAAAGCCATTAAAGCCACTTGAAATAAAAAGTAAGCAGCATAAAGGGACAATCCATGGCTCATTTTGTGCTAGAAAAGTTGTTCTCTTTTCTTAGGAAGCTCTATTTTAAGGAATATTTAGGAGGACTTGTGAGACTCCGTTTCGCCTTCACATTTGGATAAATGGGGGTTTCAGAAGACGGAATGGCGCCATCAGAACGGAAATCAGACGGCCTGACAAAGGCAAGAGAGAGCCCTGTTCTCTCTGGATCCCTTTTCCTTCCTTATATCCAAACCTTAAAGATGGCTTTTTATATACTATTTTTGGTAAAATAACAGAATCTGAGCGCTCTAGAAAGCATCATTAGTTCCCTTCTCCCCCGGCTCTTTCTGTTGTTTTACCGCCCAGCCCCCCACCCGGGAAGGGGTTCTCTAAAGAAGGAAGGGAAGGTGGTCCAGAAGGCGAGCGGTCTGAAAGGGGCAGCCACTGCAGCACGGAGAGATGTTTGTTTCCCTTGCATTTTCACTCTTCATTTTTGACCCAGTGGGAAACGCTTTACAACGTCGCCATGCCCTGGTGCTCTGATGGCCTCTGTCACAGGGGTGTGTGACAAAGGCCAGGAGACAAAGCACATGAGGCCAAAGACGGGGCCTGCCTGCCGAGGCGCTGGTCCATTTCTCCCCTCTCGAACGTTGTTTCTCTTCTCCGGCCTCACGGGGAGTCACTCAGGGAGACTGAAGCTGGAATTCGTACAACCCCTTTTCAGTCCCCTTGATTTTAATCAAAAATACACAATTATTCTCTTCCTCCAAATAGAGAAACTCAATCCCCATTTTAAATTCAATTATTGTAATTGCAGCATTCAGAAAAATAGCACATTCATTTTCTAATAAGAGATTGTGGGTACCAAATTACTGCATATAGTATGTCAAAACAGGAAACTTGAGCCTGGCAGACCAGTGGGTGTTCTTATCTTGGCGATTTGTGCTTTCTTGCCGACAATTTATAGTAATCCTACCCTTCCTTGTTTATGATTTATAAGATAGGCTTTCAAGCCATCCTAAAATCAAGGCTGTTGTTAGGTAGAATTTAATTTGAAATGCCGGTTATGAAGATGATGGATTCTAAAGAGGGGCAGGAGTGAAGTGCCTGGTAGGGGAAGGGGGAAAAATCCGTTTCTGGGTCGTCTGGAACGGGAGGCCACTTTGTCTTTGGACCTTCTGGAACAGTCCTCTCACATTTGTAACCCACGTCATCTCGGGCCGTATTTCTGTTCCTTTAGCTATGCCTTTCACTCTCTTGCATTTTTAAACCAAAACAACAGGTCTGACGGGCAGGAGGTTGCTCATGTGACCGCGACATCTCAGCCACGTGAGAGCCCCGTGCTGTCTTCCGTCTTCCGTTCCATGGTCGCTTCATTCGGCTTGAAGTGAGTCAAATGTAAAGAAGAAAGATTCTAGGATTTTGAGTCTCCTGAGTTTCTTAAGAGAATAACTTAAAATTGGACCTCTTCGGGTGTACGGCGTTAGTTTCTTCGGAGTTTCTTCTGCCTTGAAATTAATTCTTGTGTCTTCCTCGTGCGCACATTCAGACGCCCATATTTTCAGACACTAACGTCTCCGTTCCGTCAACCGCTCTACCTTTCTCGATCCCCTCAATTACACAGTTTCCGTGACACCTGCCCTCAGATGGTTGGCTAATGGGATTTATGACGTCATTTTTGCACACGTATGCACGGAGCACCTTTCAGGCATCAGATTTCGGAAGAACAGAATGGAAGTAAATGCTGACCAATGGAGTTGAAGAGGCAGAGAAGTCAGAGAAAGCCTTCATGCCGACGGGAAACAGGAGGCCTTCCCGAGTGGGTGCAAGTCATCTGGCCCGTTTGTTGGGTGTGCCTACCAAGGGCCAGGCATTTGAGTTAGACTCCCTCCACCAGTCTCGTGTGTGCGATTACCAACGCTAATGCTCCCAGAAGCGTCTGCCTCCTCCCAAGGTTACTCCGATGGCAGGTCTTGTTAGATGAGTCCTTGAGTTGGCCTCGTGTATATATAAATTCTGGGCCAAAGGCCCTCCAGGTAGCCCCGAGCCCTGAGTGCTTAGAATCCCTGGACAGATTTCAGGATGGCCGGCTTCCTAGCTGCACCGATAATCCCCGGACATTTGAGATGCCCTGTCTGTCTAGTCATTCATTTTGCCGGTTTGAATTTGAGGGAACATCTTGCTAATATCAAAACCCACAGGTCATCACTAGGCCCTGCATAGTCGACAAGTTTGACTCAACTCCCATATCTGGGCATTTTACTTTCGTTCCTATGCACGGGTTCCTGGCTGCTCTTTGACTGAAGAGCAAATCCAGGTTGTATCCACACAGAAACAGGTGCCTCAGAAACCTAAAGGAGCACTTAGAAAATTGAATTGTGAGGAGATTCGCCTTGTGGGTGTAGCCATACCTCATGTGACCGTCCTTCCCCTCGTGGTGCCTCACAGACCCCTTGTTTCGCACGTACTGAATTGAAGGTCTGTAGCAACCTGGAATTAAGCAATTCTGTTGGTGCCATTTTTCCAACACCGCTTGCTCAGTTCATCTCTCTGTCACGTTTTGGGGATTCTCGTGGTATTTCAGACTCTTTCCTTTTTATTATATTTGCAATGGTGATCTGTAATCAGCGGTCTTCGATGTCACTGTTGTAATTGTTTTGGGGTGCCCTGAACTGTGCCCCCACCAGGCGGTAGGCTTACTAGGTAAGGGTTGTGTGTGTTCTGACTGCTGCACTGCCTGGCCGTTCCCCCAGCTCCCTCTCCTGGGGCCTCCCTATTCTCTGAGACCCAGTGATTTTGAAATCGGGCCAGCTGATAACCCTACAGTGACCTCTGAGTGTCCAAGAAAGAGCCACAAGTGTCTCCCTTTAAGTCAAAAGCTGCAGATGATTGAGCTTAGTGAAGAAAGCTCATCTAAGGCCAAGACAGGCTGAAAGCAAAGCCTCTTGCACCAAACACTTAGTCAAGTTGTGAATGCAAAGGAAAAGTTTTAGAAGGAAATTAAAAGTGTTATATCTAATGAACACACGAATAAGGTTGAAGCAGCCTTATTGCTGACGTAGAGAAAATTTGAAGGGTCTGGATAGAAGATCAAACCAGCCACGACATTCCCTTAAGCCAGAGCCCAATCTGGTGCAAGGCCCTACCTCTGTTTAATCCAGCAAAGGCTAGGAGAGGTAAGGAAGCGGCAGAAGCACGGTTTAAAGCCAGTAGGGATTGATTTAGGAAAGAAGCCACCTTCCTAACATCCAAGTGCAAAACTAGAAGCTGTGAGTGACCCAGGAGATCTAGCTAAGATCGTCAATGAAGAAGCCTCAAGGGATCCAGAAGATCTAGCTAAGATCGTCAATGAAGAAGCCGCGAGTGACCCAGAAGATCTAGCTAAGATCGTCAATGAAGGGGGCTACATCAAACAGTAGACCTTCATGTAGATGAGACAGTCTTCTTTTGCAAGAAGATGCCCTCGAAGACTTGCATAGCTAGGGAGGAGACGTCGATGCCTGGCTTCAAAGCTTCAGAGGGCTCATACAACTGGTGAGTTTAAGCGGAAGCCAGCGCTAGTGTACCATTATGAAAACCTTAGGGCCCTTCAGAATTGTGCTGAAACTACTCTGCCTGGGCTCTATAAATGGACATGAAGCGTATGTAATGGCACGTCTGTTGACAAATGGTTTACTGAATATTTTAAGCCCACTGTTGAGACATACTCCTCAGAAAATAAGAATCCTTTCTTTCTTTCTTTCTTTTTAAGATTTTATTTATTTATTTGACAAGGAGAGAGATCACAAGTAGGCAGAGAGGCAGGCAGAGAGAGAGAGAGAGTGGAGGAAGCAGGCTCCCCACTGAGAAGAGAGCCTGATGCAGGGCTTGATCCCAGGACCCTGAGATCATGACCTGAGCCAAAGGCAGAGGCTCAACCCACAGAGCCACCCAGGCGCCCCTCCTTTCAAAATATGACTGCTCATTGACAATATACCTGGTCACCCAAAAGCTCTGATGGTGACGTAGAATGAGATTAATGTGATTTTCATACCTGTGAACACAACATCCATTCTGAAGCCTGAGGGTCAAGGCGTCCTTTCAACTTTCGAATCCCATCACGTAGGAAGTACATTTCATCAGGCCGTAGCTGGCATAGGTAGCGATTTCTCTGATGGATCTGGGCAGCATAAATGGAAAACACTCTGGAAAGGCTTCACCATACTCAATGGCATTAAATACATTCGTGATTTATAGGAAGAAGTCAAATACCGACACTGAGGGGAGTTTGGAAGAAGTTGATTCCAGTGCTCACGGATAACTTTGAGGGGTTCACCACTTCAGGGGAGGCAGTCATCGCAGGGGTGCTGGACAAGAGAGCTGGAGTTGGAGCGGAGCCTGGGGATGGGACTGCATCGCTACCGTCCCGTGCTTCCTCTGCCTGAGCAAAGAAGGTGGTTTTTGAAGTGGGATCTGCTCCTGGTGAAGATGCTATGAAGACCGTGGCAATGACAACAAAGGACTTAGAAAATGACACAAATGTCGTTGGTAAAGCAGCAGACGGGTTTGAGAAGATTGGCTCCAGTTTTAAAAGAAGTTCTCCTGCGGGTGAAATGCTGTCAGACAGCATCGCATGCCACAGAGAAGTCGTTCATGATGGGGAAGGTCAATCGATGTGGCCAACTTCATTGCCACCTTATTTTAAGAAATGGCCACAGCCACCCCACGGCTCAGCAACCACCACCCTGATCGGTCTGCTGCTTGGCCACACCGAGGCAAGACCCCAGACCAGCAAGAAGATGACTCACCAAAAGCTCAGATGATGGTTCGCATTTTTTCGCAATAAAGTATTTATTAACTAAGGTGCATACGTTGGGGTTTTTTTAGACATGGTGCTGTTGCACACTTAATAGACTACAGTGTCGTGTAAACATAACTTTTATACGCGCTGGGAAACCAAAAATTTCATTCGACTTGCTTTATTTCGATACTCATTTTATTGCAGCGGGTAGAACCCAGCCTGCGCTATCTCCCAAGGCATGCGTGTGTTTTATCAGTGAAATGAAACCGTTTGTTATTCTACTTCGGGAGGGAATGATAGTTTCTGTTTCTGCTTCTTTGTTTGGGCTGTTGTTTCTCCTTCTGTCCAGTGTAGTAGAGAGTCTTCAAACACCTCCCAAGCAGAAATTCTTACAGGATGTGATTTCCTGTCTGGCAATAAAATCATAAAGAAATGAAACCCAACATTTAAATAACGGTCATTGCCTCATTTCCGTGTGTGATATAGCATTTCTTTCATGAAAGAGTTGGACAGAGTAAAGCTCTTAGTATTTCTTTCTGGCTGCTTTCACATGCTTGAACTCATTTCATTCTAACAAAAATTCCATGTATGTACCCTTCCCGTTTACTGGCTGGAAAAGAAGGAAGGTGGCCTCCAGGATATTGTGTGTCTTTGCCAAGACTGCATGGCTGCTAAGTTAGAGGGATTAGAATTTGAACCTAGGTCAGCCTCAGATTTCATGAGCTCTTTCCTGAGCCAGGTACTGTGCTAAGTTGTCCTCCGAAGGTAGAGCTGTCTGGGGTGGGGTAGAAATGGGGCTGGCTGCCTGCATTCGCTGCCTCTTTTCGGTTTCCGCCTGCCTCTACCCATGCCAAGCAATTAATCAGAAAGATGTTTTTCAAGTAGTCTCTTTGCACAGGGCATGAGCAAGTGACAGGGCTGTATTGTGCGTGCTGGGAACACGAGCTGCGGAGGACAGAACTGGGTTCAAGTAGTGCCTGTGCCGTCAGAAGCCTTTACTCGTCCTCTTGAAAACACAAGGGTCTTAACACCTCCCTCCCTGGGCTGTTGTCAGAACATTGTTTTTAAATGACTGATGGCTGTCGGCCAGCTATTGTAGGGGAGAAGAGGGTTTGAGAGAGGGTTCCTGTGCAGGATGCCTACCCGGAAAGGGCCGCGCGGCAGAGATAAGATGGGACACGCACGTCGGGAGCCAGGCTCTTCCAAAGTAGAGGGCTCAGAGCTGCTGGGCTGTCACGGGCCCTCCTCCCTCTCCTGTGCTCCCTGCGGCGAGGAATTGAATCTTGTAGGTGCTACTTAGCACGGAGAGCAGGAGCTGCATCCCGCACCCCACAACGTTAGAGGCAGGAAGGGTGTGCAGCAGCGTCATTACCGGGGAAGAGGAACTCCGAGTCTCCGGCACTTTAAGATGCTTTTACTTTGAGTGTTGGAGAAAATAGAACAATTACCTACTGAAGGCAAAGTGGATGAAAAAACGTCTCTGTTCATACTGCCCGATCGTTTAATCTGCACAGATTCATCGTGCCTTCCCGAAGGTGGTTCAGTCCAGACTGTCTGTTCCTTTCCCAGGCTAGGGCACACGGCGATCGTCCGAGAGTCCCCACAAAAGACAAATTTCCAGCTCCAAGGGGAGATACCTCTGAGGGCTTATCCTTCAGACATACGCAATGAGGAGGAGGACGAGGGAGGAAGGGGGAATCCATAAATCATCAAATCGGTGTTGAGCATCTTTTGGGGTCCTTAAGACGGCCCTAGGCCCTGTGATGCTTCCAGGGACCACCAGAGTGCTGTCGAGGAGCTCACCACCTGCCAGGGGAGCAAGACTTATAGATGCGAAATCAATGAGGAATTAATTGTGTTCTATTGAAACCGCAGCCAGGTAGCTTTCCAGCACCTCGCAGCATCTTCTTAAGAAAAAATACTCCGTCTTTGTTGAAGAATGAATGAATGCCTGCTTTCTGACATCTGCAGAGCGCCTCCTACAGATGACGCGTGGGTCTGCACCTTTTTTTTTTTTTTAAGATTTTGTTTATTTATTTATTTATTTGACAGAGATCACAGGTAGGCAGAGAGGCAGGCAGAGAGAGAGGAAGGGAAGCAGGCTTCCCGCTGAACAGAGAGCCTGATGCGGGGCTCGATCTCAGGACCCTGGGATCTCGACCTGAGCTGAAGGCAGAGGCTTAACCCACTGAGCCACCCAGGCACCCTGGTTCTGCACCTTTTAATGTCATATATATACACACACACATATATACACAATAATTTTATATATATAATAAACAATTTTATAAATATATATTTTAATATAGATTAAATATATGTATATATACATTTACATTATATATAGTATGTCATATTATATATAATATACATAGTATGTATATATATATTTATAAAATTACATATTATATATATAAAATTACAGCATTTTATACATATACATAATTATTGTGTTATCTATGTGTGTTTTATCATTGTATGTTTATGAACATGAATGCTCCCAACAGCCCTGGGAGGTAGGTCCCTGTCAGCGGCCCCATTTGGTCACCAATTAAACTGAGGGGCAGAAAGGTCCAGTTCGTTGCCTGAGACCCTCCAGATCGTAAGGAGCAGAACCACGATTTGAACCCAGGCACGCCGATCCCACAGGTCTACGTGAGAGAGCAGATGCGCTTTGCAAGAGCCTGTTGCCGTTTTTGGTTCGGACCGAGCGCCACCAGACTGTGTTATCTGATCCTCTGGCTTTGGCTTTCCCGAGGCTTGGAGCTGCCTCCCCCTTCCCAGCACCTGGACCGGTGCAGACCACCCCGCGCACGTCCCACCTTCCTGGGCCCCGCCGGGTCTGTCGTTTGTCGTTCGCCTTATGGAGCACATTTCCAGACGAGGACGGTTGCTGCGCTTTGAGGACATGCGCACGGCTCGCCCTCACCTGTCAAGCATGATCTTGTATTTTACCAGGCCCATTATGAACGCAATCTTTCTGTCGAAAATTTGCATACCTCCTTTCTTGAAAAGTAATGACAGCAATTTCTTTCCCTCCGCTCACTTTCTGAGTGTCTCATTTAACGGCACCTGTGAAACCGACAGGCGCAGAGATGAGAAGTGAAAGAGAGCAGTTGATTAAATCATCATCAAGCCGGGCCTCAGAAAGTCAATTCTGCTTGCCGTCTGCAATGATATCCTTTTATCTTAAAGTAATGAGCTATGGCACTTTTGCATCGGGTAATGCGATAAGTTCTATTAGCATGTTCCATTTGCCTCACAAGCAAGGGCAAGTCATTTTAGCTCGCTCGTATCGCCGCAATCAAAGCAATTGGCTTCCCAGGCAGAGAAGAAAGGGGAAAAGGCTCAGGGTGATTTCTATGGATCACAACACAGCGGAAAAAATAGACTCTTGTATTATTTTAACCCGTAACATGCTTTTCCTTCTTACTCATCAGCAGATTTGGGTTTTATTAGCTCACACGGGGCTCGGAAAAGAACCAAGGTTTGGTTGAAGCAAACCCAGGGGGCCCAGGCCCCACCCAATGGAACAAGCTGAGCTGGAAAGGGAAGGCGGTAGCGTTCCGGGGGTCGCACACGGAATGCCGCCGGGAAGGTCTCCCTGGCCATAATCATACTGTGGTCTCGTGATCAACTCTTGCTGCTAGCCATCTTCAAAGTCGTCTGTAATCGGTCCCCAGGAAGGTAGGGATTAATGCTATTGATGACTTAGAATCAGTATGTCAATGACAAAGAGGCAGAGGATCTGTTGCTTAAGCTTCCGAGGGATCATTTACAAATCACCGGGCCCTAGACTGTCAGTTTCACCTTTGGACAAGAAACTCATTTTTCTCATTTTGGCAACCACTGAGGCTTGCGGGCTCTGGGCTTTAAGTAAATTTCATCTTTGGGGTTTATGTATGTTTATACTTGGCAAAGTGTGATTTCCTTTATTCTAAGGGGGGGGGAAAAAGCTGAACTCCAAAGATTTGTGAAATACCCACTTCTTCCACTTCCAAAACCCCAACAATGTTTTGATGAGCTGAGTGGAAACTGACAGCATACAGATTGTTTTATGAAATATACCTGGGTTTGAAAGGGACGAGAATGGGGGAGAAATGTTGAAAAGTCACCTGTGACCTTTAGAACTTCATTTTTGGACAACTTGATTTCCGGCGATGTATTTGTACTGCTAATGGGTGGTCAGAAGGAGCCTAAGCACATAGTAGACACTTTTTAAAATTATTTGTTGAATGGAAGTGTGTGATCATCTGAGAGACCCCGGAGGAGAATAAGAAGTGTTCTGTTAGCCCCTCAGATCGCGCTGGCTGTTTGAGCCCTGGCCAATTCAAGCTGAGAACTTGCAAAAGTGCCAGGTTCTAAGAGCTCCCCATAGGAATAATAGGTCACCAGTACAGAATTCCAGAAGCTTCTGAAGATTTGCTCTGCTTTCTGCCTCCCGAACAGCTGAAGATTGGTAGACCTTATATTATTTCCTAATGCACTCGTTTTGTGACTGTCAGAAGCTTTCCTCTCCTCTCTTAAACGACTGTTTGGCAAACAGATCTTTCGATCACGCTTTTGCCCTTTTAGAGCTATTTTGTTTGCTCGGGCATAGTTACTGCTGAGGTGGAAGGGAAGAGAGCCAATGGCATCGTATTACCATCAGTAAGAGTACCTCACACCATTTTCAGGATTAAAAGATTCCTTTTATTTCAAGGTTCCCAATAGCTTTGAATTTCACTTCGAGCCCAAAGCCAATGCGAGCTCGGTGTAAACAGGGTGAAACGGGGCCTTTGTGGGGTGACAGAAGACACACAGCATCAGAGCTGCCATATGTGGACCCAAAATGGCACCACGTTCTCGCGCGTACGAGGAATTGGGCAGACAGGAAGATGGTGGCGGACGTGCTTCCCGTCACTGTGCCGCTCCCTTACTTCTTTAAATAAGAAAATAAGTGTCATGTTTTCTCTAGGTGACTTCTCCTGAAATTGCTTTTAGGTGAGGGATGTCTTTACAGTCGCAGATAAACCGCCGGCCCCAAAGGGAAATCGATTTGTTTTGTCACTGGCAAAGTTAAATTGTACTTGATGTTAGACGTTGTAGTTTACAAGTTGGGGTTCTCCCTCATTTTCCTCTTATTTCCTTTAGGCAGAAAGAAGAATAAAATAACTTTGTTCAGTGATGGCGTGCGGCCCTGACATCTTTGGTGGCAGTGATAAATGGATCTGAGATACAAAATAACTGTTCCCGCAAGGTCCATTGAGCAGAATAGAGAGCGATGCCCTCCTCAATGTCATTGTCTGTGATCTATTCAATGATTGCCACTTTCTGCTTAAGAATGCATTCCATCACGAGCTACCTGGAATTCCATTGTTCCTTCCTTCCGAATGAGGCGGAGAGGTGTCGCCGACCCTGACGCCTTTCGATTTGGAGCCGAGTCTTAAAACAAGATATTGAGATTCCCAAATGGAAATGAGAAATGTTTGCTTTCGAGGAATACACCTAAAATCATCATCGTGTCTTGTCTGGGCCTTTTAACGGAAGGCATTTCTCCCTGGGCCCCAGTGCCAGGCTCTGCTAATGGTTTTGACCCTGTACCCTGTGTTCCAGCCTCCGCCACATGATATTAAGCCGTTGACTTAGGCATTGTTTCCCACACCTTCTTTCTTTGCAATTACTTGCTTTTTCAGAATCCCAGTTTGCTTATGTTACCTGGAATCAACCACAGTGTGAGGAATTCTGAAGAGGAACAAGGTGGATTTGTCAATAGGATCGAGCACCGTCCACCTTCCCTGTCCCAAGGCACTGACTGCCCTGATCTGCCCAGAGCTTCCTCTCTAGTGGGGATGGCTCTCGTGGCAGACAATGAAAATACAGTATTTTGCCAGGGATGGAGACAGAAACAGTTAATTCTAAGACGAGTACTGTAACTGTAAGAAATCCTAATTCTAAAAAAAGCATCGGATAATTCACAGAGGAAACTGCATTTTTGAGGGTAGAATTCCAGGCAGAGGACTTGATGAGCACAAAGATAGTAGGTCCCGGGCATGTGCGCGAGTGTGGCGGGAGCGAGGGGGTGTGAAGGTAGCGCTGCGCGACGTGGAGCGCAGACAGAGGCCGCGCGTGGGCCTCTCGCTCAGCTGTCTGCTGCGAGATTGCCGTGACCGCCGAGAACAAAGCGTTGGGAAACTTTTATAGCAATTCAGTGGAGTAATTTTGTACCTCTTAAACATAATAACACATATTTTTTATGTCTTTGCTTTTTTTTTTCATTTTCGTAGCCATTTGTTTTTTATTATATTTTCCAGAAGCATCAGTCTATGATGTTTGGGAAATTAAAGGAAACAAAGCAAAAACAAATGGTCCTTCGCCACGGAGGGCTTGAGAGGCCCTGTGTTGGAGGAGGGGTTGGACGTGGGGACGGCACGGGAGGGCTTTGTGGCCGTGGGAAGTGTCATCGTGACCACAGGGAAAATGAGGAGACCCGCCCTGGTCAGTAGGGGCTTGGGTTAGAAAACGAGGAGACCAGGGTCCCTGCAAGCGGCCCTTGGCCTCTTGTCGTGAGAAAACCAAAGGCCGAGGGAAGCCGTGGCCGTGGCCGTGGCCGTGGCGGTGCAGGTGGGGCGGATTCAGAAAGCCCGTCGCGTGGTGAGGGAAGGTAGGTCCGTCGCGCGCGGAGCCGAGAGTCCCGCGGGGACCGAGCGCTGGTGGCGTCCGCAGGGACCCGCGGGAGAGGGGAAGGCTTGCGGGGGTCGGGATGTCGGCGGACGGCTGCTCGCGTCTGTCTGCGCGGCTTCGGGAAGGGGCGCAGCCGGCGGGACGTACGTTGATGACCCGTAGCGTGGACGGTCGCCCTGACCCGGCCGCAGTGGCCGGGCCGTCCGCGCGCCGCCTTGTTTTCTTCCGCCCGTCCTCGGAGGGCAGCGCCGCGCGTACCCTCATGTTACAGGTCGGCACACCGAGGTGTTACAGGTCGGCGCACCGAGGTGTTACAGGTCGGCACACCGAGGTGCGCGACCGGGCAGTCCTCCCCAGCCGCGCCGCGGGCGGCCCGTGCGCACGGGGTTGTGCAGCGCGACAGGAGCACATGGGACGGAGGGAATCTCTGACGGCTGCCCTGGAAATCACGGGGAACAGGGGGACTGCAGTTCCGAGTCCGGGGACGCGGTGACATTATGCAGACGGGGACGGCCGTGAGCGGTACTAGGGAAGAGGGTATTGGTGGGTGTGTGAGGGGAACCTTCCAGAACGTTCCGTCCAGACCATCGACGTAACGGCACTGGGGAATTTTCTTACCTGATTAGTTCCAGTCCACATAGTGCATTACAGCACAGGCTTTTTTTTTTTTCTCTAGTTATGTTATCTATTTCTTTTTTGTCCTTTTTTTTAAATTTAACTTTATTTTTTCAATGTTCTAAGATTCATTGTTGATGCATCACACCCAGTGCTTTTTTTTTTTTTTTTAAATGACGTGATGGCAAATTTCGGTCATTAAACAAAATATTTGACACATGATGTGAAAACAGAGAAGGTTACAATACAGTAGAAATTTGTTTTCTTTTCTTAAAATGTGTGTGAGGAGGACGGAGGAAACACTGTAGGGAATTACAGGTGTACTGCTGTTTTCCTAGGCTCATGGGTGACTTTTAAAAATATCTTCAATAAATACACACTAATTTTTTTTAAAAGATTTTATTTATTTATTTGACAGGCAGAGATCACAAGTAGGCAGAGAGGCAGGCAGAGAGAGAGGGGGAAGCAGGCTCCCCGCTGAGCAGAGAGCCCGACGCGGGGCTCGATCCCAGGACCCTGAGATCATGACCTGAGCCGAAGGCAGTGGCGTAACCCACTGAGCCACCCAGGCGCCCCCTATACACTAATTTTTAAAAGGAGAAAATATTGGGTGGGTATGTGGGGGGAGGGGTTGACACGTTTAAAGGGTGGGCAGGAAGCACAAAAGGAAGCAGTTGGCCCCAGAATCTCCCTTCTGATTTGTGAACCCAGAGGAGACAGAACTGAAGATGGCGGACTTGGCTTCCCGTGCCGGCCGTACTGTGCTCCAGCACTAACCTGTTTCTGAATCGGGCTTTCGAGGCGTGTGGCTTGGATTTCCTGCTCCTCTTTCCCTCTCTTGTCAGTGCTGGGTTTGGGTCACGTATTTGTCTGAAGACGCGGCAACCAGGAATTTTTCCTTGCCTGGCCTGGAAAGCCCACTTGTTCCTTTTCATTTCTTGCTTTCGAAATGGAGGGAGATGTTTTCAGTGTCTCACAAAGGCCTTTGAAATCCAGTCCTGGGGAGTCCCCTGCCGCCTCGAGTTGGTCGTGAGCCTGCAACCTGTGTGCCAGGACACCAGTGCGGGACCCTGACATCAACGTGCTCACAACGGTCCCATCAGCTGGGATTCCGTTGGTGCCTTCGACGTCGCACCTCTTGGCCTCACGCAGAACGGATGCCTGAGTCGGGACGTGGCTCGCAGGGAACCCCGTGAACAGGAGCTGGCGTCTGGGGACCGGGGAGCAGACACTTCTTCCTTTGACCTTGCAAGACCTAGAACCATTTGGCCTAAAATCCACAACGCGCTGAGCTCAGGGCGTGAAAGCCGCGCAGTGTATTAAATGTGAATTTAGACCCTGACTCTGCCCGCACCGACTCCATAAAACAGCCCCTTTTTCAGAAAGCTGGCCCGTAAACGGCTGCCAGCGAGGCAGAAAGACTCCTTAGGACCGTGGCTGGCTTTCCGTCTGGGGTTGTCAACAAACCCCCTTTATGAGTGGCGCGGACCTCTTGCATGAGTCGAGCTTCTGGCTTTTACGGAGCGTGTTGGGAGCCAGGCGAGGCGAGCGTTAGGCGCTGTTTGTGGAGTGCGTTTATTGCCTTTGCATAATTTATGAGCTGGAGGGGTTGACCACCGTTTGTCTCTGCCAGGGGCTGGCACTCGAGGCTCCGGAGAGCAGAGCTGTAAATTGGATGGTTCGCTCCTGCTGAGCCCACGGCAGAGTCCTCGGGTCAGTATGGGAATTTAATACCAGAAACGGAACTGTTTTCTCAGCGCGCCATGTGGGCGCCCGCGCAGCAGAGCCTGTTTTGGCAGACTCCGCGACTGGCCTCGTCGAGGAGCTGTCACTCACCCGGCGTGTCGTGTGGGGAGCTGGAGCATTTTTAATCGGCTTGGCACCCGTGCTGCTTCCATAATGGACACCAGTAGGTCTCAGTTCTTCACCATATGCTTAACTCTGGAGACAAGGTGCTTCTGGGTATATCAGTAATTACTTGATGCGGAATTAAGTGGACCTTGAAATTAGAACTGGACTGTTGGAAGCAGAAGGCTTAACACTCTGATACAAATAACCATTCCCGGGGACATACTGCTGTTAGGATCGGTGGGGGGTGTGGACAGCGGTGGCCCTTTCCCAGCCTCCCCACTCCTTCCACCCCCTGCACACCAGTCCTTGGGGACGTGGGCAAGGGCTGGGCCACAGCCCTCAGCTGTCACTGATTACCTCACAAGGCGGCTGTGAACATCTGGGGAGATGAACCTGCCTGGCAAAACACACTTCTCCCCCCCCACCCCACCCTGTTCTGCATCATGCTTTGTCACTCTTGAAAATGTGCCCAGAACTTGGGAACCTCAAAGAAACCCTAATTAAAGGCAATGGGGAGGGGGGGAATCACACAATGAGGAGAAGAGAACTTCATCTCTGGTGTTCTAGGCCTTCAAAGTCTTCATCTCACCTCTTGATTTATTATAATAGAGAAGTCGCTCGTCAGACAGAAGTAAGCTTAGACCATCTGAGTTTGGAAGCCTGGTCAGACACGAGTCAGTCGTACTTGGTAGAAGCTAGGTCGCTGAAACTCTGATCACCCTATGGCATGGAGGGGCCAGTATAGACAGTAGAAAGTGTTAGAACCTTCTAGTCTATGAGTTTGTGATGTGAGTTCCTAAATACTCAAAGTGCAGAGAGGGTAAGCTGGAAAGAGGAAAGAGTCCCCCAGTCATGTCTTATAACAGCAAGATGTCCATTCGGATGGAGTTGTCATTACTCACATTTGGGAGCGCTCTAACAGTGGTTTAAATGATAAGGTAACTCATTTTTATCTGAACAAAAGTGTCCAGAGGCAGGCCGCTTTTGGGTTGGTTCAGATGTCTCCATTGGGCCACCGCCATCTTGTTTTTGTACTTAGACTTTCCACTGCCTCATTTTCTCAAGGTGGCTGCCGCAGATCTGGACATCACATCCTCCTACAACCATGTTCAAAGGCAAGAGACAAGTGCTTCCTGCTTGTCTTCTTTTTTTGAGGAGAGAAAAAATTTTCAGAGCCCTCAGCGGATATCTCCTCAAGTCTAAGCCAGGAGTGTGTGTTGCGGCCTCCCTTGGCTGCCAGGAATGTTGGAAAAGAGAGCCTACCTGGCTTTCTTCAGTCTCAAAATGTCGGGAGAAGGGGTTTGTGAATAACTGTGGGTATCCAGTCAGTCGTGGCTGTTGTAGAAGCGAATTTATTTTGTTTCTGTTTGTAGCTGCACCAACTCCCGTGTCCAGGTGGCCACACTAAAAACCTTGGCACCATCCTAGACTCATCCCTCTTCCTTGTTTCTCATGTCCATGTGTTACCACGTCCTAGTGGTTCCACCTTCAGAATTGCCGGGCCATCTGTTCCTCCCTTTTTTCAATCATGCGTCATGCTGGTTTTGATGGTGTCGTCACGGTTGCCAGACCGGCCACCCATGACCCGTGTCTTCCCCCACAGCGCGTGGTCTGTCCTCCTCCGCCCCCTGGGGAGAGTCGTCCTGATGGACTGTGGCTCTCACCACACCACACCTCTGCTTGGCGTTTGTGTTCTAGCTTTCTGTCTACTGCTAACCTGAAAGCTGCTCTAGGGCCAGTCCCGTGTCTCGATGGAACATCTGTCCGCGTGGCAGTGCCTGTCAAGGACTGCTCGTGTACAGACAAATACATTGACCTGCTGTGCATTCGCTCCGACAAAACACATCCCCCTTTTTAAGATCCGACGGATAACGAACACTCTTGGTTTAAAAAAGAAAATGTGGTTTTATCATTTCCCCTTCACATCTAATGAGGAAGCCAAAGTTTGGAGTTAACTCATTCTCTGGTTATTCCAGACTTAGCTCACCAGTTGGAATTCGGGATCTGTTAGGTATGATGCAAGTCTGCACCCTTAACACGTACTTCTTTGCCCATATTATTGATTTACTTCCCTGACCTCCTCTTGTCCTTGGTATGTTTTCTGTAGAGAACATTCCCTCTTTCTTCTGGGCCTTAGAAAAGGCAGCCACCACAGCTGGTGAGCTCTGCCCATTATGTTCTCTTCCCTTCAGGGTCCACATGAGAAAATGCAGCACCCAGAGGTTTTCCTTTCCTCTTTTTCTGGGTAAAAGCACCAGGAGAGACAGACCCTTTCACGTTAGCTGGAGGTAGAAGGTCTCCTTCGGAATGTATCGACTGACCCTGAATCCCACTGAATGATCCTAATTCCCCTTAGTCCTGCGGCTGGATTGGTTTCTCGGTGGGCACCCCCTCCCGTGTGCTGGGGTGCCCACCGTTGTGATCGGGCACCTTGCCGGACCGTGTCCACGGGCCGCCAGCAGAACCGCGGAGCGCAGGCGTGGACGAGACCAGCGCAGCCGCTTCTCCGAACTTCGCTTCTCGTTCGGTTTATGAGCGTTCGAGCGGAAGAAGCTCTGTACCACTCAGCTAACGTTTCCTAATAACTTTGTCTTTATTTTTTTCTGTATCAGAAAACAAGAACTGCTCGATGTTTCCACTAACCCGTATTCTCTTGTCTTTCTTTTCAGTGTGACAGCGACAGTGACCAGGAAGAGAAGGTAAGACCCCCCCCCGCCCCACCGTCGTGGCGCAGTCGAGCACCGTGGTTCCCGCACCCAGTCCCAGGGTGCTGGGATGCCGGCTCCGCACTGACACAGCTTTTCTGCTCTGCGAGACCCGTTGCGTTGACACAGCGACGTTGCCTGCGATAAGAGATAACGTATTTCCTTCGTGAGGTCCATTATTTTTTTAAGTGTCCATGAAGATTGGGTATATGTAACATCAAGTGTTCACTTTAGAGATTTTTGAAAGAGGAAGCTGTTTTGATAGCCATCTGAGTTTTCTTTTTTAACCCTTGACCGGACAAGTAAACGTGCTGGTCTGCACTGATAATGTCATTTCTCCATTTCTTTCACTGGCCTCCCTGCTCCTTCCTGCTTTTCTATACATCGTGGCCTTCTTGATAGAAATACGAATGGTGTGTTTTGGGGCCTGTCGTCATGGGGTGAGGGGGCTCTCCTCGTCTGGGAGACGGCCAGGTGGGCGGGGGGCTTTTCCTGCAGGTGCGTGCGAGCTGATGGCCGCCCGGCTCTGTGTATCCAGGCCACATGGAGCTTTCAGAAGATCGATCACGACCCGGTATAGTGAACTTTTCCGTGCCTGAAGCAAAGGGATGGTTTGGTCCTTCCTTCTAGCCGCCCCAGCCCCCAACCGGACGTCTTCCTCATTTTATTCCTCCCTTACGTATTTCAGAAAGCGTTCCCTGAGCTCCACGGTTTCCGTACCGCCTGGCGTCGGAAGGAAGGGCCCCGTCAGCCCCGCCGGTTCCTGGGTCTGTCCTGCGTCTCGCTGGGTTTCTCGAGCCCCGGCCTCTGCCTTTCCCGCCCCATTCGCTTGTGGGTTTTACTCAGAGTCAGGCCGTCCGTGTTCGGTCGCGTGTTCCCGTGCAGCCCTGAATTTCCCTCCTCCTCCGCTTCCGGCCTCCGAGAGAGATCTGAGGGCTCCCGTTCCGTCCTGCCGTTAATTTGAATTCAGCGCATGTAGCCTGTTATAAAATGCGAGACATCATCATTGGAGCAGGTCAAGCATATTCAGATGAAGACAAATGGTGCTTATTTGATTTCCTTAAAATCAGGAAATGAAAAAAGTGCTCTCTGGAGAAATCATGTTCTGCCTGACTTGGATGATAGACCAATGCATGTCCCCTAGATAAGAACAGGCTCTCGCCTTGAGGTTTTTATCTCTGAAGGACGGCCCGGACTGTCAGCTAGCTGACATGTGCATTATCTGTGTCATTTTAAACAAAGTGACCTATGGAAGGGTGCGCTGTGCTGTGACATGGTAATGGGCTGTTGGATGACAGTGAAAAGTACACACTGCACAGGGGCTGTAGAGGGGCTGGGGATTATTCTTTTGTTTAACTGACAAGTAGGCGCTTCCTTCCTCCAGCCCCCCGGAGTCTCAGCTCCCCGCGAGGGGGTCCCCGGAGCCTCAGGCGGCCGGCGTGCCGTGGGCGCTGGAGGCCGACGGGCAGCCGTGGAGCCCAGGGTCTGGGGCGTGCTTGCTGGCCCTGCAGCCGTGTAGGCCCCGTTCCCCACGGCGGCCTTCCCATCGTCCCGTTGGGCGGCCCGGCCCAGGGAGGGACCCGTGCTCCCTCGCCGTCCCAGGAGATCTTTAAAGGTGGTAGTTGATCTCAGCCTCCAAGCTGGTGGCAGTCCTCCGAGGGGATGAGCTGTCTTCGGGGTTTCACGTCCAAAAGGACATGCTTTTGGAAAAGGCAGCACGAATTCCCGAAGCGCCAGCTGTGGGCAAAGGCGGTGAGGTGCTCTGGCGGTGTATTGCGCGTGGATGTATCCGCATCAGCCCGTCTCGACCTTGGATGCACAGCCGAGTCACCGGGGGTGGGGGGGGGACCTGCAAACCCCTGATGCCTGGGCCTCATCCCTGCCCAGTTACCTCAATCCTCGGCAGGTGTCCAGCGCCGCCTGTCGGGATCATCGCCTAACTCTGGGGATTCCTAGAGTCACTGGAGCCGTCTGTGGTTTTCAGTGCTCTGGGGGCCCGGCGTTTCCTGTACACGGACAGCATCCCAGCCAGCCACCCCTCCCCGGGCCCTGAAGGCCCGTGTCCTCACGGCCCTCGGTTCCCGCTCAGAGCGCAGGAAGCGGCAGAGCCTCTGAGCAGACGGCTGGCGGTGGGAAGGGAGCCAGGGCCGCACCGCTCAGAGCCAGGGGGCATCTGGGGGGCCACAAAGGAGAGAAAAGAGACTGTACAGCGGGCACACGAGCCGGGCGCCGGCCAGCGAGGGGAGAGTGCAGCCCGGCCCGGTGGCCCGTGGTGTTCCGGCAGGCCTTCCTCCGCGCCTGGAGCTGCCGCACAGCCGCACTGCCATGCCCCCCGGTCTCCCTCCAGAGGGCTCCCAGCAGGAGCAATCAAGACTGTAATTGCAGCCGTGCCTGCTTGGCTCTGGCACAGTTAAGACTGTCAGGCTTCCCCTTTTGGACTGAGATCGTCTGGTGTTTATCACCGACGTTCACACCATCCGCCCAGACTTCTGCCGCGCGCCGGGGCCCGGGCCGCTGTCAGCCTCTTCTGTGCCAGAACCTCTCGCCCGGGCCCCCTCTGAGCCCCACAGCCAACTGGGGCTGCTTTCGTGCACTGCTCAGAGGATCGGAATTGCTAATGGGGGAAGAGATGCCACTCGGTGTCCTGGGACCCCTTCGACAGCCTCACCAGGGATGCTGTTGGAGGCAAGAGTGAGACTTGTAAGGACCCGCTGGGAGTTCTCTCCAGAAGACTGTCATTCTCTTACTCCAGGGGGGTCTGCAGCACTGGCGGGCTAAAATTAGGGCACTGTATTTCGCACAGCTGACTGAATTAAGATAAACTCTGCTTTCCTCTGATACGAAGTTGTAATTTATAAAATGATACCCTTACTAATTAATGTGGAAGTGACTGGGAGAGGGGTGAAGAAGGCAGGGCTTTCCATGCATGCGGGAGACGCACGTGTGTGTGGCAAAGGCCCTGATGAGACACGGAGCAGGGCGCCTCCGCCACCCCCCTCCCGCCGCGCGGGCACACGTCGCATTAGTGGCAGAGAACCCGGAGGACTTTGCGAAGGCAGGCGATGGCGTGGGGGCTGGAGACGGCTCCGGACGCCCCGAGGCGTCTTCGGTGTGGGGACGGTCTTTCCTCACTTGGGGTGAAGAAAGGAGGAAGCTCTTTGCCCCGTAATCGCCCAAATGAAGCAGTTGGTCATCTCCCACTCAAAGTGTGTTGCTGTCGAGAGAACAAAGAGACAACGTGCAGGTTTCCACGTATTTGGTCCACGTTTTCTCCAGTTTCCTCCCTTCCCCTCCCCGGCAGCAGACCATCTTGCTAAGAAACACTCCCTATCTGGTTATGACATCGATGTAGAGATTGGAAGCGATTCTCTCTCTGTCGCCCCAGTTCCTGGTCACTGTGTGGCCACAGGACAAAGCTGGTCGGAAGGTGTCTTGCCCAGTGGTCACGCACGCGCGCCTCCGGCGCTGAAGGCTCCGGCCTGGCTCTGCTCTCCCACTTCGCGGCAGCGGACTAGCCTCAGGGCTCCTGTCTGCCGAACGGGATCCCAGAAGCCCCGCCGCAGTTGGGTGACCATTAAACCAAGGCGCTGGGCTCAGCTCCTGGTCCGAGGTCGGTGCGCGTAAATGTTAGCTCTCCTGACGCTTACTCGGGGTGAGTGAGACTCGCTTGGGAAATGAGGAAGGCTACCCTCCTCTTCAGAGAGCTCACGACCCACCCCAGGTGCCAGAGGATGGGGGTGGGGTGGGGCGTGTGTTTTTCACTCAAACCTGAGGCTCGGCCCTCATCCCCAAGGGCGTGTCCTGTTACAGACTGAATGGAAGTGTGGGGAAATCTGGAAGGTTCCCCGTACAATGATTTTTAAACTCCTGCTCCCAAATAGCAGGCTTTCCTCTGGCCACAGCCCGGAGCCCAGAGCAAGCGAGCTGTCCTGCAGGGTCGGGTGGCGGTTCGGTGGACTGTGGGCCTGGTACTCTGCCGGACTCTGTCAGTTCCCGACACCCATTCCGGGAGAGAGGGGCCGGTGCAGTGCCTCCCGGGTGGACCCGTGAACAGGATTCCTGATGGTACTTTCCTCTCTCTGGGCTTTTAACACCCAGAGAGGGTCACCTGGCCCCCGTGACTTGTTCCCAAGAGATCGGGACAGCCCGGGACCCCGACTGTCGACAGCAGCTCCCTGCACCGCTCCCACCTCCCCTCCCCCGCCCTGTCCCCGGCGTGCACACACTTCCTGCTGCATCCTCATTTTTTGATTCATGCTGAAATGCGTTGTGTTTGATCATTTTGTGTTCTCTTGTGTGGGAAGGGGGCAGCTTCTAAGAAAAGCAGCGAGAAAATCAGCGGAGGCTTATGTTCCTAACTCCACACACACCACATGCCTCACTTGGCTTCTGAGGGGCTCCGAAGCTGCGAGATGTCGACTGCAGACTGGGCACGTGGCTTGTGCGTGTCGCGGAGGAGTCCAGCCTCGACTGGCCGCGATTCACACTTGGTAAAGATTGTGCCTCCTCGGCAACGTTCCAGAAGGAAGCTCAGAAGGCCTCGTTGCTGTAGGACCTCCGTTCGGTGCTCGGGTTTGAAACAGGACCTGCTCTGAGCGGGAGACAGTGAGAGACACTGTCCTGTTCTGCAGCTGGAAACCAGAATCTTCCCCCGCCCCCTTCCAGTTTCATAGCAGCAAAGCAAGCAGCCACCCCCCGGAAGAAGGGCAGGGACCCACGCTCTCCCCTTTTTACCCCCGCACTTAGCATAGCGTCTGGCACAAACTGGGCGATCAGTCGTGATCATTCTTTTCGCTCAGTGGGCATTTCCTTTCCTGGATATCCATCTCCAGATGGAGGGTGAGGGAAACAGGTTCAGAAAACGGACGCCCGGACTTGAGTGTGCTTTGTGTCAATCCCGGGGTTTAGTTCCCAGACTCGAGCGGATAAGTGCTCTCATCTTCCGATTTCTGGATTTCCTTTACAATTTTATTTTCTCCTGAGATGCTCCTAAGCCATTTATAAATTTGCTAGGTTATCTGGGCAGTTTCTACAATTTTTGGCCAACTTTCAAGAGCTTTCTAATTGGGGCGCCTGATTTCCTTCATGCCCGTCCACTCGGCTGCTTCTTGCCCCTCTGAGCTTTTGCCCAGGTCAAAATGACATTTTCTTGTTCTTCGAACCATCATCGTATCTCCGGCTGATTTAATCGCATCATACCCATCCAGAATTCCTGTTCCCCTGGGATTAAATTTCTACTGCAGATTATTTTAAATCCGGACCCTCGTGAAGTTACTTTTTTTTGTATCATAGAGTTGTCACGCGGAACCAGAAATTGCTTCCCTGACAGTGTGTTCGTAGCATATCTGCCCATTACTATCATGCCATATGCCTGAAAAAGAAAGGTTATAAATACACAGATTTTTAAATTAAATATAAATCAGTAAAAGGAATACTCAGGACTTATTGGAAATTGGTCAGACACCGTCAGCCAGACTCTCGTTTCTTAGACTGAATAGTGAAAAACAGGTTCTGGATGTTCTGTGGTTCATCTTGGGTGGGTTTTGGAGGATGCCCAGAAGACCTAGCTTCTGACTTCACAGTAACGAGCTGTGCGGTCTTGGGCAAGTTACTAGATAGTGCTGAGCCTTGGTTTTGCCATCTGTAAGGTGAAGCTGGATTCTGTGATCTAACACTGAATGGCCTGATTTCCTGTGTAGCCATTTTGCTAGGCTCCAACAACACGGCATCCCAGAGGGAAATGAACACGTACTTGTATTTTCTCTTGGCCCGTATAGAAAGGAGATTCTAGAAGGAGTGTCTCCATTCTTTGTTCTCTCTCTGATTCCGAAGGGGGAATAAACCTAGTGGGTAGGTTGTGGCACAGCTGTGTTGACTCTTCCAAGTAACTAAAGGAAACTTGCGTACGGGCCTAATGTCCGAACAAGGTCATTGTCGGTTTGTTGGGTCACTCATGCAGTCGTTCACGTCGGCTATGTTTTTTTCCCGAATGTCAGTGAAGGAACGTGGGCATTGCTGCCTGGCTCTGTTAGGGGTGTCCCTGTGCGTCTGTAGAGAGGGGGCAGGGCAATTAGTGGTTCAGTCTCTGCTCCTCAGTTACCCTAACTGTCAAGGAGAGCACGGGAACTAGTGAAGAGCCTGCTTACGTGATGTGTTTTAAGAACCCTCTGACCAGTAACAAGTAGTATTTGGCCTGTGAAAGGAATTCTTGTGGGGAGTTCATGATTCTACAGTCCCAGAGCAAAAGTCAGCTGCTTTCTCTTGGAATGAACCATTGGCTTGGATTTTACAGCTGACCTGCAAGAAGGTTACAAGGCCAAGGAAGAGGTAGGTGGAGGCTTTCATCCTCAATGGCTTTCATCCTCATTGACCGTTGACCAGTTGACCATGAACCCGAATGGGCAGGAAGCTCGTGAGCAGAGCGCTTTGTGCTAGTGATGGCATCAACAACACGTTCTGTGCACGTGGCTTTTCATAGGGTATAACCCGGCTTGCGTTGCTCTTTGGTTGTCAGAGCAGTCTGTCTTGTTCCTTCCCCAGGAAAGACATATGAATTTCTTTTTAGTCCTGCACATGGGTATTTGTGTATGTGGTTACCTCGGTTAATGCCCCCTTGGCAACTTCTGGTTGATAATGTAGTTACAGTTCACTGCTCCCTATAATTTTGCCGTTCTAGGTATAATAAAGGTAATAAAATCTCTGTAAGGCTGTATTCATAATTAGCCAAATTTTAACCTTTCAGAAGTCCCAAAATTCAGTGGGTTAATGTATATTACCTTTCTTCCTCTTAGTTCTTTTTCTAGTCAAAGCTACAGCTGAGAGGGTCAAATTGCCCACCCTGTATACATCGTAGAGCTTTTCCTTATTTCTTGGTCACAGAATGTAGATGCTGTTCAGTTCTTGGGAGCTGTAAATCAATGCAATTGGGGTTAATAATTATATAAGAGGAAGAAATGCCACTTCACGGTAGAGAGAACGTGGTACTATTCAAAGCACTTCTACAAATGTCATCTTCCATCACCTGTTTAAATATTTATTGTGGGGATCTCTGGGCATCTTCATATACAACACTGTTGATCATCTAAACTGCGTCAGACTTGTGACAGGTCCGATCAAGGATCTTGTCTTCTCCAGTGTGTATCATCATTTTACAAATGATGAAAACGAAATGGAAGAGGAAGTCGAGGAACAGAGCCGAGATGTGAACCATGTCTTAAGATTCCAGGATCTGGGCCCTTTTCCCCATAACATGCTGCTTCCCTGTTCATCGGGGTGAGTTGGGATAGGCCCCAAAGTCCCACCTGAGAGCCCTTGTGGTATCTTTCTCCCTGTGCCTCCCCCTCCTTCTGCTAGAAGAGACCAAGACTGTGTCTCACCTATTCACCCACAACCCCACTAGCTCCGAAAAGTTCAAACCTGTCAGTTGTTCAATGACTATTGAATAAATACAGCTGGGGCTCACTTACAACTCAGATGTGCAAGCTCTTCCCAAATGTGCGTCTTTAAATTTGACCTGGGACCCGCCCGTCCAAGGCGAGAAGGGAGATCTACAAAGTATATGGGTTTACTCTTGCAGAGGCGAGGCAGAAGCAGCCTGTGGGCCGCTGCGAGTGTCGGGGAGCTCTCCCAGCAGCAGACGAAGCACACGCTGTTGCGCAAGGAACTCGGTCTGAGTTGATTACGGCTGAGCTGATTACGGCGGGCGCGGCGCTCTGTGTGTAAACCTCTCCTATCTTTCTCTCTTTAATTTTTTTTAACTGTCATGTATATTGTATACTGATGTATAATGTAGTATTTGCCCCAGGGGTGCGGGTGTGTGAACCATCAGTCTCACACACGGCCCAGCCCTCCCCGCAGCACACGCCCTCCCCAGTGTCCATCACCCCCCGCCCCATCTCTACCCCCCACCCCCAGCAACCCTCAGTTTGTTTCCTGAGATTAAGAGTCCCTGATGGTTTGTCTGCTTTCCGATCCCATCTTGTTTCATTCTTTCCCTCCCCACCCGCCACGACCCCCCACCCTGCCTCTCAGATTCCTCGTATCAGAGAGATTAAACCTCCCCTATCTTACGAAGCCGTCTGCTCCGGCAAGTCCCCCACACCTAGCACGTGCGTCACACCTCGTAGGTGCTCTGTGAAGACCAGCGTTCTACCCGCACGTGCTCTGACGGTGATCGCGGTCCCAGAAGCGGGGGAGGGACTCGTCACCGTGGCCCGCGCAGCGTGGGGAAGCACAGGGCCTGGAACGGAGGCTCCTGTCGCAGCGGTTGGCCTGGAGCCCCCCTTGCATCTCCTGTGGTCTCTGCAGGCTTTTCCTGCAGCGGCCAGGACCTCGCGGAGGGTCCGTGGTCCCACCGCGGCTCCCGAGCTGCACCCCGCCAGGCAGCTCCACTCTGTGCCGTCATCTCCCACCTCCAGGACCCCTTGTCCATGCCCAGACACCGTCTCCCACCTTTGCAGAGGGTCTCAGCCCGGGGTGGGGGGGTGGGGGGGTGCGGGGGATCACCGGGGCCACGGGGCTGCTCCTCTTCTGGCAGCAAATGCCTCGCAGGGCGCTCTTGCGGCCCGGATGGTGGTGAGCGTCTGCCGCAGTGTCCGTGTTAAAGATTACGTATTTGCCACTAAGGGGAGGATATAGTGTTTACCCGCGGGAGTGCGGCCTGCTGAGCTGATTACGGCGCGGCGCTCTGTCAGCCAATGATTTGTCCCGTCCTTTATCATCTGTGTCGCTCAGCGACGGGCTGGCGAAGGGAACGGATCGCCCCCTTCCCTTTTTTTGTACCCATTTCGTGTAGAAAATTTGTATTTACTTTGGGAGTGTAATTCGTTCCTCATGGATAATGTGACCCTGAGCGGAGCTGGATCATGGGTTAGTTGAAGTGATATTTTCCGCTAATGGCGGTCGTACATCATTGCTGTCAGCTCGGGTTAGGAGGCAAGCACGTTACAGCTCCATTTTACCTCTGCGGGCGTCTGGGATTATTTGCCATAACCGAGTATGACATGACCGCACTACAGAGTGCATTAAAATTTTACTGGCTTCTCAGGCAAGTTCCCCAGCTCCGGCGCGCACTTCGGGCAGGCGTCGGATGGGGGGCCCAGGGGCCCTGCCTTCCTGTGCAGGGGTGCTGCAGGGGGGTGGCCTGAGCAGGGGCCGTCCTCTTGCTCTGAGCAGGAAGCCAGGGAAGGGCTTTATGGGGGGGCAGCCTGCAGGTGTGTGTCTCCCTGGGCACCCTGGACTGGCAGGCGGCTGGCTGCCCGGCGCATACGGACGCGCTTGCTCTCCCTGACGCGTAGCCCTCCGAGGTGGGTGAGGCAGGAGAGCCAGGGCGGGCCCCGGTCCCTGCCAGACCTTGGCTGATTTCATTGTGCTTGTCCGTCTGTGGTCAGACAAAGGGAAGGAAACATGGGTCCTCCGTGTGGCAGAATCCGTGTCCATCCATGCAGCGGGCCTGATCGTCTCCGAAACCCGCTTAGAAATGTTTGCCAGGATGTCTTACACGTTATCCCTTAGGACAGTCACAGTCACTGAAGAAAGTGTGGGCATGAGTACCGCATCTTACGTGTAAGGAAACCGAGGCTCAGAAACGTTAGGTAACTCACCTCATGTCCTAATGGTGGCAGAGCTGGGATTCCTAACCTCGTACCCAGACCTCCCCGACTTCACGTCCTGCAGGGTTCTGTGCCACGTAGAGATAATTCACAAGAGCTATGTAAATTGTGTTTAGTGCACTTTACGTGTTTTGACTGATTTAACCCGCACGGTAATCCTAACAATAGGTGCTAACACGATCCCGGGTTTACAGAGGAAGAAACTGAGTCACGGAGAGCTTAGGTAACGTGCCCAGCGTTACTACACCGGCCGGTGGCGGAGCCGGGTTTCCAGCCATGTTGTCTTGGCCCCGGGGGCAGTGCTCTGAGCCACAGAGCTGGGCTCTGCCTCATTGCCGTGTTCCAGTAAGCCTGAGGACTGATCGGAAAAGGCCATGGAGAATAGTAACGTGTTAGAAATAAAAGGAAATGTTCAAAGAGTGTTTTATCACTCTCAATTGTAATTCTAACATCCAACAAAATATTGCTCAGAAAAGATTTTCTGTGATGAGCTTTAATTAAGCACTGAGTCCCATTTGCAGGGAGAATGTTACTCACAGGCAAACGGTGCTTCGCAGGTACTCGGAAGGCGTGGATTTGGTGAGGTGAGGGGTAGGCGGCCGCTCGGGCAGAACGTTTCTTCCTTTCATATCGCTCGGCGTCCTTTCTCTTGTTCTTACTGGAAAGGCCATGATTACCATCTGTTGAATCATGTTCTTTTGAGCAGCTGTCTCCCACTGAACCAGGGCGGGGCCCTCCTGTCAGAGCAAAATCACGGCAGGTTCCATCCCGGCGGATCCTGAGGGCACCTGAACCGTCACACGGGCCTCCGACATGGACGTTGTCTTGTGTCCTCCGCCTCTCTAGCCCCGTCATCTCTCCCCGTCCCAAGCCTGGGACGCTCCCCTGCCTAGACAGGACAGACCAGCCGGACTGCCCTTGGCTTTGGAGGCGGCAGTGTCGTCCGTGCATGAGCGTGTCCCGTAGGCCGCACGTGAGATGAGCTGTCCCCGTAGCCTCCGGGCAGGTGTGTGAACACTGCGTCAGAGGGGCCCCAGATCGCCGCGGCTTTCCTCATGGAGAGATGGGAAATCAAGTGCACGCACAAGGGACGACACTCCCTGGCCTCACTCTCCTCCTTGAGCTGCCGGGAGCACACACTGATCTGCCCCGGGAGAGTGCGGTAGGTCTCGGGGACTGACCTGACTTTCTCCTCCAGCCTGAGATCCAATCACTCAAGTAGCAGAGGACAAAACAAAAATATTGATCCAGTCATTGAGAAGTAATTATCCCTCTCCGATGGCCTACTTAGAATGCAGCAATAATTTTAAATAATGTGTTCCCCGGGGACAGCATGACCATGTATGTGGATTGTTTTCCGAGGAGAGTCACGCTTGCACTCTCCTGCCTGAGCGTGCAGTGCTGTGCAGGTAGGCCCACTTGAAGAAGAAGGAGAAATTCGGCATTGACCGCCAAATCCAGTACAGAGCACTCTTCGTTGTATAAAGGGACTCGTCAAGCTTTTGTAGATCGACGGAATGTGTAATCTCCACATCCTCAAATACGTACTTAGACTAGAACTCCTCCAAGAGCCTTTAGGAAGTCTTTGGCTCGTTTTAGCACTCTTAAAGTTGAACAGCTTCGGCTGTATTTGTGTTTACCGGGGTTTTGTTTTGTGTTTTCGGGATTTGTTTGTTTGTTTCAAATAGCGGAAATTCAATAAAAGTAACAAGGAAATGTATGTGCTTTTGAAATTCACTTAAGTGTTGCAGTAACTGAGCCGTCAGCATGGCGGAAATACGGATGTGGTTTTTTTTATTTATTTTTTGTTTTTTTTTAAGATTTTATTTATTTATTTGACAGACAGAGAGATCACAAGTAGGCAGAGAGGCAGGCAGAGAGAGAGGGGGAAGCAGGCTCCCCGCTGAGCAGAGAACCCAATGTGGGGCTCGATCCCAGGACCCTGAGATCATGACCTGAGCCGAAGGCACAGACTCAACCCACTGAGCCACCCCAGGCACCCAAGGACTATATACTTCAGCAGCACAGACCAGCATATTGAGTGCCCTCCAGGTCTTGTTTCTACTCTGTGCCTGTCCACTTCATTTTGATTGTTTCTGAGACTTTGTTTCTCCTGTTGGTTGAAATCACGACCCATTCTTTTAGCCTCAGCCAGCGGAGAAGACACTGCCTGGCCTTTTCCACTGTAGCTACTGAAATCTAAGGCAACAACTCCCATTGGCTCAGCCTGTGTTAGGTTCTAGGTCTGTTCTCCAGAGGGACTGTGGAAAGACAGTCCGTGTTGTCTGTCAGTTCTGTTCCGGAGGTGACCTGTGTGGTGCTGGGGTGGGTGGAGGGCCCAGACTGGTGAGGGTTGAGCCGACGCAGCGTGTCCACAGCATGACTGCCCCGCACCTTCCCGCCGTGTGGGCCAACCACTCCAAGGCCCTTCTTGCCACCTGTCCCAGCTGCCTGGATCTCCCCAAGCCAGCACTTGGTAGTCACCGCGGGGTCTCAAATATGAACACATACAATACATATAATAATTACATATTGTAATCACATAAAATAGTTTCCTAAATCTTTATAGAATCACCTTAATTGCATTCACAGATTTGTTCTATCTTGCTTAAGTTGTTAAAAGTTAGAGAAGGGCACAGGACTTTAGAAAGTGGGGGAGGGTTCATATGTACATGTACTCAGAGGAGTCCAGAATTTATTAATACTTGTAATATAGTGGCTGATGTCTTAATCCCCAAATATAAAACAGTCCCCTTGGGGCGCCCGGGTGGCTCAGTCAGTTGAGTGTCTGACTCTTGATTTCGGCTCAGGTCATGATCTCAGGGTCTTGAGACCGAGCCCCACGTTGGGCTCCGTGCTGGGCGTGGAACCTGTTTAAGATTCTCTGACCCCCTTTGGCCCTCCCCCACCCCCTAAAGAGATACAAGGATCCAAGTCACTGGGATACCTGCTAGTCTGTCACTTGCCCAGAGTACCAGGTGTAACTTACTTGGCCAGAGCGGTCGCAGGCATCCGGGGGGCCTCCTTTGTGTCCAGGGCCAGACGTCGTCAGCCGTCACAGGCGGCCTCGCTGAGGCGGTGTTCCTGAGACCAGAAGTTAATAAGCTCGGTCACAGCCGCGTTCACTCCGGGCTCGTTCCGCAGCTCTGGCCATCACTGTTGGCTGAGGCGGGCGCCACCCTGGGAACCAGGGCTGGAGAGTTGACGAAGATGAGCGACTTCAGAGAGAGAAGGTCTGATGGCAGAGGAAGCCAAGGTGCCTTGATGAGTCACAGGGTCCCCAGAGTGTCTGCTGAAGAGTGGCACAGTGTCGGACTACCGGCCACCAAACCGTAGCGTCTAGGAGAGTAGTTCCGGCTGGAACACGCGGGCGCGGAGGACTGCTAGGGACCGAGGAGGGAGAGGACCACAGACCAACGGGGTACCGTTCTCGAGAGAGCAACGAGCTGTGAGGTGTGCGCTGGTACAAGTAAGTCCCGTGTGCAGACGGGCCCGATGGCAGCCAACGGTTTGCACTTGATCCACACAGGAGCCCACTGAGTGCTTCTTGTAGGTGAAGGACACAGCAGATCCAGCTTTCTGGAAGGGGATTCTGGCGGCGGTGTGAAGGGTGGGACGGAAGCGCTGGCCGGCTGACCGAAGAGGACGTTGTCCTGCTAGTTGGGGTGATAGGGAGGTCAGCTCCAGGAACGGGAAAGGCGGGAGCTAGATCTAGACGCCTTCCTAAGTGGAATGACTGTGGTTGGGTGACCCCTGGTTTAGGGAGGCGTCGTGGGTGGTCGGTTTCAAGGATGTCCGTGGGATGGGTCTGGGTTCTGCCGTCAGTCCGTCTCTGAGACTGAGCCATCCGGAGCTGAAGGTCAGTGTCTGGGTGACCAGGAGCCGGCGGAGCCGTGGAGACCGCTGGAGCCGTGGGTGTGAGTGGGAGCCCGGCCAGATCCCTGCGGACTTGTCTGCGTCTGATTTAGGAATAAATGTACGTGGGGACGATAGCCATTCGGAAGAAAATAGCCGTATATTAATCCTAGGCCCTGACGTTTGTGGAGCTTTCTTTCAGTGAGATTCAGAATGCCTCCCTTTATTTTTGGTGCTGGCAAAAACCGACAGAACGTGCCACCTTGAGCCCTCGGAAGTGTGCGTCTCAGCCGTGGCACGTGCGCACGGCTGTCGTGAGGCCTGGGTGGCTTCTTTACACTAACTGTGGGAAAGCGCCGAACACTGAGTTCCCCGGAGCCCCGTAGCAAACACTCCCAGGTAAAGGAATATTTAATCTCCATTTTCCGAGGGAGGAACTCCAGGGTAGGATGGACTGAGGCCGAAGGTCGAGGCTTCGGCGAGATTCCCACACGCCTTCTCTGGTCAGTGTCGCAGTCACGCCACACCGTCCTTCCAGGGGACCCAGCCGTCACTCAATGACATCCCAAGGTCACAGAGCTTTCTTTAAGGAAACACGGAGCAGGGTCAGCCAGGAAGGTTAGCTTCCACACCCTGGTCTGTGGTCAAGAGGGAGCTGATTTCCCCGTCCTTAAACATGCAGGACTCAGCAGCCCTAAAGACCCGTGGGGTTCGCGGCTGTCTCAGCGCGGGCAGGTCCTCGGGGCCTGGCTGGCCGTGGCCTGGGGTCCCTGCACGGGCCCCTGGAGACTCGAGGTCCGGCCCCCCGGCTGCCGTAAACACGGACAGGGGAGCCAAGCAGGGATGCTGGTAGACGAAGGCTGTAAGGTTTTAGGTCCTGGCAGGAAGTAAGGTCGGGGGTTGCTTCTGTCGGCTCTAGAATAAGGGAAGGAAGACGGACGCAGGCAGAGCCGTCCCAGCCCCTTCTTCCAGGGACCTGGAGTGGCTGGCGTAAGAGGCAGAGCTGCATCCTCCACCTTCTCCTTGTTCCTGGCCTTGAGAACCAGGTGGGCGGCGTCGGAAAAGCTCAACCAGACGTCTCCTGTGAGCGAGCTACAAGCTGCTCGGCAGAGACGAAGGCCAGGGAGGGGGCCGAGCAGGGGCAGGTTCTGAGTTCGGGACGCCCGGCACCGACACACCGGGTCACCTTGACTTTCAAGACCAGCTTCCAAGCTGGCAAGTCACCACGTACCTGGGGGGTCCTCAGCCTCCCAGGGGGCCCCCCTGAGGCAGCGGTTGCCGCGGCACCTAAAATCCAGCGTGAAGCTAATCAGTCCTTCAAGAGAGCGGGTGGTGTTCGCAAGGGTTTTGTTGTTGCCTTTTTTTAAAATTTTTTTTATTTTGAGATAATTTTAGATTTACCCGGAATAACACAGGACGCTCCCAGAGCCCTTCCACCCGGCTTTTCCCTGACATTGTGTCTTCCAAAACCGGGAAATTAACCTTCATATCGTACCGTTAGCTAAATCCACAGACCTATTTCCCCCAGTACGCCCTTTATTCCGGGATCCGAGGACGGAATTCTGCGGACGGTCGGTCCTGCGGTTTGGGTTTGTCCCAAGTTTTCTCCTGATGAGACTGAGGCTGTGCCGTTCGGGCAGGAACACCGCGGGAGGGACGGGCCCTTCTCCGTGCGTCACGTGAGGCGGCCGGTGAGGTCTTCCTGCCGCTGCTGGCACCTTGGACCCTCGGTTAACTTCATGTCTGCCGGGCTTCATGCTGTACAGTTACTGGTTTCTCTTTTTAAAATAAGGGTCTTTGGAGATACTTCGTGTATTTTACCCACTAACTGTGGTGCTCATCGATGGGTTTTGGCCAGAGTAAATACGCTGTGGTCTTTGCCCCCTGGCAAGGCATGTGCTTTTAAACCGGCCAAGGCACTCCGTATCTGGCTGAGCTCTGCGTGATAGCTGGCCTCCGGCAGAAAGTGCACGAACCATGCAGTCCGGCCGGCCAAGACACGGCTCCCGGAGGTTTGGTCCTAAGGTGCTCCTTTCTGGATGTCAGACGCGGGAGGTTAGAGGTCACGAAGCTTTGGGTGGAGGGGGCGCCTAGACAGATAAGGCAGTGAGACCCCATTCCATTTGGATCTGGATAGTGTTGTGCTGACCGTGACCTTGGCAGTTTCCCTAATGCCTCTGAGCTGCTGCTGATTTGCAGAACATCTAGAATGATAGGGCCTGATAATAGTCAGTCTTTGATTTCAGTCCCCTCCACATGGTGCCCTGCTGCTGCTTCCCACCCGTCAGCCCCCTCCCCAAATCCTAGTACACATCAGCTGATGAATGAGTTACAACCAAGTCAGCTTGCAGAGCCACACTTCTTGGGGAACAGGACCCAAAATAGGTCCGTCTTCGTGAGGCAGAAGAAGATCAGCGAGAAGTGACAGCACAGCCTGTCACTGTTCCGTGAGATCCGGGAGCAAGGCTGGGGCAGGGACCTGCAGGAAATCACTAAGCTTGAAGAACAGGAGACCCAGAAGAGCACAGGCGATGAGGCTTTACCATCTCTGAGTAGATTCACACAAGTTCCTTCTCCACCTCAGCTCTGGTTTTCCTTCTGAGGAGACTTTTCAAACAATTCCTGTGGGATTTACTCCTGTTGTACAGTGTGAGATTTCTTATCCCCCCCGCCCCCACGCTCCTTGTCTGGGACCCCCGATCCCACGAGATGTTCGTCGCACCGTTGCCAACACAGAGCCCCGTGTGTGGTGCGAACTGAAGAGGTGCAGCTTCCCCTGGTCCCACCGGGTGCTACAGGGCGTCCTGGCTGCTTTAGGACGGAGGGCACAGGGGGTCCTCCCTGCTGGGGTGGCCGCTGTCAGTGAAGGCTGCTCCCATCCACCACCCGTGAAGCGAACTGGGGACTTTACTGGCTGGGGGGTGCTCTCTAAGGATGGCGGCGCCAGGCTGGGGGGCGGGCAGCGCCGAAGAGACCTCCCAGCACTCGTGGGGGTCGGCGGAAGACACGCTTCGAGGACGTGTCTGCTCTGGTCAGAAATGAGCAGTCCCTCTGTCGGCCTCGCTTAAGCTTTGTTCTCCAGGTACGACGGAGACCGGGGACCTGGGAGGAGGTCAGCTGCGGCAACAGAGCGGCCAGCAGTGGCTCGGGCACTGCGTGGGCTGTGACAGTGGCTGCTGTCACAAATGACCACCAACGTGGCAGCTTTACAACAACAGAAAATATTCTCTTACAGAGCTGGCGGCCAGAAGGTCGGCCTCGAGCCCTGGGCCGAGCTCTTTCTAGTCCGTCCCTGTCCGCTTCCAGCTTCTGGCGGCGGCCGGCCTCTGTCTGCTGGTAGCCGCATCACTGCAGGCTCTGCCTCTGTCTGCACGTGCCTTTCTCCTCTTCTGTGGGTCGGACTTCCCTCTGCCTCTGTCTTACGAGGACACTTGTGATCCCGTTCGGAGCCTACCCTGAATCTGACGATCTGACATCATCTCCTCACTGTGAGATCTTTGAGTGACGTCAGCAAAAACCTTTTTCCTTACAGAGTTACATGCAAGGTCCTTGTCTCTCTCTTTAGCTGCAACAGTCCCTTCCTAGGAGCATAGGAAACGAGAAAAGCAAAAACGACCTAGATTTCCCCAATCAATCGGGATTGTCCTGGGGAGCTGGTGTTGTGCTGTCCCAGAGTTCTGTTTCATGATGAAGAAGTCGGGGGAGTAGCTTCTAGGGAGGCAGAGAGGGATGCCTGCCCCAAAGGATGTGGGTCTCGAGACCTTCTGAGGTGGACGGATGCAGCATGTGAATGAGTGTCCTCTCTCGCCGTGTGCAGGCGACACTGTTCTAACGTCTCTGTTTAAACCGTCCCCACTCAGCCACACCAGGAAACTACCACGGTCTTGGGTTTCCGACTCTCAGTCTGTTCCTGGGGTCCAGTGATGAGGAAAGTAGGCTTTGGTCTTGGACTCGGAAGGCCTCGATCCAGACCCAACAGCTGGGGTGACTTAACTCACCATGGAACCTTCCAGAATCTCGGTAAGAGCTCTTACCGCCCACGCCACGGAGACACGGTGACGAGGTGCCGTGCCCCCCACAGGAGCTACTGAAATGATACTGTCGTGTGAAATTCTGTCTTCCTGCCGATCCCTCCCGCCTCTGTGAGCCGTACCTCCCCCACAGACGCTCATACACTCCCTTCTCCCCTATGGCTGCCCTTCCTTTATTTTCGCTTCTGAGCTCTGACTAGGAATATGCCTTGGGTGCTGAGGGTGGAGCCCTCTCGTTCACATTCCTGGGGCTGATTCAGTCGTGAGCGGTCAGTACTGGGTGAGTTCTGGCCCTTGCGAGAGTCCTGTCGTGTTCTGAACCCTGACGAGTAGCGCGGAGGCTCCTAAAATTGCAGCTTTATTTCCTCTCGTGCCTGTGGTTAGGCTCGTGGCCTTGGTCCTGGGACGCGGCAGGTGGCAATGTCAGGGACTAAGAAAGGAGAGTGAAGTTGCCCCTAGCATCGGTGTCGGGTCCTGGCTCCGTCACTGATCGGGTCGATGGTTAGCAAGCGGACGGGGGCGGCCCGCAGAGCCGACGGACAGAGGGACACCTGGTCCAGGGTGGAGGTTGGAGTGTGCGGCTTCCCGGCAGCCGAGCGTGGGGGGGCGGGCCCAGCTGCACAGCACCGTCACCCGAGTGCCGTATGCAGAGAGACGCTTCGCGCGAGCCCGGGGACTCTGGTGGAGACGTTTCCAGGGGACGAGTCTCCACGTGGAGTGCAGGAACCCGCGTTTCCGAAACCGCCCCTGACGCTTCTAGTGCACGGCCCACGAGGCAGGGACACGGTTTCAACAAAGCACCACGAGCTCAGCGTCAGGACACCCGGTGTGGGGACAGCCGAGCCCCTCGCGAGCTGTGTGAGCGCCGTCGCTCCGCGGTTCCCCTCTTAACTCCGGTCCCCTTAGATGTAAGGCAGCAGCTGCTACTCCCGCCTCGCGGGGCTGGTGGGATGTTGAGAAGGGACGACACGCACACGCGAGTGTTTGCGTGCACGCCCCGAGGTGCCCGGACGCAATGTCCGTTTCCTTCCTCGCCCCGCGCAGGAAGCCAGCGCAGGAAGCCTGTGCCCACGGCCCGGGACTGTCCCCGTGACTTACATCCGCGGTGACTCCTAGAAGCTGTTCCTCTGGTTTTGGCTAAAGAGAACTCTTGCTGCGGGAGTGTTTCCCCCCATCGCCGGCACAGCCTTGGGACCCGCTGCCCTCCCTGCGGCCACATCTACCCGGATGAACGTGGCTGCTCTTAGTGTGTGTCCGGTGTCATTGGGAGAAATTCCGTTGTCGCTGAGCATGATCAAGGCCCGCTAACGGTCTGGTGTTTGGGGGTACCGCCATCAGCCGCGCTTCCGGAGCGCTCGGACAGGATGTGGACCTCCGAGGCACAGGGACGATGAGCGGTGCCCAGTGACGACCGGAGGTGGTGGCAGGCCCGCGCCTGCGTCTCTGGCCACAGGTGCTCAGAGTCCACCGCGGAGACCCGCGCAGAGCCTGCCCGCCCGCCGGCCTCCCGGCGCCCCCGTCCCCGGCGCTCCCGCTGCCCTTCGTGACCACTGCTCCCAGCCGCAGCTGCCCCGCGTGTCGAGGTTGGACCTGGTGTCACCAGGCTGCACGAGCCAGCGGCCAGGCCCGGGAGTGCAAAGTGGGATTTGCCGGGGGCCCCACGCTGCCCGGCCCCCCCTGCAGTGTCCCCCTGCGGCCCTCCTTTGGGACAGAGGCTGCCAGCGAGGCCTTGAGGTGGAGTCCAAGAAGCCATCGGGGTACCTCCCCGCGGTTGGTGTGAAGTCGGTCTGTTCATTGACGTCCCAGGTTTCACCAGCGCCACCTCCTGAGGGGACCATGTGCGAGATACTGCGCGTGTGTCCCCACCGCAGGGGTGAGGGGTGCGACCTCAGGGGCAAGGCCACGCAGCACGTTTATTCCAGGCCGCACGGCTGAGGGCCGGGTCTCGGCCTGCCCGCTGCGGGACCCGCTAGAAGAGGAGGGCGTTCTGCCCTTTTGTCCAGTGCCCGGAAGTACCCCGTGCCCCGTGTGCTGCTGAGGACCTGCCGTCCTCGTAAGTGTCGGAAGATCACGGAGGACGTCCTGCCTCTCGTTCCTCTGTGTCCACACCTCAGCCGTGCGCTCATCTCCGGGAGGCAGCCAGGAACCACCTTTCAGCCGCTCCCCATGCCCCAGGGAGCCCAGTCCCCGAACGCTGCAGCGGCTTTAACGTCTGTCCACATCCGCGTGCCGGCCACATGCAGTGCACTGGCCGCTGCTTGTCCCGGCGAGGAGAGGTACTTCGGCATCGAGACGTTCCTGCCGTGTGCATGGGCCGCCGCGTGTGTGTGTGGGACCCGTCGGTCCCCCGCCGGGCTGGTCGGGACGTGTCACTTACAGAGACGCAGACGCACAGTTTTAAACGACTCAGACTACAGTTAAATACGCTGAAGTCAGATTTTACTGAACAAAAAGACTAAAAGGCACTTTGGAATCTTCCGGGACATTCCGTCACAAACGTGCTCAGGGCAGAGATGCAGCGGCGAGGAGCGCACTTTGCTCCGCCGCCATCAGCCCCTGCCTTGTCCGCCTCTTGGTGTCCAGTAGCTCTTAGGCCACACTGCTCGCCTTCCCAAGAGAGGCAGAGGAGGCCACAGAAGGGCCCAGCACCGAGCCTGCCCGCATCCGGCGTCCCCTCCAACGGCCGCTGCTTTGCTGACACGAGCCCCAGAGCCCGACGCTCATCCCGTGCTCGGCCCCCCCAAGACTGCCGGGGCTGGGGGTGCCGAGGCAGCGGGTGCTGGGACCAGGGGTCCCAGGGCTGGGGGTGCCGGGGCGGGGGCACCTCCCAGGTGTGGCCTGCAGTGACTCTCCCGTTCACAGGGACGTGATTCCGTCTGCCTCGTCCAGTTTAACCCGTCCACACCACTCAGCCTCCGTATGACGCGTCCCCGTCAGGTCAGCAGAAACGATCAGCCTCTCGAGACCGCAGCCGCTGTTCCGTGCGCCAGGGCCCCCCAGCCCCGCTCCCGCTGCGGAATCCTGCGCTGTTTAGTGGCCGCTCAAGTGTGAGGACGGCCCTGCCTCCTGACCCCAGCCTCTTGTTAGCCGATGGATGAAATCTTTTCTTAAGCGGACTCCCTTGTCTATTATGTTTTCAAAATTCGAGGTTCCTCTGCACATTCTTGGTCGGCCGCCAAGTGGCCGGGCTTTGTGGGGAGGCGAGTGGCTTCTCTCTTGTGCTCCTTGAACAGGAAGGCCTTGTTGTTTGGGGTGAAGGAAGGGGAGGTGCCGTCCACCACCCTTCCCGGACTTTGTGGCTGTTTCCAGGCGGCTGGTGGGAGTTTATTCCTCTGCCTCCTTTCGGAAACTTCTCCTCAGAGACCGTAGCTCAGGAGGGAGCCCCGTCTCCAGCAAGCCGTCGCCTTGCTCTGTGGGTCCTGGATTTTCTTGCCGGGCCGGGCAGCGTCGCTCAGAAGTGTCGCGCAGCTTCTGGACGGTCGCCTCACGGTGGCCGCCGTGGTGTGTGGGGCGGCCGCCTGCCCTCTCTGCGGCTGCTCCCGGCGTGGACTCTTCAGAAGCAGCCACGGTGTGGACGGCGGCCGTCTGCACGGGACGGCTCGAGGCCCTCTTCCTTGGCTGGGCTGCGTGTCTTCCCTGAGGCCTCCGTGGAGACCTGAACGTGAGGAAGGTTGCAGGTCATGGTCCTTCCCTTCCCCGCAGACTCAGGTCACAGAATCCCACGTACTTCTTGGGATGAGTCGTCAGCCATGGTCTCCTTCGCCCGCTTCCTCCTTAGATTCTGACAGAAGTTTTGTCCCTTCCTGAGCATCAGCAGCGGGAGAATGATGTCCGCGGACCGCTGGTGAAACGGGGGCGCGACGTAGCCCTTCTCGGTTGGGAAGGTTCTAGAACAGGCATGCAGGAGCAGGGGAAGGTGTCTGGTTCCCGGCGGGGGTGCCGTCAGCTGTGGGCGTAAACCGAGCGTGTTCTCCGCGCAGCTCTCGGCTGACTCGTGGGTCTGCAGGTGCTTCGAGCACGGGTCATCCGAGCCATCGCCGTGCTGAGCCCGGCTCTTCCACACCGCGGGCCGGCTGGGTCCAGAGAAGCCATTCTTCCTCGGCTCCTTGTGGGACCGTCTCACGCGGAGCCTGAATCTAAACAAAAAACACAGAACACCGTGTGTTCGACCCCGTCCAGAGCCCAGACACCTGGGCTTCATTACCTGCACAACCGAGGTCACAAACACAGTGGCCTGGGGGCCTTTGCAGCTCGGAGGTGCTGGGCCTGCGAGACCCCTGCGTAAGCCACGGTCAGCAGAGCCGGACGGGGCGCCGGGAGGTCTCCTGGTCCTCACAGCAGCGTGAGTCGGGCCTGTGGGACAGGAAGCTAGCGTGCTGAGGGAAGGGCGTGGGACCAGGCCCTCTGCACAGTGTTAGTCCCTTAAGCCCTTACACAGTCGTGAGGCGCCCATGAGGAAACTGCCCCCCGCTAGTGAGGTTCGGACGGCGCTGAGACGCGGGGCCGCCGGCTCCGCAACCCGCCGCTCTCCTGTGGCGCCGGCTCTTCTCTGAATGCCCCGAGGTCTGGGTGCCACGGCGCAGGAGAACCACGGGGCGCCTGGCGGAAGGGGTGGCGGAACTCGATCCAGCGAGATCCCCAGAAGGAGAAGGACCGCCGCCTTGTCTTCTGGAGCGGGCGGAGTCCCTCACACACTGCGGGGCTGGCTGTTGCCGGTGTCAGTCGCCTCTGCCCGCACAGGGTGCCTCAAAATGGCCGCGCCACCGTGTTTCAGGGAGTTCGGTTCCTGTGGACATGCCCGCGCGGTGCCCGGCTGGTATCCAGTCGGTCCCACAAAGGCATAGACTGCTAGAATGATCCAGGATGCCCCGGCCCAGCTGGGAGGCTGGGGCACCTGGTGGGTGGCCAGCCCTGGTTTGGGGAAGGGAAGGCCACGAGTCGCGGCCCGTTAAGTCTAGGGAGGCGTTCGCTGTCAGTTCATAAAGGGCCTTGGAAACCTACCAGGTTAGCTCAGAGTTGGGGTTGGGTTTGGTTTCGTAAAGAAACAAGATGACGGTGGGGGAAGGTGATGGTAGCAACGAGGAGTGTTGGCAAAGCCACACACACACACACAACAGTTCGTGTGGCTTAACCACAGAGGGAAATCAAGTTTTCCCCTGGCAAGGCGGCCGTCACACGTCCTGGACTGATGACAGTGGGAACGGCTGGGTCATTGCAGACGTTTTGCTTCCGGAATCTGTCTGTGGCTACCCTCACTTTTCATCTTGCAGTCGTCCGTTTAGGATCAGGGGACACAGGGATTTTTTTCCTCAGCTACGTACCACTGTGAGCTTGGCTCGGGCATGCCAGGCCGGCCGTGGGCTCAGCAGTGGACTCCGCATGTCTGCTTCCCCCACCCCAGCTTCTCATCCTTTCCCCTCGCCAACACAGGCTATTCGAGGCGGCACGTGGTCGGCACTTGTACCGCGTTTGCTTCCTACGGGCCAGGAACTTGCTGCTGGTTTGGCACCGTCTCGTGTAACGATTACCTCTTCTTGACGTCTGAGAAGATCAGAATGTAACGTGCTAGCTTTTCCAAGGACACACCGTGGGGACGTGGTCAGATGGGGTCCCCCCCTTCCTGGGTCTCAGGAGAGGCATTTGCCAGGAGGGGCAGCTGAGCTGTCTGCGATCTCGCCTGGTCCTGTCTCTGGAGCCCCGGCGGCAGGTGGAGGTGGGCACGGGATGTGAGGACATCGGGGGCCTGACCCCGCTTCAGTCAGAACGGCTTCATTTTCATTTGCTTCCTAGACGGACCTCTCTCAGGACAGTTGACGCGGAGAAACCATTCTACAAGTAGCTTTAAAGAATAGGTATTTTTTTAAAAAGCAATTAAAAAGAAGACAGATCGGTAGACATCTAGGAGGCCGGCGGGATGGGTTAGACGCGTGAGAAAATGGGAAAACAGGTGAAGTATGATGTAGCAGTAGGGTCGTGGCATTGGCTCTGCGTGTGTCCCTGTAAAGTTCCTTCCACTCTTCTCTTTCATTATAAAATACTGGGGGAGGAACTGAGCAGATCATTTCTAAAGGTTCTTCCAGATTCTTAAAAAAACATAATTTCTGATGCTTCTCTCTGTGTTGCGTCGCTGTACAACCGCAGGCTGTGGACCTTCTAGTCACTGCTGGATTCTGCCTTCCCGTTTAAAAAAAAAAAAAAAGGTGCTGAGGAAAGCACAGTTGGTCATCAGTCACTTTCCTCTTGACCTGCCCCTCCCAGACTGGGAATTCACAAGTTGGGCTGCTGTCAGCCCACCGGAGAGCTGTCGGTCTGTCGTTCTGCAGATGAGAGACGGGCGTAGACGCAGAAGTCCCGGTTTCGGGGCGATGGGTTGTTTTGGATCGGTCTCCGGCAGGTTTCGTGGAGCTCTCCAGCCCCCAGAATTCACGGTGTCCTAGTCACTCAGTTTGGCAGAGCCTTGAGGGGAAGGGGGAGGAAGACGTGCCACCGGAAAGATCTAGAAGCCTGCAGAGAGCCCCGGCAGAAGGCAGCATCTTTAGTCCGTGGGGGCCTGGGTGTTTGCCCTGATCACAGCCTCGGCGGCACACGGGCTCCCGTCAAACCGCTCGCTGCAGCCGGCCCGTGTGCCCCTCGCCGGACCGCGGGTTGTCATGCACAAGGAGCGGACAGTGTCCGGCCTGCTGTGGCAATAACCTCGTCAGCGCGTTGCCAGGAGTTTTTCTCGGAGCCGTGCCTGGCCACGATCGCGAGCACACGGCGCGGCCCCTGACGGCCTGGGAGCGCCTGGGAGCACCAGCCGACGGACAAGAACGCACCTGCCCGCCTTTCGAGGCCGTGGACGTGGGTCGCTCGTCTTCTCGGCGCTTCCCCGGGCTCCGTCCGGTGCTCTCTGGTGGATTCCACACGGGCTCGACTCCGCCGCGGGCCTGCCGCCCACCTTTGTTCTCGTGGGTTTACCGAGTAATTAATGTCATTGTGCTCGCGCGGAAACAGCCTCTGGAAGCTGGGGACAGCCGGGCGAGGACGTAAGGACGGACCCTGGCGGGGGGGGGGGGGGCGGGGGGGGGGGGGAGGGGCTGGGTTAATTGGCTCCTTCGCCGCACGGTGGTCTGTCAACTAAGGAGACACTTAGGGAAAGTGAAATCAATCCGTATGGGTCAAAAGCAGCTATTAATGTTTAATCAAGACAAAATGTTCAGCCAATTTGTAGCTCTGTTCAGTGTCCTTGCCAGGAGGCCACCAGCCTCTTCCAGAAGGATCCAGGGTCAGCCTGGGGAAGAGGGGCCTGTTCGTGTCGACAAGACGAGCCTCACCATGTGCCCTGCCTCCCCTTCGTAACCTTCTCCCTCCCGTTAACTCAACTTCTGTTACGTGTCCTGGTGCGTAGCCGGCACCCTGGGGGCCGTGCTCTTCCGAGACCCTGTTACCCGTTCTGCCTCGGCGTAGTTCAGGTAGGTTTTAGGCATAATATCTGTTCTCTGACAGCTTCCGGTCTGGCTGCGCAAGCAGAGAAGGTATTTGGGAACCCACTCGGAACAGCGTATGATCGAGTGTTCCGATGTGTGATAAACTGTGAAGTTTGGCATTTGTTGAGCACCAGCTGTATACCCAGTGCTTTTAAACCCTTCACATAGATCAGGGACATTCATCTTGATGATGACTCGGTGAAGGGGGCGTCATTTTTAGTGTCCCCATTTGAAAGAGGGTCACGAGGCCCAGCAGGTTGAGGGAACCGGCCCAGCGCCCCACAGCCCACACAGAAGCCTGCGAGGGGCTCGCATCTTCCCTACTGTGAAAGCCCCAGCCAGACAGCTGGACTTTGAGAGGAAGAACCCACCTGCGGACTCCACCACTCAGGGACTGTCCTTCTGCCTCCGCCTGCCGATGAGGAAGCAGGCTGCAGGACCGTTCCTTTCCCAGACTCTCGTAGCGACGTGATTTGGGGGTTAGGAAGGACTCTGTCCCAGGGACACTTCTTCAGGCTCCTGACAATGGCCTGAAAACTGTCAGTAGAGGACAAACCCTCTCCTGTCCCAGTGAGGCTGGAGGTGCGGAGGGCCTGGGACGGGCAACAGGGTGCACGAAATCCAGACCAGAGGAAGCCGGAGACCTGTGGGAGAGGTCAAGCCCCAGATAGTATCTTCTTTGCTCTGTAGGTGCCTTCTGGCCTGGCCCTCTGGGCCACTGGGCTGACGACAGCTGCTGGTCTTTTGCTGAGAAATGCCAGTGGATTGTGCCGTGGCAGCAAAGGAGATAGTCGGGCACTATTAAAGAGGCTATTTGGGTGAAGGGAATACTCAGCCCCGTATCCTGCAGCGGTCCAGCAGGTGCTGCGTAAACCAAGCGAGTGACCAGAATGCCCGCGAGGACATTGTGCCCGGAGGCACAAAGCTGAGAAGGGGCCTGAGCAGGGGCGCTGTTCGTGCGCCGGGAGGCCGGCCACAGCTGTCCGCGTCTCCTGCTGCAGGCGGGCAAGCGGAGGCTGAGGAAGGCGGCTCGCTGCAGGAGATCGGCGCGGGAGGGGCAGACCGACGCGGGGAGCAGGAATCCGGGAGCTCAGTGAAGACTAGAGTCTTAGACAGAAGGTAGGAGAAGGACGTCGGTGGGACGGGCGGTGTCTCACCGCGCCTCCTGGGCCTGCCAGAGTGCAGACAGTGGAGGTAGCTAACGCTGTGTGGTTTTGTGATTAAAAAAAAATAGAATTAGGGTTTCTCGACTGGCCCTAGTGTTAGCCTCTCACTCAGCAATGAAGTGCCTCTTGCACGGGTAGGAAAGTGCAGCTGCCCAGGGGACACTCAGGCCAACACGAGGAAGAGGAGGCTCTCCTTGGTCAACCACGGAGCGAGCTGCTCTGGACGAGATGGTTACGTGAGGGGCAGGGGGACGGCTTTGGTGCCTAGCGATGATTAATAGACAGTAACGTTAATTATGTCATTATTATAACCTCACCTGTCGATCGATAGATGCCCACAGCATCGGAATGGTGAAATTCAGGATCTTCCCTGTGAAAAGGAGCTCGGCCCGTCACAGCTGTCCCCTGTGCGTTCATTCAGTCCTTCCTTTGACATACGCCGACCAAAGCCTACTGGGTGCCGGGTCATAACGTAACCTCTGGGGACACAGCCACAGACCAAGTGGACCTGTTCCCTGCCCTGAAGACTTACTGTGAAATGCAGCCTTTAAAAGCTCGAACTTTTGCACTGATTAGGATTTTCTCTGGGGGCAAACACATGAGTAATTTCATAGCTCTTCCATGCACGTATGAATAAAACACGTTATCTCCTTTTACACTTACAAGAATCTCTAAATATCTATGAAATAAAATGTGTTAATTTTAAATGTAAGACAAAGGCATCAAGTACCAGGGGTGTGTGTGTGTGCGTGTGTGTGTGTGTGTGTGTGTAGTTTCGATCTTGAAAAGACCAAAGGAAGTCACCATAGCGTTTAAAGCAGGGTCAGACGTGATCTGACTGATCCCTTAAAGCACAGGCCCGGGCCCTGGATGGAGGGCGGACTGTGGCAAGCCACGGCCGATGCCGGCCGTCAGGAGACTTAGTACTGTCCAGGTGAGAGATGACGACTCGGGGCAGGCAGTTTTGGGGTGGAGAGAAGGAAAGGAATTGAATTCCTTTTGAGACAAATTAGCAAGATTTGACAATGGACGGGAGAGAGCAACAGTTTTCTCCTTCGGAGGTCGGTTGTGGAACTGGGCAGGGTACCGTTGGCTTCATCTTACAGACAAAGAGAGACGGAACGTGACTGAGATGAAGGGCTGTCAGCCTCACAGCCCTCGAGGTCTCTGCCGTGCCATGCAGGAGAGCGGGGTGTGCAGAGGACACGTCCTCAAGTCCACAGGAAGCTGTGAACTTGCAACTTCAAGACCTTCCACTTGCTGGGACCTCTTCCAATGCCATGCACAGGACCCGGTGTTCCTAACCGTGTGTTCTTTTCTAAGAAGGCGCCCCCATAAGTATTTAGGCCTCAGAAAGCACAACTACCTTATCCTCTTCTAGCTGAGCGAGTTCGACGTTGTGAAGCAGCTCTGAGACTCGATGCGGCGATCTGCCCGGCTGGGGGGAAGGTCTCGAGTTTAGGTGGGGATCACGTGGGGAGAAGCAGACGTCCTCCTGGAGGCACTTGCGTGATACTGTGTTTGTTGGCTACTTTCCTTTGTGGCAGGCACTGTATTGGACTCTTTTTTTTTGCTATTATCGGATTTCGTCTTTATTCAATGTCATGAGATGTGAGCTTTCATTGTTACATTTTCTCTGTAAGGAAACTGAGCCCTGGTGAGATTAAGTGAATGATGAAATCCTCATTCTAGATAGGGGACTGGACTGGCGTCTCACCAGCCTGACTCTGAAGTTGAGGCTGTCTTTAACCCCCGCAGCGGGAGGGACTGTGGTCCAAAGCCAGACCCTTCCACGGGTTCTTGACTTACCGTATCAGAACTTGATCTCCTAGAACTTAGAGGAAGTAACATCTGATTCTACCCTACTGCCCCAAAAAGAACTGCTCGGTGAGCTGTGAGCAGGAGGAGGTGATGTCTCTGTCTTCAGATGAGAAGGATCGAGCCCATATCTGACATACGCCACAGGCGACGGCAAGATTCTGAGGCTTGAGGGGTTCCAGAGGCTCTCTGAGCGTGAGGGGAGGGGACTGGAAGGCATTCACCATGCACATGATGTGATCTCATTCGTGGGTTTTGTTTTGTCTTTGTTTTTAAGGTTATTTGAGGGAGAGCGAGCAGGGGAGAGGGTAGAAGGAGACACAGAGAGAGAATCTCAAGCAGACTCCCCAGTGGGCCTGCAGAGTGGAGCCCGACACAGGGCTCAGTCTCGTGACCTTGAGAACATGACCTGAGCCGAAACCAAGGGTCAGAGGCCCAATCAGCTAAGACCCGCGAGGCCCCTCTTAGTCATGTCTTTTAAAGACTCATTCTGGAGGATACCATAGGGCTGTGTAACGGACGGCTCTTCTAGTACCGGAGGAGACCTGCGTGGCTTAGCCGTACCAGATGCAGAAATGGCCTTGACATTTCCGCGAAGACTTACCTAATTGTGGCAAGAGTGTTACTTGCTGGAGGGAAAAACTAACAAGAGTAAATGCTGTATTGTATTCAGAACGACCACGGGGAATGTTTTTTATCCCCAGTACCCCCCCCCCGCCCCCACTCCCAGCCTCCATCTCTGAAGCCTCTTAGGATAAGGACCTCGCTTATGACCCCAGCCTCTTACTCACTGGCCACCAGCCCCACCTCGCAGTCTCTAGCGCGTAAGCCATGCAGCAGAGGGAGGGGAACGGCGGAGCGCCGGCACAACATTGGGGCATCCAAATGCTGTTCAGAACTCCAAACCCCGGAGACCTGGCAGAAGGAGGTGGGAGCGTTCGAATGGAAGAGAGCCTCACGAAGGTCTGCTTTGGTGGGGGGTTAACGTGGCCCTTGTGGTTCCTGCTGCCACAGATTTCTAGTCCATATATGAAACGCATTTCTTGCAGTCTACGCTGTCTCGGGTGGGCTGAGCAACACGCCATCGGAGGTGAGCAAACACAGCGGACAAACTTAGAACTCGCGAGAGACCTAAGTCATGAAGGTGACATGATGCCGCCTCTGAAAACAGGCGCCAGGGAGGTGCTGGAGAGAGTCACGGGATAGTAAAGGGCAGAGAAAGAGAAGCCTGTGGACTGCGGATGCGGTGTTCACCTCTACTCCTAGAGGGAATAGCCACGTTGGGTTGGTTACCCCTCCCCCCACCGCGTTCCCCGGGTCTCTTGCCCTCCAGCCAAACCAGCAACAAACAGCATTGTATAGTAGTCCGTGTCAGAAGTCCGAGCCGAGGGGGTCTGACCCCCAGCCGTGTGCTTTCAGCCTGTGAGTTTCCTGGCTATCTTTACAGGGGATCATTCCTGGGGAAGGGCAGGCTGGAAATAATATAAGGAGATCAAGAAGGAAGTCAAGCAAGTGACACCTTTAAACAGGCGAAGCGAGGCGGGCTGTGCCCCCCCGGGACAGTTGGAGTTATGCAGAGCGGTAATTAACCCAGCGGCCCACTGGATGTGTCTGTTCACTGCACAAAGGCTGTTGAAAGAAGGATTCTTGAAGAAAGAGGTTCCAATTCAAATGGTATTTGAGTAAGTCCCTTGTTGGATATACTATTTCTAGAGTTTATGACTATAATCAACAAAACATGGCCATTCTTTCATGCAGGTTTTTCTTACGACTTTCCTAGTACTGTTCTTTTAAAAGAAAAAGAAAAAAAAATGCATCCAGAATTGGCTCTGGGTAGGATGGAGGGGAAGGGGGGAGAGAGGTGGCTGGAATCAAATTAAGGACTTTGGTTTCCTTCTCAGAGGATCTCGAAAACACTAAAGGACCAGGTGTGGCATTCCTTCATGCGCTGGGACTCAGATACGTAAGAAAATTGCCCGTTTGCTGTACAAACACTGCACAATTACTGTATTAGCCTCCCTAACTCCGATCCACTGTTTTTTATTTTAACAAACATTTTTTTGCCTGCCCACCCTGCTAGAGACGTGACTGTGTCTCCCACGCCTTCCCGGAGCTGACGGCGGGGAGAGGTGGACAAAGCCATGGAGATATGTGGACTGGTTCTGTCAGATGACGCGTCATCTAGAGAAAAAAGAGCAGGGAGGGAAGTGAGGCGGGAAGAGCGACAGCGTTAGATGTGGTCCGGGGGGCCTCGATCAGTGCGGGTCCGCGGGAGAGGACATGTGGATGCCCGTGGGGGTGGGGGGAGGCACAGCTCCAGACAGACTGTGTGGGAAGGGCACGAGGGTGAGGTAGGAGCACACATGGTGTGTTTGAGGAACGGGCAGCAAGCCTGCGGGGTTGCAGTTGCGTGAGAGAGAGCGCGCGCAGGAGCAGGAGGCGTTGAGGGCAGAGGCTCTGTCATCTCAGGCAAAGCTGCCTTGAATTGCCCTGAACAAAGCTCCTCATCTGGGCTATTTCTAGAAGAATGAGCCTTAATGCCAGTCCTTTACTCCCACACCCTATGGGTGCTGGTCATTCAAAATGGCACCCAGTAAACGGGAAGCTGTTGGAAACAAAACAACATTGTCGTTGTGCTGCTCTGTACCGTTGGTTGGTCCCGGAGTTCTGTGCAAAAGCATTTATGCAGTGCGCAACCTGAACCCCTGTCTCGTTCCTGAGAGCATACTGAGGGACCGTGGGGTTGTCAAGCTCTAGGAAAGAACCCCAAATCAGAATCCCTAGCCAAGTGTAACTTATAAATCAGTTGGCAAATTGTTTGGGTTTTTTCCTTTTGTTTTTTTGTTTTGTTTTTTATGATTTTATTGTTAGGACCTTTTGGGTTGCTTTTGGTTTTGTTTCTGGAAGTAACTCTACAACTTCCAGAGATGGTGGAGCATCGTAGAGGCGCTGTCTCCCGTCATAAGGCTCGCCCAGTCACTACGGACTGGCGAACCTGCAGAGGCAGAGGGTTTGTAAGGCTCGTGGGCATCTTGTCTACATGTAAATGTCCTAAAACATCCTGTAAAATAATTACCGGCCGCTAAAGGTGCCTTAGCTAACGGGGGTAAGAGTGCGGGAACCACATGGAGGAAAGCTTTGCTGAAGAGGATTAGAGGGCCTCACCATCCGGAATCAAGATCTCCGCAGCGAGTCTGCATTTTTAGGGCGACAGCTCTGTAAGTAGAAACAGGCGCATCCGGAGGGGAAAGCGCTCGTTCCCCGCTCGTTCCCGAGGCCCGTCCGGCTCCCGCTCTTCCCTCCCTGTCATCTCTGATTGGATTCGACGTCACAAAAAGTTCCGTGGATCCGTGCGTCATGTCAGGTCTAACCCCTCCAGTTGAAGAGCATCCTTGTGGGGTTCCGTGGAGAGAAATTCAGTTTCTCCCGCCAGAGCCGTGGCACAGAGTCAGGTTCCAAGGGGGCAACGTCAGTAAACTCCGTTGGCTACAAGATGTATGTCCTTCCCGAGGCTCTGTAGCTGCGAAGTTGGCTCTTTGCAGCCACAGTCTGATCTTTCATTTTACTGTAATGCAGTTAGACAACCCAGTTACTCAAGCACAGACTTCTCTGGTTTTCATTATCCCTGAATAACATTCGATGCCCAAGTAGGGAAGATGGGAGGGGGGAGGGAGCCGTGCGTTTTTCACAGCTTGTGTGAAATGCTCCATATTTGAGAGTCTTTCAAATACACTGAACACATACATTCCAGCTTTTTAAGACTCACATAACGTGTTCCGAAGTTTTATGAATTTCAGCATGTAACCAGAGTCCGCGCTCGCCTGTTTTAAATAAGCCCTAATGGCCTGGCAGCAAGCCTGCGTGGTGAGCAGATCCCCCCGTTTACCAGCAGCCGCTCCTTACCGGGTCCTACAACTTGCGGGTTTTACCAGCTTCCGTCGGACTCCCTCAGTCAGTGTGGGTGCCGAGCGCAGCCCGATTCCGGTTTTAAGAGCTCAGAACCCGGGGCCCGATGATGAGGTGATAGTTTGTTTTGATTTTAATGGTGTGGCACGAAGCAGAGTGGCTGGAGAACACGGCCGGACCCTCATATCCTGTTGGGAGGCTCGGCTCCAGAAGTGCCTTCCACGAGCCCAGGGCCACACGGACGTAGCAGGCTCCCCCGCTTTGCTCCGTGGAGCCTGCGGAGTCCTCAGAGCCAGGAGGTGGCATTTTTTTACTTACTCAGGACAGAAACGCCTCGAGTGATACTTTTTTTTTCTTTTTAATTTTTAAATTTTTTAATAAACATAATGTATTTTTATCCCCGGGGTAAGGTCTGTGAATCGCCAGGTTTACACATTCCACAGCATCGAGTGATACTTTTTAGGTGAGGATCTCCTTTCCGTGAACGTCGGGGCATCAGACTTGCTGGGACAGACCCAGTTGTAGCCCCTCGGCCGTGCTCCGTGTTAGGGATCAGGCACGGCGTGTCTGTCAAAGGCGAGGGCTGTGTGTGACCAGACCCCACACTTCAAGAGCATCTGCCGGCTCCCTCGGTAAAACCGTACCTGCTCCTCCAGGCGTGGCGAAGGGAGGAAGACGTTCCGTGTGTGAGAAAGCTATAGATTCACCTTGGCCTCGGCGACCCCGCAGGCATCCTCTGCCACGGACCAGACTGGCTTCGGGGGACGCTCCCACCACACTGGCACCCTGGCATCGAGCGCTGCTCTAATTACAAACACTGCAGTCGAGAACGGGCTCGAGCCTTTAAATAAGACTGATCTAAAGGCTGTGGGCCAGAAAATGATCACAGAGGGGAACACGTAATTAGGAAATCTGATGTTCAAGGTAACATTTATCCACTCTCGCCGCAGGGGGGGCAATAGGGCCGCCTCCTCAACCGGCGTTCCGTACCCGCAGTTATCACTTCGGAGCCTCCCAGGGGGCCCTCAGCAGTGCTGATGCTCCGAAGGCGGACCCCAGAGTGTCCTGGAGGAAAGCAGTTGCCTCCTCTCTGTGGTGGAACACCGCCCCCCAAAACATGCCACTCACCACTTAGCGCCCACGACACGTCTGTTGAAAGGTTGGATTCCGTAGGTCTTTATTTCCAGACGTCTAACCTTTATGATAGGGAATACGGAAGTAGAACCACCCACGGAGGCGTATAAAACTCCCGTCGTGTGTGGGAGAGGCACACTTCGGGGTGGGCATTCACGTTGGCGCTCTTGTTCATAATCATGGTCTCACGGCCTTTTGTAGCATTCCCGGCAGTGACATCCCGGAGATGTCAGAAGTCATGCAGGAAAGACCATTTGATTAGGACCCGCCGCGGAGAACCAGGAAACAGATCCGAAGTACTTTATGGCAAGAAGCTGTTGATCCGGAAACGGGAGGTCTTCCTTTCCCTCCCTCGAGGTCTGGTTCCAGCTCCCTGGGGCAGCCTGGGCTCCATCTCCACCAGGTCACCCCAGAGGGCAGCGACCTTTGTGTCTGCCTTTTGTTGGTTGGATCTGTTTCCGAAGATGTTCTCGGCCTGGCGTGTTGGAAAGTTGCCAGTCTGATGGGTGGCGGTGCCCGTCCGCACAGGGTCTACCCCTTCACTGGAGAGCCAGTTGCCCGCCTTCCAGGGAGGCAGGCAAAGCTTACCGAGCCCCACTGTGCAGAACTTTGCAGCAGGGGAGGAGGGGACGGTCTCAAATGTTTCTGAGTGAAACTGAATCTGGTCCTTGCTCTCCTCCTGGCTTTGTGCTCATCCTTGTGCTCTAGGGAAGGGTTCCTGGGTGCGATGTGATCTGCCCTCCCGTCTGGTAAATCACACCTTTTCCTGCACACCTTTGTCCCTTCAGCACGTTGACTGGTTTTCTTTCTAGTGTGTGCTCCCCACGTTTGTGGTCCCCGGACCTACACGGCTGGGATCACGTCTTCTACTTGCTGTCTCATGTGGCACTCAGCGATTTATAAACTTTGTTCATTTTCCCTGCGATGCCCCACACACGGCAGTGTCCGGTCACAATATCCGAACTAAGTCCGCTTGAAGAGGAACATGCTACTAGTCAACAAATTGCTGTGCTCAATGTGTCGAGGAGCCGAGGAAGTGCAAAGGAGACCCCCCGCCCCGGCCCTCCAGGAACCTATCGTCTAATGGGGAATACAGGGGTGTGAAAAGTGACGCAGGAAGTAGCGGTACCGTTCCGAGTCCGGTCTCTGCCCCAGTGAGGACCAAGGATGGTGCTCAGGACACTTTGCATGTTTCCGCCCATCCCCATAACAGGTCTGTAGAGCAGATGGCCCTGGCGTTCTTAGACTCCGTTCCCTGCCCAGGACTGAGCACGAGCGACTTGTCCGAGGCAGTGCCAGCGAGCACCGGAGTTCGGAAGATGTATTAAGGAGGGTCCGCTGTGTTGCTCAGTTCGTCCCCCCGTTCGTACGTGAACGAGAGGGGGCCCACGATGGCCGTTTATTTAAGTGGCATCGAAGTTCGTGTAAGTGTCTCTAAGGCCTGTGCTGACTGGACTGTTCCTGCGGGTTTCGAAGGGAAGGTGAGCTTCCCACCTGATTTAGAAACTCGTCTTCCGGAGGTCAGAAGGCCGGGCAGATGCCCCTGCCCCTGCTCAGAGTGCAGTAGACCCGCTTGCGGGGTCGTCAACTGTGCCTGGAGGCCTGGGCCCAGGCTCACGTTCCGACGCGACCGTGGACTAGCCCTAGAGCCTCCAGCCAGCTGGGTGACGTCTCAGAGGCCGTCTTCTCCCCGGTAGGGTGAGCCCCGTAATGCCTGTCTCAGAGTTGAGCGTTCACCACGGTACCTGGTCTCGCTCTGTAACCCGCCGTGGTCGTGACGACACCGCTCGGTCCCTGCCCGAGGCATAGAACCCGAAATCACACTCCGAGCTGGAGCCCCCAGAACTCTTCCCCAGCGGGGAGCCCTGAACTGCCCTGAAACAGCCTCTCCCTTTGGAGATGATGCTGCGCCTTTTCCAGGCTTCCTGTAAGTCCGAAAGGATGCGCTGTTTGGGGAAAATCTAGCCACTTTGACCGGCAGAAATGAATTGCTGTCTGAAAGTACACTACTTTGACCTCCTGGTGCCCTTGGACAGTGCCAGGCTAGCTCCAGGCCTGATGAGAAAACCTCCCTTTTTAAGGAGTCCATATGTACTTACCTCTTCCTTTCCCAGCCGTAATTTTCGCTTCCCGACGGCAGGATCCATGAAGGGCGGAAGCACAAGTGGTGCGTCGACCCCGGGCAGATGAGCTGAGCTGTCTCTCTGCTCCTGTAAAGGAACGCAGCCCCATCCGATCTGTGGACCCTTCCCAGGCAGGGGAGAGAGACGGCAGGTCCCGTGAGGAGGAAGGGCACAAAGTTAGTCAAAAGAGATGCATCCAAAAGTCACTTTTCCAGCCTCCTTCAGTGACTCGGGAGGAACGGAGCTTGGAGTGTCTTGTTCAAGGTTAAGCTCCCTGGGAGTGCAGGGAACCTGGCCAGAGGCTGTGAACTTTGCGCAGAGGGCACCCTCAGAATTGCCCTCTGCGCCATGGCTCACTGCCCTCCCATTACTTGCCTGGCACATACCCGATTTGGTTGATATTTCCATAATTAATTTATAACAGCAATAACCCCGAGATGAGCCTATTTATAGGTTTGTGCAAGCTGGGTAAGAATATAGATTAAATCTTGGGTCATTAACACACTTCAGGTACTTGGGAGAGTTTTGTGATGGTCAAGTGACAGGACGGAAGGGCTCCCAGCTCCGATGCCGGGCGGGCCGCGAGGCTCTTTCCCTCCCCAGGCACCGAAACAAGACAGCAGCCGAAAGGAAGCATGTGCCCCTGCCGGCCACCACTGCGGTGTCGTGGGGGAACCTGGTCGTATCACCCTCTCGGGACTCTTCACTTCCCTCCAAATTAGCCCCCGTCGGCAGTGTTGGCCTGAGGGCCCGGCGGCTGCTGTCCCCACCCGGGGAAGGTCCCCATGCTGTGCCCCTGGGACAAGAACCCACTACCCACCGTGGACAGCTGCCAACTCTTTTCTTCACTTTCTGACCCCATTGCTCAGGAAACCACCACCCAGAGGCGGTTCCCCTCTTTGCCTTTTCTTTTTCTCTTTTCTCCACCCTCCCCCCACACCGCCCTGTTTGTCCTTCCTTACCTGTGGCTACCCAGTGACAATGCACCCACGTCCCCCTTTCTTCCTTCTGAGACCCTGTGGCCCTGTGGCCCAGAGAGGGAGGCCTTCCCACCAGAGGAGTGCCTTCCTTGTTGTTTCTTTTTTTTCTTTTTTCTTTTCTTTTTCTTTTTTTTTTTTTACTTTTGTTCTAGATTTTTAAATATTAGGCTGGCTACAAGACTCTTAAATTACCGTCCATATAGGCAAAATCATCATAAATGATTACACATGTAAACAGACGATTATGAATTTTAGTTGTTTACTTTTTTAATGAATTTTCAAACTTTGAGCTCCCTGAAAGTAGAGATTAGATACTATGTCGCCAGACCCTTCCCACAGTACTTGTTGGCATATTATAAATACTTGATTAATATTTATTGAATTAAGATGAAAATGAAAAGGAAGAGAAAATTTAATTACCCGGTCTACTTTTTTATCTCAGCAGTTAAGTGCAGACAAAAAGGAGGTCACATAAAAATGATGAAAAAATAGTATCTTAGAACAGTTTTTATGGTATATCAGTGCATTTTTTGTGCTCAGGTATCACTATTAACCCAAGTAAGGACCCTTTTTAATGATTTTTTAAAATCTTGACGATGCCCTTTTCACTTCTTTCCTAAATGAACATTAATATAAAGCCATAAAAATTCCCTTAGAGGATTTTGTGAATTACTGCATCGTAAGATTGGGAAAAGGCCAATTGCAGCCTTTTGTTTTATGGAACTTGATTCTGAAACACAGCATCTCTGACCCTTCAGGGGCATCCCCAGGGCAGGGAGCTTTTCTTGAGGACAGTGAGCCCTGGCCCTTCTCCCCAGACCACACCAGTCACATGCCCCATGCAAGGCACTTTCCAGAGTCAACGGCGTCAGCCACCAAGCCCTGTCCTCTGTGCAGAGCCTAGACACAGCACAGGGGGAAGCAGAAACTCTTCATGACACGTAGGATAGCTTTTCTCCCATAACGGAGATTGATTTTCGGTTCGCCCGCATAAATCGCGTTTGCCGAATGACTCTTCGGTCATGGAGTTCTTGAAAAAATGATGCCAAAGACGAGACCCCTGGTCTGGGGCATGGGTTTGCAGACTCATTTTACCGGCGGACCATGGGGTGGAAGGCTGATCTGTAAAATAGAGGTGGGGATTTGAGGGCCCAGAGCTGTCCTGCACCCCCGGGCCAACCCTGAGTCAGCTTGTCACAGCTCGCTTTGGGACACCCTGGGTCTAGAGAGACAGAGATAGAAGACGAGGGAAGGTAAGCCCAGGACCGAAAGCCATAAGGAAGGCGATCAGAATCAGAATAGCTCTCTTGCTTTGGGGCCTTACCGTGTGCCAGATACCATGCTAAGTACTGACTTTCCTCCCCAAAACTGTCAGAGTGTGATGTCTGAGGCAGAGGATGGCGTCGGCTGCCCGAAAACACTAGGACAGATATATCGGATCCCGCGCTCTCTGGCAATGGGCTGGGTTATCGTGACACGTGTGTTGGTCACCACGGTTGTCTTTGGCCTCCACTGCTCTGCGGGAACGGGTGTCTCTCCGGTGAGACCCAGACACGCATAAGTACAGCAGTGCGGTTCAGCACGTTTGCACACATACGCGTGCGTACGCGTGTGCACAGGGAGGACTTCGATCCAGGTGTGTAAGCCAGGGCCTCGCGCACACCGAGCCGCGCTTCAGTCGCACCCGTGCAGCCCCGCAGATGTGCCGTTTTAAGGTTAAGTCAGGGCTTCGAGGTACACGTAGGTCAGAAAACAACAGTGAAACGAGGCACGTGACTGAGGTGGCTGGACCCGTGGGCGTTTGCTTCGACAGATCCTAAAGTCACAAAACAGCAAATCCTGGGGGCTCACCTAGGGCCCATCCTGTCCTGTCGTTTTGGGCAAATGCCTGTCTGTCTGAACCCACCCCGGAGAGCGCCCCGCTTCCGTCTTCTCGCCCCCGTCACTCCCTGAGCATCTCGGGAAGCCGCAGGCGACCAGGACACCGGGACGAGCTGCTTCTAGACCTGAGAGGCGCCTGACCGGCCAGTAAGTCCACAGCCCTATACTGTGCCAGGCCCCGCGTGGGTGGAAGGGGAGCAGGGCAGGGGCTGCGGCAGAAGCTCCGGGAACGTGGTCTAGTTTGGAGAACAGAGACCCAGGGGACCTGATGGACTCCAGAAGGTGGTGGGAGCGAGCCAGGAGCTCAGAGCTTGGTTTGGAGGAGAAGGAGGATGTGAGTGACCTCGAGGCTGGGGGCATTTGGGTAGCTCCACTGGGACAGGCAGCCCTCACTGAGGTCGGGGGGCCGCCGAGGAAAGACGGGGACTTGGCAACACGTCCGCTGTTCTCACTGGAACCACACGCTTGACGCAGCTTGAGATGTGTGTAGGGCAGGAGGCGGGCCGCGCTGCGTAACTGCGTGAGGGAATGCCTCCGACATTTGGAGCCTTTAAAGTATTTTTGAGCAAAGAAAGGACGCAGGGGGAACGGTTCACGGAAAGCTGACGGCACCTGATAGATGTGCCGGGTGGCAGGTTTGCTCAGAAAGCGCAGTGTGAGGGGAGAGCCCGGGGAGCCAGAGTCTGTCTTCTGGAGCCTTCACCGAGGGAGACCCAAGTTTGTTCTCTCATCCGACAGGCATTTTCTGACGTGAGTAAAGGCCACATCACGTGTTCACGGTCACAGCGAGCTTAACGACAGCCAGCCACCCGTAGGGGATTTCTCTCCGAAGGGTCCTGACTTTCCCACAAGGCTGGTGCTGCCGAGTCCAGGGCTTGGGCCTGCCGGGCCTTCCCCACCTCGTCCTCAGAGCCAACACCTGCCCTCCGGGTCCAGCACGCACGTCTCACACCGGCCCGTTTAACAGAGCCGGGCCTGTTGCCGACCCCCAGATATTTAATTTGTAAACACTTAATAAAGCGCTGTCGGTGGGTCGGCTCGTCTTTTCTGTCGGCCGCATCAAAATCGATACGTCCCTTGGGTGCTCCGCCGTGATTGTCTGGGCTGGGGAATCTAATAGGATTAAGTGTTTGGGGTCCTATCTGACGCCACAGTCCACAGCCCTAGTTAGATGAGGTTAAAGACGGGCTTGCCATTGTGAAGGCGCGATTGCTTAGGGGTCTGAAAAATCATTAAAGCTTGTCCTCTTAAACGTTGATTGTTCCCTGGTGATTTATTGACAAAACACAAAAAAGTGCTCTATACTGCACTCTAATTATATGTATGAGGCCATAAGATCTCATGGGAAATTAAATAAAATTTACAGCTTGATGGTTTTATGCTCCTGGGAGACATACCTTCTTAATAAGATCTTATAGCTGGGAATATTTATGAGGTTAAAGTCCGTAGGCTTGAGCAAAGACCTAACCTTTCCCTAGGAGGGGAGACGGGGGTGCGTTTTGATTTCTTTGAAGATAAATGATTGTAGTGAAATTTCAGGGATTTAGGAGGAAATGCTCAGCAAGACACAGGAAGCCTTCCTCCCCGAGACCTCTGGAGGGCAAAGCCGTGAGGGCACGGGGCTTACTGGGACCCTGGATCGCACGTCCGGCTCCGGTCACCCTACCCAGCACCTCTGGGGCATCAAGTCCTCCTAAACCCACGTGACGGTCTCATCCCAGAAGCCCCCGCAGTGGTCTGAGAGGGAGAGAAGATGCTAGCTGAGGGCAATTAGCAAAGAGGTCAAGGAAGGGGAGAGAATGGGGGGCGGGCGGTGCAGGCGCAGAGGAGAGAGACAGAAATAGAGAATATGCGTGAGAGTCACACGGCCCCTAAAAAGCAGACTCTCAGATCCAGACAGCCCCTGGGCCATCCCTGCAGCCTGTGGACATTGGCTGTCTTTCTTAAATCACCTGTTCTTTGCAACCAGGGCCTGGGGGCCAGGCCCTCAGCCCAGAAGATGACAGGATGCCATTCTGGACAAAGAATCGGAACCTCTCTGGGGGAGGGGTGGGGGGTGGGGAGAGCCTCTGCGGATCGTGTAAACACACACCTTGGCTCGGACTCGCGTGTTTTCCCAGGTGCACACCTCAGCCGTCCCGGTGACCGTGGTTGCTCCTGACCCAAGTCTACGTGGGTCCCGCGAAGGTCTGTGCTTAAAATGGGTCTCGACAAGAGCCAAGGGTGTCCTTTCTGCTACCCAACCCCCATTTCTGCTTTTCTCGCCCAATAGTTCTGAAGTGGCAGAAGGGGGAAGGTAAACAGACAGATGGACAGGCGGACAGACGGATGCATCTGTGCCGTCGCTCTTAAGTGTAGCATTACACTTTCCTCCACTCAAAGAGGGACCAGTATGTGGAACTCATGTTAGGGCCCTGTCACGTGGGGTCTGTTTTTCTGCGGTTGTTTAGTAAGTATTTTTGTATACGAGGTTCTGTGTGGCCTCTCCGTGGTGTGTGAGAAGGACCGTGACTGCGGGGGGCGGGGGGAGTTGGGGAAGCTCACAGGGGTCAGGAGAGATGGGCTCACCGTCCGCCTGGGGCCCCCCAGACTTTGGGATCTTGGCAGCCGCCTTTCCCATCGAGGGCAGGTTATGACCGTGTTTTCCTCTGTGCTCTGACTTATTTAGGAGAGGCAGGGCGCGCCTCCCCCTGCTTACAGCCCCGGCCTGTGCGCACGTGAACCGCGGAGCGCTGTTCCGTGAAGACGGGCTTGTACCGAGCTTAGCTGCGCAGCGACGCTCGGCGCCGAGAGCCCCCTTATTCCGGTCGCGGGTGGCCGTGCCCCTCTCCTTCCCGTCTCCACGATCACCCGAAACAAAACAAAAGGAAAAGAGACTAGACCCGAGTGCCCACGACTCAGATCTGTGTTAGAGGCCGCCTGCCGTCCCCCAGCTGGGGGGGGGTTTCCGAAGCGAGGGGAAGAGCGGCTCAGCGCGGACCGGAGGGAGCATCGCGGCTCCGAGTCGGGCCTGCTGGTTCTCGCCTGTCACCGCGTCCCTCTCCCTGGGACCGGGTTCCTCAGCTGGAAGATGGCGAGCTCAGGCGACGTGATTTTAGGGTCCCTCTCGGCTCTAAATACGGCTCCGGGACTTACGTAGGAGAAGAGCACTGCGCTCTCTGCCCTGCTTTAGCCGACTGAGCGGACGTGTGACGGGCGGACGTCCGCGGAGACGCAGCCGGCTGGAGCCCTGGGTCTCAGATAAAAGGAGAAAAAAACACCTTATTGCAGATGGCTAAGTTCCCCTGATAAGCAGCAAGTGAGAAATCCCTGATTTAATTTAAATATGATATTTCTGTCTTGGCTAATTTAAAGCATGTATATGATAATGTATCCTTTTTTGTTTAGTGTCCCGTCCTGGAGGGAAAGAAAAGCCAGGTGGTGCAGCAGAGGGCAAAGGTTTGGGCACTTTTTAATAAAGATGAATATCCCCCAAATGCTTGAATTATATGGAAGTAAGATTTGTTGCAAGTTGCAAATCAAAGCCTGAAATGTCACTTATCTCCTAATGATACTTCTACACAGATTATTAATTTCGTTTTAGAAGCCCAATGAATGTTGTATTTTATGACATTGATTAAACATCTCGCTGCCATCTACCCATCCATCCTTTTCGTTTGCAAAAATCCATATTGGAATTGAACAAAAACAGCTCATAAATTTGTATTTTCCAGCCCAGCAGAGTTGACTGGCCCCCCACTTTTGCTTACCACCGGACCCATCCTGAACTCTGGGCTTGTGCCATTTTCCTTCCTCGAAAGGCAGGACTTTCTAAACCGACCTTGTGCGTTAGGACGGCGGGATCTCTTTGGAAGAGCGTGTGTGGCTCCTGGAACCGCAGAGCCTCGGGGTGGGGGTGGGGGCGTGGGGTGGCCGGGCCGGGCCCTGACTGGAGTCGGGGCCTCTTCCCTTCTGCTTCCCAGACGAGCCAGCTGCCCCCGCGCCGTGTGTCCGGGGATGACGACAGCCTCCCCTGGTTGGTCGCCGTGCCGTGGTGGGGATGCATGAGCTAAAAGGTGGGGAAACGCGTCCCACCCTTCAGAGGGAAGCAGTGCCCGGGAAGGATTTAAGGCCAGTAAAAAAGAGAACGGGATCATGGGTTCGGGATCATCCGCGGCCCTTTAGGAGAGGTTTCAGATGCCTCTTCTGAAAGCGGAGAGAAAGGGCTTTAGACGGTTGGAGCCCTGGGTTACTGTCCATGTACCTTCACCAGTACAAGTCCCTGTGCTTCCTGCCGACTCACCCCTGTGGTTCCCTGCGGCCACGGAGGGCTTCTCCTCCAGCAGCAGCGGCTCCGGTCAGAGACGCCTTTTGTCCCCACAGCTTTTTTCCTCCCTGTTGGTGTCCTTTCTGTCCAGAGAGGTGGCGCTGGCACGGAAATTTCCACGTCAGGGTGAGCTGCAGCCGCCTCAGAGACATGTTCCGGGACTGAGAATCAGGATTACGGGGGAGCCCCCAGAGGCTGCCGCATCTCGAAGACCTCACCTTGCTGAGGCTTCGGGGGGCCGGGGCTGGGGGTGGGGAGCAGGAGGCCTGTTGAGGAGGTCGGTGTCCCTGGAGGCTGGAAGGGGAGCCAGCGCCGTGTGCTCGGGAAGGCTCCCGGGCCCAGCAGAACACAGGGGCAGGGGGCAGGCCGACGAAGGACCCCGCTAGGACTCGCATCCCGGCTCTCCCTGTGCCCTCGGGGCCCTCACCAGGCTCAGCCTCGCCTCGGTTTCCTCACCCGTAGAGCCCGTCACAGGGGGGCCTCGGGGCGGCGGACTGAGCCAGCAGTGACAGATGTGACGTGCTTAACACAGCGCCAGGCCCCAGTTAGCGCCTGATAGATGTGACCCGTGGTCAGGCGTCCGGATGGTCGTATCGGCGTCGGGGTTTTTCTCATTGGTGGTGGCTTTTTGGTTTTGTGTCTGTTTTGTTGTTTCTGTAGCCCCTAGCCCACCCCCCCACAAAAAAATAAGTCGAGTGGCATCACTTACAAAGCCAGAGTGGGCAGTACCTGGTCCCGGCTCTGCAGGGCCTCTCGCTGTGGGTGTGGTAACAGGCTGGTTTCCAGGGACGGAGGGTCATCAAGCGTGGTGGGCGGGCGGGCAGGCGGCAAGAGCCGCTCTGTGTCTGGGGGCTGGACGCGGGGGCAGGAGCGTTGGGGAGGACAGAGGCTGGGCAGCGAAGCCTCCCTCCAGCATGCTGCGGAAGGTTCCCAAGTGCCCTGTTTTGCCCCCGTTTGGGGGCTCCTTTCCCTCCCATCCCCTCCCATCCCCCTTTCTCCCGGGTGCCCCTCCACCCCGCAGCCCTGCGTAGAGTGCACCGGCCCGGGGATGCTGCATAAAGGGAAAATATGGCATGTTTACAGAGAGAATTTTCAAGAAGTGTTAATTTAATATGCTAAAGTGTTCCCTTCAGCATTTTACCTTTCTTGTTGTTTTCACAAAACAGCCAAGACTAAATAATGAGCCCGGGGCTGTGCCCTTCGGTGGCCCGATAGCTCATTACCCACGAGCGGCCTCCATCTGCCCTCATGGCTGCACGGGGAGCCATTACGATTATGATGGAAATCTCAGAAGCCATTACCAAGATGCAACCGAGGGCCTACTGCAGACAGCCTAATGGACTAATTTGTAATTGGGAGAGGGAAATGAGTTAGCGGGCTGGGGCCGGTTTTGATGAGCGTGGAAGTGCGCATGCTAAATGTGATAGATGAATAGGAATGTGTGTTTGCGCAGGGGGCTCGACAAGGCTTTCCATCTCTCCTGGGGCGCGGAGGCGTGCTGACGAGCCACGAGGAGCGAGGAGGGAAGGGCTCAGGGGAGGCGAGCGGGGCTCAAGGAGAGTAGCTAAGGATAAATCGGGGAGGAAGACTAATGGCAGTAAAACCCAAGGAAATGGCTGCGTCTGCCAGGAAAGTAGTAATTAGGAGGCATTTGGCATGCGTGTCTTTAACCGTTAAAATAGGGCCGAGGAGGAGCCCTGTGCTCCTTGCAGGGAACGGACGGCTGGCGCGGTGATGTTCGAGAGGGAAGGGCCTCGTGGAGGGCTCACGCCCTCGGGCCTCAGGGTCTGCACCGGCTCTGCCCGCCTGAAACAGAGCTCAGCCCCCGAAACACCTCGAGAACCCTCTCTCCTGAGCACGGCTGCCCACTGGCCTTGGGAAGGCCCTGCAGGCCCCAAGGCAGCTTTTGTGCAAGGGGAGGAGCCCTGGGTTTGGGGGCGTCCACACCATGTGCGTCCAGACCCTCATGCATCTAGACCCCGGTGCATCCAGACCCCCGTGCATCTGGGCCAGAGGCTTCTGGTCTTAAAGGGCTGTGGAGTCCCCTCATAAGCCCTCTGCCCTGCTCTTCACCTCCAGGCCAAGGAGGGCTGGGTGCAGATACAGCTACAGGCGCCCAGGGGTCTGATTTCTGGAAACTGCCAGGGCCTCTCTTAGTAGGTCGGCTCCCGACAGCGCAGCCGCCCGGCTGAGAGAGAGCACCAGATGTTCCTTCTTACACCGAGGTCCCCCACTCCCCGCCTCCATTGGTCTGAGACCACCCCTGCTTGGAACCGTCCCGAGGCTGCTGTTTTCTTTGCCCTGGCGGTGCTCCTCGCTTCTCTTTCCCTAACCTCCGAGCCCTAGCGGAGGTTCTTCCCTAGGCCAGACCTTTGCATCCCCAGCCTGCAGCTCGAGGCCATCATGTGTCCCTTTCTCCCAGGCACCTGCTGTCCTCAGCACCTTCGGTGGGTCTCACTTGTCCTCTTGGGGCAGCTGATGGAAGCCTCGGGGTCGTCCTCCCTCTCGGGATTCTTGCTGCTCCCAGACATTCTCATCCCTTTGCCGAGGAGGACCTTTTAGTCTTTCTAAATAGCCTGGTGGGGAGAACATCGTCATTCAGGAAAGAAGGAGGCACTGGAACTAATTAATTGGGCCCCAGCCCAGGGCTTCCCGAAGCGAGAGACCAAACTAGCAGACTCCTACCCTCCCTCCCACCTCTGTCCAGGGGTGCCCTTTTCCCATAACATTCCCAAGTCCATAGGAAGAACTCCCATTTTCACCAGCCACCAGAAGATAAGATTCCTAATGGGATGATGACAGTCCTGTTCAGCAGAAGTTCATTGGCAGCCCATTCGATGGATGACGTGATCGATCGGCCCTACCTACTTCGAAAATGTATGCGATGAAATCAGCAAAAAGCACAGATACCAATATTGAGACCCAAAACGACTCAGTCTGGGAGAAACCAGTTAATCGAGGAGAGGTTGAGAAACATTACCAGATATTACAAGTTTAAAGAAAGTTATTGGAAAAACACAAATGCGTCTTCCTCGCAGTCATAGGAAAGGGGCAGCTGGACGAGCGCCTTTGATTACTAATAGGAGCTCATTGGTGTCCCGGGAGAAACGGACTTCTTCCCATCCGTTGTTGGCTCTTAAGTAGACCTTGGTTAGTGCACCAGTGCATCAATGCCACTGAAACCGAGGGCCCCGTTCGACATCCCCATCAATGGGATAAGAGCTTGAGACTGTCTGCGTAGAACTGTGGCTTAGCTACCCTTTCATGAACGGCCTGCAGTGTGTCAGCCCCGGACTAGGCCCTGGCGAGACTGGAGAGCTCAGGTTCTTGCTGTGCCCAGCCTCCCATTCTAGTGGGGCACACCTGTACTCCGGTAACTAGTTTAGTTACATAGACGGTAACAGCAGGTTTGCAAATCGTACAAGAAGAAGTCATTAACCCCTTAACAAATACTCACTGAGTGCGTGAGTTACATAGACGGTAACAGCAGGTTTGCAAATCGTACAAGAAGAAGTCATTAACCCCTTAACAAATACTCACTGAGTGCGTGATGTGGCGTAGACATGAGACTAATCGTTGGAGACACAGTGTTAAATAAGTGGGCGTGGCCCCATCCTCATGAAGCTTATGGTCTAATTCCAGCTGAAGGGAAGGGAGACTCTGGGGAGTGGTGGTGGTAGGGAAGCATTTGATCTGCCTTTCAAGTTAGAAGTTCATGAGAAATCAGCAGCAATGAGATATCCAGGAAGATGGCAAATATTTGGAAACTAAGCAACATATTTCTAAATATAGGTCAAAGAGAAAGTCACAAGAAAACTTAGAAAATATTTTGAACTAGATGATATTAAAATTTTGCATATTAAAATTCGTGGGTCGCAGCTAAAGTAGTGCCGAGAGAGGAATTAATAGTTTTAAATGCTCATATCAGAATAGAAGAAGGGCCTAGAATCAATGACCCAGATTCCTCCATGAGAAACTAGGGCAAGAAGACATAAATAAAACCAAATTAAGAAAAAGGAAGGAAATAATAAAGAAAATAGCAGATATTATTGAAACAGAAAACAGGTGATAGAGAAAAATTAAGGCAGAAATTGGTTCTTCACAGGGGTACCTGGCTGGCTCAGTCAGTAGAGTACGTGAGTCTTGATCTCAGGGTTTTGAGTTCAAGCCCATGTTGGATATAGAGATTACTTAAAAATAAAATCTTAAAAAATGGATCCTTAGGAAGGATCAATAAAATTGAGAAACCCTTAGCTATAATGAACAAGGGGGAAAAACGCATAAATACCAAAAGATCAAGAATGCGAAAGTTATTATCAGTACAGATCTTACAGACCTTAAAAGGATAGACCTTAAAAGGGCAGGAGTTCAACAAGCAAAGGGGAAGAACATGAACTTTAACTGGAGTTCCTAGTTACGTGTGCATTTTGGGGGATGCCAGGAAAGGCAAAAAAAAAAAAGATTGCTTGCGACCAGGTTCCGACCAGCGTTATCACTCCGTACAGTGACCCAGGGCCCATGTCACAGCCCAGGTTAGTGCCTTTTACCAACACAGTCCTCAACATATGACCAGTAGAAGCCAAACTGAGGGCAGGTCACTACGTGGGCCATAATACCCCACACTCAGGGCACCTAAATTTCCTCAGAACACTTCTGGATACGGACCAAAAAGTAAAAGTAATAGGCCTCTGTCTGCAGCCCCCAAAATATGACCATTGTTTCTCCCGTCCCAACCTTCTGGCTCCTCATCGGTCCCTGATCAGAAGTGATCGTGATACCGTCTTTGCCGCATTTCATAGACTTCTGAAAATGGAGCTGGTTTTCCGGATGAGCCTGACGGCTGACCCCACAAGATGCTCACCAGAACCCAGTGGCTCCGCACGGCTGGCAGGTGGGCAGGAGCCCACGGGCCCGTCCTTAGGTCAGCCTCCTGAGAGACGAGAGTCGGCGGTATGGGCAGGCTCCCACCCACCAGCGACAGCACCGGCACCTGTCAGCCGTGAGAATGCAGACAAGGTCCTACAGCTGAACTTCCCCCACCGCTCGGGCTTTTGCTGACCCCGAGTTCCTGGCTCCTCTTTGTTGTTCCTGGTGGAACCGAAGCTCCCTTGCTGTCTCTCGTCTGACCCCGCGTTCCTCCGGGAGGCGGTATCTCACGAAGTGCTTCAGAGATCTCAGAATGGGTCCTGACGCACCGTAAGTGCTGGAAGTGTTTCCAAATCACAGGCTTGGTTGGGGGAGCCTTTGGCCTTCTGCGGCCCTTGTCTTCCTCAGGCTCACTACCCTGGCATCCCCATTTGGGTGGGCGGCTCCTCCCCCCGTCCCTCGCAGGATAGACCAAGCACCGCACTTCCTGCGGGCATCCTAGGTCAAACAGCAGGTTAGGCTTAGGAGTCCTTGCCCTGCGGGGGCTGCCGGATGCCGGCCCTCAGTTGACTCCTGGCGTTCTCCAAGCTTCTGAGACCCTTTACTTCATGAACTGGAAGGCTTTCATCTCCCCTAAAATAGTCTTTGCACTGATGCAGCCACCCGGGCACCTGGTCTTCCCTGGTCGTTCATTTTCTGACCGTAGTGCAGGCAAGAGAGGACGGAAAACCAGAGCCAGGGGACAGGGAGGAGGAGGGAGGAACGGAGCTCTGCCCTCCCGTGGGGAATCCCGTTGAGCTGGGTGAGTGTGACCTCGGGCTCCGGTGTCTTATGTTAGTTTTTTAGAACATGCTTGCATGTGGCATCTTTCCCTGTCTGTCCTTACCACGTGTCGAGGAATTAGATTTTGGCCTAAGTAGCTATTTTCTTTAGTAACGAAAAGCTGAAGGCCCCGCAGGCCAAAGATCTCACTCAAGGTCACACAACCCCTCTCAGACATGGGCGGAGACCAGAGCCCAGAGGCGCCCACTCCCGGGCCCCCCCCCCCAAGGGCCACTTGAGGAAAGTCACGGTCAACTACTGTCAAGAGTGACCAGCACGGCTCCCTCTTGGCAGGAGGACAGGCCTTGGCTTGGAGCAAGACAAACGCAGAGCAGCCCCGGGCGCCCTCAGGTTGCGGGTGAAACTCTGGGAGGGAAGTGCAGTGTCCTGAACGGGTGGCCCTCTGTTGGGTGTTACTGAGCGAGTGTTGTTCTCTCGTACTGGATTTAATGAATAAATTATAATAACTTTTGCATTTTTATCCAAGTTGTGCATGTTTACTTGCCCTCCCCACATGATTTCTCTCTCCTGGTTTTTCCTACTATATTTCTTTCCGTGCCGCTGAATATTTATATATATATATATATATATATATATATATATATATATATTTTTTTTTTTTTTATTTAAAGCTTGTTCTTAGTGATTGCTGATAAAGATGCACACCTCCTTGTGCTCTGTTTATAAGTGTTTCTGCTCAGAGCCAGGAACTCGGGGAAGAGTGTCTGGAAGAAAGTAATTCAGACTTTCGAGGGGAGGTTACTCTTCAGGAGCCGAGAAAGGGCAAAAAGAGGCCTGTGGCCATCGGTGGTGTGTGAAGGACTCGATCGTGTCTCATGGGTCTGTCTCCAGTGCTGGAACAGAGCCTTGCATCTGGAGCCCCTTCGGTGCATCTGGAGAACACATGCATCAGTGGGGGGTTCGGTGGCTGAAGGGCTGGTGGTCACATGGATGGCTGGACGGATAGCGCCGAGGCCTTGAATGCCAATCTTCCGTGGATTGCGGTGGGAAGGGGACTTCTCAACTAACTCTCCCTCTAGATGCCACTGCAGTGTTTTCCCTCACATTCACTCTGCCCAGTTCACAGGATTTCTTTCTGTTTTTAGTGGGGAAGTGTTACCTGTATCTGTAATTTGTTGAGGAGCATACCTCGCTCTCCCCACAAAGTGCTCCATCAACATAAATATGATTACGGAGCCAGAGCAGACTTTGGGAGGAAGGTTAACAAAACCTAAGAGTTAGCTTGGATGTGATTTCTAATTTACAATCTTCAGTTTTCTACTATTTCTACTAGTTTGCCAAAAAACCTTTCTTGGAAGGTCTGCTAAATTTTTTTGAAAAAGGATATTTATTGCACGTTGTATAATAATATATTAAGCACTGTTATTACTAGGGTGTTTTTAGGGCAAGAGAACGGTATTTAGATGTAAGATATAGTTCTAAGCAATTAAATAAAATCCACTGACCACAAAAAAAAAAAAGAAAAGTAAGATGATAGAGCAGGAGAAGAAGTCGTCTGTCTCTGCCAAGAACGTCAGCCACGAAAATAGTACGGATTTATGTGCAGCAAGTCCTGAGGTTAGAATTTTCAATAAATAAGTGAAAAGGATGACATGATTTGAAATCAGCTTCAGCTTTGAGCGAGGCATTCAGAACTCGGAATGAAACGGGCCCCTTCACTCTCGAGCAGACCTTTGCAGCCGGCCCCTGTTCCTACCAGGGCACTTCGGTGGAGGACAGGAGAAGTCCTTGCCAAGGAGCACGTCTTCTTAAACCGCCAGTGGTTTTCCAAGAAACAAAGGCCAAACTGGGAAATCTTGCTAATCTTTCCTTTCAGAGTCTAGGTTTGAATTCTATTTTTTTTCCCCAAAAAATCACTTTTGTTTTATGAATAATCCGACTCCAGCGGAGCATTCTGTCTTCTCTTCGCTCTCGGAAAGCGTAGCGGATCTCAGTTTGACTCAGCCAAAACGGCTCCATAAAGAGCTCCTTGTTTGGGACCCACGGCAAGGAGAAGCCCAGAATCTAGCAGATGAGAGCGGTGATCGGAGGGAGGAGGCTAGTCTGGACCGGCCCTGACTTTCTTCCTCGTCTCACAAGTTCCCCGTGTTCCCACCGCCCGCCCTTGACCCCGTCCGTGCCCACCGGCTGCCGTTTTCTCTCTCTGTGCTGCCTCCAGCTCAAGTCCACTTACAGGCACAACTGGAGGCTTCGTAGGCCTCGCAGAGACTTACTGCGTAGCAGGAACTTCACTCAGCTTCCCAATTTGATTTTTTTAGTCTCGAAAATCAAACAAAGTTCACAAAGTAAACATCACAGGTTGACATCCCAGCCGAAAGCAGAGGAAAAATGTCTCATGTTAAATTTTTTGGCACCTAACAGAATTTATGAGCATTTTCTATGTTTTCATTTTTTCCCCCAGTCACTGTTATTCCTCACCCCCCAGAGTTAGGTGTGGAGAGATTATGTTGGCCGGTTTCCATGGTGACACCGAAGAAAGTAATTTTTTAAAGTCGCTTTCTACTGTGTTATTTCACATGCATGAAACGTCAACATCGATGCTGTGTGGCTGTTACCCCGAAACGTAAAGACATATAAATGGTTCGAGTATTTTATATAAATAGACAAGTGGGGGTGATATTTTCCTTGGTCCCCTGCCGACCCTAGTACAAAAGTCGCTCAGTTACCGGGCACCTGGGAGGGAGCGAGGGAACAGTTCTGCTCAGTGTTCAGCAGCCTCTCCCCTATGAATAACACTAAAAAAACAGACACGCACAGAGCTCGGATTGAAAGTCCACCCGGCCAGCTAAGCTAGGGACCAGATGAAAAGTTCCCTCTGGGACTCAGTGCTCAACCAACCAGAATTTTAAAACCTTAATCTCTGACTTGAGTCTAACTCACTCGGTCAAGTCCTTTAATTTAAGTACCTCCTTCTGTAAGGAGCCATCTAGAACCTTCCTGCCCCAAGAAACGTTCCATTGCCTCCAGCCTCTCCTAGAGATGAGGTCGGGGGACGTCTTCAGCTTTAGCCACACAAGTGAGGAAAGGTTCTTGTGTCTTCTCTTGCCGCCTTAGCGCAAAGCCCGTGAAAACACACACACACGCACGCACACACACAGGCACTTTCTTGATGCTTTTGACGGGGGCTTTCTGCTGTCTGTGGCAAGCCACATGCTGGAAGTGGGAGGGAAGGGTGAGTTTGTGCCTCGTTTCCCTGACCCGTAACCATGGCTGGATATACTTGTGGCACTGTGTAGCTGAGAAGGCTTGGTTTTTGGAAGAGTCGGATGGAAAGCGCTGCCTTATCTTTGAAGAACCGTATCGTCTTGCGTGTGGAGAGTGCGGTGAACTTTTCCAAGTTCTCTCCCATGTGTTATTTTTCTCGCGCTTTCTCAGAATCCTGGAAGATCGCTTTTCTTGGCCGTCGCCTTGTTTCAGAACAGCGAGGACAGAAGTTTGGGTGGCCCGCCGCACTGGGGACAGAGCGGAGTCGGGAACTGAGGACCCGTGCGCTCCGCCCCTCCCAGGCTCGTTCGTTACTCATCCTGCCCTGGCGTTTTCCGCGCAGCCAGTGTTCGCGGTCAGGAGGGGAGGAGGGACAGGGCGGCAGCTCCCCGGGACCGTCCGGGCACGTGCACACCATCAGGAGGCCCTCGCTTGCAGTTAACAGTCCTTGAGCGCCTGCCCCACGTGGGATGCTGTTCCGCACAGCAGTGGCCAAACGGTCCAGAGTCCCTCCCTCCGGGGGGTGGGGGCAGGTGATGGGTGAGGTGTCTGACCGGGAGCAGCGCGGAGGAGAGAAAGTGAAGCAGGAAAGGAAGCAGAGGGTGTGGGGGGAGAGGAAGACGTCTCGCCGTCCCGAGCGATGAGCGGAGAAGGTCTTGGTGAGCGAAGCCTTGGAGGTGCTGACAGAGCAAACGTCGAGGACGTCTGGGGGAGAAGTCCGCGTGAAGAGGGAGAGGACGGCATGTGGAAAGCCCTGTGTATCGCTCTCCTTAAATCGGCGAACGCCATGTCCTCGGCGCGCGCGTGTGTGTGTTCGTGTGTGTGTGTGTGTGTGTTTGAAAACTTGTCTCAAATTCGGAGCTTGGTACGTGACTTTGGTTTTTGCCCTAATGACTTCCTGCACGTTGGGACTCTATTAGTAGATGCGTTCTGAAGGTTGTGATCATCAGTCCTGGGCGCGTATCACGTTACCTACGTGGAAAAAGCAGAATTGCTTTGGCACTGATTGGATCTCGGGATGGTGACTCTATTTTCCTGGTTTTTTCATGCAGATCATTGAAAGCATGTCAGAGCCCTGGTCTCCAGGGTTTCTCTTAGCCAGGGGAGAATCGGGTTCCTATATGCCGGGGGTACAGGAAGGGACTCGGGGTGGGGGTGCGCAGAAGGGTTCTTAGATTTTAAACGGCAGTCAGCTGCAACCACTAGTTGTCTGGAGCCTGTTCAAACTCATTTGGAGAACAGTTGAATTTTTAAAGTGCCTTTTGATTCTCTCTTTCATTTATTTTAACTGATCTGCTGGGATTAGGAGCTTGGTAGGGGAACACCAGAACGCTTGCCAAAATGTGTGAATAATTAGAGCGCCGACGATGTGTGCCAGATAGAAGGGGAGTATTCACACTTCTGATTAGATCCAGCTAAATGCCGTTGTAAATCACGGCTGCCACAGCAACAGGGCCCCACCGGGGGCTAGCGGGGTGGGGGGGATGAGGGGCCGCCCCGAGGGATGAGGCGTGGAGGAGGAGGACAAGGAGCTTGGTTCCAGTTCCCAGCAGCAGCCAGAGCCTCGGTGATTTTGGCGTCTCTCTCCCCATTCGGTTTCCCCGTCTTGAGTCTCGTGGGCCGCCGTCCTGACAGATGAATGAGGTGTGCGCCTGCTCCCTGGCCGCGGACGGTGTCCTGGGGCGTGGACGAGCCCCACGGGTGCAGCCAGGGTGCTGAGGGCGTCAGGAGGACGGGCACCAGGGGAGGGGGCGGTGCTGCCGAAGGGAAGGGGGAAGGGAGAACGGGAAAGGCTGCAGCTTCCTTCAGACACGGAAGGTGACATTCCTGAGCGCTCAGCAGGACGAGCTCCAAGCCAAGGGGACAGCATGCACAAAGGCACAGACAGAAAAAAGGGCCCCTTAGTCTAAGAGCGTACTACCCCGCATGGTGACTACCCCACATGGTGGCTAGAGAACGGCACCGGCGAGGAGGGTACGCCCCAGACGTGCAGGGTGCCCTGGGTTAGAATGGAAGGTCTTAAAAGAAGCTCTTTTGCAAATTCCGGACGGCTGCAGAGCTCCTGATCACCTCTGACAGTGGTCAGTCCCCCACCTCAGCGAGGGAACCACCTTAGCCAGAGCCAGGGGAGGACTGTGTTCGTGATCTTTCGACACATTAGGGCGAGCAGAGAAGGGGGTTGTTGAGAAGCGCACTCGGCAGTGGGGAGCCCGGAGGTTAAAAACCTGAAGAATGGAATACAAAATGGTAAATAAAGGAGGCACCCGGCAGAAACTATGGTGCAGAATTATCCGTTTGAGGGGCTAAGCCTGCAGACTCCTGGGCTGGAGGTCGCCGGGAGCCCAGGGTCATGGTCTAAACAAAGGCAGTGGCCCAGGAAGTCACTTCAAGAGCGACTTTGCAGCGGAGTCGGTCACGCCGTGTGCTGGGGTCCTCGCTGAGTGGAGAGAAGCCCTAACCGCACTGACCTCTGCTGCCGTGGAAGGTCATTGCCAAAGACCGTGTCCCCAGGAATGAGTACAGGGGCTCAAGTATGGCCCCAGGTCTGGCATCTCCGGCCCGGCCCCCTAGCCTCCCCTCCCCCAGTGTTGCCAAAGGTAAGGTGGCCTTGAAGGGGAAAACTCACCTCTTTTCAAGTACGTACAGCCTGTGGATAACCCCTCCGGCCCCTCCTTCTGTCCTGTTCTTTGAAGGGGGGCCCACTTTCTCTGTCTTGATAAGGCAACAGGTTGTTCTGGAATGAACCAGCAGCTTGAGGTGGGAGTTAAAAGCCCAGGAAAAGTTAAAAGCAGGGGAAGCGCCTCGGAATGGCATGAAACCCAAAGCAAATGGTAAAAATGAGCAACACATGGAGAATGTGGGGGTAGGGGGAGGACACGAGATTCCCAGCCACATCTGACATCTCTAGAAACGGCAAGAGACAGAGGGAAAGACAACACATGTGGCCCTCAAGTCGGAAAGCTGCGTCGGCAGCATTCGGTGGTGGACAAGGCGGCGTCTTCTGGAAGACTCCAACCCCTTTCAAGTCGTTCTGCCTGCCTTGTGTTTCTTCCGCTTCGCGCAGGGAGTGCAGCCATGCGGAGAACGCTGGGTCTTCCGAGCTTTCTCCAGCCACACGACGCTGCTCTGAACTCGGGCTTTCCAACGCGTGCAGCTTGGGATGGGAGAAGAACAGAGAGCCGCTGTTTCTCCTTCTTTCCGTCTCCCTCTTCTGGGTTTACTTTGTGTGTGTCTGTTTTAGAAATAGGCTCGTCCAGCGGGGTGTGAGTCTAGCGTCCAAATAAACAGAAAATACATTAAGAGAGTTCAATTTGTTTGGTTTTCTGTTTGTTTTTACCTTGGGGGCACATGACCCAAATGCGAAGACCACCAAGGTAGTTCCCGGAGATGCTGTTCGGAGCTGGGGGCAGGAAGAGGGCTTTCAAGCTGGGAGATTCTGTATGGAAACGGGATTCAGCTCGAAGGCTTGTTTCTACTTAGCCTATGGGATGGCCTGCAACTCTGCGTACTCCCCCGTAAAGCCCTTCCAAGTCCGTAGTCGGAACCCAGCGACAAGGAAATCCCACGGGTAAAGGGTCCTTTGGACAAGAGGTGGCCATGTTTGTTTCGCCCGTGATCAGATCGCGGAGCCGCACCCTCAGGGGCGAGTACAGAGTTCGAAGTCACCCTCAGGGAGCCTGGCCCCTTCCTGCCCCTGCCCCAGAGCTGCCGTGTCCTGGGCTGCGGGTGTTAGGGACCTGTTTGTTTTCGCTTCCAGCACCACGACAAGACATGCCAGATCCTGCAGGGTCGTGAGCTGTCCCCTGCCAGCACCCCCCACCCCAAGTGGAACCTAAAGCAGCATGTAACCTGTACAGGCAAACCTAGGGCCAGTGTGCAGCCATCCCGGCCTTTTTCCCCCTTTTTCCAGACTTAAACCCCCACCAGCTCCACCTCAGAAATCCCATTAATGTCAGAGAAGCAGATGGCATTGGGCTGCCCGTCACCTGTGCTGTCCGCCGAGCGTCACCGCTCGGGAACTCACCGTCCTGCCCGCCCCCGCACGCAGTCTTCTCGGCTGCTGCGGTTCTCACTCCTTCCTCATCCACCAGACCTGAACCATAGTCAGGCTGTTCCTAAAGGACGCGTCTCTTCCAGAGCATCCCCTGATAAGAAACAAAAGAGCGCCGGCGACTTCCTCCCCGCACTCGCGGACGGCTGTGTCCCAGGGTGGGACGAGCCCGGGTCCCGGAGGCCTCTGGCCAGCAGAACGCTCCTCAGCCGCCTCGGGCTCCCCGGCCACGCGTCCCACGCTGCTCCGCGTTACCGGTGACGCTTCGAGATGCCCGACAAACCCCGTGGTCTTGTCTAAGAACGCGCCGTCGACAGCCACGGAAGACGTCCTACGTTACGGTTCGGTGGCTCCTTAACCTGTCGAATCGGAACAGGAATGGAACCACGTGGGTTTGACACAAACAGAGCAAATCACTGCTGATGAGTAGCGTCCGGAAGGAAGTAAACCGTCACGGAGATGACTCTCCTACCGGGATGATTCTTGCCCACAGCTCCCTGCGGTGCTGGTAGAACCCAGGATCTTGTCGAACTCAGGATCTCGTCGAGCCCAGGATCACGGCTCCCCAGCTGCGTGGCTTCCGGGAGCCCCACAGCTCAGGGTGAGGTGCGCTGGGAGGGCCGTGGCCGCTCGTGCCGAGGGCCGGGCTCGTCTCACGGCTTGTGACCTTCAGGGCGTCCCATTCAGGCAGGGCCCCGACAGCAAGTCTCCACCTGCCGAGACACGTAGCGACACTGCTGTGCCCTAAATACCAGAAGCCCTCCGGTCCCCTTGATGCCTGAACCATGTGCCCCAGATACTTCCCAGGATCCGTGAAGGGCGCGGAGGGAAGAGGGAGACCAGGGGCAGGAAGGTGGCCTCACCTGTAGGTGTTCATAGACCGGGTGCAGCTAATTATTTTGCTCTGACTCTGGGCGAAGCTGCTCAAACATTTTGCAAAGAGAAGCTCGGTCCCCAGAGGTGGCCCTGGCTGTGGCCCACTACAATGTCACATGGGAACCCAACTCTGCCGCCGTGGACCGGGTCTGTTTGGGCCACCGGACGGTGACGGTGTGGACAGACGTGCACAGCGCAGGTCCAGAATTAGTGCCGAAGCCAATCAGGTGTAGTACGCATCTGCGTGCGGGCGATGAGCCTTCTGTGGAACCCGGTCAGAGCATTGGCCCAAATGCAGAGAACACGTTTATCACCAGGGAAAGATCACTTTCCGACGAACCCCCTTCCCTTTGTTTGGTTTTTTCATTTACCCCAACCATCTCTTCCCTGTTGAAGAACAGAGATCGCTTCTTAGTTGAGCTACAGCAACAATGACTTCGAATTTTTAGATCTGAGATTTTTCATTAATCTGATAATAAGTCGTGAATTTTAAGCGGAGTTATAAAAATCGTGAGACTGCTTTTGTCTGTATTTAGACATTTCTCATCCGCCGCTTTGCAAGTCGCTGCGCCTGAGCCTGAGTACATAGACTTGTCGTAAATTAAATATTAAAGCTTTATAGACTATTTTTACTTTCTTCCACTTGCATTCCCTCTCCTGGCTTTAATCGCCGCATGCACAGTCTTTAAAAGAAGCCGATTTTAGAGAAGTTGAATGAAGAGAGTTACCCGGCTGGGGGGAGGGGAGCCGCGCTGACCCCGTATGGCACCTTTGCCACACAGTCGGAGACCTCCGTTGAAGCAGTTCTGGGAACTCTCTCTCGCCAGACGCTGTCGTCCGTTGCCAGTGAGGAGGTATTGGGTGCAGGCGTCACACACGACTAATGAGGCATGATGAGTCGACAGCAAAATAACAGATTATGGGCACAGAGGACTTGTGACTGAAGTGTGAACAGCAGTGTGGATGGGAGAGTGACACGGGAAAGAGAGGGACGGGCACGGAGGAGCGGCGTCGATCACGCCCTGCAGAGAACCGGCAATTTCAGTTATTTGACGGATCCCTCCTCGTAAGACGTCGTGGGCTGGGGGGTTGGGAATCTAAGTTGTTTTTCTCTTTAAACTGGGAGGTTCCCGCGCGTGTTCGGGCTTGGCAGCAAAGTGGCCAGATCTTCTAAGACGAGCCAGAGTCGTCTTTCCCAGTCTTCAGGTTTACACAGCTTGTCTTCCTGCGAAAGCGTCAGCAAGGACGAGATGTGTTTGCTCTTGAACTCTGTGAGCGGAGTGTCCCGGAAATAGTGGGTGTGCACTGCCCTCCGAAGGACGCGGGGTGTGCCCGTGACCACGCAGGCTTTCCGTAGGACGGGTGCTGCGCTGTTCTCCTCTGGGCCCCACAGAGCTCCCATCGGTCTCCGGGCCTCCGTGGAGCCTGGATTCATACTGGAAGACACCGAGAGGATAGAAATCAGAGAAGGCTACACCCCAAGAGCATTGTAGGGCCTGAGTGTGAAGGCTGCACCCCAAGAGTGTTGTAGGGCCTGAGTGTGGAGGCTGCACCCCAAGAGCATTGTAGGACCTGAGACTCCAAGGTCCTATGGCTTCACCGGATGGGGCATCTTCATCATGACTCTCCAGCGCCCGGCTCTGGGTCTTCACCCTATGGACGTTCGCTCAGTGATAATGGCTCAGTTTTTATTTGTCCATTAACCTCGGGGGAGGCTACCAAAGGGATGCGTTTTCAGGACTGCCTGTCTTCGGATGAGACGCAGAAGTCTAGGGCAGAAGGCAGAGGGAAACGGAAGCCAAATGAAACCAGGTGGGGGCCGGCTCCCTCTCAGGGTCCGTCTCCCAGTTCTCCCAGACTCGCGATTAAGAGGAAGTTCACGTGACGCATGTGGATCTTCCTGAAAGCTGCTCCCAACGACAGGCCCCGGACAGGTTTCTAAACAGCTGTTATTCAGATCAGAGCAAGGACTTGATGTATGGCCCCATTAGAAAGTGTCCTAATGGAGAAGGCCTGCACTTTCTCCAGGTCCCATCTGAATTAAACAATTGGAGTATTTTAAATCGAGGGTCATAAGTGGCAACAAGATGGAGAGCTTTGCCTCTTGATTAAGAGAGGCCTGCGGGTTACTTGGGAAGTTCTTGCGGGCGCGAGGGCGCGTGGCTCCTCCAAGCCGTTGTTCCAGCCGTGCCCCGTCCGGCTGCTGCCCAGAGGAGAGAGCAGGTGAGCCGCCCGAACGCATGGCTGTTGAGGTCAAGTCACACGCTCCAAGGTCCTGCTGACTGCAGGGCATTGGGACGTCGGGCCTGTCGCATTTCTCAGCCAGATTGTCCCCGAGTCCAGGATCACACGCCCTGCCTGGCTGCAATGGGGACTCCTGGAACCCTCCTGCCTTATTCCCTGTTGGTGTTTGCGTCTGCGTAAGTGACGTCTTCCTCACTTAGCCTCTTTCCAGTCTCCGAGTACAAGCGCTGCTCTGGGCTCGGGTTTTGCGCCCAGTATGAGCTGCCCAGCGTGTGACCTCCGTCCGCTCTGAGATGGGACACCCCTATAGCCCCGGGGTTCTTTCCGCCCCCGGGACTGAAGACAGGGGTGCAGTCCCCATCAGAGAGGAAGGCTGCAGACTTGCCAAGGAGAGGGGAACAGAGAAGGGGAGGGTGTGGGGGGGTGAGGAGGGAGAGCGCAGAGCCGAGGCAGCAGTAGTGAGGGCAGCAGCGTCTGGAGCAAGAGGCGACAGATGTCTCTAGGTAGATGCCCTGATGGCAAGTCTTCTGGAGAGAGAGGAAAATCCCAGTAATATTAACAGGGCTACGACAAATGAAAATCGGGAGATAAACAGATGGAACATGCCTCGTGGTTCAGCTTTCATCATCAGTAACTCGGAGTCTGCGAACAGGCAGGGCTGACTGTCGTTCAGACCGTCTGCCTTTCCTTTCAGAGACCGTGTGGCGTCCTCCTCTCCCGCGGGCTGGGGGGTGGAGGTCAGAGCCTGCGGGAGGGAGGGAGCAACGGGGGCAGAGACTAAATATTCTCAGCTGTCCTGTAAAAAAACAAACATGTGACCGCGCCTTGGGGAAGGTCAAGTGCAGATGGACACCGTCCATGTCGAGAGCCTGGAGTCGCCGAGTTCACCGCAGGGCTCTGTCCAGGCTTGGGGGGACCCCTCCTGGCTGCCCTCCGGATCTCAACTGTAAGCGCCTTAAAGGCAGGCTTTGTTGCTGCTTCTCACAGGTTGGGATGGAGGGTGAGGGGAGGGGGGGAGCCCCGCGTCTCATCTGTATGGGGGGATTAACCGTGCTAAGTGCTCTGTGCATCCCAGCCCACGCTGAGCCCTGCCCAGTGCCCTCTGTGTCGGGCAAGTATTTCGGAGGCTGGGCTGGCGTCCCGCATGGTGCTGTGGGTCCCGAGAGGCCGGGAGAGGATAGGAATCTGGTAAAGCCGGAATCTCCCAAGACGGGGCACTGCTGATTGTGAGGGAGCCCCGGCCCAAAGCAAACCTTGGCACCCACTGTTTAAAGATTAACTTGTTATTCAGGAGGCAACACCATGACAGCCTTAAGGAGATAAATTTAAACGGCGAACCGCTCACAGACTGCTTTAGCCTGCTGGATTTATGTATTCCTTTCCCTCGACTAACCTGAGAAACAGAATAAATAAAGCTCTTATCACTTGGTAAATTGTTTCATCAAGAATCCTGTATCCGAGGTGCAGATGAACGTGTAATTCTTTTTTTTTTTTTCAACATGACAGCAGCTGGCTCATTTATTGAGCTTTTCTGAACATTTATAAAACAGAAATCTGAAATACAAAAACCAACCAAAAATACCTAACCGGGGGGGGGGTGGTGGTTCTGACAGTTGCACACGGGTGTGCCCGCGTGGGCACGCATGGGCACCGAGACCAGGGGCCTTCCAAAGACTTGTAATGGTGTAAGCGTTGGCTCCTGTTCGTTCATAGCCCGGTGGTGTTAACAAGCAGTGGGTTGTTAGTGACGGTCACATTCTCCAGCACTTGCAGCGGAGGCTTGATGTGATCCAAGAGCTGTCATTTATTACTCCGTTGCGCGATTCCAGGGGGGTGAGTCACGGATCGAGCTTGGGCCCCTGGAGCAGCTTTTTCTTTCTTTCTTTCTTTTTTTTTTGTTATGTCTAAATCCTCGATACAAATTGCAGTATTTCTGGACTCCCAGCGGGACCCATTAGAGCCTGTGGGGCATTAACGATCATTAGTGCTGGTTGAGGCGGGGGGGAAGCAAAGAAAGGGAGAGGGCAGGAGGGGGAGTTGGGCAGCTTGTTCAGAAATGGAGAATCAGCACCTCCACGTTGCTCACAGCGACCAGGCCTGGGGTTCGTTAGCATCCCCAGTGACCTAAGTTAGCGCCGGCCAGGTATGGACCTCCCCGCACGGGAATCCTGGAACTGCCCCAGGTCCTGCTTCCCTGTCCACATCCTTCCCTGCGCCTCCCCAGCGTCTGCCTGTCCCCCGGCGTGAAGCTGGTTTTGAATCGCCAGCCCTGAAAGGCACACATGCGCGCCCGCTGTGACCACGGTCCTGCCCGCTGTGACCCACGGTCCTGCCCGCTGTGACCCATGGTCCTGCCCGTGACCCACGGTCCTGCCCGCGCCTTCCGGTGGCAGCGCCTCCCGTCTCGGCACTTGACCGTAGGGATCAGACCAAGTGTTTTAATCACGACTGACCTGCGTCCTCGCCAGGGCGGGGCGGAAGGGCGGGTGTTCACGAGGCCAGCACACATCTGCTCACACTTAAGACCGCCGCTGTTGGAGCCGAGACGCGCCCTGACCCGGGGGCTCGCTCACGACGGAAGCGGGTTCCCAGCGGCCTTCCTCCCGCGGGACCCCACGTCCACACCAGGCCGCCTCGGCTCTGCCTTCCTTGTGGTGTGCGTTTTCCTCCTGCACTTCCCATTCTTCTTTCCCATCTCAGATCCTTGAAGTCTCACCTTCCGCATCTGTGATATCCCCCCCCAAACCACAGAAAGGAGTGTTTCTGAACGATTAACTAAAAAGTTGGTGTTAGGGGCGCCTGGGGGGCTCAGTGGGTTAAAGCCTCTGCCTGCGGCTCAGGTCATGATCTCAGGTCCTGGGATTGAGCCCCGCATCGGGCTCTCTGCTCAGCGGGGAGCCTGCTTCCCCCTCTCTCTCTCTCTGCCTGCCTCTCTGCCTACTTGTGATCTCTCTCTGTCAAATAAATAAATAAAATTTTCAAAAAAAAAAAAGTCATTGTCACATCCTCGTTCCTTCGCTCACTGCAGCATCGTGTGCCTGTGAAGGACGAGACGCTGCACTCGACACAGGGGATATGGTGCCCAGAGCACCCCCAAGCCATGGTTCCGGCCCTCGTGGAGCTTCTGGCGTCTGGCCTGAGGCGCCTGGGTGGCTCGGTCCGTTAAGCGGCAGTCCCTGAATTTGGGCTCAGGTCCTGCTCTCCAGGGTGTGAGATCAAGCCCCGTGTGGGGCTGCGCGCTGAGCACTTGAGGTTCTCCCTCTGCCCCTCCCCCTGCTCACACTCCTGCTCTCTCAAATAAATAAATCTTTAAAAAAAAAGAATCCCACCAAGTCGGGTGGAACCACAGCCGTGGTGCCCAGGAGAGGCGTAGGGAGCATGAGAAACCGCAAGGCATTCCGACCCGGGAAGGGCGGTCAAGGAAACGTTTCCGCAGACGCCGCGCGGAATGGTATGAAGGAAGAGCGGATCAGTGGTTCCCTTGTTCCAGACACCGTCCTCTGGCAGGTATTTTTCCGTGAACTGATTGAGCTCATCCTCACGACCCCAGAGCAGGGCGGGGAGTCTCGGGTTCACCGATAGGGAAGCTGCGATTTAGAACGGGCTGAGCTGCCTGGCGGATCCGCAGCGTGAGCCCATGGCTCAGGGCGAAATAGTGCTGGGGCTGAGGGCTTGACCTTGGAAAGCAACCGTCCCATCCTTTCTTCTTCACCCCTGTTGGCGTCTTCGAGCCCGGAATGAATAGGACCCTATCCACCACCTCTAGCGTGGAAGGAATACCACATTTCTTTGCTTCCTTAAAGCAACGTCATTTTCTACCAACATCAGTACCCCTAACAGGAACATGAACTTCAGGAATCCCTGGTCCTGCCTTTATCCTCAGAGTCGGGCCCGGTTCAGTGGCTTGCCTGTTGCCGAGGGATTCTGAAGTTTGGGAGGTTATGCTGTCCGGCCTCATCTCACTCTCAGGACATCCCCCATCTCTATCCACACAGTACACCTTTGTCTGAGATGCCCCCCCCCCCCGCGAGGGTCTTGCTTCTGCGGGGGGCTATCCCGAAACAGGAGCCTAGGTCCTGGATATTCTGAAATCAGCCCTTTCTCTGCCTCTCCGTCCCGAGTAAATCTTTCTGCACGTCTTTGTCTTCATAAAGCCCTTCCCCCGCATCATAGGCTCTAGAATTCTTTCCTCAAACTTGATCTTCCTCGTTCAGATAGATTTTGATGAACTTTAATAAAACTCAATGCCAGAATCACTAGCAACTGAAAAGAACTAGTTTTCCTTTCTTCTAGACTAGAGAGGGCTAAGTGACCAAATATTCCTAGAAAGTACGGAAACATTTTCATTCCTTCATTCCAGGAACCCAGTGATTCTCCAAATGTGGTCCCCGTCTGGAGAGGGGAGGGTCCCTTTCCGGAGTTCCGCAGCATCCAGACTGTTTTCATTAGAATCAAACATTATTTGGCTTTTCCAGCTCCTCCCGTGCTCTCACAAATGTACAGTGGAGTTTTTCCAGACCCATGATTGAGGCAGATCAAATGGGAAAGTGATCGGAGGACCCAGCTGTCTTCTGTCAGACCAGAGGTTAGAGAGATTTGCAAAGATCAGAGACAATGTTACTCTTCTCACTAAGATTCGTTTTGTTTTGTTTTGTTTTGTTTTGGAAATTATAGGGTTTTATGTTTCCTAAAAATATTTTCTTTGTTAACAGGTAATGGATTTATTGTTGCTTTTTTAAAAGGAATTAATAAACACTTAATCATTTTCTCAGCTTTTTCATAAGATAACCGTGACTAGCTACAATACACATAAACAATGGCTTTTTGGAATCCTTCCAAAAATTTAAAGAGTATGAAAGGATTCTGCGGCCAAAACACTTGAGAAATACTACAGTAGAGCGACGCAAGGGAAGAAAAACCAAATAGTCAAGTTTCCTTGCAAAATAGGCTCTTGCCACATTGACCGTCTCCAATCTGGATTGTGTGTTCCAGTGAGAGGAGAAGTTATTTGAATATTTTGGCTCAGCCTGTTTTTCTTTTTCTGTTTTGGGGTTTTTTTTTTTTTTTTCCCTTTCACGTTTGGAGAGGCCTTAAAAAACAGTTGTCCCCTAAACCCAGATAACCACAGGCTCCAGTTTCCCTGGGACAGTCTCTTTTGCCTGTCTTTTTCCTTGGCATAATTTTTAAGAGTTCCCCTTCAATTCTGCAGAGTGTCCCGGTTTGAGTGATAAGTCCTAAGTCGGCCTGTCCGAACCCCATTCATGAGCTTCTAAGTGACGAAGGGAGACCCCAGTCTTCCTGTCATGCAGAGCTACAGCTGTGCTCCCTCCGGCTGGATTGGCAGGGCCGTGGCGGGCGGCACAGGCTTGTCGGTGACACTCCTATCCCAGCTGTGAAGGTGGGTGTCCTCGATGACCTCCGCCAGGCCCTGGGCCACCAGGTTTCCGAGACCAGGGTGGTGGGGCCCTGGCTGGCCACATGTTCAGAAAGCTCCCGAGCCGCTGGCAGCTCAGACGACCTCCCGTGTCCGTCGGAACTGGCGACACACAGGGGCCTGCAGGGCTCTTTCGGGACATCGCTAAGCCCGCCGGATCTAAGATTTCAAATGCTGTTTTGAGCTACTTGACGCAGAGGTGAAGCCGGACCACTTGGAGGGAAGTGTGAAATTCTTCAGTCCTTCCACTCACTTGTGACTCCATAAAAATTATCCCGGGGTCAGAAGCAAGGGAGCCGAAGACGGTGACGCTCCAGATGCAGACCGGGGGGCCCGCCAGGGCACATCCTCCCCTTCCTGCTTCCGCAGGGGGAAACTGTCCCCTGCCCTCCGTACCGCTCGTGTACATGTCTTGGGGGTACCTAACTGCCCCCCAGAAGGACTACGATCCTCGTTAACAGGAAGCTTCTCACTCTCGGGTTGTAGGCCCAGGAGTGCGGAAATTGGAATTCTTTTTAATTGACCATATGGTTCGTTGTGCAGCTTTGTGAAGCCGTAAATCTTTGGTGGAGGCACAACCAGCCGAAATGTCACCAGAGGAAATCACTTTGTTTGGCTTTTCCTCTTGTTTCCTTCCCAAACTCTTTTTTTTTTTTTTTTTTTAAACCCATGCAGCTTTTGGTACCTCCACATCGGTGAGGGAGGTGCGGGGGGCCAGAAGGTCTTGGACCAGTCGCCTGGCAGGGATCTGTGAGGCGGATCCAGCAGTTCCAGCCGCATTCCGAGAGCTCGCGATGTGGCTTCTGCTGGTGCCAGCAATTACGAAAGAGGCCTACTCAGCTTTAAGCACTCAAGTGTTGATGGACAAAGTGCTAGTTTAACAGATCTGTGTAATGGGGAACAGGTGAATAAATACAGGATTAGTGAGCCCTTCCCAGGAACAGCCTTATCATCACGTGTCCGGGGGGGTTTCTGCCTCCATCTGACAACCGGGGTTGTGCAGACGCTTTTAAGTAACACAACATAGAGGCAACCCTTCATCACAGAGCACCGAAACAATTAATCAAGATTTATCTAAATCTCCGGGTGGGAATGGTCCGTCTACCCAAGTGGCCATTTCTGAGCAGATGCACAGCCTCCTAAATGAATAAATGGAGAGCCCGGCCCCAGAAGCCACAGCGTCCGTAAGCGGTGCGGTTGTTTTCCGTAACTCTCCAGGTATAGAGGGAAGGCTGCGTGAACAGCCTGTGTGCCTCCAAAGATCATTGCAGTATGCGAGTGGGGACGTAGTAAGGGGGTGGTTTTGAGCCTCTCCAGCCTAGAAGGCATGTTTTTTTTTTTTCTAATGTGAGTTTTTGTTGTTTTTTTTTTTTTAAAGATTTTATTTATTTATTTGACAGAGAGATCACAAGTAGGCAGAGAGGCAGGCAGAGAGAGAGAGAGGAGGAAGCAGGCTCCCTGCTGAGCAGAGAGCCCGATGCGGGACTTGATCCCAGGACCCTGAGATCATGACCTGAGCCGAAGGCAGCGGCTTAACCCACTGAGCCACCCAGGCGCCCGTTGGTTTTTTTTTTTAAGATTTTATTTATCAGACACAGAGCACAAGTAGGGGGAGCAGCAGGCAGAGGGGAAAGGGAGAGCATGGAGCCAGATGTGTGGCTCGATCCCAGGACCCTGGGATCATGACCTGAGCTGAAGGCAGACACTTAGCTGTCTGAACCACCCAGGTGCCCCAGGAAGGCATGTTCTTTATCCCCCTCCCCACAGCCGACCACGCTGACCTGTCTCTCCACTCTCAAAGGCTTGCTGTAATCCCTCTCTTGCTCCTAGGGACGTATTTTCGTCCTGACCTAGCCCCTTTATTAAAAAGAAATGCTATCACCCTAGAGGTCATCCACTCTTTGGATGGCAACTTAGTGAACAAACCCCCCCCCCCCCGCATGGTAAACACGGGCTTTGTTTTACATTGTTTTACAATGTTTCCACTCTGGATCGGGCACTTCCTTAGTGACACAGTATGTTTCGGACATTTATCTGTTTGAGGCACAGCTCGCATTTATTTTAACCTCTGTGTAGTATTTCATCCTGTGGCTAAATCATATTTATTAATCCTCCTGGCGGCGATGGGTATTTGGATTGTCTTCATTTCTGCCATCCTGACGAAGTCCGCCAGTAAACGGAGCTCCTTGACTGCTGACTGCTAGCTCTTCTGGGTGGTGGTGGAACCCGTTTCCACATCCCGAAAGCATGTGAGAGTTCCCCTTTTGCCACACCTTGCCCAACCTTTGGGTCAAAGCCATTTTAATCTCACTACTATTATAACTTAGATTGTCCCGATCCCTACTGATGTGGAGCATCTCTTCACTCGTCTGTAGGTTATTCAGCAATATTGATGTATTTTGCCCATTTTTTTATTTAGGCTGCTCATCTTTTGTTGCATTGACCTGTGGAGCCCCTCATCCGCTCGTGCTCATGTTTTCCCGCCGTGCACTTCGTAACCGTCCCTTGTCTCCTTCCTTGCTTTTGTGACGTGGCAAAGGATGGAGCCAGGTAGGCCCTGGGAGCTGTAGCCTAGGGCGGCTTTGCAGGTGGTGCTTAGGTCTCTCCCGTAGGCAGTGGGGAGCCATCAGGGGTTATTAAAATTGTTCAGATTTGCATTGGAAAAGGGAGTCTAGCAGCAGAACGGAGCATGGGTTGAGGAGAGAAGGAAGAAGGTGATGCCACTTAAGAGGCTTTTACAAGAATCCAGGGGAGGAAGAAGGAGGTCCTGAACCCAAGTCATGGCCATGACTCCCACGAGCATTCCCAGGGATTTCTTGGGATCATCTGGGAACGGGATGGGAGGGAAGCGGTGAAGATTCAGTAGCGCTTCACTGCCATCTCCTACCGGTCCACGAAGTCGCTTATTACTTGCCTTAATGAGGGCGGTTCCCGTCCCCAGCACCCTGCAGACACCCGAGTCTGCTCACCAGCTTGGAAGCGTATCAGGTCCTTGACGCCCCTCTAGATTTCCCTGGTCCCAGGAGGACATTCTGCTGAGCCCGGCCAGGACTTAATTCTCCCTTCGGCCCTCGCCTGTTTCCTTCATGCCACCTTGTGTGCCTCTCTCCGTCTCTCCCTCTCCCTTTTTTTTTTAAATTTTATTTCCCATTTTAAATCTTGCACAGTATAATACAATAAGCATTAAATCATGCAAATTGGTCTAGGTTACATTTTGAAAAATGTTAAGAGGAAACTGTTAAGAGACCAGTTTCTGACAGGCAATGCATTTTAAAGTTGAGGGATTTGAAATATTTCAGCAGTGGACCTAAAACAGCATTATAAATTAGTTCAACTTATCAGCCCTAAACAGAATTATTCATCTTCCAAAAGGGTATTTCATGGCCGCTGGGCCCAAACGATCGCTCACCTTCATTTTTGCCCTGCTCTAAGGGTAGGTCTCACTTTACTGAATTCTCCTGATTCATTACTGTGTGTTACTTTATGAATTTTTTATCAGCATTTTAATAGCTCTTTCAGATGATTGAATGTAACTGATTCTTGTAGCAGAACACTGATTGAACAGAAAGACAGTAATGTATGTCGTAAGGGTTAGCTTCAAGCCAAGCAACAGAGTTTTTACCTATAAGATGTGCTTTTTTCCCCTGGATAAGAGTCTCTGCAGATGGAAGGAGCCCCCTTCCTCCTCCCACACACCTGCACCTTGCTTCTCCAGGAGGATTTGGGGAGGAACCTGCCATTTCCAGGCATGGTCGTGCAAGCAGAGGGGGAGGAAGTCAGTGCAGGCCTGAAACATCCTTTCATTGTGCTTTAGAAGGATGAAATGATCGCAGTTTCCAAGGTTCTCAGAATGAGAGAAAGACATTAGACTTGCTCAGCCCCGGGGGTGGGGGAGGCTAGTGTGGGAACAGCCCAGAGTCTGAGCTCAGTGTGGATCTCGACTGTCACTTCTTTGCTGTGTGACCTTGGGGACTTTTTCCCATTGTCTGGGTTTTTTTTTCCACTTCCCTATAGATCAGAACGAGCCCCCATACCCACAGACCTTGAGGATTGAATGAAAACTCGGATCGGAAAGCCCCAAGCATATAACAGGCCCTAAGGAGATGTTTGTTGCATATGAATAATGTACATGAAAGCACTTTTAAACTCATAAAGCACTGTACAAATGTAAGTTATTAATATAGGCCAGCCTTGATGTCTGGGCAGCAAGGGTGGGCTTCCCCATGTACTGTATGCTGAGGTGAGCCCTCTGGAAGGCCGTATCTGTTGATCAGAAGTGGCCACATAATCAGCAAATTCGTATGGTTCAACCTAATCCCTTTACACTGTTTGATTGTATGTGACTTGAGTGATTAAAATTTAAAAATTGTGGGGGCGCCTGGGTGGCTCAGTGGGTTAAGCCACTGCCTTCGGCTCGGGTCATGATCTCAGGGTCCTGGGATCGAGTCCCGCGTCGGGCTCTCTGCTCGGCAGGGAGCCTGCTTCCCTCTCTCTCTCTCTGCCTGCCTCTCCATCTACTTGTGATTTCTCTCTGTCAAATAAATAAATAAAATCTTTAAAAAAAAAAAATAAAAAAAAAATTTAAAAATTGTGGAGGATTTGTGTTTAGGGAGTTGCATTACAGAGCTGAAGAGATGTTGTAGATAAGTAAGTGCAATTCTACGTGTCAGTGAGGAAACTGAGTCCAGACCCCACGGGTGGTCAGCAGCAGCTCCAAGAACGAGCCGGGTTCTCATTCCTAGATCCTTGGACTTAGGCGCTGCACCAAACAGCCTTACTAGGGATGGGATTCCTTTACTCCGCAGACAGGTGACAGGGCTCGAAAGAGAAAGCACCCCCTCCCCAGCCTTCACGAGGACTCTTTCTTCCGTGCGTGCTGAGCCGGGGAAGTATCCAGCACTACCTAAGTCCCCAAGGTGGAGGGGTAGAGGGGAGTGGACGCTCCCTAGACAGCTGGTCAACTCAGAACAGCAACTAGAGACAATTCCGAATGAGTCTTAGACTTTGGTACCCAGCGGGTGTGCTGATATCCGGTGACTTGGCTCAGGCCCGAATCAGCTCCCGAAGCCTATTTGATGCTCTGGTGGTTCTTCTACCTTGGAGACAAGCCCAGTTGAGATGGACAGGGATTGGCAGACAATCTACAGGAGAACCAGCTGGAATCCTGCTTGCTGGACATCTTGCGTGGGATCGGTGTCCACTTAATGACAGGAATAGCTTGCTTTCTCAAGCTCTAAAAGTCGTAGACCAACAGAAAAAGATACAAATGGAAGAGAAGGCATGCAAGAAATGAATGGAAATTAAATATCTTGGGACGCCTGGGTGGCGCAGTTGGTTGGACGACTGCCTTCGGCTCAGGGCGTGATCCTGGAGTCCCGGGATCGAGTCCCGCATCAGGCTCCCAGCTCCACGGGGAGTCTGCTTCGCTCTCTGACCTTCTCCTCGCTCATGCTCTCTCTCACTGTCTCTCTCTCTCAAATAAATAAAATAAAAAAAAAATCTTTAAAAAAAAAATAAAAAAAATTAAAAAAAAAGAAATTAAATATCTTATTTGGCAAAGGAAAATATAGCCATTTGGAAAGATACTTTCTCGCGCTCTCTCTCGCTCTCTCTTTTTTTTTTTTTTTGTGAGATTTTATTTACTAATGTATGAGAGAGAGCCAAGCAAGGGGTCCAACAGGCAGAGGGAGAAGCAGGCTCCCCTCTGAGCAGGGAGCCTGATGCAGGACTTGATCCCAGGACCCCCGGATCACAACCTGCGCTGAAGGTAGATGCTAAACAACTGAGCCACCCAGCCACCTCGGAGAATACCTTCTCCTTGAAATGCTGGTAAAATACTTGAATTGCCAATACCCTTATTTATTTCCTTGTTCATGTCAACATCTTCATGTAAAATATAATAACAGCGAACATTTAGAAACAGTCTGGAAAGGCCTGGACCTAATTCATTTTAATGTCCTTTTTTTTTTCTTTTTAATTTTTTTTTTAAGATTTTATTTATTTATTTGAGAGAGAGAGACAGTGAGAGAGAGCATGAGCGAGGAGAAGGTCAGAGGGAGAAGCAGACTCCCCATGGAGCTGGGAGCCTGATGTGGGACTCGATCCCGGGACTCCAGGATCACGCCCTGAGCAGTCGTCCAACCAACTGAGCCACCCAGGCGTCCCTTCTTTTTAATTTTTAAAGCCAAGTCTCCAAATGTGCCTTTAAAGTTATTTTTTGTAACATGTGTCTTAAGATCATAGGATTGAAATACAGCACGTGGGGGCAAGTGGGGTCTAGGAGAGAAGTTACATCAAAGTTGAGTAAAGATTAGAAGGTTTTCATGGTCAGTTTTCATAATTCTGCTAAATTATGCGGCCAGAAAGGGCACTCCGGAAAAGGTAGTATATACCTCTGTTCACACGCACAGTTGCTATTTAAGAGCTTTACCCATTAGGGAAAAAAAATAACAACACTAAAAGCCTTTACTGACCCTATTTGCTTTTGCTCTGACATCTCCTTCATATCTTTTTCTGACTGGAAATAGTTGGGGACCTCAGGTATCAAATAAAAATGGTGACATCAACTAGGTCATGGGGAACTTTGATATTCAAAGGACACACACGCACATGGCAAGATGAAGGACAGACCAGTAGTTCAAGGAAAGTTTCAGGTTTGTTGGGTTCAACAACTCAGGAAAGGACAGGACTGATGTCTTTTTTAAGCAGATTCTCACCTTTGAAAGAGAGAGCTCCTGTGAGACATGGATTTGGTCCTTCGTCCTTTTAAAATGTGTATAGACTAGAATGAACAGTGAGTGCTGCCACATCCTTTCTTCCCAGGCCAGCCGTGGTGCCGAGAACCAATCACCCTACCCCAGAGTGTGGATGCCGAGTCCGAATGCCACTAAAACCCAATTAGAATTTAACAGACAACATATTTAGAGTGTTAACCATGGCAAACTAACTTGGAGATAAGTCCCAGGGCTCGCGAGTAGGCGTAATAGCTCAACAAGAACAAAACCTTTTACGAACAGCTTCACATCTCGTATCCAAGAGCTCATCATTTAGATAAACAGTACAGATCGTATCACTGCTTTGTAGGAGAGAAAGTGAGGCTCGGCAAGGTTGTAACTTGCACGCGGACACAAAAAGTTAGTGACATTGGCCACGCCGTTCTGCGTGCTGTGACCAACGTCAGCCTGAGGAGGTGTTCTCGTCGGCCGCCCTTGAAGAAGGTCGAAGAAAGAAGGGGGTGGGGAGTCTGAGCTGCCAAAAGAGGCTGTTGGCTGAGGGCACTATTTCTGAAACTTTACAGAGATGTATTTCACAGATCATAAAGTTGACCCATTTTAAGTATATGTAGTTCAGTTTGTTCTGGTAGGTCACGGATACAAATCCTCTCTTTGTATTTCTCCCAGCGTGTGTATGATTTGTCTTTTCATTTTCTTCGTGGTGTCTTTGGAGCATAAAAGTTAGCAATGTTTTAAAAGATTTTATTAATTTATTTGACACAGAGAGAGAGAGAGAGAGAGAACAAGTGAGGGGGGCAGCAGAGGAAGGGGGAGAAGCAGGCTCCCCGCTGAGCAGGGAGCCCGATGCAGGACTCGATCCCAGGACCCTGAGATCATGGCCTGAGCCGGCAGAGGCTTAACCATCTGAGCCACCCAGGCGCCCCAAAAGTTATCGATTGTGATGGAAGTCTGGTTTATATATTTTTTTTTCCTTTTACGGCAGACATTTTTGGTGTCTTACCTGAGCAGTCATAGCATTGCTGCGGAGAATACGTTCCAAACCGAAACACTGTCAGATCTCTCCCTTTCTCTCACGCACGCACATGCACAGACATGCACTAAGGTCCCGTGGCTACTCCCTTCATTTGGAATAAAATCCAGGCGTCTTGCTCTGGCCCTGAAGGCCTTCCTGCGATCTGGCTCCCTGCCCTGTCTTCCCTAGGTCACCATGCCCCCCCCCCCCCCATGGCCACCACTGTTCCTCCCACGAGCTGCGTCTGAGTCTGTTGGGGCCCGTGCTCTCGGCGGCCGCCTGGGCTGGAAGCCCCCTTCCCCAGCTCAGCCTCAGCCACCTCCGTCCTCGCATGCACACCGGGTGTGGATATCGCGGCCCTCCTGACGGCTGCCCAGATCTTCTAGCTCGGAGGTTCTTACGAAAGGACCCCTGCCTCCAGCCAATAATGCCTTCCCTTATTCTTTCACAATCCTCCTCACTTTCTGGGATCATTTTGACTTTTTCCGCCGTGTGTGTGTGTGTGTTCCTCCCCTGCACGCCCGACCCCCCACCAAGGGCAGAGCGCTTGTCTGGGCGCCCGCTGCTGTCTTCCTGGCCCCAGCTGCAGGGCCAGTGCCTGACACAGGCTGGAGCCTCGCAAGGATGCAGAGGCGTCGTGAGCGGATGTGAAGCTGAGAAGGACTTCTCGGATCAGAGTTACTGCGGAAATACGTGCGGGGCTCCAGCAGGCCCCATGGTCAAGGCGCCCTTCTCTACTGAACTCGATTGACCAGGGTCCTTGTTGTGCTTACACTACCCCCAGCCCGTTTGTCCCATGCTGCCTTCACTTGCTGTGCAGGTGGCTTTGCCTTTGCTTTCTTCTAACACAGAGGTTTTATCTCCCCGGTCCGCTGGGAAGCTCTCAGGGGCAGAATCCATGTGGCGTGGCCTAGAAGGTGCTCGGTATTTGGTCAGTGGATGGGTGAACGAGCAGATGTCCTGAGCCTCACCCCTGTGGCCCGAGCTAATGGGGACCCTATGGCAAAGGACTGTAACATATGACTCGCGAAGAGGGAAAATGGAAGGCAGGGGTCGCATCTTGCCATGGGATGCGAACATCAGTCATGTCACCGTGACCACCTCCTCGCGGTGGTGGGTGGTCGGGGCACCGTGTGAGATCAGGCACCAGTGCTTCCCAAGGGGGCCGAGTCATTTGCAGCTCTGGGATACCTGAGCTCGGTAGGAGATCTCTCAAAAGCACTTTACACGCCAGTGTTTTGAAGAGGCTAATGGTTCTTTGTTCACTTTTTTAGCTTTTGCCAAAATAGATGATCTAACCTCTTGGTTTGGTCTTACCTACAAAATACACTTTCATCTTCCCCTAATCCTTGGTCACTGTCCCACGGGCTTAGCTGAGGACATGAGACGTGCAGGTGTCGGCACCAAGAGACAGACCCCATGCAGTGCTTTACTGTGCAGCAAGGGCGGTGGGGGCCGGGTCCCAGCCTTAGATGGCCAGCTCCCGCTCCTTTAGCCGGGTCATCCTCCTCTGCATGGCCTGTTGCAGTGAGTGGGAATACCTTGCCACGCTTGCGGTTGGACAGGACTCGGGTATGATTCTGCTGTCACTGGGTGTCTGCGGATGGACGGCATCCCTTCTTGGAGCCTCCATTTTCTCGTCTGTAAAATGAGGCTCATAGGACCCAAGTTATAGGGTTATTACGAGGGTTAAGGGGTGCCTGGATGGCTCAGCTGGTTGTGCATCTGATTCTTGGTTTCGGCTCAGGTCGTGATCTCATGGGTCGTAGAATCGAGCCCTACATCGGGCTCTGCGCCCAGCGCGGAGTCTGCTTGAGGTTCTCTCTCTCTGCCCCTTCCCCCATGTGCGCACGTGCTTGCTCTCTCTCTCTGTCTCACTCTCTCTTTCACAATCTTTTTTTTCTTTTGTAAAGAGGGTTACGTAGAACACTGTGTGAAACATTGCTAATACAGTGCCCAGACACAGAAAGTACAGAATAAGGGTAGCTTTGTCGAGTGTGACTACGACTCTCAGTTCGTGTTCTCATTTCTGTGGCGACAGCCGGCACAGCCAGGAGAACGGCCGCTCCAGCGAACATAACTCTGTAGGCCCAGATTTTAAGTGAATGGATGTCCACAGCCTTCTTGATTTTCTTAGACCGTTACCTGCTTGCATGAAAGTTCTAGGACAGATTACTCTAAAAATGCACCAAAGCATCAAATCAGGCACTAGCAAGAGAAAGTAGCGACTGAGAAAAGAAGAACACGGATTCGGAAAACCTGGGCATCGGTGTCGTTGCCGCGACTGAGCTCCGGAGCTGGATTCCTGGCAGCCACGGTCAAAGTCACTGTGAAATTACTCAGACGAGGAGACCGTCGCTCCTTCAAGAATCAAGGCTCCCTCCAAAGTCACCCTCCAGGGTAACTTTGTCACTCTTGGTGGCGAACAGGATTCCGGCAACGTCTTCCTCGAATGCAATCACGGATGTTGACGACTGCTTCCTGCACGAGACTTTCTGCTCAGAGCAACGGCGACACGAAATCACGATCGGGGCCGGCCGTTCCGTGCGGGGCTGAAGTAGCGTGGCCCCGGCGTGCGGCAGCGAGGTGGTCAGGTGTGGTCCCCGGATAGGATTTACAATGTTTCGAAGAACGGATGAACTGCTTGTCCTTCAAATAATCTTTTGTAAATATTGCTTTTCTCAGCTGGGCTTTTGACGGGAGCTGAACGGCAGACTGTTTGAGATTGTGGCGTGTTTGTGTTCTCTGCTCAAGAGCCTGTTGTGTTTGTGTTCTCTGCTGCTGGTCTAGGCCAGAGCGCATGCCTCAGGAATCAAAAGTGCAGGTGGGAAAGTTGACATCTTATTGTGAAAATCGGACCCCCGCCTGTGCGGAAGGCCATTCCGGCTCTCCCCAGGTGGGGCTGCGGGCGTGCTTGTGAGCAGATCCAGACCCCTTTTCAGGCCTCCATCTGGGGCTCTCTTCTGACGCACAGATAAGTTCTCAAACCAGTGCTGTCCGACGGGTCTCCACGGCAGGGCAGCTCCCTCTGGGTAGCGGGGGATCCAGGACAGAGGCTGGTAGGAGGATGCGTCACAGTCTGGAGCTAGAAGGCCCAGCCCCCCGGCTCTGTGGCGTCCTTGACAGCTGTCTGTGGGTCCAGAAGGAGTCTGTCTGCAACTGGGAATATCACCTGTGTGGTTCCGGGCAAAATCCTTGCTCTAGCAGGGGGCCGGGACATTCCCAGCCTGGGTTCTTCACCGCGAGCCGTAGAAACTGTCGTTTCTTGCCAGGATTCTGAGCAACACGGCTTCATGGGAGAGCTGGCCGATCCGCAAGCTCCAGAATTTTCCCTTAAAAATTTAAACGAATCAATCTGCTCAGTGAAGTGATTTGTACAAGCCAGGTGCATTTGGAGCAAGTGGGCTGTTTTTGTCTGCTGTAGTTACTACTGAGCCCTTCCTTCTGACCCCAGGTGCCAAGACCGGTGGTCTGTGGACACAAGCTTACGTCAGGGTCTGTAAGGGAGCACGTGAGAGACAGAGAATAGTCAGGCAGAAAGGAACTGTGACAATGAGCCTGTGCAGCCTTCTTGTTTCCCAGAGGCCCAAGGAAGCCAGGACTCTCCACTTACAAAGTCCATTACCCTGGGCGAAGGCTGTTTCTACGCACCGTATGGTGGGTCACACAAGTGTGCAAGGGAAATGAGAGAGAAAACAAAAGTAGCTGAGTAGCTGTTGGACCTTCTGGCCTTGAGGGCCACATCAGCATCCATAGATGTTCAGCTCGTGCCAACGTGAACTTGGAGGAGAGCTCTGGGCTCCGTTCAGCTCCCTGCCAAAAACAAATGGCCTGGACCTAATGGCCATTTCCTTGTCACAAACGAGAGAGGGTCGTCAGGGACTCCCCGAAGAGCTGAGAGGCCTCGGGGAAGTACGTCTCGAGTTTCTTGTCTGGAAGTTAAGCCGGTCTCTTGGCTTTCCAGAAGCTTCGAGTTGACTTGACCATGACTCCAGTTCACTAAATGTTCATGGGTGATCAGTACGGGAAGAGTGATCCTCAAAGCCCTTGAATATGTTTTATTCTCCTCTCGAATAAACGATTAACATCAGTAGGAATTGTTCAGTAGATGGTGTCAGCGAACCGCCTTGCTCCTGGAGGCTTTCTCCCAGAGTTTATAGCCCCGCGTGGACAGCTGAGCGGAGAAGGCAGTCCACGTTTGTATCGTCTGGTCGGGGAGACGGAGGCGGGGAAGAATCTCGTGAGAGGCCCGGCTGGGGGGCAGTGGCTTGGCTGTACATCACACCGTTCCTTTCCCTCTCGATGGGTCCTGCTTATAGGATCTTCGTGTCTCTGAGATGGAAAGGGCCCGGATGTTGTTTTTTTCCAGCTTCCCATTCTTGAAGGAACTCCTTCCGTAGCTTCCCTGGCGGATGGTCACATAGCATCTGCCTTCACCTTGGGGGAAGGGGCCCCGCCACCCCCAACCCAGACACCTCATTCTCCTTTGCGGTTCTGCTGGCAGAAGGTTTCCTCCTCTCCCTGTCACGTCTCACGGTTCCCCTTCCTTCTCCTCAGGATGCGTAGTAGAGGGTCATTGTTCCTGACCTCGATCGCCTCCCCAAAGGACTGCAAGGCCCTGGAGGCCAGGGGCGGGTCCTTTTTGGCTCACCGTGTAGCACAGCGTGCGGCCCACTGAAGGCGATCGGTGACTCTGGCCGCACGGAGGGAGGGCAGAGTGGACGAAGGAACACGGGCTCCTGCTCGCAAAAATTTCAGAAGAGCGCCGGGAAGGCGTTATGTAACGTGAAAATGGTAACAGGGTATTTTTTTCCCCAGATACCAGCCGATCTGCTCAAGATGACTTTGAAGTGGAGGCGGGGGAAGGAGTGGGGAGAACCACTGGGAAAAAGCGTCTTTTAAAAAATGACTGTGAACGTAGGGACAGTGAGGTATCCGGGAGGTTATAGGTTTGGAACCGAGGGAAAATCCGCAGTGTGAGGAAAGCCGAGTGATACCCAAGATTAAAAAAAATTTGTTTGAGGGAGACCAAAAACATGCAGCGTCTGGGAAAACCAAACTGACCGCGGTTTGTGGTAAATGTGATCTCAGAAATGGCACCGAGATTTGGTGAGACTAAAAGGGATCAGAAAAGGGATCGAACAGTGTTCCGCAGGCGGTGAGAGGCCCCGTTTGCGGAGAAGATGAACCCCTGAGTGGCCTGGAGGAGACCCTTCCAGGGAGGACAGCCCCCGGCCCCCAGCCTCAGGGGGTCGTTCCAAACCCCCGGCAGAGGCTGAACCTGCAATGGCACCAACCCCTACGCAGGCTGTGTGTGTCCCGACACCCGCGACCCTGGACGCCGTGTGGCTTCTGAACTGGCCGCCGTGAGCGACCGTCAGCAAGAACTAGTGATGCAACAGACCGAGGCTACAATCCGCTGTGAGAGAAGTTACCCAAATACGGAGGCTTCTCCCCAGAATACCTCAGGGTACGGCGCTGGCCGCTCCTGTGCTGGCGAGAGTGATGAACCGCGACATGAGAGGCAAAGGACGTGGGCGCCCGGACAGACCGTGGGGCTGTCACTGACCTCGCGAGGCTGCCTCCGCCTGGGGACTGCCGCTGGCCGCGGATCAGTGCCACCGCGAGAGGCGAAACCGCGGAGAAGATGATGGGAATCCCCGTGCTCCGGGCCGCAAGCCCGCTGCCAGAGGAGCTCAGAGCACCGGGACCGGGACCCCAGCCAGACTCACACCAGCACAGCTCCCGGGGGTGGGGGGACAGTTCGCTCCCGCCCGCGTCCCCACACAGCGCGGGGACAAGTATGTGGGGTGTCGCCTGGGGCTCCCCACCCCGAGTCAGCTGCTCCTCCAGCTCTGGCCTCCGAGGAAGAAGTCCCTGTCTTGCTTGCCGTCCCTGCCCCATCTCGCGAGGCCCCAGGGTTGTCGCTGCTGTCCTCGGAATGCCTCTCGACACACCCTTGTCCCGCTCAGGTAGCTCCGACCCTAGGTGTTGTCCTGGGGATCCCCGTCCTCGCCTGGCCCCGGACCGGGCTGCCCTTCCACCCCCGATCCTGGCTCACGGCTGCCGGCCGTACTTCCTGCCGGTCAGATTCCGTGCCACCTCCGATCCCACTACCCGCCCATCCCGCTTAAAAGGCTTTCTTTCCGGCGGTGCCTGGGTGGCTCATTCGGTTGGGCGTGTGCCTTCTGCTCAGGTCATGATCTGCGGGTCCTGGGATGGATCCTGGGACCAGCCCCAAGGCAGGCTTCCTGCTCGGCAAGGAGTCTGGTCTGCTTCTGTCTGTCTCGCCCCTCTGCCTGCAGGGAGCCTGCTTCTCTCTCTCTCTCTCCCCCGACCCTGTCTCTCACCACTGCTCATTCTCTCTCTCTGTCTCTCAAATAAAAAAAAATCTTAAAGAAAGAAAAGAGAAAGGGAAAAGGCTTGTTTCCCTCTCTCCTGACCGCCCGCCCATCTCCTTCTGCTCCCCGGCCTCTAATCCCGTCTCCTCCTGTCCTCATGGCGCTCCCCTCCACCTGCTCAGTGTGTTCGAAGCTCCCGCCTCCCCCTCCCCGCGGCCCCCACCCTCACCCCTGCTACCCTCTCACCCCCTTGCTTCCAGGCAGCCTCGGCCCCTGGCTCCGTGTCCCCATACGAGCGGCAGGAAATGTTTGTTGACTTGAAGGGGATGTTTCTTCCCAAGACAGAGATTCCAAGTGCTTCTCACCCTTCTGATTTATCGCGCTTTTCCAAGTATTTAAACAGAGTCTGTTCCGCATTGTTCCTGGAACTGATCCCAACGAGCCGAGCTGTCGTTCCTGGGGTTCACTCTGTTGTCATTTGCCCGTCTCCATCTTCCGGGTCTCTTCTTCTCCAGAAATCCATTAAGATGAGTGTCTCCAGGGGCCCCGGTCGGTTTCTTCACGCTGGAACGCTGGCCCCTGGGCCGGGAAACCGTCAGCTCATTCCGACCAGTCCCCGTGCGCCCGGGCCGACGAGGACGGGCCTGTTGTTGGAGGCTCTGGCTCAGAGACAGCCGTGAAAATCCCAGCCTCCCCAGCAGAATCGGATTACCTGTTCCTCTCCGACGTGGATGTGCCTGCTTCTCTCTCGGTTGTTACCAAGCTCCCCGGCCACCCCCCACCCAAGGGGACAACTGCTTCGCTGCCACGACTGTTCCTTCTCCTGACTCAATGCTCTTCAGTCTAGATCCACATGAAATTTGTTTTATAAGGGCCTGCAAATGCCTTCCCCGCGCATCCTGTCCCTGCACGTGCCCACCTCTTCCCGTCGTCGCGGGGCGCAAATGGAATGAACTGGAAGCCTCCCTTGGCGATACCGTATCCCACTTCTTCCTTTGTTCACAAGAGACCTGAAAGAGAAGAAAGCGCTGGTCTGCATAAATAGCACTAAATACGATACACACGGCGGAAGTGGGCTTGTGCGTTTAAAACTCTACAGGGGAGTTGTCACGGCAACGGAAAGTTGTCTTCGGTGGGGGGACGTGTCCGTATGAATGAGGTAAGATCGAAGCCTCCAGTGGTGACTGGCTCTCCAGGACTGTTCTTCCTTCTGAGACGAGAAGCGAAGCTCTTATTCCATCAGTGACATCTGGACGTGGCAGTGGGGGAGAGATTAGGTGGGTCGAAGGCCTGGAGGTAGGTTTCCAGGCTGAATTTTATAATCCCCTGTTTAGAGGAATTAGACCCTCTCCTAACACGTCTGCTTTACTTAGCCTTGTTCCAAGCACGTAGTCTTCAGCTTCGAGGACGGGCACTGTGGATGGACCATTAATTCCCTAATGGGAGCCTGCAGTTCACTTAAACATAAGGAAATTTTTTGACTGGAAGAGATTTTTCTGTAGGGAAAGGGCGAGAAGAAATCCTTGATGCTGGGGCCGTCCAGGGGCTGGGTCCCTCCAGGGGAGATTGGCTGTGGGTCAGGATCTTCCAACAGAGAAGAAACCCTGGTGTCTGGGGAGAGGGGGAAAATGACAATCAGCAGGATATAGGAAGCCCTGCTTCCAGCTGCGAGCGAAGGGCTGCCAGGGATCCTGAGCACGTACCGCCACACGTGACTCTTGCCTCCGAGTTTGGAGGGGGAAAAAGGAGGAGACAGCATGAGCCTGCCTTGGTAATAAAAGGAAATAAATAGTAAAGTGTGTTTTATGAAAGATAATCTGAGAGGCAGAGCGCACTGTTTCCTAAAGCCGGAGCCGCGTGGAGAAGGAGGCCTGGGGGGGGTGGTGGTATGAACAAGGACCAGCAGTGGACGTGTTTTTCTAGAATGCACTGTCTAGAAAGGAACTGTTGAGCCCCAGGGCACAAAGAGAAAGAACAGACAAGCAAAGGCTGGCGAAGCCAAGCATGGCGGTAATGGCACCAGGGACAACTTCTCCCCAGATAGCGTGTATTTGTGGAAAGGACAATCTCATTCGCAAACTGCTTCCTGAAGGAGCCCCGGGAGGGCTGTGTCCGCTGACGACTGCGGCAGAGGAGCCCGGAGCCGCTCAGAACCCAGCACCACGGACACACACAGAACCTGCCTGCGGGCAGACCGTCAGAGGGAGAGTCTAGAACAATAAGCACGGCAAATGCTACCTACAAAGTCATGTGCAGTCCCTCGGAATTCACATCAGACGATTGGGAGGGCTCCTGCCTGTCACCCGCGGCTGCCCTCCTGGCTGCCGGCACGTTCACCGCATGTCACAGCTTCACTGCCCGGAGCCTCGCTAAGAGAACATGCTGCCGGTCTGCTCCGCGGCCGGTGTGCCCTTGTGAAGTGGGAGAATTTGGAGAGGGACAAGGGAGTGCTCCTCGGGGGGGGGGGTTGGGGACCAGCGTTCCCCGGGACGCCTCGGTGAATCGGGGCTTTGTGTCTTTTCAGGAACGGGCTCCAGGACCGCACTGATCTCTGCTTTCCCCATAAATAAATCTCAGACAGGATAGCTGAGGTCAGTCTAGAAAATTAGAATTTGCTTGGGGGAAAAAATATGTTCTGGAAAAGATAAACAGTGGCTTGCCGTTGCGCTGTTGCAACATTTGTTACAAGGTTCTGGTATTGATCTTTTATCACCCAATTCCCACTGGGAGCCACGATCTATCACCACGCTGGGGAGCACTCATGCGAGTGTGCGAATCCGGGGAGCCCCTCCGCGGCATCTGCGGGGGAGGGGCGGGGGCGGCGCGAGCGGCCGGATTCCGAGGGGAGTTGTGCGGTGTGGTGCTGTGTGCAAACGCATAGCCGTGCCGGGGAGTGTTACGGGTTTATGAGGAGAGTGATTAAAATTGCATCAAAGAGGCTGGTGAAGCTTATGGTTCAAGTTAACTGTACGAAGTAAACAGCCTTTAACGGCCTCCTGGGAGTGTGACACATAGTCTGTGGGTGTTGCGGCAACATGGTGCTGGTGAATGTTCTGGCCATCCCCAACTAATCACCATCTGTGAGCATGGGTCTCTGGGGAGCGTCTGGTGGTTGGACAATCACGGTCGTTAGCATTTTTAATCAGCTTCTGGGCAGCACAGATAGAAACCTTATGCTCAAGCCTTTCTTTCTCCTGTCTGTGTAGAATTACTTACGGGGACGAGAGCGGAGCTGACCAGGAGTCGGGAGGTCCTTCCGCAAGAAGCATTTCGTGATTCTTTCCACTCCTTCTTTCCCGGGCCCCCAGCCTGACCTGAAAATGAGCCAGAATGCTTGCTTGTGGTCACTGCTCTCGTTGCTTCTGTTTGCCGCCGGCAGAAGGGACCTTGGGGTGGGGGGAGGGAGGTTGCTTCTGTGTCCAGTGGGACAGGCTGTCTCAGCTCAGTGCCTTGAGTGTGACATTATCCCCCCCCCACCCAACCGCACAACTGCTCCTTCCATCCGCGCCACCCCCGTGCCTACGCTCATCGCACTTACCCATCAGCCACTGGCTTCTTTTCTTTGCCCATTTTTTGGGGTGATGTCACTTGAGGGCTCCAGCTGGATGCCCCATAGGGCGTGACAGAAGGTCAAGGGCAATGTCCTTGGGAGTCGGCAGGCCTGCAGGCAGCTGGCTCTTCTGACACGGAAGGGAGATGCTATTCATTAGCTTTTGTTACATAACCAACCACCCCCCAACCTGGGGAGTTAAAACAACAACTCTCACGCAGTTCATAGTTTCGTGGGTCACGTGGGGGTTCTAGCTTGTCTGGGCCAGCTTGGGGGACTCCTGCGGGACCCCCTCCGTCATCCCTGGCCGACTGGGCTGGGCTGATGTGGGGCGTTCGGTTGCACCTGGCGATTGGCGGACTGGTGGGTCCGGGGTGGTCAGCTCGGTGGAGACGGCTCGTCTTTGCCGCGTGGGCTTTCTCGTTCCGCGGTAGGCGGACCTCAGTCCACACCATCTGCTGCAGCCAGAGGGTCCCGAGGACGGACTGAGGGTTCGTCTTGGAAATCGAGTCTGTCCCCGTGTGAAAGAACGGATACACTCCTGCTCTTTGGTTTCTTTGCCTTCAGTCTGGTGAAGAGGGAAGGGCCAGGAGTAAAGCGGGACGCTCTCGGCGATGCCAGGGTCTGGGTGCCTTGTGGGATGACTGTGCTGTAGCCCTCAGGGCTTCGGAGCTGGCTCAGCAGGAGGAGGATCTTAGGTCTGCATCACCCGGCTGTAGGGTGGCAGGCTACCCGTCGGCCGCCACTGGGGGTCATCACCGTGGGGCAGAACGGCCAGGGTCCGGCAGAGGCCTGGGTGGGCCGGCTTCACGAGGCTCCTTGTCTGCTGCTGCTGAAGAACCGCAGGCTCCGGGTCGCTCTCGGACGCCTGCGAGAGCTGGCACTTGGGGAAACGCCCACGAAGAGGTTTTTCACATTTGAGACTTTTCAGCAAGCCGAAGATACAGAAGATGGAGTCTGTGGGGGTTGCCGGGAATACACGTTTACTTTTTTAAGTGAGAACTCAGAAAACAGTGTTTCCACATTTTGTGTCCGCGCGCACCGAGCGTGAGCCCATACTGCAGTGGTAACGGTGGTGCTGGTGGTGATGGGCTCACTGTGTGCCAGGCTCCGATCGAAGTGATTGTTTTTAAAGACTTTATTTATTTCTTTACTTGAGAGAGAGAGAGAGAGAGGAGGGGTGGGTCAGAGGGAGAGGGAGACTCCCAAGCAGACCCCGCTGAGCACAGAGCCCGACCCAGGGCTCGATCCCACGACCCTGAGATCACGACTCGAGCTGAAATCAAGAGTCCCACGCTTAACGGACTGAGCCACCCGGGCACCCCTTCTTAAAATTTTATTATTTTATTTTTTAAAGATGACCTAAGTACTTTACAGGTATCACCTCACGTAATTCTTCGGGCAACTTCATAAGCACTGAAGTGATCCCCGTTTCTACATATGAGAAAACTGAGCAACCAAAGGGTAGAGCGACGCAGCCAGGGTCACACAACACATCGGTTCGGGTTAGGATGCGAGGAGGTTACGCCGACACCCTCCCACCGGGTAAGGAGGTCGGCAGGAGAGGCGGTGAAGGGCTGCGCGGGCAGAGCAGTTTGGTTTCAGGGGCGGATGTGTAAAGCAAACAGGGTCAGTAAGGGAGTTTGCAAAGGTGGAAACTGCCCTGCAGCAGTGGCCCCTAGCTCTGCCTACTCCGTGGTTCCTGGAAAAGTAGTGAAGAGGCAAATGGCACCATTCAGAAGAGGTATGAGATGAAATTCAGTGCGGTAGACACACCTTTTTCCTAGTTTAGACCTTCTTACCGCATGGGGGCCCAAGCAGCCCAGTGTGGCAGGAGAGAGCAGAATGCCCTGACCTTGGCTCTGGCCACAGAGAGGCAGAGTAGGTGCACTCCTCCGTGGAGAGCTCCTCCGAGAACCTAAACCCAGCGATCTGATGATCCCGCCGCCGCAGCTGTGCCGAAGCCGGGGTCCTCTTTAGTGGGAGAATCAGCAGCAGCCACAGGACGTGGAACATTCGATGCCTACCCAAGTGTCTAAGCAGCTTCTGGTCCCCAGGCCTCTGCCCCCCACCACCTTGGCGTCCCCGCTGGAGACCTTGCGGCCCGGGACACCCAGGCTCTGCCCACACCCAGCGTGTCCCCTCACTGGCAGTCACTTTCGTGTGGGGTACCCATGTCCAGCCGGCCTGCGGAGCGAGGACAAACACTCAGTCTCGGCTGTAGCCTCCAGCAGGCCTCGGCATGAGACGGGCACACAGTAGGTCCTTCTTAAAGTTGTGAAAAGCAAAATCAAAATATTTGACCTGGAACAGGACCTGGGTGTCTGCCCTCTCCAACCCCCAGATACGGCAGCATCGCGTCTTCGTTGCCGTTGGATCGAAGTTTGGATCTTTCATAGTCAATTCTGTTTTGTGAAAATTGGAAATGACAGGCCATGTGTTCGAAACCTGCTAACGTGTGTAGAACAGTGGTGGGAGAAGAGGGCGTTTGTGTCTGGAGGTGATTTGCGTTGGACTCGCTAACTCTGTGGAGGTCAGACTGTGCTTCGCCGTGCCGTGAAGCGTTTCCAGTGGCCGGTTCTCCCCATTTTATTTAGAGGTCTGAGGGACTCTTGCAAACTGCCGTCTTTGAGTAGGAATGGAGGTGATTGGGTCTGGGGGGATAAAAAGAAAAGCCCACATTGAACCCTTACGTGAGAGGCAGCATTAGGGTTGGCCCGGGAAAGGCGGTGCAGCCCTGTCTTCTCCAGAGAAATCAAATGGTCTCAGCTGAGGGGCATTTTGCCACTTCCCCAGAACTCTGAAGGTTACAGGAAAGAGGAAATGAAGGCAGATGAGGAATTAAAGACAGGGCAGCGGAGACGGCAGGGAGGGGAGAGCGTAAATATTTCAGCAGACAGAAGCGCAGGGCTGCTGGACAGAATGTTTGGTCTGGACGACCAGGGACATCCAGGTGTGTGCAGGCATGCGCAGCCGCCACCACGTGTGGCCTGTGTCCTTTCGGAGGGATAAGTAAAACCGCTGCTGCTCAAAGCCATCACACTACATGTCTTTAACGTCGGGAAACGGTTTATATTTTACTTAAAGGCTTTTAGTTGACGGGTTTTTTGACCTGTCTGTATAACATCATGTCCGCTTCTTGCGTCGTGAGTGTGAATGAACTTTCAAAACGTGTGCTTCAGGGCACCTGGGGGCCTCAACTGGTTAAGGGTCTGCCCTCGGCTCGGGTCATGATCCCAGGGTCCTGGGATCGAGCCCTGCGTCCGGCTCCCTGATCAGCAGAGAGCCTGCTTCCGCCTGCCCCTCCCCCCGCTCATGCTCTCTCTCACTCTGTCTCTCTCAAAAAATAAAATCTTTCAAAAAAACAAATAAAAATAAAATAAAATAAAATGTACGCTTCCGTCGCTTGAAGGAAGAAGATACGCAGGTGTTTCCGACCGAACCTTCCCCTTAAACGAGTCCCTTGTCGCTTTGTGGAATGTTTGCTCGTTCTTTCATCAGACGTGAATCCGGCACTTTCATGGTGCACCAGATGCCGCGCCAGGTTCAAGGTGAATAAAAGGTCTTTAAAAAAAAACACACAAAAAAACTCCCTGACCCCTTGGAAAAGGCACGGAGTGACTTCTCAGGCACACTTGGTAACACAGTCCTGGGGGCGGAGGAGGCCTTGAACCCGAGAGGTGGCCCCGAGGAGTGAGGCTGCCATCGTGTGTGAGAAGCACCCCTGGGACCGGCCTCTGGGTGTTAGCCAGAGACCCACACATCACCCACCATCACCCACGAGGGGTTCCCTCCTGTTCTGGGACGCAGGCTCCGCACCCTTCTGGATGGGGGACTTGACCGCTGCCGTCGGGAGGCAGACCTGCGCGAGGCTCCTCCCCTCCTGGGAGCTCCCCAGCACCTCCGGCCTCCCTTTGGTCTTGGCTGCCATGTTGCTGTTTGCCCACGGAAGGGGGTTTGGGGCTTCCTTTTCTCCAGCCAGGTCGGGCTTGCAGATCTTGTGGGGAAGCCAACGAGCCGGGCTGCCAACGGCCCCGGCCCAGCCGGCCCTTCTTCTCAAACGTCCTGCGGGAACTGGGTCACCGGGCCGGTGGAGGGCCCTTGCCCGGACGACACCGTGCGCGACTTTTAATGTGCGCTGCCTATGGGATCCCCAACTTGTTTCCAAACTAAATAGTTTCCAATGAGGATTTAATGGGGGCTTTTCATTTGAAATAGATTGAAAACAAGCCATTTCCTACTCCCATTTCAAACAAATTTTGGTCCAATTATTTTCCTTTTTTTAACATAAAGTTAAATGGACTATTCTGCCCATCCCTGACTGAGCCGAACCGTGATTTCTCTTGATTATGCTTTTATGCTGTGAATCGCAAGGCTCCAGAGACATAATGGACGTCTGCGGGAGAGGGGCAGCAATTTTTAAAATTCTGCCAGTGCTTGTCAGCTTTCAGCCGGTGCCTGCTGCGCAGGAAGAAAGCGGCCCAGCAGAAGAAAAAAACTGGCCAACAAAACCGGCACTGTCCGCCTGTCCTCCGGGGGCCGGCCCGGGGCCGGGCCTCCTCTCCGCGGGTCTGCGTAGGCCATGCTCTCAGCCACCAGAGGAGCCCATTTCCAGCTCTCCAGCCCTCCTCCTCCCCCTGTTTTCCAGCCATTCGCTTTTTGTGGTGCTGACGGTTTCTCCCCCCCGCCCCCACCCCAGTCTCATTTCTCTTGGTTTTCCTTGGACCAGCGCCTCAGGGAAAAGCAGTTCCTGGCACCCTGCCTTCTGCTCGCCTGGTCCTTTACCTCCAGCAGCCTAACAAAATGGGGAAGAGAACGCCTCACTCGGGCCCTCTCCTTGGGTGGTGGGGCTATTCTGGCGGAGGTGGTGGCCGTCCTCTCAGATCTGTGGAAGGTTCCAGAACACTTGGGAGAAGCACGTTCCTCTGGCTACCAGCTCCTGTCTTTGGTAAGGGCAGGTCTGTGGGAGGCCTGCGGAGCCATGTCTGTTGATGGGAGTCGTTCCTGCTCTCACCCAGCACTGCCAAGAATTTAACTAGCCCCCACTGAAGAAGGGAAGAAACAGAAAACAAAAAACCTTAATCCCAGCTGCCAAGCTGGGAAGCACAGAATACTTCCTTGGTTTTCGGTGAAAGCCCTTTGTGCCTGCCCGGATGTCTCTGGGGCAGGAGCAGTCCCTGCCTCCGGGGAGAGGTGGAAGGCGTCTGACGGCTCCTGTCTCCAGGTTCCATCGAGTCACAGGCCTCATGTTGGGGGCAGGGGCTCCGCGCTGCTGCCCACAGGCTCTGCGGGCTCACGTCCTCCCACAAGTTCCCTGCCGAGAGGCGCCACCTGCTTACGCTGGCGAGGCAGACGGATCCCCGATCCAAACACCACCCCGCCTCTCCCTGCAAAAGCCCAACTGTGGTGTCGCTGGCAGCCTCTCCCGCGGACTGTGAGGATGGCGAGGGGCGGCGGGCGACGTCGCGAGCAGGAAGGCATGGCCGAGCCCCTCGGCACGCTGGCGAGGGTGCCCAGCGCCTTTGTAAGTGTCCTCGGCATCGCCGGGGAGAGGCGATCTGGCCCCTGCCTGGACCTCCCCTGCTGGGGAAAACAGCCCTGAGCAGGAACCCCGAGGAAGCCTCTCATTCCTCTCATTCAGAATTTCCTCCTGCGCGAAGTGAAGTCTGTTCCTTTCTCCCATCGGGCCGCCCCTCCTGGGGCCCCCAAGAATAAATCCAGCGTCCTTGCCGTCGTCCCTCTAAATGCTTGGAAATCACGAATTCCTAGTGATGCTTTTCTGCCCTAGGCCTGCTTTTGCTCCGTTGGGCCATTCCCGGCACGGCTGGGTTTGCCGGCCCCATGTCCCTCCCGTTCCTGCCCCCAAACCTGCCCATTTGTGAGTCCCCAGGCGTGAGCGACCCGAGTGGGCAGGAGGCCGTCCCTGCCTCCGACGCTACGGGCGCCTCCTCCCAGCCGTCCTGGCTCTTCCGGGGGTTTTACCAGAAAGCCTTCCCGTACCTGAAACTCAGTCTGGGTCTTCCTTTACGTGTGGAACCGATCGGGGAGCTCACCCCTCCACGTATGCGTTTGTTAATTTCTGAGCCTGCGGGCGAACCGGAAGTAGCCCAGCTCCGGGCCACCTTGCGGGGACAACAGGGACGCCGCCGTCCCTCCCGTCTGTTATGGTCCCTCTGCGTCTGTGTCTCACGAGCCGCGGCCCTGCCACGTCCAGCTTCGTGTCACGTGAGCTCCGCGTGTGTCCCCCGTGTGCCAGACGCGTAGCCGGGCCTGGGGATCCAGGAGAGAACAAGATCGGCACCGTGACTTCCTGAAGGGTCCATGGGGACAGACGGCGCTTGAGACGGGAAATACAGACGCGCCCAGGGACGTGCGTGACGCGTTGGGGCTTCCTGGACCGTGGGACATTCGCGAGCAGGAGCTGGCCAAGGGGTGAGCGTTCGGGCCGGACGAACGGGCGTGACGGGGGACGGCGAGGGCGGGGTCCGCCGCCCCACGTCAGCAGCTCGCGCCCGCGGTCCTCCTGACTCGCTAACACAGGTGGGGAGCCCGACGGCTGCGAGGACCTTCGTCCTCTCCCGCTGCACACATCAAACATTTATGAGCTCACCTAATTGCATTTTCGTCCCCACCACACTCCTCTGTCTTGACCATCCGAATTGCACGTGAAGCCTCATTTATATCTCATGAACACAGGCCTGCCCTGTCTGCTTTGTTTTCCAAGTTTATCAATCTCATGCCTCGTGGAAAAGTCTTGTTCCGACGACTTGTTCCCCGTAACTCGCGTTGGCGTCGAGGGAGCACCACTTCACTTCCTCGCCGTCCTCTGGCCGTCCTCCCGATGAGCCGTCTTGTTTTCCAGGTCACTGTCTCCCGGAACAGGTGACCGGCAGAGCTGGACCTAGAACCCCAGTGTCTCTAACCACCCTGTCCGGACGTCTGTTCTTTCTAGCATTCTGCCCTCCGGTGCCCGTGCTGTAGGAGCAGACACCACGCCGGCTTCTTCCTGAGCGCGTCTGGTTAGTCCCGCCGTGCCCTGGAGGGTGACACGCCAGCCAAGCAGTTACCCCACTGAGGACGGGAGGGGAGGGACCGTTCCAAGCACTGCCGGGGCAGGGTTCGCACCTTTCCTGTCCTCTGGAGGCCTCCAGAGTAAACAGATGCGAGGCTTCCTGGTTAACAAAGCAGCCCACGTTACCCTCTCCGCCCTTTCTCACTCCTGCGGAGTCCGAGTCCGTGGGGAAATACTCCTGCCCCCACTGAGCAGATGGGTCTCAAAGAAGAGCCTTGGCCAAAGGCACGTATATGAAGTCGCCCAGCTCTGGTGCCCCCAAGGACTTCAGGCTTCTCTCCCCTTCTATCAGTGATGGTATCTGACCTCTCCCTTCTCCAGAATGTGCTGGGTGACTGGGTAAGAGAATATTAATAGAAGGAGAGGGAAAAAAAGAACAGATTAAGTTCCAGGCACTAAGTAGGCAAGACAACTGAATGCCGGGGCCTGCCACGGACCTTTAGATCATTTTGCTGACACTCTCTAGCTGCAAAGGAGCACGAGCTGGTGAGCCCCCTGCCCCCACAATCCCTAGGCTTAACCGACTGTTGTGCAGGAACGAGCCCGGTAGGAGCTATTCTAAGCAGGATGACAGGATTGGAATTTGGTAATGTTTCGAATGTACTTTTAGATCCGAATAGAAGAAGACTGTTGGTAAGAGCTCTGCAAACATGGTTTCAAATAACAGGCTCGCGGCGAGAGGGACGCAGACGTGCAGACCAGAGTTGCCGCTCCGCCTGGGTATGCTCGCTGCTGTTGGGGTAGGGGTCGTTGAGCGGATCGCGGTGCAAAGCCTCAAGGTCACCTTCCGAGTGCCCCCCGGGCTCGGGGACCACGGGCCGCCTTCTAAGTGAGAGCTGTTAATTGTCTAGATCCTTTACGTGGGAATCAGAAATGACCAAGGGTGGACATTTTCCTCACGGGTGTGGGGAGGCTTGATAGAAGACCCTGGGCACGCATCTGGCCTGGGACGTGTGGAGTCGTTGACGTCTAGAAGTCCCCACTCCAGGGCTCCTTGATTCCTCAGCAAGAGCAAAGGGACACATGCTCTGTGTTATGGTCCTTGGTGAGTTAGACCTTGAGACTTCGTAATTAAAATGGATTTAATAGAGGAAGGAGGCTGGGGTATCTGCCCCGGTAAGTAGGCATCTTCTGTCAGTAGGAGAGTGTGTCCTTTGTATTTAAACAGCTTCTCCAAAAGGCTCTAAATGAGATTTGGGACTTAAACAAGATTTGGTGTGATTTGCTAATTACCCAAGTTACTATTACCTGATTAACACAGGAATCCTAATAGTCTGTTGCAGCGCCTTTCTTCGGGGTGCCAGGAGGCTTGACATCTGTCACCTGTTCACTCGGAGGCATTTTAATTAACCCAAATTATGTATGTCTTTCCTGCTTTACGATTTGGTGCCTGGATTTTATATTTAAAAGTTAATAACTACCTAAAGGAGGTTTGCTGCCAAAATACAAGGAACGAAAAGCCTGACAGATCTGTTTGTGGCTGAGAAGCGGGTGGAGTTCTTGGTGAGCTCCAGGTCGTTACCTGGGGAGCGACAGGCCCGGCAGGGAGGAGGGCTTCCTGGCGACCGGTCACTGGTGTCAGCTATAAACCCCCGCCGCTCCCTCTCGGCCTTCCCAGCTCCAACCTTGGGCACGGTGTGGGTAGAACGGCAGGGGCAGGAAGCAGAAGCTGCCTTGCTCTCTCAAGGGCACACAGGGGGCGAGGGCTGACTCCGATGAGATCGTGGTCGTGGTCATCAATAATCACAATGACTGTTCCCTTTGACCACCGGAAGGCTGCGTTGACTTGCATCTCAGAGGTGGGGTTTCAGCGTGATCAAGTCATCCAGGCTAGAGCCTGAGGCTTCCCTTGAGATCGCACAGCTTCCGGGGATGCTGGGGCGGGGGGGGGCGGGGGGGGCTCTGTTCCGCCTCGGGGACCCGGTTTTTCCCCGCAAATAAAGGTGGCGCACTTACCCAATTCTGAGTGCCGAAGCCTGTCTCCACCTATGTTCTATACCGAAAGGAGGCCCTCCAAGGGGCCTGGGACCCCCGTGCTGAGTGACCAGACTCTTCTCCAAAAGCAGGGAGCTAGTTCTGCGCAGAGACCAAGCTGCCCGTCAGAAGGTGGAAAACCGAGGGCCTTTCCCTGAGCCAGTGTGTGCCCACCTTGCCTTTGGATGCAAAGAGGCTCCTGGTGCTGGGGCTGGGGGTGCCCGAGGACAGAGGACCCTCCAGGGTTTGCTCCCTCCCCGCCTTTGGTGGGCGGGGCCCCTGCTGTCCAGGTTCACCAGGTGGAAAACAACTCTCCTGGGCACAAGCCGTGAAGTGATTAGTTCCTCCAGGCTCCAGGCTCCATAACTGACTTGGCCCCGGCGCTCTCCGTGGGACCCGGTGCACCGGGAAAGTTAACCTCATTCTCCTTCCGTGCATGAGCCGATGGTTCCCGGAAAACCGTTCGCTCGTGTTTGACCAGGCACAGTCCCCCTGTGGACGGCAAAGTCCTTTTGACCTCCCAAGTGATCTGTCTTCTGACTCCGCCAGTCTTTGTGGGAAGAGGTGGTATATTAGGGCTGGGGCATCCTCCTCAGAGGGCTCCCCTCTGCCCCTCCGCGCCAGAGCCCGCACCGCCCCCCTAGAACTGCGGGCGCTCCTGTTCCGACTCTCAGCCCAACAGGCAGCTTGGTCCCCTTCACCTGAAGCGCGGGGCAGCGGGCGACAGGACTGGCCAGGAGTCGGCGGCTGTCGCGGTCGTGATTGGAAGTGTGCTCGACCACGCTGGCTCCCTTCCTACGTGGTGGACACTTTCCAGGAGAAAAAGTGAAGAACAAACAGGGGTTCTCCAGGGCCTTTGGCAGTACTGTCCCCACGCCCGAGCGTAGGCAGTGGATGAATGTCACCAGCTTTGGAATACTGACCAGAATCAGAAGTAGCCAGGGCTCAGAGAAGACATCGGCACAGAGTTCAGTTCTGAAGTTCCAGCCTAAAACACACGCTTCCTCGTTTTAGAAAACGCGCGGGTCCGACCAGGCAGGGGGCATCATCATTTCTACTTCTGCCTCTACAGCTTTGAAGGTTTTACTAAAACAGAATTGCCAAAATTTGAAGATACTTAAAGTACACACTGTTGGGACTTGAAATCACACGCACGTTGCGCAAGGATGTAGTTCGCTAGCCCATGCGTTGTTTCACCTCTTCCCTTCCACTTCCTGCCTTCCTCCTCTCATTGTGGTGCTGGTATCAGGGCGGCATTTAAGTACTCTCTTAGCTAATCTCTTATTCGGCCACGAGAAAGATTTGCGACACCATGGATGGACCTTGAGGGCTCATGCTAAATGAGATAAGTCAGACAGAGAAAGACAAGTGATGCCTGGTATCAATTATATGTGAAACTTAGTGGGGGAAAAAGGTCAAACTCCTAGAAATAGAGTCCATAAAAGTAGTTTCCAGAGCAGGAAGGGTGAAGGAGATTCAGAGACTTTCGCAAAAGGTACAGCGTTCAGATCTCCGATGAGCAAGGTCTAAGGGTCTGATGTGAAATAATGATGAAAGAGCTTTAAGGTTAGATTTTGTTTTCTTGTGCTTCGTTGTTCTCTGTTTTGTTTTCTTTTCCAATGTGATTACATTAAACATATTCTTGAGCTTTGACTTGCTTTAACAGGTTTGTTCAGATCTAATTCATACGCCAGAAAACCCACTCACACTGAGTGTCCAGTTGAATGACGTTTGGTGACTCTGCAGGGTTGTGTCACGTCACTTAGGACATTTTCATCAGCACGCCCGTAAGCTCCCTTATGCCCGTTCCGCTGCAGTCGGCCCCCATCCCCACCCCGCAGTCCAAGGCGACCTTCCACCGGCACAGATTTGCCTTTTCTGAAGGTTTTGTGGAGGCAGAATCACGCAGTGGGTAACCTTCCGCAGCCGCTGCGCTCACTTTGCCTCATGCTTTGGGGCTCCTCTGGGCCGTAGTGTTTGTCGGTAGTTTGGGTCCCTTCACGGATGAAAGATGTCCCGCTGAGCGGATAGGATGTATTTGTTACCTGTTCCCCACCGAAGGGACATTTGTTTCCACTCTGGGTCATCCGGACCGTGCCTCCGCAAGCATCCACGCACACACCTTTCAGTGGAGACACGTCTTTCTTTCCCCGCTCGATGCCCAGGACGGAGGAGCTGGGCCATACACTCAGTTTCTGCGGGAGATTTTTAAGATCCTGCCAGTGTGTGTCTTTCTGAAGTGGCCGCAGAAGGCAGACGTTCCCCCAGTAACACGTGAGCGTTCTGACTTCTCCACTCCCGCGCCAACATTTGGAATTGTCTGTCTTTTTTTTTATTAGAGCCATCCTTGTGCATGTGGAGTGCATCTCATTGTGGCTTTAATTTACATGTCCCCAGTGGCCAATGATGCCGAACGTCTTTTCATGTGTTATTATTACCATTTGTCTATCTTCTTTGATGAAACACTGTTCAGATCTTCTGCCCATTTTTTTTAATTGTATTGTTTGTCTTCTTAAAATTGACTTTTTAAAAATTCTTTATATATTCTGGATACAAGTCCTTTAGCAGGTGTATGATTTGCAAATATTTTCTCCCCATCAGCTGCTTGACAATACGTATTTATAATGGTGTCTTTGGAAGCATGAGGTTTTTAGTTTCGATGACCTCTAATTTGTCAGTGTTTTTCTTTCTTGTTTTATCTAAGAGCTTTGTCTCAACACTAAGTCCCAGAGATGATCTCAGTGTTTTGTTTTGTTTTTCTAAAAGGTTTATAATTTTTTTAAGATTTTATTTATTTATTCGACAGAGATCACAAGTAGGCAGAGCAATAGGCAGAGAGAGAGGAGGAAGCAGGCTTCCCCCTGAGCAGAGAGCCCGATGCGGGGCTCGATCCCAGGACCCTGGGATCATGACCTGAGCCGAAGGCAGAGGCTTTAACCCACTGAGCCACCCAGGCACCCCTAAAAAGTTTATAGCTTTCAGCTCATGCATTTAGATCTGTGTGATCAGGCAGACTTCTGTGCAAAGTAAGCATCTCAACTTCCCACAGTGGATACTGGTTGTCCCAACACCCTTTGTCGGAAAGACTACCCTCTCCCCACTGCAGTGCCTTGGTACTTTTTGTCAAAAATCGTCTGACCATAAATATAATGTATCATCCATACATATTTATTTCCAGACTGTCATTTCTGAACCTTTGATCTGTATGTCTGTCTATCCGGATCTCGGCGCAAGACTATCTTGACTCCTGTAGCTTTGTGAGATGTTTTGAAATTGGAAACTCTGAGTCCTCTAGCTTTAGTCTCCTTTTTAAAGATTGTTTGGGCTTTTGGGGGTTCTTGGCATTTCCTGGGATCTTCTCGTCAATTTCTGCAAGAAAAAAAAGTCTTGTGGGATTTTGAAGGGCCTGAGTTTAATCCGCAGATCGATCTGGGCAGAATTGCCATCTTAACAATATTCAGTCTTCCATTTATTTAGATTTTCTTTAAATTCGTTCAAAAACGTTTTGTAGTTTTCAACATAACCATTTTGTAGTCCTTCTGTTAAATGTATTCCTAGGCACTTAGGTCTTTTTGGTGTTATGGTGAGTGCAGTTGTTTAAATGTCTTTTTTGAAATCTTGTTGCTGTATCGAAATCTTATATAAAGCAACTTTACTCGATTTGTTTATTAGTTCTAATAACAATAAACCAGTAATTGTTTTGTGGATTCCTAAGGATTTTCTACATTTAGGATCATGCTGTCTGTAAATAAGCAGTTCTACTGTTTTCCCATCTGGGTGGATGCCCTTTTAGTTTCTTGTCTTGCCTGATGCAGAATCCCAAGGACTAAAACTTACCTAATAATGTCCTGGCAAATGTTCATGATTACGATTATAATGTAAGTGAGAGGACACATAGCCAACTTCTGCAATTTCAGATGCGCCGTATGGAGGCAGAGGGAAGCACTGCTCACCACCCTAGCAGACGAGTAAAAATGCCACTTTCATAGACGTATGGCTTCATGATTTTTCTCTTAGTGGGAGGTTCTCTCAGCAGCCTGACCAGAGCAGATACGAAAACGCCTGAACCAGGCACAGAAGGACCCTGAGTAGGCAAAGATAAATGCCACGCGTCTTCCAAGCTCATTTATGTAACCCACTGGAAAATCTCAGATCTGTCCTGAACCTCATCTTCAAGCCTACATGTTGTTTTAATAAGCATGGGTATTGGGTTTTCTAGGGTTCTTTTTTTTTTTTTTTTTGTATTGGTTTTGTTGGGGTTTTTTTTGTAACTATGCTTTAGGAACGGTGTTAGAAGAGAAACCAAGAGCTGAGCACAAAGGACACCAGAAAGCGAAAGCAGACTAGCTAACAGTGAGGGAAGAAATTGAAAAAGCATTAAATACTCCATATATATTTCCCGGACACCTGCCAGTGCGAGCCTCGTACTCAAGAACTGAAAAGCACCACTGGCAAACCAATTGAAGGCAACTTCCCAGTCTCAGTAGGCTGCGAGCAAAGCCAAAACCCCAGGGACCCCATCCGTTTCTTTTGTGGCTGATGAATCAGATTCGAGTGCAATGCTTTGTAATTTTCCCTGTGAAATTCTAGCTTGTTAGAGTCAACCCATTGTTCTGGTCTTTTATGATCTCTTTGGATTCTGATTCTCTTTTCTGAGCCGAAGATTAGTAACTAAGCCAAACAGTGATTTCTCACAGTGATAGCCCTACGTCCTCACAAGAGTGAAACCCCACTTACCGTGGAATAAACACATGAGCTCACATGGCTTCTTAAAAAGTTCCTCATCAAGGAATATTAGAAAAACGTATACAGTAACAAAGCCAAACCCACCGTCTAGCCAGGCTTCTCGCTGTTGGAGGAGGGAAGTACAGGGGAACAGTGGGAATGGACCTGAGTTGGAGACGTCAGGACGAGCTCACGTTCAGGGTCATGGAGGTACAGAGGGTGGCCCATAGAGCTATTTATGAATCTGTGAACGAACTGAAGGGTAGTGTGCACACGTGTATTTTCCTTGTCCCGTCAGCTGATGAGGCCTAAGGGAAAGGACGCTCCGGGAGCAACAGGCACGTCTACATCCAGATCCTGGTTTCGAAGCTCATTCTCCGGTAAGGGGCAGAATGGCTCCTGAGAGATGGCTGATTCCGGGATTCTGGTGAGAAATACACAAGATAGGCCTGGAGAATTCTGCGGTGCCAGAAAAGGAAAAAAAAATGAATGGAGGGATGCGAGAGGCTCCCAGGATTCTCCAGAGTTCCTAGCGGCCAAACCTGGAACTGTTTTATTAGCAAAGCCAGGAAGGAGCATTGGATTATAAGCCTAAGTATAGAATAAATATCCATGATTCTGTACTGATACAAATAAATTGGTAAGTTTGGGAGAAGAGGTAAACCTCCCATGTAGAATTCCAAATACTTTACAAAGGTACTGTGCCCTTCGCAGGATGGCCTGACTCCGAATTCCTTAGACATGGGCCGTGCATAGCGACTTTCCTCCAAAGAGGACAGTACGAAAGGGGAGGGGAAGCTGTTTAGTGGAGACACCGGATAAACACCACTTCAGCCTGGTGAACATCCAGCCGAGGTCATCAGCGAGAGTCATAAATCATGATGGTAGAACCTACTATTGATATGATGTGATGAAAATGACACCCAGCTTCTGTGATCTTCGTCCCCCAAACCCATAAATGCGGTCTTACTGTGAGAAAACAAATACATCGCAGTAGTGGGGCATCCCACAGAAGAGTTCACCTCTCCAAAAACATGTCAAGGTCATCAAAACTAAAGACATTTGGAAAAACTGCCCCAGCCAAAAGGAGCCCGAGGAGACATGAGGATTAATTATAATACAGGATCCTGGCTAGGATTCTGGACGGGAAAGAGGACATTAGGTAAACCCTAAGAAAATCTAAATAAACTACAACTTCAGTTAATCATAATGTATCAGTATTGGCTCACGAATTGTAACAAATGTGCCATATTTAGGTAAGATCAGGGACTGATGATACGGGACGTAGTTATGGGGAAACTGGCTGTGGGGTATAGGACAATACACTGCTGCCTTCTCAGTTTCTTTGTAAATGTAAAATTGTAAAAATAAAATCTATATAAGAGAAAAAAACAAGATCACTATTAATTTTGAAAAATCTTAAAAGGTTAGCATCAGTCATCTGGAAAATTTATTTGTGAGAAAGCCTGTTCCTTTATGGGGATGGGTAAGTGCAGGCTTGCTGAATTGTCTCTCCCTCTCTGAGCAAGTTAATGTTTCTAAGGAAAGAGGATGGGGTTGAGTAGAGGAAAGAAGTTTGTGTGTGTGTGTGTGTGCGTGCGTGTTTAAACAAGAAGAAAAAGCGAATTCTAAAATGTTAAAACCTTAGAGTGGAACTTAATCTAATTTACAAGCAGTTCCACTGGAGATGTGAAAGGATTTCTTGTTGTTGTTGCTAAAGAGAAAAACTAGTTTCAAGCATTATTAAGCTTTTTTTCCCCTCCCAGAAGCTAAGAAAACCATCTGTGAGAACCTGTTTGCATGTTTGTTTTCTACAATAAAATGCAAAATACTTCTTCCTGTTAGCGGATTATACCATATGTCTCTCCCTCTAACAAAATCAGCATGTTTATTAATGAACCCAATCAGAGGCAAAGATTTAGAAAGATTTAAGGAACTGAGTTTTCCATTCAATATTTCAGCAAAAGAAACTTCTGGTTAGACATCATTGTTGTGCTTGGAAAATAGAAGCTTTGTTTTCGCTTTGAAACCAACTTAAACTTGGCAGGGGACAGGGAGCGGGAAGAAAGGCCTTTGAAATGTTTTTGTTAAAAAAAAAAAAAATCCTGCCTTTGAGAATGGCCCTTCCTGCCTGATGATTCCCCTCCTGATTTATCTACAGTTTATATGTGATTAATATTTAATTTGATCAGTTTCATTTTTGTCCAGACAGAACTAATTAAAGTGCCTGATGGCCCAGATCCCCAATATCTGAATGCAGTGACAAGGCCTGTGGGCTTCCTGGGGTGGCGGGGAGAAAACGAAGTTGTTTCAGCCATCCTGGCCGAGCAGGCCAGGGCACCCACGATGGAAACATCGGAGGCTCCCAGCGCACAGACCCCCCCGGCAGCCCCGTTGACCATCGGAATCTCGCACGGATTGGTGGGTCCGGGTGCATTAGAAAGAGGTCGGGCCCAGCACCCTGGGCCTGCGGCGTAGCTGTGCTGATGCCGTGAACCGGGCTCCAGGCCCTTGGTGACTCCTCTGATAAGCGAGGACGTCAGCTCAGCCGCTCTTTGATTTCTGACCTTGTGGGTACAAGGACTCGCCCGCAGAGACCATGAGCCGTGGAGGTCTCTGACACCAGACACGGGGCCAGTGGAGGGTAGATGTTCTGCTGTGGGCATTCAGCCTCCATCCAAATGTTCGTTCTCCTTGATGGTGTAGACAGCCCCGCAGACTTGCTTCTTCTTGCATTGCATTCTTTTTTTTTTTTTTATAGATTTTATTTTTTTATTTGTCAGGGAGAGAGAGAGAGAGAGACAGAGCACTGGCAGAGGCAGAGAGGGAAGCAGGCTCCCCGCTGAGCAAGGAGCCTGATGTGGGACTCGATCCCAGGACGTTGGGATCGTGACCTGAGCCGCTTAACCACCTGAGCCACCAGGCGTCCCAACATTGCATTCATTTTTCATGTCCCCTGGCTTCCTAGAAATCTTACAAGAAAATGAAACACCTGGTACCAGGGGCATAGCTTAAGGGGAAAAAGTGACTCGCAAGCCTCGGGAAGGGCCCGGGCAGGCCGTGGAGCCACGTTGAGGCTGGGCCGGAACAGCCGTTCTACCTCGGGGGGCTGGGGGGGTGGGGGGCGTGGGGTGTGGCGACACGTCCCATCCAGATCTCAGCGGGGCAGCTGACCCGGGGTCCGCTCTGTGCCTGTGGGCAGTACAGGGAAGCACGCCGCTGTTCTAAGGAGCCCGTGAGAGCAGGGGGACGTGTGGGCAACTTTGGTAACCATAGAGGGCAGAAGCCATTTTAAATGTGGGGACGTGGGCTGGGACAGAGCAGGGAGAGCTCAATATTTACACGCAACTGATTTTGAAAAGGATTCTCGGGGTGGATTGGGAATCTTTGTGAAAAGGCCTTCTGCCAGCTGCCCCTTCTCTGGGCTGGACCCTTAACAGCCCCCGGCCCGCCCTCGTCCTCCACGTGCCCTGCCTTCCAAGGGAAGACACGCTTCCACCCACAGACCCTGGGTTCTCGAGGAGCGCTCTGGTCCCTGGACACTTTGGCTTCTCTGATCTCTTTCCCGTCATGGCTTTCCTTCGCCAGAGGAGCGGGTCCAGCGGAAGAGGGGCGAGGGCCTGGCCACAGAGTCGGCCGCCCTGTGTGGCCAGACTGGAGCTAAGTCAAGGGCTAGAGAGTCAGGAGGCGCCGCCCACTGAGGATCTGAGCATGAGTGACCCCCAGGGGGCAGGCCAGATGGACAGGGACGAGCTGTCCTGTGACGAGAGCACCTGCTGAGGGGCCCAGGTTGAAGCTCTGAGCCCACGTCCTTGGATTTTGCTCTACTCCGTCATTAGGCAATTTTCTAATTCCGCAAATACACACCAATTTCCAGGTTTGGTTTTGTTTTTTAAAGATTTTATTTATTTATTTGACAGACAGAGATCACAAGTAGGCAGAGAGAGAGAGTGAGGAGGAAGCAGACTCCCCGCTGAGCAGAGAGCCCAATGCAGGGCTCGATCCCAGGACCCTGAGATCATGACCTGAGCTGAAGGCAGAGGCTTAACCCACTGAGCCACCCAGGCATCCCCATGGTTTCCTGGGTTTGCTCGCCAACAGAGCAAAACACAAGGCAGAGGTGGATAAAATAAATACGTTGTCTACCCCATGGAGGGACGAGCGTAAACAAGCAAACAGTGCTTACTACAAGGGATCCTCGATCACCTCGAGAGAACAGTAGAGCCAGCCCGGAGACGGACTGTGGGAAGCGTGTGGTGAGCACAGCCCCAGCCCCTCTGCCCCGGTCGCTGCCCCGGTCGCAGACCCGCTCCAAACCGACACCCAGCTGGGGGAGGCTTTCCCGTTAGCGAGCTGGAGCCGCATGTCCTTCATACTTCCAAGGACCATTAAAAACATCACTTGAAAAAATGGCTCCGTAAACAGTCGTTTGGGCAGTAGTGGGCTCCACACAGTTAGGCACGAAGCTTTCCTGGGTGGGCTGTTTTTCACTGCAGAACTTCTCAGAGCCTTGAGAGTGCTGAGTGGCCTTGGTGAATATCCCAGAGGAAGCTGCGGTAATAGGGTTTGGGCTTGAAAGCCTTTCCCCACGGAGAACCTCCTGGTGGACCCGGGACCCTCATGTCCTTGGACCTCTGGCACCGTGTCCTTTCGGGACTTGGGAGTTTGCGGATGGGCGTGGCGGCACGGCCTTGGGAAGTCCTGTACCCTTCTCTGGGTACAGTTTCCTCATCAAGACCATGTGGTCGTACCCCTGGCCTGTCCTCCAGGCTGGTGATGAAATACTCAAAAGGAAAACAGTGTGTCCTAATAAGGACTAGGATTACGTCGGCGGCCCAGGGACAGTCCTGGGTGTGACCCAGCCCAGCAGGCCTCAACTGCGAGACCGCCCTGAGGCTTGGGACCCCTCCCTCTCTGCAGAAAGTTGCTTGTCCTCAGGTCCCTAACCCTCTCTGCTGCTTCTGCAAGCCCCCTCTTCAGCTAAACGTCAGTGCCCCTGAGACTTCGGTATTCAGAGCTTTTCCTTTCCACCCCGGACCCTTTCTCAGACTTTCCATCCTGTCGACGTTGCCTGCAGCTGGCCGCCCAGGCTCCTGTCTCCGGCGTGAGCTGCTCTCGTCAGCTCTGGCTCCAGATTCCAGCTCTGCACTGGGCATTTCTGTGCATTTGTCTCCTACGGAACGCGGGTGCATCTGCTTACCATTCCCCGCGCACTGCGCTCCGTGCCGACCGCGTGGCACCCCGCGAGCTGCCGGTGAACTCCTGGCCTGCCTTCAGAACCCAATTTCAATGTCTCTTCCTTAACTATGCCTCCCCCTGGGCCCCTGGAGAGCTTTGTGCCTGCCTCTAACGCATCACGTCTCACGTCGGCATCGCGGTCACCGGGTTTTATGGAGCGAGGACTATGCCTCGTTGGTGTTTAAATTCTCGCCATGAAGCGGAGTGCCGGGCACGTGGTGGGTCCGGGAGGGAGGTGCCCAGGCCTCATTCTAGTCATGCCTGTGCAGCAGAGGACAGTTTCATCTTTAATGCCTCACCTGCCTCTACACCAGAGCCCCAAACCTGCCGGAAACCGCTTTTTTTTTTTTTCCTTTTCCCCCCGCTGGCTGGGGCTTGCAGACCCCCAGCTGCTGAAGCCCTGCAGAGGCTCCTGAGGAGGCCACAGGTGCCTCTGGCTGCAGCTCGCCCTCGGCTCCCAGCTGGCCAGTGCTCCCGGCCCAGGGCCCTTGGCGGGGGGAGGGGAGCAGGAGGCCCCCAGCTTGGCTGAGTCGTGTTGACATTCGGGCTGCACAGCCAGGCTTGTTACCGAGCACATGCTTTGCAGATTAGCCTGTTTGTATAGCCGATCGAACATGTGCTCCATTAAAAATTAAAGCATCCTGTGTTAAGGATGGAGCAGGCCACATCAGCTGCCACTGTGCAGCAGACATGCAAAGCCCCAGAGCCCATTACCATAGGTTCCAGCAAATGTTAATCAGCGCCAGCACGGTTAAATAATGCAGCTCGTGCAGATGGCAGCCCTGCATCTCCTCGCAGATGTGTCCTCGCGTCCCGGAGGTCGCCGTATCACAGGAGCTGTCGGGAGGAGTCAGGTCTGATGCCGACTGTCAATTCCACCTTTTGTGTTCGCGCATCCAGCAGCCGGCGGCGTGGCAGCGCGCGGGACGCCTGCGGGCCCTGCTTCCAGTGGCCCCTCCGGAAGCCGGAGCAGAGTCTGCACGGGGCTTTGAGGAGAGCGGGTGTATGTCACGAAATAGCCCAGAGCCCCCGAGGGACGCTCTCCAGTCTGTTCCATGCAGCCTGACCCGGCCGCGCCCTGTGGGACGCGTCCACGCCCTTGGGGCGTGGGGGCGGCGTTCCCACGGTTCCTGGAGGCCGAGAACGTGCGCGCGTTCCTCCTGGCTGGTTGAGACAAGGGCAAGGGCCCCTCCCCAGACCCCACGCTGGAGTCGAGACAGCTCCTGCTGTGCACACGGTGCCCGACTCTGAGCTGGACGTGTCATTCCCAAAGCCCGCGCTCTTGGTTCTCTGGCCAGGTGTCCCCACCCCAGGGCCCCGATCAGACGCTTTACGTAAAATTAAGGAGCGCATTGCCATCCGCACTGCCAGCAGTAAGCAGCAGCCGGTGGTGGCGGGGAGAGGCCGGACTGTCACCGCCGGACCCGCGCTGCAGTCCCCTGGGGCCTCTGTGCTAGCAGGTGCCGGGGGACCCTTCGGCGAAGGGGCAGACACACCGGGACACGCACGCGCTCAGCCCCGCCAGCGGGACATTTTAGTCGGGGACAGGCACCGTTCCCGAGCCTCGTAACGGTTGCCCCTGCCACCTGGAGGAGAGGAGATGAAGCTCCGAGTCACCCAGTTGGGAATCCTTAAGCTGAGACTCAAGGAGGGCGTCTCTCGATTGAGCTAAGTGCTTTACCTACAGGGTGCTCCAGCTTTCTGGGAAGCACAGGGCTGTAGGACAGCCCGCTCCTGAAAACCATCCCATGCGGGAGGGAATGATGCGGGGCTGAGAAACGCAGTGGGCAGGTGTCTTCATCCTCGGGTCCTTCTAGACGAACTCCAGCCTCTCCTTCATCCCTACGGGTGCATGCTGCTGGTGGGGCGTGTCACCTGCTGCGCATCCCTGCGCTCCAGGGAGCCCGGGAACCGGCGGTCTGCTTCCTTCCGTCTAAACAGGATACGCGATTCCTCCTTCGTCTTAAAAGACGCTGCTTCGGGGCGCCTGGGTGGCTCAGTGGGTTAAGCCGCTGCCTTCGGCTCAGGTCATGATCTCAGGGTCCTGGGATCAAGCCCCGCATCGGGCTCTCTGCTCAGCAGGGAGCCTGCTTCCTCCTCTCTCTCTGCCTGCTTGTGATCTCTCTGTCAAATAAATGAATAAAATCTTTAAAAAAAAAAAAAAAAGACGCTGCTTCGACAGCCGCGCATCTGGTAGCGTCACTTCCACCCTGTCTTACCTGCCGTCCTCCCCTCGTTTGTTGAAGATACGAGCATCTGCCTCACCCTTCTCTTCCCGAGACTCGGCGTTCACACGGACAGCCCGTCTGTACCTCGGGCCCCTCGATTCCTGACCTCTTTGCAGCCCCATTCCAGCCCCCCCAGTCCCGTTGTCACAGCCTACGTCTTGGCGTAGGACTGACACCAGCTGGTGAAACGGTGGTTCCCAAATCACCGGAGGCAAGGAGGTCCAAGAACTGAGTCCAGGATGCTCAGAACCTTCCCTCGGCTTCCGTCACATTTCAGCAGAGGCGCTTCCCTCCCCAGACCCTTCCCGCTTCTCCGCTTTCACTTCCCGGCCCCCCCAGCCAGTCCCAGTGGCCCCCGGTCTGTCCTTCCAACGAGCTGCGCCAGTTCGCACCCTGGAGGCTGGCTCCGTCGGCCTGAGTGCTCTCCCCCTGGGTGGGGTCACTTGCCTTGTTCCCTGACATCATAAGGGTGCCCCTAGGTAAATGTCAGTCCCTGAGAGAGGCTTTCCCTGATGATCGTGTCACGCCGCCAGGCCCCACCACACCCCAGATGACCCTGCATCTCCTGGTCCCAACTTGCTTTTCTTTGTAGTGCTTAACCAGCACTACACACCTACACAGGCGTCCAGGTATCCCTTGCTCGCCTCCTGCACTGGAGTGTTCGTGCCCTGAGGACAGGGATTTGGTATTGAGGTCTACCAAGGCACTGCGTGGTCTGTAATGACCTCCCAGCAGAGACTGAACTAACTGAATGGTTCAAGGAAGGAAGGAGGAAGTTTGACTGGAACAGGTTTCCGAAGCAGGGTTTTAAGAAGACAAGGTCATTAATAAAGATTTCCAGTAAACTATCAAAACTATATTTTTTCCAAATACTCACACTTTATAAATGAGCACTTTTCAATCCCAAAGATTTGGGAAGGCAGAGTAATTCGTTTTCCTAATATTTGGTGAAATCCGGGACAGACTAATTCAAGCAGTGAGGTTCCTCGTGCTCGCTCAGAGCCCCCCGCCCATCCCTGTACCACTTCACTGATGGACTCCTTTCCTCTTCTGTTTTCCCCCCAACTTTTTTTTTTTAAATATTTTATTTATTTATTTGACAGAGAGAGAGATCACAAGCACGCAGAGAGGCAGGCAGAGAGAGAGAGAAGCAGGCTCCCGCCAAGCAAAGAGCCCGATGCGGGGCTCGATCCCAGGACCCTGAGATCATGACCTGAGCCAAAGGCAGCGGCTTAATCCACTGAGCCACCCAGGCGCCCCCCCCCCCCAACTTTTGTTAACTTTTAATTTTGTCCTTTGAGGACAAAAACAAGGTTTTAGAGCGCCACACCAGGCAAATACAGCTGACCTTTTTCGTGGGTTTGGCGATCTGCGTGAAAGCAGATGGGCCACAGGCCCGTGAAGGTGTGACTTGTGGTCCCAGCCACTTCAAAGGGACCCAACTCTGGAGTCTTCTGGGCAGTTCATTCTCTTTACTTTTTAAGATATAAATAATTACATCAGTCCCCTTTACTTTAGACAAATTAGACTAGAAAATCTTAAAGTTTGTGTCCACGAGCAAAAGGAACATAAGACGGTTCTCTTTAGTAGCCCTGGTTTGGAAGAAAAGCTTCAATACAGGGGGCCACTGTCACTGTCTTCTAATAATTCAGTCTCCCTTTTGTCTTTGCCCTCCCTCCTAGATCGTGCAGGGGAGATCATAGCTTCCCCCTCCAGCTTCTTCAGTTGGCTTCTCTCTTGTCCTACCCATGGGAGCATAATTCTCCACTCAGCCAGTCCACCACTAGGGCGGGAAGGTGGGGACGCTCCCCCCACTCCACCCGCTCTAAAGACCGTGCCTCGTGCTACATGGGATGTGCTGGGCTGCAGGTGACAGAAGGCCTAACCAGAAGTAGCCACAAAAGTTAATTACCTCACACAGCGAATTGTCCAGCGGTAGCCGGATGAGTGTTCCACTGGCTTCTCTGAGGGTCTCTGGGTTTCACCTTCCATCGATGAGATAGCGGCTACAGCTGCATTGCATCCCAACTCCGTACACCCAAGCGAGGAAGGAAGGGGGCAGACCTGTGTTTCTTTTCATGAGAAGGGAAAATCCTTTCCAAAGGTCCTGCAGTGGACCTCCCTTAATATCTCATTAGTGATCTAGCCAGAGCCAGGTTCCATGTCTACCCCAAACCAGTCTCGAGCAAGTACTGGTGAGCTTTTCCCACTTGGTCTTCTCCTGGGTTGGGCCAATGGCGGTCTGATGCCTGAACTAAGGTGGGTTTTCCTAGGAACAGGGAAAGGGGGACAAGCTGCTAAGGAGACCCATTGCTTCTGCTGAGAAAAATTCAGTCCACGTGGAATAGATTAGCCTGGGGTCTGTTTTGACAGACCAGAGTATTCTAAAGCATCTAAAAGTGATCTGAGAGCACTTGCTTATTTAAAACACGCTGTTTGTGTCCATAGCTGCATACCGTGTCATAATTTGTGTCTGCACATCACAGGGGCCTCTGACTTCTTCTCTGTGTCCGGATCTCCCGGGCTTGAACCTGATAGAGGTAGAGGCCAACTCAGCATTTGCTCAGAGAGTGAATGAACAGATAAGCACATGTCAAGGAAGCTGTTTATGAAGCCATGTCTTAGGAAAAATAGTTGAAAGAATGGCAGGTGTTTACCTGAGACAGGATGAATAAACAAAGGGACAATCAAATGATGACCAAGGTGTTTCTGAAGCCCTGTCCTATGACCTGTGAAAATGACTCTCTACCTGCACAAGAAAAGATCGGAGGAATTCAGTGACCTTCTGAGATGCAGTCCTTAAAATCCTTTCCCACAAAAGAGAGATTGGAATTACCTCGTGGGATCTCTAAAGATGGAGTTAGGAGATCTGAGTGGAAAGAGCAGAGACAGAAAGCTCTTTCTTGTATTGAGCCAAAGTCTAAAAGTGGAGTTATGTAAAGATGGAATTTGCTGCTCGGCAAGTGCGAGCTTGCGGTCACCAAGCACAGAGCCGCTAGCTACTTGGCCGGGTACGTAAGGGGAGGTTCCGTTTACTCTCGGAGATTAGATCAGATGTCACCTCTTCTCTGATATAACCCTGGCAGTGACGGGATCCTCTGAGATTCGAAGAAACCTCAAAAACAAAACTCTTACCACTAAACGTTGCAACGGAGGAAGTACAGTAGTTATTTCTGAAGTAGCAAGAGACGTCACGATGCTATAAAATGTTTTTAGTAAACGCGTCTGTATTTGCTATTCCCAACTGTATGTTCTCTTCTTCTTCTGAGCTCAATAATTTGATACGAAAAGTTCTTGAAAGAGGACGAGATCTTCGATCTCACTGGTTTCGTCTATCTCCGTGGGATCTGCTTCTCGCGGCGGAATATTGTCCTGTTTATATAGGTTTCTTAGGTCTAAAGTTCGCCTTGTGAATTCTTGACATCTTCGGGGCGAGCACGAAGAGAGGTGCTTAGCTCCTGAGGGGTGGGGGACTGGGGCTGGGTCCACGGGTGCGCGTCTGCCTACCCACCTGGCGACCCGCAAGCCGAGAAGAGAGGTGGACGTGTGAAACGGTGGGGCATCGCTCGCTGTTGTGATTCTAGTGGGGGAGGGTACCGCACACGTGTGTCCCCTGAGTAAAACGGGTCTTCTGCCCTTACCGTGGTAATCACAGACAATCTCAGATCAATGATCTTTGCTCCCTTCATGTGACAGTGGTGGGTTTTTCCACGTTTACCCACCCCGTGATGTGGAAAGCTCGCTCCCCTTTGACAAAATCAAACTGTGTGTCGATTTTCTGAAATAAGCCCCCTTTCTAGAAATATTTTGTGGTTAACTTCAAAATGCAATATCCTGAGGAAGGTTTAGGTTGGCTTTTTATTTTAATATGAAAGAAGAAAGTAAAATCACTGTGCAATGAGTGATTTTACTTCCATTAGCCTTAATGTCTTCGTGGTTTCATTTGAGGTCACTACTAGATTATTTTTCTTGCATTATTTCATCAGCTGTCAGTTCTAGTAATATCATGGAATTTATTCAGTGCTGTGAGTTTTAGAAGACATGACTGTAAGCACGGAAGGCCGTTTGGGGGAAGTTTATTTAGATGATCGTAGGGTGTCAGACTGCCTCCATCTCCTTCGTGCCCGCCGTCTGAAGGGTCACTTACTGATCGCCCATGATCTTGGATGCTCATGTGGTGATTCACGACTGTGTTTTTATACCCAGCACATAAAAATATATCTGCAGCTTCTTTATTACCATCTCCTGAAAGACTGTGGCTGGCCTCTGGGGTCCGCGATTGCGTTTGCTACGTAGATTACAGGATTCGTGATAGATCTTGTTATTTAACACTAATGGTAACCCTTTTTAAAAAGGCGGTTTTATTTCAAGCTTACTCTATTAATGTATTCGTTCTTGGGCTTTGATTACAATAATGCAGTGAATTTATGTTTGCATGTAAAGTGAGGATCATTCAGAAAATCATTTGAAAATCATTCATTAAACACCAACTACACACATCTTGTTAGTCCCTAATGGTTATAGAGAGATTAGAAATTCTCTGCTCTTGAGCTCCAATCCACGATTGAGATCCATGAAAGCATCTAGAGAAGTGGTTCTTTAGTTTGTTTTTGGAATTTGAGAATAATTTTTAAATGTTAAAAAAAAAATCAGAGCCCTACCTAATAATAGTCGTACCTTTGCCGTCTTGCAGTTTAAAAAATGTAGAACTCATGTACAGAAACACATGCAGATAAAATGATATAGAATCCCAGGTTTGTTTCAGAAATGATGCAGGGAGGGGGAGTAGTGGAACAGATAGGGTGTCCATGAAACACCGTTGGCCAAGTTGATAATTATTGAAGCTGGGTGATGGTAATTGGGGGTTTATTATACAGTTCTTTCTACTTTAACTGTGTTTGAGATTGTTGACTAAAAAAATACATAAGGAAAGGGTGCCTGGGTGGCTCAGTAGGTTAAGCATCTGCCTTTGGCTCGGCTCATGATCTCAAAGCGTCACAGTGGCTGGCCGTCATGTCTCTTGGAATCCAAGATGCTGAAGCTGAGAGAAGTCACTGGAGATCGTTTAACTCGACCTCGACGGATCCGGAAGCGGGAAGCCCCCTCCTGCGCCCGCTCTCCCCACCCAGAGAGAGCCCTGAATCGGGCTCTCTCCTCCACAGGGAGCCTGCTTCTCCCTCTCCTGCTCCCCCTGGTTTTGCTCACTCACTCTCTTTCTCTGTTAAATAAATAATTTTTTTAAAAAAAATGGGAAAAAAAGAAGTTTGTAAGGAATAAAACCTGACCATGAATTTTAAAAGGAAAATGTATTTTTATGATCACTGAAGCACCCCTACATGTTTGGAAAGTCACATTAGTTCATGAAAATGGTGTATGGTGTGTTGAGACTCGAGACAGAGCTTGGCATTCATGGATCCCAGAGCCCCTCTGCTGTTAACTCTTGGAGGACGACGGATAAGCAAGCTTGGTGCACAAACATGGGCACCTTCTAAGTGACATCAGCCCTGTGGCTGTGTGCTCCGGAGGGTTCACGTCTACAAGAGATGTTGAGCAGGGATGACATTTCCCACGGACTTGTGGTGGGGACCGGCCGGAAAATCTAGCAGAGGAAGCAGATAATCGAATCCATTCAGAAACTCGGAAGCCTCCACGAAATTGCATTTGACTCTCATTCAGCCTCCACTGAATCTGCCCTTGGCCACCAGTCACCAATGCCACGTAACCCAACGACTTCCTTTTCTGACTCAGTCGCGTTGACCTAGTCCTAGTGTCTCCACAAGCAGAATTTAAACCATCTATGTCGTATTTCGAGGTCTTTGAAGATTGGAGAGAGAAAGGATGTTCTCTGTCTTCTGTCCCTGGCCACTTTTCACTGGGACCTTATTTCCACGAAATTCTTGGCCCTAAAAAAGCATGCAAGTGAAATTGTCCTTAATTTATAATTATATACATTTAAAATCTTAGATTACATGGGAATTGAATATCTAGAATGAATCAGCCTTAGGAAAGTGTTTCTTTGTTTAAAAAAAAATTATTGAATAGTGTTACATTATACAAAAAAATAACACCGGGATATTTAATTCAGGGTTCAGCTCTGTTGTTCATTTAAAGGTTTAACTATTTCCCACTGTTTAAATATCTCTATCTGATCTTCTGTGCTAACCCAGCATGTCCAAAATATTGAAAACCAGATGAATGATCAAGGAATTCAAGGAACACTCCCCCAGTGAAGCCAGAAGGATATTCTGGAGGAGAAAAACAGAATGCATGAAACTTATTTAACAAGAAGGATTCGAGTCAGGTAATCTACATAATGTATCCGCCGGCATTAAGGCTGTCATCTTGGTATTGCATTTCTGGTACGAATTCCGCAATAGCTGTCTTTCACTGTCGGTTCTAATAAAGAGTGTTGGTCAGCTCGAACTCCCTGGGAGCTTGGAGCTCTGTTTTGTGAACTGCGTGTGCCCGAGGCCCCTCATGCATGATTTAAACTGCTTTGTAAATGTCAGTAGGTGGGAAAGCATCGGGTCCCTCGTAGATCTCTCCAAATCCGCTTCGATGCGTGTGCCGTGTGTAAACCACGCCGCACTCTCAAGGCCGTTGCCGTTTTTTATACTTGCCTAACTGGGGGTTTAAGGTATTGCCCGAAGCAAAATACCAGTGTGTGCACGTCTCGAGCCAACCGGCCAATGAAACCCTGTATTAAGAAAACCTTTGCCCCAGAGAAACCTCTCCAGTGACCTGAAATGGGCACAGCTCATGAATGTTGAATGTTCTTCAAACTCTGTTTCTTCATTCTTGACTTTCTTTCAAAAACACACATTTGACTTGATTGAATTTGCCGATTTCATAGCCCTGCATTTATTCCATGGGCAGCTCCGTAGGGTTGTAGAAAAACATTTTCACGGCGAGTGCCCGCCCCGGGTTCCCTCCCGGTTCTGCCCCCCTCTGACTGTTTGTCCTTGGACAAGGCACTTAACCTCTGGGTGGGGAGAGCGGGCGCAGGAGGGGGCTTCCCGCTTCCGGATCCGTCGAGGTCGAGTTAAACGATCTCCAGTGACTTCTTTCAGCTTCAGCATCTTGGATTCCAAGAGACATGACGGCCAGCCACTGTGACGCTTTTAAAGCCACGGGAACACACGTGATTTTTTAATTAGGCTTCTGCTGTCTTCTGGGCAGCACAGAGTGCCAGCAGGGGCCCCCAAATGGCCAGCAGAAATCCCATAAAGAGACTTGAATGTCAGCCTGAAGGCTTATCAACTCGGCTGGGTTCAGAGCTCTTCTTGGTGACGTTTCCCACTGGCCTGCGAGGGCGTGGGTACGCCCCTCGCTGTCCGGCCCCCTCGGTGGGCCTCTGGCTGCAGTCCCTGGGGAGAAGGTGTTTTCTAATGCCCAAAGAGGGGAAGACAAGTGACGTTCCAGGGCAGGCCCCTTCCCCCCATGAGAAAAAAACCACCAGCCTGGCTTCCTCACGGGGCCCTTTCATGCTCGTTTTTTGTACCCCACAGCCCAACGGCCTTCTTATTCTGCTCTGGTTTTGATTCCGACATAGTTCTGAGGGGGACGCTTTGATCTTTTCTTTCCCTACGTCCTAGCATGGTTTGCAACACTGGGTCTCCGTGGGGGGGATGGTTGCAGGGGTAAATGGTGAGGATGGGCACGTGTGGCGCTCTGAGGCCGGCCTGCCCGAGTGTGACCCCGGACTTTTCTTAGCAGCTGTGCGATGTCGAGTGGTGAATGGAACCTTTTGGGTTTAAATCCGCCAAATGGGCTCCCTCGAGTACCTGTCCCATGAGGGGGTGAGGATTAACTGGGTCGTCCACAGAAGACTGTTGGAACAGCGCCTGGCAGAGGGACGCGCTGGCTGCTCTGAACCTTATTTATTTCTCTCGATGTTCTTATTATTCGTGAAAAGTGTTATTTTGGCCGAACCCTTTAAAAAAAGAGCCAGGGCAGCGGCCCCCGCCTTGGAGAAAAATCACTGTCCATCCTGTTCTCCCACACCCGACGTCCCGGGGGCCCGGGTCTCGGTCGCTCAGGCCAGGGTTCCGTCCGCCGGCTTAAGTCCCCACCGCTCCTGGAACTCACTGCCTCGGGGGCCTCATCCTTGGCAGCAGCGACCGGCGGCCCCACAAGCTGCGGAGACCTCTGCCCGCCGTCACTGCCCGCGTGCGCCTGGCGAGCTTGCAGAAGGTCGAGGGAGCACACGCTCCGTCCCCCTCCGACGTGACCGCGGGATTACCTTCTGCGGTTGTTGACAAATCTTTGGACATCCCGGTTTTATCAGCAGAGACCTTGAAGAGTGACAGATAGCTCTTGGCAGGGTTGGTACATACCATAAAATGTCAGCCGGCTCGTTTACAGCCGCCGATGTCCGGTGTCTAGGCCACGCTCTCAGCTCGTAGATGACTCAGCCTCGCGACGCTCCGTTCTCCCCCGTACTCCGCGCCGCGGTTCTGGTTGAAGACCCAGCAGACACCGATAATAGATCTCCAGTGGAGAGCCTCTGACTTTATCACTCTGTGTGTTCCAGCCCCGGCGGTCCCCGCGGACGGCGGGAAGCAGGCAGCCGGCACATTATGGGAAAGGTGACTTGCTGAGCCCCTGTGCCCCGAGGCCATTATTAAGTGCCGGGAAGCCTTGTTAGCTCGTAAAGTTGGTTCAAACTGACTATTGCCGGGCGACCACTGCCATGGCCAAGAATGCGGCTCTTTTAAATTCTCGCCCGGAAAGCCCATCTTTCCGTCGCGCCGTGTCCTAGAGCAAGGCTTCTGATCCGGCCGCGTCTGTGTCCCACCGGCCGCGGAAACCACACCTCACATCTGCCGCTCCATGTCGGTCACCCTTCAGTGGCTCACGGGGGCGGCAAGACGGCTATTTATAGATTTACTTTCTGTCTCCCTAGTTCGGAGCAGTCAGTTTTGACACACTGTCCCAGTAATCTGATCAGCCATGCTGCTTTTAAATGAAGGTCTAGGCCTTGGCCTCCGCCGCGTGGGTGACAGCTGTCAGATACAGATAGCAGGCTCCAGATCCTGGCTGCCGAAACCCTCTCATTCATTCCCGTTACAGACCATTGGCCGCAGCTTGAAGCCGTGCTTTACAGTCGGCCGATTAGTTGGCAAGAGATCTACATACTGTATTAGCAAGGTCAACCCCTGAGATGAAGGCAAAAGCTTTAACCCCCCGCACTATTTTTAAACCAGCGGCCATTTGTTAAAGCTGGTTATTTTGGTACATGTCTCTTTGCCTTGCTCTCTTTCTTTTCTTTTTTTTTCCTCTCACAAAACAAAACTAAAGGAACTTGTTAAGATTCTTTGTTAGAGTTAATGAGCAGAGCTCAGAGGATGAGGGGGGCGGGGTGGCACACAGTCCCCAAGCTCCTGCTTTGCACGAGTCGCAAGGTGTCGGGGGATCTCGGCCCGGGGGTGCCCCCACCCGGGGAGGTCCAGCCTGCAGGGGTCCTCTCCGGCCGTGAGAGTGGATGAAACCATTGCTGCCCCTCTGTGACGTGACGGGTCTTCCCGCTGGCTCGGATGACTGGGTCCCTTTCGCGGGTGTTCTCTGCCCCGGGGTCCTCCCTTCCCCCGGCTCCTGCAGCTGGACGTCCGAGGAAGCCCGGCACGGTCAAGCCGCCCGTGTCAGACTCGCCTAAGGAGAACCTGGACCTGGGAAACTCCTCGCTGTGGAAGTGATTCGTGGAATCCTGTCCCGGCTGTTCCAGAATCAACACAAATGGCCAAAATTTGGATCTTAGCTTTATGGGTAGAGCGTCCACCCACGAGGTCTTGACCTTTACCGTGTTAACCACCCCGGCCCCTGCTTTCTCCTCTCCTGCTCCTTCGCTCCCAGCGAATGTTCCTTTGCCTTCCGTTCCCCTACGTCCTCAAGCTGCTGCGGGCTCGACGGTGTCTTTCCTTCCTTCTCGCCTGCGACAGGGCCCCTTCTCCTGTGGCGCTCCCACCTCCCATCTGATCTCTCCTCGTCCGCTCTGCTTTTTGTTGACTTGCGACCAAGTCCAGTTTCCTTAGGGTTCAAGGGCACCCAAGGCCCTTGACAGCGTGTCTCCGTGTGTCGTCTTGCCGTCTTGCCTCTGACCCCATCTCTCCTCCACACCCGCCCCAGGCCTCGCGCACGCATCTCCGGAACCGCCCTTCACCGACAAGCTCCTTCTGCTGTTCTCTGGTTCTGTCTCGCGCCCTGGAGGATCTTCAGGAGGACACGTCTTAGTACACAGACACTCTCAGTGTGTATCTGTAGGATGAGGGCACGAACAGAGGTCAGAGGTTTGACTTATTATCTGCGTTGATCCAAGCCCTTTGAACTAAAAGGCCAATACAGATTAGTCGAAGGAGCTTAGGTGTGACCACAAACAAACGAGATTGAGTCACTCCCCAGAAGTAGGACTTGGGCAGATTACTGGGACTTGACGTTCTCATCTGTAGTAGGAGGTAAATGCTATCAGCTTCAGGAATTCTTAAGAGGATTGAAGGAGAGAGTTGGAAGTCGGGCGCCCGGCACAGTCCTCGGCAGGCAGGAAGGTCTAGCGCGATGCTCCTTAGCCAGGGGGCCGTGCGACCCCCACTCCTGTCCTCAGCGTTCTGTGAAATTCATTCCCATTTACCCTGGGAAAGCTCTTTGTAAGACCCTTTCGGCGGAAGAGAGGAGGCTGGGAGTTAGATAAACCCCCCGGTTTCTGGGCTTTTTGCTGTAATAAGCACAAGGGGATGTTCAGCGGTTTCTGGCCGGCGAAAGGGGACTCACACTCACGTCCTCAGCTTCCTGCTCGGGGAGCTGCGATACTTTTGCCGGTATGGGGGAGCCTTGGGCGGCTGGGCTGCTGGGGGTGTGCGAGAGGGACACGCGTCCGCCCCGGGACCAGCACAGGCCTCGGCTCCCGACACACGGGGCCGTCACACCTCTGCTGGGGGGTAAAGCAGCGGCCCCAGAACTCACTCCCGCCACGTCTAGCAGCCGTCGTGGGTGGGATCCGGAAGGACTCTGATCCTCTTAGGAGGAGGGAGAAGACCTGGGTGCCGTGCAGAGCAGCTCCTCCGTGCTCCCAAGGGGAAACTCACCCATTCATGTATTTGCCCTAAACTGCAGATGACTGTACATCTGCAGGCGGCCGGTAGGTTCACCAAGCTCAGAAATAACGCAGGCGTGTGATGGCGGGGGTGCGGGAGGCTCCTGGCGGCTTTGGGACTTGTCTCTTGTTAGGAGTTCGGGTCCTGGGACTCATCTGGCCTCGCTGTGGCAACCCAGGAGGAGGGGACGGTGCCGGCGGGCACACGGGATTCCGATGACCGCCTTCAGCCGATGCCAGGCGTGTGACGCCATCCTGGGCGCCCGCCCCAGGTGGATGAGGTGGGAGGGAGGCGGAGGAGGGGCCGCTCATGTTTCGGGAGGGGACACGCAGGATCACCTCTGTGGGTGGAGAACAGTGAGGTCCTGCGACGTGCTTCTAATGAATTCCTTACACGCTGTCGAAATGGCAGCAATCATAATAGCTTGTTTCATGTGCCTTTGAAGGGTTCCAGCAAATTGAGTCTAAGAAAGGCAGGGGTGGTGGTGGGGGGAGGCCGGGGGAGGGGGGAGAAAGTGAAATATTACTACTTAAAACATATTCCTAGACATAATAAAGCATTAAAGGGAAAATATTGTTGAGACAGCTTTCATTATGCATGTTCTAGGCCTCATTATGGGGTAAGCAGAACCGACTGCACCGAAGGCCTGACAGTATCGGCACTGAATTCCTATTATGCAAGGAAGGCTTTCTAGTCCCTGCCACTGTCAGGATGTCGTGGTTGGTTTTCAATAAAGGTCAGAATCGGTGCCATACTGAATAGAGCTAAAAGTGTGTTTCATTCTTTTGTAGGCCACGGGCACTGTTGGGGATTGATCTGAAAATCTGGTCTGTTGCAGGCCTTTCCTCTCAAGGGAGATTAATATTTTAGCTATTCCTTTTTGTTCAGGGCTTCTAAATGTATTTGGAATGAAAAGAAAGGTTAAAGAGGGGCTCTGGGACGGCTAGCTTCAGAGACTAGATCATTTCATGAAGGGAAATCAATTAAAAAAGGTTGACTGTGAACATTTATCCATTTAGCTCAGCGCTATTGAATTTTCATGATGGACTTCGACTCTTTGGAGAGAACGGAGCTAATGGCAATTGTTCCTTTCTCCTCAAAATTTATTATCTAGTTTATTCAATGGAAAACACTCCATCAAACCAGATAGAGGCCTTAGGCCTATTGATAGATTTGCCTGTGTGGGGTTGGAATGGGGAGGTTTGTCACAGATGTCCGGCCTTTGAAGGAAAATTAAACAAGTATCTCATTACGGAATGCTTCACTGGTCCCCGGAGGTGGCCGCAGACGCAGTGGATTTAATGAGCTGGGAATGTCAGCGCTGCCAAAGTTTTCCTCGACCTGTCTTTCTGAAGAACCCCTCTATTTAGGCCCACTCAAGCAAAGGAGAAAGGCACCATGCTGTTTTCTCCCTTTCAACTCCAAAGAAGGGGATAATGCACTTTTTGTGCCATGCATCCAGAGGAATTATGTGTGCTAATTTGATTAGGGGAGATTTGATTAACTGGAAAATGAGGGCTTTGCTAAGACTTTCACACGCTTAATTTATCCCTTGCAAAGCAGACGCAACGTTGTGTCATGAAACTCAGAAGGCATATGGGAACAGTATTCAGCGGTTCGAAGGCCTTTCAGACCCAACAATATCAAGGATTGCCACGGTTCATATTGGGATAATCATTTTAGAGCATTCGCTTTGCTGCAGAATACAAATTGCATTTGGCATTGCTGGTTATACGGTTCAAAGGATAATGAGATTAATATAGTCGGAAACTTAGCTGAGCAAAAGCTTTTTTTTTTTTTTTTTTTTTAACACCATTGCATAACTAGTTTCAAGGGAAACTTTAGTTGAAAAATGCCACTGGTTTTCTCCAAAGAATTCATTATGTTTCCTGGTTCCATATACTCCTGGTCTTTCTTGGTTAAAAAAAAAAAAAAAAAGTTTCCATCATCATCAGTTCCCCAAACTTTGGGGGATACAACTGTTTAAGCGAAGACGGGTTTCTTTTGATGCATTAGGACTGCCCCTTTCTCCGTGAAGTGCAGAAGCACGCACTTGGTTGTGGACGTGGGAGGCCTGAGATGTTTTCCATTTCCTTTAAAATGTGCTTTAGTGATGCGATGAGCCACCAAGATCTCGTCCTGTCCCCCCAACCCCAAGGTCATTTGGGAATTGCCAACAGACGTCTTCAACACCTGACATCCCTAGGGGCTTATGTAAGCAGGCATCCTACCCTTACTTTCCTGGGAGCATATATTTAAAAAAAAACAGACCAGCAGTACCAATCTCTGCTAACATCTGAAAAAAAAGATTTTTGTTTTTTTTTTTTTTAAAGCATTCAGTGTTTAGAGGACACCTGGAATGCCCCTGTGGGGAGAGCTCTGAGCTCCATGTGCCAATAATCTTTTCATAGAAACCCTCAGAGTTCCCGCCCCAAAGACGTCTCCTGAAGCTCTCCTTGCCCTTGATGACGGCAGGCTTCTCTCTGGCTTCTGGCGCTGTATCCGTGGCGCCCGGTGTATTCATAGGGGGTTTAGCTGTCTCTGTACTTAGATTTCTGGGTGCAGGTAGATTTTGAACCCCTGTTTTGCTGTTAGCACCAGAAATTTGGGCTTCTCCGTTAAAATCAGCCAGCAGGTCAGTCTGGGAAGTGCGCACGCGTGCTGGGTTTTCCGCTTTGACACAGGCAGGGCTTTAACTTGGCTGGTGCGTTAGGACTGCCTCCTGCCATTCTCCATTGGCTTGCGGTGCTGCAGAGAACGATAAAAAGGAGCCACTAACTAGGGCAGACCGCTGACCCGATTTGGACAGAGCTGCTTTGTTTTAGCTGGACCCAGGGGCTTAAATCTTCAGTCGGTTGCGGGGTTCCCCTCTCCCCTGCCTCCTGCCCCCACCACCACCACCTCTGTCTACAGAGGAGACATTCCCCTGGCACCTGACCGCCCGTTCTCTCTCTGGGGTTAGATCAAGACAGAGAGGAGAGCCTGTTCGTCCGCTCGTTGCTTTCCTGCTGCAGTAGCCGTGCCGGGTCAGGCCATGCGCGTCCTGGGGAAACCGCCCCCTGCCACTTGAAGCGGAGTTGCTGGGGAATCGTTCGGCTCCGTTGCATAACCAGAAAGGGAGGTGTCAGCGTGGGGACCCGCAGACAGCGAAGGCTTCATTAAAGCGCGCGCGGAGACCTGGACAGATGAGCGTCTCCAGTTGGAGTTCTTTCCATCCTCCCCATCTGTTCGCCGCAGTTTTAATTAAATCTACTGAGATTATTTTTGGCCTTCTCCAGGAACAGAGAGCCAGCCTGTGCCAATGTCCACTCGTTTCTGCGCGTTACTGCCAGGCACTAATGAGCAGGCACATGGGGCACTGCCGCCCGCGTGCACCCCCTCCCTTCGCCAGCCATCATGAGTTGCTAATAGGGTAGGAACCAAAAGTGCCAAGCCCGGGCCTCTCCGCCTTCTCCCGCCCGCACCCCCCCCCCCCCCGGACTCAGCCCCACCTTGCTACTAAAGAAAGCCAGCTAATGAATGACTCCACTTGTGGTTAGCTAGCTAATGGAAATGACAGGCTTCAAATAACCTTAAAGCACGCAGCCCGATGCTTGTCTGTCTGATCAGGGCCCTTCTGCCGGCACCTGACACTTGCAATACCGTAATGGCATCCACATGCATTCTTTTTGAATGCTGTCATATAGCAAGACCTTTCTTCTCCTCGTTTGCTGGGAGGGTGCCTGGCAAAGCTATTAAGTCTGTGATGGAAATGACAGTTAACTGCGGGCCTGTCAGTCCCACTTTGGAAGTCAGCACATCCCTACACCCATTAGGGGCGTATCATGGGAACTTCAGAAATAACCGCCCGTAATATACTGCGGGGCCATTGCGCGCTGGCTCCCGTACCACCCAGCTCGCTTGCTGACAGCCCTGCCTTGCCTCTCATTAAGGGTTTGGTCTTGTGATGTTTGGGAGATACTTTATTTTAACATTTCAGGTTAGGGATCGTCATTACTCCGGAGAAAGAAAGCATCGCTGTCCCCGCTTAGCCGGGAGATCGTCCTTCTTCGGGTCTATGGTCAGTGCTTCCTGGATTCGGAAGACCCTGTGCGTTGGGTTTTCGAGAGAAACTGTGTCTTGGGATCCAGATCCCGAATCGGCCCCCTTGGTTTCCAAGGGGACGGTAGGTAGACGTGGGTTATATTTTTACCAGCTGAGTCTTTGGTCCCAAATTCGAGTCTAATCCCCACTGGCCTGTCTGAGTAAGTTTCGGTGGCTCCCGTTGCCCCAGACTGGCACCGGCCCTAGTGGCCTGCTCTCCTCCAGGCACCCTGAGATTGCAAAAGAAAAAAGAAGAAGAAGAAAAGAAAAGAAATAGGCCAAAGAGAGGGATCCAGGAGCTGCCCTGGCTCAGCTCTCTTGTAACCACTCATTTCTTCCTGTACCACAGGGACCCTTCCATCTGACCTTGAAGGCGCCATCTTGTCCTTGGCCCATCGTAGCGTTTCTGCTGGGGGAATGTAGAGGGGACGTTACGGAACCCAACTGTTCGTTCATTAGAAGGTTGGACTTAGGCTGTTAGAGTCTTGGTTTGTCCATGTATCCAGTGAGGCTACCGTTGGGGCTTCCCCTGCCAGCTGGCCACGGAGAACTGAAGCCTTCCCCGTACACCGCGAAACACCTCTTAGGCTCAAAACTTCGAGAAAAAAAATTTCTCTCGAAACTTCGCCGAGAGAAATCACATTGTGGAAAGATTCTGTAGAGATACGCAGTCCTTTTCCTCTAGATGGGCATTTTTCTGAAGCTTTGCCTGGGAGAATTTGCCGTAAGACACCGATAGGTGTCCCAAAGACGGAGGATTTTGTTAAGAATCTTGACCCGCCCAGTCGGTGGACTGTTGGAGTCTTGAGCTCACAGTTTTAAGTTTGAGCCCCACGTTGGGTGTAGAGAGTACTTAAAAATAAAATCTGTAGAATTACTGAGTTAAGTTAAGCAAACTTATTTGGAAAGGTGGCGGTTTGGGGGCGGGGGCGGGCGTGGTCATACTGTGCTGTGTTTACCAAACAGGTTGGACCTTAGAATATCTGCTAACGTCTCATCCGCCCCTTGCCCCGTGTAGTTTGGGAAATACTACTTCTCCACGTCTGCTGGAGTAAGCCCAGGCACCCGAGAACCAGAGCGTTAACCTTCACAGCATCCTGCCTGGGGATGGCACCTGGGGCGGTGAGTCTGCGGAGACTGCAGCGACCACGTGGGACTCACTGCCGGCACTTCCAGACGAATGGGGCAGAAGATGATACTGCGCCTTGTGTGCTGTTTTCTTCCTGTAGACCCTTGGGAGAAGCAGCCGTCTGGCTGTAGAGTCAGGAATAGTTGCTTTCTCCGTATCTGGTGGCCCCCGGGCACTGCACGACTGAGTCGATTTCCTTCTTCCCAGTGGCTGCTGGGAGCCTAGAGCCAGCTTTGGGGCCCTCTAAGTGGCAGGTGGCTGGCACACGGATCCCGTTCTTACCAGTACTATACCTACCTGCCCTGTGTCTTTGTCTTTGTTTCTCATCTACCAGCAATTTTCCAAAGGTGTTTCTTTTCATTATCTCGAAAGCTGCCTGAACAACTTTTTGGTCCAAGGCAGGCCAGATGATACAGCACAGTACCTCTTGCCACTCTGGCTGCCTAACTACACAGGTACTGACTTGTCTGAGGCCATGGGCACTTTGGGCTTATCGACAAGGTTGCGACACACTTGACGTACCACCCCAGCTGTGGCAAGACTTAGTTACTTAGCTCACGGGCATGCAGTGTTTCTGGCCCCTGGAGACTCTGAGGCATGGCAGTCCTTGTTTTTCTATCTCTCCAATCACTGGAGCCATGAAAACAATTCACTAAGCCACGTTTTCCATTTTTTCCTCATCTCTGACAAGCTCGTAAAATGGTCTTTTGTCCATATATGTTTTATCCCCGGTAGACCCCTAGTGGGATATGAAAATAATTTATAGAAGATTCCCTACAAATTTAAAGCTAGTGCGGGCCTTCAAATTCGTCCAGGCGAGGGCCGGCTGATAGGTTTCAAGTGTGCTGTTGCTAGTCCGTTTGGTGGCTGCCGGGACAGGAGGGCACGCGAGCCCGGATGGTCTGGTGATGGGCGCCGTGAAGGACGAGGATGGGCTCTCCACACGGTCCGTCCCCACGGTCTGTCCCCACGGTCTCTCTTTCGACAGATGCAGTAACCTGGGATGAAGGTGGCGTTAGAGATCAAGCGTCCTCACTCTGAGTCTGAGACGCTTTTTACCTCATCTTGCCAAGATAATTCTTTTTCTTCCAACTATACAGAAAGTCAACCAGAGCACTGAAAACACTGGGCTATTGAGTTAAGTATAAAATAAAACACAGCACCCTCCTCTTCCCTCCTTTTTCCGAGTTCTGATAGAGTTAAGAAATAAGGCCTTATTTCTTACTTCAGCTGTGGACCAAGCTGTTCTGGTCCACAGTTAGCCACGTTATCGTCGTGCCTTTTTTTTTTTTTAAATAAAGCCTATCTGTTGCATTGAAACATACCCTCCAGTAAGTTATCTCCCCCTGAGTACTTTCTTGGTCATGGATGCTGTTAGCTAAAACTAGACTAACAGATTTAAGACTCCTAAGGTATATTCTCCTTCCTTAGGGGGGAAAAAAAAGATACAGGAGGGACACTTCAGGAAAATCAGATTCAGCGATTTTCCTGTCTCAAAATGCAATGCTGATAATCTCACATTAGCAAATATTAATCTTACCAAACAATAATCCAACCATCATTGAGATGAACACTTTCACTCGTGAGGGTTGTTTTTTTTTTTCCTTGAAACAGTACAGTTCCTTTCCCTAACCAGTTTGCTCATAAAACATTGGTGCCGTCTTGTTTCTTCCTGTTTGCCTTATCGCCCCAGAAATCAGGTTAGCAGTCTCGGTCACATCTTCCCTGATGGAACATGCCGCCACGTCCTCATAAGTACTGGAGACACGAGTTTCCAGTGTGCAGAGACAGGACGGAATGCGCGCAGTGAATACATCACCTTTCCCAGCGTTGCCTCCGGTGGTCTGTAGACTGCTTTCCCCTGACATGAGTCAAGCTATTTAATGTGATGGAATCCATCTTGCAGGGCTCTCTCCACTCAGGCTTAAGTGATTGAACTCACGGTCCCACTGATTTCGTGTCTCGTTTGTCACTTTGTCGAGGAGACGTTTTTGGACCCACTTAGGTGGCGGACTGGCTGGAGTGGGAAGTGGGGGAGACCCTGCCCTAAGCCACCGTTTCTCTACCCCTCCGGCGTGATTCGTAATCCACCTGGAAGGAGGAAGCAGAGGTTGTCTTCCGTGAAATGGATGGGGCAAGCCTCTGAGAGACTTTCCTTCCGCATCCTGGGACCGGATCCCCAGGGATCCAGTCATTTCAGCGACGTGGCTCTCTAGAACACAGCACCTCCACATTGCACCAGCGCCGGCTTGTTGGAGCCAGACTTCTCTCTAACGCACCGGGCCTCAAAGAAAATCTCATCTTTTAGCTGCCAGCAGCCCAGTGCCAATTAGAGCGAACACACTTGACAGTTTTGTTCTTGTAAGCCCTGAGCAGTGCAGTTTCGGCCCTGGAAGCGGGCCGGTCTCGTATTGACCTTAAGCTATGCAGATGTGCCCTGCGCAGGAGCTCGGCTGCCTGCTGAATGGGAATGGGGTAGGTGCGTGCGCCCCAGCATCATTGACATTCCTGGAGGGTGCTTCCTGCCTGTCCTCTCCCCTGCCTGGCGCTGCATCTCCTATTAGTTCTTTGGGAAGGAAGGCAGGTCGGAAAGGTGGAAAAAGTAGGTCAGAAAGAGGGCAGTCTCTAATGGAGAGCGGGACGCCTACTTATTTGCTGGGAGGAATTCTCTCCTGGAAACAAGGGTTCCGAGTGAAGGCTTAGGCTCCAGGCCCTACCCCTCAAGGTGCTCAGGCCATTGGGGCTACCCCCCCACCACCAAGGTCTTCTGTTTGCTGACCTTCTGCTCTCTGGCCAAATACACCAGGCTCCCTATAGAATTGCTTATGTTTTCATTGAAGAATACATTTCTGCTTGAGAAAATGGGAACCCAAAAACCTCCAAGGCAGCAGGAGAGCAAACAGATGTTCCAATGTCTGGGCCTAAAATGGGGTTTTGTCTCTGATGAATGTGCTGCTGCAGAATCTGTGGGCAAGCTCCCAGGAGCCCTGAGCTCCCATGAATGTGGGTTTCAAGTTGTGTTTATTTGGGCACCTGTACCCTTGCCTCCGAAGACGGCCCACAGTGTTCTCAGACTTGCAAGCAGATCTGTAACGACAACGGAACTCAAGATTCCCTGGGCCGGCAAAGACGAAATATGCACAAATTATCTTTAAGTCGCACCCGGTTTGCAGTCCACCCCAGAGACGGTCACCGTCCCGACCCCGTCTCCCCACCTCACTAGAGCTCTAACACAGGTCGACCCTGACTCTCAGGGAGCTGTATTCATCCAGCGAAGATCTGAGGAACCGAACCTTCCACGGGTGTAAAAAAGACTTGACAGTCACTTCTATTTCATCTCTGTTCGGGCAATCTTCTGCTATGGTACAGCGGGCTTTTTTTTTTTTTTTTTTTTTTAAGCCCTTGTATTTTACATTGTTCCTGCGGTTCAAACATGTCTGTCTTAAAGTCCCCTGTTCCGTTTTTTTTTTATCCCTTGGTCAAGACGGGGCCCAAAGTGAGCTTTGGTGGGTGCATGGCAACATTAGCTTTCCCCCAGAATAATGCGACCAGAGTTCTGGGGCTTGTCGTACCCAACCCCAACCCGCTCCTTGGACCACAGAGGCCCACGACACGAATGGAGTAGTTTTCCCCAACTCACGCATCTGGTTGTCAGCAGAGGTAACACATTATGCCGTTCTCTGTTTTCATCGAAGGAAGGAAGGTCTTGAGTGAATGGGATTTGACAAAGGTGGGGGTTTTCTTCACGGTCATCACTAGAGGAAGGCACAGTGTCGTGATGGGGAAATGGCAGGAAAGGCCCATCTTTTCGGCCTTTTTGAGACCCGTACCCCTCTCCCACCTCTTCTTGCCTGGGCTCCCCCTTCCCCCACCCACCCCGGCCTCATCAAGCAGAGTGTAGAGGGAGCTGCGGAGGGCTTCCTCCTGGGTCCTCCAGGCCCGCGTTCCCAAGCTGTGCGGCCGCACGTGGAAAACACACAGGTTCGAGCGCGTGCTCTGGCTTTAAATGACCCCGTGTTCCCACTGCGTTGCCCCCAGAAACAGGAAGGTCAGCAAAAGGGGAAAGGAAAAATGCCGCTGGTGTTCCCCCCGGGGGCGCAACTCGAGACTTGCCACTTCCCAGGACTCCAGGCTGCAGACGCCTTTTCATCAGGCGGAGGGCTGCGGCGCGTGCAGAATGGCGGGTTTTGCCAGCGGATCCCTGTCGCTTTCCTTCTTTACGGTTCCTCGAGGCTCTCAGAAACCCCCCCTGTTTTGACTCGACCCGCTGCAGGGCTAGAGGCGTTTGCACAGCGAGCCCCTTCCCTATGACCAGGAACTCTGTTCACCTCCGTTCAAGTTGTCTCAGCATGTTGCTGCCTAACCAAAAAAAAAGTGTTGCATATATAACCTGCATTAGGTCCCCATAAAGTGAATTTGTAACGACTCCCTCGTGAGCTTAGCAAAAGTATGTCTAGACAATTTTTGCTGGCTTTCCCTCCCAAACCTCTTTGGGTTAAAAATAGGGAAGGATTTGTTTTAATACAGTGTAGTACTGTATCTTTAACCTTTTGTCCAAACGCATACTGCCTGTTGAAGTTTTATTTAGGGAAAGTGCGTAACATAGAAACCAGCTCACTCAGACCCCGAGACTGTCCCTGGCCGGTCTTCTTGCTGCTAGCGGCTCAGCCAAGTCTCCAGAAGTGTTTTCCAGGAAGCTTCGATGGAGGGAAGCACTTAATTATTATCCAAATTTTTCCCTTTAGTTAAGTCTTATGGTAAGATATCCCAGAGATTATATTTTTAGCAACCGCTTTAAAGAGACTGGGGAGATTAATTTAAAATTGATAATCGCATGACAGCACCGCAGTTTAACAAGCCCGAGGTCGGCCTGTGGAGCGGCCGCTCTCAGGGGACTCCGGTTCAATTCTCTCTGCTGCCAGTTGAAATCAGGAATCACAACCACAGTGATTAGCAGTGAATTCCCTGATCTCCGTGCCCCAGGCAGACGGAGAGGGGGCCTGTTTTCGCGGTGGCCAGTGGTTAACCCTTGCGTGGGAGAGGTGACAGGCAGGGATATGATTCATGGCTAGGAGATGGGGCCTGGTGACGTCTGTCTTTGGGAAAAGGGCCCAGGTGGGCATCGTCAGGTCTGGGAGCCACGGCTGTGGGTGGGGAGTGACGGTGAGCGGAGGCTGAAGGGACCCGTCCTCTAGCCACGGCGACCGCGGCCACCTTTACCTGCGTAGTTCAGAGGCCTCCAGAGTGCCCTGCTTTCCTGGCTGCCCAGAAGCTTTGTCAAGCTGGGAGACTCGTTCTTTGTAGAGGGAAGCAGAGCAGCCTGCGTTCGGCCCCTCTCCCAGCTCTGTCTGTCTTTAAAAAATGGCCTCTGGCTACCAAGTGGCCGATTATGGATAGGACTGTAGAGCGGCAGTAAGCGGTGTTAATGAGCTGCAGGATATCAGGCACAAAAAAAGAAAATATTTTCCCTGCGGGCCAAACAAAATTAATTTTAAAAATTAATGTAAACCTCGAATGCTGCAAGTGCGTCCATTAAATTCTGGGACGGTGACATGTACAATGCGGTATTTTTGCTATTGAATTTGTTATCTAAGAGGTGTTCATTGTTTGTTACGGTGTGAAAAGCTGTTTTCCTCCAGATAAGCTTGTTCATTAGTAAACTGGATCCCTGCCACTCCCCTGTTTCTTTGCTCTGAAGCAATGCTGTGTAGCATAAATGCAGACAGCCGCTCTGCTTTTAATATCAGAAATGTAAATCAGCAGCGTCCAGCCTGGTTTTAAATGGCTTCAGTCTTTCTCAGGATGAAATCTGGGGGAAAAATTCTTCTCTCTGCTGCTTCTGACACTGCCGCGTTGGCAGACGGGCCCTGAAAGAGGCTGATAATTATTAAACAAAGTATCTTGTTTCCCACTGAGGTCTCGGGATCGCTCTGTCATTAGACTGGATTTATTTCTAGGGTTTCATTCACGCTGTGACAGTTTGGGATTGATAAATCCCGTGTTTTAATTTCAGGCAGAAATGAAACTGGTCCAATGCAATTTGGGAGGGAACGAGCCTTGATAACCCGGCCGTGCGTCTTAATGCCTAGACACGGAGCCGGGATGAGGAAGGCATCTTGGGGGATGCGCGCGGAGCCCTCGGCCAAAGCAGGGAGCTCCAGAGAGCCAGGCTGGGAGGCCGTACGGAGACAGGCCCCGGGAAGGCCAGGCTGGGGTGGCCGCAGAGCCCCTCTACGAATGACATGTCACTGTTTGGGTTTGTGAGCCCTGGCCTGGGCCGGGTCCCACGTCCCACTAGGCCCATCCAGAGAGCCAGGCGTGTGCCGCCACGTGATGGCAGACTTCCCTGCGCCCTCGGTCCCGCCGCCTCCAGCCCTGTACCCCATGCTCTGCTTCTGAAAGTGTCCAAGAAGCTCGGGGCCGGATCCTTTTCTCCTTCAGAGGGAAGGTAAACCGACTGATTCCTCTGATATTCTTTTTGGCTCCCACTTACTTAGCAAATTCCAAATTCAGCAGGATTTCAGATCGGAGGGGTGCACCAGGGCCTGGTTGAGAGCACAGAGCCAACCTGGTCGCCGTAAAGCCGATGGCCGTAGAAGAGGATGATTACGATCCGTGTGAAAAAGCACTTGGAGAGCCCTGACCGGTCAGCTTTCGGCGGTCCTGCGAGGGGTCGCCTGTCCCTGCCCCAGTGTGCCAACCGCCGGACTGACACACGGGAAGGTCGCCCTGTCCTCTGCGGGGCTCCATGGCTTCCCGTGGGATGGCTGGTACCCACAGGGCCATGTGCGCCACAACACGGGCAACACGAGCGGTGTCCGGAGGCCCCTCCGCCTTCCGGACCTGCATTTCATTAACGAGGAAACCGGGGGTCCCGGTAACGGCTGGCTGCTAAAAAAGGCGGACGCTAACTGACGGATTCGGAGGGACCCATCGGAAACTTACAAAGGCCCCTGACTGGTCGTGCCCATCGCATGCCTTAAGGCCGGCGCTGATCTGCCGCCCCGACAGGACCCTGCGTCCCGGTTTGCCTGGGACAGCCCCGCCTTCCCCACGGCGCAGTTCACAGCACCTCCTCCGCTCCTCGAAACAGCTCAGTGTGAAAGTGACACGATGTGGTCACCCTAGCCGTCACCCACGACCTAGCCAGTTCCCTCGAGGCAATTTACAGGCTGCAGTGGCCCCATGAATCACAATCTTGCTCGGAGCTTGTAGGGTGCAGAGGGAACAAAACCTACGGAAACCAAGTTCTGAGACGTGCAGAACAATACCGCACGAGTTTAGCAAAGATGGAAGTACCACACGGTGCGTGACAAATCATTAGATTAGCCAGCACGCTGCTCCATGAAGACGTTTTCAAAATACATATTTCAGCTGGGTGGAGGCCAGGCTTTCCTGACATGTGTTCTTATATTATCCTTCATTTTTCTGTAGGCAGAAGTATTTCATGACTGTAGTAGTTTCCAAGACAGTCATGACTAGGTCAGTGGGGGCATGACTGCCTGTAAGGTCGTGTGTGTGTGCAGCGAAGGGGGAGACGATGTTCAGGGTCAAGCGTTTCAAGACTCGCTGTTGGCTTCTGGAGATGAGGACGCCAGGAGCAGGGATTAGGCTCCGCGTTTTGACCTCAGGGAGGACACTGACAACCCCGGGCTCCAGGAAGGGGCGTGATGTACCCAGCCCAGGCCCCTGATCCGGGACCTAGCGCCCTGGAAACTGGGGCTTGCGTCCGCAGTGGGACAGAGAAGCCGGCCTTTCAGGTGGGTTTGCCTCTCGAGACTCGGCCGCTCAGGCACATTCAGTTTGCAGTCATGGCGTGTCCCCGAGGTCAGCACTTAACCCGCAGATTTTCACAGTTCTATTTCCTTCTCACCAGCACTTGAAAGATCCCATCCTTTCTGTCCAGCCATTCGCCCTCGACAGAGGGAGGGCACGCAAAGGGAAACGCACATTCTTAGTGAGGCGAAGCCTCCCGGGGGCGGGGGCAGGGGGTGGGGACCCGCGGCCCCTGGCCACATGCTAGCATCCACTGGAGAACTTCGTGCCCGTCCAAAGGACTGTGTCGAAATCTGAGGGAATCCTCCTGCCATAATCTCACGGAAGCGTTCGGTGTGCACAGGAGCCTGCATTTTCAGGCTTGAACCGTCCCTGCAAACATGCAGGGACCATGACGTCGGGACCATGACAGCATCTTGTCCAGATCTCAGCATGTGCGGCTTCCAGACACTGCCGCTAGGCCAAGGAAGACCTGCTCACCCTCCCCCCGTGACTTCTCATCTTCGCCGTTGGTGTTTTCTTCAAGCGTATTCCCAGAATTTCTGTCCCAAGCGGGTGTCGGCATAGGTCCAGCCATACTGACAAGCTTCTGAAAGCGGCCGGAGGGAGTAAGCGGCCCCCAGAAAGAGCAGGGACGTTCCTTGTGGCCGTGGATTTTTCTAGACAGATCAGACCTGAGAACAGAGAGGCATGAGAACGCGGGCTCGGGCCCGAGGACACATCTTCCCGTAGCCACGGTGCCAACTGTTGGCGCTCTCTCCCACGGGCAGGTGGTTCTTGGCTGGTCAGTGATGATTTGGTTCGGACATTCTGCTTTTGCTCGTTTACACGGGGCTTGGACTCACAGCCCTGAGACCCAGACCCAGCTGAGATCAAGAGGCGGATGTTTGACCGACTGAGCCACCAGGGCGCCCCGTGCTTCGGGGCACCTGGTCTAGTGACCTGCATACAGCCAGTGATGGATACCAGCCTCTTCACGGAGACGGCAACGGCTCACCTTTGCGGAGGGCACCCCGCACCCCGGCCCTTTGGAACAACGCTTGATACCGTTTTCTGCTCTTCCCCGCAGCCACCTGTCAAAGCGATAATTTGGATCAGCATATGAAATGGCTGTTTTTATATGTCGAAAGTGGTCCGATACCGGCAACTTGACGTGCTTCAGTCTTAGCAATAATCTTCTGTATCTGTCTCGTGGACGCCGCAGTTCAGACATGGGAACTCGCTCAAAGGCAGGCCAGCCGGCAGGTGACGGAGCCGGGACGGGAGGCGGGCGGTCCACGGACCTTGGCACCGCCCCTGCCACGGGCCGCCTCCTCCTTGGGCAGAAGAGGAAGGCAGGTTTTCATGGCCCAGGTGTTCACATCCGTCCTTCCGCATCTCGGCCGCTTCGAGATCAAAGACGGCTGGCCCAGTGATTCAAATGTTTCCCGGAGCCTTGGGTTACACTCACGATGCTCGGTTTGAAAAGGACGATCTGTAGCACACCAGAAACCTGAAGATGGAAAATCTCTCTTTACGATCTCTGCTCCTCTCTCCAGCAAAGAAAGAAATCGGTGTGGTGCCGGCAGAGGTGTTCTCAGCGGGACCTGGTCCATTCAATGAAAGACTCCCATGCTGAGCCAATCAAGAGAGACCTGGACAAAAATCAGACTCTTTCCTGCTCTGGAAACCCATGCCTCGAATCTGTAATTCATCTGTTAAATCAAGTGTGCAGCTGGTGGTTTAGCACAGAGGGGGACGGCAGAGAAGGGAAGAGAGAGGGACAGAAGCTGCGGCACTTGAATTTCTAGCATCAGAGCGAAGTTAGGAAAAAGACACAGGGCTGTGATAGCTTCTTGGACCTTCTGTTTCCAGCAAAGAGAAACCAGCAGGAAAGATTTTGGAGAGCTGATGAGCCGGCGGAGGCGTTAGAACAGGGACCCCGGGGGCCGGATGAAGCACGGTTCTGCCCATGCCTTTCAGCGAGACTGAATAAAGTTTAGGGTTTTGTTGTTTTTTTTTTTTTTTTAAGGGACTTGTAGCCATTTTTAAACTTTCATTTTTCGTAATGTCACAGATAATCTTTTCATCTATTATCTGCTGGCTCTTTTCGGAGAGGCATTTGCATCAAATAGTACAGTGCCGATCATGACTGTCTCTAGCGGGGAAAGCGGCTGGAAATGAAAGGTTATTCACTCCCTGTGCTTTCCCTGGCTTTGTTCTTGATTCTTGCACAGTGTTTTTTTTACATCTGAATTCGGGTATTTCTGGAGTTTTTCTTTAGAAACCCTTCCATTCTGAGATCTAAGCGTATCCAGACTCCACTCCGTGTAGTGGGGGTTACAAAAGCTTCTGTTCCCTGAAAGTGAAGCATCCACTTTGAAACGTGTTAGGTACCCCGTGTCCTCCAGAATCCCTCTGGGGCGTTTCCCACGGAGGCAGCGCGGGGGGCACTGCCACCACGGAGGGGGTGGGGGCCGTCCCTGGCACTGGCCTCTGGTGGTGGGGGTAGAGCATGGCCTTTTAAGCATGCACTCCCGGGCCCAGCTGGGCTGTCTGCTTCTCCCGCCGTGAGGGGAAAGGGTCCAGGGGTGGATTCCTTCCAGCCCTTCTGCCACGTGGGGAAGAGCAGACCTGAGCTTTCCCAGCGAGAGAGGTGGGGCCGCGTGTGGAGCTCGTTTCCTGAGCACGCTGGAAACCAGGTTGTCGCCTGGGCTCGCAGGAAGAGGAATCCAGAGCAAGCCCATTTGTTTGCAAAACCATGTTGCGGGGGCCAGGGCTGGGAGGGTGGTGAAGAATGGCCTAGAAAGTCATGGAGCTCTGACTGAGAGTTTCTGTTCAGCTTCTGTTCCTTGTCCCCCACAAGCTCCAGGGGCATCCCCGGAGGGACCCGAGGGATTCTCAGGCCTGTGGGGTAAAACCTCTCAAGGAAGCACCTTCGTCTTGCCCTCCAGCTTCCTCCTCCGCGGCTCTCCTCCGGAACCTTCCCACCATTCCCTCCCACTAGAAACCTCTTGGCCTCTCCAGAAAGAGTGAGTCTGCAGAGTCACCACAATTGATGTGTTCAAACTGTGCACTGACCTTGGTCGCACCTGGCTGCGCTCGGGTGCGCGGTGACCTCACGGCACGGTGGCCGGGGGCGTGCTTGTGCGTGTCTGCACCCAGAGTCCCTAACACAGGGAGCCCCTGGACCTGGAGTTCTTCGTGGCTTTTGAGCGCCTCTCTCGGGGACTGCGCTGGCCCTCAAGAGGGGGACAGGGGACATGCGGAGCTCATCTGCCCCATAGGACACCGGAGCCCGGGGAGGTCAAAGCCAAGGTCACGGGGCCGGTGGCTGAGAGAGCCTCAGAAACTTGGGTCTCTCGGAGTGGGAATGGCTCTTCCTAACCGTCTCCTGCCTCCCTCAGGTGCCACTTCCTGGGGAGCACGCCATTCCTTTCGTGTAGGGACTCCAGAGCCACACCACAGTGGGCGCGGCCCCCTGCGGATTCGTTTTCAAGAGAAGGGCAGCGCTGTCTGTCGGCCTCATAAGGTCATTGCCTCGTCCCCGGAGCTCGTCTGTCCGGACCTTTGAGCCAGTCATCCTAGTTTTACATTTGTACGACCAAAAAGAGGTTTCTGTGAAGTCGTAAATGTTCTAGAGCGCTTATGACCCCGTACACAAAGGCATTCCCTCCCTGGGCGTGGAGCGCTGGCCGGCTATGGTCCCTGAGCCGCCAGCCCAGCGGAGCCCAGTTCCCGCTGTAACACAGACACCGTCGCCGTGAATGTGAAACCCTCCCCGTAACCAAACTCCATCTGTAGCGCGTGGTCTTCCCCACCGGCCGCGGCTCTTCTGGAAAGCTCCGTGACCTCAGTTCGTTGTACAGGTACCTGCGTGTGCATGCGACACTCGTACTAAGGAAGAAGGCCTGCTTGACTGCTTTTATTTAACTGGCTTCAGAGTTACAGGGAATGGTGGTTTCTGTTCCCTTGTCCCGACCACAGACTCACGTGGACTGGCACCGTGCGTGGCCGGCGCGTGCCGAGCTAACCACGTCCCGGCCCGCCTCCCGCCGTGGCTGGAGCAGGTGCTTCTGCGTCTCTAGGACTCAGAAGAAAGCAGCGCTGACGCCCGCCCTGTCCACCCCACTGCCCAGAGGAACCGGATAAGAGCCCCAGGGCGAATGAGGAAGAGTGGGTACCCCTGGATGTGACCTTGTGCCCAGCTCACTGGATGCGCTATGCCAGACCCGATCTGCGGTGCCCGCTTAGAAGTCTTCATTTCAGAGGATGTGCCGTGCCCCTTTGCCAGTGGGGGGGAGGGGGGGTGGGCGGGAGTTCTGAGAGCCACAGCAGCCCGCTCTTTACAGGAGGCCGTGCTCCCTGGGGACGGGATGACCCATGTGCTGTTGAAGTGCCTGGTGCCTTTGCCCCTGTCCTCCTCTGGCCCCGACCCGGCTGCCAAGCAGATGACCCGACAGCCCTCAGTGTGGTGGGCGCTGCGGCCAGCATGGCTCTCGAAACTGTGCAGCTGCGAGACGTGTAGAAACAAACCTCTTGGCCTCCTGGGAGGTTCAAGGGTCCCCGCCTGGCTGGGCCCTCCAGAGGGATTCTAGTCTGTAAAAATAAGAACCACTAAAATTGATGCGGGTTTCAGGGCGCCTGGGTGGCCCCGTCGGCTGAACGTCTGACTCTTGATTTCAGCGCAGGCTATGACCTCAGGGGTGGGATCGAGCCCTGTGGCGGGGCTCCGTGCTCAGCAGGGCGTCTGCTTGCGATTCTTTCCTCTGCCCGTCCCCCTGCTCACGTACTCTGCTCTCATTCTCTCTCTAAAAAAATCTAAAAAAAAAAAAAAAAAAGATGCAGGTTTCAAATGTAAGACATAGCTGATTGATAAAATTTAGAAAACTCAACACGTATTAAGAAATATTCACAAATGCCATCAAGATAGCTTACATGTTTGTGTTTTTACTCCGTGTGAACCACAGGGTCATCTGTAGCGTTACCTTGAGGGATGTGGTCTGGGAGCCAAACTGCCTGGGTTTAAATCCTCCTCCGCCACTGGTTAACTCCGTGACCTTGGACGTGCTTCTTGACCTGTTTCTAATTCCACTGTTTCACCTGTGAACTGGGGGTAACAGTACCACTTTACAGGGGTGCTCCAAGGCACGAACACAAAAAAACACCAAGAATAGTGCTTCCCGGCATGCACTAAGCACGGAGTGATCTAAGTCAGTCATCCTTCTTTTTCCCGAAACGTGTTTTATTAAATGAGAACATAGTATTTGACAAGTAAAAGACCCCTGACTCCATGAAGTCACGCACTGAGCCTGGACCATCACCCCTGCACGACCCACCCATTCCACCCTCGACCCGGCAGGGGTGTAGGCACCGCCCAGAACGCCGGCATGGGAGCCATGTTCCAGCTGAGCCGCCCGCCTCACCATTCACGGCAGGGCCGGATTCTAGCCCGGTGACTCTGGCATCGGAGACCCACGTCCAGGACAGTCGGGGGCACATCCCTTAATGAGTGGAGGTCATGGCGCGGGGCTTCAGCAAGCCCTGTGTCTTTTCAGCCGTGCCTGGTTTTTCTCCCCAAGATACAAAGTGCTGTTTAGTCCCCACCAAACCCAGCGCAGCGAGTGAGGACCTGCCCGTCCCACTGAGTGGGTGGGAAAGCCGAGTCCCGTGGGTGGGATCAGACTGCAGGGCCCCTCCTGGGGCGTGGTGCTGGTGCCCCTCCGTGTCAGGGTCTCTCCACAGTAATGTCTGGCTGCTTTTAAATCTCTCCCTGTGACTCTGGAAGAGAATAGCCAAGCCTTTGCCTCAGAGCAGAAGGCCTAGCTCAGCCCACGGGCCCCAGAGCAGGCACAGCACACGATGGGCCCAGCGACACTCGCTCCTCTGACCTCTTCCATGGGGATGAGGAGAAGACGGGGTCAGGCCAGTGATCTTTGCAGTTAGATGAGGAAAACAAAACAAGACGCTGGCGTGCCCACGTCTCCTCACACCGTGCCAAGCAGAGGTCCAGCTGTGACTGAGACCAGCTCGTGCGCACCAGAATGCCCTGGCCGACGGCGGGCCCCACGCCCCTGGAGTTTCTGACTAAGTAGGTCTACGGTCGCGTCCAAGGATTAGAATTTCTAACGAGTTCCCAGATGGTGCTGGTGCAGGGATCCCACCTGGAGAACTGTGCTTTGATAGCCGGCCTGGGGAGCGGGCCTTGATCCTCGCTCGGGAGCATAGCAGGATGGTTCCGAGGCCGAGCTCTGCACATTCCAATCCCAGACACGAGGCGGCCAGGCCCGAAGCCCTTCCTGACTTCGTGCATTCAGGGACCACCGAGAGAGGCTTTAGCGAGAGCCCTCTGGTCCTGGGCCCGGGGAAAGCTTTCTCCAGCTTGCGGCTTCTGTCTACCCCCATTTTGATGCTTCCCTTCCATTTCTGGGAGGGAGGTTGCAAAGCCCAGGCAGGAGACAAGGAGCAGAATGGGTGCTGGGAGAGGGTGAGCGCAGTCACTTTGGCGAGGGATAAACCTGTCCTTGGTGAAGGCCATGGAGGTGTTGTGGCTGAGACTCAGTCCCGGGGGGGAAGGGGGAGGCTGGGGTCGCATGCCTGCCCTGTCACTCACCGGCCCAGGGCCAAAGAGGTTGCCAAGCCTCAGTTCCCAACGCGAAAGACGGAGATCCGGAGCTCTGGCTTCAGCGCTCTGGTGTGGGCGCCCCGCCCACGTGCGTCGGGGCCCTGCGGTGCATCCTTGGGCACGTCCCCAAGGTCGGGGCGCTCTGCAGGAAGGCGGCGTCCAGGGCAGCCCGGCGTTCTTGAGAAATGCTTGGGAGGCGGCGGGCGGCTACCCAGCCGCTTTCCACCCGCTCGGCTCCCGAGTCCCCGTGTCCTTCGGTCTTCGGTGCCGGGCCTGCCCCGGGAGGTCAGAGGAAGGGCTTCCCTCGGCATCTCTTCTGGCTGCAGATGCCTGAGCCCGTCGTCCGCGGGGGACTCAAACGCGGCTGTGACGTCTCCACCCCCGAGCAAGGCGCGGCTCCCGCGCGCCGCGGGTCTGGGCGGGTGGGGCGGGCCCGTGGCTCCCGGCACCGACGACCGCCCTGTCGCGCCGCCCCAAGTCTGCGACCGCCTCGGGGCCGTTCTGGCACGCCGGGCCCCGCCGCAGCCGTCCCTCCCGGCCGGGCCGCCCGGACGTCAGCATGGGCGCGCGCGCCGCCCCGGCGGCCCCCAGACCCGCGCCGGCACGCCCGGGCTCGCGGCGCAGCCAATCGGCGCGCGCGGCGGCGCCTCCCCCGGGCCGGGCATAAATCGTCGAGTTTCCCCCGCGCGGGCTCCACTCTGCCGGGCTAATTAGCGGAGCCGCGGCCGAGCCGCGCCCAGCTCGCGGGCGGTGCGCGGGGCCGGGCCGGGCCGGGCGGGGGTGCGCGCAGCGCGGCGGGGCCGCCCTCCAGCACCGCTCCCCGGCGCCGTCCCCGCTCGGCCGCTCGGCGCGCCGGCCCCGCCTCGGAACCGGCACCTGCGGACGCCGGCGCGCGCGGCCCCAGGACCGTGGGCTCGGCCCCCGCGGCCGCGATGCCGCTGCCCGCCCGCGGACCCCGGAGGCGCCCGCCGCGCGCGCCCTGACCCTGGGCGGCCGGAGACCGCGCCGCGCTCTCGTTCTCGGCTCCAGCTCGGCCCGGGCCTGGGGACCCTCCGGCTCCCGCGCGCGCCCTTCCTTGCGGTGAGTCCCCCGTGGGTCCGGAGCCCGCCCCGCGGACACCGGCCCTAAGAAGCCCCGCCTGGAGCCGCGCGCGCCGGGACCGGCCCCGCGGCCGCCGCCACCCGGCCTGGGAGTCCGCCTCCCTCCGACGGAGCCGCCGCGTCCGGGGCAGGACCCGCGGTCGGAGGGGCCGCGCTAGCCGGCAGGCGGGAGCGGCCCCGAGCCCCGCGAACCGCCGTCCGTCTGCTGGTCCGGTGCGATCTCGGGCAGGTAATGGCAACGCCCGTTGCGCGCTGTAACGCCGAGTTTCGGTCATCGTGGCGCGTTTATTTCTCGGGACAGCCGTGGGGCAGGGATGAAGTCGCCCGGGGGGATAGAAACCCACGACGCGGGTAGGTAGAGGGTGACCCGATATACAGGCGGGCGCCCTGCCCAAGTGTGTGACCTTAGATGAGTTTCCCACAAAGGCACTCGCCAGTTTGGCTCAAGCAGGACTTTCTTCTGGCTGCTGATTCCTGTCTGAGGCGGATCGGAACGGCTTAGACGGTGAGGTCACCTCGGGCCGGGCACACGACGTCGGGTTGTGCCAAAGTCGTCAGAAGCCTGCACTGCCGCGCGGTAGGATCAGCCTGGCTTCGTGTTTGCTGAGGCTGTGTTTTCCGCATTCCGCGAGAAGGACACGAGCCGGTGGTTTGAGAGTCTTCTGCTGTCTGGGCTTTCCTTCTCCCAAGTCCCGGGATGGAGCGGGTGAGCAGTGTGAGAGCCGGAGGTGCCCGCCGAGCCTCCCGGAGGTGCCGCCGAGCCTCCCGGAGGTGCCCGCCGCAGAGTGAGTGTGTTGGTGCGGAGTCTGAGAACCAGTCTGTTATGATGAAGATGTCCTTTTCTCCTTGCTGGTGTGTTTCCTTGGCTATACTGTTCTCACGAAATTGTTCCCCTTGTGGGACGCGGTGAAAACTGGAGAGAACTCCCTTCTCAGAGGATAATTTTCCTGGTTTGTTTTATTTTGTTTATTTACTTATTTATTTTTTGGGTGTAGGCTTCTGGAAACCCTTTTAACCCTGCGATGGGATGTCTGTGTTTATTTCTGTAAGAGTCTCCAGCAGATTTGGAAATCACTAGGTTTTGCGTATACTGGTGAAGAAGGAGCACTTCAAATAATAATATTTATTTGTACCTTGGCTTCTTTTTCTTGCTGACGCACAGTCTGGGGTTTTCAACAGGATGAGCAGGGGCTACGTGCGCCCGGGAGCCCCCCTGCTGCAGAGTGGGCTCTGGGAGTGCCGTTACAGGTGCGGAGGAGACAGCAAGCGACAGGGGAGAGCAGCGGCTCTTCCGTCCCGCTTCGCTTCCCAGGTTCACAGAGCACTTTGGGAGCTGTCCTTAATGAGGGAAAGCAGGTCTGGAAGACATTTGCTGGACGTGTGCCTCTCAGCCTCAGCCCTTCCCCGTGCCTGGAGCTTTAAGGCCTTCTCTTTACTCTGGTTTTTCCTTTGTCTCCCAGCCCTGTTTTGTCATTGTTGCAAACACCTACACTGGCATCTTCTGGAACCACTTCCTGGCTCGCTCCAGTGGCTTGCTGCTGCCTTTTTGCGTTCTGCCCGAGGCTCGGCAGACTCCCTTTTATTTTTCATGGAATTGTACAGTTGGGTAGATTCTTAAAAACACGCAGCACGGGTCGGGGTGGGGGGATTCTGCAACGCGTACCATTCAAGAATTACAAACTGCCAAGTTTCAAAACTTTCCTGGGAGTTCGTTGTTAAAGATCACAGCATCGTGGTGTCCGTTTTCGCTGACCCTCCGCAGTTCCTCCGGCCTGTTGCTGGCTGTTAGAATAGATCCATGATGGCAGCAGAGGGTCACGGATGGCCATTCTCTGAGAAATGCTGAGCCCCAGCTTCTTTTCCTGACCGCTGGGTGTCTGCTCTGTTGCCGTGAACATTGCCTACATCTGTGAGACCGAATTCCCAATTCCTTTTTTGTTTTTTTTTCTTTTTGTGACCTGCTGGGAGTGTGGCACCCCTGAAGTCCTCTACCATCAGCTTGAACAGGTAGAAAACCAAAAGGCAAGTTTCGGAGCTCCCGGAAAGTTAGGAACAGGTGGAGGTCAAAAACGGATTCCCACCTCCTAATGAAATGATCCAAGTTGGAAACAAGACGCAAACTGGCCTGTAGGCTCTCTTACACCTAGTTTGGGGACAAAAAGCATTGGAAAACATGGCAGACGTGACCCCTGCCTCTACATTTTTCTAGTGCCCTTCCCACTCAGTCTTCTGTTGGGCGCATAGGCTGGGTCGCAGGTACCCGTCCGCACTTGTCTGCGGGTTGCATCATGCGGATTAATCATTTCTGCCCAGGTCCCGTCCTGCAGCCGGGCTGTCACAATAGAGCGGAGGGAGAGAAAGTAACACTCAAGTTGGTCTTGGCCCCTGGCCCAGGGGATTAGCTCCTCAAAGTGCCCGAAAGGCCTGCTTGAAACACACTCACCTGTGACCCAGTTCCTTGGCCTGAATCTCAAGGGCAGGATGATGTCTGCCTTTTTGGACCTATAAAATGAGATCTCTTTCCCTGTTCACATTTGACCTGATGGCTCCCAGGCTCTTCCCAGCATGGAATCAGGAGAGTGTTTCAAGGAGCTTGTTAGAAATGCTAAAGGATGGGGCGTCTGGGTGGCTCAGTGGGTTAAGCCTCTGCTTTCAGCTCAGGTCATGATCTCAGGGTCCTGGGATCAAGCCCTGCATCAGGCTCTCTGGTCAGCGGAGAGCCTGCTTTCCCCTCTCTCTCTGCTGCCTCTCTGCCTACTTTAGCACGGTTCCCAGATGATCGGTCCGCGTCATGACTTCTCCCGTGACAAAGACGCTGAGCCAGAGTCCCGAAAGCGAGTAGTTATTCAGGAGTGTCCTTGGAGCCTGCACCTGTGTGAGCAGGAGGACGGGCGCAGGAAGGAATAGGTAGAGGGAAGGGAAGCGGGCAGGAAGGAACCGGTAGGCAGAGGCAGAAGGTGCACCTGGAAGACAGGCCCCCGGCACAGGCTCTGCTGACCACATGGGTTGCTCCGGAGCTAGACAGGCCATCAGAGCTGTCCCCTGGGGGGCAGCGGGTCTGTCATCGGACAGTGCCCACCGCACACACGGGAGTTGGAGGAAGCTCTGCTCTGGCAGGGGTTCTCACAATGCGGTTCCAGATCAGCCGGACCTTCTGCATGGGGACTCATTCCTGAGCCCCTCCCCAGACCATTGAGTCAGGAGCTGTAGGGGCGGCGCCCGGCGGCCTGGGTTTGAGCGGGTGCTTCCGGTGGCCCCTGCAAGCTCCAGTCTGAGAACCGCTGCTCTAAGGCAGCGTTTTGGTTGTTTTGTTTCTTAATAATGGCTTCAGTTTTTGAAAATATTTTATTCGTTTATTTGAGAGAGAGAGCATGAGTGAGGAGAGAGGCAGAGGGAGAGGGAGAAGCAGGCTCCCTGCGGGGGGCCTGTCGTGGGGCTCGATTCCAGGACCCCAGGATCGTGACCTGAGCCGAAAGCAGACGCTTAACCTGCTGAGCCACCCAGGTGCCCCTAATAACAGCTTTACTGAGATAGGATTCACATTCCTTTTACTTTCTTAAGATTTTTATCTTTAAGTCATCTCTACAGCCAGTGTGGGGCTCAAACTCACAACCCCAAGACCAAGAGTCGCACGCTCCACGGACAGAGCCCACCAGGGGCCCCCTTCATCTTGTTAAAGCAGACAAGTCACATGGCCTTGAATGGATATACCACGTTTTATCAGCTGAGGAACGTTGATGTTGTTTCCCCTCTTTGGCTCTCATGAACGGTGCTAATCTGCACGTTCGTGCACGCGGTGTGTGTGGACAGTTTTCTTGGGTGAAGACCCCGAGGCGGAAGTGCTGGGCTGCGATGGTGACTCCGCGCCGCACTCTCCCAACTTGCAAGGCGGCCGCCGTGTTCTGCACGGACATGGAGGGCAGCTGGGTTCTAGTTTCCCCACAACTTGGCCGACACGGGTTGTTACGTTTTACTAGGGCGCTTTTAGAGGGTGTGCGGCGGCAGCTCGCCGTGGTTCTCACGCGCACGTCGCGTCTCCAATGACTGGTGACGTTGAACGTCTCTCCACGTGCGCATTCGCAACCTCTGTATCTGCTTCGGAGACTTGTTGTTCGGATCCTCCGCAGGACACACTTTCGTCTGTAAGAATCGGTCTGGGTGCCGCTGCTTTGGGGTTTGTAAAAGAAAGCCCAGGGTGCGGTCTTTACGGCCAGAAAGTTGTGAGTAGAGGCGGCACGGTGAAGGAGAGGGCGAGAGAGTCCACTGTCAAGGGCTAGGCCTGTGACGCTCTGTGTTTCAGAAGGACCCCGTGTGGGGTGCCGGGGCAGACAGGCGTTAGGATTGTGGGTGATGTCCCCTACCTGCCTCGGAAAGTGAAATGACTTTTTTAAGATTTTTATCTCTAAGTAATCTCTGTACCCAACGTGGGGCTGAAACCCACCCCGAGACAAGAGTCGCACGCCACGCAGACTGAGCCCGCCAGGAGCCCCCTTCATCTTTGTACAATCCGTTTGCTCGTCTGGAAAGGGACTGCTTGCCTCCCTCCTCATCAGAGGCTGCGGAGATGCGTCCTGATGCTCTGTGAGCGGAGAGGAAAGCTTGCGGGTGTCCCCGGATAGTCTCTGCCTCCCTGTGAGCAGGTCCCATGGTGGCGGCGCCAGGCCTCTCCCAACCCCCACGCGGACTCCCTCTCTCACGGTCCCGGAGTCCTCAGGGCTTCTCAGCAGCGTCTCTGCACTGTCGCGGCACACCTCGAGGGGGGCGAACTGGAACCACAGGATTTCAGGGCAGGTGTTGCGAGTAAGTCCCGTGTCCTGCTGTCCTCCGGCGAGCCTCGAAGCTGCCTCTCGCCCGCGCCGTGCCGTCTCCCAGCAGAAGGGCTCTCAGCCTAGACGGGAAGAAACCCGCGCACCTAAGACGTGACTGGTGTTGCAGGAGAACGTGGCGTGACCAAGACTGACCCCCGGCCCGTCCACACCCGGCCTGGTGTCCTTACCTGGGAGTTCTTATTTCCAGGTTGCTAAGGATCAACGGTGGGATGTTTTGGTTCCTGCTGTCAGTGGATCCCCTCCCAGGGGGTTCCGGGTCTCTTGATAGCGGGTGTACGTGTTTGTTTGCTGTCGACACCGTGTGTTCCGTTGTACTAATATGTTCCGAGCGCGTGAGATCACCCTGGGTCTCCCTGAAGGAAAGTGTTTCGGAAGCACGCAGAGAGGCTGAAGCACAAAGATACTTCCCGAACGCACTGCGATTCTCGGTTTTTGGCCAGAAACACTTCGATTGGCTGCATAATGATTAGAGTATCTGAGTCACTGTTTCTGGAACACGCTCAACCCCGAACCCTGGCCCAGGCAGAATCCAGAGACAGGTCTGTGCGGCGAACAGCCCGCATGTGGGAGCCTGACTCTCTGACCCGTCCCCCGCTGAGCTCGCGCAGAGGGGCCTCATCTCAGATGGGGACGCGTCTTAAAAAGTCGAGTGAGGGTCAGGTTTGAGGCATCGGAGCCCCGGTTGAAATTCCCGAGGACTGCACCCTCGGGGCAGGTGAAATCTCCCGATAAAACCAAGGACCGTGTTGTGAGACGAGCGATGTTACCCTCACCATTCCCGTCTGTCCGCGGGAAACCTGACGTGCTTATGTCTTCAGAGCTCTTACGTCTGTAGAGAACATTCCTGCGCCCTTCTCTGTTTTCGTCTGTTCTGCTGTTGAAGACCAGGACGTGTAGAAGCTCTTTGGAATCACAGACACACATGGGAGGCAGAAGGATGGGCCAGAGTAGCATTTTACACCATTTTCCCGTTTTCTTTCTTTCCTTTTTTTTTTTTTTCAATGCCAAAACCTTCAAGTTTCTCAATATTCTTTGGATAAGAGTTTTGCAACGAAAATTTCTTCACCTCCGCACTCCCCCATGTCCCTAAGCCAGACACCCACTCACCTGGGGTTGCCGATCCTGACCGATGAGACACGGGACCGGCCAGACCTTTGAAGAGGCTGCGTCAGCCCCACGGACACAGCAGGGTGTGACACACTGGGTGGCCCCGTGGCAGCCCTGCAGCCCCTCTGGGGTTCGGTGCTTGGCCTCTGCGGTGTGCCCTCCTGTCGTCTGTGCTCTGCTCCCCGGCTCCCGGGATGCAGAAATGCCAAGTCGCTGGCTTGGGGGGCACAGGGGGCAGCTGCTGTCCTTGTCAGAAGCTAGTCACCAGCCTCCACCAGCGCCTGGTCCTTCTCCCGCCAGTAAAAGGAAAAGAGAAAGAGCAACAGAGAAAACAGTTTCTTGTCAGAGATGATTTTCCCAATAGTTTCAACGGCTGTGCTTCTCTTGGTGAGGAGGGAGTGATGCGCAGGGCCCGCCCCAGCCCAGCTGAGCAGAGCTGAGAGGCGAGTGGTAGCACCTCACTGTGTCGTCCTGCAGAGCCCAAGGGAGGGGCGAGTGCGAGGACACGGAAGCCTGATGCAGTCATGCGGTGCAGCGGGGAGCCCGGACCGCCTCGCACGGTGGGTCCGAGCGCGCAGACACTCAGCACGGGGAGCGGGTTACAGGGTGCGCGGGCTGCGGCCCGGAACTGCGGGGGCCTTCGGGGACTCCCGGCCGAGTATACAGATGGCTGAATCTCTTGGGGCAGCTCTGTCCCTCTCGAAGGCTCTCCTAGCTGCTGTCTCCCTCTCCACAGAACGACTTTTCTCAGTTCCCTTTTTGTCCTTGAACAGGAGGAAAACTTACATGGCTGTTGCTGGGTCCTGTTTCCCTCTCCACCCTGGGCTGGGGAGGGGCTGGGTCCCCACGAGAGCCCGGTGCCCACGCCACCCCCCAGGTGTGAACTGGCAACTGCCTGAGCATGAACCAGTGATCTTCTGGTGATGCCTTGGGACCGTGCTGTTGAGCAGACACATGGCCCAGGGATGTCTCTGAAGGGCTCCTCCTGCTCCGTGATGAATCTTCTTTTTCAACATGTGGAGAACTTAGCATAACATTTTCCATGTGTCACTGAGGCGGCTCAGCTTACAGGCGGGGACACATCCCCTTTGAAACAGCATAAAACAGCCTTGGCCGTGGCCCTGGGCTCACTTTGACATCACTTGGAACTATCACTGGGAAATCGTCGCCTGTTGGTTTTCGACACTGGCTAAGCACCTGTTGCTAAACGAGACGAGTTGGAAGAATGACCCAAGGACCGGAACAGTGCGATGCTGGTGTTGGCAGGCTGAGTCAGCCGGCAGGTACTGGAGTAGGTGTCTTCCATGGGAAAGATGTCAAACCACACACCATTGTCACCAGCCACATCTGCTTCTGGGTGCTCCTGGCGCTGGGCGCTGTGACTTAAGTCTTCCCCCCTCCCTCCCTTCCTTCTTTCCTTCTTTCCTCCCTGTCTTGTCTTCTCTAATGCAAACGTAAGAACTCCCACTGCTCTCTACTTCATTTCCTAGATCTGGACCGGTTCTAGTAAACAGTGGAAAATTAGAGTTGGCCTGAGGTCAGCTGTCTCATGCAAGCTTACGGGCACTGGATAAGATTATCAGAAGAGGTAACTCCATTGCCTCCAGATCTTGAAAAAGGAGTCTCATCTCGATCTGCTAGGTCTGAGCTCCCCTAGAAGCCTGTGGGATTCACTAGATTCAGGATTTAGGAGCCCCCCCCCAAATCCAGTCACCTGTGAGTCTTAAAAGAAAAATGGTGTTTGCAGCCTGCGTGACATTTGTGACATGTTTTGTTCCTGGCTTTGAAGCTTCATTCGTATATGCAGTCAACAAACATTTCCTGAGAACCTTCTGTGCGGGGGCAATATGTTAGAATGACGGTACAGTGGTGGGAAAAACAGACGCAACTTCTCCGCTCATGAAACGTGTGCTGCATACGTGATGTTACTTAATAGTCTGGGCCACATGTCATTCATTTCTACTTCTGTGTACAAACCAGTCACTCCTGGAGAGGTCCGGGGTCCGTCCGCGGCCACCTGCTTTTTCAGACCAGGGAGTGCGGCTCGCGGCGCTGCTCCTCGGGGGGGCGGACGGGCTCCCGGCACCCGAGTCCCTTACAGCTGCGGGGCACTCGCCGTGTTGTAAGAAGACTGTTCAGTCTTCAGTGCTGACAAGATGCTCTTTAAAAAAATAATAATTATTATTTATTTATTTGATACGAAGAGAGCAAGCGAGCACAGGCAGGGGGAGCGGGGAAGGGGGAAGCAGTCCTTCCACTGAGCAGGGAACCGGACGCGAGGCTTGACCCCAGACCCGGGGATCTTGACCTGAACCAAAGGCCGACGCTCAACCGACGGAGCCACTGAGGCGCCCCAAGAATGCTCTTTTTTAAAAATGTGTGTGTCTCTGTGTTGGGACATACGATCAGTTGAAGCCTTTGGGCAACATCCGTGGGAAGGAAGCCTGTGGGGACATGGGACCTGGCAAAGGCGTGTACGGACGGTCGGGAGCAGCGAGACGCCAGGTGCTGAGGGAGCCAAGACACAGCTCGGGACAGAGCTGACGTGAATCCAGGAGGCCCGCTCGGGGACATGAACCCGTGAAAGCAGTGACTGTTCCCTGGCAGCTTCTGCCTTCGAGCACGGTGCCCAGACTTGGTCATCCTCCGCTGGGCCCCTCCCACGGGTGGTTTGCCAGGCCCGGGCGTCAGTGACAGTGAGGGCGTCCCTGACGCGGGGGTGAACTTGGCCCTCGGTGTTGTCCCCGTGAGGACGGTGGTGTGAAGACATACACGATTGTCCCCTCGGGAGACGTCTTCATTCCTTCACCAGACACTCACATTTGGGAGGACAAAAGGAACTGTCCGGAGGACAGTAGGTCTGTCTGCTGGCGTCTGTGTTCACTTAAAGGTAAAAGGGAATCACCTCCAGGAAGAAACTCCACATTGAAATGTGGGTAGTCAATGTGTTACATACACCAAGAAATTAAAAATCCTTCCTTTTACAAATGCTTACAAAAGTGCTGGGGCGCCTGGGTGGCTCAGTGGGTTTAGCCTCTGCCTTCGGCTCAGGTCATGATCCCAGGGTCCTGGGATCGAGCCCCGCATCGGGCTCTCTGCTCAGCGGGGCGCCTGCTTCCTCCTCTCTCTCTGCCTGTCTCTCTGCCTACTTGTGATCTCTGTCTGTCCAATAAAAAATAAATAAAATCTTTTAAAAAAAAAAAAGTGTTGCTTTCCATGAAGACGTGAATGAGAACATGTGCGCGCCCTGTGCAACGTCCCGGGACCCTCTCGCGGCTTCTTGCCGACTCGGACGGCTTTCTCCTGGGTTGGTGGCTCCTCGACAGCGTGACGGATGACGGCTAGTGCTCTGTCGTTTCGTATGGGAGGTTTTAAAGTGCTGCTTCACGGAATGCGCAAATGATTCTCTGAGTCTGTGATGCCTTTTCTAGAACACGCTCCATCTTCCGCTTTCTTATTGGGATAACTTGTTCGGAGTGACACACACCCCCCCCCCCCAGGAAGATTAAAGGTCATCCAGAAGCTTCCCCAGTTGGGATATCCTGATGAAAGGAACAAGTAAGTGTCAGAGGTTCCCTCCCCACATCGGGGGATGGATGTGGAACTGGGGAACTCTGGCCTGGGTCCCGGGGAACTGGTAATTAGTGCCCTGGTGTGTTGCCTAGTGGGACCTGGGCCATCATGCGGCTTTGGGCACTGAAGACAATCGAGATAATAAAGGAACAGTGTACGTAGACCCTCCCGGCCCTGCACTGCCTACCTTGGAACTTTAGCTTTGAGAGCTGGAATAGGGCTCTTGTTTAAGCCACTACAGTCTAGGTCTCCTGTCATATTCAGCCAGACCTACTTCTCACCCAGCCAGTGGGGACATGGCTCTACCAAGATCTGTCACTCACCTCCCTGAGTGCCTCGCGTTTGGAAGTCCTCCCTTACGCAAGTCTTCGTGTGACAGTCCCACAGTCACAGTCGGTCACTGCCCATACTTCACCGTGGGGTGCAGGATGGTGCCCGGAGAACAGAGGGATGAAAATCTCATACTCACTGGCTAGGATGTGCTCGAACAAGCATCTACCAAAATGCCACTCCTGGCCTAGAGCATAATCAAATAAAAGAATGACTAATTAGCCTGAGACGTGGGCAACCAGACCAGACTTGTGCAGTGACTTCTGTGACGGACTGAGGCACTAAAGTGTGGCTAGCAGTTGGCTAGGGCACTCCTGTTTTCTACAAGGGGAGCCTTACACATGGGTTTTTGGGATTTCTCCAAATCTACAGATGGTGACTTGGAAACTCTCTGGTGTGTGAACATGCATGTGCATATACGTGGGTACCTGTTGGTTGCTACACGGAAAATAGCCATCGTTGTCTGTATCACAAAGGACGGATGGCCCCCTGTTACTAGCTGCTAACAGACCGCTGTAGTTTTGGGGAAAAGAGAAAAGTACTCTGGGCTTCAGGATTCTACGTAGAGGACAGAATGCGAGAACCCACCAGCGCCAGCAGTGACCGTGTGGTCGCTCCCGAATTATTCCTTTAGCTGATGCAGGGTATTAGAAGGTGTCTCCAGGCTTCTGCATTGTAAAGAGAGCTGTCTGCTGGGGCGCCTGGGGGGCTCCGTGGGTTAAGCCTCTGCCTTCGGCTCAGGTCATGACCCCAGAGTCCTGGGATCGAGTCCCGCATCGGGCTCTCTGCTCAGCAGGGAGCCTGCTTCCTCCTCTCTCTCTGCCTGCCTCTCTGCCTACTTGTGATCTCTGTCTGTCAAATCAGTAAATAAAAATCTTTAGGAAAAAAAAAAGAGAGAGAGAGAGAGAGAGCTGTCTGCGGAGTCTGACACCCAGAGCCGGGACTGCTCGGACCCTGGGCCGGGAGGAGCAGCGGTCAGCCTCGGGCCCAGCAGAATGCGACTCTGGACGTAGAAACCTTCTCAATCTGGAGCAGCGTTTCTTCTGGATTTGAATCTTGCCGGTGTTCTGGTACTGCCTTTTAAGTTGGAGAAACTGAGGCCCGGGGACTCTAACAGGGCCTTCCCAGGGTCACCCGGAGCCTGGGGCAGCACAGGCAGGAACCCAGAGCTCAGAGGTCTCCACCTGTCGTTCTCGTCCCCATGCAGCACGGCCTCCCATCTCCACGACCGGCAAATGCCCAGTTTGGCAACGTGGTCACCTTCGTTTTTCGCTGGAGGGATTAAAAAGACAAACAAAACAAAATGGCCTCATGAACAAGTGTCTTGCGCGCCGGGCAGGATTTATTTCTTCCCCTGTACCTTTGACTCATTTCTTTTCCTACCGGGGGGTGCCCCAGGACTGAGAACTAAAGGAGCAGATTGCTCGGCCCCCCCACGGGTCTGCTCTGGCGCCGGCTCATTAATGGTGCAGAAACCCAGGGCAGTGCTGGGCGGGCCCGGGCGGGGTGCGTGCCGCTTTAAGAGATTTATGTGGAGGTCTGAGCTGGGGAGCCGGCACAGCGCACATCATCATGCTGGCGACATCAGAGACTTTCTTCTTCGCTTGGGTGCATTATCATAAAAAGTGATTTAGACTGGAGCTGATTGATGCAAATGGCCCTATGTTCTTTCCTATCATTAGCGGCCTTTTTCAGTGGCCAGAGGCAGTGATTAAAGCTGTCATTTGGAGCTGCTCATTAAAGGCAGGCCCCAGAATAGCAAGAGGAAGAGAGGTTGGCGAGGCATATGTGTACATACAGATGCACGCATACGGCGGGAGGGAGCGTCCGTGTGTGTGTGTGTGTGTGTGTGTGTGTGTGTTTTGGGATGAGGGCCTCGAAAGTGCACTGTCCCCTTCCAGATCAAACCCCTGAAATGGGGCTGTAGAGACGTTCCCACGCAGAGTGGAGAATGCTCTTGTGCAAGTACTAGGAGGTTTTCCGGGAGTGTCGCCATGGACTGATGACAGCTCGCCGCCCGGTCAGGAAAGGAGGTGCGGAGGGTGTTGCGTTAGGTGTGTTTCATCAGGGAGCGACCCCGGTGAGAACGCGTTAGGCCTCCTTGCTCTCAGGCTGGGGCCTTCGGAGCTGAGCCACAGGGGAGCCGAGGGGAGGGCTGCCTGGAGTGGCTGGTCTCAGTAAGTCCCCCGTGACCGTGGTGACCCTGTGGATAGAGAGGAGAGGAGCCTCTTTGCTGCGCCCAGAGGAGATACGTGGCTGCAGGGGGAGTGGGCCCAGGCAGGCCCCCGCAGAGGAGAGGGGTGGAAGGGACGGGAACAAAGCCAAGAGCCACACAGGCAGGAAGAGGGACAAATGCGAGAGTCTTGGGCTTCTCGGGGTGCCCCGTCGGGGCGCCATGACTGGTCTGTGAACTTTGCAGTAAACTGGGCTTTGCTGGGCACCTGCCAAGGCCTCCGTGAACACGCACCCGCGTCCTCTTACACGCCGACTTTCGGTGAGTGCCCAGAGGGTGCCTCCAAGGGACAACAGTTCCGTAAAGTCTCCGCAGTCGGGCTTCCGACGAGCTCCCCCGCACCCCACATGATGGCTGTGGGGGCGGGCGGGGGACGGGCTGGACGTGGGAACAGGGACGCGCCCCCGGGGAAGGAGGCACCCTGGACTCTTGAAGGACGCCGGTTTCAGGTCAGGGGCACCGTGCAGCTGGCCGCAGAGGCCGGCACATCCCCACCCCCAGGCTGGGTGACGTTCCGCGGCCGAAATCTGCCAAACTTGGGCAGAAGCCTCTCTTCAGCTCTCCACAGAGGGTCTGCTGGGAGGAAAAAAATCGCAAATTATCAGTTTAATTTCTCTGTCTAATGAACTGGTCTTAGACATAAAAATTCAAATTACATCTTTTTTTTTCCTTTAATATGGAAGCAGCAACCCACCCCAGTTAGGCCCCTGCCACCGTCTCCATGACAACAGCTTGGCTGTGCGGGCTCACGTGACTTCCCAGTCACAGGCCCCTGAAATGCAGCAGGGAAAGTTTGTGATTTCGGGACCCCGGGCGCTCCCGGGATAGGGCAGAGAGGCGTCAGGGTCCCTGTTTGGTGCGGACGGCAAAGAGTGGGAGGTGATGACATTACTCCTCACGCCGCAGGGACCGGAATGTTCTGCGGAGAGCACCTCCTTATCCGCTTCTGAGCCGGTCGCTGGCTTCGAACACATGGCCTTTGTCCCGCTGTCCGCTACTCCACCCCGCCCCCCGCTGCTCTCTCAGCCGGGTCTGGCACATCAGGGCCTGGTAGTGCTGCTGCTGGGCCGTGATGGTCCTCTCCTCGGGGAGCGCGGCGGCAGAACTGAACAGAGTCACTAGTAATCTGTGCTTACAGCCTCCCCCTGGGGAGAGCGCCCCGCCAGCTGGCACTCTCGTGCTGGGCACATTCACTTCCCTGGCAGGCTGACAGGCTGGCAGGGGCCCAGGGCCGGCCGGCTGCAGGGCCAATGTGCCCCAGCACCCCAGGCCACCCAGCTCTGGATCACAAGTATTGTGCGCTGCCTTCCAGACTGGACACTGGCGGAGACGTTGCATCTCCTCTGCCTGGAACCTTCCAGCCAGCCACTGCGGCTCCCTAGAAGTAAAATGCATGAGTGCTGGATGCAGCAGAACCGGCCGGCCAAGCTACACGGGGGGCCAGTATGGGACCATTTCCCCTCCTTGTCTTTCTGTTTTCCCAGGCTCTAGGTCAGTGGTACAAGGGAAAAGTCTTGTGAGTTCGGTTTCCTGCAGTTGGAAAGCAGTTTGTACATCTGCCTCGGAGGCTGGGGTGGCTACTAGGTGGCAGGGAGGAGGAGGGGGAGGTAGAAGAGACTCTGGGAACTTCACATATCTATATATGTTTTAGGAAATGCCTGGAGTGGGGGGCGCCTGGGTGGCTCAGTGGGTTGAGCCTCTGCCTTCGGCTCAGGTCATGATCCCAGGGTCCTGGGATCGAGCCCCGCATTGGGCTCTCTGCTCAGCGGGGAGCCTGGTCCTCCTCTCTCTTGGACTGCCCCTCTGCCTACTTGTGATCTCTCTGTCTCTGTCAAATAAATAAATAAATAACATTTAAAAAAAAAAAAAAAAAAGGAAAGAAAATGCCTGGAGGGGAAAAAATGAATAGGCTAAAACTCTTTTGGATCCCAGATGTCATGGGTTTCCTGCCCAAGCTTCCCCCCCAGCAACCTCATTGTCGAAGTCAGAATTACCTCTTGAACAGACAGATTACTTAGGAACAAAATTGAATTGGTAATCCAAAAACTCCCAACAAACAAAAGTCCAGGACCAGATGGCTTCACAGGAGAATTCTACCAAACATTAAAGGAGAGTTAATACCTTTTCTTCTCAAACCATTCCAAAAAATGAAAGAGGAAGGAAAACTATGAAATTAATTCTCTGTGGCCGGCTTTACCTTGATTCCAAAACCGGAGACATACACTGCCAAGGACGAAAACAATAGCCAGAACCTCTGATGAACGCAGATGCGAAAGTCTTCGACAAAATGTTAGCGAACAAAATTAAGCAGTACGTTACAAGGATCATCCACCACAGTGGGCTTTATTCCACAGACTCAAGGTGGTTCGATATTCACAAATCAATCAGTACACCACATCACATTAACAGGAGAGAGGGCAAAAGCCGTATGATCCTTGTCATAGATGCTGAGAAAGCGTTCGACACGGTGTACGACATCCATTCCTGATAAAAACTCTCAACAAAGTGGGTTGAGAAGGAACATACCTTAACACAATAAAGGTCGTATGTGAAAAACCCACAGCTGATGTTATACGTGGTGATAAAATATGATAAAAAATTAGAGATTTCCCTCTAAGATCAGAAAAAAGACAAGGATGTCCACTCTTACCACTTTTATCCAGCATGATAATGGAAGTCCTAGCTGCAGCCATCAGATAAGAAAAAGAAATAAAAGGCATCTGGATTGGTAAGGAAGAGGTAAAACTTTCACTATTGACAGATGACGTGATACTATATATCAAAAACCCTGAAGACTACCAGAAATCTATTAGACTAAGAAATCAGTTCTGTAGAGTTACATAATACAAAATTAGAATACAGAAATCTGTTGTGTTTCTGGACACTAATAATGAAGTACCAGAAAGAGAAACTAAGAAAAACAATCCCATTTGCAATTGTACCAAACAGAATAAAAAAACTAGGAATAAGCTTATTCTCCAAATGTATGACATTGCATTCATAAAGGATAAGAACCATATGACCCTCTCAACTGATTCACAAAAAGCATTTGACAAAATACAGCATCCTTTCGTGATTAAAACTCTCCTCAGTCTAAGGATGGAGGGAACATACCTCGATATCATAAAAGCCATCTACAAAAAAGCCCACAGCAAATACCATTCTCAGTGGGGAAAATCTGAGAGCTTTTCTGCTATGATCAGGAGCACGACAGGGATGGCCACTCTGACCACTCTTGTTCAGCATAGTACTAGAAGTCCTAGCCTCAGCCATCAGACAACAAAAACAAGTAAAAGGCATTCAGGTCGACAAAGAAGAAGTCAAACTCTCACTCTTTGCAGTTGACATGACACTTTATGTGGAAAAGCCAAAGGATTCCACCCCAGAACTGCTAGAACTCCTACAGGAATTCAGCAATGTGGCAGGATATAAAATCAATGCACAGAAATCAGCTGCATTTCTGTACACTAAGAGTGTGACTGAAGGAAGGGAAATTAAGAAATCAGTCCCAGTTACAATTGCACCAAAAACCATAGATGCCTAGGAGTAAACCTAACCAACAGGGTAAAGTCTCTGTCCTCTAAAAACTACAGAACACTCATGAAAGAAATTGAGGAAGACACAAAGAAATGGAAAAGCATTTCATGCTCATGGTTCGGAAGAATAAATATTGTTAAAATGTCTATTCTGCCCAGAGCAATCTATGCATTCATTGCAATCCGTATCAAAATACCAGTGACATTTTTGACAGAGCTGCAACAAATCCTAAAATTTATATGGAACCAGGAAAGATTGAATAGCCGGAGGAATCTTGAAAAAGAAAACCACAGCTGGGGGTATTGCAATGCCAGCCTTTGAGTTATGTTACAAAGCTGTCGTCATCAAGACAGCATGCTACTGGCACAGAAACAGACACATAGATCGATGGAACAGAATAGAGAGCCCAGAAATGGGCACTCAACTCTATGGTCAACTAATCTTCAACAAAGCAGTAAAGAATGTCCAGTGGAAAATGGGCTGTCTCTTCCATAAATGGCTCTGGGAAAATTAGACAGCCACGTGCAGAAGAATGAAACTGGACCATTTGTCTTACACCACCCACAAAGATAAACTCAAAATGGATGAAAAACCTCAATGTGAGACAGGAATCCATCAAAACCCTAGAGGAGAACACAGGCAGCAACCTCTTCGACCTGAGCCACAGCAACTTCTTGCTAGACACACCTCCAAAGGCAAGGGAAACAAAAGTAAAAATGAACTTTTTGGGACTTCATCAATTTAAAAAAATTTCTGCACAGCAAAGGAAACAGTAGACAACCCTAAAAGGCAACATATGGAATGGGAGAAGATATTTGCAAATGAAGCTTATCAAACTCAACACCCAAAAACCAAATAATCCAGTCAAGAAACAGGCAGAAGACATGAGGGGACATTTCTCCAAAGAAAACATCCAAATGGCCAACAAGCACATGAAAAAATGTTCACGTCACTTGGCCTCAGGGAGATACAAATCAAAACCACAATGAGATACCACTTGACACTGGTCATAATGACTAAAATTAACAAGACGGGAAACAACAAGGATTGTTGACAAGGATGCAGAGAGAGGGGAACCCTCTTATACTGTTGGTGGGAATGCAGGCTGGAGCACAGTATGGAGGTTCCTCAAGAAATTAAAAATAGAGCTACCCTATGACCCAGCAAATACACTACTTTATCTACCATAAAGATACAAATGTAGTGATCCAGAGGGACACCTGTACCCCAGTGTTTAGAGCGGCAATGACCACAATAGCCAAACTCTGGAAAGAGCTGAGATGTCCATCGACAGAGAAATATATAAAGAAGATAAAGGAATAGATAAAGAAAATAGTGGAATATTACTTGGCCATCAGAAGGGATGAATACTTAGCATTTACATCGACGTGGATGGAACTGGAGGGTATTAGACTAAGCAAAATAAGTCAGTCAGAAAGAGACAATTACCATATGGTTTCACTCATCTGTGGAATATAAGAAACAGTGCAGAGGATCATAGGGGAAGGGAGGGAAAACGGAGTAGGAAGTCATCAGAGGAAGAAAAATCACAAGAGACTCTTAACTCTAGGAAGCAAGCTGAGGATTGTTGGAGGGGAGGTGGGTGGGGGATGGGGTAACTGGGTGATCGGCATTAAGGAGGGCGTGTGATGTGATGAGCACTGGGTGTTATAAGCAATTGATGAATTATTAAACACTGTGTCTGAAACTAATGATGTATTATAAGTTGGCTAATTAAATTTAAATAACAAAATCTATCTGACACTGATGTAAGAAATTAAAGATGACAGAAACAAATGGGAAGATATACCATGCTCATGGATTGGAAGAATTAATGTTGTTAAAATGCCCAAAGCATTTTACAGATTCGGTCCAATACTTATCAGAGCAATCTACAGATTCAATATAATACCTATCCAAATACCAGTAGTATTTTTCATGGAACCAGAACAAATAATTTTATAATTTAATGGAAACACAAAAGACCTGTGAAAGGCAAAGCAATCTTGAGATAGAACAAAGCTGGAAGTATCATAATCCCAGATTCAAGAAATGCTGTAAAGCTATACTAATCAAAACAGTGTGGTACTCGCACAAAGATAGACATATAAATCAATGGAACATGATAGTCCAGAAATAAAACCAGACTAATATAGCCAATTAATCTATGACAGAGATGGCAAGAATGTACAGTGGGAAAAGTACTGTCTTTTAAATTGGTGCTGGGAAAACTGTACAGCAATGTGCAAAGGAATGAAACGGAGCCACTTATACCGTGCACACACACACACACACACACACACAAATTCAAAATGAATTAAGGATCTAAATGTGATACCTGAAACCATAAAATTCCTAAAAGAAAGCATAGGCAGTAATCTCTTAGATATCACCCTTAGCAGGAGATTTGTGGATATGTCTCTTCGGGTGAGGGAAACAAAATCAAAAATAAATTATTGGGACTACAGCAAAATTAAAAGCATTTGCACAGCAAAGGAAACTGTCAACAACATGAAAAGGCAGTCTATTGAATGGGAAAAGATTGATATATCCAACAAGGGGTTAATAAGCAAAATTTACAAAGAATTTATACAATATAAGACCAGAGAAACTGTCTCCCGGGTCAGGAAGGGGGATAAAAAGCAACAAGTAATCTGTTTTTAAAATGGGTCAAGGACCCAAATAGGTATTTTTCCGAAGACCTACAGATGGCCAACAGACACATGAAAAGATGCTCCACATCACTCATCATCAGGGAACCACAGATCAAAACTACAATCAGATCCCACCTCACACCGGTCAGAGTGACTAGTATCAAAAAGACAAATAATAAGGGTTGATGAAGATTTGGAGAAACGTGGACTGTTGTGCACTGTTGGTGGGAATGCAGACTGGTACAGCCACTGTGGAAAACAGGATGGAGGTTCTTCAAAAAACTCAAAATCGAACTACCGTATATGACCCAGTGATTTCATTACTAGCTCTTGACCCAAAGAAAACAAAACACTAGTTCGAAAGACACATGCGCCCCATGTTTATTGCAGCATTGTTTGCAGTGGCCAAATCATGGGGCCATCCCACGGGTCCATCAGTAGATGAATGGGTAGAGATGTGGCTATGTACACCATGGACTGTTCCTCAGCCATTAAAAAAGAATGAGATCTTGCCATTTGAGATTACATGAATGGACCCAGAGGGGATTAGGCATGTCAGGTAGAAAAAGACAAGTACCATATAAGTCCACTTAGTGTGTGTGAAATCTAAAAACTAAAACAAACAAGAACGGAGAGCAAACTGATATTCGCCAGAGGGGCGGTGGGTGGAGGATGGATGGGGAAAAAATTAAAAAGCAACAATTCCCTCACTTGGACCACATCTTTTAACAAGGGAGGAGGAGGTCCCTCAGAGGAACAGCTCCGTCAGCCCGTGCCCTGACTTGGTAAGGGTCATGAGCGGTCTATGGTTTTGTCCACATTTTTAGGGATTCTCAGGCTTAGGATTTTGCCACTCGGCCTATAGAAAATACGCCCTGTAGGGTGGGTGGCTTTTCTAGGAAGAACATTGGAAAAGCATTTGTTCGTTGTCCTGATAGAAGGCCGGCAACGAGGCCAAAGGGCGGTGCGTTCTGCTGCAAAGTCTTACTTTACCAGAAGGTATTTAATGGAGGAATTTCTCCAGAAAGAAAGAATTTAAAGGCCTGAATGAAATGACCTTTGTGTCTCTTCTTCAAACTTCCTCTCTTCCCTTAGAGTCCGCAGTGATTGCTAAGATGGGCAGGGCACATTCTCTGTGCCACGCACTGTGCTGAGCCCTCGACATGGCGGCGTGTCTTGCCGGAGGTAGTGCGGGGCGGGTGGTATGGGCACCAGCCCTGTTGGGCAGGTGAGGACACTGACGCCCAGAGCCCTGTCTTGGTCCTGAGGACCCAGGATCTTACCGTGTGGCTCTCACAGCTGACACCGTAATGCCCCACTGTGGACGGCAGCTCGAATTTTGCATCTACAGTGGGATGATCTGATGGCTTTGAGCTCCTCAAGGGCAAGGTCATGTCTACGTTCATGTGCGGCCAAGTCCCCAGCATCTGTCTGTGTGCGGGACATGGTTGTTGGAGGAAAAGGACATGAATGGTAGGGCTTGAAATGGCGTGTCCCCCGAGTAAACATGCTTTCCAAATCCAGGCTATTTTCCTAAGTACAGTATAAAATGGAAATCTTAAGGTTGGAGAACCTTGAGCAGTAGGAATTATTGCAGAGGGAATAGGGGATTATTGATAGAACGAGGTCCCGGAGGGGATCTTAAGGGACCGGGTCAAGGGCAGAGAAGAATTTTCATTAGCAGAAAGAGGGCACTTCCTCCTTCGAGACCATAGGTGAAGGCGGAGGGAAAATCAAGGATCCCGTCCGTAGTCTTGGGCTTCGTGTCAATGAGGAGTGCTTTCGGAGGCAGGTCCTAGCCGGCGCGAGCAGCGGTGTGGGGAGGCGTTACGGGTGTTTGTCTCTCCGGTGGTTGTGAGGAGGGCGCAGGCAGGCGACAGCGGTCATCGTTCGGTGGCTCAGCGGTGAGGACAGGCATCTTTGAGGCGTTCTTGGCCCACCCCTCACAGCCACCTCTGGGCGTTGCGGTTTCTGGCATCGCGCCTGCGTTCAAGTAAGAGAAAGGTCCTTCTTATCCTTCTTTATCGCGACAGTGGCAGCGTTCCTCCGACCTCCGTGGGATGGCTGTGGCCGGCCAGAGTCGCGAGGAGGACGGGAGAGGGAGCCTTCCGCCCCTACTGGGGCAGGAGCAAGGGTGCTGGGGCGGTGTGAGACGCCGGCTCTGTGTGCCGCGGCGACACGGTCACGGCCAGACAGAGCGGCTAGAGGGGAGTGCAAGGACCAGCGGGGTCTTTGCCTCTGCTGGGCTTCTTGCTTCGGGGGGCAGTAGAAGAAGTTTGCGGGGGACCCCTGAGGGACTCCGTGGAGGGGAGGGGAGGAAAAGTCCGTTACTCACCCCCGAGTTCCCAGAACCTCGTGACGTTGGGAGCCCCCAGATTCGTGAAAGCTACTTTGATGAAACGCACATCCCCGTCTTTGCTTTCTGTCTCCGCTCCCCTCCCCACCAAGAGAAACTGAGCCGCTTCACCTAGCAGAAGGGATTCTCCTCCGTACAAGCCGCTGCTTCTGTCCAGTTTCCCCACGTCAGGCGACTGTCCGTCTGCCTCACACCTCCAGCACATCTCCTCCCAGAACAACTTACCTTGGAACACGGGGAGACAAACCGAGGAAAAAGACCCCCACGTAACATTCGTCAAGAGCCTTCCAGGGCGGTCCTGACATAAACACGTTTGCACCCTCCCCTCTCTCTTAGAGCAGCCTCGTCACACCCACCAGCGTCCTCATTTACCATTACTGGTTCCATCCTGCATGTAGAGAGACGGACCATTAACTAGTCTAGCGGCGACCGGGGCCTGGGGACCTCTGGAGAAGCCAGGGGAAGGCATTTGGTCGCCCTGGGCTTTTGCCGCCTCCATGGGCCGGTCGCTTTGCCTCTCCTGGGGCTGTAAAAGGAGGCTGGGCAGATCTCCGAGGACCCCACCAGCCCCTAACATCCTCTCAGCCCTCCACGATTCCAGCTGCCCTGAGGGACAGCAAACGGGGCCCCCGCCTCTCCCTAGCAGCGTGTCCCCCGGGGGTCAGCCTCCTGGGTCCTACTTAGCGTCTCAGCTTCTGCCCTCGTTCTCCCCTGACCCTCATTAACCAAGAGGAAAAACCAATTCCAAACAGGACTCAGTTCCCGAGACTGTGTCTTTCCCGTCCGCAGAGCGCGCTGTGCCCTAATAAGAATGATGCGGCCGTCACAAGCTCCTCTCCTTCGTGCCGGGGCCTTGTTCAAAACCTGCTTTCCCAGCAGAGCGGGGCCCGTGCGTGAGTCTCCCCCATGCGCCGTGGAGTGGTTCTCATCTCTTTTTCAATGCCTTTGGCAAGGGCCCGAGACAGGCAGAGAGAGGGAAAGATGGGGAGAGAGAGCAAGGAAAAAAGGAAAGCACAAAAGGAGAACAAGAGGGAGAGAGAGGCACGCCGGCCGCAGCCTCCGTTTTGTTAGAACACGGGCTCTGCATTTATCAGATTACCGGAGGGTGAGCTGGGTTTGATCCTCTTCTCCACTGGGAAAGGAAAAGGCTTTATTGTACCTTTTTTAACATCTCACAGTTAGATCAGAACAATACACGGTGTGTGTGCGTGTGCGCGTGTACATACACACCGCGCGTGTGTGTGTGTGCACGCGCCTGCGGACCGGCGGGGCTACTGGGGACACACCCTGTTTTCAAAGCCCTCGAGGATCAGGAGGCCCCGAGTCTGGCTCATAAAGGCGAGCGACAGAGCACCACCGGGCTCCCTCCCAGGCTCCCTTTCTAACAGACTTTTTTTTTTTTTTTCCTCCTTGCCCTGACTCGGATCAGCAGGACTCACTCCTGTCAAACAAATTACAGCATCTATGAAATGGGGATATCGACATGTGTGACTTGATCTGTTTTAATAGGGACCCCGGTGGGAGTTTCCTCCCTGCCCCACTGAGCTTTGAAATCTTTATGGAAAGGCAGACAGGGCCCTGGAGGAGGCTGCGGGCTTTAACCCTTTGCTGACAGCAGGTTGCCTGCCTCCCGCGTTCGAGCTGTTTCCCTTTTGTCCCCGGCCATTGTCTGGGGAGTGCACGCAGCCTGCCGTCCACTTCATGCTTATTATCTCACAGGAGACAAGCCCACCCCAGGAGGAGGAAGAGAGATCTGTGTTTTGAACCAGATCTTTTGATTCCCTGTCTTCCCTTTAAAATAATTAGAAGTACTGGTCGAGGTGGGGGAAAAAAACCAACCAAGTGGGGAAAAAATGCATTGTGTCACTAACCCTGGCATTTGGGTTTTTAAGACATTGTTGTCCTGGCTGCCATTTGACCCTTCAGGAGTGACTCGCGTCCACGCATCCACGCCGTGTCTGCAGGGAGGTTGGGGGAATGGCCTTGCGGGGGCGGGGGGGGTTGACCCCCGACAGTGTGGAACAGGGACAGTGTCCGTCCACGTGACACGTTCTCCTGTCAGATCACTTTCTCCCCTTCCTTTTCTCTGAGTCCATTCCTAAGGGAGGAACCTTCTAGAGCCTCCTGAGAGAGCGGGCTCCCCCCGGGGGCCCATTACCCCTCTGCCCCCGCCCCCCTTCCCTCAGACTGGGAGCGCCCCGGGGCCAAGGGCAGGAAGGCCAGCTTTCCTTGTTGCTTCTGTCTTCTCCTTACTTGTGAGCACAGTGTGGGTGTGCCTCGGTTTATGGGAAAGCCGCCCTCCTGAGAAGGCGCGTGGATGGAGTTCGGGGCAGGCGGAATCCCGGACGGCATCGAGCCAGAACATCCTGCTGTCCTGTTGACTTGCTGGTGTGGGGAGCAGGGCTCACGGCCCCTTCTGTGAAGGGAGAAATCCTTTGCCATAGCTCGTGTCTGGCCCTGACCTACCTGCTGCTACCAGAGAGGACGCTGGTGCGTATGCATGTGGCAGTGTGTGCAGACCCCCGCGGCGGGGGGTGGAGCTGGGCAAGGCCCCCTGCTCCGAGGGGTGTGGCCGCCCCCTGCCACTTCCCATGACATTGTCCTGAACCCTCAGTGTCCATGCCCTTGGGTCACGGTGCCATCTGGGCTGGTGATTTCACTGGGACTTTTCCACCCCTTTCATTTATTTCCTCGAGGCCCCAGGCAGAACTTGGAGCAAGCTAGTTGCATCTGTCTTTAATTTTCCTTTAGGGAGAAGAGCTCCACTGCCTGCCCCCCACCCCCCACCCTCCCGCTGGCTGTTTCACAGCCTCTTGGTTGGGTTTTGGGGTTTTGCTGCTGCTCAGGACTAGACAAAAGGGCAAGGAGGGAAACTAGGGAGTTTTAGAGTTTTCCCTGCAAAGTGACCCTCCCGCGGCGGGACTCTTGCCCCCCGCACTATTCTAAACCCTTCCAGATTGTTCCCGGCGATGTTCTCTTTGTTCGCAGGCGTCTCTGCCCTAACCCAAAGTGTAACCCCAAGTCCAGCTTGGTTCCAGTGTTTCTGACTGTGCTTTCCAGCTTTTGCCAGACTCGTTTTTCAGAAGTGGGGGAAGCGGGACTGCTCCTGATGGGGGTATCCGATCGAGAAGCCCAGATCTGCAAAACTTCTTAGCTCCAGTTCTTTTTGTCGGAATCAGACCCAGAGCAAGAGCAAAGATTGGGGGGGTGGGAAGCCTCGCACCACGGTGGCCCCGCCGTGGGCCGGTTCAGACATCGCCAGGTGCCCTCTAATGCAGTGGGTTTTCAGGCTCACCGAGTGTGGACGTTCTAAAGACAGGTTGTGCAACCAGTATATTGTATATTGTACCCCTGAACCTCATGTAACACCATGTGTTAATTATCCCTGATTGATCGTAAGTAAAGACAAGTCTAGGCCAACCTCCTCTCAGAGCCGAGATGGCCAGGCCACTGCCTTTCTGTCTCTCACAAAACCCTTTCTCCCGAGTTCTTCTGCAACTTTGACCTGCGTCCCCTCGTGCCTCGGGGGTCTGTGGTCGTCCTCCGTTCCTGACATCTCAGCCCGAGCTGCCCAGCGAACCTGGCATTCGCACGGGTCAGTGCTGTGGCGGTTCTTGGGGCAACAACAGTGCCGTGCGCAGCCCCCAGAGCCGCTCAGCCCCACAGGGACTGCTCAGACCCTCAGTCGCGCGGCCCCCCCGCCAGCTCCGACTTCCTTGGAATCAGAACTCGCTCCAGTCAAATCACCCAGGCTTCCCTTCCACGATCTCTTGCAGCTCTTGCCAAGAACGTTCTTCGGTCATCCAAAGTCGTATTGTTGCTAGACGTCAGACTAGAAAAGGGTTTGTAATTTTTCTTTCCTGAAATCAGCTTTAATACGTTATGACAAAACTTCACCCGTGTTTCTAAACACTTTATGTAACGGTGGTGCTCTTTTGCGACTTACGGAAAACGGATCCAGAATTCTTGGCGGCTTTCGTGCATGTTTCACTGGACTTTTTCTTTGTGGACGGAAGTCAGTGAAGGGCCAGAAGTAACCAGAATCGTTGGCCATTGATCCTCTCGTGAAGGCCGTGTTTTATTACCACTGCAAGAGTTAGGGGTAGGGCGAAACGATACCCAGACACGTCAGATCTTAATCGCAAGTGTTGAAAACAGAGATGGGTTTTATTCTAGACCATTAAGGTGGGAGTTAATTACGGCGTTCATAGGCGCGCTCCGCCTGCCCTCCTGCCAGGGCAGTTAGAAAAGAGTGGCTGCCTGTGTGCTGGAGGGTGTTTTATGGCCTCGGATTATATGGGAATTAGGAACGGGCTGGGGAAGCATTTGGGCCTCCCCGTTACCCAACACCAGGATGGCCCAACCCCAGATTTGTCAAAACCTCAAATGTTGTGTTTGGCAAACACTCTCCAAAATCTGTTTGGTCACAACTCAATGGTCTCATTTAGCAGGACGGTTTACTCAAGGGCGTGGGAGGAGTGTTCGGACCCGGACTTGACTCTGGGAGGCCGTCAGGAGCGTCAGTGAGCTTTGTCAACAGCTCGGGTAGGTTACGAGTAACGTGTGTTCTGAGACTTTGCCAAGCAGGGACGCCTTTGCTCGCTCCCAAGACGTGGATCTCGAGGGTTTCTCTGTCCAGTAGGGTAACCACTGGCCACATGTGGCTTTTGAGATCTACATTAAAATGATTAACATGAAATAAAATCTAAATGACAGTTCCTCAGCGACACACGTTTTTAAGGACTTGATAAGCACACGTGGCTCGTGTCTGGGGCAACACAGAGACTGTTTTCATCATCACAGAGGAGTCTGTCGGACACTGGTCATGTTCTAGAGTCTCAAGCATCACTTGCCCCGGGGTGGGGTGGGAGGGGCGGGGAGGTCACTGGACGGAAAGCCACTCCTTGAGGGAGGTCTTGGCCCTGACGGTACTCCAGTGACTCAGCACCATGGAGAAGGATCGTGTTCAGTCCAGCAAGGCCTCTGAGCTTCTCCTCTGGTCAGAATGTCAGCCACCCTGGGCATCCGAATGCTGAGGGTCAGCATTCCCTCAGGGAATGCCTAGGGTCTCACGGTGGCTTCTCGTAGTACTGCCCACAGCCCTTCCCAGAAGTCAGGGGAGAAAGGTGACTGTTCCCCGAAGATCTGCTTGGGGGCACCCGCTCCCTACCCCACGTAATGCCCCTCTGTCCTTTTCTCACAACCAGGGAACCACATCCTTGAAGGACATGGGCTTCTCTTCCCCAGCTGAGTTATGTCCGATAGCTCATACTCTAGTGTTTGTACCTTGGGTTTCTTGATAACTGAAAAAACACAGCGAGAAGATACCTTGCATAGACTATGAAAACGGTTCTTAACTGAAGGTGCCGTTTGTGCAGATCGCATGGTCCTTGGGCTGTTGAGTGTCTCTCCCCGAGAACCGGGAAGCTTTCTTCTGTTGGAGAAACCAAAGGCCATGACCCGTTCTTTCTCTCTTGCCCCATCTTCTGGAAACGCCGGAGTTAAATACAGCGCTCGGTCATACTGCCTTTATTAGCCCCTATAGTTGTATCTCTTGCTTTCTCTTCCTTAATCGGGTATTTGATTTTCTGTTTCAACTTTAATAACTTTGTATGTCTATCTGTTTACGTTATTTTAGCTCTCCTTAAATTCTTTTCTGAGAGAGGCCAAGGACCACAAATGAACACAAACGCTTCATGATCTCGCCCTCCCACTCGCTGTCTCCTGTTTTGAGGCATTCCCTGTGCAAGCCCCTGCCTCTGCCCCTGACATCGGTGTCAGAAGGGCCCAGGGACCTCCTGACAATCTCATTTTTCTTCTGTTCCCTCCTGAGTGTGTAGCACGCTGCTGAGCATATGCTGATCGGAGGGATGTAAAGGCAGGGAAACACCGCGCCGTGCGTGAGAAAACAGGACAGAATCAACTCAGGAAGGAGGGTCACCTCTCAGATTCAGTCAGATGACAGCAGCCCCGGCCTCCCTGGGGCACAGAGATAGGGAAGAATTTGAATAATTATCATCATTATCATCACCACATTCATTAAACCCCATCTGCACATGGTCCCGTGGAGGTCCCTGCAGGTTACTCCTGTGCCTGCGAGAGAGAATTCTGTCCAGCAGGGAGGAGAAGCCTGAGCTCTCCCCTGCTCACCAGCCTCCTTTCCAGACTGTTCCTGACACCCCCCTTCAAAGCGGGCGGCTGGAGCCGAGCACATGACCTCTGCTGTTCGTGAGACGTGAGTCCCGGTGGTCCTTGACCTCCGAGCATCTCTCACCTCCTGGGACCTCCTGGGACCCCGGACCTTCACTGACAGCACTAACCGTGGGGGCAGTGGAGGACCTGAAGCGTGGCGAGTCACAGTCTCGTTCCGACCACGTCTCTGTCTTCTGGAACCCCCCATCACGTGTCGCATATCGTAAGCATGGGATACCTTTTATTTTAAGAAACAGATGAAGTGAGCGAGTATCCAGTTTGACTTCCGCGTTGTTTCCTGACTGAAAGCTGTTGGAGTTGCTGTTTCCTCCATGAATTTACCATCTTGGGATTCAAGGAGTGGTTGACGGGGACGGCTCCGCCACGGAGGGACACCCCGACATAAGGCACTTATCATTTGCACTCAGGTGGCACTTGAGTAGCTAGAGGTTGGCGAACGCTCTTCAACTATCAGTTTTGATGGTGGCTTGACCAAAATATTGTAAGCTTCTTGAGAATAAGTGTGAAGGCTTACTTTTATGTACTTCCAGGGAATTATTTGTATCCAATGCTCAGGAAACGTGTGTGGACTGAGCCAGTGGGGGTGGGGAAGTGCCCAGTGGTCAGGTCCCTACACAGACATTTAACAACAGGTACTTTCTCATCATGAGGAAGAGGACAGAAGACAGACCTTGTGCAGTCTTGGTGACACATCTGTTGGTAACTGACCATATCCACAAGTGAGTAGAAATATTCTAACTGGTAGTTTCAGATAAACAGGGGGTTGGGGAGGTCATGGGTTTTCTACTCTAGAATGATCTGGGGAGCTTCTTAAAAGTCCTGGTGACTGGATCCCACCAGAGGAAAAAAAGTCCTCTCTGAGTCTAGGCACCGGGGAGTGAAGGACATTTTTATAATGCTTCAGGTGTGTTTGGATGTGCAAACGTCGTTGAGAACAACTGAGCCCGTCTGCACGTACGAATCGGGACCAGCTCATTATCCCGTCCCGCCGACACTGACACACGACTCGTTCTAGTTGGTGACTTCCCCAGTGCAGAGAGACCGGAGTTGGGATTTGGGGGATGTGGGCGTGGCTCCAGGTCCCGTCACTTCCCCAGCCCATTCCCGGCACCGCGTCCAGCCTAAGCGTCCAGCCTTAGCGGAACTCCACCACGGCCCTGGACAAAAAGGGATGGTCTTGGATCGGCTTCCTCATTCATCAGCCATGTAGTTCGCACCTACCGTGGGCCTGGGGGGCGGGAGGCGGTTCCTTTCTGCATTGCGCAGTCCAGACTGGGATGAAAGTGGTCAGGAGGTCCTGGGCGCTTCCAAGGAGGGTCTTGCCCCCTGCCCGAAGTTGCTGGAAGAGCCTTCCCAGGAGAGAGGATGAGAGGACGGCGTGCTAGTGGTCGCCTAGCTACGGGGTTGGGTGCACTTGCCGCCGTCCTTTGCCTGGCTGATGAGGGGCGCGTGCACAGACGGGGAGGGCTGAGAGAAGGTAGCACACGGGTCTCAGCCCACGCGGGTCGTGGTGGCGGGAGCGCAGCACGGGGTTGCGGGGAGGCGCCCTGGGGTGGGGCAGGACATCTCCACGGGCGGGAGCCTGAAGCATTAGGACCGGGCCAGATCACAGAGGACTTGCTGGCATTCCAGGTGGGGGTGGATTCTCCCCGAGGTGAGGCGGAGCCACAGGACCCCTCACCACCCCCGGCGCCTCTCAGACCCCCGCCTGCGCACTGGCCGTGTCTTCACGTAACCCCACGCTGCGTTTTATTGGGTTTTGTTCCTTGCTTCAAATTAGCAAATTTCAATATAAGGTAAATTTTACTTTAAATCTGAGATAAATTTTGGGGTACCTGGATGGCTCAGTGGGCTTCAGCTCAAGTCCTGATCTCGGGGTCCTAGGATCGAGCCCCACATTGGGATCCCTGCTCCATGGGGAGCCGGCTTCTCCCTCTCCCTCTACCTGCTGCTTCCCCTGCTTGTGTGCTCTCTCTCTCTCTCTGTCAGGCAAATAAATAAAATCTTAAACAATATATCCGATAAATTTCCATAATAGTTTTGTATTTTGTATTATGTAAGCCCCTCCCCCCACACCGATGATACAAGCTCAGAGCCCTACAGAACCTGGATCTGAACTGAACAGCCTCCAAGTTTTCCTGAAATTCAGGAATTCAGGGAGTTCTCGAAGAAGCCCTTGAACTCGTTGCTAGGAGTTGTCACTAGGACCGTCACTTATCATCCAAACAGGGACACTTGGAGAGCAAAGGGGCATATTAGGTAACAGTTACCCCCACGCCTGCAAAATCCAATAACCAGAACTTCTCTGGGCAGAAACTAGCACATGAAAACTCTCCTTTAAAAAAGAAATTGTGACCTAGATTAGCCCATTTACATTATACGCTGGCGATGTTTCGGAGGGCAGCGCTTCTCGGGGTCTTTCCATCCCCTTGGCCTCCGATGGCACGTGTTACAGTGACAGCGGATGTGGTGTCGTGGGCCCGGGCACCAGCAGCTCCCGTTTCCACGCGGGAACCACAGTGCCCCATGCCCACCTCACATCCTTTCATCTCTGTTTTGCCACAGAAGGAGCGAGTATCCTTGGGGGGCGGCTGGTTTCCATCTTCCTCCCCGTGTTCCTGCGGGAGGCGCATGATGGGTTCCATGTTCACCAACGGTTCTGACCCACCTGGTGCCTTCAGCCGTGTCGCCGCAGAGACAGCTCCCAGCACAGAGAGCTGAAGTGCCCATGGTGGGAGGGCGGAGCTGGAACGGGGGACCTGTCACGGCGCCGTCCCATCCGGACAGGGTGACCAGGGTCTGAACTGAGACCCGGGTGGAAAGGCGGAGAACAGGAGGCAGGTGTTCAGGCTGGGAGCTGGGATGAAGGCGCAGGAGGAGTCGGAAACCAAGGCCTGGGTTTCTGAGCGGGGCGGCGGGGTAGACGGTGGCATCTCCCACTGACCTGGCCAACACGCGTTGGGGGACAGGTGGATTCCGTGAGCTCCAAGGAAGGGCCTGTGGGCAGCCCGCAGAGGAGGAGTTAGCTAAGTGCTGAGGTATAGTGATGGCAGGTTCAGCTCTGTCCGTCGGCCTTGCCTGGGTCAGTCAGGCCTGTCCCTTCCAGAGACCACTCCTCCGTGAGCACCAGCTTGACCCCCGACGGGAGCTCCCTGATGCGAAGAGGTGTCGGGCTGGCTGGTCCATGCAAACCAGACCTTACTTTACAACACAGCGAGAAGCCTGCCCGCCAGCCCCTCGGGAGTCTGAGCGGAGACCACGCCACTCCCGTCATGGCAGCCGCTGGCTGCTGGGGCTCCTGGGGCCCTGCCCATGAGCTGACCCTGGACTCATTGGAAGTTAATTGTCACCAGCATGAGCTTCTGCGTCTGACCAGCCCTCCCGAATTCCGAGTCTGTGAAGGACTCTTGTTTGGTCGGTTGGTTGGCTGGGGTTTTTGAAGCTGTAGGTCTGTATTTTGGCCAGAAAATGGTCCTTTTAGCTCCTGAGCTCACACTTAAATAAAACAGCTCTCATGTTCGCCTTGATATATTTGCTTATTGGATCTGTGTAATGAAATATGGATTTATACCATAAATATTGGAGTCGGTGGAGTCCATATTTCAATTAATGGATCATTTATATGTCATGCTAACTTTGTAATTACTGAAATGTAGAAATATAGTGGATTGAAATGGGTTTCTGGTCTTTGCATTCCTGCCCCCGTCCAACCATGTCTGAGCAGCTTGGATCCCTGGAAGGGGAAAATTTATATGTGGGGTTTTCAGAGGAAAGGGGCAGGGGCTCTGAGAAGGCGGCTCCCACCCCTCGTGCTGCTGGAGACTCGTAGTCCGCCATGTTCTCTGGGTTCCCCTAAACCGTGCCATACGGGGGTCCTCGAGGAGCGGGCAGCCGGGCTCCGGTAGGAGCGTCCGGTCCTCATTTTGCTGGCAGATCTCCATCATCCTTTCCGTCTCGGTGGGAAAGCGCAGCCTATTTCCCCCTTTGCCAAATCTCTGCCCTGATGGGCTCTGGATATACATAAATATAGATTTCTCACTGAGCCCTCCTTCCAGGAATCAGCTGGAAACCCTCACTAGACCTATGAGACAGAAAACTAGTAAATCGCGTTCTCCAGCCCCCCACCCGGGCCTGTCGCCTTCCCGGGCTCCTTCCTCCGGCAGTGGGTGCCGCGCGCCCCCAGGACTCGGTGGTGCGCTGGCCCGCCCTCCCTCGCCCTCCCTCGCCCTCCCCTCCTCTGCCTGCCTGCCTGTTTGTTGACCAGAAAAATCTGGCTGGAGAGGCCCGTGCAGTGAGTGAACATCACATCCATAATTCTATCAGAATACGTCCAAGGGTGGGGAATCATTGTTCTCGGGTCTGGCTGAGCTGGAGCCCGAGCAGAACTACTAAAGTCAGTCGTGCCTTTGAGCTGCCTCTAACAGCGCCCTTTGGAGACCCATTTCATACAAAATTTGAAGCCTGTGTTTATTGCCCATTAAAGCAACCTTTATTTTATGGCAAATGTTGCAGTAATTGCCTTTTACGAAGAGCACTTTGTAACACACATGCACCGTTGAAAGAAAACCACTCTGGTATTGTCTATCGGGACTTAATGGCGCAATTAATTTTACTCCATCTGTTCCTGAGACTTTAAAGGAAAATGGATTTTTTTTCTGAGCGCACTTTAATGAAGAAGATAAAGCGGCCCGGCTGCCGTCCCACAGGCTCGGCGCAGTAAGTTCAGATTATTGCTCAGTCTGTCAGAATGGGCTGCTTCCCTCGGCAGCAGCCACCGCCAGCAGCCCGCTCTGGCCCCTCGCCGCGCCATTCCTGATGACAAACCGCCAGCCAGCTCCCACAAAAGCACGATTAAAATGTCAGCACAGGATGACGAAGGGGCCAAGAGGGTCCTCGGAGACAAACTGTGTTCAGTATGAGTTAATACTTTACAGCAGGGCTGGGGCCCGGCCTGCTGCTGGCTGCCACGGCGCTGGCTCGCCTGGAAAGAATGCAAGGGCGGGGCCTGGCCACCGCGCACGCCTGTCGCCCGGGGCCGGTGGGCATGCCGGCTGCGTGGGGAGGAGGGCCTTGGGTTGCCGGAGGAGTCTCCTGGAGGACTCGGGGTGGGGGGGGGGGACCTCCCGTGGTCTCTCCTCCGTGGGAGCAGGGTAGGCAAGGAGGGCGGTGGCACGTCCCAGAACGTGGGGTGGACGCGGCCGTGTGGGCGGTGGCCCCGGAGCCACGGGTTCCGTCCCCGGTGTTCATGGCCCCGGTGCAGGGACCGCGGGGGCAGCCACGAAAATGCCCGAGCTGCAGAAAACCACCGCTCACAAAGGGACAGTTGTGCGGGGTGCATGGCCGGACCGCTTCGTCCCACGTCCTGAGCCTCGGCCTTTGTGCGCGTGGCTGGGCCACGGCGAGGGGGACAGCAGAGAACGTCCTTCCATCCAGACTGTGGCCTGACAGCATCTTGTAAACCCCGGACTGTGTTTGCTAACTGGCTGGCGGGGCGGGGGGCGGGGGCAGGGGGCGGGGGCGGGGGCGGTGCTCAGCCGAGCTCTGTGGCTTTGGCTTCATTCTCTCCCTGTGCTTTGGTGGTGTCCCGTCCTCCTGGGACAGCCTGGGAGTCTCGCTTTGATGAAAAGGGGAGGAGATTTGCATCTCTGGCCTCCTGTGGAGACCCGATCTGCCGGCCTAGTGGGCAGCAGGTGTGAGCGCCTGCCATTGTCCCTAATGGTTATTACCAGTGATAAGCAGGACAAATGTGAGGTCGGCTCTCCCGCCGGCAGGTCAGAGGGGGTGGATTTAGAGCCCCTGGGAGACTGGGAAATTAGATGGTCAGTGTCCACGGTGAGGTTGTAACCCACCCCTGCGCCGGCGATCCAGGGACGGGGCAGCGGGGGCCCGGAGGAGTTGCTAGGTAAACAGGATCCAGATGTGCGGCCGTCCTGGGGGGCGGTCAGCGGCATCCACCATCAGGCGGGGGGGGGGCAGGCCACCATTAGTGCGGCGTGCGCAGCGGAACAGAATGTGGGAAGAGGTCCTGGTGATGGGCCGCTGGGGGACTTGGCTGCCTCGTGGTCCGTAACCACAGGCCGAGTCTTCACAAAAGAGAGAGCGGGAAGCCCTGCTGGTTTCTCATGAAGCCCCTTTGCCTCTGCCAGGCCGCCCTGGGACCTGGGGACGGCACACAGCCTGGTTTCCTGAGCCTGCTGTCTGCCCCGGTCTCGTCCCGACCCTCCTGTCTTCTGGCCCGTGTGCCTCCCCTGGAGCCAGCCTTCCCGGTCTGTCTCGGCTTCCGACTCCCTCCTGCCCTGTCGCCAAGTCTAGCTTGTTCTCTCCACTCGCCTGTCTCCCCTCCCCTCCCCTCCCCTGCCCCCCGCTCTGCTCCATCCATCACCCCTCCTGGCTCTGAGGAGTGCTCTCTAAATCCTATTGCCTTTTTATGTCTCTCCTGGGCGCTTCCTCCTGCCCTCTCCCGGAGCTCACTTTTCCTGTGTTTGGAGCGTCCCATAGCTCAGGCCAGTAATAGCGTCGTAATAGCCACGGTTGGCTTTTATGGGGCCGGCAGCCTTCTGTGGGCTCCCAAGGACACAGAGCCCACTGGTGACCCAGAACACACCTCCTTCAAGCAGCCAGGGCCCCCCTGCCCCGCAGGCACTTCAGGCTGGTCCTTTGAGGTTTCCACCAGCCACGCCACACCTTCGGCCCTCTGTGTTTGTATAAAACCTACAAGCCAGAGCGGTGAAGAGAGCCCGTCCTGTGAGAAAGGAAAGTCCGTGCTGGAGGGTAATGGAGACTCACGGGGGGAGCATCTTGGGAAGGGCATCCCCCCCGCCACGGGATGGGTGGCAAGAACATGACAGTCCGGGGCGTTTGTGAGGGGTGGGCAGTGAGGCATGGCCTGGGAGAATGTGTAGGGGGACCTCACGCAGAAGAGAGGCGTGGAGCACGTTCGGGCAAGGGTCCCCCCAACACCCTGCTGGCTCTGCCGCCCGCTGTCCAGAGGACTCGGTCTCTGCGCGGTCGGTCACTCATTCATTCCCTCGCTAGGTGTCCACTGAGCTGCCCTTGACCCGCAGAGAGGCCGTGCCGGATCCCTGACTGGGCCCCCGTGTAACAGTTCTAAAAGTCATCGCAAAGGGTATCTGCAGGACGATGGGGGGCGTTTCGCTGCGGACCGTACATGAGATAATGTGTCCACTGAAATTTCCTGTTTTAGTAACGTATAATGTGTATTTGCCCCAGGGTGACAGGTCTGTGAACCGCCAGGCTTGCACACTTCACAGCACTCCCCAGAACCCTCTGAAATTTCTGAATGAGGTTCGCGTTCTTGGGAAATACTATCTTTCCTTAATTTCAGTGTTTAGTGAAAAGAAGTACATGTTATACACACACACACACACACAGAAATACAGCAGATGTGGGGCCCCTGGGTGGCTCAGTCAGTTAAGCGTCTGCCTTCAGTCTGAGTCATGATCCCAGGGTCCCGGGTTCGAGTCCCACGTCGGGCTCCCTGCTCAGTGGAGAGCCTGTTTCTCCCTCTGCCTGCTGCTCCCCCGCCTGCGCTGTCTCTTTCTCTCTCACTCTCTGTCTCTGATAAATGAAATATTAAAAAAAAAAAGGAAAAGGAAATACAGCAGATGTGGCGAAGTGCTCGTAGCTTGGAGTGTAGGTGAGGGACGGCGGGAAATCACCCCATACTTTGTTTTTCTGTCGGTTTGACATGTTTTCAAAGGCAAGTATATGGCGAAGGGTATTGATGGGCGTCTGCTACGTGCCAGGTTGTTCCGGGCACGAGGCATCTGGTCAGTTGGCAGAAGCGGCACAGGGTCCCTGCCCTCCCGGAGCCGCGTCGGTGGATGGTGGGGAGACCCCAGGCGTCATCGGGAGCAGCCGTACCGTTAGCGGGCCGGGGATGGGAACTGGGGGCCCTGGCGTGGGAGGGGTCCTGCCTTCAACAGGGGCCCAGGGGAGGCCCCACTGCCCCCCCGCCCCGAGAAGGGGACCTGTGAGGTGAGGCTGAGGAGACGAGGGGACGGCCCACACACGGTACCGGGTGCCCGCCGCCTGCTCCGCCGCCGAGTAGACCCGTGACAAGGAGCGCCGAGCACCCCGCGCTGTCCGCTGGCCGCACGTCCGCCTCCGGCCCCCTCCCCCGCCCATGCGCCGCGGGGTGAGCGCAGCCTTGGTGACGACCTCCAGTGCCGGGGGGGACCCTGTCACCCAGAGTGTCGCCGTGTCCACACACACCGTCTTCTCTGCCCCCGCGTCGAGGGGGTAACGCGAGGGGAAGGAGCAGCAGCCAGGAATAAGGCCTGTGGGTCTGGGCCCCGCGGGTCCGTCACCCGACCGCACTCAGCTTCGGTGATCTTGGGGCCCCGAGCTGACCACCTGGCCTTTCCGAGACTCGGCCGTCCTCCTCCGTGAGATGGGACCGAGTGCGCATTCGTCCCGAAGCGGTTCCGAGGGTTAAGAAGTAAACGCGCGTCCAGGCAGACTGACCTGCCCGTCCCAGAAAGGCCGTTTGCTGTTAGACCATCCCCATCCCCGGCCCCCGAGTGCTGTGGGCGCGCCAGCCTGCCCCGCCGCCGAGGTGCCGAGCCCTTGAGCGGTCACCGAACCCCGCCCCCGTCCGTAAGGAGGGAGGTGGCTGGGCGTGACCTCGGCGGCCTCCTCCGGCTCAGGAGGAGCGCGATTCCGAGGTGGAGCGTGGGGAGGACCTGGCGATTCCCACTTGCCCAGGCACGAAGAGGGCTGCGGCGTCTTTGCTGCTGGGCCAGACGCCGGCCTCTGCTGCGGGCGGCCCGGCCGTGCTTGACCGCACAGCTCGGGTGGGCTCCGTTCACGTCTGTGCCCCTGGGACCTGAGCCAAACTGTGACGGTCAGATGCGCCTCTTCTGTGGGTCCCCCCCATCCTTGTGACTTACCTTCTGGGCGGCTGGTGAGACTCTGAACGCCAGAAAGGCAGAGGGTTTCCTGGAGCTGGAGCTTCTTGGGAAAGTGCCGGCCTTTCAGAGGAGGGAGGTGAGCTCCTGCGTGTCCTCAGGGCCCTGGGGAGACACCGTCCCCGTCCCGCTGCCTGTGTCTCAAGCCTTCACGGGCATTTCTTCTCTGGACCACAGGCTCGGGAGCCTAAGCTGTGTGTGCCTTACCGAAAATACGTGACCAGGCGGGAGATGAAATCGGTCTTACAGGCTCCTCCCCGGATGTCCTACACCTCCCTGTGCCCTTGGGGGAGGAGGCGATCAGTGGTCGCGGAGGAGGGAGGCGGGAAGAGCCCCTCAGGGGACTCGTGCTGCAGACTGTTCTGGAAACAGTGATCCGCGTTCTTTCAGCGTTGGCAGGTTTGAATTTCCCTGCCTGACGTGACTAGGGGTGGAAGGACCTGTCCGTGCTGTCAGGTGGCTGTAAGCCCAGGAGGGACCCTAGGAGAGACTTCTGAGGAGGGGTCAGTGAGGGGCTGGGTCATGGCACGTGCGACGCAAAGCGGCCTTCGCCTGCCTGGGCCTCCCCGGAAGCAGAGCTGTAGAGGCCAGGCCGCCTCCCTCCCTCCTCTGCCTCCGGAGCAGACACTGGGACCATGCCAAGGGAGGGGGGTTTGGCCGGGGGGGGGGTGTCAGCCCTTTCCGCCCCTGCGGGTCCTCGGACTCAGACTCCTGCGGAGAGACCACGTGATGACACGGGGCCTCGGCCTGTAGGCAGTGCTCTCGCGGGGACGCAGGGATGAGGCCCTGGGACAAGGGGGTGGCTGTGCGGTGGTGGCGTCACCCCCTTACACAGACGCAGAGACCGTGTCTTCTAAGTGTGGTCCTCCACCAGCAGTTGGACGTCCCCCGAGGGGGTCTCGGTAAAATGCCCGGTGGACTCTGGCGGCCTGAGGTGGAAGCCGTTGGCATCAGGTTCTCCTCGTCCATGTACCTCTTGTAGGACCTTGGGAAAGCACGGAGTCGTTCTGGGCTAGTTTCCTCATCTGTAAAATGGGAATAATCAGACATGCTCTCCATGGCTTTTATGGGAATGAATTTCTTCTGACGCTTGTGAAAGTACCTTGTTATCCTGTGGTGTTACCTGTATAAGGTGATGCCATCCCCAACTTCCGGAACGTTCAGGGGAGACCAATGATGGCCTCTAGTTACTGAGCACCGAGCATTTTTCAGACCACAGTAAAGTGATCGCTGTGTATTCTGCCAGGCAGCCTCTCTTAGTGTCCCAGTTTTACTCAGGAGAACGCTGAGGCTGAGTTTATGTAACTTGGCAGAGCAGGACATCCAGCCCAGTTCAGCCTGATTCCACAGCGGCTTTGAAGTTTCACTGGGACTCTGTGTTCTTCACGATGGGGCTTCCTGCGGGTTCTCAGCCCGGGCTGTACCGTGCCCCTGCAGCACTTCCAAAAATACTGAGCTTCCGAGTCCGCTGGGTTCAGGCGAAGCTTGGCCACGAGCGTCCCTTTTAGAAAGCCCCGGGCCTGCGTCATTCACACACAGGCAAGTTGTATGGATCCCCCACCCTTAGGTCCCAGAACAGTGGCTGCAAAGTCAGAGACACGTGAGATAGTGAAACGCCACGCAGCGGCTTCAGCAAACGTGGGCGCTAGGTCAACACGTATTTGATTTGTGGGTTAAGACTTTGAATTAAGTATTTGAAAAGGAGCATTTACCACGGTTTTAATAATTCAGATAACAGGTGTTCATTTGAGCAAAGTTGGGAGACTCCAGGAAACCAGTGGCATATAATGGTCCCCACGACACGAGAACCCCTCCTCGTGAGGCCGGGAGGAGGTAGGAAGAGGTAGGCGTCCCTCTCCCCACATGAGAGGGAGGAAAGCAGCCCCCAGGGAGGCTAAGCAATTTCCCTAAGTAGGCATATTTTGGGGGTTGGTTTATAGAGAAGGTGGGCAGGGGGATAATAATGTAAATTTTGTACTTTGAGCTTTTGGGTAGAAAGGCAGATTCTGAAACCATTGTGTTGTATCTGCTGATTATGACAAAGGAGCAAATTCAGGCTCTTTGTTAACTCTCCTGCAGACTGAGTGAGTGCTTCCAAGGGCAATTTCCGTTCCCTCCTTTCTTTAGAAATTACCTTGAGCTGAAAAGTGCCCCGGCCCAGGTTGGCACGCAGATATTTTCCGTTACTGGGGGGGTGAGCGGCGGGGTGGGTAGAAACCGAAGTAACAGCTCTGACACTTGTAGCCGCGTTCTTTCCTCGAGGGTCTGTGGAGTGAGAGGCCTGAAAGTCTCATGATGGCCATGAGGGGCTGGGAAGGGTCTGGAAGGACTCCCCCCCCCCCACCCTCTGACCGCCAGAGAGCCAGACGCTCGTGATTCTCCAAACAAGATTCTCCAACCTCCTCCCAAGACCCAGAGTCACAGTGAGCCTGGTCACCTTCATGTCTGTTTGTTTGTTTTAAAAAAACAAAAACAAATACAGAAACCAAACCGCGCACAGAAATAACACCCCAGAGCCCAGAGCCCTGCGGCCTGGGTATGTGTCCCCCCCATACAACCGCTTTCCCATGCCTCCCCGAACAGTCGGCCCCCCCGCTCGGGTACCGGGGGCTGGAGCTGTCATGGATGCAGCCGCCGCCAAGTTCAAAAGTGCGAGCGCCGCCAACTTGAGAACCGGCGCAGCGGAATGATTCAGGAGGCCCAACTCTGCCTCATCAAGCCAGAGACTTTTCTGCAAATGAACTTTTCAAGAGTGATGCCGTCGTTGGCATTACGGTATTACACACGCGCCTGTTCCCGATCACTCACTGGAACTTATTTTGTAGTTAACCTCCATAAAGGACCGCGCGGGCGAGCCCAGGCCTGTCACACACACGTTATTTAGAAGCCCTTATTATTATTTTATTGCCAGTCCTTGACAGCTGAGGAAAAGCCAAGCGCTTTAATCTTTTTTTCCCTTTAGTTTACAGTGTAAAAGCTGCATGTTAGATGGATTTGATTAATATGTAACAGAGACGCAATTCTCTGTAAAATGTGCTGTACTTTGAGCGCCCTAGAAAACAAACTGCATCACAATGGCTTAAATCTCAGTCCATTGTAGTATATCGACATCATAAATAATAGAGAGCAGGCAGATATCGCTGCGGGCTTCATCTGCATAACGCATCTGAGCTCGGTATAATGTGTTCGACTTGTCACTTTTAGCACAGAAGAGAGGCCATAAAGCTAACAGCTGACTAACACACATCAGCCCTACTTCCACTTCCAGGGGGGCGAACGCTCATTAAGCCATCTTAGCCCTGACTTTTAAAACCCATAACTCTTACAAATGTAAAAAAGTTGCCACAAAAGATTAAGCACATAATATATGTCAAAGGATCGTTTTTCACGCACCCCCCAACCCCCCCGCAACTCCCGCTCCCCGCCGCCGCCGCCGCCACACCAAAATTCGGGTTTCTTTTCTAGCCCCTCGGGCTAGAGGAGAGAGAATAAAAAATCTGTTGTTCGGATAAAACCCAGTGAAATATCGTCGTCTCGGCATCGAGAAGGGGACTGTTACCATCACTTCTGGTTCGGAGTCCATGAGCTGACCCCAGGAGGGTGGTCAGCCTTTCTCCCCGTCTCCCCGGCAGACCAGCTCGAAGAGAAACAGGGAATCCGCCAGCCCCCACCGGGACGGCGTGCACACGGGCCGTCAGGTCAGTCATAGCAGCCTTGATGACTGGCCCGCCACTTACCTGCCTCGGTTTCCCTGTCGGGCCCCGCCGTTCCGTTCCCGATGGCTCTGCAAGTCCGGGCTCGGTCCCCTCTGGGGTTGCTTCTGGCAGACGTTGTTGAGTTGCCCTTGTGTTGTTCTTCCTTCTGATCGGTGCTCTTGTGTTTTAGAGCAAAACTTGAAAACATGACAGTGTGTCCTCTTTTGTAATGACGGCTGAGCCTTTTTAAAGGGATCAAGGCTGTGGGGCCAAAGAAGAAGAAAAAAAGATATTTATACTCGGACTCGGAGCAGATGTGATCCCATGGGAGGCGTTCTGGTGGCTAAAGGAGCATTGTGACCTCTTCCCCCGGGGGCTGTGATGGAAATAGGACAAGGTTGTGATGCCTCATGACAGTCACTTCTTTACAAAATATGCTTTAAATCATTTTTCTTGGTGCCCATAAGAAAAATAAATGGTCGATGGTGGCCGGGACGGTGGGATGAAACGGGAAGGTTTTCCTAGCGGTCGTAATTCCCTCGAGCGAAACAAGCTAGAGCCTCAGCCTCGAATCATGAAGAAGGAGCTGAACCAACCTCCGGAAAGTAAACTTAGAGGGGGAACAACAACAAAAACCAAGGACTTGCCTCGTAGAAACGGGGAGTAGGTCCACAAATCGCGTGATGCTCTGGAGAGAAACATCGTTTGCTTCTCTGGTCCGTACAGGACTTGTCGTGTGTGTGTGTGTGTGTGTGTGTGTGTGTGTGTGTGTAAGACAGACAGACCAATGCACTGAGACAGAACGGCTTTCATTGCCACCCGCGGTGCTTGTGGGTGAGGCATGAAAGAAGGCTTGGTTTCGTCGGACGGGGGTGGGGGCCTCGAACAGTGAGACGCTTTGCCACGGCCACAATGACAATTTGTTTTTGCAGAAAGTCCTCATGAAACTCCCATGTGGGCCGCAGGCATCGCCGCTACCTCGGGATCTCGTGGAGGCCGCCCGGCAGGCCCCGCGCGCTCGGCCCCACTGCGGGGGCCCGAACCGGCGTCGCGTTCAGCCCTTCCTCTCCAGGACTTCGTGTCTGCGCACCCGGCCTCCTGGGCTTCCTCTCTCCCCGCTTCCACGCCACGGCCGGTGTGCCCGGGTCTTTCCCCGGCTCCCAGGCTTACCCTCCAAAGTCACTCGCGACTGGTTTTTTTATCTCCCTCACTCGCGGGATTCCTGAACCCCCTTCCCCTGCTTGCTCCAGCCTCTGGCCACCCTGGTCAGGCAGGGGTCCCTGTCCCTCCCAGTCTGTCCCCATCTCCGTTCAGGCCACTGCTCTGCCTCGGAACACTCACCTATAGAAGGGCCTCTCCCCGTCCTTCCGGACCCAACACGAACCCCACCACCTCCCCCAAAGACGTCACAGACCCCTGCTTGAAGTGCAGCTCTCCCGCACACTTTAAAGTTTTATCAATACACGTCAATACGAGCTTTCGGACTGGATAATCGAATTAATCCTGCTCCTCAGAGCGCGCTGGTTATCCAGCATCACCAGGAGGCCGTTCTCTGAGTCTGTTCATCACCCAGACCCCAGCCTCACATGGTGTTACTGGGTGGTGTTACTCCGCGAGAGTGTTGTGCTCACGGAAGCGGTGATGTGCCGTCAATGGCAATTCTTGGATTTCACACAAAATTTTAAGATCTGTGCGTGCCGCTGGATGCACGTATACTCTGTCCCTTTTCAGTGCTGCCCGGAATCCCACGGTATGCGATCCCCCGTGAAGGATGGCCAAGGTTGCCTGTACGTCCCCCTGGGACAACCACGACCACCATAATCCTCCTCAAAGTGTGTCCGTTTACAGAACTCTCCAGTAAGTTCGCCGAGACACATTGCAGGAGATTTTGTGGGGGCGTAAAACATAAATTATTTTCAGTAACTACTGCAGATTGCTTTCCGAATTGCAGTGAATGTCACCGTCCACCCGTAGCATGTGAGTGTCCTCGTCTCCAGGTGTCCTCGCCAATACTTACTGTTACGCGCCTTTCTAGTTTTTGCTGTCTGATGGGATAAGACTGTTGCTGGTTGACCGTTGTTCTGAGTTTCTGACTTCTTGTTGATTTGTGGGAGTTTTTGTGTGTCCTCTCTATGTCACTTGTGATTCTTAGATGCTCAAATCTCTTCTTCCCAATGTATCTCCATTAACTCTTCTTCCCAATGTATCTCCATTAACTGTCTAGAGCGACCTTTATTAAGATCTTCTCTATTCTCCAGTGAGATACACGCACTCTTGCGGTCTCACATTTAGATCTGGCTTGGGAGGTCTTGCTCTCAATTTTATGTTTTCTCAGACTCATTTTATGTTTTCTTTTATGAAAACCTTCATGTATTTTTTTTTTCATTTTCAGGTCTTTAACCCATCCCATAAAACGTTTCCACCTTCCCCAGAGCTTGTCTTGAGTTTTATCTCCATCCATGGCCTCTGTGAGATTTGGAGGCAAATCTTGGATAGAAAACCATCAAAGCCCCGGCTTTGCCTAGCCTCAGCCTGGCTGGCCCACTTAGCTCTGCCCACACAGACTCTAGTCCTTCCCTCCTTTCTCAGCAGAAGAGGCGTCACTCCTCCTGGGCAGACTCAGGACTTTGTGCACGGAGTTCCACATCCCATCTCATCCTTCCTCCCCAGTGACCTCTCCGTTCTTGGGAGCTCGGTCTGCCTCTCAGCACGTAGTATGCTCTCGTGTCTCCCGATGCCATAGGGAAAAGTCGTTCCACCTCTGCTCCTAGATCTTTGTCCTCAGGCCCCTTGTCTCCGAGCCCCACACACTCGTCATCCTTGCCTTGCAGCTGGTCTACCTCCGCCCAGGGAGGTCTCAGTGGTCCCCGCTGGAACTTTACAAATGCCCTTCTGATTTTTTTTTTTTTATGCTTTGTGACATTCTCTCCTCATCTTCTTCTTAGCTCTCAACTCCCAGATCTCTTTCAGTGACCTTGCCTTCCAAGGCTTTATTCTCACTTGCCCAGGGATACTTCACCCATACCCATGGTTTTCACAACCACGTTGGGGATGGTGTTGGTGCTGGAGCACCGGTCAGATCCATCATGTCCTACAGCCCACGTGATGGTGTATCCATTCCAGGCCTCTCCCTGGAGCATCCGATCTATGTCCTACAGCCAACATGGCATTCCGCCCCCCACCACCACCACTGGTGTCTTAAGAGCACCGAAAATTAAAAATAGGCCAAACTGAACTTAACTTCTTTCCAATCTATGCGTCCTCTGCCGATTCTCTGGTTTTCTAAATGACATCACCAATGATCTCAGATGGGCTGCTGGGAATTTTTCTAGCTGGACTTTAAAAGCCAAGGAGTTAACTTGATTACCAAGTAGCCATTGAATATACCATCATCTCTGCTTTCTCTCTTTCCCCCAACCTTTTCCCACTCCTATATTCCCGTACTCACAACTCAGCCAGCTACCAAAGCCAGAAATCAACAAATGTCCCAGACTCTTCCTTTGCCAAGTGCTACATATTTTACCTCTCGAAAGACTGGCCCAGTCTGTCCCTTCCTCTGCATCAAAGCAGCCTCTGTTGTAATTCTCCACTGTCCTCTAACTCGGTGCTTCTCAGACCTAAGTGTGCAGCAGGCCTGCCCGCAGAGTTTTATTTTTTTTCATCACAGAGCGTGGACCTTCACCCCAGAGCTTCTGACCCGTCAAATCTTGAGTAGAGCCTGAGAATCTGCCTTCCTACCCAGTTCACTTCTCCTGGGAGCTGGGGTGAAGCTGGGGCTGCTGGTCAGGACGGCACTTTGAGAACCATGACCTCAACCCATCTGCCGTCCATCCGCGGACTCATTCAGCAAGTTGTCACTGAGCTCCGTGTCTGGGCACCGATCCCAGGGCTGGAATTCAGCGTTGAACAAAACGAAGTCACGCATGGGGGGGGGGGCAGACAATGAACAAATTAATGGGTAACATGATGGCTAGAGTGATAGCCAAGAGCAAACAGGGAGGCTGTAGGGGCAGAAGAGCTATGTTGGGGAGAGGTGTTTAGGGAAGGCTTACTGTGTAAGCAGGATGGCAGCAGGCACCTGAAGGGGACAGTATCAAACAGAGGGAGCTGCAGATTCTTCTCATTGATCATCCTGAGACGCTGTCCTCAGTGTGCCACTCCCCTGACAGAATAAAGGCGGCCATGTCTGACTGCCATCCTTGGCTCTCCACCAACTGCATCACGCTTGCCCATCCCCTTATCCCTTTCAGCCTGACCCGACCCTGCCTGGCTCCCTCTCCTGGCCTTTCCTGCCATATCAGGGCGGTCACAGGGTCCTCTTCGTGTTGTTCCTTGCCCAGAACACGTTTTCCCTCATTTGCCTTGGGTCCAGCTCCAGGACCACCTTCTTCCAGTACCACGTCCTCCATGAACCTTTCCCCAGTTCTCCCGTTTACCAGTGTCCTCTTCCTTATCGTTCCAGGAACGTTTTTCCCAAAAGTGGTCCCTAACCTCATGACGTGCCGTGGTTGTATGTCCCTTGCCTGTCTCAAATCCATATTCCAGGGAGGATACAGGAGACATTGGGCGCACAAAGGGCGAAAACATTTCTCTTGCTCCTTGACTTCTCCAGGGGGCAGGTCTCTTGTGTTTCCTACACGCTGGTGGCTTCCGCCGTCGCTAAAGGAGAAAGTAAAGGCCGTGGCCCCGCTGGGATACTGAAGTCATTTCTGGAATTCTGTATCTGTCCCAGCTCCCTCTGTGTGCCATTACCAAGATAATTGAGTTGGAAGTAGCAACATTTCCTTCATCTTCCTTCCTTCAGGCTCACAAGCGTTTTTTCACCCAAAGGGAGGGAGATTAATTGACTTCTTTTATCTTCCATTCAAATGAGGCTTTCATGTGAATCACCCTCGAGCCCCCCCCCCAAACCCGGCCCTCCTAATCTCCCCTGCTTTGTTAGGGGCCGCAGGTAGAAAGGACAGCACCTCAAACTCCCAGAGCCCCACGACCTCACCAGGTTTCCCCCTTCCCACTTTCCCTCTAAACAACTCGGACCGGGCATGACAACAGCTCGGGTGGGGAATGTCACAGGGGGGGCGAGGCAGATCCAACCGGAAGCCGCACCAGCCACTGAACTCGCCACACACCGCCAGATGGCCTGGTGCAGCAACAGCCTTTCGGAATTAATAACTCTCCCTCCAGAGGGCCAGCTTCATTCAGGAACCATTTCACATTTTCCAGCTAAGTGTGGGTCCCCCCCCCATAGTGTTTTCTGGCCGCTCTGTTCTGGGGAGACCGTGGGGCCCGCTCGTGAAGGCGAGGGAGATGTCTCTTGCTCCCTCCACCTTTCTTTGCCTTTGGCTTCTGACAGTGCAGCTTTTAATCTAGAAATTATGGTAACTTGTATGTGCATTTTGAGAGTATATCATTGCTGCATTTAATTAACGGTTATTAGCGTTAGCGTACTGCGCCGTATTCTATGTCACAAATCATCCAGTCTCCCAGAGCACTTACAGCAATTAAGAACTCCATCACACCTTCTGTACAGTCATTTGGTACTTTTCCAGGTCTTTTCAAAACTGGAAATTACTAATCAAATCATTTCTGCTCTGTGACTCGGTATCGTTTATTCCATTCCTAATGATGTGCGACTTTTTTTCCTTTGGCCGCGAACAGAGGCATCCTTGCGTCGAGCCATTTCGCACCGCCGTCATGCTTTAGCGAGGCGGTAATGAACTTGCGGGAGGAAGCCAGGCTTTGGTCCTCCTTGCAGAGCGCCGTCTTTCCGCTCCTGCTGTTGGGTGATTGAATTTTGAAACTGTAAAATGCATCGACAGACCCACCAACCTGACTCGCCAGGGCCACCGCCATCACGGTTTACCTTCAGTGCGGAGCTCAGTGCGACCGCCGCCTGATCGATTTGTCATCCCTCTAAATGGAAACTAATTACTTCCCAGGGAAAGATCGCAGGCAGATCCCAGCCTCGCCGCGGCGGCCCTCCGCGGTGAGGTGAAGGCAGAGGCCGCGGGGTCTCACCGAGGGGGCTGTTCCCCTCTCTGCCGAAATCACATTGGGAAGAATTTTTATTCTCTCCGGCAGCCGTGAGCTTGCCATCACGTGCACTGAGGTCAGCCGTCAAGGGCGCATCTCCCTTCCCGGGTCACCTGGACGGGCCTGAGTCCAGTGTCAGGGCGGGCCGACCGCCAGCGTTCTCCAGAAACACCCTGGCGGGCTTCTGAGGGTGTTTGGGTGAAGACGAGCCGGCCTGCTGGCAGGGCGGCCCGTCCCTCCAGCCCCCCAAGGGGAATCTCTTTCTCCCCCTGCCCGAGAACGCCGGCCTGGAATCCTCCCCAGCACGACTGAACCGTTGCCATGCGTGCGGCCGCAAACAGACTGCGCCGCGGACAGCTGTAGGCAAGATTGACTTAGAGACGCTGCCAGGAGATCCAGGCCGAGCAAGGCTGCGCCTCCAGGCCCGCGGGAGCGCCAGGGCCCTGGCTCGGGGTGGTGGCGCTGGGGCTGGGCCAGGCCAGCCAGCTCGGAGGCTGTCGAACAATCTGATCACGGGAGGCCTTGCCAGTTGCCCACCTTTGCCCATTCTGGATGCTGTCTGCATGTCAGGCTGTCGGCTGGCTGACCAGTCTGGGGCTCGGGGCCGATCCCGCCACCTCTGGGGTCTTGAGCCTGGCCCTCGAGAGGCCTGTTCCTGGGCGCTCTCCCAGCAGCGGTCAGCCGAGACGGAGCAGAGAGGCCGCGTGCTTCGGCAGCCGATGGGAGGCATTGGACTGGGGCTCTGTGGTGGGGCCCCGAAGCTTACGTAGAGGAGCCCAGAGCCCAGTAATTGCCCATCCCAAAACCCCCTTCCACTTCAGGACTCGCTTCTCATTCTCACCACCTGGCAGGGGAGCCGCGGAAGCTCCTGGTGTCTCTGTGGTCCGTCCGAGCTGGGATCAGGCCCCCAGACTTCGCCGGGCCTTGGCTTTCTTCCTCCTGGTACCGTTGACTACGCTTGGATGAGTTGGCTCTGAAATATAATAAAAACCCAGAAAAACAGCCCAGCTTGGTCGGCTCTGCTTGCAAGTGAGAAAGAGGGGTGCCTCCTTGAAATTGATGCTGCTTTGTTATTCCCTCTCTGTCACTGTGCAAACCCAGGACAGGGCATCTGGGCTCACAGTGTCTCTCCCGTGCCGAGTTTCCTGGGACCTGCGCTTCAGTGAGCAGGCAGGGACCACCAACTGGGAGAGAGACTGGTTTTCACTATCATAGCTGCCTCCTGACCCCTCACTCACCTGCACACCTGCCCTCTCCTTCCGCCTCCCTAGTCCCTGCTGTGAGCCTGCCAGGAAACGAGGGGACGAGAGACGCAAGGGCTATGCTGCAGACACGTGGGACCTGTGCGTTAGAATGGAACATTGGCCTCTCTCTGGAGCCCAGAACGTTCTCTGTGCTCTAGCTGCAGACAGCATAGTGGAAGACACCAGGACGTTGGGAAGCCTCTGTGCTTCTTAGTTTCATGGAGATTCCAGCCATTGCCTGGCCAACAGTAGCCGTTCAGGGGGTGGCACGCGGTGGCCCGGTGAAGTGGGTAGATGGCCGAACCATGATGGCTTGTGTGTTGAGCGTTGGGGAGCCCAGGGAAGTACTTGGCCTTTCTTTGTCTCCCGTTTTCTCACTTCTATGATGGCAGTAATGATAGTACGTGCTTCCCCCTGGGTTCTGGTAAGAGTTAAAGGAGTCTAGATCCATGTGATTTAGATCCTAGATCAGAACCCAGGTAGTTCCTGCTCTGCCCTAAGCCCAGGATGGATGTGAGTTGCTATTGTTACAGTTGGTGTCCTTGTAATCACCCCCACCGTATGACCTCCGTTTCCTGCATCCCGTGGTGCCACCGGCCCACCGAGTCCCCTCCACGGAGGCACTCGGCCTCCCCAGATCTCGTGTTCCTCATCTGCAGCGTGAGAGCGAGAAGGCACTGGGCTGAGTCCGGCAACAGTGCTTTCGGGTCTGCGATGGGCTCACAGGTCCGTCGTCTGTGTGGTCTGTGTGTGCTCCGCATCGGGTTTTGTGGTCTTGAATGGAGTTTATATACTCAGATCGTGACGCACAAGCACCATCGCATGCTCTGATGGAGAGACGTGACGCACAAACCAGGAAGTCGGGGAGAGGAATGGAAGGAACATTTGGAAGGAATCGATAGGCCAGTGTGCTGACGTGAGCTTATTAAGATAATCCCTCTGCGTGATGGAAGAGAAGACCTCTCTGGAGGAATGTGGAGAGTTCAGTTTAGGGACGTACCTTTCCCTGTTGACCTAAATCTCAGATTTTGCTTATGTCCACGTGAGCTTACAAAAAGCAGCAAACATGCCAAAGTGAGGAGAATAAACATTGCGTACGCAGAAGCATGCATGGGGTCTCTGGGGTCGCAGGGCCCGGCCAGTGCGTTATTTAGTCTGAGAATGTCCTGGGTAGGGGTTAGGGGGGCGCGGGGTGGTCATCAGAGGTGACCTGTGTGTCAGATTTCCCATAGCTTGACAGTGTGCCTCAGCCCTCTGGTGCCTGGGTTCTTAGCACGTTGGCAATCAGGAACTTCTCAGGCACAAGTGACGGAACTAAAATGGCTTAAACAGGTGGAGAATTACTAGTCCCATACGGGGCTGGTTCATTCAGCTGGGTATGTATATTGGGGCCCTGGGTCGGCTCCTGTTCTCTTAGCTTTCTCAGCGTGGCTTCACGATGACGCTGCCGTTGCCAGTCGCCATTTTCCAGAGAAGCCACGCTCAAGGACAGGAGGCAGGAGGAAGGTGCTTTTCCTCATCAGTCTACATTTTTATGAGAAAGACTTTATTTGGCAGGAGCCCCCCAGCAAACGTCTTCTCAGGTCTCATCGACTAGAACTGGGTCTAGTCCCTGCTCCTAAAGCAAGCGCTGGCAAAGGCGGACCGGATTCCCGAGGTCGGTCTCTGCCCCTGTCATGGGGGAAGGCTACACGGTGCCATCTGGTACTCAAAATTGGGGTTCGTTGAACTCAATGGCATTTTACTGGGATGACCACCAGGGTCGGCCTAGGACCTTAAGGGTCGTTGATTCTGACCAGCCACTTTGGAGATTAGGAACAGAACCTCTGTGAACCTCAAAGCATGTGAAGCGATTAGTAGCAGACCTGGGACTAGAACCTCTTTCTTCTCACTGTCATCCCCATGCCGGGTTCCTCCTGGTCCCATTTCAAATGCTTCACATGGAACACACAACGATCACAGGTTTCAATGCATACCGTTGCCACTAATAACGGCCTTGCGGATCTCTACCGAGAATGTTGTCTGTCATTCCCAGCTAGACTCCCTCTTCCGGCTTCTCTGACCATTAAACAGCTGTTTCATCAGATTCATGCTATGCACGAGGCAGACATACTCTTGGAAGTCCTTGTCCTCAAGAAGTTTTCAGTCTAGACAAGAAGGCGCATCCTGGACCCATGACAGCAACGCACAGAGTCGTAGTGCCGGTTAATTGATCAGTGACCTGGGTTCCGGTCAGGGCTGAGGACGGAGGAGAGGCGTTCAGTTAACAGAGAGGAGGGGGGAGGAAGTTTAAATGAGATGACGATGATGATAGTAATGACCACAGCGTCTGTTAAGCACTTACTGTTTCCAAGACAAAGTTCTCTACATGTTGTAACTTATTTCATCCTCACACAGACCCCCAAGATGCAGTTTATTAATTAAAAAAAAAAAGAAAAGGTCACTTGGGTGGCTTAATCATTTGAACTTGGTTTCGGCTTAGGTCGTGACCTTGGGGTCCTGGAATGGAGCCCCACGTTGGACACCGTGCTCTGCATGGAGTCTGCTTGGGATTCTCTCTCCCTTCCCTCTTCTTCCCCTCCTCTCCTCACATGCACTCTTTCTAAAGTAAGTAAAATCTTATATACATAAACACACACACACAAATAGACCTTGCGTCTGAAGGTAACGAGATGGAGAGTTAGCTAACTTCCCAAGGTCAGTAAGTCAGTAAGTGGAAGAGCAGGGCTCAGGGAGCACGGCTTGGTCTCCGCTTACGCTCACGTACAGGCTTCACGTGTACGCTCGTCCTGGCTTCACGTAGGCAAACTCATGACATAGGGAAGGTTGGGGCTTTGTAAGGGAACTTCTGTATATTGATTTAGCTGAAGGTAGGCTTTATATATATAGTAAGATGTCGTGGGAGATTAGGTAGGCAAAATTTTCACTAAACTCAGTAGTGCCTGGAACTTGGTCTGGCCGTCTGGGTCCCAGAAAAACACTGACGAACACATATGTCCACAGAGAGGACATAAGCATGACTTATAAATGGGGCTTCTCCCTCATACTTTTATTCTTCCGTTTGGGGAGAAAGAGATGTTTATGTGTATCCATGAGCAGTGAAGACGCCGCCGATCACTATGATCGTATGGTATGTGTCAGAAGGCATCATAACTGCGCGTTGCCCTGATCCCATGTGTGTGCCTGTGCTGGGGTGTCTGTGGGAAACTGTCAATGCCCATTTACTTACGATTGACCAGGTGGTGGTCGACAGCTTCAGCACATCCCCTGTTTCTCTAAGTAGGATTCAACTTGCGATCACAGTAACCAACACACTGCCTCACGTTTTGAGGTGGAAGCTAGAGGCCCGTAGTTAACTGCAACATGCGCTTTGTGCTCCGTGGAATTCAGTCATAGCGCAGGACCCTGACTTCACCCTCCCTGGTTTTTGTTCCTTTGTTTTCGTTTTTAGAGTTTAACGATTTAGACCACTTGAGATATTAAAATGGGATTTACAGGACGCCTGGGTGGCTCAGTCGGTTAAGCCTCTGCCTTCGACTCGGGTCATAATCCCAGGATCCTGGGATGGAGACCCGCGTGGGGCTCCCTGCTGACCACGAAGCCTGCTTCTCCCTCTTCGTCTACTCATGCTCTCTCTTGCATGCACGCTATTTCTCTCTCTCAAATAAATAAATAAAATCCTTAAAATGGAATTTACTTGACAGGTAGAGAGAACAGCGTTGTTACTATGTAAACATGAGGAATTCAGAATATACTGATTATAGGGGTACCTTGCTGAAGATGGAGTCCCCAAGGTCATATGAAAGAACACTAAGACAGACATCCTCAAGATAGGCCCAATTAGAAAATGAGCCACGTTATAGAAACCTAGAGTGGCCCCGAATTTAAAGAATGGTTTTATTGGTGGTGTCTGTATTGGTGATCTCTCATTTACTCCTGGATATCTAGATCTGTCCTGATCTAGATTTTGACAGTGGTAGACTGTTTTGCCAGCCTGTTGGCTATGTCCGGCCTGATACCCAGATTCCTTTTTCTAGTGTAGATACCCTGTCGTAGTATAGTTGACATAACAACGCTCCTGTCTCATCTAACTAAAATGCTTAAAAATTTAAAGATCACACCATCTCTCATGCTTTCTGTTTCTTCCCTGGAAATCCAACTATTCGATATATTTCAAATGGCTTCCGGCAGATGCTTCCCGCTGGATACCTGGTTCTCTTACCACTTCCGATAGGTCAGTCTGTGAACTTGGGTGAAGTACGTTAACCTCAATGATTCTCAGGTCCCTCTAGACTTCCGTCCTGTCACGTGCCCTCCCACCGTTGCAGTTCAAATCCTACCCCTCTCTGAAGGCTCGTTTCAAACGCTGCTTCCGGAAGCTCTCCTCGATATTGCTTCCTCTTCATTTCCCCCGAACTGGCAATATCTGTTGGCATTGTTTCCTGCCCTCCTGACGTGTGTGCTCCTTGAGAGTCAAGGTTGTGTCTGGAACCTTCAGTTATCTCTGTGTTCCAGAATTTTCCACAGTAAGGACTCACATGTTGAAAGGATGACTAGATCAGTCAGTCCTGAGATCATGGACTGGATTTGTTTCTTTAAAATCACTAATTCAGACCGCGTCTCTACTAAGGTGTTGGTCCCACTGGGGCATTGGAATCAATTGTAAGTGTATTGTAGTAATCGGTTATCCGTGATGGTTAGGACTTGGAAATTTGCAAACTATTTCCTCTTTTTATAAATTACAGTGATTCTCTTCAGTAATATCCTTTAATTATGATAATAATATTATCATCCCCCTGTGTTAATACTTCAACAGGACTTTCCCCCTTGCACTGTGATTTGTTTCTTGAATTGGAGAGAAAGCAGAATTAGAGTCAGGACCCAGGAAATTATATGTAATCCGCAGCCTATCTTTTCTGTGCCACAACCCATAATAAGCTAGAAATCATTGTTAATGGTTGCAGAACTATGGAATTACTACAGTGCTTTACTACTCTGCAAGATGTGGGAGCATGGTCAGAATGAACATTATCTGTCAATTTAGGGAAGGAATAACCATTATTTTAAACCAGGGTCAGCAAACATTTCCTGAAAAGGTCTAGACAGTAAATATTTGGGGCTGTGGTGCCACGCAGTCTCTCAGCAGCTCCCCAACCCTGCTGGTGTCACACAAAAGCAGCCAAAGACAACACATAAACTATTGGACCTTACTGTGTCCCAATAAAACTTTATTTACAAAAGCAGGTGTTGAGCCACAGGTCTGTTCAGAGCCACAGAGCACACAGAGGCGTATCAGTGCTCCTGGTTACGTCTTAAAAATTGTGCTAATCATGTGTGTTCTGCTTCTCAGTAATGGCTGCATTCCTGCAAAGCGAGGAAAACAATGGGGTGGGGGACTTGCTTCCTTATTAGCAAGAACATACAGTATTACATATCTCAGCGTTAACAGTCTCTAGACCTTCTCAGCGTAGGAACTAAGACTGAATTCTGTTCATGGGTCGAAGGCTGCCACGGAGGACACTTCTTCAGGGGAAGGTGAGGAGGGCCTGATAAACCTTCTTACCTGCCAAGAAGTTTGCTTTTGTGGCATTACCCTCGGCGCATTATTTTCTGGCTTGGTGGTTTCTCTCAGTGGGATACTCGGGCTCTGCCTTCCTGTTTGGCATTTTTGCTGATAATTACTTGAAAAACCGTCACTTCTCTTTTTAAACTACCGCATGGAGGCATTGCCTTTCTTCTTGACAGTCAAGAGGCCAACAAATGCGACCACGTGAAATAAACTCTGAAAACAGGGCCTCGAGCGCGCTGCACGTGAACTTGATGTAATTAGTCCCCGGAGTCTGGACGCCCACCATGGATGTCTTAGAACCCAAATTCGAAATGGTTTTGTCACCGTCTGTGGTGGGAAACTGTCACCCTGGCAGGGTCCCACGCACTGGGGACATCCGTGCTGTCAGATTATCTGAATGGTGCCTGTAAGTCTGGCCGTGGCCCACTTCCTTGCCCTCAAAGCTCAGGCCCTCTCCAGGGCCCCTTGGGACAGGAAGTGTGTTCCCCCGGAGCAGTGGGGATATGACCCTCCCCGTCCCCGGCCAAGACCGTGCCCTACTCCGGAGGCTCTTCTGAGTCACGTGCCAAGTCTCTGTGCTGTCAGTCATGGGCTGGTGCCCCACATGTTCCTCTTGTCGCAGCCGTCCCCTTTCATGCTGACACACAGCTTGAGCACCTGGTTATCTCCTTTGGCCCCTTGAACCGACTAGGACTAGAGCCCTGTCATCTCGGCACGTTACAGAAAATCGCACTAAATATGACTTTAGAAAAGAGATCCTGGGGGGCGCCTGGATGGCTCAGTGGGTTAAGGCCTCTGCCTTCAGCTCAGGTCATGATCCCAGGGTTCTGGGATCGAGCCCCGCATCGGGCTCTCTGCTCAACCAGGAGCCTGCTTCTCCCGCTCCCACTCCCCCTGCCTGTATTTCCTCTCTCGCTGCCTCTTTCTTTCTGTCAAATAAATAAAATCTTTTAAAAAAAAAAAAAGAGAGAGAGAGAGAGAGAGCTCCTGATCTCCCATGACAAGCCTGTTGTAAAGGCTTAGTGTCGTCACGGAGGGCGTGGCCTCTTCTCATCTTTCTACCCTGCCATCTTGATATTTGGGGAATGACATCCCTCACAGAAGCAAGATGGCTGCAGAAACTCCAAGCAGAATGTCACCTCCCCACGCGGCCCCACACCACGCAGGAAGGAAGGAGCGGGGAGAAAATAGGGGCTCTTCTTTACGCTTTCCACTTCAGCGGGGAGAGTGTTCCAGAAGCCTCCGGTGTCCTCCTTTTTGAGTGTACTGGCTAGAAAAGCATCACTTGGCTTCTAGCGTAGGGGAATGAGATGGCCACAATTGGCTTGGACAAGTCATAGCTCCCCTGGTGCTGGACATGTACCATAATTAGGGTTCTGTTGACAGAGGAGAAAAGGGAATGGCTTTGGGTAAGCAGCCAAATGTGTCTGCTGCCCCTGACCTAACCCCCTGCCCCCCAGTTGGTGGCTAGAGCACCTTTGGCTTTGACCCACAAATTAAAGCCTGGCCAAGAGTCTACTGTCTGTGGATAGTTCTCTGGAATTATTGCCAGCGGTCTTTCCTGATCATTAGCAGACATCTGGATTCCCCATCCGTGATGTTTCTACCTGGCAAGACTTAGGATGCCTATTAGGATCCAAGCTTGCTGGGTCTTTTGGATACGATGTCTTATCCACCTGGCAGACTCTGGTTGGTGCTCTGCACCTTGATCTAGCCCTTCCGGGGTATAGATCAGCCACTTTGGGACCCTTGATGCATTTTAAAAAGTAATTTCACCTTTCATAGTGCAAATCATAAAACGTCTGCATTTTTTCCGTGGTGGCACAGATAACGTGCCTTGGTATTACTTTGATGGGCTATTCTAAGTAATAGAAAAGAATTTGAAAATTCAAGTAAGTTGAAGGGGTTCTTCCCTGCCCATCCTAATTTCATGCTATAGTTTAAAATGTGATGTAATTCTGTGATTTAAACGACTGGCTCTTGTTTTTTTGAGATTACATGCATAAGATGGTAAGAAATTGTTTAGGAACTATAAGGGTCCATTTCCTCTTGCGAGAGGCCCAGTAGAACTAACTCTTTTTTTTTTTTTAAAGATTTTATTTATTTATCAGAGAGAGAGAGGGAGAGAGAGCGAGCACAGGCAGACAGAATGGCAGGCAGAGGCAGAGGGAGAAGCAGGCTCCCTGCCGAGCAAGGAGCCTGATGTGGGACTCGATCCCAGGATGCTGGGATCATGACCTGAGCCGAAGGCAGCTGTTTAACCAACTGAGCCACCCAGGTGTCCCAAACTCTTAAATACAAACTCTTAAATACTCTGTAGTTTTAGAGAGATTGAGAATTTGCAAATCTCTTTAATCCCTATTTTTTTTTAATAGTTTCCATACCTGCTATCCCCATTTTACAGATAAAGAGGTGAGGCTGTAAAAATTAAGGTAACTTGGATGGGTCCTAGCAGTCTTCACATAGTTGGTGCTGCAACTGGCCCTTCTGAGCCCACTTCTGAGGCCCTTTCCTCTTTCTACCCTAGAGGTCCCATGGCCATGTACAGTAGGAGTAAAGAAGACCATTCATGTCTGTGGATAGCCCAGCCATGCTCTCTGCTCATTTCGACCTCTGCTACTCTGCCCAGACTTCTTCCAAAATTTCCTTTCTCTCCTTGGTGCAGTTTCCACTAAGAAATAGCAAATGCAAGCGAAGTGGCTATCATAGGTTCAACCATAAGTGACCAAGACCTTAAAATAATAGTGGCTTGAAAGTTTTTTTCACATGGAAAAGTCTGGATGTAGGCATTGCAGAACCCTGTCCCTCTGATCCCTCTGGGACTGAGTCTTCTTCCAGCTTTATGCTCCATATGGCCTTCTTCTCATGGTTCAGAATGGACCCTCAGCGAGCCATCAACCTTCCAAGCAGCAGGGCAGGTGGAGGGGAGACAGACAAAAAGGAAGAGGGCTAGGGGCGAGGATCAAGAGTCAGGGTCCTAGAAGCTGCTGGAAGTCTACCACAGGGCCTCTCCTAGCTTCATGGAAGACTGGGAAATGTGTTTCTGTTTTGGATGACTACGGGGGATTAAAATTCTAGTACCATGGAGGAGAGGGAGGATAGCGAATAGGAGACTACTACAAGAGCTTGCAGAAAGTGCAGAAAAGCAGCAAATGTAGCCTGGACTGCCATTAGGAAACCATTCCATTAGGAAGCTATTATTGGTATCTTTTGTGAAAGATACCTGAAATTTCTGTTTATTCATTCATTCATTCAACAGATACTTATTAAATACTCAGTATATATCAGTCACTGTTGTAGATACTGAGGACATACTTGGGGAAGAGGAGTTGTTCTTTGGTCAAGGAAGGATTCTCCCAGGGGTGACAGCTGAACAGCAGAAGGATGTGGACAAGTGATCCATAGAAAGATCTGGAGTGAGAAATGTTCTAGGCAGAGGGAAGAGTAGGTGAAAAGGCCCTGAAGTACAACTACATTTGGTGTGTCCAGGATCTGTGGATATGCAAAGGCAGATGTGTGGTTGGAGCAGCAGGACCCACGGGAGCATGGTCAGAGGCAAAGTCGTAGAGGTCGCCAAGGGTAGACCCCACAGGGCCTAATGAACCATAGTAAGGAGGTTGGGATTCACTCTCAGTGTTCTAGGAAGCTGTCAGATGGCTTTGATCAGGGGCGTGATGTGGTTATGTTTGGATATCCCAGCTGGTAGGCAACCCAATGTCACAGATCTGTTGGGCTCATCAAGGAAGGTCCTTACTTCTCTGGGGCCCTTGCCTTCCTGCCAGTGACCTTGCTTCGTTCTTGCATTAAAATAAGTTATAATCGACCTTGAACCTACACCACAGGGAGACATTGCTCTGAGACAGCCATGCAGTTAACAAGCATCGCCCACCAAGTGTTGAGTTTCAAGACCCAGATTTCACACACATCCTAGAAGCAGGTGTGTGGTTCATGCTGGGACTCAGTCCTGTCTACATTCAGAATCCCAGAAAGATTCCAGGAACGTTCTCAGGGACGAGGACCATCGAGACCAAAAGCCGAGTCCTGCCAGTGACTCTTCCTGAGACTCCTCAGGTGCTTTGCTCATCTGCCTCTGACGGTTTCCCTGTGGCTTTCTGATGGCATTCCGTGGTTTGCCCGACTGTCCCTTCTGGTTTTGTAATGTCAGGACAAAGCCCAGGGATGAGCAGGATGTGGTTGCCCGGCGGCATCCGTCGCAGATGTCCTCGGCGTGTGTGGGCTGCAGTCGGCCCACACTCGCCGCCCGCTTCCGCGGCTCCACGTGCAAGGACGCCTTAGGCAGGAAGGTCCCAGCGACGTGGCGAACTAGAATCCGCTGCTTTCTTCCAAAGAGGCAGGAGAGCTCCTTCGTAGCAGACTGAGTTGTAGAGTCTCTCTGGCATGCAAAACACAGACCTTTGTATTAGAAGTGAAATATTTAGATCGGGATCATTATGGAGCTCTTTTTACAGCAAGGCAGGCCTGATAAACAGAGGGAGCAGGGCGAGGAAGCACAAAGGAGGTAATAATATCTGATTAGCTAAGCAGCTGGATAACTGAAGGAGAATTTGTTAAAAACCTATCAAGACATCAACGCTAGATGTGAGTTGTTCTGTCAGCCCAGGCCACTTGTGGAGCTGTCTCCGGAATATTACCAGTGTCTAATTGGCTGCTGTTTTTTTCCCCTCGCACCGCGTCCCGGCTCAGGGGCCTGGGCTGTGTAACCCAACCCACCGCTGTCATCGGGCCTTTTTTCCATCCCCGTAGTGGCAGGGGATGCCGCCCCGGGGTCATCCCAGTCACCCTGGTCGTACTTGACCACATGCTAGCGATCCGCCTCTGGGTTTCCGGGGACAGCAGGAAAGAACTGGCAAACTTGACCGCATTGAAGCCCTCGGAGGATTGTTTCTGTAGAGCCCCAGATTTTCCCAGGGACTTAGTTTCTAGTGCACCCAGTCCTTTCTGGCTTTCTTTTCACCCCCTTAGCCCTGGTATGTCTGAGATTTTGCACTTCCTCTGCCCACTTCAAGGGCATGAGAGACCAGAGAAACCATGAACTTGCTGCTTCCTTAGTTACTGGCTTTCGCTAAAGCAGATGCAAAGATTTGGCTGTAGTGAGCATCTCGCATCTACCTCACTGTGCTGGTCCCCCGATGGTCCAGGACCGTTGAAGCCCAAGTCTGGCCTGGTCGGTACCACCCATGGACAGGACAGAGCTGCTTTGGAAAATGGGATGGCAGGTCCTGGACTGGACTGCCTCAGCCGCTGCCCTGGGGATAGCTGTCCCCATTATAGAGCCCCTAAAGATCGGTCTGGGGCACTGGGGATGCCAGAGCTCCCTCCGTCCCCCCTCCCCAGCACACACCCGTGCCCACGTGCTGGTTCACAGAGGAGGCGGGTTCTGGGGCTCTCGGGTAAGTGGGTTCGGAGCTGTGCGGCCACTTCCCAGAGCCTTGGATCCGTGTCTGTGCTAAATCCAGCCCCTCCTGAAGGCTGATTGCTCTGAACCCAGGGCAGCAGCCCCTCTCTAACTTTGAGTTCCTTTGCACAACCAACGGTACCTGGGGTCGGGGGTGGGGCTTCCTTTTATCTTCCCCATGTTACAAGAGGTGCTTATTTCAACACCATCCCAGGGAGGTGCTTTGGGGCTAAAAAGCAAAGAATTACAAACAGAAGCCCGGGGTCCAGGCAGCTTTCTCCGCAGCTTAGTTCAGAGAAACCACATGCGGGTGGAAAATAGAAAAAGAAGAGGGAATTCATCGTAAGGCCGCCTGTTTTCTTCTTTAGGGTAAAGGGGGGTGGAGAAATCTGTCATGGATAAAATCCAACTTTAATGACAATCCGCGGCCCCGAAGTGCAGACATATTGCAGAGCTAATGTATTATTTTGTTTTTGTTTATTCTGCAGAAATGGGGAAATTTCATTTTTAGTAGAATTACAGGCTCCCCTTTTATTATTCACAGGCCCTAACACGCATGGCCACATGGGCCTCGGAGCGCTCAGCGCTTTTAATACCGGCGGCCGTGCGAACCTAACCTGGTTTTCCAGCCCCCTCCCCGGCGGTCCGCGGGGCTTGTCGGAGGGTGTGATACATGTGGAAAGCTGCTTAGGGCAGCTCGGCAGCCCCGTGTTTTCAGGGGAGGCCAGCAGCCTTGCTGGGAGGCTTACCTGAGCTCTGACGGGAAAGGACGGCCTTCCCGGGCATTATCGGTGGGAGGTCGTCGTGGACCCAGAGCAAGGGTCACCGTGAGCTTTGGCAGTGACTGTCTTGGAGTTTTTGCTCCCTCACAACCGGTGTGCTCTGCTCTCCTCCAGTCCTGAGCACTTGCTGGACGTCCCTCCTAAGAGAGGTGACTCTCCACCTGCTTTGCACAATGAATGGGAGGTTTGGAAAGTCCTAACTCCTGGTTCCTCCTACTCACATTCTGATTCCCCTGGTCCCGGTGTGGCCTGGGCCTGGAGGCTTTTAACTTCCGACCCGCAGCGAGGGGATTCTGTGCGCAGCTCAGGTTGACAGCTGTACCCTCATTGCTTCCAGCCACCAGACGGGGTGAGTGACCTTGGCCATGCTTGCTGAGCCAGCTTCGTGGTCTGGACCATCGTGGCATAGCTATGGTGCTCACGGCGCCTACCTCCTAGGGGTTATTGTGAGGCTTCAGTCCCTTTGTATTCGTTGGGAGGCTCCTATAGGCCGGGCACTGTTGCAGGAGCTGGGCTTCAGCTGGGGGAGGTGGTGGGGGATGACCAGATGGCTTCCCCTTTGTGGAGACGATGGAGACAGATTTCCCAAGACCTACTGTCCTGTCAGACAGTGGTGAGCGTCGCAAAGACACAGACGGCCCGGGGAGGGATGGCAGACGCGTGCTGAACCCACGCCCCGCGCTCCGGGCAGGCTGTGAGCGAGCGGAGACTCAGAGGCATGAGGGAGCAGCGGAGTGACCGACTGAGCCCAGGCAGCGCGTACGTGTGGAACCCTTGTGCCATGCCAGGGCTGTGTAATCATAGTGCGGCCAAAGAGGAGAAAGCGTGGCCCCTTCCCCGTCTCCTACTCCGTAGCTCTGACCGTGTCCTCTGCCGAGCCGGACGGCTGCCTGGGAGGGATGTGCCGCGTGGGGCCGGCCCCGGCCAGGTGTGTCGTGTGGCGCCTCTGGTTGTACCCTCACTCGGTGAAGTGGGTATCAGGTGCTCGTCTCTGTCGCCCATTAGAGGGAGCTGGGGCTTGGCTGGGCTGCAGTTGGCTCGTGGCCGCACCAGGCTGCACGGCAGGTACGTGGAGACGTCGGGACGTCTTTCCTCCAGACTGCATTACTCTCCCTCCCTGAAGGACCACCGTGCATGTCAGAGGCCTACGGCACGCCACGGACTGACACGGCACCGTGAACTCATCGATCCCCGTGACACTCGGGCTTCCGGTCTGGCCCCACGCCCTCTCTGCACAGCGCCCAGCGTGATCTCAGATGCAAAAGAGAAATCGGGTCGTGGCATCCCCTGCTGGAAATGTCCAGAGGCTTCCCCGTGACCTTGAATCAATCCGGACTCGGGCCAGGAGGCCCCTGCTCTTGCCTCTGTAACCTCCTCCCGTCCCTGCCCATTTCCACCCCACGGCACCAGTCTCCCTCCTCTCCCCGCCGCAGGCTCGGCTCCTTCCCTCTGCGCCTGGGCCCTTGCCCTCGGCCACATGTGCTGCCTACAGAGCTGCCCCTATGGCTCGTTCTCCCCGGGTGTGGAGACCTGGCCCGTTCTCCGTCTCCTGCCGGTGGAGCCTTCTCAGCCTTCTTGGCCATCCCCTGTATGAGTCAGTTCGGCTGTCCTGACGCCTGTCGAGTCTGCAATTACCTTATTTTCTTCTTTATTTTTGAGAGAGGGAGAGAATGCGTGTGCTCCCACGTGTGCGTGCTTGTGGGGGGAGGGGCAGAAGGAGGGAGAGAGAGAGAGAGAGAATCCCAAGCAGGCTCCACCCACTGTGGAACCCGACACGGGACTCGAACTCGCGACCCAGAGACCGTGACCTGAGCCAAAATCAAGGGTCGGACGCTTAGCAGACGGAGCCCCCCGGCGCCCGTCCTTATGGACTTTGGTTTCTCATCCACCCCGACAGTGCAGGAGCCAAGAGTGGGGTCTCGCTGCTCTTGTCACAGCTGGTCCGGAAGCCCAGTCAGCCGGCACTCCCGCAGGCCAGCCCCTGATGACAGGGCATCTAAGGCAAGGGCGGAGGGAAGGGAGATCACAGGCAGGGTACAGGGTGTACGGGAGGGAACCACAGACTCTGCCCGAGAGGCCCCTGCCTCAGAGGAACTCTTGAAGAGTTCCTCTGAGGGGGCAAGGAGGCAAGGCCTGTGGGTGGGCTTCCCGGGCAGAATTAGGTCGCGAGACGCGGGGAGGGCCTTGCCTTGGGGAACGCATCAGGGAAGGTTGAAAGGGCTGAAGAAGGCCCTGGAGGGCTTGGGAGTGACTCGGGCAGAGTTTCCTTTGCCGGCGCTTGGGATGGAAGGAGGGCAGCAGGAGGAGGAGGCATGGGGTACGCGCGCCCTTGGGGAGGGCTCAGACCTCACCTTGAGCTGCAGTTGCACCACCGAGAGCTTTGTGACCTTGGGCAACGTCCTCGAGTTCATCTGTAAAATGGGTATGATGCAGACTTCACTTCGGTGACAATGCAGTGAGCCTCTGTGTCCACACATCGGGTGGTCCGTAAGTGCTGGCGTTGAGCCCAACGGCCAATCCCCAGGCTGGGCGGGCGCCCCCGGGCTCCGTGGCACAGGCAGGCCCTTGGCTCCAGGGCCGAGGTCTGGAGTCAGATGAGATACCGGAACGGCTCTTGGTTATTGGCCTTTGACATTTTTCTGACATGAATAAAACTTCGAACGCTAACAGCCACCCAGACAGCCAGGCCCATCTCTGCCAAACAGCACCTTCACTGGCCGGAAAGAAAGTGGGAACTTCCTCTTGTCGTTGCACGGGGCCCTTGCCTGGTGAGCCAGAGTGCGAGCGAGAGTGGCAGTGGGAGACGGACCCCCGAAGCCGGAGGCGGGGGCCGGGCGGGGGCTGCTGGCCCTTCCCACAGGCCCAGGCAGCTCCGCTGACACAGCTGTCCCTTTGGAAGTTGGCCCCGAGTGGGAAGGGCCACGGGACTCTCCCAGCCCACAGCGGAATGCTTTCTGTTCATCGCCTGCGGGCGGCGCGGTGCTGGTGGCCCAGGGCGGTGGACGTGGCCTCCTCACCACAGGGGCAGACTCTGAGTTCCATGTGACCCTGGTCAGGCACCCAGGCCAGCCTCTCCCCGGGCCAGGCCGTGGACGTGGGTCCCAGAGAGCAGAAAAGTCTTGCTGGAAGGAAAGGGAAACCCTAATTAGCACCCGGGAAACCATCCTCATTTCCAAACCCAGCAGGTCACCTGGCCGACAGCGTGGGGGCCGTGATTCCTTAGGACACCGCAGTCCCGCATGTTAAAGCGGAGTTAGAACCGCATCTTGGGGTCCAGGAGGGAGACCCGGGACTTCATAAATCACGGCTCTGGCACTGTTGCTGCCTAACCTGTAGCAATTTATCCCAAATGAGGAAATAATAATGTCGATTCCCAGCAGCCTTTTCCTGGGGGAAGGGTCCATGACGGAGGGTAGGCAGGCGTTTGAAAGAATCTTCCTGGGCCGTACCTTGTTACAAGGTCGGCATAAGGAAGTTCTCTGCTCCCTCTCGCCTCTCCCCTCCCCTTGCCTTGACGCAGTGGCCTGGGGTTTCAGCAGTCAGAGGGCACGGTGGCCAAGGGCTTAGACTTGGTCTCTCAACCTTGTCAGTTTGTTTTGCAGAAAGTAAAGTGATGTCACTGACAGCGGGTTTTCCCCGAAGTTTGAGCCAAGTTGTAGAAGACAGGGTAGCCGGGGTCTTCTGTTGTTGCTACTTCTGTTCGCTGGTCTCTGCCGCGCTTCCTCGGGTCGTCTGCAGTCCCTTTCCCACCCATGTCCCCATTTTGCAGATAGAGGGTGGTGAGTTGCAAGGGGACCCTGGAGTGGACGGGGGCGTGAAAGTGATCGATGCGCGTCTCTCGTGCCTCAGCCTTGACGTGGGGGCTCCTGGTTGGCCCAGGAATCGCTACCCAGCAGGGGTTCAGGGACCCCGCTCGCTCGATCTTGTGGCATTGACATGCCCCAAGCCTCCTGCTCTTCTCCTTCAGCCAGCCCGGGGGAAGGAGACCAGACGTGACGCTCACCTCCTCCGCTTACGGTCACTGCCCGGAGCTGGTCATGGGGCCTGAACTAGTTGTAAAGGGCTTGGGAGGAGATGGTTCCTTTGCTGGGCAGTTGCTTACCTGGGACAACTCCGTGCTCAGGAGTTTGGCTCTCTCTCTTAAAAATGAATAAATAAAACCTTAAAAAGAGGGAGGGAGGGAGGGGCACCTGTGTCTCAGTCAGCGGAGCGCCGGACTCCTGGCTTCAGCGCAGGCCGTGACCTCACAGTCGTGAGATCGAGCCCCAGTCCGGGTCCGCGCTCCATGGGGGTCTGCACCAGGTTCTCCCTCTCCCTCCACCCCTCCCCGCTCTCCCTCCATCTCTCTCTCTAAATATGAATAAAATCTTTTAAAAAAAGAAGAAGAAGAAGAAGGTGGCTCGTGAGTTTGTTGTCTACATAGTGGGTGATTATCCGATGCCGCGTCTCCGCGAGTTTCACCGTTTTCCCCGCAGAGGCGTGGTCTTGGCTTAAGTCGCATTCCCAGCCGTAGGGTCTGGACCCAGACCCAAATAATCAGGCCATCATTTTGGAGTTTTTGCTTGTTTTTGGCGACACGAAAGGGAGAAACGGAATTGTTGGGTTGAGGGCACGTGGACAGACCGAAGCCAGCAGAGGGGAGACGGACAGACAGACGGACGCACTAGGTCCTCGCAGCGGACCGAACTGAACATCCGCTCTTCTGTTTGCAAGACGGCGGAGCCCCCTGGTGCTTGTTGCCTTTTCCCAATTCCAGACCCGCCCCGGTCCCTTGGCTCATCCTGTTAAGCGAACCACGGCTTTGTGCGTGATTGTGCAGCCGACTGTGTCACAGGCGGATCCGTGGGGAGGTGTGTTTACGGTGGGTTCGTGGGACGGTTCGGGCTGCCCCAGCCCCGGAGGGGTGACCGCTGCGGGGCTGCCGGCGCTCCCCTGTGTTGCTGCCCAGCTGAGGCAGGGAGGAGACCTCCCTTCTGTCCGGGTTTACTCCCGCTCGGTCTGAGCAGCTGTACTGAAGTTTGTCGGCCCGCCCATTAGCTTTTGCATGTAAAGATGGCCTTTTTATATTCAAATTTCAGTAATATATTATTTAATCATTAGGCAGTTTACGAAGTGTGTATTTGGGGCCTTTGTTCTTCCTGAATGCCTAATCACCAAAGGGAAACGTTGGGAAACAAACACTTTCTTTGAGGAACTGTGGTTTCCGGGGTAGGGGGTGAGGGACACACCTGGGTGTCTGAGCATTTTGCCCCCCGTGGCCCGGAGGGGGACCCTGACTGGACTCGGCCTGACCCCATGCGGGGGCCCAGCCAAGGGTATATGGAGCGACAGGCGATTGCTGATTTTCAGCCGCTCTTGTCCTTCAGAACAGTAATTCCGGTGGATTTGGACTCACTCTAAACTGGGTTTCTAGGAAGGCTTTTGTCCGTGAGGCTCAAGGGCTCCGTTTTTCCCACCTCTGACCGGGGCACGTGGGGGTTCCTTGGAGTCAGCAGGGTCACAGCTCACAGACAGGGTGGCGTCAGGTCCTGCTGCGAAAGTGCCTGATGAGCGTGAAAACAGACCCGCGCGCCGTGCCCCGGGACCAGTGAGCCTGACCCCGTGTGGCTGCAGGAGGACAGGGTCACCAGCCAGTGGCGCTCTTCAGAGGGCCGTGGGGGATGCCCCGGTTGGCAGAGGTGCCAGGAGGAACGTCCCAGCAGACACCGGGCAGCCAGCATTGTAGCTGGTCACCAGCCCGGGACCCCACACCGGGCTACGACTCCTAGATCTGCCTCTCTCTTGCCGGCTCTGGGAGCTTAGGCTGTGTTTGAGCTTCCCTGCGCACCAGTTTCTTCATCTGCAAAATGGGCGTAATAATGGTGATGGTAGAGTTTGTTGACAGGCTTAAAGGATTTGCTGTCCATAAAGTGCTCAGCCAAGAGCTCGCCCCGGACTCAGGATCCCTAAACAGTTTGTTTGTTTGTTTGTTTGTTTGACAGCCAGAGATCACAAGTAGGCAGAGAGGCAGGTGGGGGTCGGGGGACAAGGCTCCCCGCTGAGCAGAGAGCCCGATGCGGGGCTCGATCCCAGGACCCTGAGGATCAGAGGTTTAACCCACTGAGCCACCCAGGCGCCCCTACAGTGCGAATTGGATGCAGAGCTCAGGCGCGCTGTGTTTGACAGGCGGTGAGTTTAGTCTGATGCGTTGGGAGTGGAGGAGAAGTAAGTTCTGGAAGGTGAGGCTGAGCTCCCAGGACAGAGACTGGGTGTGGTCCCCACTCCCCGCCCCCGGCCGGAGGAAACCCACAGGCTGGCCCTTCACCTGCCTGGTCTGTACTTTCTTCCGCTCCCTCGTCCTATCCTAAAATCTCTAGTCCTTTTATTTGTAGGAAATGTACAGGTTTTCTCCTTATGCTTTCTTAAAATACGCGAATGGCTGCGGAAGATGTCCGGGCACCCCCAAGGATGCCTAGAGCACTTCTCCCAGCCGGTTCGGTGTGTCCGGGAGGGTGGTCAGAGCACAGCGCACAGCTCCTCCTCTGCGGCCCTCCTGCTGTGGTCTTCTTGATGGTACAGGTGTACCCTGGGGCTGATTGTGTTCCTGGGAGTTGGAAGCTCTCACCAGCGGGTTAAATCAGCAACAGGAGAGCAACGCTCCCAGGAACCTCAGAAAGAATAGGAAATGACGCCCTTGGAGGGAGCGGGGAGCTACTTGCTTTTGCCGTGCTCTGTACTGTCTTCTTGGGGGGAAGAAAGTTCCCCTCCCCCCACCCCCGACGCTGCCTTCCCACAACACACCTTGTACTAAATACATTTTTCAGACCTGACTTTGTGCAAACACAATGTTGTTCTGCAAGCATTAAAAGGCAATTTAGTACTCAAAGGATTAAAAGCTCATGTTAAATTGAAGACTACACTTGGCATAAACATTAAAAATTGACAGAACACCCTGCACATTAACTGTACCGGGGCTTCGTAATTAGCATTTAAAAGTAAAACATCATTTCCTTACTGTTTCCTACTTACTCATTTATAATGCATTTATTATAATCCAGATGTGAGCAGGACGCTTTCTACCATCATCAGCGAATGAAAAATACACCTGAGAAGAGAAAGAAGCCGGGATTTATTACTCCGTCCTAAAAAGCAAAGCCAGTGGGAAATGTCCCTCACTGGGCTGGTGTGGAAGCCTCGGGCTTCCCTGTGGAAGATTGTCACGCGGTCCTGGGAAACATCACCTTGGCGTTTCTTTCTCCTTTTGAGCCTTTCTCTAGCAAACGCTGGGCAGAAAAGCCAAGCAGGCTTCCAGCAGGCACACAAGGGAATCTAAAACCGGTCCCCTGGCAGGTCCCCAAGGGACAGGGCAAGAGCTCGTTGGCTCGTTGCAGAGGTGTCTTCGAAACGCTGCGAAGACCAGAATCCAGCTTCCCGACTGGAAGTGAAATTCTGCTGACTGAGCGCAGATGGCTGGGTCGGCAAATGAGGACACCTGTTCGTGGCACCTTTGGGCTTCTGCTTCAGTTGGGGCTTTTGAAGCGAGCGTGATCAGATTTGTAAGCTTGAGCGCCGGCCGGAGCCCACCTGCCTTTCCTCCTCTTTCGCTAGTTCCCAACGCCCCGCTGTGGCTGGTGGGACGCGCCCCTGCCTCTGCCTCCTGTCGGTGTGCTGGGGAGTCCTTCGCTAACCTCTGGGCACACTGCAGTCACGGGGGGGGGGGGCGTCTCACGAAAATGCAGATGATGCCAGAGCAGGTCCGGAATGAGCCCCAAGACCCTGCATTTCTACTGCGCCCCGAGGTGGTGCCGCGCTTAGAGGACAGAGGTTGTGCAGAGATGCTGAAGTTGGCGTTCAGCTGTTGAATTAGATCAGCAGGTGGACAGGACCCTCCAAGAGGGCCGGGCCCCTGCAGGAACCCCACGGAGATGACATTAATCACCAAACATGGCTCTTGCTCTCCATGAATTTACTCTCGAAACACCTGAGAACTCATTATCTGTCTCGGGCTTCTCCTGCTGGGCCTCGTTTGCAGTGTGACTGAGGACAGCTTCCCTCAGTGCGATCTAGAGATCCGGACGGACGTGTTCTGCTAAGGCAGACCTCCCCGGCTGTCCCCAGGTGGCCTCGGGTTCCCTGGCTAGGGCCCTGTGAAGTTTATCGGGCCAGCCAGTTCACAGGACGAATGCACTATCTGGGCTGTGAGGCCAGTCTGGGTGAACGCGTGACATAGAGCGTTAAAAGCGGAGCAGAAATCTGAAAATAGATTTCGCCCTTGTCTGAACAGTGCCAGGGGCTGGCTTAGCCCATGGGATGCCTCAGCCTTGGAGGATTTGGGCAGCGAAACACGTGTCCCCAGGGGCCGGGGGCGGGGAGCAGCTTGGGGGAGAGGAGGGCTCCTCCCAGAGCCAGGTTCCCAAGGAACCAATTTGGCACCTGCTCCGTGGCTGTCTCTTGGAGGCAAAGAGAGAAAAGAGGAGGCTTCAGGACAGATGTGGGAATAGGGTGATTCCAGCAGGCCCCTTCTATTTCCTTTTCATCATTTTAATGATTTTTAAAATTCCAGAAATGCATCCGTGCCCCTGCATGGCTTGGAAATGCTTCTCTCTCCCGGAGAGCCATGGGCGAGAGCAGGCCCGAGCAGCAGTGGGGGCGGGGCCTGCTGTGTGAGGGGTGAGGGCGCCGGCCTGGGCTCCGAGTCGGGCCCACGGAAGCCCGGCGGGGCCTGGAGGGCGGCAACGTGGGGTTTCCAGGGTCGTTAATTACCGTCGTGTTTTTACGGGCAGATCCTTGGGTATGTTTGTGGGAACAGAACCCGGTTTTAATTACATCCCTTCTGGTTATGCCGACTCCGTGCTTCTAAGGCTCTTGTTTCCCTGGCTCTCGTCTTCCCTGAAGAGGTACAGAAGGGCTTAAACCTCGGAAAACCCGTTCGCTGTGTTTGCAGAGACGCAGGAGCGGAGGATTTTCGAGCTGAAAGGGAGCTGGTGTACCCCGCGCCGCCCCCTCAGCTTGTGAGGACAGCTCGGAGGCTCCAAGACAGGCTAACGTGACTCGGCCAGGGTCACACCACTAGGACTAAAACTCTGGCCTCCCGAATCCCTCCACTTTGTCCATCTTACTGGCCTGCACACGGGTTTTTTCCTTTTCAGAGTCTAAGTTAAAGTTAGAATCGGACACTTCCTTGTGTCGCCTTTCAGTGTTGAGCTGGCCGGGTGAAGAGCCCACAGTTACTCCGGTGGGCTTCTGACTTGGTCTGGGGACGCGTCCACACAGAGCTGAGCGGAGGAGTGACCGCAGTTCGCCGGTTCGGAGAGACCCGCCGCGCTCCTCGTGGGGCTTAGTGGGAGATGCGCCTCCCGGAGGCCAAGCAGGCAGGGGCTGGGGCAGAAGAACTGGGAACGTGGAGTGAGTACAGGTCGCACGCTTGTACGTGCTTGTAGGATGGCCAAGGGGGCCTCGTTTTTTTTTTTACTTTTCAGTAAGACACGGGTTTTGTGCTGAAGAACAAAGTGACACTCCCTGTAGTGTGCGTCGAGTGTGTTTGCCCCGCCCCGGGGATGATTTCCGGCCCTCCCTGGGCTGTTGGTTACTGTGGAAGGACCTCCTCTCGCAAACACTGATTTAATAATGGCACACGGCTTTTTAATATTTTATTTTATTTCTTTTTTACGGTATTTTTAATCAAACCCTGTTTTAATTGCCTTTTCTTGCACACGGAGAGCCGGGGTGGGGCGGGATTGTCATTAGCTCCTCTGTCTCCGCTCCGTCTTCATCAAACTGGAGCTGATTCCGAGCGTGTGTAAGCCCTGGTCCTCGTGCGCGCGTCAGAAAACAGCACGTGCTGAGGAAGAAGTCTGGGAATGTGAAGGTAACGGAGAATAAGGCGTGTCACCACCGTCACCGAGGGAGGAAGAGAAACGGGGACAAATTCTTGCTGTCTAGTCAGACCACTCTGTCAAAGCAGAGTGAAGCCTTCGGACACCTCCACCCAGAGTACTTGATTCCGGGCTGCGCAGCCCGTGGTAGACAAGGTTTCATGGGATCGCAAGCTGGAAGGGACCTAAGAGGGGAACTGGGTCCCTCCCCTGTGTCCAGGCACAGCCCAGGGCAGCCAGAGCGCACCACGTCCGTGCTTCACCATGACCTCCACGAGCAAGGGCACCTTCTTTATAGTTGTTCAGCGTTCCAGGGGCAGTTACTGAGTTGCCCTGAGGAGACTAGAACGAACAACCCCCTTCCTCTACCCTTGCAACCCCAAGCCTAGTTTACAAATTTTGACCTAGGAGTTTTATGCCCAGCCAGTGACCGCAGAGCCATTGCCGCCATCCTGAAGGGGCCTCGGTAGAGAATCACAAGACAGATCTGGCTCACGCAGAGAGGACTTCTAGCCTCCCTGGGTCTTCTTCCTCCCCGGCTGGGGGTGCAGCGGGCAGCCATTCCACAGGCTGGTGAAATGATTTCGATTTGAGGGTCGGAGGGAAAGATTGTCAATCCTGGTAACTGCTTGAAGAAAGGAAAATTACCCCTCGGAAGGACGGCCCTAGGCCTTTGTGCTACTCTTCCTCTCCTTGGGACGTGCCAACACAAGCTCCTTATTTCAAAGGCAGTACAGATACTTGAGCTCCTACCATGTACGGTGTAGAGGGCTGGGCACCGCAGGCCAAGCCAGGCCAATCAAATGATTTCATTTTCCAGTTTCCCTTCCTTTCAGCCAAGATAGCTGCAAATGTCTAGGCTCTCCTTTGCACTGGATGGGGTGCAAGTCGCCAGCAAGTCGCCAACCCACTATGACAGACGAGGAAGCTTTGTTCAAAGGGGTTAAGTACCCTGTCCAAGATCTGTGGACAAGATTGGTGGGGCAGAGGCGAGATCTGACAGCCAATCTCTATCTAACCCGTCCCTTCGTATTTGTCAACCTGGAAGGAAGAACCCGATGGTTTGGCACAGACCTCCGTCCTCAGGCCTGTCGTGTCTGGCGCCTTTACAAGGGTGAAAAGAGAGAGCAGAACACCAGGCTGGGAAGGGACAATCAGTACCACTACCTCAGCCGGCTGAGGACTTGCACGAAAGCCAGGACCATGAGGGTGAAAGGGATGAAGGTGTCCAGAGGATTCGGTGAACTGAGGGGAGGGAGGGGAGGGTGTCCTAGTCCACGCCATTGGCAATCAAGAGGAAATGCCTATGAGTTCCTTTCCAGAAACTGATTTTTGAAGTGCTGGTGAGACAGTCAGTGCCACTGTCCAACAGATGAGTTGGAAATACGGGTCTGGAATGCAGGAGAAGTGTAGGGCTGGAGACCTGAGCACCATCTGCTCAGAAATTATGATAGAAGTTGGGGAATGGGGAAGAGCCTCCTACATCCTTCTTTCTAGACATTGAAGGGGACCTTGAAAAAAATCCCACAATTGAAGGAAAAGCAAAGCAAGAGGATAATAATCACTCGCCGTCATGGAGCCCCAGTGAAAAAGGGAGTGGCAGCCGGCGAGTTGTGTAGAAGGAGAGACAGAAAGGGCCCTTGGATCTGTTCATTAGGAAAGCCTTGACCGGAGACCCCCGTGGCCTCACACGTGCAGGAAGCCGGCATCACACTTGTGGTGGGACAGCGTGAAGGGAAGTGAAGACGTAGCAGTCACTGGCTTACTGAAAAGAGTGGGACCATGATTTTTGAAAGCAGGACAGAGGAAGCTCCTGTACCAGCGCCAACCCTTCACCCGTGGTGGTTACAGAAGAGCAAGGTGGGAACATGGATGGCGGCTTGCCTGCAGGCTCCTGGAGGGGCAGCTACACAATCGGGTCAGCCCGGCCTGGAATCTCAGGGGGGCTCGTGCTAATCGGACTCCAGGGAAGCCCACTAAATTACACCACCAATCTCTCTGTTTACAAAGAGCAGTGTCCCCACCCGCTCCAGGCAGAATGACTTACATGCCCCAGTGGGCACCTCTAACCCCAGAGGACAATCCCTGAGGAAACCAAATTGTAATCGGAAGGTCACTGGGCGAGCAGGGACCGTGAGAGCAAAAGGTTCAGGCGGTTGGCCCTTCCATCCTGTGCGAATCCCCAGTACCATGCATCGATTTCTATTATTATACTTCCAGCGCTTAATTCTGCTTTCTGATTATACTGCCTCCCATACTGGACAGTGGGCTCTCCGAGAGCAGAGTCCATGCCTTATCTGTGTGCACTGGTGCGAAGTAGTCTGTGCGTATCACATGTTAGACATGTAGGAGATGATGGATGGATGGGTGCATGGACAGACGGACGGACGGACGGGTGGATTGGTGGGTGGATGGATGGATGGATGGATTGGTAGGGGGTTGGGGGGGTGGATGGATTGGTGGATCGGTGGTTGGTTGGATGGAAGATAGACGATCCTATAGCAAAGTGGGTGCTTAGGCAGATAATAGAATGATAGGATCCAACTTAAGCTTTCTTACTTCTAATCACATTGGGATCCTGACTCCCTGAGATCACACTAGGTCACTTGGATTGAACTGGGGTCACTCTAGATCCTCCAGCCATGAGTTCAGGCAGTTTCTTGGGCTACTTCTGCAGCTGGCCAGCCTCATTCTTTATATTTTAGGTTTTTGTTGTTGTTGTTAAGTAGACTTCCCAACAGGGGGCTTCCGCTCACAACCCTAAGATCAAGGCCTGAGTTGCAATCTGGAGTCAGATGCTTAACTGACCGAGCCACCCAGGCACCCCTGTTTTTAATTATTTTTTAATTGTAATTTTTCTGTTATAAAATAACCTTCTCTCAAGTTCTGGAAACTGTTTTTGAACAGTCACACCCAATGTTTCAACATTTAAATGTATACCAGACGTATACCCATTTATATACGTATAATATACTCCAGAACTCCTTTTGGAGTTGACGGAGTGCTTTTTAGCTTCACCTCCAACCCACAAATCCGGAGAAGGGCCAGCATCACAACAGGCCCAGAGCACAGAAGCAATAGGCACGGTCGGAATACAGACCAGGGCTCCAGACTCCTAGGCCTTGTTGGGTGAGCTTAGCACGGCCCCGTGTGCATCTCCGGTGTACCCCCGTGGTGGACATGGCCTGCACGTGGCTTGGTCATTCGTCCCATTGATCTGCCTTCCCGGGGACTAGAAAGTCTTAGCGAATGTGGAGCGGTTACCTAAAGATCACGTTTCTCCAAGTTGCTGGTTTGGAGACTTTCTGGTTCATTCTTGCTAAAACCAAAAGTCGGTTGCCTTTTCCTCCAGGGATTTTCCTCCGTTGTGTTTCCACCCCTGTGCGGGGACTCCTCCTTCTTTGGGACCCATGACGATCCAGGTGGCACAGTGCCAGAGGGATGGGTGAGGGAGGCGGAGGAGGAGGGGGAAGGTCGTGTCCCCGTTGCTGATGTGCAGAAGAACTTTCGCCCGAGCACGGTCGTCTCCTCCTCCCGTCTGTCTGGTCTCACGTGGTCTTCGTTACCCGCAGCGGAGCGCGGACTGTGGTGCTACCTCTGTTTCCTTCCTTCCCCATCAGCCGTGCAGACAGACCAGCAGCCAAGGATTCGGTTGCAGAAACAGGAAGGAGGAGAGCAGAGAAAGGGCTGGCAGGTGTCCCGGGAAGTGCCCGTCTTCACAAAACAACACTTTGTCCCTAAGAAGTGGGTGCCAGTGCCTCGGTAGACTCCTCATTTTCCTTCCTCTTCCCCAGTCCTTTATATTGTGACCCTCTCGTGGCAGCACGAAGCACGTTTATCTACTAACGGCCCCGGCAGGTGAAACCAATGCGGCCGAGGCCGTGGAGAGAGCACTCAGGTGTTTCGTGTTGTCGCCCCTGGCGGGGGTGCGGCCAGGGTTGAGGCATATAAACCACAGGCCTGTCTCAGAGAGGCGTACTCCTGGGGAGGGCTTCGCGGGATCGTTTTCAGGCTCAGTGGCCCCAGAATCTGCGGGCGTGCCCTCTGCAAAGAAGCCCGAGCACCTGGCTTGTTCATGCCCCGTCAGCTCAGAGGTAAGGCTGGGGGCCTTTGTATCTTCCCTTCTCTGTCTGTCTCTGTATGAAAAGATAAAAAAAAAACTACTGTCGGTGACCGCTCCCAATGCAGGTGTTGACTCCTGACATGCGGTCGAAAATACCCCGTTTCTTTTACTCTGCCAGCCAGGCAGACAGACTTGGCTCACCCCACAGGGTTCCCAAGACAGATACGGTTCCACGACCCCCCCCCACCCCTGGAAACAAACAAGCAAACAGACAGCACATGTGCGTTCCCTTTTGCAAATGCCTCAGGGACAGGGTTCAGGCTCTCCTTCCGGAGTACGGAAAAAGAGGCAGGGCTGGCCGTGTGTCTGAGGTCTTGAGCCTGGGTTGGGAGCAACCAGCATGAGAGTCTGAGTTTTCCAGAGTCATGTGGCGCCATTTTTTATGGGTTTCTTCTTGGCGGTCCTGTGAGCACTGCCGTGTAGTTCTCGAATCCCTTCTACATGCGTGACCTCTTAGGGAAAGGGGTGTACCCTTTATTTCCTCCTGCTTCCCTATTCCGCATTTCCCCGGGAGACCTGAGCAGAAATAGCAGCGGTAGTGTTCCCACTGGAAATGCTGGGTTGGGTCCTGACTTTATGCCCACCTGTGCAGTAGATAAAGATTATTTACTCTCTGCAGCCCGCAGAAGCCACGAGCCGCATCCTGCAGGCAGGGTTCTGACGCGCAGAGACTAAAGATCTTATTCAATCTACCTGTGACCTTCACGTGGGGCGGGGATTTGAACCCGGCCCGCCGCACTCCAGGGCGCATGCCCTTCCGCTGGACCGTGTTGCCTCCGATCAGGGGGTGCCTCTTCGGCTTTGCCTCTCCCCTGCGGGGATGTTCCCCGACCGATGGGCGGGGGCTGCGCGAAAAAGGAACGTTCGTGCGTCAGTTAAAATAGGTGTCCTCGCCCCTTGTCTTCATATTCACAAATGTTCGTTTCTTTCTTCCTCTCTCTTTTTTTTATTCTTCCTAGGGATGATGACTGACAGATTAATATATGTCTAACTACGTGTCTCAGAAATCAAAGGGAAGGTGCTGTCAAGAATCAGTTGTCAGAAAACGAGATTAGGCTCACTTGTCATTTGCTGAGGATTGCAGTCTTTCAGAGATAAGGTTTCATTTAATGAGGGTAAAAAGCCTCCTTGAAAAAAAAAAAAAGACGACGAGGGAGGGAGGGTGGGGAGGAGCGGTGGTTCTTTTTTCTGATGTCAGCCAAGTGCTATCACCTACCGTGATCCCCGGGCACCTGGGAGCCCTGATAATGGGCAGCCTGGCCTTCCCCACCCCCTCTGCCCCTCGGCCACAGCCAAAGCCGCCGCGGTGACCCGCTTTTCCCTCTCTTTGGAAGCGGACACTCCTTTCTTCCGGGCAGAGGGAGCCAAGCCCGCACTGCAGATGTGGCAGCGGGCTCCAGAAACGTGTGCTGTGAAGGAAAGGTCGAGTCCCATTCCCCAGCAAACTGGGAAGAATCCACCGTGGGTTTCGGTGAGCTCCGAGCTTGTCTGACAAGTGAGGGAGAACTAATGAGGAACCGAGTCAGATCCCTCTGCAACCAATTGTGTTTTGTTATGGAAAATATTTATCAAGTTCTTTTGCATTTGTTGATTCTCTTAAAAGTGACGTGATAAGATCCCCCCCCCCCCTGCGTGCGGTGGGACTTACCTCCCGCACTCCCACAGTTCACACTGGCGATTGCTGTCTAGTCAGTAAGCTTCCTGCAGCCGTCCGCTGTGGCCTGGGCTACCCGAGTGTGTCCCACTAATCCCCACCCCCACCCCTGACCAGTCGTGGAGACAGCCTGAGAAGTGAAGGGCTTGATTAAGGCAAATACGCATGACGAAGTGGGAAATCCGTGTTTAAAGAAGTGTTTGTTCTAGTGGTCTACTCTAACACCTCGCCATGTGAAAGCACCCCCCCCCCCGTTATTACGCTCACGGATTCGGGGGTCCGGAATTGGGACAGGGCATAGCAGGGACGGCTCGTCTCTGCTCCAGGATGTCCGCGTGACTCGAATCCGAATTCCAGGGGCTAGAATCATCCAGAGAGAACTTCCCTCCCATGTCCTGCGCCTGGGTGGGGATGACTCCGGGCCGAGCTTGGCTGGGACCCTCCGTGGGGGGACCTCCACGAGTCCTTCCCCTGTGGCTTGGCCATTTTAAAACGGCAGCTGGGTTGGGGGGACCTTCCTGAGAGGCGCAAGTAGCGAGGCCTCTTGGCGCCTCGCCGTGGAAATGGCACCACTTCTGCCATGGAATCAAAGCGCTCACGAGTTCGCCAAATTCAAGGCGGGGGAGGGGAGTAGCCTCCACATCTTGACGGGAAGAACTTGCAGCCACGTTTTCCAAGTACCACGACGCTTTCCGGGTGCTTTGATTGGCTTTTGTGGACAAAATGGTCTGTGACTGCAAAATACGGGACACCGCGATCATTTACTGCTGATCTGGCGTGAATGGCTGCTTCTCTCGATGAAGAAATACGTGTATCTGTGTGTCGGCACACACTGTCCCCAGGCGGGGGGATCCTGCAGGGAGAGAGCATCCGGGCAGAGCAGATTGTAGGCGGCAGTCAGAAGGGCGAGGAGCCACGGGCCAGTGTCCGCCATGGGCCAGTGTCCGCCATGGGCCAGTGTCCGCCACGGGCCAGTGTCCGCCACGGGCCACTGAAGTCAGGCTCCGGCCCTGTGTGTCTCGGGCTTTTCCGTGGCTCCTCGCACCGTCCCTCACTCGCTCGTCCGTGGTCCAGCAGCTCTGGCCGTTCCCCGGAGACCTGCCGCCTTACCCGCCGTCCGTCCTTTCTCGGGCCTTGTCCTTCCCCGGCCTCCTGCGCATTTTCCACTTCTGAGCCCCCTTCGCCCCCCGGAAACCCTTGCCCTTCCTCGGTCTGTCCCGACGCCCTCCCGAGCCGCCATCCCTCTGGCCGTGGCTCCTTCCCCGGCCCCGCCGCTCCGCGTGTGTGGTGCCGTCCCGCGTGGCGCAGGTGGCGGGCTTTGACGAGATGAAGAGGCTGACGAGGCCAGATGTCTGTCCACGTCGTGCCTCATCTGTCAGCTCTTCCTCAGAGGGGCGCCTGAGGGAGGGAGGCCTGGAAGGAGCGTCCGGGACAAGAGTCCAGCTCTGTCGGCCGCGTGCTCACGGGGTGCGGGTCACTGACTTCTCAGCGACGCTGAAGTAGGCCCAGTATCCGTCCGTCCTGGAGCTGAAGCAGCAGGGACAGGAGCGTCCAAGGCTATGGCAGGTGGTTAGCCGGGCACGTCCTGCGGGCCCCCGACGAGCCCGCCTGCAGTCTGTGCAGATGAGGAAGGGCCTGTAGCTCCCCCCCGAGAGCAGCCCGCCCCTTTCCCCACAGCCCACTTGCCCTCTTGACTGACCACCGAGCCCAAAGCTGTGTCCAGGCCGCCTCAGCGGAGCGGAGTCCTCGTGAGTCCTGGAAGCACAGAGAGGAGCTGGTGTGTGCAAGTGGGGAGAAGGGGTTCGAGTCCCAGGGACCCGTCCACCAGCGGACGTGACCCAATCAGGGTCTTAGACGTTGCCCCTCAGATAAGCAGCCACGAGGAAGGTGCCAGAAGGCGATCTGGGGTAGATGCCTCTGTCCACACCAGCCCTGAGGGACCCGGTAGGTGCATGGACGCCCCTTGGCATGTGTGTCAGAGTAAGGAGAGAGAAGTAAGTAGGGCAGATTGTTAGTCGAGGAGCAGAAGCGAAGGTGGCATGGGCGTCGTTTGGACCATCCTTCCGTCATTTCTACAAGTTTGGGGCTTTTCAGAATAAAAGGTCGGGAAACATTTGAGAAGAGCTTTAAAAAGGAAAAGCCATTCTAAGGATGGGAGCCATCACGAAGTACACAGGGAGACGGTCTGAAGCCAGGATTTTCGGGTCCCTCAAAAGGAAAGCGCCGAGAGAGAAGGAAAGAGCAGGAACTGGAGACATGGTGCTTCTTAGGGGGCTGCTCCAGAGGCTGATTTAGAGCTAAAGCTTACCCCCGGATCCCACAGCCCTTCGTGTGACCCAAACTTTCCATTACCGAATTCGGAGGACTTAAGCCCTGCTCCAGCGCGCCTGGATCTGGAATCCGTCTCCTCTGTGAAGGGTCCATCCTGCTGAGGCCGCATGTGTCTGTGCAACCAGTTCTTCCCCAGCCAAACTTCCATGTTAGGAAAAACAAGAAAGAAGAAGTCTTGAGCGGGGAGACCTGTGGTCCTCTTCCCGTTCAGGCCCGTTCAGGCTACTTGTTTCACCTGACCGTGGAGTGTCAGAGATGACGGCGCCGGTTCCCAGTGCGGTGTGCGCGTGCCTCGGCCCCGGGAATGGTCTGATGAAGCTGAAGCCCATGCTGATGAGTGTGTGGTGGCAGGGAGAGGTGTGCGTGTGCGCGTGTGTGTGCGTGTGTGCGAGGGGCTTAGGGGAGGGTGTATTTTCTTTCTCTCTCTCTCTGAACTCCTTCCCGTGTGAATTTCAGATTAAAAAGTATGTGATGACACATTTACCCTTTTGGTTTTGCTTTTAAAACGTAAAGCTGACAAATGTGTTTAATGGGCCCACGGTACCAAGGGACAAGAGGCCCAGGGCCTGAGAGGCTCACTTGTGCCCTGACTGTTTTGATGAGGACTCACCAGTTGGAAGCATTAAATGCAAACTGGACAGGACATGCTTCGGACGTTTCGTTGATTTATCAGGAAATTCTCAGAGCGTGGGAACCCCAGGAAAAATAAGTCAAGCAGTATGTCCTACTTAGATACTAATAACGTAAACTCCAAGAAAATGGAAAGAGGGAAATGTTGTTTTCCAGCACAGAGGCTGTTCTGTTTATAATCTAGATAGTAGGTCGCACAGAATCCCAGGCTCTTGGAAGAGAGCGAGCGAGAGAGAGAGAGAGAGAAACTGTTCCTCCCAACCTGTTCGGCATTTTAGAGGAAGAGAAAGGTTTTGTGACTTTTCCCCAAAGCCACAACCCGCAGGAACGGAACCTGTTCTAAAACCCGGGTTTTGTGGCCCGGCCGATCTGGCCCAGGACTCGGGTAGCACCGACCTTGCCCGTGTGCGATGCTGTTCCCCGGACTTGCACCCAGGCATTAAAATTGGCCGGAGCCGGCTGCCGGTGAGGACTGGTCCGTCCCCATCCTCACGCAGGTCAGCCGTTCACAGTCGCTTTCCTGGTCTTATGTGGAGCCTGGAAACCCAGCTAGTCCTTTCACAGACGCATGCTGCCCGCGGTGAGCAGGTGCTGGTCTCAGAGAGGAAATCCGTCCCACCCGTGCGAGCGGGAGAACAGCCCTGAGCCCACAGCCTCACTGAACGTTGTTTGTAAGCTTGATCTTTGTATAAGAAGGACCGCGTCGCACATTAGAATGAAAGCCACCGGCCAGCAGCTGTGTTTTCCCCCGTGCCCCCTTCTCCAAGAAAACTCCTGGCTGGGAAGTAAATCGTGTCCTTTAATGGCAGCACAAAGAAGTCTCGTCGCTTACAGGCGAGTGGCTATTTGAAAGCCTGGCTACAATTTTCCTGTTTTACTAACACTTGTAATTAAATCCGTCAACTCCCTCTAAGATTCTGTGTAAATACCAGATGCTCACTAAATTTTTTTTTCTCCTGGAGAAAGTGAAAAGTTGTGCACTAACAGTAGAGGAACGTCAAGGGAGGCGTGGACCTGGGGTAAAGTGAGCCTGGGGTGGCCTCCCTGTGAATTCCACGCCCCACCATGCAGGCCCCTGCCCCGTCCACGTTCACGTTTATGTCCAGCTTTGGGAGGGAGCAGATGGCCTCTGAGTGGGGCGCGGTGGACAGAGAGGCGCGCGAGAAAGGGCAGTCCAGGCCGTGCCTCTCCTCCGTGCACGGCCGCAGCCTGCTTTTCACGTGCTGTGGTCGTGGCCCCACCAGCTGTCACTCGAATTCATGCACTTGATCATGGGGGATCAGAGGAGCCAGTTTGGGGCGGCTCAGGCCAAATCCACCCTCAAATAGTGGCAGAGAAAATCCTCTCCCCGTACCTGTACTCGTCAGGGGGGTCAGATCTACTTTATCTCATTTCCCCCCTTTTCTGTAAAAGAAGTGTGACTTTTTTTGTGCCAGGGGTGATGATATTTCAGCAGGAGCCAAAGCGGCCCCCCTGGGGTTTTCCAGAATTAAATGTAGTGGCATCGAGTTGTCATGACCTAAAGGGGAGACTCTGGACGTGCTCAGGGAGTCGCACGAGGGAGTCCGCATGCGCGCCCCTGGAGCTTAGACTGAAGTGTCTGGAGTGTGGGTTTCTTGGCATTTGTGATGCAAAAACTGGGAAAGGGTGTTCTTCCTCTCCTTCCCCCCCCAGCAGATTCACTCTGATTTGTGTGAATTTACTTATAAATATTTCACACCCCTCAAAGTGGAAGCAAAGTCTTTCTGTCTACCCTGCCTGCCTTCTCGACTGCCCCTGCTTCCCCCCGGTTTGGCCGGCCACACGCCACACGGCGGGGGCGTCTCCCACCCTCCGGTTCTAGGGAGACTCTCGAACGTGTGAGCTCGTGGGAGGGAGCGGGCACGGACGCACGGGGCCCCGGCCTGTGCACCTCAGCTACTTTCAGTTTCTGTTTGAAACCCAAAAAATCACAGAAGAGCTGTCAGATGGCAGCTGTGCATTTGGTGGAAATGAGAATTCCAGATTTTATGCTAATTTGGTTTCAGGTTCCTTTGAACCTGCAGTTTGACGAGGCTGTGCTTGAAACGGCAATCTGTTTTAGATAAAAGAAGGGATTACTAAAGACTTTTTGGTTTTGCAAACATTTGCAGCCTCCAAAAGGAAAGGGAGAGATCAGATTGATTCTTTCGTTAACATTGTCATGTTAAGTTTTCTTCTGCTTTATCAGATGGAAGGCTCTTCCTTATTTCCGCATTTCGCATTCCTTCTCTAACCTCAGGGTCCCTTTCATTCCCTCACAGAGGCCAGAAAGCAGAGGTGAAGCTCGTGGGAGCGCCTTACCCCGGCAGGTGCACACCTGCTTCCTTGTTCCGAACGTTGGGAGCGAGCTAGATGGCTGTCCCGCTGACCTATCACTTTGTAACGAGCTACAGATTTAATAACTGAACACACATTTATTTATTAGCTCTCAGTTTTGCCATTTGCTCAGGGCTCCTCCTCTCTCGGCCACATGGCCACAGCGAAGGCAAGGTCAGCTGGGCTGGGGGAGCCAAAGCCACAGTGTTTATCTCCACGGCTGGCAAGCTCTTACGGGCCCTTGGCTGGACGCTCCGCCGGGTCTTTGGTCCCGAGAACTGAATCCCCCATGCGGGTCTCCTTGGGCTTCCTCACAACATGGTGACTCGGTGCCAAGCAGCAAGAAGCATAAGCTTCCAGGCCTTCCTAATGCCTGAGCCCTGAAACTCAAGAACGTTACTTCCGCCACGTTCCCCTGGTCAAGAGAGTCGAGGGTCCAGCCCAGACTCCAGGATAGAGGATGTAAGCGCCACCGTCTCGTGGGAGAAGAGCAGAGGCGAACAGAGGTGTTAGAGGCCGTATTTAGAGCGCAGCCGCGCGATAACTGGAGCTTAATTAACGACCAGTTTCCAAGAGAATTTACGTGCGTTCTCATGGTAGCCTCACGATGGAGGGCTCCTGTGCTCTGTGAAATCCTACACTGCTTGTGGTTTGTGGAGAGGTCTTTATAGTTTGTTTGTGAGATAATGTCTTCATTCTTTTAGTCGGCAGCGATGTGAGTCATTCATTCATTAACTCATTGATCTGAGTGGTGTTTCCTGACCGTTCGCTTCATGTAGGGCATTCGTAGTCGATGTTAGGGGAAGGGTGATGGGGAGTTGGGAGTGTTAGGGCACCGTCCTGGCCCTTAAGGGGTGGAATCTTTGATCTCCAAAGCAGCATCCTGGGCCCGCTAAGGCAAGGTAAGACCCACAGGAATGACCGTGTCCAGAGGTGAGCCAGGAAACAGGTAACACATGTCGGACACCGTCCTGAATGTACTTCCCTATGGAAACCCTCAAGATAACCTGTAGTCGGGAGCAGAAGCGATCACTGGAGAACATCAGAGAGGAATTCACGGGTCTTTGCAAGCATGTAGGCTTGCCCTTACCCTCAGTCACAGCAGGATGTGATCACAGCAGTTGGCGTTAATACAACCCATGACCACTCCCAGAGTCTGCCCGTTTGATTCATGAAGCCACAGAGATCGGGTGTACTGTAACGGCCACGTCAGCGTTTTCCACTCCGGGCGGACAGAACGCGGGGGGCAGGGAGAACCGCTAAGACCAGAAAAAGGGTGAAAATCAGAAACATTCATGACCAGGAATGCTTTCAGGGAAGCTAAACCAAGGGAGTTCTTTACAGTTCTGGCTGCCCACCTAGTAATACCCCAGCAACTGTCTGAGTCACCGAAACAGAAGAAGGAAATGTTGCGTTCTTGCCCAACGAGAATTTCTGCAAATAAATATCAGGACCATCAGCCCAGTACCATATGCCGCTAAAATGAAAGCACAAAAGCTTGGTTAGGCCCACGTGTATTAGTAGACGGGGAGGATAGGATTTCCAGGGTCCTAAAGATTATCTGTACCTGAGGTTACATTTTTCCAGGGCAAAAGAGCAAAGCCCTTGAGAGGAGGTTGTAAGGAAGGAAATGCTGACGTGCATTTGGCCACCATGTCTCACCTCACTTTTGCCGGTGACCCGAAGATAGGGTGTCGGTCACCTTTTAAACTGTAAAACTGTGAAGGTCGATACACACATACCCTGCCTCTGGGAACACAGCCGAGACAGCCTGAGCGTCACCCTTTGCACCTTGGAACCTCTCTATGTTGTAGGTCTGTGGAAATCCCGGTTTGGCCAAGGGAGGAAGGAATCAAGACTCACCCCGTCGTGCAGATGGTAGAACATGGTACAGTGACGAAGGGGCCGGACGCACCCGTCAGATCTGCGACTCCGCATCAGATCAGGCCTCTAGACCCCAGACGGCGAACCCCCGGCCAGTAGGGAATGGTGTCCCCAGGGGGGGGAGTTGTTGACCAAAGCGCAGGGGAGAGCCAGGAGGGCCCAGCCTCAGAGTCCGTACCTCATGCTCGTCAGCAAAAAATGAGGTGCCTCGGGGCAGCATGAGCAGAGACTGGATACAATTTTCATTTTTCATTGCCTTCCTTTGTGGTGGTGTCACATTCTGAATATTAATATTTTAGTGTAGATTTGGTGGTTAAGTGAGAGATAGTTTATGGGTCTTCTGTTTTTTTCCCTCTGTAGTTTATAGCACACTGCGAAGTTTGAAAGTAAAATTCTTTTTCTTGACTTCCACACTTGGAAAATATTTATTCCGCCCTGCGTCTCAATAGTACGCATCATAAACTAACCCGGGTCGGTTTATTTACTTCCCTCTGGTTGCGGCCCCGTGATCAATGGTAGCAACACAGGCATGTAATGGTAGAGGCTTTTGCTTTACAACAGTGAGAGCATGAGCTATCGTCGCCTTCTTTCAGAGTGATAAGTAATGAAGCTCCCATGTTAAAATTGCCTGTGCAGAAGGGGCGGTGGCGGGGGGGTTCGGAGCCGAGTGGCTTGGGGCTGAGGTTGACCAGCCGTGCATCAACCAGGGAGGCCGTCTTGATCTACAGTTTACAGTGATCTGGCCGAGCAGGAGAAATCCCTAGGACGCAGAAAGAGTTTTAACCTGGGCTGGACATCACAGAAGGCGTCATGTCAGGAGTCTGCAGAGGTGGGAAGCAGGACAGTGTTGGCAATGGGGCAGCTTCCTGCTTCCTGGCGGTGAGCAGCCTGTTGGCTCCAGCTCTCCAAACGAGGGCAGTTGGTCGCCTGCCATGGGGAAGGAGCAGCAGCCCCCGCTCCCGCCCCCGGCCAACCGCAGGTCTCTCCGGGCTCCTAGCAGTGTCCTCTGCCCTTAGCCTCTCTCCAGTCTGTCAGGGTACCCTGACGCCCGTCAGGCGCCCCAACCCTACCAGCGGGCTGGGAACACCTCGGCCGCCTATTCACTCTCTCTCATCTGTCGGCTATTGAGGGAGGCCTCCCGGTACCACGGTGGGTACCAGACCGGTCCGCAAATTCCACGATGTGAATAATGGCCATAAGAAACCAGGTCGGTTCGGAAAGAAGGGATATCACGGGGAATCGGCTAGCATTATATCCTGACAAGTGGATAATATTAAATGCCGAGCGGTCCAGACTCCTGTCCCTCATAGCGCTGCTACGCTCCGGCGTGAGTAGAGATGGGCGAGACCTAGTCCTCGATGGTCCAATTTAAAATCGCATTGAGGGTGGTGGGTAACCCCCACAAAGAAAAGGAACAAAACCAGCAAAATCGGCCTCTGCACCAGTAAGAAACTATTCCTGTAGTCCAGGATCACAGTGTGGGCCTGTGTAAGTCAGAAATTACAATTCAGTGCATCAACATGACATAATCGGGAAGCACACTATTTTACGCTTGAAGAAGTTAAAGCTCTTTCCATTAGGAGGTGGTTGACATCTGGAAGCCTGGTGAACTCCTGGAGGGTTTTGCTTGACTCAGGATCAGATTTTACCACCTATCAAGAAGATGCGCGCGGCTCCCAAACTCACCAGCCTTCTTAGTGACCCAAGCTTATACAGTCTCTTGTTCAACCCTGTCAGAAAAGGCTGTTTGCCTGTGTGAGTGGGGCTCCCTAGTACAGGTGGTGTGTTTTCCAGGACAGGGGTCATTCCCGATGTTCAGAGGTGGTTCGCGTGGTGGTTCGCGTCAAAAGAATCCAGCAGATGGCATGGCCAGCGGAATGGCCATTGCCACCATACTAGATTATACTTCCATTTTGTTGGCCTCCCCAGGAATCAACAACAAGTGCCATCTTTGATCATGAGAGTCAACACACAGAGCCACTGACTAAGTGGCAGGTGTCATTACAGACAGCCACCTGGGAGGTGTGGGTACTGTTGTCCCCATACCTCAGATAAAGATGAAGAAACTAAGGCACGGAGAGTGAGGGACTTTTTCCAGGGTCTCCTGGCTTGGAAGTGACAGGGTCATGATGTCAACCAGACACTGCCTCTTCACCTCTACCCAAAGAATGGATAGAAACTTGAATTCCCAACGCTTGTAGAGCTTTAGAATTTGAGAAGATCAAGCTCTTAGAGACACAGAAATAACCCAGTTGGGGTGACCTCTTTCCCAGGGTGAGTTTCGAAGACAGAATCCTGGGTTTTCTCTCCTCTCTAGTGGTCTTCTTATACCACATAATTTAAAATACAGAAGCTCGAGGGGCTCCTGGCTTGCTCAGTCAGTAGAACGTGCAACTCTTGATCTTGGGGTCATGAGTTTGAGACTCACGTTGGGCATAGAGTTGACTTTAAAAAAAAAAAAAAAAGTAAAATATAGAAGCACAAACATTTTCATAAAGACCTCCTCTTGCTTAACCTGTCTCCACCTGCCAAGAGTCACCAACCCGTGTTCTGTTAGGGAATGCCAGAAGTTCATTATATTTTGGAGAGAGGACGCCAAATTAATGAGCTTTTCTTGTAACAAGATGCTCTACAGAAGACCAGAATTCCTAAGAAATATTTTACCAAAAAAATTGTTTAATCTCAATCTGGTAATTTGTGATACAAATTGAACCAAATCACATTTTAAGCTTCAAACCTTTGCCATTTTACATTGATTTACATTGGTTTGCCATTAGTTTAAAAGCAAATCTTTAGCTGTATTTTGAGACTCGAGAATGATGACTCCATATTTTAATTTTGCTTGAGTTTGGTCTTTGTTTGTTTGTTTGTTTTTAAGTTTTAGCTGGAAATCATAAACTTGACTCGGGTCTTTGGTCTTATATTAAAATTCCTCTTTGTTCCTGAAATAACTGATCTAACGCTGGGAAGACCATTGAGTCCATATTCTTGTTGTCTGCGGTGTGTTAGGGTACCTGCCTCTTAAGACTTACCTTTCTGAGATCTGGTTCAGAAGTGGAAGGTGATGTTAGAGAAGCCGTGAGTGCTTCGTAGGTTAAATCTTCTGAATATAACATAGTGGCTTCCAGCCACCTTTTTTCTTTTATTAAAGCTTCATTTATTTTAGAGAGAGTGTGCATGCACACAAGTTGGGGGAGGGGCAGAGAGGGAGAGAGAATCTTAAGCAGAGTCCTTGCTGAGCTTGGAGCCTGACTCAGGGCTCAGTCTCAGGACCCCGGAGATCATGACCTGAGCCGAAACCAAGAGTAGGACGCTTTACTGACTGAGCCACCCAGACACCCCTGCCCGCCACCTTTAGATGAAAATGACAATAAAGGGAAGCCACATTTCTCAGGGAAAAACCACCACCACCACGGCCACATGATGAATCTCGGTTCCTGAAAGTCAGACCTCTGACGGGGACCCAGCCACCCTGGGGTGATCATTCTTTTTCTTTTCCTTTCCTTCCTTCTTCCTTTCCAACGTTGATACTGATTCCCATCCTTCCAGAAAGGAGGGGGCATGGAACAACCTGGAAACCAATCAAAATGGACTCATGCATGTGTCTGGGGAGAGGCTGAGGAAGGGAGCCAGCCAGAGGGTAGTGGTGGCCGGGCGGGGCCAGGGTCACAGGCAGGGGCCAGAGGACCAAATATGGACACAGTGTGTACACGCCAGTTCTTCGCATTCTCTAGAGGATTGGCCATTGGCGTTTCCACGTTCCTCTGGATTACAAATGGTCAAAATACAGGGACACATGCAGATTTATCCCAGGCTTTTCTGAGATCCGGTCCTTGATAATCAGAGAGGACAATCTAATGCAAGGCATGGTGAAGTGTCAGAAAGGCTGCAGCATAAAAGCTCTGCGGAAGGCTAAGTGCTTGTTTTCGTTGGTCAGCTAAGTTCCCCGTGCTTTTGTGCATCTCCGTTTACCCTGTGGGGGACCTGGCAGGAGCTCTGGCAATCTCTTCCCTGTAATATTGATTTTATTAGAGCAACAAGACAAGAAAAGCGTCCCATTCTGATTGCACCAAAAGAAACAACATTTTAATGTCTTTTCTTGAAAATTTAATGTTTGCCTTTGAGCTGTCTTCTTACTGCAGAACAGCTTCAGCGTGAATGCCCCTAGCCTGAGGGCCTCAGCTGGGTTTTGTGACATCTTATAAGCAATTGGAAAATCCAACTCCAAATGCATGTGTTTGGCCGAGGCACCCTTCCTTCTGACTTCTTTGGGGATGGGGTAGAGAAAAATGGCCATTATATATATATATATATACACACACACACACACACACATGCACACACACATATGTATGTATATACATTATATGTGTATATATACATACATATATATGTACAGACATATATATATATGTATTTTTTTAAGATTTTATTTATTTGACAGAGATCACAAGCAGGCAGAGAGGTAGGCAGAGAGAGAGGAAGGGAAGCAGGCTCCCTGCTCAGCAGATAGCCTGATGCGGGGCTCGATCCCAGGACCCTGAGATCATGACCTGAGCCGAAGGCAGCGGCTTAACCCACTGAGCCACCCAGGCGCCCCATATATGTATTTTTTTTTAAGGGTCTTTAGAAACACCACACAGTGCTACCAGCTGGGGAGGGGATCAGGCTCAAGACAGAAGAGCCCCCATTTCCAAAACCCCTTGCACACAGAGGTTAAAGAAACACATGCTATACAGCAAACACCCCCTCTTTTCCCTCTTGAGAGGTTTTTCAGGAGCGCCATGAAATCAAACCGTGATGGATGTTGAACTTCAAAGAAGTGAGGAAGGGACATTATTGCTTTGAGCCAGTCTCCATGGCATTTGTATGTGATGTACGTCTCTCCCAAGCCCCGTGCCTTCCTCTCTGCTCCACTGCGCTGCAGGCAATGGGCGCCAGCAGGGACATCGGGAGCTGTGGGCTGCCCTCACTCCCCCTGGTGCTCCCCGCACCACCCTAGAATCTTCCCCGGTGGAGCTCGCCTTGTGTGCCCCTTTCTTTAACCTGGTGCTGGGAAATCACAGCAACTTTTCCTGCTCATCAAGCTGCAGACACGGAGTTACAACTCCAGAAGTTTGCAGCGGGTCTCCTGGTCCTCATGTAGGGCCTAGTACCTTTTCGGGGCCTCTGGGGTCAAGAGAGCTGGTAAGGAGGCCAGAATTCCGCAGAGGGGCTCCCAGGCTAGACCGCAGGGAGCTGGCACGCTCTGGGAGGAGTGTGTTACGCAGAGGAATCCACCCAACACCAAGTTCATGGGCTCGGAGCCCCCATGCCTTCCTTTCCAGACCCTACAGGGGGCCCTGGGGTACACAGTGGCCATAAATGATAGAACGGTAGTAATTGCTGCCCGTTTTACGAGGCTGCGGTATCCTTTCATCCCTTGCCTGTGTCTGGTGGATGCTGGGGGGACCGGCCGGCTGCACCTTTGCGGGTGGGAGGCCTACAGAGTCGGTGGATGCGAAGACCAAGCGGCGGGGGTGTCTCCCGATGGCGCGGTCGTGGGCTGCATTGTCCCTGGGACTTAGCCCACTGCATTTAGTCTTTGATCGTGCTGGGGTGAGGCTGGAGGACGGGCTCGGTGTTCTGGCACTGGACTCTGCCCCCATTTTCTGCAGCGTACGTGTTCCTCTGTGCTGCGCACAGACTGGGTGCCGGGCCGTCCCCGGCGCACCCCGCTCGGCGGCCCTCACAGCCGCGCACTGAGCCCGCTCTCGGCGCGGAGCGCGGCGCGGCCTCGGCCCAACCCCAGGCCGCGGGCCTCGTGGCCTCCGCCGGCCGCCGCGCAGCGCTGCAAGCGGGGAGGGCGGGGAGCGCTGCAGTTCCCGGCGCGCCCGCCCGAGGGGCCGCCCGCCGTGGGGACCCGGGGCCCGAGGCGCGAGGGGGGAGCGACAGCTGTCGGCGTCGCGCCCGGACTGCGCCCCCGCGGGGCGGCCCGGCGCCGGGGCGAGAGGAGGGGCGGCGCGGGGCGGGGCGGGGCGCGCGGGGCGGGCCGGGGGAGGGGCGCGGCCGGCGGCGGGGGCTCCGCGCCGAGGAAGTCCCGCTCCGAGCGCCCGAGCGTCTGCAGGAGGCGCGCTCGGCGCGGTCGGGAGCGAAGTCCGGAGCGAGGCCCCCCGCGCCGCCGCCGCCGCCCGCGCTGCCCCCCGCCCGGCCCGGGAGCCCGCGAGCCCGCGGCGGCCGCCGATGGAGTTCACTTGAGCCGGGGCCGGCGGCAGAGGCAGGCGCCGCAGCGGAGCGCGGCCCCGAGCCCCGCCAGCCCCGCGCCCCGCCGCCCGCCAGCCCCGGCCCGGAGGCGCCGTCGCCCCGGCCGCCCGCCCCGCGCCCCCCGCCGCTGCCGCGCCCGCGAGGCCGCCCGACAAGGGCCCCCGGAGCCGCGGGCTCCAGCGCGGCGGCGGCGGCGGGGCCGGGAGCGGTCGGGCCGCGGCGCCGCTGGAGAGGCGGGACCCGCGGCCGGGGAGCCCGAGGCGGCCGCCGGGGAGAAGCCGCCGCCGCCGCCGCCGCCGCCGCGCGCCCTCCTCCTCCTCCTCCTCCTCCTCCTCCCGCTCCCTCCTCCCTCCCTCCGCACATGGTCTCCTTTGTCCTGTCGCCGCCGCCGCCGCCTCGCTCTTAGCTCCGCGCGCCGCGGCCGCGGCTCGGGCCGCTGCTCTCGCCTCGCCCGGGACGCCGCTCGGCCCCCGCCGTGCCCGGCCGACCCGCGCGCCGCAGGAGCGGCCCCGAGGCCGCGGGCGGGCGCGGACCGGGCTCCCACCGCCCCACCGCCCGGCCTCGGCGGCGCTGGATGTGCGGCGGCTGCTCCGGCGCTCGGACCCCGCGGCGCCCCGAGGACGGACTTGCGGACGCGGCCGGAGCCGCGCGTTCCCTCCCCGCGCGCTTGGCCGCCTCCCGGGCGCTGCGATCCCGGCACCGGGGGCCCCGCGGAGAAACCGGACCATGAACTTGGGGCTGACAGCGCCGCGTGACCCCGTGCGACCAGGTAATGCGGCTCCTCGCCGGCCCCGCGCGCGGAGGGAGGCGGCCGGGTCGGGGGTCTTTGTTGCGGCGGCCGGGCCGGCGGGCAGGGGCGGCGGGGGCGGGCGCCTCGCGTCTGGCGCGCCCGGGCCCCTTTCCTCACCCCTCCTCCCCGCCCTCCCCTGCCTCCCCTGCCTCCCCCGCCTCCCCTGCCGCCCGCCTTTGTACTTTCCTCGGGGCCGGCGGCCTGGGCCGGGAGCGGCGGCGCGGTCGTGCCGGGCGGGGCGGGAGCGTGGGGGCGGCGGCCGACCGGGGGCTTCCCGTCCGAGGGGCTCCGGAGACCGGGGCGGGTGGCGCGGCGCGGGGCTGGGGGCCGGGGCGGGGTCCCGCACACGGTGCCCGCGGAAGCGGTGGGGCCGGGGCCGGGGCCGGGGCCGGGGCCAGGGCTCGGCTCGGCTCGGGGCGGGCGGGCGAGGCTGCGGGAACCGCGCGGAAGTTCCGGGGCGCCTTTCGGCCCCCCGCTGGGCCCCCTCCCGCGGCGCGCTGCGGGGGGGGGGTCGGGCTCGGCGGCGGAGGGGCCGGTGCCCGCCGTGTGGTCCCCGCGCGTCCCGCGCCTCCGCTCGGCCTCGCCAACTTTCTGCGGCCCCGGAGCCGCCCGTGCGCCTGGACGGACCCAGCCCCCAGCGCGGCCGGAGCGGGTCGTCGGTCCTCTGGCCCTGCCGGCCGCTCCCCGCCCTCGCCCTCCGCGACCCCCGGGCCCTGCGACCCTCGCGAGGCCGAGCCTCCGGCCCCCGCGCGCAGGGACTGGGCTTCCGGGAGGCCGGGCAGCTGCGGGCCGCGGGCTGTGTCTCGCCGCGGGGCACGAAACAGCGACGAAAGTTACAGAAATCAGCCGGGAACGTGGCCGGACGCGGGGATCGCGGGCTCCGTCCCCCGCGCTGTGCACGGCCGCGCCCCGGAGCCTCAGGACCCGCGCGGGCGCTGGGGAGGCGGGAGCGGGATTGGGGAAGTTCGTGCGGGAAACGAGCCGGTTTCCCCGCAGTTTGCGCGCTGGCCTCGGGCCGGAGAGCCCGTCCTCGCTTGTCCCTGGCCGCGCGGCCCGCCGTCGCCGGCAGCCCGGGTGGGGGCGGGAGCGACCCAGGCCCTGCTGGGATGACCCAGCGTCCCGCGGGTGCGCAGGCCCTTCCGAGGCCCTTCCCCGGCTGCAGGCGGCGGCCCCCGGCCGGGCGGCGCGTTGGGGACAATGACAGGTTTCGGAGAGCGCGCGTGGGAGGGCGGCCCTGAGCGCCCCGGGCGCGGCCCGGCTCGGCCCCTTCGGACCTGCGGGGCGTCGCCGCGGTGGCATCCAGAGCGCGCCCCGGAGCCGTGGAGCCTTGGACCCCTCAGCCGCCTCCCGGGAGCAGGGCGCCCCTCGGGCCACAGAGGCGGCCGCCGCACGGAGGTGTTGCGGGCCGCGGGGCCGGTTCACCTGCAGCCCGGCTGGGTCTGCCCGCGCGCGCAGCCCGAGTGCAAACAAAAACTCGGTCGGGAGCCACTTCGGCTCCTCACCCGTGTTCTCCGCATCGGGGGTGCCGTCCTGCGCCCGCCCGCTTCTCCGGGCCAGCCAGACGCCTCTGCATAAGCCGTCTCCATATCCGCGCGCAGTGTTTCGGTTTTAAGAGGATTTCATTACTGGGCCTTTTTTTTTTTTTTAAATATATCAGCTGGAGTTTATTTTTTTCAGCCATGAATTTAGCATAGTCCTTCCAGTTTGAACGAAGAAGTGCTTTTTTTTCATTCAGGAATGGTGACACACTCTTTATCTCTGAGTTTCAACAGGGAAACTCCCATTCCTAGAAGCCTGGCTTGGTACCACAATGAACAACCCTATTCCTGTCATTTTTGCCTTCAGAACAATCCTCTTGATTTGCTTAATGGATACCTTGTTTCCCTCCGAATGCCACACTTTTTTTTCGGAGGCTTATTTTTATAGGAAGCTATTATCGTATACAATTTAAATTTAATTACCTTTAAGATGTCAGGAAGGCCTTTGGCATATTCTTTATTCATGCAGAATTTTTTTAAAAAGCTCTCTAGGATTTATTTTAAACTGTTTATGCATAAACGTGTACGCAGTCCCACACTTTACTCCTCCATTTCTTTTTCTCCTGGATCCTTAAATTTTCCAAACCATCCCTCACGGGAGGAAGCTTTAAAGGGGGAAAAAAAAAAAGGAAGAGATCCTCATAATAAAAATATTTTATGTCTCTCTGTATCACTTGCATGGAGAACTAGAACATGTTCCCCAGATAGACACAATAATATCTGTTTTTCATCAACATAGCATGGAAAGGCTAAATTGAGTATCTTCTTTGTCCCCCAAAGCCAGCCCCTGAGTCAGGCTATGTGTGCTCCAGATACACCCTCCCCGTCTTCCTTACGGTGCCCTCTGTATTTATCCAACATCCTATGCTTTGCTTTGTCAAAACATCCATCTCTATGTATAAAGTGTGAAAGGCAAGTGATTTGCAAAGGTTGCATGGGGGAAAACGGCAGAGACCCAGCATTGCCATTGTAACTTTAAATGCAGCTCCATCTTCGAATTACACAGTGGGGATGCCGATTTCCAGTTCAATTGTTTCAATCCTCTAGAAGTTCTAGAAATACTCCCCGCTTCTGCAGCCTTGCAGCCTTCCGTCCACACCAACTTCTGTTGATTTTCCAGCACACGAGTGTGTAATTCACGGAGGCTTTGCTCTCGATGCTTAAACAGGCTTATTTCACTTTCCTCGAGCCCCTGTAATAATTAGAAGACAGGATTTCTGGAAAATGGAAAGGCTCTAGCGCCGATGGCAGGCGTAGTCTCGGGTTGTGGGCCGGGTCAGCTTGCTTCTGTTTCCACACCAAGGTCATCCTGGTTACTGGGAGGAACAGGGATCTTGGGGTCATCGGTCGAATCTTTAAATTAATCTCTGGAAGTGCTAGTCAACACTTTTTAGTGAGGAAGGGCTCAACGTTGAATAACAGGCATTTCTGGTGTGTGAAAGAAAACTGAAAAACAGGCATCTCTGCACATATCAAGGGGAAAAAAGAGTGCCTTTTCTAAAATAATCTATCAACAAAATTGCAAAATCACTATGTGAATGAGCTGAATTGCTTTGTGGATCATCTCATAGAAATATGTTTTGCACAGATAATATGTCTAATAAGGACACGTTTTTTAAAATCAGGATTTTTCCCCCAGCCCAGAGCTGCACTGCAGGTCTGTCTCCTGCAGTCAAACAGCACCACCTTGTGGACGGTCGGGGGAGCGGCTGCTTTCCCCATCAGGCTGTTCTAAAAATGTAGCGCATGGATTTAAAACTCACCGTGGTGATGATGCGGATGGCAGTATCTGTGACCATAATAACGATTTTTTTCTCCCTTTCTTGTTTTTCAGGCATCAGATGCCAGCTCTGAAAAACTCTTCAATACTGTTATTGTCAACAAAGGTAAGAGACCTGAATTCCGAGCAGTGGCCGGGTTTGGGTTTTTGTCTCATTGTCCTTGCCTAAGAAGTCAAGTCCGAGGAAAACACAGTCTTTCTGTTTTTTGTTCTGGAGCTGCTGTTCGTATTTTGTGGTTTTGCTGGAGACCGAATCCGTATGCTTCTGGGACGTGTGAAGGAATGGTTTATTGTAACAGAATACACTGAATCCTTATTCAGATTGATTGGACGAAGAAATCACCACCTCTGTGACGTTAATGTCACGTAGGAAGCCGTCATGGAGAGTAATCGTTCTCAAAATGCCTTGACTTCATTGTTCCTTATCAACTACCAGCAGTCAGAGAACTATAAACAGCTGATTTGTTCTGTGGTCTCCAATTACCCGTGGGTGTTTAGTATGCACAGGATATGGCCATAAAGCAAGCCTTACTCTGCTGTGGGCTCTCTGGAAAGTTAATAAACGAGCAAGAGGGCAAAATTTAAATATGTGCTATCCCATTAATTTCTTCCCAACTGCAGTACGGACTAAGAGAGGCTAATCATGGAACAGTACATAAAGGGGAAACTTCTCTTAAATCATTGCCAGTAGGTTTCTGGGCAGTTTTCATTTGTAGCAGTGTTGCTGGAAATAATGGAACGTAGGGGAGTGTCTAATCCCTGGCGATACAGAGGTGTGTAATTTGGAAGGTGTAAGTGACACAAACCGTTCCATCTTTTCCTCTTTGCCGTGGAACCTGATGGAGGCGGTGTGGTGATTGCTAGGTGGAGGTGTGCTTTCCGGGTCATCTCCGGTCTGCAGTTACACGCAGAGTCCCGGTAGCGCTTGAACAGAATCGGGCCTTCCTTCGTAAAGGGGCGACGTTGGAAGCCACTTCCGACATCCTGTCCTGCGCCTCAGCTAGCATTTTTGCTAACTCGTTAGGAAGACACGTTTCCAAGTGCAGTAATTTTGGGCTCCCGGATTATTTTAGAATTGGAACTCACTGCACTTTAGAATCGTACGTTATGTTCAGCGTTCCCCTGAGGTGTATGTGCTGCTGTGATTGCCGTTGCTCCCAGAATTATTGTCACATTGAATTTTTATCTTTTTTATTGCGTAATGGACTATTCCAGTTTTATATTTCATCATATTTTTTGATGGACGGAAAGTTTGTACCAATTTGTTATCCATAATGCTAAAAGCCCAGTAAAAGAAGACGCGTGCAGCTCAGAGCATACGGGCATCTCTGTGAAAATGCCTAATTGTTTGTTGCTCGTTTTGATGAGGGAAGAGGATGGAGTAGACCCTGGTGGCTGGGGGCGAGCGGGGGTGGGGGGAGGAAGAGGCAAGCAGGACAGGTCCCCAAAAGGTCTTAGGTGTCTCAGTGACCACTGGTTCCCCCTCCCCCCTCGGGAACCTCCGGCCTTAAGCCTCCCATCCCTCTTCTGCTGTGTTGCTCCAGAAAGCTCTGGAATGTCTTTACCCTTCCCTGGGATCGGCCTTAGAGCGAGAGCTGGCCCTGGGACCTGTGTTCAGGCCCCCCGCTGCCCTCCCGGAGTTGAAAGGGTCTCTTCAGGGAGGTTGAAGAGTGCGTGATGAGAGGCCCGCCCCCAGCCCCGACGCCCCCACTTCTGCCCCCTTCCCTTCCCAATCAAACGTTTCCCACATTCTTATTTTTGTTTACTTACAGAGTGTGATTTGTGGCATCTATTTGGTTGTGAATAGCCATGCCCCTGACAGGGTGCCTTTCTTCTGAGCTGCTTTTCTGGGGGTGATTTAGTTGCCTTGAAAGGATTAAGGTTTCTTTGTGTTCACTAAAATCAACATAGGCTTTTTCTGAGCTTTGCTTGGGAAACCGTACACAAATAAGCGTTTTAGTCGACGGCAGATTATGCCTTTGCCCCTTATTTCCATCAAAATGGCCTTTCTTTTCTCCTCCCGAGTCTCCCTTAATGCCTTATGCTAATTCCTGTTGGTACCATGAATGACAAGGGAGGTATCAATGCAAATCCAGGTGCTGCGAAGTCGACTGGCTGGTCCCGGCCCCGCCCTCCCCCTGGAGAGAAGGAGATTAGGGGGGCCAGGGAGGGGAGAAAGCTTGGGGACAGTTTTGTTAAGGGGATTAGTATTCAGGCTGCTAAATATCAGGAAAACAACTTCAAAAAGCGATTCATTGTGTCGTGATAATGTCAATAATTGCTTCGAGACAGGTGCACGGCGTCTCCATCCCTGCCTGTGGGTTTTGCTCTGTTTTTACTCCGGGTGGTGGCAGGGTTTACCGGATGGATGGGTGACGAGGCCCTCAAGGAACTGTCAGCTTCACGCCCATCAAGTTCAAGTTCCCCTGCGAGGCGGCGGGCAAGTCAGGTCTTCCCGCCTCTGTCCGGTCTTCTTAGCCAAGAGCACCAAAAAGCCTTTGGAAAGAAAGGGCGGATTTATATGGGGTCACAAACACTAGGGGCAGCATCTCAAGGCCTCGGCTGACTGAACAGCCCGGGTCGAGGGCAGGGACGAGGGCAGGGACGTGGGCACGTGCACGCCTCCCCCTCCAGGCGTAGGAAGCTACCTCTCGCCTCTCCCTCCCGGGAGCCCCCACCGCGTGCTTAGCCCCCGAGAAGTGTGGCTGGGAGCTGCTGGGGAGATGGGCTGCGGAGCCGGTGGCCGGGCAGATTTGGTCCATAAAATTTCGCCGCGGGAGGTGGTGCTCATCTCACAAGCTCATGGTGGTGGGGGCGGGGCGGGGCGGGGCGGGCGTGGGGCGCAGCTCGGACGGGGCTGAGCAGTCTGGGGACCAGGCGGCCGCTGGAACCTCGGGGCCAGGACTCAAGTCCTGTCAGTCTGCGCTTCGGTGAGCCGTCTCACCTGGTTCGGGGACGGCTGTCAACCATCGCAGGACCCCCTGGGCTCTGGTGGGGACAGAAGGATGAGTCGGGGAGGGGGAGGGGCGGAAACAGCAGGTACGGGGGCTTCCTTGGACTTTTCTTGTACTGTATGGAGTCTGCCCGGTTTGAGAAAGAATGGGGGAGGTTCTTGGGTTGGGTGATGCCAATCACTGCTTTCTTCTGGTGCCTTTAATTCCCGGTTGTAAAACCAGCGAATGCGACCGTTGCTTGTGCCCGCCCAACGCCCCGCGAGGGCCGGCCCTGTCAGAAGAGCTGGGGAGGTGAGCCTCGGATTACAGGTCGTGGGGCTGTGGACATGCGCAGAAAGAAAAAGAAAAAAGGCTTTAACTTTAATCAAGGTCGTGGTTGCCTTATTTAATCTTTATGGGTTTAACTGTTTACAGGATGTTCGTGGGAATTTGATGAATCCTTCTGTCTCTGAGTCAGCCATCTGCCAACGAAAAGATTAATTTTCCCAGGGAGACAGACATACGCAGAGAGAGACTAACTTCTTGTCCATATTCAGCTGGTTGAGCTAGGTTGGGAGCAACAGTTTTCGAGCCCCAAAGTCTGGACCATGGAACCTTCGGAGGAACCCTGTGGCCAACCCAGGGGCTCCTGCCGGTACTTCCTACCCTTTCTTACCACTTTGAGGTCCTCCTCCCCAGTGGTTTTGCCACTTTGCCATATAGTCAGACACGCAGGAAATGAGGGCTTGGCAGTAGGGGACCCCCTGGCCGCGGTGGTGGATCTCCCTCGAACTCCGGGCGCTCCAGGGCAGAGCCACCTGAGGGGGAAGCAGCAAAGAAAGGGAAGCCTGTCTGGGAGGCAGGTGCCCTGGAGCCCTCTGTTCACGGGGACCCTGGCCCTGCTGTGGGTCCACGTTCCAGGCTCGGGAAAGACGAAAGACCTGGAGTCGCGGCCCCGTCTAGGCCCCGGAACCCTCTTTTCCAGATCTCGCCTGAAGCCCAGGCAGGTAGAGCAGGTGGGAGGTGCCCACAAGGTGACGCCACCCCACGGCTTGCTCAGCCCTTCTCTCTTCCCCTGTGTCTCGTGTCGTCGTGTTGGGCCCTCCAGGGTCGGGCCTCACCCCCCAGCCACCTGTCAGAGAGCGGGCTCCAGCCTAATGGAGGTCTTTGGAGTTCTAGAGTGCACACTGCCCGGGTGGGACTGAGGCCCCGTGCTCCCTCCTGCCGCGAGCACCCAGGGTCTGCCGAAATGCCAAAGGCGTCCCCACCCAACCTCCTCCTCCGGGGGACCCACCCCGGACCCCAGGTCAGCCGCGGGAGACTCTGGTGGACACGCGCCCGCGATCCTGAGCACCAGGTGGAACACTGGGGCCTGCTTGAGCTCTGGAACTTGAGCTGTCCCGGCCCAGAGCTCTTCTTCCTCTTCCAGGCCTTACCAGACTAGTGGACACAGCCCGGGTGTGGGGTCGATTTTGCACTGAGGGTTTCAGGGGGCACAGATGAGGTTGGAGCCTTGAAGTCAGTGGGGCCTTTTGGATATTTTTGGCAGTGTGGTTTTACCAGCAGCAGAGAAGGAAAACCTCTCTAAAAAGATTGGTGGAGGGGCGCCTGGGTGGCTCAGTGGGTTGAGCCTCTGCCTTCGGCTCAGGTCGTGATCTTGAGGTCCTGGGATCGAGTCCCCCATCGGGCTCTCTGCTCAGCGGGGAGCCTGCTTCTTCCTCTCTCTCCGCCTGCCTCTCTGCCTGCTTGTGATCTCTGTCTGTCAAATAAATAAATAAAATCTTTTAAAAAAATAAAAAGATTGGTGGAGGTTTGAGACGTTGAGCTGGGAAAGAAGCCGCTAGAGTAGATTCTGCTTGGTGAGGGTCGGTGGCTGGGCACCTAATGAATTCTTCAATGGCGACCGTCTCCCCTCATTCATTATGTGGAGACATAAAAGCAGAATTCTTTGCTTTGGTGACAGGAAAGTTAGGGAAGAGTTCTCTTACTTCTGGGACCACCGTTGGCTCTTAGGAAAAACCCATTCCCTAAAGAGTCCTGTGCTTGCGTTTTGGATGGAAAACAATACCATTGACCAGGGGCATCGCTCTCTTTAAAAAAAGGAGAGGAGAAATCGGTGTGGAGTTTGAAGCCCGGTTATACGGATCCTGTGGAGATCGCCTCACAGTTGCTCGCGGTGTGTTGGGTTCCCATGTAAGGACGGGACCGAAGGGACATTTCCCGTGTGCAGAAGAGGGAACTGAGCCGGTGTCAGCTCTGTGAATTAGTTCCGTTTTTATAATGTCTTAAATCCTAGATAAGGGACACACGGACCCTTTTTCTTTTTCTTTCCCTGGACCTGCTTTGTACCATTTCAGAGCAATTTCTTGGGTCTTTAGGAGACGTCTGATGTGTGGGAAATTAAATACTATTGAAGGGTAATTGGTGCTTGATTCAGACAAAGGAGTTCGGAGTGGTTGAGGTTCTCCTACCCTACACCGCAAATAGCAGGCAATCAGCCCCTTTGTTATGGAAATTGACCTTCCTATAGGAGCCAGACTCTCACGTTACAGAATTTGTTGTATAGAATTATGCCTGAAGAAATTCTTGGAAACAGATGCTCTCTCCAGTGTGTGTGAAACCAACCAGAAAGGGCCTAAAAATACAGCACGTTGTGAGGAAAGGGCTTTGCTCTGGACGTCTTTCCATTACCTGTTGACTGGCCTTCCCTGGAGGTGGGGAGATGCTGGGTAGGTGCTGGATCCTGTCCCTGGAGTTTGCGGGCGAGGGTGGACGATTTGCTGAGCGTGCACACTGGTCTCTGTGGCGTTTTTGGAGAACCTTGGAGAACTTTGACAGTGAGGTCCATCTTCCACATGAGAAGTGGGCCAGATCCGTGGGGCCTGCGCACTCCCGTCCGCTGGAGGGGATGGCCGCGTAACCCGTCCCCCCGTTCAGTCAGAGGATCGGACTCCGCTCTGATTGCCTTCGAGCCCACTAAAGATCTCCTGGCCTGCTTCGTCCAGCTGATTGCCGCCGACCTCTGCAAGAACTTTCTCCACACTCGGCAATGCGGGCCGGAAAGCTTCGGCGCTGCCCGGGCCCTCCCTCCAATCCGTTCTTACTTAGGGTTTCTCTTCTTCAACGCTGCGGTATTCGGTTGTCTCGGAAAGTGCAACACACTCGTGGGCAACTCTTGGGATAAAAAACACCACGTGGGCCCTGGAGAGACTTCAGGGGAGCGGTTCCCCGACAAAGGGCCTCGGCCCTGGTCCGACTTCCCAGAAGAGGGCTCTGCAGTTTCCTGCACGTGGGAAGCCTGTGGCCATGCCCCGGCCTCTGGATTATTTCTAGTTTCTGACAACTGCAGAAAAATGTTGTTTTCTCTGAAAATGTGTGTTTATTTAACTAGGTTTCTTTTTGCCTCACAATCTGGATTCTATCCAGTCAGTTACCACTCCAATTAACTAACAATTATTTAACATTAACAGTAATTACAGACGCCAGTTAAGCGCCTACAGATGTCAACTGTTAGCTTTGTACCTAATCACTCAATGAAATGGAGAAAGTTCAACAAACATCAATTAGCCAAGCAATTAGTATGAGTTAGGAAAGAGCATGTTATCATGTGTGAGCTGATTCAATTTATTTTATTTTGGCAGTAAAACACACACAGGCAAGCGGCAATAAGTTCCTCCGATAAGATAAAACGCTATTGTTTTGCATCTTACGCGAGAATTCTTTCCTTTCCCGTGCACCAGTCAAATACAGTCTTGCCTGGAATTTATTGAACAAACAGAATTTGTCTCAGTCACTCAGAAAGCCCGGCAAGTGCCCGGGCTCAGGAAGCCGCTTTGGTGAATGATGGACCCGGCGAATCCGCCGCATCAGGACGTGTCAGATTTCGGCAGAGACGACCGACTCCCACTCAAGGAATCTCCTCGACGCATTTCCGATTCTCACAGGTTTATTCCCGAACCGGGGGTGGAGTGAGCGCAGCAAGGACAGTGTTGGTTTCACGGGGCCCGAACTGTCGCTCCACTGTCTGCGGTTTAGCCCGGGGCCAGCGTCAACGTGTTTCACCCGCTCGCCCGGCCTGCACTTTGTGGGGGAAAAAGGCGGAAAGGGCTCTCGGTTGGAGGCCTACTGTGTGACGGCACCAACGACATAAAGACCTCCGGGCTCCCGATTCAGAGATCTCCGTGCCGCTCCCGCGTCCCCATCCCGCAGACGTGACTTCCATCAGCTTGCTGGGACGGTGCATTTCAAGGCCTGGTGGTGTGCGGCGGCCCCAAAATCGGTGTTTGGAGATTCGTTTTATCTCCAGGTGGAACGCTGGCCCCGTAAGGGCTGGTGCCTCTGGTTCCCCTCCTAGAAACGATGTCTTACTAACTCTTGAAGCCCGTGGACAGGCGTGGAAGGAGCCCGTCTTTCATGGGGTGCCGTGTCCGGTCACCGTGGACGCTACGAGCAGAACTTTCCGTTCGAGCGAGCGTCGCAGCATTAACGGAATCCCAGAACTGGAACAGCGTGGCTCTGCCTGTGTAGCTTCGGGTGGGGAGCCCCGTGGCCCATGTGCTTTTTTGTTGTGACCCTCGTTCCCCGCATCCAGCACTTCAGCAAACGGGGACCGTCCTGGCTGGCTCCTGAGGGATGTCTCTGCCCGTCAGTCCATCGGGACTCTGTCCGTCCACTTCTGCGCATCGGGCCGTGGGGGGCTTACAAGCTTCAGTGTCCCTGCAGACCGGCTGGGGTCTCCCTTGTCTTATTCTGGGACCCGCCCCGAATGGCAGCCCCCGTTGTGCCGATGGCTGGTTCTCTCGGTCACAGGAGAAGAGGGGGAACAGGCGCCTGGAACACATCTCCCGAGTTTCAGCTGCTGCTGTTTCTGGCCTCCTCCTTGGCCGCCACAGGTCCCCAGGGCTTCCTCCACCACCGCACTGTCCCAGGCTGTCTGACGTGCCCAGGACGTGGGGAGGATCCTGCCCTCGGTGGGGGAGGGGCTCACGCAGGCCTTCCCGGTGGCCCGGGTGTCCCCCGGCACGCCAGCACCCAGGCACAGCTTGTCCTAGGGCCGCTTCATGGGCGCAGGGCACCCCTTGGGGCGTCACTGATGTGCTCCCCTGGGATAAGACCATATCCCTCCACGTTTGTAACCCCCCACCCCCGCCCGCTCCTGTGCCCGTCCGGGGACCCATCTCTACCTTCAGCCAGATTTTATTAGAAGTGAGTTCGGGTTTTCGAGCGGGGGCACTTCCTAGCAACCGAGGACACAAGCATGAGGCTCAAATCTGCGCGGAGGCGGGAGGGGGCCTGTTAATAAGGAGGAGTGTTCTGTGGGCGCTCGCATCTTCCCTGACCCCCGTCAGCCTCGTCGCGCGGAGGAGGAGGCTGAGAGCACATCATCGCTCTCTGAGAGCCCTTCTGGAGAGGCGGCGTCTCAAGTGTGCCTGTTAATAGACTCGTGTGGGAGACGGTTCTCTTTGGACGCCTTTAAAAGCCACTTGGAAAACATTTTCCCTCTTATCCCTCACCTTTCACATCTCTCAGCAGAGTGACACTAAAGCCTAATTTTAGCCAAGATTACGTCACGTTCTCCTGATCTGTGTATGGCCGGGAGAGGCTTTTCCATAGTAAAGCGCCTCCCGCGGAACGCCCAGCCGCGTCCTTCCTCTCCTTCCGTGTCAACCTGTGATTCTCCGGGCGCCGACGGTCCTCTGCTGCGCTCTGTGGGCTCCTTGCCCGAGCCTCCTGGATGCGTGAACCCGGTCCGTGAACTCGCCTGACAAGGAGTCCTCCCCTGAGATCGGACGCGTCTGCTCTTAAGTGGGTGACGTCACTGTCACGTCCTTCCGGGGGCTGAGCTGGAGGCCTTGAAATTAGGCCTTTCGCTCACCAGCGGCCGCGGAGCGCCCGACTCTACTGCCCGCTCCGGAGATCCGGCAGCGGCCGGGTCACGCCAGACCCACGACCCCGCCTGCGAGAGCTTAACCGTAGTTCACGACTCAAGACACTTCGTTAAATGGCCCAATTGGAACGAAGCCACTCAACTAATTAAGGAAAAAAATAACAACCGTAATAAGACTTCCTTAGGAGGAGAAGGCTGTCCAAGATGAGCCCTCCGGGGTCAGCAGAAGGCGTCCCCCTCTCAGAGAGGGCGCAGATTTGCCGACTTGTGTTAGACTAAAACCTGCCCCTTTGAGAGTTTCATGTTAAAAACCTGCTCGGTTGTGGCTTGACTGAGGCCATCGCAGAGGCTGGGGGAGCATATTGAGACGTTCTGGGTGCCGCCTGCCAGTCGGACCTTCCCCCCATATTTTCCCATTTGGATTCCGCGGCTCAAGTCTCTGCCGCATCCACAGATCACAGTGGGGGTCCGCACGGCGCTCACGGCGGAGTCCGGCTGCTTGGGACCCGGCCGCCTTGGTTTTCTCAGTGATACGAGAAAGTTGGATGGACTCCAAGATCCCTTCTGGGTCTAAAGGCCAAAGTTTGCCTCCGAGGGCTCTGGGTCTTTCCAGAGCCCGGAGCGTGTGTAGCGGGCATACGTTTCCCCAGATGGCGTGAGTGGCACCGTGGACACGCGTATTTGCGGGGAATGGTGACTGGTGCCCAGGGTGGTGGCTTCCGTCCCCAGCTTGTGAGCAAGAACAGGGCAGGGTACGGCTCTCTCCTGTCCCTGAGAAAGAGCTTAGAGGTAAGAGGGGGTGAAGCTGGGGGGGGTGGTAAGGAAGAGGGGAAGGGGTGAGGCCCAGCCTGCTGCAGTTTGGACACCGGTGGGCAGGTGTTCCCTTCCAGAAGGTCTGCACCTCGGGTGATGTGACACCGTCTGCTGTAGTAATTGTTTATGTGAAGAACTTGGGTGCCGGGTTCCCTTGTCCTTGACGTCTCCAGAGGGTGGCCGACCATTTCCAGGGATTGTTGTGGGCGGCTGAGGGGAGTGGCAGGGGTCAGCTCCCAGAGCGAGGCCCTGCCTTAGGGCACCCCAGGGACAAGCGGCCAGGCGGCTTGTCCTTCTAGGAGTGACTCACATTACCAACTTGAAGGGAAAGGGGTGGACCGTTCTGGATAATGCAGGAAATGTCGCCACCTTGCCACTTGCCTTCCGCCGTGAGCAGACCCTGGCCCGACGCAGTCTGACTTCGTGCTTCTCCTTTGTTGGGAGGAGAGGCTCCCAGGGACCTCGTTCGTGCGAGCACACTGGTCGTTCCTGGCTTTTAGCCTCATTGGCTCTTGTGAACTGGCGTGAGGAGCTGGGTTCATTCCGCAGCCCCCAGACCTGTCTTGTGTCCCTCACGAGCATTGTCTAGAGTCTGAGAGCTGACCAGTGTCCTGGGTTACAAGCAGGGACACAGTGTCTGTGGGCTCTGGTCGAATGTTCGATTCTAAGCTAAATTCTGTGGTTTCGGGTTTTGTAGCTGCCATAGGGCCACGTCACCCTGGGTAGTGGCGTCTTCCCAAGACCTTAGACGTCAAATCGAAGTGTCCTCTACTCCCATGGGAAGGAGAAGCCCCTGACTTCCACAGGTGGCTTGGGGACAGCTGGTCAGAGCCTGGTTGCCTGTTGCCGTTGTGGCCTCGCTGGCCGCGGGTGGCCGATCTCTGCCCGAATCCCTGTCCCCCCACTACCCCCCGTGCCACGGGGTGGGGGGCGCACTCCCCAGACCGCACGGATGCTCGGCTCGCGCCCAGGCCCCCTGCCTGCCTCCTTGGGCCCCTCCGGCTGGCGGCAAGACAGCTCTGATGCCTCCTCCTTCTGGTTTAGCTCCAGGACAAACTCGAAAACTGCCTACTCTCGGGTTTTCTTGGCATTTTAAAAGTTGAGGCCGCCTCTCCGAGCCTTCTCAGCGTCCTGCCACGTGTCGCATCTTATTCAAATGCCCTAATTGCCCCCCGGGCTTCTCAGCGGCTCGCCATCCCAGCCCCTAACTGACAAAGCAGAGCTTCACCTGAGGGCCTCATTATGCTGCCTGCGTCGGGCCAAAAATACCTCCACGGTACCTGCCGACACCCGGGGCTTCCGAGTGACAAATAATTGGGTGAAACAAACACGGGCGTCGAGCAGCTGCCATCGCGCGGGGGTCGGCCTGATGGTGTCACAGCACATCTGACACCAGAGAATGACAGTTTTGGGGGCGGCTCGCTAGTTCCCGCTGCCAGCGCGGCCTCTCGTGCCGACCGTGACGAGCAGCTGTCATTTCCGTGCAGGGGACCAGCCGACCTCCCGCGGCGGGGCGGGTGGGGGCAGGCAAGCGGCCAGTTCGGAGGGCAGGTGGGTCCGGACGGTGCAGAGAAGCTTCTGGAGCTCAGGCGACCATCCGCAGCGCAGGCCTTGAAACCCAGCGCGGCTCCGCACGTCTTCTCGTGCCTCCGTGGGACCCTCCGAGAAAGGGTGGCAGAAGCCGCGTTGGCGCTTCCAGGACAGCACCAGGCGCGTGCGGGCAGGGCCGTGCCCAGACCCCAGCCCGGCGCGGCTCCGGATTTCACGCAGAGAATGCGGACGCGCCCCCCCGCCCTCCTCCTTCTCCTGGTGTGTCCTGGGTTGGGCCTTCAGACCCAGGGCTGAGTTTACAGAATCTGGAAGGGCAGAGTCTCTGCTGGCCGGAAGCTCACTAAAACAGAGTTCGTCGGATGGGATTCGGGGACAGCACGGGGTCTGGACCCGCGCTTCTCCAAGGGCGGGCCCTGGACCAGCCCCAGCAGCACCCCGTCGAGGAGTAGTCGGAGACGCAGACTGTCCTGTAGCTGGAAACTCCAAGGGCGTGGCCCAGCGGGGTGTTTGGAGCAGGCCTGCGGGTGATGCTTGGCCGTGAGGTTTTCTTGATTGCTCAGGTGGTCCACAGAGTTCCCTGGGGAAATCCATACTCTTCTTAAACAGGGAATAGGTCTCTTCATTGTCCGGCAGCCTTTTCACTTACGTGTGACGTCAGAGGCACCAGATCTGTGGAGGGTCACACTGCAGACCCACTGTGAGCCTCCGTTGTGCTCTCGTCGTGGATTGCAACCTTACCCTCTCTGCTGGGACACAGACCCCCTCGTGCACAGGGTGGACTGCAGTGGGGGCCGTAGTATCAAGGGAAACGTTCTTGTGTAATGGGGTTTGGAGCCATGACCTTGGGCCTGTGTCCTGCTGTGACCAGCCAAGCTGACTTGCTCAACTACTTCTCAAAGACAAACAGTTCTCTCCGGTTCCTGCTTGGCCAACGCTGCCTCCCAGATGGCCGCCTGCCGCCTGTAGGAAGGGTTACCGCGACACAAAACACACACAGCCTCGGTCGGCGTGCCGTGATTACCAGTACCTGTTCGTTCAACGAAGAACGAACATTATGCTATCTTCATTATGCTACAACGGCCAGGATCGTGGAGTTAATGGAGAGCAGTGTTCGGAAATCTGCTTTCCTTTCTGAGTGACACATTGTGAAGTGCTAAGGCTGTATAGTTCTATTTGCTACACTGGATACCCGCCCCCCCCCCCGAAATGTGATACCCTAAGAGGTTTTCTGCAGGTCACCTAAATAGGAAAGCTTTTCTAGATGTCCTTCGAGTATAGACCTCTTCCAGGACGAGGTGTGTTCAGGTCGTGGTTCTCAAACCTTCGCCTGTCTTAGAATCGTCTTGAGGGCTTGTGGGGGCATGGACTGCTGGGTCTCCCCGCCCCAGAGCCCTGAAGCATCAAGAACATCAGAATGAGCCCCCACGTAGGCCGTTACGTACAGCGGCGTATCTACCAGGATTCTGCCACGCTGGTTTTTAGGTGAGAAGGATAGATACGGCAGTATGTGTCCCCTCTCCCTTACTGCGACGTATTTTAATGTACGTGTCACGGATCACGTCAGCCCCTTCCCACCTTAGCGGCATCTGTTGAAATAACTTTTCTTGCCTCACGGCCTTGTTATCAGACTAACCAAGTACCATAATTTCGCAGTGAGGAGCTCCCGTTCTCAGTGCCATGTCCCCGATTGTCCCACGAGTGTCCTTCTACGTGAAGTGTTCCCAGCAGCGTACAGACCAGGGTCAGTAGGACTCGTCGGGGTCTGGAGCCATCCACCTCTGCCAGCGTCCCATCTTTCTCAAGTCGGTGACTTGTTGCAAAAACCAGGTCAACGGTTTGTACGCCGTTCCCCATTCTGGAAGCCCTCGTGGCGTCATTTACTTGATGGACAACATTTACTTGATGGTGTTGTCCCTCGTCTATCCTGTGAGTGGAAGTGGGCCCTAGAGCTTTGACTAGATTCATGTCAGGCTTGCTGGCGAGAAAACCCCATAGGCAATGCGGTAAGCTGCGGGCAGCCTCACTTCCAGGAGCCACGACGTCCGGATGGCCAGGTTCCGGCAGTGCCACGGTCGGTTTGGGTCGTAGCAGCCCGATCCCAGCGCGGCCAAGTTCCCCATCGTCCGTCCTCTTTCGTCTAATGGCTTCACCCATTGACGGTCCTTGCCTGATCCCGGGTTTCGTTGGAGATGGCAGAAGGGGACTTTTCTCCCGAGCCCTCCTCCCGTTCTGGCTGAGACTCTCCCGAATAGCGGAGCTTGACCTCCTCAGCTCAGCTCTCGGGTGAGCCCCAGATACAAGCAAAGGAAGAGGGAGGAATGCTTAGTTCTTCGCGCGCAGTCGGACGTTCTCAGAGCAGGAAGGTGGCGTCCTGCCGAGTGTTCTGTTAACACGCCCGCACCCTTCCCGGTTCCCGTTTTCTTACAAGAGGCTTAACCCATGTTTCGAATTCACTGAGCATTTTTCTTTAAAGCGTTTATTTATTTATTTGACACAGAGGGAGAGATCACAAGCAGACAGAGAGGGAGGGGGAAGCAGGCTCCCCGCTGAGCAGCAAGCCCCGCACGGGGCTCCATCCCAGGACCCTGAGATCATGACCTGAGCCGAAGGCGACACTTAAGAACTGAGTCCCCCAGGCGCCCCATCCAGTGAGTTTATACATGGAGGTGTGTGAACAGAAAGTCACCCCTGCCCTTCGAAGCTCGGCTCAAATGCCACACACTGCAGGAAGCCCTCCGACGTCCCCAAGATTTGTACACTCAGTGCGACCTCTTCCTAGGGCTGTAGGCGTCCTCTTCCCCACTTGGAAGCCCCCCGCCACGCACCCCGCAGCAGCCACTGAGGCGCTTCATAGACCCTAGGGCTCCGCTTCTGTTTGGTGAACCAAAGTGAATTAAAAACATAGCATCTTTTTTTTTTTTAAGATTTTATTTATTTATTTGACAGACGGAGATCACAAGTAGACAGAGAGGCAGAGAGAGAGAGAGGAGGAAGCAGGCTCCCCGCTGAGCAGAGAGCCCGATGCGGGACTCGATCCCAGGTCCCTGAGATCATGACCTGAGCCGAAGGCAGAGGCTCAACCCACTGAGCCACCCAGGCGTACCATCCTAAAACTTACTTAAACCTTGGAAATGATGTAATAACGCCAAGTCTAAGTGCCTTGATGAAGCGTCTTCCTGGATCCAATCAACTCTTTTGGCATTATCAGATAATCGGGCGACCCCGACTGGGTAATTTCAGGACAGGAACAGGAGGCCGTCCGCATAAACGGAGCCTACAGTGCACACGGATTTTCTTGTGCCGCCTTGTTAAATGTGTCCTGAGGCCTAGCCACGTAGTTGTTTTCCGCAGTCTCTCCCTCTCTCTCGTGAAATAAATAAATAAATAAATAAATAAATATTTAAAAAAAAAACAGCAACAATGACAACAAAAATACAAACAACAGGTTTCGCCCGGCTGCTTTTTCTTCAGGGACTTAGATAAGCCTCTTAGGGGCACCTGGACGGCGTCGTCAGTTAAGGGTCTGACTTGTTTTCCACTCAGGTCGTGATCTCAGGGTCATGGGATTGAGCCCCCAAGTGTAGAATCTGCTTGAGATTCTCCCTTCCCCTCCCTCTGCTGCTCCTGCTCCTGCTGTCTGTCTCTCTCTCTCAAATAAATGGATACATCTTTTTTTTTTGAAGATTTTACTTATTTGACAGAGATCACAAGTAGGCAGAGAGACAGGCAGAGAGAGAGAGGAGGAAGCAGGCTCCCTGCTGAGCAGAGAGCCCGATGTGGGGCTCGATCCCAGGACCCTGAGATCATGACCTGAGCCGAAGGCAGAGGCTTAACCCACTGAGCCACCCAGGGGCCCCAGATACATCTTTTTAAACTAAAAATCAAATAAGCCTTTTTGATGTCTTTCCCTCGCTCCCTCTCCTTTTCCTGCAAAATACCTCATTCAGAAGAGAGTGGCCCTCAGGGTGCTGGGGTGGCTGACTGTGCAGCCCGGGACGGTCCTGCGCGTGAAGCCGCCTGCTGGTCACGATGACTGTGGGACCACAGGCCTAACCGGGACTGCCCAGGCAGATGGGGGCGGAGGTACGAGCCTCCTAGTGACAGTTCACCCCCTTCACCCGCTTTCAGTGCCCAAAGTGCCTTAATGCAGGCGTCAGGGGAGCGGATGTTCACTGAGTGTCCCCTGTGAGCCAGGCTCGGTCCCGAGCACTCTACAGGGGTGACGCGTGGAGTCCCCGCGGCACCCTGCCGGGGTAGGTGGCATCAACACCATTTTGGCTGAGGACGCGGGCGAGCCGGCTGCCCCCGAGGTTCTCCAGCGGGTTCGGCGCCCTCTCCCCGCTCCTGGCTGTGCCGGCCCCCAGTGGTCAGGCCGTCCCGGAGGTGCGAGCACTTTCCCGAGTGTCCCTCCAGACCGCAAGGAAGGGACGGTGTGAGCAGGAGTATCACCTTCTAGAGGAGGTGTTTGGTCCGGGTTTTGCGGCTCCAAATGGCTCCTTAAGGGCAGCAAATACCTAATCCTTTTCTCAAACAGCTGGTGGGGCCTGGTCCGGGCACACAGGGATTACCCTGGCCGCACAGTTCTCTGAAACGCAGACTGTGTAAATCAGCAGTGGAAAAGCCGGTTCCTCCCCACAGGGTGAAATGCTGAGGGTTTTTCCTGGTGCTTTTTCTCACCGCCCTGGTTTCTCACTCCTGGGCGTGATTGAGGATGGAGTCCGCTTGCTGACGGGATCTGCAGCCACAAAGTTCTCCATCTCACCGAGGAAATGGGGCTCGGTCTGGGGATCTCGGAGCTCAGGCCTCTCCCGTCTCTCATCCCGTGTCCAGGCTCTGTCCCTCTCTGGCTGAGCAGACGTCCGAAGGGCTTTCCTGCCAAAATCTGAACCATTGCCCCATGCAGTTTATTTATTACAGGCAGATCCAAAGTTCAACACGAAGCCTTTTTTTAAATTTGTTTTTCATTTTTAAATGCCATCACGCCGACAGGGGATTTACTGAAACCTAAACTGTGGCTTTGTTTGCTGTCAGATGCACAAGTTTGAGGAAGTGGTGAGTCCTCGCGCTGCCTCCGGGAACATGACGGTAGGACAGTCAGGTCGTTCACGCTGGGCTTTGTCAGAGCCCCAGGTCACCGCAGGTCAGTCTGGGGATGACGCCGGGGAGGAAGGAAGTGGCTGAGCCCTCCTGCCCGACAGAGCTGCCCCAGCCTCTCAGCTGCCTTCCCTCGGAGGACCAGCCCTTCGTGGTGTTTCTGCAAAGGGCTGTGGAGGGGAAGGAGGTTGTTGGGGTCTTTTTATTGTCTGTGTTCTCTAACGCTCAGCACCCCCCCCCCCCAACTCCGACTCTCAGCCGGGTCTCCTCTGTCCTCATGCTCACCACCAGACCTCTCCCACGAGAATCCCATCTCCTCTACTTCACACCCACTTTGTGAGCCCCCTCGGAATCCCCGCTGGGCTTCTGCTCGCCGAGGGATGCCTTCTAGAAGGTTCCCCACCCAGCGCCTGGAGGCAGCACCGCTGGCCGCTCTCCTCTGCTGAGACAAGCTTGGCGCAAAGAGCTTCCCACGTCCGGTTCAGGCCCACGTCGCCCGGCAGAAGGCGGGCCCCGTGCCAGGCGAGCCTGCGGAGAGGCACCTTGTGCCTGGGGAAGAGCAGGGGTCTTTCGTAAGAGCCGCCCGCCAGGCAGTGCCTCCAAGCGGACGTGCAGCTACGAGGGCCGTCAGGGCTCTCCAGTGTCCTGTCGCCCGTAAATCCCGACGCTTCTCGTTGAAAACATAGGCCACTGACAGTTTTTGGTCTCCGAGATGTTCTTGAACCTTGAGTTATCCGAGAAGAGTAATGGCAGCGCCATTGGCTGAGTGCCAGGGCTGTGCCAACGGGCGTGTTGGTTGGTGTGCCCTTGACTGGGAGGTACGTACACGTGCTAACGGGGACAGGAGCCCAGGGGGCTGTTGGTGTCCCTGTCCTGGGGACGCACAGAGAGACCACCTGCCGCACGCCTGCCCCGCAGTGGAGGCAGAGGGTCGGACAGGAATGCGCCCGTCCCTCCCTGCTCCTGTCTCGCGCTGTGCTGGGGACAACAGCCAGGGACGTGGCTTTGCTCTCCCAGCTCCTGGTGTCCCGGGGCACCCGGGTGTGTGACTCTACAACTGTGGGACCACGACCTCCTTCCTTCCTCGCTTTAACTTTCCCTCCACATTTTTTCCATTTTTTTCTTATGTTGCAAAATTATGAACTTGCAGAAAAAGTTCACTGCTCACCGCATTCGCTCTACCACCTTTTTTTGGTTTGGTTTTGTTTTTAGCTCAATCAGGTCCAAGTTAAAGGTGTGGGAACACTTCAGCATTCATTTCCTGCTGAAGCTCCGGAACACCCCACACCTCAGAGAGTCTGGGATTTTATCTGAAGTTCAGATCGAACTTTCCTTGATTGTCTCTGAGCTGTTTGGGGCGTGTGCGTGCACGGGTTTAAGGAGTGGGCTTTTCTTTTTTCTTTTCTATTATCCGATCCGGGTCATGCATTTGGTCATGCATTTGGTCGATCTGTCCCTTGAGCCTCTTAAAACCAGATCCAGAACCCCACCCCCGGCTTCACCCTCGTGCACGCCTTTTTTAAAATTTTCAATGACTTCTCAGAGCGTCCAGACTGGTTGTCTTGAAGGGTGACCCTCCATTATGAGTTTCCTCACCGTGACGTTTGACTCGTCACCCAGTCCCTTTTTAAATTGATAAATAATCCCGTTCTCTGTCCGTGTCTCCCTCCCGTGAACTGATGACTCCAGTGTCCCTGGCCCTTTGTTTTGGGTCCTTGGAAGAGGCCGCCCTTGCAGAAACCATGAGGCGTTTGTGGACAACATGTCCGTCGTGTTGGATGCGCCGTCCAGGGGGACTTGCATGAAGTTTTGGAGCTCTGGATTCCGTTGGAACTTGAGGACTTCCCCCTGCCCCCACACAGCTCTTTTCTTCTTTTTCAGAGATTAATTTGTAGTTGCCCGTAGGCCTGAAACTGGCAGACCGCTTAAGGCATAATCTTTTCATTAAAAAGGGATTTAACTAATTAGACTTGACTAATCAAGCTGACAGGTTAATTGATAAGGAAAGTGGGGCTCGGCACCCTTACGGCGGGAGTGAGTGCCCACGACATTTGAACATCCGTCTCTGTGACGAGTTTTTAAATCTTTCTCTGTGTGTGTGTATCCCTTAACAAATGCAAATCTACCTTTCGAATTCTTAGAAAAGATGTGTGATACAGTTGTGGGTTTCCGATCCGCAGACGGTGACGGATTTGAAGGAGACTTAGAGGGTCAGGTCCTGAGATGTTGTCTTTTTTTTTTTTTTTTTTGAAAGCCCAGCGGGCGTCCTCTTGTAATTCGCCTTTACGAACTAACTTTTGATTTCAGTTTATTTTTTATGTTTAATTCATTCTGACGTAAATCAGAATGTTGGTTAAAACCAGTAATTTGGTGACCTGTCCGGATTAGAAGGAGGAGTGTCCTGCGGTGGGGAGCGGAGCCTAGGAGTGGAAAACAGATTTCCTGAATCCCCTGCCGGGGGTGATCCCTCCTCTACCCCTGGTCCTGCTAACAAGAACGGTTTTCCCCTTGGAACTCTTGCCTGAGGTTTCTTTTTTCTTTTCCTTTTTCTTTCTTTCTTTTTTTTTTTTAATTTTATTTTTTTATTTGACAGAGAGAGAGATCACAGGTAGGCAGAGAGGCAGGCAGAGAGAGGGGGAAGCAGGCTCCCCGCTGAGCAGAGAGCCCGATGCGGGACTCGATCCCAGGACCCTGAGATCATGACCTGAGCCGAAGGCAGAGGCTTAACCCACTGAGCCACCCAGGTGCCCCTTGCCTGAGGTTTCTGTGTTCATACACATGCTCGTTGAAAAGAACGTAGTGGCCCCTTTGGGTTCCGAGTCCCACAGTTAAACTGGGGACCTCAGGTAGCCTCCCCCCCCAAGACCTTGAAGATGGCACAGTCACCTGATCATCACTCTCCATGGGCACTAGGAGGCTCGGAGAGGCTGGAGCGGCTGCCCAGGGCGGAGGCTGGCAGGTGGCCCACCTGCGTCTGACAGAAGACCCCAGAGCCCGCACGCTCACCTGCTCTGTCGAAGGAATCACACACACAGCAGGCGTTTTGTCCTCACACAAAGTACTTCGGGGACATTTAAAGGAAATTAAGAGGCTCAGATTCCCCCCGGCCCCGAGAAACTGTATTTTAATTTATTTCCTGAGTTGTAAAGAAAACAAACAAAATACTGCTCCATCCCCACTTTTATTTGTACTTTCCATTCCAGAAACTCCTCTCGTGCATCCGAGTTGCCCGCAGGTCACTGGCTGCATGAAAAACCAGGGTGTTAGGAGGCATCGCCTGGAAGATAAAATTTCAGAGATCACAATCAGGCAGCGCTGAAACTAACATTTTGTTCTACGCCGTCTGAGGCGACTCCTCTCGTAAAGGGGAAAGTGCCTGTGATTTTGGGGGAGAATGTATTTTGGGGTCTTTTCAGACGTTTTCATGTGTGCTTCTATCCGAGATTTGATTCCTTATCGGGTGTATAACCCCGTGGGTGTGGAAGGCTAATGTCCTCCCCAGATTCTCTGCGTAGAGTCAGCTTAACTAAAAGCAAGCTCTCCGGAGAAGTAAGCCGTCGGTCTCTTTTTCAGGAAGGAAGACCGGTTGCATTTCCATCTTGAAATTCTTTGTTCCGCCCTAAACACCGAAACGTGACGGATAGGATTTAACCTAGGTGGGTCGTTTGCTCGAACCCTGTAGGTTACAGGATCCATCGCCTCCGTGACCAGACGCACCGCTGATGTGCTCATGTCTCTGCAGGGCCGGAAGGGAAACTGCCGCTTCGTCAGATCGCTGTGTTCATCGCAGGACAAATGTGTATTTCAGAGACATTAAAGTGGGGGGGGGGCGACAACGAGGAGAGGAATGTCTTAGAAATGAAGAACTGTGGTACGACCATGCGGCGTATTAGATCACATTTTATAATTTGTGATTTATGGGTCTTTAGAGAAAGAGAGCAGAGGGTGAGCCTTTTAGAGAAATGACCTTCCCTCCAAGACTGAGACCCGATTCAGCTGGACTTGGGAAATGCTTTACCCTTTGCCTCTAGGGTAGACCCTTCTTGGGAGCGAATGCTCCAGCGGAACAGGCGGGGAGACCCATTGTCCGCCCCCCAGAAGCCCGTTTGACGTGTCATCAGCTTGGAACATTCCACCGGCGAGGACTGTCACGCCCCATCCTAAAAGGATGCCTTGAGTAGAACAGAGAGGAGAGTGGCAGGGCCCGACTTGTCTGTAATAAGAGCAACCGTTTAATGGAATTGTGTCGTAAGAATGAGTGAGGTTGGGGAGCGATTCTCTGGTCCCCGTGCTCTGTCGTGACTGTCAACACCAAATGCACTTTTATTCTGCCGACGCCTGCGGGTTTTCCATTTGGCAGACTTAATGTGGCGCGTGATAAACCAGTGACGTTCCACGAGAGTCCTAAATCTGTCGCTGGTGGGGATCGATGTCTCCCAGTGAGGAGTGCTGTGATTTCAGCCAAGACCTTGGGTTAGGGTTGAGGTTCTTGACCTTGGGTTGACCTTGGGCTAACAGAGTGACGTTCTGCGTGTTTGGCGTTGGTGGTGCAGGAGAGAATTCGAGAGCTCAGAAGTAGCCCCCTTCCTCCCATTTGAGATAAAGGCCAAATTTATTACAAATTTATAAATCCTATACGGTGTTTGTCTTAATTGTGCTCAAGTTGAAATAAGTTTGGGGGAAGAGAAGAAGGTGTGCAGCTGGGCTGTTTTATTAGAAGTCGGGATTTGTCATGTTCAGGTTTTGGGTGTGAATTTAGAATTTTTATTCACATTTTAAGAAAAGAGGGGAAAGATGACGGAAGAGTAATTTGGAAGTGCCGTTAGAAACCCGTGTTTACGTTCTCGTGAGGGAGCTATTCCAGGGAACGATTTGGAATCACACTACACATAGATTTGAATGAAAAGTGGCATTTCTTTAGAAATCATTACATTATTGACACATACCCCGTCATTTGAATTAGTTGCTATGTGGGAATGTACTAAACTTTGAAACATTCTGTCATGTATACACAGTCTGTTTTTTTTTTTAGCGTGTTGACATTTCCTATCAAAGTGGTATATGTTGTTGGCCTTCTCAAATTTCTGTGTCTCAAAATACTAACCGTCGGAGGAAAACAAAGAGGCAGAAACACAAACTCCGTGAGCAAACACACCGTGGTACAAACGTGACCTTCTCTCACCACTGATCCCAGAAATTTTGAGAAGATACAATCTTAAGTGTCAAGAAATCCAGAGGCCCTGTCCAGCTTACTGCTGTGGGAGCACCCAAGACCCCTTAATCCCCCAGTTTAGAGGCTTACGCTGTCAAGTCAGCGAGGCTTGAACACAATAGCATCTTCTGGAACCCGAGTGACCTCTATTGAGAGTGGATCTTGGGCTTTTGTTCTTTTGAGAAGCAGGTGCAGAGGATAACACGCCAGATTATCTTACTTGAAAGCATCTAAGAGCCGGTCCCCCTTCCTCATTCCCTTTCTGCCCGGCTTTTGTCCCGTCTGAGTAGGTGGGTTCTCAGGGCGGGTACCTGGGAAGCCCGGGCGGCCCGGCTCTCCGTTCTCCGGCCCCGGCTTTCTGCCCTCACCCTCCTAATGCGTGTGTAGGGTAAGCAGAGGCCGAATATTGACGTCGCTGCCCCAGTGACTTCTCCGAACCTGTGCATTGTCTACGGGGAGAGATGTCGTTTCCAGCGCCCCTTGTGGGGGTGGGGAGGTGCTCGCCGGTGCTGAGCAGGTTAGGCCGTCCCCTCGGGCCAGCGTGCGGGAACCTGCCCATCCCTGCAGGGAAGCGGCCGGCGTGCCCAGGTGTGCACTCCCATTCCTGCCGCACCACGCGGAAGGCGTACACGGCCCTAAGTGTTAAAGCCCCAGAGGCCTGTTTATCGGGACGTTTGTAAAACTGAAGTTTCAGAGAGGTACAGTTTGTGTCTTCGGGAAAAACAAACAAAAAAATCCCCCAACCAGCTTCCTTAGTCCTCTAACGGGACCTGAGATCTCTGCCTCAGGTCTAGAAGTCAGCATTCCCCCTCAGACCGGACCGAACACGCGGGAAGCCTCCGCCCAGGCATGCGTTTGCTTCTGAAGCCTCCCGGGCCCAGAGAGAGATTGAAAAGAGGCTCAGATGTTGGCTTTGTGGTGTTCAGTAGCACAGAAGGATCTGGAAGGATCCCTGCACCAGTTTACACAATTTGAGCTGTAAAAGGAATCTGGCGTTTTGTAAGCTGGAACTTGAGAAAGACAAACCCCTGAAAGCAGTCATTAATTTCTTCCGGGGAAAAGAGGCTCTTCGCTTAAAGAAGAAGAGAAGAAATCTTAAAGATAGTCAAGTTATCCAAACCATATACTGGAACTAGTGAAGGGAAAATGCATATGGTTTTATCTGTCCACCTGCCTTCGGTCCTGGTGGGACGCCGGCCCTTCAGCCCGGCCGCGGTTCCTTGAAGACCTCTCGGCCCATCGGCGAAGAACGGACCAGGCCATGCGAACTTGTGGGTTGTGGCCTGGGTTCGCGTTTGCTCTTGATTTCAGCATAATTTGAGGGAAAGCTTCCACGCAGAAACACAGAAATGTTTGCTTTGTGGTGCTATTCTGATACTTGGATTGTAATGGCTTTCAGATTTTAAAAAAGCAGGTGTTCTTTTGTTTTTTTGTTTTGTTGTTGGTTTGGGGTATTTTGTTGTGGTTGTTGTTGTTTTTACAGAAATGCTTTATGCCGGCCAAAGTTAGAAGAGAATCCTAAATTTATCTTTAAAGGATGGGGTTGCTGTGGTTTGGGGAGTAGCACCATCTTTTTGAAAAACTCGGTGGCAGAGACCCTCTGAGGGTCTGAGGCGGTTGGACGGACCCACCCAGACCCCCGCAGACCCCCGCAGATGGAGCCCTGTCCCTTCCAAAGCCCGGCTGGAACCTTCCTATGCAGGTTCTGCCTTGGACCCTCTCCGTATTGTGATCTTACGGAGAAAGCGAGATTTGCGTTTCCATTGCTGTGCGTGGCCGGGGTAAGGAGGGCTAAGACGTTTTGCACCGTTGACCCCCCGTTAACTTGCCCCCTGACTAAAAGAACCCGGTCACCCCAGTTATCCCCTGAACTGCTCTTTCTCCCCAGGGCCTGGCTCGAAAGGGAAGCCCAAGCCCAGTCTGGGGGCTGGTTCAGCAGCGGGAGGAGCCCCTTCTCTGTTCTCTGTGACCCTAAGGCTGCTCTGCCCTTGGGGGTGGGGAGGGTGTTGGGGTGTTATATGTACAAAAAGGGGGTGACGGCCACACCTTCCATCTCCTCTTTATCCTGGTGCACTTTTTGGAGCTTGCATAGACCTCTGAGGTGGGCGTGGGGACCCTGTGCAGGTGGTGACCAGAACCATCACTGGGCCAGAGGGTCAAGGGCGCCGTTGACGGTTAACGCCTCAGTGTACCCCGCAGTGCCCCGTCTCTGCCCCTGCGCCTCCCCTCTCCTGGTCCGTTCCTGGTGAGGAGCACAGCCCCTCCTACCCCAGCGCAGGGCTCTCGGGTCCAGCCCAGCCTTTGTTGGGAGCCCCCCACACGCACACACACGCTCCCCCCTTCCCACCCCTCCTGAGGCCCAGTTCCTGCTGCCTGCTGAACCCCGGGGGCTTCCACACTCCGTCGGAGAACTTAGCGTGAGACTCTGGTTTTTGTTTTAACCGGTTTTTCCACTGAGAGACCCTTCTGGGCAGGGCTTGGGGCGTAGCGTTTCCGCAGATGCCTGGGTTCAGGCCCGAGACCCAGCGGTCAGCAGCGGTTGAATGACCGGTTGTGAACCGTGATGGGCCGTCGATGATGAGACCGAGGGACGCGCTCCGTTCCTGACGCTCTGAAGACCTCCGAGACGTGGAGAGGCCGGGCCTCCTGCGCGCTCCTCTCCCGGAGACTTAGAAGCTGGAAACTCGTCGTGACTGTGCCTCTCCTGCCAGCCCAAGGCCACGAGCTTTTAGTAACGTCGCACTGAAGATGGTGCGACCCCGGGTGCCCATCAGGAAGCAAGAAGACACCCATTTCTTGTTAGCGTAGTAGCGTTCAGGTGCCACAGAATTCACTCTGTTAAGGTGAATAACCCGGGTTTTTGTGTAATCAGCAAGGTGTGGAGCTGTCCGCGCAATCCTAGAACACTTTCTTCACACCCGGAAGCAACCTGGCCCCATAGACGTGGCCTCCCCAGTCCTCACATGCCCCTCAGCCTGAGCCAACCACTAATTTATTTTCTGTCTCTGCGGAGTTCTCTGTTCTGGATTTTGTAGGAACGGAGTGTACTGTGTGGTCTGCTGTGACCGATGTCTTTCACGTCAGCCCGTCTTCGGGGCTTACCGTCTTGTGACCCGTATCTGCCCTTCGTTTTTTGCTGCCCCCTCACGTTGACTGTTAGAGCTGAGCCACGTCCAGTGTGCGGGTTCCTCGGGGGAACGTTGGGTTGTGTCTCTAATAGGAATGTTGCTGCTGTGAACATCCAGGCACAGGTTTTCGTGCGGGCGTACGTTTTCATCTCTCGGGTCTGTACCCAGACGTGGGTTGGTTGGGCTATAGGAGGCCACGGTTAGCCTTTCGTGGGACTGCCTGACCACCTGGCAGCGTGAGCGCTCCTGGTCTTCCTTCCCACCGGCAGCGTGTGAGGGTTCTCAGCTCCGCACACTCCGCCAGCCCTGGCCACTGTCCCCCCGTCTGGTGACCGCCGTCCCAGCGGGTGTGAGGTGGCTGTGATTTGCATTTCCCTGGTGGTTCATGACGTGGAACATCTTTTCATGGGCTAGCATCTTCTTTGGAGAAATGCCTACCAAAGCTTTCGTCCACTCTTAACTGGGTAATCTGTCGTAATTCTGTTACTGAGTTGTAATCATTCCCTTCTTCTAAAGTCATCGTTCTTTATATATTCCGCATCCTAAACCCTTATCATCTCGCTGGTTTGCGAATACTTCCTCCCGTCCTGTGGGCTGTCCTTTCCCTTCCTTGAGAACGTCTTCTGAAGCACTTTTGTTTTGTTTTGCTTTAGTTTAAGGAAACCTAACTGAAGGCTGACTGTTGCGTTTACCCCCCTTCGGTGCTGAGTCGTTGCAGGTGGCTGCCACCGAGCTGCTCCACTGTCCCTCCCCCTCCTTTTTCTTTCTGCTTCTCACTCGGACACCATCTCAGCAAAGATTTCAAGAATGAGAAGAGCACAAAAGCCATATACCCTCTTCCGTCTCCTCATTTCTGACTCCATTCGATTTCTTCTTTCTGTCTCTCTGTCCCTCTGTCTGTCTCTCTGTATGTTTGTGTGCGTGCGTGTGGACATACACACACACACACACAAACAGGCAACTTGACTCTGAACCAGTCGTGGGCGGCTGCACAACTGCACGAAACACGGCCCTTCAGGGCTCTGGCGTTCACTGGGTACTTGGGAGAGCAGGGATGGTCCCTCGGTTGACCGCGGTGCGGTCAGCAACCTCAGAGCGTCTCCCGCAGATGCGATGCTTCTGTCTAATCCACTCTCCAGCCTCATCAGTGGACACAGTGACCTTGAGGGCCTCTTCCCCCTGCAGGACAGGGCCCAGTCTGGGGTTCATCCTTATGTTTGAGTAAGAAAATGAAGGCCCGTCCGCCTGCTGCCTCGGCACATACCGGGACTAGTGTCTGGGCTCCCTTTGCCTCGCACGTCAGAATTTGCCCCCGACCCCGGCTGCCCCACGTTCCGCTCGGACTCCTCCCCTCCGGGCACTGGGGTGTGGCCAGGCCCATCTCTTCCCGCCAGTGCTCTGTGCCCAGACCCCAGCCTCCCACCGTAGGCAGCTCTCCGCTCCTGGAAGGTCCGCTCTCCGGACCGGAACGTAGGTGAGGGAAGGAGGCTCAGCTGCCGTTCCCTTCGCCTGGTGACCTGCCACCTGTCCTGCCGGCTTCTCGTTTACCCCGCTTGTTCCTTCCCCACGAGGAGGCCCAGGCCGGCCCCGCCTTGCCACCAGCTCCCCTCGTATTTCTCACCGCCACACTCCAAGCTCTGAGTTCTCGCAGCCGTCTCACGGTGACCCAGAAAAAGCAAGCAGTGTTGCCCCAAACCGGTGCAGAACCTGCTCGGAGTACATCAGGAGCCACGCACGCCAGCGCCTGACGCGTTACTGCTTTCCAGGTGCTTTCTCATTTGCGTGACTAAGAAGTCCATTTTTAGTTCTCGCCGTTCCTAGCAAACGCGTGAAGTCGACAGGGCACGGGTGGTCTCCGCGGTGTCCCCGAGGAAACCGTGTTCGGAGGCCGCCCCTCGCCCCGGGCCAGGCCGCTGAGCGGCCGTGGAGGCAGGCCTCGCACCTGCCTTCTCCGGTTTCCCATCTTCTGCCATTTCCACGGGGCTGCACATCCTAATCGCTTTGTTAATTAGAACTCAGTATTGCGGGTTTGGTCGAAATTGGTTTATGCACCATTCAAGAATAATAAACATTTACACCCTCGGTTTTTAATGATCTGAGACAGCAGAGAAGTATAGAGAAAGGTTAGCCTCCCGAACATTTAATTCTACAGAGGAGGGGATGCAGGGAAATCTCCGTCTGCAGAAGTAGAGGGGCCTCAGGGCACCTTTGAAGGGGTGTTTCTCAGGACTCTGGAAGACGTAGGGCGAGCGCGGATTAATAATCACAGTTCATTCCATTCCACGTCCTGGAGTGTTCCTGCTGCATAAACAGAACATTCTGTGGAGCTCGGAAAATCTGTTGCACACAAGTGCTCTACGATCCTGAAGATGCCGACGGTCTGATTTTTCTCCCAATAATTTTGATATCGTGTGGAAGTTTTCAAACATACAGAAAAAACCGCAAGTGTTACGTGTCGGACACTGTGCCCTTCCCTGCTCCGGCCCCCGGCCCCAGCCCCCGCAGTACACCCCCCCCTCCCCCGGTCTGTACTCTGGGTTGGTCGGCATCTCTCTGCGTTCCCTTCCTCCCTGCAGGGTAAATCCGTGGTCCTTGAGCATCTTTGCTGTTTTGGACGGAAGTGACTGTCGAGTGTTTTCGGGGCCCCCTTACCTTTTATTTCGCAGAACACGTCCCAACGTCAGGAACACAGGGCTGAGCTGACAACAGGGGTCTCGAGGCCCAGGCTCGCGTCTCTGGAAAGCCCACTCCGTGTGCCGGGCTTCCCGTTATGCTCGGCCCGTCCAGATCTCCCGACAGCCCCAGGAAGAGTCTGTGCGGAGATGCCTGTCCCCCTCACCGCAGCGTGTCAGACCCATAAGGAAGCTGTCCCGGAATGAGGCTCGGCGGGGGTTAGGGCTGATGGGACACGTGTGTGGGGACTGGGGGCGAGCCCAGCAGGGTGGACGGGTAGGGTCCCAGGGTCGCCTCCTGCTCGCTGGAAGGAAGACTCCCACGCTGGGCCACCCCGTGGATTAGCCCGTGTCCAAGAACAGAAGATAAGGCCACATGCTAACCGTGAAAGTCCCCGAGTTAATTTGGGGCTGTTGTATACATCTCCAGAGTCCTTTGATTGCCCCTCCAAGGTTCTCACACTCTGCTCATCGCTGTCTCTGTGTCTTTCTGCAACGGACGTGATGACTTCCCAGAGAGGCGGTGTCGAGGCATAAGAAGGGTTGCTCGAACGCCTCATAATTATCGAAACTTCAATTACGTGTCGTGTGTGGAAGGTTAAGGAAGAAGTGTTCGGTGTGTTAAGGCAGGAAGGGAGGTAATTACAAGCTTTCAGGCCAAGGTCAAGAGAAGGTGTAGATCTGGGGGAGGAAACAGGTCTGCAGTCTGTCCCTCCGGTGGGGGTCACGGCCGGCTCTCGGGCTGAGGGGCCCTTCCCTGAGAACGAAGCCTTGCCAGACTCGAGCCGAGACAGACGGCCCCTGCAAGTGGGAGCCTGGGAGGTGCCTCTTTGGGTTCTGGGGGGGTTTGGTTGGGGGGCATCAGGAAGGCGTTACCTTCCCTGGATCGTTGTGAAACCCAGAAACAAGCAGAACAAAATTGACTTTTGAAAGGACGTGGGACACGGCAGCTCCCCTGGGTTTGTCCACAATGTCTCCAGTGCGTTTTTGGAAGCTGTGACAGTCATTTGGGAGAGAAGGAGGTTGAGTGGTGAAGGGCAGGAGAGCTGTGGCTTCCAGGCCAAGGTTGGCTTCCTGGCACTGACCTTCTGGGGCTGGACGGCCTTGTTGGTTTTGGAGGGATGTTATGAAGGACCCGAGCTTTGGCCTTTGACCTGAGGGCTCTGAGGAGAGTTTACCTCCCAGTCAGGGGACTGGCAGGTGCATGGACCTGTCTGCCTACCCCCATCACCCCCCTGCCCCCCCGCCACGTTAGGGATCCATCTGTACCCTAAGTTCTTCTCCCTGAGCCGAAGCCCATTGGCTTTACTCTGGTGTTTGTGTTCTCCTGAAATCCCCCACTTGAGAAACAAAGCGCTATGGGGTGGGAAGTAACACGGTCTCAGAAAGCCCGCGGAGAAGGGAAGAGGAAACCCAGCACAAGCACTTGGGGCAAGGCCGAACCGACCCAGACTACAAATCTCTGAGAAGTAGGAGGCTTAAGAAAGGGCGGGTTGTTGAATTACGCTAAATATTACGTTTATCTGAACTAATTTGGAAGTTTGTAGATCGTGACCATCAGAATTCGCACCTGACTGAGGGGCAGTGACAAGTGGAGTTTGGATTTGAAAATCTGTAAAGGAGGAGGAAGTGACCACTTCCCTTTATTTACCTGGGAATGTAGCTGGAATATTTTGAATGTCGTGGTCCTGATAATCTGAATACTATCACTTGTTAACAGATGATGAAGTTACGGGTTATCTAAAACCGTATTTTCATATAAAACTGTAACGGAGGCTGTAAAAGCCTCTTATAAACCCCAACAGGAATGAGCGGAGAGATTACTCAACAGGTGAGTAGATCCTCAACGCACATCAGGATAAATTTCAGATGAACTAACGAGGTAAATATGTGTTCCCTCAAGGCAACCAAAAGTTGCTAAACGGCATTAAAAACCCAGAGCACAGAGATCATTTTTGAGGAGCGCTCCTGGTGAGGAAGAGACGTTATGGAAACGTACTTCTTGCGTCCAGTGATACGGGCATTGCAGGGAAATCTGAAATATAAGCATCGTTGTATTGCTGATTGTTTTAGGTCTTTGACAGTGAGTATTGTTGCTTTTAGTTTTCCAAAATTAGTGATGTGGTTGGAATATTTTTTTAGGTTTATGTATTTGTTTGCGAGAGCACACGCACACAAGGGGGAGGTCAGGGCGAAGGAGAGACTGTCTCAGGCCGACTCTGCACTGAGTGCAGATCCCACTTGGGTGCTGAGATCACGACCTGAGCCAAAACCAAGAGTCAGGGGCGCCTGGGTGGCTCAGGTGGTTCAGCATCTGCCTTCGGCTGAGTTCATGATCTCTAGGATCAGGGATCGGGCCTCCCGTCGGGCCCAGCGGGGAGCCTGCGTCCCCCTCTGTGTCTGCTGATCACCCTGCTTGTGCACGTTCTCTCTCTCTCTCTCTCTCAAATAAATAAATAAGATCTTTAAAAACAAAACAAAACAAGAGTCAGACATTCAACCAACTGCACCACCCAGGCACCCTGATGTGGTTGGAATATTTGTTGAAGAAAAATCTGTTTATGATCTGTATGTTTTAAGCTCATCCATAGTTTTAGAAACGTCAGGTCAGTCTTTTTATGCCTCGTTGTTCATCCGTCCAAACAAGACGGGCTTGCGGGGGACTGGTTCTGCCGACGGGTCAGGACTTGAAGACTTCGTCATGGCGAAGAGGGCGCCGGGCGGGGACCGGTGACCTGTGCTGGGGGCGAGAGATGCCCCTTCTGTTCTCCACATCCCAAAGCCAGACTCTCAGACTTGTATTTCCTTTTTCATGTACTCGGAGGAGACTGTTTCTGCAAAGTGCATCTCTGAGTGCTAGAAAGATCCAGACAGAGCCTAGATTGACTGCCCAGTGGAGTCATACACATGCCCTCTGTTCCTCGGGGCTGTGTCTCCTCAGCCTTCTGCCTCCTTATAAATCACGGGCTCTCCCCAGCCCTCTCCGTCACTCCACCGCACGAGCGGAGAGAAGGGTCTTACTGTGCATTCAGTCCCTCCGTGCGCCAAGTCTTACCGTCTAAACGGACGAAAACAGTAAACACAACTGCGCACGGGAGAAAAGGGATTCTCCTTTTCCTTCGTCCATGCGTGTCTGGTGGAGAGCGGAGTAAGCAGTGACCAATCGGAAAGGCAAGGAGTTAAAGGAAACAACCGTGGATAACGTGTGCAGGCCTTGACCCCGCCGGAGTGTTGAGGCACCGTCGTTGTCCGCGCATTCACAGAGCACACGTGCTCAGCCTCCGCCTTACAGTTCTGTGCCTTACGCACCAGGAGGCAGAAGGGACACCTAGAAAAAGAGCTTTTCCAATGTTGCATCTGCTAGAAACATCTCCAGTGGAAATTCTGCAGAGTTCCTGGCATCAAAATGGAACCAGAAGGTCATGTTTCCGGTTATGAGTCCTCGGAATTCTTTTTTGAGGCCCAGTTTGCTCTGACATTTGTGGTGGAGAGCAATCACCCTAACCTTTGATGTCCAGTTCCATCTCATTCATATGTGGCTTTCGGAAAAGGGAGAGTCCCAGAGTGGATGGACCCCGTTTCGCTCTACTGGTCTGCTGCTTTGTGCCTTCTTTATTCTCGAGGAGGGGACACGTCCCGAGAGAAAAGCAGTAGCCAGGAGGGGTCCCCAGAAGACGTTCTTCTTCATCTGTTTCAGAGCCCCAGGCTCCGGAGGTAACCTTGAGAAGAGAAAAAGTCATTGCCCCTTTTATTGATGTTGTGATCAGCAGTAAAATATTATAATACAGATAGGATTACGCTGCAGCCAGTTAGCAATAAAGAGAAGCATTTTGATAGACAAATTAATTAGGTTTTAAAGTTTAGGCAGAGGCAGTTAACAAAGATCCCTACTGACCGCCTCTGCTGAGGACGTTTGTGAACGAACTTGGACAGGCGGAGTCCGTAAGCCGTAGGCTGAGGTGAAGGGCTGTGGCCGAGTCACGGTCAGACCCCCGGAGGTGCGGTTAGGAGGCTTCGCAGCATTGGGGGCCCTTCCGCAGACTTGCCTGAGAACTCAGAAGTGAGGTCGTCCACGTCCCAGTGTCCTCGAGGGAAGCCCTGGACATCGGGTCGTGAATGTGCGAACGTTCTCGTGCCTTTCTCTCCGCGGGGAGAGGGCGGGGAAGGGAACCCAGGACCCTTGTCACTGCCTTTTTGTTGTTGTTGTCAGTGGAAGTTCGGTTAGCACACCGTCCATTAGTTTCAGGTGGGTAACGGGTAACGTAGTGATGTCCCAGCTCTTCTACACGTGATGGTTCTTTCGCTGCGTTTTTATCCTGGTGCTGGAGCCCATGACTCTAAGGGTGGTCACGTCTTCTTGGAGGGACGGGTGTCACTGCGGGAACAAATGAGGAGATTCTGTAGAAGCGCTTACAGAGACTAGTGGTTTTTTGGGTTTTTCGTTTCGTTTCGTTTTGTTGGCACGTACGGAAGTGTTGGGTCATTTTCAGTTGGGGGCACGTGTCACGTACCTACGTGTGCAAAGCCGCGTCGCTGTGAGGCAGGCGAGGAGAACCGGCGCACAGCCTCCTGTCCCCGACGCAGGAGGTGACACTGGCTGGTCTGCGGCGCAGGGTCCCAGGGCCACGTCCCCGGGAGCCGCGGGGACAGTCCAGGGGGCAGCGGCGGGGACAGTCCAGGGGTGGGTGGCCTCGTGCGCCTCAGGGGTTCTCTTACTGCGCCTCCACCGTCGGCCGGGAAGGAGCGTGGAGCTGCCGTCGGGTGGATTTTCTGGTCCTGAAGACACGGGAGCGCGCTCGTCGCCTCGACCCGAGGAGAAGCACGGAACTCGAGGTCCGCCTCCCGCCCCCACTCGGGGAGCCCCCCTCCCCCGGGGGAGTTCCGATGTGCTCTGGACAAGGGTCCGAAGCCTTTCCCGCCCCGCCGTGGAGAAACTCCCAGCAACCTATGACCTGGCAGGGTCACGGTCCTCGGATGCTGCTGGAATCAGAGGGGCCCCAGGCGATCTGTCTCCCCCACACGCCGGCCCTGGACGCCTCTCACCGAGGAGGGCCTGCAGCACCCACACCAGAAGCCTCCGATCCAGAAGCAAATCTAGACCCGCCCTCACCAGCCACTCGGCCTGAGCTAGAATGACTTGTCCTTGAAGACCTTCCCTGCCGACTGCCCCGGTGGCCGCGCCGGTGAACGTCCCCAGCCACGGTGCGCGAGGCTTCCCTTCTCCCCACGACCTCGCCAACGCTTGTTGTTTCTTGTGTTCGTGACCGGAGCCGGTCTGACCAGTGTGAGGCGGCCGCTCGTGGTTCTGCGGGTCCGTGGTTGGTGGGAGCGTCCTACGGGCGTAAAACAATTGATGGGTCACCTGCGGGGTCCCTTCCTGACCTCTTTCTTTTACTTTTTGTTCTTCTTTATTTTATAGATTCTTTATCTGTCAGAAAGAGCCTGGCAGCACGGTTTCAGCTCTGAAGTTGAGAGACAGAGAACGGTGGCCTCCCTTACAATCAGAAAGCTCATTTTAAAGATTTTATATATTTATATGGCAGAGATCACAAGTAGGCAGAGAGGCAGGCAGAGAGAGAGGAGGAAGCAGGCTCCCCGCTGAGCAGAGAGCCCGATGCAGGGCTCGATCCCAGGACCCTGGGATCATGACCCAAGCCGAAGGCAGAGGCTTTAACCCACTGAGCCACCCAGGTGCCCCACAAAGCTCATTTTTAATAAGTGGAATCATGGAGTCTTTTGACCAGAGAGCTCTGTGAAAGATGACTCTGGACTCGGCCTTTTGTCTGTCTGTCTTCTGTCTGTAGTCTCCTCGCCAGGTGTTCACGGAGCCTGTCCTTGAACACCCCTGGGACACCATCCCAAGAGCTCCGTTTTGGCTTAGAAAAGTCTCATTTCTGTTGGGCCCAAGTCTGTTTCCCATGTCGCGGTTCCCCCTTGGAGCCGTGTCATACCTGCCTACGTCCTCTTCCAAAAGACAGCCAGCCCTCCAGACCCTATAAGACAGCAGGGCCAGCAGGGTCTCCTGCCCTCCTCCCTTCCCCCTTTCTGCATCCACTACCGAGAAGACAGGGCTTTGATGCTGTTCACCGTCCTTTGAATTCATTCCAGCCCATCCAGGGCCCCGTCAAGGAAGGTTTGCAGAGCCTCATGCGTTCGGTTACCCATTCTTCTTAAGACCACCAGAACGTGCCTTAGGATTGCTTCGGGCCGATCTGCGCTTACTCCGCTTACTGCGGAGTGCATGGAGCCTCAGCCCTTCTCAGACACGGGAGAGGAGAGGCAAGGCTTAGTGGTCCCAGTTTTCAAAAGTCCTGACGGTTTTAAGTACACACTTAACAGTGCGTGCTACGGTCCCTTTCTTTTCGTCGTGGAACCCAGCATTGACTTAGGCTTGTTAAGCTTTGGGGACGCGTCCTTCTGTCGTTGGCGTCAGTCCTTCCTTCCTCGCAGGCTGCGGGGGACTCGGATGCATTAGAGCTCTGACCGCGTCGCCTTGCGGCTATGTCTTTCCTCGGTTCCGATGCGAGTCCCGCCAGGGCAGGAGCCGCACTTGTCTGCGTCTCCCTTCTCGCTCCCACACTGGGCTGCGAGGCGGTACGCTTCCTGTGGCTCTGCGGGGTGACTGAGTCAGGAATCTCCCCTCTCCGCCTCCGCACGCCCGTAAGTGAGCTCCTCAGTAAGTACGTCGCAGGGGACAATGCCGGATGTCGTCCGCAGCCGCTTTCCCAGGACGGACGGCTGCTGCGTTCCCTGCAGGACAAGGTTCTCAATGTGATGAGTTCCCGACACCGAGCAGTCAGCTCTGCCGTGGTGCTGCGCACACGCTCGCGAAGATCACCGTGCGTCGTGCGCGACGGGAGAGTTGCGGCTGGAGGGCCGAGGGGGAAATGGGTTAGGATATAAAGATTGCTTCACTCCCAGTTGGGTGGTTGTTTTGGGTTTTGTTTTTTAAAGGTAGGAGCCTGACAAAAATAGTGACTTAGTTTTACACGTGTTAAATGCACATAAGAAATGGGGTTCCCGGGGCGCCTGGGTGGCTCAGTCGGTCCCCCTTCGGCTCAGGGTCCTGGGAGCCCCACATCAGGCTCCCCGCTCGTGGGGAGTCGGCTTGTCCCTTCCCTCTGCCTCGCCCCTGCGCATGTTGCTCATGCTTCCGCTCTCTCACTCTCTCTCAAATAAATAAAATCTTTTTTTAAAAATGGTTCAAAGGGGCGCCTGGGTGGCTCCGTGGGTTAAGCCTCTGCCTTCAGCTCGGGTCATGATCTCAGGGTCCTGGGATCGAGTCCCGTATCGGGCTCTCTGCTCAGCGGGGAGCCTGCTTCCTCCTCTCTCTCTCTGCCTCTCTGCCTACTTGTGATCTCTGTCAAATAAGTAAATAAAATCTTTAAAAAAAAAAAGGTTCAGAAATACTAAGTGTGACAGTAAACATGGCACTTACCTTGAAAAAGGCCTGAAGGCAGCCTGTGGAAGAGGATGTTGGAAGGGTCGCAGCTCGTGAGTCCCCGTGAGGGGAGTGGAAAGTTGCGACTCCGGGTGTGGACCGTGAGCCCGGGTCGCCGGCAGGTGTGCCAAGTGCACAGTCGGCGACTTCCCTGCACTTGGTTCAGCCCACCGCGGCTCTCCGCGCTCACCCGGTGCCCCTCGCAGGAGGGACGCGCGGCAGACCCAGCGTTCACGGTGGCACGCGTCCCTGTTTTGGAACGAGGGGAGGAGCCGCCATCCTGTTGCTCGCTCGCTTGCTCGGTGAACACCTCGGTGCTGCGAGTGTTCCCGGCCCCGGGAGCGTAAGGCCGCGCACACCGTGGGGCCGCCCCCGTCCGGAAGTTCTTAGACTAGTTTACTTTCATCGGGGGACATAACAACAAACATTGGAGACAGACGTGGCTCCTCCCGCCACTTTCCAAAGTCCCCTCCCGCCGGAAGAGTCATTTGCTAAGTCTGGTCCCTTGTGGCAGTGGCAGATTTCTCTCAAGTTTGGGAGGTGGGGTTTGAATGGCTTCCTCTTCGGTCCGTCCGTTCCAGACTTGGTTTCTCGAGGAACAGCGTAGAGGACAGACTTGTGTTTTACTCACCCTGGTTTCTAGTCTAAAGATGAAATCTCACCTTCTGTCCTTTACCAGATGTGACGTGTCGGTGGCCTTACCTGAAAATAGGCCAATGTGCCCGTGTAAACACAGACTCTCAGAACGAGAAAGAAGCCCAGAAATCGGGAGGCCCAGCCTCCTCTTAGATGAGGAAATCGAGACTCTGAGCGGCGAAGGGATTGACTCACAGTTATTGGTTAGTTAGGGACAAACCCGGAATGCGAATCCAGTTGATTTCTGAGCTCTGATATGTTGCCTCTCCACACTGTGTCCTACGGCAGATACCAGTTCTCTTCGTTTAGGGAGAAGTCTAAGTCGGGCTGCCTGGGCCCCCCTGGCCAGTGTCCGATCAGGTCTGGATCTCAGGGTCTTGAGTTCAGGCTCGCGATGGGCCCCGCTCTGAGCCTGGAACTTACTTGTGTACGTACGTGCGTCCACGCACACATAAAATACACGGAACGTCTGTGATTTCAGCTTCTCCGTGTACTCCTGGGGTTGTACAGATCTGGCCACCAGTGGTAAACACGCGCCCCGCGGTTTTCTTAGTGTTTCTTCACACAGTCTGGTACCACCCAAGCCCGCGAAGGTACGTCTGCTTCAGACCGCACGCTCCACAATTCGTCTTTGCTGGGCAGACAGAAAACTGTTTCCTTGTGCTCAGAAACATTTAAGCATTTGCCGCAAACTGATCTGGGGTTTTGAAGGGAAAACACCGCTGGTTGTGTTTGTGGAATTTGGGATGCATTTTACAGAGGATGACGATTTTATTGCCTGTAGGCAGGACTCCTTTCTTTTCCCATTGCTGGGTTTCGTTCTGTTTACATCTGCTCCTCCAGGCCCCAGCACTGACGGACTGGACATTCGTGGTCTTCAAGACCCATCGGCCTTGGCCACTTGGCCTGGGAGCCCTGGTCGTTTCCAGTGTATGAGACGTTGAACCCAGGATTCCGGGGGGCACCTGATGAGAGCAGGGAGGGATGATTAAAAGTGTGGGGTGAAGGATGATGTCTCCCCCTCCCCATGATTCCGTAGGAGAGGAAGGAGCCCCTGCTGTTGCGAGAGCACTTTCAAAGTGTTCCCACACGGGGGAGGGAAGTTTTATTTCAAACCTGGGAGGTAGGTGTTATCTTTTCTCCGGGGATACTTCAATTCTAAACCCAGCGCTTTGGAGACCCTGATTTCAACTAGAATCATCTGTCCTACGTGTGGTTGTGAGATTAAAGCAGTTTACAGACCTGAACAAATCCGGGCCCAAGGAAACATAGCCAGGGTCCGCGCTTGAAAACAGACTCCCGGGGTGAATGGCTGCCAGCCATTCGTGGCCAAGAGGACCAGGTTGTGGGCAGGCACGTTTCCGGGGTGGGGACAGTAGCCCAATGCTACGTTGTATCCCCGTCTTCGTAGCTTCCCCCTCCCGTCTTCAAGGTCAGGACTTCCGAATGGCCTTCAGTTCTGCCTTAGGTTGGATCCGAAGCCTTCCATGGCACCTGAGCAAGGGGGAAATTTCTTAAACATGGGCACGCTTCAGTTCAGTGAGCCAGCCTGGCCTCTGGGGACATGAGTAGCTGGTGACGTGGGGCGCGAGCCCTTGTTGGGTGTCCCGGACGAGCAGGGGGATGGCGACCGCGCAAACAGCAACGCCAGCCTGGAGGCCCCGCCGTCCAGGTCGGGGATGTCTTTGCGTCTTGGTTCAGCGCAGGTGCCTGCCTTGCGGGCGGGACTCCGCGGAGCAGCCCGGACCTCGGACAGAACCCAGATCTCGGACGGAAGCAGTCCTCCAGCTTGGGCCGGGGACGCAAAGGCTTCCCTCCGGGACTTCCGCGTCGGTGGGGCGGCGCGCGTCCTGCTGTCTGCTGCACGTCCTGCTGTCTGCTGCGTGTCCCGCTGGGGCCATGGCAGTGACGCGCTTCCTCGGGGCCGGGCTGACGTGACTGTGACGTCTCCCATTTGCAGTCTTTTTTGCAGCTTTAAAAGATGAACGCTCAACCCCTGCCTTCCTGGAGAAGCCCGTGTTCTGTAACCCTCCGTTGTGTGATCTCCCCCTGCTTGCGTTACGCCGTGCGTGCACGTGTTTCCCAGGTGTGTTTTGCACTCACGGAGCTGCCCTCCCGTCCCCGCTTCCAGCCCGTGTGCGCTGGACCCCGTTAGCACGCGGCTGTCGTTCTCTCCAGCACTTCCTCCTCCTGGGTCTTTCGGGCCGGGTCGTTGTTCTGGTTTGGTTTCAGCGGTTCTCTTCAGCTGATTCTGGAAAGATCCTTGGCTCCGGTTTCCTCATAACGAGCACACTAGACTGGTCCTTGACTTCGTGTCACCTTTGTGGGTTTCAGCGTCGCTTCTGTTGAAAATGTAAACAGTGCACAGGGCCGGACGGGCCCCTCCCCGTGACAGGACCCCAGGTTCACATGTTCCCAATACATATAAAGTAGCTTCATGTCTTCTCTTAGTCTGTGGACGACTCAGACCCAGTGTGAGCATATTCCGAAAGCTTTACCTGCCTCTGATCATTAAGATCTCTCTGCTTTAACGTGATGGGCTTTTGATTGCCTTTTTTTGGTACAAAAAAACCCCAAAACTATTAGAATCTTTTATGATTCAAAATAGAACATTAGTTTTATTATATATCAAAAATGGATGCTTACACTTCCTAATAGCTTCCAATTATTTTACATTTGCTTGTGTTATATACTATTATTTTATTGCAGCCTAATGTTCAATTATGGAAATGACTCCAAAGAGGCATGATTTTTCTGGCTTAATGTGTAATTGTTTATTGAGTATTTTTCTCATTATAGCAATCTTTTTCCTTCTGAAATGCAGATATAAAGGAACTTACTTAGATTTTGTAAATTGATTATTATGTGACTACAGAAACCGAGTATTTACCAAGGAACGACTAGATGGAAGGCACTGTGCTTGGGATTGAAATAAAGACCAGGATCTGAAGAGGTCACCTCCTCCACAGAACGAGTCATGCGTGCTAAAATCCCAATCCAATGTCTCCTAAATGCCCACTACGTCCCTCAGGCATCAAGTCTCTAGAATGGAGTTCATCTGAGGGGTAGGACAGTTGCCAGGGGCTGTGGGCACTGGAGGAGACTTACAGCAAGGTCGCTGAGGGCTCTGGAGGGCCGGAGGCAGACGCACCCGTCTGTGTGTGAGGGGCAAGAGTGTGGAGCTCCTGGCTGGTGTCCAGAGCAGAGCGGGGGGCACAGCACGGGGCCGTGGGGAGGAGGTGGGGGTGACTCCGTGTATGGGGAGAAGCGGCTACAGAGTTTCCGGCAGGGCATTGCCATGACGGCGTGATCTGATTTAGAGGCTCGCTCTGGCTGCCCGGGAACAGCCGATTCTGGAACCATTGTTTTATTGTGTTAAATGGCGTCATTAGCAGTAGCTCACACCTGAGCCGCTGAGTAACATGAGGGGTTACGTGACTACATCGCTGCTGTGATTCTGAGCCTCCATGATGGGTGTGGGGGAGCCGGTGCGGGAGGGGGGCGGTGCGCTGACTTCAGTCCTGTTGAACGGGGATGGTGCTGGGACAGCCGGGTGCACACGATCTTCGGCATCTGGAGGAGACACAAAACGAACGCTGTATTCACTCCTGCCTTTGGGTTTGAAGACCTCTCTGAAGACGAAGTTCAGGTATCTGCAGGAGAGTTGAAGTCATTGTGACAGTGCATGTCCCAAGCCTCCACTTTGGCCTTTGGCCTTCCAGGATTATAAGTAAGCGGGAGACAACGCTGTGGTTTTCGGTGACTCACTTCAGTCCCACCGGTACCCCAGGGACAGTTACAGTCCCCCACGGTTTCTTTTCTGGAGAGTGGTTTTAGCTTTCAGAGTAGAGCGGCGACTCGTGCACTCCGCGGGTCCCTGGTGCTCCCCGGGACACCACGGAGCACCACACTCCCCTGCTTCCTAGTCGGCGGAGGTCCCCGTCGTCCTCCTGGCCTTCCTGCACTGTGTTCTAGATGTGGATCTTCAGACTTTACATTTGAACATGTTTCCTTTCTCTGTGATACGTCGAGGCTAATGAAGTAATGACAAGCAATGAACTAATAGCAACAGATTCCAGTTTCCTACCAAGTATTTACTCCATGGGTGGTTGATGGAAAATCAATTTAAGGATCGGTAGACTTGCTCTTCAAAAAAGATAACCTATTTCAAATACAGAACACAACACAGTCCCCCCCAACACACACTCTCTATTTTTAGAAAACTCTAGTCACCTGGGTGTTGGGATTCTTGGTTTGTAACTTAAAATGAGGCGTTTGTCAGTTTGTGCAAACCGAGAGGTCGGTGCTCATTAACCTCTGGATGAAATACTAGAGAAGACTGAGCTCCGGAGTGGGAAAGGAAAATAGAGAAACGGCGATGTTCTTCTGAGGAGTGTGCCCAGCATCTTCATAGGGAACTCATGGACTTGCAGAAGCCTGTAGTCCCGTTGCATGACCAGCTCCTCCTCAGAATTTTGGTGCTGGTCGTTCATGACACAGATGTCCTCTCGACACTGCCGGTGAAGATAAAAACACAACATTAGCTTGGTCCCCTGCGCGGCAGCTCGGGCTGTGTCCGGTGAAGGTCCGCTCTCCGGTACACATCCTTTGGTCTTCGTTCCCGGTAGATCTGCTTCCTCTTCCCTGTGACAGTCTTGAGGTCCATGAGGACGGCTCCTGGCGGTGCTGCCGGGCAAGACTCTGTAACTCCCTGTTCCACATGCTGAGCGACCTGGGGAATGTGCATGGAGCCAGCCTGGGAAATACTCACCAGGAATTCGGGCTCGTTGTCGCTAGCCCACGTGACTAGGCCCAGTCCTGGAGGCGGCTTCTGACCCACCTCCCACCACGCCGCCCCTGCAGCAGCTTACAGGCTGGGAGAGAGCGAAGGAGGTGGCTTCCAACAGTGGCCGTGGGAGGTGGGGACGGGACGCAGAAGGACTGGCGACCTTGCGGGTGGCGTGCCCCATCGCGAGCTTGCCGAGGCCTCCCAGCACTCCTGGTAGCCCGTCGAACAGGGCTTGGCAAACTAGCGCTTGCGCCTGGATGGGGGTATGAATTTAACTCCGTGTCGAGATCCCAGGCGATGCCAGCGTTGCTGGTCTGTTGGCCGCACTCGGAATAGCAAGGCTGTAGGGTGCGTTGGAATCCCAGTAGGGGGCGGCCCATGGTTTGGGACCAGAAAGGTCCAAACATACCTAGAGAAATTGTCGGAGTCCCCGTTTCCCTGATCTCTCTCCGTTCACTGGAGAAGCAGAGGCTCTACGATATCGAGGGGGAAAGGCAAGTTTCAGAGACCGACTCCGGAGGCATCTGTGGCGCTCACACGTACGCTGCTCAGACTGATTGCAGGTGCTTGGCAGCACCAGGGCCCATGGGCCAAAGCAGGCTGGGCAAACAGACTCGGGGAGCTTTGTCATCTGCCCTCGGGAGTACAGGCAGGCGTGTCTGAAAGCTGACGGGACACCCATTGCCAAAGCACGGTAACTGGTTCCCACGGCAAAACCCCCTTCCCACAGTGACCGGTTGAGCACAGGACCGGCGTGGCTCTGGGAGCTGCCCCGCCTTGCACTGCAAACACGTTGGTTTTCGGAAAGTTGCTGATGCCGTGAAGGAACAGCCTCGTCCTCCCGGACTCACGTGGCGACTGCTGTTGTGTGTGAACTTGCTGGAAACGTGCCCGAGGGCGCTGACGTTGCTTGAGGGGATGAGCCCCCAGCCCACAGCTCTCTTGGCGCAGCCTGGGCCAGGCCTAGACCAGTCCCTGTGCCCTCGGGTCTGTGATTCCTTCCTCCCTTTTGTCCAAAGCAGAAGGACTTGGTTGCCGCTGGGAGGACTCAGCAAGATTTGCTTCACCCCTGCAGACTAGGCGAACCTAAGACCTTCTCTTTGGCACCTGGGCCCTGACAAGAAAGGAGTTTTGAGGGAGGAGCGGATACAAGGTGCTGCCTGACCCAGGTGACCCTCTCGTTTAGAGGGAGAAAGTGTGCGCGTTCTTGCACACCCCGAAGCAGTGAGAGAGTGAGCCGGTGTGGACAGGAACTCAGGCCCGCAGAAGACCAGCCGATGCGTCCTAACTCCTCCGCCCTGCAGAGGGTTGAGAAGAAACCTGGAGGTGGGGAGTATCTGTACGTCTGTGGGGCCTGGGAGCCGAGGAAAAGCCGAGGATAGACTCGAAAGATGGACGTTCTACTGGGCCGTCGTCAAGCCCCCCACGCAGCCTCCTCGCTGTGTCCCAGTGACTCTCTGCTCTGTGCCAAAAAGGTCACAGTGTGCAAAGTGGGAAGGTAGAGTGACTGATAATATTTCCGTACACCTTTGGTGCTGGTGGCTTTTACCTTTGTCCTTGAGTAAAACTCAGAGTGTCGAAAATAAGGTTTCACCCGGAGCCCATCATTTGCCCCCCTTCGTGGGCACGATAACCTCATGAGTGTGAATGTTACCAGCTAGATGCCTCATTCCATAGCCCCATGATCTCGTAAACATCCCGACACCACAAACATACAGATCCAGGAAAGGTTGCTTGTCCCGGTAAGAGACGGAACGAAAAGGACAAAGGACACCAAAGGATTTCGGCATCGGAAGGTGACCAGAATCAGATTGGTGTCGTGATTACTGGCCCCTTCTGGCTCTGGACACGAAACCATCAGGTGAAGCCGTTAGAAGTGACCAACGGGCCACAGTGTCGGGAGGAAGGTGTCCCCATCTGTAAACGGATCTGTGAGTGTCCACAAGCTTTTGAGCCCTTACTTCCACTTGGCAATGACGATACTAGAGGGAGGGCTGCCTGGAGGAAGGTGGCCTTCTTTTCTTCTCATTCATATTCCCCCTCAGTTGTTATCAGTGTGAAAGGGAGGATGGATGGGTACCAGGAAGGTTTTTGTTTGTTTGTTTTGAGGTTTTTTGGTTTTATTTTTAAACCAAACACCTGAAGTCATCATTTATTTTCAGTGCCTTGGTCCTTCCTCTCGGAAAATTTCCAAAATAAGCAAATGGGCTTCTTGTTGTCTTCAAGTCTAAGGAGTGTGTGCTGTGGCTTTCCTTGGGGTGTTGGCCTTGGTCCTAAACTTGCCATATCCTCAGAGCAGGGAGGCCATGTTGCATGAATCCAGACATGTGGTTGAAAATCCTTCTAGAACTTTCCCTTGTTAGGATCCCTTGTCGCACCCTAGAGTCCTAGCAGTATCTTGTTCAGTGTCAAGGGGCACTGGTTTTAAAGGTGGTTGTGGGGCGCCTGGGGGGGCTCAGTGGGTAAAGCGTCTGCCATCGGCCCAGCGATCTACGGGGGAGCCAACAGGGGAGGGTCTTGTGCCCAAAGCAACTAAACTGCGTCTCCCGACATGAGAGACAAGGCATCGGGAGATCAAATCCCCAGGGACGGTAGGAGCCCCAGGAAGACCCTCCCCCCGTCACGCCCCCCCCCCCCCGCCCGTAGATCGCAGGCCACTTTTCTGGTTCTCATTCTGGTCCTTCACTGGCACCGTCCTCCATCAATCAGATTTGCTAGAAGCTCCAGGAGAAACACAGCGCAAGCCCAGGTGGACCATCATGGCCCGCGTTCCACAGGAAGAGGCCGTCGGGGTTGGGGGGGCTGCAGTCCGCATCTTCAAGGCCGATCCTCCCCTTGAAGGCACATCTTTGGCCTTAAGGCATCAGAGACTCGGGCACACACCACACGGGAGGGTGGATGACTTAGTGGGGCGGGGCTTAAGGCGGGATAACCGTGAAAGAGCTTTAAGGACACTCCCCTGCAATCTGTTGATTTTCCTTCAGTGCCCGTCGTGGGTTCCCCTTGGAAATGAGGCTTCTGCGGCGGCGGCAGCACCTCACCTGCTGGTCCCGCACACCTTTCCCAGTGGGCCGGCTGGCCGTTCGCCAGATGCAGCGACTATATTTTTCCTGTTTGGGATCTTGCTTTTACTAGGAACCCTGCAGCCCTCGTGGGTTTGCAGGACAGACTTCAGCCCAGAGCTTGGGCTCCCAGGTGGTAATTAATGTTTACACAAAATGACAAGCACAGAATGGAATCTCTCTGAGTCCTACCAAGCAGCCACCATTCCCCTGATTCCCAGTCTTGCAGGGTTTGAAAATTAATTTGCCTTGAACAAACAGTGGGTTTTCCTCAATTTATTTGTACAGTTTCAGTGACCGAGAAGAAGAGCCGCGAGGCTGAATGTCAGCCTTCCGTCCGTTCGGGTAATTGAATCTGCTCGTGGAACAGGCTGGTCTCTGTTTCATGACTGGAAGAAAAGAGGGGGGAGAGGGATGTGCAGAGAGAGGCGTGTGCTGGAGACGGTAACGTTTTCTGCAAAACACCAGTGGAATGTGGAGCTCTAGCGACAGAACCTAAAACTTGGGAGAGGTCAGAGTGGATAAATTCAGTAGCGCAATTTTTGCTTTAATAAGTATGTACAAAATATACGGTCTTTGCCTAAAAGGAGGTTTTGTTGGAGGCACAAGAAGAGACAAGAAGGTGTTTAAAGAATAGATATGGCCAGTAGCTTGAAATCCTTGTGTTGATTCACAGAACTGTGACACTTTTCCTAGGTTTCTGGGCTTTTTAATATAGAGCATCTCGTCATTTTTTTTTTAAGATTTTATTTATTTATTTGACAGAGGGAGATCACAAGTAGGCAGAGAGGCAGGCAGAGAGAGAGAGAGAGGAGGAAGCAGGCTCCCTGCTGAGCAGAGAGCCCGATGCGGGGCTCGATCCCAGGACCCTGAGATCATGACCCGAGCCGAAGGCAGCGGCTTAACCCACTGAGCCACCCAGGCGCCCCTCGTCATTTATTAATAGTCCCTCTTTGCCTTGATTTAAAGCCTGGGTTTCCTGCGCAACCCCCACCCACCCCTTATTTGGCTTCTTAGTCTTCGTTCCTTCTGTGTGGTGAGGTCTGGGTGGCTCTCTCGTTTGGACGGAGAAGTAGAGAAGTGAACTAGAAGACAGAGTAACGTAAAGACAGAGCATACCCTTTACTGGATGCTCTGGGTCAGGCCTTTCAGAAAGATGTGTGGGTTCGCTACCTGATGGCCGGACCCCACATGGCCTTCTTGATGTCTTGAAGCCTTGATTGTGTTTGCTGCCATAATGACCTTGTCGTGAGTAAGACGCCATTGGGCTTTCCAACCTCGTGTAAAGACGCGGAAGCACAGAAATGTGCCGTGCGAGGCTTCTTCCAGTTCTGTCTCCTCCTTCGTCGTCCGTGTTCTCCCGCTCCTCTTTGTCAGACACCCAGGCAGAGCCAGTTGGACATGTTGTAGACAGAAGGCCCGATCCTAGCCTCGTTTCTGAAGGGCAAATACTGATCTGTCCCCTGGGTAAAGAACTTTCTAAAAAATTCTGTCTAGTAGGTAACGCAGTTCAACGAGACCAGTCCCTTTCTGAGTTGACTTCTGTCGTGTTGGAGGTTATTCAGTCCATGAAGGAATTTCTTTTAAAATACACGGTTGGCCTTTGGACCTGGAGGTTAGGAGCCCTGACCCCCTCTCGTGCAGCCAGAAATCCCTGCCTAACTTGAGACTCCCCCAGACTAATAGCCCACCGACTGGTGACCAGAAGCCTCACCAGTGACAAACTTTGTATTTTATACGCATATTAGATACTGTATTCTGAAAATAAGTCAGAAGAAAATGTTCCTAAGCAGATTATAAGGAAGGGGGAGGGAAATTCAGAGTCTTGTATTGATCAAAAAAATGTACCTGTGTGAGCACCTGCCTGCCCACCTCACGCCTGCCCTTTCCAGGGCTCAGCTGCAGTATCGTTTTTCGTTTACAGTAATAATAGTACATAGTTCCTAGAGAAAACTTGGAAAGATACAAAGCTCAAATTGAAAAACGAAAGTCTGTGCTTATCCCTGGATGGTGGGAGTCGGTGAACATTCTGATGTGCGTCTTCCTCCTCTTGTCTCTGGGTGTGCATCCGCACGTTTACGGGGATCATTTTCAGTCTTGAACGCTAACTGGTCGAAGTGTACTTTATGTTACTTGGTAGTAATTTTGTCATGAACTTATTTTCTGCAGTAGTTTTGGGAACACTGATCGTTTATTTTGTGCTCTACCTGGTAGAAAGAACTTAATTTCCACCACAACCCCTTGGAGTACTTACTGTATCTTTGCCATAGGATTCTGGGCTTCCAGAAACATCGTAGTCCATCGTAGGGACATAACACAGCTCATCTCAAATCAACCCGAGCGCACCCAATGCCCTTTTTGTGTAATATAAAAACTGTTTTATAACACACTTGTGTTCTTTACTTTCTGGAACAAAATATATGGTTAGGTGTCTATCTCTACATGGAATTTCAAAATGCCTATAAAGCCCTAATGAATAGTAAAGGAGAAACAAGCAGCAAGTAATTTGTAATGACATAATACGTTTTTAAGTAAGTATTTATTTGCATTGGAAGCCAATGACCTGGTCAGATGCGTGAATCTCTCTGTGGAATGATACGTAAATATGGTAGGTACGAAAGCGGATTCATACCGGTACATGCAATGCGGTAATTGAAACGCCTGGAGCAGGCATCCCGTTGGTGTCATGATTGTCCTAAATGGGGAGCAGCCAGCCCTTGGTGGTTCCTAACACCGAGACGCAGCAGACATGGCAGCGCACGACCGTTGTGTTCCTGGAAAGTCCAGCGTGTCTTAAAACGATGCAGAAAATTACCTTGTGTTTGGATGTGAAAACAGAGTCGGGTTCTAGATGTTGGGCTTCCAGGTGCACAAATGTCCAGTGGGATCTTAGGACATTAAATGAGATGTTTTGTGGCATTGTCCTTCATATTCAAGTACATCTAAGGGCCCTCCAGCCACTGGGACAACTGAACACACGCCCCGACAGTGTGAAATCTACCCCTAGGGGCGGTAGCTTCTAAAGAGAACCACGTCTCAAGTGGCTTTGACTTCCATCTCTCTCATCATTAAATACCCTTGAACATAGACTTCTCAGAGCATATTGGAGGGTACGTTTCTGAGACCTTATGGGCCCCGTCATTTTCCTGTTAGATTTGTTTCCAAGGATTGTATGACTTTTGTTACTATAAAAGGGATCCTTTTTTTAATTGAACTTTCTATTCACTATTGCTGGTGTGTAGAAACGCTACTGATGTTTGTGGTTTGTTTTTAACTTGGGTATTTTGATGAGTTCTTTTATTCGCATATATTTTGCAGCAGATTGGGTTTTCTAGGTAGATAATTATATTTTTTGTAAATAGTCGTTTTGCCTCTTTTGTCGTGTTGCGGTTGGTTTTGTAATGTAGGTGACGGGATGGGTTGTTTCTGGCAGGTTCCGTCCACATGGTCTCTAACACTGAACAGACTGGGACATATTTCTGAGTTGAGCGGAAGGTGTCTGTCATTCGGTTCCTTCCAGTTTACGTCTCTGCTCAGGTTTAGTGTTTTTGAGTCCGTTTTAGTGATTGGTATCTTTTCATAAAACCCGCTTTCTTCTCAAATTTATTATTATAAACATGTGCATTCTAATGTCTTACTTGATAATAACGTACAGTCTCCATGTCTGTGCCCCTACCACTATTCACATTCTCAGTTTTGCTTGCTGTGCTTTTTTTTTCTTGCTCAAACTGTCCTTAAATGTAGGTCCAGTTTTCTTTTAAGGATTTTAATAGGTAACATGATCGCGTGGTTGAAAAATTTAACTGTGTCTGTGTGTGTACAGTCCAATATCTCCCCTCCTCCAGCGCCCTGTCCTTCTGTTTCTCCTGCCTGAGCCCCCAGGCAGGACCACTGCTCAGGTGTCTTAGACCCTCGTCTACAGCTACTTTATGCATAAAGTGAAAACGGATATATATTACTTCTCTTCCGTTTTTCACAGAGGCTAGCAGTATGCCATAGCTTGTACGCACAGTTCCTCATTCCTTTTCAGACTGTAACATCTTCCATTGTCTGCATGTATCAGGTTTTTTTTTTTTTGTTTTTTGTTTTTTTAGATTTTATTTATTGTTTGACAGAGAGAGAGAGAGACAGAGCAAGCGAGGCAACACAAGCAGGGGGAGTGGGGGAGGGAGAAGCAGGCTTCCCGCTGAGCAAGGGACCCAATGCAGGGCTCGATCCCAGGACCCCGGGATCATGACCTGAGCCTAAGGCAGACGCTTAACGACGGAGCCGCCCCGGCGCCCCGGCATGTATCACATTTCCATGCAACCAGTTCCCAAATGACCACATTTCAGTTCTTTCCAAACTTGCAGTTCAAAGCAAGGTGTTGTTTTATTGTGTCTAGAGACTAAATCCTTCCTGAGCTGCCTCAGTTTCTTGGCTGAATGTGGCCAAACTGTCCTCCTCAGAAGTTGTAGGTTTTTCTAGTAAAGTTGAGCAGCCCCATTCCCCCCAGGGAACTTGTATCACGTTTGGATCCGCAGTAAACAAATTTTCCATAATCTGCCCTCACCTTTTTAAACAATGTATTGTAAACAAATTTTCCATAATCTGCCCTCACCTTTTTAAACAATGTATTGTTTGAGTCAAGGTTATTGAGATAGAATTTACATGTGGCAAATTCACCCCTTACCACCTACGCTACGTAGGGTAGTTTCAGTTTGCATGTATTTTATTAGAAGCGTGATGTGTTATTTTTATAATCACAGAAGAGAGCTTTTAAAACCCTGAAATGTAATGAGTAAAACTTGTAAATAAGGCTCGTCAGTGTGCACATTCTTACGTCTTCCAACCTCAGCAGATTTCCTCCTTTGGCAAACTTGGAGCACACAGAGCAATACAGAATGATTTTTTTTTTTTTAAGTGTGTTCTTGCCAATTTTGGAGAAGCACAGTAAAACAAATTGACTGTCAAGATGGAAAAGCTTAACTGGGAAGATACATTTATTGAATAATTGAAAGGAAGAGGAAATGCATTACCGATTAGCCACAAAAACGCCTGACGCCTAAGTTGCACCTCGAGAGACTCGTGTAAACGGGGAGTCGTAAAGCTCTCGGCCCCGACGTTGCTGCCGCGGCCTCGGCCTCGCGCGTGGTTGTCACAGCAACGAGGGGCCGGTGGGTCGGTGATCGCCGGCAGGTCGGCTGCGGCGCGCTCTTCCCAGCTTCCCTAACCGACCCTTAGCACCGTCTCATTGCGCCAGATACTTTAATGGATTCCTGCTTTGCTTTAGGATGTTTGCGTTGGGGGGCAGCAAAGTGTAAATCAGAGAAAAAGCGATGATTGGTGGCAAGAGTAGGACTAGAACGCGAGTCACCTGATGTAGTAAGTAGCCAGGGAACCGCCAGCAAGCAAGTCGCTTAACTTCTCTGGGCTCTTCCCCCTCTGGTCACAGACGACTGGAGAAGTTCCCTGCTACTCACTGAGAAGTCCAAGCCTCAGTAGTATCCCCTGGGAAATAGTCTGAAGCGCCCCCCCACCCCCCACCTGAATTCCCGAGTCCTGCTGGGCATTTTAATCAGGTGTCCATCCAGGTCCTTTGTACGCATTTTTTTTAAGATTTTATTTACTTATTAGAGAGCACAAGCAGGGGGAGCAGCAGAGGGAGAGGGAGAAGCTCCCGGCTGAGCAGAGAGCCCGATGGGGGATTCAATCCCAAAACTCTGGAATCATGACCTGAGCCAAAAGCAGAGGCTTAACCATATGAGCCACCCAGGCGCCCCTTTGTACACATTTTAAAGTTTGAGAAGTGCCAGGATGGTTTCCCAGATTCAGGTCTTGTGCCAAAGTCCTACTTCTGGGTCCTCTGAGTCACTCATCCCAGACGACCCTGTAGACATTGACAGGCCTCGCTGGAGGGGTTGCACACGGATTGTCCAGGATGGCGATCCCCAGTCCGGGCACTGCTCCCCTCGTCCTGGCTGTGTCTAGGTTGGTGCTGAACCAGGTGACCCGGGAACAACCGAGGAGATGTGAAAGCCAGCCCTGTTTGCCTTTACAGAGCCTGGGGAAGCGAGCCCAGGCCTGCATTGTGCCCCTGGCAAACTTACCTGGCTGACTCATCCACATTCTAGAAGCCCATTAAATAAAGAACAAGGAGATAAATTTAGTCGAGCTACATAAGAGAAGCACTTACCTGTGTGTGCCTAATGTGCTTCCTTCCCAGCATAAGAAAATCTTAAGTTGATGGCCTCTGGGTGGTGTCCCTTGGCAGAGGAAACTTGCTTTTATGTCCGAGAGAGACTTTGGACATTGGTTCCTGGAGGGAGACCATGCATTTGAATGTAGAGGGGGGGAAATATTTACATATTTATTCTTCATTACTCCAGTCTGGAGAGAACAAAGCGCTTCAGAAGGGCAGAGACGGGTCCTGCCACTACGGCACACGCACGCATCCTCAGCCGTCCGGGTGTCAGAGCGGGAGCGTCCAGCGTACGTGCAGGGAACCTTGTGCATTTTGTGCGGCTGGGATGTGTGGGTGTTAGCGCTTCTGCCCCAGACCTACCTGACCCTCTTGCGTTGTGGGAACGCGGTCTCCGAGCCCGTGTACATGCTTGCCACGGTGACTGGTGGAGTGATGGCAAAAACGGGGGGGGGGGCCTCGCCAGACCCCCTGCAGATAAAGGGGTCGTCTTCCGTGATTTAGGACCTTGGCTGCATGGGGTCCGTCCACATCAGGAATCTTGCCATTCTCAGCCCTCAAGTTAGAAACCAAGGTTTTTGGAATTCACGAGCTCTCCGCTTACCACGAGCAGCAATATTCCCGGAAAGGCTCTGACGGGCGGCCCGGGATGGGAACACGCGCCAGCGGGATGCCAGGAGTCCAGCGTTACTTTCCACCAGGGCCTTATGGGAGGTTTTCTCCTTGGAGCAGAAACGTGAGAAGAAGGGACCGTCTTCGCATGCTGTCGGTGCATTTGTGCCCGGCTGCGCTCAGCCAAGGTCACTTTAGCCAAAAATGTGCTTTGTTTGTAAACCCGTGCGTTTCTGCTCTGGGGCACGTCACGCGTCTGATCTCTTTTACCAAAACAACAGTGAAAATGATGGGTTGCTCGGATGCAGGTTCCAGGGAAGGAAAGTGGGAAGCGTGTGCGCCCAAGAGGGCGTCAGCAGAAATGGGCGGGCCCGGGGAGAAGGGCGCGTGCTTCTCACACTGGGGACAGTGAGGCTGGGAAGGAAAGATCGTGCCCGAAGTAGTTTCCCGAGGGATGCCCGGCCCCATCCTCACGTCAGAGATCCTCACGTTGTGCGGTGTTGTGATCTGTTCTCTTCCTATCTCTGCGCTGTATGATGGCAAAAGGATGGCTTTTTGTAGCACCAAGATGTGAGAAAGGTCACCCCCCGGCCCATGGATGTATTCAGAAGCACTGACTGGTCAGTAGGTGGGTTTCTGCCCATTTAACGCCATTTCTGTCTTTCATTCTTCTCTTAGACGATCTGATGGACTTGGACTTAGGGGCTAATCAGAAACCGCTCTGATGTGGCCGGGAGCTTCGGAGAAGGGGTCGCTTTTCTTACTGCCTGCACTTACTATCAGTATAGCACTTCTTACTATTACGTAGCTTTTTTACTGTTTTTTAAGATATTACTTAATTTATTTTAGAGACCATGCACACACGCGCGGGATGGGGAGGGACCGAGGGTGAGGGAGAGAGATTTGCAAGGAGACTTCGTGCTGAGCCGAGCCCGACACAGGGCTCCATCCCACAACCCCGAGATATGAGCCAGTTCCAAGCTTCACTGACAGTGCGACCCAGGTGCCCCGAGAAGCCTGTCTTTTAAATTCCTAACAGGAGCGTGTACTTGCCACATTTCTTCCTCGGTTGTAGAATTTCACTTAAATTACACCTGCAGGCTTAGCCTCCGCGTTCAGCATCGCACCCAGCGGTCCAGAGGGGTGGGGGGACCCCTCACAATGCCTGGCTTGCGTCAGGGGCTGTAGGTTGGCTGGAATTCGTGTTTGCACCAGGAGCTCCAACATTGCTGGGATCCGTCGGGGAGCGCGTGGAGGCCTGACGATTGACCAGAGTTTAGCACTTGCCAAACACAAAACTGTTTCTGTAAATGTCAAGTGTGTCTCATCAGTCAGAATGGAAAGGGGAAGAGGCACAGCGAGAAGAAACATCTGTGTGTGGTTAAATAACATTTGCTTCGCTCGCTGTTTGGAAACACCGCTCTTTTGTATATTCAAGAGCTGTATGGATTTTAAAAGGGAAAAAAATCAACTCGTTGGCTCTTGTTTCTTAATTTTGCTGCATAAAGGCTTTGTCAGGATTAAAGTCAACGCGCATTTTGAGACTCTGGGATGTCTTTCTGGAATGCGGTGTCCTGCAGTGGCTCACCTCTGCGCATCTCCCATGGGCCCTGGTTGCCGTGTACTCCTGTCCCGCACGTCTGCACGCAGGACAGGAAGCCGGGACCTGGCACCAGGCCGTGGGCCGTGTCAGTGGGACTGTGGGGCCTGGGCTTGGACACGGCTTTCTGCTGCATGTTTATGTCACACTCACGGTCGCTGCCTGTGATTCTGTCTCTGCTCGTCCCCATGCAGATCCGGACGTAGGGGTTGGCGCCCTCCCAGACCATGACAGCCAGGACGCGGGGCCGGTTGTCCCCAAGATATCGGGTCTAGAGAGAAGCCAGGAGAAGAGCCAGGACTGCTGCAAAGAGCCGATCTTTGAGCCCGTGGTGCTGAAAGACCCCTGCCCTCAGGTCCCTCAGCCGCTGCCCCAGGCCCAGGCGGAGCCCCAGCCTCGAGCTCCTTCTCCAGACCCCGACCTGGTGCAGCGCACGGAGGCGCCCCCTCAGCCCCCACGTCCAAGCACACAGCCGCCCCAGGCGCCCCCAGAGGCCCAGCCTCAGCCCGCCCCTCAGCCTGCAGTGCAGAGGCCGCCACGGCCGCAGTCCCCGGCCCAGCTGCTGCACCAGAGCCTCCCGGCCGTGCAGGCGCAGGCCCCGAGCCAGAGCCTCGCCCAGCCCTTGTCGGCCTACAACAGCAGCAGCTTGAGCCTCAACAGCCTAAGGTGAGCCCGTCCGTTCTCGCGGTGGCCTGGCTTCTGGGAGCATTGCAGACAGTCGCCCTGTGCGGAGGGAGGCCGAGAGGGGAGGCCCAGGGAAGGGGCGCCGCGGGAGAACCAGCGCGGAAACCTGGGGGGCACCAGGTTTGGGGGTTCTTAGAAAGGAGGCCATGTGCCTCCGAGGGAGGACGGCTCGAAGATGCTCCGTCCCCCTGCGACTCGAGTCAGAAGATGGGGACCGGGGAGGACGCGGGGTGAGGGTTGGCATCACCACGGACTTCAGCCTTGGCCTCAGAGAGGCCGAGAAGCAAGCTGCGTGGGGAGGAAGAGGCGCTCCTGGGCAGAGATGCAGGCTCTCCCCGCCTCAGCCCTGCAGAACCAAGGGGATGTCTGCGGAGCGGCACAGAGCAGGGCCGCCCGGGCAAGGGAGACACGAACCCCAGGGAGTGGCGCCAAGTGTGCCCCATCCTTGCCTGCCCCAGGGGTTAGAATTCTGACCTCCTGGGACTCTTGTGCCTTTGTTTGCCTCCTGATAGCCTGGTGACTGGGGGGATCGTCCTGTCCAGGGCAGGCAAAGGAAACTGCCTCAGCCAGGGTTCTGTCCCCGGTTCATGCGAGTGGCCTCCGAGCAGAGCAGTGGCCCAGGGTTCCCGGGTCCCCTCCCACCTGTGCTACTCCGCCAAAGGGTCTCAGACGGGCTGAGCGCAGGTCCTCGATCTTGCTCCTCTCCCGGAACTGTAGGACTGTGTCTAGGGGAGGCAGCGAGGGCACCGGGCTCCTAGGGGCAGAGACGAGAACTTGGCTGCAGAGCGGAGCGGACCTGGGTTTGGGGCCAAAGCCGCTGCCTGGACCCCGGGTACTGGTAGCTCTGGGGCCTCAGCTCCGGTCCTGAGTCGGGGTTACGACTGTGGCGGAAGTTTCTTGTGCTTCCCAGGGGAGGGTCTCTAAAGAGAAAGGAGCGGGAGCAAGTGTTGAATGGCTTTGGGCAGAGATAGGACTTTTTAAGAAAATAAATTGCTTACCTCTCTTTCCCTTTCTTCTTCCTTTTTTTTCCCCCGGCGGTCGCTCCCACAGCAGTAGCAGAAGCAGCACCCCGGCGAAGACTCAGCCCGCCCCTCCTCACATCTCTCACCACCCCTCGGCCTCCCCGTTCCCCCTCTCCCTGCCCAACCACAGCCCCCTGCACAGCTTCACGCCCACCCTCCAGCCCCCCGCACACTCCCATCACCCCAATATGTTTGCCCCTCCCACGGCTTTGCCTCCCCCACCGCCGCTGACTTCAGGGAGTCTGCAGGTCCCGGGCCACCCGGCCGGAAGCACTTACTCAGGTAGGAGGGTCGAGCCTCCTCGTGGGCTGAGGTTCGGCCGAGATGTGTACCTGCACCGCGGCACCCCGGACCCGGCCGGGGGAGGAAGGGGGGCAGCTGTTGGAAATCTTCCGAACGGGTTTGCCCACTCTGGGAGAGCACGGGTTGCAGTGCCCGGTCACCCGGCTCCTGTGAGAGGGACAGACACGTTGCCAGGCCAAGACTGCTCCTAGCCGGGCTCTTGAGGATTCCATCCTGGTGTAAGGGGGCTGGTTGTCAGCGAGGAAGGCCTTCTCCCTTCTTCCGAGGGGAAGGTGGTACTTTCCGTTAAGTGGTCCTGACATCAGGCTTTGGCTGTGGACGCCCCTTCTCCTCCCCAATTATCGGTCAAGCCAGGATCCCGAGTCTGGGTCCGTCGTAGCCGTGGTCACCCCTGCTGCAGGATTTCCCCTTGAAGAAGGAGACACAAGCGTGTGGTCCTGGTACCAGAGATCGGGGTGCAGTCCCTGTTCTTAAGCACCTAAATGTATGAATTCCTCAAACCCCCCAAACAGCCCACAGCGTGGACGATATTACTGTCCCCCTGTGGTGGAGGAGGGAACCGAGCCCCCGACGGGTGACTGCCCGTGCCCCGGCTCCCCGAGCTGCCGCCACCAGAGCCGAAAATTGACCTCTGGTGCCTCGGCCTAGAGCCCGTCCCCAAAGCCACGAGCCTCTAAGAACATAGTCCGGTCGTGGCTGGAGTCAGGGTCCTCTGGCCGCTGTTCTCCTTCCGTCCGGGGGCGCCCTCGGCCCTGTCCCCGCTCTGGTCAGGCCCCGGACGTCCCGACCCGAAGGACGTGACCGACGCAGCAGAAAGCGCCATCCTGTCCCTGCCCTTCCCTTGCAGAGCAAGACCTCTTGCGGCAGGAGCTGAACACGCGTTTCCTGGCGTCTCAGAGTGCTGACCGCGGGGCTTCCCTGGGCCCGCCGCCCTACCTGCGGACCGAGTTCCACCAGCACCAGCACCAGCACCAGCACACGCACCAGCACACGCACCAGCACACCTTCACGCCGTTCCCCCACGCCATCCCGCCGACCGCCATCATGCCGACGCCAGCACCTCCCATGGTGCGTACCCCAGGCAGAAATGTGAGGATAAGTAGAGCGCGGGCTTCTCTGGCGCAGCACGCTGGGCGGACGGGGCTGTCGGGGCGCAGGAGCTGCATGGGGGGCGGTAGCCACTCGGGGGCTCCCCCGGCCTGGTCGGTCTGTGCTGGGGAGGAGGGGACGTGCCCTGCTCCGGGCAGCGCTAACCCGGGGGCCTCAGGTAGGCGGTTCTTTCTAGAAGGTTCTGTCTAGTGCTAGGCGTGCGCTGGGGTGGGGGGTGAGGGCGGGCATGTTCTCCGTGCTTCGTCCCAAGCAGGGTTGGAAGTTCACTTCCCGCAGCGTAACTGTGTCTCGAGCGTCCTGGGGGCCGTACGGAAAGGCGCCTCGCTCCCCGCCCGCCGTAGCAGATGGGCGCCCACAGATCCTGGGAGTCAGGCGGGCCTTCCAAAGAGCTGGGCCGTGTCCGTGCGCCCCTGCGCTTTCTGGTGGCTCCCCGAAGCCCGTTGTTGAGGGGCGATGCCATCACTTGTGTTTCATAAGACGGTGCCCCGGGCCGGAGTCCTGCCCTGTCGGCGAGCGTTCGGGGAGCCACGCGCCCCCAGGGCAGAACTTGGCCTCGTGCTGGAAGGCGCTGCAGACAGGGACACGGTCTAGGTCTTGACTGGGTCCGGCACATGCAGGGGGAACCAGTTAGGATTTTTTTTTTTAACTGATGAATTGGAGTAAATCGTGCCATATTGGGTGCGAAGTATCCTGAGGTAGAGCCCCGTCTGCCACCGTGAGCGTTAGGGTGTTCTGCTTCCTCGTTAGCATCCAAGGAAATACCCGAGGTAGCGCGGGCCTGGGGAGAGCAGACTTGCATCCTGTCCTTGCAGGAGGTGCGCCTGCACCCAACTTCGCACCGTCTCCAACCTCCCCTCCCTATGTTGTTCAGCTTAAGTTTTTAAAATAAATCTAGATTTTAAAGTTTACTTTCTCAACTTCCAGAGGAGAATGTTAGAAATGACACCTTGGAACCAAAATGTTTTTCCTATAACAAATCCTGCGTGTTTTTTCTGGAAGAGTCAGACGTCTCAACGATTACTGTTTTTAAGGTCCTGTCATTTCGGAAAAGTTTCTGGCAGCAGGTGTGAGCAGTAACACAAATAAATATGAGACGGGGTGGCTGACAGCACCAGGACCTGATGTTATGTAGAGGAAACAGAGGCATATAGTCTTTTCTGCTCAAAAGAGAAGTTGTAAAAAAAAAAAAAAAGCGCGAGAAAGAGAGAGAGGTTTTAAGACCTCGCCCAGACGCCTTTCGGTTTGGGTGTGGTACAGCTTGGCAGGCGGCCCGATGTCCGGCTCCTCTGCCCGAGGAGGAGGAGAACAGGGAATCTCCACGAGTGACACCAAATGCTCACTCCTCTCTGATTGACCTGAATAATCCCTCTTCTCTCCAGTGTAGACGTCTGCTTTGTGCCAGTCTCTAAATACAGACTAGAGGGAAAGAGACTCGTGCGCGACCGGGGCCTAAACGTGCGGCGTGGGTTCTCACTCTGCTTTTCCATCTCTCGTCGGAGCAGCTCAGAGTCGGGAAGGGTCCCGTGCTAGTACGGCGAGGCTGGGGAGTCGGGGGACAGCCCGGTGACAGAGGAGCTGGCCCGCGGCTGCCTCCGCCGAAGCACTGGACAGGAATGTAGACGCTCTGAGTAACTAGCTTCTGCTTTGATCCCTTTACAGTTTGACAAATACCCTACAAAAGTTGACCCATTCTACCGGCACAGTGTGAGTCTCCCTACCATGCTACCATCCGACGTGACCGCGTTTCCATCTCTGTGCTCTTGCCGCAGACCAGTCTTTAATCGTCTTCCCAGAGTTCCCATTGCTCCCCGTCACCTCAGATGCTTGCTTCTGTGGCGTTCGCTTCTGGTCACGATGCAGTATCGTCTTCCAAATCAAAAGATCATTAGCATGTCCAACCCAGGAGGCCCGGCGGGACGTCCCTGGGCGCCGGCGTCCGGCCTCGGAGCGGGGGGTCTGCAGCACAGTCACCCTGGCTGCAGGAGACTCTGAGATCCAGTTGTGCGGTCATCGACCCCCGTGTCGTTAGCGCCATAGTCCCAGAATTGGACTTGAATGATTTCTTCCAAATACAGTGTCTCAGTCATCTTTCTGACTCCTCTGAGGCTTAACAAAGCCGGTTCTCGTGTCGTCCCACGTGGCTGGTCTTGTCCTTCTGAGCTTGTTACAAGTAAAAAGAAAGATGTCATTTAAATCAAAGGGCTTAGAGTGGAAATCTGTGACTTTCCCCCCACTTTAAACTCATTCTTTATGTAAAAAAATACTCATCTTGTCCCATCCTGAAGAGTTCAGTTCTCGAGTTTAAATTGGTACCAGCCTACGTCGTGTATTCAGTAGGGACCACAGAGGACTTCCGTTAGAATACAGACACCTTGAGCACCTTACCATGATATTTTGATTACGGAGCGATACTGCATCATGTTTACCTGAACCTTTGCAAGTCTCTTTGCACAGTGGTTTATTTTTATTTCTTAAAATGACACCAGAAAGAAAGAACGATGAGTCATTGCCTGTAGCCATGTCGGCCCACCATACTCAACTCAGGTCAGCAGAGCCTGTGAATTCATTCGTGCTCTGAACCAGACCGTGAGACACTGTCCTAGTCCAGGGGGTAGCTGAGAAGTCAGGACCACAAAACTCTAGAGATCAGCGAACCGTGGGCTCCCCCGGAGACACACGCGGACGTACCGTGAGGACGCTTCCTCACGAAGAGGGAAGTCTGTCCGGGCGCTGGGCCCCACGTGTTCTCACACTGCTCAGCACTGCAACACGAAAGCATTTTTTGTTTTATTCATTTGGTTTTAAAATATTTGAGAGAGACAGAGCAGGGGGAGGAGCAGAGGGAGAGGGAGACAGGCCGACTCCCTGCTGAGCGTGGAGCCCGACGCGGGGCTGGCTCCCAAGATCGTGACCTAAGCTAAAACCAAGAGTCGGACATTTAACTGATGGAGCCACCCAGGCGCCCCCCAAAAGCATTTTTTAATGGACTTCCGAATCCAAGAGGACCCCATGGGTCTCCTCTTCAGGGCTGTCCCAGGAAGGGTGCCATCTGTGACGATTATCCGCTTCCTGCCCCTTGGCGGCACCCACTGATTTTACTCAGGACCAGCTACCAAAGTCCCTCCGAGAGAAAGCGCCGTGTGCTCCGCAGGCGCACTCCCTCAGACAAACTCTGCGGCCCCGCAGAGGTCCTGGATGTAGGATGCAGAAGGAGCCGCAGGGCCTGAATTTTTGCCACATTCACGTTTTATTCCTTAGCTACTGATCGTTTTTCATCACGTGGGTGGGGGATAGTCCGCTGCATTCCAAGAGGGTCAGTAATGGACTCTAGCAAAAGGAAAATGGTGAAAAGACTCATTTTTCGTTGAAAACTTAAAGGAAGTATGACCTACCTGGAGGCAGAGTACTAGAAGCCCGAGTGCGTCCTAGCGCGGCGTGTCTGTAATGACTCTGCCTCGTACGGTGTGCTGCGGGAGAGTTACCTCGTTTTATTGCTTATGGTGGATAATATATGAAGTACTTAGGCTCTCCTCTTTGGGGATTAGGACGTTATAAGGGGAATTAAGATGCAGTGCACTCAAGTATCCAAAACACAATTTTAGACTTAAAAGTAGTTTTAAATGAGGGCTCTTGGCTTGCAATCACTGTTTAAGTGGATTTAGTTCAATATCAATTAGTCTGAAAAACTTTGCTGCATCACTGAAGGGAGCAGAACGAAATACAGACCAGTGGGAAAGGACGTGCCCTGGAAACTAGACCATGAAGTGGGCATTTCAGTCCTTACCCAGAAAACCGCTAACGCAGCATCGTCACGCAGAGAAGCTCGAGTTCTTACCATGTGTGCGAGGCGCTACGGAACCATCAAGGCAGGACGTGACCTAGTGTCCGATCGGAGGTTGGAGCGAGTGAATGGAACCAGAGCAGTGGGATCTCAGAGCCATCCCAGCGTTGGGGGAAAGGAGCGGTGTTTGCCCTGTCCTCAGGATGGCCGTGGGTTTCTTCCCTCCACCGTGTCCTCTGTAAACTAGTTAATTCCAGAAAGTTCATATTCTTAATTCAGGATCATTCTCCTCCCTTCGCGGAGCGGTCAGGCCCGTCAAGGACTTGGCTTGGACAGCCCCAGTGAGGTCCTTTTATCTTACCCCCCCACAAACGTTTGTCATCATTTGAGACGAGACAATTACATTGTCCTCGGAAACCACCACTCCTGGAACAACCTAATGAAGCAAGGATTGTGAATATTTTCTCATTTCCTCAAACTATTAAAAATCTAAAAGTACTAATTGAGTTTTAATGGTATAAAATCCTGGAACTCATAAAGACTTGCTTCTTTTTCTTCCTTTTATCTTAATTTTTCTTTTTTTTTTTCCCCCCTTTTTCTAATTAACTTGTAATTTCCCGGGCATCTTTATTTGGCTCAGCAACCCCTCCTGTTATTGACGCGCATTAAAATCTCAAGCCATTTAGGTCTTCTATCTGATTTAACAATTAATAATTAGAAAAGCTCCCTTTCTAATGATGTCCTCATCTGGGACATCATTTGTTGGCTGATTGATTCTGAACTACTTCTGACTTTTTAAGTCAAGCATTCATGGTGCATCTATGTGATCATTTCATCACGGCTCCTTCACTAATAGCGTCAGACGGGCATTACCTGGCTTGCTAATGTGGATGTCGTTCGACGGGAAGGGAACTGGAACGTGGCCTTGGCCTCCCACTAACACCTTTGTCTTCCCTCTTCGTGTCTGGCCGCAGCTCTTCCATTCCTACCCTCCCGCGGTGTCGGGAATCCCCCCTATGATTCCACCCACCGGCCCATTCGGTTCACTACAAGGAGCATTTCAGCCCAAGGTAAGCAACCGGACCGTGAACACACACCAGCACTTTTACAAGCAGAGCCTTGGGCAAGGGGGGCGGGGGGGATGTTCCACAGCCACTGGCCAGTGACTCATTTTTCCAGTCTGAAGTGACCATCAGGGTTAGAGGGAGAATTTTATTTTTTATATTTTTGCTAGCCCCTTGAGTTGTAAACCTCAGCCGGAATTTAATTTTCAGTCAATACTACCCATGTCATCTCCGTTGAGCTTGGATCTCCTGTAATCTTTAAGATGTACAGAAGACGTGTCCGTATTTTTTTCCCACCAGTATTGTGGACATAAGCTTCTGACCAGGAGATCCACGAAACATTGGGTTCGTGCGCACCAGCTTGTCCTTGGGGTCTATGTTATCAGCAAAGATGCGTAGCTGAGCCTTTATTGGTGTGAACAGCGAGGACTAGAACGGTTGCGAGCTAGAATTTCATCCTTCCGGTTGTGGGAGGGAAGTGGCCTTGCTCACCTCCCCCATTCTGCTCCGTAGCCCCGTGTGTCTGCAGATGGGGGTCTGCGCGCAGGTGGAGGGCCGCCGCCCACCCTCTCACGTACTCCTGCTCCCCCTTGGCCCTGCCTCAGTCCTCCGTCCGCCATGGTCACACCTGCCAAGGTCACGACTTACAGCCTAACGTGAAGTTAACCTTTTGCCCTTCACAGTAACTAAATCTTTTGTACCTAGTCAGGGTTCTTCTACCGGCTTGGGCTAGAGTTGTCTCCAAAGGTCAATACCGAGGAGTGATTCTCGAAACACCTTCCCTTTACATGACTTGGTTACAGCCCTTACTGTATTTTTATACAGAAGCAAAATGTGGGTTACGTTAGTATCTGTTCTCAGATTTTTAAAGAAGGAAATTTTGCTCTGTGGGATTTGGGTTTTCTTTGCTTTTTTGTCCACACCCCACCTCCCCCAATCTCATTTCTAAGAGAAAACACCAGTTTGGGGCCAGAGGCACCCAGGCTAAGCATGTTTTGCATTTCCAAAGGCATCTTGCCTCAAAGCTGGAAATAGGAAAGATTTGAAAGCCTTGGGGGTGGGACCAGCTACACCTTAGAAATGGCATTTCCCTGCTTATAGGCCAGGTTACCTCTACCTGCAGCTTTAATGATGGCCACAGGCAACCCGCTCCTATCTAGGGGATGAACCCTGGTGATTTTTCAACCCCTTTCCTTCTGTCTTATGCTGCTGCTTACTACTCCCTCCCAGCCTGGTCTGTCCCCTCTGGGTTTCACCCAATCTCCAGCGCCTCCCCAGACTGCCAGGTCATTTAATAAATTAGACTATTTCCCTCACTCACTATTATCCAATCACACAGAAATCTACATCTGGGCAGGAAAGTGTCTCTCCCGGTGTTGAAATGGGCCTTTCCAGGCCATCTTCCTGATTGAATATGTAGATTGCGGTTCATTAGCCGAATTCTTCATAAGTATGCAAATCAGGCTGTTAACAACTCCAGCTTAATTGTTAGTTGTACAGCAGCTGATTGCTTTTCTTCCTTCCATTCTCCCCCCCGGGCCCCAATCCTCCTCCTTCTTGCTAGCCTTGTGCCTAAACTTGAGCTGTTTTCCCACAGGCATGAATTTCCCGGGGCACGGGGAGTCAACAGAAGTTGGGATTTCTTAAGTAAAATACCCCGTGAAAAACACGTTCTGAACCCTTTCACCCCCCGGAGAGTGAGGGCTGCTGGCGGGGGAAGTAGGCCGCCTGTTGTTGCTGCCAATGGGAAGGACAAAAGCCCGTAGATCAGGTTATTGCTATGAGTGACACGTAAGAATGGTGGCCGCCTAGGATGGAGGAGACCGCATCGCTGCCGAAATCATTTAATAGTAGGGCTGTGCGGTCCCTAAATTAGGTCCTCTTGTCCCATTTCCACCACCGCTAATGAGTAATTACGGAGCGTAATTCCCTGTTCTTGTCTGCGGTTAAAATTCAGAGTTCGCTAATGTCTGCACAACAGGCCCGGCTGTTCAGATGAGAAGCACCTGACGCAGCGCTGCGCTGCGAGGGCCCTCGGTCTCTCCGAATGCTGGGGCGGGGCACGGGCGCCAGGGCCGTCTGTGACTCAGAAGGAGATGGGGCCCCAGGGGCCCTGCTCCAGTGTCTTCTTCCCCTTCTTTTTTCCGTCCTTTGCTTTTGCTTGCAGTGGCATGTGGCACGGTCCCCCTCTCTGCTTTCTGACGCCCTTCCTAGACAGGCCAACCCAGGTCCCCGTCCCCTGAGAGGCTGGGGAGCAGGGCTTTCTGAGGAGCACGTGTGGTCACTGGGGAAAATGCCCCTGTCAACCCTTGTATTTCCAGAATGAAACAAGGTCCACGTTTGACTTCGGTAATCTAGAACGCCGGCAAGATCTTACTTTCCCCATTAAATGTGTGACGTGCCTCCTAAGCTGTGGTCTGATTCCTTTCCAGACATCTAACCCTATCGATGTTGCTGCTCGACCCGGGACAGTCCCACACACTTTGCTCCAGAAGGACCCGAGGGTACGTAGAAAGTCAGGCTCGGTGGCAGGTTAAAACCAGTGGCAGAGAAGACCGATGTCCTGTGGTCCAAGGCCGGGAGGTGGACACTCTTACCTTGTGTAACTCGTTCCACCGATCTGGTCTGTCCTTGTCTCCTTAAATTTCTGTCACACAGAAGAAGCTGTAAGTGCTTTTCTCCCTGGAAGTCCCAGGCCCCTCTGGCTGCTGTCCTGCGGTCAGGAGGTCACTGCCCCACACAGTGCTCCTGGCCCTCCGCCTTTAATGCAGGTCCAAGCAAAACACCCCTCACGCTTTGCTTCCTTCTGTCCGTTCGTGGTGCACAGGCCCACGGCTTTGGGGAGGAACGGAAGTTCTACAGTAACAGACAGTTCTGTCCGGTGGGTTGTTCTTTACGTTCCCCTCTGTAGTAAATTCGGACAGATGATCACGTGGGACAGTGTTGCCGTTTTCCTGGGTAGAGGCAGTCAGGAATTGAGGACCAGAGTTAAAGTTTAAAATGACTCAGCGATGTAAGCGTCTATGTGATGGTCAGTGAACTTCCAAAAAGTATCTCCTGACCTCTCATAATGGGCCGGCATCACATGAAGCGTGTTGGCGGAGACAGCCTCTGGCTCCCGGGTCCTTGTGAGTGCCCGGCCTTACAGGCCCACTGTCTGGAGGCCCTTCTCCCCTGGAACCCATGCGGCGGGGGTGGGCGGGGCTGCTGGAGACCGCGGAGCTCCTCGGATGTGTAACGGGAGCGAATCGTGTTGCCAGAGGGCAAATTGCTATTGATTGAACTTGGTCGGGGGCTTGTCAGTGTGGATGTACCCAGGCTTGTGAAGCGGGGGAGGGGACACTTGGCACTTTTGATAGTGTGAAAATGGGTTAATTATTCTCTAAAAGGGCTTCATTTAAAAGTAAAATTCTAACATTTTAATTTCCCCTCCTAATGAAGCACTACAAATTTGTTAATTAGAGCAATTGTTTGAGTGACAGGCATGTAACCAAGTTGTCATTTTCTCTTCACAGTTGACAGATCCTTTCAGACCTATGTTAAGGGTAAGAAAGCTTCTTCTAGAACTGTTTTGCAACCTCTGTTTGACTCCCTGTGGGTTGAAAATACAAATCCATCACCAGGAAACAAGCCCCAGAAACCCTGGCGTCCAGCGTCAGGAGGACAGTGGCTGGGTCCTCCGGTCGCGTGATTGAGAATGGCCAAAACTGCGTGGCCTGGAGCGCCGCCGGAAGCCAGGCCACTGAGGGAGAGCGCGCAGAGGAAACGTTCCCCCGGGCGAGAGTCTGGGGTTGGCCTTGCTGCTGGGAGTCTTGTTGGGTAGGACGAGGAGGGGCACGTGGAGGGCGACTGAAGCTCTGGGCAGAAGTTAGGGTTCCAGCATGTCCTCCTGCCTCTTCGGCATCCGCCCTCTGTACTTAATGTGGGTCCTGCGTGGCCTGGAGGGTGGCCAAGGGATGACCTTGAATAGACGCGGACTGTCTTGGGTGGGGGTGGGGCGGGGGTGAAGGGTGGATGGTCAGTTGGAAGATGGATGGAGAGATTTCCTGCTGTCCTCAACCCGTTTCTGGCACACGTAATCAGATAATTCAGTTTCTCCGAAGAGAATCGGAGGACTGTGTCATCACGTAGCCGATTTCGGATGATCCGTCGTTTCACTGCGGGAGAACTGACCCAGACTTGGACTTGAGTCTGCGTTTCACAAACAGCTCCTTAACGTAGACACCAGAAGGGTCCGCCCCTGGCCAACGTAGGACTTGGCAGTTTCTTCCCATGCCCCTCAGAGTCCCCGAGCCCGTGTTTGGAGCAGACGAGTAGGTTACAGCAAGAATCCAAACGGAGGGACAAGAGGCGGTCCCCCCGTCCGGGTGGTATGACAGCGCACTCGGTTACTGCTCTGCTCGGAAACCAAGACGTGAGCAGGTCACGAGAGACATGGGGCGACCCTCTGGCTGACGGGACAACTGCGGAGGCCCAGAGCACAGGCAGGAACGAGCGCTCTCCTTTGTTCTCTCCTCACTTGGGGACGAACAGCGCCCACCACCACAACTGGGCCGTGGACTCCTAGTGGAGAACTGGTGGGAACTGGGCTCCAGGACAAATGTGCATTTCTTTGTTCTGCCCCGGGTGAGGACGCAGCAGCGCTGGGGGAGGTTACCCAGGGTCTTCTGTCGCCTCCTTGTTCGGAGCGATTCACAGCCACTCACTAATTAGCTCCTCTGAGCAGCCGATTTGCATCGTAGCAAATCGTTAAGTAGGGCTTCCCACTCTGGCAGGTCTGCCAGCTGGCAACGGAAAAGAAAGAAGAGACACAAAGTGGGGCTCGGGCTTTTGCCATCTTGTCCCTGGTAACCGGGGAGGTCCCCGTCGAGTAGGGTTTGGGGAGCAGCAGCCACCGGCCGGGGCACCACATGCCCCGGGGCTGAGAGAGGCTTGGGGCACTGAGCCCTCTTGTTCCCTGAGAAAGAGCCTCTGCAGCCCAGAGCCGCTGGAAAGCTTTGGCAAAGTTGGAGATGGTTTTCTCTGCGAGGTCTTCCTGCTGACCACCTTGCTCTTTCTTGTTCCAGAAACCAGGGAAGTGGTGTGCTATGCATGTTCACATCGCCTGGCAGATCTACCACCACCAACAGAAGGTCAAGGTCAGTCTCGTGGGCCTGTCTTGGTGGGGGATGGGGCAGGGGCGATGGGGGCCCTGCATGTGTGTGACCCCAACAGAGGAGGCATTCCGACAGCTTCTAATGACCTGTGGGCAGGAAGGATCAAGTCTCATGGAAACACCATTGAGAAACCTTACTGTGAATTAGGGAACCCTAATGACAAAAATGACAAAACAAACTGGTAACTCCCTGGTGTTCTAGCTTTCTAGATGATTTTGTCCTTGTATCCATCCAAAGAGCTTAAACATAGATGAAATCCTGGGGCAGGGAAAGAAAAGGCTTTGATAATCTAATTTTAGCACCAAGTGTGTGTTTACTTAGAAAATGCTTAGTATCCGGGAGGAACGACACGTGCAAAGTGGTGATTTCTGCAAGATTCAGTGCATTCTTTGCTCCGTGTGACTTTGAAAAGCGGGCCCTCCGGGACGCTGCTGAACTTCCCTCAGCAATGCGCAGCACAGAGAAGTGTCTTCTAGAAGTAGCGTCTTCGTCCACACTGCCGTGCACACACCCAGTAGTCATCTCTGTGACCAGGGACGGGTTAGCGTTCGCTTAGTTCCACTCTGACCCATTACCCTGTCTGTCTGCAGAATATTTTGCCTAAACTTCGGTATTTTCATCGTACAGATGAATACAGTCATGTTTCCCAGGCATCTGTGACATAACAGGGTCTAGTCAACAGCCTCCTGCAGGTAACCAGACCAGGCCTAGCTGGCTGACTTGGGGACCAAAGTAACGGACAAGTCCCGATTTTACGGTGTGGGCCCTTAGCGTCTGGGTAACCGCGCCAAGAAAAATGGGAGAAAACAACCAATTGAGTAATTCCAAGCATTCCGTGCTAACAGCATCCGGGGAGCCCGCATGAGCCTAAGAAAAGACCGCTAGGTATAGGAGAGCTGGTCATCACAGAATGTTTGGTTTTTTAATAATTAAAAAAAAAATCCAACCTAGTTAGGGGCGCCTGGGGGGCTCAAGTCAGTCAAGTGTCTACCTTCGGCTCAGGTCATGTTCTCGGGGTCCTGGGATCGCATCGGCCGTTGGGCTTCCTGCTCAGTGGGGAGCCTGCTGCTCCCTCCGCCCCTCCCCCCACTCGTGCTCTCTTACGCTCTCTCGCTCGTAAAAAAAAAAAAAAAACGAAAACCAACCTAGTGAAAAGTTGAAAAGCCAGTAAACGAGGTCCCTGAGATCCTTGCGTTTGGTGCCAGGTACCTGGTCGCTCCCCTCCGCTCCCGTTGCTCACTCGTGGGTCACTGTTGGCGAGGCTGAGTCAGAGACGTGCGGCTTCGTAGCAGACGGTGCGCTCGGTGCGCTCGGAGGGCGACGAGGTGCTGGAGCTCAGTCCAACTCGCTGTTTGTTCCGGACGTTGGGGCCGTAGGACGCGTCCTCCCTACAGCGCCGCTGCTTCAAGCGGGGAAGGACCTTGTCTCTGCCACTTCCGCAGCAGCTTCTCGGTGAAGGCGTCCGCGGTGACAGAGTTTCCTTCTCTCGGTTCCGTTAGGAAGACCTCGTGTCCGTGGGGAGGCGGCTCCTCCCGCCTTTCCCAGCAAACTCCCCGGGACCCCCAAGCTCCACTTTGCTTCACAGACCTGACTTGTGGTTAATGGACCCGGGCTGTGTGCCGTGCACTAGTAGCACTAAATAACGGGGCGACCGAGTTCAAGGAGGCTCGCAGAAGGTTTCTATAGATTCATAGTGAAGCAGAAGCTCCGGTTTGGGCGTTGGCTGTGACTTCCAGCGGAGCTGGGACGAGTTCCCTGTGGATTTGAGCAGAGTCTGCACCACTGTCCCCTTTCTCAGGACTGTTCCTTTCCTCCCGTTTTTAGTGCCCCTCCCCCAGGCGTGTCGCTCGGAAGGAGCCAGCCACCTGCAGATGCCCTGTACCAGGGTCGAGGACACCCCTCTGCGGTGGCGGGGGTGGGGGGTGTGCGCTATCCGCGTGCTTCCGCAGGGCATCGCTTTCAGCCCCAAGCGGTCAGGCCACGGTTTGGTTTTGAGCGGGGCCGGCGGCCTTCGCGTGTCTCCGATGCTCACACAGGCTGGCTCGGCTGCCTCACTGCTGACTCCCTGGTACGCAGCGTGGGAGAGGCACGTGTTGAGGGCGGAGGCGAGGGCCCCCACGGTCTGCGAGCATCCGTCGGGGCAGAGAGAGTGGAGGAGAGTCGGGAGCAGGTGCAGGGCCGTGAGGGAGGGACCGGCAGGGCCAGGCCGCTAGTGCGTGGAGGCGTGAGAGGTGGAGAGCAGTCAGCCGAGCTTAACCTGGGGCGCCCATGTTCAAGAACGACACAGGGTAAAGGAGGGAGGGAAGGATGAGCTTGGCTCCACGCCTTCGAGGGAGGGGGACTGGGAGGAGCTTGAGGGAGGGAGAGAGAGAAATGAGCGACAACAGAGCCATGGCAGCTGCTGCCAAGGGTTCAGAGCAAGAGAAGTTCTGGACGGCTCACGGGGCGGGGCCGATGACCTCTTCCTCGGTCGTGGTCGGGCAGCGGCAGGGGAAAGCCCCAGCCCGTGCATTCAGTAAACATTCCTACCTTGTTTCTGTTGGTTCGGGGTGTTCTGTTTTTAAGATACAACAGTGAGCATTGGAAAACTAGCTCGAGGCATGCAAATATTTCCTCATCATGTCCAGGTACTAACGTACTGTGATCTGTCACAGGACAGCAAAGAGCCATTAACAATTAATTTACACAGCAGATATACACGCAGAATTCCCAATAAAATGAGCTCTGTCATTTAAAAACTTGCCAGAGTGCGGCGTGACACCAGATAATGAACTCGTTTGGAGTAAGTAGGATACGGGTTCATTCCTCAAGCCGCACGACCTCAAAGACCTCTCGCAGGCCCCGTCCAGTGCCAGGCCCCGCTGGTCCCCAGGGGCTGACCTGCTGTCCTGGGCACGTGCGGGTGAGACGGTGTGTGGGTCGCTCTTCCCACCACGTCTGTAAGCTTGAGCCTGACTCGGGGCCGCGCCCGCGCACACCGTTCCGTCTCCTCTCGCGGCCTCTGCCGCTTCGCCCACCTGTCTTCCCGCCCCTCCTCCTGGTCTCATGTTTTCCTCTTCCCCTTGCTGCTTCAGAAACAGATGCAGTCAGACCCGCATAAGCTGGACTTCGGACTGAAACCCGAGTTCCTGAGCCGCCCCCCGGGCCCCAGCCTCTTTGGAGCCATCCACCACCCCCATGACCTGGCCCGGCCTTCAACTTTGTTCTCTGCCGCTGGTGAGTTCCGAGCGCGGGGGAGAGCGGAGAGGCGAGTTCGCAGGTGCCTGGCTGTGCTCTGGGCCGCCGCCGCGTCCCTCCCTTACGAAAATGCTGTTCGTGCCGGCGCTCAGGGCAACCCCAGCGCATCAGGGAGATGGACCCTTCACGGACACCCCCTCTCATTAAGAAAGGAGAAAAGGTCATCGTTATCCCTGGGGACTCAGACTGCTTAGGCTCATTTTTGGCTTCTGTGTTAAACCAGAATAACTCACGATCTGACGAGAAAGATCAGAAAGCTTAAAAGGGCATGTCGATAGGCAGCGGTGCCAGGAACTGTGTAAGGATGTGGCTGTCCTTACACTTGGTGCCCACAGCGCTCGGTCACTCTCCGCTGAGCGGGGCTCAGTGGCACTGTTTTCCCGAGATTCGGAGGGCGGGGCAAGCAGAGTCAGACAGTGGCCACTGCTGTGTCTGCGATGCAAGGGGGTCCGCCCGCTGACGGCTGGTGTTTTCGGCTGTGGAATGTAGTGCCGTTGCCTGCGTGTTTGTACCGATGCAGAAAGCTTGCAGGTCGGGGCATACACACCTACGTGGTCTGTGTCCTCTCGGCCAACCAACATTCTCAGATGCCCCAGGGATATGCCAGAGCGGGGGGCGGTGGGGGCCGGCGGTCACCCCTTCCCCTCCAGGTGCCTACACACGAGGGGCAGTGGCCATAAGGACTCTGAAAGCAAGAGCACTCACTCCTCTCGGTGTCAGAGATTCCCTGTCCTTCAGTCCTCAAGCCTTTGGGCCGCGCAGAGCCAGGCACAGAGCTCCGCTCGGGAGTCCTTGCCCATGGCCACAGAGCTCCGCCTGGGGCTGACCCACTGTGCTAAGTTGAATTTATTCTTCTGGACATAAATATTCACTGGGCTCCGTTTGTGGTCCTTTGGGGAACAAGTTTCACATCCATCCTGCCTGCTGCCTTCCCAGGCTTTTATCCAGGACTCCTTGGTTGACCTGAGGCTCTTGCATTCAGGAAATCATCATGATAAAGGGCCTTGCTGCCAAAGCCAGTGAAGCACCCTTGAGGCTGGATGGAATTTGCTAAGGTCTCAGGTTTTTCTCTGTCAGTTCTGTCTGGGGACATATTTGAAGGCTTTGTTACCATGGCACCTAGGCCCTGAGACGTAGCTCTGGGAAGAGCAATTTTTGGAGAAAAATAGAGAGATTTTTCCCTGCCTTCCGTTGGAGCCAAGCGATGAATTGGCTTCTTTTGCTTCAATAATTCTGGAACTGCCAGGCCCCCCAGGGGCCCCGGGCTGAGCGAAGCTGCCATCTTCATCGAAGCGTTAATTAGTGTGTACTACCCAGAGACAGTGCGGCCAGATTTGCATTCGGCCTGCAACACTCTTCCCACCTGATGACATGCTGGGCTGTGCTCTCCGGCAGGAGCCGGACCATCATTCGGGCATGGCCCCCACGGAGGCCAAGCCAGCGTCTAGGCCGGGCAGAGAGCTCCCCCGGTGCCCTGGGACAGCAATCTAGAACATAACTCGAGTTCCTAGGATGTGGAGAGGGACCACCACATGCCTCCACTTAATCTGCTTTCCCAGGGGAACTTACACTCGCTTATAAGAACTTCGCCAACATGCAGGACACAAACAACATGGAGTGTTTTTAGGCCGTTCGTTGAGGCCCTGCGTGTATGTCCACCTGAAAGGTCCTCTGTTTTAGTCTAAGCAATATTGGATTTTGCGCCCAAATGGCATTTTGGTGAAACTTGCAGCCAGTGTGTGTAATTCACGCACACGTGCTCAGCCGGGCCACTCTTCGCGTCTGTTGGGAATTCAGGCCGACATCGCTGGAGAGCGGTGATGTCAGCAGAGCCCGGCCAGTCAGGTCTCCGAGCCGAGCCTGCCGCCCCGCCAGCGCGTGTCCTCGGCTCTCGGCTGCCCCATTAACAAGCCAGTCGATGCCCTCGGCTCGTACAAGTGTCGTCCTGCTTCCCAGGCGCGCACCCTGTCTCTCTCCTTCTCTCCCCTTCCGCACCTTCCTCCAGGACGAGGACGATGCAGCTCCCTAAACACCCGTTGTTTAAGGCAGACTATGAAACACTGGAGGATGGAGAAACCAAACCACCACTGACCTTGAACTGAAGTCCCCGCTGGGCAGATAGGGTCCGTTAGCCAGGAAGAGAGTGGCTTTTTCTGGCCCCGAAGCTGGGAGCTGCCTGGAGGACTTCATCGCTCGCACCTGATGCAGCTGCGGTCCCGGGTCCCGCAGGCCCAGACCCTCCAGATGGTCTCGTACCCACCAGCACAGTCCTCAGGGAAGGGGCTCTGCGCCACCCAGACACGCTGCTCCTGAGCCAAGAATTAGAAAATACAGTTTCTAGAACAAGTTTCTCAGAGTGAAAAACTTGCCCCCCAACATGCTGTCTGTGAAGAAAGTATCCCGTGGCCAGATGTCCCCCTTTCAGAGGACAAGTGAGCTCGGGAATGTACTAACGGCTCTGGAGGTCCCTCAGGGAAGAACCCAACACTTCGTGCCTTGGCATTTGACCCCCAGCTTGCTTGGTTCTAGAACCGGCCCCCCACCCTGCCCCCCTTGTGCAGTCTCTCCACGCTTCTAATGCTATGCGCCCAGGTCTTCTCAAAGGAATGCCTTCTTTGGGCGCAGCCAGGCCAGCCCAGCTTGGAAGGAGAGCATGACTTCTCCAGCTAACATAAAACATGCCCCCCGCGCGTTGCCCGGGTGGACTTTGGCCACGTCCTTGTTTCAACGTGTTTACCCCCGTTTTCTCATGGGGCCCTTTGGCAGCCGGGAGCGAGGCAGGTGGTGGCTTTCTGGGAAATCTGATTCTATCGGGTTTGACTTTCTAGGTGCTGCACACCCAACCGGGACCCCTTTTGGGCCGCCCCCCCACCACAGCAACTTCCTTAACCCTGCCGCTCACCTGGGTAAGTTGTCATCGGCGATGGGAAGCGACCCGTGTCTCACCAAAACCTTGGTTTGCCGCGCTCCCGCCGTGCATCTTGGCGGGTTGGCCGTGGTCCTAGACACCCCGGTGACTACGTAGGGCCATGTTGGGTGTGTGGAGAAGTCTGACAGCCGGCCCTCCGTCCTCGGGATCTCAGTACCTCTGACACCACAGTCTTAAAGTAGGGGCTGTGTGCTCACTCGCGATGCCGTCTGAGGCGACAGGTAGAGCGGTGGGAAGGAGCCGTGCACCCGGCGACCCGTGCGTACGGTAGCCTGTACCTGCCCACGGGGGCGAGATGGTGAACTCCCTCTGCCTGCCCACCTCTGGGAGGAGGAAGAAATGGCAAGATGATGTAACAAGGAAGTGTTCGTGCTGTTTCCTAGTCCCCTCGGGTTTCACTGCGCATCTGTCTTTTCCTAGCAAGGGTGCATGCTCTAGTGTGGCCTCTGTTTTCTGGGTATTTCCTGAGCGTGTCAGGCAGGTGTAGAGGCAGTGGCATGTGACAACGGGGCATCTCCACAGATGGGCCTGCACCATCTTGTCACTGGGAGCCTTACAGAGTACTTTCCCCGAGGACGGAGGACAGGGCAGGAGGGCGTCCTAGGATACTGTGCCCATACCCAAACGCAGTGAGACCCTCTGCACGATCAGGGACCGATCGGGTCCGAGTGCAGAGAGGACAGGGGCCCCACATTGCCTTCCCACGCCCGGGAAGCTCTTGCCCTCCACTCACCCCAGTCCTGCAACCGTTTCCTTCTTCCTGATCTGTCCACAGAGCCTTTTAACCGTCCATCTACGTTCACTGGCCTCGCAGCGGTTGGTGGCAACGCCTTCGGGGGACTCGGAAACCCTTCAGTTAGTGAGTACCTCTAGCTTTTTTAAAAATCTGCCTCGGACTGTGTGTCTCCTTGGATCTGTCTATGGCTCAAGACCTTTCTAGCTAGAAGGAAACTGTCCTCGTGGGAAACAGATGAGGTCCTATCCGGAGAAGCCGGCCTCGGCAGCGGAGTTGGGGGGAAGGATGCAGGGGTTTCCGGTTTCAGGGGAAGCCCACTGTTCCTGTGTGTCACTGACTGAACTCCATAGAGCCACTTAAGCTCAGTCCCCCACATTCTGTCCCTACCCTCCGGGACTTTAGCTGCAGCTCCCGGTGGACAGGGAAACCACTCTTCCTCCGCCTCACCTCTGGCACTAGTGGCACTGAGAAAACTCTACCAAAAATGGCAGGAAAACCGCCCCGGGCTGAGGCTAGCCCAGCATGGGCAGCATTTTGTGCTCCATCATCTGGGAGGATTGTGTCATTTTCTACCAAAAAGTATCTCGAGTGGGAAAAGAGGCGTAACATGGGCTCATTTCACCGAAGGCTCAGCCCTTGTCTTTGGTGCCGTCCGTTTGTCACGGCCCTAGGGGGGCCCTCCCAGGGTCATCCCGCGCGAAGACCTTACGTGTCTGTCTGGGTCCGCTGCCGTCCGGGCTTGACGACCCGTTTCCGTCCGCTAACGCCGTGGGGATAGTGGCGGTCCCGTTGGCAGGGCTGTGGGGGAGGGAGGAGCCGGCAGGCACCTCGGCGATGGGTGTTGTTCACGAGAGGACCCCCTTCTGCATGCCGGGGCTCCTGCATGCACCAGACGTGTTCCATCGGGCGCCCTTTCCTCCGGAGTCCGCCCCCTCCCGCCCCGTCGGCTTGGGTTAGAGAGCGAGAGCCTTGAGCTGCCGGTCCAGGGTGGGGCGGCGCCCCTCTAATGAGTCTGTCGATCTCCTTTCCTTTTCCAGCTCCCCATAATATGTACTCATTTTAACTCTGAGTGCTGTTAGAAGTTTCGGGGTAAGTACCTTCATTACGGCGGATTATATGATTTCTCTTAAACCTTTTTGTTTTCCACTTCACCATTTCAGCACCCAACTCAATGTTCGGCCACAAGGATGGCCCCAGTGTGCAGAACTTTAGCAACCCTCACGAACCCTGGAACCGGCTCCACCGCACGCCTCCGTCGTTCCCGACCCCTCCGCCCTGGCTGAAGCCAGGGGAGCTGGAGCGTAGCGCGTCCGCTGCCGCTCATGACAGAGATAGAGATGTAGATAAACGAGACTCCTCCGTTAGTAAAGATGACAAAGAAAGGTACGGAAAGAACCCGCTCTCGAGTCCCACTGGGGGAGCCCGCCGTGCGCCCAGGACGGCCGCGCCCCCGCCCCGACCCAGCCTCGTGCTCCGGAGGGCCGTGTGGCCCCCACTCCGGGCTCGGCCCCGGGCCAGCCCCGCGAGTCCCCGAGCGCACCCCCTCGGCCCCCTAGAGCACCGCCCCGTAGGCTACGACCACAGCGCAGCGAGAGCGTCCCGACTCAGACACAGACCCACCCCGAGAACCTGCGAGGCCCCGCGAGCGCTAGTGTGCCCCAGCAGAAATCTCTGTCCGAGACAGCGAGCTGGAACCCCGGACCCAACACACACAGCATGAATCAACACCATATTTGCTTTCAAGTTCGTGCAGTCCATTAAATCATCCATAGGTTTTTTTTTTTTTCCCTCTCTTTCCCTCTTTTTCTTTTTGTTTGCTTTTAGAAAGTCACGTTTGCATCGTTTCATCATATTTTTCTCAAGTTTTGTTCAAACCCCAGTCCCGGGCTCACAGAGGACGAGTAGAAGTTTGCTAACCTAGATGCCAAGGAGCGTCCGCACGCGTTCCCGGTGTGGGTTTTGCTTTGCCAGTGGGGAAGTTACTTTGACTAACCGTGTTTTCAGCTCTGGACTTGGTAACCCATGCCTGTAACAAGAATCACCTTAGGAGAAAAAGGTCTGAGGGTATTTTTGCTGAAGAATGTCCTGGGCATTCTCAAGCAAGCGTCCCTGTTTTCTTGTTGTAGGCAGTTTTCCTCCTGCTCAGACTGCAAAGCAGGGAAGACCAGATACGCTCGACAGTAAAACCCCTACCAGCGCTCTCCCTTGGGTACTTGGGTCTCAAACAGGATCCAGATCTTGGATTTTCCTTACTGTATGGGGGGCGCGTGTGTGCACATGCACGCCCAGTAGTGATTTCAAAGGATTCAGTTTCACAGACCTTAAATGTGTCAGATTAGCATGTCCTCCTCATTCTCGCTGATGCTTTCTTAGAAAAGAAAAAGACACACTTTCCTTCAAGACAGTGTGTTCGAGCTCTTAGCGGGAGGACCACTCGGGGCGGTCAGCTCTCAGCTGTGAACCGCCGGGGCCCGGCCAGGGCATTCTCTCGGGGCCGTCTGTCGGTGACCAGAAGGCGGTGGGGCAGCAAACCTTCTCGCATCTTTCTTGATGGAGTCCAAACGGCCTTTGGATTCAAATCCGGAAACGTGATAAAACATGCTTGTTTATTCTTACCTTTTGAAGATGCCCCTCTTCCTGGCCTCCGTGTTGGCTAGAAACCGCATCTGTAGGGGAACCCCCCTTCCTTCTCTCACCCCCCTCCGCCTTGGGCGCTGCAGAGCCAGTGAGGTGCCTTTGCCCCTGGCCTCAGCCCTGTCTGTCTCGCTCTGTCCCTGCAACGTGCCCGGTCCGGTCTTCCCTCGTCCTGTCGGCCTCATGGTCCTTCTGTGCTCCTCATCCCATGCCCTGGACGCTTCAGCCCCCGTCCCAGACAGGCCCCTAAGACTCTTCTTCCACGTGTCCACTCCCAGATGCCCTCAGAATGGTTCTCCACTTGTTCCCTGAGGCCTGGGGACCCCCCCCCTTTTCCTACCGGCTTTCCTCCATCTTCTCCCCAGATTTCCGCCTTGTCCCTCCTGAGACACAAGTGCCGTTTGCAACCCATGAGCCCCGAACTCGTGGTTTCCCTTAGAGCCCCTCCCGGGCTGCACCTCTCAGGGCCTCTGATCCTGCGTCCTCTGCTCTGAGACGGGTCACTCGTCCTCATGTCTGGAGTTCAAAGCTCCTGTCCCGTTCGCGTCAGACGCTTCCTCCCTCCGGCTCAGTGTCACGGAAGTGGCAGAAAGGTCGTCTTCGTGTTTGGGCTGCTCAGGCATTTCTGCTCGACCCTAAATGATCCCAGCGGTCGAGACAGGTGGGCTGTGTCGCCAGAGCACTGTTACCGTCCCTACTGGTCCACGTCCACTTGCCGAAAACCCTTCCTCTGTGGTCTTGACGGACCATGTATCTCTTACAAACAGAATGATTCCCCTCGGGCCCCCACGCGCCCTCATGCCCAGCACTTCGCCCCCTAAAGTGTCCTCTGACGTCTCAGTGAGTAGGGTCAGGATGGCCGGCTCCGCCGGGCACAGTGCACACCCGGCGGCCCCGGCGACCGCAGGCACCAGACCCGAGCCTGTCCTCACACCACCATCTCATCGGCAGCCCCTCGCCAGGCCGGCAGGCCCGCTTCATCTGCTTCTCTGTTTGCCTCTCTCTTCCTCAGGGAAAGCGTTGAGAAGAGACACTCCAGCCACCCTTCACCAGCACCCGTCCTCCCGGCGAGCGCCCTGGGACCTAACCGTAGCTCCGCCGAACAGATCAGGGGTCATTTGAACACGGAGGCACGTGAGAAAGACAAATCCAAAGAGAGGGAGAGAGACCACTCGGAGTCCCGCAAGGACCTGGCCGCCGACGAGCACAAGGCGAAGGAGGGCCACCTGCCCGAGAAGGACGGCCACGGCCACGAGGGGCGGGCCGCGGGCGAAGAGGCCAAGCAGCTGGCCCGGGTGCCGTCGCCCTACGTGAGGACCCCCGTGCTGGAGAGCGCCAGGCCCAACAGCACCTCGAGCCGTGAGGCCGAGCAGCGCAAGGGCGAGCCAGCCTACGAGAACCCCAAGAAGGGCTCGGAGGTCAAGGTGAAGGAGGAGCGCAAGGAGGACCACGACCTGCCTCCAGAGGCCCCACAGACCCACCGGCCGTCGGAGCCGCCGCCTCCGAGCTCCTCGTCCGGCGTGCACCCGGGGCCCCTGGCGTCGATGCCCATGACGGTGGGGGTGACCGGCGTCCACCCGCTGAACAGCATCGGCGGCCTGGACAGGACGCGCATGATGACTCCCTTCATGGGCATCAGTGCCATCCCGGGCGGAGAGCGGTTCCCGTACCCTTCCTTCCACTGGGACCCCATACGGGACCCGCTGAGGGACCCCTACCGAGAACTGGACATCCACCGCAGAGACCCGCTGGGCAGGGACTTCCTGCTGAGGAACGACCCCCTCCACCGTCTCTCGACGCCCCGGCTGTACGAAGCCGACCGCTCCTTCCGGGACAGGGAGCCTCACGACTACAACCACCACCACCACCACCACCACCACCCGCTGGCCGTGGACCCTCGGCGGGAACACGAGCGTGGGGCACACCTGGACGAGCGGGAGCGTCTGCACGTGCTCCGGGAGGACTACGAGCACACGCGGCTGCACTCGGTGCACCCCGCCTCCCTGGACGGGCACCTGCCGCACCCCAGCCTCATCACGCCGGGGCTCCCCAGCATGCACTACCCCCGGATCAGCCCCACGGCGGGCCACCAGAACGGACTGCTCAACAAGACGCCCCCGACGGCCGCACTGAGCGCGCCCCCACCGCTCATCTCCACGCTGGGGGGCCGCCCCGTCTCGCCCCGCAGGACTACTCCTCTGTCCGCAGAGATGAGGGAGAGGCCCCCTTCCCACACCCTGAAGGACATCGAGGCTCGGTAAGGAGAGCAGGGCCCGAGCGAGGACGGAGAAGCCCCACGCCCACACGACGCCAGACTTGAGAGAGGGAGGGAGGGAGAGCGAGAGAGGACGGACCGCTGCCACAGACTGGGGGCCACGCGCCCCCGCCTCCGCCCCTTGTAAAAAATGTATAGACTCCGTGCAGATTTTGAAATGGTTTTTGTATATTCTATGTTGAAATTTTTCAGGTCTTTTAGCCAAGTCCGATGTTCTCACATCCCTAACTCTTTCGGTTTCTCGTATAAAACTTTGTTGATTTGAACCAAAACAGCGAAGATGGCATACACACCCGGCGCGGTGGTGACTGGGGGGAGGCGGCAGCGGCGCCCGCGGTCCGGCGCGCGGAGCTCCCGCAGATGAGAAGGGGAGGCCGTGTACATAGTCCTGTAAAGAAATGTTGCTTCGGGAGCTCATGGTTCATATATGCAAAGGGTAAGATGAAAGCTTTACTTTGTACAAATGTAAATAGATACAGAGTAAGTAACCTAATACATTACTACTTCTTCAAATGTGCTATTTGCAGACTTACTGCCCGCGAGCGCGGTGGGCCGCGGCCGCGTTCCCACGTGTTGTTAGAGACAGCTAAACCCTTCAACTATGCAATGAATGTCGGGGCTTCTCTCGAAAGCCCTCTTGACTCAAAGGAGCCTTTTCAAACCCATTTACAACATCCTTAAGGTCATATTTTCCCTGAACAAGCACTCACGTGATAGGACTGTTTTCCTTGCTTGTTTTTTCAAACGGAGAAACCTCCTATTTTGCGGATCGGACCCCAGGCCGAAAACGTGGCTTCCGAAGTGGTGGCCTGTGGGCCGTGGCGGTGGGGGGGGGGGGGGGGGGGGGGGGAAAGCGAGGGCAGCGCAGCTGGTGCCAGGGGAGGATGGGGGTTGTCAGATGCCAAAATCAGGGGACACAGGCCGCCAGCACCTCGTCATCACCAGTCACGTGATTTCACACCCCCCTCCTGTGGGAGCCACGCATTTGTTTTGTTTTGTTTTGTTTTAGCGTGCCCCATTTCCTCTCTGCACACAGACAGCCTCCTCGTTTGCGGATGAGGTGGGATCCCACCCAAACAAATCCTGAAAGAAAGCTTCGCGTTTTCTCAGATGATGGATATGTTTCTCACTGTACTCGGTAGCCGGGGGACCGAAGGGGCACGTCTGCCCCCATGACTCACGGCGCTCCTGTGGGTCGGAAGGTCTGGAGGTGCCAGAACAGGTGGGGCCGGCCCCGCCACGGAGAGGCGTAGAGGGTGAACAGTGGCAGAGACCAAGTCCTGTGTGTGCGTGTGGTTTTGAGTTCGCATCGACCTTAACGTGTCTTCATAATACTTTTATAATACATTAAGCCTCTTGTCTACATATTTGGAGAGAATATGACTTTACTAGCAGAGAAATACACTATATCTTGTCTACCGGACTGTAAATTATATGTATGAAATAAAACTAGTGCCATTGGGTCTTCTAGTATATTAAAGTGCTATCTGATGTTGTTATCCTGTTTTTGCAAAAAAGAAAAAAAAGTTAACTACAGACCATTGTTTCTAATAAGCAGAGAGATCTATTTTAGTAGTAAACTGAAGGTTTAGTGGTGAGTTTCAGATTTTGTGAACTCCAGCTGTTGTGCAGTGGGTTTTTTTTTGGTTGAGTTTTTTTGTTTTTGGTTTTGTTTTGTTTTGTTTTAGTTTAGTTTTGTTTTTTTGTTTTGTTTTGTTTTGTTTTGTTTTTTAACAACAACTTAAAAAAAAAAATCCGAGGGATATGAACACTGGAACTGTAGTGGTAGCTTTCAGTCTTGTAAAGAGATTGTTCTAAACAGACCTTTTTGCTGTTTATCCTGTATGTAATAAAGTCCTTCCTAGACCCTATGTGAAAACCGACTGACTCTTCAGCATGTTCCCATCGATGGAGCCTTCTTGTGTAATGTAAACTGTGCCATGTTATTAAAAAATGTGAACCAAGCCTCCAGGTGCTTGTGTGTGCGACGGCCATCGTTCCCCTAGGGAAGAAGCCACACGTGCAAGACCGGGCTCTCGTGGAGAAAGGCCTCGAACCCAGCCCAAGCGAGGACGCCAGGCTGACCCGCGGGGGCCGCTTGCCCTCCCTGACGCACCCGGCCACCCGCCGATCAGCTTCTGTAAACCTTGGCGGCCCGCACCACGACATGTGGATGTCACGTTCTTTCTGTTTCTCATTCTTTTCATTTCCGGGACGGTCCAGGCAAAACACTGTTCGGTCTCAGGAAGGGACCGGTGGATGGCGCAGGTGGTGGGTCGGGAGGCACCTCAGGCCCAGCTCGGAGCTCCGTGGTGGTGTCACCCGCGCCGGTGACAGCCGACTTTGGGGCCTTTCACGACAGTCTCTGCTCGCACGTTCCCTGGCGTTTCAGTCTGTGGACTCGGTGGCTTGTATGTGACTTTCCAGACCTTCCTTGTATTTCCTTCCTGTCTCAATTCCTCTGTGTCTTGTTGAACGACCTGTCCTCTCCCTCCTCCCTTCGCAGACGTTTCCCCTCTTCCGTCCTCTAAATTCTCGTTTTGTTTTTTTCCAAGATGTAAAAAAATGTTAATTTTTTCTCATGTCGGCCTTATGAAATTGTTCAGACAAGACCTGTTTGGATCGCTGTTTGTTCTCTTTCTGGGAAGGCGCGGGAACGGCCCAGGTTAGCGGGATACAAGCGGCTGCTGTCTGGGGCTTAGACACAGTTTGTGGCTGGTGAGGGCGGGGGCGTTCAGGAAGGGGTGGGAGGCACAGGAAGACCATGCAGGTCAAGGGACCCAGGCTTGCAGGCCTAGAAAGGCAACAGTGGGCAGAGCCATAGAGACCCACTCACTCGGCTCTGCTCGCCTGCTAACGCCCACCTCCCAGACAGGAAGGACAAAGAGGGGATTGGAAAACGCGACAAACACTGATTTCCCAAATCGGACCATTCACAGGATCTTGCCACCACCCCCGAAACTCTGCGGCGTCTGGATGGGGGAACCCGGCTGACTTCGCTGCCTCCCGCTCTCTGCGGGCCGTGCCCCGCCCACCTGCAGTGTCAGAGCCCAGAGGACTCCGGCTCTCCCGTCCGTCCCTGGGGCTCTGTGCATCTCCACCGTCTCTAATCGCGTTCAGCATCCCGGCACTGATGGGGACTGGCACCCATGTGATTTCCTGCTAACCTATAGACGCTCTAATTATCTCCACCGCCTTTGACTGACAGTGATCCTGCTACCCTCCTAATGGTACATGACAAGAAAAGTAGCGGATATAATGATGCAATAATTACCATTTGGGATGGAAATTCACAACAGCGTTCCCTGCTTTTCCTCCTCCTGCCTCAATCAAGGTGGAGGAAAGGAAACCAGATGTGACTGTTGATGTTACAGACGTTTGTGGCAGAAGAAGCCGCGCGGCACAGGATTGGGCTCTGCGGTGGCGGGTGCCCGAGACCTTCTCAGGAGCTTGGATCCACGCCGGAGACCTGACTAGGCTTCCGCAGCACCGAGTCAACCTGCGGGAAGAAAACGGGGCAAGAGAAGTGACGTGGGCTCTCTCACATCCTCTTCTTAAGCTCCCGTCGTTTCTTCCTGTAAGTTTAGGAGCGATTTCTTGGGCATTGGGTAGTTTCCTTTCAGTAGAATAGGGCTGTTTATTGGATAGGAAATCGCATCCTCAAAGACAGTCCCTCACTTGTCCCCACGCAAGTTCAAAGCTACTGGAAGCTTCGGATAAGGAGCTCGGACCAGGAGTCAGGGGGCCCCGCACCTGCCCCGGCCCTTCCGTTCACCGTGACCTCGAATCGCAGCTTTTCTGGAACCATTTCTTAATGTGTAAAATGAGGCTTTCTGAACACAGCAAGGCCTGTGAGCCTGGTGCACGCAGGCTTGGCTTGGGTGGGGAGTGTGGCCCAAAGCCAGTGGGAAGTAAGAACTGGATAGAGAGTGGCCCACACACAAGAGAAGGTCACTTAATGTTTTACAAACTCAGTCCCAGTTAGTGCCCTAGAAATTCTTGCCATGGATTGGCTGCCATATTGGGCCAGACCGAAGAGAGTGGGTTGGTGGTCCAAGTCCTAGTTCAGCCCCAGCGTTTCTCGCCCAGCTGGGGGAGGGGAGCTAGGGCAAGGTCACGGGGTCTCGAGCTACTCTCCTACCCAAAGCACGCACTCACTCTGACGGACACAAGTTGGAGTTTAGCCTGCACCAGCATTTGGAGATGGCCTGGCCCAGAGGAGCATGGGAACAGTAGCCTTCAAAGTCAACGTCCTAGGTGGGGATGGGCTAGGCCAGTGGTCCCCGTGCCCTCTGCGGCAACTTGAACCTGTTGGCTGATACTACTTAAGGCCTGTCACACTCCTGTTTGGGACTTAGATTTTTTAAACCTTCATTTGTCTCCTCACACCCTGTACCCCACTCCCGGTGTGCCTTAGCAACTCCTTGTTGGTCGGCAGACTCTCTCCCCTCTCCCCAAAAGGCCCTGGGGTCAGGATCTGAGCCACTTGCAAGGTCAGACTCCGCCACCTCCAGAAAACCACCCCTGCATGCCTCATTTCACACTGATGCCCGCTTCTGGAGGCTTCCCCACAGCCCTTCCTGTTCTGGGGGACCTTAGGCATCATCTTCCCAACTGTCCCCCAGGACTGTCCCACAGGTAAGGCCCTGGGCTCGAAGCCCCGGGCCTGGGGGAGGCCATTTGAGGGGTCCAGCACACCGCATGACCACACACACCTTTCCCCCACACATCATGTTGCGGTGCCCCTGCAAACCACAAGCCCAAAGCAGGTTTGATGGGCATACCCTTGTGAGGTGCAGTGACGTCCCTTTTTTAATTCCATTATGTTCTAATTAATTTTTTTTTAATGTGACTACAACCACAATCTCATCTGGCACCTTTGGGAACCATGGATCTTGGTCTCTACACTGAAAATAGGATCACGGAAGGACTCCTCCAGATTTTAAAGGACACCATGACCCTGGACTGGGGAGCAAGCCCAGGCTCTTTCGTCCCACAGCTGCTCCCTCTCCCCAAACCGCCCTTCACCCCACTGCACATGGGTCCCAGGTGCCAGAGCCATCCCAGAAGTCCAGAGATCGCCAGAGTGGAACCCAGACAAACCACCTGGCCTTGGCCGTCCTGCCCCTCATGCCTGGGGGCCTGGCAGCTTCTCCGCATGCCTGCCCCCAGCCCCCTAGCTCACACTGGCCGTTCTGTGTCCTCGTTCCCGCCGCCATCTCTTCATCTGCTAGAAGAGGGTTCACTTTAAAGGCCTTCGCCTCCGGGAAGTCTCCCCTGACTGCCCTGCACCCCCATCATAGTTAATTCCCTGGACTAGAGTTTCTCAAACTGTGGTCCCCGGAGCAGCAGCAGCACTACCTGAGAACCTGTGAGAGACACAACGTCTCAGCCCCTCCCTCCAACCTCCTGAATCGGAAACGGGCCTGGTGACGTGTGTTCGAACCAATCCTCCAGGTGGTTCCGGGGCAAAATTAAGTTTGAGAGCCAGCCGGATCGGACCCTGGGAAAAGGTCAAGGGAAAGTCCTGACAAAAGCTCCCAAAAGAACCATCCACTGGGTAACAGGATGATCGCAGAGGAGAAACTGTGCTCCCTGACTCTTCAGCCTGATGCAGGATCCTGCTGGATCACAGGGAGGTCGTAACCCTGCCTGAGCCACAAAGGCATTTCTGGCCTCCTCGATAGGCATGTTGTCGCTAATCCACGCGTTGCGAACGGCAGCAAGTAAGCAGGAAGTCCGGCGTCCCGCAGCAGCGAGGACCATGGCACCAAATGATTTACCATGGATTATCTCCCTGAATGTGTTGAGGCCTCACCTGGCATAACCCCGACTGGACAAGTGAGAAGGTGAGGCCCAGAGAGGTGAAGAGATTGGCCTGCCTGCAGGGCACCACCTAGATCTAACCCCAGGCAGGCATCCTCTAGAGCCTGCACCGTAACCATGGCCTTGTCACCCCCAAGAAACGGCGCCTGAGTCAATAAACAGCATCAACAACATTGGCAGGGACATTGGTTACCCCCAACACTTCCCAGTAACTAACGCCACAGAGATTGTCGCGGCTGCTCACCGGGGCCCTGAAATCAAAGAGAAGGGGGAGGGAGGAACAAACAAGGATTGGGCGTGGCTCAATGATGAGAATAGGCCACAAAGCAAGGATTACGGTGAATCCAGTCTACATCTGAGGTTGATTTTAAAAAAAATGAGTGGCTCGTGTGGTCCAAAGCAGCCCTCAACGTGTCGGGTTTGCCCAGAATGATTTTTCGAATGCAGGCATTTCCCATAGGTGAACCGAAGTCCTGACCCCGCAGAGCCCTCATCCCCAAGGGGTCCTGTGTCTGAGCTGCCTGCCCCTCCCCCGCCCCACGCAAGTTCCTTCCTCGGGAGGCCTCACCAAGGCACAACATGTGGCCGTGGATACGCACCAGTGGCAAAGACGGAAGTTCCTGAAAACACAGTGCTCCCCATCTAGTTATTCTAATAGAACCCAAGCTCCGGGCAATGAGATGACAGTCTCTGGCAGTCACAAACGAGCCTTCCTCTGTCACTTAGGACTTTCGTCCATTCTGACGGATCCGCACCCGGGCAGGTCACTACGTGACTAAGGAGTTGTCTGCTGATGTTCCCATAGCCGAACGGCGGCCAAATTCCCGCCTCTGTGCATGGGTGTGGACTAGACGGACCCTGCACACACATGGAGGGAGTCCCCTTGGCAAGGGAAACAGCCAGGTGACAAGTTAACAGGGACAGTCGTGGGCAGGCATAGATGGTATGAACAGTGCCAGGGTTTGGTTGGGAAGCTCGGAGGGAGGCCACCTCTCGGGAGGACATTTTCAAGGGCTTGTTGAGCTAATGGAATGAAGTTGCCCATTTCCGCCAGGTTTTGATGCAATCTGCACTCCTGGGCCCCCAAACGCCCCGTTCACCACCAGGAGGTCTGTATAACATGGCCTCTATTGCTAAGAATCCCCAATAAGTGGGAATATGCCACTGTCGTCTTATTATTATAATTTTAAGATTTTATTTATGACAGAGAGGCATGCATGAGCTGGAGGGAGGGCTGGGGAGAGGGAGAAGCAGGCTCCCCGCTGAGCAGGGGGCACGAGGCAGGACTCGATCCCAGGACCCCAGGATCATGACCTGAACCGAAGGCAGACGCTTAACGGCGAGCCACCCAGGTGTCCCAATGTATCAGTGACTTCCTCCTGCCATCCCGCTAAGAGCCAAACTGTGGGGCTTTACCAGCAAAATCTCCAGGGTCTCTCTCAGTTCTAACAAGCTATGCTGATGTGGTAGGGTCAGATTTTATTTGCGGACGGTCAAGGAAGAAAGGAAACACCAAGGTAAAAACAGGGAAGTGTGAAAGATCACACGAAGGAGACTGAAAGCCAAATCCTGAAAGTTGGGGGGCCCAGGACTAAGGGTCTCACGTGCTAAGACTTGAAGCTCTGCCCCGTGAGCAGGTGGGCACTATGGAACTTTCTGTAGGTGCAGCCTCAGGGAAAGGGATCTGGGGCCATTAGGGCAGATCCCACTAGCTGGAGGAGCCGAGCCCCGACGGCTCCACATGCCTGCCTCCCCCAGGCATCCTGTTTCCGCTTCAGCCCCATATCGACCTCCGGGAACAGGAGGCAGAGCAGCAGGATCCCAACCCTGCGGCCTGCATTCACCTCTCTGGCGGCCCCGTGAAGGCTCCCATACAGGCTTCAGGCCCCCTCTTTGCACCCGTGGCCCCCTCTGCAGGGTTCCATCCCCCAGGGTTGCTCATGCCTTTGTCCCCTCTCCTGGCCTCCTTGCTTACACCCATGGGGGACAAGCAACAGCCCCGCACCCCACTCAGAGCCTCAGCAGCCCCCCTGCCCCTGGACCTGGACAGGCATCTCCACTGCATCTGGCTGGCTCAGCCCCCTGCCCATCTGCCAATCCCCCTCACCCCCAGTCCTCTGGTCCCATTAGCACACCCCCCTCTTCATCCGCTCTCCTCTGGGCCTTCCCTTCTCCCTCCTGCTCACTGGGAGGAGCAAGGGGCCCCTGTGGCTCTGTAGAAGAGGGTGTTTTCTGTGCCACATCCTCTCACTCTGGCCTGAACAGCAAAGGCGTCTTGCTCAGAGCACCGCTCCCTGCCCCTCCCCTGAGCCCCCGCTTCCTGAGGGCAGAGGTCCTTGTAGGCTTCCTGCCCACCTTCCTTCTGGCCAACATGCTTCTGGCCCCCCAAAAGAACCAAGCCACGGTCAGCCACTTCAGTGGGGCCCTTATGTTCCTGGAGGTCCTGTTCCCCCACACTCCCGGGTGACTCGTGCCCAAGGGGTCGGGGTTGACCGTCCAGGACAGATTCCTGCCAGCTGGTGTTCTAGAAGGGGAGGCGGCCTCCTGCCCATCTCCCGGCAACCAGCTGGGGCCCAGCACTCCAGGCATCGGTTCTGGAAACTACAAGGCGCAGACCCCAGCCTATCTCTCTCCCAGGGAAGGACGGAGACCCTGTCCCCAAACCAGGTACGCTCACTGGAGCCAAGGTCCCATCACGTCCTGTCGCTGTTGGAGCCTGGCCCCTGCTGACGCCACAGAAGAGTCCAAGAGCCCCACTGCCCAGCGTCAGGGCTCCATCCGGGAGCCTCACCCTGCCTCTGTCACTGTGTCGTTGCTGGACGCAGGCAAGAGAGTCCCTTTCCCTGGAAACACACACGTGCGCGCATTTATCTCAGTCACTTGGGACCTGGCTGCACCTGGTGTCCTGGGAGAGCCCCCTGCCCCCGTAAGGAAATCTGTGTTCTGACCAATCCAGTGGGGGAATCCCAGTCCCTGCCCCAAGGCCATCCCAGGCTTTTCCCTGCCCCACCGGCCGCAGCTGCGAGAATGGCACAGACACGGAAGGAAAAGTGTGTAAACCGCCCCCTTTGTCTGTGCTCGGGGCTCAGACCTTGAGAGACGACTCTCGTCTGGGCCCGCCAGTGTGAAATAAACCTCGGGTCCTCCGACGTCTCCGAGTGCCACTTGGTTCTTTGGCCAGGATCCAAATACCCCCCGCCCCGTCCTCTCAGGACACAACCCCAGGCCCCAGGGACCCGTTTCTCCACACCCCTTGTCCTGGGACCTCAGGACAACAGTCTAGCTTCTGAACACAGTAATGGCTGTGGCTGTGATACACCAGCAGGACATACCTGCCGTGAACACAGAGAATGGGGGAGCTCTGGGTGGTGGGCACGCTTGGGATGCTGGCCTCTTAACACGGCGTCAATACAATTGCGTCCTGTATAATGCAGAATTGTTTCCCAGAGCAGGGCCTCCAACATCTCATTGGCCTCGCTGTTCCAACTCCTGACTCCTGATGCACTCACAAGTCAATGAAGGGCTCCCAGTCTAGTGCATGTGGCAGCAGAGGAGCATTTTGCAACAATACAGTTATTATGACTCTTTTTAAAAAATATTTATTTACTGTAGAGAGAGATGGAGAGATAGCAGAGCAGGATAGGGACAGAGGGAGAAGGAGAGAAATTTCAAGCAGACTCCATGCTGAGCGTGGACCCCAACATGGGGCTCCAACCCACAGCCCTGAGATCGTGAACTGAGCCGAAACCTAGAGTCGTACACTTAAAAGTTGGAACCACCCAGGCACCCCTCAGTTATTATGACTCTGAAATTTCTATATGCATAAAACCAGATGTCACAAGTCTAAAGTATAATACTGATTCCTCACCCTGATAGCCGACTCCAGATTTCCCATTGTAAGATCTGTATAAAATATTTCGTAATACTTAGAATCTCAAGTGGCACTATTGAATAAAACAGTGTGATTTAAATAATTTTTCTATAATATAAAATGTGGAGGGGCGCCTGGGTGGCTCAGTGGGTTAAGCCTCTGCCTTCAGCTCAGGTCATGATCTCAGGGTCCTGGGATCGAGCCCCGCGTCGGGCTCTCTGCTCAGCGGGGAGCCTGCTTCCTCTTTTCTCTGCCTGTCTCTCTGCCTACTTCTGATCTCTCTCTCTGTGTGTGTCAAATAAATAAATTTTTAAAAAAATGTGGATATTCGAGGGGATGGGCAAGATGGCGGAGAAGTAGGAGACCCTGTTTCAACCAGTCCCCTGAGCGGAGCTAAATATCTCTCTGTGGGGCAGACGATAGCTTGTGGAGAGGTGCAGAGGTGTTGGAGTGTGCGGACTGGTATCTGAGGATAAGCAGAAGGGGGAGGGAGCCACCAGAAGGGACCCACTGGAAAGTAGTACCCCAATATGAAAGTGCCCTGTGCTTAAGGATTGGCATCAACTTGGGACTCTGGTTAACAGCACTCAAGAAGAACAACGGGATTTAGGGGTGACTGCTGGGATTGGGCGGCGACAGGCATGGACATGAGCCCACAGTCCCAGGACGGCCACAGCTGGTGCCCACCCATGCCTGAGATGGCCCAGTACGGGCTCTAGTCAGTGGTCCCTGAGTCCACAGACATCCACTGCCTGCACCGCCGTAGGGGCTCAGGGCCCCAGCACGGGTGTGGGCTTTCGATGACAGTGCCAGGAAGCGTAGCTGCCAGGACCACTCTCTCTCCTGGTTTTTGTGGCACGGGGTTACAGGGACAAGTGGGGGCCTTGGGTGACCACTGGGACGGTGACTGGGAGAGCACACCGCCTATGGGAGGTTGCAGTCTTCAAAGGAGTTTGCAGAGAGGGAGTCTGTGTGTTCTGGACTATTCAGAGGGGAGCAGACTGAGGCTTCTTTCTGGGGCAAGGTCTGGGTGCAGACAGTGTACTTTGCTCTGAACATCTGAGAAAGCACAAAACACCACCAAAGAACAAAACCTCCAGAGAACAAAAGCCTGAAAAACTCCACAGAGCCCAGCCCCTTGGTAGGGGGCAGGGCGATTCAGCCCAAGCACGCCTGACTGAAAAACCACACGGCAGGGCCCGCCCCCAGAAGACAAGCCTGAAGAACAAGAGGACAGAACCACAAGGTCCCCACAAAACTGCAAAACATCAGCATCAGAGAAAACCAATGTATTAAGCTCCCCATGTTGCCCCAAAACCTGTGTATTTTGTAGATACAACTTTTCTCTCCCTCGTTTTTTATTTGTTCTTTTATTATTTTTACCTACCTACCATTTCAGCTAGATGTTTAATACAATGTATTCCATAAAAACTTTTTAACTTGAACTTTTTTCATACATACACTTTTGTTTCTTGTATGTATATATATATATATACATACAAGAATATACATACATATATATTTATATATATATATAAGATTCAAGAGAGTCCTTTTTCCTTATTCAATTTTACATATATATATTTACATACATATTAATATATTATGCATATTATATATACATATGTTATATATGTATGTGTATGTGTATATACATATATACATATATGTATATTATATATGCACATGTATATTATATATGTATAAGTATATATAATATATATATATGCCAGTTTTAATTTCCCTGTATCTCTGGAAAGTTGATTCCTTTAACAAGGATAACAAGACATACCCAGGAAGAACTGAAATAACTTTCCTCACCCAAATCGAGGGTTTATAACATCCTTTCCACCTTAATCTTCTGTTAGTGTCTCTGAGTGTTTGTTTTTGGTTTTGTACTATGTAAAGCTTATTCTTGGGGTTCATTTTGGCTGGGTCTTTCTTTCTTTCTTTTTTTGGCTTTTACTTTTATTGATCTTTTTCTTTTTGTTTATATAACTTATAAATCTTACTTTGGGGGTTCATTTTGGCTGGGTTTTTCTCTTTTCTTCTCTTTCTCTCCCTCTTTTTTCCTTTTTTCCTTTGGTGGTGATTTCTGATTGCTCTGAAACTTACCAGAGTCACCTTGCCTGGACCGTGGTTGATATATTCAGTGACACATCCCCTCAACCACCTCTCTCCAAAATGACTAGTAGGAGGAACACCCAACAGAGGAAAAATTCAGAGACTGTGACCTCTGCCACAGAACAAATGGATATGACATAAACGGTATGTTGGAAATAGAATTCAGGGTAACAATTACCCAGACAATGGCTAGGTTGGAGAAGACCCTTAGTGGCAACATAGAATCTCTAAGGGTGGAAGTGAGGACTGATCTGGCAATATTTTAAAATGCTATCAATGAGACCCGATCAATTCTAAGTATGCTAACAGCTAGGTTACTGAGGCAGAAGATCAAATTAGTGATCTAGAAGACAAACTGATAGAAAACAAGGATCAGGAGGAGGTCTGGAACAAACAGCTTAGAAGCCATGCAAACAGAATTAGGGAAATAAATGATGCCATGAAATGTTCCAATGTCAGAATTATTGGGACCCCTGAGGGGGTGGAGAGAAAGAGAAGGCTAGAAGACATAGTTGAACAAATGCTGGATGAAAATTTCCCTAATCTGGGGAATGAAACAAGTGTTTGTGTCCTAGAGTCAGGGAGGACACCCCCTAAGATCATCGAGGGTAGAAAGACCCCTAGGCACATGATTGAGAAATTCACAAATCGTAAATTCAGAGAACCTGTCTTAAGGACAGCTAGAAGGAAGAGATTCCTTACATAGAGAGGAAGGATGAGCAGAATAATGTCAGACATGTCCACAGAAACTTGGTAAGTAAGAAAGGGCTGGCAAGACATATTCAGGGCACTAAATGAGAAGAACATGCATCCAAGAATCCCGCAAGCCTGACATTCAGAATGGATGGAGAGATAAAGACCTTCCAAGACCTGCAAAGTCGAAAAGATTATGTGACCACCAAGCTGGCACTACAAGAATTATTAAGGGGGGGTTCTATAAAAGAAGCAAGACCCCAAGAGTGACAGAGAACAGAAATTCACAGAGACAGTCTATAGAAACAAGGACTTCACAGGCAACATGATGACAATAAAAATTATCTTCCAATAATCATTCTCAATGTGAATGGCCTAAATGCTCCCATAAAACAGCACAGGGTTGCAGACTGGATAAAACGACAGGACCTGGCCATATGCTGTCTACAAGAGACACATCTGGAACCTAAAGATATGCCCAGACTGAAAGTGAAGGGATGGAGAAACATCTTTCATGCCAATGGGCCTCAAAAGAAAGCTGGAGTAGCAATTCTCATATCAGATAAGTTAGATTTTAAGCTAAAGACTGTAATCAGAGCTGCAGAAGGACACATCATTCTTAAAGGGTCTATCCACCAAAGATCTAATAAACTGTAAATATTTATGCCCCCAACATGGGAGCAGCCAACTATTAAACAAAATAAAGAGCCATATTGATATGAATACGTTAATTGTAGGGAATCTTAACACACCACTCTCAGTAATAGACAGATCATCGAACCAGAAAATCAATAAACAAAAGAGCTTTGAATGACACTTTGGAGCAGATGGACCTCATAGATATATACAGAACATTCCACCTAAAACAACAGAATACTCATTCTTCTCGAGCACACATGGAATTTTCTCTAGAATAGACCACATACTGGGTCACAAATAAGGTCTCCACTGACATCAAAAGATTGAGATTATTCCCTGTATATTCTCAGACCATAATGTTTTGAAACTGGAACTCAACCACAAAAAAAATTTTTTTTGGAAGGAATTCAAACACTTGGAAGCTGAAGACCAACCTGCTCAAGAATGTTTGGGTCAACCAGGAAATCAAAGAAGAACTTAAACAATTCATGCAAAACAATGAGAATGAAGACACATTGGCCCAAAACCTATGGGATACGGCAAAGGTGGTGATAAGGGGGAAATACAAAGCCATCCAAGCCTCACTCAAAAAACTGAAAAATCCCAAACACACCGACTCTTTTACATTGTATACAACTAGAGAACCAACAACAAATTAAGCCAACCCTACACATGAGAAGGGAAATAATTAAGATTAGAGCAGAGATCAATGAGACAGAAACTAAAGATACAGTAGAATACGTCAATGAAACTAGAAGTTCTGGTTCTTTGAAAGTATTAATAAGATTGATAAACTGCTGGCCAAACTAACCAAAATAAAAGAGGAAGGACCCAAATTAATTAAATTATGAATGAAAGGGGTGAGATCATGACTAATACCAAGGAAATAGAAACAATCATCGGAATTATTATCAACAGCTATATGCCAATAAGTTAAGCAACCTAAAAGAAATGGATGCATTCCTGGAAACATAAACTTCCAAGACTGAAACAGGAAGACCTGACAACCTGAATAGATCAATATGTAGTAAGGAGATTGAAGCAGTCATCAAAAACCTCCCAAAAACAAAGCCCAGGAGCTGATGGATTCCCTGGGGAATTCTACTAAATATTCAAAGAAGAAATAATACCTATTCTCCTGAAGATGGTTCAAAAAATAGAAACAGAAGGAAAACTTCCAGACTCTTTCTATGAAGCCAGCATTACCTTCATCCCCAAAGCAGGCAAAGACCCCATCAAAAAGGAGAATTTCAGACCAATATCCCTGATGAATATGGATGCCAAGATTCTCAACAAGATCCTAGCTAATAGGATCCAATAGTACATTAAAAAGATTATCCACCATGACCAGCTGGGATTTATCCCTGGGATGCAAGGGTGGTTCAACATTCACAAATCAATCAATGGGAAAGAACAAATCAGTAAGAGAAAAGAGAAGAACCACATGGTCCTCTCAACTGATGCAGAAAAAGCATTTGACAAAATACAGCATCTTTTCCTGATTAAAACTTTTCAAAGTATAGGGATAAAGGAAATTTTCTTCAACTTCATAAAATCCATCTATGAAAAACCCACGTGAATATCATTCTCAATGGGGAAAAACTGACAGCCTTCCGTTTGAGATCAGGAACACGACAAGGATGCCCACTCTCGCCACTGTTGTTCAATGTAGTACTAGAAGTCCTAGCAACAGCAATCAAACAAAGAGAAATAAGAGGTATTCACATTGGCAAGGGAGAAGTCAAACTTTCTCTCTTCACAGATGACATGATACTCTATGTGGAAAACCCAAACCACTCCACCCCCAAACTACTAGAACTCACACACAGCGATTCAGTAATGTGGCAGGATACAAAGTCAGTACACAGAAATCAGTTGCTTTCTTATACACTAACAATGAAACTGTAGTAAGGGCAATTAGAGAACTAATTCCATTTATAATAGCACGAGAAATCATACCTTGGAATAAACCTAAGCAAAGAGGTAAATGATCTATACTTGAGGAACCACAGAGCACTCGTGAAAGAAATTGAAGAGGACACAGAAAGATGGAAAAGCATTCCACGCTCATGGATCAGAAGAATAAACATTGTTAAAATGTCTATACTACCCAGAGCAATCTGTACTTTCAATGCCATCCTAATCAAAATACCAAAGGCATTTTCAGTGTGCTGGAACAAACAACCCTAAAATTTCTATGGAACCAGAAAAGACCCTTAATTGCAAAGGAAATGTTGAAAAAGAAAAACAGAGCTGGGGCATCATGTTGCCTGATTTCCAGCTTTATTACAAAGTAGTGATCACCAAGACAGCGTGGTACTGCCACAAAAACAGACACACAGATCAATGGAACAGAATAGAGAGCCCGGATACAGATCCTCAACTCTATGGTCAACTAATCTTCGACAAAGCAGGAAACAAATATCCAGTGGAAAGAAGACAGTCTTTTCAATAAATGGTGCTGGGAAAATTGGACAGCTACATATAGAAGAATGAAACTTGAACATTCTCTTACACAATACATAAAGATAAACTCAAAATAGATGAAAGGCCTCAACCTGACACAGGAATCCATCAAAATCCTGGAGGGAACATAAACAGTAACTTCTTCTTCATAGGCCACAGCAACTTCTTTTAAGACACGTCTCCAAAGGCAAGGGAAACAAAAGCAAAAATGAACTTTTCACTTTTGGGAACACATTGCGTGCAATACTGGGTGTTGTACACAAACAATGAATCTTGGAACACTGCATCAAAAACTAATGATGAAAATGAGCTTTTCATCAAGATAAAAAGCTTCTGCACAGCAAAGGAAACAGTCAATAAAACAAACAGGAAACCCACGGAGTGGGAGAAGACATTTGCAAATGACCCCACTGACAAAGGGCTGATATCCAAGATGTATAATGAACTTCTTAAACTCAACACCCAAAAAACAAATAATCATGTCCAAAAATGGGCAGAACACATGAACAGACACTTCTCCAAAGAAGACATACAAATGGCTAGCAGATACATGAAAAAATGTTCATCATCATTAGCCATCAGGGAAATTCAAATCAAAGCCACATTGAGATATCACATTACACCAATGAGAATGGCCAAAATTAACAGGACAGAAAACAAGTGCTGGAGAGGATGTGGAGAAAGAGGAGCCCTCTTAAACTGTTGGTGGGAATGCAAGTTGGTGCATTTGGAAAACAGTGTGGAGATTCCTCAAAAAATTAAAAATAGAGCTACACTATGACCTAGCAATTGCACTACTGGGTATTTACCCCAAAGATACAGATGTAGTGAAAGGAGAGGCCATCTGTACCCCAATGTTCATAGCAGCAATGGCCACAGTCGCCAAACTGTGGAAAGAAACAAGATGACCTTCAACAGACAATTAGATAAAGAAGATATGGTCCATGTATACAATGGAGTATTACTTAGCCATCAGAAAGGATGAATATCCAACTTTTGCATCAACATGGGTGGGACTAGAGGAGATTATGCTGAGTGAAATAAGTCAAGCAGAGAAATTCCATTATCATATGGTTTCACTTATTTGTGGACCATAAGGAATAACATGGAGGACATTAGGAGAAGGAAAGGAAAAGTGAGCTTGGGTAAATCGGAGGGGGAGATGAACCATAAGAGACTCTGAGAAACAAACTGAGGGTTTTAGAGGGGTGGTGGTGGGGGGATGGGTGAGCCTGGTGGTGGGTATTAAGGAGGGCACGTATTGCGTGGATCACTAGGTGTGGTACATCTTGGAACACTGCATCAAAAACAAATGATGTATTTTATGGCGACTTAAATAACAATAAAAAAATTTTAAAGTTTTTAAAAAAATCAAAAAAATAAAACTTGGAAATTCACTAATTATTACTTATATTTTCTCTTTCATTTAAGCAGTAATTTTAAATATTTAGAAGCAATTAAAATATGCAAAATACATTTTAATTTTTAAATATTTTCTTTAATTTACTCTATTGGTGGAAACACTGTGTTGTAGGTTTCAAATAAAATTGGATTTTGTTCTTTAATCCCTTAGGTCAGGGGAGCAGTGTACTTCTTCTGGAAAGGGCCAAAGAACAAACATTTTAGGCTACATGAACCATAGGGTCTTTGTTGCAGTCATTCAATTCCACTATTGCAACACAGAAGCAACTGTGGACAATATGGAAATTAATGGAACAATCAGAATTACAGTAAAACTTTACAAAACAGAAGGTGGGCCAGATTTGGCCTGTGGGCCATAGTTCGCTGGTCCCTGCATTTGACCTTCAAGAGTCCATTCAGATCAACTTCATGATGGAAATAGAAAAGGCAAAAGTAGAATTCATGAAAGGGAAAGAAAACTGGGGGGAAAAAATAAACAGAAACCTATACAAAGAAAGTTCGTTTAACTTTTGAAAGCTACGAAAGGATAAAAGGGCAGAAATCTGGCAAGCACAATGTCTATGCAATTTGCAAACTCAACATCACACATTGTTCAGATTGAAATGTTTCAATGAGATCATGGTAGGTTAGCATGTAAGCTTAAGAAAGAATACAGAGCAATCCCATACACATTCCGCCCAGTTGCTCTCAGTGCTAAGAGCGTGCAAAACCATCACACAACGTCAAAGCCAAAATATCAACCCCAATACAACCTACCAATCTTGCTCCATGGCCCCATTTCAGTCATACTCAATTGTGCATGAGTGTTACATTCTCAACAATGGGTCATATGGTAGCTGCATGATGGTTTTTCAAGGAAGTGGGAAACTGTCTTCCAGGGTAGCTGTACCATCTTACATTCCTACCAGGACAGTATGAGTGATCAAATTTTTATGCATCTTCACTAGCATTTGGTGCTGTTACTACTTTTTTTTTTTTAATTTATTTTAGCCATTCTGTTGCTGTATAATGATATCTCATTGCCAATTTTTTTGAAGATTTTATTTATTTATTTGACAGACAGAGATCACAAGTAGGCAGAGAGGCAAGGAGAGAGAGAGGAGGAAGCAGGCTCCCCGCTGAGCAGGGAGCCCAATGCGGGGCTCGATCCCAGGACCCTGGGACTGTGACCTGAGCTGAAGGCAGAGGCTTTAACCCACTGAGCCACCCAGGTGCCCCTCGTTGCCAATTTTTAAAAAGATTTTATGTATTTAGAGAGGGAGTGAGTGGAGGAGAGGGTAAGGGACAGAGAAGCTCCAAAAGACTCCACCCTGATCTCAGAGCCCCACTTGAGGCTCAGTCCCAGGACCCTGAGATCATGACCTGAGCCAAAATCAAGAGTCAGACATTCAACTGACTGTGCCATCCAGGCACCCCTTACTGCCAATTTAATTGCCTTTTCCTAATAGCTAATAATATTGAGCATAATTTTTCTAACTTTATCCAGGTATGACTGATGTCAGGTTCAGGTTGTACAACATGATGGTGTTTTCTAAAGGTATACCATAAAAGATGATTTAATATATGTATACCTTGTGACCTGAGTACCACAGCTGAGTTAACCACTATACCTGGCCCCTTTTCTGTGTGTGTGGTTAAGAACACTTCTTCAAGTATATAATACAGTATCATTAATTACAATCACATGCTATACATGCTATATCTCATTGTAGTTTTTTAAAAAGATTTCTTTATTTATTTTAGAGAGAGAGTGCTAGCAGGGAAAGGGCAGAGCAAGAGAGGCAGACTCCCTGCTGAGTATGGAGCTGGACACAAAAGTCAGCCAAACCAAAAGTCAGATGCTTAATGGACGGAGCCACCCAGGCACCCCTCATTGTAGTTTTGATTTGTATTTCTCTGATGATAAGTAATGTCGTACATCTTTTCATGCATGTGTTGGCCACCTGTAGGTCTTCTTTGGAGAAATATCTGTTCATGTCTTCTGCCCATTTTCTGATTAGATTATTTGTTTTCTAGGATGTTGAGTTGTATCAATTCTTTATATAATTTGGATACTGGCCCCTTTTATCAGATATGTCATTTTGCAAATATCTGCCCCCATTCAGTAAGTTGCCTATTAGTTTCGTTGATTGTTTCCTTCACTGTGCAGAAGTTATTTTGATATACTCTCTCACTCCCTCTCTCTCAAATAAATAAATAAAATCTTAAAAAAAAAATGGCTCCTGGCTGGTTCAGTTGGTTAAGCCACTGCCTTCAGCTCAGGTCATGATCTTGGAGTCCCGGAATCAAGTCCTGCATCAGCCTCCCAGCTCCATGGGGAATCTGCTTCTCCCTCTGACCTCCCCTCTCATGCTCTCTCTCTCTCTCTCTCTCTCTCTCAAATAAATAAAATCTTTTTTAAAAAGAAGAAGAAATTATTTTGATGTAATCCCAATAGTTTATTTTTGCTTTTATTTCCCTTGCCTCAGGAGACATGTCTAGAAAAATGTTCCTATAGCTGATGTCACAAATTACTGCCAGTGTTCCCCAAGGATTTTATGGCTTCAGGTCTCACATTTAGGTCTTCAATCCATTTCAATTTTATTTTTGTCGATGCTTTGAGAAAGTGGCCTAGTTTCGTTCTTTTGCCTGTGTCCAGCTTTCCCAACAACATTTGTTAAAGAGACTGTCTTTTTCCCATTGGATATTCATTTCTCCTTTGTCAATGATTGTATGGTTGTGGATTTATTTCTGGGTTTTCTATTCTACTTCATCAACCTATGTGTCTGTTTTTATTCTAGTACTATGCTGTTTTGGTTACTACAGCTTTTTTTTTTTTTTTAAGATTTTGTTTGACGGACAGATCACAAGTAGGCAGAGAGGCAGAGAGAGGAGGAAACAGGCTCCCTACCGAGCAGAGAGCCCAGTGTGGGACTCAATCCCAAAACACTGGGATCATGACCTGAACCGAAGGCAGAGGCTTCAGCCCACTGAGCCACCCAGGTGCCCCACTACAGCTTTCTAATATAACTTGAAGTCTTGTTCTTGTTTTTCCTTCTCAAGATTTCTTTAGCTGTTTAAGGTCTTTTGTGGTTCCATACAAAATTGTAAGGTCGGTTGTTCTAGTTCTGTGAAAAATGTTGGTGGTATTTTGATAGGAATCACACTGAATCTGTAGACTGTTTTTGGTAGAATAAACATTTTAACAATATCTGTTCTTCCAACCCACAAGCGTGGTATGTCTTTCCATTTCTGTGCTTCATCTTGAATTTCTTTCATCAGTGTTAATTTTCAGACTACAGGACTTTCACCTCTTCGGTTAAGTTTATTCCTAGGTTATTATTATTATTTATTTTGGTGCAAATGTAAATGGGATTATTTTCTTAATTTCACTTACTGCTGCTTCATCATTAGCATGTAGGAATGCAAAAGATTTCTGTATATTGATTTTGTATCCTGCAACTTTATTGAATTCATTTATCAGTTTAATAATTTTTTTTTGATGGTTTGAAAGTTTATTCACCATGTTTTTTTTTTCTCCCAATTTATTTATTTTCAGAAAGACAGTATTCACTATTTTTTTCACCACACCCAGTGCTCCATGCAAGCCGTGCCCTCTACAATACCCACCACCTGGTACCCCAACCTCCCACCCCCCCGCCACTTCAAACCCCTGAGACTGTTTTTCAGAGTCCATAGTCTCTCATGGTTCACCTCCCCTTCCAATTTACCCAAATTCCCTACTACTCTCTAACGCCCCTTGTCCTCCATGCTATTGGTTATGCTCCACAAATGAGTGAAACCATATGATAATTGACTCTCTCTGCTTGACTGATTTCACTCAGCATAATCTCTTCCAGTCCCGTCCATGTTGCTACAAAAGTTGGATATTCGTCCTTTCTGATGGAGGCATAATACTCCATAGTGTATATGGACCACATCTTCCTTATCCATTCATCCGTTGAAGGGCATCTTGGTTCTTTCCATAGTTTGGCGACTGTGGCCATTGCTGCTATAAACATTGGGGTACAGATGGCCCTTCTTTTCACGACATCTGTATCTTTGGGGTAAATACCCAGGAGTGCAATTGCAGGGTCATAGGGAAGCTCTATTTTCAATTTCTTGAGGAATCTCCACACTGTTCTCCAAAGAGGCTGCACCAACTTGCATTCCCACCAACAGTGTAAGAGGGTTCCCCTTTCTCCACATCCTCTCCAACACATGTTGTTTCCTGTTTTGTTAATTTTGGCCATTCTAACTGGTGTAAGGTGATATCTCAATGTGGTTTTAATTTGAATCTCCCTGAGGGCTAATGATGATGAGCATTTTTTCATGCGTCTGATAGCCATTTGTATGTCTTGATTGGAGAAGTGTCTGTTCATATCTTCTGCCCATTTTTTGATGTGTTTGTCTGTTTCGTGTGGGTTGAGTTTGAGGAGTTCATTATAGATCCTGGATATCAACCTTTTGTCTGTACTGTCATTTGCAAATATCTTCTCCCATTCCGTGGGTTGCCTCTTTGTTTTGTTGACTGTTTCCTTTGCTGTGCAGAAGCTTTTGATTTTGATGAAGTCCCAGAAGTTTATTTTCGCTTTTGTTTCCTTTGCCTTTGGAGACGTATCTTGAAAGAAGTTGCTGTGGCTGATATCGAAGAGATTACTGCCTATGTTTTCCTCTAAGATTCTGATAGATTCCTGTCTCACGTTGAGGTCTTTTATCCATTTTGAGTTGATCTTTGTGTACGGTGTAAGAGAATGGTCAAGTTTCATTCTTCTACATATAGCTGTCCAGTTTTCCCAGCACCATTTATTGAAGAGACTCTCTTTTTTCCACTGTATATTTTTTCCTGTTTTGTCGAAGATTAATTGACCATAGAGTTGAGGGTCCATATCAGGGCTCTCTACTCTGTTCCACTGGTCTATGTGTCTGTTTTTTTGCCAATACCATGCTGTCTTGGTGATCACAGCTTTGTAATAAAGCTTGAAATCAGGTAAGGTGATGCCGCCAGCTTTATTTTTGTTTTTCAACATTTCCTTAGCGATTCGGGGTCTCTTCTGATTCCATACAAATTTTAGGATTATTTGCTCCAGCTCTTTGAAGAATGCCGGTGGAATTTTGATCGGAATGGCATTAAAAGTATAGATTGCTCTAGGCAGTATAGACATTTTAACAATGTTTATTCTTCCGATCCAAGAGCATGGTATGGTCTTCCATCTTTTTGTGTCTTCTTCAATTTCTTTCATGAGTGTTCTATAGTTCCTCAAGTACAGATCCTTTACCTCTTTAGTTAGGTTTATTCCCAGGTATCTTATGGTTCTTGGTGCTATAGTAAATGGAATCGATTCTCTAATTTCCCTTTCTGTATTTTCATTGTTAGTGTATAAGAAAGCCACTGATTTCTGCACATTGATTTTGTATCCTGCCACGCTGCTGAATTGCCGTATGAGTTCTAGTAGTTTGGGGGTGGAGTCTTTTGGGTTTTCCATATAGAGAATCATGTCATCTGCGAAGAGAGAGAGTTTGACTTCTTCATTACCAATTTGGATACCTTTTATTTCTCTCTGTTGTCTGATTGCTGTTGCTAGGACTTCCAATACTGTGTTGAATAAGAGTGGTGAAAGTGGGCATCCTTGTCTTGTTCCTGATCTCAACGGGAAGGCTGCAAGCTTTTTCCCATTGAGGATGATATTTGCTGTGGGTCTTTCATAGATAGATTTGATGAGGTTCAGGAATGTTCCCTCTATCCCTATACTTTGAAGCGTTTTAATCAGGAACGGATGTTGGATTTTGTCAAATGCTTTTTCTGCATCAATTGAGAGGACCATGTGGTTCTTCTCTCTTCTCATATTAATTTGTTGTATCACATTGATTGATTTACGAATGTTGAACCATCCTTGTAGCCCAGGGATGAATCCCACCTGATCATGGTGGATAATCTTTTTAATGTGTTGTTGGATCCTGTTGGCTAGGATCTTGTTGAGAATCTTAGCATCCATATTCATCAGTGATATTGGTCTGAAATTCTCCTTTTTGGTATGGTCCTTGCCTGGTTTGGGGATCAGGGTAATGCTGGCTTCATAGAAAGAGTCTGGAAGTTTTCCTTCTGCTTCAATTTTTTGAAACAGCTTCAGGAGAATAGGTGTTATTTCTTCTTGGAATGTTTGGTAGAATTCCCCAGGGAATCCGTCAGGTCCTGGGCTCTTGTTTTTTGGGAGATTTTTGATCACTGCTTCAATCTCGTTATTAGATATCGGTCTATTCAGGTTGTCGATTTCTTCCTGGTTCAATTTTGGTAGTTTATATTTTTCCAGGAATGCATCCATTTCATCTAGGTTGCTAAGCTTATTGGCATATAACTGTTCATAATAACTTCTGATGATTGTTTCTACTTCCTTGGCGTTAGTTGTGATCTCTCCCTTTTCATTCATAATTTTATGAATTTGGGATTTCTCTCTTTTCTTTCGGATTACTGTAGCCAGTGGCTTATCGATCTTATTGATTCTTTCAAAAAACCAGCTTCTAGTTTCATTGATACGTTCTACTGTATCTCTGGTTTCTCCCTCATTGATCTCAGCTCTAATCTTGATGATTTCCCTTCTTATGTGTGGAGTTGGTTTGATTTGTTGTTGATCCTCCAGTTCTTTAAGGTGTAGAGACAGCTGGTGTGTTCTGGATTTTTCAATTTTTTTGAGCAAGGCTTGGATGGCTATATATTTTCCCCTTAGGACCGCCTTTGCTGTATCCCATAGGTTTTGGACCGAAGTGTCTTCATTCTCATTGGTTTCCATGAATTGTTTCAGTTCTCCTTGATCTCCTGGTTGATCCAAGCATTCTTAAGCAAGGTGGTCTTTAGCTTCCAGGTGTTTGAGTTCCTTCGGAACTTTTCCTTGTGATTGAGCTCCAGTTTCAAAGCATTGTGATCTGAGAATACGCAGGGAATAATCTCAGTCTTTTGGTATCGGTTGAGTCCTGATTTGTGACCCAGTATGTGGTCTATTCTGGAGAAGGTTCCGTGTGCACTTGAGAAGAATGAGTATTCTGCTGTTTTAGGGTGGAATGTTCTGTATATATCTATGAGGTCCATCTGGTCCAATGTGTCATTCAATGCTCTTGTTTCTTTATTGATTTTCTGTTTCGATGATCTGTCTAATTCTGAAAGAGGCGTGTTAAGATCACCTACGATTAGTGTATTCATATCAATATGACTCTTTATCTTGATTAACAGTTTTCTTAAGTAATTGGCTGCTCCCATATTGGGAGCATAGATATTTACTATTGTTAGATCATCTTGGTGGATAGTCCCTTTAAGGATTATGTAGTGTCCTTCTGTATCTCTGACTACAGTCTTTAGTTTGAAGTCTAATTTATCTGATATGAGAATCGCTACCCCAGCCTTCTTTTGAGTCCCATTGGCATGAAAGATGCTTCTCCACCCCTTCACTTCAGTCTGCGTGTATCTTTAGGTTCAAAATGGGTCTCTTGTAGACAGCATATGGGTGGGTCCTGTCGTTTTATCCAATCTGCAACCCTGTGCCGTTTTATGGGTGCATTTAGGCCATTCACATTGAGAGTGATTATTGATAGATACGTTTTTATTGACATCGAGTTACCTTTGAAGTCTTTCTTTCTGTAGACTGTCTCTATATTTCTGTTCAATGCTATTCTTGGGATTTTTCCTCTTTTATAGCACCCCCCTTAATATTTCCTGCAGTATCGGCTTGGTGGTTGCATAGTCTTTTAAGCCTTGCTGGTCTTGGAAACTCTTTATCTCTCCATCCATTTTGAATGTCAGTCTTGCTGGATAAAGTATTCTTGGCTGCATGTTCTTCTCATTTAGTGCCCTGAATATATCTTGCCAGCCTCTTCTGGCTTGCCAGGTCTCTGTGGACAGGTCTGACGTTATTCTGATGGGCTTCCCTCTGTAAGTAAGGAGCCTCTTTGCCCTGGCAGCTTTCAAGAGATTATACCTACAATTATAATTTCTCAATTTGACTATCAGGTGTCGTGATGTTTTTTTGGAGTGTATAATCTTGGGTGGAGACCGTTCAGCCTCTAGTACATGAACGCTGGTTTCATTCGCGAGATTCGGAAAGTTTTCATGAAGGACTTGTTCCACGACATCTTCTAGACTTTTTTCTTTCTCCTCCCCTTCAGGAATTCCAATAATTCTGACGTTGGAGCGCTTCATGGCATCACTTATTTCCCTAATTCTGCTTTCATGGGATCTAAGCTGTTTGTTCCAGGCTTCCTCCTGATCCTTTCTCTCTATCTGTTTGTCTTCCAGATCACTAATTCTATCTTCTGTCTCAGTTACCCTAGCTTTGAGAGAGTTTAGATTGGATTGGAACTCATTGAGAGCACTGTGGACCTCCTCCCTGGTAGCTTTAAGCTCCGCCCTAACATTGTGAACATCCTGTCTGGTCGCTTTCAGCTCGGCCCTAATCAATTCTGTTTGGTCATCCATGGCTTTCTCCAACCTAGCTATTGCCTGGATAATTGTTAGCCTGAATTCTCTTTCCGACATATTGTCTATGTTGATAGCCGTTAGCTCTATTGCAGAAGGTCCATCCTCTGTATTTTTCTTCTGTTGGGCATTCCTCCTCCTAGTCATTTTGGTGGGAGAAGACTGAACAGATGTAGCTGGATGTATCAACTCTGGTGCAGTCAAGGTGCACCCTGGAACACTTCCTGATCTCCGTCTCAGAGAGAAGCCTCAGTCTGGGTGCAGAAGCTGAATAAATTCCCCCTTGGACGCTGGCAGTGCAGGTTCCAAGTTAAAGACCCTGGGGGCGCAGAATCTTTTGCTCGTCCCCAAAGCCAAGGCAGTGGCGGCTGTCTGGGAGCTCCTGACCGCCAGAGAGGTTCCAAGCAGTGATCGCACACTGAGATTTTGCCGCCGGCCGGGGCTGGGAGTGCCCGGCTTGCGCGCACCTCTTTTCAGAGGCGGCTGTGAGTCGGGCGCTCGTCTGGGGCACTGAGAACGGGGCGCGGGTCCGTAAGCCGCAGGCTGGGCTTTTGCGCGCCTCTGTCCGGGGAAGAGCTTCGCGCGCGCACGCCTTAGTCTTTGAAACAATGGCCCGGGTCAAGAAGCGCCCCCGGGCCTTAGAAACCCAGGAGAGCTGGAGCGACGTGCACGCGCATCTCAAGCTTTGTGGTAGGGCTAGCGCGCGTTCTGCAGACCGGCGGGGCTCCCATCCCCTCACAGGAGCCGGAACCCACGCGCTCTGGGGCGCGCTGGCGGCTTAGGGACCAGGATCCGGTTTCTCCGCCGCACTCTCTCTGCCTCCGCGCCGAGGAGGCCGTCTGGGACCGGGGACTTAAGCCCCTATCCCTAGCCGCCCTGATTCCCACAATTTCCCCCCGAGATCCTTTGCTCTTTTGGAGTGCTTTCAACCAGTCTCCAAGTTAATGCTGGTCCCCAGACGCAGGGCACTCTCGCTCGTATCGGGGTATTACTTTCCCACCGGTCGCCTCTGGTGGCTCCCTCCCCCTTTTGTTTATCTTCCGATATCAGTCCGCTGTTCCCATTCCGCTTTACCTGCTCACTGGCGTCTTCTGCCCCTGTAGAGATCCAGACGTGTATAATTCTGATCTCAGGCTGATTTCATGGGTGATCAGAGTTCTTTGGTAGGTAATCAGCTCACTTTGGGGTACCAGCTGAAAAGACGCCTCTTCCTAGTACCCCGCCATCTTGTCCCCTCAGTTTAATAATTTTTGATGGAACCTTTTGTTTTTTTTTTTTAAAGATTTTATTTATTTATTTATTTGTCAGAGAGAGAGAGAGAGGGAGATCACAAGTAGGCAGAGAGGCAGGCAGAGAGAGAAGGGAAGCAGGCTCCCCGCTAAGCAGAGAGCCAGATGCAGGGCTCGATCCCAGGACCCTGGAATCACGACCGGAGCCAAAGGCAGAGGCTTTAACCCACTGAGCCACCCAGGCACCCCTTGGGTTTTCTATATATAATATCATGTCATCCATAAGTAGTGGAAATTTTACTTCTTCCTCACCAATTTGGATGCCTTTCATTTCATTACGTTGTCTAATTGCTGTGGCTAACACAACCAGTTCTATGTGGAATAAAAGTGGTATACAAGACATCCTTTTCTTGTTCCTGATCTTAGGAGAAAAGCTATCAGGTTTTCAGCATTGAGAACAATGTTGTCTGTTGGCTTTTCATATAAGGCCTTTATTATCTTGAGATATGTTCACTCTAGATCTATTTTGCAGAGGGTTTTTTTTTTTTTATCATGAATGGATGTTGTACTTTGCCGAATGCTTTTTTGCATCTATTGAAATGATCCTATGGTTTTTATCCTTTCTCTTATTCATGTGATGTATCGTGTTGATTGTTTTGCAAATATAGAACACGCTTGCATCCTGGGAATAAATTCCACTGGATCATGGTGTATGATTTTTTTTTTTTTTAGATTTTATTTATTTGAGAGAGAGAGAGTGTGTGTGTGTGTGTGTGAGAGAGAGAGAGAGAGAGAGAGAGAGCATGAGCAAGGAGGGGAGTTAGAGGGAGAAGCAGACTCCCCAGTGAGCAAGGAGCTCAATGCAGGGCTTGATCCCAGGACCCTAGAATCATGATCTGAGCCTAAGGCAGATGCTTAACCAACTGAGCCACCAGGCGCCCTCATGTTTGTTTTAAAGGATTGTTGGATTTGGTTCGCTATTATTTTATTGAGGATTTTGCATCTATATTCATGGGAGATAGTGGGCTGTAGTTCTCTTTTTTGGTGGTGTCTTTATCTGGCTTTTGTATGAGGGTGATTATGACTCTATAGAATGAATTTGGAAGTTTTCTTTCCTATTCTATTTTTTGAAAAGTTTTGAGAAGAATAGGTATTAACTGTTCTTTAAATGTTTGGTAGAATTAAACTTTTTTTTTTTAAAGGGGATTTTACTTATTTGAGAAAGAGAATGAGAGAGAGAATGAGAGGGGGAGAGGGTCAGAGGGAGAAGCAGGCTCCCCACTGAGCTGGGAGCCCGATGCAGGACTCAATCCCGGGACTCCAGGATCATGACCTGAGCTGAAGGCAGGTGCTTAACCAACTGAGCCACCCAGGCACCCTAGAATTAAGCTTTAAAGCCATCTAGTCCTGGACTTTTGTTTTTTGGGAGTTTTTCGATTACTGATTCAATTTCATTGCTGGTAATTGGTCTCCCTAGGTTTTCTATTTCTTCCTGCTTCATTTTCGGTAGGTTATATGTTTCTAAGAATTTATCCATTTCTGCTAAGTTGTCCAATTTGTTGGCAAATAGGCTTTCATAATATTGTTATAATTGTTTGTATTTTTGTGGTATTGTTTGTTATTTCTCCTCTCTTTCATTAGTGGTTTTATTTGGGTTCTCTCTCTCTCTATGAATCTGCCTAGAGGCTTATCAATTCTGTTGATCTTTTCAAAGAGCCAGCTCCTGGTTTCATTGATCTGTTCTATTGTTTTTTCAAGTCTCTCCATTATTTATTTCTGTTCTAATCTAGTATTTCCTTCCTTTTGCTGGGTTTGAATTTTGTTTGTTCTTCCTTTTCCTCTACACTTTCTTGATTATTATAACTATATACTAAGTCTCAATATGGGGTAATTACTCCACTTACAAGTTTCCATATGCATTTTAGAATAAGTCTGTCTACAAAAAGTGTTGCTAGGATTTGGGTGGAAATTGTGTTACATTTATAGAACAATCTGGGAGCATTTGATATCTTTATTATGTTGAGTCATAATCCATGAACATGTCTCTCTCTACTTACTTAAATTTTTTTTTCAATTCTTTCATCAGCATTCTATAATTCTCAATATACCAATTCTGTAGATTTTTGTTAAGTGTGTCTTAAGTACATCAGTTTTATTCAAATGACTATAAATTATATTGTGTTTTAAATTTTGGCTTATGTATTTTCATTGTTAGTACACAGAAATGTGATTTTTATGAATTGATGTCATATCTTATATCTTTCTGAGCTCACATATTAATTCTAAAAGATTTTTGTAGATTCCTTGACTCTTTCTCTGTAGACAAACATGCCATCTGCAAATGTGGGCAGATTTATTTCCTCCTTTCTGCCTGTATTCCTTTTATTTCTACTTCTTGCTGTATTCAATGACTAGAAGTTCCAGTGCTATGTTGAATAAGAATGAGAGTAGCCATCCTCGCCTTGTTCCCAGTCTTAGGGAGAAAGCACTCAGGCCTTCACCATTCAATAGTCTGGTAGCTATAGATACTCTCTATTAAGTTAAGGTAATTCCTCCTTATTGCTAACTTACTGAGAGCTTTTATCGCACATTCTTGTGTGTATTTAAAAATGCACATAAAATTCATTATTTTGGCCATTTTAAAGTGTGCAACTCAGCAGCATTAAATACATTTACCTTGTTGTGCCACCACGACTTCCAGAACGTTTTCATTACCTTAAATAGAAACCCCACACCCATTAAGCAGTCACTCTCCATTCTTTCCTCTCCCTGGAAACCACGATCTACTTTCTATCTGTATGGATTTACCTGTTCTAGAGATTTAATATAAATGGAATAACACAATATATGCTCATTTATGTCTGGCTTCTTTCACTAAATATAGTGTTTCCAAGGCTCACTCATAGTGTAGCCTGGTTCTGCACTTCCATTTCTTTTTTGGCTGATTAAGATTCTACTGTGTGGATATAACACATTTTGTTCACCCACTGATGAATATTTGAGTTATTTCCACCTTTGGGCTATTGAAAAGTATTGCTGTAAACTGTGTGCATGTTTTTGTTTAAACACCCACTTTCAATTTTTTTTGAATCATTTGATAATTCTATTTTTAATTTTTTGAGGAACCATCAACTCTTTTCTAAAGCAGCTGTACCATTTTACATTCCCTCCAGCACTACACAGCATTTCAATATCTTTATAGATTTGTTATTTTCCTTTTAAAAGTTATTATTTGGCCATCTTAGTGGGATTGAAGTGGTTTTTATTTGCATTTTCCTAATGATTAAAAACACTGAATGTATGTTCACACACTCCTTGACCATTTGTATATCCCATTCTACAAACGTACATTCAAGTCCTTAGCCAATTTTTAAATTGGGTTGTTAGGGTGCCTGGCTGGCTCAGTCATTAAACGTCTGTCTTTGGCCCGGGTCATGATCCCAGGGTCCTGGGATGGAGCCCTGCATCGGGCTCCCTGCTTGGTGGGGAAGCCTGCTTCTCCCCTTCCCATCCCTCTTGTTTGTGTTCCCTTGCTCACTGTGTCTCTCTCTGTCAAATAAATAAATAAAATCTTAAATTGGGTTGTCTTTTTCATGAGTTGTTAATAGTTTTTTACATGTTCTAGATATTGGATCCTTATGAGATAATATGATTTTCAAATACTTTCTCCAATTCTGTAGGTTGCATTCTCATTTTCTTGATAGCATCCTTAATGATAAAAGCTTTTAATTTTGATAAAGTTTAGTTTAATCTATTATTTCTTTTTGTGCTTGTGTTTTTGGTATCATAGTTAAGAAATCATTGCCAAATCCAAGGTCATGAAAATGTACGCGTATGTTTTCTTTTAAGAGTTTTATAATCTTAGGTCTTCTGTTTAGATTTTTAGTTAATTTTGTATACGGTGTTAGGTAAGGGTCCAACTTCATTCTTTCTCTTGTGGATGTCCAGCTGTTCCAATCACACTTGTTGAAGAGACTACCTTTCCCCACTGAATAGCCTTGTCATCCTTTTTAAAAACCACCTGACCACAGACATATGAGTTCATTTCCAGATTCTCAGGTATATTCCATTAGTCTATATGTCTATCCTTATGCCAGTACCACATTGTTTTTTCATTACTGTAGTTTTGCAGTAAAATTGGGAAATGTAAATTTTCTAGTTTTGTTCTTCCTTCTCAAGGTTTTTCTATTTGGTATTCCTTGAAATCCCACATTACTTTCAGAAACAAGTTTTCCAGGGCACCTGGGTGGCTCAGCCGATAAAGTGTCTGCTTTCAGCTCAGGTTGCAACCCCAGGGTCCTGGGATCAAGCCCCATGTCTGGCTCCCTACTCATCAGGGAGTCTGCTTCTCCCTCTATCTCCACTCCACAGTTCATTTTCGCTCACATGCACTCTCCCTCACTCTCCCATGGAGCAGTGGGTATTATATGCAAACAATGGAACACTACATCAAAAACTAATGATGGACTCCGGGCAAGATGGTGGAGAAGCAGGAGACCCTGTTTCAACCGGTCCCCTGAACAGAGCTAAATACCTACCAGAACACTCTGAACACCCATGAAGTCAGCCTGAGATGTAGGATTATACACTTCTGGATCTCTACAGGGGCAGAAGACGTCACTGAAGAGGTAAAGTGGAGTGGGAGCGCTTGGACTGATATTGGAGGATAAAAAGAAGGTGGAGGGAGCCACCAGAAGTGACCCATTGGAAAGTAAAATCCCAATACGAAAGTGCCCCGTGTTTGAGCCCTGCATTAAATTGGAGTCTGGTTAAAAGCATACAGAAAGGGGCAATTGCTGGAATCGGGTGGCCACAGGCATGGACCTAAGCCCACAGTCCCAGGGCAGTCAAAGCCAGAGCCCACCCGTGCCTGAGAGAGCCCGGGGGCTCCATTTGGTAGTCCCTGAGCCCACGGCGTTCTGCTGCTTGCACCAGCACTGGGGCTGCGCACACCCCTGCCTGCTCCTAAGAAAGCCCAGTGCGGGCTCCGCCCAGAGGTCCTTGCCATAGTCCCACATCGGAGCGCACCCGGCACGGGCATGGACTCCAGACAGCAGTCCCGGGAACGGCAGACACCAGGATTGCGCTCACCAGGACCAGTATCGCTCACAGTTTTGGTGGCACGGAGGGACTAAGAGAAGCAGGTGCCTTGGGCAACCACTGAGATGGTGGCTGGGGGTGTGCACCACCTGCGGGAGGTTGTGGTGTTCGGCAGAGCTAGCAGAGAGCGAGTCTGTGTGTTCTGGACCATTCGGAGGGGAGCAGACTGAGGCTTCTCTCTGAGGTGGAGGAATGGGTGATGACAGTTTACTTTGCACTAACGCTCTGAAAAGCCACAAAAAGCCGCCAAAGAACAAAAACCTCCAGAGAACAAAAGCCTGAAAAACTGGTTTCCACAGAGCCCAGCCCCTTGATGGGGGCAGGGCGACTCAACCTAAGAAAGACTGACTGAAAAACAACACGGCAGGCCCCTCCCCAAGAAGACAAGCCAAAAGAACAAGAGGACAATAACCACAGAGTCCCCATAAAACTATAAAACCCCAACATCAGGGGAAAACAACATATTAAGCTCCCAGTATTGCCCCAAACCTGTATATTTCATAGATACAATTTTTTTGTTTTGTTTTTAAATTCATTATGATTCTTTTTCTTTTATTTTTTAACCTACTTACCACTACAACTAGATATTTAATACAACATATTACATAATGACTCTTAAACTGGAACTTTTTTCATACATATACCTGAGTTCTTTTTCTTTTCTTTTTTTAAATCAATATATATATAATCTTCAAGGTAATCCTTTCCCCCTATTCAATACTACCTCTATATAAAAACCAGTTTTAATTTCCCTGTATCTCTGGAGAGTTGAGTCCTTTAACAAAGATAATAAGATATACTCAGGAAGAACTGAAATAACCTTCCTCACCCATATCAAGGGTTTATAACCACCTTCCCATCATATTCTTTTGTCAGTGTTTCTGTGTATTTGTTTTTGTACTATATAAATCTTATTCTTAGGGTTCATTTTGGCTGGGTTATTCTTTTTCTTTTTTTTTTCTTTTACTTTTGATGGTCTTTTTGTTTGTTCATTTTTGTTTATGTACCTTATAAATCATACTTTTGGGGCTCGTTTTGGCTGGGTTTTCTTTCTCTTCATCTCTTTTTTCTTTCTTTTCGGTGGTGACTTCCAATTGCTCTGAAACTTTCCAGACTACACCTTGCCTGGGCCATGGTTGATACATTCAGCTACACATCCCCTCAACCACCTCTCTCCAAAATGAATAGGAGGAGGAACACCCAATAGAGGGAAGACTCAGAGACTGTGACTTCTACCACAGAACTATTGGATATCAACATAAATAGTATGCCAGAAATGGAATTCGGGGTAACAATTATCCAGGCAATGGCGAGGTTAGAGAAGACCATTAGTGGCAACATAGAATCTATAAGGGCGGAAGTGAGGGCTGATCTGGCACTTCTTAAAAATGTTATCAATGAGATCCAATCTAATCTAAATACTCTAACAACTATGGTAACTGAGGCAGAAGATCGAAATAGTGATCGAAAAGACAAACTGATAGAAAACAAGGATCAGGCGGAGGCCTGGAACAAACAGCTTAGAAGCCATGAAAACAGAATTAGGGAAATAAATGCCATGAAACATTCCAGTGTTAGAATTTTGGGGATCCCTGAAGGGATGGAGAAAGGAAAAGACTAGAAGACATAGTTGAACAAATGCTGGATGAAAATTTCCCTAATCTGGGGAATGAAACAAGTGTTTGTGTCCTAGGTCAGAGGACACATCTTAAGGACAGCTAGGGGAAGAGATTCCTTATGTACAGAGGGAGGACCATCAGAATAACGTCAGACCTGTCCAGAGAAACTTGTGAAGCCAGAAAGGGCTGGCAAGACATATTCAGGGCACTAAATGAGAAGAACATGCAGCCAAGAATACTTTATCCTGCAAGGCTTACATTCAGAATGGATGGAGAGATAAAGAGCTTCCAAGAACCACAAAGTCGAAAAGATTATGTGACCACCAAGCCGGTACTACAAGAATTATTAAGGGGGGGTTCTATAAAAGAAGAAAGACCCCAAGAGTTACAAAGAACAGAAATTCACAGAGACAGTCTATAGAAACAAGGACTTCACAGGCAACATGATGACAATAAAAAATTATCTTTCAATAATCACTCTCAATGTGAATGGCCTAAATGCTCCCATAAAATGACACAGGGTTGCAGACTGGATAAAACGACAGGACCCATCCATATGCTGTCTTCAAGAGACACACTTGGAACCTAAAAATACATCCAGACTGAAAGTGAAGAGATGGAGAAACATCTTTCATGCCAATGGACCTCAAAAGAAAGCTGGGGTAGCATTTATCATTTCAGATAAATTAGATAAATCTAATTTACAAATTAAGGATTTATCTACTTTATCTAAAGAAGAATCAAAGATATGGAAGGACACTACATCATTCTTAAAGGGTCTATCTACCAAGAAGATCTAACAATTGTAAATATTTATGTCCCCAATATGGGAGCAGCCAACTACATAAGCCAACTATTAAACAAAATAAAGAGTCAAATTGATATGAAAACATTTTTTGGTAAAGATTTTATTTATTTAGTTAACAAGGAGAGATCACAAGTAGGCAGAGAGGCAGGCAGAGAGAGGAGGGGAAGCAGGTTCCCTGCCGAGCAGAAAGCCCCGGGGCTTGATCCCAGGACCCTGGGATCATGACCTGAGCTGAAGGCAGAGGCTTTAACCCACTGAGCCACCCAGGTGCCTCTTGATATGAATACATTAATTGTAGGGGATCTTAACACGTCACTGTCAGCAATAGACAGATCATCTAAGCAGAAAATCAACAAAGAAACAAAAGAGCTTTGAATGACACATTGGACCAGATGGACCTCATAGATACATACAGAACATTCCACCCTAAAACAACAGAATACTCATTCTTCTCGAGCACACATGGAATTTTCTCCAGAACAGACCACATACAGGTCATAAATCAGGTCTCCACCAATACCAAAAGACTGAGATTATTCCCTGCATATTCTCAGACCACAATGCTTTGAAACTTGAACTCAACCTCAAGAAAAAGTTTGGAAGGAATTCAAACACTTGGAAGCTAAAGACCATCCTGCTAAAGAATGTTTGGGTCAATCAGGAAATCAAAGAAGAACTTAAACAATTCATGGAAACCAATGAGAATGAAGACACATTGCTCCAAAACATATAGGATACGGCAAAGGCGGTCCTAAGGAGGAAATACATAGCCATCCAAGCCTCACTCAAAAAAATGGAAAGGGGGGACAAGATGGCGGGGTACTAGGAAGAGGCGTCTTTTCAGCTGGTACCCCAAAGTGAGCTGATTACCTACCAAAGAACTCTGATCACCCATGAAATCAGCCTGAGATCAGAATTATACACGTCTGGATCTCTACAGGGGCAGAAGACGCCAGTGAGCAGGTAAAGCGGAATGGGAACAGCGGACTGATATCAGAAGATAAACAAAAGGGGGAGGGAGCCACCAGAGGCGACCGGTGGGAAAGTAATACCCCGATACGAGCGAGAGTGCCCTGCGTCTGGGGACCAGCATTAACTTGGAGACTGGTTGAAAGCACTCCCAAGAGCAAAGGATCGCGGGGGCAAATTGTGGGAATCAGGGTGGCTAAGGACAAGGGATTAAGTCCCCGGTCCCAGACGGCCTCCCCGGCGCGGAGGCAGAGAGAGTGCGGCGGAGAAACCAGCTCCTGGTCCCTAAGCCACCAGCGCACCCCAGAGCGCATGGGTTCTGGCTCCTGTGAGGGGATGGGAGCTGCGCCGGTCTGCGGAACTCGAGCTCCCCCTACCACAAAGCCTGAGATGCGCGCCCACGTCCCTCACGCTCTCCTGGGTTACTAAGGCCCGGGGCGCTTCTTGACCTGCGCCATTGTTTCAAAGTCTAAGCCGCGCGCGCGCGAAACTCTTCCCCGGACAGAGGCGCGCAAAAGCCCAGCCTGCGGCTTACGGACCAGCGCCCCGTTCTCAGTGCCCCAGACGCGCGCCCGACTCACAGCCGCCTCTGAAAAGAGGTGCACGCAAGCCGGGCACTCCCAGCCCCGGCCGGCGGCAAAATCTCAGTGTGCGATCGCTGCTCGGAACCTCTCTGGCGGTCGGGAGCTCCCAGACAGCCGCCACTGCCTTGGCTTTGGGGACGAGCAAAAGATCCTGTGCCCCCAGGGTCTTTAACTTGGAACCTGCTCTGCCAGCGGCCAAGGGGGAATTTAATCAGCTTCTGCACCCAGACTGAGGCTTCTCTCTGAGACGGAGATCAGGAAGTGTTCCAGGGTGCACCTTGACTGCACCAGAGTTGATACATCCAGCTACATCTGTTCAGTCTTCTCCCACCAAAATGACTAGGAGGAGGAATGCCCAACAGAAGAAAAATACAGAGGATGGACCTTCTGCAATAGAGCTAACGGCTATCAACATAGACAATATGTCGGAAAGAGAATTCAGGCTAACAATTATCCAGGCAATAGCTAGGTTGGAGAAAGCCATGGATGACCAAACAGAATTGATTAGGGCCGAGCTGAAAGCGACCAGACAGGATGTTCACAATGTTAGGGCGGAGCTTAAAGCTACCAGGGAGGAGGTCCACAATGCTCTCAATGAGTTCCAATCCAATCTAAACTCTCTCAAAGCTAGGGTAACTGAGACAGAAGATAGAATTAGTGATCTGGAAGACAGATAGAGAGAAAGGATCAGGAGGAAGCCTGGAACAAACAGCTTAGATCCCACGAAAGCAGAATCAGGGAAATAAATGATGCCACGAAGCGTTCCAACATCAGAATTATTGGAATTCCTGAAGGGGAGGAGAAAGAAAGAAATCTAGAAGATATCGTGGAACAAGTCCTTCATGAAAATTTTCCGAATCTCGCAAACGAAACCAGCGTTCATGTACTAGAGGCTGAACGATCTCCACCCAAGATTATACACTCCAAAAAAACATCACGACACCTGATAGTCAAATTGAGAAATTATAATTGTAAGTATAATCTCTTGAAAGCCACCAGGGCAAAGAGGCTCCTTACTTACAGAGGGAAGCCCATCAGAATAACGTCAGACCTGTCCACAGAGACCTGGCAAGCCAGAAGAGGCTGGCAAGATATATTCAGGGCACTAAATGAGAAGAACATGCAGCCAAGAATACTTTATCCAGCAAGACTGACATTCAAAATGGATGGAGAGATAAAGAGTTTCCAAGACCGGCAAGGCTTAAAAGACTATGCAACCACCAAGCCGATACTGCAGGAAATATTAAGGGGGGTGCTATAAAAGAGGAAAAATCCCAAGAATAGCATTGAACAGAAATATAGAGACAGTCTACAGAAAGAAAGACTTCAAAGGTAACTCGATGTCAATAAAAACGTATCTATCAATAATCACTCTCAATGTGAATGGCCTAAATGCACCCATAAAACGGCACAGGGTTGCAGATTGGATAAAACGACAGGACCCACCCATATGCTGTCTACAAGAGACCCATTTTGAACCTAAAGATACACGCAGACTGAAGTGAAGGGGTGGAGAAGCATCTTTCATGCCAATGGGACTCAAAAGAAGGCTGGGGTAGCGATTCTCATATCAGATAAATTAGACTTCAAACTAAAGACTGTAGTCAGAGATACAGAAGGACACTACATAATCCTTAAAGGGACTATCCACCAAGATGATCTAACAATTGTAAATATCTATGCTCCCAATATAGGAGCAGCCAATTACTTAAGAAAACTGTTAATCAAGATAAAGAGTCATATTGATATGCATACACTAATCGTAGGAGATCTTAACACGCCTCTTTCAGAATTAGACAGATCATTGAAGCAGAAAATCAATAAAGAAACAAGAGCATTGAATGACACACTGGACCAGATGGACCTCATAGATATATACAGAACATTCCACCCTAAAACAGCAGAATACTCATTCTTCTCAAGTGCACACGGAACCTTCTCCAGAATAGACCACATACTGGGTCACAAATCAGGACTCAACCGATACCAAAAGACTGAGATTATTCCCTGCATATTCTCAGATCACAATGCTTTGAAACTGGAGCTCAATCACAAGGAAAAGTTCCGAAGGAACTCAAACACCTGGAAGCTAAAGACCACCTTGCTTAAGAATGCTTGGATCAACCAGGAGATCAAAGAAGAACTGAAACAATTCATGGAAACCAATGAGAATGAAGACACTTCGGTCCAAAACCTATGGGATACAGCAAAGGCGGTCCTAAGGGGAAAATATATAGCCATCCAAGCCTTGCTCAAAAAAATTGAAAAATCCAGAACACACCAGCTGTCTCTACACCTTAAAGAACTGGAGGATCAACAACAAATCAAACCAACTCCACACATAAGAAGGGAAATCATCAAGATTAGAGCTGAGATCAATGAGGGAGAAACCAGAGATACAGTAGAACGTATCAATGAAACTAGAAACTGGTTTTTTGAAAGAATCAATAAGATCGATAAGCCACTGGCTACAGTAATCCGAAAGAAAAGAGAGAAATCCCAAATTCATAAAATTATGAATGAAAAGGGAGAGATCACAACTAACGCCAAGGAAGTAGAAACAATCATCAGAAGTTATTATGAACAGTTATATGCCAATAAGCTTAGCAACCTAGATGAAATGGATGCATTCCTGGAAAAATATAAACTACCAAAATTGAACCAGGAAGAAATCGACAACCTGAATAGACCGATATCTAATAACGAGATTGAATCAGTGATCAAAAACCTCCCAAAAAACAAGAGCCCAGGACCTGACGGATTCCCTGGGGAATTCTACCAAACCTTCAAAGAAGAAATAACACCTATTCTCCTGAAGCTGTTTCAAAAAATTGAAGCAGAAGGAAAACTTCCAGACTCTTTCTATGAAGCCAGCATTACCCTGATCCCCAAACCAGGCAAGGACCCTACCAAAAAGGAGAATTTCAGACCAATATCACTGATGAATATGGATGGTAAGATTCTCAACAAGATCCTAGCCAACAGGATCCAACAGCACATTAAAAAGATTATCCACCATGATCAGGTGGGATTCATCCCTGGGCTACAAGGATGGTTCAACATTTGCAAATCAATCAATGTGATACAACAAATTAATATGAGAAGAGAGAAGAACCACATGGTCCTCTCAATTGATACAGAAAAAGCATTTGACAAAATCCAACATCCGTTCCTGATTAAAACGCTTCAAAGTATAGGGATAGAGGGAACATTCCTGAACCTCATCAAATCTATCTATGAAAGACCCACAGCAAATATCATCCTCAATGGGAAAAAGCTTGCAGCCTTCCCATTGAGATCAGGAACAAGACAAGAATGTCCACTTTCACCACTCTTGTTCAAAATAGTATTAGAAGTCCTAGCAACAGCAATCAGACAACAGAGAGAAATAAAAGGTATCCAAATTGGTAATGAAGAAGTCAAACTCTCTCTCTTCGCAGATGACATGATTCTTTATTTTTTAATTTTTTTTTAAAGATTTTATTTATTTATTTGACAGAGAGAGATTACAAGTAGGCAAAGAGGCAGGTAGAGAGAGAAGGAGGAGGAAGCAGGCTCCTTGCTGAGCAGAGAGCCCGATGCGGGACTCGATCCCAGGACCCCGAGATCATGACCTGAGCCAAAGTCAGCGGCCCAACCCACTGAGCCACCCAGGCACCCCGACATGATTCTTTATATGGAAAACCCAAAAGACTCCACCCCCAAACTACTAGAACTCATACAGCAATTCAGCAGCGTGGCAGGATACAAAATCAATGCCCAGAAATCAGTGGCTTTCTTATACACTAACAATGAAAATACAGAAAGGAAAATTAGAGAATCGATTCCATTTACTATAGCACCAAGAACCATAAGATACCTGGGAATAAACCTAACTAAAGAGGTAAAGGATCTGTACTTGAGGAACTATAGAACACTCATGAAAGAAATTGAAGAAGACACAAAAAGATGGAAGACCATTCCATGCTCTTGGATCGGAAGAATAAACATTGTTAAAATGTCTATACTGCCTAGAGCAATCTATACTTTTAATGCCATTCCAATCAAAATTCCACCGGCATTCTTCAAAGAGCTGGAGCAAATAATCCTAAAATTTGTATGGAATCAGAAGAGACCCCGAATCGCTAAGGAAATGTTGAAAAACAAAAATAAAGCTGGCGGCATCACCTTACCTAATTTCAAGCTTTATTACAAAGCTGTGATCACCAAGACAGCATGGTACTGGCATAAAAACAGACACATAGACCAGTGGAACAGAGTAGAGAGCCCTGATATGGACCCTCAACTCTATGGTCAATTAATCTTTGACAAAACAGGAAAAAATATACAGTGGAAAAAAGACAGTCTCTTCAATAAATGGTGCTGGGGAAAACTGGACAGCTATATGTAGAAGAATGAAACTCGACCATTCTCTTACACCGTACACAAAGATCAACTCAAAATGGATAAAAGACCTCAACGTGAGACAGGAATCCATCAGAATCTCAGAGAACATAGGCAGTAATCTCTTTGATATCAGCCACAGCAACTTCTTTCAAGATACGTCTCCAAAGGCAAAGGAAACAAAAGCGAAAATAAACTTCTGGGACTTCATCAAAATCAAAAGCTTCTGCATAGCAAAGGAAACAGTCAAAAAAACAAAGAGGCAACCCACGGAATGGGAGAAGATATTTGCAAATGACAGTACAGACAAAAGGTTGATATCCAGGATCTATAATGAACTCCTCAAACTCAACCCACACGAAACAGACAAACACATCAAAAAATGGGCAGAAGATATGAACAGACACTTCTCCAATCAAGACATACAAATGGCTATCAGACGCATGAAAAAATGCTCATCATCATTAGCCCTCAGGGAGATTCAAATTAAAACCACATTGAGATATCACCTTACACCAGTTAGAATGGCCAAAATTAACAAAACAGGAAACAACATGTGTTGGAGAGGATGTGGAGAAAGGGGAACCCTCTTACACTGTTGGTGGGAATGCAAGTTGGTGCAGCCTCTTTGGAGAACAGTGTGGAGATTCCTCAAGAAATTAAAAATAGAGCTTCCCTACGACCCTGCAATTGCACTCCTGGGTATTTACCCCAAAGATACAGATGTCGTGAAAAGAAGGGCCATCTGTACCCCAATGTTTATAGCAGCAATGGCCACAGTCGCCAAACTATGGAAAGAACCAAGATGCCCTTCAACGGATGAATGGATAAGGAAGATGTGGTCCATATACACTATGGAGTATTATGCCTCCATCAGAAAGGATGAATACCCAACTTTTGTAGCAACATGGACGGGACTGGAAGAGATTATGCTGAGTGAAATAAGTCAAGCAGAGAGAGTCAATTATCATACGGTTTCACTTATTTGTGGAGCATAACAAATAGCATGGAGGACAAGGGGCGTTAGAGAGGAGTAGGGAATTTGGGTAAATTGGAAGGGGAGGTGAACCATGAGAGACTATGGACTCTGAAAAACAGTCTGGGGGGTTTGAGGTGGCGGGGGGGTGGGAGGTTGGGGTACCGGGTGGTGGGTGTTGTGGAGGGCGCGGCTTGCGTGGAGCATAGGGTGTGGTGAAAGAGTGATGAATGCTGTTTTTCTGAAAATAAATAAATTGGAAGGAAGAAAAAAAAAAAGGAAAAATCCCCAATACACCAACTCTCTTTACACCTTAAAGAACTGGAGACTCAACAACAAATTAAGCCAATCCCACATACAAGAAGAGAAATACTTAAGATTGGAGCAGACATCAATGAGTTAGAAACTAGAGGCACAGTAGAACACATCGACAAAACTAGAAGCTGGTTCTTTGAATTAATAAGATCAGTAAAGCACTGGCCAAACTAATCCAAAACTTCCAGACTCTTCCTATGAAGCCAGCATTACTTGATCCCCAAAGCAGGCAAAGACCCCATCAAAAAGGAGAATTTCAGACCAATATCCCTGATGAATATGGATGCCAAGATTCTCAACAAGATCCTACCTAGCTAACAGGATCCAACAGTACATTAAAAAGATTATCCACCATGACCAGCTGGGATTTATCCCCGAGATGCAAGGGTGGTTCAACATTCACAAATCAATCAATGGGAAAGAACACATCAATAAGAGAAGAGAGAAGAACCACATGGTCCTCTCAACTGATGCAGAAAAAGCATTTGACAAAATACAGCATCTTTTCCTGATTAAAACTCTTCAAAGTATAGGGATAGAGGGAACATTTTTCAACTTCATAAAATCCATCTACAAAAAACCCACAGCAAATATCATTCTCAATGGGGAAAAATTGACAGCCTTCCCATTTAGATCAGGAACACGACAAGGATGCCCACTCTCTCCACTGTTGTTCAACGTAGTACTAGTAGTCCTAGCAACAGCAATCAGACAACAAAGAGAAAAGGTATTCAAATTGGCAAGGAAGAAGTCAAACTCTCTCTCTTCACAGATGACATGACACTCTATGTGGAAAACCCAAACACTCCAGCTCCAAACTACTAGAACTCACACAGCAATTCAGTGATGTGGCAGGATACAAAATCAATGCCCAGAAATCAGTTGCTCTATTATAAACTAACAATGAAAATAGAGAAAGGGAGATTAGAGAATTGATTCCATTTACTATAGCAGCAAGAACCATAAGATACCTTGGAATAAACCTAACCATAGAGGTAAACGATCTATACTTGAGGAACTATGAAACACTCATGAAAGAAATTGAAGAGGACACAGAAAGATGGAAAAGCATCCCATGCTCATGGATCAGAAGAATAAACATTGTTAAAATGTCTATACTGCCTAGAGCAATCTGTACTTTCAATGCCATCCCGATCAAAATACCAAAGGCATTTTCAGAGTGCTGGACCAAAAATACCTAAAATTTGTATGGAACCAGAAAAGACCCTTAATTGCAAAGGAAATGTTGAAAAAGAGAAACAGAACTGGGGCATCACGTTGCCTGATTTCCAGCTTTATTACAAAGTTGTAATCACCAAGACAGCACGGTACTGCCACAAAAACAGACACACAGATCAGTGGAACAGAATAGAGAGCCGCATATGGATCCTCAACTCTATGGTCAACTAATCTTTGACAAAGCAAGAAAAAATATCCAGTGGAGGGGCGCCTGGGTGGCTCAGTGGGTTAAAGCCTCTGCCTTCGGCTCAGGTCATGATCCCGGGGTCCTGGGATAGAGCCCTGCATCGGGATCTCTGCTCAGCAGGAAGCCTGCTTCCTCCTCTCTCTCTCTGCCTACTTGTAATCTTTGCCTGTCAAATAAAATAAATAAAATTTTTAAAAAATAAATAAATAAAAATCCAGTGGAAAAAAGACAGTCTCTTCAATAAATGGTGCTGGGAAAATTGGACAACTATGTATAGAAGAATGAAACTCAAATATTCTCTTACACAATACATAAAGATAAACTCAAAATAGATGAAAGACCTCAACGTGAGACAGGAATCCATCAAAATCCTGGAGGGGAGCATAGACAGTAACTTCTTTGACATAGGCCACAGCAACTTCTTTTAAGACAGGTCTACAAAGGCAAAGGAAATGAAAGAGAAAATGAACTTTTCACTTTTGGGCACGTATTGCATGGAGCACTGGGTGTTGTACATAAACAATGAATCTTGGAACTGCATCAAAAACTAATGATGAAAATGAGCTTTTTCTCAAGATAAAAAGCTTCTGCACAGTCAAGGAAACAGTCAACAAAACAAAGAGGAAACTCACGGAATGGGAGAAGATATTTGCAAATGACCCCACCGACAAAGGGCTGATATCCAAGATGTATAAACAACTCCTCAAATTCAACATCCCCAAGACAGATAGTCATGTTCAAAAAATCGGCAGAACACATGAACAGACATTTCTCCAAAGAAGACATACAAATGACTAGCAGATATATAAAAAAATGTCCATCATCACTAGCCATCAGGGAAATTCAAATCAAAACCACATTGAGGGGGCACCTGGGTGGCTCAGTGTGTTAAGCCTCTGCCTTTGGCTCAGGTCATGATCCCAGGGTCCTGGGATCAAGCCCCACATTGGGCTTCAGCTCAGCAGGGAGCCTGCTTCCTCCTCTCTCTCTCTGCCTTCCTCTCTGCCTACTTGTGATCTCTGTCAAATAAATAAATAAAATCTTTAAAAAAAAAAACCACATTGAGATACCACCTTACACCAGTTAGAATGGCCAAAATTAACAAAAGACAGGAAACGTGTGTTGGAGAGGATGTGGAGAAAGGGGAACCCTCTTACACTGTTGGTGGGAATGCAAGCTGGTTCAGCCACTTTGGAAAATAGTGTGGAGATTCCTCAAAAAGTTAAAAATAGAGCTACCCTATAACTCTGTAATTGCACTGCTGGGTATTTACCCCCAAAATACAGACGTAGTGAAAAGAAGGGCCACATACACCCCACTGTTCATAGCAGCAATGGCCACAGTTGCCAAACTGTGGAAAGAGCCAAGATGCCCTCAACAGATGAATGGATAAGGAAGATGTGGTCCATGTATACAATGGAGTATTACTCAGCCATCAGAAAGAATGAATACCCAGCTTTTGTATCAATGGATGGAACTGGAGGAGATTATGCGAGTGAAATAAGTCAAGCAGAGAAAGCCAATTATTATATGGTTTCACTTACTTGTGGAGCATAAGGAATAACTTGGAGGACATTAGGAGAAGGAAAGGAAAAGTGAAGTTGGGTAGATCGGAGGGGGAGATGAACCATGAGAGACTGTGGACTGAGAAACAAACTGAAGGTTTTGTCGGGGGTGAGGGGTTGGGTGATCCTGGTGCTGGGCATTAAGGAGGGCGCGTATTGCATGGAGCACTAGGTGTGGTGCATAAACAGTGACTCTTGGAACACGGAAAAAATGAAACGAAATAAAAAATAAAAGCTATTGAGCACAAAATCAGAAGAAAAAAAAAAAAGGAAGTTGGCTTTGGATACCAATACTGCCACTGCATCTGTTAAACTAAGTAAAGTTGAAGATTTAAAAGTAAGAGCAAGAAAAACCAAAATCAAAGAGATAGAGGGGCATCTGTGTGGCTTGGTTGATTAAGCATCTGAACCTCCCTTTTGGCTCAGGTCATGATCGCAGGATCCTGGAACCAAGCCTTGCATCAGGCTCTGTGTTTAGCATGGAGTCAACTTTTCTCTCTCCTTCACTCTCTCTTATTCCCCCTGACACACTCTTTCTCTCAAAGAAATAAAACTTAAAAAAACTCAAAACAAAACAAAAAAACCTAATGATGTACTGTATGGTGACTAACATAATACAATAAAAAAATAATAAAAAAAGAAAGTTTTCCATTTTCTCAAAAGAAGCTGCTGGGACTTTAATACAGATTTCCTTGATTCTGCAGATTACTTTAGAATGTACTGCCTTCTTAACATTGTTAGAGTTCCAGTTCATGAACACAGGATATTTTCCCATTATTTAGGTGGTCTTTAATGTCCTTAGCAATATTTTGTGGTTTTCAGTGTATAAGTACTACACTCCCTTGGGTAAACTTATTCCTAAGGATTTTATCCTTGATACTACTGAAAATGGAATATTTTTTTCACTTCCCTTATGGAGTGGTCATTGCTAGCATATAGAAATATAACTGATTTTGTCATGATGTATTTTTTTAAAAAGATTTTATTTATTTATTTGACAGAGAGAAATCACAAGTAGATGGAGAGGTAGGCAGAGAGAGAGAGAGAGGGAAGCAGGCTCCCTGCTGAGCAGAGACCCTGATGTGGGGCTCGATCCCAGGACCTTGAGATCATGACCTGAGCCGAAGGCAGCGGCTTAACCCACTGAGCCACCCAGGCGCCCCCATGATGTATTTTTTTAAACAGATTTATTTACTGAATTTAAAAATGAAAGCAGGCCCAAAATCTTCTCACTAAATCTTCACTTGCAGAGATCAGATCAATTTCCTGCAATTTCATATTTTTTTACCAAGTCACGGTTTACTTACTGACCGAAACAGAGAGAATTATGGAGGCAATATTTTAATTTTATTCTTCCTGTAAAAATGTTGGGGATAGGACTTGTCTGATATGTGGCCTGATCAATGTTTACAGCACTCTAGGCTGAATGGGTGCCACGGCTCACACACCTCCTCTTATTCCATCTTCCTAAGTTCCATGGTGAACACTGCTCTACCAGGCTGCGTATGTAGACAGTTAATAATTCCTGAAAACGTGTTATTGTCAGTTGTATTAACAATCATTGACTGTAGCTTTGTACCATAAAGCAAATATCAATACATTTTGAAGCACTGACAGCATACAGAGTATATCTTTTTTAAAAAGATTTTATTTATTCATTTGAGGGAGAGACATAGAGGGAGAAAGCATGTGCAGGGGCAGGGAGGGGTAGAGGGAGAGGGAGAAGCAGACTCCCCGCTGAGCAAGAAGCCTGATGCAGGGCTTGATCCCAGGACTCTGAAATCATGACCTGAGCTGAAGGCAGATGCTTAACCACTGAGCCACCCAGGTATCCAGATAGTATGTCTTATGACCACAATGCATTTAAGTTCATAACATTAAAAAAATAAAAAAATAAAAAAATAAAAAAAAAACAGAAAAATCCCAAGCATCTGGAAATTAATGTGCACTTTTAAAAACCTATGGGTCAAAGAAAATAAACCCGTAAAATAAATTAGAATGTATTGTGAAATAAATAACAATATTATCACATACCAAAATTTAGAGCAGCCCTAAAATTGATGTGGCATGTCAACGGACCCCAAAGAACCATAACGATCTTAAAGCAGACGAACACGTTTGGAGGTTTCACACTTCCCAATTTCAGAACATACTACAAAGCTGCAGTGATTCAAACAGTGTGCTGGCATAAAGATATGAAACAGCACAGATAAGCGATCCCAGAAATAAATTCTCACATATATGGTCAAATGATTTAAAATGAACAGTGCCAAGAAAACTATGCAATGGGGGAAAGACAGTTTTTTGTTCTGTTTTGTTTTTAAGATTTTATTTATTTATTTATTCGACAGAGAGAGAGAGAGAGAGAACAAGCAGAGGGAGAGGGAGAAGCAGGCTCCCACTGAGCAGGGAGCCCGACGCAGGGCTTGATCCCAGGACCCGGAGACCATGCTCACGTCCTGAGCTGAAGGCAGACGCTTAATGACGGAGCCACGCAGGTGCCCCAGGATAGTGTTTCCACAAGGGAGAGGGAAGGTGCTGGGGAAATGGACACGCGCACGTGGAAGAATGAAATTAGGAGCACCTGCAGGGTTTCGAGGTGAAGCATTCTCTGGTTTGGGCTCAGGTCATGGTTTCCGAGCCACGGGGTGGAGCCCGCATCAGGACCGCACTCAGCCCGGAGTCTGCGGGAGGTTCTCTCCCTGCCCCTCTACCCCCGCCCTTCCCCCAACTCACGCACGCTCTCTCCCAAGGTAAACCAATAAGTAATGAATAATAAAGAAAATGTAAATCAATAAAATAATAAATCTAGGAAATTGGGCACTTCCCTCACAACATGTACAAACTCGACTCCAAAGCGGGCCCCAGAGCCAGCCCTAACGGGAGGCTGGGACGGTCTTACCAGAACGCTTAGCGAAAACCCCCGAGACAGCGGCTGCGACCAGGACTTCGGAGGCGACTCCGAGAGCGCCGGCGACCAGGTGAAAACGAACCCAGCCGGAGCGCAGAGCGCGGAAAGCAAACACGATGGCGGGGGAAGGGGCCCGCGTGCGAGCACGGCCCGAGTCCGGGACGCACACAGGTCACTCGGCGGCCCCGCCGCGGACGCCGCCGCCAGCCCAGCTCGGAGATGCGCCGCGGCCTCCACCGCAGCCCGCCGTGGAGACGGCGCTCGGCGTCGGCGGGCCTCGGGGCAGGGAGCGCGGACCCGCGGGAGGAGCCCGTCACCGCCGCGCACCCGGAGACCTGTGCACCCGCCAGCCGCGTCGCGGGCGCCGCAGCCCCGCGGGGACCCGAGCGCCCTGTTCCTGCGGCTGGGACGCGGCGCGGAACCACCCGGCGGCCCGTCAAGACGAAACACGGGTGTCCTCATGAGCCGGCCGCGTCCAGACTGTCCCCGGGGAGCCGAGGCGGAGCGCGGAGAGCTCGAGCCCGTCTCACAGCGGCGCCGTCGCCGAACGGAGAAGCACCTGCCGCCGCCGACCGATGCGGGGGGAGGAGGACGAGACGGAGACCACATCGGGTCGCGGGGACCAGCCGCGCCGTCACCCGGCCGACCCGAGCCCAACGAGCCCACCCGGAGCCCGGACAGAACAAGAGCCGCGGTTCCGGGGCAGAAAAGTGACCCCGCGCCGGGAAGCGGGACCGGCCACGGGCGGGAGGACGGGCCGCGGGGGAGGGGCGGCTCCCGGTGGCGGCGGCGCGGAGCCCAGAGTCCGACCGCGTAGACGTCGCTCCGCGGGGGCGTCGCTGCAGGGGCGGGGCGGGGCCCTCGCGGGGACAGACGGTCTCGGTCCCGGGGGTCCCGGAAGGACGGGGGCTGAGGGCGGCGGGGCGCGGGGACCGGAGCGGGGACGCGGCGGCAGGGACGGCCGAGGAGGGGCTCGCAGCTCGGGGTCCCCTTCCCCCGGGACCGAGGCGCGGTCGGGCCGCGGCTCTCCGCGCAGGGACCCCACACGCGGCGGACGCGGGGACACTCACCGTCCTCCTCCGGGGAGCGGGCGGGGGTGCGCGGGAAGCTGCGGGTGTGCGGACTCCGGACGGGCCGCCAGAGCCGGAGACGCGGTCACAGGCCGGGAGCTCGGAGCCCGCGGAGACCCGGAGCCGGGAGGGACCGACGGCTTTTCTCCCGGCGGCTGAGGAGCCGCTGAGCTCCCGGGTTCTACTGAGAGAACCTGCGCGGCCGCCATTTTTATTCTCCTCCCCAGCTCTACGGAAAGCGCTCAGGGAACAAAAGCTCCAGCGCGAACCGGAGCAGACGACTACCGCCCGGATGGAATTCCGCATCGGGTGAAAACATTTAAGAATCCACAGGCCCCGCCCGGAGAAGATCAGCGAGCGCATCCAGCCAAGCTCACTGATCAATTAGAAGCGCAAAACTTCAGAAATAGGAGAATATAGCACACAAAATTCATGGTTTTTTTCCCCATGATTCTTTAATCTTCCAAATTTTTTAAAATTTTCTTTTATTCTGTTTTTTAAATTTTTCCTCTTTCATATTTTAACCTTTTAAACTATTTCATCTTAATACCTTTTAAAAAATCTTTTTAACTTTTCATTGTTATACTCATATTCTATCACTTCATTATATTTAACCTTATTATTTGTATACATATAAGATTTTCTTTCTTTAAAATTTTAGGATACAGTTTCTTCTAACAGACCAAAATATACCCTAAATCTATTGCTTTGTTTGTTCTACTCTCCAGCCTTATTATATGTGTGTTTTTTCTTCTTCAAACACGTATTTTATCAATTCCTTTGTTAAAATCTTTTTAAATTTTCATCTTTACAGTCATACTCCATCCCTCCATCATGTTTACCCTTATTTTCATATATATATAAGTTTTTCTTTCTTTAAAATTTTGGGAGACAGTTTCTTGTAACAGAACAAAATACACTCAGAATCAGGTATGTGACTCTATTCTATTCACCAGTTTAGTTATAAATGTAATATGTAATTATATTTATATTATATTATATAATTTATAATTATATATTATAAAGATCTATTGTGATCTATCCTGGAGAATACATCAGAGACCTGACAGGCCAGAAAGGACTGGCATGATACATTCAGAGCACCAAATGAGAAATGTATGCAGCCAGGGATACTATATCCAGCTAGGCTGTCATTGAAGATAGAAGGAGAGAGAGAAAATTTCCAGGAGAAACAAAAACTAAATGAATTTGCAAATATCAAACCAGCCCTGCAGGAAATATTGAAAGGGGTCCTGTAAGTGAAGAGGAAGCCTAAAAGTAACAGACCAGAAAGAAACAGAGACAATATACAGTAACAGTCACCATACAGGTAATACAATGGCACTAAATTCCTATCTTTCAATAGTTACCCTGAATGTACATGGGCTAAATGCCAATCAAAAGACACAGGGTATCAGAATAGATTAAAAAAAAAAGAGAGAGACCCACCAATATGCTGTCTATACAAAACTCATTTTAGACCCAAAGACACCTCTGAATTTAAAGTAGGGGGTTGGAAATAATTTACCATACTAATGGACATCAAAAGAAAGCTGGAGTGGCAATCCTTACAGCAGATAAACTAGATTTTAGGCCAAAGACTGTCATAAGAAATGAGGAGGGTGTTATATTATACTTAAAGTGTCTGTCCAACAAGAAGTTCTAACAACTTTAAATATCTATGCCCCTAACAGGGGAGCAGCCAGTTATAAAAACCAATTAATAACAAAATCAAAGAAACACAACAACAATAATACAGTAATAGTAGGGGACTTTAACACCCTCCTCACTGAAATGGACAGATCATCTAAGCAAAAGATCAACAAGGAAATGAAGGCTTTAACTGACACACTGGACCTGATGGACATCACAGATATTTTTAGAATATTCCATCCAAAAGCAACAGAATACACATTCTTCTAGAATGTACATCAAACATTCTCCAGAATAGATCACAAATCATGTCCTGGGTCACAAATCAGGTCTCAACCAATACCAAAAGATTGGGATCATTCCCCGCATATTTTCAGACCACAATGTTCTGAAGCTAGAACTCAATCACAAGAGGAAATTTGGAAAGAACCCAAATACATGGAAGCTAAAGAGCATCTTACTAAAGAATGAATGAGCCAACCAGGAAATTAAAGAAAAATTTAAAAATTCATGGAAACAAATGAAAATGAAAAGACAACTGCTCAAAATCTTCGGGGTGCAGCAAAGATGGTCCTGAGAGGAAAGGATATAATAATACAAGCCTTTCTCAAGAAACAAGAAAGGCTCAAATACACAACCTAACCCTACACCCAAAGGAGCTGGAGAAAGAAGAGCAAAGAAAGCCTAAACCCAGCAGGAGAAGAGAAATCATAAGGATCAGAGCAGAAATCAATGAAATAGAAACCAAAAGAACAGTAGAACAGATCAACAAAAGTAGGAGCTGGTTCTTTGAAAGAATTAATAAGGTTGAAAAACCCCTGGCCAGACTTCTCAAAAAGAAAAGAGAAAGGACCCAAATTAATAAAATAGTGAATGAAAGAGGAGAAATCACAACCAACACCAAAGGAACACAAACAATTATGAGAACATATTATAAGCAACTATACGTCAGCAAATTAGACAATCTGGAATAGATGGATGCATTCCTAGAGACAGATGAACAATGAAAACTGAACCAGGAAGAAAGAGAAAGCCTGAACAGAACCATAACCAGTAAGGAGATTGAAGTAGTCATCAAAAATCTCCCAATAAACAAGAGCCCAGTGCCAGATATCTTCCTAAGGGGATTCTATCAAACATTTAAGAAGAATTAATACTTATTTTTCTAAACTGTTCCAAAAAATAGAAATGGAAGGAAGACTTCCAAACTCATTTTATGAGGCCACCATTACCTTGATCTCAAAACCAGACAAAGACCCCATCAGAAAAGAGAATTACAGACCAATATCCTTGATGAACATGGGTGCAAAAATTCTCACCAAAATACTAGCCAATAGGATCCAATAGTACATTAAAAGGATCATTCACCACAACCAAGTGGGAATCAGTCCTGAGCTGCAAGGTTGTCTCAATATCCGCAAATCAATTGGTGTGATATGATACATTAATAAAGGAAAGGACAAGAACTATATGATACTCTCAATAGATGCTGAAAAAGCATTTGACAAAGTACCGCATCCTTTCTTGATCAAAACTCTTCACCGTGTAGGGATAGAAGATACATAGTTCAGTATCATAAAAGTCATCTATGAGAAGCCCATGGTGAATATCATTCTCAATGAAGAAAAACTGAGAGCTCTCCCCCTAAGGTCAGGAACAGGCCAGGGCTGTCCACTATCACCACTGCTATCCAACATAGTACTAGAAGTCCTAGCCTGAGCAATCAGACAACAGAAAGAAATAAAAGGCATCCAAATCAGCAAAGAAGAAGTCAAACTCTCACTCTTTGCAGATGATATGATACTTAATGTGGAAAACCCAAAAGACTCCACTCCAAAACTGCTAGAACTTGTACAGGAATTCAGTAAAGTATCAGGATATAAAATCAATGCACAGAAATCAGTTGCATTTCTATACGCCAACAACAAGACAGGAGAAAGAGGAATAAAGGAGTTGATCTCATTTACAATCACACCCAAAACCATAAGATACCTAGGAATAAACCTAACCAAAGAGGCAAAGAATCTGGACTCAGAAAACTATAAAGTACTCATGAAAGTAATTGAGAAAGACACAAAGAAATGGAAAAATGTTCCATGCTCATGGATTGGAAGAACAAATGTTAAATGTTAAAATGTCTATTCTACCTAAAGCAATCTATACATTTAAAGCAATCCCTATCAAAATACTGTGAACATTTTTCAAGGAAATGGAACAAATAATCCTAAAATTTATATGGAACCAGAAAAGACCCCAAATAGCCAGAGGAATGTTGAAAAAGAAAACCAAAGTTGGTGGCATCACAATTCCAGATGTCAAGTTCTATTACAAAGCTGTAATCATCAAGACAGTATGGTACAGGCACAAAAACAGACACTCAGATCAATGGAATGAAATAGGCCAGAAATAGACCCTCAACTCTATGGTCAACTAATCTTCAACAAAGCAGAAAAGAATGGCCAATGGAAAAAAGTCTCTTCAACAAATGGTGTTGGGAAAGTTGGACAGCCACATGCAGAAGAATGAAAGCGGACCATTTCCTTATACTACACACAAAAACAGACTCAAAATGGGTGAAAGACATCAATGTGGATGGAATCTATCAGAATCCTTGAGGAGAACACAGGCAGCAACTTCTTGGACCTCAGCCACAGCAACTTCTTCCTAGAAACATCGCCAAAGGCAAGAGAAGAAAAAGCAAAAATGAACTATTGGGACTTTATCCCAATTGTTCACCCAAGGAACAATTAATCCAATCAAGAAATGTGCAGAAGAAATGAACAGACATTTCTGCAAAGAAGACATCCAGATGGCCAACAGACACATGAAAAAGTGCCACATCACTCAGAATCAGGGAAATACAAATCAAAACCTCAATGAGATACCACCTCACTTTGGTCAGAATGGCTAAAATTAACCAGTCAGGAAATGACAGATGTTGGCGAGGATGCGGAGAAAGGGGAACCCTCCTCCACTGTTGGTGGAAATGCAGGCTGGTGCAGCCACTCTGGAAAACAGAATGGAGGTTCCTTTAAATGTTGAAAATAGAGTTACTCTACGACCCAGCAATCACACTACTGGGTATTTACCCTAAAGATACAAATGTAGTGATCTGAAGGGGCACGTCACTCAAATGTTTATAGCAGCAATGTCCACAATAGCCAAACTGTGGGAAGAACCTAGATGTTCATCAACAGATGAATGGATCAAGAAGATATGGTATACATATACAATGGAATACTATGCAGCCATCAAAATTTAAAATCTTGCTATTTGCAATGACATGGATGGAACTAGAGTATTATGCTAAGCAAAATAAGTCAATCAGAGAAAGAGAACTATCATATGATCTCTCTGATATGAGGAATTTAAGAGGCAGGGTGGAGGATCATCAGGGGAAGGGAGGGAAAAATGAACCAAGATGGAACAGTGGACGGAGACAAACCGTAAAAGACTTTTAATCTTGGGAAACAAACTGAGGTTTGTTGGGGGGGGTGGGATGGGGTGGCTGGGTGGTGGACTTTGGGGAGGGCATGTGCTATGGTGAGTGCTGTGAAGTGTGTAAACCTGGGGATTCACAGACCTGTACTCCTGGGGCAAATAATACATTATATGTTAATAAAAACAAACAAATGGATAACAGAATGTGGTGTATGCATACGATGGAGTATTACTCAGCATTAGAAAGGATGGGACTTCTGGCACCTATTATAACATAACCAGTTACAAACAGACAAATACTGTATGATCCCATTGATATGAGATACCTAGCAGAGCCACGCTCACGGAAACAAAGTCGAATGATGCTTGCCAGAGGCTGGGGGAGTTGTTTGCTAGGGACAGAATTTCTGTTTGGCAAGTTAAAAGAATTTCAGAGATTAATTGCATGACAAGGTGAATATACTTAACACCACCAACTGTGCTTAGGATGATAAATCTTATGTTTTGTACATTGCACTACAATTTAGAAACAGATTCTTACAGGTTGCCACTGCAGCATAGTCTCAGGTTGGTTCTCTGGAATCAGGGGGCTAAGACAGAGTTTGCAGGCCGAGAGTCTTATTAGGGAAGGCAGAATGGCAAAAGCGGGATGGGAAGAGGGAGAAATGGAGTGATGCCATCCAATGAAACCTTGGTCATCCCAAGCGGGGCTGACCAGAATTAGCCTGCGTTGATCTCAAATGTCCAGGTCTTTATTCCCCCACCTTGAAGAGTCAAGAGGCAGGCTGCCCTGGGAAGGGTGTGTCATGAGTTCTTAGGTTCTCCACAGTTCCACATAGTGGAGACAAACCCTGAGGAAGCTCATAGTGGGGGCCCATTTGCCGATGGGGGGACCCTCCTTCTTTGAAGAAGCATCTCCATGTCCACCCTTCCTACTGTCTGGATCCAAGTGGTGATCATTGTCCCTCTTCTCCCTTCCCTATTCTCTGTGGGACTCATGATGAAATGACCAGACCCTAATCCCCTGGTAAACATGCTCTTCTCAGGTCAAGGGTGCTTCCCTTGTTCATTTACTGTCACACTTGAGCCAAAGAGCACCAGAAGGCACACTCCTGGCCAGCAGCCAGGCAATTAGCCACCACCCACAAGTCATGTGTGTCCTAATCTTGGGCCCCCTCTCCTTCCACCCTGAGTACATGAGGAGGGCACTTCCCCGGGCTCTGCCCTTGCGAGGGCTTTGCAGTCTGTCCAAGAGACTCTCTCTTAAGTGCTTCGGCCATTCCTTTTTGGCTTTGACCCACACACCTGGGTCAAAGCCAAATTTACAAGCTGACTCATCTCTAAATTAAGTTCAGGCTTTTTCATCCTCTCTCAGCTGTTCTTAAGGGAGCCTGATGACGGCCATTAGTGTGAGCTGAGGAGGGGCTCTGGTGCAGTTCACTCCCACCTTCTGGTCTTGCTTGTGCATTTCCCTGCATGTACCATTTCCGTCCTCGGAGCGACTGCTGCTGGGCCCATCCGGTCTCTGGCTTGGTGGGTCTGACAGCACCCAGCTCACGGTGGGGATTTCTGAAGGCTGGTCACTTGTTGTCCCATGGCCTGTTGCTCCGTTTCCACCAGAGCCCCGCTGCCGCAGACGGCGTGACTTCCACACGAGCGGGTGCATTATGACTCCCTCCCCGGACCTTGCCATCAGCTCCACACGGCACATTTTCCTGCAACCAATACTTCTAAGACCGTATCTGCCAGATTGTACGTGGTCTGAGGGCCCTTTGAGCCAGGCTGGGCTTGCTGCGGAGCCCTTTCCTGCTCTGGGCCCTACTTGGAGCTGGAAATCACTGGAACACCCAGTACATGGGCTAGAGCAGCATTTCTGAATGTAGATCTGTGGCCTCTAGACCTAAACAGTTGTCCAACATTTTATGATCTATTGTTCATGCTTGGGAATTGCAAGATGCAATGAGTTGGTTTTTACTTGGGTAGTGGTATGGAAGTGTGGGGTGTGTGGGATGTCTCGGTACACCCTGACCACTGGACCTTTAAAAAATTGTATTGATGTGGCAGACTTCTGAATCTTCGTAGGACTTTATTCCCCACCCATTGGGCTGCATATGCTTTCTTAAGGTCTCCCACGTACCAACCACTTCTCGCTTTTCTAGCTAGCTTCACATAATGTAATTATCAATGTTGTGCATCAGTATAAAGTTTTGTTGGATATTCAGAATGCCCAGATGGTCGTTGGTGGACAGGAGAATTAACATGGCCCTCTGGCAAAACTGTGTATGTATGTTGTTGCCTGGCCCGTGAGAATGGGAGCTACCTCTGATCATCTTTCTAATTGGAATAGAAAAAATGCATTTGCCAGGTCAGTATCAATGGCCACACTCTACAAACCTACGGCTGTACAAATCTGCTCTACAAACAATGCCATGTCAGGCATGGCAGGTGTCTGTGGGGGACTACTTGGTAGAGTTTGTGGTAACCTGCTGTCATCCTTCACAACCTCTTGGTTTCTGGAGGGACCAACTTGGAAAACTAAACAGAGAGGGTGAGGACCACGGCGCCTGCGTCCCTGAGATTCTTACATGTGGTGCTAATTTCTGTCATTCCCGTGGGATGCTATACTGCTTTTTATTTACTCTCTTGGCTGGCAGTGGAGAAAGGGAGTAGCACAGGAGGCTTCCCACATTGGTCTTCCTCATATAAGGGCTATGCAAAATAGAAAGTATGTCAATCCCAGTGACACACTTGAGAGCTAGAGGAGACCACCACGTGGGCCCATGGATCCGTGGACCCACTGCAAGCTGAACCTTGGCCAGGAGCCATTTGTCCTCTGACCACCATCTACCCCCACTCTCAAGAGAAGTCAGCCATGATGCCGACTATCAATGTCCCCTCAGATCTGGTGTCTAATAGTCCTTTAAATGATGGACTATCCCTCTGCCCCAGTGCACAGTTACCCAAGTGAATGACCACAGGTCACTTCGGAGAAGCACTGGGTAATCATTACCTCATTACACTTGCTGTGATATTGTAGGATTGTACCTAGTAGGAACTTGGCACTTTCTTTAGTCAATGGGTTCTGGCTCTGAAATCATTGTGCCCACCTGGCTTCTGGCAGGTGCGTGCTACCACTGGCCGCCATTGTCTTAGGATCCGATCATCCCCATTGCTCCCAGCGAGCCTAGCTCCATAAAAATCTTTTCTGAGAGCATTTCGGAGACCCATCGCCAAACCTTATAGTGATAATCATGGTTCCATCTTACCAGCTCCTTCCTTCTGATCTTGGAAAATTCTGTATCCTCTGCATAACGTGGATTCTTATGGAACACACCCATCTGGTGGACCTTGTGGCTGTACATACTGTATCTTCTCAAGTCCGCCATTTCTGCGTCTTTCTCCACCATCTGTAGCAGCAATTCCGGCATTTCCAATTGACTTTGGGGTCACCATCTCCTGGGGTCCTTGCCAGGGTGGTAAACCCTATCTCTTGGAAGAGTACTCCCAATTCAATAAGCTCTCCCCTCTGCAACCTTGCATCCTGGCTCCCGTGACCAAGTGCCCATGGTCTCCCGTCCCAGGAGCCCATGCCTCCCGCCCAGCTGTGCTGGCTAGATCTTGCAGCATTTTGGGGGGATAGACCCTTTCTTCCATTAACAGTGTCAGCATGTCCTCGACAGGATTATGCTATAACCAGCTACTGGCCTAGTTGACAAGCAGGTTCTTGGGGGCAGATCCTGGGATGGGAAGGCCCATGTTGTGTAGTAGGGTCGGACTTGTATCATCAAACAAGGAGGGCGTGACTTTTCTCAATAAGGAGGGTTGGGCACCTCTGCAGGCTCAGATGTTCTAGATATTTGGGTCACCTGTGTGTGTGTCAGGATCCTGTTTTTGCCTTCGGGATACTGACCTCGACATAACAGACCAGGCATGGTAACCTCTTCTGGAGCTCAGCCCTGACATCGAGTCATAAGCCTGGTCCTCAGCTTTTCTTTCCGTGCCTCTTGCTGTGGGACATGAGGACCTATTTGTAAGCTACTAAGGAGGTCCCACGGCTTTCACATATGGCTTTTAATTGCCTATTAATCACCCACAGCTTTTTGCTGTCTTTTCCTAGGATATCAGTGGCACTTGGCAATAATTATCTAATATTTTTTCTCTTCCCTTCCACAGATAAGAGCTATAAATTTTCGGACACTGAAGAATGAACTACAGAAGGCATATTCTAGGGGTCACTCTTGGAACGAGAGTGGAATGAGGGTTCCTTGTTTCATGGCTTTTAGTTTATGTACGTTTTATGCACATGATTAAAAGATTCAGGTCATGTCACTGCTTTGCTCAAAACCATCCAGAGCCAAATTGGGCTCTAGGCATGCTTCTGCCTCAGGACCTTTGCACTTGCTGTCTCCTTTGCCTAGACTGCTTTCCCTCAGATATTTTCAGGCTCTCTCTGCCTATTCCTTCAGATATTTACTAAAAATGTGTCCTCTTTCGTGGGAACTTCCTTAGCCAGCTCCCCACCCCCAACACTTACCCACTCCCTTCCCTTCTCTCCTGAGCCTCTCCTTTGTACTTGTCACCACTTCATATATGACATCCTTTGTCTGACAGTGTCTTGTTTGTCTGACTTCCCTCTCTAAATGTAACCTCCACAAGGACAGAGATTTTTGCTCCCCCAAGTGCTTCCCCCACAAGTGCTTCATCCTCAACACCTACAACAGGGCCTGGCACATAGCAGGTGCTCAGAAAAAGTCATCAAATTAATAATCTGAAGGTAGATCGTGAAACTCCTGAAAATTCTGGACAGGTTAAGTAAAACCACTTTCTTTTTTTTTTTTAATTTCTTTAAAAAAATTAACATGTAGTATATTATTTATTTCAGGGGCACATCTCTATAATCCATCAGTCTTACACAATTCACAGCACTCACCATAGCACACGCCCTCCCCCATGTCCATCACCTGGCCACCCCATCCCTTCTACCCCCTCCCCTCCAGCAACCCTCGATTTGTTTCCTGAGATTAAGAGTCTCTTATGGTTTGTCTCCCTCTGTGGTTTCATCTTGTTTCATTTTTCCCTCCCTGCCCCTATGACACTCTGTCTTGTTTCTCAAACTCCTTTCTTTCTTTAAACAAGAAATCTTTTGTTGAGATAAAGCTCACGTAATGTAAATAACCCCTTGAGAAGGGTACAAATTCCGTTGCATTTTGGAAATCCACGATGCTGTACAACCATCCGCTCTCTTTTTTACAAAACATTTTCGTCACCCCAAAAAGAGACCCTGTCTCCAGTAAGCAGTCCCTCCCGTCCCCCCTTCCCCGAGCCCCTGTTGCCACACGAGTGCTTTATGTGTCTATGGACCCGCTTATTTTATTTCATAGAAATGGGATCACATAATATACGGTTCTCTTGTGTCTGACTTCTTCCTTAATGCCATGTGTTTAAGAGTCACGGACACTGTGGCATAGATCAGGGCCTCATTCCTTTTGGCGGCTGAAGGATACTCCGCTCCCCATCTGACGCCATCTCCTTCCCCCACCATGGATGGACACGTGGGTGCTTTGCTCCTTTCAGCTCCCGTGAACAATGTTCCTACGAACATTCATGTCCAAGTATTTCCCTGCACACCTGTTTCCCAATTTTTGCCGGGGGGACTCCTCGTTACTGATGTCATGAACCCACACCAGCTGTTTCACCTCATTTCAGGAGGGCTTAGGCTTCTGCATTTGATGAATGTGGAGAGATCTGGGATCCGGCTCAGATGCCAGCTCTGCCTCTTAGCACCTGCTTTCCGAGCCCCGGCTTCTTCGTGTGTACAATGGGAATATGAAAGCTGGGATTAAGGTTCCCATATATACAAAACACGTGTGTATCACTTCCCATTACTGGATTTCGTGCTCTGGGATTGTGATGTCAGAGATCACCATCTCATAAAAACATCCTTGATCTGGTGGTTAGCCCGTCCTGGGGACCAACGCCCTAACGGGCACTCGCAAAGAATGCCTGGGCCCTACGCCCTCATCTCGTGGCAGCTGGAAGCTGCGACAGCTCCGGGAAGCAGGGAGAGCCAGCCCGAGTGGGTAAGGGTCAGTGAGGCCCAGACTTGCTGTTATTGCACATTATGGACACCAGAGGGCGCTGTCAGAACACTTTTTTTTGTTTGTTGGTTTGGTTTTTGTTTTTTGTTTTTTAAAAAGCTGTGCGTTCCTGCTCCAGCCAGGGCCTGTTTGGTTGGGAGCGTGGTCTTGAGAAGCAACTGCAGAAAACCACTGCCTCTGCTTGAGGTGTGCCCGCGGGAAGTGGCAGGGACCCGAACGTGCCGGTGCATCTGGGCTCGTTTGCCCAGAATCAGGCGGACGGGACAGAATCTCTCCATTTACTCAAGGCCTAGTAGTGCTCACCCTCACCCCTCAGTCCTTAACGCAGACCTGCTGTTCTAACTCACCAGCTTTCTCTCCGTTTGCATGGTCGGCAGGCACATTTTTCTTAAAGGAGGTCCTTCCAAGACATATCTTACAACACCATGGGTTAAGGCCCCCTTCGTGTCCATGTAAAAACCAAGTCACCACCTTGCTCTGCATTCAGACGGAGCATCTTCGGGGGTGGGGATGTTCCCAGCAGGATGCAGGGAGGCTCTGGGGTGCCTCAGGACAAGTCATCCAGGATTAGGTGCTTGCAGGCTCGGTACAGGGGACCTTGACCTTGACCCTGTCTGTTCAAGGTGGAAGGAATGGCTGCCCATCCTCCTCCTCTTCCTCCAGTGTGGTGCCCAGTCAAGGGTGGGTCCCTGGTCTCAGAATCCACACGAGACCGGGCTCTGACACCCTGAGGTTCTAGATGGTGCCACGTGCCCCGTCTAGTGTATGCTGTCTGATGTCACTTGGCCTGAAGAGGCCCCGGCCAGTGTATGAGTTCAGTCATGGCCTGTGTTCCCAGTGGCAGATTTCCCCAATTCTGGGACACCTGGGTGGCTCAGTCAATTAAGCATCTGGTCATGGGGTCCTCAGGTCCTGGGATCCAGCCCCATATGGCGCTCCCTGTTCAGTGAGAAGCCTGCTTCTCTCTCTCTCTCTGCTCTCTTTCTCTCTCAAATGAATAAACAAAATCTATTTAAAGCAAAAAAAGATTTCGCCAATTCCGCATCCCCTATTGACGTCATAGCCACAAAGCCTTTATGTTTCTCCCTCCACTTCCGTGTCCTGCTCCCAGAGCTTTGGGAAGGTGGCAGGGACCGTGGGCAGAAATTACTTGGCCCAGGTTTTGCGAAAGATAAATTTTAAGAAACACACCCAAGGCACTTAAGCCAGGTCTCGAAACCAGGACAGTATTTCCAACCGGACCCCTCGCAGGAGCCAGAGAAGAATCAAGGTCCCTTTCAGAAAGGTTTGCACAGGACTGGCTTGGAGTCAGACGCAGCATTAGAATTTGACGTTGGATGGGGCCAAGCGTTTGATTCAGTGAGGGTTACGTGATTCCACAGGGACCGTTCCGTGATTCTAGAATATTATGGCTAGGAAGTTACCAGGTCCACATCCCCATATTTTCTAGAGTAGTAAATGGGGGCCCAATTGAGGTGCTGCCCCCTTTTTCATGGACTGAACTGTGCCCCCGACACGCGTGTGCTGAAGTCCTGACCCCTGGAATATGACTGTATTTCGGGATACGGTTTCTAAAGCAGTAACCAGATTACAGGGAGGTCGTTATGTGCGTCCCAGTCGAAGACGACTCATGTCCTTGTAAGAAGAGGGGGTTGGGCACAGACACGCACACAGAGGGACGGCCATGTGGGGACATGGGGAGAAGGCAGCTGCCTGCACGCCGGGGAGAGACACCTCAGAGGAGACCAGCCCTGCCCGCAGCTTGATCTCAAACCCAGACCGTCTCCAGAGCCTGCAGCTGGTGGCAGACGGTCACTGGGAGGCGGCCCAGCTTATGCTTTTCAAATTTTGAGTTTCAAGTGTCCAGTTTTCCGGCAGGCGCTGGGGATTCGGAGCTGGGGGACTGAGGGGGTCCCTGCAAGGTTGGGGTAAATGTGCGTGCCGGGGCTGGGGCACGAGCCCGAGGACCCTGGACCGCCAGGGCAGGCTCCCAAGGGATGGGAATGGCCGCCGGAAGGAGGGGTGGAGGCGGCTGCGGACTGAGCAGGCGTCATCAGCCACCTGGGGGGTCCCTGGGCTCCTTCTGCCGAGGGCGTGGAAGACGCACAGACAAGCCTGGAGGCCGGCGGCCGGTTAGGAGGCTGACGGCACCGTCCACATGGGAGCCCAAGCCGGGATGCTGATGGAAAGCTGGAGAGCTGACCCACTTCCCGGCCGCTTTGCGAGTACTGCAGACCTGATGGGTGTCAGTGACAGCAACGTCTGGAGGCTAGAAGGTCAAAAGTGAGCGTAGGAGGGCCAGCTCCCTCTGAGGCTCCCGGAGATGCCTGCTCCTTGCCTCGTCCCAGCTTCCGGCTGTGGCTGGCCATCTGGTCAATGCTGGGCTTGCCGATGCTTCGCCGCCGTCCCTGTCTCCACTGACCCACGGTGTCCCCGTGCGTTTCTCTTACCCTCTCTCAATCAGGACGGCCGTCATACTGGACTCAGGAGTTGTCCTCGTCTGCTAGGACCTCATCTGGATTTCCATCTTCCTCACATCGGCAAAGACCCTGTTTCCAAATCTTGTCACCTTCCCAGGCACAGGGGTTCGGTTTCAGTCTATCTCTTTGGTGGACACAATCCATCTCACAAGAGCTAATGAGAAAAAGGGGGAGTTACAGGTGACTGGGTAGGAGAATGGGGGTGCCGGCTGCTGAGATGGGGAGGCACGGTGGGGATGGCTGTGGGGGACGTGGGGACATCCGTTTGGGACGTGCTGCGTCTGAGCAGATGGTCCACGGAGCACCTGGGAGAAAACGTCCAGGAGGCAGATCCATGGTCTGGAGTGCAGGGGACACAGGCAGGGACATGCCTCCAGACAGGAGTGGGGCAAGACGAGTCAGTGAGTGAGAAAAGCCTTGGGAATGAAGACACGTAGGATGGGCAGACGTAGAGCATCTCACAAGACCGAGGAGCAAGGACAAAGGTAGCAGGAGGCACTCAGAGGGCTGTGCGTCCTGCAAGCCAAGGGGGGGGACATGTCAAACGCGACTGAGGGAAGGGACACACGGAGCAGCAGCAGTCCCTCGGGGACGCGGACTTTCCCGTGGGGTGTCCACGGCTTGTCTCTGCGAAAGCAGTTGCAGCGGGTGGACGGGAGCCGGACTCCGCATGAGAGAGCGCGAGGGAGTGCAGGCTCCGTGTTAGGATGGAGACAACAGAGCAGGGGAGGCCCCGGGGAAAGGAGAGAGTCACTGCTATGGAATCCGAATGGGAGAGAGCGTAGACAGAAGAGCTGGGCTCCTGCCGCCAGGGGGCGACCGGCACCCGCCCGCCCAAGGCATCTCCATCGAAAGGTGAGGAATTTAACAATCTACAGAAATGTCAGGTTCTCCCCGTGTAACTTTCCCAGAGCAGCAGAAGTCCGGTAAATAAACAAATCTGTGTGGTTGAGCTCCCGCCTCAAATGCATTATACAGACGGTTTCCTATGGGAAAACTGCTCAAAGCTCGTCTCTGTTCAGAGACGCCGTGACCAGAAGATGGGACCCTTACGCTGGGGCGTGGGTGGCGAGGCTGGGAAAGGAGAGACGTTTAGGATAACGCAGAAAGAGACTCTCGGAGGGGCAGACCACGCAGACAGAACACTGTCCCCCTTCTCTGGTGAAATGTAAGGGTCTGGACACATTTTTTGAATCCCAAGAAGACAGCTGTCCTCCCCCGACCCTTGGGAAGCTACAGAAGGAAGAAGGAAGTTTATACGTTCTGGAATCTAACATAAAAACGACAAGAAACACTTTAGGAGTCAAAGGGTGGTTGAGGTCTACCGTGGGGGAGAAGTACCACAGAGGTTAGTTTGGGGTAGAACTCTTCCTTAATTTTTATTTTTATTTTAATCGCAGTATAGGCAGCACGTTCGTTCCAGGTGTAGGACGTAGTGACTCAACAAGTCGGTACGTCACGCTCTGCTTCCCTAAATGTGGCTGCCGTCTGTCACCACGCAACGCCACACGGCACAGTGCCAGTGACCACACGGCCCGTGCTGTACCCGTGCTCCCCGTGACTGACTCGTCCCATACCTGGAAGCCTGTGTCTCCCGCTCCCCTTCAACCACCGTGTCCCCACCACCGCCCCCCGGCAACCACCACGTTGTTCTCGGAACTTATGGGTCAGTTTCTGCTTTTTCTTTGTTTATTCAATTGTTTTATTTTGTCTTAAGATTTTATTTATTTGTTTATTTATTTATGGAGCAAGTGGGGAAGGGGCAGAGGGAGAGGGAGCAAGAGGGAATCCCAAGCAGACGCCACACTCAGTGCAGAGCCCAGGGTGGGGCTCGATCTCACGACCCTGAGGTCATGACCTGAGTCGGAATTGAGAGCTGGAAGCTCCACCGAGGGCACCACCCAGCCGCCCTTGTTTGCTTTGTTTTTCAGATTCCACCTGCGAGCATGGAATTTGCATTTCCATTTGTATTTGTCTCTCCTTGTCTGACTCGGTTGACTTAGCATAACAGGCTCTAAATCCACCCGTGTTACTGAAAACATCAAGATCTCATTGTTTTTTTACAACTGAATAATGGGGTGGAGCTTTGCTGTGTCCTTTCTGTCTCCCGCGTTGCTTTGGGCATATTGCTCACCCACCCAGGAGCCACTGCAGGGCCAGCTGTCCCCCAGATGATGACCGGAATGGTGCTCTTGGGATGAAGGTGACAAAGCCACCTAATATTAGCCTGTGACCTCAAGTGACCTTTTAGAACAGAGACCCCCAGCTTTATCTCCTGTTGCGGACTTGGAACGATCCTGGACTGTCCAATGAGAGAGAAAGAAAGTTCCATGTGTTAAGTCATTTATTATACATTTGGAGTCTATTTGTTACACAGCTAAGCATTTGCAAACTACCACAAGACTCCAAAGCATTAACCAAAATTAAGAACTTCTATTTAACAAAGGGCCCATAGACAGAGTTAATGGTTGGGGGACCGTTTGAAAAAGATGTTCGTGGCATCCAACACTAGCCAGGGAGTAACCGCAACCCTAAATGAGAAATCCCAATAAAATAACCAAACACCACCACCACCACCCGTTCCCCCATCCCTCTAAGAAGCTGGCGAAGGATAAGAACGCATTGAGGTCGAAGTCCCAAGAGTTCAAATGAACGTGAAGAGACGGTCAACGTCACTGGTGACCAGAGAGAGTCGAAGGACAAGGTGAAGAGGAGACAACCCTCATCCCAATCCCAAGCAGCCAGCTCAGAGACGTAGACAAGGCCAGCGCGGGTGAGACAGGAGGACACAGAGCTGCCACGTGTCCTCTGCTGGGGGAGCACCTGGCGGGTTGGATGGAAGTAAGGAAGCGCCGTCTTCCCCAGCTGGCGATCCCGCTGGAACTCTAACGTGGGACCGTACAGGAATCGTAAGACCACTGTGAGCGGCAGCAGGAGCTGCGATGATTAAAGACGGAACCGCAAGGGGATACCTGTGCTGCACAGACGAGGTCAACCAGCTGTCAGTGGCGTTGAGTGAAATAAAACAAGAAACAGAATGAGACACACAGCACCATAACTGGGGCTCCTGGCACACACAGAAAGTGTTACGCATGCGCGCGCGCACACACACACACACACACACACACGTAGAGTAAACCCACCAGAATGGGTGTTTCTGGTCTGGGTGCTGGAGGGTGTGGATGGGCAGATGGAGAGGGGGTCTGCGGGCGTCGTACGACTCACAGGGATTGAGGATAAGCCAACTCTCTGCACCCAGTGTTCAAAGGGAGAAAACCCGTCTCTCTTGGGAGACTATTATCTGCAGGGTCTGATCTCCGTCACCTGGGCCTTCACCCAATGCTGTGGAGCAAAGAGTTCATTTTACCCTCTGATTCCGTGATTCAGTGGAGATTTCGACAATTGAGGCTTAATTAACTCCTATTTAATTGAAGTCATCTTTGCGGTCACGGTGTTCGCACGCAGGACAATTCTGCGTGGCCTCTGGGGCTTCATTACAAGGTCCGGCTTCCGACTCTGCTATGAACAGCCCCGAGCCAGGGTAGTCAAACAGACCTTCAGGCTGTCGCGGCTTTATGGTGGGAATCGGTGTCTCCCACTGCCGGAAAGACGGGCCCCTGGGAAGGAAGGATGTTTGAAGATGGCACAGAGAAGGGGACCCCACAGAGCAGGCAGGTTTGGGGCAGGGGCGATGACTCTTCTGGGGGGCAAAGGTGACCAGCGCAAGGCACAGCCAGCGTCACAGACAGTCACAGACAGCTGTCGGCCTCTCCTGGGCGGGAAAGTCTCATTCAGTGGGAAGTGGTTCTTTTTCCTTCTCTTTCCTAAGCTCAGATAAGCTACTTGGTAAACGTTGCCTTCAGACCCATACTGATTTCAAAACAACAATCCCAGTTGGGGATCAGCCCAGGGTAAGGGAAGGAAGTATTTGTAATTCAGGACAAACTCAAGGACACCAAATCATCCGATATGAATATCACACAGAAGCCCTTAAAGATGAGCTCGTCAAAAAATCCAGGGCTAAATTAGCCAGGATCTTGGATTGTTTTCCTGGCAGTGGAGGCTGGGACGTCAGGAGTCCCCGTGAAGCTCGGGGCACGGGGCCCGCTGGGGATCCCGTGTGCGTGCACGGAAGCAGTGGCTGCTGCCGGCATCTATGCGGACGGCTTCCTGCTCCGGGCGTGCAGGCCCCCCGGGACAGCCAGCTCTGAGGTCCTGCTGCTGTGCGTGCATCTCCCTGCCCACCTGTGTCCCCGGGGTGCCCACAGTCAAACGGTTTTGTGGTTTTACCGGAATACTGTTCGGCCGTTAAAAAGGGTGGAGACCTGATCCGTGCCACAGCATGGATGATGAGGGACGCGTTAGGCGCCTCGAGGAAGCCAGACCCAAATGTCACTTATTGTACGTGGAATGTCCAGAACGCGTCGATCCACAGAGAAAGAAAGCAGATGATAGGGGTGCCTGGGGGGCTCAGCTGGTTAAGCGATGGCCTTCTGCTCGGATCATGATCCTGGAGTCCCGGGATCGAGCCCCGCGTTGGGCTCCCTGCTCGGCGGGGAGTCTGCTTCTCCCTCTGACCTTCTCCTCTCACGCTCTCTGTGTCTCTCTCTCTCAAATAAATAAAATCTTAAAAAAAAAAAAAAAAAAAAAAGAAAGCAGATGGCAGGTTGTCGGGACGGGTGGGGGGCGTGGGGGAGGGGGCGGATAATAGGGAATGACTGCTTAGTGGGTATGGGGTTGACTTTTGGAGTGATGGGCATGTCCTGGAAGAAGTGAGCGGTGCGGCTAACACTGTGAACGCACTAAATGTCACTAAGGGCAAATTCTGTTGTGTGTATTTTACCAGAATTAATGGGGAGGGGGCGAAATGAACAGAGGCGCTGATGGTACCCTCCTTCCCAGGCTGCCTGCGCTCTGCTATCTTGGGCTCCTCTCAGGGCTGGGGGAAGGCGGGGGTGTGCCTCGAAGACAATCAGGACTGGAGGCTCAGGATGGGCCCCCTCCAATGTACCTACGAGTCCCCCCAGGAGCCACCCCGCCTTGCGCTCCTGATGGCCCCCCAGCTTCCTATCGGCATCTCCGGGAGTGACAGAGACACCCCCCCCCGCTGCTTTCACACCTTCTTTGCATTTGGGGGCCCCACGTCTGAAACACCCCGACTTCTGGCAGAGAGCTGCTGCCGGCATCTATGCGGAGGCAGAAACAGAACCGGATGGGGACAGTAGGTGGCCTCTGGAGGGTACGCCCCCTCGTGGATGCTTCTCCGATGGGTGGTTTCACCAGGAGTTCTTCACATCTCAGATTTGGGGGACGTACATGCGTCCCTCTGACCGCGGCCACCTCCCTCCCGACTCCGCACGCATCTCAGGGGGACGTGGAGCCCCTCGGGGCAAAGGGCTGAAGAGGGAGAGGGCTCGGGCTGCAGCAGGGCCGGGTCATCCTTGGGGCCGTGTCCACAGGTGGCTCTCCCTCTTCTGCTGAATCACCCCAGGCTCCGGCACAGCCGCCGCCCTGTAAAGGGACTCCTAGTACTCACCGCACCACCGACTTCACGACTGACTGCAGTAGCACTGGCTAGAGCGAGGCGGACCATCCTGGGGGAGAGAACGCGGGCGCTCGGGCCGCCCCTCTGTGCCCCCGGCTGTCGGCTGGGGTCCAGGGCCCCCCAGCTGCACTCTCTCTCCTTCCCCGTCCACGGAGTGGAGGCTCTGCACACGTCACCCCCACTCTGTGCGCACCCCTGGCCCCCTCTCTCTGTCTTCAGCTCCTCTTTGGACTCGTGATTTCCAAGCCTTTTTGCAAAGCATCTTGCTTCAATGGATACATGGTATTTTTAATGGCGGGTCTCCCCTGGACTTCCTTTTCTTTATTACCTCCTTTTGTTCCTCTGTGTTTAGAAGAAAATCCCCAGGATCGTCTCAGCTGGAGCAACCCGTGATCCCACATCCCTGGTTTGAAGACTCCTTTAGACCCATCAGGTGCAGCAGCCTGGCAGGCCCGGGGGCCCCAAGGACCAAGACAAACTGGTTGCAACCCTCAGGGCTTCGAGTCTAGTGAGTAAAGTTCTTGGTGTAATAATAATAATGATAAAAGTCGAGTGACGTCTTGTACGTGCCCGGCAGTGTCTTCACGAATGAACGAATGAGTGAGTGAACGAATGAGTGAAATTCTCTAACAACTCTCCGACGCTTGGACTGTTTGATACAGGAGGAACCCGAGGCCCGGAGCCTGGCGGTAACTTTCCCCAGTTCACACAGGAAGTGGTGGGGCCAGGATCTGCCCCGGGTGACCTTGACCGCCATGTTAGACCAACCCCCATGGGGACGTCTCCAATCCTGGCCAGAGGGCTCCGGGCCAAACGGAAGGTCAGGGTCTCAGGCTCACAGACCTGTTTCCTCAGACCTTCTCTGGGGACACCCGTGGACATTCCTCCAGGCTCTGGGGACACCCGTGGACATTCCTCCAGGCTCTGGGGACACCCGTGGACATTCCTCCAGGCTCTGGGGACACCTGTGGACATTCCTCCAGGCTCTGGGGACACCTGTGGACATTCCTCCAGGCTTGCCTCCAACTGCCGCCCCACCGGTGCTCACCAGTTCGCTCCAAGGGCCTTTCTGTGGATCTCAACTGGGTAAAGACATGGAAAGGCCTTTCGGAGAAAAAGCCGAATGACTACTTCACAATCCACACCATGATGTTGTCACATGATCCTGTGATCTTGGAAGATGAGTATTGATTTGATAAACTTGACAAAGAGACTGAAACAATGTGGCAGGGGCCCAGATGACCTTGAGCTTCTCCAGGGGACGTCTCCGTGCCTTCTCTGTTGTGACAGTCTCCTCGGGGTTTACACTTAGACCTTGGGATGAAGATAACGACGCACCCTGGGTCCCAATTCAGGCACCAACGCCTTTTACCTGACCAGGAGTCAAACTGTTACTTTGCCTCCAAAATGGGAGATTTCAATGATACCTAAACTCATTACGTTTTGGTGAGAAAGCTCCCCCCATTAAAAAGCTTTAATGATTAGACAAACACGAGAGAGCCTGGACATACCGTTTCTGGTTATATTATTTCATTACACTAGGGGGGAGCGTACATCAAATCTGGTGCCCTCCCCGCCCCCAAAGGGAGTGGTGGGATCCCATGATCCATGTGCTCATTCTGCGATGCCGTCATCAGTAGAAACCACATTTCTAACCAAATGGCACCAGTGGTCCTGAGCCTGCTGGGTCTCTGAGCCCCCCGAGCGGAACGTGGAAGGACTGCTGGTGCCACACCATTCAAGGCATTGTCCTGTGTGGTAAAAACCGCACCGTGTGTGCGCTGACATCGGGACTGGCCACAGTGTTAATGACCGCAATGACCCTGAATTGTATCCAACAGAGGCATTAGGAGAGAAGAGTCCTAGTAAAGGCAGAATGCCCAAGGGCAAAACAAAGAAGGTGTATCAGCTGACGTCTGTCTGTCCAGCTGCGGGGGGACCACAGAACACACCTAATCCCACGGAGGAATTGGGCATCCAGGTGGGCATAGCTGGACTGCCCAGGGTGGGCGGCTTCATTAGGAAGGTGGCATGTCCCCAACATCACACTCAGACCCCTCCCCCCATCAACCATGTCCCCGTCGTGGCTTTCTGTAATTCTGTGGCTCCCATTGCCACCCCAGCCCCAAATTCAGACTGTTCTTTGATGTCCTGTCTGCAACATCAAATTACAGAATCATTGATCTGCTCCTACCGTCCTCTCTCTCGAACGATCCATCACTTAGGCATTTGTCAGGTAGGAGATGAGGCTGGCCAGACGCTGGACCGGCTGAAGTTATTGGAAAATGATGCTTGAGGATTAAAAAAAAAGAAATTCTTTGTGTTTTTTAGTTGCATCTAACCCAAATGTTGCCAAGGTGGAGGCTCGGACTTTTTCTTTAACACAGAAGTTAAGCACTGATTAATTAATGAATTCTATAAGTATTTACTGAGCACCTACTGTGCGCTGATACTTTGCCAAGTGCTGGGAACGCTGCAGGGAACAAAGCAGACAGGCCCCGCCCGGAAGCAGACAATAGATGATGCCAGTAAAGACGGTTATGCTAAGTGCTGTGGAGGTGAAGGACCGGTGGGTGGGAGGGAGGCCCAGTGAGTGAGCGCGCCAGGATACAGGGACACTGAGCCTTCCGTACAGGGTGGGGTGGGGGTCGGCCAGAGGAGTTTGAGCTCTGTCTTTGTTGCTGCAGCCCCTGTTCTGGACTGGATTATCCTCCCCCCAAATCCACAGGTTGAAGTCCTAGCCCCCAGTGGAACTGCATTTGCAGATACGGACTTTAAATAGAGAAGTTAGATGAAGTGAGCCGTACGAGGGGCTGATCTGATGGGACGGGGGTCCTTATAAGAAGAGGAGGAGACACGGGGGGGGGGTACACGCACAGAGGGAAGGCAGTGTGAGGACACAGAGAGGGGACAGCCGTCTGCAAGGCAAGGAGAGAGGCGTCTGGAGAAACCAACCCTGCCCGCACCTTGATCTGGGACTCCCAGCCTCAGGAGTTTGAGAAAATTCATTTCTGTTGCTTAAGCCCGCACCCCGCTCCCCCGCGCCAATCCGGGGCACGTTGTCGGGGCAGCCCACGGACCACTGGAGCCACTCACAGCCTGGGGTACATGCAGGGGACGGGCAAGTGTCTCAGCACGACACGTGTTGTCACAAATGGCCTCTCTGCGGGCCAGCTGCATTGTAAACCCCCAATTGGTGCACCTGCTGGGTTCACATGGACCGTTCACAGGCAGGAAAACATTTTAGAAACGGGTTTCGTTTGGCTTGGTTTACTCTTAAAACGATGCCACGGTGTGCTGGAGAGGATTCTAGAAATCCCAGGAAGCCCAAGATCCTCGCAAAGCAAAGCTCTGGCCAGGGGACTCTGAACGAGTCACTTAAACTCTAGGGGTTCCTTTGTTCTCCGCTAATGTGAGTGTGAAGCCACCAACGTGGTACAGTTCAGCGTGACCTGATTAATTCCCCGGCTCACCACGAGGTTTCTTTTTCTCGTGTTGCAGATTGCGTCGGGGACATCCGGTGGCCAGCCTCTCCTGGGGAGGAGCCCCTGCGCGTCCTCCGGGACACGCTCTCAGGCTTTGCGGTTTGGATGGGTCCCCGCTGAATCCCTTTGAGCCAGGAGCTTCTGTTGACGCTGATGAACCCCCGACAGTGTGTTGTGATACTGTGTCTAAAAAGAAATACATTATTTTGGTCTTTTGTCCCTGGCTCCTGGCCAGGGCTCCTAATACCCTTTTAATTTCCTAACTGATAAGAACAATGGGAGCTTCTTCCGTGATAATGTTGGGTTTCTGCGCTCCTGAAACAGCTCTGCAGCGATTAAAGGGAGCATCTTTGTGATGCGGAACAAGCCCCTTTTATCTTAATGAGGCGGCTTTGGGGAAGCACCTGAAGATAGGGGGCTGATTGCCAGAGGAGCCCAACGTGTAATTAGAGAGTTGGGACTCTTAGCACCCCCTTCCCCCCACCCCACCTCTGGGCCAGGGAGAGGAGCTGGAGACTGACTTGATTGCCAAGGGCAATGACTTAATCAGTGCTGCTCACCCAGTAATGCCTCCATCAAAACCGTTCCCCGAAGGGTTTCAGAGAGTGCAGGATGGTGAACAGCCCTCCCTGCGATTTTAGCCCGAGGGTGGCCCGTCCCAGCCCCACGGGGACAGAAGTTCCTGCACTCAGGACCCTCGGGACCTCACCTTCTGCCTTTCTCCAAGTGGCTGTTCATTTGTGTCTTTCAACTACCTCGTGGAGGGGCGCCTGGGTGGCTCCGTCAGTTCCCGTCTGGCTTTGGCTCGGGTCATCGGGTCAGGGCCCTGGGCTCGAGCCCCAGGTCAGGCTTCCCGCTTGGTGGGGAGTGCGCTCCTCCCTCCCCCATTCCTGTGCTCTCACTCAAATAAACATGTTCTTAAGAAAACAAAATGTCTTTTGTAATCAATTGGTAACAACGAAGAAACGGTTTTCTTGGATTCTGTGAGCTGTTCTAGCAAATTTTTAAACCTGAGGAGGGGGTTGTGGCTGGGACTAGTGACTGGTGTCTCTGGGTGAGGGCAGGGGTCTGCTGGGGTGGGGGGGGGATGGAGTCTTGTGGGATGGAGCCCTTAACCTTGGGGTTCTGTGCTGACCCTGGGCAGTTCGTGCCAGAACTGAGTTATACTGTCGGACATCCAGTGGTGGTCTGCCAAGAACGGGAGAACGGCTTGCTGTAGAAAAGCCCGCACATCTGTTGTCAGAGGGCTTCTGAGTAGAAGAAACCGCTTTCCTTCCGTGGGTTTGGAGCGGACGCTCCCCTTGCACTGCGGCCACGGCTCCACTAGAGGTCGCGAGAGAGCACTAGCCGCCGGTGCAGGCGCCACCTTTCCCAACAGGGCTACTAAGTAGCTGTTGGAACTTAGAGAGTCACTTCAACAGCTTGGAAGTTGGATTTAGAGTTGAATGTATAGGTGCAGAGGCACGGCTGAAAAATAAAGCGGGGGAGATCCTTGGCACCCGGGAGCAATGGTGCTCCCGCGTTAGCACAGCTGGTTCGAATCACCTGGAAGGCTTGTTAAAACACAGGACTCTGGCCCCACCCCCTGGGGGTTTATGGCTCAGGAGATCTGGGGTGGGACCTGAAAACTGGCATTTCTATCAGGTTCCCTGGGGATGCTGCAGCGGTGACCCTGGGGTCACACGTTGAGAACCTCCGTGCTGGCCTTGGTCCCCACATGTCCTTAATATCCATGGAGATGGCCCCAGATCCAAGATGGGGAGGGAATGATGGAGAGCTCTTGTGGGATCTCTCCATTATCACGGGCAAGGTCGGAGAAGGCAGACGGAGCGAGGGGGACATCCTTGCCCTGCCTTTTGTTTGGGGCATGGGAGTTTCATCTCAGGACTGTGCTTTGAGACCGGGGCACATGACCCTCCCACACTGGACTCCACCGTCATGTCTGGTCTGAATCCTGTTTGCTGCCGGGGCAGAGACAAGGGAACTGGAGAGAGAGAAGCTGGTGCTGGGTACAGGGTGCCGGGGGGAGGCTACCTGTGTGCCCACCGCTCGGCGGGGCGGGAGTTCACGCTGGGTAGAGTCACGCTGGAACTTGGCAGAAGATTTTGTTGAAAATCATTCTCTGAAACATAGATAGCACCACCACGGAAAGTGTGGGTGAGGAGAGAGGAACCCTGAGGGAGGACTCCTGGGGAACAGGCGGGGGGGGGGTGACAGAAAGAGAGAGAGCAAGAGCAGGGAAGGGGGAGAGAGACAGACAAGAGGAGAGAAAGAGAGAGAGAGAGCAGGGGAGGGAGGGAGAGAGAGGGAGAGAGAAGACGCGCAGTCACTAGAGACGGTGCTGGGCAGCAGGAGGGGTGACAGGAACAGCTCTTTAAGGCATTTGAACAGAATATGAAATTACAGTCGTAAAATGAACAAGATTGAATCTTAAAAACCAGATGAAGCTCTTCCCCTGTCACATAGATACCTTACAGAGTCACACTGTCGTTACAGGACTCGAGCCGGTCAGGGGACCCTGACACGGTTTTTGGGAAAATGAAACCTTTTCATGTTCATCCCCCAAAGAGTTGAGACATCTTGGTGAGCTACTCACAATCATACTGGCCATATTACCTGGGGGGTCTTGTTTTTCTTGAAGGACCCAAGGAGGACCCTTGGCTGGCTCCCCATCAAAGTACAAGTTTGGTTCAGGTTGGACGATCGCCCTGTCCACAGGCTGCTCCTCCATTCACCCCTTAATAGTCTTCCTACCCTGGACCCCAGGTTGGTGCCTTGGGTGGTCCTATGCTGTCCGGATCATGGGATGGCATCCTTCTAGAATCCTGTCTGCTTTTTGCCCCCCTCCACATCCCTCAGCATTAAAATAAATTACACAGGAAATATATTAGTAAATGCAAGAACGGGTGTTTTCCTAAGAAAATGAAATTTACAGTGTCCATGGGAACGATTATTATCAAACACTTAATGGCTTTATAAAAAGAAAATGTCACCAAATGCTTGTGCAGAAGAAGGCACAGTATTAAGTTGGCTCATCAGAGGGCTCTAGCTTTGAGCATATCCAGCAAGACTTTCATTAAGCAGCAGCGGCGTTCGTTGGGTGTTTTCGCTAACCAGAAGTTTTATTTCAGTCCTCGACTCTTTTGGAGAAAAGGAAAATAACATGAAGGCAAGTTCTAATAAAAATTTATTCCAGAAAGCAATTTCCAGGAGTGGTCTTGGAGGGCAACCCAATCTTTTCTTGTTCTACTTCTGCAGATAAAAATGAGGCAAGGACATTTCATGGAATGGTGGGAAGACCAGTCCATCTGGCCACAGGATGGTGGCCAGTGTCTACCCACCTCCTTCTAGCCTCAGTTTCCCCATCCATGACATGGGGGGGATGGATTACCTGGTCTTGAGGCACCTTTCCATAGGACATCCAGCAATTTCGTGGTGACGGGTACAGGGTTAAAAATGGCGACCCCATTGGAGAACTGGCTGATTCTGTGGAGGCAAGAAATATATGAGATGAGCCCAAAGCCTCTTCTCCTAGCAGAAAGGAAAGAAATGTTACAAACAAATAAACACAAAATCCCTAACAATGGGGGTAAGCCACAAGGTCCACAGAGACTAAATAAAAGAGTTCCCAAAGTCCAACGCTGGAACCATTTGAGCAAGAAAATAAACAAAATAGTACAGGATTGTAACACAAGCATAAAACAGGTATCTCTGAGTTTGTGCTGGTATAAGTCAATAAAGGATTGAACAAAAAATAATGGGAGAGGAGAGTCAACTCTTCCGTGCCAAATTCCAAATAATGTGTGCCCATGCCCCATTCTCCAGAAGGGGTATATAGCTCCCCAGTCCTTGGGTGGGGGCACCTGGTGATGTCCTTCCAAAGAGGAAGAGTCACTTGATAGGCAGAAACCTGATGAGGGTTTCCTCAGCCGATGACCAATCTTAACATCAACAGTGCAATACGTCATGTTGACGGTGTGTTCCCTTGATGCAACATGGGGAGGGTCACACTCTATCCCCAGACTTCTTCCAAAAACCCACAACGCCGGTCTAATGAGAAAAGTACAGACGAATTCCAACCAAGGAACGTTTGGAAAAATATTGACTGGTGTTCTTGGAAACTATCAAGGTCGTCAAGACCAAGGGAAGTCTGAGAGACCGTCATGGCCTAGAGCCTAAGGATCCATGATGGGTAACTGTGATGTGGTCGGGACGCCTGGGTGGCTCGGTTGGCTGAGCGTCTGCCTTGGGCTCAGGTCATGATTCCAGGGTCCTGGGATCGAGCCCCACATCGGGCTTCTTGCTCAGCGGGGAGCCTGCTTCTCCGTCTGCGGGCTGCTCCCCCTGCTTGGGCTCGCTCTCTCTCTTTCTGCAAATAAATAAAATCTTTAACTGTCACGTGGCATCCTGAATGCAATCCTGGGACAGAAGAAGGACGTTAGGTAAAAACTGAGGAAATCTGAGTGAAGTATGACCTTCAGGTAATCATGAGAAGTTCGTCGTGGTTCCTTCGTGGGAACACACGTGGCATTCTGAAGGAGGAGGTTCACAGTAGGGAACCTGGGGGGGAGGGGATTTGGGAACTCTTGGCATTTTTAAAAAAGATTTTATTTATTTATTTGACAGACAGAGATCACAAGTAGGCAGGGAGGCAGGCAGAGAGAGAGAGAGGGAAGCAGGCTCCCCACGGAGCAGAGAGCCCAATGTGGGACTCGATCCCAGGACCCTGCGATCATGGCCTGAGCCGAAGGCAGAGGCTTTAACCCACGGAGCCACCCAGGCGCCCCATCTCTTGGCAGTTTCATGTGAGATCTAAACTGCTCTGAAATGAAGTTTGTGTTTTTTTGCCTTTTTTTTTTTTTTAAATTATTGCCCGGAGGGTTGGCAAACCTTGCAGAAATGATTCAATATGGTCAACAGACTGGTTCCGTCTAGGCAGACAGAAGTGACAGAGGATTTACAATAAAGATGAGAAAATCATGTTTCCTGAATCAGAAATCTCTTGTCCCCCGCCCCGGCTGTCACAGCTCCCAGGCAGAAAAGGGTTAACTCATTAGCCCAGGTCGTCCAAAGCCTACTGGTTCCTGTCTCAGGACTTGGCCTTGACCAGAGAGGTAAGGGCTAAGCCACGGGCATCTTCTGCTAAGCGAGTCTCTGCAGGCCTGCGGGCCTGGGCCACACTCCATCATCAGCCTGACTTCGGCCAGGAGGGAGGCTGGACACTCAACAGACAAGGTCAGCCCTAGGGGTGCTTTATGCCTACGTGACCCCCAATAAAAACTCTGGATGCCGAGTCCCGAGTGAGCTTCCCCGGCTGGCGGGCATTCGTCCTGCTGTCACACATTCTGCCGAGAGCGACTGTATGACACCCCTGGAAGGGAACATGGAAAAGATCATGCCTGGGCTCTGCTCTGTGTCCCATTGTCCTTTGTTGGTTTTTGTCGCATCCTTCCGCTGCAGTAAACTGAAACCCAGAGTGTAACAGGTCTTCTGAGTTTTGTGAGTCCTTCTAAACCGTCATCAAACTGGCCGGTGGTCTTGGGGACCCTGATACCGGAGGGGACACAGACCGAGGTCTTCAGCCTTCTTCATCTTGACGGATCTAATAAGGAAACCAGCCGAACCAGCAGGGGGGCCCCCCGCGACCTGGGGATTGTTTGAGGATATAAATTGCCTGATCAATTAGCCAATTATCCATTTCCCTCCATTAGTCCCCAATCAATACCCCAGAACTTAGAAAAGCACATACTCAATTTCCTCTTCCCTCCAGCTTCTGAAAGCCAGCATAATTTGGAGGTGATTTTATCCAGTTTTAAAAAGACACACACAAAAGAATTCAATCATTTCTCTACCTGATAAATCTCTGCTCTCCCCGAGGACATGGGCACGGCTGTCTCATTCCAGCACACCCGGCGCAAAGCTCTCCCTTACATGCCAAGACGGGGCTTGGCTGGCCGGGCTGCCCCGGGGTTCAGGAGGCCTGGCCCCAGACTGGAGAGCTGGGGTGTCAGGGGGAGGGAGAGGGGATTGAAACTCTGAGAAGGACAGAAAACCACTGCAGAGATGGAGAGGAAAGAGCCAAGCTGGGGACCAGGGCCGCAGCTCTGGGGGGTTACGGGCAGTTAGCTGTAGATGTTTCCATCAGCTTCTCCCACATGTCTGTAACAGGCAAGCTGCAGCTGAGGAAACTCCCACGTGGGTCGAAAATCTGGGGTCATGCAAGGCAGCAGGGTGCCAGCAAAGTGAGCCACACCCCCTCCCTCTGGCCGGAGGCCTTCTTGGCATGGCTGGAGGACGTGACAGGTGCACTGACCTTGTCCTTGTGTGGCCCAGACTTCCAGCCTCCTGGGTTGGGAGGAGCCCCTGATTCTAGAAAGCCAACTGGAGTCTGTAGTTGAAACAACCTGAACCCAAAGGCCTGGACGTGTCTTGGGGATAGAAACATGGTGCCCGCAGTCACGGCAGCCACCGGTCCATGGGGAGGCTGCTGCTAAGGCCCTGTCCCCAGAAACTTGGGTGTCACCAGTCAGTCAGTTTATCTCTTTGATCTGATCCGTTGGTCAAAGGCGATGAGCACATCTGGGGGCTTGAGGGAGCTGAAGGAAGCTGAAGGAAGACCTCTGGGCGGGGGCCCCGGGTGGCCTGGCTGCTGAGACATCGCAGTGGTGACCTCTGGTTTGTCAAGCCCAGAGCTTGAGCTGGGCTGGAGCTCCTTGGGGCTTTCGAATTCCAGGTTCTGCCTTGGGATGGAAGGGGAATCTTTCCAGCTGGGTTTAAACACATTAATTCCCAAATGGAGTTTGATTCTCCAGCTATTTAAAAACCCTATTTGGACGAGGCCCTATAGCTCAGGGGTTAGAGCACTGGTCTTGTAAAAACCCTATTTGGTAAGCACTTCACAGCAATTGCTCTGGAAGAGAAAGATTACTTTGCTCTTAGCCTGGCTTAGTAGAATGCATCGTTATTCAAACGACCATCAGAGGGGATTCAAGTGGGATGTGGGTTTCAAAAATCCAGGCGAGAACCGGTCTGCTGGGAGTCTGGGCTCTCCCGCCATGAGGAGTTGGGGGCACTGGCTCCCGTCAGCCGTGCTGGTCAGACGCTCCCCACGCTTGGGGATTTGGGGGAAGCAGAACAAGCAGGGAACTGACCATTCGAAGAAACCAACCAAGTCTGCTCTGCTTGCCTTGGGGCCGAAACAAGGTAGAAAGATAAACCTGAGACCTACAGCCTCCTGCCCCCTTCTCCCCACTGACCCGAGAGTACCGGACCCCACCTGAGCGGCTCAGGCCACAAGCACCTTCCTTGGGACTAGACCGAATTTACCAAATTACTGAACTTACCGAATTTACCAGACTAGTTCTGCTTGGACCGACCTGAGCTTCAGTGTAGAACGGGAAGGGTTTTTATTTGGTTTTTGGTCGAAGGGTGGTAAAGGGTGGCAGGAAAAGGATAGGTAGGCACCCTCGTGATAAGTTTTCGTATCTGCTCTTTGGGAAAAATCAGATTTTTTTTACATCGACACAGAGCAAATAGAATTGTGACATGTTTTGTAATTTATGTAGAAGGTACGTCACGGGCTCCTGAGAGCCCATACTCTGATTACAGGTTTTTCTGTGTGGGCGGAAGCCCCTTCTCCCACCATCCTGGTCACCTCGGTTTCTGACCGTAGGTGCCCCCCATGTTTGCCACGTGCTGGGTTGGTTCCTTTTCACCAAAATTATCACTGTTTCTTTCATATATTTGGGTGCTCGAATGTGGGTACCTATATCTTCATTTTTATGTTTTCCTGGTAAATTGATCTTTTATCCCTCCATAATGTCCTTCTTTGTCTCTTGTGGTAGATTCGGCTTTGGCTTATGGCCAATACTGTCTAATACAAATCTGGCCACCTGTTCTCCTTCGGCTGCCATTTGCATGGAAACATTTCCCCATCCTTCTACTTTCTGCTGCTGTGCATTTATACAGCCAAGGTGAGTCTCTTGGATGTATAGAATAGCATCTTATTTTTAAAAATCTACTGAGCCATGCTTTTTTGTAAATGCACACATTGCAGATTTCCTTATTTTTTTCCCCAGGTTTCCTGAGGTATAGCTGACAAAGAAACTTGTAATTATGGGGTGCCTGGGTGGCTCAGTGGGTTAAACCGCTGCCTTCGGCTCAGGTCATGATCTCAGGGTCCTGGGATAGAGTCCCGCATTGGGCTCTCTGCTCAGCAGGGAGCCTGCTTCCTCCTCTCTCTCTTCCTGCCTCTCTGCCTACTTGTGATCTCTCTCTGTCAAATAAATAAATTTAAAAAAATCTTTAAAAAAAAAGAAAAGAAAAGAAACTTGTAATTATATTTAAAGTGCATGATATGATGATTGGATATACACATACATCGTGAAATGATTCCCACCATCTAGTTAATTAACATGTACATCACTTCACATACTTCTGTGCGTATGAGAGAAATAAGCCAAAAAAAAAAAAATAAGCTCTAGGATATCGCTTGTACGTGGAGTAAATGAACAAACATAGTTGAACTCGTAGAAAGTGAAAGTAAAATCGTTGTTTCCGGGGGTTGGGGAGTGGGAGAAATGGGGAAATTTCATAAAAAAATACAAATTTTCAGTTATAAGATGAGTATGTTCTATAGTTATAAGACAAATAAGGTATACGATTAACGCAGCATGGTGAAAATAGTTAAGGATGCTATATTGTATATTTGAAATTTGCTAAGATTTCTTAAATTTCTTAAGGGTTTCCACTCTGTGTCTTTTTCTTTTCTTTCAAAATTCACTGTTTGTCTTTTGTTTGTGTTTTTTAATCCATTTACATTTAAGGTAATTATTGATCGCTAAAGACTTACTGTTGTCATTTGTTAGTTATTTTCTGTCTTGTAGCTTGTAAAGTTTTTCCAGCGAGATAAACACAACACCAGGCAACGTGGGTGCAAGGCAAGATTTATTAAAAACACCCTCCGGCGAAGTTTCAGGGCTCAGGAGAAGGGGAGCCAGGAAAGTTGTGCCGGGAGGAGGTGGGCACCCTCGGGTGAAGTTCCGCGACTCTGGAAAGCAGAGTGGCGGAAGTCGCACCCAAGGCAGGGAGGAGGGGGCTTTTAAGGGGTCTCGAGGGGAGCTCAGGGGTCTTTTGGCAAGTTTCCCTCATTCGGATATCTCGCCTGCTCGTCGGGGTCCCATTGGTCCACTGGAGCCCGGGGCGGGGGTCTCAGATTCCTGCTTGGGCCTTTGTTCTCCTGTCCGAGCTCTGGTCCTGTGGCGGGAACTTTCACCATCTTAAGCATCCCTTCCTGCCCACCCAACATCGCGTTTTTGTGACTCTTCTTCCTCTTGCTGCTTTCCTTTCTGTTTCATTGGTTTTAAGGGGGAAAAGGTATTAACACACTTGATTTTTTTCTTTTTTTTTTTACATCTTCTACACGCATTTTTTTTTTTTTGCTATTGCCATAAAGCATTATAGTTATAACAATCCATTTTAGATTTTATTTATTTATTAGACAGGCAGAGATCACAAGTAGGCAGAGAGGCAGGCAGAGAGAGGGGGGAAAGCAGGCTCCCCGCTGAGCAGAGATACTGATGTGGGGCTCGATCCCAGAATCCCAGGATCATGACCCGAGCCTAAGGCAGCGGCTTAACCCACTGAGCCACCCAGGCGCCCTAACAATCCATTTTAAATTGGGAACAAGTTAATCATATACCAAAATTCCACTCTTTTACATCACCCCACCTCCTCCCATTTTGTTATTGATGTTATAAGTTACACTTTTACATATATATCTTGTATCCACGGACATAAGTTTGATAGTTATTTTTAGGCTTTTATCTCTTAAATTCCATACCAAATTTAAAAGTGCTTTATACGCTGATATTATAATGTTACAGCATTCTGTATTTGTCTATATATTTATTTTTACCAGTGAACTTTGTATTTTCAAACGCTTCCTTGTTTTTTTCTAGCGTCTTTTAATTTCAACTTGCAGGAATGTGTTTAACGTTTCTTGTGAGGCAGGTTTAATGAAGATCACCTTCCTCGACTAATGTTTATCTGGGAAAATCTACGTCACTTCATTTTTGAAACGAAGTTTTGTTGGATATAGTATTCTTGGGATACAGTATTCAGTTTTTTTCATTTAGTACTTTGAATATATCCATTGCCTTCTGGCCTGTAATGATTTTGCTGAAAAATCCACTGATGACCTTATATGATGATAAGTTGATCTTGATAGATCTTGATGAGTTGCTTTTCTCTTGCTGCTTTCAATGTTCTCTCTTAGTCTTTGTTGACAGTTTGATTATGTGTCTTGCTGTGAGCCTCTTTGGTTTATCTTTATTGGACTCTTTTGAGATTCTTGAATTCAGATGTCCATTTCCTTCCACAGTTTGAGAAATTTTTAGGTCTTTTTTTCTTTCTTTATTTTTTTAAAAATTTTTATAGACACACACACACACACAGAGATCACGAGTAGGCAGAGAGGCAGACAGAGGCTGAGCAGGGAGCCTGATGTGGGGCTCGATCCCAGGACCCTGAGATCATGACCTGAGCCGAAGGCAGAGGCTTAACCCACTGAGCCACCCAGGCATCCCAGATCTTTCTTCTTTAAATAAGTTTTCTTTCCCTTTCTCTTTTATCCTTCTGCAACTTCCATAGGTGTTTATTGGTCTACTTGATGGTGTCCCGTTAGTTCCCTCAACTTTCTTCACTCCTTTTGTGATTTTTTTATATTTTTGTTCTTTTGACTCAATGATTTCAAATGACCTGTCTCTGAGTTTGCTGATTGTTTCTTCTGCTTGACCAAGCCCCATGTTGAATGCCTCTAGTGGAATTTTCAAGTCAGTTATTGTGTTCTTCAGTTCCAGAACTTGTTTATTTTTTTAAGTTTCTGTATCTTTATTGATATTCTCTTTTTGTTCATGCATTATTTTCCTGATTTCATTTTGTGGTCTGTGTTCTTTGTAGAGTATTCAGTTCTTTAATATAATTATTTTGAATTATTGTCACATAGATCTCCCTTTCTTTGGGATTTTTTGGTCACCGAGATGTCCCTCCCTCCCTTTCTCAAGATTTATTTCTGATCCTTTGATTGGGGCACGTTTCCTTGTTTCTTCGTGTGCCTTGTAATTTTTCTTTTTTTTCTTTTTCCTTTCTATTTTTTCCCCCTCTGTTTCTATCTTTCTTTTCTTTTTTCTTTTTCTTTTTTTTTTTGCTGTATTTTATGCACTTGAGTAACAGCCACCTCTCGAGTCTGTACAGACTGTCTTTGCGCAGGGAAGGCACTCGTGCTTCAGCTTGGCTAGAGATGCTAGGGACCTGCAAAAGCCATCTTGGAAGGCTGCATAACGTCTTGGTGTTCTGCGTTTCCTACTTAGAGTTTTCCTGGTGTTTTTTCCAGGAGCTCTCCTGACCCCTCTGGTGTCTGTCTGTCCTTCTGCAGGTTATCTGTGGTGTTGCAGCAAGACTTCTGTTTGTTGTTGTTGTTGTTGTTATCAGTGCCCCCAGGCACCCAAAGTTGCTGGGTCCCCTCAGAGCTCCAAGTCAGGCGAGGCAGACCACCAGTCCTGTGGCAGTCCTTCAAGAAGTCAGAATACCAGACATATGCCTCCATATGTCTGCTCTCTTCCAACGGGGAATTCATGAGCGGAGTGCCTTCTCCTGATGGCCCTGAGCCATGCGGCTTCTTCCTGTGGCGCTGCTGGTCTTATGCTGGAGTTACTCTCCGCTGCTCTCCCTTCCTCTCAGTGGCTTTCAGGTATTCAAAAATTCTAGTTTCATCAGAGCTCTGTGTGACGCAGAATTTGCTTCTGTGGTTTGTTTGGGAACTGTGTGTAGTTACCAGGTAACCTTCAATACTCACGCAATTCTGGCCAAGCGGATCTCTGCAGGTGGGAACTCTGCGTCATGGAATGCTGCTGGAAGTTCCGGGAACAGACCTGACTGCTGAGCATGGTGTCTGACAAGATGGGCTCCTTGAAGTGTGGTCTCTCACCTGGAGGCAGAATCTGATGCCTTCCTCGCTCGACAGCATCAGCATCTACATTTGAACAAGATTGCTGGGGATCCTTCACAGTGTAGACCGTGACGCTGTGACAGAATTGACAGATGGCCCAGTTACATCCAGGAGCCCTGGAAGGGGCCACGCAGTGCATGGGGAGCAAAGTCTAGTCTGGGGCTTGAGCAGGTGACCATAAATGTTCGACAGGGCTGTTCGTGTGTTGCTTTGACACCAGTCTTCAAGTGTTAGTAAAGCCTCCCCAGTGCTGCCAGATTAAAAGGTTCTCTTTCGAGAAAGGTCCAACATTTGCCCATTTACGTTAACCTAACTGTAGCTTTCCATCAAAGCGTCTGTCCAAAGGCAACGTCGTCATCACTTTCCTTTCTCTGGTTTAAAAATTGTCGATAAACAGATCCCTTTCTCCTAGGCGGCCAAACAAGAGAATTTATCACCCCTTACCTGAGAAAAGTTTAATTACTTGATCTTGGAATTCCAAGGTTGTCTCAGTAATACAATTAATTTTAATCAGGAGTCTAAGTTTGTCATTCAATCCTCAATTCAATTCTCAATTAAGTGATTGTGTATTTCACTTCATTATCAATTGATTGGGATTACTTATTATCAAGTAAACTCAATATGTTTGTGATGATTTCATTAATCAGACAATGCCTGCCGCTCAAAAGCCATGGTTTTAGTCAGGGGGGCATCATCCGGGTACCTTGAGCTGCCGTGAAATCGATCGAAACCGAAGATATTTACCCGACGCCTGCACGGCTTGGCACTGTGCTGGGACTGTGGGGACCAAGGACAGCACAGAAGACAAAGGCGGTCCTCGGGGCCCTTATATGTATCTGAGATGGGCAGTGTGTGTCGCAATAACCACCTAGAAGGGTGGTACAGACAGGAAATGCTGGGGGAGGGAGGAGGAGGGCTCGTCCCAAAGATTTCGTGGAGGAAGCAGGACCCGAGTCTTTGGAAGGGGTGAGGCCTCCCAGCCACGGACATGAGGAGCACTGGGGATGATTGTTAGATGCACCCCAAACCTACCGAGGTCCAGGAACCTGGTTGTTAGTAAGATGATCAGTTTACTAAGGTAGTTCATATGCATAGAAAGTCTGAGATCCACGGGCAGGGTGGCTAAGAGAAAAGCGTCTCACTCCAAACCTTCATATCACGCTTCCCTGTTTCCACCCACTGGCTTTATGACTTTGGGGGAAATCACCGGTGTCTCCAGGTCTCAGTTTTCTCCTATTGAAAATGGGCACTAAATGCCTGTCTCATAAGGCTGATGTAAGAACCGCATCAGACAGCTCAAGCCTGGGCAGAGCAGTGGCCCACGGAGGGTGGCCTGAGGAATGCGGAGCAAGGGCTTGTGCAGCCCAAGGCACGTTGCAGGTGGGACACGACGTGAGCTCCGGTTCGGACGGCGAGGACCATCTCAGAGCGCCAGGACCTGGCCAGTGCAGAACAAGTAGGCGATCAACCATCCCGGTTTGCCCAGGCCTGGAGGGTTTCCATGAGGGGTGGGACTTGCCTGGGCAAACTGGGAAAGGCATTCACCCGAGCCTGGGAGCAGAACTTACACGGAGAAGAAGTGTGAAGGTGGGGGATGTCTTGGGCCAGATGGTGGCAGAGCTGCTCTCCCAGCCCAGGGAGCCCGTCCTTGGTACGCAGGAGGCTTCCCTTCGCACGTTATCTGCACCCACAGCTTGTTCTACTGCAGAGTGATGAGGAGATGCTCCTTGCTTGGGGTTTCTGGTTGTGTCTCAGCTTTGTGCCAGGTGGGGCTTAGCTCAAGCTGAAATCACATCACCTACTCAACCCAGAACACCAGGGGAAGGGCAGACCTGTGCTGCTTTTCATCGTAGTGGTCACTGCTGATGCCTTTCCAACACCCGTTTCCAACCTCCTCGTCCTGCTTCCCACCATCAGGTCTCTCTTGCATCAAAGGGGACCAAGGGCCCTGAGTCTGACCAATGCAACCCAAAATGAAATCTGTCAGCAGACTTTCGAGTAGGACATCTTCGCTTGACAGAAAGAGAGACATGCAAGCAGGGCTTTTTTTCTTACGTCCCTGGCTTCTCTCTGCTTCTCTCGATTGGATGGTGATGCAAGGATGGAATGCCTGGAGCTGTGGCAGCTATTTTGCTACCACAAGGAGAGGGTCTAGAGAAAGACAGAGATGTTGACTCAGCACTCTGACATGGTGAAGCTCTTCAGCCATCCCTGAAGGCTCCTCCATCTAGGCTTTCTGTGAATTTAACTACTGCGCTATGGTATAAGTCCCCATTCGTCATGTGTTCTGTTGCTCGAAGCCCAAAGCATCCTTAACGGATTCGTTCATTCATGCCTGTGGGGGGCCTGCCCTCCCACAGACTGCTCCAGTCTGATGTGGTCTGCTTAGATCACCTTAAGCCTGACCACTGGACTCTGCAGTCTTTGACCGCCGAAGCCCAGGGTAGGGCAGACTAAGCACAGGGGAGAAGTTAGAGATCTCATCTACTCTTGGTGGACTCTGGCTGGCCGGCACGTGGTTCCTGCCAGCTCGTCCCCAAGGATGGCTGCTGTTCTGGTCCTCCTGCCTGTGGGAGTTAGGGTTGGGAGATCACCACTGCCAGACTTCTGGCTATTGCTCCCTGCCCACCCCTCAGACATGATGATTCCTGTGTTCATCCCTGTGGGACGCCCTATGTAATCCAGCTTTGTACTGTGCCTCAGCTGGGGCCCCTGCCTACCTCCCACCTCCCCCTGCAACCCTCCATTCACTTCCCCACCCCTTCGACACTTGAGCCAGAGTGACCTACTTCCTAACTCTCACCAACCTGCTGCTTTCTGGTCGGTCCTACCCCTTCCCCATGCGTCTCCCTGTCCTCCGTTCATGACAAATGTGTATTTCAAGGCCCTGTGTGAGCATCACCTCCTTCCCAAGTCTTTCCTGGGCCTCCAGCCCTGGTCGAGCCTCTCTGATGGGCTTGCATTCCAGGGGAAGCCACCCTTGATTTTGGCTGCCCAGACTCCTTCTCTGGTCGGAAACTCACCGCTTCTACTGGGAAAGCGCTCCCTCCTCCCCGTCCTCTCCAGTCATGTGGTTCTGGAGGGACGAGTACCTGGTTCTTTCCTGCCTGGCCAGTCAGAGCCCTCCCGGGCATTTTTATTCTAAGTTGCGGTCAGAGAGTGTGGCTCCCCTGCTACAGAGGAAAGCGAGGCAGACGCCCATGGAGCAGCAGAGCCGGAGATGGAGTGAGAGAATCCCCAGAGTATCATTACTGTCCTCAAATCCAGTCCTGCCTGACGTTGGCCTTGCCCTTGTCCTTCCAAGTCTGGGAACCAGTGAATCCTCCTTTGTGCTTAAACTACGCTGAGGCCCGTTTGGGTCTCCTGCAGCAGGAAAAGCTCTGACGCATACGTCTCTGTCATCGTGTGCAACGCTCATTTGCTCGTCTGTCCTTCCGGCCAGACTGGGAATTCCTGGAGATCAGGGGCTGGTGCTCCCAGACACGCCGTAAGTGTGTGTTGAATGAATGAGTGAGTGAACAAATGCATCAAGAGAGCAACTAGACTTGAGTTGGCCTCCACGAACCTTGGACGAGTGCTGTTAGAGTTAACTGATTGACTTTCCTTCTGAGGCTGGCCCAGCTCCGTTGTCTCTGTGGCTTCCAGCTCCTGCCTTGGCCCCCGACTCACTCACGGAGTCCCCAGCATGCTCTGCCGTCACGGCTGAACCATTTATAATAAATACCATCCTGCACGGTGCTCTAAGCGCTGGGAAAAAAAGACTTGAAAATCAAAATGAAGCACTTTAACCACTTGGTGGCTTCTCCATAACAATCTGGGTTTGCACACCTCTAGTGACAGTGAGCTCACCATTTGATAAGGCAATCTGCCCTTCTTAGGAACACTCCGTGCTATTAAACAGTTCATCCTTATATGAAGCTGAAAACTCTCTCGGTCGCTAATTTCTCCCCTTTGGTCCTAGTTCTTTTCTGCGGCTTTTACATTTTCACAAGGCAATGCTCTTCTAGCCTGAGCATCCCTGGGTTAACACCAGGCCTTGTTGGGGTTTGAGACTTTCCCGTCTCTGGACGTGCTTTGCTTTGTCTACACCCATCTCAAAATGAGTCTCACTTTAGCCACTGCTCCCATCCTAGCCCAAGTTGCCATCAGTTTACAATGGGATATAATTTTTGCTGAAGGTCTCCCTCCCCGCCCCCAGGGTTTCCTTTATTCCTATAACCCTTTTTTAGTAACACAGTTGTATCTGAGGCCTCCATTATCTCAGGGGCAGATTCTTATGGGAACGGAATTTAGTATACTACCCTGTGACAGGGAAAAAAAAAATTGCAGACAACAGTAAGACTCTCATCTCCTTCATTCTACAATCTATGCTTCTGTTAATGCAGCCTCAGTTCCATTTTTGCTTTATTTCTCTGCCTGCGTTTACCACTGTTGTCAAGCCACGGCCCTCTGGCCAGTACATGGCCATCCTCAGTGAGGCGGCCCGTCTAGGCCCCCGCCAAGCTCTGATCCCGAAGAGGGCCCCCCTGACCCCCCGCTCTCTTCCGGCCCTCCTCAGGCCCCACCGCTGCTGCTTTGAGGCAGGGATGGGAGGCAGGGATGGGAGCAGGCATATGAAGGAGGACATGAAGGAGGACACAGAGGGCAAGAAAGAGATGGAGGAGGAAGAGGAAGAGAAGGCCGGGCCACCAGAAGAGGAGACGTGAATTGGTCACAGAAGCATCCTTTAATGTGGGCCACAAGGTGAGGTTTTTGCAGTGTTCCTGACCCACAGCTCTCCACGGACGATATCTGTGAATGTTGTCTTCACGTGAGCCTGGATTTTCTAACTCGTACTGACAGGTTTCCTAATGGTAGCTCATAGCAATGACTTGGGTAACAGGAATTTGACAGCAAGCAGATGACCCAGACTAGGACTGGATTTCTAGTGAGACAAGGAGTCGCCAGAGAGAACCTTTAGGAGGGAAAATACATTCAGGAAAATGCTGTTCCTCTGCCTCGCAGTGAGGGTCCCAGGGACTGGCCCCACCATCGCACGGCAGGCCAGACCTCTGCCGGTTTGCTATGGGACCTCGGTTTCCTATTATTCCGCGACCTGCGCCCTTTAAAGAAGCTAGACAAGAACCGAGCACTGCCCCAGCAGAAGACCGCCAACGCGCCTGGTGTGTGGCACGTAGACCTAGGGGAGCGGCCGGCCGGTCTTCCTCGGGGGCGGAGGAGAGCCAGGGTGGCGAGAGGGGCCTGGGCCGGGGCCGGGCAGGCGGCTCAGAGCGAGGGACAGCTTCAGGGCGGGAATGCGGGTGGGGCCACCGCTGTGGACCGCTGGTGCGGCTTCTCCACCGACGTCCTCTCCCGGAGCCTGGAGGCAGCGGGCAGGCCCGTGGGTGTTCGGAGCGCTGCGGAAAGGAAAACAGCTCGTCTCCACGCAAACCCTTTCCCCTGGGCGGCGCAGCAGAAACGCATCTCTCTCTCTCTCTGTCTCTCTCTGTCTCGCCTGGGTGCGGGTCTACTAGTTGTCTGACTGTGGCCCCTGCGTACGGCCGCCCGTGCTGTCTCTTGTCCACCAGGCGACCACCCGAGTGGTCCCCGAGAAGCACAGCTGTACAGAACCCATGCCTAAAACTCCGCCATTGTCCCTGTTTCCTGGAGGCCAGAGTCCCAGGGAGGAAGGTCTGGCTGCGGCCTACCTCCGTAGCCCACGCTCTCGCCACTCCGAGCAGGACGTGGCCACCTTGACCCTGGACCTGGACCTTTGCACACGCTTCTCTTGACAGGTGCATCGCCATCTTCCCCCCACCCCCCCTTTTCCCGGTCACGTACTGCCGCACGGCAACCATCCCAACGCGAAGTGCCTTGAAACAACCGCAGCCCTTCCCGTGGCTCGAGAGCCTGCCCCGTGGGGAGAGCTCAGAGCCGCCGCAGTGTTCTCTGTGCGGCGTGCGCTGGGGCCACTCACCCGGCGCCGCAGGAATCACCTTCAAGACGACGCGCTCGCAGGGCTGGCTGCCGGCGGGGGCTCAGCCGGGGCTCGTGGCCGGGGCCTCCCTTCTCCGGGGGCTGCTCGGGTCGTTTCTCAGCACGGCGGCTCGGCTCCGAGAGCGAGTTTCCAGAGCACCGGGCGGAAGCTGTCTCGTGTTTTACGGCTTCAGTGCAAAAGCCACGCAGCGTCCCTTCAACCACAGTTGCAAACCTGCCGGGGTTCAGGGGCGGCGACAGGCTCGGTTTCCAGGAGGGGCAAGCGTCCAAGCTGCGAGAAAGAAACGTGTGTGGGACGGGAGGTAACGTAGGCGTCTTTGGAGAATAAAATCTCCAGCTCCTTTCTCTAGATTCTGCTGTTCATACCCGTCATCAGCTTAAATGTCTCTTTCTCGGGAAGACCTGTGATCACCTCGAAAGGGTTGGGTTGGAGCACCTGGGTGGCTCAGTGGGTTAAGCCTCTGCCTTCAGCTCAGGTCATGATCTCAGGGTCCTGGGATTGAGTCCCGCATCGGGCTCTCTGCTCAGCGGGGAGCCTGCTTCTCTCTCTCTCTCTTTGCCTGCCTCTCTGCCTACTTGTGATCTCTCTCTGTCAAATAAATAAATAAAATCTTTAAAAAAAACAACGGTTGGGTTGTCTTTTTCATGTGCGATCCCGGCACCCTGCCCTTGCCCTGTTAGAACACTCGCCGTGCTCTGAGCGATGGTCGAGTGTCCTGTTTTCCCAGCTGGACTGTCCCTCCCTGCTGGCTCGCTCTCTTGCTTCCTTCTCTCTGTTTGAAAAAGAAAATCCATTGATCAGACACCCGTCTGTGCCAAGCCTTGTGCACTACTGGATGAGTTATTTCTAACCCTCAGAACGACTCCACCAGGTATTAATTATTTCCTTCATTTCATCCATGAGTGGAGAGTCCGGCAACACACGGCTGCCGAAGTGGCCGAGCCAGAGTCCGAATCAGGTCCTGGAGCTGCGAAGGCCTGTGACGTTTCCATTTCCTTCTCTTGCCTCTCTTGTGGTTTAATGTACATTTTTGGAGGGACTGCTAATTGAGGTTGAATATTTTCCCGTAGGTTTTTAGTCGGTTATAGTTCCTTTTATGTGAATTCTTTGCTCCTGCCTTTTATCCACGCACCTTTTTCTTACTTACGGCTCAGAGTTCCATACAGAACAAATCATTTTCATTGTTGTATTCACCTTTTGATCTTACTCAGTTTCAGGCGTGCAACGGTTTTACATTTTCACACAGCCAGACCCTAAGGTGTCCTTTTGTGAGTTCCTTTATCACGTCTCGAAAATCTTTTTTTTCCGATGACATAGCATTGAAAATTCCAAAAAAATGCAGAAAAGACTAAAGATGACATACAATTGCCTGTAACTTTCCCACCCACCACGAGACCTCCCTCATTGACATGACAGTGTATTTCCTTTCTTTAAAAAAAAAAAAAGGGGCGCCCAGGTGGCTCAGTGGGTTAAAGTCTCTGCCTTCGGCTCAGATTATGATCTCAGGGTCCTGGGATCGAGCCCCACATCGGGCTCCCTGCTCAGTGGGGACCCTGCTTCCCTTCCTCTTTCTCTGCCTGCCTCTCTGCCTACTTGTGATAAATAAAATGTTTAAAAAATTAAAAATTAAAAATTAAAAAAAATGTTATATATAAGAGAGTAGGTATGGAATGATCGCATACAGCATAAAGACTATCAGTGAAATGAACAGCCGTGCGGGCTGAACGGGCTGCTAGGGGCTTCCTGATGCACGTCTCCTTGTGCCCCTGCAAAGCCCCTACACACCTCAGGTGTGTATATCCACCACCCAGGTGAGGAAAGACAGCAGCATGCACACCTTAGAAGCCCTCGAGTTGTCCTTCTCCAAGAACACGCCCCATTTCTACCCTTGCTGGCTGGAGGTGATCACCAACCTCCATCTGGCTCATCATTCCCGTGGAGGTCCTCAGGTCCTGCTCTCTAGATATCTAGCATTCAACAATCCACTGTAAAGCATTGGCCATTTTCCCCTTTGTTTCTGACATTTGCTTTTTGGACTTGACCTTATGTTTTGGTGATTGACTTGTATATACCGGGAAGGAAAGGGCGGTTCACCCATCCCCGTGTTGCAAGTGTCAGAGCCCACGGTCGCACCACGGTAGGCCGCCCACGGATGGCTGATAGGTTGGTCGGTGGTTTCCAACTTCGGGCTGTTCGGATCAGTGCCACGCGAACCTTCTTCCACATGTCTCCAGACGCACCGGTATGAAGTGTCCCTAAGGCGTGTGTACCTGGAGAGTGGCGCCTCTGGGTCATAAGGGGATACGCACGCTCAGCTTACTGACTAGAGCTGGATTTTCCCCCTGGGAGTTGGAGAAATTTGCACTCACCAGCCACAAATGAACTCACCGTCGCTGCACAACGTTATCAACCCTTGGTATTGTTGAAGTCAAACTTCCTTGCAGTCTGGTTGCTTTGAAAGGTTTATCTTGTCAATACGTTAAAATTGTTCAAATTGCTCTTTTATCAATTCCTGACCCACTTGTGTTAAAATACTCCAGTATTGTGGATTCGTCAATTTCTCCTCACAGAGCTTTTTTTTTCTGTTTTAAGTATTTCGAGTTTAAAATTGCCATATCTTGTTAGCGAATTGAACCTATCTTCGTTATGTAATGACCCTTTTATCTCTATTAATGATTTTGCCTCAAATCCCATTTTAACTTCTATTAATGTGGTTATTTTCACGCAGCCTTGGGTTAGAATTTGCCTGCTCTAACCTTTTATCCAGTCTCTTGAATTTCACTCTGTGTCCCAATGTCGTAAGTGAGCTTCCTGTAATCATGATGACCACAGCCGACCTCTACCGTCCAGTCCCCACCCCTTGGGCGGCCCCCGACATCGTCCAATGACAGAACACCCATTCACCTCTGGGTCGCTTGAGCCAGATGCGTGGTCGGGGCTCCAAAGTGTTTGATGAATGAATGAGTGAAGGTATAATGTGAATTACACAGTGTAGATGAGAACGAAAGTATTCTCCCTCTGACAAAGGCGTTCTGTCGTTAACAAAGGTTGTCTTTTCCCAAGGCAGACTGATGCACGAGACTTTCTTTAAAATTAATTCACTGTTATTGGTCATACTCCCAGCTTCCAGGAGTGGAGAGAGGACATCTGCTTCTCCGTGATGGCGCCCAATGGCAAGACGGGCTCTGGCTCTAGTAGGGGCAACACTCCCCTCCCCGCCCCCACCTCTCCTACAGCGGCCAGCATCTGTCTTTGCAAATGCTCCAACTCTGGTCTCCTTGACTTGCTCTTGAGGAACTTGGAGCATTCGTCAGGCACATCTGAGGGGGAGCCCTGGAGCCGTTGCGGAGGGCGACGGACGGCCTTTGCTACCTTGGTTCTGGCAACTGACTAGAAGCCAGAGCTGCCCGGTGAGGACTCAGGCCTTCAGGGGCCAAGATATGCACTGGGCTTAGTTCTGACCTCTGTCGGTGCCCCAGGGACCATCGTTGACCTCCTCCGGGCCTCTGGAAAGGAGAGGGTGGGACCCTGAGCTTCCGTTGGTCGGTTCTGAAAGGCCAGGCTTTCCAGGCACTTAGGTGTGGCGTGGCCGACGCGGGTGGGGACAGCTCTGATGGCCCCAGTCCCATCTTGGCCCGGAGGGTCTTGCAGCGAGATGGACAGAGCCCTCAGAGGAGAGCTTCATCAGACCAGTTCCGCTGTTCTGAGCCACGGGCTGCGGTGGCCCCCGTTGGCTCCCTTCCATAGGGCGTGGGTTCTCCACCCTCCCAAGGAAGAGACGAGCGGCCGAATGTCAAAAACAGAAAGGAAATACGTTCCCTCTTCTTGGTTTCTCTTACGTTAAGTGCTTTCTATCCTAAAATTTAAAAAGAAGCTACAGACCAGCCCTGAGGGTCAGCCAAGATGAGATGCTATTACTTGGCCCCAATTTCCTATTCAACGCCCCAAGCAGTGTGGCTGCTGAGATCAGCATATCCTTGAGCCAAAGACCATCTGGACCTTGTCCCCTTAGGACTACACGGCCAGCAGTGCCCGAGTGTCCCACGCATGCGCAGGGCAGTAAGGAGGCCACAGGGAGGTTGATCTATATCTTGAGCTTCCCGAGCGGATGGGGGTGAGGCCAGGGGCCCCTGAGTAGGGAAAGTAATCACGAAACCAGCTCAACAGTCCAGCCTCCCCTTGTTCTTCTTTCTCGTGGTTGCTAAAAAATTGTGACGAATCCTTGAAGCAGAGGGGATGGGAGAGGTGTCGACTGGGAAGGAGGTGGGGTGAGCGCCGTCGTTCTTCAGGGGTGTGAAGGTCTTGTTCCCTCCCCACCGAGGGGCTGGGAGCATGGGAAGAGGCCAGCAGAAGAGGCACGTCTGGGGGCTCGTTGTTCATCTGGGGCTGCAAAGAAGCACTTGCATGGAGCGGCATAGAGTCTCAACCCCAGGGACCTCCAAAATGACAGCAGAATTGCCTTATGCAAAGGTGTCCTCCTCCTGGCTTTCGGACCCCATGCTCTCCTGGTTCCCCTCCCCCTCCCTGGCCTCCCCTCCTTATCCCAGCAGACATCGGCTCCTGCATGAACAGACCTCCGGATGTGGGACCTTCTGTGCTCAGACCGGACCCTCGCGTCTTCGCCTTTCTCTCTGGAGATGACATCCTTTCCCTGGGCGGAATACCCCTGGAGGCTGCTGACTTCCAAATACATTTTTCTGGGTGGACCCAGGTCTTCCCACTTGACATGGCCCCTGGATAGGCATCGCGTCTAACAGATGTGAAGTGCAGATCTTGGCACCCACCCAGGCTCCCTCTTTCTGTCCCTTGCTTTCCCATCTCCATGGAGGGCAGCAGTGTCCACCCAAGGGTTCATGCCAGAACCCCATTTTCTTTCTGTTCCTCACCCCTGATCATCTGTCCACACTCCTGACCCTCCTCCTCCTCCCGGACCTGGACCCTGTGTCCATCTCCAAGCTTGTCTCTCTGGGCCCTCTCTTAACTGTCCATTCGCTGCTCTGTGAGGAAGCCAGGGTGTAGAGTAGAAAGCGTGACCTTCTGTTTAACCAGCTGAGCCACCCAGGTGCCCTCGTGGTCTTCTGTTTGAAACCCTCCGTGGTTTCCCATCTGATGACTATGAGTCGTCCGCCTTTGGAGCAGGGATGAGATGTGAGGACAAGGTCCCGCCCTTCGGGTCCGCGTTCCGACAAAGGCCAGTGAGGACACAGCCGAGTGGTCCCAGACTCACAAACATGACCGTAGTTTCCAGAGGAAGGGCACAGCTCTGGAGACCGTGCCTTTCTCTGCCAGCCCCACTGCCTTCACGCTCCCAGGGAGGCAGATCCCGGCCCCCCCGGGGCCTTGCGGTCCATCCCTGGTTACAGTGACGGCGGGGGTGGGGGGAGCAAGGCTTGACCGAAAAACCCTCCCAGCTACCGGCCACGCTGCATTTTGTAAAAGTGGGTACCTGCCCCTCTCCACCAGTCTGAATGTCTGTCTGGGAATCTGAAACTTGACCAGAGACACAAACTGATGGAATGAGGTAGTCGGAGTCCTTTCCTAAAGGCACCCTAGAGAGAAGGTCCCTGGCTTCCCGCTGCGGAGCTTCCCAGAGCTGTTCTGGCGGCCGCGTTTCCCAAGATGCTGTTGTCCTGCTCACTCTTTAATGGTGTGAGCTGCCCTGGAACCCTTCCCGAGAAGCTCATTTTCGTTCAGCTTAGCCAGGCTTCAGCTCTGCTTTAACAGGGGTTGCGAAGACGCAGACCTGCAGCCTGCACAGGCTGACACAGCTCTTGAGCACATGCCACAAACCGTATTCCACCCCCCACCTCCCACCCCTGCTCCCAGAGCCCCAACAGAGGAGACGCCGGGTCTGGCCAGGCTCCGTGCATCCTCCCTGGGAGCAGCCTGTCGGGGGGCGGTGGGGGGGGGGAAGAGGAGCCTTGTGTCTGTGTCAGTTAGGGAACTCCTCACCCCAGGTCAGGCTATTCGTGGTCAAACCACAAAAGGCATTTGCAATGCTCTCCCTCCGCCAAAGTCTGGAAGTAGGTCATTGTGGGGCTGGGTGTATGGGATTCTCACAGAGCTGTTTTGTTTTTTTTTTTTAAAGATTTCATTTATTTATTTGACAGAGAGAAAGGATCACAAGGAGGCAGAGAGAGAGAGGAGGAAGCAGGCTCCCGGCTGAGCAGAGAGCTCGATGCGGGGCTCGATCCCAGGACCCTGAGATCATGACCTGAGCCCAAGGCAGAGACTTTAGCCCACTGAGCCACCCAGGCACGCCTCTCACAGAGATTTCCATGATCTCATGCGTGATGGTGGCTATGGGTCTGAGCATCGGTTACCAAAGACAGCAAGAGAGGGGGTCGCCAAGATGCCGAAAGAAAGGCTGCTCTCGTGAACCTGCTTTCTACCAGAGAGCCGGGATCTTCCCCGGAACTGCAGACTTTCCTCCGCAGTGGCTAGACCCACATTTACACAGTCCCCTTTAGCTCCTAGTGCAGGGGGACATGCAAATAAGTGGACATTTTCTCTATGACCATCTTTGCCTATTGGGATTCTCTCCCCCCCACCCCGAGACTGATACAGTGTGGCCCAAACCAGTCCATTTTAGCGAAGGCATTGGCTGGGCCATTAACTTTGTCTCCAGCGGCCACTTCAGATTCCCAATGTTGTTGCCAGGGAGCAGCTGAAGGACTGTTGCCTCCTTTAAGTCTTCATCAAAAACAAGTGGGTGGTCTATTACTCAGAGCTCTCCAGACAAGCAGAATCAGTAGAATGTGTACACACACACACACACACACACGCACACACAGATATTTCTGATGAGGAATTGGCTTACACAGTTACGGGACTCACAAGTCCCATGATCTGTCATCTGTGAGCTGGAGAACCCAGGGAAGCCAGTGGTATTGGTCCTGATGCCCGAGGACCAGGGGGGCGGATGGTGTGAGTCGGAGCCCAGCAGCTGAGACGGCGCCCGGGCAAGGGGCGAGCCGCTTGGGTCGAGGGAGGAGGGAGGTTCCGCTGAGCGCGCAGAAGACAGGAGCGCCGGCAGCGAGAGGTTCTGGAGCCCTCAGAGTACAAGAGACCTCTCATGGAGAGAGAAAAGAGCACACGACAAGTGTGGCGAAGCCGAGGTCTGCGTCCTCTTCAGCGTTTCTTGAGAGCCGGGGGCGAGAGAGGGGACCTCCTCATTTCTTTACCGGAGGAGAGTCGCTTTGTTAGCAGTGGGCGGCGCACACCATTCTCAGGATGCAGTTCTGTGCGCAGCCCGGTGACGCGAGGTTTCCAGATCGAACCTCTGCAGAGAGCTCGGTCTGGAAGGTGGAGCCCTCGGTGCGCCCAGAGACGATCACTGGGGTGGGGGTGGGAGGTGGGGGTGGGGCGGGTGTTTCAGGAACACAGGCGAACCACACCTGCTCCTTTCCCTGCGCCTGGGTTAGCGACATTCTCCCTTACAGAAGCCCCTCCTGTCGGGGAGCAGGAGGCAAGGGCTGACAGGGAGTCTGTGGCTATTGTTTCAGAGCTATTTTTAACATTTTCTTTTTAAAAGTTAACGTGTTGTCCAATTGCTCCTTTCCCCCTGAGTGTCCGGTTCTTTCTTTGAGTTTGAACACAAGTATAGGTTCCTGTAACCGAATGCAATCAGGATGCAGAACTGTTCATCGATCCAGAAAACCCCCGCGTGCTACCTGCTGGTGGCCACAGCCTCCTCCCAGCCCAAGCCCTTCCCTGCGGGTCTTTGCCTCACCAGTGTAGTTTCGTCTTTTCAACGACGCACGTAAATCATGCCACAGTATACATGGTCCCGGCTTCTCTCCACTGTGGCTAAGTGAACCTTTTAAGACTGGCTTCTTTTTATCTTTTTTTTTTTTTTTTTTAGTATAGTTGACACATAATGTTACATTAGTTTCAGCTGCACAAAACTGTAACAGTTTCAGCGGTTCCGTACTACAGTATGTAACAACTGTTACATTAGTTTCAGTGTCACAACTTTGTGACACGTTTGTACGTTATGCTGCGCTCACATCGGGTACGGCTACCGTCTGCCCTGTTACAGCACTACGACAACGTCGCCGACTCTATTTCTTATGCCGCGTCTTTTGTTCTCGTGACTCACGCATTCCACGACGAGAAGAAGACTGGCTTCTTCCATTGAGCCTTTGAAATGTGCCCAATCTCTTGCGTGTCAGTAGCTCATGCCTTTTTATAGCTGAGTAGTGTTCCCACGTATGGACGTACCACAGTGTGTTCCTCCTTCCTCTCTTACTCACCTGGTAAAGGACAACGGGGTTGTTTCCAGTCTTTGGTGGTAGTGAACAGAGCTGCCCTAGATACTCATGTGCAGCCTTTTGTACACATGAGTTCTCTTCTCCAGGTTATCTTCTCAGGAGTTGTACGATTTCTTTGTAAGACACTGCCAAATGGATTTCCAGAGACGCTGGAACCAGAAAGGTTCTTCATTCCCACAAGCAATCTGAAGTCTAGTTCCTCTTTGTTATTGTTGTTGTTAGCTTTCTAGTATGTGTACTATCTCATCATGGTATTTTATTTTATTTTATTTTATTATCTTTTCAGCGTTCCAGAATTCATTGTTTACGCCCAACACCCAGTGCTCCATGCAATCCGTGCCCTCCTCAATACCCAGCACAGGTCATCTCATCATGGTTTTAATGTGCAAGTCCCTAGCAGCGAGGATGCTGACTGAGCGTCTTTTCATATGTGAATCTGACTTCTCTACAGCCTCTTCGGTGAAGGGTCTGTTTAAACCCTTTTGTCCGTTTTTAATTAGGCTGTCAGTTTCTTACCATTGAGCTGTGAGAGCTCTTCATAATTTTGTATGCAAGCCGTTCGTTGGATAGATGACTTGCAAATATTTTATTCCACTCTAACTTGTCATTTCATTCTCTTAACAACATCTCTTGCAGAGCAAAGATTTTAAATTTTGTAAAATCTAACTTACCACTTTTTTCTTTTATGCATCACGCTTTCGGTTATCATGTCCAAGAATTCTGTGGCTAAACCTAGATCATGAAGATTTTCTGTTGTGTTTTTAAGTCTTGCAGTTCTAGGTTTTATATTTATATCTGTGACCCATTGTAGTTCCTTAACTGTTCCATACAAACATATAGATACAGATATGATTTTGATTGGTAAGAATTACGCTAAATACATCTTTACTATGTTGAGTCTTGCAATCCATGAACATGGTGTGTCTTACAATTTATTTAGGTCTTTGTCGATTTCCTTCATCCATATTTCATTTAGTCTTCAGGAAAGGGCCCTGTCTGTGTTTTGTGAGCTTTATGCCTAAGCATTTCATTTGGGGAAAGTTACTGTAAATTTTATTGATTTTTACGTTCTGGTTCATTGCTGGGTGTATAGAAATGCAATTGATGGTTGTGGTCAATCTCCTATCTTGTGACCTCGTTAAACTCACTTGTTAGTCCTAGAAGTCCTTTTTTTGTGGATTCCTTGGCATTTTCTGTGTAGGTAAGTATGTAATTTACAAATAGGAGGTTTTATTTCTTCCTTTCCAATATGTATACTTTTTTCCCCCTTTTTCTTTCCTTATCTCACTGGCTATGATTTCTAGTACAGTGTTGAATAAAAATGGTGGGAATGGATATCCTTACCTTGTTCCTGATTTTGGTGGGGGGGGGCATTGAATCTTTCCCTATTCATGTTGTGTTAACAGCGGGATTTTTGTTTTTTTGTTTTAAATATATACCTTGTCTCAGGTTGAGAAAGCCGAGAGGGTTGTTTTGTTTTTGTTTTTTTAAATCACGAACGACTATAAAATTCTGTCAACTGTCTTTCTGCATTGACTGATATGGGAGGGTGAAAAATGACAGGAAGGAGAGAGAGTTTAGCAGAAGTATGAGTTAGAAGTGGCTAGGAGAAATTCAAGCTTGCTCCTTCCACCGAAGAACTCTGATATATTGGGAAGATCCTGGACCTATATGTGGGATGAGAACTTTTTTAATAGAAATCCTAAAGGACAAAGTGATTCCAGAAGTCTGGGCGCCTAGGACAGATGACTTCTAGGGCAAGCATGTCTCTCTATGTTTGCACGAACCTCTTGTATGCAAATTCATTCATGTGTTTTATGAGACTTTTAAGTCATCACCAGGGCAGTGCCTGGCATATGGAAGGGGTTCACACACTCTGTTCTGATAAATGACTGAGTGAATGAAATGTCATAGACCAAACAGTATGACATTGTGATTATGAGCGTGGGTTGGGAGCCAGACTGCCTGGATTACAACGATTGTAGAGGCTGAACCACAGCAAATTACTAAAACTCTTTGTGCCTTAGTCCCTTAACTCCAAAATGGGCATAATAAAGGTATCTGTCATGTAGGGCTTAGAAAACTGTCTTGTCCATCGTAAATGCAATGTTAAGTCTTACTATTATTTTTTTTAAAAAAGATTTTATTTATTTATTTGACAGAGAGAGATCACAAGCAGGCAGAGAGGCAGGCAGAGAGAGAGAGGGGGAAGCAGGCTAGCCGCTGAGCAGAGAGCCCGATGCGGGGCTTGATTCCAAGACCCTGGGATCATGACCTGAGCCGAAGGCAGAGGCTTAACCCACTGAACCACCCAGGCGTCCCAAGTCTTACTACTACTACTATTGTTATTATTATTATTATTTATATCTTTTTCTTGGAATTAGAATATGGCCTTTACTTTTTTCTTTTATTATATCTCCACCATTTATTTCTTCCTTCCTCCTTCCTTTACCTCTAGCTCCCTCTCTTTCCTTTCTTCCCTCCCTTCCTCCCTTCCCCCCTTTCTTTCTTTCTTTCTTTCTTTCCTTTCTTTTTCTTTCATTCTTTTTTCTTCCTCTTTCTTTTTATTTTCTGAAAGTAAAGCTTTAAGATAATCCCTCCCAGTAGAGACAGAATTGGAACGGACTTTAGGGCTGATCTCATTTAAGCTCTTTGTTTCTGTGTGTGGAAAGGGAGACTCGGCGAAGCCGTGTGACCTACCCACAGTCTCCTGGGTCATTGTTGCCCAGCTTGGTGGGGGTCTGACTTTCTCCTCTGGCCACTAATCAGTTGCTCAAAACAACCCAAGTGTCGGCATCGTTGGAAGCTCTAGTGCGGGGGACCCACTCAGGACAGGGAACCTGTGACTCCGCACGTGCGTTCTCTCGGGACCTACTCTGCATTAGAAAGTGGGAGCGCAGGGGCGGGGAGCAGTTTCCGCAGCAAACACCCGCCACACCCCCGAGGGGAGACGCCGCAGCTCTGGGGGCTCCTGGCACACACCTGGAAGCTGCCGTTGCTACCACAGTCCTCTCCTGACCACCAAAGCCATTTGGTCGCCCTTTCTGCCAAGGGCTGAGACAGCAGCCCTGAAAATCACCGCAGTCTGCCGTGTCCTGCTTAGAACGCGCTCTGTGCTCTGCCCATAAATATTTCAGGCCGCGCCGCTTAGTTATTAATGGAATGAAATGAAAGAGAATTCTTTAGCCTTTCTTCCCCTCAGATTGAAAACCAGAGCCGGTATTTGCGAGGCCGAAGTGACAGGTTCGGCGGCGGGGGGGTGGGGGTTTCATGCTTGGGGGTGGGGTGCCGTGAATGGATGTGTGCTGTCTTGCCTTTCTTGTGAAAGAGAAGCCACTCACCCCTTGTTCCAGAGCAGCCCAGAGCTGTCTTCTGCTCCCTGCTTCTCTGAGACCGTGTGCCCCTGGTGGGCAGGGGACGCTGTCCCCTGGGGTCTCTGCCCCTTCTCCACGGAGCAGATGTTCAATGTGCTCGAGGGGAAGAGAGTCAACCGTGTGGACAGCCTTCTGTGGACTGAGCCAGGGGAGCCCCCGGGGGCCAGTCACCCATCAGACCCTCTCAGAGGACATCACTGTCACCCTGAAAGGCCGGCTGCCATGCGGGTGTTAAGATTCCCGTCCTGCCCCCTCTTCCCCTCTTTGTTTCTCAGAGCGAAAGAGGAGGCACCTCACACAGTGGCCCACAGTGACAGCTTCTCCATCATTTAAACCCCTTACGGGCTGGCAGGAGCCAGAAGAACTGACTTTTTTTTTTCCCGGGAGAGGAAGCAGGGGCAATGGTTTATCTTGCTGTTCCTTTTCATTTAGAGCACAGGACACCCCAGAAAGCGCAGACCCCACGCTGAAGAAACCAATCACATCGCCCAGCGTTTTTAGTGCTCTGAGTCCCCAAGCGAAAGAAATAGGTGAGACATTGTCGTCATGGTAGCTCGTCGCAAATTGTCCCTTAAAATAGGATCTGTGCTTGGGAAGAAGGGGCTGAGGCTGCCGGATGCGTGGCGAACACGTGCCCGCACCAGTCCCGCGCACACTCGCGGGGCCTCGTTCCGCGACAGCTCCCTGTGGGCACTGAGCGGACCGGAAGGCCCCGGCAACAGGCCACCACTGAACAGATTTCGGCTCCAGGATTTCTTTTCTGGTCTCTTCAGTTCACTAACAAATCCTGGCTGAACACCCACTCTGCGCCAGGCACTGTTCTTGGCACCGGTGTCGAAGTAGCGAAGACGACGGGATCCTTGTGTTCTAGTGGTGAGGATGGACCTTCCACTTTTGGTGAGGACGACGTAGAGATGGGGTAGGGGGCCATGTCTTATCCTGAGTGGTCTCTTGGAGACTCGCGACGTGAGAGTGACGTAGGCATTCGGAGCCCCTGATGCAGGGACAGGCACCTTCGCTTTTCCTGGTGGAGCGTCACACTCCTGGCTTCTCTCTGCCCCTTTCCTCACTGCGCCCAGGGCAGCTGGAGGGGCTCATCTGACCGGCAGATTGGGGAGGGATCAGCCGGGCACCCTTAACTCTTCCCTCTCCTACCTTCTACTTATTCTGCTCCCCTTTCCGTCTTGGAAGCAAGCCACCTTCGGGTGCAGGGCCTTGCCTCTCTCCCTCCACTTGTTGCGTCCTACGGTGGTGAGGCTCGGGTCTGGACGGAGAGGTTGGGCTGACCCTGGAGTACGGTTTGCAGGCCGTTCATCCTTCACACTAAGCCACGCTCTCCACTGTGGCCTTTCTTAGTCGTGCAAGGGACACGTGGATCTTCTTTTGCCATTTCTTTGTCTTGTTTCTCTTTTTAGACTCAAGCTGAAGACAAGAGTGCTTTTATTGTGTCCTCTCCCCAACCCCAACTTTGGGGAAGGGGGCTCTAGAGGAAGAAAAGAGAAAGTTCAACTGTTCTGGGCCAGGATGAAACTGGGCACAGTTCAAGGCCAAAATGGGGGTGACAGGGACCGGAAGAAGGTGGCCGACCAGAAGAGTGTCCGAGAAGAGCCAGGGAGACAGGAGCCGGATGTATGGCCTCAGAGGTGTTGGGAGGACTTTGTGCTATATTTTAAGCACAGCAGGGAGCCAAGAGGAGGAGGATTTTAAGCACAGGTGGGACAGGATCTGATTTCTCTTAAGCAACATAAAGCAAAACACAGTACCAACAAAGAGGAGAATATAGCATCTTTCTAGATGAGATGTGAGGTGGTTTGGGGCAAGGCCTTAGTGGAGACACAGCGAGTATAGTTGGATTTTGGAAGCAGAGCTGGGAAGACTTGCTAAAGGATTGAAAGCATTTGGGGAAGGAAGATTACTGAGGAAAATCAGGTGGCCCCAGTGGGCCGCGTGCTCTTGTTCAGGAGGCCCAGTGCCAGAGGTAGGGTATCTCACTGAGTGCTCTGGAGATGTGCAGGGCTTTGTGGGGTGGCCATGCCCCGGGGGACGGAGTGAAGAGCCCTGGATACGTGGCCAGCCCTGGGAAGATGCTGAGGCACGAGCCTTGCTGTGGAGAAAGCCACGCCGCCTCGTTACGTGAACAAACATCGCCTGCACCACTCACGGTCCAGCAAGCTCCAACACTCAGAATCGCTTCATCCTTCTTCCGACTTCGCCTTCCCTCCACAGTCTCCATATTCATCACTCTCCTGGCCTCCCGAGCCCCAGTGCACTTGCCCTCTTCCCTCCCCCCGGCTAGCAGGAACTTCGATCTTTCTCCCCAGATCTTACAACGGCATCCCTGTCCTCACGGACTGTTCTTTTCTGCTCTTTTCTTCTTTGCATCCCGTCTTTCAAGCGGTGAGAATGGACTTTCCGAGAAACATGGGGCTGAGTCACACAACTCCCCACCCAGAAAATAGTCGTGGCACTTGTTTTGTAAAGAAGAAAACAAACACCCCAGCGGGACATTCAGTGTCCCCTATAATTCTTCCAGGCTCTTCCAGTTACTATGGCTGCAAAACCAACCACCCTAAAACTTAGTGCTTTCAAACAACGGCATTTATTATGCTCCTGGATCACGGGAGTCAGGAATCCAGAGACAGCTTGGCAGAGTAATTTGTGCCCGGGGTCTGGGATGGTGCAGTCAGATGACAGCTGGAATCTTCGGAAAGCTGACCAGGCCGGCAGGTCCATTTTTTTAAGGTGGCTTACTCACACAGCTGGCTCTGGCTGTTGCCTGGGGGCCTCGGTTTCTAACCACAGGGCTGCTTGAGGTCTTAATGGCACTGTGGCGGGCTTCTTCTAGCAGGAATGACCCAAGAGGCCAAGTGGAAGCTTCAGTGCCTTTTATGATTTGGCCTTGGAGGCTGCGCAGCGCAACATCTGCCATCTTTCCTTGGTCAAGGCACTTCCAAGGGTTCCCCAGGTCCAAGGAGAGGGAACAAAGTCTCCCATGTCTTGGCAGAGGAATGTCAATGTCATGTTGTACGAACAGCCAGAAGAGACAATCTGCCACTCAGGCTCTTTGCCTTTCTCCAAGCATCCCGGGCTTCACCCACTTGTCCACCCACTGGCCACATGTTTTCACAACCTTATTTCTTTCTCCTGCTGTGCCATTGAACAGAAATATCCTTACCCATTTCATCATTCTCCAGGGCGAGCTCGAATAACATTCTCTGGATGAAGCTTCCCCGAGCCTTCCCTGGGGGATGAATTCTTCTCCCTGTATAACCCCTCTGGCTCTTGGTTACCTGTCCTGTTAGGTGTTTTCCTCTCTGCTGTCTGTGCGGTCACTTATTAAGGGTCTGTCTCCCCCACAAGACGGGGAAGCTCATCTTTCTGCCTCCACTTCCTAGCACGTGGTCAAGCCCAGGGAAAGCTCTGAATACTAATAATCGGTATGGGATGATGCGTATGTCCGAGAGGTGTCCCAGGCCGGGTGGCTGTGGTCCATCCGACTTTGGGAGGGGGTGTCCAGGCCATGACTCTGTTGGGGTTGGGGGGGGTGGTGGTGTCAGCTTCCAGATCCATTAGGCTTGCTCTGGATTTAAGTCAAGGATCTTCCACGAAGGGGGTCCTACTCTGCGTATTGGTCCCAGAGTGATGATGGTCACCCGTCCCAGGACAGAAGTGGGGGTGCGGAGCCCCTGGCTGGCTCTGGGCTGCCCCGGTCCTGGCGGAAAGGTTCTTAGCTCCAGCTTCTTTTGCTCAGCCTCTAATGCAGCCGGACCGTATGCCCAGGATTTCAGACATAACACGTCCCGCCCAACCTTCTTCCTCCCCTGGCGAATGCACACGTTGCTCAGGCGGAAAAGTCCTGGCACAGCTCCTCGAGTCTTTCCTTCTGGTCTGTCCCCACCCCGCCCGTCCGTGGGTCCCGGCAGCGCTACCTGAGGAGTAAGTGCGGAATCCGAGCGCGTCTGGTCCTCTGCCGCTAGCACCTGGCCGGGCCACGCTCATCTCAGCTGGACAACCACAGGCGCTCCTGACCGTCCTCTCTGCTTCCAAGGCCACCGTCTCCCGTCCCTCCCAACCGGCACGGCAGCTCGGTAACCTCACTGAAGGGTAGATTAGGTCATGTCGCTCCCGTGTGCAACCGTGCAAGGCCCACACAGAATCCTGAGGTAGAATCTAAGCCGTGTGCCTCATCCTGGGGGACACTGTCTGCTGGGCCTTGTGGCCCCCCAGCCCTTCCTTCCTTCCCCTCCCGCATCCCTCCGGTTCCAGCCACAATGACCCTCCTGTTCCTCCTCACCCTGCTTCTGGAGGTCCACAGCCTCGTTCCCGTCTCTCGGGGCTCATACTGGCTGTTCCCTCCGCCTGGAGGCTCTTCCTCTGGGTCTCGTGGTTCTCTCCTTGTCAACATCTGGGTCTGTGCCCCGAGATCTCCCCGAGAGGCCGCCCCTCCCTGCCTCCCGACCCCCCTCTCCCACTACCTGGTCTCCTTGCTCCGTAGCCCTCACCCCGACAGCAACACGGTAATGACAGGTTTGCCTGCTCACCGTGAGGCCCCCAAGTAGAATGTGGAGTCCAGGGGCTCAAGGCCCATGCTGATCTGTCTCGTGCTGCCCGTAGGCCTTGCACCGGTGGTTGCCGGGAGGGAGACAGGCGGCAGGAAGGCCCTGACGGGAGGAAAGCGATGAGGGGCGCAAGACACAAGCCAACAGTGAAGAGAACCAGCCAGCGGGGAGGTGAAGGTCTGGTCCCCTGCCCGGCTCCTCCGGGGTGGGGGGGCGTGTGTGTCCCTTGCTGCTCTGGCCTTCCCAGCCTTGTCAGCAACTGCAGATTCCTCGAAACCTTGTCTCTGGTGCCTTCTCCTCACCCCACCCTCCTTATTTCCTGGAGCCCTGGGTGTGTAGTGTGCAGCACCCCACCCCGCCAACACACGCCCAAGACAGCCTCAGCAAGGGTGCTCAGGGCTGCAGGAGCCTCCCAGGCAGTGCCGAGCTGCCCCCCGGGTATTCTGAAGCCCTTTCCATTTCTCCCTTCCCAGAGGGGCCTTGAGAGCGGATCTCAGCCCAGCACAGCTACCTCCCTCCTCTTCTCTTCCCCTTTTGGCAAGGGGACCGTTTTCCCCAGGCTGAGCGACTGGCGACCTCCTGTAGCCTCTGCTGGGGAAGAAAGGGTTAATGCCAAACCCACAGAGGCACCTGCTGCCAGTCCCCGTGAAGCCTCTCTCAGCGTTTCAACGTGAGTCTGTTTTGCACGCTTTTCGGCTGGTAGGTCTTTGGAGGATCTTGGTCTTTGAGCATGGGTGGCCTCTGCTGCTTCAGGACTATGACCTTGGGACTGTCCTCGTCCATGGACTGGGGCGGCAGGACACCATGCCCACGCACCGGCAGGGCTGCTGTGATCCTCCCACAAGGCGTTTTACAAGCTGCCCCTTTCTGCTCTGGCTCAGGCCACCTAATCCAGGAATCCTCTTTTGTGATGGAAAGAGCTCGGCTGGGCTCCCTTTCTCCAGAAGCTGGGTTCACTCCTGGAGGCTCATGTAAAAGCCTCACGTACCCCTTGGACTTGGAGTTGAAGTTCTATGGGGATATCAGGAAAACCCCGGGCCTTCTTGAGTGGCCCCAAACTCTCTTGTTTCTCTTTCCTTTCAATCTTCAGGACACAGGGAGGTGCTTGGCTCTTGCTCCATCCAGGGGAGTGGACGGGGCAGAGGAACCAGGAGGCTGGCCAAGTGGGTGGGAGGCCCGTGGCCCCAAGACAGGCTGGGGAGGCCCGGAGGGGGGCAGAGGAGGGGCCTGGCACCGGGTGGATCTCAGGGCATCGGTGTGACAGCCCGCTGCTCAGGGGGCCACCGGAGACACACATCACCTGACTTCCTGAGAGCCCTAGGATGTGCCCCTGACTCAGAGCTCACCTGGAGGAACCACCTCTTACCCTCGCCCTGCAGAGACACTTGGCCTCTCCAGGAGTCCCTGAACCCTGGCCTCTTCCTGGGGGCTGGAAACCGAGCGCCGAAAACGTCTGCCTGCAAGGTAGGAGCTGTGGGTTTGTTTAGTCCTGATACCTTGAGGGGTGTGCGCGTGTGTGGGTGTGTGCTTGCGTGCACGTGAGTGTACATGTGCGTGCGTGTGCACATGTGCGTGCGTGTGTAAAGTGAGCAAGTAAATCCCTACGTTCCCTTGCTCCGCACACCCGCACCAGACTCTCCTACTGTGTTCCAGGTAGCGCGCAAGACTCGTTATCCTAGTGACCTTTTCAACTCAGGAGCTCGGGCCTCTCCCCCCATTTTACTGCCCGTGACCCAGGGACTCGGAGAGGCGCACTGTGAACAAAGCGACGTTAGGGCTGGGTCGAGACCCTCACTACTCCTCTCAACGTCAGCTGCTTCCTTCACATGACGGTGATGTCAGGGTCTCTATCATCTTCTTTAATCCGGCCTGTGGAGGGCGGCAGTATTTGCCCCAAGATTCAGATGGAGCCAGCGAGGCCCAGAGGAGCTGCACGGTGCGCCCGAGGTCACTCAGCACGCCGCGTGGTACGCTGGGATCTGGGCTGCCACCCTGCCGACTCGAGGCGCATCTCTGGGCTGTGATCGCTCCCTGCTACTTCTCCTTCTAATGCATTTTTAGAAAAACAGCTTGATTGAGATGTAATTCATATTCACCACCTGATGTGTGCAATTCAGTGGTCTCGAATACGTTTATAGAGCTGTGCAATGATCGCTCAATTTTAGAACATTTCCGTCACCCCCAAAGGAAACCCCATAGCCTGGAACGGTCAGCTCTCCACTTCCAGGCTCCTGGGGCCCCGGGGTGAGCACTCGTTCACGTCCTGTCTCCGTCAGTTCGCCTCTTCTGGAAACTTCACACGAACGGAAGTCACAGTATGCGGTCTTCGGTGACTGGCTGCTTTCTTCAGTGTGATGTTTTCAAGGCTCTTTCATAGTGTAGGACAGATCCGGTCATCATTCCTTTTTTATGGCTGAATCATATTCCAATGTGTGGAATATTCGTTAGTTTTTATTATTATTATTTATTCATCCATTCACCAGCTGACGAACATTTATGTTGTTTCTACTTTTGACTATTGTGAATACTGCTCAGAATGCATTTTTTAAAGATTTTTATTTATTTATTTGAGATAGAGATAGACAGAGATCAAAAGTAGACAGAGAGACAGGCAGAGGGAGAGGGAAGCAGGCTCCCCACTGGGCAGAGAGTCCGATGCGGGGCTCCATCCCAGGACTCTGGGACTGTGACCTGAGCCAAAGGCAGAGGCTTAACCGACTGAGCCACCCAGGTGCCCTCACAATGCGTTTTTGGAAGAGAATAGGAACCCAGAAAACAGGGACATCCAAGTGAGCTGAGTCCACTGCCACTCTGCACAACAAGCAGGCAGGGCCGGCCTGACCGTGGCCACGGTGACGAGAGGCTGGCCAAGTCTCTTCTGACCCCAGGCTACCTCCAGGGCTTGTAGGATTTCCTCTAAGCGTGGCCTGTGACCTAGGCACCAGCCCCTGACCCACCAGAGAAGTTGCGCGTTTCCTCTGCGTGCTCCTGTGGACTCCCCCCCACCCACCTCCCTGCCCTGCCTGACCTGGCCCCCACCCCAGCCTTTGAACCAATTTAACACCAGCCAGGGAGCAGTTTAACAGGTTCTGTTGCTCTGCTGGAGAGGAAACTCATTTTCAGGGTAATTTTTAAAGCCTTTTACATAAGTCTGATTCCAGAAATGAACCTTTTGATTCCTCAAAGAAGAAAAGCTAAGACTTGAAAGGTGTTAATTACCTTGCCTATGAAATGGGCAAAATGTGAATTCTGGCTCTAGGGGAAAGGAACAGGACAGATTTTTGGCACATCAAGGACCCGTACCTTCTCTATTCTGTGTCTGAGATTATCAAAAGTTGGTAGAAGTGCGGCCTTGACCCCAAATCAGGCACATTGCCCACATATACTTAGTTCCCACTTTTATTTTTTAAGCCCCAAACCTCCCAGGCAGAGTCCCCAGCCTTGGTCTCATCAGCAACAGAGAGCAGCCTGACTGGTACCCTGGGGACCTGGTGTGTCTTCCCGGCACAGGGCAGGGGCTGTGTAACCAGAGTTGGGGGGGGAGGCACCCCATGCTGGCCCACAGCTGTTGGGGATACACAAAGGAGGCTCTGGGGTTGACAGTGGTGGCGTCTGGGAAGGGTGTTACTCTAGGGGCCAGTGGAATGGTCACGGCTTGGAGAAGGAGACCCCCGAGCTCTCTGCCTGTTGGTAGCAACCCTGAATGACCTTGGGGGCATGAGGAAAGAAAAGGTTCTGATGGGACCTCAGGTGGTGGATGTCTGTGGGGGGAAGTACCAGGAGCCATGTGCAAGAGCTATGACAGGAAAGAACATTCCAGACTGAATCATGGGCCTCATTCTGCAGAATGACACAGAGAAGCTGAGGTAGCCCAGCTGTCCTGCTCATGGGAGACGTGACACCGTAGCTATGAAGGAATCCTGAAGTAGAAAATGTCAATGTTTGAACCAACCAAAATGAGAAACGGACAAGAAATCAGGAACAGAGATTTCCTGGGCCAGCAGGTTACAGAATCTGATGATTTCTTAGAAGAGTAAGAAGGAGGCAGAGGAGGGGGAGGGGCAGGAGGGGGAGGGGCAGAGGAAGAAGAAGAGGGAAGGCGGGGAGAACGGTCATCGGTCCACCCATAGTTGTGGAGGTATGAGGGTAGCCAGAACCCGGGAAAACAGAGCCCCTCCCGGTGCCACCTCCAGGAGGACAGAGGTGACTCAGTGGCTTCAGAGGGGACGGATCAGCAAGAGCGTCCTCAGACGCGGCCTCAGAGCGAGCCTGGGCTGGCGGAGAGCGGACGTCCTCTGAGGGCTCCCCTGCACCTTCCTCTCACACAGCTCCCCCCGTGTCAATAAGCTTGAGGCTACCGGATGTCCCACGGGACCTGACGCGTCCCCAGTGCATCACAGAACTGGCATGTGTCCTCTGGCCTCAGCGGGGACACCTCGGTGGGGGATGGCTTGTGACCAAAGAAGACCTTTCCTAGAGCCGTTTTAGGGCCCCTGGAGACTTGGCTTGTCTCAGACTAGCTCAGCAGAAGGAGTCATGATGGAACTGGGGTCTGTGGTGGGTACGTGGGTCGTGTCTGCCAAGAGCTCAGCTTGGGGAAACCATGGTGGAGCTGAGAGGGCCGGCACGGGAGCAGGGGTCACGGGAGTTCTGAGTTTGTGAATCTTTGGGGTGCCCCATTGGGGAAGGGCTGGGGTGCCTTGCGGGGCCTCCCTTTGTCTTTGGGTCACAGCCCACAGGTGGGGAGGTCTTCTCGAGGTGCCCTGCCCATTTCAACGTGGTGTCCAAGTGTGGCCTCGCAGAGCCAGAAGCCATCTCAATAGCGGGCTCCTGGGGTTTCAAACAGATCCTACAACTTTAAGACTTTCTCAGAAGGAGTCTCTGGTGACCTAGGAAAGAGGGAAAGGGGGGGTGAGAGGGCTGGCCACCAGCCGGCCTGCATGAGGCCTTTCTGTAAATTATTAAAAGCAGCCCCAAACTTTGGGCAGGTGTCTCCATCCAGGCACAGGCCTGGCACAGGACATGGTCTTTGTGCCAAGATACAGGGTTTGGCAAATAAACCACAGTCTGTATTTTTGGTGCCTTTGTGCAGTCTACAGCCTGGTCACCTAGGACCCATGGTAGGCTGAATGTTGGCCTTCCAGAAAAATACCCACATCCTCAATGCCCTGATAGGGGCTTGCAAATGTGATTAAGTTAGGGATCTTGAGATGGGGAGATTATTCTGGTTTATATGGGCCCTAAAGGTAATCAATCACAAAAGTTCTTGTGGGAGGAAGGTGGGGGAGGGGTCAAAGGAGGAAGTAGGAGGTGTACCCCGGGAACCCGAGGAAGGATCGTGAGTGACGGAATGCAGGGGCTCCCAGAAGTACAAGAGGCACAGGAATGAGTTCTCCCCGAGTCTTCAAAAGGAACCGGCCCTATGGCACCTTGACTTTAATCGGCAGAGGCTGATTTTGGACTTCTGACCTCAGAACTGGAAAATAATTAACTTGTGTTGCCGGGAGCCGCCAAGCCTGTGATGTGCTCCAGAGGCGGCCGCCTCCCCCTTCCTTCAAGCCTTTCTTTCCATCCGTGGTGCACGTCGGGATTGCAAGCACGGCTTCCTTCCCCCAAGAAGGCTAAATGCTGGATGGGGTCTAAAAGCACCGCGCAGGACTGGAGATGAGCCACGAGTTGTTCTCGGTGTTGAGTTTACCAACGTTGCCAGCTGCGTTCTAGTTGTGGGAGAATGTCTCTCTTCTCAGAGAATACACCTAGAGGTACTTAGTATGGTGTGCAGAGCTTACTCTCCAATGAGTCAGAAAACAGGGATAGATTTTGTAAGCGGACTTGCCAGGACCGGGTCGCACATGGGGAGCAGGCTGGAGGTGGGTTAAGAACCAGGGCTGATTCCTGGGTTTCCAGCCTGAAGAACTGACCGGAGGGGACGTTGGGGCCCAGCTGTGCTCCAGGTTGGGGGAGACAACAAGTGGGCGCCGTGTCCCGGAGTCTGTCGACAGGTGGGGGAGGCGAGGGACGGTGAGCAGTCCCGGGGGAGAGAGGTCTGGGGAGGCCTGGCCTGCGGGGGCAGGGAGGGTGTCAGAGGGCAGCCTGGGGCCAGCCGGGGGCAGCTCGAGAGCCCACGATGGGAAACAGCTGCAGGAAAGAAGCGGGGAACCATCAGAGGAGCCGCCCGCACAGGCCCCGTTAGGCCCAGAGTTACCCGAGCAGATTTGCTCAGAGCAGCAGCTCCAGCGGAGGCCCTGAGCCCGTTTGATCCAGACGGATGTCAGACTCTGTGGGTGGCCGCAGGTGGCCGGGGTGCAAGCCGGTGCAGGCGGGAGCCCACATCAGCCCCCACCCGCCCCCGCCCCGCTCCGCCAACCCCGGGGAAGGTGCGAGAACCCTGCTGCCGCGGCTCTCCGACTCCCGCCCCCCTCTGCGCTGCAGCTGCTTGCAGGGCCCGGAGCTCCGGACATCTTGACGAATGACGCAGCCGGCCAGAGGCTGCGGGTTCCCCAGGAGGCCGGGCATGCAGAAGGCAGGACGGCCGGCTGCGACTCTTCCCGTTAGAAGTCGCATCTCACCTTCTTTCAACAGAGGCTAACGTCCGTGTCAGATCCCCATTCCACCCCATGGCAGAAGACCTCCGCTCTTTCCAGTTGGCCTTCCTGGTGTCCCAGGGCCCCCCAGTGCCACCACCGTGGCGGGCCCGAGGCACGTGCGTGTCGGCTCTGCTGGGCTGCACGTGCCCAGCTCTCTTGTGTCCCTCTGGTCTTCTGCCAACACGCCACCCTCCCCCTTCCGCCTGCAAGACCCCCTCGGGCCCCAGCCCATGCTGCTGCTGGCCGACCGTCCTTGGGTGTGTGGGACACATTCCCCAGACCCCACTTCCTTGGCCCTGAGAACTGCCTCAAGTTCTTCTTCGTAGATGGGTTCACTGGAACGTTCGTCTTGCTGCGTGGTGAGTGGGACCTGAGACCCCGTCGTGGCTGCTCTGCCCAGTGACACCCTCCAGCCGACGTGGGACTTTGGCCCCACCCTACTGGGCTGGGCCGTCCTGAGTCTTCTTGGGTCCTGACCGGGACGAGCTCCAGGGACCTCAGCACTCACGGAGTTATGTCTCGAGGGGCTGATGGGAAGAACCGATTCCTTCTTCACTCAGATAACGTCTACCGATAAGTGAAAGGCACCCCCCACCCTTGTACCGGGCGTGGAACTCTTATGATGGTTCACTTTATGTGTCAACCTGGAGGGGTCAAGATGCCCAGGTAGCTGGCCAGACGTTGTTCTGGATGTTTCCCTGACGTTGCGTGTTGGGTGAGATTCACGTGAAAATCCGTGGACGTGGAGTAAAGCAGGTTACTCTCCCTAACGCGGGTGGCATTCTCCCCTTAGTGAAGGCCGTAGTAATCAAAGATGGGCCTCCCCGGGCAGGAGTTTGGAAATAGACAGCGGCTCTTCCCCGACTCTCTAGCTGCCCGCCTACCCTGCACATCTTGGACTTGCAACCTCCACAAATCGTGCGAGACAATTTTTTAAAAATAAATCTCTCGCTCCTTCTTTCTCTCCCCGTATCATTGGTTCCCTGTGATCTGGAGATCCCTGCCTGCTGTACCTCCGATAGACCAAGGATCTGATTATATGCGTGGATTGAGAAAATTGTCCCACTTCAGGGCACGCCAAGCATTTCATGGCTTGGATTATGTTGGTGCAACTCTCCACGGGAGCAGCTCTTGGGGAAGTCAGTCTTGTAGCTGGAACATTCCTTCCAGGCATGATGGCTTGAACTTTGAATGCCTCCTGAGTCCATTCTGAGTTTCAGGTTTTGCCCCCCCACAGGACATCACAACCTGTGGGGTGCAGGGACCGGCCATGTGAACTTGCAGGGGGACGATGAACCAAGGCCACCTCTGGTGTCCCCTGGGAAAGGCCTCCTTGGAATTCAAGCCTGTCTTCACATCCTGGAGCCATGTTTGAGCCGTGGACAGGCAGGCCAGGAGGGTCCATCGGACTCAAGTCTCAAGACTCAGTACCACTTTGGACCTTGGGTGCTACATGTGTGTGTTTGTGTGAGGTTTCTGGGCTCTCCAGCCCACTCCGCATCAACGGTTCCCTTCCCTGGGGAGCCTCTTGAAACTTGCTCTTGAGGACACAGTGTTCTTTTTATCTTTCTATCTCCAGCCTCCAGCAGGAGGCTGGAAGGTAATACATAATTCGTGTTTGTTCAATACATGAATGAAGGAGGGTTCCCGGCCCCAGCCTGTGACCAAAGAAGCAAGTGTGACACGAGCTGGAAGATTTCTACCTTCCATTAAGACCACTACAGGGGATGGGGCTACAGTGTTGATGAGTGAACTGCCTGTTCCCTCACCACTCGTCTCCCTGCCCCCCATCCACAAACGGTCCCATGTGCAGACCCTGTCTAGGAATAGTGGCCTTTGCTATGTCTGTCTGGTGTGATGTATCGTGAGGTCATCACAGCCATCCCCAGGGAACCTCCAGATTCCGTAAGCACACCATCTTTCCTTTCTGTTGGTCAATGTCCTGGACGTCACTTGAGAAACAGGTTCTCCGTGTATCCAGGAATATTTGTAGTGATGCATACGCTTGTGCTGGCCACAACTGGGTTACTCTGCAGTTTTACTGGGATTGGGTTTCTAGAGTTTAACGGAGCCGGAGGAAGCCACCCCCATTGCCAATGACAACCAGCCAAAAGGACCACTTATTTTCTCCCAGAGGTTCTCCTTCCTTCACAAATCGTAGCGCTTCGCAGAGAGACTGGAGGGGTGTTGAAATTGTAGCAAGAAGCACACGCGGTGAGCCCCTGGGTCTTGGCAAAATGTCTAAACTCCTTTTCTTAAGAACCAAGGAGGACTCAGTCTGAGACCCCTACCAGAGGAGGTGAGAGCGAAGGAGAGATTCCAACCTACGATTCATAGGGGCAGAGCCAGTTCGGAAATTGCGGAGGGCACTCAGCTAGGCTGGTGAGCAAGACCAAAGGCCAAGTCCATGGACCAGGACACAAGAATGATTAGCCAAACGGGAATGGAGTGAAATTCAAGCAAAGGGGTGTCCAGGGCAATTGGGGTGTCATGGGCCAAGTCGTGTCCCTTCAAAATTCACAGGTAAAGTTGTAACCCCTCACACCTCAGAAAGTGATTGTATTTGGAGGCAGGGCTTTTAAAGAGGTGATTAAGTTAAAATCAAGTCCTTAGAGGGTCCTAATCCAAGATGACTGGTGTCCTTATAAGAAGAAGAGAATGGGACACAGACAGACGCACAGGGAAGACCACGTGAGGACACAGGGAAGAGAGCGGTCCACAGTCAAGAGCAAAGAGAAGCCTCCTGAGAAAGCAAGCTGACCACAACTTGATCTTGGACCTCTAGCCTTCGGAACCATGGAGACATCAATTTCTGTTGTTTAAACCGTCCTGAACCGACTAAGGGAGCTAAGGTGCTCTTGCTAGTTCCCCATCAGGTGAGTCAGAGCTGGGCAGGGCTGAGTTAAGGGTGAGAGGTCCAGATCTGTAACTCTTCTGTGCCTTCTCTAAGTTTAGGGAAGAGGGGACAGAAAGTGGTTGTCAATGTTGCCCAAGACAGAGCCCCCTGATCCCTCAGTTGAAGTTGAAGTTGGGTCTTGTGGGGTGATTGGTCATCCCCGGCCACCCCTGCTCCGAATTCTGAGCCTGGTGTTTCTCTGACTCAGCCTCTGCCCCTGCCTTCCCTCCACAGGTGGCTCTTGATGGAGCCAAATCGGATGGGTAAGAAGGAGACTCGCTGCTTCTAAGCCAACATCAGGAAGGAACCCGCCCCATCGCCAGTGGGCCACATCCGCCATCTTGGTTCAGACGGGGCTGGGTTGGGGCAGAGAGCTCACTCGTCCTGAAGACTGGCTGCTGGATGTTGGCATAAACACTCCTACTGGTGCAGTTTGCTCTGCCAAGGGCTGAGCTGGAGGGATTTAAATGGGCTCCCAGATGCTTACTTACGCGGTTTCTAGGTGAAAATCCGTCTAACCAGAGGAGTTTTCTCTCACAACTGTTTGTTTTTATGTTGAAAGTGTTTTATGCCCCCCTCGAACCAGCCGAGAAGTGACAACTTGAATCCAGGGTAATAATTCATCCTTGTCCAAAGCCTCATAATTGTGCTGTGTTTTACTATGTGCCTCCTCGTTTGGGAGTCGTAAACGCCCCGAGAGACAGGCAGGATGGGTGTCCGTCATCTCTGCGTTCCCAACAGGGGGAAGTCGTCAGTGGGTCTAGGGTCTGGATGTTGTGTCTCTGTTTGGACACCCTTTCAATGTTTTGGTGTTTGATTTTCAGGGATAACACTTTCCCATTGCACGGCTTGGTTGTATAGTGCGCATTCCCGTGAGAAGAGCTAACTGGACCCACTCTCTGACCAGCCGCAGACACACAGGATGCGTGCTGTCTCTGATCTGCAGCTGTGGGAAACTTCTTTGCTGGACTCCTGCCTCCAGCTCAGGGAGACAAGAAAGGAGCAGCAGTGCTTGCGAGCGTCAACCTCCGGTGCATCAGAATCACCAGAGGATTTAAAACAACGTGTGGGGGTCCCCCCCGAGGTCTGGTTTGGGTTGGCTGTTATTGTGGCTATTTTTAGACCTTCCAGGTGGTTCTCACAAGCCGATAGGGTTGAGTATCCGTGGGCTAAGTTATGACTCATTTGGTGTGTGGTCGCCAGTCAAGGAAGGTCGCCAGAGAGCCAGGGAGCAGACATTAGGGCCCTCCTTTCTCCTCAGCAATGCCAGTGGCTGCTTCTTGTTCCCGAACTTCCCCTCTGTGCATTTCCTGCAATGCTCCTGGTTTCCCGCAGATGAAATCAGACGGGACACCATTTGCTGTCATCTGAAGAGAACTCGTCACTGCTCTATGGCCAAGATGGGGCCTTGGTCGGTGGAAAGTTCGAGAGGATGAATCTTATCTGTGTCAAGGCAACAAAGAGAGATTGTGATGGCGGCCACAAAGAATGCCTGTAAACTCCCTTTTGTTACCCCACATGGAGTCTTGGGAGTTGGCCTTGCATGGCAGGGGCGGTGCGGTGGCTGAAGAGGCAAGTCCAGCACTGCTGGTCTATGTCCAGGAGGGATGACCCACTCTCTGGGCCCACTGGCATGGTGGCCTTTCCCGGGCCTGGCTCTTGGCTGCTCCCTGAGGTGTTGGTTCCATGTGAGGGAGCCCGGGGAGGAAGCAGGGCCTGAAGAAGGCTTGGGGAGTGTTTTCCGAGGGAGCAACTTTGGAACTGGGCCATGGAGGATGAACAGGAGGTCACAGAGGTCAAGATGGCAAGAGATGAGAGGCTTCTTGGCCCGAGCACAGAACAACTTCACTTCCCAAACGTATATATTCTTGAGTGGGTGTCAAGGGCGAGGCAAATGGCTGATTTGGGCCAATGAGGGGGTTTGGGGGAAGGTGGCCTGTCCTTCCTCAGACACCTTGTGCCGCTCTGGCTGAGGACACTGGGGAACGGAGCAGTGGCAGACACTACAGTTAGGAGCTGGGGCATCCGCGGGGACAGGAGGCGACTCGGAGCCCCATGGGATCCTTGGTTCGTCTTCATCATCACCATTATCCCAGACAGAACCAGACTGGTTCAGCTTCCGAGGACACTGCCATCTCTCCATCTCGTAAAGGAAACGGAACAGGGATCCTTGTCCCCATTTGATAGATGCGGAATGGCAAGGGATGGCTGCCCCTTCACAGTCTTCCGGCCCGTGCAGACCTTGCTGGTTTGTGATGGTGAAGCGAGGTCACCCTGCAAAGCCCCCCTCATGGGGCGGGGGACCCAGGGGCGTTCACTCTGCGTCAGGGGGTCTGCTCTGAAGCTCACTTTGTACCCGTGGAGCAGGTCAGAGGGAGACTGGCAGGAGGCTGGAGGGGGGGAGGGTCTTGAGGGTCCACTGAGGTGACCGCGCTCACCAGAGGGCCTCGCAAGGCCCCGCCCACCGTTCTGCAAGAGCTTCTCCCTCGGCCCAGCAGTGTCTAACGGGAACTAGAAATATGGCATTAAAAAATCACCACGGCAGCGCCGGCAGCGGTGGGAATCCAGGCGGTGATAAATTAAATGATGTTTCCAGCTTCTATGGCTTCCCTGTGGCCTCCCGGGAATACATTTCGATATAAATAATTTACCAGACAAAGGGATATTGCGCCTGCCCCCTGGAGCTGCAGGGATCGGAATGAGTTCCGTTTCCGTGACTCAAAGAGAGGTGTCACCTTGGGAAGCGAGGACCCGGGACCTGGAGTCTGACGTTCTGGGTTCCAATCCTGTGGCTGGTCATAGAGCAGCAAACCCGCAGGGTGGCTCGGGGCAACCCCCTTCCCATCTCTGGGCCTCCCTGTCCTCCCCACGGGGTGGCCTGCTCCAGCCACAAAATCTCAGAAGTATTTTCCTCGTCCTTCTCTGGGCTCTCGTTAGCTGCTTCACAAACTCAGCGTTATGCAAGTCGGGGTGTTTGGGAAGCGTTCCGTGACACGCGCAGGCACACGTGTGCACACGCACCCATACACCACAGAGAGAGAAAGTCCTCCTCCCGAGTGTTACTTTGAACGGATGAGAAAGAACTCAAGTGATTTTTTTTCAGTCTCAGGGAAGCCAGAAGGCAAGTGGACAGGAGGGCCGAGTGGACATTCTAATTGCTGTAAACCCCTGTGTTGGGAATGTTAACTCTTTCCTTGTGACAGTGCGGCGAGGAGGCAGCTGTAACACGATGCGAGGGACTGCGCACGCCCTTGTGGGAGCCTCTCCCAGCGTCCCTCCTTTTGTCTCAGGCTGGACTGGCTTCCCAGACCCCGGGATTGGGCTCCTCCTCAGGAGCCGACGCTTGCTCCCAGCCAGAATCTTGCTGCCGCCGCGGATCACCAGACCCGGTAACTTCTCGCCCTGGCTTGCCCGACCTTCTACGTCTGGCATTTGGGTCAGCCTCCGCTCTTTGGAAGCTGCCTCCGTTGTCCCCGCTGCATGCCTGTGCCTGGGTCAGGAGCGGAGGGTCGGATCCAGCCCAGCGAGCCTGTCCCGTTGGTCTCAGCCAGGAAATGAGCAGCCAGAGAAGGGAAAGGCTGTTCGGCTCCAGAGCAGCACGAGAAAACCCCCAAACAAACAAACAAACAAAAAACCCCAAAACCAAAACCAAAAAACACCCACAATAACAACAACAAAAACATTACTTCTAACCATACCTCTATTCCAGAAGAGAATAAATTCCGCCATACACTCTGTGATCAGAAATGCGTACCGAGGGCATAGAAAGTCACCTGAGAACACACGAATTCTTTCTCTCTCCTTCCCTTCTTTACAGAAATACGTCTCAAGCACATATTATGAAGCAGAAACTTACAGACAAGGGAGGTGGGGAGTGAAGACAGAGTCCGAGCTCCCCCGTGGGAGATACAGAAACATTAACCCATAATTTCAAAGTGGTGCATCAAGTGCTGTAATAGAAGAAACAGAGGATGCTGGGAGTGTAAAGAAGGGACACCTTCTCCAGCTGTGCAATAAATAAGAGACCGTGTCAGCAACGCTTCCTAGAGGAGATGCTCAAGCTGAGCAGTCAGAACACGGCAGGGCTCAGAGCGGGGACACGGCGGGGCACAGAGCGGGGGCACGGCAGGGCACAGCACAAGATCATGGTGCTCTGGGGGTTCCATAATTCGGCTCAAATCTGCCACTTCCTAGAAAGAGCACCTGATCTCACATGTTGAGGGCTCAGTCCCACAAGACTGCCCCCCACACTTTGAACACCAGTTGCCATCCAGGTTGTCACATGGGCTTTTGACCAAGCATAGATCAGAGATTCCAAAGACCCCTCCTTGAGTTCCTTTAATTTGCTAGAGTGACTCACAGAACTGGGAGAAATGGTTTATTTTCCGGATTAGCAGTTTATTATGAAAGGATATAACTCAGGAACAGCCAGATGGGAGAGATGCACAGAGCAAGACACGGGGGAAGGGAACAGATCTTCTTCTTTCCGAGAACGCCGCTTTCCCTGATCTCCACGTGTTCATGAAGTCACCAGCACCGAAGCGCTCCAAACCCTGCCCTTCCCCCCTCCCCCGCCCCCATGGAGGCCTCACTGCATAGGCACGATTGATTAGATCATTGGCCATTGACGCCTGATTCAACCCCCAGCCCCTCTCTCTCCCTAGGAGCTGACGGGATCGAAAGTTCCAAACTTCTGTTCACGGGGCTGGCTCTCCTGGTGACCAGTCCCATTGTTAGGCTCAGTCCAAAAGTAATCTCATTGCCATAATTAAAAAAAAAAAATCATTCTCTGAGTACTGTGGAATGTGTAAACCTGGCGAGTAACAGACCCGGACCCCTGGGGATAAAAACACATTATATGTTTATTTCAAAAATTTAAAAATTAAAATAAAAAAATCATTCTCATACTAGGACATCCCCAGCATCTCAGGAGCTCTGTGTTCAAACAAGGACAAAGATCACATGTGTATTTCTTATTACAAATCGCTCCATCACAGGTGCGATGCCGCTGTGGGGGGAAGCTGACACGGGAAGCGAAACGCCCATGGCCTCATGCTGAACGGAGCGGGGACCAGCAGGTAACCAGGTTTGCAGAGCCCAGCCCGGCGCATCACAGAGGGAGCGCAGAATGTGGACGTGCTGCTGAGAGCAGGCAGCGGAAGAAGCAGCACTGCACCCTGGCGACAGTCAGGGTGGGAATTAAATGGTGAGGAGGAAGACATCGCTCTCCAGTGAGGACGCTTTGGGCACCCGGGAAGAGGAGGTGGAGACGCAGAAACCTGGAGGTCTGACCACGCAGGGGTGCGGCCCAGAAGGGGAGAAGGAAAGAAAGGATGTCCTTGCACAGGAGGGGCAGTGGTGGTGCGGCTCCCAGCATAAGGCACAGGAGGAAGATGAGAAGGGAGAGTTAAGAGAAAAGGAGGAGGAGGAGAAACAGCCCCTCTACCTCTCCTTACCCACTTCCAAGGACGGGAAGGTCAGTCCTCGCAAGATATCGCTCCACCGTTGGCTAGAAATGCTAACAACCTTGCCCTTTTATGGAAGAAACAAAGTGCCTTCATGTACTTGCTAAGCACAGATCCTAAAGCTTCCCTCCAGGGCAGCCTGGAAAGTTCATCTTCTGCCAGACAAATAATTGAAGACAATAGTTAACGGAAAAGAATGAATAAGAGGTGTGCTAGGGCTTGTGTTTCAACAGAAGATGCTCAGAGTGTTTGTGTTTTTTTATGGGTGGTGGGCCCAGAGCAGCATTAACCTTAATAGCAGCGTGTGGCTTTTGGGGCCAAGAGGGGAAGTAGATGGGTGTTTTTCAGGGAGGTCAATGAGCCCCAGACAGAAGGGTCAAATGCCAGCCCCTCGGCGGACATGCTGGGGACGGTCAAGGGAGTCTCAAGCCAACCCATTCTGTTGAGAGAAGGAAGACATGATGGGCAGGGTGTGGTCTTAGCCCGGGAGAGTCTCTGGTCAAGAATCAATGCCTGATAATGGCCGTGGGAAGACATATGTGGACACTGTGGAAGTGTCAGACCAGAAGCGACATAAATCCTGCCCATGGCCACCATGGGGGGACAGGTGAGGGGGCCAGAGGAGACCGTGGGAGGAACCCTTGTACCTGCGCCCACAGAAAGTGCAAGGATTAAGACTGGAAAGCACCGAGGGTGTGGAGACCGACAGTGAGAAGAGGATAGGCTTTCTCATAACCCCCGAAGCTCGCTTACTTGGGCTTCCGTAACGAGTGACCACAGCTGGGGTGGCTTAAGGGAGATACGTCAGTTTGCTCCCAGTTCTGGAGGCTGGATGTCTGAGATCAAGGGGTTGGCAGGGGTGGCTCCCTCTGAGCTCTCCCTCCTCGGCTTGTCTCCTCCTGGTGTCCTTCTCCCCACTGTATAAGCCCATGTCCTCATCTCTTCTTCTTTTTATAAATTTGTATTTAAATTCAATTTAATTAACATAGAGTGTATTATTAGTTTCAGGGTAGAAATTGGTGACTCATAAGTTGCATAGAGCACCCAGTGTTCATTGCATCACATGCCCTCCTTAATGCCTATCACCCAATTATCCTACCCCTCACCCAATTATCCTACCCCCCACCCACCTCCCCTCCAGCAACCTTCACTTTGTCTCCCAGAGTTAAGAGTCTCTTACGGTTTGCCTCCCTCTCTCTTCTTACCTATTTTATTTTTCCTTCCCTTCCTCTCTGATGCACTGTTTTGTTTCTTAAATTCCACATAGGAGTGAAATCATTTGGTATTTGTCTCTCTCTAAGTTATTTCACTCAGCATAACACCCTCTAGTTCCCTCCACATCATTGCAAATGGCAAGATTTCATTCTTTTTGATGGCTGCATAGTATTCCATTGTATAGATATACCACATCTTCTTTATCCATTCACCTGTCAATGGACATCTGGGCTCTTTCATATTTTGGCTATTGTGGACATTGCTGCTATAAACATTGGGGTGCAGGTGCCCCTTTGAACCTTTATGGTTGTCTCATCTCTTCCTATAAGGACACGAGTCATATTGGATTAAGCCACACCGTGATGACCTCATTTCAACTTAATTATGCCTTTGAAAACCTTACCTCCAACTACAGTCCCATTCTGAGGTTTTCCGGGTTAGAACTTCAACATATGAGTTCTGAGGGAGACACAATTTTGTCTGTAACATCCCCTAATATTCTTTTTATACAGCTCATTCTCAGGCCTTGGACATAACTGATTATTCTATTATAACTGCATAGAAAAATAACCCAGCATTAAAGCATCCCTTCTTTGTTCTGTTGATTTCCGATCACTTTTTCCGGGCCAAGGCAGACCCACATTATCCTTCCAGGCTCTGCCTAAAAATATAGCTTGAGTTAACACCTCTCAGCAAACCAGGATATTTGTGAATGAAATCTATCAGAACCTTGCAAATTAATTATTCATGCAGTGTCATATAAAGTGATAACCTGTTGTGAATTGTTTTGTTTTGTTTTTTCCTTTTCCTGGAAGCCTAGCTAGATTGTTAAATTTGGGCCCAGTGAGAGGTAGATATTAGTGATCTTTGGGAGAAAAAGTTAATGATTCAAAATGATGCATCATGGGCACTTCTGTACAAATGTGGATCTGTCGCTCTTTCAAGAGGTTTAGCGAAGAAAGTGATATGACATGTTCTTTTGCCTGTAGGTCCTCTGAAAAAGGCAAAGGAAGCCTTATCCATCAAGAAAACTGCTGGGGTTCTTTCTAAATTTTCTGAAGCATGAATACTCAATAAAGTTATCTTTCTATTTTCCCTGTTGGATTTCTCATTTTAAACAGGCATGAAGACTTGTTTCTTCTATCGCTGGATGTACAAAATTCACATTGAAGTTTGCTATTATACTCAAACATAAAATAGCACACATTTTTTTTTATCACGTATGAAAAACCAAATTCCTCAGAAACATATTAATTCAAACTTGCCTAAGAGCTTCTGATGCCCGAGGGTCTTTAAAAGATTATGGTTTTACTCTACAGGCCTACAGAGGAGCCCTCCTACTCTTCGTAACAATAGCCAACATTTACGAAGTCCTGTTCTGGGCCAGGCACTCTGCTGTGCGCTTTACATGGCAACACTTCACTGGATTCTCACAGCAACTGTAAGGTTAGGGTGATTATATCTTCCAATTCCCAAAGCCTAGAGAGCTCGCCTATGCCCAAAGTCATCCAGCTAGAAAGTATGGGAGCTGGGAGTCAAACGCAAGCTGCCTGTCCGTACCCTGACTCCCAGCTCCATGGCGCCCAACCTCCCACCTGTGGGGATCAGGGAGATCCAAGATGGCGGTCAGGGATCCCTCCGGAGTGCGTGCACTGGGGGGGACTCTGTGCTAGGTACTAGTTATACAAAAATGGAAGAGAAATTGTCCCTGCCTTCCAGAAGCCCTAAGCCTAGAAGAGGAAGAAAGCCAAATACAGACTGGCCCATGACATGTTTGGTGCCACAGCAAGAAGAGAAGCTCACCTTCTCCAGCTCCGTCTCTCATCACCCCCTCAGCTTTGGGGGTGCACCTAGTTACATGTCAGGTGGGTATACCTTCCCTTCCCTTCCCTTTCCTTTCTTTTTTTCCTTTTGATTCTTTTCTTCTCCTCTCCCCTTCCCTTCCTTTCACTTTCCTTCCTTCCTTCCTTCCTTCCTTCCTTCCTTTCTTTCTTTCATTTTTCTTCCTTTCCTTCCTTCTAAACTAGAACATGACTAGCTGATCCCATGGGAAGAGAAACTCCCCTTCTGCCTTCCTCCGATGTCCCTGCGACGGGCATCAGGACACACCTAGCGGCCTCATGTGGGAAGCCAGGTCAACCCCCGCTCCCCGAGCGCGCTCTGGACCCCTCCTCATTATTCACGAGGCCCATGCTCAGGGCCTGGTTGGGATTCTGGGTGCTGTGCGCCAGGGCCGTCTTGCGTCCTGGCAGAAGGGAAGCAGGCCCCTGAGCACCGGTCCCTGACAGGACGTCGAAGGTGCCTCACCTCGCCCGGCTGCCCCATCGATTGCGCACCCCCCAGCCCCGCACCTGTCGATAGTCCTCCCAGCAGGCTGCAAATGCCTGACGTGTCTGTCAGGGCTTCGGGGTGTCAGCGACGTCCCCTGCAGGGCCGGGACTGGATCAATGAGGATCACCTATGGAATACTGAGCGACAAGGGACAGAGGGTCAGAGGAGACGAGTGACTGCTCGTGGCTGGGCAGAAGCCCCCGGCTGAGAGCACTAGGGGGATTTTTTCCATCTCTCCAAAGACTGTCTCCATGAAAGAGGCAGAAAGCAGGGTCCTGGAGCAGCGTTTGCAGCTTCTCTGCTGCCTCTGCAAGGTCTCCGGGGCCGGGATGGAAGAGCTTCTCCCTCTCCCCGACCCGAGTCTGGATCCCAGGGAAGCCAGGCTGCTTTCCCCCCCGCGTCAAGGCATCTGAATCAGACCTTTCCGGTTTCTCCCTGCTCTGATCCTGTGTCTGTCTTAACGGCGGCGTCTCAGGCTCAGCTGAACGCACTGGGTTTTCTCTTTCTGCGCCCTTGAAAGCGCAGCGGAAGAAAGCAAGTGCCGTTAGCTCTCTCAACGAGAGCCTTCGTTCCAAAACTTGAATTTGCTTCTTGGCAAGAGGTTCCAAAAATAAAAAGTTAAAAGCGATGCCTCCAGGAACTTTCGGGATAGCTCAGTGTCTCCAGACTTGCAGACTGTGACTATTCTGAACGCCATGGCTCTTTAAAAAAAAAAAGAAAGAAAGAAAGAAAAAGCTTTTCACCAAAAAAAGCAGAGGCTCTCAGTTTTCTGACATTTCTTCAGTCTCTCGAAAATGCAAGCTTGCCAGTGGTAGGGAATGTGATGCGGCCGGTTGCCGGCGAATGTCTCGTCCAGGGACACACGGCCAGCCGCCTCTGGTGGCTCTGGACTCCGTCCTAGCTGGTTGACGAGCTCAGCTGAGAATGTGAGCCCGGAGAGTTCTCAAGCTTCTCTGTTGCTGCTCGCAGACGGGGCGGCGGTGTGGGCGTTGGTGTTCCTCACCGAGCCTAGGGAGCTTCGCGGCAAGCGAGCCGTCGGTGATGCAACGCGTTGGCACACAACCAACACCGGCATTTTCCCAGATTCTCCAAAGAAAAATGAACTTTCCCCCAAACCTGCAACTACCGGGAAACATTAAAGCATCTTGCCGAGTGCCTGAGATGCAGCAAGTACTGGTTAAAGCAATTTGAAGGGCTTATTATGTCTTCATGTGAAAGCTTCTTTCCCCCAGGACGTGTTTATTACTAAAGTGATACTCTAGCAACATTAGCATCACAAAAACCCAGAAATAGTTGACTTACAGCATCTTCATCTGAACACACCTGCTGGAAATAACACCACAAGTACATTTCTGTAGAAAGTCTTTGTCCATTTTTCTGGTGACTTCCTTAGGGTATATCCCTGGAAGAGGCATATTGGTTCTAATCTTTGGATTAGACATCTAATCTAATCTAATCTAATCTATAGATTAGACGTCTAATCTAACCTAATTTAATCTTTAGATTAGACATTTAGATTGGACATCTTTGAAGATTGCCCATGGCTTTCCAGAAATAGTGTTTCACTGACTCATTGTTGCTTAATTTACGTTTTTCTGAATATTAATGACCCGGAGCAATACTTTAAATATTTATTAGCTATTTATGTATCTTTCTATGAATTACTTCTTCACTTTCTACCTTTTTTTTCTTTATAAATTTTTTTATTTTTTATAAATATATATTTTTATCACCAGGGGTACAGGTCTGTGAATCGCCAGGTTTACACACTTCACAGCACTCACCAAAGCACATACCCTCCCCAATGTCCATAACCCCACCCCCCTTCTCCCAACCCCCCCACCCCCCAGCAACCCTCAGTTTGTTTTGTGAGATTAAGAGTCACTTATGGTTTGTCTCCCTCCCTATCCCATCTTGTTTCATTTATTCTTCTCCTACCCACTTAAGCCCCCACATTGCATCACCACTTCCTCACATCAGGGAGATCATATGATAGTTGTCTTTCTCTGCTTGACTTATTTCGCTGAGCATAATACGCTCTAGTTCCATCCATGTTGTCCCGCAAATGGCAAGATTTCATTTCTTTTGATGGCTGCATAGTATTCCATTGTGTATGTATGCCACATCTTCTTTATCCATTCATCTGTCGATGGACATCTAGGTTCTTTCCATAGTTTGGCTATTGTGGACATTGCTGCTATAAACATTCGGGTGCACGTGCCCCTTTGGATCACTATGTTTGCATCTTTAGGGTAAATACCCAGTAGTGCAATTGCTGGGTCATAGGGCAGTTCTATTTTCAACATTTTGAGGAACCTCCATGCTGTTTTCCAGAGTGGTTGCACCAGCTTGCATTCCCACCAACAGTGTAGGAGGTTCCCCTTTCTCCGCATCCTCGCCAGCATCTGTCATTTCCTGACTTGTTAATTTTAGCCATTCTGACTGGTGTGAGGTGATATCTCATTGTGGTTTTGATTTGTATTTCCCTGATGCCGAGTGATATGGAGCACTTTTTCATGTGTCTGTTGGCCATCTGGATGTCTTCTTTGCAGAAACGTCTGTTCATGTCCTCTGCCCATTTCTTGATTGGATTATTTCTTCTTTGGGTGTTGAGTTTGCTAAGTTCTTTATAGATTTTGGACACTAGTCCTTTATCTGATATGTTGTTTGCAAATATCTTCTCCCATTCTGTCAGTTGTCTTTTGATTTTGTTAACTGTTTCCTTTGCTGTGCAAAAGCTTTTGATCTTGATGAAATCCCAATAGTTCATTTTTGCCCTTGCTTCCCTTGCCTTTGGCAATGTTCCTAGGAAGATTTTGCTGTGGCTGAGGTCGAAGAGGTTGCTGCCTGTGTTCTCCTCAAGGATTTTGATGGATTCCTTTCTCACATTGAGGTCCTTCATCCATTTTGAGTCTATTTTTGTGTGTGGTGTAAGGAAATGGTCCAATTTCATTTTTCTGCATGTGGCTGTCCAATTTTCCCAGCACCATTTATTGAAGAGGCTTTTTTCCATTGGACATTCTTTCCTGCTTTGTCGAAGATTAGTTGAAAATAGAGTTGAGGGTCTATTTCTGGTCTCTCTATTCTGTTCCATTGATCTATGTGTCTGTTTTGTGCCAATACCATGCTGTCTTGATGATGACAGCTTTGTAATAGAGCTTGAAGTCCGGAATTGTGATGCCACCAACTTTGGCTTTCTTTTTCAATATTCCTTTGGCTATTCGAGGTCTTTTCTGGTTCCATATAAATTTTAGGATTATTTGTTCCATTTCTTTGAAAAAGATGGATGGTACTTTGATAGGAATTGCGTTAAATGTGTAGATTGCTTTAGGTAGCATAGACATTTTCACAATATTTATTCTTCCAATCCAGGAGCATGGAACATTTTTCCATTTCTTTGTGTCTTCCTCAATTTCTTTCATGAGTACTTTATAGTTTTCTGAGTATAGATTCTTAGCCTCTTTGGTTAGGTTTATTCCTAGGTATCTTATGGTTTGGGGTGCAATTGTAAATGGGATTGACTCCTTAATTTCTCTTTCTTCTGTCTTGTTGTTGGTGTAGAGAAATGCAACTGATTTCTGTGTATTGATTTTATATCCTGACACTTTACTGAATTCCTGTACAAGTTCTAGCAGTTTTGGAGTGGAGTCTTTTGAGTTTTCCACATATAGTATCATATCATCTGCGAAGAGTGAGAGTTTGACTTCTTCTTTGCCAATTTGGATGCCTTTAATTTCCTTTTGTTGTCTGATTGCTGAGGCTAGGACTTCTAGTACTATGTTGAATAGCAGTGGTGATAATGGACATCCCTGCCGTGTTCCTGACCTTAGCGGAAAAGCTTTCAGTTTTTCTCCATTGAGAATGATATTTGCGGTGGGTTTTTCATAGATGGCTTTGATGATATTGAGGTATGTGCCCTCTATCCCTACACTTTGAAGGGTTTTGATCAGGAAGGGATGCTGTACTTTGTCAAAAGCTTTTTCAGCATCTATTGAGAGTATCATATGGTTCTTGTTCTTTCTTTTATTGATGTGTTGTATCACATTGACTGATTTGCGGATGTTGAACCAACCTTGCAGCCCTGGAATAAATCCCACTTGGTCGTGGTGAATAATCCTTTTAATGTACTGTTGAATCCTATTGGCTAGTATTTTGGTGAGAATTTTCACATATGTGTTCATCAAGGATGTTGGTCTATAGCTCTCTTTTTTGATGGGATCCTTGTCTGGTTTTGGGATCAAGGTGATGTTGGCCTCATAAAATGAGTTTGGAAGTTTTCCTTCCATTTCTATTTTTTGGAATAGTTTCAGGAGAATAGGAATTAGTTCTTCTTTAAATGTTTGGTAGAATTCCCCCGGGAAGCCGTCTGGCCCTGGGCTTTTGTTTGTTTGGAGATTTTTTAATGACTCTTTCAATCTCCTTACTGGTTATGGGTCTGTTCAGGCTTTCTATTTCTTCCTGGTTCAGTTGTGGTAGTTTATATGTTTCTAGGAATGCATCCATTTCTTCCAAATTGTCAAATTTGTTGGCGTAGAGTTGCTCATAGTATGTTCTTATAATAGTTTGTATTTCTTTGGTGTTAGTTGTGATCTCTCCTTTTTCATTCATGATTTTATTTATTTGGGTCCTTTCTCTTTTCTTTTTGATAAGTCTGGCCAGGGGTTTATCAATTTTATTAATTCTTTCAAAGAACCAGCTCCTAGTTTCGTTGATTTGGTCTATTGTTTTTTTGGTTTCTATTTCATTGATTTCTGCTCTGATCTTTATGATTTCTCTTCTCCTGCTGGGCTTAGGGTTTCTTTCTTGTTCTTTTTCCAGCTCCTTTATGTGTAGGGTTAGGTTGTGTACCTGAGACCTTTCTTGTTTCTTGAGAAAGGCTTGTACCGCTATATATTTTCCTCTCAGGACTGCCTTTGTTGTGTCCCACAGATTTTGAACAGTTTTGTTTTCATTATCATTTGTTTCCATGATTTTTTTCAATTCTTCTTTAATTTCCCGGTTGACCCATTCATTCTTTAGAAGGATGCTGTTTAGTCTCCATGTATTTGTGTTCTTTCCAAACTTCCTCTTGTGGTTGAGTTCTAGCTTCAGAGCATTGTGGTCTGAAAATATGCAGGGAATGATCCCAATCTCTTGATACTGGTTGAGTCCTGATTTAGGAGCGAGGATGTGATCTATTCTGGAGAATGTTCCATGTGCACTAGAGAAGAATGTATATTCTGTTGCTTTGGGATGAAATGTTCTGAATATATCTGTGATGTCCATCTGCTCCAGTGTGTCATTTAAGGCCCTTATTTCCTTGCTGATCTTTTGCTTGGATGATCTGTCCATTTCAGTGAGGGGAGTGTTAAAGTCCCCCACTATTATTGTATTATTGTTGATGTATTTCTTTGATTTTGTTATTAATTGGTTTATATAGTTGGCTTTTCCCACGTTGGGGGCGTAGATATTTAAAATTGTTAGATCTTCTTGTTGGATAGACCCTTTGAGTATGATATAGTGTCCTTCCTCATCTCTTATTATAGTCTTTGGCTTAAAATCTAATTGATCTGATATAAGGATTGCCACTCCTGCTTTCTTCTGATGTCCATTAGCATGGTAAATTCTTTTCCATCCCCTCACTTTAAATCTGGAGGTGTCTTCGGGCTTAAAATGAGTTTCTTGGAGGCAACATATAGATGGGTTTTGTTTTTTTATCCATTCTGATACCCTGTGTCTTTTGATTGGGGCATTTAGCCCATTAACATTCAGGGTAACTATTGAGAGATATGAATTTAGTCCCATTGTATTGCCTGTAAGGTGACTGTTACTGTATATTGTTTCTGTTCCTTTCTGATCTACCACTTGTAGGCTCTCTCTTTGCTTAGAGGACCCCTTTCAATATTTCCTGTAGAGCTGGTTTGGTGTTTGCAAATTCTTTCAGTTTTTGTTTGTCCTGGAAGCTTTTTTTTTTTTTTTTTAAAGATTTTATTTATTTATTTGAGAGAGAGAGACAGTAAGAGAGAGCACGAGCGAGGAGAAGGTCAGAGAGCAAAGCAGACTCCCCATGGAGCTGGGAGCCTGATGCGGGACTCGATCCCGGGACTCCAGGATCACGCCCTGAGCCGAAGGCAGTCGTCCAACCAACTGAGCCACCCAGGCGTCCCTGTCCTGGAAGCTTTTAATCTCTCCTTCTATTTTCAATGATAGCCTAGCTGGATATAGTATTCTTGGCTGCATGTTTTTCTCGTTTAGTGCTCTGAAAATATCATGCCAGCTCTTTCTGGCCTGCCAGGTCTCTGTGGATAAGTCAGCTTCCAATCTAATATTTTTACCATTGTATGTTACAGACTTCTTTTCCCGGGCTGCTTTCAGGATTTTCTCTTTGTCACTAAGACTTGTAAATTTTACTATTAGGTGACGTGGTGTGGGCCTATTCTTATTGATTTTGAGGGGCGTTCTCTGAACCTCCTGAATTTTGATGCTCGTTCCCTTTGCCATATTGGGGAAATTCTCCCCAATAATTCTCTCCAGTATACCTTCTGCTCCCCTTTCTTCTTCTTCTGGAATCCCAATTATTCTAATGTTGTTTCGTCTTATGGTGTCACTTATCTCTCGAATTCTCCCCTCATGGTCCAGTAGCTGTTTGTCCCTCTTTTTTTTTTTTTTAAAGATTTTATTTTTTTTATTTATTTGACAGAGAGAGATCACAAGTAGGCAGAGAGGCAGGCAGAGAGAGAAGGAAGCGGGCTCCCTACTGTGCAGAGAGCCTGATGCAGGACTCGATCCCAGGACCCTGAGATCATGACCTGAGCCGAAGGCAGCGGCTTAACCCACTGAGCCACCCAGGCACCCTGTTTGTCCCTCTTTTGCTTAGCTTCTTTAATCTCTGTCATTTGGTCTTCTATATCACTAATTCTTTCTTCTGACTCATTTATCCTAGCAGTGAGAGCCTCCATTTTTTATTGCACCTCATTAATAGCTTTTTTTATTTCAACCTGGTTAGATTTTAGTTCTTTTATTTCTCCAGAAAGGGCTTTTATATCTCCCAAGAGGGTTTCTCTAATATCTTCCATGCCTTTTTCAAGCCCGGCTAGAACCTTGAGAATTGTCATTCTGAATTCTAGATCTGACATATTACCAATGTCTGTATTGATTAGGTCCCTAGCCTTCAGTACTGCCTCTTGTTCTTTTTTTTGTGGTGAATTTTTCCGCCTTGTCATTTTGTCCAGATAAGAGTATATCAAGGAGCAAGTAAAATACTAAAAGGGTGGCAACAACCCCAGGAAAATATGCTTTAATCAAATCAGAAGAGATCCCAAATCGTGAGGGGAGAGAAAGGGGATAAAAAGAGGTTCAAAAAAAAGAAAGGAAAAAAAAAAGGAATTAAAAAAAGAAAACAAAGAAAGAAAAGTATGAAAAAGAATATATATATATATATTAGATAAACTAGTTAAAAATGTTAAAAATGAAAAGGGTAAAAGTTAAAAAAAATTAAAAAAATTTTTTAAAAATTAAAAAAAATTAGCAAAAGTAGAGAAAAAAAATGAAAAAGAAAAAAATTACTTTAACTGCAAGACTAAAAAATCACAGGGAGAAAGCCATGAGTTCCGTGGTTTGTTTTCTCCTCCTCTGGAATTCTGCTGCTCTCCTTGGTATTGAAACTGCACTCCTTGGTAGGTGAACTTGGTCTTGCCTGGATTTCTTGTTGATCTTCTGGGGGAGGGGCCTGGTGTAGTGATTCTCAAGTGTCTCAGCCCCAGGTGGAATTGCACCGCCCTTACCAGGGGCCGGGCTGAGTAATCCGCTCGGCTTTGCTTTCGGGAGCTTTTGTTCCCTGAGCGCTTTCCGTAGAGTTCCGGACGACGGGAATACAAATGGCGGCCTCCTCGTCTCCGGCCCAGAGGAGCCGAGAGCCCGGCGCCCCACTCCTCAGTGTGTCCTCAGAGAACAGCGCCAGTATCTCCCGTCTGCCTGACCTCCGGCTGCGCTCCGAGCTCACCGAGCCTGCGACCGGTTCAAGGTAACCCCGAGCTCTGAGCTCACTCCTCGGCTCTGTCTCTGTAGCCGGCTTTCCCGCTCCAATACCCGCAAGCTCTGCGACACTCAGACTCCCCCAATCCTTCTGTGACCCTGCGGGACCTGAGGCCACGCTGACCCCGCGTGGGCTTCGCCCCGGTTTAGCCTCTGGAGCGATGTCCCTCAGCGGAACAGACTTTTAAAAGTCCCGATTTTGTGCTCCGCTGCTCCGCCGCTTGCCGGGAGCCGGCCCCTCCCCCGGGGTCTGTCTTCCCGTCACTTTGGATTCACTTCTCCGCCAGTCCTACCTTTCAGAAAGTGGTTGATTTTCTGTTTCTAGAATTGCGGTTCTTCTTCTCTTCGATCTGCCGATGGATTTGTGGGTGTTTGCAATCTTTAGATAAGCTCTCTAGCTGATCTCCTGCTAGCTGAGGTAGTCTCAGCTGCTGCTTCTCCGCCATCTTGACTCCTCCCTCCACTTTCTACCTTTTCTACCAATTTGTGTGGACTCTTTTTTTTAAAAATTAAGACTATCATATTTGTTACCAAAATTTTCATTTGTCTCAATTTCATGGAGATTGTGGTATATAATTGCAACATTTTGTGTTTATGTATTCAAATTTATCCTACTACCCATTGTGATTTCCTGAATAATAATATCCCTTATCGGGCTGTTTCACACTACGCCATCCACCACAGACTTTATGTTTATGTTCTGTTAGTTCCTTACGTTGAGCACAAGAGGCAGCTCACCATATACCCATTAGACAGATGAGCATACACTAATAATGAAATAAAATAGTAATAACAATAACGATGTCTAGCAATGAGCCATTACCGTGCTCTGGGTATTCTTATGGGCACTTTAAATATACTGTTAACACACGTGATACCCCAAAACACTCCCACAGGGTAAGAAAGATTATCATTCTCGTTTTATAGAGGAGAAAACTGAGGACAAAGAAGTTAAGTAAATTGTTCAAGGACACACAGCGGGGAAGTGGCAGGAGTCAGAGTAGGGGAAGTTCTGGAACTTGCCCCAAGTCACAGAACTAGCCCAGGGTGTAGACGTGTGGTCAGTCCTCGGCCTGACTGAACCCACAACCCAGGTCCTTCAGTTTCTCTGTGGTCCTTGTGTACTCACCTGTGACATTTGGCCTGGCTTCCATCATATTTAAGACCTGCATGTCTTTTTTTTTTTTTAAGATTTTATTTATTTCTTTGAGAGAGAGAGAGAGAGAGCGCACACAAGCAGGGGGAGAGCAGAGGGAGAGCTAGAAGCAGGGAGCCTTGATGTGGTGCTCAGTCCTAGGACCCTGGGATCATGACCTTAGCCAAAGGCAGACGTTTAACCCATTGAGCCCCCCAGGCGCCCCTCTTGCTGTCTTCCTTCTCTCTCATCTTTTGTTGCATCATTTATGTCTTTTGTTGCATAAGATCTCATTTGTTACACAGCTTTGGAAGACAAACATTTTATATTTTATTCTGTGGACCCTCGCCGTATCTGGGTTTTGGCTACTCCATGCCGCATAACACCCAAACAGGTACACGAAAATGATGAAACCATCAGGATTATGCTTTAAAGGGAGACACTCATTTCTCCAATGTCAATTATGTGTCTCGGTTTTATTCTTCTGTGTTGAAGGCTCTGGCTGTTCCCAGAAGTCATGTTCCTGTGGCATTGAAGTGAGTGGTTGGGGCATGTAGACTTTCTGTGATTTTTCCTTAGCCAACGCTCACGAGACCAGCAGGACGGGGGGAGGTGGAAAGCGCGTCCGTGTGTCAGGGACGAGCCCACCGGTGGAGCGCCGGCCAGAGCAAAGGGCCAGCACGGAGTTAGGGTCTCGCTGCTGGACAGTGACGCCGCGTCCCATGCAGCGTGTACAAACCCACCACACACGCTTCAGGGTGATCATATGAGTACATTTTCCTGCTGCTTGGAATGTCTACGACTTCTACATTTTCTTAAGTTGTGCCTGCAGCAGGCAGCTAAGTTACTTGTGGGTAACATCTATCCCTTTGAGCTTTGCTTTGCCAGAGTGGTTTCTGAGAAGCCTGCACTCCAAGGAGAGTAAGCTCTCCCACGAAAGTGGGGGTCTCTGGAGTTTCCCCTGGGTGCTCAGCAAACACCAGTTGGCCTGGTTGGAGCTCAAGTGTCTCCCAGTTCTGTGTGAGCTCTGGGGCTACTTCAGTCTCCACACCCAGGTCATGCTTTGCTCGTTGGAGGGCGTTTCCACGTAGCCTCACACTCAGCAAACAATCAGCCTTACCGTGTGCTGTTCTCGCCTAACTTCCTGCTTTCCAGAACCCTGCCTTGAACTTCCAGCTGCCTCAGCCTCCCCAGGTGAGGAAAAGTGGCCCCGCTCTGTACCCTACCCTCCTCCCGTGCTCTTAGATAAAGCCGGACCATTGTAGGGGCACCTCAGTTGTTTTTTTCTTCCCCTGGGTTCCCGGTCCTGTGCTACCCATGGCCGCCAAACCCAAAGACAGCGGATTCATAGTCCAATGCCTGAAAACAGTGTGTCCCGTTTTCCGGTTGTTTATGGTGGTGGTGGCGGGGGGTGAAGTGTAGCCGCACGAGAGTGAGGACAAGTTAAATGCCACGGGCGGATCTGGTTGAGGAGGCAGCGCCCAGCTCGAATCCGCTTCTCCCCTGGCTGGTCTCAGGGTCCTCAGGCTCCTCTGGGCTGAGGGCTCAGATGCTGCCCCAGAAGCTGTCCTTTCCCTACACAACTGGCTCCTCCGTTCAGGTTACTGACTTCCTCCGGTCCGCATTCCAAAAGCAGAGATCGGTCCCAGCAGGAGCAAACACTCCCTGGTGGGTTTTACCGAGTCTCCAGCTGCGCCCACTTTCCCAGCACCGGTTTTACTCTGCACAACTGTCACCCTACGGGCTGACGTGGGGACCCCGTCCCCTCCCGAGACACAGCTTCAAACCTTCGATCCCCTCATAGAGGCCGGGTGAGCCCGAGCTGGGGCCTAGCGCCGTGCAGCTCTGCTCTCTGCCCGGGACTGGTCTCCTCTCTTCTGGAACGCTCTGCACACCCCATCGCACCGTCCGTGAGCACGTGTTTCCGTTTTAACCGAGGCCTGCTTCTGCCGGTGCCGTGGTTGTGCCTCTCCGCTCTCCTCAACGGGGACATCTGGGTGTCGCAGACCCGAGCGGCTCTGCTGCTCAGCTTTGATCCTCCTCCAGCAGGCTATGCCTTCCCTTCCTCATCAGTACGTGACCGTGACGGTTCCCACGTTGGAGGGTGGCCGGGGCAACCAGACGACGTCCTGCCCGCGTGTTTCAGCTCTCTGGGGCGGCTTCTAGACACGCCTGTGGTGGAGCCTGCTTCTGTCAGCGTCACCGCCGTCCCCCGCGGCGCCACGTCCCAGAGACTTCGCTGTTGCTCCCCTCACGAGATGACGTACTCGTGTTTGAGACGGGGGTCGCCACCTTTTTTTTCTTGAAATCCTTAAAGAGTTTTTTTTCATGATAACCTGTCCTGGTTTTTCTTCTGCCTTTCAGGCCATTCCTTGGCTACATTCTATTCATTTTTTTTTTTCACTTTTTAAAAATTTTTATGTTTTTTTTAAAGATTTTATTTATTTATTTGACAAAGACAGAGATCACAAGCAGGCATAGAGGCAGGCAGAGAGAGAGAGAGGAGGAGGCAGCTCCCCGCTGAGCAGAGATCCCCAATGTGGGGCTCAATCCCAGGACCCTGGGATCATGACCTGAACCGAAGGCAGAGGCTTTAACCCACTGAGCCACCCAGGTGCCCCGGATCCTATTCTTCAACCCCAATCTCCACATCAGTGGTCTTCTCACTCACATTAATTTTTATTCAGGTTTTAAAATTTTTATTTATTTTAAATTTTATTATTATTATTATTATTATTATTATTATTTTGGAGAGAGAGCAGAGAAGAGGGGCAGAGGGAGAAGGAGAGACAGAATCTTAAGCAGGCTCCATGCCCAGCTTGGAACCCTACTCAAGGCCTGACCTTATGACCCTGAGATCATGATCTGAGTTGGAATCAAGAGTTGGACGTTTTGGGGTGCCTGGGTGGCTCAGTAGGCTAAGCTTCTGCCTTCAGCTCAGGTCATGATCTCAGGGTCCTGGGATCGAGCCCCGCATCGGACTCTCTGCTCAGCAGGGAGCCTGCTTCCTCCCACCTCCACCCCCGCTGGCTTCTCTGCCTACTTAGGATCTCTGTCAAATAAATAAATAAATAACCTTAAAAAAAAAAAAAAACCAGTTGGGCGTTTAATTAACTATGTGCCAGATGCCCTAACTGACTCAATTTTAATTGTATGTATTATGTATGTATGCATGTATGCATGTATTCATCCATTTTAATTCTATTTAATTTTAATTTGAAAAACCCATCCTCTAAAATCATGGGTATATACATCTTAGAGCATATAAAATATTTGAGTATGGTGACACATGTATGTGATTTTGAATAAATGTACACGTAGGGAATATAGGCTAACCACGTCCGCTGACGGAGGTGAAATCGGAAACTCTTCGGAGGGTCCCACCTCTCTAAACGCCGGAGATCTTCAGGGCTGACCGTGGACCAAGCTTCTCCTCTTCCACGGTCCCCCTGAATGACACATCCCCTTCCATTCACAGACCCATCACTCCTCAGTTGTCATGTCTATCCAGACTCCTCTTCCAAACCGTAACTCATGTATTCGATTTCCTTGTTTAACAATCTCCTATGCGTTGTACAGACTTCTCCAACCAAAGAGCCCCCAGACTAAGCTCTGCAATTTCTCGCCTAAATATTCTCTTCTTCCAGGCGTTTCCCCCAGGATGCTCATTCCTTGAGGACACCAAGCTGGTCTGGTTGTCCTTGCCCTGGCTCCTGTCACCCCCCAGGACTCTGATCTCTGCTGCCTACTTCCTGTCATCCTTCAAGGGTCAGCTGCTTAATCACTTCCTCTGTCTTTTCTTTTCAACATCTCTGTCCCTTTCTTACTCATTCTCTGATTTTCCTTTGGGAAGCGAGCAGTCTTGTTGGGGCAGGATGTCAAGGGTCCCATTTCCCCAGTTCATTCCCACCAGCCCTCCAAGCAGGGGTCACATGGCCCCGGGGAAGCCAGTAAGTTGACTTTTGCGCTGGGTGATGCAAGGGAATAAAATAGTGGGGACATATTTCTTCTGAGGGTGACACCTGGAGAAGGCTGCCACTTGGATCCTACTCTCAACTTCCACAACTTCCTCCACAACCATTCTCAACTTCCACAATTAACTTGTTAGTGTTTGCCCTGATTCTCTGCTACCCCGTCTTCTTTTGTGTAAACTCCTTATTTTTACATAAGTTGGCTCCCCTTCCTATCGCTTACCCACAAAGAAGCTGAACTGATGCGCTTCCCGATCTAAATTCGGCCCTACCTGATCCTCTGTCGTACACGGCACCCACCATACTGTCCTAGGGTGACTGTACCTTAAAGCAACACAAATTCTGCATCTCATAGTGCTGAAGGCTGGAAGTCCAAAGGCCAGGTGTTGCCAGGGCCATGCTCCCTCTGGGCCCTTTACTGGGGGATCCCTCCTGACCTTCTTCTAGCTTCTGGGGGCCCCTGACCCCAGGTGTTCCTTGGCTTGTGTCAGCACCATTCCAGTCTCTGCCTCCCTCCTCCCATGGCCGAATTCCCTCTCTGTGTCTCTGTCTTCACATGGCATTCTCCTCTCTGGGTCTCTCTCCTTTTCTTAGAAGGACACCAGTCCTGTTGGATGAAGAGCTGCCCTTGCCCCAGGATGACCTCCTCTTAACTTGGCTAATTACATCTACAACGACCTCATTTCCAAACAAGCTCCATTCTGAGGACCTTGTACTAGTCCTAGAACTGGGGACTAGAAATACAACATACACTTTGGGGAGACACAATTCAACCCACAATAGCCCCCTATTTTTTCTTTTGGAGCACTTCCATTGTTGACAATTATATTTTTGTGAGCTTATTTGTTTAGGGCCTATCTCCCCCTCTTAGTCCATGAGGGCAAAAACTGGGTCAGTTTGACCACCACGGTGTACCGTCCAAGCACCGTCCCTGTTATAACTGTGATGTCAGAAAGAACAGCTCGCTAATAATACCTGGCCCATCCAAGACTCAGAGAAATGATCATTCTTTTTGATTCTTTAGGGAGCTCCTGGAAAGTTTGCATTGTAAGTATCTTACCAGAATCTATCGTATTCTGTGTGTCCAAGGACAGGAAAGAGGGAGAAGCTAAGAGACCCAAGAGGCATGTATTTTCTTCTCTAAATATTAAGAATCCTATGTAGCTAAGGAATGGAATGGCCCCGTCTGGCCCCATGTGTATCTGAGGGAGTCACGAGCTCCCAAATTAGAATGAGCCCCGCCCCCCGCCCCAGCCTGGGATGTTGTGGGGCACAGGAGCCCTCAAGCTGTCTGGAAGAGTGTCTGCCAGGGTTCATCCTTACCCGCGCCATCCGTTTCCCACTGGCAGGGCTTTCTCTGTCTGGTTCGGCCATGGAATATGAATCAGGCCATCCCTGGGTGCCCAGAATTAATCATCTCTCCTTCAAATTGATTGTGTACCCCCAGAGCATTGAGTTGGGCCAGAAACTCTGGAATCTGTTTTCTAAAATGATTTTCCACCTTGGCAAAAATGTTCCAGCTGGGAAGGAAGAAGAGGGGAGTTAAGGAGGAGACTGTTAAAAGCTTTGAAATAAGGAAAATTATTGTGCAGAGCTGAGGTCAGATCTGGCGCTAACCGGTAGGGCGATGGGCAGGCCGTAGTGGGAAGCGTGGCAGGACCCATCCGGATCTGGGATCACGAATTTGCTGTGGCATCTTTCTGGGGGTGGCCTAAGTTTCCCTAGTAGGGCTCGGTCACCTGAGACCCAGAATTCGGACTTCACCCAGGGGCGGGTTTTATTGGAGGGTGGGGCCTGAAGGAGGTAGAGCCAAGGGATTTGAGACTAGAAGTCTCCACAGAGCCCAAGGAAGAGTATAGTGGGATGGGGGGAGGGGAGCCCCGAAAAGTGATGAGGTTATAACGTAGAGCAGGAGAGTTTCAGATTTCAGAAGTGCAGATATTCAGAGTAAAGCGAGACACCCATTGTGGATGCTCAGAGACACAAGCGCTTGGTGTCCATCTCCCCTGGCCATCCACTGGCCCCTCCTGGTCTGTCTTTTGGGCGGCCTTCATCGGACAAGCCCAGACTCGCCCCTCTGGCCTGTTCTCTACACTCTTGCCTGGGCTCGCCTTTAAGGATCATGGTTTAACGCTCTCTATACCCTGATGTCTCCTGGGACCCGTCCCTGACCTCTGCCCTGCTCTTGAATCCTCGGGACCCGGATCCAAGCACTTTCTTGATCTTTCCAGTGAGGCGCCTTCCTGGCACTTCAACTTCAACACGTCCAAGAGAGAAGTCATGATCCCCTCTGCCCAAACTTCCACCCCTACCAGTCCTCATCTTAGGAATTTGCGATTCCCTCCTTCCCGGTCCTTCCGTCTGCTGCGGGACGCTTGGCTCCTCTGTGTTCCCGTGTTCTCGTCCGCAAGACAGAGGGAACAGTGGCACTTACTATATAAAATTCTTACAAATGACTATTGAGTTATTGCATTGAAAGCACTTAACTTTCTGTCCCGACTCATAGAAATTGTTCAGTAGTTGTTACCTATTACGGGTATTAATAGATAAACGCAAAATCCTGACCCTGCACTGCCCTCGGCTAACTGATGATGAGCTCTTGAGCATGTAACTGACCCAAAATGGTGTTGCTCTTGTTTAAAAACCATTAAGTCTGGCTTAATAAGAAAGAGTTCAAGATCAGTGTACTTATGTTAGATTGGGGGGGGAGTAAGAAATTCCTTATTGCTATTTTAAATTTTGCTTTGGCAGCTAAAACATCTGGACAAAAATGAACATCTCTACTTTCAGACATTCTGAGCCCATGAGGCCAAGCGTCTGGTCTTTGGTAGTTTGGGGAAAACCCATTCCCCAGGCAGCCTGTGCAGAACTGGGGCCCCACCAAGGTTTTGTGACGGAACGCCGAGGCTTCAGGGCAAGACTGGGCGGTGAGGAGGGCTCCCTGGCAAAACTTTGTTCCAGGGTCTTGGAATTTAAACGAATCCTGTTTTCAATTATCTGCGCCTTTCCTAGCAAACAGATGTTTAACATCGCAGAGCTGTAATATGACAATAATCGGCTAAATTTTCCAGGCAGCCAAGAGGCAAATGAAAGAACCATCCACCTCTCCTGGGCGTGACTACAAAGGTTTTGCTTCCGGAGGTCCTGCACTTTATTTCCCCCCCCCTCCTCTAAACACCTGGACGTAGTCTTTTGTGAGAGAAGATGTGATGTCAAGCCCCGGCAGTTTCTCATTCACTGTCGCCATCTTGGTCACCCAATGATCTTTGCACGTGGATCTGGAGTGGGAGAAGTAGTCTTCCTGCTGCTGGGCCTGGAGAACACCCTTCTTTGTGTGAGAAGGCCGTCCTCTTTCAGCAAGAGGCGACACCGGATGGGATGCCTTCCAAAGACTGAGAACTGAGACCTGCCCCACCCTGGGCAACCCAATCAGTAGCCTCATCCCTAGGGGTCCGTGGGATGACGGAGGCCCCAGCCTGGTCCCTTCTACCTCCAGGATAATATTTACAGCAACTCTGAGGACTAGACTTTACATTTTCAAAAAAGAAGCCAATAAATCAGGGGCTGCTAAATTTAGACTGCTCTGAGGAAGTCAAATACAGAATCCCAAGAGAGAATAAAAACCAACAAATAAAGAGATTAAGCTCCCTGGAGACTCCATTATCAGTTTCCCCGACTACCTTAAGTGACCATTTTCATAGCTCTGAGTACTCTTGCCCCCGGGGCTCTGGTCGTGGAAGTGGCAGGGGCACAGAGGGGGCTGGAGAAAGGGGAAAAGACGGAGGCTGCGTCTAGGCACGTGCCGACAGAGCCCCACTGGGAAATGAAGCTGCCGTAAAGCATGCGGGGATTTTGTGTCCGTCTAAGAACGTAGGGACTTCAACTTCCCCCTAAATTTACGACTCCGTACTTGGCATTTACACCCACACCTGACAGAGGACTGGAGCTTCAGTTTTATTATTTTCCATGAATCCAGCCAGGAGGCAGGGAAGGGCACGGGAGTGAGAGGGAACCTGTGATAGAATCTGGGAGGAGTCCTGTCACTGGAATTTTCTGGCGGCAGAAGAACAGAAGATTGCGTTAAGAAGAATTAAAGGGAAGGGCGCCTGGGTGGCTCAGTGGGTTGAGCCTCTGCCTTAGGCTCAGGTCATGATCTCAGGGTCCTGGGATCAGGGTCCTGGGTCCTGCTTCCGCCCCTCTGTCTCTGCCTGCTTCTCTTCCTACTTGTGATCTCTGTCTGCCAAATAAATAAATAAAATCTTTTTTTAAAAAGAAGAAGAATTAAAGGGAGTAGAAAGAGAAAGCACAGAGAAGGAGGAAGAAAAGAAAAAGGAGAGAAGGACGATTACACCGCGAAAGAATAAAAGGAGTGCGTGGTGGGCAAGGGGTCTCTGTGCCCGGTGTCAGTGGGAGCTTCGAGAAACAGGCGTGAACAACACATTCAAAAGAGAATTACCCGCTTTCAAAGCAGTCCCCTTAACAGTGAAGTTGGTGCATCCTTTCCCTGGAAATATTTTGACACGAACCTAAAAATAGCGCCAACCTAAAAAAAGTCTGTATAATTTGAACAGTCATTCTTTTACTCGAAGTCAAGTTTAATAATATGAAAATATGGAACAGTTTCGCCTGCACAGATGTGCATCTCCACCAGGGGCTCTTAAGCCTTTTTGTACTTTAGAATTACCTGGGGAGTTAAAAAAAAACGGACTGGTGCCTGGGTCTGTCTCCAAACCCTGGGGAGGAGTCGGCATCCAGCTGGTGGAGGTGGCTGCTGTAGTTCTTTGTTTACTTGTTTTCAAGCTCCCCGGGTGATTCCAGTTTCAGTGCCCGGTCGGATCCGATGGCCACTGAGGGAGAGCTCTGCTTGGCTCACGCGGTTCAGGACCAACTCCAGTTCCACGCCCGTCGCAAGGCTGCCTTGACGTTCTACCCAAGTGCATTCCCTGCACCCAGTTTCCCTGTTTCATTTTCGTCAAGGTTTGCCATTTATTTCTCTCTCCTTGTCTTCTTTTCCCCTAAGAGGACCTTACAGCACTTTTTTCTCTTTGGTTTCTAATTCCGAGGAACCCCTGCTTATTGTAGGGGGTAGGAGGTCGGAAGGCGGGTAATGGGGGGGATCGGTAGTTGGTTGTTATTGAAACTATAAGGTGGAGAGGCCACAAAGAAAGTTCTGGGAGCTTCTCTGGCCTCCCCTATTTTCTGCAACGACAGTCGGGGACTCTTACTCTCCAGGCCTCTAGTATTTCCATGACTTCCCCTGGGGCAGCGTCTTCCAGCCTCTTGGATCATTGCTTGTCCATTTAGGGGGTGTTATGAGAATTCCTCAGGATTTCCCAAGTCACAGCTCGCCTTCTGGGTTAGAAGCAACATGGAGACATGCTCCCCAGCATCTTCCACTGGCTACGACTTCCTAAAACATAAGCCAGGACGTTGTGTTATCTCTTAGGCCTTGGGGACTTTGGAAGCTGTTTTCCCCATTGACATTTTTTCTACTCTTTTTAGTTCATTTTTTTAGATTGGGGAGGAGGAAGAGTCCCCAAGCCTGCTTGACTCCATCATCTTTATCAGGAAGTCAACACAAAAATTTCAGTAATGTAGTAAAACACAAACATTATGGTGTTCAAATCCAAAAAACCAGTGATAGGTTTTGATAGTGACTCATGATAACATAAGAAATGTGGGCAGAAACACAACAACATGAAAACAGCAATGGAATTCTTACAGAGGGATTATGAAAGAGGTGAATTCAAAACTTTTCAGTACTCTAGCTTTCCCACAACATTCTTATTTTGCTTTCACAGGGATAAAAAGTTCTGTAGAAACCCAAAAGCACACAGCACTCCTCTTCAGAGACGCAATAGTTTAAGGCAAAATTCTGCCAGTGCTCAGAGAGTCAATCCTGCTCTTTCAGAACTGTCCAGATTCTGTGGTCTCTTCTACGACTGTCCTAACTGGGGCTCATCTTCGCCAAAGCCTTGGGCTCAGGTTGGTGAATCATGAGAGATCAGGCTGGGAAATTCCGCTTAACCCCACTGATGGCTGAGAGGTTGGCTAGGAGTCTCCTCCCGGGAGAGGAACTTGGAGATGCTTTGCACACTGACAACAGCTGCTCGTTCTCAAGGACATACCCTCTGCCAGGCACTGTCCCAAGCTCTTCACACGTTCCAGTACACTTAATACACAAGACGGCCGCGTACATTTGGAGCCATTTCAATCTCAATTATGTAGATGAGAAAATTAAGGGTAAGTGACTCACTCAAGATCCCCGAGAAAGACGCAGAGCTTGAATCTAAGCTCCTGAGTCCAGAGTCCCAACCACTGTTCTACACGAACCCCTGAGGCAAGACGGAGGGTCACTGGAAACAGACAAAGTAATGTCCTGAGGAGAGACCTTAAAGAGGGCAATAAAAATTCATATGCGTGTGATAGATCTGCTGTCATTGGTTCTAAGCTGAGAGGCTAACTTTAGATGGTGTGTAATGAGTAGGGGGAATGGAGTGGTGGAGGGTCACCCATATTGGGTACTGACCTGTCCCCAAGCGTGTGGATCCATGACTAGTGCCCGTGCCCAGCAAGGTCAATACTCACGGCTGAAAGCACTTCAGGATTAATTCAGCACCTACATAAAGACCCTCTTTTTTTTTTTTTTTTTAAAGATTTTATTTATTTATTTGACAGAGATCACAAGTAGACAGAGAGGCAGGCAGAGAGAGAGAGGGGGAAGCAGGCTCCCCGCTGAGCAGAGAGCCCGACGCGGGACTCGATCCCAGGACCCTGAGATCACGACCTGAGCCAAAGGCAGCGGCTTAACCCACTGAGCCACCCAGGCGCCCCCTACATAAAGACCCTCACCTGCCGTCTTGCCTTGGGAGGGGATATTGGTCGGACAGGGCGACATTCAGATCATGATCTCATTTGTTCCCATAGGACTCATTACCTTGAAAGTAAGCACCTGCACACACCCCTTTGCCTGGGTGCTAAGAGGTACATTTCATACTTAAGACACATTCACGTGTGTGTGTGTGTGTGTGCGTGCGTGTGTGTGTGTGAAGCTTTTCCATGATCCAGTCAGGAGCCCCTCAGCGCCTTCAGGGATCCCGGATCTGTAGGCGGCATCCGTCCCTTCTCCTTCCCACTCCACTGCAGAACAGAGCACCGGCTCCACTTCTAATGTGCGGTCGGCCAACCAGAGCCGCAGCAGAAGGCCGGCTCCCACCTGTCCTGTCCCTCCAGGCTCTTCTCACGGCAGGGTAGGGGAAAGCACGGACCTCGGGGGCGGGTCATCTGGGTGAAAATTCTGCTTCTTTTCTCCAGGTATGTGCCCTGGAGCAAGTTTCTTCACTAACGCATGGAGAATAACTTGAACTCCCTTCTAGAGATTGATCATGAGCGCTTGCATTAATACATAGAAAAACCCTTAGAACAATCTCTGGCAGGGGGTCAGATACCAGTATTTGCCATTTTTATGGAGCGCGCAGTGGAAGAGGGAACAGAATGAGCCTTGGTTTCAAAGACTCACGGTAGCTTCCTCTCCACTCCCCTTCTGTTTACTAGACCATAGTAGAACCTAGTAAGTACAGCCCTAAATAATTTAAACATCTGGGAAACAATTAAGTCCTTTGGGATGACTAAGATACACTTATTACCATCAAGGAGCTTTAAAATTTAGCTCCAGAAATAACCAAAACAACTATAGCACAAACAGAAACTGACAAATGGTTCAAAAGAGGAATAAATCCAGGGTTGAGGAAGCGGCTCTGCCTAGCTTTGGGGATCGGAGGCTTTGGCGGGGAGGTAAGAAGCTGGGCTGTGAAAATGAACAAGGCCGGCTGGCGTGGAGAGCAGTGGATTCTGTGACAGACTGATGGGCAGGGATACTGGGGCGGAGGTGCCTGGAAAACAGGGGAGACTGGAGAAGACGATTCTGGGAAGTGTCAGAAGAAATGAAGAGAAATCCTTAATGACATGTGTCTTAGGGGTAATTTGGTTGCAAAAGCAGAAATGCAGTCAAGCTAGCTTGCATAAATGGGGATTTATTTTGTGACTGTGGTTTTTCACAAAGCCCATGGAGATAGAGTGTAGCTGGGCCATGCCATGGACTTAGACTGGGAACCAGAAAGAAGGCCCCATCTGGGTATCTTTCACACTCTTTCCTTGCTCCCTGCCCCATCTCTCTGCCCCTTAGTCTGTCTCCAGCCTCTCCCTTGTATATCGCTTCCATTCTCTTTGCTTTTTCTCCAGCATCTGGGGTCACAAAATGGTGGCCCAAAACCCTGTCCGCGTGATCTCTGGGGGCCATCTACCCACAGACCGGTTCCAACTCTGCAAAGCTTCTGTGTGTAGTGGGGCAGGTTGGGGTCTGCACAAGGGTACCACTAGAGGGTGAGTAGTGGCTGAAATCTGCTGAAATTCTCATACTAACATATACTGACCAAAGCAGCGGTCCATGAACAAATTCCAAAGGAGATGGAGTTGTGTGTTCCTACCATGGGACCAGAAGGACTTCATGGGTCCGAAAGTATTTGTGAACAACTCTAGAGTTGATCATATGGTGAAAAAAAATTCACGCTGTACTGATATTCAATGAGAATAATTTTCTACACCCAACAGCACATTCCTGCGTAATATTCTGTTTCATTCCTTTTAACTTTTGTACACTTCACTCGTACTAAGATATGCTGCATTTGCCTTCCACTGTATGGCAGTCTCGTCGTTTGCTTATGCTTTCTTTTTAAGGGATCTTGGGTTGTTTTCAGTTTTTCTTTCCAGTATAAATAATGAAGCCATATATATGTATCTATACCATTACAAGATAAAAGCTGGACAGGCATCCCATTAATGACTTTTTGAGAACCCATCAGAGATTTGAGGTCACAGGACAAACCACTATCTTGAAGAGAGACAGGTGCCTTCGGTATTTACTTATCTGGGGGCAAAAGACCCTGGATACCATACAAAGTGGTAGAAATAGTAAACTAGAAATTTTAATGATTTGTTCAGGGCCAGTTGTGGACTAGGACATGAGTATGAAGCTCATACGCATATGAGTATGGGAACTTTAGTTCCCTCATATGGGAACTTTAGTCATAGGGGAAGAGATTTCTACCTTTTTTTTAGGCTTTTTGTCCCAGAACCCCACCAGGCTCTCACAGAAAGGATAGGGAAAATGCAGAAACGTTGGCTGGGGGAGAGAAATGACAGCAACTTCCGAAACTCCACAGAGATCTCTCTTTCCTATGGAACAAAGGCCTTAACGTGTAGCGGACGTATATTGTCGGAAGCCACTCTGCCCTGCCCCAGGCTCCATGTCTTACCAAGGGGAGAAAATACGAGGCTCTCCTCAAGGACAGAAACTGAAAACACTTACAGTTCGCTTACAGTTGGACCTCAATACTCCTTTCCTGATAACTGATAGAAAATGTAGGCAGAAAATAAAGGATCTGAAGAAGGTTATCAACCAACTTAACCTAACGGATATTCACAGAACACTTTATCCAAAAAGAGGGAAACACACAATCATCTCAAATGCACATGGACATTGCTCAACACAAACCATGTTTGGGGCGCAAAACAAACCTCAGCAAATCTGAAAGAAGTCCTACAATGCGCATTATTGGCTCATATCAAAATTAAAGTAGAAATCGATAACAGAAAGATATTGAGAAAAGCCCAAATATTTGGAAATTAAGTAGCACACTTCTAAACAGCACACGGGTCAAAGAGGAAGTCTCAAGGAAAATTTAAAAGTATTTTGAAGTAAATGAGAATGAAAATGCAACTTATCAAAATGTGTAGGATGCGGGGCGCCTGGGGGCTCAGTGGGTTGAGCCTCTGCCTTGGGCTCAGGTCAGGATCTCAGGGTCCTGGGATAGATCCCCACATCAGGCGCTCTGCTCAGCGGGAGGTCTGCTTCCCCCCCCACCCCCCACCGACTCCCCCTGCTTGTGTTTCTGCTCTCACAATCTCTCTTTGTCAAATAAATAGATAAAATCTTTTAAAAAAAATGTAGAGTGCAGTAAAAGCAGTGCTTAAAGGGAAATAGGTAGCACCAAATACTTATACGAGAAAGAAATATTACTTAAATTTACTCTTTGGAAATTGCTATAGAGTAAATGTTTGTCTCTGCAAAATTCTTCTGTTAGAACTTAACCTCCTATGTGATGGTCTCAGGAGGTGGGGCCTTTGGGAGGTAATTAGGGTTATTTGGGGCCTTTGGGAGGTATATTAGGTCCCATATAAAAAAGACCCCATTGAGCTCACTTGGCCCCTTCTGCTATGTGCGGACCCGGCAGGAAGGCAGGCACTTCTATGAACCAGAGAGTGGGTCCTCACCAGACACCAAACCTGCCAGCACCTTGATCTTGGACTTCCCAGAACTGCCAGAAATAGATGTTTGTTTAAGCTACTCAGCATATGGTAATTTTGTCCTAGCAGTCTAAATGGACTGAGACAGGGCTTAATGAACGAACGGCAAATTAAACCTAAAGCAAGAAGCAGGAGGGAAATAGTAAAAATTAGAGCAGAAATGAATGAAATTAAAAACAAGAACACAATAAAGGGAATGAAAGAAACCCAAACCTGGTTCTTTTGAGAGCGTAGCTCTAGAACAAATTCTAGGAGTGACTATGATGGCTTTAAAAGCACGTGAGTTTTAAAATCGGAAATAACTCACTGTACTGATCTCTACGAAGATCAGTAGAAGATCATCAATTTATACTCCCACGGCAGGGTGTGATAACCCTAGTTCCTGCCTATTGTCGTTTATACTGTCCCTGATCATTTTATCCTTTGCTAGTCCGATAGGTAAAAAGATGGTTTTTCTTCTTCAAATGGTTTTTATTCTTTTTTTCATGTATTTCTAAGTTAATAGTATACATTTGTCTATGAAGTGTTCTTCCAAGTCCTTGGCCCAGCCACTTTCCTGTGGATCAGCTGATATTTTTCTTATTCATTTAAAAATGCTGTTTACAGTTTAAGGCAACTAACCGTTTCTCACATAGGAATATTTCCCCCCACTTTGCAGTCTGTATTTTGATTTTGTTTATTGCCTTTGCTGCCGTCAAACTGATGGATCTTCTCTTCCACAGCTTGTGGTTCTTGTGAGTTGCTCAGAAAAGTCTTGCCCGTTCCGAGATTATTAGAAGAAATCTTATATTTTCTTGCGATTCTTTTATGATCCCATTTTTTACTTCTAAATCTTTGATCCATCTGTGATTCATTTAGGTATAAGGAGTGCAAGCCATTACAATTTAAGATTATTATCAAACACTTGAAAAGTATTTTGTTGTCTTTTTTCCCCTAAAGCTTGTATGTTTTTCTACAAATAATTATATTTGCTGAGAGAAATCTGAAAATAGATAAAAAGAATAAAGAACTCATTCAAAACGATTGCCTAGAGACACCTACTATTATTTTATTATGTAACATTTCTTTGTTAAAAAAATATGTAAAGATAACACTTAATTTTCTTTTTTCAGAGACGAGTGGAAGGCAGTAAGCATCGTGTTTTGCCGCCTGCGCTTCCAGCACACAGTACATCGTGACTGTCCAGGTACATCTTTTCGGCCGTGTTCCGGGCGGAAGCCCCGAGGGTGAGGTTGAGGAGAGGAAGGAGAGGGGCTGGGAGCGCCTGGGGGTCCTCAAAAGCTCAGCGGTGACAGGAAGGAGAAACCCAGGGCAGCCGCCGGAGGAGCCATCCCGTGAGGACCGATAGAAGCAGCCTCTTGCAGACCGCTGGAGAAAGGGAGGAGGGACGGAGGGGAGGACGGGGAGGTAGGGTGGAGGCCGAGGGAGGGTCTTCTGCCCGGAGGCGAGAGAGGGCAGGAGGGGCGGGTGTCGAGGCGGCGGTGCCACTGAGGCGGAGGGAAGTCTCCTCCGTGCGGCTCCGCGCTCCCTGCAGTAGATGAGCTCATGGGCTGAGCGCAGTCAGGGCTGGCTTCCAGGAGGTGGGAGCCTTTGGACCCGAGGCTCTGGGAAATTCAGCGGCGAGCCAGCCAGAGCAGCGGTGAGAAGCCAAGTAGGGAAATAGTCATCGCAGCCTCCCTGGTCCCGCCAGCACCACGGAGGGGTCCAAGAGCGGGAAAGATGGGAAGGAGACTCGGGCAGGGCCGAGGCGCAGGCGGGGGCGACGCGCACTGCACAGCTCTCTGGCCGGGAGGAAGCCCACTTGGGTGTCTGGCCCTGGGGAACACGTGCAGGGAAAGGCTGTCTTCGTAAGCGCCTGTCCGGCCCCCGGCACAGGTGGTCCGCCTACTGCCTTATTTCAGGGTTTTCCTCTATTCTCTCCCTCTCCCGTCTGTTTGGCCCCCCCTGGCTTCCAGCCTCATCATCCTTTTCCTCCTCATGGTGGGGCTCCCATCCCCAGATCTCAGGGAGCAGGGAAATCAAGCAGTGGGCGTCAGAGCCTTTGCGGGGCACCAGGGGTACCGAGATAGATCAGATCAAGCGCTGCCCACAGGAAGCTCAGAGCAGGAGGCACGAGGGCTAATTTAGATCTCATCCCGGCAAGTGATTCCCACGTGCGGGGCTCTGCAAAGGGCAGCCAGAGACGAGCCCGACAGGACAGCGGGTGAGAGCCCCAGGGGCGAAGGCTCAGACCCACGGTGAGGCTGTGCGTGGGATCCCCCGACATCAGCGGGACCGGAACCCGTCGTGCTGCCGGCTCCTGTGGCTTTGCTGCGGGCTGGGCTCAGGTCCGGAGCTGCTAAGATGCGACCTAGGGAGGGTTCCACGTGGGCCTCGGCCGCCGGCCCTTCTCTTGGGGCTGCCTGGCCACGTGGGTCCTGAGCCTGCAGGGTGGGCGCTCTGCTCTCTGCCCTCCAAGCCGGCTTTCTGCTGCGGAAAACCTCTTTCCCCCGTGCTCTCATTCCTTCCAAGGCCTCTGAAGGGCGTGGTGGGGGTGCCCCTGGATCCCTGTTTAATGGAGTTCAATGGAGCAGGCCCGCTCCCCCTCTCTGGGTGCGTGTTTCTCCCCACAGTGGGGAGCCGGGGCCCGGCAGGCACGTTAGGTCTCCTGCCCTGCGCTGCGGGCCGACCCGGGCTTGCCCTCCCTTCCCTCTGCTGAAGCTGCGATTTATTCTAATCCTCTCCAGCAGCACACGTGGTGTTCTGTGCGCCATCGTATGCTAATAATGTAATTATGCGGTTAGAGGATCAGGTCAGCAGAACCCCGGCCAGGACGGGAAATGAATCAAAGCCGGCATCGCAGGGAGAAGGTCCAAACGCCTCTTCAGCAAGGCTTCTCTGGGCTCCCGGCCCGGGGTGTGGGGCCTCGGACTCCCGGCCAGGGCAGGGAGCTGCGGGGCGGTGAGAGCCGGCGAGGGTGTGAGGGCAGAGAGGGCCAGCCAGCCAGCGCAGACCAGCAGCCCCGGGGGCGCGGGCACCCTGCAGCTTGGAAGAAGGGGGTGAGCCTCCACGAGGCACAGGAGAGGGTCCTGGACTTCATCCAGCCCCCAGGAGGCCCAGCTGGGTGAAACGCAGAGAAACACCAAGAAGCACATTGGCTTGCTGGTTAGCAGACTAACTAGCTCTTTAGTACCTGGCGCAGACTCGAACCTCGTCTTCTGAGCCCAGAGAAAAGGGATTTCATCATCCTCGGTGCCTCCTCCGATACCGGGGCGCCCAGACTCCCTTAAGCAGGGCTTGTGATCGAATAAGTTAATTCTCAGACACGTTTCCCCCCAGTGTCCAAAAGTACAATGTCTCCGCGAATGCTTTCCTACGTCCAAATGGCGTAAATCGAGGAAGTACTATTAATTTATAGGATACTTTTTAAGCAGTCCCAGATCCCCCAGATAACCTCTCAGACTCTTCTTACCTTGGGACACGCCTCGCAAACTAATGCACCCAGGGACTCCAGATAAGGCCCAGAGGTTCCCCGGGCACAGTGCGCAGCTCTGGCTGCTGGATTCTGAGATGCCGTGTGGGGGTCCCGGGGAAGGCGCTGCGTGGCCCCACTCTTGCCCCTGGGGTGCCCGCGGCTGCTGCATGGCTTCTGGCCAAAATTTGGGCTCTGAACTCTGTTTTCACTTTTCGCCTTTTCTTCTGAAAGTGAAAACCCTCCTCGGGTTTTTTAGAGGTCGCGAGGACAGGCGTGACTGTCAGTGAGGGCGAAGCGGCAAATGCCAACTTGAGAAAAGTGGGGGCCGCTGTGTTCTTCTGTCGCCTGCTCCTCCTGGGGTTACAGACTGCGTCGGGAGCGACCAGCGACTCACCCTGGGGACTGGCCTTGCTTTCTGACCTTGCACGGTCAGGGGCCATTCTCCTCCTGCTGTGGGGCCTATGGAACCGCCATGACCTGAGCAAATCCACGTCTGCGCGGCCAGGGAGGGAAGGCTTCAGGAGAACCGAGCTTGCAAGATGTTGGCTGAGCACTTCCTCCCCCGGTTTCCTGCGCCTGACCTGCTCGGATGGACTGGACGCACGGGGAGCCGCTCCCTCCCAGTCCTGGGAGAGATTTGCTTATGGAAAAGAAAAAAAAAAAGCAGCTCTGGGCCCACAGGTTCTCCAAGGGAGAGGTTGGCTTTGCAGGAAAGAGTTCTTTGGGGGATGTCTTAGGACTCTTTAAAAATACATAAGAAACAAGAGGAGGGCTCCTGGGTGGCTCGGCTGGTTAAAGATTCTGCCTTCGGCTCAGGTCGTGATGTCACGGATGCCATCATGTCCTGGGTCCGAGCCTCAAGCTCCTGCATCCAGGCTCCCTGCTCAGTGGGGACACTGCTTCTCCCTCCCCCTGCTCGGACGCCCTCTCCCTCTCTCTCTCAAATAAGTAAATAAAATCTTTAAAAAAAAAAAGAAAGGGAAAAAAGGAAAAGAATACTAAGTATTAAGGAGAAACGAGAAAGCGGAGGCAGCTGCAAGCTCGTCCCCAGAAGGGCCCCTCCCCAGCCCCCCTGACCTGGAGAATTCTACTCCTGGGAGGGGCACCGCCCTGGACACAGCTGTGAGCTCCAGAGACGGGGCCCTGCCTCCAGTTTTCAGCCACCAACTCAGGGTGTGAGAGGAAGCAAGAGGATGAAAAAGAGGGAGAACAAAGGTGGAGAAGGTAGGAAGCCCACGGATATGAAACGAGCCAGGGCTGCAGGGGGCTGAGTTCATCTTCATCCGACCCCGAGACATGGCCCCTCGCTGGCTTCGCTGGGCTGGCTTCGCTGTCTCTGCGGGCAGAATGAGCTTTCCAGGGCGGATGACCAGGAGGGAAGGGTTTGTTTATGGAAATGCAAAAGGAATGTTAATGAGGCTGACAAGAGCCCCCCCCCCCATCTCATCCTGGCGGCTTTCAGTCCCAGGAGCCCCTTCCCCTCCAAGAACCTCACAGGACCTGGATTTCATTAAATACCATGGAGATAAAACACGTTTTAATCATCTGCAGCATTTGGACTCTCGAAGGTCCACGTCCGTGGTTCTCAGAACGCAAACCCCGGGACTGGGAACAACGGCAGCCCCTGGGAGCTAACTTCACCGTCGGCCGCGAAGTCTGGGAATCCGTTGTCCTGCAGCCGTTAAGTCCGTCTGCTGGTGCCCAGGGAAAGGGCCCTCGTCCTGCAGAAGCAGGGACGGGCCAGCAAGGATGGAGCACACCACAGCGGCAGGCGAGGAGGTCACCACCGTGGGTCGTCCCTTCTCTTTCCAGATGCCGAAACCAGAGGCCAGAGAAGTGGAGTGACTTACCCAAGATTGCGCTACTAGGAGGTAGCGGGGCTGGCGTGGGAACCAGCTCTGAATCCCTCTCCTCTGACTCAGTTTCCCTGGAGTCACTGTTTTGCTGGAGAGGATCCGTGCAGCTGGAAAACCCGGCCCAGGAGGTCAGCAGGCAGAGACGGGGTAGCGTCCTTACGTCCCTGTGGATACAGCAACGGTTTTCCAGTCTTCGGACTTGGAATCTCTTTGCACTCTGCAAAGTCACTGAGGACCTCAAAAGTTTTTATTTGTCTTGTTTCCCGTCCTATTCACCCTATTAGAAACTAAGGCTAGGAAATTCTTAAAATGCTAATTAATTCATGCAAACAGTCATGATAAAGCCATTACATCTCACCATAAATAATGTGTTTTTTTAAAAAAGCAAAGAAAAGAAGCAAACAGCAAACAGCAAAAAAACTGTGAGAAGAAAGGCAGGGCTTTACCCTTTTGCAAATCTCATAACTGGTTTGCTGGAGGACAGCTGGATTCTCATAAGGACTTTTAATCTGCTTCAGTATCCCCCATCACGCAGACTCCGGAAAATTCCACTGAATGCTACTTAGAGAATGGGCATAAAGAGGTGAATAGCCTGTTAGCATTATTGTAAGGAAGTTTTGATCTTGCAGAATCCCTGAGAGGCTCTCGGGACCCCTGAGGTCCTTCTCAGGATCCAGCCTGCCCCGACACCAGCTTCTCTCTCCCTTTGTCTCCTCTTCCTTGGAACGGGGCTCACCGTCCGCCCCACGGAGTCCCAGGAGAATCTCCACTTCATCAGGGGCGAGAGGCAGGTGGACTCCTGCCCAGGAGAAGAGCCAGCCGCAAACACCGCTGAGGAATTCTCTGGAGTGGCTTTTAGGGGCTCACTTTTAGAATTCATCTTTCATCAAAGTACTGGGTTTATGGCCCCCATTCTGGTTTCTGCCAGATTTTCATCCGACCGTGGGCTGGGGGTGACAGGGAGGCGGGGCAGCGCTGGGACACGGAAGGTGCTGCGGGACACTGGAACTGTGAGCCCGGCCCCTCTAGTCACCATGAAGACAAAGCGGATCGGGGGTGGGGTCGCCACAGGGATGCCATTCACGGAGCAGGATGGCCGGGTCTGTCCCCCGCCACGGGCTGCCCACGACTAGCATAGCCCACGACTCAGCCCAGCCTGAAGTCCACCACAGGGTGGGGGGTGTGGTGGAATCAGAGCCTCTAGAATGTTCAAGCCGGTGCATGTGGGGAAACTGAGGCCCAAGGAGTACAACCTGCCCAAGGTCCCATGGTGTTGGTCACGGGTGAGTTGAATGGAAGCCCCAGGGACTGTCCCTACATGCTGGCCTGCTGGACTCAGTTTTCCAGCGGGGCGGATAGCCCCAAAGAACGTTGCTTCTCCAGGGGAAACTGAATCCAGGCGGAGGGAGTCACTCCCCAGGACCTGTAGTCAATATGTTTTAGATGGAAGTGACCTTCTCCTTAATGCTGTTTTCCCTTCTTTATATACATTTTTAAGTATTTAGTTCTTTATTTTGACAGTGAGAGAGAGCAGGTGCAGGGGAAGCTGCAGAGGGAGAGGGAGAAGCAGGTTCCCCACTGGAGCCCAGGGCGGGGCTCGATCCCAGGACCCGGGATCATGACCTGAGCAGAAGGCAGACGCTTCACCGACTGAGCTCCCCGGGCACCCCTCCCTTCTTTATATTTTACTACCATCTCTGGGGACAAAATGTCATTCTCCACCCAACCGTGTCCCACACATCATGCCGGATGTCGTCAGGGCAGCCAACAGAGAGAGACCTGCAGGCTCCCCGTCGTGGGGGATCTTGGCCTTGGTCCTCCTTCCTCTCTGCACTCGCGTGGCTCCAGAGCTGGGGGTTGCCCAGGGCCCCTTCCTTCCTCTCTTGCTTCCACTGTCTACTTGCGACATCCCTTCTGTTATTGCTGGGGACACAAGAACAGCTCATAGTCTGTGTCTCGAGCAGCCTGTTATACCAGCGGAGGGAGGGAATCAAGGAGGGGACACCCACGGAGTGGGATAAATATCCCCAGAAATCACAATGGTGGGAGAGGAGCCAGACAAGGCCAGGCACTCGGTCAGCTGGGAGAACCGGGGACGCCCACTGCAGAGTCCCGCCTGGGGCGCGCAGCCGTCCAAGTGAGAAGGGGCAGAAGCATCTGGAAGGGGCTGAATCTGGGGGAGGAAATGTCACCCTCACTCACTCTCAAGGCTTCTGGAGGTCGCCTGCCCGGCACTAGGATCCTAACAGCGCCAGCAGAAGGATTATGGGTCGGTTTCTCCAGATTTTGAACAGCTGCAAAGATCTGGCTGTCTCAGCCCTGGGCCAGAGTGTGCTTGCCTCCTGCTCCTGATGAAGTCGGGATTTTCCCGGGACTTGATGGGGTGGTGGTGAGCCTTGTTCCCAGTCAGAGGAGACAAAGGGAGAAACAAGCCAGAGTCGGGGCGGGCTGGATCCCAGGAAGGCTGAGCTGGGTTCGGCGATTGTCCTCCTGTTAATTAGCACCATGGGACTTGTTACCATGTCTGAAAGCACCCCTGCTCTCAGGGGACCTGGATGTAGGCCTCCTTTGGGACGTTCCAGAACCAGGGAAGGAGCCACACGCCCCAGTTCTGCCTCCTCTCCTGACACCCCTTCCCTCCCTGTAGGCAGGATGTGGAACTGCCTCACCAGGGGACCCAAGCCTCTTTGTCAAAATGGTTTTGTTTTGGGATTTCAACCTCTTGATCTCTAGAAAATTTTGATTAAAAAAAAAAAACACAAAAAAACCCTTGAGGGCACCTGGGTGGTTCAGTGGGTTAAGCCTCTGCCTTTGGCTCAGGTCATGATCTTGGGGTCCTGGGATCGAGCCCCACATCAGGCTCTCTGCTCAGCAGGGAGCCTGCTTCCCTCTCTCTCTCTGCCTGCCTCTCTGCCTACTTGTGATCCCTCTCTCTCTTTTTGTATCAAATAAATAAAATCTTAAAAAAAAAAACTTGAAAAGCAGTAAGTTAAACATGCTTGGGTTTACCCTGTTTTGAAACTCCTCCCTGTGTGAAGGTGATCGCAGATTAGATGTCTTTAGAGAGTGGATGTCCTCAAATCCCACCCCCTCCCCGGTCACACCGCATCAACACTGACACTCGTAGGCACGCCAAGGTCATAGCTGAGCGTGCTGGGCGTGCCCGAGCACGACTCACAGGACAAGGGCAGACCTAAACGTCAAGTGCGTCCCCACTGGGCTCCACCTGTCACAGACGAACACCTGAAGTCCAAGGAGGGTAAGTCAGAGGTCCAGGATCTGGTTGAGAGATGGAAGCAGATGGTGGGAGGCAGCCGAGAGCAGGGCGGTCTCCGAGCTACATCCGTGACCCTTGTGTCCTTCAAAGTCTCTGTTTGTTTGTGGAGGGGGCGAGGGGGGCTTGGACTGACAGAGAACCCCCCTGGCCTGATGCTCTGGGGGCGAGGCTGGGCTTCAGGGCAGCTCTGATTCTAAGCAAAGGTAGCCCCAGCCTGAGGACTGCATGTGTCTGTGGTGAGCTCACGCTTAGAAAGAGAGCAGCAATAGAGTATTGGCTATTTCAGCTGCCACTGTCTGCTCTGTTCCAGACACTCACTGGCTGCTGTCCCTGGACACCTGGTGCACAGCGTCAGATTTAATTTTTGCAACAACCCCCATGTGCAGCTTTGGAAACTGAGTCACAAAGTGCCTCCAAGGTTCACAGCAACACCTTAGTTGGTCAGGACCAAAGACCTTCTGGGTTGGACTCGCAAAGGATGGAGAACAGTTGAGTCAGCACACATGGGTAGACACAGTGATATCACCAAGGAGATGTGGCCATGTACCTGTGCTTTTAAGCCTTCATCTGACTCTCGCCAGGGGCTCTCCAGAAATGTGTTCTCTGGAGGTGCCCAGAAAAGGAGGTGGTCTATGTGGGGAGGTTGTTGGGGTCTGCCATGTGGCCTATGGAGGCAAGGAGGAAAGGTAGATACAGGCCAATGAAGACAGGGAGAAACCCTAAGTCATCAGACAAAAGAAGTTAGAACCATGCCCAGGAGACTGGGCCATGAGAGGTAGGAATGATGTCCAAGAAGTCCAAGAAGATAGATGAGTTGAGCCAGTCACCAGAGTGGGTTAGATGGCCAGAAATTGGTTGGATCATAACAGATCTTAGGCATCAATACAAAGCTTGAGAGAGGCACACAAACCAGGCTTAGAGGAGATCCACCAGGAACCCGAGTTTGGTCCTTGAACTCAGTTTGAGCACATGAACTAGAGAGGAACTGTGGCTTGGGCCTAAAGTTAAGGTCCCATGTTACAAACTACTTTGACATTTGGTGACACAGGAGGGCCTGGAATGGCCTACCTGCCAGTTTGCCTCCCCAGATGAGTTCTGTCTTATCTGCTCCTGTGGATGAGGTCCTCAGCCAAACAACCCTTCTCATCAAGGGGACAAAGCATAGTTCCTGCTAATCCATGAGGATTTGGTTCCTGTTCCTTCCAGCTCACAGAATTATTCAAGCAAGCCACACACCTCTTCCTAATGAAACCAGGGGTCACCCCACCCTCTTGAGCCCACCAAGTCTGCCTCTGCCAGCCCCTCTTCATCTACTCTGTTCCTGAGTGTAAACCCATGTGGTCCTGCATGGTGCACAATGTCTGCTTCCCCCAGGCCATGACTCTATGAGTTTAATAAATAGCTATTGACCTTGTCTGTCCAGTATTGGGCATTGTGTTTTGAGTCATATCTGTAGTCCTAGGAAGGAATCCCTCCCTTACAAATGGGGTGAGTAAGAGATGATTAATATAAGAACAGACCCTGTCTGTGCCCTCACAGAGTCCAGCTGGGAAGACAAGATGTGAAAGAAAAAGTATTAAGTGTCATACACAGACCAGGCAGGAAATGTGAATCATTCATTCATTTGACAAATAGGAAGTAAGCCCCACACATATCAAGTACTGCTCTGGGCCCTGAAAACACAGCTTGGAAGGAAAGAGACAAACTCTCTGGAGAACTACAGGCAGAGTACAGGAGACAGAAGGCCAGGGGTAGGCGTGGGGTTGCTATCTTGCTTACACAGGACAGTCATGGAAGATCTCTTGAATAAGGAGATATTCGAATAATAACTTAAAGACCTCGATGGAGCAAGCCATATGAAAATCCAGGGAAGAAGCATTCCCAGAAGAGGAAAGAGCCAGAGCAAAGGCATTGGGGCAGTAGTAGGAGAGGATGGAGGGCTTGCTGTGTGCTAGGAGCTTCTAGAAGAAGGGGACTTAAGTAGACCTACAAAATGAGCCAGTTTTGACCAAAGTGAGCTTGTGAAATCCTGTGTTGGCCTCTTCCATTGGCCACCATCTTTGCATGGTGCCCAGGACCTCGGGGACCTATACAGAGTGCCTGGGAATCCCAGGTCTTGGACCCCAGGCTGCAGTCCAAGAAGTGCTCAGCATACCTCCCTTCCTACTCTTCCTACTCTAACTTGACAGGACCTGGACAGTTACAACCTGTGTTTGCTGACCACCCGACAGCCGCTTTCTCCAGCAAAGGCACAGACTGGGACCCATGGTCGGCACAGACATTTGCCTCAGGACCCCCACCCAATTCTGTTGGCCACCAAACGCTTCCTTCCTACAGGCAGTGGAGGCCTGCCACGAAGGAGCTCACAACCCACTCCCTCTTGCCCCTCAAGAGCAAGGCAGTTTGCTTAACGTCGCAAGAAAAATACCCAAGCTGCCTCCAAACTGTGGGGTTCTTTAGATCCACCCTCTTCCACAGGTGTCTGTCCATTTAGGTTGCCAAGGTCTTCATTGGGTGACTCGCTGTGTGAGCGGCTGGTCTGTCTCGCAGTGAAAAGACGGACATGGATCTCACAATCGATTCATCCAGCCCCGCAAGACCCCTTGGAATCAGAAGGTTCCAATTCTTCTCACTTCCTGGGATTAACTGTGCTCATTGAAGGGCCCAGCGCCAGCACTAGGAGCCAAGGCCATGGCCACCAAGCTAAGCCACAGCATGGCTGCTCCTCCACCTCAAAGCAGACGCGTGCTGTGGACACACGGAAAGAAGGACAGTTGTCACTCCCCCCATGGGGGGCTGGATTTAAAGGAGTTGGGGGACATCGTCAGAGAGAAGAGTCTCTCAACTACGGAGGAAATTAAGAAGCTCTGATGCCTGATCATTAGCTTTTATTAACTCCTAAGGAGAGCCCTTCACGGCCTGTGCGGAAGCAAGCTGAATGCGGCCCCATCGCTCCATCACATTTTATGACCGGCGGCCGCGATGCTGTCCTCTACGAACCACCACCCGCTGCAGACACGGCAGGTGCTCTCCCTGCTCCCTCTCTGATCAGCCCGGTCTGACATTTCAAGCATTTTATATTTCCACCCAGAAGGCAATCGCTAACGTCTTTATCCTGAGCATCTCAGGAGGCTGGAGAGGTGATTCTGGGAGCTACTTGATGCCTAACGGGGACTTGTGAACCCCCAGGGCATCTTGGCTTATTCCGTCTTTGTCAGGAGACCAGGTGGCTCCCAGAAGCACTCTCCCTGGAGCTGAATCAGTGCTCGCTTCTCCTTCTGTGGGGTTTCCACCAATGCAGAAGGATTTTGGAAAGATTTCCATTTTTCTAGAAGACTTGGACGCACTCTTAATTGTCATTGTTGTCGTAATAACGAATTTTTTTTTTATTGTGCTCCGCAAGAAGCCTTGTAGATTCCGTTTACTTAATGCCACACACAGACTTTGGAAAGTGCATTGATTCTAACGCACCTTTTACATCTGGGGAAATGACAGAATGACAGATTAAGTGACTTCGGCAGTGAGGGAACCAGGATGTGAGCCGGCGCCGTCTGATGCGGGTGTGCTCCCGCGCCGTCTGATACGGGTGAGCTCCCGCGCCGTCTGATACGGGTGAGCCCCCGCGCCGTCTGATACGGGTGAGCCCCCGCGCCGTCTGATACGGGTGAGCCCCCGCGCCGTCTGATACGGGTGAGCTCCCGCGCCGTCTGATGCGGGTGTGCTCCCGCGCCGTCTGATACGGGTGTGCTCCCGCGCCGTCTGATACGGGTGAGCTCCCGCGCCGTCTGATACGGGTGAGCCCCCGCGCCGTCTGATACGGGTGAGCTCCCGCGCCGTCTGATACGGGTGAGCCCCCGCGCCGTCTGATACGGGTGAGCCCCCGCGCCGTCTGATACGGGTGAGCTCCCGCGCCGTCTGATGCGGGTGTGCTCCCGCGCCGTCTGATACGGGTGTGCTCCCGCGCCGTCTGATGCGGGTGTGCTCCCGCGCCGTCTGATACGGGTGTGCTCCCGCGCCGTCTGATACGGGTGTGCTCCCGCACCATCTGATACGGGTGAGCCCCCGCGCTGTTACTGGTGTGCTCCCCGACCTCTGCGGAAAGAGCCCACGTTTATGCTTAGCTGGGGCCACTCACAAGACAGGAAGCTGAGCATCACACCCTGATCCTGCTCTGGGGACATAAAGGAAGCCCCTGGGGAGTGGTGGAGAGACGCAAGGGTTTGCAGCCACTGGACAGGCGGTGAGACCCCCCTGAGAAATATGAGTGTTTGCTATGGGAAAACTAAGCAATAGACTGTCCCATGTTCAAGACTTGGGACAAAGTAACAGTGCTTTCTGGGTCCTCAGCGGCAGAAGTGGCCATGGCCCGAGAAGCCAGCTCATGGACAGCAGAGGCTGGTCAGCAGAGGCAGGAATGGACACAGTCGGAGATAAAGCACCAGCATCCATGGCCCCGAAGCACGTGGTGGGGACCCCATTTGCCGTGAGGGCTTGACTCCTGGTCAAGCCAGAGGGGCTCAGTGCCATGGCTCTGGGAGGAGGGCATCGGTGACCTCCGTACCTATAGTTTGGCGGTGGCTGGGGGATGTCTAAGTTACATCTGTTCTCACCCCACTTGGTCTATGCGGACGCAGGCTGCATTTCTTCCATATCGCTCACATTTATCTTGGCTACTGTCCCTTCATGGTGAGCGCTGCTTGACCCCTCTCAGACATAAACATTAATGCTGTGGGGAGTGGTTATTAATAGCTCGGAGTTGTCACATGGCTAATTTAGGGGAGATAAACGGCTTTGCAGCTTTCATCTTCCCCAAATGAGAGAGAAAGGGAAAAAAAATTGCTGGGACCAAAATAGATATTTCTGGAGAGTGGCTTCTAATATGAGAAGAACGCTGAGATTTCCCGTTTATTTTATGTGCTATGAAGTCAAATCATGTACAGCCGAAAACAAACACATTACCGTATTCTAAAAAACCCAGATTATTTGAAAATGCTAACTCTTTTTTTTAAAAAAAGATTTTGTTTTTATTTATTTGACAGATAGAGAGATCACAAGTAGGCAGAGAGGCAGACAGAGAGAGAGGGGGATGCAGGCTCCCTGCTGAGCAGAGAACCCAATGCGGGACTCGATCCCAGGACCCTGAGATCATTACCTGAGCCGAAGGCAGAGGCTTAACCCACTGAGCCACCCAGGCGCCCAGAAAATGCTAACACTTTTTTTTTTTAATTTTATTTATTTATTTGTCAGAGAGAGAGAGAGAGCGCACAGGCAGAGTGGAAGGCAGAGTCAGAGGGAGAGGCAGGCTCCCTGCAGGGCAAGGAGGCCAATGTGGGACTCGATCCCAGGACGTTGGGATCATGACCTGAGCTGAAGGCAGCTGCTTAACCCACTGAGCCACCCAGGTGCCCAGAAAATGCTAACACTTTCATGTGTCTGATAAAACCAATTGAGCTGAACGGATGTGGGTGGTGGGTGGAATTTGACATCTGTGTCTCAAAGAATGCTAGACTTGACTGGAGTAGTGGGGCTTCCTTGGGTCAAGAATGTGTCCACCGGACCGACACCTTTGCCCAACCTTCTGCTCACCACTGAGCAAGCTGGCAGCACAGAATACGGCAGGATGTGAGTTCTAGCATGTGAGAGGGATCCCTACACATCCCCAAGACGCCAGACTCCGTCTTCGAGCCCCAGGTGCCTCAGCTGCCGTCTCTTTTGTGGAGCAAAATCGAATACCCAGATGCTACATAAAACCCCAAGTGACCCATGAATCTGTTCTGTCTCATGAGAGGGCTGGTCTTCCCTTTCTATCTATGGGTGGCTTTTGCTGCTGTGGGTTCTGCAGCCCACCTGAACCCTCCCGCCCCTATTTGCCTCCCAGGATGAGAATTTTCTCATCCAAATGAGAGGAAAGATCGCTCCCGCCGATGAGACAGCGACCGGAAGCCAACAGCGTTGACCTGTTGATTTGTTTCTGAAAGGAAAGATGAACAGAGCCAAATTCTAAAACGCAAGCAGTGTTGCTGGGTCAGGAAACAGAAATCACGCTATTTCGTTATTTCAAGCTTTTTCTATCCCAGTGCGATGCTTTCAGGGGACTCAATTTAGAGAACAGCCCGAGGAACCTTTGAGAGACTTCTGCAGCCCTCCGGGGTCTGCGGCCGTCCCGTGATCTGGGCAGTGGGGGGGTGGGGTGGCCATTAGCAGTCTGCACGTACCACTGCGGGCTTCGTAATCCCTTCTCTGGGGTGTCAGCTCCCAGTCTTGAGACAGGAGCCCCGGTATCAGACGTGCCTGCCTTGGGAGCCAGTTCTGCCCGAGCAGATTAAAGGCATGAGTGGTAGGACAAATCTCTTCCTCTATTAAAGACTTCTTATCCTTGCCTTTGGAAGATGACATGGCTAAGCTGTAGTCACCAGCGTGTAAACTAGGAGCTGTTTTCCCAGGAGTGGAGAGGGATTGATCCTGTTTCCATCCACACGTTCTGGTCTGCTGCTTCTGCAAGAATGCTCAGGCGCCTGGCCAAGGTCAAGAAAACTGTCTGTGCTCCAGACACGGGGACTCAAACTGGCTGAGGTGGGGAGAGATGCTGTGATCCCTTGAGCCGCAAAGTTCATCAAACCCCGGGGCGGAGGCAATGATGGGGAGGGGAAAGCACCCTTGCAGGAAACATCATCCAGATGGGCCTCATTGTGAGGCTCTCTGGATCATTCATTCCTATCACAGCATTCTGCGTGCAGCCTTTAATGAACGACCCCATCCATCCTTCATCCAGGAACACCCTTGGCACCTTCTTGGGGGCAAATGCTAAAGGGATTGATAGAGGTCGACGCCGTGCTGCTGTGGGCTACACAAAACAGTCAGCACTTGAGACATTTAAAGAGGTAGATAGACAAACACACAAACTGACGCACACGCATGCTCACACACCATGCAAAGGCCCTGGGGTAGCTTTCAAGAATATAAACAGTACGATGAATCCGACGTTTTTAAATTAAGGCACAGGAAACTATAGACCTCGTGGAGGGATAGGTCTGGTAGAAAACCAGCAGTTACATATGCGTCAATAAGGCAAAAAAAAAAAAAAGTTACTAAAATTAGGGAGAGCGGGGGTGTTCTGTTCACCAAAATAAAATCAGAAATACGACTTATTACAAATACATATGGTTCTTGATCCTTTCCTCTCAAATTATGTTAATTCTTTGGGATAAGCCAAAATCTTCTAGACCAATGGGCCTAAAAGAACTATTTTTTCATAGAAAGGACAAAGCAGGGGCGCCTGGGTGGTTCAGTGGGTTAAAGCCTCTGCCTTCGGCTCAGGTCATGATCGTAGGGTCCTGGGATAGAGCCCTGCATTGCGCTGTCCTCGCTGGGGAGACTGCTTCCCCCTCTCTCTCTGCCTACTTGTGATATCTCTCTCTCTCTCTCTCTCTCTCTCTGTCAAATAAATAAATAAATTCTTTAAAAAAAAAGAAGAAAGAAAGGACAAAGCAAGATCTTCGACATCGTGTCTGCAGTAATACAGGAGTGGGTTTCCATGGCAGTTCCCCATAGCGTTCCTCAGTGTGAGCAGAGGGGCCATTTGGGAAAAGCTCTTCTGCTCTTCTGATGTAGGGACAAAACAACATAGTGTTTTCCAATAGTTGGGTTTAATGTCCTCAAGCTTTGACGCTGATCAGAATTATTGGCAGAACTTGTTAAAAAATATAGATACTTGGGTCTCTTGCCATGGATTTACATTCAGTGAATGACCAGGCATCTGTATTTTTACTAATCTCCCAAGTGACCTTGGGATCTGTCAAACGCTGAAAACCACTGATCTGTTCTGGTTTTGGAACTTCATGAGCTTTTCCCTGTTTCTAGTTCCACTGGCCAGGGTTCTTCTCTGGGGGCTTCTTTTATATTTCTTCAATGTGTGGAGAGACAGTAGGTAATTTCTTCAAAGGACACCCCACTGGACCTCTCCAAGTAAACAACCCAATCAATAATCTCTAGACATTTAAAGCTTTACTTTTATATACCAGACCAGCAAATGCAAGAGGGAAGCTTCCCCCACGTCTCGAATTTGAGCAGACTTAAATTGGATAGCATGAATTAAAGTTGTATTCATTAAACACCAGGAAGGTAATTATGTTTGAGAAGATATAAATGCTTTCCCCTGTGGCTAGGAAGAATGGCATATTAGAATCCCTACTGGATTCATTTCCCTTTCTCCTTGTAAAACTTTTCCCTTTCCAGGATGCTTTCTGTGTGTCTACATAGGGCTCCCATTTCAGCAGTTGCAAATGAATCACTTTGGTTAACAGAAGTTAATTAAATTAGTTTCTTATTAATTAAATAAGCAACATTCATGTATAACGAACACTCATCTTAAGAAACTACAAGATTATTTGTGTATGTGTACAACAGTTGTTCAATGAATCATTAAATATGTTAACAAAAATTACATTTAAATATCCATAAGAGGAGGTGGCTAATTAAATTATGTTATGTTCATAGGAGGAGCTAATATATAGCCATTAAACGTAATCCAGTCACCATAAAAAGGAACAAAGTACTGATACACGCCATAAAATGGATGCGCCTCTGATACGTTGTGCTAGGAGAGAGCAGGGATATTAATGAAATGACAGAATGGGAGGTCTCCAGCTCACATCCGCCCAACACAATTTGTTAATTGGCAGTCGTTCATGGACAAAAGTGCCTCCATGGGAACTTTGGGAACAGGTAAAAGGTTGCAAAACCCTTGTGAAGCCCAAGACCAAAGACAGCTGCAGCAAGAAGGCATGCCCGTGGCCCAGTGGCAGGCTTGTTGAAAGTGGTGTCAGCGGCAGACTGAAAGCTGAGCCATCCCCTTGTAGACTCAGTAGTGGCTTCCCTTGGCCATGGTTTTGCAACCAGCCCCAACTGCCAGGGGACCTTGGGAAGAGCTATACTTACCCACGACCCAAGTAAGAGGCTTGTAAAACTTGGTGTGAACTGCAGGTCCTGAGTCAGCCCTGTGAATCAGCTATACTCCTACCCAACTGTGGTCCAGAGTCAGCCCTGTCTGCCTTGGGACCGAGCAATGCCAGTCTATGTTCCTGGTATCAGGCCCACTGACCTCGGTCTTGTCTGTGGGACCTGAAGTGGCCCTGTGACCAGCTCCAGCCCTGCTGGAGTCAGTTCTGCCTGCCCAGAGACCCACCAGGGACCTGGTGGAAGAATGCACAGGGACCCAGTGGGAGCCATATCCATCCACTCCCCTGATAAGAGGCCTGCTATTTGCAGACCTGGAAGTGGCTCTGGGAACTGGCTCCAGACCCGCTTGACTGTGGTCCTATAGGTATTTCCTATCACCTGGGGATCCAACAGGAACTGCTGATCCATGCCCTTGGTAGCAGGTCTGCCAGCCATGTACCCACCCCTACACCCAGCAGCAGATACATGACCCAGCTCCAGCCCCACTCAGCTGTGATTCCAGAGACAGTCCTGGCAAAAGATCTCTATCTGCTAAAATCGTTCTATAAAAACACGTTTGCTCCTTTAAATGAATATACATCAATGTAAGGCTACAGAAATAATGAAAAAATCAGACAATCATGACACTACCAAAGGAAATTAATAAAGCTCTGGTAACGGAACCCAAAGAAATATAGATCTATGAATTGCCTAACAAAGAATTTAAGATTGCTTTAAGAAAGATCAAACCACTAGAAAATACAGACAATTCAGCAAAATCAGGAAAACAATACACGAACAAAATGAGAAGTTCATCAAAGAGATCTTAAGAAAAGCATACAAAAGAATCAAACAGAAACTATGAAGCTGGCAAATACGATGAATGAAATGAAAATGATAACAGACAGCTTCAATAGAAGAAAGAATCTGTGAGGAGAGTAGAAGGGGGAAAAAATCAGTGAATTCAACGACATTTGAAATTACCTAATCAGAGGGGTAAAGAGAAAAAAGAATAAAAAAGTATCAACCCGAAGATTGCACCGAGACACATTATAATTAAATTATCAAAAGTCAAAGACAGAATTTTGAAAGCAGCAAGAGAAAAATGATTTGTCACATTCAAGAGAACCCCCATAAGTCTATCAACAATTTTTCAGCAGAAACCTTGTTGCCAGAAGAGAGTGGGATGATATATTCAAGAGCTGAGAGATAAAACCACCAACCCAAATTCTACACCTGGCAAAGCTATCCTTCAGAAATGAAGGAGAGATAAAAAAAATTTCTCAAATGAGCAAAAGTTGAGAGAGTTCATCACCACCAAACTGCCTCATAAAAAAATGCTAAAGGGAGTGCTTCAAGTCAAAACAAAGACCCTAATTATTAACATGAAAGCGTATGAAACCATAAAACTCATTGGTAAAGATAAATATATAGTCAAATTCAGAATACTCTAATACTGTAATGATGGTGTGTAAATTGCTCAGAACTTTATTATAAAAGATGAAATTATTAAAAATATATCCAATGATTTGTGCATGGATACACAATGTAAAAAGATGCAAATTATGACATCATCAACATAAACTTTGAGGGGGTAGAAGCAAAAGTGTAGAGTTTTCGTATATGATTAAAACAGACCATTTTAACCATGAAATGTTTTATGTAAGCCTCATGATAACCACAAGAAAAGCATCTGTAGCAGATACATAATGATAAAGAAAAAGAATCAGAGCATACCATTACAATGAATCATCAATCACAAAGAAAAATGGCAACAGAAGAAGAAAGGAATGAAAGACCTATAAAAAATTCATAAAACAATTAACACAATGGAAATAAGAAGTACTTATCTATCAAAAAGTTATTTTAAAGATAGAAGAGATTTTCCAGTCAAAAGATATAGAGTGACTGAATGGATTTTAAAAAGAAACAAAAACCTAGATCTAGTTATATGCTGCTTACAGGAGACTCATTTTTACTTTAAGAGAACACATAGGCTGAAGGTAACAGGATGGAAATTATAGTCCATGTAAATGGTAACCAAAAGGAACCAAAAATGGCTATATTTTTAGCAGACAAAATGGACTTTAAGTAAAAAACCATCACAGAAGACAAAGTAGGTCATTATATATTGATAAAAGGGTCAATTCCATAGGAGAATATGAAATTACGAATTATGCACCCAACATCAAAGCACCTATATAAAGCAAATACTGACAGATCTAAGGGGAGAAATCCACAGCAATACAGTATTTGCAGGAAACATCAATACCCCATTCTGTAATGGGCAGATCATCTAGACAGAAAGTCAATAGGGAAACAGTAGAACTGAACAACATTGTAAACCAAATGGTTCTAGTAGACATACAGAACTTTCCATGTATTCGACACACATATTCTCAAGCACACAAGGAACATTTCCCAGGATAAATCCCATGTTTGGTCACAAAACAAGTCTTAACGAACTCAAGAAGAATCATCCCAAGTATTTTTTCTGACCAAAACAGAACGAAGCTAGAAATCAGTAACAGCAAGAAAATGAGAACATTCACAAGTATGTGGAAACCAAACAACACATTCTTGAACAAGAGTCAAAGTAAAGTGGATCCATTGGGTTAAAGATGAAATTTAAAGGGGATTTAAAATATCTTGAGACAAATTAAAATGAAAACACCATATACCAAAACTTATGGAATGTAGCAAAGGCAATTCTAAGAGGGAAGTTTTTATTAATAAATTCCAACATTAAGAAAGAAGAGAGATCTCAAATTAACAATTTAACTTTACACCTCAAGGTGCTAGAAAAAGAAGAGAACCTAAGCCCAAAGTTAGCAGAAAATAATAAATCCATCAGTCAACTGATCTTCGATAAATGTTCCAAGAATACCCAATGGGGAAAGGATAGTCTTCTCATGAAATGCAACAGGTCACTCATTCACAAGACAGGTCTTAACAAAGTCAAGAAGAATCAGCCTAAGTATCTTTTCTGACAAAAATGGAAAGAAGCTAAAAATCAATAAGAGCAAGAAAATGGGGTCTTATTAGTATTGGAGCAACTGAACCTCATTCAGAAGAATGAAATTGGACGCTTTACCTCACAGGACATGCAAAAATCCACTTGAAATGGATTTAAGTCTAAAACATAAAATCTGATACAGTGAAACTACTAGAAGAAAACAGGGAAAAGTCTTCTTGACATTGAACTTGGCAATGATTTTTTTAATATGACACCAAAAGCACTGGCAATAAAAGTGAAAATAGACAAGGGATGATTGCATGAAACTAAAACCATTCTGCACAGCAAAGAAAACAACCACCAGATTGAAAAGGCAACCTACAAAATGGGACCATATATCTGGTTAGGGATTTATATATTTATCCAATATCCTGCCAAAATAATGACAAAATAACTAACTAATTAACTAACTAATTAAATAAATAAGCCTCATTAATTGAGCTGAATATTTTGCCAAGCTCTGAGCTGGGTCACCATGCAGGTTAGAGATAATATCTGTCTACTGGGTCAGATACAACTGAAGATACTGCAACCCAGGTCAGAAGAGTAACAAAGCAATATTTGTGGGGAGGTTTGGTAGAAAGGCACCTGGCTACAGAGACCAACCCACCCACAAGGCATTCCAAGGGAACCAGAGTCTCTAGAACATCCACAAGGTTGGATTTTCCCACAGATTCCAGGGTGGACCCCACATTAACATGTGCAACCGATAACGGGCAAATTGGCTGAGTAGAAGGCTCAATTTGTCCTTTCTGGTGTCGTGTAAACACACACTAAAGTCATTTGGGGTTTAGATTCCATAGTTTCTCCCTAAGACTCCTGTGGGGTCCTGAAATATCATTCTCACCTGCCAAGTGCTTCTTCCCAGGGTCTATCCGAACTTCTCGAAGGCAGGGTCTTCACAGTAGCCACCCAGGTAAAGAATAGCTCCAAAATCCTTCTACCCTCATTCTTTTTTTGTTTTTGTTTTTGTTTTTTTAAGTAGATCCACACCCAGCAGAGCCCAATAAAGGGTTTGAACTCACAACCATGAGAACAAGGCCTGAACCAAGATCGAGCTGGACACTCAACTGACTGAGCCACACGGGTGCCCCTGCCCTCATACTTTTTTGTTTGTTTGTGTGGGTTTTTAAAAAATTTTTTAATTTAAATTCAAGTTAGTTAACATATAGTGTATTATTAGTTTCAGGGGTAGAATTCAGTGTTCATCAGTTGCATAGAACACCCAGTCCTTGTTAAATCATGTGCCCTCCCTAAAGCCTGTCACCCAGTTACCCCAGCCCCCCGCCCACCTCCCCTCCATCAGTCCTCAGTTTGTTTCCTAGAGTTTAGAGTGTCTTATAGTTTGTCTCCATCTCTGATTTCATCTTATTTTATTTTCCCTACTTTCCCCTATGTTTATCTATTTTTTTACTCAGTTCCAGATATGACTGAGATCATATGAAACTTTTCTTTCTCTGATGGACTTATTTCACTCAGCATAATACCTTCTAGTTCCACCCATGTGTCAATGTCAAGATTTCTTTCTTTTTGATGACTGAGTAATACTCCTGTGTGTGTGTGTGTGTGTGTGTGTAAAATTATAAGATTTGGCTCATGTGATTATGGAGGCTGAGACGTCCCATAATATATGTCTTCTGCAATCTGGAGACCCAGGAAAGCAAGTGGTGTAACTGAGTCTGAGTCTGAAGGCATGAGAACCGGGAGTGCTGGAGTCTGAGGGCAAGAGAAGGAGGACCGTGCTCACACAGTGAGAACAAATGCGCCCTTCTTGTTCTATTCAGGCTCTCAGGAGATTAGACAATAACTACCTGTGAAGGTGATCTGCTTTACCCAGTCTACTAATTCAAATGCTAATCTTTTCCAGAAACAACCTTGTACACACACCCAGAAGTCCTGTTTGACCAGCTGTCCGGGCATCTCTGGTCTAGTGATGTTGACATATAAAATTTAACAGCCCAATCTCCTTTCTTGTAAAATGATGAAGCTGGAATAAATGGCCTATAAAATTTGCTCTTTCTGAGCCAACATCCTAGCCAACATCCTTCTAACCCCATTGCCCAGGGTGCTCTGCTGACCCTGACCTTGACTCTGCCCTCTTGTCCCTTTCCAGTGTCTATTGTGAGCAAGAGCCCTGCGTATTTGCAATGGTGGTTTCCGTGCTCGTACCCAAGCTGGCTACACATTCTCACTCTCCCATATGTTCTGACTTTCTGTTCTTCAAGGGTGTGTGTGAGAGGAGATGGGTCTGTGGTGTGATCAGACAGCCCTCTGGACATCCCAAACCTGCTGCTTGGAAAATCACAGGTAAAGCCTCTGACAGCATCATTCATGTGAGTCAGCACGATGTTGTTCAAGCCCACCGTAATGTGGGGAGTGAAGGGTGTAATTTGCTTGAACACACATACTCTCCTGCAGAATAATTGCTTTGCAACCCACACACTTTTGGGGGGGGTCAGAATTCCTCTTGAACTAAGCACAGCCTTCTTTGTCATGTTCTGTCTGAAGAAAGACAGCGGCTCCATTGTCAAGAATGGAAGCATGAAAAATGAATGGAAAAACAAATAATGCGGGGAGGCAGAATGCTTTGTGTATCATTTACTGCCCAAAGACTTATTTTGCCATTGGGATGGGAAGACGTCCACATGCCTCATTGTTGTAAGCCCTGATACAAGCCCAATAGGAGACCTCTCAAGCTTCCAAGCAAATTGGCTTGGCAGGACAGTGCTGGTGATGGAGTATGGGACTTTACCATACCTCTGTCTCCCAGCTTACTGGACTACGTCTGAGGTTCCTCCCCAACTCTGGTCTGTTGCTACCTCTGCTCTAGGTTATGAACCATGATTTGGAAAAATACAGAACTCTTCATAGGGCACTGCACGGGGAGTGAGGGGCCCTGAGACCTGGCTCTGTGGGTTGATCTTGGAAAAGCAAGTAGCCATTTCAAACCTTGGCTTCCTTTCTTGTCAAATGATAAGTTTGGAATAAACAACCTGTAAACTCTGCTCTTTCTGGGGCCAAAATTCTGCAATTCTACTTCTAACCCCATGACGTGACATGCCTGCTGACCCTTATTTTGACTCTGCCCCCTCGTCCATTTCCTATGTCTACTCTCTCTGAGCGATCTGGAGACTTGAAGACATACCATTGTCACATCGATGACTGAACACAACCCAACATGCGAGTTCAACCATGCCAGCTCAGTGAAATTACAACCATTATGCTTTCTTTATTACATGCACAGTAATGAATATTGGCTTGGGCTTCGGGCCTAGCTTGGCTGTAGGCCTTGTGGGGATATCTGAGGAGGATGTGACCTGCCCTTGCATACACAGAACTAAAGGTTTACTTGGGAAGTTCACTTGCTCAATCTTCATAAAATAAGAAGAGAATAATGAGCCTTAGTCTGTGGGCTGACACCTGAGAATAAGAGACGTTCGAAGAAGGGAAAGATGCATGTGGGCAGAAGTGGAGAGAGGTATTTGGGAACAAAGTGGGGCCAAGGCTGGGCCTTTTACCATGGGTGGAAGATGGCTAGATGGAAAGAACCTCAGGAAGAGGGAGACGAGAAGAAATGCCCAGTGCCGTGTTGAGGGACAGTGAAGGTCCTGTGTTCTCTGGAGTGGAGACCAGATGGTGGAAATAAGGTGAAATAACACAGAAATGGTTATAATCATACAAATAGAGCACTCTTATCTCTTCTTTTATGGGTGGAAAAGCCATGACTCAGAGAAGTTACATAACTCTCCAACAGTCACAGAGCTAATACAAGGGGCAGAAGCCGAAGCCCATGTCTTCTGAATTTGAGTCAGTGTTCCTCTTACTCTGTGATGCTTGGAGCTAGATTATCATAAGTCTTAAGTGACAGGCCTGACATTGGAGAGAAAGGTCAAAACTCTGGCCTCACCAAGACTCATCGTAACTTCTATTTTCTCTAGAATTTTTTTTATCTGGTCCTGACTCAGCATAGAACTATGGGTTTTTGTGAGGAGCTGTGAAGGGCAAACAGACCAACGCACACTTTGAGATCGAAAGATCCTTCTGGCTAAGAGTTTTCAGCTATGTCGAAGAAAGAGTGGAGGAGAAAAACTCGGCTGGAGAAAGTTAATTCATGCAGAACTCACCACTTTAAAATTCCTTTCACTTATTTTATCTTTTATTGAGTGCCTACTATGTGCTAGGCACTAGGCCAGGTGCTAGTATTTCTTTCTCAGTGTTGTGAAGAATGCCAACCATATTTCACTGTCTTACAACCCTTTCCCTGCATCCTTCCACCATTCAGACCTTCGGTTATGAATTTACCCAGCAAATATTATTGTACACTTAGAGTGTGCACACTTACTTACCGGCCCTATGCTAGGGTTTTAGGAGGCACACAAACAAGAGATAGGCCTCTTAACCCCTGGTAGGGGAATGAAAAATCTAAATCTAAAAATTTAAATAAATAAATTAATAGTCATTAGTCAATAATAAAATTAATTGATAATAATAAATTAATTAAATAAATAACAGGATAGGGTTAAAATCAGTGGCTCTGATATAGACAAAAAGTAGATATTGAAATTTGATCCATGTTTGGAATGGTCTTTAAGGTCATTGGATAACGCTGAGATAGTAGACAGTTTGGAAGGCCTTAGACTTAGATCCTTACCTGTATAATACGCAGACTCCAGAGGGCTGAGAGAGTTAAAGAACAAAAGAAAACCATAGAAGAAATTGTAAGATCATGTATCTCTCCTCCTTAGATGCGAGGGACATTTCTGAACTTAAAAGCAAGAGAAGAAATCATATAAAAATATCAATAGATCTAACTTCACCATTTTAAAAAAATGTACGCACAAAGAAAAATACTATCAACAATATTGATGGAGGTTGTCTGGGCAGTTTGATGCTGGAGTTTACAGGTTGAATGATGCTCCTTGGCTACAAGCTCAGCAGTGATGGATGAAGCACAAAAGGCACAACTAAAAGATAGATAGAGGCTCAGGTACACGATCAAACATCTTCGTGGATCGGACACAGCGGAAATGCAAGCCAAAGCCTTGGGCTTGCTGGACCCTGGGTCTAGTATCGGGCTGCGAACAGCAGAACGAAGGTAAAATCACGGCTCTGTTTGAAGACAGGAGCCAGAGAAAGGCTTACTGAACTCGTTCACCAAAATCTACAAAATATGACAGAAGGAAAATATTTTCAAATCATACATCTGATAAGAACCTTGTATCTAGATTAAATAAAGAGCTTGTATGACCCAACAATGAAAAAACAAATAACGCCATGAAACATGGGCAAAGGACCTGAGTAGATGTTTCTCTGGAAAAGATGCAGTAGAATACACCTACCCACGGTTTCCCTGTCTGAGGTTTCAACTCGTACAGTCAACTGTGGTCCGGAAGAAGATGAGCCACCTGACATCCTGCTAGAAGGTCGGTTGTACCATCAAATAGTCTGAGAGAGGAAGAGAGCACTTTCACACAATTCTCATTACAGTATATTGCTGTAGTTGTTCTGTTCGGTTGTTATTGCTGTTCATCTCTTACTCTGCCTAGTTTATCATAGGTAGGTATGTATAGGAAAAGTCATAGTATATATAGGATTTGATACTATCTGTGATTTCAGGCATCTGTTGAGGGTCTTGGAATGTATGCCTTATGGGTAAGGGGGGCCGATTGCACTCAAGTCACCAAAAAACACGTGCAAATGTGCCTGACATCATTAGCTCATGGAAACGCAAGTCACAACCACAGTAAGATACCACTTCGCACCCATTCCGGTGGCACTAATAAAAACAATGGATGATAACGAGTGTTAACAAGGGTGTGGAGGAATTGGAATTCTCATACATTGTGTGTGGCAATGTAAAATGGTGAGGCCACTGTGAAGAACAATTTGACAGTTTCTTAAAAAGTTAAACCTAGAATTACTCTATGACTAAGTAATTCCATTCTCAGGTGTATATCTGAGGGAAATGACAGTGTATATCCATACAGAACTTATACTGAAATGCTCATACCATGTCCTATAAACTGAATTCTGTCCCCCTCCCCTGAATTCATTATTGAAGTGTGATGATATTTGGAGGTGGAGTCTTTGGGATATATTAGGTTTAGACGATGGTTGGGCCCCCCATGGGATTAGAGCCCTTATAATAAGAGATATCAGAGTCCCCCAACTTTCTACCACATGAGGACACAGCAAAAAGGTTGCCATCTTCAAGCCAAGGAGTTCTCACCAGAACCCAACCCTCCTGGCACCCTAACTTCAGACTTCCAGCCTCAGAACTGTGAGTAATAAATTTCCTTTCCTTCAGCCATGCAGATGATAGTGTTTTGTTATGGTGGCCTGAGCTAACTAGGACAGATTTTTGGTACCAAGAAGTGGGAGGCTTCTGTAAGAAATACATAGCAAGTGAAAGGAAGCAACTTGGGAACCGGGCAATGGGTAGAATTTTGAGGTGCATGACCTAAATATAGAACTAAAGATATTCCAGTGAGATCTCAGACGGAAATAAGGAATATATTATTGAAAACCAGAGGAAAGACAATTCTAGTATAAGGTGACAAAGAACATGTTCAGACTATGTTCAGGTGTTTTCTGGAAGGTAGAACTTGCAAGCGATGAAATTGGATGTCTAGCTGAGGAGATTTCTAAGCAAAGTGTTGGAGGAGCAGCTTGGTTTCTCCTGACATCTTACAATAAAACACATAAGGAGAGAGATGAATTGAAGTAGGTTTCAGGCAAAAAGGAACTGGAACTTGGATATTTGGGAACATCTAAGACTATCCATATTGCAGAAAAATGAGAAAAGTTGTTCAGAAGAGAACACTATGGGTGTGACTGAAGAGCCACTTGGTAAATCACGGGTATGACTCATGGACTCAAGCAGCTCAGCCATCAGCAGAAGCCAGGAATAGAGATGGTATTCCGCTAGCGAAGACTCTGCCAGTTTGAACTAAGGAGGCAGAGGAAGCCTGTTGGAATGAAGGAAGACTATCAGACTCTTCGGATTCTCCAGGACTGGGCTACAGACACATTTGGCTATAACGTGCACTGTTTGATCGTAAAAAAGGAAGAGTGACCCCGAAGAGTGACCAATACAGCCTCTTTGGTTTCAAAGAGCAAGGCCATCACCTCAGCTTCAACACGCTGGATAGTCTTCATCCCAGACCCTTGAGGGACAGGACCCCTGCCTGGCAGAGCCAAGGGGACAGGACTGCCACCCCAGTGGGTCCAGAAGGAAGGATATGGAGTCAAAGAGGATTATTTTCAAGCATTAAGATCTAACGGAATTTACCTCATTGGGGGTTGGACTTGCTTGGGACACATCACCCCTTCCTTCTTTCTTATCTCTCTCCCTTTCGAGAAGAGAATGTTTATCGTATCCCTGTCCCATGATTATATGGCATACAGTTTGTTGTCATAGGTTCATAGCTGGAGAGGAATTTTCCCTCAGAATGACTAGTGCCTTGAATCCCACCCACATCTGACGATATTTAGATGAGACTTTGGACTTGAGAGTCATTGCTGGAAGGAGTTAAGGTTTTGGGACTGTTGAGGTGAAATTAATGCAATTTGCATGTGAGAAGAACATGAGTTTTGAGCTAGGGGCAGAATTCTATGGACTGAATTGTGTTGCCCTCCCTACCCCCCTGAATTTATATGAAGACCTAAGTCCCAGTGTGCTAGTATATGGAGACAGGGCCTTTGAGATGTGATTGGGTTAGGGTGAGGTCGCAAGCATAGGGCCCTCATGATGGGTTTACTCTCCTTATAAGAAAAGACACATGGGGCGCCTGGATGGCTCAGTGGGTTAAGCCTCTGCCTCAGGGTCCTGAGATCGAGTCCCTCATCAGGCTCTCTGCTCCGTGGGGAGCCTGCTTCCCAGCCCCGCCCCCTGCCTGCTTCTCTGCCTACTTGTGATCTCTGTCTGTCAAATAAATAAATAAAATCTTAAAAAAAAAAGAAAAGAAAAGACACAGCAAGGAGGTGCAATCCAGGAAGAGAGCCTTTGCTAGGGACCGGCCATGCCAGCATCTCAGCCTCACACTTCCAGCTTTCAGAACTGTGAGACAGAAAGCTCTGCTGTTTAAGCCTTCATAGTGTTTTCTTATGGTATCCTAATTTGATTAACACAGCAGAATTATTCATAAATCAAAAAGTGGGGAAAAAACCAATATCCATCACTTGATGACTAGATATATAAAATGTGCTATGCCCATATAACTCAGTACTAAGGAAAACCAAACCAAAATAAGTAGATAAATAAATAAAAATAAAAATAAATGAGGTATGAAACATGCTACAATATGGAGGAACATGGAAAACACTATGTCAAATGAAAGAAGGCTACGTATTGTATGATTTCATTAATATGAAATGTCCAGAATAGGAAAAGCCATAGAGACAGAAAGTTTGGTAGTTTCCAGGGGCTGCCGGTAGGAGGGGGTGAGAAATGACTGCCTATGGGTATGGGGTTTCTTTTTGGGTTGATAAAAATGTTCTGGAATCAGTGGTGATGGCTGTACAATGTTATAACTATAGTAAAAACCACTGAATTATATACTTTACAAGTGTGAGTTCTATGATATGTGAATTATACCTCAATAAAGCTATTATTTTAAGAATGCTGCCCAGAGCAATAGCTCCTGGCAAATTGTAGGCCCAGGGAGGAAGGTGAACAGAAGCTTGACTTCTAGATTAGGATGCTAGCCAAGCTGTGGGCCAGCTTTGTGACTGGAAATGCGACGGTCCGGATATCAACACAAAGCTGGATTATGGATTAGGATCCTGAAGGATCAGATGAGGGCAAGCCACTAGACAGAGAGAGGAATAAATAAATGAAAAACAAAAATAAGATATTCTACTGTAAGCCAAAATATCAAAATACAAGAAAATACATCTAATGGAAGCCAACAAATAAAATCAACATTCAGAATAGAACCTAAATTCAATTGTGTGAAATTACATTTATAGAACAATCTGACAAAGACTTTAATTTAAATATAATTAGGATGCTCAGAGAGAAAATGAAGACATACTTTCTGTTAAAAAAAGAATATTACAGAAAATAAGGAAAGCTGAAAAAGAACAAGTAGAAACAAACAAACGAAGTCCATTAAAATGACAGACAATTCCAGAAAAGGGATCGGTACAATTTTACAAAATGGAAACAAAAGGAGAATCAATTAATTGGAAGACAGGATTGAGAAATTCACAGAAAGTGTATCACAGAAAGACACAGAGATGCCAAAGGAGAAAGAGCAGTTAAGAGACGTGGAAGATAAGGTGAGATACTTCAACATTTAACTGGTAGGAATTTTAGAAAAGAAGAATGGTAGAAGTCATGGAAAGTCTATTTTCTTAAAGAAATAATTTATAGAAATGTTCTAGAATTTTGTAAAAACAGTCTTCCATTTGGAAATGCACTCCAAGTACTGAACATGACCAAACCGTAGAAAGCTCAGGAACGTGCCCTTTGGTGTACAGAAACTCAACATATGAAAGCGATAGCATCATAAATGAATGGAAGAAGTAGTACTGCTGAAGAAATATGGAAACTATTATGCCCTTACTACATACTACAAGCCAAGTAAATTTTAAATAAATTAAAAACCCAAATTTCAAAGGCAAAGTTTTAAAACTTTTAGAAGAAAATAGAAAAAAATAACTTAGAATCTTTTGATAGGACGGATCTACTTAAAAGAAAGCACAAAGCATCAAGGAGACATTGGATAAATTGGACAGCTTTAAACATATAAAGCTTTATAATTAAGACAGAAAAAAGAAAGTTAGAAGACAATCTACACACTTAGAGAAAATATTTACAAAGTACGAAGCAGACAAATAATTATTTACAGAACATTTAAGGAATGGCTACTACCAAAGACAATCTGATAGAAACATGGACAAACCGTACGAACAGGCAATTCATAGACAAGGAAACCTGAATGATGACGGGATATTTGTTCAAACATTGAACAGCGAAAGGTCTCCATTTCACAAGTAACCGTGGAAAACAAATTAAAATAGCGATGAAGCTCAATTCATACCTATCAGACAGGCAAAAATTAGAGTTCAACGATACCAAGCATGAGTAAGAATGCAGAGAAACAGAAATTCTGTGACATTTCTAGTGGGTGTGTGCATTGATATAATAACTTTGGAGGTGAATTTGATTGCACTTAGTAAAGCAGAAGATTTTTATATTCTACCATTTCAGGAAAGAAGTTCTCACATAGGGCTAAAGGAGATATACTTATGAATACTCGTTCCAAAATTGCTTGCAAAAGGAAAACCAAACAAAAACAAAACAAAACAAAACAAAAAAAAGAGAGAGAGAGAGAAAAGGATAAAGGGAAACAATAGGAATTTCCAAGCCATTCGCAGGAGAACAGATTAATCATTTGTGGCACGACGAATCCGTACGGTCTACTGCAGCTAAAATGAATGAACTACGGTTGTATGTATCAAAATTGAAAAACATTGGAAAAGAGTATAGAATGAAAAGAGCTACATGCGGAGGGATAAATGCCAAATGCACATTATATACACATACTATAAATCTAAAACATGGAAAACCACATCATTGAAAAGCCATGGATATCTAAATTTGCAGCAAATGCATGGAACAAAATGACTGAACTCGCAATAGGCATTAACTAAACGGGGAGGTGGGGAAGGATCTGGGTGTGTGGGTGGTGGGGACATGGAAACCTCAAGTTTTCCTCTAGATCGTTTAAAACAAATCTGAACTTACTCTAAATAGAGAATCACGTTCATATTGTATAAAGGAAAGTCATGAGAGTTTATTTTATTATTTTTAATTTTTGCTAAACATTCTAGATGCGTATTATAATGAAAATATTAAAAATTCCAACACTCCAGTACTAACAGAAGAAATACACAGCGGGAGAGAATTATTGCAACAGGTGCTGGGCAGATGCCGGAGGTTCTCATGATATAAACTGCTCTTGTTACGCAATGAAAATGAGATGAACACACAAGAGGAAGCTGGAGTTAACAGCATGAACGGGCAATTTGCAAGAACAGGAAAGCAAGGACTTGTGAATTTAAAAAAGCAAGTTCGATATCCGTGCAAAGATGCAGATTGGAGCAGCAACGAAATCCACTTTTTAAATTCACTGAGTTCTTGGAACCGACCCTTAAGAAGTGGCCAGGAAGTCTCATAAAACCAAAACCAAAACCTTTATGTTCAGGGATAATATTCATGGTTGATGAAAGTGGTGAACACAAAAATATGTGACAATAGAGTGTGTGCACCTGTCCACGCCAGCAACCTGGGAGTGAGTCTTGATTCACCCTGACTTTTACTCTCCATCACCAAAGACTGACAGTTCTACTTCCTAAATACAATGTCCCGCATTCAATGTTCTCATTTTAGCATCGGGCAAATGGGGACGTGGGCTACAGTCACTGCCGGCTAGGTGGCCCTCGACGATGCGGCTGTCCCCCTCCAGACACACTGATCAGAACCTGCACGAGAGGGGCTAACATTCTTCTCAGAAGCTTCCTAAGTACCACGAGCACCCTACAAGCTTCATACACGCGAGCCGGTTCAGAAACCCACAGTCCTCTCTAAAGTGCCATCGTGGTCCAAGTTAGAGCAAATTAAGACAACTCTGTCCCACAAGAGAGAGAAACGAGACCACAAAGCAAAGCAGAAGTTTCTATAGCGTGTTTTGGAGTTCGAATCCGGGACCCACCTCATGGGCTCCCAGAGCAGGGGGAGAAGAGGGTTTATGAAAACAGAAACCGCAGGCTTATGTAAGTGGCACACACAAAACCATTCACGCTGGTTTGTGTCCACCAGGTTACTATGCTGGTCGCTAGGTTGGAGCTCAGTGAAACCAGCCTCCTCCTTAGAACCGCAACAGGATGCAGCCGTTTGTGGATAGCACAGCCTAAGAGTCCGGGTTGCGTCCCGGTGTGCCTGTGCGTAAGGCCACCTTCCCCAATCCCCTCCTGGCTCCTTTCTGGGACCCCTTGACGTTCCCGACACCATTTCAGATGTTTCTGTTTGCAGATCTAAACCAGCGAAGTGAAAACAAGCAGGAACAAGCAGAACATGACAGCTTTAATTTAAGTGAAATGTGAGCGTAAGTTGAGACAAAACTAAGCAGTTCGTTGTCAAGGTCTGAATCTGTCCTCCTTGGACCCAGTCGCTTGGAGGGTATTAGAGTAAGTTCTAGCTGATATGAAGCAGTGTACCTGAGACTGAGCTCAAACATCACTCACTCCCCTCAGAAGTTCTTATTGCTCATCAGAACTAATTAATATGTAATTAATATGTAACCGAACCGTTTATATTGAACCAAAGGCAGACTCAAACATCCTTCTCAAAAGTAACATCTCTGGATGGATTGGCGGGTGTGTAGTTGAAACGAAACTCCATGTGAAAGCATCTCTGAAATCACGCATGCATTTCAAATAAAACCCAGGAGCTCTGTAGAAGTGGTACGTGCAAGCCAACAGAAGACATGTTCCTTGTCCCGCTTATCAGGGGGTCGTCGGACTTCAGTGATCGTTTGCTTACCACGTGCTTGAAGCCAGATTTGGGTTGCTTTGAATGTCAGGGATAATCTTGGCAGCTCCTTGGAGAGAGCAATTTGGGAACACACACAGAAGGATTTGGAGATGCCCTAAAACAGCGTGCAAAACAGTGACGGGGGATGAAGAGTTCATTTCCTCAGTGTGTAAAGAGCTTCCGAAAATCCGTGGGTCCCTAAACACGTGTGGGGCAAGCACAGAGCTCGCACAGAGCTCATAAAGGAGGGTATACCACCAGCCGAGAAACTCCTGAAACAGAAACCTGACGGAAACCGGAGAAACGCAGACTAGGACAAGAAGTTAATTCTGCCTCTTAAGTCACCCTGTATTGAAATAACACACCATCCACGGCAGCTCAGGTCACTGTGAAACAGGAAACACTATGTCCTAGTGGGAGCGCTCACGGAAGTAACCTTTCTGGGAAGCAATGTGCCGATATGCACTGAGAGACTTAAAAATATCCATGCCTTGCCCATGTATGCAAAAGGCAAGAACTGTAGGAAGCAGAAACTGAGAAGCAAGCGAGCTGGTTTTCGAGGGTGTGGGAGGGACATGCATGAGAAAAAGAAATCGTAGAAAGAGTGAGTGGCACCTGTGACTTTATACACTTTTATTTTATTTATCTATTTATTTATTTTTAAAGAGAGAGAGAGAAAGAGAGCAACCACAGAAGGTGGAGAGGGGCAGAGGGAGAAGGAGAATCCCCAGGAGGCTCCCTGCTTGGCACCGAGCCCTACCTGGGGCTCCATCTCAGGACCCTGAGATCATGACCTGAGCCCAAGTCTAGAGTGGACTGAGCCATCCAACCGCCCTATGTGTTTATGACTTTTTATGTAGTTCTGAGTTTTAGAATGAGACCTCCCCCAATGAATAATTTAAAGCCAGGATGTGGGGAAACCCAGACTAGAATGCAGATGGCAAAAAGTGAGCCTCGTTGTGTTACGGATGATTAACCTCCCTGGTGGAGAAGAGAAAAAACCAGCCTTCGTGTAACATTGGAAAACAGGGTTTTGACTCCCTACAGCAAGACCAGAGACAAACAGAAGGGTACAAAGTACTGGGATCAAGTTAGTAAATATGTTTCTCGCAGGGGAAGGGGCTAACCATTCGGACACGACCTCACATGCACACCAGAATGGGATGGATGAGTGAAAGTGTAGTTGCAGGTAACATCTGCAGGGCTTCTCAGGTTAGAGAAAGAAGTTACCAACAGGGGAAAGGGAAGGTTCTGGATCGCAATGAGAGGTTATCAATATGAACTCATAGTTTTCGGTAGAAAAATGTATATTCAAATGCTTTGCCCATTTGTTAGTTGGGTGATTTGGTTTTGTTGTTGTGTTGATTTGTAGAAGATCGAGCCTGCTTGGGACTCTCTCTCCTTCGCCCTCTGCCCTTCTCCCACCCCCGTGGGTGTGCTGCACACCCACTCTCTGTCTCTCTCGATCTTTCTAAAAAAAAAAAAAAAAAAAAAGAAGGAAGAAGAGAAATTGCTGGAGATCTACCCCACAGTGATGCGAGTAGACTTAGCACTCATTACTGGATCACACAGTTAATTATGTTTAAGGTCACAAGTTCTATGTTATGTGGGTTTTTTTTTAACCACAATAAAACAAACAAACAAAAATTTTGAGAAGAAAGGGATTATTTGCAGAGTCTTTAAAAATCTCCCATAATCCAAATATTTATTCATTTCAAAGGGCAGAATAGAAACTGTACAGTCGGGAAACCCAGACACCAGACATCACCTTAACCAGGTGATCAAGGCTAAGGTCACCAAAAAATAAGACTTACCAGCCTTAGGAGCCTCCTGAGGTAATGCACCGAGAAGGGCACAACATCACTTCTGTGGTTTTCTTGCCAAAAGCGCATTACCCCAATCTAATCGTGAGAAACCACTGAGGAAACTCACATTTAGGGACATTCTCCAAAATACCCAACCAGTGTTCTTCAAAACCCTTAAGGTCTGGGGCTTTGAGAAACAAAGCAAGACTGAGGAACTCACAGACTGCAGAAAACTCCGATAACTACAATATGTCCCCCTAGCTTGGATCTTGGACCAGAGAAAGGACATTAGTGAAAATGCTCGTGAAAACTGGACACAGACGATAATTGAGTAGACTGAACACAGTCCATAAATTATACTATTATAATTCTTCAAGTTTCTAAATTTCAAGATGGTAACATCAGGGGAAGCTAGATGAAGGTTTAGGGAAACTCTGTACTATTTTTGTAACTTTTCTGTCAGTCTAAAGTTATTTCAGATTACAATTTTTAAAAAATCCATACATTGGGGAAGAACTCCCAAGTTTCTTTCCCGGCAATTCTTTCCTAAAGAAAGAATCTGAAATACAGAAGATGTTCATCGTAGCATTAGTCATAATTTTAAAAATTGCAACAAGGTCTATGTTCCTAAAAAGGATGCTGGTTAGTAAATTATGATCTCTGGGCTCTCGGATTTGAATAGAACCTGGGCTGGTTGATACCCCAGTACATGACTGTTGGTAGAGCTGATGGCTGGCTTCCCATCTCCACTCAGGAAGGTCGAAAAGGCACAGCAATTTAGTACCCACAACCTCAACCTCAGACTTCCCTGTGGTTTCGGTGAAACCTACAAGCCATGCTCGAGTTCCTTGCGTTTCCTCGTCTTCCAGGCGTGCCCCATTAACAAGTCCCTGTGCTCTTCCTCCAAGACACGTTGTTGAACCATTTACTCTCCGCAGCACCACTGCTCCTCCTGATGCAAGTCCTCCCCGCCGCCCACCTCTCCCGGACCACTGCACGGGCCTCCCAATGGCTCCCCTGTTTCCTCTGTTGTCTGCTCTCATCCTCTCCGTGCTGCAGTCTGAATGATGGAAAAGAACACATCAGTCTGTTCCACCTCTGCCTAAAGCCCTCCAGTGGTTCCCCATGACACACAAGGTCAGCTTCCTTACCGTTCATTCCCTGCTGGGGCCGACGGGAGCTGGCCAGGCTTTGAGCTCTGGGCCTGTCCCTCATCCTCTCTCCTGTGCTCTGGCCGGAGTGGTCTCACTCAGTGTCTAAAACAGCAAGCTCCCATGGTTGTTTCCTTCTTGTCATTCAGGGATGGAAGCACTGGTCACCTCTTGGAGGCAAATTAACATAAAGCGCCCCCCACTCCTACCCCAGCATCGTCCTCTATGCCCACAATGTCCTTTAACAGCTTCTGAGCACGAGTTATAATTAAGAGTCTAAAATTATTTTGTTCATGCATTTGCTCAACGGTTAATTTTCTGCCTCTTTTTAGAACATAATCTTCCTGAGAATAGTTAAATTGTATTTTGAAAAATTTCAGGCCTCCAAGAAAGTTGAAGGAATAGTACATATACCTCACTTAGTTGAGTCAAATATTAACCTTATACGTTGTCTTTCTCTCTCTCTACACACAGACAGACACAGACACAGACACACACACACACACATGCTTTTTACCTTAATTGTTTAGAATAAGTTAAGGGCATCACAGCGCTTCACCTCTAAATGCTTCCTCATGCATTTCCTAAGAATAATGACATTTTGCCGTATAATATCTATATCATAATTAAGAAAATGAATAATTCCATAATATCATCTAATATATAATCCAGATTTCTCGAACTATCTTTTTTTAAATCAGTTTTATGTTTTTTTTTTTTTCTCTTCATTGCGGATTCAGGTCAGTGTCAAGCACTGTTATGTCTCTTTAGTCTCTTATCTTGTCCTTTAATTTTTCATGAGGTAAACTTTTGTGACGAGCCTGAGTTCTTCAAAGAGCTCAGAGAGTCCATCTGTTGGGTAAAAGGCACCGCTCTCTAAATGTGTCTGATTATTTCCTCATGGCGTCAATCGACTACATCTTCTCTGTATTAATTTAGCTCACACCACAGTTGCAATCCAATATGGCGGCCACTTGCCACATGTGAGCGCTTGGAACGTGGCCAGTGGAACCGAAGACATGAATTATCACTTTTATTTAGTTTTAATTCATTCATATTTAAAATTTTAAATGGGCATTCTTTTCAGCTATTGGGAATTTTTAAAGTATGTTCGGAATGACTTGGGTATGTGAACCTACTTTTTAAGCTGTATATATATTGAAATCTGCGGTAAGCATAAAATATCAACTGAATTTTGAAGACTTAGAAATAGGAAAAGAATCCACTCACCCATCCCTTCACAAAATCTGCACTCAAGCCTTGGATTAAAAAGTCTGACAACACACACCCATACACACACATAGGCAATTAGAAAAGTCAGGCAGGAGCAGGAAGGCAAGGGCTAGCTGAAAATGACTCACCAGCTTGTAAACTCTACTGGGTGGGAATCGTTATCTCTTACTTAACTTATCAACGTGTCTTTGGCATCTATGTGACACCTGGCGTGTCGTTGATGTTTACTGGATATTTCTGGATGAATGAGAGGGGGCAACCAGATGGTCAGGCCTTTGAGGAAGGAGGAATGGCTTTGCTGAGAGCTGAGGGAGCCCTTCCCAGCAGCCCTGCAGCATGAACAGGCAAACAGTAGTATCCTAATCCAGAGATAACAGAGACAGGGAGGGTGGGGAGGCCTGGCAAAAAACCAGGGCAAGAGACAAGCACCTTGCCCTCCTTTGGGCATCTCTGTACGGGCCTGTTTTGGCTAAAGCACTCCCGTGAGTGGCAGCCTGGCTTTGGCCTCGCTGCGGGAGGTGTTCCTGGCCAGCTGGACCTACAGCGTGACCCCTGCATTGGTAAGTGGCCTGGTACTGGGCAGCTGTGTCTGGCCTCCCTGTGCCCAGAAGAGTCGCACACCCGGGGGAGGTGCAACAGAGACCCTCCGTGCTTCCCACAACATTCGTCTTTCTTTCCTAATAGAGGAACTGACAGGTTGGGGACTAGTACATTTAACCACGAGTTCGTTGTGCCAAGTTCTTAAATACAGTCCAGATACCATTCCCATTCTGAGGAACACATTGCAAAGTAGGTATGACTGTCCTCAGTCTAGATAGGAAGAAACTTGGGGCGTCTGGGTGGCTCAGTCGTAAGGTGTCTGCCTTCGGCTCAGGTCGTGACCCCCGGGTCCTGGGATTGAGCCCCACATCAGGCTCCCTGCTCAGCTGGAAGCCTGCTTCTCCCTCCCCCACTCCCCCTGCCTGTGTTCTCTCTCTCGCTGTGTCTCTCTTTGCCAAATACATAAATAAAATCTTAAAAAAAAAAAAGAAAGGAAGAAACTTGATTTCGAATAGGTTGAATAGCTTACCAAAGGCCACACAGCTTGTCGGTGTCTGTGCTGGCTTCTGAGAGCCGTGGGGCCCCGACTTTTTGTTTCTCCATGGGGGGATAAGAGACTAAGATCCCAACCCGTCCCTGGGGCCATCCTTGCACAGCTCTGGAATCTGTGCCCTGCGACATCTCTGTATTCTTGTGTGTCCTATATATGCCACTTTGTACATTTATATCTGAGCATAAATTACACATATGTATGTATATAAATATATAAAATTATAGTCATGTATTTACTATTTAAATATTAAATCATTCATTATTCATTTTATTATTCATTGATTTTTATTAATAATTTATCAATACATTAAATTATTTAATATATCAATTTTATTATTTATGAATAACACTGTATTAACGAAATCATTATCAATGATATATCAGTAATTTGTTACTTAATATATGTAGTATTTATACATTATAAATTATATATGTAGAAAATAAAATTATATTTATATACTTAATATTTAAACATTGATTTTTATTATTCATTTTATTTGTTATTTATTAATTTTATGAATAATTAATCAATAAAATTTATTAATGTTATTTATTACTCTTACTTTTAAATAACTATTTAATGTTAATTAAATATACTTATATACATACATATAAAATGTCATATAATTATTAAGTATATATTAAATAATAAATGTGTTGATGATAAACAAACAATAATTATAACTATTATGTATTATACTATTATTTATTTTATTAAATCTATTTAATTAATTATTAAATAATCACCACAATAATTATTATATCATGCATTATGTTATAGTATTAATTTTATCATTTAATTCACTATTAAATAGCTATTAATTATTTATTAATATTGTTATTTATACTTATTCATTATGACATTTATATGTATATATAAATATATAAAATTATATATGTATTAAATTATATATATGTATGTGTGTGTTCCATACTTGTATTACATATACATACACACATGCATATGTATATTTATATGTATAAATTGCATTTTTTCTAATTAAATTTTAGGAAGAAAGTTTTGCTCTCCAAATTTCTGGATATATCATTGAAAGCTTGAGGGACAACTGTTGGAATGAGAGGTCAACTGACCCAAGTCCATCGCTCACAAAAATGGTTTCCCACATTTGAACTGGACCGAATCGCTGCAACGGCACGAGGTCTCTCCTTGCAGGACCAGCACTGAAAATGGTGTCAGCGCTTAGCGTTTGCTACAAAGCTGTAGCCTTGGCTAACCTGCCAGAGCCTGGAAGGCAATCCCCTGCCTGTCAACATGCTTCTACCTAAACATTTTTCCATTGAAAGCTTGGAGGTTTCCATCAGAGAGGGTTACGACTTTATAATGATCAGAAAGCGGGGGATCGACCCTTTAGTTCCCTACTGAAGAGCCCTATGCCGTGGAGAGCAATTGAAGACCTACTGAGTGACGGGATCTGCTTGGGAACCACGAATAAACTTCCCATGGTGAGATGCGGGCAACACTATTTTCCAGAGATCTTCAAGACTCCTGGGTTAAAATGTGGTTGAATGTGCGCATTTATTCTCACTTCCTTCCTAAATCCTGCTGGGACTATAGAAAGAGGTTTTTAAAAATATGCAAACATGGGGAAAACCAGAAAGGAGAAGATAGCAACAAAATCTGGAGTATTGCATGGAAGTAGATGTGTGCGCAATAACTGACTTAGGAGATCCTATAAAGCTAAGCCCCAATCCACAGGCCCCTCTCATACATACTGCAGAATCCCAGACAGCCGCGGGAGTCCTTATGTCTGAATTTAGGCAAAGCCAGTGGCTAGGATGAGAGAACTGGGTAAAAACTGAAGAAATCTGGAGGGGGAGAGGAGGTAGCTCTGTGACCTACTTTCTCATGTGGGTACGATCCAAGGCCATCTTGAGAGGGCTTGCGTAGGCAAAACCTTCTGTGTGCTTCCCTCCCCATCTGCCTCAAATTAAACCCATCAAGTTAAAATAGTTAAAATAGATGTCAAAAAGCAACTTTAAATTAAAAAGACAACAGTTATGGAGCGCCTGGGTGGCTCAGTGGGTTAAGCCTCTGCCTTGGGTCATGATGCCGGGGTCCTGGGATAGAGCCTCACATCAGGCTCTCTGCTCGTGGGGAGCCTGCTTCCCCTCTCTCTGCCTGCCTCTCTGCCTGCTTGTGATCTCTCTCTCTTTCTGTGTCAAATAAATAAATTTTTTTAAAAAGACAACAGTTAGAAGATGTAAACAGAGTAAGGACTTGTAGATGAGTTTTACGTGTACAAGAAAGAGTGTGGTTTTGCCCCATCAGATTAAATGCTCTCCCTCTGCCACATTACGTACCCTCTGACGGTAGGTGCTGGGAAGTTTCTAGAGTGCCTTGGGTAATGCCTCTAATTTCTTGCAGCTAAAAAATGGTTCTCCCTAAAGGCCCACATAGCCTCTAACAGAAAACTGCCAATGCCCTAGAGTGTTTTTCTTGCTACCAGCTGCTACAAACTCCTTTGAGTTACACGTTGCTGAAATTCTTCGGGAATTATCTTTGGGCAATATACTGAAATGTCTTTGTCTGGGCTTGGAGGTTTTAATTTTTCAGCTATCTGAATTCAGCACTTGGTCAGATGTCATAACCGGTCATTATGTCAGCACCAATGTTATTCTAAAGCTACACTGAAATAAATTCTATGACAGGCTTGAGTAGTAAATAGAGAGACGGCTTAGTGTAGCGTAGCATTTTTCAATTTTAAGTAAAGAAGCTCTTTGAAAGGGAGGGAAAAATCCCTTTCACTGCACCTCAAGCACTGACTCAAATTATGTTTATTTGTTACTAAAACAAATACATTAACAAGACATAACTTCGTTATGTTTTTATAGCTCCTAAACCATACAATCAAAAGAGATATTAAAACTAAATTTAAACAAACTACAGAAAAAAAAAATCCCACAATACTTTTAAATAGATCGAATTCCTCTAGAGTTAGAAATTTATGGCAGATTATTACTTCTGTCATAATGACTAAAATATAACTGGATGAAATGAAATTTCACATCTTTTTTAGATATACCAGAGAGCTATGGGTGCAAATAAATTTAAAGGAATAAATTCCAGACAGGAGAGATTCCTTTCTAGATGAGGCAGAGATCTTGCCTAGAGATTAGCAAGTTTCCTTCCTAGGAGCATTTGCCAAATTTGGGCACAAGCAGAGAGTCAGTCTTACCATAGGCAGAGAATTCTATGAGGGAAAGAGAAGATTTGTAATGTTTAGTGACCTTGTGGACTGGCATGAAGAAATGGAGGATGGTTTTTCCTACCTGCCAGTTTTCGATCACATAAGTTTTACCGAGTGTTGGGGTTGTGGTTGAGAATAGAGCTTGGCTAGAAAGGCAGAGAAAGGGTCCCTATCATTTTCTGGTTCTTGAAAAGGATAAGCCCTGGAGGAAAACGCCTGAAATGAACACAGCCAAATCTCACCCTCAATATGTTTGCAAAAGAAGGAAAACTAATACTAAGAAACTGAAACCAAGACCCAGCACAGCTCAATTTGCTGACAGAGAGAAAAGGCATGTTTTGTCTTGAGAAAAATAGCATCAGCTTCTGTCTTTATGGATCTTTTATGCAAACTATCTGGCACAAAATAAAGAATGAAGAGATTTTCAGGAGAATATGATCATGCCATTTTGTATACTTTAATATGAACATAAATGTTATATGTGTGTGTGTGTATCCTGTATTTATATTATGTATATAATTTATGTATGGCATTTTTCCTAGTATTAAGAAGAAAGTGCTGCTATCCAAATTTCTGCATCATATTATTAAAAGTGAGAAATGCCATGATTCAAGAGAAATAACATCCTTTTGAAGCAGACCTACAGCCAACCCAAGCTAATTCTAAGCAGAGGACCTTAAAATAATCGTGTGGATATGTCTTAAAAATTAAAAAAAAAATCTAGACAGAAATGGATGAAAAGGTAGAAAATTTCTGTAAATAAATAGAATCTGTATAAATAAATATCTATATAAATCCATATAAATGAATAATCTATAAAAATTAAAAATAAAAATATAAAATATAAAAATAATAAAATAAAATAACTATAAAAATAAAATATAAATAAAATAAAAATAAAAACCTATAAAACCTATATAAGTAAATATTTTAAAAAACAAGATATCATACAGGAACTTTAAAATACAATATTTGAAGGGAATAATGGAAAGAATGGAGAGGGCAGGAATTCCAAAATGGTGGAGTGAAAAAAGAAGGGCAAACTTTAATTTTAAAGCAATTCCATTATTAATTATTTTCCTAAAATCACAGTTCGGGTATTATTTTAAGAAGTCTTCACTTAAGTCAAGTTTACAAAGATTTCCCCTAGGTTTTCATCAAGAAGTTTTACAATTTTCTCTTACGTTTAGGTCTATGATCCATTTTCACTTAACTTTTGTACATGGTTTGAAATGCAGTTCTAAGTTTCTTATTTTAAATATTAAGTTTCTTATTTTAAATATGCATATCCAGGGACACCTGGTTAAGCATCTGCCTTTGGCTCAGGTCATGATCCCAGGTCTTGGGATGGAGCCCCACATCAAGCTCCCTGCTCAGTGGGGTGCTTGCTTCTCCCTCTCCCTCTGCCTGCCACACCCCTGCTTATGCTCTCTTTCTCTTTCTCCGTCTGTCAAATAAATAAAATCTTTAAAAATAAATAAATAGAAATGGATATCCAAGTTTCCAGCGCTATTTGTTGAAGAGACTATCTTTTACCCCCATCGAATTGCCTTGAAAGCTTTGTCAAAATCAACCAACCATAAATGAAAAGGTTTATTTCTGGACATTCTACTTCTGTTTCATTAATATCTAGGCCTATCCTTTGAGACCAGCTACTGGAAATCTTAAAAGTTTGTTCTTCTTGTTCAGATTGCATTGGTTATGGATTTTGATAAGAATTGCATTGAATGTATTCCCCAGTCTGGGAGATCTTCCATCTTAACAATACATGAGCATGGGGCATATCTTTATTTGGAGCTTGACTTTCTCTGTTATGTATCTATGTGTGGATCTCTTTATATTTATGGTAATTAGAGTTTACTGAGCTCCTTGTGTGTGTAGATTGTTTTTTATGAAATTTGAGAAGGTTTCAGACATTATTTCTTTGAGTGTTTTTTCTGCCCCTTCCCTCTCTTACTGGTTTCTAGGAATCCGTGATGGTGTACTTGATGGTATCCCACAAGTGTCTGAGGCACTCTTGACTTTTCTTCCTTTTTCACTTCCTGTCCTTCAGATTCAATCATTTCTATGGGTCTACTTTCAAGTTCATGTATTCTTTGTCCGGCCAGCTCTCATCCTGTCCACTTTTGAGTCCATCTAATGAATTTTTCATTTCAAGGGTATTAAATTCAAGAGTTTTCTTGTTCATATTATTTATTTTTATTTTATATTTTATATATAAATGCAAATCAAAACCGTAATATAATAACACTTTACGCCTTTCCACACACTAGCACAGCCACTTTGGAAAATCAATTTAGTGGTTTCTTAAATATTTAAACCTACACTTAACAGTAGAACCCAATAATTTCTTTCTTAGGGATGTATGAAAAGAAATGAAAATATATTTCCACATAAAGATACATATGTGAACATTCATCGGAGCATTACTCGTAGTAACCAGAAACTGGAAACAACCAAATTATCCATCAACTGGTGAATAAATGAACAAAATGTGGTGTCTGCTGGCAATAGAATGTTACTCAGCAATAAAAAGGAGCATACTATTTATACATATTACAAAAGGATGGAACCTCAAAAAAGGTACACTAAGGAAAGTAGCCAGGCACAAAAACTACATATATTTTAAAACAATATTTATAGGAAAATTCTAGAAAAGTCAAATCTCTAGACACAGAAGACCGATCACCCTAGTAATTATCTGGGTCTAGGAGTGGAAGTAACAATGTCTGTAAATGGGCACAAAGGAGCTTTTTAGAGTAAAGAAAATGTTCTTAAACTGCATTGTGGTGGTAACTTCACAGCTGTATAAATTTACTAAAAGTCATTGGACCATATGTTTATAATGGGTAAATTTTATAGTCTGTAAATCATGTATCAATTAAACTGTTAAACATTTGATAAGGCAGTAAGGAAAATTACAGACCCATCTTATTCATGACCACAATGCAAAAGTTGTACCCAGAACATTAATGAAACAAACCCATGAATATAAAAAAAGAATATTATATTGCCATAAGATTGTGTTATTCCAGGAATGCAAGTCTGGTCGGTCGAACATTCAAAACTGCCAATGCAGTTGTCCCATCAGTGTCTGTTGGGTCAATGATGAGGGCTCTGCCACCTGACTCAGTGTGTGCTTCCTTGGCTTAGGTAGTTTGGGGACAGATCCCTGGGTCAAGGGGATCCTCATTGAGAGCATGGATGGGATTCTGTCTGTGCCTAGACTGTGAGGCACATGCTTACTTCTGCCTCAGTCAGAATGAATAGAACTTGAGCTTTGGCTCTAAGCAGATGGGTTTCTTCACAGTTAACTTTCCAGAAAAGTTGGAGATGGTCTTCCAGTCCTCATGTTTACCGGCCACTGCTGTGGTTGGGCTAATGTTGGTAATGGAGTCGTCTGTAAGATGGCTGTGGTCCTAGGAAGGAACTCATACTACAGTAGCACTAAAAAGTCCATGGGAACTCATACATAATGTCTAAAGAAGACCTCTGTGGAGGATATCCTCAGGGCGGCCTCTTTTTTTGTGTTATTATACAATATTTAACTCTTCTACAGAGGCAAGAAAACAAGTGGGATAGGTGAAACTGATAAGGTATGTTAACATACATAACGAGTAATCTATGAGCTTGTGAGATAGAACAGGAGTCAGGATGTGTGGTTGGGGTAAAACTAAACAAAAGCAAGGTGGGGCACCTGAGTGACTCAGTTGGTCAAGCATCCAACTTTTTTTTAAAAAAGATTTTTATTTATTTATTTTGAGAGAGAGACAGTGAGAGAGAGCACGAGAGGGGAGGGCAGAGGGAGAAGCAGACCCCCCGTGGAGCTGGGAGCCCGATGCGGGACTCGATTCCAGGACTCTGGGACCATGACCTGAGCTGAAGGCAGTTGCTTAACCAACTGAGCCACGCAGGCATCCAAGCATCTGAGTCTTGACATCACCTCAGGTCTTGATCTCAGGGTCATGAGTTCAAGCCCCACACTGGGTTCCATGCTGGGCATGGAGCCTGCTTTAAAAAAAAAAAAAGAGGAAAAGGAAAAGCAAGGAAGGGTTTACCATGAACTGTTCTAGCCAACACCCAAACATACGTCCTTTCTTAGAAATTTTACTAAAATGTCTTACAATTGCAAGACCTTCTTCTGTCCCTTTGAGATGTATATTTTTGTCCTACAACTTGTCTTTCTCATGAACCTGAAAGCCATTCCTTTAAAATATAATCCCCAGGAAATCAGGACTTCTGTCTCCCAGTCCCTGTAGGAACGAATCCTGACTCGGACAGTTGCCAGCACCAGACACAGCTGGCTTCATCGACACTGACACTAACCCACCCTTTGTAAACTCTCACTTTCCTGTCTCTGCTGGCCCCTGCTCGCCCCCCTGCCCAATTCCTCACTCTCCTGTTGAAATACCCAGTCACTTCTGCACAAATCAAGGTTGGGTTCAGTTCAGCGTAGATGCTCTTCCCTACTGCACTAGGGATGTAAATTTGAGATTTACTGTTTAAAAACTGTCCCTACTATTTAAAATCCATCCTTAGCACTCTTGAATTGGTATCTGACTTGCTTATGTTTGACACCATAAGATTGGGGGACAGGATAGTGTCCACATAAACTGGAGGATAGTGATGGGTGGGGGTCCTATGGAGTTCTTGGGAGCTGAAGTTCTATTTCTTCATGAGGGTGATGGTTACACAGATGGCTTCTTTGAGTCCTTGAGCTGCCCATTTTTGATTTGCAAATATTTCTGTAGGTATGTTAGAGTTCATCATTTTTAAAAGGGTTAAACAAAGAATAATTGGCTTTGCTTCTCCCCAGAGGCTAGTGCTCCACAAATTGCTTCCTAAGAATGAACGTAAATGCTGTTCATTACTAGCTTCAGGAGAAAAATTGTGCAGACTTGGGTATTGCTGATACGATTCATTGTGGGAAGAATATAGATTTTTATGTATTAATGACTTTTTGAGAAGTCACTCGATTAGATTTTAAAACTTCTGATGCAGAATCTTTCCACATACTAATGGTTTCTTTACATTTCTTGAAGTGTGTGTATGATAGCATAGGAAGCTCAGGGAGTAATATCTGGTAAATCTTGGACTTTGAAGGACGTTGCATACTCCTGTCATTTTTGTTTTTTCTTTATTTAATTTTTAATAAGAGCAAATGTCTCTATAGCGCTCACTCTGTGGCCAGGCCTACATGCATTACCTGGATAATATTAACCCATTTAATCCTCAAAATAAATCTATAAGGGAGGTACTATTTTTTATCTCTATAGATAATGAAACCGAGGACCAGGAAGTTAAATTTCTGGACTGGCCACGGTGCACAGTGGGTTGGTTCCCTGGGCTGGGTCATGGCTCTATTTTTATAGACTGTTTGGCCATTGTCTATTTGCATTATATTTGTGTATTCAAGATTACACAGTGAATAGGAGTAGAGCTTGACTTTGAACCATGCCGTTGGTCTCCAAAATTCATGTTCTTTTTTAAAAAAAATTATTTATTTGCGACAGAATGGGAAAGAGAGCATGTATGAATGGTGGGGAGAGGGAGAGGGAGAAGCTGGTTCCCCGCTGAGCAGAAAGCCTGACACGGGGCTCCATCTTAGGACCCTGGGATCATGACCTGAGCTGAAGACAGATGCTCAACCGACTAAGCCACCCAAGCACTGCCCCCTGCTCCAGATTCATGCTCTTAACCAACAGGTTGTGTGTCTTATAAATGCTAAATGAGTAGTGCCATCTGAAACACATATAGGATTAAAATAAGGGTGAGAGTCTAAGTATGCAAATAGACAATGGCCAGAGCATGTAAAAATAGAGCCATGACCCACAAACTATAGCAACCAGCCCAGGAAACCAACCAATCATGCGCAGTGGCCATTCCAAGAATCAGGCTTCTATTTCTTAGCCTGGCGGTCAGACAGCTAACTTCCAGCAACTGGCCCAGGAAGCTAAACAGTAACAACCAATAACAGTTGGCCCCAAATGGCCAGGATTTGATGAAAACCTGATAGCTTCCCTAATTTTGGTTCCCGTTCTGATTTAGGACCAATCAGAGGATGTGAACTACGTCTCCCTGGGCAATCATATGGAATGCCTTCTCCTGATGAGCCCATCTACAGCTTCCTCAAGACAACAGCCTCCCCTCAACCCAATACCCCCATCTCCCACACGCTGCCTGCCTTTGCGTCTCTGCCAAGCCCACGGGTCGGTGCTGACTCCCTTGCCGCAGTAAGTCCTGAATGAATAGCCTGTGCTTTTCCCCATTTCCTTGCTCTTTGTTTATCTCTGCGAGAGACAACAATGGCGGAACATCTGAAGGGAAGTGGTTCTAGAGGGTCAAGGAAATCACCACCATCAGCATAAATAAAATATATCTCTGAGGAGTAACTGTATTGATCACGCTACTTCCACCAGTCTGTCCTCACGTTTAACTAATATAAAATTGATTCGGTTGGAAGAATTCCAGGGTACCACATGAAAAGCTTTCTTCCTTCCCACCATTTTACCTGGGCCTGTGATCCCCTCATTCATAATTCATTCTCTTTCTGGTTCCTGCTTACATCCCTTCTGCATACAAACCCTTCCCAAGCTTCTAGTCAGAATTTATTCCCTGCTTAGACCACCAAGGCCAGTCTTGGTTATCAGCCCCCAGTCATGAATGGACTTCAGCAGAATCTTCGAAAAACAGCCTCCCAACTTCTTTCTGGTGGGCCATATGCCTGTATCCCCCAGGACCATTCACAGGATGGCCTGGTTAGGATTTGTTCTGAAAATCCAAAGGAAGAAGGACTATTTGACTTTCAAAATTCCTGTTCCAACTGGGAGATCCTGCAGTTTCCTGATTAGACAGAATGAAGGATGGGGCCTGGCATTTACCCATTAGAGCGATGACGAGTGGGTCTAATTTGTGGTATCTCTAACTGATAGTTTGCATTTTAAGGTTAAGATATTTTATTGCTTCCAGATGGTCAGCTAACTTCTAGCCAGAGGAACATTACAGCAGAGTTTAAGAATAGCTATGATGCAAAGAGAGATTTTAATTATCATGTAAAGGATCTAATTAAAAAGACATACAGTAGTCGGCTTTTCACATGCTTAAGCCCATAAAAATCAGTAGTTTAAAAAATTACCTTGAGAAAGAAATTGGAAAATTATTCAATTTGAAGTAGAGACACTTGAGGAATTTCTCAAATTGGGGAACCAGAATCAGGTTAACTGCTTATTCCTAGAGGCCTTCATTTCCATGTTGTTCCTTCCCTTCTGTTTAATGGCACAAACTGGTGGAGGTTCGAGTCTTTTTGCTCCTTTGTTAGTCTGATTCTGGAATAAGGCAGATTCCGTTCCAACAGCCTATCCATCCAAGCAGTCAACACAGGATTCATTTCTTGTTTGCTGAACTCAAGACCTCTGTTCTGATCCAGACTCTTCCACTTACTGGGTGACCTTGGGCAACGCACATAACCTCTGTGAGCCTCAGCTTTCAGGTGTGTAAGATGGTAAGCCCTCTCCCGAGGGTTTCTGGAGCATAGCCCGAGACAATGAGTAGGCTATTGTGATCCACAGAGTTTTAGAACGAGCCCAAGGACTCTGGAAGACAGGTACCTCGCACGACTTCTGGAGGAAGGTATTCAACAGACAATGCACTCTTTGCTCTGTGACTTCCTCTTCCTGCCTCCTGAGCTCTGCAACACAGAGACATTTTGAAAGAGGGGCAGTGGGGGTTGCCGCAGGGATGGGGAGAGTGTCCCTCTGCAGCAGGCAAACTGAGCTCTTTGGGTTTAATGATGTGGAACCAGGTGGGTACTGACATTTGATACGGGGATGTTGAATAGACACCATCTTCTCACGATGCCCTGGCTCTTCCCTACGTCAGGACCTCCTGATCCACTCATCCCCATCTCCTCCGTTTGCTACCTGGGGCCGCTGCTGAAACACAAAGGGCCAGCAAAACTCAACTTAAAGCCTGCCCCATCCACCTCTTCCCTTTTGTGGCCTCCAGTCATCCTAAAGTCCCCATTCTCTCCCCCACACTGCCTCTCCTTCTCTTTTCCCATTTGATCCAGAGGATTAGTTTGATTTGAATAAGCTTGAGGGTCTCCAAATACGTTAATCCTTTTCTTGGAGGGTGACGTTACTACAGCCCACTCTTCTTCATAGCTCCGAGGAGTAGAATGAGGCTTGGACGGATGCTATGGAAAAAAGAAAGACGTCCCTCCTCTGCTGCTCTTGGTTGGAAACCCTAATTAATTGGACAACAGACCCACTTCTGTTTTCTACCTTCAATGATTGGTCACATTATTTAGTTCAAAGGAGGTAGAGGAGACCGGGAAGGATCATTATGGACGAAGGAGCCATGGTCTCTCCTCTCATGAATCAGGGGACACCAGGACAGACTTTCCATTTTCTGGATGTGGTAGAAGAACCCATAATGCAGAAAGTCAGTCCAAATCAAAGAATATCTAATTTGTTAGCTTGAGTGACTGTAATAGCTCTGCCCAGACCCAGTGGGGATTGTAGGTAGGTAATTACTCCCTAGAATATCCTTTTCTTTATTCCTACCTTTTCTTTCTTCCTTCCTTCCTGTTATGTTCAGAAGTCAGATTTAAAAGAATGAGAACATTCTAGACCATACCTCCTTTCTCCCAGAAACAAAGCCTAGAGCCCTAGCTAATGCAGCAGGTGTCAGCTACATCCAGGTCACATAACTTTGTGGACAAGAAGCTTCCAGTAATTAGGATAAGTAGCTCTGATAACTAGGATAGGGCAAGTCACTCCCTACCACCAAATACACAGAGGAGTGGAATTTGTGTCTCAAACATATAACGGGGGGAACTCTTACAACTCAGTGAAATAGTACACAATCCATTAAAAACTGGGAAAAAGACTTGAACACATATTTCATGAAGGAAGATTTATGGATGACCTACAAGCGTATGAAAAAATAGATGTTTACCGTCATTCTTCGCAGTGCAATTTAAAATTAATTAGATACCATTTCCTACCCTTTAAAATGGCTAAGAGGAAAAAGACTTACCGTACGAAAGCATCGGTGAGGATGTAGAACGGAATGTCCCGTACGTTGCTGATGGGGACTTACCATGGCACAGCCACTCTCAAAGCCAATTTTGCTGTTTCTGATGAAGTTAAAGATACATTTACCGTACCTGCTGGTGATTCTCCTCCTAGGTGTTTACCCAAGAGAAATAAAAACATGGGGCCACAGAAAGACTCGGTGGAGAACACAGCAGATTCACACTCACTAGCCCAAACTGGAAACAGCCTGATTTCCATCAGCAGATGAATAGATAAAGAAACGGTCTGTCTCCATACCATGGAATATTACTTAGCAAGAAAAAGGAATGAATTACTGATGCATGCTACAATCGGAATGAATGTCGAAATAATTATTCTATGTTAAAGAAGCCAGCCAGATCAGAAACTAAGTATGTATTGTTTCTTCCTCCTCCTCCTCCTCCTCCTTCTTCTTCTTCTTTTTGATAAAGAAAGCAAATGAGTGTCTTCCTGGGGCTGGAGTCATTGAGCACAGAAGGGCATGAGGGAACATTTGGGGAGTGACGAAATATTCTCTATCTTGTAAGAGGATGCCGACATTTGCAACAGTCTGGACAAACCTGGGGATTGTTATGCTAAATGAAACAGACGCATAGAAGTAGAAATGACTGCCTGAGCTCACTTACTAGAGCAATTCAAAAAGTGAAGCACATAGAAGCAGAGATAAAAATAGTAGTTAATAAGGGTGGGAGATGGGGAAAACAGGGAGATGTTGGTCCAGGGATACAAAGTTACAGTTACGCAGGATGAGTAAGTCCTGAGATCCAAGGTACAGCATAATGACTGCAATTTGCGATACTGCATAGAATACAGGAGATTTGCTAAAAGTGTAGATTTCAGGTGCTTTTATACACAAAAAGGTAATGATGTGAGAAGATATGTTAAATAGCTTGACTGTAGTAATAATTTCGCTATGTGTATGTATATTAGATCATGTTGCACACCCAAATGTATACAATTTTTATTTAAAAAAAAAGTAAGGGGTGCCTGGGTGGCTCAGTGGGTTAAGCTGCTGCCTTTGGCTCAGGTCATGATCTCAGGGTCCTGGGATCGAGCCCCGCATCGGGCTCTCTGCTCAGCGGGGAGTCTGCTCTCCCCCCACCCCCGCCTGCTTCTCTGCCTACTTGTGATCTCTGTCTGTCAATTAAATAAATAAAACATTTTTTAAAAAAAGTAAATAGGTCACGGCTAAATAGAAGAATACATTCTTTATCTTGAAAGGGACATTGTTATAGGAGTAAATGTATTTGTTAAAATGCACTGACGCATATATTTAAAACTGACACCTTTTGTTATATGTAATTTACACCTCAACAAAATTGACTTTTTAAAAGATTTTACTTATTTATTTGACAGAGAGAGAGAGGGAGCCCAAGCAAGGGGACTGGGAGAGGGAGAAGCAGGCTTCCTGCTGAGCAGGGAGCCCAACGCGGGGCTCGATCCCAGGACTCCAGGATCATGACCTGAGCTGAAGGCAGATGCCCAACGACAGCCACCCAGGAAACCCTAAAATGATTTTTTTTTTTTAAGCAGAAAGAACAACTGTAAACCCAAACCAATGAGCACAACCAAAAATATTGCTAAGACGTCTGAGTGGGCTGAGGGATTACCCTGGGGGAGCAGTAACCAGAACTCACAGGAGGAAGGCAAGTCATCTGTGTCCAAATCAGTTTCTGGTGTTTCTTTGAGAAGGATTTTTTTTTCCCAGCAGAAATTTCCCCACCGCAGTAGCGTGCACATAGCTGTCTTTCTGCAGCTAAAATCGTGAGCTGGCTGGGGAATACTGAAGGACAGACAGAAGGCAGGTTGTTCTACACAAAATCACATCTATCATGCTAAGAGTAAAAGCAAGTTACTCGTAAGTGGCAGACGATAATGGGAAATCAGGGTTTTCTGAGCTCAGAGAACGTCAGCTAACCTGCTTTGATGGGCTTGCGTTGAGATAATGAATGTTTCAAGCTTGGGGAAGCGATCATGGGGCTGGGAGGCCCAGGGCAGATGTTCCGATGTTGGCTTTACGGATCCCCAAAAAGAAATTCTCCTGTGTGCTGGACACAAACAGGCTTTCACCTCTGATCAGAATCAAATATCTCCTTTATTCCTTTCACAAATAAAAGACTGGTGTGCAGCTACAACAAGTGGAAACACTCCAGATTTCAGGCTGCGGGATGTGCACCACGGCCCCTGGGGGACGCCTGTGTGACCCACTTGGACCAGAGCCTGTTGGTTTATTTCTTGGGGTCGTTAATCTACTTGCTCACTCAGCTGATATTCCTCGTGAAGCTTCCACCAGCAACGTGTCCAAGACAGACAGGACGTTTCTGCCATGGTCTCTCACCATCCATAGGGTGATGGACACATGAACGAAAAACTATGATGTGACAGGATCACTGAGTGTTCATGAAGCTACGGGGATACAGACAAAGGGGTAACTCACACAATCTGGGGAACTAGGAAGGAATTTGCCCACACCCAGGGGCACACGCACACACTCGGGGGGGGCTACCTCTTGGACAGAGGTGCCAAGGGCCAGTTTGGGGACAGATCCCTGACCTCTGACCTTCCCTGAAACCATCCATGTGACGATATCACCCGTGGTTTCTCTAGACCCATTTAAGGCTGAAAATAACCAGAGAAACGAGGAGAGGAAGAAAGTCGTTTAGAGTGTCTCCAGTGCTGGGTTGAGGAGAACAGACAGTCTCCGTTCCTTCACACAGCTAAGGGACGAGCCATCTGCTGGGTAGGAAGAAAATAGCACTTTGGTCAAATTTATTCATTCATCTTATTTATTAATGTGGGTGGACGGGCTTTATTGATTGCCGTGATGCGATTGTCCACATACGTTCCCTCCCCAGTCCATAAGGTACGGGGATCAGGTGACATCATTCTTGATGTTCATTCTTTGTCCTGCCTTTTTCCTTTTCCTCTTCAAGAGACCTCCTCGTCCTCCTAGGCAAAAGATCAATAAGGAGAAATGTCATTGGCAAATTTTGCGGTGACATTCTCAAAGCTCAGGTTAATAGCAGCGCGCCTCGGGGCCGACGGTCGCTGGAGAGGGGAGGCTTTGGCTCTGCCCCCGACTTCTCTGACACGCCTCTCCCCTCCCTATTGTGGGGTTTTGAGATCGACCCACACGGCTGTGTAGTAGAGCTGAAAAGTAGCTCAGCCTTAGCTCTGGGGCACTGTTTGGTACAGTGCGGTGCCCACGCCTCTGATGAAACCTGACAAAAATGAGGCGGTCTATGGAGGCGCGTATTTTGCAAAAAAGTTGAATCACTTAACAGGCCTCACGGGCGCATATCGCTCCCAGAACACAGCCATGAACAAAGGCGGCAGCCTGGCATGGTTCGAAGCCTGAACTCTCCAGTCAGCCTGCTTGGGTTCCGGTCCCCGCTCCCCGGCTTCCCAGTAGGGGACACTCCGTGCCTCGCCGTCCTTGTTCGTTCAATGGGCACGATCGTAACAGCACCCACCTCCGGGAGCCGGTGCGTGTGAAAGGCCAGTGAAGTCACGTGAGTGGAACATTAAACAGGTCAAGACACATGTGTCGAAAGCATGATACATAGGAAGTGTCTGATAAAAATTTGCCTTATTATTCTATGGATCTTACGGTTTCGAACGTCGCTGCTTGTAAAGAGAAGAGGGTTGGTTTGGATAAAGAGGTTCTCTAGATGATGGTGCGGTCGGTACTTAAACGTGAAAACATTGGTGAATCTATCCACAAGATTGGGGGGCTGGGGGGTGTCAATGAACACAACCCCCAAATTCAGCGGCTTAGAGCCCAAGAAATTTATTACTTTCCTCAGCGCAGAGGACAGGAGTTTCCAGCGAGCGGGTGGTTCTGCTCTGTGTGGTGTTTTCAGACCCCCGGGGTCCTTTAGTCTCGAGGCTGTATCTGCCCGTGGTTTCCTTGTCACCTTCATGGTGATGGTACTGATGGGCAGGTTACCCCTTTGGGCTCTCGCACACCGGAAAGGGGACGGAAGGCTGGTGGCTGTCTTAAAGTCCCCGGCCCGGAAGGGGCCACCCCACTCTGCTCACATTCCGTGGCCTCAAACTTCACTCCCCTGAGCTGGGAAGAGCCGTGTAGCCGCGCCCCGCGTTTTGACGGGCAGCTAGCTGACTCTGAATGTGAGTGAGGGGAGTTTGGGGAACACCGCTCTTGGCCTTGGTGGCGGGATTCCTCCTAGGGCTAGGGCCAAGGAGCAAGATGGCAGTTCAGGGGTTCCCCGTGACGGGGAAGGGTCGATGAGTTTTCGGCTCCTGCTACTCAACGCCCAGCTTCACTTCTTCCCCTTCTGTCACGTACTCTGTTATTCCCTTGAGTTGGAGGTGCCTGAGGCACGTGGATGGGACCATGAAGGGCAGAATAATGCACCCGCAAACCCCACAAAGATGCCATCACCCTAATCTCCACAACCCGTGTATATATGACGCACATGGCAAAGGGACTTTGCAGGCATGGTTAAGATTGAAGACCCTGGGATGGGAAATTAGCCTGGATTTTTCAGGTGGGTCCGACCTAATCCTATGAGTCCTTGTAAAGAGAGAATCCTTTCTGGCTGTAGTCAGAGAGCCAGGGAGGGTGGTAGGAATTCAGCCTGAACCGACTGGCTTGAAGACAGAGGAAGGGGGTGGGGACGCCTGGGTGGCTCAGTGGGTTAAAGCCTCTGCCTTCGGCTCGGGTCATGATCCCAGGGTCCTGGGACTGAGCCCCGCATCGGACTCTCTGCTCAGCGGGGACCCTGCTTCCCTTTCTCTGCCTGCCTCTCTGCCTACTTGAGATCTCTGTCAAATAAAAAAATAAAATCTTAAAAGAAAAAAAAAAAGACAGAGGAAGGGAGGCTGTGAGGCAAGGGTTGCAGGGAGCCTCCAGGAGCTGGAAAATACGAGGAGATGGATTCTTTCCCAGAAGCCATAGAAAGGAGTGCAGCCACCACACACCTTGACCTGGGCTCAGCGAGACTTCTGACATCCAGAACCAGAAGGCCAACTTGTGTTGTTTTACATCTTTATGTTTGTGGTGATCTTTCATAGTTAATACAGGACCTGTATCTTTAATTCGGAGAAAAGAGCGAAGCGGGGGCATGGAGACATGGAAAAATGTTGACTGGAAGCCCAAGGGTTTTGAGCGTGAGGTGACATGATGACAGCCAGGGGAAGATGACCAACCCCAGAGAATCTTACCCCTAGGAGTTATTGGGGGAGGACATTGCACTTTTCGCAGCGACTACAATGGACGATCTTAAAGGAAGTTGGGGAATTTGGCCAAGATAAAATCTCCCCAACTTCTATTCATCCCGGAAATTCTGTCTGCACCTTGAGAATTCCAGGAGCCTTGTTCTTTTTCAGAATATTTGCAGAGTATGTGGAGCTGTGGATTCTCGGAAATGATGCTTTCCTGGGAGTTCTCTCCAAACGAGTGGTTGCATTTGGCAAACTAGCCCAGGAAGCTCCAGTTTCAAAGGCCACTTCTTGGTGACCTCCAGGAAACTCCAGGTTTCCTCCAGGAAACTACCCAGCAGAGCTAATCTTGAGCCCAACCTACCACCAATGATAGAAAAGCTGTTGGTCTGTAATGGCCAGTAAATAGGTCATGAGAATGTCATAGGGTATATGAACGCACCTTTCACATGACAGGGCAGGGTCTGCATCACATAGCATGCGATGGCCCATGGCAGGATAAGCCCAGTTTCTCGGCTTCTCCTGCACATGCTCACACTCACCCCGAAGCCAAAGCAAGAAGGGTCCAAAAAGGGCTTTTAAATCACAGGAACAACAGGCAATGAACAGACATTGAAAAGTTTCTTTCGAGTTCCTTATTCACACTTGCTCTGTTTTTCTAACTTAGAACCAATAACAGACAATCTTCTGGTTGTCACAAATATTCATTAAATTAAGAGAAGTTGCATATACAGTATGGTGGTTCCTCAAAAAATAAGAATACCCTATGATCCAATAGTTCCGCTACTGGGTATTTATGCCAAGAAATGAAAACACTACTTTGAAAAGCTGTATGCCCTTCTATGTTTATTGCAGCATTATTTATAATAGACAGGATCCAGAAGCAACCTAATGTTCAAACTGACAGATGAATGGATAAGGAAGATGGGGCAGACGGTGGAATATTACACAACCATGTAAAGGATGAGATCGTGCTGTTTGCAACAACTTGGATGGGCCTAGAGGGTGTTATGCTCAATGAAATAGGTCAGATTGAGAAAGACAAATATCGTACGATTTCACTCATCTGTGGAATCTAAGAAAACCCCAAATGAATAAACAAACAAAAAGCTTGCTTCCGGCAAGAATGAGTAGCTGGGCAGAGCCCTGTAGAGCCATGAGCCCCTCCTCTTCCTGATGAACCTCCAGCTCTTTCTAGCTTCTGTGACAGACCAGGCTGAGATGTGAGAGATTTTCAACAGGCAAGGAAGGGTGGCACAGACCAGTCAGAAGCTTCACATCATGGCTGATGTGTGAAAAACGTACGTGGAGGAGAAATCTTTCGTGAACCGTGGACGGAAATACACCCATCGCCCCCCTTTCAGTTGGCTTAACAAAAAAAAAAAAACCAAAAAAAAAAAACCTGCCAATAATCCTCTTTTTAGAAGTATCTGTAGCTTAACTGAGTTTTATGATCGGGAAAGATTTTTGGAGCCCTCCAAAAGTCAAGAACAAATGTGCTTCATGGTAACAGGGGACTAGGACCAGTGGCTCCTGGTGAGCAGGACACAGAGGCTCCGAAGGGTCGTTTTGTTGATTTTTACAAGCTGGATTGGGACAAGTGGCGTGTAGATGGAGGGCAGTCATTGATGGAGGGAGGTCGCCCACCCCTCTGGGAGCCTCTGGTTCCAGGACAATCAATGACTCTGCAAATGGGTCCTTCCGTCTCTGTGTATGTGGTCCTTCCAGAACACTCTCAGCAGAACCCATTCAATTCAGCTCCTTCATTCATTCAGTTCGACCTTCATCTGTACAAGCCGCTGGACTTCGTCCAGTCTTCTTTCTTCTATCTACGCAAACAGCCAGAGAGTTCTACCAACCCGGTGTGCCTCGGAGCCACTGACTTTTTAGGCAGCTGTCAGACAATAAAAATTGAGTTGATTATGTTTTTGCATATCCAACGTATCCCAGGCAGGGTTTTAAGTATTTGGAGTCTCTGACCACCATTGAGAATCGGAAGGTGGGGGTCTTTTCCCCAGAAAAATGCCCATAGGACACGCATGTGAGTGTTTTGTATTGGACTGAGGGGTGTTTATGGACTTCTGAAGTCTATGTCAGGCACCTCTGGGGGGAGGAGCTGGCTAGGATCATGGAACTAAGAATTAAGGATCCAGTTCAAGTTAGATACCACCAACTGGTAATGTCTCCAAGCTTTCCGTGATGGCGTTTTCCCTAAGCACACTCTGTTGCTTGGATCCGTGGGTGCAAGACCCAAGACGTGAGATTGTAATTCAGAGGTGCGGATTGCTGGGCTGGGGACGGTGTGAGCATATGCATAGAGAGTGTGTGAACTGCGGTCACTGCTAGGAAAGTGTTTGAAATAAGTAATCAGAGCTAAAGACTAACCAGGAAGGGTAGGGAAGGAACTCACGAGGGGATGGATGGGCTTAGAAACTGGGTGAGGGAGACAGGGGTTGCTGGTGGCTGGAGAACATGTTTTTGTTTGGGGTTGCGAGTGGGAAATTTTCCTGAAGGACTGCTGGAGCGGGTCACTTCTCTGTGATGACAGGGCTCAAGACGGGAGCCTGACAGTGTGTCCGATGTCATTTAAGAATGCAGAAGCTTTCCAGGATGCTTGTGGAAGGGGAGGAGAGAACCCTGCAAGATGCTGGTAAGATCAGCAGTTAATCTGGGCTAAGGACCTCTCCTGCTTTGGAGGGAGAAAAAGAAATCTGTCTGAAGTTGCATCTTGCGTGGAAACATCTCCATGGCTCAGTGGGTGTTCCCTCTACGTGGCTTCCCGTCTCCTACTCCCAAATAGGCATGTGCTGGGGCGTCAGACCCACCTGGGTTTATAGCCACTTACTGGGGGCTCCAGCCCCTTGTCTCAGCCTCCCTGCCTTCCGTCTTGCGGCCGAGTTAACGTTGGAAAATTATTTTTGCACAAGTTTCCACTGATTGTACTAGCTTCCATCTGGGTTCCCGGTGAGACATTGTGGGGACCCTGCCTGCCCGGGTGACTGTCACGTCACCACTGCCCAGTAACTCGGGTTTCTAGTCCCTTGGCGCCTTTCTTGCCCAACACCTGTGGCAGGAAAAGGTCCCTTGGGGCTTTTTATGTGGCTTTTTCATTTACCTGTTTTGTAGTCACTTTTTGCAGGTGCTAGAAAGCAAAACACCAGGAAGACCCGACTGAACCCAGGCACTGAGTTCCAAGGGACTAAAATTTAAAAGAACTGTTATTTTTTCAGGCACTCCTCTGTTAAAAATATCAAGTTAAAATGATAAATCAGCAACAAAAGCCCCAAACCCCAAACCCCAAGAGCAGAAAGAAAAACTTCAGCGAGATCGGGGTGGTGAGGTGGAAACCACCAGAACGCTTGGCCTTCCCTGCCCGCTCTTTATGGGGGGCGGCCGCGTTCTTTCTTAGGCCCAGGGAAGTGAGTGGATCTAGAAGGGTCTTTGGATTCCGGCCTTCCCAGCGCCGGGCTCTGCGAAGAGGAAGAGACCGTGGAGATCCGGCCGCCCGAACGTGCGTCTTGCGATGGAACGAGGGGGGCGCGCCCGCGGCGGCGGGGACGGTCAGCATCTCCGCGCGGACAGAGCCCACCCAGCCCAGGGCGCGCGGCCCGGCTCCCAGAGTCGCAGATCCGGGTCTCCAGGCCAGGTTTTCCCTCCAGCCATTCCCGGCCACGCCGCGCGGAGCCGCGAGCGCACGGAGAGGGATGTCTTCATCGCCGCCCGGGATGGAGCGGCCCCGCCAGCCCCGCGGGCGCGGAGGCGCGGGGGTCCCTCCGACGCCGCCCGCAGCCGGCATGGCTTGAGCGCTCCCCCCACCCCCGCGCGGCGCCCCCTCTCCAGGCGCCCCCGCCCTTTCCGGGTGCGCGCGCACGAGCCGGCGACCGGGGAGCCGTGCGCCCGGCAGCTCCGGGGAGAGGCTGGCCCGCGGCGGCGGGGGAGGAGCTGGCGCCGCAGCGGGTCCCCTCCGGCCGCGCCCCGCCCTCCGCAGCCACCTGCGCGGTACACCCCGCCCCCCCCCCCCCCGCCCGGGCTCCGCAAGCCGGGGCCGGGGCCGTGGGCGCTCTCGGTGCCGCAGCGGCGGTGTCCTGCGTCCGCCAATTAGGAGACTCGGCGCTCGGCTCCGCGGGCGCGGGACGAGCGGCGCGGCCCGTGCTGGCGAGCGGAGGGGGCGCCCGCGCGCGTCCCTGCGGCCGCGCTCCCCGCGCGGTTTCAGGAGGGGCAGGGAACTGCCGTGACTTTTGAGGTCCGACTCCTTCCGGCCGGCCTCGCGACGCGCCCGCTCGCAGCGAGGCCGGGGCGACCCGCAGGCCCCGAAGGCTCCCGGCGTGGGGCTGGGGCTTGGAACGCGTCCCGGCGCCCGCGGCGCTGTGCGCGCTGGTGAGTTCGCTGGCGGGGTGGGGTGTCCCCGGCGCGAGGGGCGGAGAGGACGTCGCGCTCTGCCCCCTGGCCCGCCCCTGGAGCTGCCCCCACTCAGAGAGTAACTAGGACTTGAGCGTGACTGCGGAGCCGCGAGGATGCGGGCGCCGGGCGCGGGCTTCCCCTCCGCCGGGTGCGACGGAGCGGGGCGCTGAGCGGAACAAAGGCGCTCGCCCGGGGTAGCGGGTCCAGGACCGGAGACCGCGCGCCGCGACGGCCGCCTGCGGACCAGGGTGGTGGCCGAGCTACCCCAGGCGCGGCGCGCTCCCCGCGGGCGGGCGGCAAACCCGAGTCCGACACCTGCGCGCAGCTCCCGCCGCAGCGCCGGGGCAGCCCCGCTCCCGGCGACCCGAGGGCCAGCGCCGAGCCCCTTGCCGGTGCCGCGGAGACACCTCCGGCCCCCGGCGCTTCGCGGAGCCGCGGAGGCGCCCGAAGGGGCCGAGCACCGCGAACTGAGCAGGCGTCTCCGGGAGCACTTCTGCACACCCAGCGCTTCCATGGGAGCGACTTCGCTGTCCCCCTGACCGCCCCGTCCTCCCCGCCGCCGGAGCGGCCGCGCTGCGGGGTCGGGATCCTCTGGGGGCCCCGCCGGCCATCCGGAGAGTGAGACTCGCACGGGCCCCGGCTGCCCCGCGCCTCGCCGGAGCCCGAGGGGGCGCGGGTCCGGGGCGAGGGCCGGCGGGCGTGTTTGATGGCTTCACTGAGAAGAGTCAAAGTGCTGCTGGTGTTGAACTTGATCGCCGTGGCCGGCTTCGTGCTCTTCCTGGCCAAGTGCCGGCCCATCTCGGTGCGCAGCGGAGACGCCTTCCACGAGATCCGGCCGCGCGCCGAGGCGGCCAACCTCAGCGCGCACAGCGCCAGCCCCATCCAGGATGCGGTCCTGAAGCGCCTCTCGCTGCTCGAGGACATCGTCTATCGGCAACTGAACGGTAAGGACACGCGCCGGCGCCCACCGGGCTCTTCGCGGGCGGGCCCGGCACCCTTAAAGCCCTGGGGCCCTGCGCGCGGTGCCGGGGAGCCGGTCCCTCCCGGCTCCCGCGGGCTCCCCCTTCCCCTTTCTGCCCTGCCTGGCTCAGAAGGCCGGGGCTGCTGGAAAGAATGACCCGCTTCTTCTGTGGCCCAGCTGTAAGTTTGCTTTTATTGTGGAAACGTGTCAGTACGGCCGGCTCCCGGGCCCCCGCGTGCGGGAACGTTACCTGGAGACTCCGGCCGGACTGCAGAAGCTAGTCGCGCGGCGGCCGAGGGGGACGGGGCCGCTGGCCGGCTGACTTGGAGGAAGGAGCTCCTGCAGCTTCGCGTTCCGTGGGGTCAGACAGAGAGGGACACTGGCGGGCTTTCAGTGTCTGCAAAGTCAGGGCCTCGGGTGTGGAGCTAATGCGCTTCGGTAGTGAGTTGAGTGTGTCAGCCGGCTGGACAGCTGATAGCCAGGACCCGTCCCTTCCTGCCACCTGGGTGGAAGCTGCTGTTAAAAACACCTGATTTCTCACCGGAGAGCAGCCTGAGGGCGACTGTTAGCAGTTCCTGGTGGGCTGGGGAGGCAGTGCTGCAGAGTGTAGCAAAGCGAGGCGTGCCGTCCAATTAATGGCAGTTCTCGGAATCGGCCCCTGTGAAACGTTCTCCTTCGTGCTTCTGGAGAAGGGGGGAGACTTTTGATGTGCCCTGACCACATCTGGCCTGGGGACTCTTAGGTCACTGGACACATGCTGTTCGCAAGGCCAGAGTGAGTGTCACCTACCTGAGTCCAGGCAGCTCCTGGGGGGTCCGTGGGGCTGGCACCCAAGGCAGATCCCAGGCTGCTGCCTACCCTCCTGAGCTTCTTCCAGAACCACTAATACTCATGAAGATCATGATAGTAATAATTGGTGTAACGTTTGCTCCCCAGTGATCCCTGCTGGGTCCTTCCAGGTGGGATATGGTCGGAACTCTGAGCATCGTCTGAAATATCGCCTTGGTCTTCTTGGTGTCATGTCACAAGTGTCCAGGGGGTGCTTTCACCTTGTATCTGCCCCGGGTAGTTGCGTCTAGATAAATTAGAAGCTTATGGGGTGGGCCTTTGATTCGACTCAGTACCTGCCAAAGACCCACCCATAAGACCCAAGATGGCTTGGGTCTCACTGTTAGGCTGTCCGCAGGGAGACAAGTCGTTTTAGAATTGGTTTCAGTTAGGAAACAAAATTTGGTATAGCCACACTCTGCATGCCCTAAAGAGGAATAATAAAATCTAAATGGTATTTACTCAGCGCACACACATGCAGGGACTCCTTTAGTCTTCCTAGCAACCCCAGGAGATAGGGGCTGATACGGCCTGCTGAGTACCGCGCTCCGTCCCCTAGCGGGGGGCTGGGACTGGGGATCGAACTTGGATGGTCTGTTCCGGAATTGAGGTTCTTAGTGCGGTGCGGCACTGGCCTGCCCTAGTCTGGCATGTGTCAGAGTCAGACGGAGGGCGCGCTAAGTCACAGGCTCCTGGACCTCGGCCCTGCAGTCTCTGATTCAGTAGATCTGGGGTGGAGGCCTAAGACTTTACATCTGGGCTAGCTGGGGCCTGCAGCACGGCCCACTGCCTATGCGGGGCAAGCAAAGAGGAAAACCTATTCGCCCATCAGTGCCTGCCGGTTGGGGTTGGGGTTGGGGTGGGAACTTCTGAGAAGCCGAGAGCCTGCTTCACGTGGCAGGGGTGGGGGGTGTTGGGTTTCTCTGCATGTGTGCTCTTCTGTCATGTAAGCAGTCCCCTGGGGAATGAGGGACATGCCTGGCCCTTGGGGCTGGTTGGGCTGGCTGCCGTGCGGTGGGAAGACAGAGCTTTCTGGACTTGCAGCCTCCGAGGAGGGACTGGTGGGAAGACCGGCTTCAGAGCCTTTGCTGGGCTAGGAATTCCGGCCGGGACTCGGTGGGTGCTGTCTTCCTGGCTGCTGAGCGTAATCTGGAGCGAAGGGAAGCCCAGAGGAAGAGGGCAGGGCAGAGTCAGGGCACGGGGAGAAGCCTCTGGCCCACCCTGACTGCCGGCGCGCCGTGCCCGTCCTCGTCCTGGGCATTGTGCGTCCCACCTGTTGATGCAGTAGCCCGCTGGGGCTGCAGGGGACGGGGGCCGAGGGTGGCGAGGGCTCCTGGGACCTGGACTCCAGGGTCCACGTGCTCGGCAGCCTGTCTCTATCCCTTGCTCCTGAAGGAGAAGGAAACCTTGACCTTGGCGTTCTTTATTCCTCAGGAATTAAAGGTGGCCTGTGAGCACCAGGCATCCCATAGGAGCAAGGCGGCTGGGGTCCAGCCCTCCTGGTACAGAGTGGGAGCTGACGTGTTCAAGGCTGCTCAGTTTCTTAAACCTTCCTTTGAACCCTTAGGAAGTTCCAGCAGGAGGCACTCCTGGAGAGCTCTACCCCTCCCTGGCCGTGAGCACTGCTGTCCCAAGGGGCTCCTCCTCCCAGGAACAGGTTTCCTTGGGTGTCCTGACAGGCCCCTCCACCACCACCCCGGGCTTGGAGGCCAGGGGGCCCCAGGCTTCCTTAGAATCAGCCTCTCTGCTAACATTCTCAGTGCCCAGATCCCGAATCCTGTCCTTGGAAGAACAGTTACCGCCTGTTGCGCCTGTTGTGTTTTTCTTACCGCAGGCTGGGAACTCGGAGATGCAGGGAAATCACACGGAGATGAGTGAGTTAGGTTCCCCCCCTCCGGACTCTGTCTGGCCCCCTGCTTTCCCATTCTTCCGGCAAGTGCCCCACGGCTGCCCTTGGGTGTTACATGGGACGCTCTGCCCCGTGCCCTGGGCCTGGTCTCTCGTGGTGGCGTTGCAATGATCACACGTGGTTCCAGCGCTCTGCGTGGGAAGCCCCACTCCCCAAGGGCCCAGCTTCCAGCAGGAGGAATCCTGGGCAAGCCTAGGGGCTGCTAGTCAGGGCCGGCCCCAGCCAGCAGCAGCCAGAATGTCCCAGGTTCCCACTTGCCAGTGCCTTCTGCCTTCCCCAGCCTGACCCATCTGCTCGCAGGAAGGCCCAGCATTTGCCTTCGGACTGTGGCCTCCACAGCTCAGCCCCGGCCTTGGGGACGACGTCCGGGTTTGCTGTCCCAGCTCCCTTCCTGTATCCCTCCATCCTTTAAAGTTCGGGTCAAGGTCCTTGCCGTGGGGTTGGGAGTGGGGTTGGGGGCGGGGTTGTGCCAGGCCACGTGTCTGGGCTCCTCCTGCTCCGAGGTGTGTGAACTTTCTTGTCATACGTGTTCATGCATGTTCTCGTGCTTCCCTAGGTTTGTCTTTTGAGGCCAGAACTGGATGGTTCGCTTTTCAAGGGCTTGAACCATTTTTTGGACTTTTTAATACCACATCCTCCCTTCAGGCCTTAACCAATAGCACCTTGTAGGGGATGTGGTTGGTTCATTGGATGGGAGCTAGTTTTAGAAGGGAAATAGTCTCCACGCTGTCCTGGCTGGGTTGGGCTGGGTCGGGCGAGGGGGAGGGAGCTAGAAAGACTTGCCTGGGGAGACCAGGCAGTGTGAGGAAGCCATCTGTCTCCACTGTCTTAGCTGTGCCCTCGTGAGGCTGCCCTGGTCCTTCCCTGTCCTGACTGAAAGGCTCCAGTCCCTCCCGAGGACCTTGGAAGGGAAGCCGTTGCCCGGCATAGGGAAAAAAGCATTTCAGTATATTTTCTTTGAATCTGTGCTTTCTTATAACACAAATATGGTTTTATATTCCTTTTTTGGAGAGAAGAAAATTCAGTCATATTTACTGTAGAAAATTTGGAAACTCTCAAAGGGTTCCATGAGAGAAAAATAATTCTTTGTTGAAATATTTTATGGAACAGTGACTTTGTGGTTCAGGCCGAGCATTAGGAACCACGGACCTGGGGACGGATGGATTTCTTGTGGGGTTTCTCATGGGACTCTGCACAGGACGTGTCCACTTTCTGCCCCTTCTGAGGATGTCATTTGCTTCTCTCATTTTGGAGTGGAGAAAGAGGTGACAAGCAGAGATGCTGTGTGACTTAGCCAGGAGGACACAGCCAGGGAAGGGCAGTGCTGAGATTTCCTGAAGACTGGGTGTTTTCCCCAGCCCAGGGCCCTCCCGAGGAGTCAGGGTGAAGACAGCGTTTCCCTGTCTGCCCTGCCCCATGCCAGCCCCAAGCTCTGGCTGGCGACCCCCTCCCTCACCCCCCATCCCACCGCCGTGCGGTGAAGCCCAGGGCAGCTCTGTCGTAAGAGGAAAAGCGATTGATTCAGGTTCGCTTCCAAATTTAGATTTCAGGAGGATATTGAGCAGAAGCAGGGTGGCTTGGAGAAGCTGACAGTCTTTGTGGGAACGGAGAGAAGCCAGAATGACCCTTCGGAGTCCTGCCCCCAGGCCGTTGGGGCAGATGGGGTGTGAGCTGCGGAAATCCCACAGGGGCCCCGGGGCGCCGGCCCTGGCACAGCCCCCCACCCCCCACAGCCTGACAGCCCAGGACAGCCGGGCAGAGGCCGAGATCTGCTCTCGGAGGCCTCCAGGTGGAGTCACAGAGAGAGGGCTGGCATTTCGAAGGCCCTTCTTCATGAGGCCCCAGAGCTACCTGGGACAGGCCCTGGCTATGGGAAGGAGGGAGGTGGTGGGGAGGAGGAGAGGGCAAATGTTGGTGTTAAAATCACAAATTTTACACAAGGAGCGTTAGACGGAGGCCAGGGCAGCTCGGGCGTTCACGGGGTGCCCAGTCAGCGGGGCCAGGGTCTGGGCACGGGGCGGGCGGGCGGGCTCCCTTCTTTTCCCTCTGATGCACCGCCGGCATCTGGAGCAGCCACCTGTCCTGCGGGATGGGGAGCCCTCGGAGGCAGTGTGTGCGACAAGCGCCCTCCTGGCAGGCTTGGCCGCCGCCTGCCCAGCCCCAGAGGTGGTGGGCAAGAGGCCAGTGTGCCATTCTCAGGGAAGAAACCCAACCCCCTGACCTTTGCTGTTGCCAAATCGGGAGTGTCCTTTGTGGACAGGAAGGAGGCTTGGTAATTAGAGCCAGAGGCGGCCACGGGAGGAAGGGGCCGTGGGCGCTGTGAGGAGCATGGCAGACAAAGAAAATCTGGGATCAGATAGCCGGCAAGTTTCTTTTAAGAATATACAATTGGAAAAAAAACCCCAGAAGTTTGCTCACTTGGGCATCAGGCAGACTGGACTGGATGACCGATTCTGGTACCTATTAGCTCCGTGACCTTGGGCAAAGCATGTCATCTCTCGACTGAGAAAGGGGGTCCTTGTAAGGCCAGACAAAATGGGACTCGGAGCAGACAGGCCAAGCCCCGAGGCCTGGCGTGTGGCAGCTGGGAGCACGCAGGCGTCTGGAAGGAAGGGACCCTGCCCGCCTGCCCCCGTCCTGTCCCCGATGCTGGGAGCCGCTCTCGCTCATAGCAGGAGCCCAGCAGAGATTTCTGGCCTAAATGCACGACGAGCCGCTAGCCATGCTTTGTGGCAGACTGTGGTCATTGTTGTCTGCGGTGTGACTCTCCAGAGGGACAATAGCAAGTCCTTTTCCTTCTCACTTGCCTGGACTGTGAATTAATGGGGATCCGTCTCTCCTCCTGTGTTTGTCTGAGGCCAAATTCCGTTCCCTTCTTCTTTCTCCTTTCTCCCTCTCCCACTTGACGTACAAAGATGATGCCTTTGGGTGACGCTTGTGAGACCGAGGAGAAGAAATGGGCCTCTACACCTCGGACCCCAGGACAGAAGCTCACGTGTATTATGGGCACTGGCGGGCATGGGCTGGGGACCAGGATATGGAGGGGGCAGACATCTGTGGTCTCAGTGGAAAGGTGCGTTGGTGGTCTTACCAGGGACGCATGAGGTCCTGGAAGAGTTGCTGGCGTGAGTATGGGGCTGAGGCCTGGACGGGCACGCGGGAGGCGCTTGGCTGATGAGTGTTGAACTTGAACCTGAGGACTCAGAGGTTTTGACATGTGCACCTCAGAACACAGGTGGTCAGAGCTCCCCCCTCCGGCTTCGCTCTACTGGGGGACCTGTCGGGGAAGCAAGTCACACACAATGGTCTGGGCCCAGGCCTGGGAACCCACAGGGTGGCCAGCATGGGGGACAGCAGGGACAGAGGCAGAAACGTGGGCGGGGGCCCAAGGGAGGCCGCATGGCAAGAGCTTGCCGGTGAGGTGGGGCTGGTCTTGGCGGAGCAGGTGGGTCCCACTACCCCGTCTGGATTCGGCGGCACGGCTGTGTTGTGGGGGCAGAACCTACATCCCCAGCTGCTGCCCAAGGGACCAGAAGGTGGAACCTGGAAGTCCAGGAGAGCCAATGCTCCGCGGGATGACCTTTGACTAGGAGCTGCCCTTCAGCCGGGGATTGCGGGGGAGCGGTGGCCCCTCAGCAGGGGTTGGAGGGTGGGGGAGAAGGGCGTTCCCTCCCTCCCCCTGCCCCCCTTTCCTGATGCCTGCAACTCTTGAAGAAAATGCAGGACTCATTTGGTTGTAAGACCTTCTTCTGCCATAGTTCTTGTTCCTCACGGGTCTCCAGTCTAGTCTGACACAAGGATGACAATTGGCTTAGCCACTGATAGAGAAGTTTTCCCTTTTAATAACGTCCCTGTCATTGCTAACTGCTGAGCCTCTGCCTCGCCATGCATGAGTAATAACCTGCCGCCGTAATTGCGGGCGGCCACATCCACACACCAGCACCGAGCGCGCCGACAGTTAATAGGGAGGAAGGTTCCACAAGAGCCTCCTTCCATCCTCGCCGCAGACACAATGGCTAATTGTGTGATTAGTGTTTACTGAGGGGTGTCTAATGGTAAGACATGCCTTGTTAGGTGCTGTCCCTCCCTGTGGAGAGTGCACTGAACTCATGGGGCCCCGGGGTTCTAGTTCTACCCTCTTTCTAGGGACCAAACTTCCTGTGTGTATAAACCGAGAGCTACATGGCTGGAGGGTCCTTTAACTCTCAAATTATGAGTACCCCCCCATCTTATTAAAACCTCACGCATTCTCCAGCAGCTGTTCAGAATCCCTTTAATCCCCGAAACCTTCCCTGTCACCCTGTCAGAATTAATTGTCCTGTGTTCTGGGCTCTTACACTACTTTGCATGGGCCGGCTTTTAGCCCTTATTCATCTCTGCCTTGCATTATAACGAAGTGTTAACGTGGTCAGAGCTAAGAGTTTGTAAGGGAATACATTTTATTCATTTCTAAAAATCCTTCTCTGTGTCATTTAGGAATTAATTAATCGTGGAATGGGCTCTCTCTTGACAAGCCCAGAAGCAGTGGTGGCTAGGATTGGTTGGGCATCGTGAGGTCATTATGATGACATAATTTTATGACATTATATTTCACCTGGTCTTCATGGTTGCAAAATGGCTGCAGTAGTTCCAGACATTGCATCTTTGTGCAAGGAGGGAAGTGGCCGCATCTCTTATTCTCTAATCTGGGAAGAAAATCTTCTCCAGAAGTGTCTCTGGCATGCTCTGCTCATGGTCTGGAAAATGGTCAAATGACCAGCTTTGCTTCAAGAGAACTTTCTGGAGAAAGTGAGGGTAACTGAGGCAAAAGACCAAAGAGGGAATGAGGTTTACATTACGAATCCACGGTGTCCGCCATCCCTTCCACACTCCTGATGCTTTTTCAGTGAACATTAAAATGAAGCAAGACTCTTGGCCAACCAGAAACCAATTACCTAGAATAAAGTCCTGGGCATCTTGGTTAACTGAAATTTGTCTTGAAGATATCTCATAGATGGAAACTGTAGCCATGTTTTGTCATTTTTGTGTCTCTGAAATGTTCATTTTAGGGTTGGTAATGTGTCATAGTTTAACTGGTAGCATTTTTTCCCCATAAAAATGGTATAACTTGGGATGCCTGCATGGCTCAGTCATTAAGCATCTGCCTTCGGCTCAGGTCATGATCCCAGCGTCCTGGGATCGAGTCCTGCATGCGGCTCCTTGCTCAGCAGGAGCCTGCTTCTCCCTCTGCTTCTGCCTGCCATTCTGCCTGCCTGTGTGTGCTCCCTTTCTCTCTCTCTGACAAATAAATAAATTTTTAAAAAATGGAAAAAAAATTGTGTAACTTACAGTCAGAGGCCTCTGAGGTTTGGTGAAGTACAATGTGTACTATTGTACGTAGAAGGTACAATATGCATGTGGTATTATCATATGTATCATATGTAGTATGTACATATGTATACCAGAGTTTACCTGCACAGTGGTTTTATTGAGCACTTGATACATACCAAGTGTTTTGTGCTCCTGAATTGTACGTCAGGTACGTGTCCTGTGAAGCCCATTTTACATACTAAGGAAGCTGAAACTCAGAAAAACAGGTAAGTCGTCCAGAGACACTCACCTGCTGCCTCTCTCTGTCTCCCTTTGCGAGACGGACGCTTGCTGCCTCCTGGGGACGCCAACACCCAGTCCTGATCGGCGTTGGTGGCTGGCCTGGGGGATGGCTGAGGGACAGGCGTGCGGGCTCAGTGGCAGAATGGTGACCGGGAACCTTCCTTCCTCCCTTCCTTCCGGTTTAGCAGTTACCAGTGTGTAAAGTTGTGAAGCTGTTAATTCTAGGGCTCTAAATTATGCTGCGAGAGCTTTAAATCCAGCCCATAATTAGAACAAAATGTGAGAAAAGTGAAATTGATATTAAGTTAATTAAAAGGCTTTGCTTATATTTGCAAGGAAATTAGCGGGACGAGAGCGCTGACAAGTGCACATTGTTAATTTCTTCTTCGTTTGGGCAACTCTCAGCAGGCCCAAGGCAAGCTTTGCTCTTGGCTTCTGCCCTGTGCCCTCTCCACAGTCCAGTCTCCAACTTGTTGGTATTCACGGTGGCTTTAATTGGGCAAGAGCAGTGTCATCTTGCGAGGGTTGTTTTTTTTTAAAGATTTTATTCATTCATTTGACAGGCAGAGATCACAAGTAGGCAGAGAGGCAGGTGGAGAGAGAGGAGGAAGCAGGCTCCCCGCTGAGCAGAGAGCCCGATGCGGGACTCGATCCCAGGACCCTGAGATCATGACCTGAGCCGAAGGCAGCGGCCCAATCCACTGAGCTACCCAGGCGCCGCGAGTGTTGTTTTTGAGTGGACACCAGGCCTCGCGTCGGAGCCACACCATCCAGCTGAGGGCCCGGGCCCGGACGGATGTGTGGGGCTTTGGAGGTTGTGGACGCACCTGCTTCTGGGAAGCCGATGCCACGCGCTGATGCTCCCTTTGGCTCCAGCTCACCCTTCTCGTGCCTGTTCACGATCCTGACCTGTGCGAGAGAGCAGAGCTCGAGTATGTGGTATAGAACTGTAGCTTGGAGCTCCTGGGAGGCAGGAGCAAGGCTTTCTGACGGTGCCGTTTAGACCAGATCAGGGTCTGCGTTAGGGCCGCTGACATCAGGCAGCTTAGAACGCTCCTGTCTCCAGTCAGGCTGGTGGGACTAATGCTCTTGTTCACCAAGAAATTTGTCTTGGGCACCGAGCTCACCTTCGGCCTTGCCTGCGGGTAAGTGGGAGCCATGGGACGGAGTTCGGGGTAGAAGGTGGGTGGAAGTGATGTTTCTCACTGTCAGGCTTGGTCCCCCGTGTCCCCTGTGGGGTCCCCCATGCTTTCTCTCTTTACCCGTTCACGGTGGCCTTGGAGTCTGCATCTAAGTGGCATCTAAGATGGAAGGACCCTCAGTCTGTGAGTGACTGGGTAGAACAAGCCCCCCACTCTGAAGCTCTCTCCCGATGTCCCTGTGCCTTTGGATCGTTGTATTAAGCCGCTGAGATCTTGGAGCTTCGCTGTTACAACAGCTTGTGTTAATCCTGACTGATTCAGTCAGGCAGAGCCAGAACCCTGGTCTCCCCAAGTGACAGGCCGGCCTGTCTACTCCACGTCTCTACCTTGATTAATATGACCAGCAGCTACTCGTTGAGCTAAACAATAAGTGGTTTGGGGTACGGTGGTCGGCTTGGAATCCATCTGGCTCTGGACCAGCTTCTCTGTCTGATCTGTTGGCTTTAAGAAAAGAGTCTTGTTCTCAGTGTCCCGGTGTTCTATTTACGGAGTGATGGAATGATTGTAATCATCCCCTACTTATGCTCCATGTTGGAGCTGAGGGATAAGTATTGAAATACAGCTAAGTTGTTTGCAATTATAAAGAACTAAATAATATATGCATTGTCTTTATTACAGCTTCTGCTGATAGGAACTGGCATTTTTCAAGATGAGACAAACTGAAAAGGTTAGCTTAAGAATTAGCAATTTAAAAAATCATGATCTTTGCTGCCACTGCATTTTAAATCATGCAAACATTTATGTTTGTGCCAAAGTCCCACAATTTCCTTTAGAGCAATTACTGAAATGCATTCACAGGATAAAAATGGAGTTCAGGGAAGAATATTTAAGAGCTCTTTAATGATGTTACAAACTTTGCTAATTTGCCAAGTTGTTCTAAAATCCACTTTGATTTTTTTTTTTTCTCTCCCTACCCATCTTCCTGCCATTGAACTGATTCCAGAAGGTTTGAAGAAGGGGGCTGCAACTTCCATTAAAATACACAAATCTTATAAAATATCTTTTCAAGGGCTTCGTGTCTTCCTTCATTAGCTGAAGGTGAACACTCAGAAAGAGACAAGAACCCTTGGGCTGTGTTTACTTGCACAAAGCAGTTCAGGGAGCGAACAAAAGCCAAACAGGAGTTACTAAGTGGGTGGTTTGAAAAGTCTTTTTTGCTCCTCATCGGCTGGTGTTCTAGAGCCTTGGGTGGGGGAGCAGACGCCCAAGTGTCCTCTCTCTCCGTTTCCTCTCTCAGAGGTCAGCTTGGCACAGCTGCTGCCAGTGAAGGGCATGTGGCCCCCACAGCCTGGCAGCTGGGGGATGGCTCTAGCTTCCTCGTCAGGGTCCTGGAAGCCCACATCTGTTCTTCTGCTTCCCCACAACAAAGGATCTCATGTTCATGGTGCCCAGTTTTGTTAGAGTATGATAAGTTCTTGGTTGCCCCTCTGGGATGCTTCTTTTGAAAGCTTCATCTCCAGCAGAGAAAGTTCAATGCCCCCTGAGTTCCGGAGGAGGAGAGCCAGCCATGCAACCCTGCCCCCCGCCTCCCCCCCCCAGCTCCCTACTTCCCCAACCACGTGCTCTCCAGGGGGCACCACGCCGTGAACTGAACATGGGCCTTGAAGTCCATAGATCTTCCCAGACTTCCTATGGCTACATAACAAAGCCAAGCCACACCTTGGGTTTGGGGCCCTTCAGGGTTGCTGGGCCCTCAGTTTACCTAGCTGGAACACAGCAGCTGCTCATAGACATACGATAAAGACTAGACAAGATGGCATTTGTAGAATACCTTGGAGAGTGCCTGGAGGCAGGAGAATGTTGGTGAATGATCGTGGGATCGCTGTAGCAGGGGTGGGCAGAGCTGTTGGGGCTCCCTGGACCAAGACAGTTAGCCGCTCTGGGACAGCTTGTCTCCCCAGTGAAGCCTGGAGGGGATCTAATCTGTGTCGTAGTCCTGTGATTTTATGGATCAGACCAGTGATTCAGAAGTGCCTTTTCATGTAAACGGTGGTTGGTCCACTCTGGATTTCCATTTTTGGGCATCAAGGGAAAGTGTAGTCTGAAGGAACCGGAAAGGGCTTTTGTAGGTGTGGTGGTTTTAAAATGTATCTGCAAATTCTTTGACGCTGTTCCCAGCTTAAAAGGCACAGTAATTGCCTTCCCCTTGAGTTTTACTGGCTGGCCTTAGTGACCACCTTCTCGAGGCTGGAGGCCAGTGGAAGGGGTATTGTAGGACCTTAGAGGCTGGATCTAAGGGGTGGCGGAGGGTCCCCCAGGCACTCTCTCTGGGGATGTGTATCTTTGTCGCCTTGGGCCACAGTCAGAAATCAGGCCTTCCTGAAGCCACTGCTCTGGGAGAGGGAGAGACGGAAAGGGGGAAGGATGGGGGTGGGGGAGGAGCGCCAGAGGGTGCAGCTCCCGAGGGTGCAGCTCCCGGCTGCTTTTGACTTTGGGGGGGGTCAGACATGAGAGTGAGCGAGTGAGCGAGCTTCAATCCACTGCACCCCACCACCCCCTTCCTTGCTGACCCCCCCCCCCCCCCGTTCCGGCTGCCCCCACCCCTCCCCCAATTTCCTCTTCGCAGTCCCCCTCCCCAGGGACACCCTCAGCCCCCCTGCCCCCCATGCCACCTTTCACTTCTCCCCACCTCTCCCCTCTTCCACCCTGCCCCCACCCCACCTTGGCCTGCAAGCCTCCCCGCCCTGATGCCAGGTGGAGGGGAGAGTGGCGGTCCCCACCCCCAGGCTCTGCCCAGATTGCAGATTAGGGACCCAAATCAATGTGGTCATCGTTTCAAGCCAGTAACTTTTGGGGTTGGTTTGTCGCCCAGCAGTTAATAACCAGAACACCAGGCCAGTACCCTTGTGCTCAATAAAGTATCTTTTTTTCCTTCCGACCCACAAGAAGTAATGGATTCCCAGTGACGATGGAGTCGAGGGCGCCGAACGGAGCACATGACACAGTAGCTAACATTGGCAGCGCGTGAGCCTCATGGACCCAGCACTGGGCCTGAGACTTTGTATGGACGTCAAAGTGGGTCATGGGTCATGGATTTTTTTTCCCTTAAGTCTCAGGTTTGTGTACCACTGACGGACTGTGGACAGCAGCCTGATTGCTGCAGAGCCGGCCGGCTGGCCGAGAACTTCAGCGTCTTGTAGCACGTCCCCGGCTTGGCCTGGGCTGCCAGGCACCACGGCTGCCCCCCCCTCCCCCAAGCATCTCCTTGAGCATCATGTCCAGACTCACGGACCCTCACACCCGAGTTTCTGACATCCCGCTGTTTCGGGTCTTTGAGGAGGTACAGGAATATATTCGACAGAGCTTGTGTCGACAGGAGACAAAGGACTTTCTACTTGTGGGGGGGCGGGGGAGTCCGGAACGTTCTTCTACAAAGAAGACACAGACGGCAAACCTGCAGAGCACCTTATTCCCCAGAAGTTGAAATAAATCCTGTAAGCGTCTCATCTTCTAGCGAAGTAGACTGGGGAGTAGGCGGCTTGTCTGGACTCTGGTCTTAGAAGGAAGACACAAATCAGCATCTCGCTTTGTCCAGGCTGAGAACATTGTATTTCGGTTCTGACTTGGACACATCGTGCCTTCGGCTTTGCCACTTCCTTACTCCAGAGCCAGGGCACCCAGAGGCCAGTGGTTCCCATGCCGGTCTGAGCTTCCTACTGGTGAAGACGCTTGGGAAAAGTCCTGGTTCCCAGATCCCTCCCCCTGGGGGTTCACATTTTGCGGATACCCCGTGTCAGACTTGGCTTTGGAAATCCTTCTTTTTCGAAAGCTCGGTGGGTGATTCTGAGGAGCAGGTGGGAGCCACAGACGGGGCGGCCGCCGTGCCTTGAAGTGCTCCCTTCTCTTTTCCTGGAGGCAGAAGCTTTCACGCCTTCCTACCTGCGGAAGGCTTCGTGGAGGGTTTCAGTGTCTGCATCTCTAAAAACATTGATTCCGCAGGGCTGCTGGGAGGCTTGGATAAGTTTATTCACGTGGGATGTTTGATACATTCCTGGCTTCTTGTAGATACATTTTTTTTTTAAACCTCCCAACACAATTAACATTGTTGCCAGCATTTGCCTCTTCATTTCAAGAGCAGAAATATACCTTCAAAACCGATCTTTTCTTTCTGTTATTGCAAGAACACTGAACGTGAGAACTACCTTCACGGTCAGCGGGTGTTGCTGGGACCCCAGCAGGTGGCCTCCCCTTTTGGGGCTCACGGTGTGCCCCCGTTCTGCCCTCACCGCGCCTGCCTCTCCCGCCATCCAGATGTCTTGGGTTTGGATAAGCTGGGCGTGGTGGCTGTGTTTCATTGTTTGCTGGGAGTGCGGTCCTACCTTTTTATGGAAAACCTGCTTGTCACCTGGTGTTTGCTCAGTCAGTTTGCTGTAGTATTGACTCTGGTTTTACAAGGCGCTGCCTTCCATCTTTGTTCTCAGACTTTGTTCTCACACCCCGGTTCCCCCGTCCCCTTCTGCTCCCTCTCCCTGGTGTAGCCCTACATCCTGGGTAAGACCTGGGAATGGGCCGCGGCTTGGTTTCCCCCTCCAGGCTCTGCTGGGAGGCGTCCGTGCTGCATGGGGCCCCGCGTGCTTGGTCCTCAGCCACCCCACGCCCTCCATTCGTCCGAGTTTTGTCTTCGTCCCCGGTAATGCTTCTCACCCCTTAGCACCAAGTGCCTTTCCTGAAGAAAGCCGCCTGTCATCTCAGAGTTCCTGAAAGTGATGGGGATGTGTTTGGACGTCACAGTTGAGCCTGGAAGAAGGCACATTTCTGCAGTATGCAGAAACCTTCCAGAGCTGATGAATTTCTTTTCCCCCTAATCTTGGGTGGCTGTCTTGCCCACCTCTAATGGCATCCTTGCCTGCTCGTGGCTTTCTCCCCACCTTGAGTCTTTCTAAAGCGTTCAACTTGGTTTTCACCGAGACAGTCACTCTCTTTTTTTATCTTAACTCATAATGTCATCCCTTTATGTAATTTAATAGAATTACATAATTACAGTAACAAGCACAGCTGGTACGGGGAGGTTTGGGAAAAACGCAAGGGACTGTTGGCAGGTACACAGCTCAACTGGTAAGAGCAGAGGCAGGCCGCCCACGAAATAGAGGGGTCCCTTCCAGCCTGGTGACCGTGCGCCGGGGTCTGTCGGTCTGTCTGCCTCTCCGCTTTACGGAGGTGACGGAGGGTGGCCGCCTGGTGGTCTCTGTGGCAATTAAGAGAGCATTTCTGGGATCAACTTAGCACATTCACTGTGATAAGTCAGGAAACAGGGAACAAAAGAAATGCAAGAATAAAATTGTTATAGCTCAATGGCATTAAGATAAGAGCGTCTTCTTTCTTTCCTGTAAACACTCTTGTGTGTTTAAGATCATGCTTGCCTATAAATGTTTGTGTCTTGTGCTTTCTCGTAACATTTTTTAGATAAACATTTCCCTGAGTGTTATTAAATACCTCGTCAACATTAATTTTAGTTATATGGTATTTTCATACAGTGGTTTTACCCTAAGTCTCTCTCTCACCTCCCTATAGGCAGAGAATCCAACTGATGCAATGGGAAAAATTTCAGAGTTTTTCCTTCCTCTGTAGGCAGAAACCCAGTTCTTCCCTCCTGTGTCTCTCCTGTGTGTCTCCTTCGTGACTCACAGGGAGCCCTTCATTTCTGACACTTGTGGTCACCGAATGTCGGGGTGTTTCACCACACTTAGCAGTTCTCTGTGCCTCCAGCTGGGGCTCCCGTAATTCAACTCAATTCTGATACTGTCTGCATGGGGGTAGCGTCACATGACCCCGCTTAAGGGCTCAGTCCCACAGGACTGTCCCCTCCACTAATTCAGATGTCAGTCCTAAGCCAGAGTTTCCAAGGACTCCCTCTCGGGTTTGGTTAATTTTCTAGAGCACCTCATGAAACGCAGAAACATTTTACTTACTTTTATGGGGTTGTTAAAAAAGGATAGGGTAAAGGAAGCAGTTGACTATCCAGATGGAAGAGATGTGTGTAGGGCAGGACGGTGAGAGCTTCGGTGGCCGTTCCGGGCATGCCAGTCTCCCAGCCCCTCCACGTTCACCAACCCACAAGCTCTCCTGATCTTGTGCTTTTGGGATTTTATGGAGGCTCCACCCCACAGGCAAGATCAACCATTAACTCTATTTTTACCCCTTCTGGGATGTGGGGCTGAAAATTCCAAGCTCCAGTTATGGTTCCATCTTTCCGGAGGCCAGCTCTCGTGCACGAGACCACCTAGAGTCACCCCATCAGAGCGAGATACTCCCTCACCCGGGAAAATCCTGGGTGCCTTGGGAGTCCTGTGTTGGGAACCAGGGTCAAAGATCAAATACTAGAACAAAAGATGCTCCTACTGCTCTTGTCACTTAGGAAATTACAAGAGTTTCAGGAGCTCTGTGCCGGGAGCTGGGGCCAGAGACCAAATTTATATTTTCTATGATCTCCTTCCAAAGTTTTATTATAAATAATGGTGTGATGAGCATCTTTCTATGTAGAATTTTGTATCTGGTATCAGATAGAAGTAGTGTCATGTGGAATTAGTAAACCAGAAGGTTTAAGGGCTTTTTAAAGATTTTTGATCTATTTTTGCCCAACTGGTTTCCATTAAGTTTATGTGAGTTTGTTTTTCGCAATAGTATCCAACAGTCCTGTGCTCCCTTATCTCTCCCACAATGAAGAGATGTTACAATTTCTAAAACCTTGCTAATTTGATAAACAATCATACTTTCTTGTTTTAGCTTACATTCCCTTGATTGGTAGTGAGACTGAATATTTTTCCTAATACGATTTATTTGCATTTGCAACTTGCTAAAATTTTAAGCTCTGATTGATCTGTTAAAAACAATTTATCTGTTGATTAATTGAATTGCTGATCTGCATACATTTTTTTAATGTAGTGAAGAAATTATCTTTGTCTTCCGTATTTATTACAGATATGCATTCCCAACGCATCGCTTACCTTTTAATGTTGATAATTTTTTGGAGGGGATGTATTGGCTTTACATTTTCCAAGAAGAGTGAATTTCACAAAGGGTTCTCTGCTTTGGGTTTTTTAAAAATATATATATATACATGTATTTTTTTTCTGGGTTTATTTAAAAAATTAAGTTCCATTTTTAGCACATAACTAAAAATACACCTGAGAATTATGCTGGGGAATTATACTTAGGCGTTGAAGTTCTCGCTTGATCTTTTCTACGTCAGCCCCACTGGCTGAGTGACGCTGCCTTCCCCCCTGACTCATGCCTCTCTTCTGCCACGCTCTCAGCTGTTACGCGGAGAACGGCGATGGTTCTGGGTGTCTGTTCTGTTCTGATGTTATGTCTATACTAGCATCAATGCCGTGTTGTATTAATTACATGATCATTTTAGTCTCCATCATTTATCTTCCGTTCATCTTTGTTTCCTTTTTTAAAGAAAGGATTTATTTGAGAAAGAAAGAGAGCGCTTGAACAAGGGAGGGGGAGAGAGAGAGGGAGAATCCTCAAGCAGCATCCACCCTCACCATCCCCCCGCCCCCAGCCGTCACCGTGTAGTGTCCGATGTGGGGCTCGAGCCCAGGACCCTGAGATCATCACCTGAGCTGAAATCGAGAGTCAAATGCTTAACCCACTGAGCCACCCAGGTGCCCCCACATGCTGGAATTCTTGATTTTGTCTGTCTTTCACAGACCAGTAACATTTCTGACGGGAAGGTAGGGGGATGGTAGATTTTCACAGATCTCGTTTTGTATTTTTCCTTTGCTTTTACATATATGTGCCTTGGCTAACTGCGACATTTCTGCGTTGGAATCTCTTCCCCACAAGTGGTGGCATTGTCTTCTGACATTTGGTACTAGGGTGCCTAAGTTGAGTCCATCTGTCCGGCCATCCATGGATCCCTGGATTGGAGCCATCTGTCCATCTGGGACCAGTTCTGTCATTTGCAGAGCCCGTTGCAAAATGACGATGCGAGGTCCCTCGTTCAACAATCGTGAGCAATTTCAGGGTGGTGACGGCAGAGCGTTAAGCCAAGTGCAAGGCCCTCGAAGTTCAGGGCTTCTTTATTTCCTGTTAATCCCTCATTGAACACGCACCATGTGTTGCACAGTTTAAGATACAGTCCACGGGGCGACATAGGTAGCTCAGTTATGGGCTTGTCAGTACGGGATGGAGGTGTGCACAGGGTACTGTGGGTGTGCAGAGGAGAGAGAACTCCACCAGCCCTGGTTTCCAGAGAAGACTGCTGGAGGAGAGAATACTTGTACTGATGTTCCAAGTGACGCTGGGGGGGATGGTTTGAGCTTAAAGTGGGGACATGTGACATGCTCTGATTCCAGTGTTTTCAAGAGATCACCCTGCCCCGTGGAAGTGATGTTGTAGGGGACTGGGTGAAGGCAGGAGTGGAAGCAATGGGAAGGTGATTGTGGTAGTCCAGGCAAGGGAGGATGGGAGTGGTGGCCTCCGTCTATTGGGAAGAGGGGAGGTGGTGACGCGTGTGATGTCCTGGGCAGGTGTTGCGGGAGCCCCCTGTCCGTCCGTGCGTGGGAGAAGGAGAGCAGTTAAGGGTGACTCGGTGGTTTTCATGTAATCAGTTAGAAGGAAGGACTGGTCGCTCACTGAGACAGGCAGGACGTGCGGGAGAACAGGTTTGGGGGGAGATGAAGCATCCAACTTCGGATACATTGGATTTGAGATGCTTATGAAACATCGGTGGAGATGCTGAGTAGACGGCTTGACGTGCAGTTCTGGGTCTGGGCTTGACCCCAGCTGGGGAAGAAGCTTTCTCAAGGAGATGGTTAGAGAAGATGAGTAAGATGCCGCCAATGAATTGGTTTTTCTCGTTCGTATTTTTTATTCAAGTACAGTTAACATACAGCGTTGTGTTAGTGTCGAGTGCACAATATGGTGACTGAACACTTCTGTACATTTCCCGGTACTCATCACGTTGAGGGTGTGCTTAATCCCCCTTTACTCTTCATCTGATTCATTCATTCCCCCCTGCCCCCTTCCTTCTGGCAACCACCAGCCCTTTGTGTTTAAAGGTCTGGTTTTTTGTTCGTCTCTTTCATTTTCTTAGTTTGTTCATTTTGTTTCTTAAACTCTACATTCCAGTGAAATCATACGGCATTCGTCTTTCTCTGACTGTCTTAGTTCACTTAGCATCACACCCCCTAGGCCCATCCACATTGTTGCAGGTGGCAAGATCTCATTCTTTTTTTATGCCTGAGTAATATTCCATTACATATGGAATATGTACACTTGGGTTGCTTCCGTATCTTGGCTGTTTGTAGATAATGTACAGTAAACCTAGGGAGGCATGTATCTTTTCGAGGTAATGTTTTTGTTTTCTTTGGGCAAATACCCAGCAGTGGAATTCCTGGATCATATTAATTTTTTGAGGAACCTCCGTGCTCTTTTCCACAGTGGCTGCCCCAGCTTGCATTCCCACCAGCAGTGCACAAGGGCTCCTTTTCCTCCACATCCTCCCCAACCCTTGTTATTTCTTGTGTTTTGGTTTTAGCCGTTCCGACTAAACTGTGCATAGTATTGATTCGACATAGAGAAGGAGGAAACAGATTTAGAAAATAACACTGACCAGTTTTATAGCTCTTTCCCCCTCATTTGTCAACCAAACAGGGATTCTGGAATATGGAGTTGTGTTTTGTGCTTTTGGGGAGAGCCCGTCCTGGAAGTATTTCTTCTAGTTCACATTCCTGTAGGAGATGATGAAGGTAATTTCTTGATGTTTACTTATGATGAAGAGACAATTGCTGCCACTTAAGTATTGAATTATTAATGATTCAGGAGGAAATGACTTCTTTCCGAAATACCGATCCTGAAGGTGTGTTAGACAGAGGCCAAGTAGTAAATTACCTCTTTCAGTGACAGGACTAACATGCTGAGGAACATCTAAAAGGAGGCAGTGATTACCTTCTCCGGGTTGGGTTCAGGTAGTCATGATTCTGGAAGTCCAAATCAGTTCGCTTTTGCCACTTGGCACATCACAGAAGCCATTATTACGGGATTAATCTCATACTGGGGGCGGGAGGAGTGGGGCTTTCTAGAATCAGTGGATTTGGAACCGAAACAGAACATTTTCAAGTTTCGAGGAAGAGCCGATGGTCCCAGGCCATTCTGATCTGACCTTATGAGACAGTTCTTCCAGGGTCTGGCTATTTGCTGCCAGGTACGGTAGTATACTGGTGTGTGTGTGTGTGTGTGTGTGTGTGTGCGCACAGTACATCCTCCTCCCGTTTCAAAACTCAGAGGAGTTTTTGCAGAGACAAATGGGACCAGGATGGGAGGGACTTGCCTTGTGTGTGGTCACCGGTATGAGGCTCAGTGAGGAGATGGGAACAGCAGAGAGGACCCTTTTAACCAGCCGGGAAGCTAGGTGAGTGTGAGTGTGGGTGTGACAAGGTATGTATTTTACCATCATCTCATACACTCACGTGTGAAGAAAAAGTTCTCCAAGGCCATTTGCTGTGCTCTGAAATGGATTAAAACCTGCCTTTATTTCCAGAGAGTGATTTAAATATTGGATAGCTCATTCATAATTGACTAAAAGAATGCAGGGGCTCTTTACAGATTTTGAAGGCATTCTCTCCAAAAGGCTGTTTTGTTTTGTCTTTTTGAAATAAACATGAATTAGCATAAGAAATAAGGAGGCCCTGAAAGGAATCAATAAAATTAACGGGAATTGGATTTCACCCTTTGAATGCATCACACGTCCCTATTAGGGGAGATACGGAGCAAAAGGGAATCAGTTCAAAGAGAAGCGGAGGCTCATGAAAGACTGACCTACTTCAAGAGGATGAATATTTAAAATCAGAAAAGCTGGAAAAATAATTCAGTTTACATGGATGGACCGAATCGCAAAAATAGCAGGGAAAGATGGGTTGAGTGAGGTAGGGCTGGCACCGTGCTGGGAGCCCGAGAGGTGGGGAGAAGGCCGACCTTGGACCCTGAGCCAGTTTGAGTTCTGGGGCTGCCGATTGTTTATTTCAAGTATATGTTTTCATTTCTACCCTTAAAGCTGTTACCCTTTGCATTGCAAATGAAGTTGGCTTGGCTCGACTTGAATGTTAAAATTAAGCCTGTTTAATTTTTTTTTTTTTTGGTGAAACAGTGAGGGAGGAATTTAGGAGTTCAGACCACGCTAGAGCCTCGTGTGGAGGGGCTGAGTATGGGGCGCGAGTGTCCCTGCAGACGTGACCCACAGCCCTCCTCGGCGAGGTGGGCAAAGGCTTCCCAGGAGGCCGCTCTTGCCCCACCCGAAACTCTCCTTACCTCCTGCTCCGGGGCCCTCTGAGCCTGGGGTTGTAACAGAGATCAGTGTTTCTGCCTTCTGAGGTGTGGTCCTTCCAGAGCTGTGTGACTTCAGAGGGGAAGCTCTCTGTGTGCACCCACTGATTTTCCTTTTGCAAATTAATGTGGGCGCTCCACGCACAGCATCCGTAGGGAACCTAAGTAAAGTTCTCTGTTTCCCTGGCAAATAACTGAATTTCCTCCTGCATAAAACGGAGAGGGGCACCTGGGGGGCTCAGTCAGTTGTGTGCCTGACTTTGGGTGTCAGCTCAGGTTATGATCTCAGGGTCCTGAGCTCAAGCCCTGCCTGGGGCTCCGTGCTCAGCGGGGAGTCTGCTTGGAATTCTTGTCTTCCCTCTGCTCCTGCCTCCGCGCCCCCCCCCAAACAAACACATCGAGAAGGGAGATAAAATGCCCATCTGGTTTGTTTGGAATTTTCCATTTCTTTATACTTAATTGGACTTTTTAGAAGGGTTTTTTTAAACAGCTTTGTTGAGGTATAATCAGCAGTCATTAAACCACACGGTTAAAGGGTATGCGTTGATACGTTTGGAAATACACACGCACCAGGGAAACCACCACTACCTTCAAGCTCACGTACCTATTTGTCACCCCCAAAAGTTTCCTTGTGCGCTGCTGCCATCATCCTTCCCTCCCCTCCCATCTGCCTTTCTCCAGACCACGGTGGTTCGCCTTCCGGGTGGTAGGGGGTTTGCCTCTTCGTCTGGATCCCCACGAAGAAGGGGGTCACAGAGGGCGCATTCTCCCCTGGCCGACTGCCTCCGCCTGGCGTGATTGTCCGAGCTCATCCATGCTGTGGCTGGTATCGCAGTTCAGTCCTTTTCCTCGCCGAGCGCTCTCCGTTACGAGTGGCCCACAGTGTGTCCGTCGGTTCTCCTGTTGATGGGCATTTGGGTCGATTCCAGATTTCGTCTGTTCCGAAGGAGACTGCTTGGAACGCTCAGGTAGGAGTCTTTGTGTGGATAAGGCTTTTGTTTTTCCGAGGGAAATAACCAGATGCAGACTGGCTCGATTATATCGTAGGTAAATACTTAGGAAAGTTTTTTTCAGGGACAACTGATCCGATTTCCGTTTAAATTCTCACCAGCGGGGTATGAAAGCTTCAACTGGAGCTGTTACAACGTGTGTGTGGTGGTGTCTCTTCCTAACTGTAACTGGCCTTTCCCTAATACCTAGGGTTGTTTTTGCGTTCAAATCGTTGCACATATTTTACTTTTCAGCTTTTGTTCTCGAGTTTTGAGAATTCCTTATGTATTCTCGATACAATCACCGTCTCAGATATGTGACTCACAAACAGTTTCTCCCAGTCTGTGGCTTGTGCCTTCGTTCTCTTAATGGTGAATTTCAAAGAAAGGCTCTAACTTTCAAAGACGTCTGTCCGGTTTATCAGTTTCTTCTTTTATGGATCGTGTTTTTGGTGTCTTATTGAACAAGTCTTCACTTAACCCATTGTCACAAAGAGTTTCTTCTATGTTTTATTTTTCATTTTTAAAAGATTATTTATTTATTTATTTGACACTGAGAAAGAGCGATCACAAGTAGGCAGAGAGGCAGGCAGAAAGAGGGGGAAGCAGGCTCCCTGCCAAGCAGAGAGCCCGATGCAGGGCTTGATCCCAGGACCCTGAGATCATGACCTGAGCCGAAGGCAGAGGCTTAACCCACTGAGTCACCCAGGTGCCCCTATTTTCTATGTTTTAAAGTTTAGTTTCACCATTAGATCTATGACCACGTTGAAATAAATCTTTGTATCCGGTGCAAGTTACGGATTGTGTGTGTTTGTGTGTGTTTTTTTTTTTTTTTTTTTTTTTTTTTGGTATATAGATATCTAGTTGTTCCAGCATCATTTTTTTGGAAAGACGGCCTTTCTCCCAGAAATTGCCTTGGTAGGTTTGTCAGAAATCAGTTGATCATGTACGTGGGGATCTATTTTTGGACTCCCCATTCTGCTTCTTGGCTGTGCATGTCTGTATTCACAACATCACCACGGTGCCTGATTATTGTGGCTTTGTAGTACGTCTTAAAATGGGTAGCGTGAGGCCTCTGACGTTGTGCTTCTTTTTTAAAAGTCCTTTTACCTGTTTTAGGTCCTTCATATTTCCATAGGAATTTTGGAACCAGTCTGGTTCTCTTTTTTTTTCTTTTTTGTTTCCTTTCGAGATTTACTTATCGATTTATTTATTTGTAGGAGAGAGCACGGTCTGGGTGTGCACAAGAGTGCATGAGTGGGGGAGGGGCAGAGAGCGAGGGAAACAGGCAGGCTCCCCACTAAGCAGGGAGCCCGACCACAGGAGGCTCCATCCCAGGACCCTGAGATCATGACCTGAGCCGAAATCACGAGTCTGATGCCTAACCATTGAACCTCCCAGGCACCCCTTCTGTTGGCCATCTTTTGCATTGATTGTTGAATTGTATTTAGCATCTAGGTATCCGTTGGCTGGTGGCAGCAGACCTTGTTTGTGGCCCTCTGTGAGTCCCAGCTGCTGTTTCCTCTCTTCCTTCTGGGTGGTTCTTTCCCCAGCACTGGGTCTTTCCCCACACTAATGCACCGATCGGTTTTCAGCTGATGCTGGAGGGGTCCCTCTGAGACCTCTGGGATTCTCTCCCGTGCAGCATTCCCCCTCCTGCGCTTTGCCCTGTGAATCCTTGCTGTCTCCGTCTCCACGGACCCTCATCTCTACCCTTCAGCTCAGGATGGCTGCTGGCCTTGGCCTGAATTCCCTTGTCCTGAGTGTTAGTTCTGAAACTCTCAAGGGAGTGGCTCACCCCATTGGGTTCCTCTCTTCTGGGGTCTCTTCCTCTCTTGTACTTTGTTGTCTGATGTCCAGCATCTTGAAAACTTTTTTTTTTTCATATGTTGAGTCTATTCTGGTGGATTCAGCTGGGACAGTAAATTTGGTTGCTGTTACTCTGTCTTGATTGAAAGTAGAAGTGAATTACTTGGGTTTTACACAGTGTGGTTTCTTCTATTTTTAAGATTTTATTTTTTTAAGTAATTTTTTTAAAGATTTTATTTATTTATTTGACAGACAGAGATCACAAGTAGGCAGAGAGGCAGGCGGGGGGTGGGGGAAGCAGGCTCCCTGCTGAGCAGAGAGCCCGATGGCCTCGATCCCAGGACCCTGAGATGATGACCTGAGCCGAAGGCAGAGGCTTTAACCCACTGAGCCACCCAGGCGCCCCTCAAGTAATTTTTATACCTGTCACGGGGTTTGAACTCACAGCCCCGAGATCAAGCGTTGTATGCTCTACTGACTGAGCCAGCCAGATGCCCCTGTGTAATGGTTTCTTAGTTTAGTCTGCTTTTTATATGGGATATTAACCCTGGCCAGGCTGTCTGCGACCTTCTGCATGGGGAGGGCAAATTCTTTCCACCTAGAGTCTCCCTTCCTTTGTGTTGAATTTATAACACCTTGTGGAAACTCATGTCGTTTTAATTTATTGTTTCTCTTTTCCATTTGACTATGGTCTCCTTGAGGATTATGGCCGGGTTTTATTTACATCCTGCCCTGCTAGGGAATGTTGGTTTATGTAATGATGAGTGAATTAAAGTGAATGAAATTTTCCATTTCCGTAACAATGCATGGGTTGCTGCTTTTCCTTCCCCCCCTTCAAAGAAGTAGATCACGAAAAGGCTATTCTCTTTTGGAAGGGCCATGCTTTGTTTAAAATCTAGCTTATTTGGAATTTTGAGTGTGTGTTCCTGTGCCTGCATGAGTGCAATAGTGACGGGTGCTTGGTGTTTTAATATTGAAAAGGTCTGGCTAATTGAAAGTCAGAGTGGCCCCAAAATAATTCATGGCAGATGTCCCTCCAGGAGATACAGGTCTGGGACCATAGGGTCCTGAGCTTTTTAATGAAAGTTTATTAAACAAATGCCATTATGTTTTATAGCTGGATAATCTGTGATGCTTAATTCATTTTTCTTACTTCACTTTTGTCGCTAAACGGGATAAAGGCAGACTTGCAAGCATGTATGATTCATAGGAAGCCCCCATGGGAATTTGGTGTTTTTGAGGGGCCTAGTGAGTTAGAATAAGGAGGAACACTAGTGAAAAAACTTAGTAGAAGGGGTATCTGTCTCTACGGAGCCACTATTCCAGAAAGAAAGTTTGTGTCTTGGAAATATTCTCATTAAAAATTTTTGATCTCCAATTACTTGCAAGTTACTAATTTGGGGACGCGGATTTACTCATTATTATTACCGTAGACTTTGCTCCGTTCTCTCTGATTTGCGCCTGTGGCTGTAGCAGAATGCAAAATGTAGAACAAATGCGGACCGGGTTTTTAATCTGTTTGAACAATTCGGAAACTTGCACTGCACTGTAATGGAATTCGCTGGGTTGTGCCAAAGGATTTTTTTTTTTTTTTTTCGATTCTGAAGTTTTTGTGCTATTTGCTTTTGCTTTATTTGAAAAAGGTTCTGGGACGTTGCCAAAGACAACTGGGAATTGCTTGAAACTATATTAGAAATACACACGATGTGGCTGAATGTGGAAGCAGAGCTGCATATGTTGGGAGTCGTTCCCAGAGCCGTTGTGGGGCTGGGGATGGCTTTCCTTTAAGTAGTTGTGATTGTATTTGTGAGAAGACAGTGCACAGTGTGAAGAGTGTGGGGTTGTGGGAGTTTTACCACTGGGACATGTGGATCGAAAGCTTCTAGAGTATTTTCCTTGACTGTTTTTTGATTTTCTGCTCAGTTTAGATTTATTTTCAGGAAAGGACACGCCCTCCCTTTATCCACTGCCCACACATCTGGTGTTTTGCTTGACTGTCTTCAGCCCTTGGGGTTACCTGGGTGTGCGAACGTGAGAGTGATTTTACGGAAGGGGAGGGGATTGAGGAGTAGGTAAGAGAAAACCACATAGGACAGAAGAAAACATGATAGAAGAAGAATTTTGGAGGAGGGCAAAGAAGTGAAAAAGGGAGGCACGGGTGTATGTGTTCATCAGAACTATTGGTGAGGGACGCTTAGGTGGCTCAGTGGGTTAAGTGTCTGCCTTCGGCTCAGGTCATGGTCTCAGGGTCCTGGAATTGAGCCCTGCATCGGGCTCCCCACTCAGCAAGGAGCCTGCTTCTCTCTCTCCCTCTATCTGCTGCTTCTCTTGATTGTGATCTCTCTCTCTCTCTGTGTCAAATAAGTAAATAAAATCTTAAAAAAAAAAAAGGTATTGGTGAAGTTAACCAGGTTTAGGAATGGATTGTCAGAGCCCTAAAATAATCCTTTTCTGGCTCTAGTCTTATCTAAGAATCTTGGTTTTCCCCACAGCACTGGATAGATGCCATCTTGGACTGCTCTTGAGAAGGACAGGAGACCCCACAAGGCCCAAATCCTCTAGAGTAAAAGCCACGTACGGGCAAATGTGTCACCATCTCCCAGTTTCCGCAATGCCTTGCACTTGTTGCTTATCAAGCTCATAGTAGCCTAATAATGTTTACCAATTAAATCAAGGTCCTTTCGTCCTGAAGTCGCACTATATTTCATGATTTTTTAAATAAGCAGAATAACCCAGTTGCTGAGATAAGCAGGAACGGGTGGCTTTGAAATGTCCCGGCAGCTTCCTGTTCGGCTTGAGAGGAAGGTATTGTTCATCCTACAGGGGAGGAGAAGAGGGCTTATGGAAAACTGGTAGCAGGGAAAGAAAAACCAGGGATAGGTGAAGCGGCCAGGAAGGGAGCAGGTGCTGGTGTAGGGTGTGGGTTTTGTGCCCCCGCAAAGCAACTGTATAGGTTTCACTATCACAGTTATGATCCTACCCCCCACCCCTTTTTTTCTGTCACAACACAGTGCACTGTGTAGCTGCTGGCCACTGACCCAGCAGAAGGTGGGAGGGCAACAGGCCATCGTTTGGTGGTTCCCCTGAACCTCAGAGGGGGTAGTGCATGTAGGGCCATCTGGAACCCTGGGGGCTTGGCGGAATGGCTGTGGATGTGGATCCTGGAATCCCCCAGCCGCGTGAATGGGAAACAAGACGGCGGGCCTGCGCTCCCGAAGTCATGGTATGGCCATGGACTTCAACTCTTGGGCTGTGCCTATTTTGATAAGGTGAGGTATATCACTCCCATCACAGAGGACAGTATTTAATCGAATGACTAAGTAGCTTAACGTTCTAGTATGATTATTGTTTTTCTTATTAAGGGTAAGCCACATAAGCTCAGGGGCTCTTGTCTGTTTAATTCTCATTGTATCTTCAATACCTGGGCAGTGCTTGGTGCAAGGTAGACACTCAGTAGATAGTAGTCAAATTTTGAGATGGTATAAATACAATGCCTGGGGTTCAGGCAAGGGAAGGAGGGGGAGTGGAGGACCAAATGCCCTTGTGCTTGACCTAGATTCAGTTGGTCATCTTTTCTTAGGCAACATAAGAGATTCTTCCACGCTCGCTGTGTCCCAGATGGGTAAGACCGATGGTTAAGGCCCAGCCCTGCTCTTGTGGAGCTCTTACTCAGGAAGGAGAGGTATTGCCCTAGGTATTGCCCTAGGGCTGCTCGGGGGGGGGGGTCTGCTGCAGATGCTGGGGGGATCCTGGTTGGATCTCCAGGGTCAGGGAGGCCTCTCAGAGGGGACCTCTGAGCTCAAAGTTGATACCCTCATAGGATGACAGAGAAAGAAAACGGAGGGGGGGTCCTTTACGTAGAGGTCATGTCAGAGCACAGTGTCAGCCTGGGGGACTTGGCCTCATCAGGGATCTGCACGTGAATAGGTGTGCCTGGAGCTCTGGAGAAGACCTGGGGAGGACCCAGGCATGGAACAGAAGTTAGTGGAAGCCAGACGCAGAAGAAGCTTGTGTGCCATGCTTTGGAATTTGGATTTCCGTCTGTGGGTAGTCATTGAAGATTTATTTTAATTTCATTTCCTAAAAAACTTTTAAAGTGAAAAATTTTGAACATGTGCAGAAGTAGGGAGGATAATATATATATGATGACCATAAACTCAGCCTCTAGATTCTACAACTCATGTTTTCCTGTATTTGGTCTCTCCATCTTTCTGTATCTTACCTGTCCATCTGTCTGTCTATCCATTCATCCATGGAATCCTCCGAAGCCTCAGTCACACACATCTGGCTGGTTGATGCTGGCTCTTGCTCAGGATCTTATGGGGACACCCAGGTGTGGCCTCACCACATGGCCTGGGATTCTGCACAACATGCTGTCTGGATTCTGAGGGTGAGTGTTGAGAGAGAGACAGACAAACAGAATGAGCGTGCTGGGTAGAATGACAGTTGGTTTTATGGTGCACCACCAAAGTCACGTCCCATTGTTTTCTGTATGTTTTGGTTATCAAGGCAGTCACCAGTTCAGGAGGAGAGAAAATAGTCTGCACTACTTGATGGGGAGTGGCAAGATTCTAGAAGAATCTGTGGATCTGGAAATAGGGCTGTTGGCCACTTTTGGAAAGTACAGTCTGTCCAGAGGCCAAAATGGTAGGATCTATAGTTGGATGTACGGAGTCCGAGATCACACGCAGGCCTCTAGGGGGAGGGGCAGGGGTCGCACGGCAAAGGCAGTGTGGGTGGAGGGGTGGGCTCTGCGAGGAAAGGGGAGAGGAGGAGGAAGGAGTTTGCGTTGAGGTCCCCTGCATCGGGACAGCTTCAGAAACTACAAACCCCACAAGTATAGCATTATTCCGGGAGCGGACAACCGAATGTTCAGGTTGTTTTCTGATAGCTTTGGGCCGAGTCGGGTGTCCTGGCCTCCCTGCCTGCTGGGAACACGGGGGCCCTCAGCGTCTGCTTCCTTCGGTGCAGTTGGAATGGCTGGTCGGGACCCAGGCCTTCATGAATCCCTCCAGCAGGTGTTGATGGAGCTCGTGGTCTGCTCTGACCTACAGAATTTACATATGAGTTGCAGCCTGGAGAGCTTTGTCTGCAGATGGGGAGATGGTGCCTGGGGCCACCCACGTACCACTGAACTTTGAGGATCCGGAGCTCCAAGCAGGAGCAATGTCAAAGTAGTCCCCGGGCTTTTCCTTGCCTCTGGGACCCCCACGGGGTACACAGTGTTGCTGGTGTTCCTGTTGGAGCTCAGAAGGTTCTGCCCGAGAGGAGAGGCCAAGCCACTCGTCCTCACACTTCATGGGACATCTGTCCGCACTGGGCTCTCTTGTCCCTAAGTCCAACTCATCGACCACAAGATGGCACCCCCGCCCTCCACTGCTGGGGCAGAAGGCTGAGCCAGTGGCCAGATGACCCCGACCAGCATTGGTGTCTGCAGGCACCCAGTGACCCAGAGAGCTGCTTCTCTGGGAACGCTCCCCGCCACCCCCGCCTTGCAACCCCCCGTGTCTGGACTCTGATTTAGTGCCATACTGCCTGGGAGGTTCTGACACTATTGACTCTGAGAACCCTGACTGGAAATCCGATTCCCTGTAGCTGGTACACAAACGACTATGATTCAAGGTAGAGAGCCCTGAAATGCAGAAAGAGTTCTTCTGCCTGGGGAGAAGAGGGCAAGTTTATCTGAGGAGAGGGCATCCCAGCTGTACGGAGAGAGCAGGATCTACAGAGATGATGGAGATGATGGAAAAAACATTCCTGTGAGCGTCCCAGCTGGAAAAAAATAGCAGGGAATGGGACAGAAGTGTGTTTTGTTTTCCATGATTTTTATCAGCTGTCCCCTTCTTGGAGCCTGCATACAGTTCGTGCGGAGCTGTTTACCTTTATTTATGTCTTAAAATTCTTACCGAAATTAGTTCATTATTTCCTCTTGCCTCGATGCAGACTTTCGCTTTTATCATGGAAACCCACGCAGGGCCCTTCAGATGAATCTACACCGTAGGTGATGTGAACAGAATCAGCAAATCGGGAACATTTTGACTGAGTCAAAACTTTTGAAATGTTTTGGAGACAGTTTTAGCATTTCAAAATCAATACTAGGGTTTTATATGAAATGTATATTTATTTCTATTAAGATTAAGAAAAATAACCAGGAAGGTAAAACTTGCTTGTCTGAACATTTAGGTGATCTGGAATGTGTGTTTTCCATTTTATTATTATTATTATTTATTAGAGAGAGAGAGAGAGAGAGCATGAGTAGGGGGGAGGGGGAGAGAAAATCCTAAGTAGGCTCCCCACTCAGCATGGAGCCCAGCTTGGGGCTCAGTCTCATCCCTGAGATCTTGACCTGAGCGGAAATTAAGAGTCGGACGCTCAACCATCGGAGCCACCCAGATGCCCTGTGGCCCCCATTTGTAATTCAGAGACCGCGTCATACATTTTGTTTTTATTAACATTCACCCTTTCCTGTACATTCGAGTTACCACCCACATTCCTTTTTCTTGTAGGAGAGTTTTGCCGCATAATGACGAATTCTGGGTTTATTGGTTTTTTTGCTCAGCGGGTTGAAGATAACCCTTCCACTGTCTCTTGGCCTCCATGGTTTCTGATGAAGAATACACCCTCATTTGTGTTATTCTCACTGATGTAATGTCCCCTTTCTCTGGCTGTTTTCAAGATCTGAACCTTGTATTTCTGTAGTTTGCCAGGATGTAATTTTTTAAAAATAGTTATTCTGCTTGGGTTTTGTTGAGTTTTGTGAGTCTGTGCTTGTTTTTTACTAAAGCTAGAAATCATAAACCTATTAAAATGCCTCAATTAGGGGCGCCTGGGTGGCTCAGTGGGTTAAGCCGCTGCCTTCGGCTCAGGTCATGATCTTGGGGTCCTGGGTTCGATTCCCACGTCAGGCTCTCTGCTCGGCGGGGAGCCTGCTTCCCTCTCTCTCTCTCTCTCTGCCTGCCTCTCTGCCTACTTGTAATCTCTCTCTGTCAAATAAATAAATAAAATCTTTAAAAAAAAAGCCTCAATTATTCTCCTGTCCATTCGCTGTTTGCTCTCTTTCCTGGGACTCCAAGTGTAAGCTGCACAGATTGATGTCATACAGTCTCTAAGGCTCTGTTATTTTCCTTCAGTCTTTTTTCCCCTCTGTTCTTCAGTCTGGATGGTTTCTATTGGTCTTCCTTGAGTCTCAGAGACTCTTCCGCTATCTCCAGATCTGTTAATCCCATTCCCATTATTGTACTTTTTACTTGTAATTCTCATTTGGTTCCTTTTTTATAACGTCTAATTTCAGGGCTGAGATTTCTGCATCTGTGCATTCATTGTTTATATATTTTAATTAAAGTTCTTGAACATATGTATAATAGCTGCTCTAGAGTCTTTGTGTGCTAATTTTTATTTTTATTATTTTTATTTTTTAAAGATTACTTATTTATTTATTTGACACAGAGAGGGAGAGAGAGAGAGAGATCACAAGTAGTCAGAGAGGCAGACAGAGAGGGAAAAGCAGGCTCCCTGCTGAGCAGTGAGCCTGATGTGGGGCTCCATCCCAGGACTCTGGGACTATGACCCAAGCCAAAGGCAGAGGCTTAACCCACTGAGCCACCCAGGCACCCCTAATTTTTAAATACCATTTAATTTTTTTTAGAGAAAGTGAGAGAGTGTGCAAGCACAAGGGAGGGAGAGAGGAAGAGGGAGAAAAAGAATCTCAAGCAGACTCCATGCCTGATGCCAGGGGTGGGGGAGAAGAAGAGGGGATCGATCTCAGGACACTGAAATCATGACCTGAGCTGAAATCAAGAGTTGGAAGCTTAATAGACTGAGCCCCCTAGGAGCCCCCTTTATGCACTAATTGGAATTTCTGGATCATCTCGAATTGCTTAAAACATTTTTTTTCCCTCTCAAAAATGGTTTCTATTTTTTTCTTTTCATGTCTAGAGATTTTTGGATCAGTCCCCAGATGTTACTAAATTATATTATAGAGACTCTGGATCCTGCAAAGGTCCTTTCGATAGGATTCTTAATTCTAAAGACCCTTGACTTGGCTGGACTTAAACTCCGAGCTCAGTGCCTTGCACTAGGGGCCTCAGGACATCTTCATTTATTTATTTCAGTTTCCAGATACTCTTTCTTCAACAACACCATGCTCCCACCGCCATCATAGTCCATCCTGTCTGTGTGGTGCAGGCTGGCTGGTAGGCAGCCCGTGATCTGGTGGATTTCATATACGGATTTTCATGGGTTCATTCCATCTGCAGCTGCCTCCCTCCCAGGATTCCACCTCTAAATTTCTGACTGTTCTTCTAGCCACCAAGTTCTCCTCTGATGACTGAAGCCACTTAAGTCTGTGGCCTTTTGCCAGATGCATGCAAATTGGAGAGGACCTTCAGGTAAAAGGCTGCTGCAGTCACAAATTTTACCTTCTCCTGCTGTTTTACAGAGCTCGACTCCTATCCAGTTCTGGCCTGCTTTTGGTTCCTCTCCCATACTTTTAAATACATTTTTAGAAAAATTACACTTTGTCTGGCTTTGGTCTTTATTACCCGCCGAAGGCTTAGTTTGTACAAGCTGTTCTGACATTACTGAAAGCCAGGTCAACATTTTTTCTTTTTTTACAGTTAGGCTGAGGTATAATTTATATCAACTGTGCTTATTTAAATTATACAACTTCAGGGCACCTGGGTGGCTCAGTTGGTTAAGCCTCCGGCTCTCGGTTTTGGTTCCGGTCATGACCATGATCTCAAGGTCATGAATGTGAGCCCCGTGTCGGGCTTTGCGTGCTGGACATGGAACCTGCTTGGAATTTTTCTCTCTCCCTCTGCCCCTCTCCCTGTTTGTGCACGTGTGTTCTAAATAAGTAAGTTGAGCAAATAAATGAATGAATACATAAATACAATCTTAAAAAAATATACGACCTCATAAATTCTAATATATGTTTATGCCCTCGATACCGTCACTACAATCAAGATAACGGTGAGCTCTTGAGTTTTGTTCGGAAGTCCTATGAAATGAGTAGTAGGAAAACCGGGCGCTCCCACACTTTATGTCTTACACGTTGCTTTCAAAATGCCATACCTCAGTCGGCTCTTCTCATATTCCCGTGTTACGGGCTGAATGTCTGTCTCCTCACCCTCCCTCCCCTCCACCATTCATAGGTTGAGATCTGAACCAGCCGTGTGATCCTACTAGGAGGAGGGGCCTTTGGGAGGTGACCAGGTGTTGAGGGTGGAACCTGGTGAGTGGGATTAGCACCGGGATGAGAAGAGGCGGGAGGGCTTGCTTCTCCTCTCTGCTCTGTCACGTCCGGAAACAAGATGGCCGTCTGCAAACCCGGAAGTGGGCCCTCGCCAGGACTGGATCTGTTGGCCCCTGGGCTTGGACTTCCCAGCTTCCAGGGCCCTGAGAAGTAAATGTTTGTTGTTTGAGGCACCCAGTCTGTGGTAATTTGTTCCTGAAGAAAGACGCCTAGTGAAGGTACCGTGGTTCTTCATGTCATCCTTCTGCTGATAAGACACCGAGGTGATGTGTGAAGTGGCTTGCCCTTTCCATGATACCTGCCGTGCTTCCTTACATCGCCACATACCTGTGATTCTCAGACACGTCCACGGTGGTTCTGCCTTCAGGGGTGCGGTTTTATTCTGCGCGGGGAGAGAGAGCTGCTCAGAACAGGGTGAGTGTGTGGCGGAGAATTTGGAGACCCTGCAAGCCAGCGGAACATTTGGACCAGATGTGGGGTGTGGTGGGGACCACTGCAGTGTTTGCGCAGGGGGGTTCTGGGACAAGAGGGGCAGTTGGGCTCAGGGAGAAACTGAGGCAAGGAGTCTGGTTTGGGAAGTGTGTGCGGTACGGCAGGGTAATAGGATGACCCTCGTTCCAGGAGTGGAAACGAGAACAGGTCTCAGAGCCCTTTCGGAGGAAGAACTGCAGGGAAATAGGAGAAAAGCAGAGGCAGGATCCACGGTAGCCTGCCCGTGCCGCTCACTGAGTGAGTGCCCAGCGAATGTTCCTGGAACTAACGTGAGTGACGGTGCTGGGGGGGACAGGGTGAAGCTTGCCTGCAGACCACTCCATTAACACTTCCCTAACTTGTGTGTGCGTCAGCGTCACCTGGAGGGCAACTTCTGGGCCAGTAGGCCTGGCGTGGGCCCCCTGATTTGCATCGCTAACAAATCCCATCCGCGCTGCTGGCCTGTGGCCACACTCTGAGAACCAACTGCTCAAAGTCAAGGGAACCTTCGTGAGTTCTGCTGTCTGCCCTTTCCACTTCGGGGGCTGACTGTAGAGGAATGTTCTCTCTCACTTCCGTCTGCTGGGATTGACAGTCAGAGAGGTGTCTTTGGGATCATTAATCACGATTTAACATTTGCAAGAAATCCACTTTATTACTTCCCTTAAACTCTGGAGCCCCGTTTCTGGAACCTCTCGGGTCACATCTCGAGAGCATGTTCTGCCACAAATTCTTCATGAGCAAACGGGAGGGTTCCAGATATTACAGGAGATGCTGTGTCCTGGGAAGGGCAGCGACAGACCGCTGGGGGTGCCCGTGCCATGATGTTCGGCTTATTGGCTCATTTGCAGGATCGTGACTTCATGTATCATCAGGTAGGGGTCCTGGGCGTCCCTCCAATTACCCAGGGGTCTTCCTGAGTATCTGCTTGGATTGCAAATTTTTTTTTAAAGATTTTATTTATTTGACAGACAGAGATCATAAGCAGGCAGAAAGGCAGGCAGAGAGAGAGAGGGAGAGAGAGAGAGAGAGGAGCAGAGAGCCCGATGTGGGGCTCGATCCCAGGACCCTGAGATCATGACCTGAGCCGAAGGCAGAGGCTTTAACCCACTGAGCCACCCAGGTGCCCCAAATTTCTGTTCTTTAATCCACCTGGCATAGTACTCGGACAGCTGTCGAAGTAACCCAGATTTGCTGGATGATGTATGCCTTCTCCGAGTGTGGGGGCCATGGCTGAATCTCACAGTCTCCCCCGTTCTGTCCCTCAGGCCGATGTAGAAAGCTTAAAGTCAGACCCAACCTGTCTTCCGGTTGCTGTCTTCACGGACATCCTTGACCTCGGGTAAATCCTTCCCGTCTTCAGCTCTGCCATCTAGGAGGCTTACCCTCTTTGGCCAGACCCAACAGGCCCTCTCTGGTGAGATTTGCCAGCTCCCAGGTTCAAGATGGAAAACAGCTGGTTCCCTCAAGAGGGCTATGCACTCAGTTCCCCTCTTGGTTTTACAGCGCGGTGGGGGTTATTAAAGGCCCGTTTTGCATTATCCTGCGTGAAGTCCCGTGTGCAAATGCTGGGTTAGTTGGCATTACCTGGAATTCGAAGTTCGCTCTCCCAGCGGCACTAAAAGTTGTGTGGGAAACCATGGGAAGGGCTTTAGGGCAGCGCGTGTGAGTTCTGACTCTGGAATCAGCCAGACAAACTGTGGGATCTGGGGTCATCATCGACCGGTCTGCACTCAGCTCCTGCAACTACAAGACCGGGGTGAGCACGGTAGTCCGTCACGGGCGCTGTGTCGCCTGGAGACGCGGCACAGAATGCGGATGCTCGATCTGCAGTGAACTCAGTTCTTAGAGTTGTTACTTTCATGGACCTGCGAGATAATTCAGGATTCCCACTTGCTCTCTTCGTCGACAGAGCTGTCGACTTTGTTAGAAATGCTAACAATGGTGCTGTTTATGATCTTTATGAGTTACTCTCTGTAAGTTCTCCACAAATGGTAATCCACATAAAGATACCGTATGTAGCCTGTTTTGGAACAAAGAGAATTCTGCTGGTTTTTTGGGGGCGGTGTCTGTGAGTCCTGGACTTCTATTTCCTGGTGAATTTCCTGCTCCCTGGCTCTTGTCCGACAGAAGGGAACACGTAGTTACCTGTTTGGGTTAGAATTGAGGACCCAGATGGGGCCACGTTTCTAGTGTGTCGGGGGTGTGGCTTGTGAACACCTCGTGCTTGGGGATGGGTCCGTTTTTGCTTCCTGTCACCCACGCTGTGGTCCTGCCGTCCTAACATCTTGCTCTTCTCCCGTGGGTATCCCACGGCCTTCATACTTTCCGTGGCGAGTGTAAGAGCTTGCCTTTTGGGTTTGGGCTCAGCAGATGGGAGGGACTTGTACGGTTTGATCCTCACCCCCATGAGTCAATCGGAGTTGACTTCCCATTTTCCGGTGCCCTTTGGGTGCTGGTGAACCTCAAGGGCATGATGGGAAGGAGAGGGTCTAAGCCTCATCTCATCAAAACTCCAAGCCCGGTTCCCTAAACAAAGGGTCTTGCAGACATTATTTCCCTGGCCAGTACCAAAATGAAAGTGGGATTTGGGCCTCTACAAGCAAGCTCAGCTACCTGATCGCGGACGTCAAGGCAGACACTATAGTGGGAAAATAAATATTTCCCCTAAGGCAAGAAGGGTTGAGTCGGCTGCCATCCGCGGCTCCTTCCCTTGGGACAGAGCCCGTGTTTCTCTTATTTTCTCTTTTCCTCCCCAAAGGTAAACATACAGGCAGAGAGCTGCCCTCCCCTCGGCTCCCCAGCTTCTCCTCTGGATTTTGTGTTTAAAAGCAAAGCTCAGATCTCTGACAGGTGGGTCCAGCCCCAGGGTAAGAAGATGTCTGCAAAGTGCAGAGGAGAGGACTGCCACACGCCTCAGTCGCTGCCTTAAAACGATCCATTCAGCAAGAAGATCTGGGACAGATGTGGGGACATGTTCGAGGGACAGGTAGAGATTGCCCCCGCATTATGCTGACTGTGGTCTGCTTTCTGCATTTGCATCACCGTTGCTAGCTTTGCTGGGGAGGTATATTTTGAAAGAAGCCACAGAAAGTGGCTTGTTTCCTAATGTTATTTGTTGAAATTGTTTCCTAATGTTATTTACCACCCCCTGCCTTGTCCCATTTTCCATTGTGGGATTCTTTGTTCTTGAGGGTCTAGTTGGGGCTTAAGAGCCGAGAGAGGCAGACCTCGTACGTTGCCGCTGTCCCGGGGGCAGTGCTGCCTGGCGAGAGCCGTGTCACTTCGAACGGTGAAATACCCGCAGCTCAGCTTTGGGCACGTCGCTGGATCACGGGACACACGTGTCTCTCACAAGAAATGGGCCCGAGGGGGAGAGAGGAGGCAGCAGAGGTTTGGTTTGGTTTGGTTCTTATTCCTGTAGCGGCAGCTCAATGTAAATGTACTTGACACCTGGGCCGTGAAGTGTGTGTGTTTTGATTCATGACCCACAGCTCTCGAGTGAGGTTTTGATACAAGAAAGTGAGGAAAACCGAACAAAAAGTCATCTGCTCCTTGGAAGGCAGCCTTCCTCATGGTCCTTCACTTGAAAGTTGTTTCTGCCCACGGAGCCTGCGGGCTAACGTGCGGGATGTGCACATGTCCAGGGGTTTGAGAACTGGGCCCCGGTCTCAGGCCCTGGAGAGGATGGGCAGCTGGAGGGAGGGAGGGAGGGAGGAAGGGATGGTGGAAGGGAGGAGAGGGTCGGCCTGGCCTCAGCTGTCCCTCAACCAGAGCATCTCTGAACTGAATGTATTGGGCAAGTCCCACAGGGCTGTTTGGACAAAGACCGTAGATGAAATAAGATTAAAAACCACGTCCTCTGAGGAATTCCAAGGGCCCCGAGGCTGGGTAGTTAGGAACAGCTGGTCATTAAGAAAAAACAGCTGTACAGGGTGAGCTTGAAGTTGAATTTCAAATGTAAAGCTACAAGAGCACAGAGTCGAAGGGAAAGACAGCCCCGTTGAGGGGTAAGATCCCACCCTTGTGTCTCTTGAAAAGAACAACAATTTGTTTTCAGTATTTCTAAATATGGGGTGAAATGTATAGACCTTCACTATGCAATTCTGGTCAGTTTGGACAAACTGCTTATGTTTGCGGAACCCACACTCCACCGATACGCAGACCAATTCTGTCACCTCAGAAAGGGCTCTGTACCCCTCCCCAGTCAGTTCTCCATCCACCAGAAACAAGCCCTCTCCTGACATTTTCCACCATAGATTAGTTTTGCCTATTCTAAAACATCATAGCAACGAAATCATGAAGTTCACACTCCTCTGTTTTTGGATTTTTTTCTCCCTCCTTCACTCAGCATAATCTTTCTGCCTTTATCTTTGTCCGAGGTCCAAAGACATTTTCTTAAAGTAGCAAATAGTAGATATTTGAGGCCGTTCGGTCATAAGGTCTCTGGCAATATGCAAATGATGGTCACTGCTCTGTAAATAAAGTAAAACTTTATTTACAGGAAACAGGTGGCCATTCTGCCAGTATAATTTGCTGACCCTCGATCTATGTTAGCTTATTTTTTATTATGTATGAGAAGTATTCTGTGTATGAATGGATAACAGTTTATTCGAACTTCTGTTAATGGACACCTAGACTGTTTCCAATTTTGGGCTAGTATGAATAAAACTACTATGAATGTTTTTGTGTGAAGACTTTTGTGAGCCTGAATTTTGATTTCTCTTGTATAAAAACCTAGGCAAATAATAACTGTGTCATAGGGTAGGTGTATGTTCAACTCTTAAAGAAAGCACCAAGGAGTTCTACAGAGTCATTGTACCAACATATACTTCTTTTTTTTTTTTTTTTTAAGATTTTATTTATTTGACAGAGAGAGAGATCACAAGTAGGCAGAGAGGAAGGCAGAGGGAGGGGGGGGAAGCAGGCTCCTTGCTGAGACCCTGAGACCATGACCTGAGCCGAAGGCAGAGGCTTAAACCAATGAGCCACTCAGGCGTCCCCAACATATACTTTTGTTGACAACATATGAGGGTTCCAGGTGCTCCTCAGCCTTGCCAACACTTGGTGTTGTCGGTCTTTTTCATTTTAGTTGTTATTGTGAAAATGGAATTGTTCCTCATCGTGCTGTGAATACTTGATTAACACAATTCCATCCCAGGAGTTGTCTTTATTTCTGAGGTGGCTGGAAAGGAGATGCCTCTTCCTGTGATCAACCTTCCAAGCATTAATAGCTTCTCTTTACATGGGATCTGGGTAAGTGGCATGTGTCTATTCAGAGTCTTTGACAGGATGTATTTTGGTCTTTAATAATCATTTCCTGTAATGGTCCCCATGAACCAGATTTTACATGGATACTCCTTTGTCATCTTTGGTGGAGCCAAGCTGGGAGAAGGGTGTCAGCAACGACACCATTTCTGTTTTTGCAAATGCCATGATCTTTCCTCCTTTAGAGGCTGGTCCCCATCTATGGAAACTATGGAAAAATCCAGTTGATTCCTTCCCACCATATGGTTGATTTTCCCTGGGGGGAAGGGGAAGGATTGAGAAAACAGACCCATATGCTGCTGGTTTTCTGTTTGCATTTGGATACAGAGTTTGATTTGTGTCAGAAAATGGCAGTATTTTTACTTCATTGATTTCCTTTTTGCTTCTTTTATAAAAGGAAAGAATAAACGCTGGGAAATTAGCTACAGAAATAGCAAGTAAATAATAAAATATTGTGTTGTTGGCCCACGTGCAATAGAAAAAAGGAATAATGTTTTACTTTCTTTTGGTGTGTATTGACAAAAAACATACTGCTTTCTTGTTATCAATGTGGTGTTTTAGAGGCATAAAGAATTCTTGCATCCCCTTTCTTATTCAGTAATAAAAATAACCCTGTGAAGTCGTTGTATCAGCTATGAAGCCTACTTTATAAATGAGAACTCAGGGTCACAGAAATGTAATAACATTCCCAAGGTCACTTAGCATGGACTGTGGTCCTAGTTGAATAGGCACTTGAAATTGCCAGTGACTTGGTTTGTCATAAGATACTTCAGTGAATATTTTTTCCCTACCTTGGAAAAAGAAATATGGCATGTTAAGGAAAAAAACAAAAAACTTTTGGGTCCTCAAGTTCAAGTAATGGTATTTCCAGGAAGGTTCAACATTAAAATTAGAGGAAGGAGACGGGAAAGGTGGATTTGGGGGAAGAGAACTTTTTTTAGAGATTCAGCCATGAATTGAGGCAGAGCTTGTGCCTGGCATTAATGCTGACTTGGGGGACATAAGGTGGTGAGGGTGACAGCTGGGTGCAGAGGAGAAGTTTTTGGTTAACTTTGCATCCCTGGCTAGGTCATTCAGTCCCTCTGTACCTCTGTTTTCTCGTTGGTAAAACTGGGTTCTTGGATACGATCTTCTTTCTCCCCTCCAGCTCTGAACTTGACTCATTACCTAAAGTAAGTCTCCTTCATTTTAGTTACTCTGTTGAATCAAGGAGTGATGGTTTGGTAGAGTTATGAGCAAAACACGAGCACCGGTCAGTGTCCAGTGCTATCTCAGATTTGGAGGGTCCTATTGGAACAAGGTCCTTAAATAATTAAAGGGAACAAGGTATGGGTAAGAGCTATCTGTTCCTTGTGTCTGGAGATAAATAATTGTCTTTGGCCACAGCTGCTGACTGCTAAGCCCACCCTTAGGTCCCAAGGATGTAAGTTGATGTAGAGAGGTGTTTGCCCAGCCCCGGCCTGGGTGGAGGGACTAAATGGGGAGAGAAAAGTAGCTAATATGCATTGGGCTCAGAGTCTGTGATGGAACTTTACATACATTACCTTATAATATATCCTTTTAACAACCCTATGGAGCGGATATTACGATTAATGCCATTTTACAAATGAGCACCTCCTAAAACCTTTAAGTGATGCACCGAAGGTGACAGAGGTGGGATTTGAACCTTGACTGTCTAATCTGGAGCCTCTGGTCTTAACCACCATTTCATGAGTAGCCACATGATAATAATATAAATAAGCCTAAATAAGCCAACTTTTTTTATTTTTTAAAATTAACATATAGTGTATTATTTGCCCCCAAGGGTACAGGTCTGTGAATTATCTGTCTTACACATTTCACAGCACTCACCATAGCCCATACCCTCCCCAATGTCCATAACCCTCCCACCCTCTCCCTACCCCCTACCCCCCAGCAACCCTCAGTTTGTTTCCTGAGATTAAGAGTCTCTTATGGTTTGTCTCCCTCCTGATCCCATCTTGTTTCATTTTTTCCCTTCCTATGCCCCATGGCCCCCCTCCCTGCCTCTCACATTCCTCATAACAGGGAGATTATATCATAATTGTCTTTCTCTGATTGAGTTATTTTGCTTAGCATGATACCTTCTAGTTCCATCCACGTCGTTGCAAATGGCAAGATTTTGTTTCTTTTGATGGATGCATAGTATTCCATTGTGTATATATACCACATCCTCTTTATCCATTCATCTGTTGATCTAGGTTCTTTCCATAGTTTGGCTATTATGGACATTGCTGCTCTAAACATTCGGGTGCCTGTGCCCCTTCAGATCACTACATTTGTATCTTTGGGGTAAATACCCAGTAGTGTGATTGCTGGGTCATAGGGTAGCTCTATTTTCAACTTTTTGAGGAACCTCCATGCTGTTTTCCAGAGGGGCTGCACCAGCTTGCATTCCCACCAACAGTGTAATAGTGTTCCCTTTTCTCCACATCCTTGCCAGCATCTCTCGTTTCCTGACTTGTTAATTTTAGCCATTCTGACAGTGTGAAGTGGTATCTCACTGTGATTTTGATTTGTATTTCCCTGATGCCGAGTGATGTGGAGCACTTTTCATGTGTCTGTTGGCCATTTGGATGTCTTCTTTGCAGAAATGTCTGTTCATGTGTTCTGCTCATTTCCTCATTGGATTATTTGTTCTTAGGGTGTTGAGTTTGGTAAGTTCTTAATAGATTTCAGATACTAGCCCTTTATCTGATATGTCATTTGTGAATATCTTCTCCCATTCTGTCAGCTGTCTTTTGGTTTTGTTGACTGTTTCCTTTGCTGTGCAAAAGCTTTTGATCTTGATGAAGTCCCAATAGTGCATTTTTCTCTTGCTTCCCTTGCCTTTGGCGATGGTTCTAGGAAGAAGTTGCTGCGGCTGAGGTCGAAGAGATTGCTGCCTGTGTTCGCCTCAAGGATTTTGGTGGATTCTATCTCACATTGAGGTCTTTCATCCATTTTGAGTCTATTTTTGTATGTGGTGTAAGGAAATGGTCCAGTTTCATTCTTCTGCATGTGGCTGTCCAATTTTCCCAACACCAAAAGAGACTGTCTTTTTTCTATTGGACATTCTTTTCTGCTTTGTTGAAGATTAGTTGGACACAAGAGTTGACAGTCTATTTCTGGGCTCTCTATTCTGTTCCATTGATCTGTGTGTCTGTTTCCCTGCCAGTTCCATACTGTCTTGATGATGACAGCTTTGTAACAGAGCTTGAAGTCTGGAATTGTGATGCCATCAACGGCTTTCTTTTTCAACATTCTTCTGGCTATTTGGGGTCTTTTCTGGTTCCATATAAATTTTAGGATTATTTGTTCCATTTCTTTGAAAATTGTTGATGGTATTTTGATGGGGATTGCATTAAATGTGTAGATTTAGACATTTTCACAGTATTTGTTCTTCCAGTCCATGAGCATGGAATGTTTTTCCATTTCTTTGTGTCTTCCTCAATTTCTTTCATGAGTACTATAGTTTTCGGAGTACTGATTCTTTGCCTCTTTGGTTGGGTTTATTCCTAGATATCTTACGGTTTTGGGTGCAATTGTAAATGGGGGTCAACTCCTTAATTTCTCTTTTTTCTGTCTTGCCATTGGTGTATAGAAATGCAACTGATTTCTGTGCATTGATTTTATATCCTGACACTTCACTGAATTCCTCTATGAGTTCTAGCAGTTTTGGAGTGGATTCTTTTGGGTTTTCCACATAAAGTATCATATCTGCAAAGAGTGAGACTTTGACTTCTTCTTTGGAGACTTGGATGCCTTTTATTTCTTTTTGTCGTCTGATTGCTGATGCTAGGACTTCTAGTACTATGTTGAATAGTTGCCATGCTCCTGACCTTAGGGGAATAGCTCTCAGTTTTTCCCCTTTGAGAATGGTATTTGCTGTGGGTTTTTCATAGATACCTTTGATGGTATTGAGGTATGTACACTCTATCCCTAAACTGAAGAATTTGGATCAAGAAAGGATGCTGTACTTTGTCAAATGCTTTTTTAGCATCTATTGAAAGTATCATATGGTTCTTGTTCTTTCTTTTATTAATGTATTGTATCACATTGATTGATTTGTGGATGTTGAACCAACCTTGCAGCCCAGGAATAAATCCCACTTGGTCATGGTGAATGATTCTTTTAATGTACTGTTGGATCTATTGGCTAGTATTTTGGTGAGAATTTTTGCCTATGTGTTCTTCAAGGATATTGGTCTGTAATTCTTCTCAATGGGGTCTTTGTCTGGTTTTGGGATTAAGGTAATGCTGGCCTCATAAAATGAGTTTGGAAGTTTTCCTTCCATTTCTATTTTTTGGAACAGTTTCAGGAGAACAGGTATTAATTTGTCTTTAAATGTTTGGTAGAATTCCCCTGGGAAGCTGTCTGGTCCTGGGCTCTTGTTTGTTGGGAGATATTTGATGAATGCTTCAATCTCCTTACTTTATGGGTCTGTTCAGGTTTTCTATTTCTTCCTGGTTCAGTTTTGGTAGTTATATGTCTCTCGCATCTATTTCTTCCAGATTGTTAAATTTGCTGGTGTATAGTTGCTCATAACATGTTCTTGTAATTCTTTGTCTTTCTTTGGTGTTGGTTGTGATTTCTCCTCTTTCATTCATGATTTTATTAATTTGTGTCCTTTCTATTTTCTTTTTGAGAAGTCTGGCCAGGGGTTTATCAATCTTACCAATTCAAAGAATCAGCTCCCAGTTTCGTTGCTTTGTTCTATTGTTCTTTGGAAATCTATTTCATTGATTTCTGATCTTTATTATTTATCGTCTCCTGCTGGGTTTAGGCTTCCTTTGCTGTTCTTTCTCCACCTCCTTTGGGTGTAGGATTAGGTTGTTTACTTGAGACCTTTCTTGTTTCTTGAGAAAGCTTGTACTGCTATATATTTTCCTTTCAGAACCACCTTTGTTGTGTCCCAAAGATTTTGAACAGTTTTGTTTTCATTTTCATTTGTTTCCATGAATTTTTAAAATTCTTTTATTTCCTGGTTGACCCATTCATTCTTTATTAGCATGCTCTTTAGCCTCCATGTATTTGAGTTCTTTCCAAATTTCCTCTTGTGATTGAGTTCTAGCTTCAGAGCATTGTGGGCTGAAAATATGCAGGGAATGATCCCAATCTTTTGGTACAGGCTGAGACCTGATTTGTGACCCAGGATGTGATCTATTCTGGAGAATGTTCCATGTGCAGTAGAGAAGAACGTGAATTCTTGCTTTGGGATGGAATGTTCTGAATATATCTGTGATATCCATCTGGTCCAGTGTGTCATTTAAGGCCTTTATTTCCTTGTTGATCTTTTGCTTAGATTATCTGTCCATTTCAGTGAGGAGGGCGTTAAAGTCCCCTACTAGTATTGTATTATTGCTGATGTGTTTCTTTGATTTTGTTATTAATTGGTTTGTATCATTGGCTGCTCCTATGTTAGGGGCATAGATATTTAAAATTGTTAGATCTTCTTGTTGGACAGACCCTTTAAGTATGATATAGTGTCCTTCCTCATCTCTTATGATAGTCTTTAGCTTAAAATCTAATTGATTTGATATAAGGATCGCCAGTCCAGCTTTCTTTTGATGTCCATTAGCATGGTAAATTATTTCCTACCCCCTCACCTTAAATCTGGAGGTGTCTTTGGGTCTAAAATGAGTTTCTTGTAGTCAGCATATCAATGGGTCTTGTTTTTTTTTTTTTTAATCCATTCTTATACCCACCTTGTGTCTTTTGATTGGGGCATTTAGCCCATGTACATTCAGGGTAACTATTGAAAGATAGGAATTCAGTGCCATTGTATTGCCTGTAAGGTGATGGTTACTGTATATTGTCTCTGTTACTTTCTGGCCTGTTACTTTAAGGCTCTCTCTTTGCTTTGAGGACCCCTTTCAATATTTCCTGTAAGGCTGGTTTGGTGTTTGCAAATTCTTTTAGTTTTTGTTTGTCTTGGAGCTTTTTATCTCTCCTATTATCAATGACCGCCTAGCAGGATATAGTATTCTTGGCTGTATATTTTTCTTGTTTAGTGCTCTGAATATATTGTGCCAATCTTTTCTGGCCTGCCAGATCTCTGTGAATAGGTCTGTTGCCCATCTAATGTTTCTACTGTTGTATGTTACAGACCTCTTGTCCCGAGCTGCTTTCAGGATTTTCTCTTTGTCACTGAGATTTGTAAGTTTTACTATTAGATGATTTGGTGTGGACCTCTTTTTATTGATTTTGAGGGGGTCCTCTGTGCCTCCTGGATTTTGATGCAAATTAGGGAAATTCTCTGCTTTAATTTGGTTCAATATACCTTCTTCCCTTCTCCCTGTTTCTTCTTCTGGGATCCCAATTATTCTAATATTGTTTTATCTACAGTGTCACTTACCTCTTGAATTCTCCCCTCATGGCCCAGTAGATGTTTGTTTTTCTTCTCAGCTTCTTTATTCTCCATCATTTGGTCTTCTATATCACTGATTTTCTCTTCTGCCTCATTTATCCTGGCAGTAGGAGCCTCCATTTTTTATTGTGCCCGATTAATAGCTTTTTAAAATTTTGACTTGGTTAGATTTTAGTTCTTTTATTTCCCCAGAAAGGGATTTTATTTCTCTAGAAGGGGATTCTCTAATATCTTCCATGTTATTTTTAAGTCCAACTAGCACCTTGATAAGCATCATTCTGAATTCTAGTTCTGACATATTACCAATGTCTGTATTGATTAGGTCCCTAGCCTTCGGTACTGCCTCTTGTTCTTTTTATTGTAGTGAGTTTTTCTGCCTTGTCATTTTATCCAGGTAAGAGTAGTTGAATGAGAGAATAAAATGCTAATAGGGTAGAAACCACTCCAGAAAAATATACACTAACCAAATCAGAAGAGACCCAAAACTGGGGGTAGAAGAAGTGGGGGAAAAAAATAGGAAAAAAATATGTTTGACTGGCGAATAGAACAAAGTCACACACCTGATTTTGTGTGTATTTTGGTCAGTTAGAAGAAACTACTTTTCAAAATTTTAAAGAAGGAAAAACATATATATACAAAAATAAGGGTAAACGTGTTGGAGGGATGCAATATGACTGTAAAGAGGAAAATTTAAAAAGATTTTAACAAAGGAATTGATAAAATAAGTTGGTTGAAAAAGAAAAAAAGAGAATGTCATCACGCTGGAGACTAGAACAAACAAAACAGTAGATTTAGGGTATATTTTGATTTGTTAGAAGAAACTGTATCCTAACATTTAAAAGAAAGAAAACCTTATATGTATACAAAAATAAGGCTAAATACAATGAAGTGATAGAATATGACTATAACAATGAAAATTAAAGAAGATTTTTTAAAAGGTACTGTTAAAATAGTTTAAAAGGTTAAAATAAGAAAGAGGAAAAATTAAAAAATATAAGAAAAAATTAAAATTAAAGATTAAATATTAAAGAATCAAATGAATTAAAAAGAATGAAAGAAAAAATAAAAAGGCTGAAGAATCATGGGGAGAAAAGCCATGAATTTTATGTGCCCTATTCCCCTATTTCTGAAGCTTTGCAGTTCTTAGTGATCAGTGAACTTGGGCTTGGCTGGATGCTCTCACTGATCTTCTCAGGGAGGGGCCTGACTTTGTAGGAGGCGGAATTGCACTGCCCGTGCTAGGGGCCGGGCTAAGTCTGCTGCTCGGGTTCGCGCTGGAGCTTTTGTTCCCTGAGCGCTTTCCGTAGAGCTGGGGAGGAGAATAAAAATGGCGGCCGCGCAGGTTCTCTCAGTAGAACCCGGGAGCTCAGCGGCTCCTCAGCCGCCGGGAGAAAAGCCGTCGGTCCCTCCCGGCTCCGGGTCTCCGCGGGCTCCGAGCTCCCCGGCCTGTGACCGCGTCTCCGGCTCTGGCGGCCCGTCCGGAGTCCGCACACCCGCAGCTTCCCGCGCCCCCGCCCGCTCCCCGGAGGAGGACGGTGAGTGTCCCCGCGTCCGCCGGGTGTGGGGTCCCTGCGCGGAGAGCCGCGGCCCGACCGCGCCTCGGTCCCGGGGGAAGGGGACCCCGAGCTGCGAGCCCCTCCTCGGCCGTCCCTGCCGCCGCGTCCCCGCTCCGGTCCCCGCGCCCCGCGGCCCTCAGACCCGGTCCTTCCGGGACCCCCGGGACCGAGACCGTCTGTCCCCGCGAGGGCCCCGCCCCGCCCCTGCAGTGACGCCCCCGCGGAGCGACGTCTACGCGGTCGGACTCTGGGCTCCGCGCCGCCGCCGGCCGGGAGCCGCCCCTCCCCCGCGGCCCGTCCTCCCGCCCGTGGCTGGTCCCGCCTCCCGGCGCGGGGTCGCTTTTCTGCCCCGGAACCGCGGCTCCTGTTCTGTCCGGGCTCCGGGTGGGCTGGTCGGGCTCGGGTCGGCCGGGTGACGGCGCGGCTGGTCCCCGCGACCCGATGTGGTCTCCGTCTCCTCCTCCGCCGTCCTGCTCCTCCTCGAGAAGCCAGCGTTTCTTGACCCTTGCTCTTGGGCAGGCGTGGGGCAGAGCTGTGTCCGGGGGCTGGGGAGCTGCTGGTGGGCAGGGTCGGTGGGCAGGCTGGGTCAGACCTAGGGCGGGGGACGCCCCGTGTGTTCTTCGAGTCCGTGTCTGTGTTTCGGGCACGCGTCCATCACGGAGCCCAGCGGTGGCCAGAGCTGTGTTCCTCTCCCCTTGATTCTCCGCTGCCTCTTCTGCGACTCTCACCCGCCAGGCCGGCATTCCCGCTACCTTCAGTCCACCCAGGGCCGGGACCAGACGACTGGGGAGGGCCCCCGTGCCCCGGGAGTGCTGAAGTCGTCACACTGGCCAGTTCTGAGCTGTTCACCTGCTCTGCTTTGCTGTGGTCCAGTCTCTTGCCTCCAGTCCTCCTTCTGTCTCCCGAACGACTCCTGGCATGTCCACAGGTGGCCCTGTGTGGCGGGCCCCTTGCTCTCAGGAAATGCAAGTGACCAGTGTCTTCCTTCAAAGGCGTTGGCTACATCAAAAACTAATGATGTACTGTATGGTGACTAATATGACCCAGTAAAAAATAAGTTTAAGGATTATCTTAAACCTTCTTCTGAAAAATAAAGTCCGTGAACAGCTGAAAAATAAAACAAAACAAGACAAAGGCATTGGCCACTCTCATTGTCACTCGGTCCCTTTCATAAATCAAAGTCCTGTGCTGTCACTGAGACCATCAGTTCCATTTTCCTAACCCATGATTTGTTCTGGAGAATGGAATCGTTGCCTCGGGGGGCATGTATATATTTAAGAAATTGCCAAAGGGTCCGCTGGGCTTTTAGGGAGATATTTGAGGAACAGTTCGTCTAGCGTAGCCGTGGACTGGGATGGGGCTTTGTACCTGGCTTACCTGGGGGGCAGAAAAGATGGAAGCCAGCAGAGCTGAGGGTGTCATCTTCGCAGAGCTGTTCCTGCAAGGTCGGCCCTCGGCCGGCATCTGAGAACTGGGATTTTGAGAGAGTTTCCATCCTTTCCTGATAACAGTGGCTCACTATGCCCAAACTCTGTGCAGATCATTTGTGTGCGCTGAACCCCTGCTTTCCTTCTGGGAGCCTGGAGTTTAGATGCATGATAAGCCTGTGTGACAACCCCCAGTGATAACCGTGGGCACGGAGTCAATAATGAGCTTTATTGGTAGAAGTACTCTGTACGTGTTGTCACAGCTCTCGCTGGGGTGCTGAGTCCTGTGTGACGTTACTGGGAGGGGACTCTGGAAGTGTCTGGTGTCTTCTAGCGCCTGTTCCATGTGCCTTTTCCCTTTGCCGATTTTTGCTTGGTCTTCTTTCCCTATAATAAATCATAGCATGTGTATGACTATATACTGAGTCCTGTGAGTCCCTCACTGAGTCACTGACTTGGAGGTGGTCTTGGGGACCCTCAGCACACCTGTGTTTGAACCCTGGTTGTGTTAATTTATAGGGTGCGGCCTTGAGACTGTTGGTGAAGTTGTAAATGTATTCCTCGCCTGTGAAACAGGACGAAAGCACCAGTTCAGATGGATAGGGTCCGAGGTCGGGGAGAAATATGCGTATGGAAGCCTTCAAGGATTAGACTTTTCTGCCGTCCCACTCAAATGTAGGAACTAAGCAATGTGAGTGACCAGTCGGTAGACCTTGGTGCAGGAATGGAAAGGCCTTCCGTTTCCTGTTTTCATTTCCTTCATCTGCTGAGGTTATGTTCCTTTTTCTTTGCTGATCTGGAATGTACCTATTAAACCTGGCCCTATACCAGAGAGACTGAGAGGTCACCCAAAGACTCTGAGCTCCCAGAATTTCCTCTGGGGTGTCTGGGCTAGTGGTAGACGATGGATGCCAACACAGAACACTTAAGAAGGAAGAACCTCACCGTTCCCCGTACTGAAGCTTATGTAACTCAGAAGGTGGGCACCTCGAAAGAGGCCACTTTCATCCTGGTGTCTGCAGGTGGGGTGGCTGAAAATTTCAGGAGAAGGAATTTTTATGTCTGCATTTTTCTGGAAGGTTTCTATGTTTTCTACCAGAGAAACGTGTGTGTGTGTGTGTGTGGTGTGTGCTTGTGCGCGCGTGTGCTCTGCCCTCTGCCTTCCTAAAAAAAGAAATCTGGGTCAAAACGAAGTGTGTAGTTCCCTTCGTTTCCGCGCTGGCTGCAGGGGTTCTTGAACTTGAGTGGGCTTCAGCATCACCTGACCTGTTAAAACACAGATGGCAGGCGCCACTCCGGAGGTTTTGATTCGTAGGTCTGGGTGGGACCCGAGAATTTGCATGTCTCAATGGTTCCCTGTTGCTGCTCCTGCTGCTGGTCCCCCTCACACAGCCTGCAGCTTCTGGGTGACATAGCGGCTCTGGCTGGGGGACGTCTCTCTTTCTGTCAAGAGTGACTCATTTAAGCTCCTCACAATGCTACTTCCACCCTCATTAATGGTCTAAGTGTGTAAGCTTAATTTACAAGGCAAGAAGCCCTGAATTTTGTCTTTGAATGATTTCACAAATGGTCCATCTGAATTTTTTCCATAGAATGGCATTTCAAGTCTTGTTTGCTCTCTTGTTGGGTGTGTGTTCAGAATACCACTCTTCCTACTGTGGTAACTTTTGTAACCCACTGGTATGTGTAAGTGGTTTGAGCAGCTCCTTCCTTGTGGACTAGGACTCACAATCATCCATCCTTCCTCCACCTACGTACCCACCTAGCCAGCCACCCAGCCAGCCACCCATTCATCAGCCCACCTACCTACTTCCCCTTCCCTCCCTCCCTCCCTCCCTCCCATCCATCTGCCTACCCGTCCAGTCACTGTCCACTCACTCATCCACCACCCACCCCATCCACCCACCCCATCCATCCACCCATCTGTCCACCCAGCCAGCCGGCCGGCCAGCCAGCCATTTACCTAACATAATGTGTTGGAAGGCTGTAGAGTTCTCAAGAAAAATAAGACAGTGTTCTTGCTCTCAAGAGGTTTATGGTACTGTAATAGAAACTCCTCTTTCTTGTCTTCCCTGGAGCAATTGTGCATTTCTTTCTTCCTAGTGAGTTGTGATAATAGTTGAATCTGTTAGATTAATGCTATCCTTTCCTTACAAGAGTTCATTTCCTCAGAAAACGTTGTGAGAAATCTGCTGATTTCTTGAAGTAAAGACACAAATGTTTTTAACCCAATGCCTTATTGGAAAGGCAGCTCAAGGAGGCCCTTCATAGCCTCTTGGTGGTAATGACAGAAGGGTTTTCTTTGAATTAGGATGCTGCTTTTTAGAAGCCTCTGCCATGTTCTCAGGTTATCTTCAAAGACCCATGTCGGTTTCAGCAAGGCTCACCAGTGCCTCTGCCAAAAATGGATGTGGAAGGGGTTTTTGTAAATAATTCTAGAACATCTGGAAATAATTCTAGAACATCTTCCGGGGGACTTTTCTTCTTTCTTTCTTTTTCTTTCTTTCTAGTTTCAGAGGTAGAATTCAGTGATTCATCAGTTGCATATAATACCCAGGCTCATTCCATCCCGTGCCCTCCTAAATGCCCGTCACCCAGTTGCCCCATCCCCCATCCACCTCCCCTCCAGCAACCCCCAGTTTGTTTCTTGGATTTAAAAGTCTCTCATGGTTTGTCTCCCTCTCTCTGATTTCACCTCATTTTATTTTTCCCTCCCTTCCCCTATGTTCATCTGCTTTGTTTCTTCAATTCCACATAGGAGTGGAATCATATGGTATCTGTCTCTCTCTGACTTATTGCACTTAGCGTAACACCCTGTAGTTCCAATACAGATGCATTGTAAACGGCAAGATTTCATTTCTTTCTGAAAGCTGTATACTGTTCCCTTGTATTTATTTACCACATCTTTATCCATTCATCTGTCAGTGGACATCTGGGCTCTTTCCTATTTTGGCCATTGTGGCCATTGCTGCTATAAACTTTGGGGTGCAGGTGACCCTTCGAGTCACTGTGTTTCTGTCCCTTGGATAAATACCCAGTACTGCGATTGCTGGGTCATAGGGTAGCTCTATTTTCAACTTTTTGAGGAACCTCCATGCTGTTTTCCAGAGTGCCTGCACCAGCTTGCATTCCCACCAACAGTGTAGGAGGTTCCCCTTTCTCCTCATCCTTGCCGGCACTTGTTGTTTCTTGAGGTATTAATATAGCCATTCTGACTGGTGTGAGGTGGTATCCCATTATGGTTTTAATGTGTATTTCCCTGATGCCGAGTGATGTGAAGCATTTTTTCTTGTGTCTGTTGGCCATTTGTGTGTCTTCTTTGCAGAAATGTCTGTTCATGTCTTCTGCTCTGACTGAGTACTACTCTGGTTTTCACTGCTGGGTGAGGTGCTTCAGGCGAGTGCCTGTCCATGGGCACGGATGGCTTTATGTTTCCTAGAGGCCTTTTCTGAAGCATTTAAAGTGGTATCTTCGTTCCATGCCTTCCTCCATCCTACAAAAGCATCAAAAATTTGCATTATAAAATTTTGCATTAAAATGTCCAAATGATGGGTGCCTGGGTAGCTCAGTGGGTTAAGCGACTGCCTTCGGCTCGGGTCATGATCCCAGGGTCCTGGGATGGAGCCCTGCATCGGGGCTATAAAAAAATATAAAAATATAAAATATATAGATATAGATATAAAAATATCCAAATGATTTCCACCTCTTCTTATCCTCATCCCCTCTTTATCTAAACAAATTGCGCTCTCCGCACGGTCGTAGTCATTATGGAGATTCAGTTTTTTGACTTTTCCCACTTTGCGTTATTTGGTAAATGTTCGTTCTTCCTCCTGCGTGGCCATAATGACTTCATAATAGTCATGGTTTAATATACTTTTATTGCTTTTCCATTTTCCTTTGCTGAATATTAGGTCACTTCTATTTTTTTAAAAATATAACTAAATGCTTCTACATCTAGTATCTATATACAAAAAGCAAAAAAAAAATTTTCAAGCACACTCTTTTCTCTTTGAATTACTTACAGACATTTTGATGATTAGGTTATTGTTTTTATTGTTATAGTTTTAATTACTCTTGATACTGTGAGTGAGACTTTATTCCCAAAGAACTGAACCAATTATCTCCCTGCTGAAATTGAATTTAATAATTTTTTTTTGTTTTTTCGATCTTAATTTTAAAGCATATACCCACTGTTTGAACTTATAGTTCTTTAATTGCCAATGTCATTAAACCTGCTTTCAGTTACTGCTTTACTCAGGAGTTCTGTTCACTCCCATGTTCATATTTGTGATGGAGACTGATGATGTGTGTTTCCTTTGTATGGGGCACTTACGTAAATATCTGTGTGTGTGTAAATAATACTTATGTCTGGATTTTCCAGTGCTAGGTTTTCTTTCCAACTAGGCCTTCTTGGCCTCATAAAAGTTGATTATTTTTATAAAAATACATAAAATGGTAAGCTCTGCCTGTTTGGAACTCAGATATTTATTGAATGGACAAATATTTATCTTTTACTTGAAGTCTCTTCTATTACAGTAAGTTTAAGAAGCACTTGGGAGGGGTGCCTGGGTGGCTCAGTGTGTTAAAGGCTCTGCTTTCGACTAGGGTCGTGATCTCAGGGCCTTGGGATCGAGCCCTGCATCAGGCTCTCTGATCTGCGAGAAGCCTGCTTCCTCCGCTCTCCCTGCCTGCGTCTCTTGCCTACTTGTGATCTCTGTCTGTCAAATAAGATCTTTAAAAAAAAAAGAACCACTTGGGAGAAGAATGTTGTTACTTCTTCTGTGTTTTTTATTCCATATGCTATATTTTCCATTTCCATGACTTATAAACAAGTCTTGATTTTTATATAGGCAAACTCTACCCCCAATGCAGAGATCGAACTCAGCCCCAAAATCAAGACTTGTGCACTCCACCAGCTGACCTTGCCAAGCACCCCAAGTGTCATTTTCTAAATTCTAGTTTTTCTGGAGGTTTTGATTTGTTATGCTGGGCCATTTTTGCCACCAAATTCAGATTGGGTATGAATCTCAGTTAATTTTTCTCCATTTTGTTATTTCGTTTCTGTCATAACATATGCTATTACATTTATTTCCTGTTCCCACTGTTGTAATTCTTAAAAGTTTGGATCATCTTTGGGGTTCCTTTTGTGCCTCTGTGATCTTTGAGCCATTATTACTGTTCATGATATGCTTGTTTTGAACACGTTCTAATATTTAATGGAGAAAACCCTTTTTTTCTTAATTCATCCCTTTCCTCCAAAATATAACATGTTTCCCTTCTTTCCTTTTTCTGTTTTTAATTGCATTTTGCATATAACAGCATAAATAAGGAAATAAAAGCTTCATAGAACAAGAGGTAGTTTAAAGAGCAGCTCTCCCCTCTGTAGTTCAGGAACATATAATTAGGGAAGTGTTAGTTATGCTTTTTTTTTAGAAATTGATCACACAGAATTGTAGTAATCTATTTGCTATATACATATATTTTTAGAAAATAATTACGTTGTACACCTAAAATGTCAGTCATAGCTCACTAATAAAAAAAACTTGTCATGTAGACAGTATTACAGCAATAATAAAGAAAATAAAGTGAAAAAAATCACCTGCGGTCACCTGTAATGTTTTTTTGAAGCTTGCACCTAATTCGGTTTAAAAGTATCTGAAGTTTTGTATGGCTTTAAAGCTAGCCAAACTTTAGTTTTATAGTTTCATATTTTAAATGTATCCATGTAACTTCATATCACAAAGATTTCTCTGTATTTTTTAAATAGTTCTTGTTTTACGTGACTCCATAAATTCTCTTGCATTGAGTCGGGGTTTAGTAATTGATCTCACCAATTCCTTTGTTAAGTATTCAGGCTGTTTCTATTACAGATAATGTAGGAACAAACTTTGTAGTACATATGGGTTTTTCTCACTGAGAGTGATTTTTTGGGCTGTTTTACTGCAGTGAGGTCATGAGGCCAGAGAGTAGAGACATCTACAAATTGCCAAGTTGCTTTCCCAGCTTGAGAATGTGTGCGAATTATATGATGTAAACAAATGATGAATTTTACTACAGGTTTGCTTGCTTGCTTTCTTTTTAAAAGATTTTGTTTATTTATTTGACAGAGAGTTCACAAGTAGGCAGAGAGGCAGACAGAGAGAGAGGGGGAAGCAGGCTCCCTGCTGAGCAGAGAGCCTGATGTGGGGCTCCATCCCAGGACCCTAAGATCATGACCTGAGCCAAAGGCAGAGGCTTTAACCCACTGAGCCACCCAGGCGCCCCACAGCTTTGCTTTCTTGTGTATGTGTATGTGTATAGTTACTTTGTATCCCTCAAATTAGCGGTATGTATATTTCATGAGTACAAGGGGCTACATAATTTCAACTTACGTTTCTTTGAGACTGAACATTCCTCCATTTTGTTTATATGATGCTTCTTGTAGGAGTTGGGTCCCTTGTCCAGTTTTTCTAAACCAGAGAGCTTTCTTGGGTGCCCCTCAGGGCCTATGTGAGACACAGTTCCAAGCAGCCCCGAGTATCCCTGCCCCCTCAGAGGAGGGACACGGATAATTCGGCAAGCAGGAGGAAGACCACCCTGGGGAAGTGAACAGCTTCGTGACAGCACATGGCAGGGCAACTCACCAGACTCAGATTTCCCACCTTCCCCACTGCGTGATCCCTTCCTGAGTGCAGGAGCGATGAACAGACCAAGGGACCCTGTAAGGACTGTGTCACTGTGTCACCTTGGCCGTGGACAGTGGGAGAAGCAGTGGCACCAAAAGCTCTTACGAGTGTAGTGGTTCGAGTTCATCTTTCCATAACCAAGTCGAATTCTCCCCCTTTGTGTTTTTACTCTTTGAGGCACATACTCATTCCCCCAGGACCTTCCCAAGGATTCTCTGGTGGTGGCACGAAGCGCACAATAGACAGCCATGATTCTAATTAGTATTGTTATTGTATTTGCAGGATTTTCTCACGTGATTTCATTTCTCACGTGAGGTCTAGGGAGAGGTTCTGTTGTCAGGGCAACCGAAGTGGTAGATTTCCAGGACAGCCTTGATGAAGACCTCTCCTTGGGCCGGGTCCTCGCTTCCTGTGGCCAGAGGAGGCCTATGATCTCTGGTCTCTCCCACTTGGCCTCATGGTTTGTTCCCTCTGCTCAAGGGTCTCCGCTTCTCCTCAAGACTATCAGCCAGCGTTTTCTCTGGAATCTGCTAGCCTAATATGATGCCTTTCTGTCCTCCCAGAAAAGAGAGCCCTTCTCTGAATTTTGCCCTTGATCATCAGGTTTTAGGAAGCAACGTATATTTAGCTTTTGATCCAGTTTTAATTCCTTTTTTTTAACTTGTAATTTTAAATCATGCCCCTTTGTTGTCATACTTTATTTTTTGGGTTTGATTTTTGACATGATATATTATTCAGCTGCCACTGATCTTCTGTTCTTATGGAATCAGAATAATTTTAGTTGCCTTCACCTTCTGGAGCAAATTGGAGGGTGGATACCCTACTTAATCCGCTAATCTGCACTGAGGACTGGAGGGATTTCATCTGCGCAAGTGCATAGTGGGAATGGTGGGAACTGGTGGGGGTGGGGGATAGGAAGCACGTCACAGCAGGTGGCTCTCGGAGGAGGAGCTTTCCAAGGTAAAAGATGACATGCCACCATGAGGAAGTGTCACCAGGGCCTGGACATTAGGGGGAGAGTGGTGAGAAATGAGCTGACAATCTCTCAACAGTTCTTGGGGGCCTTACGTTCCCCCCCGGATGAGTGTGAACTTGGTCTTGAAATCACCACAAGCTGTTGGAGCTAAGCTGTCAGTATTTTTCTGAAACGGCAGAGCAGAAGAAGTTCATGCGAGGTTTTCTGGCCATTGCTTTAGCCTTGGTATTTGTCAGAAACACATATCTGGAGCCATGGATATGTGTTCAGGTATGAGATGGACACACGGCCATAATTTTGACTTAAACGTGATATTCCAAGAATAACAACACATAACCTGCTCCCACCGGAAGATCGATCAGGGGAGAAGTACCTTCCCCTCTGTGGATTGCTCCAACCAGGGAGCTCAGCCAGAATGACCCACACGGACAAATTCCGCCAAAGAAACATTAATGACTGGCCTTCACACTGTGCTTGTTTCAATGTAATAGATGCTTATAAATCATATAAAATGTTTGCATTTCCTTTCTTATGGAAGCAGTTTCAGTATTTTCATGGTATGAAATGGACTTCAGAAATGGAATCTTTGTTAAGAACTTTATACTCACAGGAAACAAATAATTGATTTATGATTACTTGACTTGCTACTTTTGTCCAGTAATTGATTAGGTCGGGGGTTGGCAACCTCCTCCTGCAAAGGGCTGGAGAATAAATCGTTTCAGCTCTGCAGGCCATATGGTCTCTGTCAGAGCTACACAACCCTGCCTCTGTGGTGTGAAAGCAGCCACAGGCACTGCGTAAACAAATGAGTAGAGCAGTGTGCCAATAAAACTTTATTAGTGGCCAGTGATATTTGAATTTTATATAATTTCCATGTATCACAAAATATTCTTCTTCTTTGGGTATTTTTTCCACCCTTGAAAGAAGCCAAAATATTCTGAGATTATTGGCTATATAAAAACAGGCCAGGGGCAAGGTTTGAGCCCTGGTTTTACCCCAACCCCCAACTCCCAGCTTGGGTCATTCTTTAGGATTGTGTGGATAGCTGTGATTTACACAACACAATCAGTGTGCTTGGTTCTGTGCTGTATACTTTCTCATGCATCAGCTCACATAATTCTCATGAAAACTCTGAATTCTGTCGATTTATTTAGAGGTGGGGAGATGGAGGCATCCTGAGTGCCAAGGATGAAAGGGGAGCTAGCATGCACTAGGGGCGGCATTTTGAACTGAGCTCTGCCCAAGTGTAGGTTGGAACTGTAAAATCCCTTTCTTGAGGAATTTACGGGGTTGTGGGGAAGAGAGTGGGCAGCTAAACAATTTTGGAATTGTAACACGGGGTCATAATAATTCCGTCAATGAGCAAATTCCTAGCTCCGATGCACTTATGAAGCCTCAGATGACTTTAGTTCTTGGTTCTTTATCACGCTTAACACGGTAGGGAGCAGAAATTGTCTGGGCATGAACCTCGCTCCAAACTTGGAAGTTCGTTGACCTTCAAGTTACTTATCCACTGTCTGCCTCAGTGTCCTCATTTGTAAATGCAAGTAAAAATAGTGGCTTACACTGGGGAGTTGCCCAAAGGATTATGTGAGCTGGGGTAAGCTCAGTGGCTGGCACGTTAAATGGAAGCTGTTGTTACTATTTTGAACTTTGAGTCAAGTTAAAGCCCCCACAGCTATGTTTAAAACTCATGCTCCCCATTCTATTTTTGTGAACTTACTTTTGGGGAAAAAAGATGGTATTTTGTGGACTAGTACAGTTCTGTATATTTTCCCTGCACTCAAAAATGAAGGTGCAGAAGGATTTCCTTTTGTGTGTCGTCCTTTTAAATGTCTGTGATTGCAGATGACTTCTTCCAGGATGAAGTACGTCCCATGCCTTCTTGTCCTTGCATAGAATGACTTTGCAGCCCCCAGCAAGACCATTACAATTATTAAAATTCATCCTAGGCCTTTCAGATTTGAGAGTGTTTTGTGAGTATATATGTTTTTACCGGTCTAGTTTTTTTTCCCCATTTTATAATTGCTTGTCTTCCTCCGGTTATTGATCTGTTTAAATTTTATAGCTCTCATTGACTTGGTATTTTAAACTTTAATAGAAAATTATAAATTACCCTTAGATTAGATTAGATTAGATTAACCAATCCAGCTTGGCATAGCCTTCTCAGATGACTTTTTTCTCCAGCGTGTACGTGGTTACTTTTCATTTGTAATGTTGTACATTCGTGTCTGTTTCTTGTTTAAATTTACATGGATTATCTGGGGTTTTTAGTTTTTTTGGGGGAAAAAGGGAACTCTTCCTTTTATTCATCAGCCCTTAAATGTTTTTATCTTTTATTAACACATTTGTTATATTGCGATCAGAGAATTTGATTCCTAGAATAATTACCTTTCTGTACTTAATGGCATGCACTGTCTTATCAATTACTATTTTGCTTTCTTTGAAAAGGAGAAACATTGTTTTCATTTACTTTGTTCTAATTCTCCATTAATTAAGCGATATTAGTTATAATGTTCACACGCATATCATTGCTTTTCTTTTTTTTAAAAAAGTTTTTATTTATTTGACAGAGAGAGACATCACAAGTAGGCAGAGAGAGAGAGAGGGAAGCAGGCTCCCCGCTGATCAGAAAAGCCTGATGCGGGGCTCGATCCCAGGACCCCGAGATCATGACCTGACGCAAAGGCAGAGGCTTAACCCACTGAGCCCCCTAGGCGCCCCCATGTCATTGCTTTTAATGTACCAGATTACTGAACTCTAACAGCACGGCTTCGTGGTAAATCACTACAGTGGTGATTCCATCAAGTTCTCTACGCTGGGCAGACAGTCAGTCTTAATGTATTTTGCCAACATTTATCATTTGAGAAATGTTCAACATGCATTGGTTTTCAGTTGTTATATGCTTTTAACATTTTGTTATGACTGTGTGAATTTAAGTGAATTTTGACGCAAACAGTAATGTTTCCATTTTTATTTTTTTAAATTAGTACAATAAAGATACAGGCTTAATTAGTTTCAGGTGTGCAGTGCAGTGATTCAGCAATCCTGCGCATCTCTCAGTGCCCACCGTGGTGTGTGAGCCCTGGCCACCCTTCATCTGTTTCATCCGTGCCCCCGCCCACCTCCTCTCCGGCAACCACCAGTTTGTTTTTTGTATTGAAGAATCCTGGGGTTTTTTTGGTCTCTCTCTCTTTTTTTTCCCTCTTGGTTTGTTCATCTGTTTTGTTTCTTAAATTCCACTTAAGAGTGAAATCACATGGTAATTGTCTTTCTTTGACTGACTTATTTCGCTTAGCATTTTATTCTCTTGCTTTACTCCATGTTGCAAATGGCAAGATTTCTTTCTTTTTTATGGGTGAATAGTATTCCATTATATGTAATGAGCATTATAACATAAATACTAATATATATATGTGTGTGTGTGTATGTGTGTATAATGTGTGTGTGTATACACACACACTGCTTCTTTATTTATTGATCTATGGATGGACGCTTGGGTTGGTTCCGTATCTTACCCGTTGTAAATAAGGCAGCAATAAAAATGCATAGACCTTTCTGAATTAGTGTTTTTTGTTTACTTTGGGTAAGTATCCCATGGTGGAATTACCAGATTGTATGGTAATTCTATTTTTAATTTTTTTTTGAGAAACTTCATACTGATTTCCAGACTGGCTGCACCAGCATACATTCCCACCAACAGTGCACAAGGGTTCCTTTTTTCCCACATCCTCACCAACACTTGTTCCTTGTGTGTGTGTGTGTGTGTGTGTGTGTGTGTGTTTCTTTTACCAGTTCTGAAAGTGTGAGGTGATATCTCATTGTGGTTTTGATTTGCATTTCTTTGATACTAAGAAATGTGGAGCATTTTCTCATGTGTCTATTGGCCATCTGTCTTCTTTGGAAAAATGTCTATTCAGGTCCCTTTGCCCATTTTAAAAATTGAATTATTTGTTTTTTTGGTGTTGAGTAGTAGTTTTTCATATATTTTGTATATTGACCCCTTATAAGTTATACCACTTGCAAATGTCTTTTCCCATTGCCTTTTTGTTTTGTTGGTGGTTTTGTTCACTGTGCAAAAGCTTTTTTATTTTGGTGTTGTTCCAAAAGTTTAATTTTGCTTTTGTTTTCTTTGCCTGAGGACACATATCTAGAAAACTGCTTCTGCAGCTGATGTCAAAGAAATTACTGCTTACGTTTTCTTCTAGGGATTAGATCTTTAATCCATCTCAAGTTTATTTTTCTGTGTGGTATGAGAAAGTGGCCTAATGTCATTCTTTTGCTGCCCAGTTTTCCCAACACCATTTGTTGAAGAAACTCTTTTCCTTATTGTATATTCTTACCTCCTGTGTCATAGGTTAATTTAATTTATTTCTGGACTCTGTATCCTGTTCTGTTGATCCTCTGTGTCTGTTTTTCTGTCAGTACCTCATTGTTTTGATTATTATAGCTTTCTGGTATACCTTGAAATCTGGGATTTTGACCCCTTTTTTCTCAAAGTTGCTTTGGCTAGTTAGGGCATTTTTATGGTTCCATATAAATTTCAGGGTTATTTGTTCTAGTTCTGTGAACAATGTTGCTATTTTGATAGGGATTGCATTAAATCTGTAGATTGCTTTGAGTGGTATGGACATTTTAGCAATACTGTTCTTCCAATCCATGAGCATGGAATGTCTTTCCTTTGTTTGTGTCGTCTTCAGTTTCCTTCATTCATGTTTTTTAGTTTTCAGAAAATGGGATTTTTACTTCCATGAATTTATTCCTAGGTATTTATTTCTTTTTGGTGCAATTGTAAATGGGATTGTCTTCTTAATTCTTTCTTCACTCTTCATTATGAGCGTATAGAAATGCAACATATTTCTGTATATTAATTTTGTATCCTGCCATTTTCTGAATTCATTTACCAGTTCTAATAGTTTTTTGGTGGAGCCTTCAGGGTTTTCTATATGTAGTATCATGTCATGTGCAAATAGTAAGAGTTTTACTTCCTCCTTACCAGTTTACATGTCTTTTATTTCTTTTTCTTGTCTGACTGCTGTGGCCGGGACTTCCAGTACGAAGTTGAATAAAAGTGGCGAGAGTGGGCATCCTTTTCTTTTTCCTGATCTTAGAAGAAACATGTTCAGTTTCCCACCACTGAGGATAATATTAGCTGTGAGTTTTCCTATAAGGCCTTTGTTACGGGGAGCTGTGTTCCCTCTAAACCTACTTTGTTGAGAATTTTTATCATGAATGTACGTTGTACTTTGTCAGATGCTTTTCCTGCTTCTATCATGATGATCATATTTATTTTATACTTTTCCTTGCTAATGTGATATATCACACTGATCGATTTGTCAGTCCTGAACAAACTTTGCATTCTGGGAGTAAATCCCACTTGATCCTCATGTATGATTTTTTTTACCATAGTGTTGATTAGGTTTGCTAATATTTCGTTGAAGACTTTTGCATCTGTGTTCATCAGAGGTATTGGACCACAGTTCTCTCTTATTTTGTAGTGTCTTTGTCTGATTGCTATCAGGCTAACTAGCTGGCCTAATTGAATGGGCTTCAGGGTCTTTCTTCCTCTTCTGTTTTTTTCTTGGAACAGTTCTAGAAGAATAGGTATTTTTTTTAAAGGTTTTAGTTATTTATTTGACAGAGAGAGAGATCACAAGTAGGCAGAGAGGCAGGCAGAGAGAGAGGGAGAAGCAGGCTCCCTGTGGCACTCGATCCCAGGACCCGGGGATCATGACCTGAGCCGAAGGCAGAGGCTTTAACCCACTGAGCCACCCAGGCGCCCCAAGGATAGGTATTAACTCTTCTTTAAATATTTGGTAGAATTTACCTGGGAGGCCACCTCATTGTGGACTTTTGTTTGGAAATTTTTTGATTACTTGACTCAGTTTCATTGTCACTAATCAGTCTTTTCAAATTTTTATTTTTTCCTGATTCAGTTTGGGGAGATTATATGTTTCTGGGACAGTCCTTTGTATTTCTATGGTATTATTTCTCCTCCTTCATTTCTAGTTTTGTTTATTTGAACTCTTTTTATTACTTTTACTTTTTTCATTTTAAAAAAACCCATACACATCTTTTTTTTTTTTTAAGATTTTATTTATTTATTTGACAGAGAGAAATCACAAGTAGGCAGAGAGGCAGGCAGAGAGAGAGGAAGGGAAGCAGACCCCCTGCTGAGCAGAGAGCCCGATGTGGGACTCGACCCCAGGACCCTGAGATCATGACCCGAGCCGAAGGCAGCGGCTCAACCCACTGAGCCACCCAGGCGCCCATATTTTTATTCATGTGTAATAGATTTTGTTTGCTAATCCAGCTAGAAACTCCTTTTTCTCCTCATGGGATGATAATTGAGTCCTTTTGTACTTGGCCTTACGTTTGGATCATCTTCTGTCATTCTAATTATTATTTTCATCTTTTTAATTCTTCTGACATTTCTTTCCAATTATGACTGCAGAATCCTGGCCATTCCTCACTGGCCTTATTCCTTACCACCCCCCCCACCCCATTAATGTCATCTTCTGGTAACCAGCCTCTTTCTACTACAATATCACTAAACCAAATTGGTCAGCAAATATTTTATCTTTGTACATACCTTCAAATTTTTAACTGCTTTACATTTTTATTGGCTTAAATTTTTAACCGCTTAATGCAAACCAGCAATTCTGGTTTAAAACAATCTTATTAAAAAATTTTAAAAGATTTTATTTATTTTATTAGAGAGAGAGAGCGCACATAGAGGGTGAGTGAGAGAGAAAAGCAAACTCCCCGCTGAGCAGAGAGCCCGGTGTGGGGCTCGATCCCAGGACCCCAGGATCATGACCTGAGCTGAAGGCAGATGCTTAACTGACTGAGACCCCCAGGTGCCTAAAACAAGATTAAATAACAATTATATATATTTAACCCATACAACATGAGGATTTGATGTACATGCACATAGTGAAATGATTATTATAGTCAAGCCAATGTAACCCACTGCTTCTTTACATAGTTAGCATTTCATGGGTATGTATGATGGGAGCACTTGAAATCTACTCAGCAGATTTCTAGTATTTAATACCATCCTAGTAACCACAGGCGTCATAGCACACGTCCAAGCTTTCAACTGACTCATCTTGCGCACCCGTGGCTTCCGGCCCAATCTCCCCATTTCTCCACCTCCCGGCCCTGGTCGGCCCCCATCCTGCTTTGCGTTTCTGTGTTGCCGACTAAATTTTAAGATTGTGCATGTAAGCGAGATCATGCAGTGTTGTTGTTTTTCTTTCTTTCTGTGTCTCGCTTTTTTCGCTTAACATAATGTCAGTAATTTTGGATCCTCTTGGTGGAAGAAGAAATGGGCATCCCCCCTTCCCCGCGCCCCAGCCTCAACCCTTCACCCAGTTCCCAACTTTTCCTTTACCTTTGGAAACTTGGAGAAGCTCAGAGCAGGTTTTTGTCTTTGATGCCACACTTTCCGTGGCGCTCATTGATCTGCTACTGTGTTGATATTCATCCCTCACGGTGCGGCAGCCCTTCCCATTAGTGTCCTTTCTTTATCTTTCCGAGCTGGCATTTAAACTCAGCGGCTGCTTTGAAGTAATTTCAGAAGTGAGATTTGTCAGACGTGGTGCGCGCCGTAAATAATGCCTTCGGGAGTTGGGCCCATCCAGGTCTTCTGTCGCGGACGCTCTGAAGTGATAGCTTTGCAGGGTAAACAATACCTGGAAGCCTCTGCTTTTATTCCTGAAGATTTATGTGTACCGCCGAGGTCTAAGACGAGCATTTGGAGAAAAGCCTTATTTGTGGTATTTCTTTCAGTGTAACTCCTTCTTTCCCTTTTCAGTGCCTTGGGAAGGCATTTCCTGGGAGAGATTGGGTCTTCCTCCATGCTTGCAGATGCTGGAAGGAACGTCGTAAGCGCTGTTGGTCTCCAAACTAAGTTTTTAAACAATCTAGGAAAACAGAGAGAGAGAGAGAAAGAGAGAGTGAGCACGAATGCGGGGGGGGAGGGAGGAAGGAGAGGCAGAAAGAGAGAGAATCTTTTTTTTTTTTTAAATTTATTTGACAGAGATCACAAGAAGGCAGAGAGGCAGGCAAAGAGAGAGGAGGAAGCAGGCTCCCCGCTGAGCAGAGAGCCCGATGCGGGGCTCGATCCCAGGACGCTGGGATCATGACCTGAGCTGAAGGCACCGGCTTTAACCCACTGAGCCACCCAGGTGCCCCAGGAGAGAGAATCTTAAGATGTTCCACGCAGAGCCCAGTGCGAGTCTTGATCTCATGACCCTGAGATCATGACCTGAGCTGAAACCAAGAGTTTCGGACACTTAATCAGCTGCACCACACAGGGACCCCATCTGGAATGTTTCTAATTGTTCCCGTCTTATTGTACTCTTCCTTTCAACCCCAGTTTAATCTTGATTGGTTTTTCAAGAGAAGATGCTGCTTGTTAGCTAGACGCTGTTTTTGATTCTGGTAGTTATTACAGTTTTGTTATCAAAGTGCTGTTCCCAGGCGCCCCCCACCCCCCACCCTGCCCGCCCCAGGCTGGCTCCCAGGGCTTTGAGCTTCTGCCGTGGAACACATTTTTGTCTATCCTGGGTTTTTAATTTTTTTTTAGTATTGTTAAGATTTACTTTTCTGTTTAATTTGTTTTCTGTTTTATGGGTGTTTTCAGTGGAGGAGCCTGTTTTTTTATCTTCAGTTTTTGGAAAATGTTTTCATTACCACTGTTCAAAATGATTTTTTATTGTATTTTCTTTATTTCCCTGATGGAGGTATGTGAACGATTATGACTTTATTCTATTCATTTTTATTTTAGTTGTATTGTGATAATAAAATTTTAACTCTACGTTACAGTAGAGAGGATTGTGTAATGCCCTCTCATGTATCCCATGTGGATACCCAGGGACCACCTGGCTTTAGTAATAATGACTTTTCTTCGGTCTCATTTTATTTACAGTCCGCGGACTCATTGTTTGTCCTGGCATATTTTCAGGGGAAGCCCAGATATTATGCCATTTCACCTGTAAATGTCACATATCAGAGTCCTGGGTGTGGCTGATTCTTCCTCATGGTGTCATTGAACTTCCTTCTTCAGACCCCGTATTTCCTCTAAGGAGGAGTTGGATTGAGAGCAACTTTTTGGCCTTCAGACCCCTTTGCAATCTTGCAAATTATTGAGGACCCCAAATGCTTTTATTTATTTATTTTAAAAAAAGATTTATTTATTTATTGATTTGACAGACAGATCACAAGTAGGCAGAGAGGCAGGCAGAGAGAGAGGGAAGCAGGCTCCCTGCTGAGCAGAGAGCCCGATGTGGGGCTCAATCCCAGGACCCTGAGATCATGACCTGAGCTGAAGGCAGAGGCTTAACCCACTGAGCCACCCAGACGCCCCTGATTGTTACATTTGGAACAGCTTCTGTGTTTCCAGTTTTCCTACCATTTAATTTTTACCTCTCTTAGCCTTTTCTTCTTCACTTTTACAAAGGCAGTGACGTTCGTACGTACACGTTATTATTGGGAGCGTCCCTGACCGGGAAGTAGAGAAGGAGGAGTGCTTCCAGAAACTTCTCTGCACTCCCCACTGTCGTTAGCGCTGTGAGCCTTTTGGCCTAGGCCTTTTCAAACCTTTTCTGTGGGCTTCTGAGCAAACTTGGAGACATTAAAATAAAAGTAGATACTTGGGTTTTTAAGATGGTTTTCGACAGTGGTAAATGAGTAGGTATGTACCCTGTGTTTTTTCCTGCAACTCACTTTTTCTTTGTCTTTTAACCTGACGGTATGTCTTGGAGGTCCGTCCACGTTGGCCGAGTAGCTGACTGCATTCTTGGGTGTGGACGCTGTGTGGCTGGATGTGGACGCAGCAGAGTCTATACAGCCGGCCTACTCTTGGTGAACAGTAAGGTGTTCGTTGTTCTCCTGTGGCAACCACTGCCATCGTTAACACCCTTATGGTGGCCTGCTGGCGATACTTAACAGTGTTTCTCCACCTAGAAATCCAGAAATAGGAATACTCTGTAGAAAACTCTGTCCCTTTGGGGGGCTCCTGGGGGGCTCAGTAGGCTGAGCTTCTGACCCTTGATTTCGGTTCAGATCATGATCTCAGGGTCGTGAAATCCAGTCCCGTGTTGGGCTCCGTGCTGAGTGTGGGGTCTGCTTGGCTGTCTCTCTGTCCTTCCACCCCTCCCCCCAGCCCCCGCTCCCTCCCTGTTTCAGATTTTAAAAAAGAAAAAGAAAATTCTGTCCATTTTGCGGTGCAGTGAGCACCACCATGATTGTCCCTACAGAGCTGCCCCGCACTGCACTTCCGTTCTCCTCTCTTGTCCTTCTCCATTGGGTTGTCTGCAGGCACCAGTTGCAAGTTCCGGCAATTAATCCTCCGTTTTGTCCATTTTAAGGGCAGTTTTCTTTTTTTTTTTCTTTTTTTTTTTTTAGATTTTATTTATTTATTTGAGAGAGAGACAGTGAGAGAGAGCATGAGCGAGGAGAAGGTCAGAGAGCGAAGCAGACTCCCCATGGAGCTGGGAGCCCGATGTGGGACTCGATCCCGGGACTCCGGGATCATGTCCTGAGCCGAAGGCAGTCGTCCAACCAACTGAGCCACCCAGGCGTCCCTTAAGGGCAGTTTTCTGCTTATGGTGTTTTGCTTGGCTTTTAGCTTTGTCAGTGACTTGTAGTTTTTAATCTTTTGGCACGTGCTCATTTTTTTTCCCCTGCAGTAAAATTGCTCAATCCCTTTAGGGGATTTTCTGTGTGGTTCTGTGTTTTTGCATCTTTTCAGTGTTTTAACATCTGGGACAGTCTGTGGACTTCTTGTCATTTAGTTCCCTGGTCATCCATATGTATGACACACATCATTGTCACTGCAGACCTGTGGGGAGCTTTAAGGGGGGAAGAGGCGTTGCTGGGGGAGCTGGAGGTCTTTCCCTGGCAGATGAGGCCTTGCGTCTGGTTCTTTCCTTGGCTTCTGTTCTCAGCTAACCAGTATCTTGTGTTTTCTAATCTCTCCATGATGTCCCTGCCTCTGTGCCTCTGTGTGTGTTCTTTTCCAACTGGAAAGTGTCCCTCTTTCCCTTGGCTCTTGTTGCCAGGTGCTTGGAGTGTGCAGAGCATGCCAGGAGGCGTGACCAATGTGTCCATCTGCGGCCCCCATGGTCCAACAGGGGCTGGTCGGCCCTCTCCAGAGGTGACCCTGGATGAACCAGGCTTCGCGACTGTGGCTGTGTGTCGTGCCCTCCCTGCCAGCCCATTCCTGCTGGCCGGTGACTTGCTCTAGTCAGGACAGCGTGGCATCAGGGAGGCCATGCTGGTTCTGGGCCGTGCTTTGAAGAAGGCCCATGTGCCCTTCTGTGCCCAGAGCCCCTTGGAAGGGAGAGGCCTTGGGGCTTCCTGGACCCACAGAGGATGAGAGGGTCCAGCCGAGCCCTGCCTTCTCTCTGTCCTGGCTGCAGTGCCGCGCCGTGGGTGAAGCGACCGTGGTTGCTCCAGCGCCATCCGTCATCTGGCAGTGGCCGTCACACCGCAGGAGAACTGTGAGCAGAGCTGTACCAACCCGCAGAAGCGTGAGAAGTAAGGACAGGCTGGTGACTTTACAACACTAGATTTAGGGGCCCCTTGGGTGGCTCAGTGGGTTAAGCATCTGCCTTCGGCTCAGGTCACGATCCCAGCGTCCTGGGATTGAGTCCCGCATTAGGCTCCCTGCTCAGTGAGCTCCTCCCTCTCGTGCTCTCTCTCTCTGTCAAATGAATAAAATCTTTAAAAAATGAATAAAATGCTGGGTTTGGAGGAGTTGCTAATGCAGCACTAGACAAATGGAACAGAGAGGCGTGAGTGATCCGTCTGGTAGAGAAGGGCTCGGCGTTATTTAAAAGACTTAGGAATGCTCTCCGTAGTAGTCATCCTTGAATGAAGCGTCTGCAGCGGTCCAGGCCTGGTGTAGAGAACGTACATGCTTTCTGCATGGAGTTTGGCTCCCCAGTCCTTGTAGATCGTTGCGGATTTTATAAGAACACAAGCCATAACCACTACTCCTTATTGAGCCGCTAGTCCCTGCCAGATTCTCTCCGGCTGCTTTGTGTGACTTGCTGTCAGCAGATTCCTACTTTGCGTGGGTGATTCTCGACCGACTTCAGCTCATCCTCTGAGAGGGTGGCCACCGAAGGGAGGTGACGGCCACCTGGACGGGCTCTGCCGACGGCTGGCCCGTCTTCACTGCCCTGAGCTTGTGGAGCACCTGGCCCTTTGCTCCCGACCGTGTCTCGCTCTGTCCTCTCCTGGCCCCCGCAACACTACAGTGGTTGGCCCAGTCAGCTCTAGGACTGCACACGTGTTGTTCCCTGACACCCAGGGATCTAGGACCACATTCATAATCGCATACGGCTCCTCGGGTGAACAATCATCTTGCTTCTTTCCCTCTTCCTTGCTCTTGGAATGTTTTTGTCTGTGCTTATGGCCACTGTCCCGTAGGCTGCCCCAAAGTGATAACCCCTCTGGATGCTCTTTCCACACAGTCAAGCCCCTGAGCTCCATTTTCTGGTGTGTTTTGTTCTTTCCTTGGTGACGGTCCCCCTGTGGCCCCACAGGGCCTGCTGCGTGCCCTCCTCCTGGGGTTCCTCCTGCCTTCTCCTGTGCTCGGGGCTGAGTTTCCAGGAGCCTCCATTCTCATTTTGCTGTGTTCCCTTGGGACCGTCTGCTCTGCTGTGTGTTTATATTCTAAATCCTTGTATCCCCGGTTTCCTGAAATGCTTCTCCATGCGGGGCTAGGCCTCTTCGATTGAACCTCTGACTTTCCTATTCCTCTCGTATTTTTGCTTTTTCGTCTTTTCATCCAATTTTGGGGGGGAGATTTGGTCACTTGACTCTTCTCTTAAAATGTCACAGTTTCCATTCTCTGGACTCCGTAAAGCCTTTTCTTGCCCAGGAGTGTTCCTCTTCTGCATGTGCCGTCTGTTTTGTGAGCTGCAGCACCTTCCCTCCACGCTCTCAGGGTTCCGGGGGATGCGCCCTGCGTGGGGTCCGTGGTCTCCCCGCCCCAAGCGTGGTGTTAATTTACATGTTTGCTTCAGCACCTGCCCTCGCGCTGCTGCTTTTCCTTGAGGCCTGGTGATGCCTTGTTCTTTGGGATCTGGAAGGAAGGTGCTGAGGCCTTGGGGAGCATTCTGTGCCTGGTGGCACAGAGCAGTCGGGGGTCCCCACCGGTGGGCTGTTTCACTGGGTGATCTAGACTCATTTGTCACCCCCAAACTCATATGTGGAAGTCTTAACCCCCGTTCCTCCAGAATGTGGCCGTATTTGCAGATAGTGTCTTGGTCTTTAAAGAGGGAATTAAGGAATAATGAGGCCATTAACGTGGGTCCTCATGTAATAGGACCAATGTCCTTATAAGGGGTGGGACTTAGGACACACGCACATGGAGGGAAGGTCGCGTGACGACCTGGGGAGAAGGCGCCCATGCGCAAGTTGGGGAGAATATGCACTGCAAGCATGTGTAGGTCGCGGCTTTTAAATGCTTTTACGTCTACTTGGATAACGTTTGAGAAGGAAGCACAGAAGCCTGTATTCAGGACCATGTTTTCCAGCACTTTTTTGGTCCTAAAGATCTTCTTTGCTTCTTATGATGTTACTGTTATTGTAGTTGTATTCACTGACGTGGAAGGAAGTAATCTCTCAAGTCGGCATCTGTCAGGAGGGCATCTGTCCACATCGCTCTGGACAGAGTAACCTGAATTTCCTTCCATCTTAGCCTGGCGCCCTTGGGACAGACATCATACCTAACTCGAGCCCAGGCTCCTAGTTGGTTTAAATCCGTTGGCGAATGTTCCATCCTGGTCAAAGCCACCAAACCACAAGAAAACCCTCTTTCTCAGAATAAACCAACCCGCTGACCCCTGGATCTCAGACTTCCAGCTTCTAGAACTAGGAGAAAATGAGTTTCTGTTGCTCGAGGCCCTCCTGGCCCCTGGTCCTTTGTTACGAGGAGCCCCAGGAAGACCAATATGCCGGGCAAAGCCCACTTGTCAGTGTCTGCGGCTCTCCCCTCTGGGGCCATCCAGTTTCCCTAGAGGAGAGATTCCCAGTCTTCTGCCAGGCGGAGGCCTGCTGTGAGCCTCAGGGAGCTCATGATGGGAACGAGACTTCCATGTGACCTTCCTCTCTTCCCTTTGACCCCTTGCCCTCTTCCTGGGAGCCTGGCTTGGGGCCCATGTGGGAGAGGCAGTCAGCTGTCCGAGCCGGATTGGCACAGGGTGGGTCGGAGGACTGGGAGCTTAGCTGCACCTTATACAGAGCTACAGCCAAGCTTCCCTTTCAGCCATGCGACTTGCCCCTACTTTCTGGAGATCCCTGGGCACGAGCGGGAGTCTGCCTCTGCAGTCCAAGAATCTGGTCCTTGTGTCTTTCCCTCTCCCCAGGCTGCTGCCCGGGGTGTGAGCTTCATTTTCAGCTTCGAGTTCTGAAGTGATTGTCGACTTAGGGAAGAGCCGCGGAGAGGGTACCGCGCGCTCCTCGGTGGGACCGTCTTACAGAACGGCGGCGTGACTGTCGAAGCGAAGACACTAGAGCTGGTCCAGTCCGAAACTAAATGTAATAACCAGATGTACTAACGACAGAACCTGGTTCAGATTTTACTGGATTTTTCTCTAACACCCTTTCTCCACTCTGAGATCCGGTCCCGGATGCTACATCGTGATGAGCTGTCCGGGTTTTGTTGTCTCTTCGAAGCAGTTAGAATTGCTCAGGATGTCCTTGGGTCTCGTGACTCCCTGGGCTGGAAGGGCACTGGTCAGGTATTCCGAGAAGGTCTCTTAACGTGGGCTTGTGTGGTGTGGAGTTTTCTCAGGATTCGATGGAGGGTTTTGGACTTGGGGGAAGGACACCACAGGGGGACGGGTCCCCTCGGGGCATCATGTCAGGGTTAGGGGACCTGATGGATACAACTGGTAATGTTCATATGATGACTTGCTTAGGTGGTAGCTGACAGGTTCCCCTCCCCCGCACAAAGTTCCAGTAGGGGTGTAAAGCCTTCTTTGTAATTAATATGCCTTCGGGGGATTCTGGAAGCCTCTGCAAGAGTCCTGCTTCTCTAAACTTTCGCCTACGCGTGCATTGGGAGGCATTGCCTACAGCAGTGGTTGCTGTGGTTTCTGGTGGAGATTTTCTGCTTCTGTCATTCCATCCGTACTTCTTAATTGGAGTTTTGTAAGGAAAAGTTGTCCCTTGTCCCTCACTTCTTTGTTCATCCAAGAATTTATTTATATCAGTAGGGATGGACTTAGGCATATTTATTTTATTCTTTGGCGCTATGTCCAGTTTTCTGTTTCTTTCTTTTATGCTCAAATGGTTCCCACACTGGCCGCAGGTTGTCAGCTTGGTTCTTGTGTCCTTTTTTTTTTTTTTTCTGAGCATTTTTTCACTTTTCTGATACCACAAGATGCCCTGGGCTCCTCTTGTAGAGTTCACAGATTTTTAATAAATTCTTTTTACTGGGGCGCCTGGGTGGCTCAGTCTGTTAAGCGTCTACCTTCGGCTCCGGTCATGATCCCAGGGTCCTGGGATTGAGCCCCATGTCGGGCTCTCTGCTCCGCGGGGAGCCTGCTTCCCCCTCTCTGCCTGCCTCTCTGCTACTTGTGCTCTTTCTCTCTGTCAGATAAATAAATAAAATCTTTAAGAAATTCTTTTTACTTCTGTTTTGATAAGGTTTCAGAAGGAAGCAGAGAAGAAGCGTGTGTTCAATAAAGTGCTTTCTCCAAACTTTTTTTTCCCTTTTTTTCCCCCAATTTATTTATTTTCAGAAAAACAGTATTCATTATTTTTTCACCTTCTTTTGATCATAAAGGTTTTCTTTGTTTCTTATGATGTTATTGTTTTTTAATTTCTATTCACTGTTGTTTAACGTCTGAAACGGACATCTGTTAGAAGCAGGGCATCCAGTCCCTGTCTTTCCAGACACTGTAACCTGAATTTCCTCCCCCATCCTTAGCCTGGTGCACTTGGGACTGACATTATACCTAACTTGAGCAAACAGGATCCCACTCACTTTAAAACACTGGGTGAATTCCATCCTGGTCAGATCTCCAAAGCATGAGAAAATCCTTTCTAAGGACTTGGAAAGGGGAGGCTTTCTCTCTTCCATAGAAGCAACCAGAGGGAATGTTATCCCTTTCCGTGGATGATGATGTGTTCCAAAACATCAGGTTTGGAGCGACTGCAGCCTTTTTGCCCCCATGAGGGTCAGGTGCTGTGGCAGGGAGCAGTTGTCATGTAGAGCCTGAGGGTGAAGCCAACCCAGGAGGGGCGGGGGGTACCGAAGAACCAGCACCTTGGAGCTTAATGTGTGAGTTGCTGCTGTAGAAAGCCCCACCTGACCAAAACACTTCCTTTATTGTTGAAACCAGTGCGGTGTATCATTTTGGATGTCACTTCCAACGAATATAATCTCTTTCTTCCAGAAATCGTGCTTTACTGCCTTAAATGTGCAAGTGCTCTAGGCAATAGAGATAATAATGATCTCAATTGATCTGCAAATGTTTTGAAAAAAGCATCGTCTTTTTTTATGTTTCCAGGTTGGTAATGACTTCGCGCTGTGTAATGAGGACAGTGATTACATAGAAGCTAGTTCTTTGGCCACCGAGATGTTTGGGACTGTAAACACCCTGCCCTGGCCATTCTCCTAGGAAGTGAGACTTCAGTCCAGTCAGGGGCACCTGCGTGGCTCAGTCCCTTACGTGTCTGACTCTCGATTTCAGCTCAGGTCATGATCTCAGGGCTTTGGGGTCGAGCTCCGCATTGGGCTCTGCACTCAGTGTGGAGTCTGCCTGGGATTCTCCCTCTGCCTCTGGCCCTCCTCCCACTCATACTGTCTCTCAGATAAATTAATTAATTAATTAAAAATTAAGTCCAGTGAGTGAGTAGGGCTGTCCATTGATTTTCACGTAGCGAGCAGCCCTGTACTCTGTTGTCTGAGAGATGTCCCCAGGGGTCCTGTACCAGTGGATGACACAACCTGCCTTTTGACCAAACAGTCACCTCGTTGGAAGCCATCTCAAGGAAGTAAGTAGAGAAGTGTGTGTATAAAGGGGGGAATGTGCCAGAGGGGTACTGCGGTGTCGTCGCGACCGAAGAAAACTGGAGAGATGTATAAGGGGCAGTCGGTCTCATACGTTACGGCACATTTGTGCAGTGGCGTACTGCACAGCCGCGGAACGGTGATGGCCATGTGCATTCAGACCTGGAGTGGTGCTTGTGGTGCACTGTTGGGTTCAAAAGAAAGCAGACGTGTCACAGTACAGTACGATTGCATTTGCAAAAAAATTATATATACACGCCTATAAAAACTAGTGGTTTTATTACAGATTTTTAAAATGCCTTTAAAAAATTTTTTTTCTGGGGGCGCCTGGGTGGCTCAGTGGGTTAAAGCCTCTGCCTTTGGCTCGGGTCAGATCCCGGGGTCCTGGGATTGAGCCCCGCGTCGGGCTCTCTGCTCACTGGGGAGCCTGCTCCCCCCCCACTCTCTTTAAAAAAAAAAATTTTTTTTTTCTGAATCAAATCCACACCTCTTTTGAGTAATATTCTAAAGCTAAGTAAAACCAAAATTAGCTTTGTGACCCTGGTACCCTTCTTTTGGAGCTCCTGGTTCTGAACAGCAAGTAGGCATGAGGTGTTCCTTCGATAACTGGTTATTCGTGGGCTGGTAAGGTCTTACGTGTCTGTGATATGGATGTTTTTCCCACTCCTCCTCCAGGCCCTTCTCGGGGCATGGCTCAGGCAGCCTGGAGTCTGGGGGGTGGGGAGGAGGGGTGTCCTCTTGGCAGTGGCACAGTGAAGGTCAATGTGAAAAGCAGTGAACCTAGATTCCAACTTGGGGGCTTTCATTCCCTGTCTTCATGGTCTGGTCTGAACCCCTCCACTGTTATGTTGGGGCACAGTTATGATTTTCTCTGCTTCACAGTGGCACCATCACAAATAAGGTGGTACCCCCAGAAGAGCCTTCCAAACTGGAGGCAAACATCTGTGAGGTCCTATTGGGTCTTGTTTGGGACAGATGCTGGGGTGTTGGCTCTGCCTCTTAATGTTTCTCGGGCTGAGAGTCCGTCCGAGTCCTGTGCTGCCTCCTGGGGAACCCTACGTCCTCGGAATGGAAGGGGGCGGAGGGTGGGGGGGATCGTTACGTCCTCTCCGGCCTTTGAGCCCCTCCTTAGAAACTGTCCTCTGTGCAGTCAAAACGGGAGGCCCTGGAGGTCAAACGGTAGGTCGTGCAGCTCTGGGGAGAGCCCGGTTCCCTCCAGGCCACCCTGACCGCCTCCCGAAGGAGCCGAGTCCAACCACACGTCTTGTCCCATTCTTCTGCTTTGCCTGGCTCCGCGATCTGGATGGAGCCGAGTCCGACCACACTTCTTGTCCCGTTCTTCTGCTTTGCCTGGCTCCGTGATCTGGATGCTTCGCGCTCTTTTCACAGGCCATGATTCTGTTCCTTTGGCAAGAGACCTCTGTTATCCCTCCTGCCCCCTTTGCTTGATGGCTTAATTTCGTCGGCTCCCACCATCTGATTTGATTTGGTAGCGTGCAGCATGACGTCCCCAAATCATTTCTGCCTGTTAAGCAAACATATATTTCTGGGATTGATGTTTTAATTTAATGAAACACATTCTAATGAGGGTCAGCTGCAGCCATGAATTTTTTATGAGTGATTTGCTGAAAAGCAAATCCAATGGTAACATCCTGTGCTTGGCCGAGGGAACCCGAACCCTCGTTCCAGTGCGTGGTTGAGTGAGACGCGAAGCGAGATTCTGCCGGCCGCGGCGTGCCTGGCTTCTCCTTAGAGTTGATCCTGCCGCGTTTGTGCTGTGTCTCATCGGGGTTTCCTTTTCGTTGTTAGAAAGAAGGAGCATCGGGGATGCCCAGCGAGGAGGACACAGGGGTGGCACAGAACCCCAGCTTGGCATCTGCTCCTGGGGCTCGTCTTCAGGCCCTATCAAGGCAGAGAACAAGGAGGGCTTTGCTGGGGGGTATGTGTGCATGTGCATGAGCGTGTACGTGTTCCAGGTGCGCCGGCTGCTGGGAGGGAAGGAGAGCGAGTGCGTGAGTGTGTGCGTGTGCGAGTGTGTGAGCGTGTGCGTGTGCAAAACAGGTGCGCCGGGTGCTGGGGGGGAAGGAGAGCGAGTGCATGAGTGTGTGCGTGTGCACAACAGGTGTGCTGGGGGGGAAGGAGAGTGAGTGTGTGAGCGTGTGCGTGTGCGAGTGTGTGAGCGTTGCGTGTGCACAACAGGTGCGCCGGGTGCTGGGGGGGGAAGGAGAGCGAGTGCATGAGTGTGTGCGTGTGCACAACAGGTGCGCTGGGGGGGAAGGAGAGTGAGTGTGTGAGCGTGTGCGAGTGTGTGAGCGTTGCGTGTGCACAACAGGTGCGCCGGGCGCTGGGAGGAAGGAGAGCAAGTGTGTGAGCGTGTGCGTGTGCGAGTGCATGAGCGTGTGTGTGTGCACAACAGGTGCTCCGGCTGCTGGGGGGGAAGGAGAGCGAGTGCGTGAGCGTGTGCGAGTGCGTGAGCGTGTGCGTGTGTGAGTGCATGAGCGTGTGCGTGTGCACAACAGGTGCGCTGGGCACTGGGGGGGAAGGAGAGCGAGTGCATGAGCGTGTGCGTGTGCGAGTGCATGAGCGTGTGCGTGTGCACAACAGGTGTGCCGGGCGCTGGGGGGGAAGGAGAGTGAGTGTGTGAGCGTGAGCGTGTGCAAGTGCGTGTGCGTGTGCACAACAGGTGCGCCAGGCACTGGGGGGAAGGAGAGCGAGTGTGTGAGCGTGAGCGTGTGCGTGTGCATGAGCGTTGCACAACAGGTGTGCCAGCTGCTGGGAGGACGGAGAGGTCCGAGTCTCTGGAGGAGCCGGGGGCTCCCGTCGCCGCTCTCCTGCCCCGAGCCGCCATCCTGGTGTTTGTTTCCTGCGGCTGCTGTAGTGCATCTCCACAAGCTGAGGGAGTCCGACCCGGCGTGCATTCTCTCTCCATTCTGCAGGCCAGATGTCCTAGATCAGTACCGCTGGACTGAGATCGAGGTCTCACAGGGCTTGGCTCCCTCCAGATGTTCACCGGGTGGGGGGACGCCTCTTCCAGCTGCTGGTGGCTGCCAGCTTTCACTGGCTTGTGTGGCTTGTGGCTGCGCCAGTCCCTCGTTGCAGGCCACCCTCCCCCCCCATAGCCCCTGCTCTGCCGTCCCCTTGCCCTCTCCCCTCCAGTGCAGGACGGTTAGATGCGCGTCCGCTTCTTCCCACAAGGACCCTGTGATTGCTCTTGAGGCCCTGCACAAGCCAGGACCCCCGCACGTCGAGCTCCTCAACTTGGGAGGGGTTTGGGGGGGATCGGTCCATTAGGCAACTGACTCTGGATTTCAGCTCAGGTCATGATCTCAGGATCCTGGGATCGAGCCCCACGTGGGGTTCTGTTCTGAACGTGGAGCCTGCTTGAGATTCTCTCTCCCCCCTGCCTCCTGCCCACCTTGTACACGTGGTGCTCTCTCTCTCGCTCTTTGTCTCTCTCACAAACGATCCTTGACTCGATCATGTTTCCTGTGAGGACTCTCCCGAATGAGGCTGACGCTCACAGCTTCCAGGGATCAGGACCTGCCCTCTCGGGGCCATTTGCATCCCACAGTGGTCTTCCTCCTCCTTCTTTACCAAGGCCCTGATCTGATGCTCCTTGGCCAGTACGTCTGTGCCCGGCTGGTCTGGCTCACGAGGCAAAGGACCAGTTAACAGTGGGTGTCCCGGGTGCCACTTGCCCTTCTTCTCTGCTCTGCGGGCTGCTGTGTGAGGACAGGACTCCCAGGAGAGATGCAGACATCTGTCCTCACGGGCACGTGTCCAAGAGAGCTGTGAAGATTCCCACGCAGAGCCGGGACGGGCCGGCCAGCCTCCACATCCCTCTGCAGCATGAGATCTGCTCACTGACCCAGGATGCACTTGGAAGGCCGCTCCTGCCCCGAATGATGGCCGGCCTCCTTCCCTGGCCTCTGGGGCGAGAGTGCAACAGGCCCGGGCTGGATCCCAGAGTCCTCTCGGGTCCTGTTTCTGGCTCTTTCAGCAGCCACAGCACATCGGAGCAGCTGCTGGCCACGTGGTTTGGCCCCAGGCCGTGCCGTTCCTCAGCTTATGTCTGGAAGCTGGTACTTCTGAAGGAGGTCAGGTCAGGTTCACATCGCAAAGGTTCCTCACTCCACCTAGCAAATCAAGTCTGCTGGTGAGCTGCGCCCTACGTGGAGCTGGGATGTGCGAGAAGTCACGGGGCCAACCACCCCCTCATTCAGCCCAGTATCTGTGACAAGCTGTGCCCGAGGCAGGCAGGTGCCCACTTAGGTTGCCCCACAGGCAGGAGGAGGATAACAGGGTAGAGCTGAGAGATCGTGTGTCTCGGAGGGGCTTAGACTGACTGAGCCGGGGGCCAGCAGGGCGGGCTTGGCCGGCCTTGGGCTGCACCCAGCGCTGAGAACACTGTGGGGCTGGGGGCCACGACTGAGGGCTGCTGGAAGAGGAGCCGTGCCCCGGTGGGCCCAGCAGGTAAAGGGACAAGGGGATGGTGTGAGCCTGGACCTGGGGAGAGAAAGCAGAGCGTGTTCCTTGCATTAATATTCCTGCTGCTTCTGCTCTGTGCCTCTCCCTGCCCACCCCATGAGATCGATGACAGATGACCGAATACGAGGTCATTCGTTGAAATGAAAGTGGAGTCGTATGTGTCCGTTGAGATCTATCAGCCTTAAGACAGCAAGTTCAATAGGGGTTTGTTTCATTCATGGCCAAGAATGCGGGAATGGGCCGCCTCTGCATGGAAGAAACTAATATCTGGGCTTCCCTCCCTGCTGCAAGACGGCTGCCACAGCTCCAGGCATGCTGCCTGCGTTCAGGAAAGAGGGAGGGAAGTTGGCAACAGCATCAGCAGAGGAAGCGCTTTCTCAGCTTCCGCAGCTCCCAGCAGACGTTCTCTTGTCCCCTTGGTCAAAGGAAGGAGGGGAGAGACGGGGAAGCCCGACCTGTATCCTCAGCTCCGTCCCACCGCCACTGCCTTGGGGATGAGGCTTCTGACAGGATTTGAGGGGCACACAGACATTCAGGCCACAATGATGGGGAAGTAGGATCTGGGTGGCTGGTCTCTCCTGGGGCAGATGAGGCCTTCTATATTCCAGCATTCCCTGAGTCGTGCGCAAAGTCACTATTCACAACAGAATTCTTGGTTGCCACAGAGACCCATCTGGTCCTGGGACACTCGGCGGGTGTCCGTCTGCGCTGAGAGTTTGGGACATGGGACCGAGGTGGTCAAGGCAAAGGGAGTAGAAGCCTGAGTCTGCCCTCAGGGGTTGTTTGCTACACCCCCGAGGGATGGCCGCCACAGTCTGTGCCCTCAGACTAGACTGCTTGCCCCTGGCTCTCACCAGCCGGTCTCATTCAGGTGAGGGGAAGCATCCTCTTGAGGCGTGGCGGGTGGGGTCTATGGGACGGCGTCACCGTCCAGAGCATGCCCTCTGCTGATGACTCCCAGGCATCTTGTATTCAGTGAGAGCAGTAGGGAGCAGAGGGGACCCAGACCCCGAAAACAGAGGAGCAGGAGGAGTGGAGGGTGAGGGGGTTTTATGTATGCTTAGGAGCAGGCGCATTTTTGTGATGAATTCCAAGTTCACACACATGTCATTGAGTCGTCTCAAAAGCCCCGAGATACAGAAAGGGAAACAGTGCAGAGCCCTGGAGTCTGCTCCGCCAACGGGGGGCGGGGAGGGGGGGAGCCTGGACTTTTAACCTCTGGGCTTGTGACGGACGGGCGACACCTGTGATGACTGCCGCTAACATTGCCGTGGGACGCGCCGGAGAGCTGCGACCGGAGTAGATCCTGAGTCCGCATCCCGAGGAAAACAATCCGTTGCTTTTTATCCTGTCCATGTGAGCGGACGGGCACGCACGGAGCGTCCTGCGGCGCGTATTCCACGGGATTTGCGAGTCAGACCCTAACATGGGGCACCTTACGCTTTCGCGGTGATGTGTGTCAATTACATCTCCGTGAAACCGGGAGGAAAAAACACTGGGGGGTCTTGCAGGGAGCCCTAGTGGCCTGTTTGCCACACCCGCTGCTCCTTCACTTGCTGGGGGGGATGGCGGGGGGGGGGGGAATCTGCCCAGAGGCCTGGGGGTGGGGCCGTGCTGCCGGCCGTGCCCCTCCCCACATCCCCGTTCACGGAAGTGGGAGCAGTGTCAGAGAGAGGACAGAGCCGGACCAGTCCATCTGGAAGGCCCTAGAGATGGAGGAGCCCCCATGAGGGACGCATTCCTGGAGAGTCCCGTCCAACGGCAGTGAAACCCAGGTCGCCATTCGAGGAGATTGCGAGGGGCCGTGGTGTCCCTGCTGCGAGACCTAGGAAGCATGCATGGGCGTGACCCTCACGGAGCCCTCTGCTGACCAAACGGAAAGCCAAGGAACAATCAAAAGTGGACTCTGGGAGCCCAGCACCCGAACAACCTGGTTGAACTGATATGTGACGGCTGCGGTCTGGGATAAAGGGCGTGTGTGCACTGGCTGCCCCGCAGGGCCCTGGTCTTGCCTTTTGCGGATGTCATTCTGTGGTCCGACGCTGACCCAGGGGCCTTTGGACCTCAGGCTCCTTGCTCCGGATGTCTTAACACCGTCAGCCCGGCTACAGCCTGAGCACCAGCCTGTCTCTTCCGGGTGCTTTTGCCTGCCTCGAGATTTCTGAGCTGTGTGTGCTGACTTTCCCTTGCATCTTGGAGGACGCACGGGCTGTGGAAGGGTGGGGGTTGAGTAAAGGAAGGTAACTCAGCTAGCCTTCCGGCACCTGTCTGATGTTCCGATGTTCTGGAATGGATTTTGCTTTCATGCATGGTGATCATTAGCCTTTGTCTTTCTTTCTGCGATGATAACCCACAGGACCGGACAGAACTGCTTTTATCCCCCCAGAGACCAGCCCCAATGTTATGGATGCAGAGTCCCAGGAGACGTGTCTTGGCGTGAAATCTTTTGTACCTGGCCATCTCCTGCACAGTGAGGATGCTGGAGGCTTGCCTTTGCCCTTCACGATAAATAATTCAGTCCGGCCCCTCTTGGTTTCGCCCCCAGTTGGGAATAAGACCATCAGTCTGGGGTTTGTGACTTTACGACACAGATGCCCACATTAGTCAGGATTTCTGGTTTTCAGGCTGCAGTGTACTTTTATTTTGCTGTTTTTTGTTTGCTAAGGACCTAAAGTGACTTGGATGGAATTGCCGCTGGAATAAATGATGTATGAAATGAGAAATCTTTGTCCGGTACTGCCAGGGGGAGGGAAAGGAGAAGGGAAGGCTGTCAGCAGCATCGCTATTGTACAGTTACTCCCAATACAGCCAGAGACACCAAAGAATGAGACAACGAATCATCATATATTTCCCTCCATTTTTTACTGAAAAGCCAGGCTTTTATCACTTTTCCATTACCCCTTGGAGGCTCCCGGCAAAGGAGAGTGGATCTTAACACCAAATGAAAGCAAATTTTCACTTAGTCCAGACGCTCCCAGGGGCCGAGCACGGGGGACCCCCGTTGTCTCTTCTGCGCTGTCTCTTCTGCTCTCTCAGGAAAGGAGCTGACGAGCTCATCCACACTAGGGTTTAAAGGGGAGACGATGCTTCATTGCTAACTTCCCTCTGGGGGGGGTTATTCTGCATGGTGGAAAACCTGGAACCAAGATGGGAATCAGATGAAGCTTCTCAGGGCCGGTGCCCGTGTCATTGGCTGCAGGATGGGTCTGATCTCCGCGTCACCTGCTTCCTTGGGGCACTGCAGACCACACACACTCGCTGGTCTGCAAGGCTGCGTCGTCTCCTTCCTCCAGGGCGAGCGCAATCCCGCAGTTCGACCGCTGAGCTCCTGCTGCCGCACCTGGGAGGGCCAGGCCAGCGTTCCCTCCACCACCACACGCTCCTGGATCTCCAGCTGACACCTCCAGTCCGCGCCGGGAACCTGCAACCAGAGCAGCGAGAGCCGGAGACGTGGAATCCAGGCCAGCCCGCAGCGGGACACCTGCCCTTGACCTCGCTCACAGCACTCGCGTGGGGTGTTTACGGAAGCTGCACGTGCTGCCGTCACTGCTGGCCGTGCTGGGGGAACGTAATCATCTCAGCCACCGGGAAGAGAGGAGCACAGAGTCCGCCTGGGGGAGGAAACGATCCGTGCCCTGCTCTATTTTTGTCTCTGCTACAAGCTCACTGAGTGTCCTTGAGGGACCTGCCTGAGTTCTCGGTCATGCTCTGTTCGTGGCCCGGCCGAGTTTCGTTCAGTGCTTGCCAGAACTCGCAGGGAAGCGTGGCCTCCCTGACAGCATGCAGACATCCTGGCACCTTGTTTTTGGGGGATGGGGGGCGGAGTGTGGGAGGCAGGGCCATCCGTCATGGGAGAGGACTGGCAGTCCCCCAGTTCATCAGACCATAGGCACGTTGAATCTTTCCTTGTGCTGCCTTTTAAGGACAGTCTTATTGTCCTTATTTGTAGCCCCAGTAGGCTTCCCCCCTCCCAGGCTGCCAAGGAGTTGGGTGAGCTGTTGTTTGCTGACCATTTCCCAAATACTTTCGACCCATGTACATGCATCATTTTACTTGTTTCCCATTTTCAAGATGAGGGAATTGAGGCTTCGGGAGGTCAGATTATTTTTTTGGAACAGAACGGGAACCTCTCTTGTTTTTAGACCCCAGCACGGAGCCTAGCACACAGGAGGGCTCAGTAAATAGTTGGAGGCTGAGAAGAAGTGTGGGGAGCCTGGGGGGCTCTATCCATGCTCTGTCCTTGTCTTAGTCCCTTGGTTGGTTCACCTGTCAGATAACATGAGCCGATCCTTGTGTGTGATGGGGGATGGCTTGGGGAGGGAGGGCCGTTGTCAGCAGCCCTGTCTACCCCACCTGAGTTTGGAATCACTTGAGAAATGAGCACGGAATCAGGCCAGTGGAGTAGAAATGTATTCACGTTTTGAGTGACAGAAGCTGGCCTCTAGGGGATGTGGATCCAATCCATGGCCGTAGTGGGTTTCCTACTATTTTGCCCCACAGTTAAACTATCCACCAATCACAGCTGGAGCTGGACAGCTTCCCTGTGGGACAGAGCACACGCCATGTGGCCGACGGTGGATCAGCCACACTTTCTCAGGGCAGCTGAAATTGCCAGGGAGAGAGCCCTAGGGGTGCAGGGCCACACAATGACTTTCTTCTCAACTGTCCTAATCCGGTAGCTCACTCTGGTTCTGGAGAGAGGTCAGGGAGGAATTGGGAAAGAGGTACCTACATCCAGTGTTTATCAAACTAATGGGTCAGATATCAGAGACCGAGGGAATGCAGGTTCCCCTAGTGCTGTGCATCTCCTGGGATCAGTGTTTGTTCTTGTCCCGAGTGAAGTAATGAATGGTGGCTTTCTTTCCAAACAATTTAAAACCTGTCCTAGCAAGGAAATTGGAGGCAGCCTCCAAGGTATGCCTGTATAGCACATTTATGCCTGGGTGTAATCCTCTCCCCGAAGTGTGGGTAAGGCTGTTGACTCATTCTCATGAGCAGAATATAGCAGAAGTGACTTACGACGCTTCTGAAATTAGGTTATAAAATTCTGCTGGGCAGTAACAGACCAAGACCAGGAACTAAGGCAGTTCCCTCGAGGACACTCAGTAAGCATATACACTATCTGGAGCACACTGTCTTGGAACACACGTCTGGGAGAACCCAGTTGCCATGTCCTGCAGGAGGCAGCCCTGTGGAGAGGTCCACGTGGCAAAGGCTGGAGGCCTGTCAACAAACGTGTGAGTGAGCCCAGAAGGGATTTCCCCCCTCCCCACGTGGAGCCTTCAGATGAGACAGCAGCCCCAGCTGACCATTTGATTGGAACCTACTGAGAGACCTGGAGCCAGAGGCACCAAGCTAAGTGTGTGGATTTCCAACCCCTAGAAACTGAGCTAGTAAGTGTTGCTTGAAGCCACTAAATTTTGGAGTAATTGGTTGTGCGATGACAGAGAGCTAAGACAGAAAGCCTTCTCCTTCCTTGCACGAGGGCCCTGCAACGTAGCATCCCCAGGAAAGCCCAGTGATATCTTCACCCTGTGGCCTTTTATTCGTAAGGAACTGAGTCTGCCCGTTGGAAGCAGCTCAGCCAAACCAAGCCCAGGATTCTACCTCACCCCAGGCCCCAGACTAGAGATACAGACGGGCTGGACCACGTGATTAGGCTCAGCAAACAGGTTTAAAAATAGCTTTACTAGCTCGCACTTCGAAATTTAAGCCATCCATTTAGGAAATAGTGTGTGTAGCTGGGAAAAATGATTTTTACATTATTACTTTTCAAGAACAAAGTGATAAGTGACTCTGGAGTCAGGAAGTGGTTGTTTGCAGAGTTTATGAAAAATAAGCTGTCAGCCTTGTCCTATATTACATCGGAGTCACTGGGAGTTAGAACTTAGTTTTCTTAAATTGGGGTGTTTTAAGGGATCTTGGACAATATTGAAATAAAAGAATGCCTCACAGTTACACAGAAGTGACATTTCCCACCTTTTCCCTCCAAGAAGGGAACATTAAAAACACACTCACTCCTTTGGAGCCTCACCGAGGGGCCCCTGCGCAGTGCCCAGGGAAGAGCCTGAAATAGAGACACATGTGTTGCCCCAGCAGCCGCCTTAGCCGAGACCAGAGAAATTGTCAATTATATTTAGATAAGCCATATTCTCAGCTACCAAATATACTTTCAGACGGCATTTGGGGGATCAGGCAGTTCTGTTTCCCTGGCTCAGAGCTTGTCCATAAGATCTCTAAAGTGGTTTTTTTTGGCCAACATACTTTGCATATTCCCAAAGTTACAAATCTCCAAGGAGGCTAGTGCCCTTGGGTGACTGTGCTTTCTTGTTCTCTTTTTCTCCATTTGGTTCTTCTCCGAAGGGCTCTGACAGGAGAGTTATTTGGATAAGTCAGCTCCTTGGGGACAGGTGCCATGCTTTCTCTGTGTCCTTCAGCCTTTGTGACAAGGACCGTGTGTCTCCCGTTTTCCCCAGAGATGGGCTTTGTGGTGGGTACATGGCCAGTCTCTCTTGTAGTGTGGGTGCAGAGATGTGAGCTAAAGGGCTATGAACCGAAGAACCATGTGCCATTTACAGGGAAGGAGAACGTGCCCCTCTTCCCTTTCCCACTTACCACTAGCTGGAAGGCAGATGCTGTTTTGAGCCCACTTGGACCATAATGAAGAGGGTGGCTACCTGGGGATGGTGGCCAAGAGCTGGGGCCCCACCACCTGCGTCATTACAGCCAGTATCACTTCAGGTCCCTATCACACACAGCAGAAATTGTGTCCCATTTCATCCCCTGGTATGACCCCGGGGTGTGCGTCGCTGGGCCTGCTCTGGAAGGTGCCCGGTGTTCATCGATTCGTGTGGTTGAGCAAGTCACCACCCTATGTAAAGATGGCCACCGAGGATGGTTGCAGATGGCCCCTTCCTCCTCAGTCTGTGGTCTCCCACCACTTGGGCCATTAGAACCTCAGAGTTGGAGAGAATCTTCTAGATAAGCTCTCCAGTGCACCCTTCACTGACATCAATTTCTTCACAACATTCTTGACCCATCTAGTTCCCAGCCCAATGATGAAACAGCGTCGGACCTTCTTAATTGTGCTGAAGTAGAGGTGCTTGAGGTGGTTTGCTCTGAAGGTGAAGGTCCAGAGGCCAAGGGAGACGAGCCTGGTGGAATGAATGAGGCGGCGGGCGGGGCTGTGTGCGGAGCCCAGCATGCAGCTTCAGCAGGACGCACGAGTGGCCTCCCAAAAACAGGCTACGGGTCCAATGGCATAGGAGAGGGAGCCTGAAAGACCTATAGAGCGCTGACGGAGTGCCCAGCTGAGGTACTAGAAATTTCCAACAGTCCACGCAATGGTGTGATGCTTTCTAAAAGTGCTCAGCCACAGTGAGACAGACCCAGGGGTGTGGCTTTTAGCCTTGGTCCAAGGTAGGGTAAGACAGGAGGGTGCCCTGGAAGGCCAGGGGAGCTGGGGAGTCATTATGAAAGTGAGACAATGGTTTGGGGCCAGCCTCTGGCCCAGGTGGGGAGAGAAAGGAGATGGAGGGGATGCTGGGTGGGAGGCTTGTGTTGGTTTCTTCCAGGTGTCAGGGGGTTGGGGGACCAAGGCTTACCATCTGTGTGTCCGTCTGCCTGGGACAGTCCTGTGCATTTTCCTGGCCATCCATCTTTGGGGTCTTCCAGTCTCCTCTTTGAGGGTCTCATCGCCCGCCCCCAGCCCCCACTCTGGGGCCCCACCCCCACCAGCCCAGCTCAGAACACGTCTCTCCTGGCTCCACAGCCATCCTCAGAGCTGTTCCAGCTCAGGACATGGTCCTTCGCTCCCACACGCCCGGCCCCACCGTGGCTCTGTCCCCGTGAAGCGGAAGGCCCGCCATTGGTGTGCTGGGTCTGCGCGCCCGGCGCCGCCAGCCCCTCCCAGCTTCCGAACCCCGGCGTGTCTGGCGCGTTCATTCTTCTGAGGGAGACAGAGCGCTTGCTGGTCAGGGGCTGAGATGTCGGGGTCATGCAGACCTAAGGCTGGACTTCAGCTCTGCCTTTTATTAGCCATGGGACCTGGAGTGGGTCTCTCCACCTCTGTCTCCGTGTATAATGTGGGGACAAGAGAGATGCCAGCGTGACGCATAAAGGGTTGTGTGTGGGCCTCGCGGGCACGATCTCGGAATGAAGACAGAGACAGGGCGCCTGGACGTGGCCGGAGCTTGGATTAGAGCTCAACCAACCAACCCAGCCGTCTCTTGGGAAGGACCCTCCGCCCCATGACGAGATGGGTATTTCTAAGGATCGGCCATTCATCTGTGTCACCCAGCCCCACTGTAGACACTCTCAAATAGCCCGTCGGGTGTTGGTTTCTTGGCTCCCCGACAGCCAGCAGGTCCGTAATTACATTCTGACTCTGGGGCACCCCGTGATTCTTCCCTGCCCCCAACTCTGTAGAACCTTTGTCACAGCCCACGAATGACGCGCCCCAGGTCTGTGGATCTTTCCCACGGAGCACACACTTGACTCATGGGGGCTGTGCTCACAGTGCGCTAAAAAGGTGATTTAAAAACCGTCTTGATTTCATGAAGCACGCTACAGTGCCCTTTCTCCTCGGCACTGCCTGTCCCCCAGGATGGAGAGGAGTGCACAGGTCTGAAGTAGCTGATGTTAACTGTGACATGCCGAGTGAATCCCTTGTCCTCTGGGCTGAAGGGAGGAGGCAGAGACGGACAAGCGTCACCAGGTCGGGTGCAGTTGGTCTGACGGGACCTGGTCACAAAAGAGCGGGGACTCTGGAGGGCGCCCACCCCTAGCTTACGTGCAGCAGCTCGTTCTGAGTCCCTGAGAGCGAACAGTTCTGTGGACACTGGGGACAGAACTGGTTTGGGGTGTCGGTTTTCTGGCTCTCTGATGGGCAGAGCTTAGAGGTAATTAAAGGGAAGCCCATGTGCAAATTAGTATTTCAGATTAGCTTTCTGGAGTTGGAACTTTTGACAAAAAGAAGGCACTAAGCACTCCATAAAAACAGGGAAGACCACTCAGAGAAGGCTAGCATGCTTCGTGAAGTCTGCAGAGAAATCCTTGCTGTCCAGTGTGGTTGAGGTGTGGCCAAGACTCACAGCTTCCCGCTAGCGGGTGGCCTTGTAAATTCCAAGTCACACTTTTGGAAAGCCACTTGGAAGTACATATCCTAAGCCATAAACACATTTCATACCTTCTGAACTGGCAATCTCCCTTCTGGGGATTTATCCTAGGGCATTCGGTCTGAAAGGAAGAAAAATACCACAGCCGTGGAAGTGCTGATTGTCTTGTTGGTTTCCATGCCAAGGACTCAGAAGCAGCCGCAAGGACCAGCAGGATGGGGTGGGGACTTAACTTATGGACTATTGAATCACAGAGTGTCAGCCCACTGTTCGGTGATAATGACGAAAACCAGGTAGAAGTGTGTTTCGGTCTGAGGGACGAGCTTTTATGGTAGAAGTCAGGGAAAACGAGCACAGTGTGAGCAGCTCATTGTTCTGCGATTTGTACAGAAAACTGAAGTGTGTCTGTGGTCAGGTAAGAACGCTTGGTGGCTTCCCGTGCTGAAAACAGGACTGATGGCTTTTACGTTTTTGACCTCCGTTGTTCTTGTAATGCAGCTAAGATTCACATCCTTGTTATGTCACAGGATTATTACAGTTTGGTCATCTGTAAAATGGGTATAATGATGCGGAAGAGTATGAGCAGCTCGGTCCCTGCCCCCAGCCCAGGCTCCGTTCTTGGCCCGTCCATATGTCGGTTCTTTAGGTCTCTGCGGCCTCCCCGGGCCCGCTTTGGCTAGTGCTTGCAGACAAGGGACAGAGCTTGGACAGTTTGTCCCGTGAAAGTCACTCGGAGCCGAGTTGGGCTTCCAGAACCATGTGGTTTGACTCCAAAGGCAACACCCTTCACTCCCTACCCAGTTTGGTCTCCTTTGCCCTCTGCTTTCCTGGAACTTTCCGAGTGTGTTGTCGAGGTAATGTTTGCTCCCTTTGGGCTTGGCATTTAGTAGGAACTCGGTAAACACGAGCTGCTAATCACCATCCTCATTATACTGTTTGTATAATAAAGTAATAAGAAAAACAACAGAAGTAGAATGAGTACCTTGAGGTTCATCTGTGCGGTGAATAAGGCTTACGTGCCCTATTTTAACAGATTCTCAAGGTCCATCTTCAAATAAGAGCATCTATTACAGATTTTCTTATTATAACAAAACCACGTTAGAATGAACATCAGAGGGATGTCTGGATGGCTCAGTCGGTGAAGCGTCTGCCTCCGGCTCAGGTCATGATCTCAGGGTGCTGGGATTGAGCCCCGCATCGGGCTCCCTGCTCGGCGGGGAGCCTGCTTCTCCCTCTGTCCCTGCCCTTACCTCTGCTCACGTTCTTTCTCTCAAAATAAATAAAATCTTTTTTTTTTTTTTTTTAAAGAATGAACACTGGACACCTTTAGGCTGGATGAGGCCAAAATGGGCCGGATTTTTCAGCAGTGCACTCAGAAATAGTAGCAGTTCATTGTGCTTTCGACCTCTTGATTCACAGTGCTTTTGTCTCTCTGGCACCTGTGCTTCCTTAAAACCATTTTCATATTTATTATGCCTCTCATTAATTTGGTGAGACACATGGTGGTCTCTTCACCTAACAGGTTGGGGTCTCTAACCCTTTTTTTTTAATCATATTAGTGAAAATTTTTGAGTTTATACCTCTAATACCCGTATATCTGTTTACTTATAAATTATACGTGTGGCTCACAGTGCTAACGGACTAGCCGTGAAGGCATGGGATCGCATGGTGAAATAAACAGTTTTATTTTTTTAAAAAAACAGTTTTCGGGGTGCCAGGGTGGCTCAGTGGTTAACCATCTGCCTTCACCTCAGGTCATGATCCCCGGGTCATGGGATCAAACCTCATATCAGGCTCCCTGCTCGGTGGGAAGCCTGCTTCTCCCTCTCCCACTCCTCCTGCTTGTGTTCCCTCTCTTACTGTCTTTCTCTGTCAAATAAATAAATAAAATCTTTTTTAAAAAAACCCAGCTTTCATAATATTTGATTTAATAGCACAGAAAACCTTTATGCTTTCATTAAAATATCATTGCTAGTCATAGTTTCAATGAGAGCGGTGTTAGTGGCTATGTTTTATTGTCTTCAGAATCCCGACTTAGTACTTTGTGATACGCTAACTCAGATGTCTGGTTTTAATTCACTTATTTTCGGTTTCAGTAGCTGCAGACGTATCTCAAGGAGATATGTAGATTCGAGTGGGAGAGGTTCCTCGGTGCTGGTACTTACTAAATTATGACGCTCATTTTTCAGTCCCATCCGTGTGTTATGCAAAGGTTTTTGTTGAAATTCAGCTGGTAAATTTTCATTTCTCAGGATGTCAGTCCCTTGTTCTTGCATACTAGCTGAAATGTGCTGCATTTCAATATTTTTAACAAATGGGTTTGAAGCCCACTGAAATTCATTTGGAAGACATTTAAAAGACTAGGAAAATCCGTTTCCAAGTTTTTGAAGTGTGCAGATATGAGTTTTTATAAATCGAATTACAGCGTTTTCAGCCACAAATCATTAATCATGGAAACGTTTCCAAACATCCATTTTCAAAATGCCTCTCCAATAGTACAAGTTCCTTTTTTTTTCTTTCTTTTCTTTTTTTTTTTTTTTTTAATTTGGAAAGCATTGCTTCCTCATTTATTGTTAAAATGTCATCTTTACCTGGAGGGAACAAATTCAGTGTATTTGTTTTTCCTGAAAATTTTTTCTGGGTGCCATATGCTTTTGATAGTCACCTGTCGTCCAAGAAGAGGCCATTAAATTTTGAGCTCTAAAAAAATGATAACGCCTCATTAAGTTTTAAATTTGCAACTTGACTTGAGTTCTTTGATGCAAGATAACCAGGAAATGTCTGGGTATTCCAGAAGATTCAGATCACTGCCCATCTTATTAAAGAGGTTTGGTAGAGAGATGCCTCCATTTTATTTTTATTTATTTATTTGACAGACAGAGATTACAAGTAGGCAGAGAGGCAGGCAGAGAGAGAGAGGGAAGCAGGCTCCCCACTGAGCAGAGAGCCCGATGTGGGGCTCAATCCCAGGACCCTGAGATCATGACCTGAGCCGAAGGCAGAGCCTTAACCTTCTGAGCCACCCAGGCGCCCCGAGATGCCTCCATTTTAAAGATCCTGTGTTTTTACAGTTGATGTCCCAGAGCCCTTTGTTCCCTTTGCTACAGTCACTTGCTGGGAGTGATGCACTAAGTGAATTTCCTTGTGCCTCTGTCTCTGTCACGCGGCACCCAACCCTGTTTTCATTTCAGCCACAGCTATGATTCTGTCAGGACCTACATTGCGTTTCCTCCTGGAAAAGAGTTTTCATTTAGTTCAGAATATGAACTTACCATAACTCTTTTGTTAATTGGACACACACACACACACACACACACACACCATGGTGGATCATTATGGAGACAGAGTCGAGCCCATTCCATGCAGAGAGACCCTCACCCCAGAGCACCGCAAACCTCCAGCCGCACGCCTGTTCCTCAGGTGTCTCTAGATGGTCACCGCTGTTTTCAGTGCATTGTCCAAAGGTATTTGCTGACAAAGAAGTGCATTTAATTTGTGGGCACGTTGTTTTGCGTGTGACAGTTAGGCTGGTTTTGCTAGAGTCGAAAGCAACAAGTGTCTCTTCTACAGGGTTTCTTACCTTTCTCTATTAAGAAACCTTAAAAGAGAATCAAAATGTTTTTTTTAAGGATTTTATTTATTTGAGAGAGAGAGAGAGCGCGTGCCCACAGAGGCAGGGGGTGGGGGCGCAGAGGGAGGGGGTCAAGGAGGCTCCCTGCTGAGCGGGGAGTCCCGTGTGGCGCTCAGTCCCAGGGCCCCAGGATCATGACCTGAGCCAAAGGCAGACGCTTCACCGACTGAGCCACCCAGTTGCCCCAGGAATCAAAACTCTGTCATGCGGTTTGGGGAATGTTCGGAAGGCGCTTGGATTGTGTCTGTATGACGTTAAGTATCCCTGAAGACACCCAGATGACTCCTGTTCCTTTTCCGTGTGTGTCCGTGAGCCTGATGGTCAGCCCGTCGCTTGGCACTGTCTGTTCTTCAGGGAGGGCCACTGTGATGAGATGGCTGTGCACCCTTGGATTCCAGTTCTCGTCTTGCTGATTCCTTTTCTTCTTCTCAGATCTCTGTCTGATCGGCCTGTATTTACCTCCTCTGGTGGCTGACGACAAGCTCCCATCAGGGGGACAGGGTCTGCTTCCCTTGCTCGGTTGTTAGCTGGTGCTTGCCTTTCTCAACCTCATCCTCTGCACATGCGCTTTACAGAAAACCTGTAAGTCTCTCACCTGACTTACGGGGCTGGTCTTGTTCAAGCCATGCCCCAGAATCTGTGCATTCGTGGGCGGGCATGTGGAACGGCGTGTTGGCGCGGGGCTCTGATCAGACCTGCCTGCCTGTGTCGTATTCTCTGGGCTGTGGGGGTGCTGGGCTCACTCAGGGCATTGCCTTTTTTTTTTTTTTCTTTTTTGACCACCTGGGACAGTTCCGCCCGTGGGAACACCACGGCGAAGGTGTGTATTACGTGTGGTTCGATTCGATGTCCTGTCTCATTTTCAGATCAATAAGCATGACTGTCCCAGAACCTGTAGTATAGGCTTGTAATCTTTTTTGTTTTTTTAAAGACTTATTTCCTTCTGGGGCACCTGCGTAGCTCCATCCTTGTGTCTGCTTTCGGCTCAGGTCATGATCCCAGGGTTCTGGGATGGAGCCCGCATCGGGCTCTCTGCTCAGCGGGGAGCCTGCTTCTCCCTCTGCCACTACCCCTGCTCGTGTTCCCTCTCTCACTGTCTCTCTCTCTCTCTGTCAATTAAAAAAAAAAGATTTATTTCCTTCTTTGATTCTTTGAGAGACGGAGAAGAGAGGTCATCTGAGTGGGGTAGGGGGTTGGAGAATGTCAAGTGGACTCTGCATGGAGCTCCATCACGTGACTTTGAGATCATGACCTGAGCCTAAACCAAGAGTCTGACGCTCAATGGACTGCACCACCCGGGCTTATAATCTTGTATCTGCAGTTCCGAAACTCAGAAAAAGGATGGGATCCAAACCCACAGAACATGCAACACCAAGAGTGAGCCCTAATGTAACGATGGGTGTCGGGTGACATCCATGTGTCAATGGAGGGCCGTGGACTCTGGCAGATGTGGTGGGTGTTCATTGTCGGGGAGGACGGGCCTGTGTGCCTGCAGGGGATCCGGGGGGCCACTGGGCCTTGCTCCTGTTCTTGCTTTGTGAACCTGAACGGCTCTAAGAGAGGAAATCTTTTTTTTTTTTAAACTGATACAAACACTAACTCTTTCTTTTTTCTTTTTTTCTATTTATTTTATTTTATGTTTATTTTTTAAATTAACATATAATGTATTATCTGTTTCAGGGGTCCAGGTCTGTGATTCATCAGTCTCACACAATTCACAGCACTCACCATAGCACATGCCCTCCCCGGTGTCCATCACCCGCCACCCCACCCCTCCCACCCCCCTCCACTGCAGCAGCCCTCAGTCTGTTTTCCGAGATGAAGAGTCTCTTATAGTTTGTTTCTCTCTGGGATTTTGTCTTGTTTCATTTTTCCATCCCTTCCCCCATGATCTTCTGGCTTGTTTCTCAGATTCCTCATGTCAGGGAGATCATATGATAATTGTCTTTCTCTGATTGACTTATTCCGCTCAGCATAATACCCTCTGGTTCCATCCAGGTGGTTGCAAATGGCAAGATTTCATTTCTCTTAATGGCTGCATAGTATTCCATTGTGTATATACACCACATCTTCTTTATCCATTCATCTGTTGACGGACATCTAGGCTCTTTCCATAGTTTGGCTATTGTGGACGTTGCTGCTATCAACATCCGGGTGCACGTGCCCCTTCAGATCACTGCATTTGTATCTTTGCGTTAAATACCCAGTAGTGCGATTGCTGGGTCGTAAAACTTCTCTAGTAACACTATAGAAATGATCCTTGGAAGTACAGACTTAGAAATGAAGTCTTTAATAATAATTTTTTTTAAAGATTTTATTTATTTATTTGACAGAGAGAGATCACAAGTAAGCAGAGAGGCAGGCAGAGAGAGAGAGAGGAAGGAAGCAGGCTCCCTGCTGAGCAGAGAGCCCGATGCGGGACTCGATCCCAGGACCCTGAGATCATGACCTGAGCCGAAGGCAGCAGCTTAACCCACTGAGCCACCCAGGCGCCCTAATAATAATTTTTTTAAAGGTGATAAAGTCTAACCCTATCTGAATAAAAGGCTCTTAACAGCATGTATTTATCCCACTTAGTGTAACTGTGTTTACAATGTATACTGGAGGGATAGTCCTGTATTCCTTTGGGGTGCTGACCTGGGACCCCAAAGAGTATTGGGTCATATCTGTAACTCCCCTAAACTCCGATGCTGAAACAGAGCTCGGCCCAAGGTTTTAGATATGGGACTGTGAGCCTGTATGGTCTTCCCGTGGCCCTGTGGATAGTTTCGGGCTCTCCCTGAGGGGCGTGCACCCTACTCTGGTGCGTGCAGAGGGGGAAACCAAAGCCCAGGGGAGCTGTGTGTCATGCTGAGTCACCCATCAAGCCAGAAACAGGAAATGAGACTGGCCGAGGGCTGCTCTCCCTGAGTCATGTCATGTTGCGCATCTGAGGAGACGATTCTGGGTCCAGTTTCAAACCAGAGCTTCCCAAGAGAACAGGCCTACCCACGGCCTCCTGCCAAAAGCCGGCAGCCTTCACTGCCAGCATCAGCTGTCGAGAGGCCATGTCCGCAAGGGGGATGCGTCTAGAATCACAGAGCGTTCGAGTTCGAACATTTTGTCAATGGATTTTTTTTTTGCTTCACTCGCCCATTCAACACAATATTTATTGATCCTGTGCTAAGACTCAAGCTAGGGCTGGGGAGGGTGAGATCAAATGTCTGGTCATTGCCGCCTGCCCTAACAGTGTCCGCGGGTCCCTGCGGACTGACGGGTATGTGCGTAGACGGCACACGCACAGTCCGGTCCCGTGGGCTACAGGCCTGGGACTCGGAGGAGAGGCAGCTCCCCTTAGGGAAGGAGCTCCTCAGTAGAGACCTGCAGGTCGACTAGGACTTTTCTCAGGTGCCTTAGGCTGGAGAAGGTGCTTTGGTTGACGGACCGGCTGGGTGAAGGCACAGCGGCTGGTGGGGGGCTTGCCGGAGCTCCCCGCGTCTTGGTGTATTTCAGTGTTGGTCTCTTTCAGCTCGGTGTCATCGGGGTAAGCTAAGGAGTAAGCAGGGTGGAAGAGAGACCAGCCTGGTTGGCAGGGGTGCTGTCCTCCCGGACCCTGCGCTGGCGGGTGTGGATTTCCCATGTGGAGCTAGCGAACCGGTTTGAACAGGGGAGGGAAGAGTTTGTCTAGAAGCTCCCTAAGCCTCGGCCCCAAAGCAGCTCCTTCCGTGGCACCCCTGTGTGGATGGCTGGGTGGCCTCTCGTTGGCCACTTCTGGGACATTATTTGGTTAACATAGAAATTAGTTTTGTTTAGGTGGCTTGTCATCTGTAACTTCCACTCGCTTTAAAACCCGTTTTTATTTATTTATTTATTTATTTTTAGGGCACTCTGTACAACTTCAGTGTGTCCTTTTTTGGGAAAAGGGTGCAGGATACTTCAATTTAATTCCTTTTGTGTTTCTCATTTTTCACACCAGTTGCCTTATTATTCTTAACTGTTATTAAAAGGAATGATAAAAAGTAATTAACCATCTGGAACAGATTCATGCTTCCCATTAGTCAGGGCATCCATTATAAAACCTCCCCAAAGTTCAGCCTTGGAAATAAATTCTCCACGTAGGTGGATTAGCTAATGAATTTTTCTTCTCCAAAGGCAAGCGCATTTTTCCCGGCACAGCCAGTTCCTTCACTGCCCATTTATCAAAAGGGGAAAAAGTAGAAGTGAAAATGGAAACAACTTATCAGTATAATTTACTGTGTTAAAGCTGTAGATTTGGTAGGGTTTTTGTAGGGCTTCTGCACCAAACTTTCCCACCACTCGATGGATTTAGTGTGGCTTTTCCCATCAGGTTATTCAGCCGGCGCTCCCTCTGGGGTCCTGGGGCAACAGCCTCTGTACTTCCAGTCTGATGGGGAAGCTGGGGATGGGTCTGTAGTGGGAAAGCACCAGGCTTCAGCTCGTTTCCTGTGGGTCCCATTGTGACTTTTAAGGTCCCTGGAATTTGCCCAGAGGAGGAATTGTGTTGTAGAGGGTGAGCTCTGTGTCGTGCCTGGGTTCCCCAGATCCCCATCTCCCGCGGCATCCCCGCATGGATGGGCTGCCTGACTTCGGCAGGACCCATGCGACATGGCCGTGTTGGGCTGCCGTCCTGGCTCTCTGTAGAGAGTGGCTCCCCCTCGCTGCTTCTCGGGTGTCCCACAATTATGAATACCCAGGAATGGAGTCGGGATTTGTCATTGCTCATCATTTCCTCCAGATTTGGGCTGGCCTTGAGCGGACATAAGCTCCACCCCCCAAGTCCCTTCTGGGGGAGAGGCACCAGCCCTCAGGGCTTCTTCCTCAATACGGAACACGGGTCCCGGCCCCCAAGGGCTGCAAGGCTGACTCCCCGTTAGCTCTGTCGACAGGAGCGTTTGCTTTTCTCCAGATCAGAAGCTGTCCACAGCCCCTTGCATTCCCAAGGTGTGAGGCTGATCTGGGGCTGACAGTGAACTCTTCACGCTCCGTGAACTCTCCCACGGCTTGGTAGTAGCCTGATAAGGCTTAACTTAAGTACACTTTCCTTCCTGAAGCTGATAATGCGAGCTTATGAGTCGATTCTCTTCCACAAATATTTGTACGCCGCCTTTCGTAGGCCAAGTCCCATGCTGCAGTCCGGGGATATGGGGGTGAGCGAGGCACGGGTCTGTCCCCCAGGAGCTGTCTGTGGGCTGAGAGTTGCACATGCAGCGAAGTTCCAGGAAAATGTGGTCAGCGCTGTGAAGAGAGGGCCCGGGAAGGGGCCGCAGGGGCCTGGAGAAGAGCCTTTCCCTGTCTGCTGTGGAGGCTGGGGAGGACCTTCCCTGGGCGGGATTACACGTGTGCTGAGCCTTGATGCCTTCCTAGGGACTTGCCGAGCTGAGAACAGTTGAAGCAGAAAGGACACGTACAGGAGCCGGGCTTGGAAGACTGGGGTATGGGGCATAGTGTTTCTCTTCTTTTCTCTTCTCTTCTTTTCCTTTTTAAAAGGTTTTTACAAATTTTATTTTTATTTTATTTTTAATTTTTTGAAGATTTTTTTATTTCTTTAACAGAGAGAGAGATCATAAGTAGGCAGAGAGGCAGGCAGGAAGAGAGGGGGAAGCAGGTTCCCCGTTGAGCAGAGAGCCCGATGAGGGGCTCGATCCCAGGACCCTGGGATCATGACCTGAGCCAAAGGCAGAGGCTTTAACCCACTGAGCCACCCAGGAGCCCCTAGATTTTTTTTTTTTTTTTTTTTTTAAAGAGAGAGCAAGCATGCATGAGCAGGGGGAGGGGCGCAGGGAGAGGGAGAATCTCAACTGAAGTCCCTGCTGAGCACAGAACCGGACCTGGGGCTCGATCCTGGGACCCTGAGCCAGAATCAAGTGCTGGATGCCCGACTGCCTGAGCCACCCAGGCACCCCAGGGTATTTGTTCACAGAGGGTGAGGCAGGAGCCCATCCTGGTTGTATCCCCTCTGTTGCCCTCACTTTAGACCCCGAGTCTGGCACACGGTGCCCGCTGGGAGCAAGGGGCCTGGATGGAGACCCAGGACGAGCTTATGGGTGAGGCCTGGGGCAGAGCTCCCACCGTCGGGAGGAGTGACTAAATATGGCTGTCTCGGGGACCGCCTGCCCAGGGGCGTGGAAAGCAGGGGTCAAAGCTGCAGGTCCCTAAGTAAGAGGCGGGAGCTCCAGAGGGCGGAGAAACAGAAACAGGTTGTCTCAGCCAGGGAGGAATGACCCTGCTTTGCCCAGGTTCGTATATGCCTGTCTTTCCTCTTGCAGTAGATTATGCCCGAAGCCAGAGGGGATGGCTCTAAATTTATTTATTTTTTTAAAAAGGTTTTATTTATTTGTCAGAGAGAGAGGGAGAGCGAGCGAGCACAAGTAGGCAGAGAGGCAGGCAGAGGCGGAGAGAGAAGCAGTCTTCCTGCCGAGCAAGGAGCCCAATGTGGGACTCGATCCCAGAACCCTGGGATCATGACCCGAGCCAAAGGCAGCAGCTCAGTGGACTGAGCCACCCAGGTGTCCCTCAATTTATTTTTAAGTCCTAAGCACCACAATCTAGTAAAGTACCATGAAAACATGTGGGAACTCAAGCCACTTGCCTATAGTTCCAGAGACCGTAGGGTGGCCGAGTGAGGGGCACTGTGCTTCTGGAGCCTGTGTGTTAACCCCAGCCCTGGACGGCTCCCAGAGACGAGTGTTTGCCCCGTCCCTGCCCTGCCCCAAGTCCAGATGTGGAGAGTTAATTCCCTAGGGTGGTGATACTGGGGATGCCGGCCTTTGGGTGGTGAGTAGGTCGTGAATGCCATGAATGGGATTCATGGCCTTATTAAAGCCACCCCAGAGAGCTCCTTTGTCCCCTCCACCATGTGAGGATAAAGCGAGAAGATGGTGGTGCGTGACCAGAAAGTCGGTCCTTATCAGACATGGACTCTGTGATTTGATTTCGGACTTCCCAGATTCCAGAATGATGAGAAATAATTGTTTCCTGTTGGAGCAACCCAGTTTGTGTCATAATGGCAGCCCAAGTGGACTGAGGCATAGGCTTCCAGGTGAAAGCAGGTAGTGGCCCCTTTCCATGGGGGTCGGATCTCATTCAGGGAATGTGCTTAGTAGACAGTGTCACAGATAAGAACGGACATAACAAGTTCAAGTACACACAGGGGATGGGGACCTCTGGTCCTTTGTCTTGTCCTCTGAACAAAAATTGAGGGAGCAGAGAAGTTGCCAGAAAGGCCTGCGTGTGTAGGGTGGTTGGGTGGCTGGGAAGCAGGGTGGTGAAATATTTGCCCGTGTTTCATGTGGAAGAAGGATTCATTTTGGCCGATGAGGACGGTACCTAGAGGCTGCGTTGAGGTCGCAGATCTCCGTTAACCACTGGTGCTGCTTTAAATTGCGACAGGCTGATTGGAAAGAGTAAGGCTTCCCGAGCGAGAGGCAGAAACAGCAAGGCTGTTGTCAAGAGCTCCCTTCTCCGAGTAGGGGATCCCACCAAATGATTTGCAGCGTCTCTTCGAGTTTGAGGATTCTCTGCATCTCTTGATGCTTCTGTGATTCTGCCATTCCCCCTGGCAGCTGGCGGAGGCCAGGCTGGGTGAAGACCTCAGAAGCTGAGAGGGTGGCTGACTGACACCCAGCCTCTGTCCTCATTATTGCAGCGTGTGGGACCCATTTGCCAAGAGAAACTGGGGAAAGTATTTTTAGCCGAGGCATTTGCTTCCATGGGACCCAGTTTCCTAGAAAAACTCTGTTCCTCCCCTTTTCTGTCACACCTTCTCATTCCCCAGGATTTTTATGCTTGGGGTGCTGTTTGGAGGATTGTTTCCTTTCTCATCTCTTAAACCAGTTGGGTTCCAGAAGGATTAAAACCCAGGTGTTCAATTCCAGCCTAGAGAGACAGCCGCCTATTGATTGCAACAGAAAACACCCACCCCTGAGTTGGTGGCCGGGTTCAGGGCAGGGTTCTCAGCTTTGCCTGAACTCTGGAATCACTTGGGGAGGTTTGAAACATCCTAATACCCAGGTTGCATGCAGACTGGTTCAATCAGGTCGGGGTGGGGCCGGGCACCAGAGGTTAATAAAACTCTTCTGGTGGTTTCATGTGTAGTCAAGGCCAAGAATCAGGGTTTAAGGTACATTCTGGATTCCCTTTGGAGGACCTGTTGGTCTCTGTTCCATTTTGGACCTTAAAGTGATGGAGAAAAGCAGTTTACAGTGTACCTGTGTGCTTTGAGGAAGTTAATGGAGTTCTCAGAGTCTCTGTATGGAACCCCTAGAAGATCAGTTACATGTGTCGTGTCCTCAGCGAGTTTCCTGGCAAGGAGTTCACTCTGGTGTTGTTAGCTATGATGATGATGATGTTGATGACAGTATTGATGAGGGCAGTGACGATGACAATGATGATGTTCGTAATGGTCGTGATGACAGCGTTGATGGTGTTCATGATGCTGACAGTGATAATGTTGAGGGTGACAATGAAGATAATGGTATCAGTAAGGATGACAAGGATGAAGACCACGAGGACAAAAGCGACAATGTTCCTGATGTTAGTGATGATGAGGACAAGGATGAGGATGACAACGTTGATGATGACAGTGTTCATGACGATGGTCACGGTAATGTTGATGAGGACAGTGAGGAAGAAGATGATGGCAAAGTAGAGAATGGTGAGGGTGAAGATGACTGTGTTCCTGATGATCGTGATGATGATGATGACGAGGATGAGGAGGATGGTATTGATGACGACAGTGTTCCTGATGATGACAAAGACAACGCCAGTGACAAGGATGAGGATGACATGTTGGGGACGTGATGATGACAGCCATAGTACACACTGGCTGGGCATACTCCTGTGTGGCTGTGGCCTCCGTACCGGGCTTTCTGCACATGAACTTCAGATACTCCTCTCAGTAGTCATAGGTGGTGGTTACTATTAATATCTTGCCATTTCCACATCACCACCTCCATGGAGAAGGATGACATTTGTAGAGCACATGGCAGGAAAGGCGTGACAGCTGCGGGGGCTGGAGGTGATGAGCTTGGTCCCAGTTCCAGGAGCCATGAGTGTGGAGGGGATCAGTATTTTGGGCACCCCCCCCACCCAGAATCCCACCTTCTAGCGGGGAAGTTCTGCCTTTTTCAGATGGTGATGATGGTGATGCTGATGCTGATGGTGAAGTCGGTGTGAGGGTTATTGCTCTGTTGACCCCTTATGTACAAGTCACTTCTCATTGGCAGACAAGTTACAGGTGTTCACATGGTGTATTTTTAATTCTTAAGAATGTTTTGGGCTACATTTTATTCCTCCAAATTCAGATGTCAAAGTCCTTGCCCCAGAATTCCATACTCAGAATAGAACCGTATTTGGAAGATAAGGTATTTAAAGAGGTAATTGAGTTAAAATGAGGTCTTTAGGGTGGGCACTAATATAATGTGACTAGTGTCCTTATAAGAAGAGGACATTAGGAGGCGGACATGTACAGAGGGAAGACCATTTGAGGACACAGCAAGAAGGCAGCCATCTACAAGCCAAAGAGAGAGGCCTCTGAGGAAGCCAGTGATGCCCAGACCTTGACCTCAGCCTTCCAGCCTCTAGAAACCGTGAGAACAGGGAAACCTGATGTTCAGGTCCCCCAGTCCGTGGTGCTTTCTTATGGCAGCCCCCGCAGACAAGCAGAGAGAAGGAGGCCTCTTTACCACTTCCCAGCACCTGCCTTTAGAACACCGGTGGGTTTCTCCTGCCTCGGGCTAGTGGTTCTCACGCTGCAGCAGGTGTCAGAAGTCTTCTTAAAGCAGGTCCTTGGGCTTCACCCTTAGGGTCTCTGACGCATCCGTGTGTGGGATCAGGTAGGGCTTTGGAATTTATGTTTCTAGTATGTTCCCAGTGTCTTAGTCCATTTGGGCTACTGTAACAAGGGGCTAGTTCCGGAGGCTGGCGGTCCAAGATCAGGGTGTCAGAGCCTTCTTCTGGGTTATGAGTTGCTGATTTCTGGTTGTGTCCTCCTCTGGTGGAAAGAGAGGGGGTGGGTCTCTGGCTTCTTCTTTCCAGGTCACTAATCCCATTCAGGAGGGCTCCACCCTCATGACCTAATGAGTTCTCAAAGCCCCCACCTCCAGATATCATCACACTGGGGATCAGGGCTTTGACTCAGGAATTCCGGGGGACACAGACGTTCAGTTTGTAACACTGGGTGATGTGTATGATGCTGGTTTGGGGGCTACACTTTGATAAGCGCTGCTCTAACAGCCACAGACCTATAGGTGGCTCCCAGCAGGTCCTCCAAGTCTTTTGAACACTTTGGGGGTCCTTCTGGGTTCATCTGTGTGAAGAGGCTGGTGGTTCAAATCCTGCCTCCTTTCCTCTCTCTGACCCTCTCTTCCAGGGCTGAACGTGCAGTAAATGCTTCCTTTCTCAAGGGCCTCTTTGTTGGCCAGGTGGAAGGGCAGCACTTCTATCTAGTTTGGAGTCCCTCTCCCGCTATAGTTAGGGTTCCCCTCTGTTCTGGCCACCCATACACCAGTATATCTCCAGGGTTACAGAGATGATGAAGGCAATCAGTTACATTCGTAAAGATACTGCGAAAGGGTTATCTGTGTCAAGACCTATGTGTTGGACACCATGTGGTGACAGAGTGCCAAGTGGCTTGTGTTTGCGCAGAGAGGAAAAAGCTCAGCAGAGATAGTGGCATCACCACTGGGGTGAGCCTGAGGGGCAGAGATTTTCCTGGCAGAGAGGAAGGCATGCTGGGCTCCTGTCTGAGACTGTGGCACGTGCCAAGGCACTGGGGTTGGCAGTGACCCAGCCTCTTGGGGGGAGAGTCAAGGAACGAAGGTGGGTTGGAGCACAAGCTCTGTGAGTGGAGTGTGGTGGGAGCCGAGGCAGGGGAGAAAGGTGGGTGCCGTTCCCACCGACCGGGACTGTGGTATGCATCTTAAGGAATGAGGACATGTATCTCGTGTCAATGTATCTCTGTAGCAAATGACCACAGACCTTGTGGTTTAAAACAGCACATTCATTCTTTTGTAAGTTATCGTGAAAAGTCTGAAGTGAATCTTTTTTTTTTTTAAGATTTTATTTATTTATTTGACAGAGATTACAAGTAGGCAGAGAGGCAGGCAGTGAGAGAGGAGGAAGCAGGCTCCCCGCTGAGCAGAGAACCCAGTGCGGGGCTCGATCCCAGGATCCTGGGATCATGACCTGAGCCGAAGGCAGAGGCTTTAACCCACTGAGCCACCCAGGCGCCCCTGGAGTGAGTCTTAAGGACTAAGACCCGTGGGTCGGTAGGACTGTGGTCCTTCTGGAGGCTTCTGTGCCTTCCTCTGCCAGTTCTCTGACCACGTCCCATCCTTGGCTGCAGGTACAGAGCTTGATTCTCTGCTTTTATGGCCACATAGCTCCTCTGATTCTCTCGTGTCTTTCTTATAAAGACCATTGTCTTTGGGCGCCTAGGTGGCTCTGTTGGTTAAATGGTTGCCGTTGGCTCAGTCATGATCCCCGGATCCCAGGATTGAGTCCCGCATCAGGGTCCCTGCTGAGAAGAGGTGGGAAATTTACTTCTCCCTCTGACCCTCTCCCCTCTCATGCTCTCTCTCTCTCTCCAATCAATAAATAAAAACTTAAGAAAAAGGTCCTTGTCTTTATTATTTATTTATCTATACTGTCTCTGTTCATTACATGGGGATCACCCACACAGTCCAGAATAAGATCCCACATCGAGATCACTGACTTGTACCTGCAGAGACCCGCCCCCCTTTTTTTGCCATATAAGGTAACGTTCATTGGTTCTGGAGACGAGGACTGGCCCCCTTCTGGGCTTATCCAGCCTACCAAGGGCGATGGAGGAATTTTTAAGTCACCTTGACAAGAAGAAAGAGAAATCCAGTGTGGAGGACCAGCTCTGCCGGTCCCCAAGGCCACGTGACCCTCAAATGGGGTCATTATCAAGAGGAGTGCAGGTCCTGATGACTGACCGAGCTCTACCTCCGAAGTTAATGACGTACTATATGTTGGCTAGTTGTATTTAAATTAAAAAACGAAAAAAAAAGGAGTACAGGTCCGTCCATGACCTGCTGCCCAGATCCCGCCTCTGGTTGTTCGGACTCTCAGGAACCCTTCCCGGGCGTGCCTGGTGAGGTCCCCAGCACGCCCGCTCACTGTCGGCAGATGCCTCCTGGCGCGTCAGCATTTCCTCGCCGGTTTGTTAGGCTGACGGTTTCTCGAGCCCCTTGCAGGGCGTGGGCTGCGAGGCAGGCTCTGGTGTTCGTGAGTTTCCTCTGTTTGTCTGTAGACATTTGGGTGCCCGCGGGCGGCCGCTGGAGCCGGGAGCCCAGAGAACCGCTGTTGCTAGGACACCTTGCTCACTCCCCGCTCCTTCCCGGAATGATGACAGGGGCTGAGTTGTTAACCTTGATCTCCCTGGTAGTGAATTTTTTAGTTGTCTCCCCTTTCGGAAGCCGTGTGTCTTCCAGGATGTCATGTAGTCTTTAAAATGGGTGTAAGTAAACCTAATAGCTGAAAATGACTTGGAAATCATTTAGCAAGGAGGGATAATTCAGCTGGAAATATTAGAAGGCAATTTTCAAGGATACTTGCCTGGGTAGTTCCAGAAATGGCCTCTCCCTTGAGGTAATATTTCTTGTATCCGTTTCAGTAAATATCTGTTCTGTTCATTTGCTGATGGATTTTTGAAGTGTTCTGTCTCCTGTGTGTTCTGGCTCTTCCTTAACCTCTTTCATCCTGCCTGTTCCTTAAAGCCACAGAGAATAGTCAGTTCTTTTGTTTAAAAACAAGAAATGGGACATGGAGGGGACTTTGCCTTTTGCTTGGGAATTCCGATCCCTGTCCCAAAGCTGAAAGCAAGAAGACAGGGATTTCTGTTATCTGGGGAGAAGGTGGAGCCCTCCCGGGAGGACCCATTCAAAGATGATGTGACTGGTCCACACGCTCAATGACTTCTCCTCTGCATGGACAAGATGTGGTCATGGAGGAGAGCTATGGGAGAGATGGGGTTCCAGCTCTTTCCTCCATCGGAGTGACTCCCTCTGCACAGAGATCGGGGGCGCCTTCCCGAAGAGGAGTCTGGCACCCCCTTTCGTGGCTGGCTGCTTGCTGAGCTGTAGCTCTCATAAGCCCGTCTTCACACCGGGAACAGAGTTTGAGGAGAATGTTCCTGGGAGACCCTGAGTATGGGAGAAATTGACAGGAGTCTTTAGGATTGGGGGTACCCACGTGGACCTGGGGGCCTGAAGACAGGAGGCCAGCAGCAGGCAGGGTGGGTGGCCTGTACTGTCTCCCCAGCCTGCAAGCCAAGCATGAGCAAGTCTCCTGGGGGTCCTTCGAGGCAGGGGGCAGGCTGGACAGGGGGTCTGCTGGGGGGAGGACCTGGGCATGGAGGCTGCCAGTCAGGTCCAGTGAGATTCCCAGGAGAGCTCATCACCACATCAGGGAGCCCTGTAGTGTGGAGGTCTTCACAGCAGGGCCTGGGGGAATCCCTCAGCTGTGCCCTGCAGGAGAGCTGACCGACAGACCTCTGATTGCCAGCCAGGAGGAACCAAGTCTTTGAAAGGCAGGTGCTGCTTCTCTTGCTCTAGCTGACCTGTTCTCCCTGTGCCTGGGAGGGGCCAGGAGTTGGGACTGAGAGGCAGAAGCTCGGAGGACCAGCCAGAGGCCCACCGGCCTGTATGGGGCCACTGACCCCTGCACGGGGCCGGAAACGGAGGGGAGGGATGAAGCTGGGAATTTGGTATGTGTGGATGCGTTTGCACTGGGCTGCCCTGCACCTTTTGAATTTGGAAACCAAGTCCTAATTTCCTGATGTGTCTTATTCTCCCAAAGGAGCATGAAGGGAAGGCTGAAGAATGTGGCCCGGGGCGACCACCAGGCAAGAAAGGGGGGAGGGGGGCGCGGTGGTGCGGGTGGAGGGCCACTGGGAAATGGCAGAAGAAACACAAAACCGTTGCCTCCGTATCCCCCCGGGTTCAGCAGCACAGGGTAGAGGGTCAGCTCAGGATCCGAGGTTTCGACATACTCAGCGAACCTCACTAAGGTAGTGGCTCAGTGGTCCTGATGCAGTGGCTTTAGGAAGCGCGTGTCCACGCGTGTTTGTATCGGTAGAAGCACATCATGGAATAGCGGCCGGCACACGGTAGGTTCTTAGAAACATGTCTCCCTGCTGCTCCCCACGGTTAGGAAATGTGCTGTAAACTCACTGAATCCTCACGGCCCTCCTGTGATTCGGTGCTCTCAGTGCCTTTTTACAAAGAGGAAACAGAAGCACAGAGAGGTTAAGAAACTCACCTAAGGGCACACAGCAAGTGTTAGAGGAACCGGGATCTGTCTGGCTCCTTGGGCCATTTTCTCTGTCTTTCTCAATCTCTCTGTCTCTCTCTCTGTCTGCCCTCTTCTCCCCATCTTCTTTGTCTCGATTTTTTTTATTACAGAATTTTCCAGTCACACGAGGTGAGGAGAAGGCTGTTGCAGACCTGAAACACACGCAGCTCCGGCTCTTCTCAGTTTATAGGCTGTGCTCCAAAGCCCACACTCTTCTTTCTGCCTCTTCTAGCAAATTCGTTTGAGGTGGTGGCTGTCTGCTCAGCAGACGGATGAAACACAAGAAAGAAAAAGAGGGAAGTCATTGCCGTGTGATACAGAACAGAAGCGCTTAGCTTTGGTCGAAGCTGCTCCTTCCTCCTCCCACATTGCGGAGTTCAGCTGCAGGAAAAAGAAAAAAAAGGAAAGCAATTGAAGTAATTTAAATTCTGCATGCTGACTTAGTTTTGTCCTCGTCTTATCTGACCTTATTTAGTCAGACAAAAAAAAAGAAAACGAAAAAAAAAAAAAGACGAAAAAGAAACATCAGAATGGCATTTTCCAGGGATTTCATCATGACCCTTTAAATGAAATTCCCGTTTACACTTCTGTAATTGTTTTATATGGGATAGTCTTAGTAATATCAAGTTTCATTTCTAAAGGAAGCTGACAAAAGCTTTGAAAGACTCACTCATTCAGATGTGTTAGAGAAGCTGAGAATAACGATGTGCCACCAGTTCATTTACTTACAGTATTTTCTGCCTAAGGGTGCCGCACACTTTGCCTTTAAGGAACTCCCCACCGTTGCAGAAAAAACCTTCCTCCCTGATCCCAGATCCTTGTCCCCTCACCTCAGACCCCTCTCAGACACCTCGCGTCTGGGAGCAGGATCTGCTTAGAGCTCCAGAAGTCTTTCCTGAAAGCACCTGACCTTACAGGAATGAATTAAAAAGCCCCTGGCCTTCCATGTTTTGGCGACGCGTACCACCACGTGTCTGTCGGCATGGTCAAGACACAGAGCTGTCCCATCACCCCGAGAGCTTCCCCGTGTGCCCTTTTCAAGGGAAAGCCCGACCCCATCCTCAGGCAGCCACTGATCAGGTCCCTGCTTTTGGGATTTCCCTTTTCTAGGATGCCGTGTCAGTGAGACCCCTGCCACGCGTCACCTTCCAGGTGCGGCTTCTTGGACTCGCTGTAAGGCTTCTGTGTTTCAGCCCTGGGTTTGCTTCTATTGGGAGTTCATTCCTCCTTATCGCTGAGTCGTCGTTCACGGGCTGGATGGACGTTCGGGTTGTTTCTGGTTTGGGGCAACTGTGAGGAGAGCTGGTGTGAAACATTCGTATATGGTCTTTGTGCGAACGTGTGTTTTTGTTTCCCTTCGGGGGATCCCTAGGAGTGGGATTGCTGGACCATCGGGGGGCTGGCGTTTGCATTGTCAGCAACCGTGTATCAGGGTTCTAGTCGCACCAAGTCCTTGCCAACACTTGGTGTTATCAGGTCTTTTTTTAGCCATTCTGCTGTGTGTGCAGATTTTTGTCTTCAGAAGGCTAGGGATGGACTCTCTAAAACCCGGCCTCGGTGACCGCGTCTGTGCGCCTCTTTCTTCATGGGCTTGATCGCAGGATTCCCTGAGTACAGATGTGTTTTTGTGTCACTTGCAGTGCAGTGAAGGGGGGAAGGACTTGCTGCTGGCAGCCTGGGACCAAAGTCCCTTTCTGCCACTTATCAGGCCTTCAGCATCCAGCAAATAAATCATTTAAAGCCTGGGCCTGCCTGTCCCCTTCTGTGAAATGGAGATAATCATGGCTGCTGGCCCCGGAGAGTGAAGAAGAGCCTTGAAAACAGAACAGGAGAAGAAATCATGGCACAATTGTTTCTGTAGCTACCGACCAGCCACTGCCAGAAACCCCAGGAACAAAAGGGAGCACTATTGTTAGAGCAGTGAAGGTCGCAAGGACGGTTTCTCGCCCGCTTTGTTATTTTAAACCATTTTATGCACAACCTCATCCCCTGAAAATGCAGGGAAGCAGCCTGGAATCGAAGCTGCATGTTCCGCTGTGACTTTGAATATGAAACTATCCTCAGGCAGGCACGACCTCCTGTAACCACTCACCTTCCTTCCCAGACCCCCGTTGTCTGCTGCGCGACTGCAGACCTTGCTCCGACTTCAAACACTGTCAGCTCCTGCTCATAAAAGGGGCCGTTTATATAGCGTGTGGGTTTATCCCTTTTCCCCCTCCGGCCGTTTGTTTCACTGCCCAATGCCATTCTCAGTCAGTTCAGACAGGAGGAATGGAAGGAAGTGAAATGCAGGCGGGGTTATTTTTTCCCTGATTGCGGCTGTTGTCGAAAGTTTGGCTAAAATGGAGTGCTTGGGGCTCCCTGGGGATTTGAATTATTCATGCTATACCCCTTCCCTCTGTTGGCAAAGTCAGCGAACAGTTGAATGAAGGTGGACAGTGAGCTATTCCCGTTTGCGCTCTGTGGTTTCTGTCTTATGTACACCAGAAGGTGATGTTCAAAGTTTGTACGGAGCGAAATTTATTAGGAGCTCACGTCCCATGTGTACATCGGAGACAACCAATATTTCTTCTGGGGAAGTGAGAAAAGGAGCAGCCTAGAGAGCCCTTGGCTGAGCGTTCTGGGATGAGCGATGGAAGGGTGGATAGTTACTGATGGTCAGGCGCAGTCATGGCGTTTCTAAAAGGTGTTCTCTAACGAGGTCGTGTGTGAGTGTGTGCGAGAGAGAGGGAGAAGGAGGGAATCATGGTTCTGCACCGACCTCCATTTTAATTGCAGACTCTCGTTTCAGAGACGTAAAGCCGCAGAGGAGCGCCCGGCGGCTGAGCTCAGTAAGCAGCACACCCAGAGCTGTGCCGGCTCCTGCCGAGGACTCTGTGCCAGGAGACGGGCTCTCTGGTGGGGAGTGACGGGGAGCGAGGGGGGCGGGGAGCAGGGGAGGTGGAGGCGGGGTGGGGGCCTTCGCGCCACCGTGGTCAGTGTCACGCTGCCGGGAACTGACACGCGGGCGGCCTGCAAAGTTCCTGACTATTTAGCCACTGGCTCTGGTGGCGCCGACCCCACGCGCCCTTCATTGCAGGGACCGCTCCGCTCGTCAGGAAGCCACCTTCATGAGCTCATCCCCCCTGAGCTCACCCAGAAGGTGTTTGTCGGGTGTCTTGCACTTCACATCGGCGCATGCAGGACAGGTCACCGATGCGCTGGCAGATGTCGCCTGGCTGATTCTGGGTTGGTGGCAGACGCCCTCGTCTCCGTGCCCTCCTGCGTTTGTGTGGATGCCCTGGGCCTGGGGGGACAGGGAAGTTCAGGGCTTTCTGATTTGCATTTCACAGTGAGGGCGAGAACTCCGTGAAGGAAAGTTAGTTTTCCAACCAGCAACATGCACATCGAGGTAGGGGCGTGCAGGGGGCAGGTCAGGGTCGGACCCACCTTGGGACCCACAGCCCATGTCCATGATCCCTGGTCTCCATACAGGGGCTGATGCAGCCTGCAGGGGTCTGTCTCAGGAGTCAGGACCCCAAACTGTCTACTGAGGGATTGCAGCAGCGGGAGGCCCCGTAGAAGGGCTGCAGAAGTAACATGAAGGGTTTGTGTTTGCCTCTTGCTGCGCTGGCGGATGGGCTAGTCTCCACCTCCCCGGTTTCCCCTGATGAGCAAATAGATGTTGTCCCCCTGATATAGCAAGGGTTCTCCATGGAGGGGTTCCCAGACCAGCCACAGCCGTGTGGCCTGCCAGCCGGTTAGACATGCAGATGCCCGCCACCCTCCCCCCTCCAGATCCTGGAACCCGAGGGTGGGCCCAGGGATGGATCTGGGGACACCAGGGCCTGCCCAGGAGTGAGGCCCACTGAGTCATGGCGCCGTTTATGTGAACTCTGAGCCCCAAGCCTGACTTGTCACCAGCAGCTCACTGCAGGCACTCCGGGAAAGAAAGCATCCAGGTGGGCTGCAGGTTGGGGAAGGGGGACAGGTCAGTCTGCCACTCCATGTGGGGACTTCGTGGGAAGGCGTGGCCAGCAGGAAGGAGGAGGAAGGTTGCTCCAGCGGGGTCCGGCAATGGAACCGTCTCTATCTAGCCTCATCCCCCTGTTGGCCGGCTCACAGACCTCCCTGCCCTCAGGGGGGACCCAGTGCTCTGCCCCACCTTGGGGCCCGAGAGAAAGAGTGTGGTCTTGCTGCAGAGAGATGGAAAGCGTCCGAGCCATCGGCTCCTCTCAGTCGCCGTGCTCCCGCAGTCTTACCGGCTTCCTGACACTTCCTACTGTGCCAGTTTACCATGTGCGACTGCAATACTTATGTGTCTCTTACTTCCTTTTCTAGAGAACATAAGTCCCATGAAGGCAGGGGCGGGACCTGTTCTGTGTGCCTTTGTCTCGCCACACCTTAGCACAATAGCTGGCTTGCTGCAGGTACACCTTGAAGGTCTGTGGAACGCACGGACGAGAGGATGAGTGGGAATTTCAGGAGACAGCTGGGTACAACCCCAGGTACTTCATGGAGGAAGGAGGCTTGGTTTACATCACTGTTTGTCTGAAATGTCTTTGGTGATCTGGAAGCATGGGGAAAAAAAAGGCCATTGAAAAGTAGGGAGCAGGGGCCCCCGGCTGGCTCAGTCGGAAGAGCATGTGGTTCTTGATCTCAGGGTTGTGAGTTTGAGCCTCATGCTCTGTGTGGAGCCTACTCAAAATAAAAGTTAAATTAAAAAAAAATTAGAGAGCAGAACAATGCTGGAGATACCACTTTTCTTGATTTTGAAATAGATGACAAAGCTACGTGAATTAGAATACTATGTTCCTGGTGCGGGCCCTGAGTGGCTCCGTCGGCTAAGTGTCCGACTCTAAATCTTGGCTCAGGTCATGATTTAAGGGTCTTGAGGTCTAGCCCCATGTTGGGCTTGGCCCTTTGAGCATGGAGCCTGCCTGAGATTCTCTCTTTCCCTTACCGCACCCCCCTTCTACACCCCCAACCGTTTGCACACGCACTCTCTTTCTCTCTCTCTCTCAAAAAAAAAAAAAAAAAAGATTTAAAATAGTATGGTCCTGGCAAAAAGACAGACCTATAGACCGGTAGAGCAGGATAGAGAACTCTCGAATAAACCCTCATGTACACGGCTGACTGATCTTTGACGGGGTGCCTAGAATGCCGAGTGGGGAAGGAGAGTCCCTTCGACAGCTGGTGTTGGGGGAACAGGGTACCCACATGCAGAAAGTGAAACCAGACCCTTCTCTTACACTGTACTCAAGTATCCACCCAAAATGGATTTGAGACTTGAACATAAGGCCTGAAAATGTAAAACTCCTAGAAGGAAATATTTTTAAGAATCATCTTGACATTGGTCTTGGCAGTGATTTCTTGGATATGACACCGACAGCACAAGCAACAAAAACAGAATTAGACAAATGGGACTACATCAAGCTTAAAAGCATCTGTGTGGCAAAGGAAACCATCAGCAGGATGGAGAGGCAGGCGGCAGAGCGGAGGATATGCTTCCAGCCATAGGGCTGAATATCCAACATCCGTCAGGGACTCCGGCCACTTCCTCGCATAAAGCCCCAATAACCCAGTTAAGAGACGGGCAAGGACGCGAACAGGCATTTCTCCGAGGCAGACATGCAAATGGCCACCAGCCCGTGCCGCGTGGCTGCACTTCAGGAAGCACCGGGGAGGTGCCGCTCAAGTGCACGTTCCACGGCGATGGTAAGAACCAACCGGTCCGCCGACGCGAAGTGTCCGTGAAGACCGGGGCGAGCTGGAGCCTCACACGCTGCCGCTGGGAGTGTCCCGTGGGGAAGTCTCTATGCAGAACACTAGGGAGGTTCCTCCAGCCGTTCAGAATAGAGAACAGACCAGAACTACCGCGCGAGGCCGCGGTCCACTTCTGGCTGTGCGCCCAAGAGAGCTCCGCGACGTCAGAGGGATCTCGGCACTCCGAGCTCCGTGCGGCGCTCCTCACGCAGCCGAGAGCCGGAGCGCCCTCAGCGTCCACCAGCAAACGACGACGTGAAGACAAGACCGGACGCACGTCCTCCTTTACTCGGGAGGACGTCCTCCCGCGGGCTGCAGCACGGGAGAACCCCGAGGACGCCATTACACTGAGTGCAATAAGCCGGTCCCGGGGAGGTGCATACTGCGCGATTCCATTTCTATGAAGCATTTAGAAGAAGCGAACTTGTAGCAGCAGAGAGAAGAGTGGGGGTCGCCAAGGGACCAGAGGATGCGAGCTGCCTGTGCCATGGGCGTAGATGTTCAAACAGGCCAGAGGACCAAGGTCTAGACGTCTGTTGTACAACATAGCGCGTGTGCTTGATAATCCTGTGCTGTGTGGGAGGCGCCCACACAGCACCTCCCCGGTGCTGCTTAGACCATCTGAGAGAGTAGATCTCAGGTGACAGGGACTTACATGCCCCCCGCCCCGACCCCCCGAGAAACAAAGGTGCACAGGGAAATTTGGGGAAGTGCTGGATATGCTCCTTACTTGGGTTGTGGTGATGGCTTCATGGGCGTAGACACGTGTCCAGACTCCCAGATGGTTCACATTAAGTACGTGCAGGGTTTGGGGTTTTTCCGTTTGCCGGTGACACCTGGGTAATGCTAGTCCCCACTTGGGGCCCCGGCTTCTGTCATTTGTATGCCGCCTTCCTGCCCTGCGTGGTCACCCCTGAAGGAAAACGTTTCAATTACACGAAGGGGAAAGAAACTTGAAATCCATTGTTCCTTTTAGTGTGAGAAATTAATTTGAAAGTAGAGCTGGTGTTTGGTGCCCAAGATAATTGGGCATTGTGTGTGTGTGTGTGTGTGTTTGTGTGTTTGTATTTGTGTGTGTGTGTTTGTGTGTGTGTGTGTGTTTGTGTGTGTGTGTGTGTGTGTGTGTGTGTGTGTTTGTGTTTGAAATTCTGTCTGATGATAGTTTGGGGAAAGTCAAGCTACGCAATTCATTTTCCCTTTTGAGATGTGCCCAGGGGAGGGAGGGATGAAGGATACAACAATAAGTAACCATAATATATAATATTTAATAATAAATAAAATAGCATTGCTGTGTCTATAACAAGTAATAACATATAATAATGCCTATATATATCTATATTACTATGATACATGATTGTATATTGTGTTATATAACACAGTATATGCATAATACTTATATAAATATGAATTTATAAATATATTATGGTAATTGTAATATAAAATGTATTGTTTATATATAATAATTATATTATTAATATTTAATAAGATTTACTATTATTATTATTACTTGTTATATATCAGTGAAAGAGATTTATTTAAGAATTGGCTTGAGGCCCAGGAAAACGTGTGGTGTACTTCAGTCCGAGTCTGAAGGCCTGGGAACCAAGGGAGCCAGTGGTGTGGGTCCCAGTCCGAGGGCAGGACACGAGGTGAGATGTCCCAGCTCCGCCGTGAGGCAGGAAGATAACGGGATGGATTCCACCCGCCTCTGCCTGTTGTTCCAGCCAGGCCCTGCATGGGATGGGTGAGCCGAGCCCCAGACTCACCGGAAACGCCCACACAGACACCCCCAGAGAGAATATGGACTCTGGGCACTCCCGGGCCAGCCCAGTGGACAACATGCAATGAGCCACCCCTCAATCCTCGTAACGATCCTGTGCCTCGATCCCTGTTCACGGAGGGGTTGAGTAACTCAGCCCACGTGCCCTGCACCTTGTATGGCTTCCCAGGATGTTTAGGACACACGACCCCAACCTGGATGGCCCAGAACAATGAGCATCTCTTCCCTCCGATCTCTAGAGCCTCGAGCCTGACCCCAAGGCATCCAGAGGGCTGTGCTTCCTGGGGAGGCTCGTGGCTCTAGAGAAGAATCCTTCCTTGCCTTTTCTAGAAGCTTCTGGGGGCTGCTGGCAATCCTGAAAGTTCCTTGGCTTCTGCAGGGGCATCCCTCCAGTCTGTGGCTCCGTCTCTGCAGGCTCCCCATCCCTCTGTGTGACTGTGTGTCCCCTTCTTGGAGGGACACCTGCTGGGGGATGCAGGGCCCATCCCAGTCCATCCTGACGTCCACCTTAATTCTATCTGTAAAGACTTTACTTCCAGATAAGCTCGCGTTCTCAAGTTCGGGGAGATCGGAATTGGTGGGGGGAGACCCTGCAGCCACTCCAGTGCTGTGTGTCCGTCTGATTTCAGAGCCATGTGTGATGCCCCAAGGAGCCCAGAGCCTGAGGCTTCCATGGAGTGTGGCCAGGCCTGAAGGAACGGAAGAAGGTGCTGAAAACTCCATTTGGGGATGGGGAGGAAGTTCCGCCAGCCAGTGGCATGGGACTTTGTTCACTTTTTTTTTTTTTTTTTTTTTTTTTAGATTTTACTTATTTATTTGAGGGAGCAAGAGGATGAAAGAGAGAAGGGCGCACGTGTGGTGGGCGGGGCTGCAGAAGGAGTAGAGGGAGCCGGTTCCCGCTGGGCGGGGGCCCCAAGCACGGCTCCGTCCCAGCACCCTGGGATCAGGTCCTGAGTTGAAGGCAGATGCTTAACTGACTGAGCCACCCAGGCGCCCCCTTTAAAAAAAAAGAAAAAAAAATATTTTAATTCTTTATTTGGGAGAAGTTCACCTTCTTCATGCTGTTTGGCGTGTCCGCTTTCTTGCCTGCCGTGTGTTCCCTGGAGAGTTTACCTTTTGTCAAAATGCAAGAGTTCGCTGGCTCATTTAGTGATTTCTGTTTCTCAGTCCTCTCTGTCATTAACCCGGAATTCTTTCTGCTTGTGTTTGGCCGATGTATCTCGGGGCATGCTTTAAATTGGTCCGGACTGTGTCATGTCAGGTATGTTTGGTGCAAGGGTAGAGAATAGTGTTTTCTATCCCACTGCAAGCTTTTTAATATAGATGGGAGAGAGCAGTCCCAGAGCGGGGGGCATCCTGGAGGGGGAACAAAGGGGGGACCAGAGCCCAGGAGACCACACGGACACCAATGTCACCTCCCTCTGTCCTCTGGCAGGGAGGGAGGAATGTGGGGCCGATAGGGTCGGGGGGAGGATGTCCCATGGTCTCAGGGCCTGGGTGAGGAGTCCACCTTGGTGAAGGGGGTGTCTGCCTCTTTGGGGAGACTGGGTTTCAGGGAAAGCAAATAAGGGGGGTTCATTTACTGGGAAGAGGCTGAAGCCCCTTGGAGGTAGCCACTGCGTGGTACAGGGTCTTAGTGGTGACCTTGGAAGGGTTTGCCAGGAGGAGAGAGGATTGTCAGGAGGGAAGAGCACCGGGCAGTATGGGGCTGAGGGTTCCAGAAGGGACTCATGGCAGGAGGTGCCGAGAGAGACCCAGGCGGGGGTGGTGGCATTACCGAAGGGGTCCTCCCAGGGCCAGGGCAGGAACAGCAGCTGTGACATTCCTTAGCCATGTGGCTCCCGGGACACATTTCTCCTCCTTCCTCTTCCTCATAATTTGTGGTTCCGATTTTTGTCTCGGGTTCATTATTTTAACATGTCAGGCCGCAAGCCTCCTTCAGAACACGCTCATATGCAGGTGTGTGCGTATGGGTCAGTTAAAATAAAAGTTGGGCTTCTCATTGAGGTTTTTTTCTTTAAGATTTTATGTACTTACTTGACAGAAGAGATCGCAAGTAGGCAGAGGCAGGCAGAGAGGGAGAGGGGGAAGCAGGCTCCCCCCGAGCAGGGAGCCCAATGCGGGGCTCGATCCCAGGACCCTGAGATCATGACCTGCGCCGAGCAGAGGCTTAACACTGAGCCACCCAGGTGCCCCCGAGTTTGTTTTCAAACCCCCAAGCTCTCCTCTCTGGGAGTCAGCCCCGTCAGCTCACGGAAGATGATTTGTCCATCTCTTCCAGACAAAGTGTTTCCTCACAGGGTTCTTGGTAGAGGGTTCTGTGAGCTTTCATGGTTAGAACAGTCTTTCCTGTCTAGAAAACTGTTCTACCCTTTGCCTTTCAGATCTGTTCTGGTCCTTGTTGGAGAGGCTTTAAAATCAGAGCATTTATTTTCACAAAAGGAAACGCTGAGCTTTTTTTTCATAACTGAGTCAACTGTTGGAAAGAACAGAAGGGCTCAATTAGGGGGATATTGGATTCAGGGTTTACTGGGGCTTGATGCTGACACAATTTTGGCTTCCTCTTTTTTTTTTTTTTAAGACTTTATTTATTTATTTGACAGAGACACAGCGAGAGCAGGAACACAAGCAGGGGGAGAGGGAGAGGGAGAGGCAGGCCTCCCGCTGCTTCCCGCAGAGTGGGGAGCCCGATGAGGGACTGGATCCCAGGACCCCAGGATCATAACCTGAGCTGAAGCAGATGGTTAATGACGGAAACACCCAGGCACCCTTTGGCTTCATTTTTTAAGAAAAAGAATGCAAATTAAGTAATACAGAATTAGGTGCAAAGTAAATATTTATCATGAATGAAAAAAAATTGGGAAAAATATTGACAAGTTAAAAAAGCTGACAAATATCACAAACATCCTAAAATCTGGGAGAATAGTGTATTTTTATGAGTTTCCCAATACCGTTTATAATTCTTTCTTACGTTTTTGACTGTGTGTTATGAGACTGACTTTCGGTATATGATAGCAGGGTTGGAACACCCTTTACAGTGGAGAGAACAAAAACGTAATTCCGTCTTCCTCCAGTTTGCCGATGTTAATGTCAGCTGCGCAACTCTGTCTTGGCAATGGCCTTGAGTGTTTAGGATCGTTGTCAAAGTCAGGGCGACTCTCATGCATGTGCTATAGGAGCTGTAGGATTTTAAGGCTTTCGCTTTTTGTGTGTGTGTGTGTGTGTGTGTGTGTGGTCAGTTGTTTTCAGTAGACTTTGAATCGATGACATTGTGCACATTCTTGGAAGCTGTCCCTACCTGGGCTTAACAGTATATGGGAGACTGAGAGCTATCGTAAGCCTGTCCTGCTGCTGCGGGAATAAATGTATTCCCAGCTCAGCTGTCCCAGATCAAATCCCACATAAACCATCTTTCCCACCGCTACTCCCCACCGTATGGGGGAAATTGTCACAAAACTGGTGTAGAGAGGTGGTCAGCTTAGCTGATTGCAAGGGAAGTATTTTGCTTTTGGGGCATCTGGGTGGCTCCATCAGTTAAGCACCTGCCTTCGGCTGAGGTCATGATCCCAAAGTCCTGGGATGGAGCCCCGCATCGCATCGGGCTCCTTGCTCAATGGGGAGCCTGCTTCCCCCTCTCCCTCTGCTCCTCCCTGCCCCCATTTGGGCTCAGGCTCTCTCACTCTCTCTCTCAAATAAATAATTTTTTTAAAAGGCATTTTGCTTTTGCAAATTTTATGGAAACATCTGACCGTGCGTGCACATTGCTAGGGCCCTTTTGAGGCCCCTTGAAGGGGGGATAAGAGGGACATGATGCTCAGGCTCCGATACCACGTGTAAAATCGGGCTCCGCATCCATTGATTACTTCTGAATGCGAATATTTACTAAATCCCCCGGGGTGTGTGGGGGGGAACTGGGAGCACACACCCTGGTGTTTTCTCTTCTCTAATGGACCTTTAAAATGGAAAAAAAAAATTATTCCCCCTTGAAATAGGCATTGCAAATACTCGCCCGAGTGATGATTACATTTCCCAGCATCTGTGTGGTGGTGTACAGTTTGCAAGGGCTCACAGTGCCTTCTTTTCTTTCGTCTGCACTCCAGCCCGGGGAGCTAGACAGGGTCAGCATTATTCCTGTTTGCAAATACGGAGCTGCGCTCTGAGCGCCCGGGCTTTCCCCATCTGCCTGCCAGGGAGGGCCTGGCGGCAGGAGGCACCTAGGTGCGAGCAGGGACCGCTGGGCGGTGATCCAGGGGCCTGTGATGGGGTCGGCTCCAGCTGGCTCCAAGTGCCCCCCAAGCCTGTTTCCTTGTTTGCAAGGAGGGCTGGCCCCTGGGGCCCCTTTTTTCCTGCACCGTCCTCTCCTCGATGCAGAACAGAGTTCCTGCCTCTTGGCTTCCATCCGAACAGGGGGCAGTGGGCCTTTTCCTTTCCTTCTTTCTCCGCTCCTGATAGCCTTTTTCTTCCTGGCATCACCCTGACATCCTCTCGCTGTGTCTTTTCCGGAATGGAGGCCCTGAGCCGGCCAGCGCGGGGTGGAGATTATTTTCCTGCTTCTCCGATTTTGGAAGCTCGTCCTCAAGTCGCAGGCTGATGCTGCTCTGGGCTCTCCCAGGGCCTGGGGGGGAGGCTCCCCTTTTGGGCACATCACCTGATGGTGTTTCTTCTGCCTCGCCCCCGGCTTTGATGCACCTACGCTCCTGGATATTCAGAGGCTCCCTTGGTTTCAGAACTAGGTTAGAGCAGCACACACGGCTGGCGGAGGTACAGCAGGGGGTGCAGGAGAGGGCTGTCCGTGGGTCACCGCAGCAGTGTTCTGGCTGTGGATAGATTTCTTTTGAGAATTCTAACCTCTCAGCAGAGTTTTCTTCACATTATCTCTTGAACTAACGCTGAAGCTTGCTTTGGTCCATGTCCCTGAAAAAGACTGCAGACAACGGATGTGCCCATTTTTCCTCTAGGGATGCTGGGGTCCAGGGATGAGCGGTTGGGAGTCCTGGGTCAGAGAGGTTAAGTGGGAACCTGAGCTTGTGGGTAGGCCGCCCTGTCCCTGTGTGTCCATCGTCATTGGACCCCATGTCTTTTTCTTTGCAATCTTATTTTGTGCTTCGTTATCGTTATTGGCCATATTTAGTAAGGGCATGGTTGGATTTGAATAGTCTGTGTTTTGTTTTGTTTTTTTCCTTCACTTGCATTTAATTGTACCTATAAATACAGAGATAACCTTTCTGGGTGGCTTAATATTGAAATGTAAATGATTTTTACTTTCTTCTTTTAGTTTTCTTTTTTGCTTTTCTGAATTTTTCTGTTTTTATTATAAAAATGACATAACGTAAAGTTCATCCTGTTAACCGAAGTGGGTTTTAATATATTTCCATGTCGTACAACTGTCATCTCCGTCTTAACCCCAGGACCCTTTCATCACTCCCAGAAGAGACCGCGGAGCTATCAGCCGTCGAAGATTTCATTTTACAGATGGGCTAAATCGTGATGCCGAGGGTGTGTTTAGGCTTTTTTAAAAAATGTATTTATTTGACAGAGACAGAGATGACAAGTAGGCAGAGAGACAGGCAGGGCGGGGGTGGGGGCGGGGGAGCAGGCTCCCCGCCGAGCAGAGAGCCCAACACTGGGCTCGATCCCAGGACCCCGAGGTCATGACCCAAGCCGAAGGCAGAGGCTCAACCTGCTGAGCCACCCAGGCGCCTCTGAGTGTGTGTTTACAGGTGGACCTGGCCTCCCTCAGCAGGTGTATCTCTTCCACCTTGACGATGAGCTGCTTTGGAAACGTGTCCCTTTGTTGAGGATGCCCTGGATTTCAAAGCCATCTTTCTCATGATGAGGCTGTACGAACACGTTGCGGAAGCTGTATGGTGGCGGCTGGCCAGAGGCTGCCAGAGCGGTGGGGAGAGGCAGCAGCAGCCCATGGAGACCCCTGGGCTTTCCCAGGCCTCGTGAGTCAGAGCCAGTGCCGCAGGAAGGAGCCGAGCTGTAGAGGGCCGTCTGCAGAGAGGCTGCGAGCCTCGGTCCGGTGTCTGGTCTAATAAAAGCTCCCTGGACACTTTTGACAAAGCCCCAGTGTTGTTGGCCAGCCACATCCTGATTTGGATCTGTAGGTTCTGCCTCTGGAAACTCTCCCCTATGTCCCATTTGCGTGTGCTGGTCCGTTCTGGGTCTCTCTGCTGCGGATTCCACCCATCCTCCAGGCTTGTGAGTGGACGCCAGAGAGCTATGTTCGCTCACAAGATGCGATCCCGGGAACCGGCACCGTTAGACAGGCCCAGTGCCAGACGGACGCAGTGCTGGGCTTGGCTCTCCGCCCCGGGTGTGACCCTGACCGAGTCACTTACTTCCCTGGGCCTGCGTGTGCTCCTTTCTGAGGGCATTGGTGGGAACAGATGATCTAAAAGTAACAATACCTGCTTCATGGGCATCAGGATTAAGTGAGATAATGCATGTAAATCCTTTGGCACAGTGCCTGGCACACGGCTTAAGTGCCCCCAAAGGCTGTTAATATAAATACACTAATCCTTATTAATACAGGGACCGTAACAAACTGGCTCGTGGAAACAGAATTAACTCGTAAATAACCAACGCCATTTTGTAAATAGCAGCATCCTTAATTTGTAACAACTTCTCTAGTGTATATTAAATTTATTTATTAGAATAAGGTTTACTTTTGACTTATTTTAATTATTGTGGCTTTATCAAACTTCTCAACATATTGGGGCTACCCTCTTGCCATTTTAAAGATTTTATTTATTCAATTGACAGAGATCACAAGTAGGCAGAGAGGCAGGCAGAGAGCGAGGAGGAAGCAGGCTCCCCGCTGAGCAGAGAGCCCGATGGCAGGGCTCGATCCCAGGACCCCGAGACCACGGTCCAAGCCGAAAGCAGAGGCTTCACCTCCCACCCAGGTGCCCTCCCCCCAACCTTATTACCACTTTAAGGAACAGAGTTTCCACCCTTCTTGCCTTCCTGTTCTTCCATATAATTTCTGTAACTTTGTATATCTTGTGTGAGTGTCTCATTGGGTTGCCGCAGACCCTCCTGGGGTTGTGATCGGAGGCCAGTTCTGTTTTACCTACATCTTGGTGTCTGGAAACTGGCTACCTAGCGATTTTCAGTCTTCCCATCTGGGAAGAGGCCATATCTCCTCATTGGTTTACATATTTGATGTCTTTCTAAACATGCATTGCCATAGACGCTTAATTATTTGTTACTGTTTTGACTGGCATTTTTCCCATCTTCGTTCTGATTAGTTTTTGTTTTGTTTCAGGAAAGGTGTTGATTTTTAAGTTTTTCTATTATCTTCACCTTATGCCCACTCCTGACTCTGACTTACATGCTAATTCTCAGAATTATTATTTTGATTATCTCTTGATTTCTATACATATAATCATTGATTGTACAAAAAAATAACTTTACCTCCTTTGTAAGTTTGATTTGCCAAAAGATTGGCTCTTTGATTTTCTTTTCTCAGCAGGCTCCATGCCGGTGGTGGAGCCCAATGTGCAGGGCTTGAATTCCCAACCCCACGATCAAGACCTGAGCTGAGATCACGAGTCAGACTCTTAGCTGACTTAGCCACATGGGCACTCCTCTCTCTTTGGTTATCTTATGTCATTTTGTATTTATTTACCCAGTGATGCAATTGTTTTTTTCTGGTTTCTGATTCATTCATATCTGCAAAATCTTATCCCTGCTTTTCACTGGCCATTTTCTTTCTTTGTATTTTCTGACTTCTTCAGTAGAGTGCTTGAGGGCTCATTTATATTAATTTTTTTGCTTCAATAATACATGTACTTAAGGCCATGAATTTTACTCTGAGCAGGTCAGAGCACGTGTAACCCTGACATGGATTAATTCCATTTTAGGTATTTTCAAATGAGTTTGTTATTGTAGATTTGATTTTCTTTTGGAACTTGCCGTTTTTCCAATTCTCTTTCTGGGAGACTGAGATCGGTAGCTGAAAAAGTGTCACTTTGAAAGCGTCACTCCGTAGGGAGGCATGGAATGCGGGGACCGGACAGCGGGTACTCTGGGGTGCTGAGCTGCCAAAGCCCAGTGAGGTGTCGAGTCTGTATCGACAATGATAGTACCTAAAGGATTGTTTTCAAGTCCTTGTGTGCTTTGGATTCTTTTCCTTTGAAGGATTATTACTCTTTGTTTTATTGTGTTGCGGACTACATGTGGTCTGGCTGGTTTTCGCTTTCAGAAAAAATTTTTCAGGTTATTTCTTGTGGTCTAATGTGTAATCAGTTTTTATAAATGTTCCATGGGTGCTTGGGGTAGAGGCTGGTGTCTGCTCATAAGATACACGGATTGACATGTCCATCCCTTGATTTAGTGTTATGAATCCAAATGCTTGATGTGGTTTTTTATGTGGTTTTGAACTTGATGTGTCAAGTGTTTAAAGAGGTCACTGGGAAGAGCTGTTTTGTTCCTTTTCTCCCTTTTGTGATTCGGATGTTCTGTTATCTGGCACCCACGTGCCGTGACGGTCTATATTAATTCCGAACTTGCCCTTTCATTGACACGTAAGTTGTAGGTCATCTGTGTGGACTTTTGCTCTCTTCCTCACGCTTTATGCTGTCCTCCTGCCCCCAGTCTTTGACTTCATGGGGCAGTGTTTTGTTTGTCTTTCCTGTCTCCATTAGTAATTCTCTTTGAAGTTAAAAAGCTGCGGTGGCCCCTGTAGATCTGTTTATCTGAGGCGAGAAGGAAGACACTTCTGATCCCTCATTATGTAGGAGGTGTTCTAGGATATCTTCAGTCCCTCTTCTCAGGGACGTATGAATCCTTGACCTGCAGGGCCCAGGGTGTGTGTGTGTGTTATGATGTATTATGATACGTTACAATATTTTAAACACAGTACAAATGCATATATAACTATAATTTAATATAGGCAATATGTTAAACTATGGTATATGCATATGGGTGTGTATGTGTCTGTGGGTGTGTATATGTGTATGTACACATGTTTATATAAATGCATACATGTACACAGACGCACATATGAAAACACATGTACACATACATGCATATATGCACTCATGTGTTTTATCTATCTATCTATCTATCTGTATATATATATATTCATTCATTTCCCCCCCAACTTTTAGGATTGAACTTGACCCCCACCATGGCACACCATGCTGGTAGATTGGTAGATTCCTCCTCTCAAGCCCACAGAAGTCAGGAAAGACCAGAACCTAGTTTTTTACCTCAATTTCTGCCCCCGTTGGTCCAGGGCACTAAGGAGAAGCCCTTCCTTACCCCCACGGGCCGCACGTCCCTCAGGCTCAGGTGGACTGAGTGCAGACGCCCGGCGCTCTTCTTCCCCTGCCCCGGGAACGCGTGGCTCACACGTGGTGCCGCCGCAGCCTCTGCTCTTGACCACGCTCTTCCTGGGGCCAGGGTCTCAAAGCAGATCTTCTACAACAAGAAAGATTTGGATCGAAATACTCAAAGCGGCCTTACTCATAGCAGCTCTGAACTGGAGACAGCGCCGGGGTCAACCAGGTGAATGCAGGGACTGGGGCGCTCACGCCCTGCGGTGCAGCCAGTGGTACAGACGCAGGAGCCATCCAGGGCGTGAACGTAAACACCACTGCGGTGAGCAGAGGAAGCCCCCACAATGGGATTCCGTGTGTGGAAAGTGCTAGAACGGCCACAGTAGCCTCCAGGGAGGGAGTGACAGTGCGTTGCTTGTGTTTGGAGGAGGGAGCAGCGGACTGGAAGGGGCTGGAGGTGCTGGCAACCTTGTCTCCGGTCGTGGTTCCTCAGCGGATCTGTGCAGCCGTCAGCGTGCGTTCACCTTTACATCCAGGTGTTGTCTTATCTGTAGCTGACAACTGATGCATCGATGAACTACACAGACACGCTTCTGGCAAAAAAAAGGAGGGGCATGGGAGACCATTTCACAACCATGGCGCTGTGCTGAAACAAGCAGGAAATGACCAGTATTTGAGGACGTTTAGCGATTGGAAGCCGTGTACATGGGTGGTGGGAGCGTTCGCCAGGCAGCCATGTGGAAGAGAGTTCGCGGGTTCCCCCAAATGTGAGATTGACCCTGTGACCCCGCAGTTCCAGTCCGAGGTATATTCTGTGAAGAACTGAAGACAGATCTCTGAGCAAATACTCGGATAGGGATGCTTGTGGCAGGGCTGTTTACAGAGTAGCCGGAAGGTGGGGACAGCCCAAATGTCCAGCGGTGGACAGAGGGATAAACAGAACCGTGCTACAGCCATGCGGCGCAGTGCGACTCAGCCGCCAAAGGGATGGAAATCCTGATGCAGGCTTCCCTGCGGGTAGACCCCAAAACACCGAAGTGAAGGAAGCCAGGCCATAGCTCACCGGTCGCATGATCCCGTTTGTAGACGTATCCAGAGAGCAGGTGAGGGGTGGTTGGTGGTGGGCGGGGAAAGAAGAGCGAACCGAGTGTGCAGTTCCGTCCGGGGCGATGGCCGTGCTTCGGAAAGAGGCACGGGGTGGTGGCCCACTGCTGGGACCGCACCCAACGCCTCGACCGCACGCTCTAAAGTGCTTAATTCGATGTTACGTGAATGTCACCTCAGTTTTTCAACATCAATCCAATGTAAAACAAACAAAAATCAGGGGAATAAAATAATGTGTTAGCCTAAATGAAATCGGATTCATTAAAAAAAAAAAAAAAAAAAAGAGGCAGACGATGAAGTTGAGAGCCGGGGCCAGGAGTGTGGATGAGTCTTGGCATCTGCTGGGGTCCGTCCCATGTGCCAGCTGCGCCTTTGTCTGCCTGGTTCAGACCCCGTGTTACTCCCTGAGCGGACCATGGCGCGTAGCCTCAGTCGGGCTTTCCCGTCTTTGTTCCAAGTGGCTGGGTTTTTCAATTTCCCAAAGTAAAGGTGTGTTCAGACCCAGCTGCATCGGATTTCTACATCATGTTTATTTCCAGTGATTTCCGTGTGTGTGTGTGTGTGTGTGTGTGTGTGTGTCCACCGCACACTCAGGAGCCTCTACCTTCTACGGCATACTGACGGCATTTTATTTCGGGTGTGGCGAGACCTGTTTCAGAGGTGCCAGACTAAAGCTGTTTTAACTCCAAGATATGGAATAGGATTTAAAAAAAAAAAAATAGCAGCTGCCTGAGGGAGCTTGGCAGGGAATCGGTGCTGGTGGTGCGATGCTGGGTCTGTCTCATCTCCCCGAGTGGGGCACAGGAGGGCTTTCACCCCAGCGACTTGTGGCTGCCACAGCCTGCCGAGCCAGTGGTGGAAAGGTCCAGCCATGCACAGGCAAGAACCTTACACCTGCTCCCAGGACCTGAGGTCACCTTACAGGTGGGCCGACCTGAGCCCCAGACGGAAGAGACTGGTGCTTACCTTTTGGGGACTGGGGACCCACGTAGAAGACCATGTTCTTAACTTCTTTCCAGGATGCTTTTTTCCCCCTCCACTGCAAAAATAAGCTAAGAGATTTTTATTGCCTTAATAACTAAGGGTATACTAATATCTCAAAATACTGAATTATTTCAGACATACGATTACAGTAGTCCTATGATGAATAGAGTGGGGACAGGAGCCAGCACACTGGAGGAACGATCTGTATTTATGTTATAATCAATGGCAGATATTTCTCTGGTTATTCTTTGAAAAATATTAGATATGTTAGAAGCCGAAAAGCTTTGCTTAAAAACAGCCTGTACATACAGGGCAAGCTTAGACCTTCAGAAACCAGATAAACATCTGCAAAGTAAAACAAATGAGAAACACTGATTCAATGTTGCACACATACTGGCTTGTATCAGATACACTGTTTCAAGGCATTGTAGCAAAATGAAGCATCCCACTGTACTTAGGAGACTTACTCGCTACATTTGTTTTCATAACTACTTCTTTATAGTTCGACTGACTTTAGTGTAGTTTGGGTAAAGATTGATTGGAAAGCAAAACTGCAACCCTGTGATTTCCCCCAGCCCTGGGCGTGGAGATAGTGGCCAGGCATCTCCCGTGTGCCAGGCATGGAGCACACTCTCTTGTCCCCGTGGGGGGCATGGGTGGTGGCCGAATGGGGGTGGGTTTCATGCGGAGAGGACGTGCGGTGGAGAGAAGGGCGGTGGTTAGGCAGAGCTGTGTGTCCTTCACATGCCTGTGCTTTTGGGTCCCTGCAGGGAGCGATTCACCCTCATAATCACAGCATCACAGAGCTGTGCTTCCTTGGCGCCTGCGCTGATGGGAGGAAAATGCCTGCTATGTTCAACCAAAGTTTTGAGGGAGATGATTTAAATTGTTTTGATAACACCCTTGGGAGCCAGGGCTCCTTTTAATAATTTAAGGTGAAGGCATGTGTGCTCTCATTAAAGGCAGGAGGCGGATTTGAAGTTTTCCTTTCTACAAGGAGGCTTGTTGAGTTTTGAAATCAGAATGACACGGAGGCTCGGTGTGCTGGCAAACAGGGAGAGACGCCTGCCTGTCTCCTCTCGTGTGTCCCCGCTCTGCAGAGTAACGTGGCTGAGCTTTTCCGAATCACTGGCTATTGGACGCTCATGGACTTGGACAGGATAACAAATGGAAGGGGGTTATTTTCTGATCCTAATAAGTGAGAAACAGCTGTTCTTCCTAGCTTGGAAGGCAAGTCATTTGTTTTCTGCACACACACATACACATACATGGTTATCAACATGCGGCGAGGAAGAATTAAAAGTCGCACACGGTGTTTTTTAAAAAGATTTTATTTATTTGAGAGAGAGAGGGAGAAAGCACAAGCAGGGAGAAGTTGGGGGAAGGGGCAGAGGGAGAGGGAGAAGTAGACTCCCCACTGAGCAGGGAGCCTGATATGGGACTCGATCCCAGGACCCTGGGATCATGACCTGAACTGAAGGCAGATGCTTAGCTAAATGAGCCACCCAGGCACCCCTACCTCCTGTTATTTCTAAAAGGGGAAAAAGGGAAAAGGGATCCAAACCTGCTTGCCATCCCTGCGTCTCCTCACAGTGCACAACGCAGAGCACGGAGTGTGGACCTGGCTCTGACCTTGAGTTTCCAGTCCCTCCCTCCCTGCTCCCGCTAGCCACCATTGGGGAGACGTGAGCTGCCGAGGGGGAGTCGGAAACTAGACTTGGTCTTTTTCCATAATCTGTCATCAGCTGCTTATTTTGCTTCCGCAGAAGCTTATTTTAAAAGGGAATATTGTTGAATCCATTTACATTTAAAGTAGTTATTGATGGGGAAGGATTTACTCTTGCCATTTTGTTAATTGTTTCCCGTTCGTCTTGTAGTTCTTTTGACTGTCTGTCTACAGGCATGAAGTTTCCGTGAAGCCAGATGGATCCGTTGTAGTGTCTGCCATGTGACATTGTACCTGTAGTTAACAAGGCAATATTGGACACTTACGGATTTAAGAGGCTAGAGCTCATGCTGAGCGTTCTCATCATAGTAAAATAAAAAAAGGAAAAAATGAATAAGGTAAATGGTAGATAGATAAGGGAGGGCTCTCCTTAGGTGAGAAAAGGATTAAACTATCATTTGAATTCAACTCTTCTTGGTGGTCTCTACTTTTTTACCGAGGGGAGGAATGCGAAGTACCCGCTGACGGAGATAGCTTTAGGTAGTCTCAGGAGGAGCAAAGTGTGACCACAAACAATCACGGCGGTTTCTTGAACACAAACTAGAATTTGTGTTTCCAAAATGCACATTCTCTGAGTTTAAATGGTCACCTTGGAATTCTTTCGAGTAATTGCTGGGCTTGAAAGATACAAACATACATGTGCTCGGCTGTGTGCACACGTCCCCTCTCTGGATGGTTCTGGGCACACGGTCTTGTTTTTTGCTTCCACATCTAGATACTTCCCCTGCACAGAACGTTACTACAGTGGGAAGAGGTAGCCAGGCTGAGTGGGTAAGAATCCAGAAATACTGTTTTACTGGATTTTTATTAGGTTGAACAAATTTATTATTTTTAGAAACATAGCATGACTCTGCTGTTTGAAGAGAAAAGAAAAAAACCTGTCTCTCCTGCAACCCCGTTCACCTTGCCTTATTCAGTACGGGACACTCATTGGTGATCAGAAGCAGCAATTTTCATGCGTGTAATTAATAAACTAAGATCCTTAAAAATAGAATGACTTCTGTAGGTTAGGCATGCCGGGCGTATTTATACCGCTTAATTGCTTTCTTTTCATTTTCTTCATAAATTAGACCAAAGTGAAATTGGCCAGCCCTTCCGGAGTGAATGATCCCAGAGTCGGAACTGGTGGGGTGTGTTAATGCTGGCTGCTCGAATGTACTCTGGGTTGTGGGAGGGGAAAGAGACCACGGTCAGGGGTGCCTGGGTGGCTGGTCGGGGCGCCTGGGTGGCTCAGTGGGTTAAGCCGCTGCCTTCAACTCAGGTCATGAACCCAGGGTCCTGGGACCAAGCCCCACATCAGGCTCCCTGATCAGCAGGAAGCCTGCTTCTCCCTCTCCCCTTCCCTCTGCTTGTGTTCCTCTCTCACTGTGTCTCTCTCAGTCAAATAAATAAAATCTTTTAAAAAAGAGAGAGGGAGAGAGAGAACACAGTCAAATACAGATACTGTGTATTTTTCTCCTTGCACTGGAAAGATGTCTGATTCTAATCTTTCTTGTTAATAGAGTCATTACTGATACTTAGCACATTGATCTGCTCCTTGGAAATGATTCGAAGATTCTCTGGGAGAGGGGAATTACTCTCTTTGCCTCTTCACAACTCAGATTGGGTTGGCCTCCCCTCTGAAGGAGAGGCCCTTGACTTTGATGAAGAGCCACATTCCTTGTAAGACGTGACCCTAAACCTTTGAGAGGGACCCTCTCAGTGTCTCTTTCTGGGGATCTAGCAGAACCTGGTGCCTATTTCTCTCCAGGATCCACATAATAGCTGAATAACTCGGGGGCGGCTGTGAGGAAAGTGTCTTTAAAAACAACCACATTAGAGTTATCTGGAGGAAGCAAGCGAGAGTCAGCTTGTACTTCGCCGTGTACACGTGTGTGTATTGGGCCCCGCTAAAGTATGAAATGAATTTGTCCCTCAAGAACGTGCATGAAGGTTTCTACTCTAATTTCTCTGACTCCTCTCTGAAGCATACCTCACTCATGTGAGCAAAGCACACCCAGTTTTCCTCCTTCTTGGCCAGCCACGTCCTTGATTCTTGCTAGCTCTCCTACTTTAGAGAAATGGCAGAACTCACACAGTATTCATTCACTCACCGATTCACTGCTTTTTTTTACCCTGCAGATGGTTTTTGAGTGTTTACAAAGTGCGAGGCCCGGCCTGGGCCCTGGGAACACAGAGTTCCTGACCTCTCAGAGCTTGTTACCTGGAGAGACTGACGAAGGGGCAGATGCCTCCATGCTCTATAGGGGATGATGCCATCTTGAAGGAAAACAAAGCAGGGGAGGGCATGGAGAATGGCAAGGAAGTGTGGTGTCAATTAGAGTGGCATTTGTGCAAAGATTTTGAAGTAGGGAGGGAAGAAGCCGTACAGAAGGACTTTAGACAGAGGGAGCAGCGTGCGTGGCGTGAAGGAGCTGGGAACAGGGAGGAGGAGCAGATGGCTTTGGGGGCACCTGGTAGTGGTTTGGTGGCAGGAAGTGGTCAATTTGGGGTTCAAGGGAAGGGCTGACAGGGCTTCCTGAGATCTCAGTGGGTCGCAAGCAGGTGCAGAGCCCAGGGAGGGCTGTTAGAAGCCCGAAGTCGCTCTGGGAGCAGATGGGGAGACGTATGAGGGGCAGCCTTGGGAGGGGCTGTGGGAGCTTGGGTCAGGCGTGCTGAGCTCGGGGTGTCTGTCGGAGACCGAGGGTGAGACGCTCTGCGCACAGGTAGGTATGTGAGCGGAGAGTGAGAGAAGCAGCTTGGGATGGGCGGGTCGTTGGTGTCTAGAGAGAGTGTTTAGAGCCGTGGGACTGGCTTTAGGGACGTAGGCGATGAGGGGAGCTTAGAAGAGAACAGCAGAGACAAGGCTGGGGGCGAGCCTGGAGCTATACTGAAAAGCTAGAAAATGAGAAGGAATCAGTAAAGGAGAATGAAAAGAAGCCAGTGATCACATGGGAACAAAACCAGGGGCAGGCAGGTGGAGACAGAGACAGAGAGAAGAAAGTATCTATTGTAGGCACTGGCTCGAGACCCAGGTGGTATGACCGTCCGAGTCTGAAGGCCTGGGAACCAAGGGAGCCAGTGGTGTGGGTCCCAGTCCGAGGGCAGGACACGAGGTGAGATGTCCCAGCTCCGCCGTGAGGCAGGAAGATAACGGGATGGATTCCACCCGCCTCTGCCTGTTGTTCCAGCCAGGCCCTGCATGGGATGGGTGAGCCGAGCCCCAGACTCACCGGAAACGCCCACACAGACACCCCCAGAGAGAATATGGACTCTGGGCACTCCCGGGCCAGCCCAGTGGACAACATGCAATGAGCCACCCCTCAATCCTCGTAACGATCCTGTGCCTCGATCCCTGTTCACGGAGGGGTTGAGTAACTCAGCCCACGTGCCCTGCACCTTGTATGGCTTCCCAGGATGTTTAGGACACACGACCCCAACCTGGATGGCCCAGAACAATGAGCATCTCTTCCCTCCGATCTCTAGAGCCTCGAGCCTGACCCCAAGGCATCCAGAGGGCTGTGCTTCCTGGGGAGGCTCGTGGCTCTAGAGAAGAATCCTTCCTTGCCTTTTCTAGAAGCTTCTGGGGGCTGCCGGCAATCCTGAAAGTTCCTTGGCTTCTGCAGGGGCATCCCTCCAGTCTGTGGCTCCGTCTCTGCAGGCTCCCCATCCCTCTGTGTGACTGTGTGTCCCCTTCGTGGAGGGACACCTGCTGGGGAATTCTATCATACCTAATACCCATAGATTACCCATGGGTCTTCTCTAATACCCATCCATAATGAGGTTTGACCTCCTGTTAACTAAGTCACATCTGGAAAGAAGGACTGAGAGAGAGAGAGAGAAAGAGAGAAAGAAAGAAACAGTGCTGATCTGACAACTGCAGGGATGGGCAGGGAGAGCCTCAGACCATGATGCAGATTGGACAGAGTCTGTCTGTGGGTCGACTCTTGGCTGACTTCCAGGCACTGGGCAGAAATGCCCCTGGGAGCCTGGCCATGCTCAGTCATCGGCTGGGGGGTGGGGGCTGCCCAGGGAGAGCATGGCCACTGCTCTGAAGACCAGGCCACCCCAAAGGTGCCAGCTGCTGGGGGTGTCTGTTGGCAAGATCCTTCTGGAAGGGAGGGGCAGGTGGTACAACTGTGCAGCCGCCATTCCTGGTGCTGTGGTTTCCTGCGTGTTTCCAGGACTCTGTGGAGTGAGTCAGGCTGGTGCTCCTCTTTCCTCAAGGCTGGCTCAATGCAGCTTTGTTCCTTGGGCTGTGGCCTCCCGAGTCCCGTTGCCGTTGCCTCCTCTTCTGCCTGTGGCATCTGTGGGGCTTATGCCCTAAGGAATAAATCCCTCTCCAGAAGGCTAGTTGGGGTCCTGGGGAGAGAATAAAATCACATGGGTATGTGTAGTCTGCCGTCTTTACTCAGGAATCTAGTTTTTTTTTTCCCCCACCTACAGGGAAAAGACGAAGCAGAGAGGAGTCGGAGAGCAGTTAGGGTACAAAATACTGGCTTCCGTAATGGAAGAGCCCGTCGCTGCGCAGTCAGGTCTGAAGCTGACGGAAGGGAACAAGGGTGGAGAGCCCGAGTAGGATCCGTCTGTGGGTAGAGGGACCCTGAAGGCGTGGGGGAGGGAATGACTACGTGGACTCAGGCTTTGCTTCTCTCCCTCTGTAGCTTGGATGACTTTGGGAAAATTATGTCACGACCCTGACTAGTTCTTCCGGTGTTTGGTTACATCAGTCAGTGGGTAGGCCGCTGAACATGGGGAGGGTTTGGGGGCGCCCCGTGGCTCAGTCGTTTAAACGTCCGACTCTTGGTTTTGGCTGAGGTCATGATCTCAGGGTGGTGATCTCACAGTCACGTTCAGTCCGTGCTGGGCGTGGAGTCTGCTTACGATTCTCCCTCTCTCTCCGCCCCTCCCCTGGAGACCACTCTGCTTACAGGGGTGCTGAGAAACGAATTACATGTGTTTGCCCACCTGTGCCCGTGGGGCCCCTGCAGTTTGGGGAGCTTCCCTTCGTGCTTCTTACAGGACTGTTCTTTCTCGAAAAAGATCTGCTAGATGAGCCTCCGTTGACCTCCATTTACTGCAGCGTTCAGAATTTCACTTAGAGACGTCGTGTTCATCCCCTGTGTGTGTTAGGGACCGAGTCGTGTCACGCTGTAGTGAACATGTTGATGTCCTAACCCCGGTACCTCCTAAGTGACAATATTCAGAGATGGGGCCTTTAAAAGGTAATTAAATTACAATTAAGCCATTAGCGTGGGCCCTAATCTAATCTGCCGATGCCCTTAAAAGAAGAGGAGATTGGGACGGAGGGAAGATAGGTAGGTGAGCACGGAGGGAGAAGGCAGCCGTCCCACCTGCAAGGCAAGAGCGGGGTCTCAGCGGAGACCACGCCTACTGGCGCCTAGACTCGCAGCGTCCAGAACTGTGAAAAAATAAATTTCTCCCAGTTTGTGGCATTTTTACTGGGCCATCCCTGGTGGAAGAACACGGTGGGGAAATGAAAAGAACGAGGCTGGAATGGAGGTAGATGGAGGTACAGACTCTTAAAATGAACTACCCGAATCCGGACTTAATTCTCTTTCTTCTGTCAGACATAATCCGATGTGGAGCACAAAGGCTCTGAGTTTTCCTAGCTTCTTGGAAGCGGCTTAGTATTTATGTATTTTTTGCCACACGCCTGCCTCCTGAACTGGTCATTTAATGCTCATTCAGGACGGTGCGTGTCAGCCGGTCCTCACCCTGCTGCTTTCTTCCTGTGGTGACCCCCTTGCGTGGCAGATCCGTTCTGGCTGCGGCTGAAGCGCTGCCATCGCTTTCTTCTCTCCCTCGCCGGCCCACAGGGAGAATACATTTTCCTTCCCTTGGCATGACACAGTCCATCCTGGAAATTCAGGAGTGGACTCATTAGCCGTTGTTCTTAAATCTGGCCCTCAATTTTGTGGAGACTGCGTCTCTGACATTTCTTGATGTTTGAAGAGGAGATCTGTCACCATTAGGCACAGAGTGCCGGTTTTTTGGTGGCTGTCCTGCGATGGGCCAGGTCAGAGAGGCTGTCCTCGTAGCTCTGCATGGGATCAGTGGTAAAGGACGCGTCGGGCTGGTTATTTGGTGTCCCAGGCTTTAACCATGGAGCTGGGGAGTTTCTGTGTTTGAAATAACATTTTGGATTTCGTAGAGAATGTAGTTGTTAACTAGCCACTGAAGATCATCCCCCTAGCATAGCATGAGTCATTTGCCACTTGTTTTGTTTTTTTGTAGTATTCTAAGTTCCCAGGAAAGCTACTGGATGTTGTAAGCAGGAGAGTATCCTATCATGATTTGATTTACACTTACACATTTTTTTAATTCTGGTGAAATATACTTAGATAAAGTTTATCATCTCAAGGGGCACCTGGGTGGCTCAGTTGTTTGCTCTGTTGGGTCAACCTACTTACAAAAAAAATTGCCATTGTAACCTTTTTTTTTTTTTTTTTTTAGAGAGAGAGCGCACCCACACGCATGATTGTGGTGGGGGCAGAGGCAAAGAGAGGGAGAGAGAGAATCTCAAGCAGGTTCCACGCCCAGTGTGGTGTCCGATGCAGGGCTCAATCTCACGACCCTGAGATCGTGACCTGAGCTGAAACCAAGAGTCAGACCCTTAACCGACTGAGCCACCCCAGCGCCCCCTCTCATTTTAGCCACTTTTATGTGTACAGTGTAGTTGTTTCGTGTACATTCACGACGTTGTGTCATTTCCAGAACACCTTCATCTTCCCCAGCTGAAGCGCCGTACCCATTCAGTGACCCCTTGGCTCCCCTCCCCCCAGCCCCCAGCAACCACCGCTCTCCTTTCTGTGTCTGCGAACCTGACCGCGGCAGGGACGGCACGTGCACGCACTCATCAGGGCTTGTCCTCTTGTGGTGGGCTTGTTTCTCTCAGCATACGGTCCTCAGGGCTCATTCATGTTGGAGCACGGGTCAGCAGTTTCTTCCTTTCTGAGGGTGAATAATACTCCATTGTACGCTTCTCCCATTCTGCCTATCCACTCATCCGGGTGAAGGGATGTTTGGGTCGTTGCCTCCTTTTGGCCGTTGTGAATAACACTGCTTCGAACATTCTGCCGTGGGAGTGCCGACATGTCTTGGAGACCCTGCTTTCGGTGCTTTTGTGTATATGCAACGAGAAACGGATTCCCGGATCTTACGATAATTCTATTTTACATTTTTTTGGTGGGGGACCACCAGCTGCACCGTCTTTTGTCCTCACGAGCGGTGTATGGGGCTCTGATTTCTCCACATCCTCACCAGCACTTACTTTCTGCGCTTCTTGTTTCTGACATAGTCATCTGATAGGTGTGAGGTCCTGTCTCATTGTGGATCGTAGTGCACGTGGGACTTTCCGCTGTGTGCACGTCATGTCCTCGGGTGCACGTGCTCAGGGACAGTAAGACCCCGTTTCCGCCTCCAGAGAGGACTGTTGTGGTCTGCTGGAGGACAGAGGCGTCCGAACGGAAAGTTATAATATATCGTACTGGTGTCGTGACAGAGACAGGTCTTAAGAGAACACGGAGTGAATACAATCAAGGAAGACTTCCCGGAGGTGGGGGTGCTTCTTCGAGTACTCTCTAAAGCCTACTTGGTAGAAGGAACTGAACAAGGGAAACTGAAGTTAAGCTCCAAGTGGTTGGGGGCTTGGGAGGGAGCGATATTTCTGGAATAGAACAGCGTGTGAAGCATTTTCCCTCTCTGTTCGTGTGTCTTCCTGGCTCTGCGAGATTGTAAAGGTTATTTAATTGGGATACCGACTTCACAGTGTGCGGTTATCTGAAAGAGGCCAGACCGAGGCCTTTGGGAGAAAACGTGCCCGGCAAGCGAGTGGGTGGAAGGCGCCCCGCGAGCCCCAGCCGAGGGGGCGTGTGCTTGAAGAGGAGAGTTTGAAGGCTCAGGTTAGCAGGTGCGGCCACAAGACAGTGAATACGGAGGGAGAGACCTCGTCTAGAAAGGCCTGGCATTTGGGAAGGGCACTGTTGTTGTCATGGTGACTCACACTCGCCGAGCCTTTGAGGATAAATGCAGAGGAAGAAAGGAGGACTGAGCGGCCATCAGAGGTGGGACCGGGGCCGTGTGTGATCTCACCCGGGTTTCTGAGGGCTGTGCTTCCCCCCGGCGGCTCTGTTTCCATTCTCCTGCCTCTGCGCTGCCTTTTACAGAACCGTTCTCAAAGGAGGTAGTGGGTCTGATGTCACAAGGTCTGTATGCTTTCCTCGGGGAGGAGAGGGACAGGCAGAGAAGGAGTACGAGTTTGCAGGACTTCCGTACGAGGCGCCCTCCCCCAGCCCGGGGTTGGATTTACTGCTTATGTGTTCGGCCTGGACTCCCTGTAAGGCTCCCTGCAAACTTGTCTGGCTCCCAGAGTGGACCGAGAGCCCCTTTTGTCCCCAGAACCACGCGGCGTGTCCACGTTGCTGATTAGCCCACAGTGCACGAAAGAATGGTTGTTGGGAGTTGGGAGTATGGAAGTGGCCGGCCAGCCCTCGTGGCTCTGGTCCCAGAGGATCTTTCCTTTCTGTCTTCTCTCTCTACCCATCACTTCTCTTAGTTCAGGTTCTTCTTCATCTGAAGTGGACAGCTGAGGGCATCTTCCAGTGGTCTGCTCTCCATTCGATGTCATTTTTCTGACTTTCGGCAGTCGGGGTCATCTCTATACCGGGGTCATCGCTATACCGGGGTCATCTCTATACCGGGGTCATCGCTATACCGGGGTCATCGCTATACCGGGGTCATCTCTATACCGGGATCATCTCTATACCGGGGTCATCGCTATACCGGCAGACACAGCCCTGGTCCTGCCTTTTCTCTCTCCTACTCAGAGCATCTCATGGTTTATGGTGACCTGGAGGCCAAAATCCATGACCCTCTGCATTCTGATTCCTGTCTGTCTGCCTTTCAGGCCTTGCCACACTTCCCAACCTCCCTCCTGCCTCAGCCTGCCTGAAATTTGTCTCCCCTTCTGAGATCTGCGGTACATGCCTCCCTCTCCCCTGGGAAGCACACTCCCGTTTATTTTTCCAGAATGAGGTCCAACATTGCCTCGTTAGGGAAATTGGTTACGCGCCTCTCAGGGAGAGAGCTGGACCTTCACTAGGGTTCCCATTACCTTTGTACAGACCTTCTCTGAGTTGCTCACCCCATAAATTCCCCCAAAGTATCTTTTACTTAACATTTATTCTCTTATTAATCTCAAAAATGGTTTAGGCCAAAGAACAGTTACACAGCACTGAATATCCTTACGAAGACACACTTACACTGCAGCGGTGATCACGGTTGTGCTCGGGGCCATTCACGACGAAGGGCAGTGAGGACGGGGTTCGGCACCCTGCGAACTTGGGGAGCGTATGTGCGTACAGTTTGAGTGCGTTTGCCAGACGTGGAACTTGGATCTGTGCCCGTGCTTCTCTGCAGCCTGCACGGAGACAGAAATGCCATCCACGTCATCCGTGTGGCTCGCCTCATCTCTGGGACAGAGCAGATTCGCAGCAACACAACCTAGCCTGCTGCTAAGACTCTGCAGAAACTTCCCGTAAGCAGGTTGTCATAAAGGACCCCCTGAGTCATGTCACGATGTCCTCCATGGCATGGGAGGTCAAAGTCCTCTCACGTTTTTGCCTGATGGTGTTTGGTTGCAAATAACAGAAGGCCCTCGTGTCAGAGACCATGAGGACGTTTACTGTCTACTCTCTAAGAGTTCTAGCTTGTTAGGAGCTCTGAGGGGTCAGCTGTGTGGTTCTCGGCCCGATGGCTTCCACGCTTTCCTTCGTGGTTAGTCCAAAGGTCACGTCCTGATGCTGGCATCCCAAGCAGGGTGGAAGGGCTTGGCCTTGTATCAGAGAGGAATGGCCTTTCTGGAATCTCTTTAGGAGACTTTCCCTTCTATGGGCCAGAACAAGGTCACACGGCTCCCCAAGCGGCGGAGGCCTGCACACGGCTCCCCAAGCAGCGGAGGCCTGCACACGGCTCCCCAAGCAGCGGGAGGACTGTAGTGGTGTCAGCCGAAGGGCGTGATCGATGTGGGCCAGCCTGGTCATCATGGAGCAGCGCAGATTGCCACCCGGGCATGTTCTGTCAACAAGGAGGGAGCTGGGAGCCAAGAAGAAAGTGCTGGGGAAGACAGCGCAGAGTGACGGCCACAGCAGGCCCCTAATGCCCCAGGCCACTCGACCCCGTTTTCCAGCACGCAAACCCGGTGTGCGACTCAGTGTTGAATTGTTGTATTCCCCAAATAACTTTCAAGTCTTAAGGGGAGGGGCCGCCCTGCATTTCATTCCGGCAAGCCTCGGGGGATATTATTTTATTTCCACTGACCTTATCTGTAACCCGAGCCGTGGGGAGCCTGAAAGTGGGGCTTCCCGACAACACCTGAGCGAGGGCTTGCTGGTCGGCCCGCTACCCCTGCACTGTGTCCCCCAGCAGAGATGGGAATGAGGGACCGAGGGCTCTCAGCCGAGCTGATGACGCAGCGAGGACACGTGGCCCCCGAGGCGCACTGTGTGATGACGATGGGGGAATGAGAGGCTTCGGGCTTGGCAGACACGCCTCTGCTTCAGGCTTCCCAGCTAAGCCACGCTGGGGTGGCGTTCCCAGGTGATTCAGCCTGATGGGGACGGGTCTCGTAGCCAGAGATAGCCGGGGCTCAGGCTGAGCCTGCAGGGGGAGTGCTCTTACCAGAGCTGGTGAAAGGCACAGTGACAAAAGTCAGGGAGCAGCAAGGAGCCTCTGGGGGCGGGGTGGGGCGGGACCGGTGCGGTGGGGAGAAACTCCTTTGCTTGGATCCTATATGGTGAAGCAAGGGGGACCTATACTAGGAGAGAACCGAAGACCATGCACTGCAGGCGTTGTAACGATGACTCAGCTGCGAACCTAGACGTACTCATCCATCGGGAATGAAAACCCCATAGAAGAGCGTATGTGCTCTCTGGGGACTGAGGGAGAGACTAGAGATTGTTGAAGCTCAATGGCAAGGATAATGGCTTTGATCGTGGCTCAGGGGCTAAACCCCAAGGATTTTGCGAGAGCTCGGGCAGAGGAAGGTGGAGCGCCCCTGGTCCATGTTCCTATATCCTCGGTGGGTACCAGCTGCAACCACGCATTATGAGTGAGCTGCCTGGTGGGACACTGTGCCTGGCTTTCCAGCCAGAGCTGGGCCAAGCTGTGCTGTAGTCCGCGACTCTGGCACCTTCACGAGCTCAGAGAAGTTGAATCCCCTCCTTCCTCACCAGGAGATCCTTCCAGAATTTAGCCAAGAAGGGAGGAAAGAGAGGGGCCGTTGGGAAATAAGCATTCCAGAGGTCAGCAGGTGGGAGGAACGCAAAGGCAGTGGTCACCTGGTCTCTTCCCTCCCTGGGAGTAGCTTCCCTCTTACCGCGTCTTCTGCGTGGCGATGGAGTTGCCCGTAGCCTGCCCCCAACCCGCTATCTAACACGATTGGCTTCCAAACAGTCGCTTCCTCATGGAACCATCAGAAAGTGCTGGGTTTCTTGGATGTTCCATCTGGTAGCTGGGGTGTGCCATCTGCACACTCTTGCCCTGGGGATTGTTACTTGGAAGGCTGGAAGACCGTCCGAGGAGGTGTCCTTCTCGAGAGCGTCCTTCGGTGGTCTGGGGAGGCCTGGGGGTGGGGAGCCTGGGCGGGCATCTGGGGGCTGTGATTTTAGGAGGCAGAATACCCTGGAAGCCCAATGTCACCAGACGGGTGGAGCAGCCCCCCTGCTTCCATTCCCACTACCATATCGGCCGATATAGAAAATAGGAAAAGGTGACTTTAAAAGTTGTATACTAAAAGGCAGAAGGTTAAGGGGGTTTTAAAAGCAAGGAAACCAAAGGAAAGAAACGAAAAACAGGGAAGTTAAATGTTTATAGGCAATAAAACAAGACAGAAGAATTGGTATTTTTGCTAAAGGAGATAAGTTGAAAGTGGCAACGTTAAAAATTCAAAAAATACCAAAAAAAGGAATGAAATTTGAGACAAGTATTAAAAGTAGGTTGGTAAAAGAGTACTTTTTGAGAGAATAACATAGTTTATTATTTTTTTTAAAGAAATTTTATTTATTTGAGATGGGGCTGCCTGGGTGGCTCAGTCAGTTTAGTGTCTACCTTCAGCTCAGGTCATGATCCCAGGGTCCTGGGATCGCGCCCCACATTGGGCTCTGCTTCTCCCTCTCCCTCTGCCGCTCCCATTGCTTGTGCTTTCTCTGTCTGTTAAATGAGTAAATAAACAAAATCGTTTTAAAAAAAGATCATGAGAGAGAGAGAGAGCGCACACACAAGCAGGGGAGAGGGGCAGGAGACTCCCAGGGCAGTGGAAGAGAAGGCAGGATAGCGCAGCTTGTCAGTGTGGAACCATGACAAGGGGAAAGTTGGGAGGGTCTTCCTTTGACTCAAGTTCTCAAGATGGGTCGCTGAAGGGGTAGGAGCGTTTGTGTGTGAGGATGTGCATGACCGTACTGTGTAGTTGTTCTGCAGGGTCCATGTGTGGGAGAAGCACAAGACACTTGAGGACCTTGGCAGTGACAGAGACCGAAGAGTGCGTTAGTCTAGAGTAGAGCTCCCCTTCCCACACCAACTGTCCCTGTGTCTGCATCCACCATTTTCTGTTTACTTGGATCAAAACCTTGACCTTGACTCCTGCCTCTGTGTCGCCTCTGCCAAAAGCCCTTGAAAATTTAGCAGTGGGGTTCTTGGATATCTCAGTCAGTTAAACGTCCAACTCTTGATTTTGGCTCAGGTTCTGATCTGGGGGTCATGGGATTGAGCCCCAGGTCGGGTTCTGTGCTGAGCTGGGAGTCTGCTGGAGATTCTCTCTCCCTCCCTGTTCCTTGCCCCTTCCCTCCTTTCCTGCTTTTTTTCTCTCTCAAATTAATACATTTTTTTAAAAAGAAAATTTAGCTGGATTGTCTGTGTGAATTTGTTTGCTGGGGCTGCTGTAACAAATTATAGAGATGGAGGGGGCATAAGCAACAGAAATTTATATTCTCAAGTCCTGGAGGCTGGAAGTCCAAGGACAAAGTGCCCGCTGGGTGTGTTTGTCCCCATGCCTCTCTCCTTGGCTTGCAGATACCTGCCCTCTCTTGGGCATGGTCTTCCTCTGTGTGCTCACCCCTGGGGTGTCTCTTCTGTCAGGACACCAGTCAGATTGGATTAGAGCCCCTGTTAAGAGGCTCATTTTAACTTGAACCCCTCTTTAGAGACCTTCTGTCCAACAGGGCTACGTTCTAAGCTACCAGGAAATGGGAATTCGACATCTCACAACGTGGAACGGGGTTTGCTCCATGCTCTGTACCTCCCCTCTTGCACTTGACCTCATTTGAATCAGTTACTTGTGTAATTAGTGCTTAATGTTCATGTTGCCCATTAGCTGGTGAGAGGCACAAAGGCAGGAATTGTGTCCGTTTTATTTGTGGCTCTGTTTCCCCTTTGAGAGGTCTGGGACGTAGGAAGTGCCTAACGAGTCTGTGTCGGTTGAAGGCGGAAATGATCTCTTCCTTAATGTTCCCTTTCGGGCGCCCCCGTCACGCGTCTCCTCCTAGCTCTGCTCACGCAGAGGGCACGCTGGTTGTGTGTGGTGGGCTTGGCAGGTTGGGGGGACCTCCCCCAAAGAGAGATTTCTCAAATCCCAGCCCAGAGTCCATGCTGGGGAGAGCTGTGGACCTTCCTACTTAATGGATGTCTTCACATCCGTGGGTGTTATAAACATGAGTACATTCTTCCAAGCGTGCATCAACGACCTCATTCTCTGAATAATCAGCCCAGTTATTCTCAGGAGTCTGTATTTTTATCGCTTGAGCAACGCGAGTGTATCTCAGCTGCCTGTCCAGATTGTAGATTCCAGAAGGACAAGTGTGCAAGCAGGATACTTTTTCCCTCCTGCCATCCCTGTGAGGGCTTGGAAGGGCTGTCAGTGGGCTGGAATTCCAAAGAGTAAATAAGAAAGGAGAGTCATAGAGCAGCAGAGATTCTCCTGCACTGTGGCCAATCGTCTGGGGGAACAAAAACACGTTAGCAAGGCATAGTGCTTATTTCTTTTTAGCAAAGAATAATTACCAAGAATGAAAGCCGCCTTGGCAAAAAAAAGAAAATTCAATGTATCAGGTGAATATTTTGTAAAGGAGACTTTTTGACCTTAAAAAATGGTGAGCCATAGCTCAGTAAAAGCTAATTAGGGAGAGAGCGAGCTGGTCAGGGGAGAAAATGCATATTGACTCAGAATTTCTCTCTATGAAGGCGATTTGTATAACAACGAACGCATGTTGGGTTGGAGGCAGTTACTGTTCATTGGAACCCTTCCAGGGTAGCTGCTGTGCTAAATGCAGAGGCCCTCAGAAACCTGCGTTTAAAAGGAAATTAAATGCGATGAGTTCCGTCGCTGCACTTTGTTAGCTGTGGGGGAGGGAGTAAAAGGGACATTTGATTGTGTGAGACGTCAGGAAAATTCTCGACGAGCTCACTATGTTGTCCCCTTGAAAAAAATGTGCCCCTCCTGGTGGATTTTGAAAAAGATCATTTAATTTTGGCTCTTGGGCATTATGGGCAGAGGGGGAAGAAGACGTTGCCGTTTATCCTTTGAGAAACAGTCCAGTTTTTCTACCTTTTACACAAGAAAACACAACTGAAATGCACTCCATGTCTGTGCCTTATAACTCTGCAGACAGCGGTAACAGAAAAGCTGTAGTACTTGATTATTCCCGAAGAACAGAAAATTCTTTTTGTGTGTGTAACCATGACACAAAACTGCTTCTAATTTCTTTGGCCATAGGAACCGAATTAGGTGGCATAAATACGGCAGTTAGAGAATTTGGCCGAGGAAGGAGGTAGGGTAAAGTTTTAAGTAGATGATGTGTAGATGGACAGATGGACGGACAGACGGATACGCACAGAACATGACCTGACGGAGAGGTAAAAGAAGACCTTCCTGGGCTGCACTAGCGCTCAGAGCAGCCCCTCTGAGTCGTAGGGTTTTGACATGGAAATAAGAAAGTTCAAGAGGGGTCAAGAGCCTTTCCTGCTTAATTTAACCTTTTCTATTGTTATTTTTTATTAAAAGACCATTTGCATACCATAAAATTCACTCTGTGCAAATGACCGGTATGTAATTCTAGAGTATTTCATCAGTCCCAAAAGAAACCCCATGATCATGGGGCGCCTGGGTGGCTCAGTGGGTTAAAGCCTCTGCCTTTGGCTCGGGTCATGACCCCAAGGTCCTGGGATCGAGCCCCACATCGGGCTCTCTGCTCAGCAGGGAACCTGCTTCTTCCTCTCTCTCTCTGCCTACCTGTGATCTCGGTCTGTCAAATAAATAAATAAAATTTAAAAAAAAAAAAAAAAAAAGAAACCCCATGATCGTTAGCAGTCACTACCCAGTGCACCCTGGTCGCTGGCAACCTCCCCTGTATTTTCTTTTCTGTCTCTCTGCGGTTGCCTCTTCTGGGGATTTCATACATATGTCATCATCATACAGTATCTTTGATGTTTTGTCTGGGTTTGAATTAGCACCATGTTTTTGGGTCCATCCACACTGTAGCATGTGTCCAGACTTCATTCCTTTTCACGGCTGCATAGTATTCCACTCTGCAGAGGCACCACCCTTGTTCAAGTGTTCCACAGTTGACGAGCCTGGGGGTGCTCTCCACTCTTTGGCCACTGGGACTAGTTCTGAGGCTGTACTTCATCCCGGCAGCAGCGTGGAGGACATGCATTGGGTCAAGGACCAAAGAGGCTTTGGATGAGCCTAAGAATCTGGGTTTTGTGGATTCATATTTGGGGGGGCATTTTGCATTGCTGAATTTATTGACTCATTAAGAAATTGGATTTTGCCACTTGTACATGGAGGGATAAATTCTAAGCTAGTACCTGTGTTGCTGTATCTGGGCCCACCCACATAAAGAGTTTTGCCTCTTGCTTCCCTTCCTCTGGTTTTCCATGATGCTGCAGTGCTCTGCAGTTTCTGTCAGGTGATGAGAACACCTGTGTGTCCCCTGTACAGGTCACACAGAGCCACAGAACCCCCGGAACAAAGACCTTTGGAAATCTGAGTTCCAGAAGAAGCCACCAGGTTATTCCACATTTTTCGTTTATTGATGGATGAGCTTTCTTGCTTGTGTCCTCATTCTGTCACATGTGTTTTCACACCGGGGCTGCCGAGAGAGGAGCATGGAATCCGAGACGACACGGGGTCTCAGATGCTTTTCCGTCCCCATTTTACACATGTGAGTTTTGTGGCAGGAATTTGTGGGAGGCCATCGTCCCACTGGGGCAGAAAGGGTCTAGGATTGGTAGAACCGCAGCCCGAGTGTGCCGAGCTTTATTTAGTTATTTATTTTTCTGTTCATGTAACTGTTTTCCATACTGATCCCTAGAATAGAAGCTGCTTTGCATTTCTCGGCTCCTTCTTACAGCAGCTCCTTGGAAGTGTTACCCTTACCAGCTGACCTCTTCCGTTCACTCTTGTTCTCTCACAAGCCTCCTCCGGGTTTTGGTTCCCAGAAGCTGGTCCTGCAGGAGTTGCTGGCACCTTGGCAGGACCACGTCCATGGGACAGTTCCCCAAATACTCCATGTCTAGGCTTGCTTTCTCCACTTCCTCTCAGTGTTCTTGTAATGGCTCCTGGTTGGTGGTATGCCCAGGGCCAAGTGTTCAGCCTTCCTCTTTCTCTGTGTATCTCCGTTGCCTAGGTGACTCCTCAAGGAATGTGTCTTTCAATCCCCTTTGGATACTGGTCAACGCCAATTTTGTATTTCCAAAACTGACCTCATCCTCTATCATATGCTCGACATCTCCACTTGGATGTCTCATGGGCATGTCCATTCCATATGTCCCACCCAACCGAACTTGAGTCTGATCACACACACTCATACCCACAGACCTTTTCCTCCCCCTGTTTTCTATCTTATTGATGGTCCTGATGTCCAAAATCCCTCATTGCTTACGTTTAAAAAAAAAAAAAAAGTAAGTGAGCTATTCTTGGAGGCTCTGTTTCTCTCGTGTGTCTTCAGAAGCTGATCTGGCCTGAGTTTAGCTGGGCTGGGTTCTAAGCTGCAAACTGGATCCAGCTCGCCCATGAGACTCTCACCCTCCTTGGAGCAGTGAGCGCCCAAAGCAGGTTTTCGTGTTGGTACCAGTTGAAGAGGCCAAGGCCAACAGTCTAAGCACATTAAGGCTCTTCTCACGTTGCATTCGCTAGCATCTTGTTGACCAAAGCAAGTCTAATGGCCAAGCCCAAAATTAAGAGTGAGGAAGTACCCTCTGCGCAGCAAAATTATCAGACCCTACATTAGCGGGATGGGGATGTATACTCTTCCCAGGGAACTGGAGGGCAGAAAGTGTGTATTTGCTGAACAAAATCTCACATAGCACCTTGGAGAAACACTTAAAGCTGGAGTTTACTTTAACAGGATTGTTAGTCAATGGGGTCTTTTATGAGGAACTGGGTATTCATTTTTAAACTTGTGGTGCTTTTTTTTTTTTTTTTAAAGATTTTATTTATTTATTTATTTGACAGAGATCACAAGTAGGCAGAGAGAGAGAGAGAGAGGAGGAAGCAGGCTCCCTGTTAAGCAGAGACCCTAATGCGGGGCTCGATCCCAGGACCCTGACATCATGACCTGAGCCAAAGGCAGAGGTTTTAACCCACTGAGCCACCCAGACGCCCCATAGACTTGTGCTTCTGACTGGCTCTTTGAGAATAGGCATTTTTTTGCTTCCAGTTTCTAATAACTAATTAGAGATGGTCATGATGGTGATGGTGGTGGTGATGTTGAGGTGATGGTAACTGTTGACGGTGGTGGTGATGGTGGTACTGGTGTTCATGACGGCGGTGGTGGTGGTGATGATGATGATGGTGATGATGGTGGTGGTGGTGGTGATGGTATTGACGGTGATGTTGGTAGTCATGGTGATGGTGATGATGGCGGTGGTGGTGGTGGTTGTGAGGATGATGATGGTGACGTTAATGGCGATTGTGGTGGTGGCAGTGTTGTGTGTGTGTTAAACGAAGGTGATGCTGATGGTTTTGAGGCGTTAAAGAGACAGCAAGATTTTCCTAATGTGGTTCACTTTTGTGTTGTCTTACTCCTTCCTTATCCCTCTTCTGATTTCATAATTACCCTCGTTGATGTGACCATAGGTGTTGGCACTCAAAAACCTGTGCAACTGTATGTGTGCTGTTTAAAACTTAGATGCTTCGGGGGTTCCTGGGTGACTGACTCAGTTGGTTAAACGTCTGCCTTCAGCTCTGATCATGACCCAGGATCCTGGGATCGAGCCTCACATTAGGATCCCTGCTCAGTGGGGAGTCGGCTTCTCCCTTTCCCGCTGATCCTCCTCCGCCCATGCTCTCTCTTGCCCTCTCTCTCTCTCTCTCTCAAATAAATAAAATGTTAAAAAAAATAAAACTTAGATGCTCTTTGTAGAATTTGGTGAAGGTTAGTGTTGCTAACCTTCACTGCCCTCTCTCCATCTTTTTAATCCCTCTCATTAGGTATAAAACCCTAAGGGGAGGGTTCAGGGCATGAGAAGGGGCGAGTGGGAATTTTCTCTGAAAGCGGTCAAGATGGGCAGATGCTGAACAAATATGGCAAATGGCATGGTCTGCAGTGCCTGGCGTGTGCTTGACGCGGCGAATTTCATAGGTCACGGCAGGGGACTCTCTCCAATTCAGCGTATGGCCCTAGGTCAGCGTTCTTTCCCCGTGTGTAGTTTTGTAAGTGATGTGAGGCTAAGTGACACAATTAACCTGTGCAGCCAGCATCTTTCATCCATTCGCTCCGAGCAGTCTCAGTGATTGCCAAGCTCTTCTTTTATTTTATTAGGAATCCCTTTTTCATTTACACACTCAGGCACGCATCCGCTAGAGCCTGGGCCAGGCCAGAAGCGTGCATTTATCACCTCCACACATGGGGGGGGGATGTTTGTGCCAATGTTTGTTTGGCACTGGGAGTGAGATTCAGGCCTTATTTGGTTCTCTTCATCACAGCGTGAAGTCAGAGAGGGCGTTTCCTGAGGATGAGCTTGGCAACCCGAAACACATTGACCCAGGTTCTAGATCTACTGCGGACTGTTTTCAGTGATCTTAGGACCGTTCAGAAGTCTCATGGAGCCTCCTTTTCTTAACTGCTGAGTGTGGATGGGGCTGTTCTGAGGATCAAATTAAATAATCTTTGTAGAAAGATTCCGGGAAGTCTAAAGTTCATAATACATGTACGATATGTCATTTTGTATAAAACTGCAGTTTGAAAATTTATGGACAGTTTGTTCCAAAGGCACTTCAAGCACATAACAATGATTCATATCTCTTGGAATTGCAAATGCTGCATGAACAGTTTGGTTAATGGGCAAAAATGTACTTCTAGTATTCTGGGCTCCCGGGGGGAGCCCACATCCAAAGACCCTATTAGTCATCATTTTGTCGTCTAGGACAGAATCCGGCAGAGGATGACCATGAGTTATTGAGGACATGCATGAATTGCCTGCGCCAAATTCGCCCATTACAGCCCTAACCTCTAACGTGATAGAATTAGGAGGTGGGGGCTTCGGGAAGTAGGTAGGTTCTGATGAGGTTAAGGGAGTGGTGTCCCCATGATGGCACTGGTACCCTGACAAGAAGAGGAAGACCCCAGAGCTTGCTCCTGCTCCACTGTGTGAGGGCACAGCAAGATGGCGGTTGTCAGCAAGCCAAAAAGAGAGCCCTCCCCAACGACCAAATATGCCAGTGCGTTACTTTGGGACTCCCAGCTTCCCTAATGGAGAAATAGATCTCTTTTGTTTAGGTCTCTTAATGTACAGTATCTTGTTATAGCTGCCTGAGCAGACTAAGAAATCATGGAAAACTGGAAAACGTGGGTATACAGAGATGACTGAAGGGGTGGCTATGTTTAGCCTGGAAAAAATGATGGAGACAGGTCATGTTAATGCAGCAATATTGACAAGGACATGAGAGTATAATTATATGCATGACAGATGAACCAGGAATGACCTGCTGTGTTGGGCGGTGAGTTCTTTATTCTGAGAGGACTGTAGTAGAAACGAGGGTGCATCTCTCTAGAGTTCTGGCACCAGATGGGGGTGTGGAGAAACAGTTGAATTTTCCTTCCTCCAACTCAGGATTCTGTGTTGGATCCCAGGTATGCTGTTGCCTTTTGACATAGGCAACAATGCATTCAGTTCCTTTGCACCAAGAAGCAGCTGACATAGTTGAACTCCGTGAGCTCATTCTGGATATTAAGACTCATGTAACCTTTGGACATTGTATCTGGGAAGCACTGAGGATACAGGACCGAAAATGTCAGAATCATTATAATGCTGATGTCAACAAATGTCAAGTTCATCATACTAATATATGAACTGGGGATTTTATAATGATGCGGTATGAGTTTATGAAGCGGTGCTTACCGGTTGCTGACGCATCCCAGGAGATGTCCGCATCAGCCCTAGAACCTGGTAACAGCGGGCCGGCCCGGCTTGCAATGCACCCATTCACTTGCTCTGCCATTTATCCACCTGCCTTTCTCATCCCGCTGTTCCTTCCTCTGTGCAACGCGTGTGAAGAGCTTCCTAGGTGCAGACCAGGTGTAAGACACAGAGAGGTCTTCCTGTGCGCAGGAAGTGGGAGCGAACACAGCATAAACAGTTACAGTGATGACTTCGTTATATGGAGGACGTGGAATGACATGACAGGAGCAATGCTGTGGTTGTGATTTCCACCTGGGAGCAGCGTCTGACTTTCTGGGTAGGGCGGTGTTCAGAAAGGGTCTGTGGGACTGTGTCGAGCAGCAAGGATGACCGGCAGAGGCACAAAGGGGTAGTGACTTTAGAAGCATCGGAAGAAGGCGATGGCTAAAACAAGGCATGTGGTGGATGAGGCTGGGGAGGGGCCACGAGTGAGCGGCTTTGGACATCGCATGACGATCTTGGATTTTTTTTCTAGAGTGGCAGTTGTGCGCTGATGAATTTTAAGTAGGCAGTGATCAGACTTCCCTGTTTCACGGTCACCCTAAAGCGTGGGTTCGGGCTGATGGTAATCGCTCAAGAAAGAGGACTTGAGCTCGAATCCAGGCGCTGGAAGAGATGCAGAGAAGGACCAGAGTCGAGATACAGATGAGCGAGCCCCAGGAGTCACTGGGGTAATGAATTAGAAAAAACACGTCTATGTAAATTAAGGGAATTAACAAAAATATGTACATATAGCACAGATATAGTTGGCATATTTGTTTAACATAAATACTGTATAATAACGATTAAAGTGCTTAGTATAGTGCTTTGCATCTAACAAACGTTTGCCAGCTTAACTAATTATCACTAATAATTGTGTCCAACATGGGGCTATCTTCTTTTGGCAATACTTCTGGGCTGGCTTTCCTTTTTCTTTTTTTTTTTTTTTGAGATTTTATTTATTTACAGAGAGAGAGAGAGAGAGAGAGGTGGGCGGCAGAGGGAGAGGGAGAAGCAGACTCCCCGCTGAGCAGGGAGCCCGGCACGGGCTGATCCCAGGACCTTGGAATCATGACCTGAGCCGTAGAAATGCCTAACAGGGGCCCCCAGCCTACCTTTTTTTGTTCACTGATGTGCCTGTCATTTATTATAATGTTGTCTCACTGTCTTAATTATCAGAGCTTTCCGGGGATGCTTTCCTAGCTGGTGGGTGGAGGCCCTTCCCGGCCGGCCCCTCCTCACTCGCTTCTCCAGAGTCCTCCCTGTTTAGATGCTGGCTGGGAATCCAGGGCTGGACTTACAGCTCACTGTTACGTTTATGGCTGCAACTTCCTGACCGTCTGTAAGTTTGACAACTTGAGCATCGTGGAGGGTCTCCCTGAGACTCTGTGACCTTCAGGAGGCGTCAGGCCTCTGCAGAGACCCCCTAACACACGCTCACCCCGCTGGGCCTCGGGACATGCCGGCCTCGTGGGCTGGGGTGTATGTGTGTGTGTGTGTGTGTGTGCGCACGCGCGCTCGCACATGCGGGGGCTGCGGCTGCCCCGATGATGAGAGGCTTCGTGCGTTGACAAGACGCCAGGCTGCCTCTCACCACGACCTCTGTCTGTCCCGGAGTTTGTGCGTCGGTTGTAAGCCCCGTCCCTGTCTCGAGAAGAATGATGCCGGTTATCTGTAAACTCATACATTTAAGCTGTAACCCTGGAGAAAATTATGTCCTTCGTTGTACGGAGGGAGGTGGGAAGGCCGCTCGGCCGTGATTTACAGCCGTGGTCCTTTATCTCCACTGCCACCACGGAGCCCGGGAGCTTGGGCCCAGCCAGAGACAGACACGGGCCGAGTGATGGGGTCTCGCTGAGTGGTCATCAGAGATGTGCCCCCGGGGACCCCCCGGCTCTGTGCCAGGTGCATGAAGCTTCTTTGTTATCCACAAGTTGGTTGTCGAGCCAACTGGACTAGAAGGGGTTTCTCAAATTTCAGAAGTGGCGGTTGTGTCGGTGACTTCGTGTTAGAGAACTGGATGACTGTTTGGGGAAGACAGTACATTCAGAGCCTCCTTCCCGGCGTAGATGTAGGATTTCCTCGCAGGCACCACGCCTGTTGCGTTCTTACTCCTTTACTCTCCAACTTAGTATTGGAGAGAGCAACCTGCCCCATGAGTCCTCTTTTTTTTTTTTTTTTTTTTATATATATTTTCTGGCCTCTGTGTTCTTCTGGGGTGATTTTAGAATTTTTATTATGTTCCTGAAAAAAAATAGAAATCTCATATGGAGTTCCATTTAACCTGTCCATTAAAGAGGGGATGTTATGTCTTCGTGGCATTCCAGCCGAACCTTCAAAAATGTCTCTCTGCTGAGCTCAGTAGGTCTCACTTTATTCCCTCCAGTAGAATTTTATAATTTTCTCCCTATTAAAGTTCTTTCTAGATATTCTGCAACATTTGTTACTTTTATAAATATCACTTTTTTTTTTACATTATGTATTCTGGTGGGTTATTGCTTGTAACACGGGACCCTCGACATGCTCCAGCTTCGGGATCCTGACCAAGGAGGGAGATCGCTTCCCACCTCTTTTCTTTTCTGCCTTGGGGGTTGCCTATTCATGGGCATGGCGGTCTTTAAGGGCACCAGGGCCCTTTCCATGCCCAAACCAAGTGGCCTTTTTCAGGCTTGATTTCCCTGTGACATTCCTTGGTGTAGACCCTCTTCTTTATGACTATAAATGCAATGAGCATATGTTGTTTTCATCGCTCTTCTCTTAGTAGACATTTATTTCATGGATATTTCGTGTTCTTTCTCAACATCAACTTTGTTGTAGAGGCTCTGAGTCAATCTCCAGACCTCTTTCTGCTCGTCCACATGTTCAGCAGTTTTGAAGACCTTCCTACGTATCGGGCACTGGGTTGACCACACCCCTACCCTTCAGGGGAGGGTGTAGACGTGGCACCCTGGGAAAAGTCGTCCCCCGGGGCTCGGTGGGATGCTGTGTGTGTTAGGATCCCAGCAGGAAACAGGTGGCATACCCAGAGGAGGTGATGGAAGCGAGGCTAGCAAAAGTAGTTACCGAGGTCGAGAGATCAACAAGAATGACAAGGGATGGTGACTCAGCTGCGGCTCACAAAAGAGGAGGAAGCAGGTGGCATACCAGGGACTGAAGGGGGGAGAAGGGGGAGCAGTTGACAGAACATAGGGCTAGCTGTAACCCCAGGTGAACCCTAAGAGAGGGATGTCTTGTAGCAACAGCAGCATAGAGAAGGCGACCCAACTGCTGCCCCATTGGGAGGGAGTTGGGAGAGGACACACCCCAACTTCTCTTTCCACCCGTCCACTGATGGAAGCCACTGATGCTACCTCTGTAGGTCTGTCTCCTGGGATGTGAAGCAGGAGAGCAGGGTGGACAGTGGGTGTGGGGAGCAACATGAAGAATACTCAGTGGAGGTTCTGTGGGACAATGAACTCCGTTTGTCCTTGTTCCTTCATCTTCAGCATCTTGCCTCCTAGCTCCCCCTTGGCTCTGCAGTCGTTAGCTGAATAGCTCAGAAGGCCATGCCCGAAGGAGGGAACGATGAGTCTTTCTAGACTGAGTGCCAGGCAACCATCCCTCTCTCCCTCTTTTCTCCTCCTCCTCCTCCTTTTTCTTCTTCTTCTTCTTCTTCCCTTTGCCAGTTGGGATGTTCATGCCCGTAAGTGCATTTTGGTTGGCAGTGGCTTCGGTTGCTTCTGGCCAGACTGCAAAGGCACTTCCAGAAGAGAAGGTTCCCGGGTATGTGGAGTCATCCCAGCTGGCCCAGGGGTGACTTTTCCTGGCTAAGTAGAAGATCAGCTTGAGCCTTGTTGGTGATCTTGAATTCTTATTTATCTTTGCCAGTAGTTTCAGGGGCCTGCTAAGTGAGCACATTAAAATGCCAGTGAAAATTTTTGCTGCTTTGTTGAACCTTTCTGGCAGATTCAATTGGGGGGAAAATGGGAGCACATGGACCACAAAATATATAATTCATAGTTGTCACATCGCACTGTGAAGAATGATCTTTTTGGGGGCTGCTAAGTGGGTGCCTTTCATAATGGAAGAAATAGTGCCCCAGAAAGGGAAAAAAAATAGCCCTGGGAACCGTCATTCCCTTTGTGTTCATGGTGGCATTTGGTGTGCATTCCTAGTCTTAATTCCTATGCCATTTTATTTTTTTTAAAGATCTTTATTTATTCATTTGAGACAGAGAGATAGAGAGAGTGTGAGAGAGAACAAAAGCAGGAGGAGAGGGAGAGGGAGAAGCAAACTCCCCACTGAGCAGGGAGCCCAACATGGGCCTCGAGCCAGGACCTGGAGATCATGACCTGAGCGGAAGGCAGATGGTTAACCGCCTGAGCCACCCAGGCGCCCCTCCTATGCCGTTTTAAAATGAATCCCTTCCCTGGCCCTTCTGCCTCCAGTGGAAAGGCTGCCCACAGAAGATGCTGGGTAAACACAGCTGAGATGCAATTTAGCGCTGAGATGGCATTTAATGGCCAAAAGAAGGCCTTTGTCATTAAGGGAAGAAAAAGATGTGCTAAAGCCAAACCAAACAGATGAAATGAGAGGAAGGCTTGAATGCCCTCTGCTGAAGCCTCTCTGTTGGCTCGAAGATCAGTCATGGCCCATTCCAGTGGGTTCCCTCCTTGACCTATGGGCTCCGTGCTGGCAAGAAAACCATGGAAGGGTGAGTTTGTGACTAGTGAGAAAAAGGGAGAATCCAGGTGAATGAGCAAAAGTGCACAAGACAAGGAGGACTACTGTCAGTAGTCCGTGCGTGATCTTTTTTTATTATGCAAAATGGCATCCATTATATATATCACATACATGTCGGAGAATAATTCTACAACAAATTCTTATAGAAATGAATGAGTGGCTTTCCAGTGGAGCAGTACCAGGACCTTTGAGGTCCCAGTGTGTCTTCCCCAGTAATGATCTAGTCTTTTTTTTGCAGTTCTTTCTGGTTTCCATGAATTTATACTTCTGACCTATGTTTTAATTAGCCTTTGAGACTTTGTATAAATGGCATTATATGCATTAATGCTTGCTTTCCCCTTGACAGCGTGTCTCAGAGAGTCATCTGTTTCCTGGCAAGCTAACCATTTTCACTGCCGTATGGTATCCTCTTAATGAGTTCACTACCATCAGCTTACCACTGTCATCACCGAAAATTCCTAAAGAACTTCCTGGATTGAACATTTGTTTGTGTGTTGGAGGCTGGGGCGGGTGGAGATATCTTCTTCCATTTCTGTTACTTTTGGGAGGTCACGTAGTTAAGCCTCCTGAGCCTCCCCATTTCGTTATCTCTAAAGTGATCCTGGTAACATCAGCCTTGCTGGTTTAATACAGAAATGGATATAAAACCATTAGAGAAATTAAGCCCTAAGCAGTGATCATTAGCAGGTGGAGAGAGGGCGGTTGATTGGATGTGTGAGGACAAGCGAGGAGCTTAAGCACTTGGTTCATACTGAGCTATTTCTCCGATCCTTGAAGTCTTGGGTTTCAAGGGTAGCTTCAGTGGGAGAGCGTGTGGAGAAGATCTGAGTTTCAGAGGATGCAGTTCCTGCTCTAAATACATGGAAATTCCGAAGCATCATCTTTTTTCTCCTTTTTGCTGCTCGACCCCTGCCCCCAGCCCAGCACCCCTGCTTCCATCAGGGCTGCAGCCCCTGCCAGGCTCTGGCTTCCTGGCTCGTCTCCTGAGCTTTGTCCTCCATCTTAACTTCCATTCCCACGTGTTTCAGCTTCGCACTAGACCCCGACTCCGTCAGAATGTCCCAGGTCTGTCCTGTAGACAGACCACCTGTGCGGAGTGGAAGTCATCATCAGACTCGCTTCTGAATGTGCCGTCTCTGGGGCTGGTGTCCCCGCTGGTCCTCGCGCTGGGAGCCAGGCTCGCTTACTGCTTCCTTCTCTCCTACCCGAACACTTGTCTGTCTCTGCCTTGTGACCGTGTCTCTTAAATACTTCTCCAGTCTCTCCTGTCCTTTCGGTCAGTCTCAGCACTTCCTTAAAATGAGGCCCGTGTCCTGTCTTGGCGGCTGCTGCAAGAGCCCTGGAACCGGTCTCCTCAGGTGTCACAGAGGTGAGGGTTTGTCCTCCTCTGTGTCTCCAACTATACCCGGAAGCCCGGCCAGGCTTCCTTCACCAGCTGTGCAGCTTTGACAAAGTTACTGCCTTCTCAGGCCAGTGTCCTCATCTGGCAGAGAGCAGAGTAATGCCTTCCTCATGAGGTTTGGCAGGAGAGCGATAAAACAGTAGCACACGTCGTGGAAAGCAGCCAGCAGGGTCCCCGGCGTGCAGGGGCGCTCTTCGGTGAGTGGCGGCTGTCACTGCCGCCGGCATCTGCGGTCCTGCCTGGCAGCCCACCTTCCAGGTGGCATGTGTAGGTGGTGTCTCAGACCTCGTTCTTTCCTTCTCTGTGCTGCAGGCACGTGTCCCCGGTAAAAGTCTAACCTCAAGGGAATAAGGGCCGCATGATGACTTTGGCTTTGGTGGGTTTCTTCCTTCATGAAAAATGGTACTAAGAATTGTGTTCTAGGACTGCATTGTTCTGATTTTACAAGAACTTGAAACACTTTCCTCTTTAGTATATTCCCAGGTTTCTGCACATATTGCTGCAGTCTAACTCCGGGACATCGTCACCATCCAAAAAGGCACCCCCCACACACCAGCAGTCACTCCCCATGTCCTGCCCAGTCCCCTCAGCCCGAAACAGACACTGATCTACTTTCTGTCTCCGGAAATGTGCCTACTGTGTACGTTTCATATAGACTGAATTGTGCAGTATGTGGTCTTTTCTGACCAGCGTGGTGTGCTTGGTGTCATGTTTTCAAGGTTCACCACATCCTGGTGTATATCACTACTTCTTTCCTTTTTATTTCACTAAATAATGTCCCACAGTATGATTTTACATTCTGTTTATTGATTCATCAGTTGACAGACGCTCAGCTAATACAAATAATGCTCCTACGCACATTTCTGCCCAGGGTTCTCTGTGGGCAGAACTTTCACTTCTCTTGGGTGTCCACCCGGGAGGGGAGTTGCTGGGTCATATGGTAAAACGACACTTGGCATTTTGAAGAGCTACCGAACTGTTTTCCAGAGTCACTGCCCTGACTTACGTTCCTACTAGGAATGTCCGATGACAGGTGATTTCAGCACCCAGCGCAGGTGTTTGCACTGGACTGGGACGCGTTCTTCCCGATGTGTGAGCATGGCGAAGGCAGCATGACTGGGATGTCGATGGCACATTGACGTGGGACGGGAACCCCGCGCCCGCAAAGCAAGTGGGCAGTGCTGGAATGATCTGACTGCCCAGCCGAGGGTGCTCTGTCGGGATGATGGCCGGCAAGATAGAGGTCAGGGCTCCTGAAGCTCCCAGCGGCCAGTGGGAATGATTCTTTGGCAGGAAAATGATGTTCACCTGTGGCCAACTCTGAGCCGCTTGCTGGACCTTCGCTTTTTGATCTTGATGTCACAGAAGACACATTTCTGTTTCCAGAGAAGCAGGCACGTCTTGCCACTGTGTGACAGAGTGCCGCCTGTGATGGGAGCAGATTCGTTGGCCTCTGACATGTTTGCTGGGTGTGCCTTTCTGGGAGGTTCGAATTGTCCTCAGTGCTCTGGGCTGCCCCTCATGGGAGCAGAGGGCACAGTTTACATCTCTGCTCCGCGTACGTCCTGCCAGGAGCAGGAGTGGGACTTCTTTAAATGAAGTGATGCGTGCTTGTGTACCTGTGTGTGCACCTGCGTGTGCATGTGTGTTTGTGCACACACATGCTCCTGTGCACTCGTGTGTGTGCACCTAGGTGTGCGCGTGTGTGTGCACGCACACCTGTGTGCGTGCATCTGTGTGTGCGTGTGCATGTGTGTTTGTGCACGCAATGCACCTGTGCGCTCGTATGTGTGCATGTGTACCTGTGTGTGCACGTGTGTGCGTGCATGTACACACGTGTGTGTGTGTGTGTGTGTGCATGCCCACAGCGGTGCTGAGTAGCCTGAGCCTTCGTGATGACGGAAGGGAGTGAGAGCCCTTAACAACCGACGTTTCCTAGCTGAGAGGTAAAACCTGCCGTAACTCCTGGATTTCACAGTTGCCCGTCAAGCTGTTTATCGCGTGATGGGACAGCAGGTGTAAAGCTGCCACCGTCCCGGGGACAGGCCATTGCTCAGCGCGGCCCGGTACAGAGGCGTCCCCCTCCGCTTGGCGTGATTATCATCCTTGTGGGGTTTCTCCCGCCTCTGTGATGTGTTCTGAAACATTCTATATTTCCTTTCGCCATTTAGATGGAATTTAAATAGAACCATTAGGTAAAGAAATGTGTCAGGTTGTTATGCACTTTAAACTCGTGATAAAATCAATCTGTGTGTCGTCCTCTGTCCAGATGAAGCCAGAGCACCTTGGCTTGGCTGTTCCCCGCGATGGCTGTTCTTTTTCTGGGTTGTGCCTGTAGCTCGTGGAGTGCCGAGGCTGGTCATCACTGCCCCACAGAGCAAGGACAACAGGCCCAGCCGGGAGCCCTGCATCTGTCCCATTGCTTGTGTCCTTCTTGGTCTGCCTTTCTGCCAGCGTAGAGTCTCTCTGCTTTGTAGACCCCGTCCACTCTGCTCTGCAGAGGAGGCAGAGGCTCCCACCTGGGAGTTACACGTAGACCTAGAACTCTCTGTTGCCCCGACCTTCCTCTCAATGATACAAATGCGTTCAGGGCATATTCCTTGATTGGTCTGTTCGAGAAGTAATAAGCCGTGACAGGTCATGTGAGACTTGCCGTCAAAGCATGTGTCTGAGTTTGAGTGACATACCCTGATGTGGTGGCTTTCTAAGAATTGTCTTTCCTTCCTTTTTCTAGGCTTATCCAAATCCCTTGGGCTCATTGAAGGCTATGGCGGGCGGGGCAAAGGGGGCCTTCCTGCTACCCTTTCCCCCGCAGAAGAAGAGAAAGCCAAGGGACCTCACGAGAAGTATGGCTACAATTCCTACCTCAGTGAGAAAATTTCACTGGATCGTTCCATTCCGGATTATCGTCCCACCAAGTAAGTTGTGATTCAGTCATTCAGAGCGGCCCGCTGTCTCCCAGGATGGGTGGGGACCTGAGTCTGTGACAGGGTCTCATGTCCTTTGTCACTAGCACAGGGCTTCCATCTTCCTCTGTCTCCTGCATAGTCCACAAACCAAGTCTTGTGGATTATGCAATATTATCTAAATGAAGTCTTGACATTTTTAAAAAAGATTTTATTTATTTGGCAGAGAGAGATCACGAGTAGGCAGAGAGGCAGGCAGAGAGAGAGAGAGGGAAGCAGGCTCCCTGCCGAGCAGAGAGCCCGATGCGGGACTTGATCCCAGGACCCTGAGATCATGACCTGAGCCGAAGGCAGAGGCTCAACCCACTGAGCCACCCAGGTGCCCCTGAAGTCTTGACATTTTTTTAAAAAAGTAACCCAGAAACACACAGGAAAGTCTCCAGTACAAAAAGTCTTCAGTAAAACACAAAACTTGCCATGATCTCGTTACCTAGAGATGGCAGTCAGTCAAATCTTAGCATCTTGTGTTTGAGTCAATTTTCTGTGCAGATTATGAGCATGTGATGCATTGTTTGTACCCTTTTCTCATTTAATATTATTTCGTGAGTGCTTGCTGATGTCATTAATTATGATTAACGATGATCATCATTATGACCGTTTTGCATCATTATTTCTGTCGTCGGAAATTTAGGGTATTGTCAGTTTGTCGTCGTTATAAATAACCGCTTGATGAGTATCTTCCCACTCACATCCTTGTCTGTAGTGAATTGGTATTTATCTTCTGAAAGTATAATATCCCCAGGCCATATCGCAGGGGTACTTCTGGAAGCTCTAGATTGATGTGGGGTACTGTCCTCCAGAAAGCTGGCGGCCGTCTGCACTCTTGTGGGACTCTTACCTGACCCTTCACAAACTGGGTCCTGGCGTTTCAAAAATGCTGTGTCACGCTGGTGGGTGAGAAAGTGCATTCCGTGGTTGTTTCAACGTCCACTGTTCTGTTGGAGAGTCTTACCTTTTTTTATAAATTTATTTTATTTATTTTTTATTTTTAAAATTTCTTTTCAGTGTTCCAGAATTCATTGTCCATGCAACACATGCCCTCCTTCATACCCACCACCAGGCTCACCCCAACCCCCCCCCCGCCCCTTGAGAGTTTTCTCTTTTAATCAGTTTGTTTGCGTCTTGGTTGCCTCACGAAAGGTCTTTGTTCTGTGGGCTCAGATTTAAGAATTATTTGTTTTCTCCTTGGGAAGTGGAGAAGAGGGATCAGTCATAGAAGCAGGACGCTGGAGGGAAACCTGTCTTCTGGGCCGGTGACTGTGTTGACTTCACGAGTTCTTTGTCTTCTGTTAGAGTTGTCGTGTCTCTTTCCTCCCCATGGAGAGCGTGTCCGAGGTTAGGCTGCATTATTCCTTTTTCAAATGGGTTTTGGACAAATCAGTTACGTATCCTGGTTACTGAGAAAAATAGAATCAAGATAAAGAAAATTATCTTAAATGGATTTAAAATTGCAGCATTAGCTGAGAAAACCAATAAATCTCTCTCTGCCTAATAAACATATATTCATCTTGAATCACGGGGAAAACACACGTCACCCCTGTTGGAAGGGGTTTTGTGCTCCTGGACTTCTGCTCGCAAACACATCTGGCTGTTTTCATTTCCCGGTGCTCTCTGATTAGCCTTTCTTATTTGGACGCTGGCAAACACACAGAGCCATATTTTGGTTGACTGCCTTTGAGAATGACAATGTTTCCAACATGGAGCTTACTGGAAGTAGGTCCGCCGGACACAGATGAGGAGCGCCTGTTGTGCCGGGTGGTTCCCCGCACAGGAGGCAGGACGCTGGAGAAGACACAGTCCTTGCCTACTTCTTCTCCTGGGAGGGAGGGAGACGTTTAGGCAGGGTGAGTCGGCCCACTGAGCTGTACGTGGTGTGTGTCAAGCCACAGGTTTATACAGCCCGTGGGGTAGGATTGGGGAATCTTCCCGCGTGAGATGATGCCTGAGCCTGATCTCGAAGGGTCATTAGGGGTTGCAAAATGAGCAAAAGGCGGAGAATAGGAATGGACCAGGCAGGGGAACCGCAGGAACAGAGCTGGGGGTAAATAAAACCTGGTGTATTGGAGTTGGGGGTGCATAGTGCAGCGTGTTCCGTAAATTAGCATGGTGTCTTGAACACCGCACTTTTATCTGGCCCCTTCTGGAACTGTACTAAGATGGTAGTAAAGAACGGGAGAGCTGACTTGTAAGGGATGACCGGGCAGGTTAGGGGCTGACCGCCAGCAAGAAACACCTGCAAAATTTCGGGAGATGGAAAGAGGAGGGATGGATGGTAACGGAGAGCAAACCAGGTGAGGCTGGGACCCAACCTCCTGCCTGTGGTGGGAACAGATGAGGAATCCAGGCTAGTCACACCTCAGAGCCCCAGAGATCTGGGCATTGGAGGTTCTGGGTGCTTCCGATGGCTGAGAAGTAGATGTGAAGAGCAGGACCGCAGCTGTACCCCCACATTCTTTCCCCAACACCACCCCTGGCAGAATATGGGCGATTGACTCTCCAGAAAAGGTAAACTTTGGGCTTCAGTTCATAAGACGTAGCCTAGAACAGATGGTCAGACTGAGTGTCATCTGGGGATACCCTCAGTGTCGTTACCCCTCCAGGGCTGCGCACCCTCGTAAATCAGTACTTGGGAGAATGTACTCTTGAAGCAGCCAGCCTAAGAAAGGGCTGATAGATGGGATGATTGGCCCCCTCCCCAAACGTCTGAGCTCTGCTTACTGTTTGTAGGGTGTGCCTGTCGTAAGACTCCATTTGTCCCCACACAGCTGTCTCACTCCAAAATAAGAAGGATGAGCCAGGGTCCCTGGACATCCCAGCAGAGTCTCGGTTACAAAAGTCCTTCACAAGTAGCTACAACTGGGGGTGCCTGGGTGGCTCAGTGGGTTAAGTGTCTGCCTTCGGCTCAGGTCATGATCCCAGGGTCCTGGCACTGAACCCCAGCATCGGGCTCCCTGCTCAGCAGGAAGCCTGCTTCTGTCTCCACTCCTCCTGCTTGTGTTCCCTCTCACGCTGTGTCTCGCTCTCTCTCTCAAATAAATAAATAAACTCTTTAAAAACAACAACAACAATGACTGTGACAATAGTAGAAAAGGCATTTAGAGGAGGAAGAAACTATGAACTTTCGAACTATAATTAGTTAGATCATGGAATGTCTTGTTTTATTCACAAAACAGGAGCCAAGTGCTATGGCAAAGTAATAATCTGAGAATACAAAAAGAAGCCCTGGGAGTTACAAATAAGGTAGGAATAAGTCAACAGAAGAGTGGAAGATAGCATTGAGAAAACCTCCGACAGATCGAGAAAATGAAAAGTAGGAGAGAAAAATTAAAGCAGTGGATCAGTTCAGCATGTTCAGCATAACTAACAGGGATATGGGGAAGAGACCAGAGAACACAGAGAGCAGAAAATCACAAGACCGGTGATGGAGCGTGATTTCCCAGGACCGTAGGACATGAGCTTTCAGGTTAGGGGGTCCCACCCCGTGTCTACGGGATGAAAGAAAAGAGGAATTAAACCCACATCACCAAATGTCAGTATGTTTGTGCAACTCCTCAGAGCACCCCTCTGTTTTCCAGCTGGCATGCTGCCTGATTTGTGAGTCATTTAATAAAGCTAGTTACATCTTTAGGTTTTGTTTTATTTAATTAATTTATTTAAAGATTATTTATTTATTTATTTATTGAGAGAGAGAGAGAGAGAGAGTCCACATCGGCAGGGGTAGAGGGGAGGAAAAGAGGAAGAGGGAGAGAACCCTCAAGCAGACTCCCCACTGAGCACAGGCCCCAAAGTGGGGCTCAGTCCTTGGACCTTGAGATCATGACCTGAGCCAAAATCAAGAGTCAAATGCTTAACCACCTGATCCACCCAGGCACCCATGATCTTCACATTAAAAAATATGTAAAAATGTAAAATCTCAGGACAGGTAAATATATTACATTTAAGTAGGTTCTCCACCTTTGTACCTTCCCTGCATCTGTTTTCAAGAAGCTGCTTCAGGATATGCTCCATTAAAACAAGGGAGTAAAGTAAGAAAGAGAATGATAACAGTATTGAAGAAACAGGGAACTCAAACAGGAGCATACAAAAGACAGATCCCAGGACACTGATGAAGGGATGCTCCAGGGTAACATTTCAGGGTGACAGCTGTGTGGCAGGTCAAGAGAACACCCATTCCACACTGGAAAAGGGGGATGGAGGGGCTGTATGAAGTAGGTCTCCAAAGGAGGCCAGGGATAGAATAGTTTGATTACGTAGCATTTTTTACTGCATCCAGAATTATTATTATTATTAGTAGTAGTAGTAGTATTGGAACGTAACTGACATACAAGCTTGTAACGATTTGATGTTTAGAAACATTGTGGAATGACCATAGGTTTAGTTAACGTTGGTCAGTGCACATAGTTACAGGTTGTTTTTTCTTGTCATGAAAACCTTTGAGTTCTACTGTCTTTGTTAACTTTCATGAAAACCTTTGAGTTCTACTGTCTTTGTTAACTTTGTTAACATCCCTTTCACTTTGTAATACTGTATTATTAACTGGAGTGACCATGCTGTACACGATGTCCCTAGGACGTACTTATTTTATAACTGGAAATTTCTTCCTCTTGACTCCTTTCATCTGTTTGGCCTACTCCCAGTCTGTTCTCTGTAGCTTATTTTGTTTGTTTTTAGATTCCATAGATAAGGGAAATCATACAGTATTTGTCTTTCTTGGACTGACTTCACCTTGAAGGCCCATCTGTGTTGTCACAAATATCAGGATTTCATTCTTCTGTATGGCAGAATAGGAGTCTGGGGTGTGTGTGTGTGTGTGTGTGTGTGTGTGTGTGTGTGTATCACATTTTCTTTATTCATTCATCCACTGATGGACATTTCGATTGTTTCCATTTCTTGGGTTTTGTGAATAACACTGCAGTGAACATAGGGGTACATATATCTTCTCAAATTAGCATTTTCTTTCTTTCTTTCTGTCTTTCACTCTTTCTCTCTTTATTTTTTTTTCAATAAATACCCAAAAATGGGATTGCTGGATCATATGGTAGTTCTCTTTTTTACTTGGTTTGAGGAACCTCCATGCTGTTTTCCATGTGGCTGCACCAACTCTCATTCCCACCAAGAGTGCACAGGGTTCCCTTTTCTCTAAATCGTCACCAACCTTGTGTTTTTGATATTAGCCAGGTGTCAGGTGGTATCTTGTGGTTTTGATTTGTGTTTCCTTTATGATGAGTGACGCTGAGCATCTTTTCATGTGTCTGTTGTCCAACTGTACGTCTTCTTGGGAAAAATGTTCAGATCTTCTGCCCAGTTTTCTAATTGGATTGTTTGATATTTTTGCTATTGAGTTGTATGTATGAATTTTGATATTAATCCCTTATCAGTTATATGATTTACAAATATTTTCTCTCATTTAGACATTGCCTTTTCTTTTTATCATCGTGTTTTGTTTTGTTAGCTCTGCAGAAGCTTCTTACTTTGATGTAGTCCCGCTTGTTTATTTCTGTCTTTCTTGCCTTTGCAAGATTTTTTTTAACCATTCTTTCAGAAAGTTTGGGACTAATTAGTGATAGAAACAGAACTGGAAAAAAAAGGTGGGGGGGGTCTTCCAACAAAGCAAAGCCATTGTTAGCCACAGGAAAAAACTAAGAGTTTTTCAAGAGAGGAATTGTAATTTTATACACTGTGTCTCAGCTGGGCATGATACAGTCACACCAGTGTAAGTCCTGGATACCTGCCTGCCTGCAGATCATGAGGTGGCTGTAAGTGGACAAAGGAGGAGGGCCAAATGTGCCTGTGAGGTATGGGAAGTGAGAGACCATCACATCTTTACTCCCAGAAACAGAAAAATCAGTCACAAATATATAAAATGTGAACATCAAGAAATAGAGGCATTCCCACTGATAATTAGGTACATGGAGATTACAGAAATGAGATGGGGCCATATATGTTTTGTTTTCACAAAATCAACATTTAATTAAGCAGTGAGTGTTAACGTACACACAAAACAAAGAATTATGCGCAGGATGGAAGTATGGTAGAAGAAAGACGTAGAGAAGACAGGAAGAGGTGGGTTGGATGCATTGCCCACATTTGCCTTTTCAGAGTCTTTTGGCAGCTCCCTGGAGGATGCGTTGGAAGGTGGATTTGGTAATGAATTTGGGATGTTGCCCATGAGCCATGTATGGCAACCAGAGGCACCATTGTGCATTCTGGGCTCTGCGGCAGAAGTTACCAAATTAACCTTTGCTAATTGCAGATTAACCCTTGCCATCAAAGAATGGTAGAGGATTTGCCCGTGGAAGCTCCTCTCTCAGCCCTGGGGATGGGAAGAGGGGAGCTGTCTGGGGGCAGAGTAGTTTCTTTCCTCTGAGCTCAGGAGGGAGTATCCCCCGATGGACAAGATCCTTTTTGTGAGGCTCGCCCAAAGTCCTCCCAGGTGCCGAGATTTAAATTAGCGACTCATTGCAGTTTTGCACAGAACCTGGAGTGACTTTCATTCTTACTGTTTTATTATCACGCTGCTCTTAAGAAAATTGTTTTTCATAGAAACATGAATGGATCTTTAGGTAGTTGTGGGATCAGCCGTTTGTTCGTCATCTTTCACACAAATGGATTCCAAAATGTTGTTTTCTCTTTCATTCCAGTTCTGTGGGTTGTGTTTTTTTTTCCTTCCACTGGACAGATCGTTTAAATTTGTATGAGTCCCAAACTGTCAATCTTGCCAATTTCAGTTCTTCACTGCTTTAAAGCCAAGGAAGATATCGTACCTCAGAAATACGTATAAATATTCTATTCTGTTCATGCTGCTTTTCCGGGATGCTTGTAGTTTGCTCCTTCATCCATCCAGGGTTTATTTGGGAATATGGTACCAGGTGTCTATCTTTTGTTTAAAATGTCTGTCCATTTTATCCAAATCAGCTTTTTTTAAAAAAAATCTGTAAATAATTCTTTGATTTGGAGGTGCTATATATAATGCAGTTTATACATTTTATGGATCTAGACTTATTTTCTAAGCTGTATACTGTTCCTTTGGTCTCTCTTTTTTTTTTTCTTTTCCTTTCTTTCTTTGTTTTTTTTAAAAATTATTAAAAATGATTTTGGGGGGGCACCTGGGTGGCTCATGGGTTAAATCCTCTGCCTTTGGCTCAGGTCATGATCTCAGGGTTCTGGGATGGAGCCCCACATCAGGCTCCCTGCTCAGTGGGGAGCCTGCTTCCTGCTCTCCCCCTCTGCCTACTTGTGATCTCTGTCTGTCAAATAAATAAATAATCTTAAAAAAAAAAAAAAAAAAAGATGATTTTGACCACCGTCTCCAATCGGCCAGGCACCGTGTGGCTGTGTGGAGGCGAGTCAGGCGCGTCCCAGCCGTCTAAGAAACCAGGGATTGGGGGGGGCGGGTGGCAGAGGGGCTCCCGGGGTCAGCGAGCAGCACGGGGGCAGCCGTGCTCTTACTGGGGAGCTGGAGGTTTTCCCTCAAAGGGAAGGCAGGGGATTTTAAGAGAAAAACCTGTGCTTGAGGACTGGACAAGTTCTTGGATTTGGGGGTGAGGGGAGCAGCACACGGACTTCTGGCTGGAACAGAGTTTCCAGAGTGAACCGTGGAAGGAGCGATCGGAGGGGAAGCAGGTGCGGGGTGGGGAGGCAGCCTCAGGTACCAGCCTGGGTTTCGACGGGGTCTTGGGCTCATCAGTGGGTGCGAGTGAAGGACCGAGGCAGGAGGGTACTGTTGGCATCACCCCCCTTCTGACAAGAGAATGTTCCCTGCGGCGGAAGGCATCGGCCGGGCTAGGACAGATGGAGGCCGGTCGCCGGCCGGTTAAGTCGAGTCGCCGGTCGCCGGCCGGTTAAGTGGAGTCGCCGGTCGCCGGCCGGTTAAGTCGAGTCGCCGGGTCGCCGGCCTGTTAAGTGGAGTCGCCGGTCGCCGGCCGGTTAAGTCGAGTTGCCGGGTCGCTGGCTGGTTAAGTGGAGTCGCCGGTCGCCGGCCGGTTAAGTGGAGTCGCCGGTCGCCGGCCGGTTAAGTGAGTCGCTGGTCGCCGGCTGGTTAAGTCGAGTCGGCTTCTGCTTCCGCTTCTCTCCACCCACCCAGCCCCGTGCTCAGCGCTGCCTGTCGGAGAGGACGGGTCGGGCCATGCCAGAGTGAGTGATTCCTTATTCACTCACTATTTCCACGGAAATCATTTCTCGTAGCAAACCCAGGGCTCCGAGGCGGCGTGGACGGGCTAGAGAGAGGAAGACTTCCTGAGGTCGGTCAGCCGAGGCAGCGGATCGGATGCGGCGCGTGGGTGCAAGCCCAGGTTTCTCGCTTGGGAGGCAGAGTGCAGTGATCCATTCGCCGGGGCAGGGCGTCCACAGGGCTCGCGCTTTGTGTGGGAGGAGGACGGCGGGCTGGTCCGGTTTCGTTACGGTTTCCTCGAGGCCACCGCGTGACACGAACCTGTCCAGCTTTATTCCCTGTGTGACTAGGTGTGTGCGAGCGAGGAGGTGACCCGGGTGACCCTAGAAGCCAGACAAGGCTTAAAACACCCCACTCTGGTCCCTGGCGGAGAGACGCCAGAGACACCATTCCTTGTCCTGTGGTGGCGCGGGGAGCATCTGCCTGCCCCGTTGTCTGGTCACCCGGGGGGGCAGCCCCCGCCAGCCCCCGCTCCATGTGCGCTTATGGGAGCCCCTGCTGAGGTCCTCGCACGCGTTTTGTGGCTGGCCGCGTCCTCCCGGCTCGTGTCGGCGGTCTCTGGGCCGTTTCTCCCCCGGCATCTTCAGTTGCTCCTTTGGCCTCCTGCTTATAAATCAGGTGTCGGGTTTCCTTGGCACTCATTTCGCCTCGCTCAGAAGGTCCTCTCTTTCCTTGCCGCAAGTTCTAACCTGTCGTAATCCGACGACACCCGCCTTGGGCACACAGGGCACGAGACGTTTGTCGACTGACTTCATGTCCACAGGGACGGCTGTGCCTTTGGGTTTGGAGGTCGGGAGCGGTGTCCAGGCTGGCTGCGGGGTTTGAGAATCATCCCAGTCTAGCGGGTGTCCGAGGTGGAAGCGTGTGTGTGTGTGTGACGAACGCCGTTGCAAGGACCCGACTCAAGGTTTCCAAGAAGCCTGCTGATTATCGAATCGGTGACTGGGCTTTTCTTTTTTTTTTTTCTGAATCGTTCTTCCAATAATCAATACCTGTGTCTCGTAGATCGGTTTTCGAGTGGAGCAGAAGCACCTCAAAGAGGGTCAGGGCCCCCGTGTTAAGCTTTGTCTTTCCCGGATGTGGGCACGGAAGGTCACGGTCCCATAAACACTTACTGGTTGACACTATAAGGAGGGGCTCGGTTAGGAGTGTCCCGGAATAACCAGCCACAATAATTATCCCGGTTTATTGACTACCTGTTATGTTTTGTCACTGCGCTGCGTGCTTTATCGATCTTGTTTAAATTTCACTGCTCTCTGAAGTAGCTGCTCCCATCTCTGTTGTGTCCGTGAGGAGGGGGGTTAGGGGAGGTGAGCCCCTGCCCGAGGTCACACAGCCTGTGGGTGCTGGACCCAGATTCAGACCCCCTGTGTGTGCGTCTCGGAGGGTTGTGCACTTGCCTGCATGCAGCGTTGCCCCTTCAGGCCCTGCCCTGCCTGTCCCCGCTTGTCTTTCCATGTCCACGCACTGGGACTTTCTAGCTCCACACTGGCTCCATCAGTAGGAAGAGACACCCTAAGTCTGAGAAGCAGGATAGTTTCTTTGGAGAGAGAGAGAGTGCGTGTGTGTATGTGCATGTGTGTGTGTGTGTGTGTGCACGCGTGTGTGTGTGCGTGTGCGTGTGCGCGCACACCCCTCATTTGCTTCTCCTTGTCCCGTCCGCCCCTTCCAACTAGAGCCACATTCCACCAGCAAAGGGACTGTTCTTCGAATTCGATTCACTGCTGTCCTTTATGGCCCCCCACATGGAGGGTAAGAGAGTTGAAACCCTCTTTCAAGGATATGGTATTTGTAAAACACAACACGTAAACAGTGCAACACGGACCGGTTCAGGAAATGTCTTACTGTGGAGCTGATCTCACCTGGACGGGAGATCTCACCGAGAGCAAGGAGCTTCTTTGGCTGGAGCTGGTCCTCACCCACAGTTGAGGGAAGTGTAGAAAGAGCAGAACCCTTGCTTTCCTATCTGCTCCCCGTTTCATGGGTTCCTTAGGTCTGAAGAGCATGTCTCTGCCACTTAAAATCTGTAATGGGAGAGTTTTTCAGAGCGGCCAAGAGCATGGACTTGGAAGTCTGCGTCCCCCCTCCTGGCTTTGCCTCTTACTGGCTTTGCAGCCGTGGGCCACGCATTTAGCCTTTCCGGGCCTCATGTGTGAAGTGCTGCTGCATTGGTATTTATTTCAGGGAATTGTGGGGAGTAAATCGATTATTTCCTGGGGGCTGCATGGGCTGATCTACCAGACATGGTCTAAGCCTTTCTCGTGTACTAATAGTACCCAATCGATCAATATTAGCTACGGCTACTTCTTAAAGTCCTTCATCCTACATAACCCTCGTCCTAAAACACCGTGTGTGGAACGACAGAAGCTTTAGGGAAGTATGTCCCTGAAGAGTAGGGCACAGCTGTGTATCCTTAATATGGGAAACCAAATCTAGGGTAACGAGTATTCCCTTATCCCCGGGTCAGCCCAGAAATCCAGGGGACCCAGCCTGGGAAGGTCGTTTGGGTGTTTGGAGGGCCCAGAGGCAGAGGAAAAGCTGGTGGAAGAGATCAGCCGCCTCCTGCTTCTGCTTTGCCAGCATCGAGTCAGCCCTTGAGTAACGTGAGGGTTGGGGGTGCAGACCCCTGTGCTGGTGAGAATCTGCCTACAACTTTTGACTCCCTAAAATCTCCACTACTCCTAGAGAAAAGCAGGTGTTACTAGTAAAATCACGAGAAAGAGAAAATACACTCACAGCACTGTTCTGTAAAAACATCTGCGTGTAAGGAATTCACCCACGTCCAACCCTGCTTGAACCCAGTCCAAACAGGTCAAAGATCGGCTGTAACATGTGCCCTTAGTTCTTCACAAATCGAAATGATTTTTTTTCCTCCACTCATGAAAACGGCTCTTCCATGAAAAGGGCTGAATATTCAAAAGCGCATTTTAGAGTGAGGTCTTTGGAGCTTGCAAAAAGTGTAGGTTGCTGGGCTCTCCAGGGTCCCCGGTTGGAAGTCGTGGACACGTTCTGTGAATTAATTCCTTCTCTGGAGGACCGCGGAAACGGTCAGCGTTCTGACACGGCTGCTGCTCCGCTGTGGCCTTGTCTGCAGAATGCCTGTGTTCTCGCGAGCTTTGGGCTTTTGAGACTTTCTGGGAAGCTGTTCCAATGGGGAGCTTGCCGCGCCCGAGGGGCCGGCCGTTGGCCTGGGGCAGCTGGGGAGAGCAGAGGAGCCCCCATCTTCCCACTGGACCGGGGTCTCTGCGCAAGCACAGGGAACCCTCTGTTGCCTCAGGTGGACGCTCCTGCCTTAAATCCCCGACGGCTACGGTCAAGAGGCAGATAGGTAGCCCAGTTTCATCACTGTTTCCTGCCTGTTATGGACAGGTAAGAATCTTGGAATAAACGTTCTAGAATGTTCTTTGGGTAAAAGTGTCAGGAGTTACCAAAGTGAAACGTGGAAGCTCTAGGGCCTGCATCCCTGCTTGCCTAAACGCGTGGGTTCTCCCTCTGGAGTGGGGGAGTTTTACCGCTGGGAGGCCCCTCCTCCCCCACGGCGATGGACTCAGAATCTCTGGGAGTGAGGCCCGAGCATCCGCAGGGACCCCCGGGGGCTCAGTTGGTTAAGGGTCTGCCTTCAGCTCTGGTCATGGTCTCAGGGTCTGGGACCGAGCCCCATGTCAGACTCTCTGCTCAGCAGGGGACCTGCTCCCCCTCTGCCTGCCAGTCCTCCTGCTTGTGCCTGTGCTCTCTCTGTCTCTCTCTCAAAAAAAAAAAAAAAACAAACAAAAAACAAAACCAAACCAAACAAAAAACAACCACAAGCTTCCCAGGTAACCCCTGTATCTCATCAGGCTAATGCTTGGGCAGGCTCCTCAGGTTTCTGGAAGCCTGGCCCTCACAGCTGACTCACCAGATCTGCTGGCTAGAACCGTCAGGTCTCTGGGCTGGCAACGGCCGGGCTGGCCAGGCTGCAGGCTGTGAACCGGCATCTTCGAAAGCTAACTCACCTGAGCGATGACACCAGACTGATACTTATTTCTAAATTCTGAACGTCCTGTCCCCCCCATTTTCTGAAGCAGGTGGAAGAGGAAATGAGGATCAGGACAAGGTGGGGTCTCCCCAGCTGGGGGAGGTTCTTGCCCTTCACTGTCGGTTTATCTTCCCTCCTACCCCTTGTTTCTTCCCGTCCCGTGTCCTTCAGTGCATTTGTTTATTCAGTGAGTGAAAATAAATAGAAATCAACCTCATTTGGGGGCCCCTGGCGGGCTCAGTCAGTTAATTGTCTCCCTCCGGCTCAGATCATGACCCCAGGGGTCCTGGAGGCTCCTCCCTCTCCCCCCCACTCATTCTCTCTCTCTCCCAAATAAAATAAATCTTAAAAAAAATCAACCTCAGGGACACCTGGGTGGCTCAGTGGGTTAAGCCGCTGCCTTCGGCTCAGGTCATGATCCCAGCGTCCTGGGATCGAGTCCCGCATCAGGCTCCTTGCTCAGCAGGGAGCCTGCTTCTCCCTCTGCCTCTGCCTGCCATTCTGTCTGCCTGTGCTCGATCACTCTCCCTCTCTTTCTCTGACAAATAAATAAAATCTTTGAAAAAAAAATCAACCTCAGTTTGAATTATCTTCCTTTTCAAATTTCCTTGCACCCCACGCAATGGTTGACAGCCCTCTGGAGTGTTGCGCACACAGAGGCATAGAGCAGAAAGACGGATGCGAAGCCGAAATTCTGTTGGTGCTACCAAGGGCATCGTAAACGTGGGGGTCAGAGACGTAGCTAGTGTTTAAGAAAGGATTCTACTTCCAGAGGTAGGGCCAGCCTGGCCGGCCAAACATTTATGAATGGGCCAAGCTACTCTTTTATTTGAATGTAAAAGGATTCTTGCAAGTACATCAGAGCGAGGGGCAGGAGAGATTCCCCTCCGTCCGCTCCTGCTCCAGACAGCGTTCTGGTCCGGTTCAGTGGCAGGTGATGTCATCAGGTAGAAACCCGGTGTGAACCGTGTCCTGTCCATGCAAACGGCTCTGCCCAGTGGCCTGTTGACAACCGCCAGGCTTCTTGAGTACCAAATGCGTGCCCACCAGATGTAGATGCGACTATGGGAAATGGAATTCTTGATTTATAACCTTACGTCAAGCTAGTGTTGGGATTTACAGCCGCCGTTGTGTCTGCTTCTGCAACTCTTTGACGCTTTGTGTGAGGATTTGTAGGCACACGTGAACTGTAGGGGAAGAGCTCACTTCCAGCAATATTCAGAAATTCCCACAATGGCTGCATCTGGGGGCTCCTGCAACGTGCAACCTGTAGGTTTCTAGGGCATCATCCTGCTGCCAATGCTACTGACCCTCCCGGGAGCAGTGTGCTCTGAGTTAAAACAAACTTGGACTCCTACATGCACACGCACATGCACACAGACACACACACACGCACACACGCACACACAGCCCCCTGTAAGAAAGCCCAAGCCGGCCTCCACAGGCCTGGTGTAAGCAGCCTGCCGAATTCCACTCTGATTTGTCTAGTGGCTAGTTATGTGAAATACTTTCCCGAGAACATTTGTTTCTCAGCCCTGAATGTAATCAATAGAGGCAAACGTTTCTGCAATCACAAGGCCTTTTTTATGTGTGGAGTTCTTGGTGGTTTTTGCTCTGTGAGCAGAGTAAACATCCCCAAAGAGGCAGCAGGGGAGTGCCACGGTGCCGGGTAACAAGCTGAGATTTACAGCGCCGGGAGAGCTGGGGGTGAATAAGGCTGCTGGCGGAATGGGCGAAATGGGCTAAATTCAGGTATTAATGGGAGTCTCTGTGTGCACTGCAGAGGGAGACAGGCTCATCAGTATTACGGATGGAAGGTCCTTGGAGTTAATTTGGAAAAAAATCTGATCAGCCAGCAGAGCTCCAAGGATGGATGCAGGAGAAAGAAGACGGTGGCATATGGAGAGAACATATTTGTTCTTGGAAAATCAGTAGAAAATGTTTAATGTCATCATAACCTCATTTGCATAAAAATAGTCATCGGCTGCAAAACGCACGAAAGCAAAAGAAGACGTGCTGCAGCCGATGCTGTTCGAGTCTCGTTTCATTACGGACGACGTAAATAATTCAACTGGATAAATAAGTGTAGAATTGCTTCAGGTGGGTGTACCGTGAACCCTCACTCCCTGAGGACTCCTTTAACGGGACGTGTTGCGGTGATGAAGGGAGGCCGCGTGTCGCCATGGGCAGCACCTTCTGTACCCTGGACCCTTAATAACACCGTTGGGCTCTCCGTCACTCGCAAATGCTTTGTGGCCACGAAAGTGTCAGGGGCACGGGCCGGTCTGTGAGATGACCTTGAAGACGGTCTCATCCTCATCGTGGGGCATCCAGCCCCCCTTTGCCCATGGCTCCACTTACGTGATGTCTGACCATGGGGCGTCTGAGGAGACTTGGGCTGCTCTGTGGTAGACACAGAATTTTTTTTCTTTTTTTAAAAGATTTTATTTATTTATTTGACAGAGATCACAAGTAGACAGAGAGGCAGGCAGAGAGGAAGGGAAGCAGGTTCCCTGCCGAGCAGAGAGCCTGATGCGGGGCTTGATCCCAGGACCCTGAGATCATGACCTGAGCTGAAGGCAGAGGCCCAACCCACTGAGCCACCCAGGCGCCCCTAGACACAGAATTCTTAATAAACGCTTGGAACCCTGGTGGCAGAGTGAGAGCCACTGTTTTTGTCTAACAAAGTCTGGCCGAGGGAATTCCTGTCTAAGTATAAATTGTGCCTGGCGTGGAGAAAATTGATGGAATTTATTAGTTAATTGATTTCAATGGACAGTTCCAAGGGTGGTGTAGAGAGCCATGGGAAGGTTCTATGGGGGCTGTAGCAGACGTGTATGACACACACACACACACGTATTTGTTCATTCAGCAAATAATCATGAGTGCCTGTATCCCAGGTACTTTGCTGGATACTGAAATTATGATGGGAGGTAGAGAGGGAACTGGGAAGAATACACACAAGATAATTATAGGTTGTGGATTGTGGCGGGAGCTTTGACGCAAGCAACAGACTGAGATAGGGAGGCTGGACGTGAGGCTGTGCTTTAGGGAGAGGCCCACTGAGGGACGGGAAGAGACGGGCATGAGCCAGCAACTCAGACACCGGGTAGGAGAACGCGTCCGGTGGAAAGAACAGTCCTCAGAAAGGCCCCGAGTTTGGGGTGGCCTTGGCACCGCTATTTATGAACTGGTGGGAACTACTGGCAAATGGATTGAGGAGAGTGGAGAGGTGGGTAGGAGCCAGAGCATGTGGGACTGTGGGCAATGATGAAGACCTTGGGATTTATGCCAGTGGGAATAGAAAGTGAGTTTTTTGGTTGAATAACGTAGCCCCCCAAATGCATGTGTATCTGGAACCTCTGACGGTGACATTCTATGAAAATGTGGGCTTCACAAAAGAAACTAAGTTTAGATGAGGTCGTACCAGATTAGGGTGGGACCTAAATCCGAGGTGCCTGGGGTCCTTGTAAGAAGAGGGGAGACGTAAACACACAGACACAGAGGGAAGAAGCGCATGGGAAGACACAGGCAGAGTGTCGAGTGAGGACACAGTCACAAGCCAAGGGATGCAAACGGCTGTCCTCGATCTCCAGAAGCTGAGACGCAGCGAGGCTGGGTTCTTTTCTAGAGCCTTTAGAGCATGGCCCCAACACCATGATTTCAGACTTCTAGCCCCCAGAACTACGTGATAATAGACTTTTGTTGTTTTAAGGCACTCATTTTGTTATGGAAGCTCTAGGATATAATACTAACAGTCATGGCACCCGTTGGAGGTCTGACAGGGGAAATGTCATGACCTGGTGTATGTTTTTCAAACGTCATTGGAGCGCTTCGGAGGAGGGGTGTGGAGAGCTGCAGTGAAGCAAGGAATCTGGTTTGGAGGATGGTAAAGGTAGGAGACAATAGTCGTTCCAACCAGGTGAGCACAGAGAGGTGAAGAAAAGATGAGAGGGTGATGTTGGAGGTAATCATGGGAGACTGCTGAGTTTTAGATGGAGGCATATGGCTGGACGGTAAGGCCATTTGCTGAGTTAAGGGGGACTTGGAAGAACCGAATAGATTTGGGGAGATAGTTAAGAATTCTACTTTGGACATGTTAAGTTTGATTTGACTTTTAGTCCTCATTGGAGATATCAAATATGTGATTGAACAATTTATGAATCTGGAGCTCAGGTGAGGGTTTGGGGTTGGGGATGTATCTCTGGAGGCATCAGCAGCAGATGCCCGTTGAAACTGAGGTCGCTAAGGATGGCTGGCAATGAGACAAGGGCCCAGGACTGAGCATTAGCTAGGTCATTCCAAATCTCAGAGCTTTGGAAGAAGAGAAGAATCCAGCAGTTGATGTGAAGAGGGAACAGCAAATAAGGAAGGAGGAAATCCCGGACAATGTAGTGACCTGGAAACCGAAGGAGGAGAGTATTTCCAGAAGGAAGGGGTGGTCACTAGCCGTGAGTGGTACTGAGACGCCGGAAGTATCCGTCGCGTTTGGCAACAGGAGAGCCTCGAGGACCTGCACGGGGGAATTCAGCCCTGGCTGGGAGTGGTTAAGGAGTGAACGGGAGACAGGGACTGGGGAGAACAAACGGACTATTCCTGGCGACTCACTGTGCGGGGAAGGAGTCATGGGGCTGCATCTGAGGGATTTGGGAATCAGAAGAGGTTATTACTATCCTTGTGCTTATTTTTAAATCTTCGTTAATGACATAAATTCAGACTCACAGAAAAGTTGCAAGAATAGGACAAGACATTCTACACACCCTTCACCCAGATTCCTCAAATGTTAACATTTTATCGTATTTCTGTCTGTCCACACATACCCATTTTTACCTGAATGGTTTGAGACGCGACGCCCCTTTCCCTCTTAGTACTTCAGCATGAGTGTCCTGGGGACAAGGGCGCTCTCTTACGTCATCACAGAACGATACGGGCAGTACTGCAGTCCACAGTCATTTATGTTTCCCCGCTGGTCTCAGTACGGTCCTTTTGGAAAAATCAAGTGCTGGGTCACGAAGGACATTCAGTTGTCATGATTTTTTCATTTTGAAATGGGCCTTCAGCATTTCCTTGTTTTTCGTGACATTGACATTTTCAAAGACTTGCGAAACACTTCTCAATTTGGATGTGTCCGTTTCTTCAGAATTAGGTTCAGGTCAGGCGATCATACAGGAACACCGCGCAAGGGACGTGTCCCTCTCAGCGTGTCTTATGAGGACGCGCGTGGGGTCTAGCGGTTTCGTTGCTGGTGGCGGTAATGCCGATCGCTTGGCTATAGGATGTGTCTGCCGGGTTGTCACTGTCCTGTCCCGAGCCGTCCCATGCGCTGTGCAATTAGTGGGAGCGCGTGGGCTCCCTTGCCTTACTTTCGACCCTGATGGAAACGCCTGCGCAGGACACTGAGTTTAGGACTGTGGTGTAGGTGTTTGCCTGGTCAAGAATGTTTCTATCCATTCCTCTTTTCCTGAGTTTCTTTTTTTTTTTCTTTTTTTTTTTTTTTTTAAAGATTTTTTATTTATTTATTTGAGAGAGAGAGACAGTGAGAGAGAGCATGAGCGAGGAGAAGGTCAGAGAGCGAAGCAGACTCCCCATGGAGCTGGGAGCCTGATGCGGGACTCGATCCCGGGACTCCAGGATCATGACCTGAGCCGAAGGCAGTCGTCCAACCAACTGAGCCACCCAGGCGTCCCCCTGAGTTTCTTTAAATTAGGAGGAGTTGAATTTGTTGAAGGCTTTTCAGTATTTTCAGTACCTATAGGGATAATCATAGATTTTCTTCTTCCCATATTGTGTATTATGTTATTAGATTTCCTATTGCCGAATCAAATTTGCACCCCTGGAATAAATTCCAGCAGGCCACAGTGTGTTATTTTCTTAGCGTGATAGTCACTCATATTTTATTTAGAAGTTTTGCATCAATATTTGTGATTCTTTCTCTCTGTACTCTCCTTAAGAGGTTTGGGTATCAATACATATAAAAAGAATTAGGAAGTTTTCTTCCCTTTTCAATGTGCTAGAGCTACATAGAGAATTACGACTGTGGTCGTTGAAAGTTCGGTAGAGTTACTTTCTAACTCCCCCTGCTTGTGTTCCCTCTCTCACTGTGTGTTTCTCTGTCAAATAAATAAAATCTTCAAAAGGAAACATGGTTATTCAAAAAATATATATTTATATTTATTATTGCCTTCCTTATATTTCTTTGTGGCTTACTTTGTGGTTCTTTTTCAAGCTTTCTGAGCTGGTAAAGAACTTCAAGTATCTTTATTGCTAAAAGTTTTTAAGGTTTCAAATATTCTTACTACTTGGAAGTTTCCTACTGATTTTATATGCTGTTTGTATCATCATTACTTTTTAGAAGTACTTTAATTTGGGTTTCTACTTACCCCAAACTCAAGATTTGTTTAGTTGTATTTTTTTTTAAATTTCCAGGTGGATGGCTTTAGAAAATTATTAATAATTTTTAATTTGATTACATTGTGATCACAGACTGTTGTTTGTCCTATTTCTGCTTTATGATATGTCCTGATGTTTCCTTTATGATTATTTTTTGCAACTTCCCCTGAGGTTGAGCAGAAGGTGTTTTGTCTATTTCTGGGAGTAACGTTTGGTGGAGAGCCATAGTGCTGTTATAGTGGTTGTATTACTTAAGCATCCCTCTCTCTCTCTCTCTAAAAATATATATATATAAATATAATAATTATATGTATATTTTATATATATATATATTTGAACAACAGTGCTTTTATTTATTTATTTATTTTTAGAAGAGGGAGCTAGAGCGGGCGACAGCACACACGACGGGAGGGAGGGGCAGAGGGAGAGGCAGAGGCCGGCTCCCCACCGAGCAGGGAGCCTCTCAGGACTCCCTCCCAGGGCCTGGGGATCGCGACCTGAGCTGAAGGCAGACACTTCACTGACTGAGCCCCCCAGGCGCCCCGTGAGCGTTCTAATTTTTACTCGTTGTCTCTCTGATTTGTGTGAAGAGCGGGGCGTTAATATTTCTGGCCAGTGGGGGTTCTCGCCTGTGCCTTCTTGCGTCCACCATAGTGGTTCCTGAGATGGTGGCCGCGTTATTTGGTGCCTACATAGGAAAAATCCCCACATCCTCACTGTGAATTATGCCTTGGAGCGTTACAAAGTAACTTTAATTCCGCTTCACTGGGTGCCTTTAATGCTTTTGGTCTTGTATCTCCTTTTGGTGACATCAGGTCCCCGCATCCTGCTTTTTCTTTCTTCTGCTATCAACAAAAATGGGAAGTTTTGAGGGTTCTGTGTGTTAGAGTAATGCTGTAGTTTTATTTATTCTTTTAGCCATTATTTGTCATTATTTTGGAGAATATGGTGAGAGATTTGGATTTCTGGAGGCCAAAACTTTCGAGGCTGCTCTTAAGTTGGGAGATACAGGATTTAAAGTTTATCCCGATAAGGATGTTGACCTACGTCAGGGAAGCAGCTGCGCCAAAACCCCTTTGCAGTTCTTGATGTAGCCCACGTTCCTAGATTCTACCCTAAGGAGACTGGGTGGGAGTCCCTGGGAGGGGCCCAGCAGCTGGTACGTCCAGGGACATCTCAGGTAGTTCTTACACTCATTAAAGTGTGGGGGCCATGGATGTAGATGGGAAAAGTGATGAAGTCAGATACAGAAACAACTACCCTTGGTCACAGCACGGCCAGCCCAGGACTGGGGCGACTTTGTGTCACTCAGGTAACATTTACCATCAGAAAGCACAAAAGAACAAACTCCCCACATATTGATTTTTGCTCCTTACTATTAGGAGAGAAGAACATGTGACCGTCTGGTATCTGAGATTTAGAAATACCAAAGCATTGCAGTGTCTGTTGTCATACACCATTCACGCCAATTTCCGCTGTCTTGTCTGCCACGGCTGATGCCCTGAGGCCGTGTTCCCGAGACTTGCGAGATGACTTTTCTGTCACAGACCACTCCTTCCTTCTGGGTTCCTTGCTTCAGGGACTCCCGGAACCTGGAAATCACGTTTCTTCCTCTTCTTTCCGCGTCGTGATCATGGAGACTACATCTTGTCTGGATTGGTAGTCTTCATATCTAGGGGACCCGATGGACTAATTTTTAAACCAGTGACTTCTCTAGAGGTTTCTAGAAAACAGTGGAGATACCGGATTGCTTGGATTTAGTTAATACTGTGTTTCCGTTGTGTTTGGTTGAACTGTACAAAATTGCTGACATTGGACCAGAAACGGCCATCTCCTGTGGTGCCTCGTACCTCTTCAGCTCTTTGAAACCGGGGCCAGGGTCTGGCCCAGCTACTGGCTTCCTGGTAGTCCACATAGTGGGGACCCCTCTCCGCTTTTCTCTTTATTATGGGTCACTTATTTACGGAGTCAACTTGTCAGATGTTCTAAGCGCTTCTTTTTTAACGCAACCGAGGGCTTCATGAGTTATTTCATACTCGGAATGGAAGTCAGCCCAGGATCGGATTTTCATTTTTTCAAAAAAAAAGCCTCTGCCATTTTAGTTGTGATCTGGGAGCCAGCAAGCCCGATGGACGCGCCCCTCATGGCGAGCCTCCGCACCCAAAGCACCCCCCGCCGTTCTCCGTACGATGGCCTGATGCTCCTTTCCCGTGCGCCTTCTCGCTCTTCCTCTCGGGAAGAGCCTCCAGTTCATTTCATCAAATAGCGGTCGCCAGTTCCTCTTCACCGTGTGGCAGGCGCAGGGCTAAGTGCTTGAGGGCTGTGCACGCGGACAGGCTGTGCTCCCGACGGCGCGGAGGTTTGGAGCTGCTGGGAGGAGCAGGTGCGTCGGTATAGGACCTCAGTGGCACTGACCTCCCGTCGAGACTTACTCTTCTGGCCTAGATTGAAGGCCTTCTGCTTCAGGTCACGAATCCCGGTAACCGCGGCACAGTGACGTTATAAATAGCATCGAATCTTGACTGCAGGTGAGCTCTGAGAGAGGGGGAGAGAGAGAGAGAGGGAGGGAGAGAGCAGGCAGAGATGGGCACAAAACGTGGAGCACAGTTTGTCTGGGTGTTTGCTGTGGGGTTGGACCGTGGCTGGGTCCGGGTGCTGTTCGTGTCCCCACGAGGCCGACTGCGCGATTTTCGTGTCTGTGGTTAGAAGGCTTCTGGGGAGTGTGTCTGCGTGCAGACTTGCTTTCTGCCCGTGAGCACGTGTGTTCATGCTTAACTGATGTAAGGGCTACGTTTCCCCCAACATATTACACCAAATGTACTTAACAGCAATTAGAATGTTTGCCGCCTGCTGTGTGCAGATCTCGCCGGAAAACAAAACTCTCGTAAATGGCGGTGTAAGTAATTCCGAAGATTAAAGCCAGTGATTTGCAGAGCGCCTGGTTTGTTTGCTTCCTGCAAATATCAAGATTAACAAAGAAATTCATTGATCCCGGTTCGCCTCCTCGAAGCTGGCGTGTGGGCCCCGGGGAGCACATCACGCGTGGCTCGGCAATTCAGACGAACACTTGCTGTTGCTTCCTTTCCCGGCCACGGTGCTGAGTTAGTGGCATTTCTCTTGGCAAAAGGGGTCTCGAGAAAACAGATTAGTTTATGTGAGCCCGGAAAGGCTCCAGCCAGCCCTCCCCCAGTAACAGCCTTCCCAAGCAGGCATGACCAATTCACAGGTCTGGAAAGGGCAGCTCAGGTCCCGATGCAGGGCCCTGCCCCTTCCCCGGGTTGTGTGATGCTGGCTGGATCTGAGCTGCTGGGCAACTGTGGAACCGGTTCTTGGCACCGGCGAAGTTGCTCTACAAGCCTCCCTTCCATTTCTAACGTGTGAGTTGACTCAAGAACCCGTCATTTTGGACAATGAGTGACGTGCCATGGATGGCCTCAGGGGCTGGGGGACACGGTTGTGACGGTGAGGCGGTGTCATCTCCAAACACACACAGCGACCAGCGACCAGCACTGGCTGCCGTTGTAGGCAATGTCTTGGGACGGCACTCAGTGCCCGTTCCCTTTCCATGTACACTTGCCTGCGCCCTGCCCCCGTCTCCCCAGCTTGGGATCACCTGACTTCAGGTCATCCTCCGTGTCCCTCCCAGGCCTTTCCTTTTCCTCACTCTTCTTCTGGAACGACGGGGTGACTTGCCCACAGCGAGGAGGTGGCAAAGTCCGTCCTGCTGCAAATCCTTAGGGTGCCAGGTGTGGTCCGCGGACCACCGGCCACCTCGTGAGCTGGGAGGTTGTTAGCCGTGCGGGATCCTGGACCTCTCCAGTCCTCCTGAGCGGCATCTGCTCTTTGACCAGCTTCTCTGGTGGTTCGCATAGAGGGTCCAGTCAGAGAAGCCTGGTCTGGGGCCAGTACCGTGACTCAGACTCCCAGGAAGCCTCATTCTCACCTTCTGGAGCAGCCTTGAGGCCGCCCGGCCGAGTCCCCACTGGCTAGGCAAGGCGCATGGTGGTCTTCAGATGCTTCCCTTGCCCACCTCCCGTGGCTCTTCGGTGGCCAGACCGTCCGACCAGGTACACTGGGGCAGAGAGGCTGTCCTGCCCCAGGCCTACCCAGGCCTGAGGACTGTGCTACATGCAGCATCATTGAAAGCCGCGGAGGCCGAGTGGGAGGCAGAAACAACTGTCCATATGGTAACTTCCAGCCGAGACAAGGAGCTGCAGTCGGCGGGTTCCCAGAGGTGTCAAATGACCGTGATGACCACTGCATCGTAGAAGACGGACACAGAGGTCCCGTGCCCCGGATTCTGTACCGATAGGTGACAGTCCAGCACTTCGCTTCCACCTGCAGTAGACGTATTCATACCCTGCCCTCTTCTCTGCAGGCCGCCGAGCCCCCTGCCCGCCTGGCAGGAGCCAGGACTGGAAGGGTCCACAGGCTGCCCAGGGAGGTGCACAGCGCTTCCCAGAAGCTCCAGGACGTACAGCAGGAAATGTCTGCTGACCATTGCTGGACATCAGCCAAGCAGTCCCGGCTGGACATGCCCTTTGATGCCTTTCTGACAACATGCAGATTTCCCTTGGGAACACTGAAAGTGCTGCTTGGGCTGTCTTTGTCTCCAGAAACCTGGGATGTTCCCCCTCCCCCACCCATCGTGGCCAGCATTTTGCATCTTCTGCCATTCCCTGCTGTACCTGCCACATCCGCCTGGACCCAGAGACTGTGCGTGCAGGGACAAGTTACAGAATTCTCGCGTGCCACTGCCAGCTCCTACACCTGGACAGTGGACAGGCAAGGAAGACGGATCTTTGGAGCCAGGCCCCCGCTTCGGGGAGGCGCCGCATTCAGCAGGACCGAGGAGGCCGCTGAGGAGCACCTTTGCGGAGGCTGGGGTCTGCCTCACGCCTGACCATTCAGTCCAGACCTGTTCTCATGCCCTGGCTGGCCTGGATACGGAGCTCAGTGTGGCAGGAACAGGATGCTGACTCTTGGTCTGAATACTGATTGCCAACTCCTCAAGCACAGACGTGGTGATCTCCCAAACTGTAGGGAGAGGGGTGTTCCTACAGTTTTTCCTTTGCAGACATGGTTGGGGGGGGTCTTGAGCCTGTCCTCAAGGGACTTGGTGCCCCCACCATTAGCCCACCCAGGCCCATCCCAGGCCCTCTTCTGGGAGGTGTTTGTGTGGGGGATGAATTCCCAATGTAACATCATTTTGCCAAATAACAGCATTCCTATAAATATTCCTTTGGACCAGCATGCACAGTAGAAGATTTTATGGAGTACTGCCGACATTTTGTACATACTTTTTTTTTTATTAGAACCCATTTGCAATTACTCATGAAGGCAATTTTTAAACACAGACACACACAGACCAGAGTCGAGGAGTAGAATATTTTAGGATGAGAAGACTTAGATGTGCAGGGACAGTCATTTTGAAAAAGTCATTACTTTGCCTGCTAGACCTTAACACGCTTCCCGCCTGCAATCAGGCCCGCTGGCAGAATTGGGAACAAGATTCTTTAAGGATGTAGGAGAACGGGACCAGAGGGACTCATTTGCTGGGGCTGAATGCCAACTGAAGATTCCTCTTTTTAAACCCATTTCTGGGCTCTTTCCTTCCCCTCCTGTGCCGCGTTTCTGGGAGGAGGTTTTCATCTATTTCTTCCTCCACGAATGGTACAAAGCGCTGTGTTGGAATTTACAGATGTTTCCTATGACTTTCTACCTGCCACATCCAGTAGATTTTTTTCAAGTCTCTTTTTAACTTAAAGAGAGTATGCAAGTAACAGTTGAATGTATTATTTATGAATTATGTTGATGGATATAGGGCAAAAAAAAATTCTTCTTAAAGCCCCAGATCCACACATCCCTCTTCTCAACAGCGGTAATCACTGTCGGCTGCTTATGTGTCTATCTAACGTTTCTTTATGCCTGGCTGTGCCGGCATGTTCATTGTTAATTTGCCGGGTGCTGCTGACCCGTTCTTGAAGGATTTTGCCTGTGTGTACTCCAGTCCGCAGCGTATGAGGATTTCCTCCTCCCTCACATTGGATGGGACTGTGTAAGATCTGTCTTCGTTTTGTTCTGCCAACCCAAAGGAGGGAAAAAAAAATACTTTGTTATAGCTCTTGGATGCATTTCTTTGATTACTATAGAGATTGATCACCTTTTCGTGAATTTATTGGACATCTTTGCTTCTTTGGATTTCCGAGAGAGGCATGCTGATCTCTCTCCGTGTGACTGTGAATGTGTCTTTACTTCTTGGATTTTCAGTACGTTTTGCTCTGCGTGCTTTCAAACTATGCTGTCAGGTACGTACATTCGTGACCGCTTAATTGTCCTAAATCATACCATTCATCAGTAAAAAAATTTCCTCTGACCCCAGATCCCTTCATGTTTCTTGTAAAATCACTCAACTGATCTTACGGATTTCCTGCTTCTCTGGCCCCACTCCTTCCTCCTTGCTTTAGAGTGTCTTTCCAAAACAGATTCGGTTTTACTGGTTATTAGCATAGGACGAGTTGGTGAAACGTATGAGCCAAAAAGAGTATTAGTGGAAACCCTAAATTCCAATCCCCTGGCCAGGGATTTCTCTTCATACGTGGGATCTGGGGGACGTTTCCTGCTTGACTGCCATTGTGATGTGTGGTTTACTGGCCTTGGGTGTAGGCAGAGCTGCCCTTCTGTTGGACATGGTTTTGTTTTTTGTTTTTATGTTTTAAGATTGATTTATTTTGGAGAGAGAGAGAGCACAAGTGGAGGGAGGAGCGGAGAGGAGAGAGAGGGAGAGAGAGACCCCCCAGCAGACTCCCGAGCAGACTCCCTCCTGAGCAGAGAGCCCGAGGTGGGGCTTGACCCCAGGACCCTGAGATCATGACCTGAGCTGAAATCAAGAGTCAGACGCTTAACCCACTGAGCCACTCCGGTGCCCCTGTTGGACATGTTTATCGGTGACTTCCGGCTGGGCCTCTGTGAGCGAGTTGGGAAGGGGTGGGGGCAGGTTAGTGTGAGGTCCCCGGATGCCTGAGGCCCCGGGAAATGGAGAAATCAGATCTGGGAAGTTGCCGGCTTCTTCACCAGGTCTCACCAGCCGTTGGTGAGTCCACAGCACCCCCTGAGTTTAGTTCAGAGGTCAGCCCATTCCATCTGGGGCTTTGCGGGCAAGGTTAAACGCCTCGTTCAGACTTCTGATGACTTGAACTGAAAAACCTCATTTCCTGCCGATAACACTGCGAGGGACAAGTTTCTGTAAGTGATCCAGGAGGTAATTTTCGTTGTGGTCTTTGTTCAGGATGGGGTCAAGGGGCCCTGCCAGAGACCCACTCGGAGAGCTCATGGGTAGGCCCGAGCTTTGGGGCCTCGGAGAGGAACTGGAGTGTCTGAGCCAAGCGTGCACCCTTTGGAAGGTGTCTCAGTGGAGCCCGGCTTCCCCAGGCCGCGTAGGGAGTGGGCGAACAGCCACGGTGACGAGCTGGGTTTGTGATCTGAGCAGAGTGAAATGAATGAGCTCTGTGGACAGGAATCTCGTACACCCACACCCTTTTCGAGAGCTTGGAGCTCAGCCTCTAAGGTCACATCTTGGCCTGACTAGAAGGGATGCGGTTCTTTGATTTAGACACCTGCCCGGGCCTGTCATGCCACTTCCCTGCTCAGTAATCCTTGACCTCACGGCCTCGCGCTGCTGGAGGACGGAGTCTGCCTTTTATCAGCTGCCTTCAGAGCTCCTGGTCGACTGCGGGTTTCTTTCCTCGTCCAGGACTCACCCCAGAACACCGATTTCCCTTATGGGTGCGCTGTGTGTTTTCCTTCCTCTGTGTCTGCACGTGCTGCTCATTTCGTTCTGCTCGAAGAATTTTCCCGTCTTCCCTTTCCCCCTCCCAGTTCCTCACCTGGAAACTACCTCCTGATGCTTCACGGCCCCCAGGGCAGATTTGATCTCCTCGGGGCGACCTGCCTGGGGCAGGCCCCCTGGCAGGCAGAAATCCCAGACCATCCTGGACAACCCTCCCTTGTGGTATTTCTCATTCCCTAATCATAGTTATGATTTAGCTATCGTTTTCTCTTTCCAGGGTAACGGGGAGGTTTTTAAAAAATGTCTGTATCTTCTGCACTTTGCTGGTCCATAATTGATGTCCCATGTGTGCAAATGTCACCGTTAAGTCACTGTTTCCAGGTGATATAGATTCAGTTGTCCCAGGGGGTGTTAAATATAAAAGAACAGGTTTGGCTTTTTTTTTTCATCTTTTTTATTTATATTTTTTATTTTTTTAAAGTAGACTCCACAACAAGATCCATGTTCAAAACTGAAGGATGGGCACTGTCTTCTATCCATCATAAAATACTTGGAATTAAATAAAATCACCATCCTCAGCCAGGACAGCTTCTTCTCTAGTGACCTGATGTGGCATCTTCAAACGGGTGCTCTGGAAGGGGCCACATTCTTGTGATTCTAGGGTCTTCATTAAATACTTAGGGTTCCAGAACTGTACATTCCTTATAACCTCTTCATGCCACAAGTGACTGGAATGTCTCTTCTTTATTTTATAATTAATGTGTTTTACACCTATTTATTGAGCATCTGGGACGAGCCCTGTGTGTGCTGCAGACGTATCAGTCAAAGAGATGTGGTCCCTGACCTCATGCAGCCTCCTAGCCAGTGATGGGAAGGGTACGTGCTAGGACTTCCAGCGGCAAGGACAGATTTACGGTTACCGCCGTGCCTAATGGGTGTGCTACCATCTCTGTACCCCCTTCACCAGCCCAAGATACGAGAAATCAAATCAGCAGGTTGGAAGTCTCCAAATTAATGTAAGATCTTACCCGTGGGATTTCAGAAAGGAAAGCGTTACCTGGAGGGAGGTTGAAAAGAATGAAAATTGCACGTAGTTACCATGTCGGAGGGACGGTGCAAGTGACAGCGAACATTCTACAGGACACCGAGAAACCAGTAGGAGCGGTGTTTAAAGAGGATTGAAGTTGGCTTTCATGCCGTTCTACTCCAGAGCAGAAGCACAGCCTAGCATGGAAGTCACTAGGTCATCTCATCAGTGGTCATTAATGGGTAGACTGGGTGTCTGGCAGGCTGAGGGGGACGCCTCACTTTCTCGGTAGGAGGCCCAGGCTTGGGCTCTTGTCTCACGCGGCTTGTATCATCATCGCAAATGGGCAGGTTCCTGTAACGTTATGAAATAGGCGTAGAACTGGAACTAAATCCATAATTTAAACAAAATTACAGTTATTTTATATTTAAGTTTCTCAGGCCTTTTCAAAGCTACATGTTGACTAACAGAGGAAGGTCTACAATTGCAGTAATTGGTTTTATGTTTGTTATACTTTTAGAATATAAACCCTTTATTATATGAGGCCATCTTGGAACAGCTCCCAAGTAGAGGAAAGCGGCGGAGGTCTGCTTCGGTGGTGGGTCCGCTTGCCCTCTGGATCGGGTAGCCTGTGAGGTCGGGCTCTGCCATTCTTGTTCCCCATCTGCACTTGAAAAGGTGGAAGGGTTGGGCCTTAGGTCTTGACTCAGAATTCTCTCTCCGATTGCGGGGTCATGTGGTGGTGGGGACGGCGCGGGGTGTCTCTTCCTCATGCCAGTGGAGGTCGCGCCCGTGTGGGCATCGGGGAGCTTGTCACCCGGCGCCGCGGTGCCCTTCAGTTTGGCAATATGGTTCTGTCGTTCCTCTGTTAATCGAAACTGACATGTTTTCTGGGTGATATTTGCTCACTATAAAAAAAAATCAAAATGTACAAAGAAGCAAGAAAAAGTTATTTATAATTCCACCACATCGAGGCAGATGACATCTCATTACTGTCTGAATCCTTTTTATTACTAGGGATGGCCCACCTAGTTTCGTGTTTGTTATTTATTTCTTTTGTTCTCTGAATTGTGTTCATGTTTTTTGTTCATTTATCTATGTTCTTTGGGTTCTCATTATCTTTTCTCCTTCTAAGTCCTCTGAGGTGGGGTTTTTTTTTCAGTTTACTGTTTTAATTTTATTATTTTTCTGATCAGAGGTTTAAACATATTACCAAACTATTAAAGATTCTTCAATATCCAGAGTTCGTATAAATATTCCCATACATTTTTATGTCGCTTTCCTTATATTTTGAGTTCTACATTCAGCCATTTCGTCTGGCTGGCTTAGTCAGAGGAGCGTGTGGCTGTTGATTTTAGGGTTGTGAGTTGAAGCCTCAACTTGGATGTAGAGATTACTTGAATAAGTAAATAAACTTGAAAAAAATAAAATAAATTTACTTTTAGTATGTAGGGGAGACTCACTGTGTCACCCAATAAAGCAGTCCCAACACCATTTATTATATGATCCTTGCCTTACTGGTTTGTGGACCTTTCTTGGCATAAATTCTCCAAGATCAGATCTGTTTCTAGAATCTTCTATTCACGTATCTGTCATCTCGTTCTTGATTTGATGATAGTCACTTTATGTTAGATTCTAACATCAAGCAGGTGTCTGGCCTTCCTTAACGCCCTTCCCTCTTTAACAGTTTTGTTACTTATTCTTAGCTGTTGATTGTTTCTGGTGGGTGCTGGAATTAATTTGTCAAGTGCTAACATTGTTTCTGTAGAAATCTTTGAACAAGTAACATCTGTAGTATTTTTAACTTAGGAAAGTGATACATGTTTGATACAGAACACTGGAGAGGACAGTCAAATATAAAGAAATGAGCATGTTAAAAAAGAGAATTCCACCAAGTAAGCTGGAAGATCCGAATGACTTTACTAAGCAATTTGTGAACTGGCAGCCTCCCATCTAGCAAATGGAGCGGGGGCGGGGGGGGGGTCCTTCCGGGAGTTGTGCAAAATGAAGGATTTTATAGGAAGCGGGGGATGAGACATTATTAGCAAAACAAAGGATCGTTTTGGGGAGGGGCTGGGGGTCTTATTAGGTGGGTTGCCTCCTTTTACTTTGGGGCACAGGGAAGGGCTTCTGGACCAATGACCTCTTCAGCGCTGAGAGAAAATTCTTAACTGACAGGTCAAGACGACATTTCTGGGGGAGGCTGAAACGGCAGTGAGGTTAGGTATGAAGCCCCAGTTTGGTGATCCGACTGGGCCCGGGTGACATCTCGGTCATGCCTGTGGCTTCGCTGAACAAACAGAAGCCGTCCCGAATCCCTCCACTCAGACCCTCCTTGGGAAATCATCTGTTTTTAGAGGCTGGGACAAGAGGCTTTGGCGTCAGGTGCGTCTGGGTGTCAACGTCTGGCTCTGCGCACCCCTCGCTTGCCTTTGGGCTGGTGACTCTGAGCCTCACTTTTCTCATCAGTGCAGTGAGTACAGCTGCATTGCTGGCTCACTGCGGAAAGTAATGAGCCGACGCAGACACTGTAAGCTTCTTGGCATAGCGCGTGGCCGCAGAGGCTGGGCTCCCACATGCGTGGGCGTTTTACGGCCCATCTTCCACCCCCATCTGGGACCAGAGGGCTCGCCCTTGGCTTCTCAGGTGATGGCCAAGGGCAGGAGAACGCTTCAGTGCTCGGGCCTGGAGCGGCACGATCCCTTCCCCTTGTTCCGACGGTTAAAAAGCAAATTGTGTGGTTGCACCCGATCTCACGGGTGGGGAAATAGACTTCACCTCCTTCGTGAGAAATACCTGGAAGTCACCCGGCGGAGGGCCTGTGTACACTGAGGGGTGAAGGATTAATGCATTTGGCCACGCAGGGTCCACAGAACGGGGTACACTGCTCCGGCAGGTCAGGAAGGGCGAGGGCGTTTGCGGATTGAGATGGGCAGGGTCCTGTTAGCTGGAAACAGAGGGCGAGGGGCTGGTGTGTCAGACTTGACTCTGACTGGGGAGGGCCTGCCTTGGGGGAAGACTTTCTGGGTGGAGGGTGAGAGCCCCGAGGACAGAGGGGTGGCCCAGACGTGGGGATAAACGGACGTGTTCTCAGGGTCAGTGTCCCTTGGCTGGACGGCTGGTTTGGCCAGGGCATTGAAAGGAAAGGTTCCGGTTTGGTAATGTGTTTCTCATCGTGGGGCTGATGTTCTAGAAGACGACCTTAACCCCAGACTGGAGCTCTGTGCGGGGCTAGGGTGGGGTTCTGATGCTTTGGCTGAGACCAGAATGTTCTAGGTCCTTCTGTTCTTCTGAGCAATCAGGTTGACCACGGTTTGGATCTGCTGGGCTTCGGAACACGGTTCTTTATTAGTTCTGGTATGCACCATTTCCTCATGCATTTTGGCCCTCCTGCAGCCGTGGGGGTGTCCCCCTCCACTACGCTCCCCTTCCGGAGCTTATGGGATAAGGACCATGTGTGAAGGACTCAGGCAGCATTTCCCGCACCGTAAGTGCACGAGGTTTCCTTGGCTCTGGCCTGAAACTGTCTGTATTAGTACACCCTTAATTGTTTTTAGAGATTCTGTTCCCGAGCCATTGCTTAATGAAACTCTGGGGTTTTTCTTTTCTTTTTCTGTTCTCGTCCGTTGACTGTAACAAGATAAGCTTCCTCCCCGCCAGACAGACCCACCTGCCGAGCTGAGAAGCGAAGGCCCCCCTCCCTTGCTTCCACCAGCTCTGGGCCTCGTGGGTGTGGTTTCTCCCCCTCCCTTCTGGAAAAACTGTGCTGCACGATGCAGGGAACTGTGGTCAGGGTCCAGGGTCAGAAGTGAATCAGCCCTTTTTTGCTTGAAAACTAAAAACCTTCTGAAGATAGACACGGGTGGAGGTTTACTGTGTCCTGACCTTGCACTGCGCCTTGAAACTGGCCTAGCAGCCTCCTGGCCAAGGACAGTGGAGTTTCCTGGGTTTTCTGGCTGAAGACCATGACCTTGTCTTTGGAAAGGCAACTCTGCACCCCTTGGAGAGACTCCTCAGTAAGCCCTGGGGGGAGAAGTCACACTTGGCCATCGAGCCAGTAGGTGGGTAATCAGCTCAAAGATCAAAAACATTTGGGGAACATTCCAAAGTAGGAACTAGGCTGGCTGGGGAGGCCTCCAGGCCTGTTGATCCTTCGGTGCTTGGAAAGAGGGCTTGGGGCTGCCTGGCCATAGGGCATGCCCAGGGCCTGGGGCTGTAGACCGACAGCCGTGCCAGGGGCGGGGGCAGCGGGGGTGCTCCTGCCAGGCTTCTGCAGGAAGCCACGGAAAGAGGTGTGACTTCTCGCCCCAGAAACAACAAATCCTTCCGTAGCACAACATCTTACATTCCATATCAGGGGCTTTGTGGGCTTTGTGAACCCCAAGGCAGGAGGCCGTGCCAAGCATCTCAATTCGTGAAAATGGCCCCAGTGCGACTGGGCAGGACACAGAGGAGCGCAAACGCTGAAGTAGGCAGTTCGTCCCAGAGACTGCTCTGTGCGGGAACTGAGCTAATGAGGTGTGGTGCTCCTTCCCTGACAAGTGCAGAGCTCAACTGAGGAAATTAAACCACTCAGCAAAGCATGTGTTCTCCCGCATAACGAGCGGTCCAGTGGCGGGGCCTCATACGTCTCCGTCGCCCAGCCCCGTCTTGTTTTGCAAGGCTTGCTGTTGCCAAAAATGGTACCAGTCTTGCCTCGGATTCCGGGAGAAGCTTGATGAGGCGCGCGGCAAGAAAGGGAACGTCGGCCTGGTTAATGCACTTGACCCAAACGGGCTTCCGGAATCTGTGTTCTGATTAGTAAATCAAAGGAGACAGCAGGCAGCTGAGTCCTGGATGGGCTCTTTTTCAAGTGTGGGGGTGCCATCCTTGATGTTATGATTCGGGAGGAGATAAGTGATGCCTTTGGTCGTAAGAAGAGCAGAGAGAAGAAATAGGGGAGGTAGGAGGGCTTTCATTTGTTCCTGCAGTAACGGTTTCTCTGCCAGGGACTGTGTTGGGCCCCGGAGACACACAGTGAAGGGAGTGGGAGAGGAGAGAGTGAAGGGTCCCGGGGTGGCAGCTGGCCGTGGGGAGAAAGCAGCAGAGGACAGGGGGCCTGACATCAGGGTGGGGGCCCAGGGACGTGGCCGGGGGCCCAAGGACATGCCTGCGCCTTGGGCTGCACCGGGATGGGCGTGTTGGGCAGAAGGAAGGGCACTGGAGGCAGAGAGGAAAGAGCGTGAACTGAGAGAGGGCTTTCCTGGTTCTGCGAAGTACAGCAGTTTCCCACAGATGGAGGCAGCTGGGGCAAGGTGAGGTCGGAGGAATGAGCTGGGGTGGAGCTGGGTGCCGGGAAAAGGAGCTGGAACCCAGCCCTGAAAGCACTGGCGAGGCAAGGAGATCGCAGAGAAGAAGAGTGCCGTGATTCCCTTTGCGGGTTAGGAAGGCCTGGCTGGCTCAGTGGGTGGGACACGCAACCCTTGTAAGCGTTGTAAGTTGGAATCCCATGTTGGGTGTTTATATAAAAATTCAGTTATTGACGAGGCAGGAAGGCAGGAAGGAGACAGATCATGCTGGCAACAGAGCAGTGGATAGAACAAGGTTGAGTTGCCCGGGGGGAGGCTGGGCAAAGGGCACCAGCCGGTGGCTTTCGGTGTCATTCAGGTGGGAAGTGATGAGACATGGAGCTTGGGCAGTACAAATGGGAGGCAGGGGTGAGCGTCATAAAGAGCTCCTAAAGGAGGCAGAATCTTCAGGATTTGGTGACCAACTGGACGTGGTGACCGTGTCATGATTCCAGCTTGATGCCCGCGAAGAGAGAGCGTGGGGTGCCCCACGATGTGGATGGGAAGGCACAGCAGAGCAGGTGGCCACTTTAGGCAGGCTGAATTAGCGGGGCCTAGGAGACGTCAAAGGGGAGACGTCCATGGGAAGTTAGCTGATGCTTGAGAGAAGGTCCAGGTGAGTCATGTGGGTTTGGAAGTCGCCAGCGTGACAGCAGGAGCCATAGATGTGGATGAGGTCAGCCAGGTAGAGTCTATAAATTGAGGCCAGGAGATGGGAGAGAAGGAACCTTGAGGAAGTCAGAGATTTGAGGGACTAGCAGAAAGGGCAGCCCAGGAAACAGAACGGGTGGCCAAGGCTCATCACAGTGGGGAGAGGGGAGCCTGGGCATAGGAGAACCCCAAATGTGTGGGCATCCAAGAGTAAATCACATAAATCATGTTTATGTGAGGAGAGAGGCAACCGTGTTGGCTCCAGCAGAAATGATGCTCAACTAAGGTCAGGTTGGGAAGTTTCCCTGGTTTCTGGCCACGTGGATATGCTCAGAAGCTAACCAGAGCAGTTCCTGTGGAATAGGGCAACCTGAAGCCAGATGAGAAAGGAGTGAGGACCTAGATGGGAGGTGGGGGAGGGTGGCAAGGAGAAGAAAAACAGTAATTGAGGCTGTAGGAGGGGCCTTTTTTGTTTAAATGGGAGAGACCTGGAATGTCTGCTTCCTAGCACTGCTTCCTTCTAGGGAGGACACACAGACAGGGAGCAGAGTTGGGAGGTCCAGAGGTTTGCAAGGGACCCGTGGGACTAGGGAAATGCTTCTCACATTTCCACCTGTAGGGGATGCACTGTTGGGCTTGGTGGGGATTCTGGGTGGCGGGTCTGCCTGATGGCCAAGCGATGCTGATGTTACAGGCCTGGACCACTTTTGGAAATTCCTGCGGTGGCCTTGATTCCTTATGTGGAGTAGGAGGCATGCTTCCCTGCCTGAGGGAGATGGGCCAGAGGAAGGTGGTAAAATCCGAGAGCAGTGAGTGGAGGGGAGGGGGGAGAGCTCCTCTGAGGGCTCCACGGAGACTGGAAGCCTGGGGTTTGTCTTGTCATCGGCTGCCGACGGGAGGCCTTCTCTGCCTCTTTATCTGTCTCTAGCATCTATTATCTTAATGTTTATGGCTGCATGTAGGTAGATACATAGGAAGAGAGAGGGAGAGTTAGAAGGAGATTTATTTCAAAGAATTTGGCATTCGTAAGTGTGGAGGCCGGCTGCCGTGTCCCAGCTCTGCCCGACTCATCCACGGCTTGGAGACCCAGGGAGGAACCGATGTTGCATCTAGAATCCAAAGGCAGTCAGCTGGTGGAATTCCCTCTTCCTTTCTCTTGAAACCTTCAACTGATTGGATGAGGCCCACCCACATTATGGAGGGTAATCTGCTTTAACCCAAGCCCACTGATCTGAATGTTAATCTCATCTTTAAAAAAAAAAAAAAGTACTTTAGGCACATCTGGGTGGCTCAAGTCAGTTAAGCATCTGGCTCTTGGTTTTCGCTCAGGTCCTGATCTCATGGGTCATGAGATTGAGTGCCGTGTCAGGCTCCATGCCCAGTGGGGGTCTATTTGGATATTCTCTCCCTCTGCCCCTTCCCCTGCCCACACTTGCTCATGTGTGTACGTGCTCTCTCTCTCTCAAATAAATACATAAACCTTGAAAATAGTCGAATGAAGTACTTTCAGAAATATCGAGCGTTGTTTGACCAAAATACCATGTCCCAGCCACGCTGACCCATATAATTAAGCGTTACAGTCAGCTGGACTTGCTTTGGGATCGGACTTCACAGTCTGACCCCACCTCCACAGTGAGCCAGAGAGAGGAGGGAGCAGCTTGTCTCCTCGTTGGCGAAAGAGTGAAGTTGTTGGTGCCATAGAAAGCGTGTGGAACATTCCGAAGTTTTATGTCAGTCGCACGTGTGGGGTCAGTGTTCGTGGCCATTTCCGGGCTCAGGAGTGTGGGCATTTTTGCAATAGGGCTTCCAAGGAGGAGACTCATTTCTGTTCGCGGTTGATCGCAGCCCCTGGCTTGGCTGGTGCAGCTTAAGTTGGCGCACACGGGCCACATCTTTGGTCAGACGTGCGCCTTCGGTGCTGTGGGCTCACGGGGCTCAGGCAGTAGCTACGAGATGACTGTGTGACCACTTGCCTTTCCTTCCTGGTCACTTCTATCTGCAGGTGGACCCCACTGTTTGGAAAGTGCATCCCACTGCTAAGTGGCTGGGCCACCCCAGTGCTGTCTTGGGGATGGCGCCCCTGGGCCTCTCGGTTTGCGATGGTGGGGTGTGCATGGGGAGTGTCTGCGTGGGTCAGTGACGGTGCGGCTACCCAGGTCAGGGGAGCACGTGTGCCCGTTCTGAAGTGCGGGGGATGGTGGCACGGTGCGGACATTCCAGGTGTGCTCTCACACGTAAGGCGCATTCCGGATTTGGAAGGGAGACACTCACGGACCCGAACCGTCCATTTTGGAGCGGATCTGAGGTCGTGTGGATGTGACGGTGGCGGCAGGCAGTTCCAGAAGGAGCCCTCCCCCCGCCACCTCTGCCCATGGCCGTGGAAGAAGAGGGTGTGATGTGTCCGCCCCACTCCCGTGACGTCCTCGAGAGCTTTCTTGTTGGAGTGTGGCTGCTCTTGGGGTCAAGGTGGTGTTTTCTGACTCAAACTACTACCTGTTCTGTTTGACTCCGCGCACTTCCTGCCTCTCGTTTTCCTCCATGGTGCTGGCATGTGCTGGGATGAGCCCTCATTAGTGGAACCTTTATGACCTCATGCCTGTCTTTGGTGCGCTTTGAAAATGAAAGCGAGTCGGCCTGGCAGGAATTTGCAGAGCCTGACGTGAGTCTGTGGTTCCAAGACTTGGCTCTTTACCGCTCCATCTCCGGACAGGCTTAGCTAGGTTTCTTCCGGAGGCCCTGGGGGAGACCAAGAAGGGGGCCCTAGTGCTTCTGTATGTTCAGAAGTGCTCTTCCTGCCTGCGCATCCCTCTGTTCTCGCCCGTGCGGGTTTGATCCATGGATCCAGCTTTCCAGTTCATGGCTCCTCTTCCCTTGTCCTCCTGACCCAGCGCAGTCCGGCCGTCCCGTCTGCTGTAGGGACAGCTGTTTGGCACTTAGCCCTGACTGTGTTGCATCACAAGCTGCCTGGCTCTAAGTGTTGAATGTTGGTTACCAGCAGCAGGATCAGAGCCTGGGCAGAGCTGGGGACTCTGCTCCCTCCCTGGGATGGGGCGACATGGGGCAGAGACAGGGGCGTCCTTGCACCCAGGGCCGGAGCTGACGGCGATCAGCCAGTGAGGCTCTGCGGAGTGGCCCCATGGTGTCCGTCCTGGTGAGCTGAGTGACCGGGAGAGATTGGGTAGGCCCTGGAAGGGGAGCCCTCAGGGTAGGGCTCCTGCCCTCACGGTAGGGCTCCCACCCCCCGCCTTGGCCAGACAGCGGCCTCTGGGAGACTTTTCACATCAGATGGTGACGCTCACGTCCAGGCGCCCTTGCTGCTTTTCACATTTGTTGTGTGACTCAGGGCAGGTGACTTCACCTGTCTGGGCCCCCAGTTTCCTCATCCGTGCAGTGGGGATGATAATACTAGGCAGGCTGCTGGGAGGATTACATGAGATGGAACAGCCCATAGAAGCTTCCAGAAGTTTCTGACATTATGTGCATATGGATTGTTGTGGCCAGTGTCGTCGTCATCAGCCGTGAGTCCCCTGGACCACACGGAGTCTGAAGTCTTTTACAGCTGTGGGGATGTTGGGGTCATCTCTTTGTTCCGGGCTTGGCAGGCTGGGTCACAAGTGGGACTTGGCACCCCCAACCCGTACCACACTGGGGTCGTGTACGTTGTCCCCTTGAAAGGGGGTCATGGGCAGCCTCTGACAGGGCATGGCCTGCTCTTTGATCTGTGTTTTCTTCCTTGCTGGAGGCCCAGCCCTTGACCTTCGGCCGTGTCAACTGTGATCCTCTCTGGTGGTCCTGAGGTGGCCGGTTCTCCCCAGCTCTCCTCTCCTTACTCTGCATTCACGGAGGGAAATGGCGGGCACTTTGGGTGATAAGTGAAGGCCATGCCAGGGGCTCTGGGGGAGGGGGAGCAAGCCTCAGTGTCCAGGACATACCATGTTCAAGGAAGTGGCCCAGGCGTCTGGACAGATGGACCCACAGACATCAGGACAGACGTCAGGGGTCCGAGGCATCTCACTTGGTTGGTTACTTGTCTCTGCTTTCTTTGCCCCATGAGATCAGTGTGGCAGAGACTGGTTCCTTGTCAGGCCTCTGGGGAGAGGGCTGGGCCTGCGTTCTCCGTGGTCCCTTCACGCGCGGACGGAAAATTATCCAGACCTTAAGGTTTGCCTGCCGACCCTCTTCTTTCAGACATAACGGTTTGCCGCTCGCTGACCCATTATTGAAGGGAAACCTGTGGTTTCTGGGACCCAGAGCTGAGCCTGTGTTGTTGGAGGGAGCGCACGACCCCAGCTACGGAATTGGAAGCGCGTTTGCAGTTTCTGGGGCTCGTTCTGGGGCTCTGGCAAAACGAGAATGTACTCGCCATCCGCACCCCCTCTCAGCTTCCTCTCACCTGTGTGTGGGGCCTGGACGGTGGTCGGGGAGGCAGGAGACACGTCTGATTCTGCAGGTTCCGTTGTCTAGGGATAGTCTCTGGCCTGGCTGCTCCCTTCCCCAAGTCCGCCTGCCCGGCTGCCTGGCACGGGCCATTGCCGGGTCCCCTGAGAGCACCAGGCCCCCCACCGAGGCACCGGGTGCTGAGCACCTCCTGCCCCCTCGGCTCTGCAGGGACCAGGGAACCACGGGGAGGGCTTCTTTCAAGTCAGCCTGAGGGCAGCGGGGGACACCGGTCTGTGTGGTTTGGTACACCGTGTGGGGGGCGTCCGGCCGGAACAGGAATTCAGCTTCCATTCCTGGGGGCAGTGCCGTATCCGTGCCCTTTCTCCGGGCCATCTCTCCGTATCTCCGTACGTCTGCGGCCTGCGGACCTCTCCTTCCTCGCACCTTCCTTCCCGCGCTCGCTTCTGCCGTGAGGCACAGGGTGTCTGATGGGGAGCAACGTGCGCGTCCATCCGCACCTACCCAGTGCTTTAAAACCGCACCGTCCTCCGCTCGAGAAGATTCCACTCGTCTTCTCTGTCGCAAGCAGTGAGCCAGGCCCAGGGATTTTTTTTTTTTGAGGCAGAGTTTACTCCCTAGATACTGAAGACCCAGGAAGGAATGCTGATTTTCGTAATACTGACTGTATTCATCTTGTCTGCCCACTGGGAAAGCCCGAGGACGCAGGGCGCAGGAGAGGTGAAGGTGAGCCGGGCAAGGACAGAGCCCCGGGTGGGTGGGTCCCGCAGGAAGGGTCTGCGTGAGGGAGCCGGGAAGCCGGGCTCATGGGGACAGGGAGGACACAGAAGGGGACGACGGGAATAGGCGACAGCCAGGATGACTGGGTCTTCCTGTGAGTCTGTGCGTTGCATTTTTATGGGGTCTCAAGTGACCTTTATGGGGACCTTAGCCAGGCACCCCAGCGAGGCACACACATCTCAGGTGCAGAGATGACAAACCAGGAGCGGCGTCCTCAGGGTGACATGTCCAGCGTGTGACCGAGCCCTTCTCGTTTTTGAAATCTGCCCCTCCCTGATTTACTGCAGGGCCACCTTGACCCATGAAGGGGCCGGGGGAGGCCATTCCTCCAAGGTCCCACATCTCCCCTTCACCCGGCGGAGAGGCCCGACTCACACTGAGTCTTGACTGCGTCACGCCCCAGTGCCTGTGGTGAAAGACGGTGCTGGTACCACGCACTCCGGTCTCTCCACTTCCTAATTCCAAGCCGGAAGATGTTAACAACAGAGGACCAAAGCACCAGCCCTGGGATGAGCACTCTGCAGAGGCGGGTGTGTACGGCGGGTGTGCGCTCGTGCGTGGGTGGGTGAGGGATCGCACTGCCCGCCTGCCGGGCTCGGGGTGGTTGAGGGGGCTCGGAGAGACCTTCCGGGGCAGCCTCCTCCCTCAGATCACCCCGCAGTAAATGAGATGACTCCCGCTGACTGCCCGGGAGCCCGTCAATAACCGTCCTCCTCTCCCTGGCAGCCCCCAGAAGTGAATTTACAGCGACATGGTAAAAATGAGGCTCCGTGATCAATGGGTCCCCAGACAGTCTCTTCCCGGAGACACAAATGTGTATCGTAACAAAACTTTATTTTCTCCCGAAAATTGCCTGCATGATTAATACGGCCTGACACAGCCCAAGCTGTTCCGCATTAAAAAAACACGCCGTTGTTCTGCCTCCTTCTTCAGTGCCGTCCGTCTCACTCTGGTCCTTCATCGGGTTCCCTTTGTTTTCTCCTCTAACGTGCGTGCTCTGAGCTTTTCAGTCTTGGGCAAGGGGGAAGAGAACGCATGGAAATGTCCTAGCTTGCTCTTCATCCCGCTGGGTTCCCCGCCCATTCGCTGGTGCCCTGGGGACTGAGCCAAGCAGAGCACGTTCCCTGGGAATTAAACCACCTCTTAGGGGCGCCTGGGTGGCTCACTGGGTTGAGCCTCTGCCTTCGGCTCGGATCATGATCTCAGGGTCCTGGGATGGAGCCCCGCATCGGGGGTCTCTGCTCAGCGGGGAGCCTTCTTCCTCCTCTCTGCCTACTTGTGATCTCTGTCTCTCATAAATTAAAATAAATAAATAAATAAATAAATAGACCACCTCTTAAATCACCAGGAGCTCTACACCCTGGGGTCTAGCCTCGGTGAAAAGAAACTCTTCTCTTTCCTCTCCTGGGGGGGTTGCTGTGAGGGAGGACCTTCGAGGCAGGCAGCCCCATCTCCAGCCCCCACCCCAACAAGATTTTAGGAAGAGTCGGGGTGTCTCGGGCAGCACGCTTCCGTGATTATGATTATCCACGTGTGTGTTTTAGGTCCTAGATTGCAGGCTGCACCATAACAGGTCTCCAGGAGATGTCTCCGTTTGGGTTCCCCCAGAAGCAGATGCTGAGACAAAGATTTGAGTGTGTCAGGCGTCCCCGAAAGGTGTGGGTGACGAGATCAGTCCCCCCGCGGGCCTCTGGGAGCCGGTGTGAAGCACCCCTCGGAGTCAGCCGCTCGGGGTGAGCGAGCGGGGACTGATGTGCCAGCTGCCGGCAGGTGGGGCAGAGCGGGGCTTGGGTGGCAGCCAAGGAGGCTCCAGGCAGGGAGATGCTCCCGGAGTGGGAAGTTGGGCAGGAGGCACCGAAGTGGGATCAGGTAAGTCTTGGAGAATCGGGGCTGGGTCCTTTAACAGTCTCCTTCTTAGGTTTTCGCCAAGAGGGGCCAAGGGAGAGCCTGTGACTTACACCTTGGGAGGACATGTCCATACCCGTCCCTAGTGCCCACGTCTTCTCCCTCCTCTGACTCCCCCCCCGCCTCTCCCCCCACAGGTGCAAGGAGCTGAAGTACCCCAAGGAGCTGCCGCAGATCTCCATCATCTTCATCTTCGTGAACGAGGCGCTGTCGGTGATCCTGCGGTCCGTCCACAGCGCTGTCAACCACACACCCACACACCTGCTCAAGGAGATCATCCTGGTGGATGACAACAGCGACGAAGGTGAGGGACGGCCCGGCTGCTTTGGAGAGGAGCGTGCGTGATGTCCGTAGCGGGGGAACGCCACTGGCGCTGTCACGGGAGCCCACGAGTGTTCGCCTCCCGGCCCTGGGGCATGCCTGCAGGGTGCGAGGTGTTTTGAGAAGGACATCTGGGCGAGCACTGGTCCGTTAGACCGCGCAGTGCTAGAGGCCCTTAAGATTTCATGCCTGGCCGCTTCTCTAGACTCATTTCCCTTCTCCTCATGACCTCAAGTAAGCAGATGACACCCAAGGGCTGACTTCTTCCACGCTCCCCGCCCCCAACCGTGGCCATTGTCCTGTGATGGGGACCGTTCACCTTGTATCGAAAGTCCCCTCTGGGCCATTGTGCCCATAAAGACCGTAGGTGGGAATGAGTGGTGTTCACAGGCCTTCCGTGGTTCAGCTCTGTTGGGAATGATGGCTCGGTGAAAAAATCCCAAACGAACGAGTGTTGGGCAGCGGTAATAGAAGTCCCCTGAGACCTTTGGAGACCAGTCAGCGGGCGGGCCTGATGTCCGGGTGGGGGTGATGGGCGGATTGGTCTTGCTAATTGTGCCTTGATGTAGGGTCTTAGCCTCCAGAATTCCCTGTGCTCACTGCAGGGAGAAAGCCCCATGGGCTGATGACATAGAAGAAGGCCAGCCTCGTGCTTCGGGCTGAGGAAGGGTTAGGGGCAGGCTGACCCCCTTGCTCTCGGCATGATGATGGAGGCTTTCCCCGTGTGTGTCCCCAGGTCAGGAACGGGGGAAGAAGTTAGAGGGCGATGCCACAGGTCCTGGTAAAACCTGATTACAGCCAGGAGCTCTGGGCTGGGCCTGTCACGTGTCAGCAGCCCAGGTGCTGCCAGCCCCCGGCCCCTTCTGAGCTGGCTGACTGTCACCCAGAGGGCTCGGGGACCCTGGGCCCAGCCATCCGCCCGCCAGGGGATACCCCCTGCCCTGGGGCCTCGAGGTGCTGAGGACCGATGCAGCACTTGCTGTATCTCTCACAACCTCAGTTTTCTCTTTTGACCTTTGGCCATTTCATTATCCATTGATCCTTCTGAAATGGACATTGATGGTCTCCTTGTGAGAACATGGCTCATTCTGTTCCCTGAAGCCTCCAGGTTGTCTGGTGAAGTCATCTCCCTGACGTGGCTCCCAGAGCCCCTCGATGCAGCCTCCCTCTGAGCCCGCCAGGCACCTCCTGCTTCAGCAGAGGCAATCCCCAACCCTTTTGCCGGCCAGAGTCCACCCACTTGTTCCCCAGGTGTCCCCTGTGTCATCTCTTCAGAGATCTCTTTGGCTGACATCCTAGGGCCCTTGCTCTGTGCTCCCTCCGCTTCTGACGCACGCAGCTGGTGACGCCTCTGTGTCTGGCACAGCTGGCTTCTCAGGGCTGGGCAGGACTTGGTTCCCCATGGCCCGGCTGCTTAGCCGACCCTCGGGGAGCCTCACCCAGCCCGGGAGTGAGTGATGAAGGACAGGGTTGGCATGGGCCAGCGGGAGCCGGCAGCGGTGGCTGGAGGCAGGGCAGAGAAGAGCGAGCAGATGCAGGGAAGAGAGCTGGGTGGTCTCCTCTGGACAGACTTGGGGGGAGGACTCACTGCCCGTGCGGCTCTCCCCACTCAGGGAATCTTGGCAGAGCTCAGCCAGGGAGGAAGAAACCAAAGTCCAAGCCAGTCCCACCCAGAACACAAGTGGCGGTGGTCTCCAGAAGGTGACTTAGCTTGGGCTTCCCCAGAAGCAGACCCTGAGACGAAAGTGGCGCCTGTTAGTGGATTCGCGAGGGGAGAGCACACCTCCAGGAGCGAGGACAAAGCAGGGCCAGGAAGGGAAGGCATCCCCCAAGGGTGTGGTGTGTGGACAGCCCCTGCGCGTGACAGAGCTTCACCCCCCGGGGGCATTCGGGGCATGGAGGCAGTGGGAAGCCCACTCCTGGGAGTCAGCCTGCTCTGGGGTATTGACGCACCTTCGGCGTTCCGTCAGCACCTCCTGGAGCCCCACCCTGCAGGAAATGCAGTCTCTCCAGAGGTCCAAAGTGCTGCTGAGAATTTCTGTTTCTCGCAGATTCCCAGGTGGGGCTGAGGCTACTGTTAGGGACAGCCCGCTGAAAACCACGGAGTTAAGTACTATTTCGGTGGTTCCGTGGGTGAGAGCGGGTGAGACAGGTGCTTGGCCCAGTCTGAGCACAAAGTTACTTCCCATTCATCTTCTTCTCTGCCCCTCCACCTTCCCAAACACCCAGTGAATCGTAGTAACACGGGTTCCCTCTTCCTTGCCTCCAGCCTCTGTGTGTTCTCCGAGCAGAAGGGCCTTGTCTCTAACTGGAAGAGGAACTTAATGATATTTCTCTTTGTTGAGATTTTCTTGCTGACTTGTATTATCGAGATCTGTACGTGTTCTGTAGACCCTTGAGAAGATCCCCACGCACTGTCATCATGGGACTGAGTTCCTGCCAGACGTCAATTTTGTGTATTTACGTGGACCCAAAGTTTATTTTCTTGAGTCTTTCTGAGGATGATGCTTTAAAATCTCCTCCTACGATGACTCTTGCTTCCTGTGTTCCTAATGATGTTTGATTTCTGTATCTGTTGTCAGTTTCTTTGGCAACTATAGACTTGTGTCTGCATGGCTTCGCTCTTCGTGGTGGTTGTCACCATTATGTAATGCGCCCTTTATCTCAAAAGCATATTTTCCCCCTTGCCTTGAGTTTTGTTCATCGAACGTTAATATTCTTCTCCCTGCTTACCTTCTGCTTGAGCGTGATTAAACCATTTTTTCCAGCCTTACCATATTTTCTCATCTGAAAGGTAATGCATGTTTTTTGTAGGGAAATTGAACATTCCCAAAAGGACTTGTAATTGGAAAGTAAAATACTGAGCGGAGTAACTGAAGACAAGGGCTCATTCCCCCTCATCCTCCCTTTCTTTAATGCGTACGTTAACCTAGTTAAGATCCTATGGTAAAAACAAGTTAGTGTTCTTGTTCTCCCCCTGAATTGTGACATGTAACATTCCTCTTTTTATTCAGAAAGATCTGGGGTACCCAGGCGTCTCAGTCAGTTGAGCATCTGACTTTTGGTTTCTGCTCAGGTCATGATCTTATGGGTTATGGGTTTGAGCCCTGTGTCCAGCTCTGCGCTTAGCGGGGAGTCTGCTCAAAAGAGTCTCTCCCTCTGCTCCCCTACCTCCTCTCTCTAAAATAAATAAATGAACCCAAATAAGTAAATAAATACACAAGATCTGCAAACCTCATTTTTTAAAAAAGATTTTATTTATTTATTTGACAGAGATCACAAGTAGGCAGAGAGGCAGGCAGAGAGAGAGGAGGGGAAGCAGGCTCCCTGCTGAGCAGAGAGCCTGACGCGGGACTCGATCCCAGGACCCCGAGATCATGACCCGAGCCGAAGGCAGCAGCTTAACCTACTGAGCCACCCAGGTGCCCTGCAAACCTCATTTTCATGAGGGTAGAGTGGGCCGTTCTCAGACTGGTCAAGACTGGCTCGGGTAGGAACTGTAATCCTGTACCTCTTTGGTTATCCCATACATTAAAGAAAAATGAGGCTTTCTCAGAAAAATAAGAAAGAGAAAGAAAGAAAGAGAGAGAGAGACAGAGAGAGAGAAAGGAAAAGAAAAGAAAGGAAGGAAAACCTGGCTCGGGCCCTGTGTGGATAAATGTGAGTAAAGTCCAAACGACTGGGGATCTGTGCACACAGGCAACTCGGCAACTTGCCCTTGTGGGTTGTTTTCTCTAATGAGTTCTTGCATTCCGCTTTGGTGTTGACTCCGGCTCAAGGTAAGCCCAGGTAAGATGCGGGCCTTTGTGGCCATGGGCATTAAACTGAAATCACTCATGCAAACTTCAGCAGCTGTCACTGCTCACCCGATCCAGTGGGCACTTTCCTGCTCCGACCTGGCCATCTTTGACGTTGTTGGCGGCTTCCTTCCTGGCGCTGACCTCCTCCCGAGTCCCCAGCATCTCTGTCTTCTCCACCTTGACTCCTTGCTTCCAAGGGGATTACTCATGCTTCTTACTATCAGGACACAGTGGGCACTTTCTCCCGTGTGCGTGTTCGGAATGATCTGCAGATCCATCGTTCTGGTGCAGGGCAACTCACGCTCTCCCCTGAGCCCCAAACCTGGGTCCTCTGCGTCCTCTATGGCTCAGGACCGGAAGGCTTTTCATTTTCCCTCTCCGCTCCCTTTCTCAGCATCCCCTTCATTCCTCTTGAGCGTGATCCTGCCTGGCCGTATCCCGAGGCACTGGTCCTTGTTTAGGCGCTCAGCGTTCTTTGCTTTGATCTTTATTTGAGGGGTTGAGGAGAAGGGGATTTGGGTGCATGGAATTGTATTAATCATAATTCATTTTTTTATGGATTTTTATTTATTTGACAGACAGAGATGACAAGTAGGCAGAGGGGCACATGGCAGGTAGTGGGAAAGCAGACTCCCTGCTAAGCAGAGAGCCCAATGCAGGACTCGATCCCAGGACCCTGAGATCATGACCTGAGCCCAAGGCAGAGGCTTTAATCCGCTGAGCCACCCAGGAGCCCCATCCCTTTAGTCTGTCTTATTTAGAGAAATGTCTGTTCAAAGCTTTTGCCCATTTTTGAAATGTTGTCTCTTCAGCATAGAACTATCATTGCTTATATCCTGTGGCTATACACTCTTATCAAGTATATTCTGTAAGTATTTTTTTGCAAATGTATTTGCAGACATTGTCTTTTCTCTTGATAGTGTCTTTTGATGCAAAAACATTTTTAATTTTCATGAAGTCTGGTTTATTTTTCTTTTGAGTTTTGGAGCTTGTTGGTGTCACAGCTAAGACACCATTGCCTAACTCAAGGTCCCAAAGATTTACATCTATATTCTCTTCTAAGTGTCCTATGGTTTTAGCTCTTACATGTAGCTCCATATCCTTTGTGAATCACTTGTATATGGTTTGAGGTAGGGGTCTGAATTTTTTTTTTCCATGAGGATATTCAGTTGTCCTGGGACCATTCGTTGAAGAGACCATTCTTTTCCCATCGAGTGGTCATGGCATCCTTGTCAAAAATAAACTGCTTTGTAAATGGGAGGGCTTATTTTTGGGCTTTATATCCTGTGTCATTGATCTGTGTGTCTGTCCTGCGGCTGGTACCACGCTGTCTTGAAAACTCTTCCTTTATAGGACATTTTAAAATCAGGAAGTGAGTCTTCCAAACTACTTCTTCCTTTTCAAGATTGGTTTGTCCATTCTGGATCCCACATGTTGACATACGAATTTTAGGACGAGTTTGTCCATTTCTGTGAAAAGACAGTTGGAATTTCGTCAGGTTTTTCATTGAAGCTATCTGTCCATCTGAGGGGTATCGTCATCTTAGCGGTATTAACGTGCCAATCCATGATGTGGAGTGTCTGTTTATTTAGATCTTCTTTAATTTCTTTCAACAGTGTTTGTAGTTTTCAACGTATCAGACTTCCCTTCTTTGGTTAAATTTATTCCTAGATATTTTATTATTTTTGATGCTGTTGTAAGTAGAATTGTTTTCTTAATTTCGTTTTTGGACTACTCATTGCTCATGTATGGAAGTGCAACTGGTTTTTGTATATCAATCTTGTGTTCTTCTATGTTGCTGAACTTGTTTATTAGCTCTGATTGTGGGGGGGGGTGTGCGTGTGTGTGTGTGTTCTTTAGAGTTTCTGTCTAGAATATCCCATCATCTTCAAATAGTGACAAGTTTATTCTCACTTTCCAATATGGATGCCTTTTATTTATTTTTCTTCCTTGGTTTTCCTGGGTCCTATATTTTTAGAAATGTTTACTCTTTACCAAATGCCTGATATCCCATCATGTCTAGAGCAAGAACATTGGCCCATGTGTATTCTGATTGTTTATAAAAGGCTCCTTGGGAGACGAGAGCTAAGTCATGAGTGAGCTCAACGAAACACAGGGCTCAAGCAGGGACCCCAGCAGGGACATCTAGCAAGCTGTTGTGTGGACCAGTGCTGGGTGCAAGGCGAAAATCTGGACAGAAGGAATGGCTGCCCTGTGTTTTCTGCCCGTGACCTCACCACGGTGCACTGCCTACTCTTAGGAGGAGGTCAAAGCAGACCATGTCTGAGGGATGAAATGAACGTCCTCAGCTGATCCAGGCAGCAGGCGTGGAGAGAGAGAGCACAAACCCTGTCCGCCCGTGGTCAGAATGTCCAATTACAGGGGAGAATGGGGACAGTCCATCCTCATTCAGACATCATTTCACTCATCAGAGCAGCAAAGATGACAAAGATTAATAAGCGCCCGTGTCGGTGAGGAAACAGAGCAGAGAGACTCTCATATCTTCTCACGAGACAGAACTCATATCTGGAGAACAGTTTATCAATTCGTATTAGAAGTTCTTGTCCCAGTTTGTTTCTCGGAGTCCACGGTCTCTCATGGTTCGTCTCCTGCTCTGAGGGAGGGGGCGGGGGGATGGGTTGGCCGCTGGCTTTAGGGAGCACTGGGTGTTACACGTAAGCAGTGAACCCTGGAATACTGCACCAAAAACTGAGGACGTACTGTATGGTGACTAACATAATAAATACACACAGAGAGAAAAGTTCTTATCTCATTCAGACAGCCTGTCCTCAGTTTAAAAATGAGGTATGTTTGCAGGAGAGAGTAATGGCAGCTCTCTTTGTATCTGCCTCAAGTCCCCACTGCTCCGCCGTGGACAGAGGCCACGATGGCCGTGTGTCATTGTCACCTGGGATCCCTCCTCACCACCCTCCTGGGGACCTCCTTCACCCCCTCTCTTATGCTAAGCTCCACACTTTTCTCTTTTCTTGGCTTCCGTGCTCATTTTGGTGAAACACGACAGCTAGAAGCTTCGTTAAGGAAGACCGCAAGGAAGATGAACTCTTCGGAGATCATCCATTTCTGAAGACAGCTTTGTCCTCATTTTCTATGTGACTGATGGCCTGGCTGAGACGGGTACCCCCTTCTTTCCGACGTTGATGCTCTTGCTGCTTTATCTTCCTTTCAGTGTTTTTTAGAAGAACAAAGGCATTCCGGTTTCTGATCCTTTGTGCGTTTTTTCCTTTTTGGAAGCTGGTGGCATCTTCAGTTTGTCCCCACAGTTTTGAAATTCCCAGTGGCGAGCCTTGGTGTGGGCTCAGTCTTCATCTTTAGTGGCCCCAATCTGGAATCGAATGTCTGTCAGCTTTTGGAAAATTTCTTGGAATATTTCATGCATAATTCCTGTCCATTCTTCTCGGTTCTCTATTTCAGTGTCTCCCCTGATCCCATCTTTTCCCGCATTTTTCCATTATTAAGCCTCTTGGGCAGAACTTTTAATTTTCTCATCCTTTCTCTGCCGCCTTATCGTTCCTTACATTTTTTGCTCGGCTTTGTTTGCTCTCTCCAGTTTTTATCTTCCTTCCCTTCTATTCAGTTTTTTATCTCTGCTATCATGGTTTTACTTCCAAGTGCTCATTTTTATTCTCTGAGAGCTCCTTTTTATGGCATATTGTTCTTACTTAATAGAAGCAATATGTTTCCTTATCCCCTGGAGGATATTAATAATATTTCGTCTTTTGTTTTGTTTTTCCATCTTTCTCCCTGTACAGTCTGTCTCCACACGTTGCTTTTCTCCTGCTCTTTGCTGTGTGGCTTCTGGCTCCCACACTGGAGGCCTCCCCCGTCGGGATCACCGCTGGTTTTGACAGCAGAGGGGTCGTGTGGGCTGGAGCACAGGGCGGGGACGGGGATCTAGTGACAGGTTGCCTTTTGAATGGCCTTCCCTCTGGTCCTCCTCGTTTCTGTTTCCCCGATTTACCCACAGTTCAAGAGGTACGTGGTGCTGGTGCCATCACTGTCCCTCAAGGATTCTCTGTCCCTCAAGATACAAATTGAGTTGATTCTCAGGGTTTCCCATGGTTAGCTTGGGGTTCAGCTGCCACACGGCGGTCTGTATGCTTTCTTACCCTTTCCAGCTTCCCTGATACTGTGCTTGTGTCTCCTCTTGCGCTATCTCCTATCTCGGAATAGGTCTGAGTATGGGTCTATTTTATTTCATTTTTAAAAATCCCTTTACTGTAGTTTTCAGTGGCTTGGAGTAAGGAAGTGCATCAGATTTATAAGTTAAATTCATCTTCTTATCGTGATTAATATGCCATATTAGTTTTAATAACTTTTAATTGAATTGGTAAGTTGCTCTCCAGCTCCATGGTTCTGTCCCATGAGAAGGACATGAGAGTCTGTTTCTCCATATCCTCCCCCGACACTGACTCTGATTTATCTTCGTCATCTTTACTGTTCTAATGAGTGAGAAGTGACATACCTTTAAGTCCACTTTTTTTGAATCCTACTGATAATGGGAGCTTCTTTGTATGTTTTAGTGCCTTTATTTTCATAGAAATTTGCCAACTGATGACCCCACCTTCTGTTTTCTCCTGAAGAATTGATCTTTGCTTCACGGATTTGTAAGAACAGTGTGTATATATTAAATGAGCTCCTTTCACGTTCATCTATCAGGTGTTTCTCCAAACTTGTGCTTTTCACTTTTTCTTGTTTATTGCATTTTTCTGACAAATGCAAATTTTACATTTTTAAATTTACATTTTACATGTTCAAATCCACTTTTTTGAGTGATGTCCCGAGAAAGTTATTTATCATCCCTAGATGGCACAAATATTCATGCGTATTTTCTTACAGGTAAATTTTTTTTTTCAAAATCAATTCCAAACAGATTAAACATTTTTATGTTCAGGTATAGGAGTTTCAGCACAGAGACCCTTGTCTCCAAGTATGCTTCTCTGAATTTCTTTAATAATCAATCTATTCTCATTTAACCACTGATTTGATGTTGCCTGTTTTCATATGCTAAAATATTCTAGATTTGGAAACAAGGTGGCCAGGTCACATGAGGACTTATTGGTTTGGGAGGAGGGTGAGGAGGAGGGGGTAGTCATAGAAGGGTCCCGGCTCTGGTGACCGGGTGGGTGTTGGCGCCACTCGTTAGAAGGGAATATGACAGAAGTAGCAGTTGTGGGAAGGAGACTGAGTTTACTGTTCTGGATGTGCCAAGTCCAAATACCCATGGAAGTTAACGCACCTTCAAAACTCAGGAGAGGGGTAACTGTCGCCATCAAACTAATATTCGTGGCTAGAAATAATATTCGACTAAAGTAATACTCAAATAACAATAGAGACTTCTTTATTTCTACTATCGTAATCCTTAATACATTTTTAAATATGTCTTATCAAAAGTTTTCAACTACTTTTTTAAAACTTCCCTCAGGGACGCCTGGGTGGCTCAGTTGGTTGGGCGGCTGCCTTCGGCTCAGGTCATGATCCTGGCGTCAGGGATCGAGTCCCACATGGGGCTCCTTGCTCAGCAGGGAGCCTCCTTCTCCCTCTGCCTCTGCCTGCCGTTCTGTCTGCCTGTGCTCACTCGCTCGCTCGCTCTCTCTCTGACAAATAAATAGATAAAAAATCTTTAAAAATAAAATAAAATAAAAATTGAAACTTTAAAAAAATTAAAAATAAAAACTTCCCTCACTACCTTCTTTGTTCTTGGGCAATAGCATGTGGAGCAAAAGGTAGAATCGAATCCTCTGTGCTGCTGGCCAAGGCCCTTACCTTTTCTGATCTCGAGCAATTTGTGGATAATAGTGGCTTTTATACAGGGATTAAATTGTGAGGTTTAGAGGTAATACTTGCAAAGCGCACGGTACAAGTCCTGGAAATAAAATAAAGGTTGTTCCTGCGGAGTGTGCTCACGGTGTTATTTGATTGGCTAGCTCCAGACCGTTCTTCAACACTACTTCTGTGTCACCTCCCCTGGGAAGCCATCCTGGATTTCCCAGCTGTGGCAGGGTTGGGGGCCCTTTGCCTCTCCTCCCCAGGCACCAGCATGGATTTTGGCGCAGCACTAGGGCCGCTGTGTTGCCTTTGTGTGCCTGTCCCTCTCTGGATGTGAGACCCTTTAGGGTAAGAACCACAGCTCCTTCTCGCTGCTTTCCCAGCACGCCGCTGAGTCACGGTCAGTGCTGATTATTTACTTAAAGTGCACGTGTGCAAAGATGTTTTTCCTACTGCATCCCAGGAGCTTTTTAACTTGGTCTCGTACATATTTGGGCTTCAACACTGCAGTTCTTGTGGTTGAGGTCCCAGATCTTACCGACCTCTGGTGGTCAGCAGGTAAGTGTCCTGGTGACCAGGGCGGCCATATGCCTGCGCACTGGTGCTTCCCTGTGGGCCGAGCACAGCCGATCCGGCTCTTCTCTTGGCTGGCGCATTCAGAAGTTGAAACCAGGATGGCTCGAGTGAGAAGACTTCTTTGAGTGGGAGGTCATACCCTCTGGCCTTCCCAAAGGCATTTTGGAGACGGCGCTGGCATTGTTTGCTTTTCTTCTTAGCTTACAATCGCAGGGCTCGGAGAAGTCCGTGTTTCTGGAAGATAACATTTTTCTGGTGTTGTCGAGGCTCCAAGTCAAGTAGCCAGGAGACACCTTGTTATCACACCGCTCCATGCTGGCCCAGGCCTCCTTACTGGAGCAGCACCTGCCGTTCCCACCGCTGTAGGGAGCCTTCCTCATCAGAGACAATGCTTGTTTTGTCCCCAACCAGATGGCTGCAGTGTGACAGCATTTACTCTGTGGGCCTGTAATCCCGACTGGGTTGTGGTTCACATTCTTCCTTGTGTGTTTTCAGGCCACGGGGAGGAGAGATTCAGAAAGAGAGTGTATACCCTCACACGAGACAGTGGGAAAACCCCACTGAAAGCTTCAGAGGCTAACTGGCTGTGAAATGCCATGATGGAAAAAAATGCAATAATGACAACAAAAACACTTTGCTGTTTTGAAATAATTTTCAATTCATAAGAAGTTGCAAAAATGGACAAAAGTCTTAGGTGTTTTCACTCAGTTCTTCCCAGGGGCTACCATCTTGCAGCGCTCTAGTCCACGATCATGACCAGGAGGACATTGACTTTGGTGCCGTCCACAGACCTTGCTCTGATTCGACCGGTCGCACATGGAGGCATGTGCGTGTGTGCGTGTGTGTGTGTGTGTGTGTGCGTGTGTGTGCAGGTGGTTCTGTACAGTTTTAGCGCACGTGTACATTCCTATAACCAACACAATTAAGGTATAGAAATGTGCCAGCACCACAAAGCTTCCCCGTGCTCGCCTTCAATACCCACACCCGACTCCCACCCCCATCCCTGACCCCTGACAACCACTGATCTGTTCTCTGTCCTATAGTTTTGCTCTTTCCAGAATGTTCTCTAAACTGAACTCTACAGAATCTAATCCTGGTGGTTGGCTTTTTACACTCAGCATGGCTCCCTCAAGATCGGTCCAAGTTGCTGTGTGTACCAAGTTCATTCCTTTTGATTTTTGCACAGAGATCTATGATACGGCTTCATCACACTCTGTTCCCCCTTGGCCCATGGGAGGACATCTGGGTTGTTTCATTTGGGGTTTTTTACCAATAAAATTTCTATCAGCATTTGTGTATGGATGTTCGTGTGAAAATAAAGGTTCATCTCCGTGGGATAAATGGCTCAGAATGCAATTGTGGGGTCTTAGGATACATGCATGTTAATGAACTTTTTTGGTCATTCATTCCAGTTGTATGATATTTCCTCTTTAAAAAGTTTGATTGACTTTTAATCCTCCCACCCGGCCTCCAGTGGAAGAAAAGTTTCTGTTTTAACCTTGATGACCATGACTGTGGCACCAAAGGGAGTGGTTGGGTTCTACAAGAACGACAGGTTATCCAGAAAACTTGTTGAAAGTTTTGCCTCATGATCAGACTCAGGGTTCACACTGATGGGAATCAACAAAAATGCTGGAGGGTCCGACCCAACCCAGGGACAACAGTAAGGCTGAGCGGGGGGAGAGTCAGACCCAGGCATGCCGAAGTGTTTATGAGTGACCGGCCACCTCCAGTTCTTCGGGCTGCCTGGAGAGAAATAGAGCCGGGGAAGTGGCTCAGAGTCGTGTTACAATCCCGCTTCCTCCAGTGGAGAGGGACAGGTCCAGGGGACTCCTAGGGAAGGAAAATGGTGCTTTAGTGTATGTCAAGTGCCCTTCCTTGGACCTGCCAACACTGTCTAGGAGGGCAGGGGATTGAAGCACCCTAGCACAGCTCCAGAAAGGAAGGGGGCTGGGCAGACAAGCACACCATAGACAACATCTCATGGGGATTCACACTTAGGGTTCCTTCAAGTTGGGGAAATGAATGAGGTCTTTGTGGCCCTTGAGTTGGCCCGTGAAAGATGTTTGGGACATCGGGAAGCAGGAAGAAGCAGCAGTAGGAAGAAGTACCCAAACAGAAGCAGGGAGGCTTGGGGCCCACGGAGGGAAATGTACGTATGGGATCCCACGTGCAGGAACTGGTGGGTGGACCGGAGAGATTCCCCGTCAGGTTCAGAGAGCCCTAAAGGGTCCCAGGATAGGGAGGAAGAGTGCGCGCAGGTGAGTCTTCGACCTTCGCTAGCCCTGCTCCGCCACCTCAGAGAAGAGGGAAGCCCGGGCTGCTGGAGCTGCCCAGCCTGGGATGGAGACCGGCGAGCGTGGAGGTGGGACAGGGAGCAGTGGAGCGAGGGGGCCCGGGGGCTGGAGGTGGTGCTCAGGAGGGCTGCCCAAGGCCATGTTCACCACTGTTCCTCCAAGAGCAGTGTTCAAGCTTTGACCTTATTTTATTGGGGAAAAAATGAGCCGGGCCCGTGACAGGGGTGTCTGTAGATCACTTTAGCTTGAGTTCTGGTTCGCTTGCATTTTGGCCTCAGGCCGTGTTACAGGGTCTGGAAAGGTCTGTGACCAAGACCAGCCCCAGATCTAGACCAGACCTTTGCTTGCTCTCGCCCTTAGGGCAAGAAGGCTGCCTTCAGAGGGTGGGTCCTGGCTGATGCTCCTGATTGCCTGCTTTTCTTTTTTTTTTTTTTTAATCCTTTATTTATTTATTTATTTTAGTTTTAATTAATTTTTTAAATTTATTTTTTATTTATTTTCAGCATAACAGTCAGTATTCATTGTTTTTGCTCCACACCCAGTGCTCCATGCAGTCCGTGCCCTCTATAATACCCACCGCTTCCCACCCACCCCCCACCCCCTCAAAACCCTCAGATTGTTTTTCAGAGTCCATCGTCTCTCATGGTTCCTAACACCCGAGGGAGGGCAGTCAGCTGCCTGGCCTCAAGGGGGTCTGCTAAGCAACGCCCCCTAGCGGGATGTCCGGGAATGCGGGAGGGTTTGGTACAAAGAACGGGTGTCCTGTGGCAGCTCAGGACCAGGTGTGTCTCTGCCTCCCCAGGTGCCCCCGACCCAGTGTAAGTGCTCCCAGGTGCTCCTGGCCCTGGGGCGCCCTCTCTTCTGAGTTCTATCCACTGTCACCCTCTTTCCGCATCAGAACATTCCAGCCCCGTGCAGCTGTCGCGTCTTGTGCGGCGCCGTTCCTGCCCCCTCCGTTACGCCTGCTCAGGGCCTGTGCGTCCCGCAGATGGTGTCCTGGGGCAGCGGAGACACAGTAGGTTCTGGGGGGCTTTGGGGACCCTAAGACGAGCTGCTCTCCACAGAGCGCTTGCGGGCCACCTAACGGGCCGACGGGGGTCGTTTGCTGTGAGCACGCATGAGCAGCCCCCTTGACCCGGGAGACTCCAGGGCTCCGAGCACAGAGTCCCCAAAGGCCAGAGAAGGGTGGGTTGGCCAGATGCCTGCTCTCTCGTTATGCCGCTCCTGGCTGCCACCAGTGTTGAAAGAAAACTGGAGGCGACCGAACGCCAAGACCTGACCCCGTTCTCTCCAGGGCTTCCGTCTCTCATGCTCTGCTCTGCTCCCCCCACCCCTGCCCTTAATGACCGTGACTTTTGCTATTTCGAGGAAAATTTTGCCGGCTTCAGAGCATGCAGAATCAATATCGCAGTAAATAAGAAACATAATGAAAGAAAAACACACTCCAGCCTGTAGACAAATTTTATCGCTTAAATTCCCATGTTATTATTAGAATCAGCTGCGACTGCCAGACTTGCCACGGCCTGTTGTTGGGGGCAGGATCGGGGGTGCTCTTCTGTTTGGGGCAGCTGCTTGGAGGCACCACCTCTGGGCTCGCTGAGTTTCCCTGTTGCTCTGGGCTACTTGTAGGGTTTTTTTGTTTTTTCTTTAAAGGTGAAATTTAAATGGGGGAAGCAGAGGAGGGGACCTTCTTAACAAAGGAATTGGAAGCAGGGATGGCTTTCCTTTTCAAAGCGCCTCTCATGAATGCACAGCTCTGTGTGATATATTTAGTTTAACACTTTGGTATATTTTGTGCCTTACATCTCTTTTCTTGCTTCTTTTCCTCTTTTGCTTTCTTTAGTCCTTGCTTTGATCTCGCTGTGGACTAGCCTTTAAAACGCTTTCACACACAGCAAAAACATCTCTTTTTAATCTCCCCCATTCTTCCTGAAGTTTTCTGCTCCCGCCTCTTTTTTTTTTCTTCCCCTCTTTGCTCCAATAGTCAGAAAATGCATTATTTAAGTCACAAAGCTGAGCGTTGCTCGGAGAATAAAATATGCATTATTGCTGCCCTCTGTATTATTTCAACCTGCATTTTAACATGCTCACTTCCTCTCTGCGGATGTTTGCAGGGGCTGGGATTTCAGAGACAGGCAGGGTCTTGCAGTGGCGTGGGGACCGTGGCTCATGTGTCACTCCTGTCCCTTCGGAGTCTGGTGGGACTGTCTGGAGATGCTCCATGTTCAGCAGAGTCTTCTCTGTGCCTCCAGCCTTGGGAGCCTCCCCAGCAGCCCAGGGGCTTGTTCTCTGGGGAGGACCGACCGCCATCCACATCCAGGTGCCTACAGAGGCAGGTGCGCGCCTGCAGGCAGAGTGGGGGCGCCTCAGAGTTACCGAGGGGGCCGGTTCCGGGGCAGACCGAGTCAGGCCCCTTCTTCCGTGTGCAAGGTGCACTCCCTGCTTGAGCAGACCAGTGACTTCAGGTCTCACAGCTCAGCACCCACAGGGACCAGAGGCGGAGTGCCGGGGGGATAGCCCGTGTCGCTTACAGACTGTGGCTTGCGGCAGGGACCTTACTCTCGGCGCCGCAGTTTGCTCCTCCGTAACGTGGGGATAGCAGCGCCCCTACCCACGTGTCGTCTCAAGGGTAAAAAGTTGACAGACCACAAGCAGCAGGTATGTGGCTTCGCGCCAACACGTACGAAGTGTTAAAGCAAAAATACAAAACAGATGCCCGAGAACACAAAAGCCGTGCAATGTTAGACGTTGGCAGATGAGGTCACTTTGTCACTGACTGCGAAAGGGGAGCTGATCTGGACAGCGTTGGGGAGCATTGGACGGTCAGCAGACGGTCTTAGCAGTTTTGGCATCGAGGTGCTTCGTTATAGACACAGGTGAGCCTCGTATGTGAAGTGTTCGCAAAGTCATGATTATTAGCAAAAAGGAACTTGCAGCCAAAGGAACTTCCACAAAGTCAAGCTCACCAGGGCGCACTCACGGTCAAGCTGAGAAAACTCGTGCATTGGGACCTCGCGCGTCTGCATCCCCGCTGACCGTGCATTCACCCACTGTTTACCCTGAAGCCTGTGGGTTTTTGGAAAATTTATGAATAAGAGATTTTCTTTTTTTAAGATGGGGAGGGGGGTAGGGCGGTCAAGCTGGGCGTGGGGCAGGGTTGAGAGGGAGGCAGAGAGAAAATCCCAAGCAGGCAGCACACACAGTGCAGACCGTGACGGGGCCTGACCTCACGACCCTGAGATCATGACCTGTGCCCACATCAAGAGTTGGACACTTCACTGGTTGAGCCACCCAGGGGCCCCAAGAGACTTCCTTTTTCTTAAAGAGGATCCTGCACATCGTACAGACTCTCTGTTCTACAGAACCCAGTTTGTTTCTGGAACTTCCTGTCTCCATTGGACAGATGAGAAACCACCTGCTGCACAAGCAGATGACTAGGATACGTGACCAGGTTTCTCTAACCACCCCCTTTTTTAGATTTTTGAAGATAATTTTTAAACATGCACTGTTGGTTTTTGTAGGGCCACTTTCATGTATTTAGCTGGTTAGCTGTTTCAGGCCCAAAGATACTTGCAGGCGTACCCGAAAAGCCAAGTTTGAAGTCCATATTCTGTGTTCTTTCTGTGGTACCATAGGTGATTTTTACGTTAAATCTCATTAAAAAAGACCCTGCGGAAATGTAGGGCTAGTCACGACAAGTAACTCTGCTAAAACCCCATGTTGAAGACCGTGATTTTTCTGCTGAGTGATCTTAAAGACCCCCGGCGCCGTGAGCTGGGGGTTTTCATGAGGGACGGAGGGAAGGCTGGTGTTGGGGGGGCCTGGGAGTCTGACATGGAATCGAGGGCTGATCCTCTCCCCAGAGACCAGACCCCCCTTCAGGGAGCCTGGAATTGCTGTGGGAACAACCTTCCGGTCGACTAAATGACCAGAATGAGGGTCAGAAAAGCAAACTGACGGCAAAACACAAAATCAGATCTTCAGGGAGGCCTCGGTGTTCAAATTCACACTCAGAACGGTTCCTCACCTCCTTCCCCAGCTTCAAGTTAACCCAGGCTTGTGGACCACACGGTCACCCGCTGTGCGATCCCATTTATATGAAATACGCAGAAGAGGCAGGTTCTTGGAGACGGAACAGGGATCTGTGGTCACCAGAGGCTGAGGTGGGGGTCAGAAGTGGAGAGTGACTGCTTAACAGATGCAGGGTTTACGTTTGGTGTGACGGAAAGTTCTAGAACTAGATAAGGGGATGGTTGCCCCACATCGTGAATGCACAGAATGCCACTGAACCGTACACTTAAGAATAATACAACGGTCAATCTCTTGGCATGTGTATTCATTGCACTGCAAACAGTGAAAAGGAATCCAGCAGTGCTTTCCAGAAGCTTTGGGTCTGTGCGAGAATTGTCTGGAGTGACCACAACCCTCTACTAACGCCAGCTGAAGTAGAAACTCTTGCAGTGTGCCCGGGACGCTGGATTCGCACAGGCCCCCAGGTAATTCCCAGGAAGGCACCGCACTCTGAGAAACGCTGCATCTGAGGCAGGCAGCGTTTGCTTTTTGCTTTTAACTGGAACACGCCGTATGTGCCCTTTTCTCGTCCCAGCTGTCACAACCCGTGCATCCCCAGCTAGCGGCGTGTCCAAAGCCCAGCCACTGCCGGCAGGGAGAGGTAGTGGTGGTGAGTGGCCGGGGTGACGGCGGCACTGAGGGGGCAGAAGTGATGTTGGTGGAGTCGCAGCACTAAGGGCAATAACGAGGAGCCGGGGGGTGAGAGCAGAAGCCCGAACCTGTGCGGTCCTGGGCAGGGGGCGGACCCAATGGCCATGTTGCTCTGTGCAGGGCTGACCAGCGATGGGGACCCAGTCTGGGAATTGGCAAGACAGACCCTCGCCGAGTAGACTGAGATCAGCCTCAAGGAGTTCCATCTCTCCGAGGAGGCAGGAGGAGAAGGTTCACGTAGTGGGAAAAGCAGAGACGGGCTGTGACCCGCTGGGATGGGGAGCATCTGCTCCGTGAGGAGGAGCCCCGTTCCACGCCCAGGGGCTGGGTCACGGAGAGGGCGTTGTGGAGGTGGTCGCCGCTGGGCCCGACCGCTCCGAGTGGGCTCTCCAGGCCAGCAGCCACAGCCCCTCGGAACTTGTTAGAAATGCGAGTTCTCTCCGCACCCCGGACCTACCAGGGATCCTGATGCGCGTCCACCTGTGAGAAGCACTCCTCCATGGGAGCTCACACTGTCCCGAGTCGCCGTTCCTGGAGCGAGAACTAGAACGTTCAGGAGGCCTCGTCCTCAAGGCACAGCAACCACGTGAGGGTTGAGAGGTACAGACGTGACTCAGCCCTGGACAGCGTGGCCACGTCTGAGGTCACGGCGTGTGGCACCAAGGCTCATGGCTGGCTCCAGAGCAGGTACAGATGAGTTCTCAAGGCCAGCGCTTGCCTCTGAGCGGGGCTTAGACGCCGGACCGGACCGCGGCTTTATTCTCGAATATCCCTGCAAGCGCAGGCTCTAGGTGTGATTCTGTAATAACGATTCTGCCGTAGTTCCCAGTCTCCGAAACCTTCTTGCCAGGATGTGCTCCTTAAGCCTGGGTGACAGGTGTCTCTTATCGCTACGGAGAAGCTGCGTCTCTCTTCTGGTCCCTACTGAATGCAGGTGGCTTTTGTTTCCTTCCTCTCAACCTCCCCAAATGCTATTTACCGAAACCTTAAGAAACACAGAGATTCCCAAATGACGCTGGGCCAATTTACTATTAGATTTTATCACATTGGAAGGTAAATGCTTATTTTTGCCGACATGAGTTTTGGTTGGTTTTTTTTTTTTTCCTCTGAGTTTGCTGGTGAGAAAAATCATACGTAAATTGTTTTTCATACTGTTGTTGTAATGTCTGAGCATGGTTTCCTCTGTTAAGGATGATGAAGGGTCTCAGGTGGCGGGGGGGGGGGCATTTCTTACCACGGTCCGGTTGGGAACGGGCTTGTGGGCCTTGTTTTTACATGGTTAATTCTTAGGCTCTCTTGCTTTAAGGAAATTTCCAGATCTCAACACCCCAGTGCCTCAGACTGTTAAAACTGCGCTCCACCAGGATTACTCGTTTCTGGAAGTCTCCGGAGCTTTCCGACTCACCCACTTCTCTTGATGCGAACCTATCCCTGCGGGGCACAGCTGCTTCCAGAAGGGAATTCCTTGTTCTCTCTGGTCCCATCAGGCCCCTGCTTGTTGACTGGATCTGTGGGCCGTTCTCAGGTCTCCGTGTGTCTCATGCATTCGATGTTGGGTCGCGCTCTGAGGGTAGGGACTGCGTCCGTTTCAGCCGTGCACGCATCTGTATGTATCTGTGACATGAAGGCACATGGCCTCCTTTGGAAGCTCTACCCGTGACAGGCTCTGCCCCTACGACACTGCTTCTAGCCAGCCTTGTTCCCGGCTCTTCTTCCTGCCTCGGGAACGCACGTGTGTCCCCAGGTGCCGTCCCGAGTCTGCGCTCCATCCCTAGAGTCTCCAGGCTCTTTCACAGCGTCCTCTCTCACCACTGTGTTCCCAGTACCATGTGCCTCTGTCCTCACCTCAGGGTCCCTGGTTGGTTCAGCAGTCTGCCTGGTGTCCGCCGGCATCTCATTGTCCCCGGGTGGACTCAGCAATGTGTTCTCCTACTTCTCTCCTTTTTCTCTTTTCTGGTTCATGACCTCTTCCCAGACTCCCAAACACGACTGGTTTTGTCGCCTGAGAAGACCCAGTTCTGTGCTTGTGCATTTTGCTGTGAGTTTATGTATCTGGGGACATTGAGAATGCGTGTCCGGAAGCTGCCATCCAGTGACCGGACAGAGTGCCCTTGGGCGCCCCATCACCCAGCAGCGAAAGGGTGACAGTGTCTGTGGTGCCTGGAGTAGAGCTCAGCGCTCAGCACTCAGGATACTCTCCCTGCACTCATGGAGAGTCCCCAGATTCCTACCGCCACGCGCCGATCCTAGCGAACGGGCAGGTTTCCCACCACGCGATTCCGTGGGTGAGGTGCCCGTGCGCGGTCCCGGCACGTCCCTTCATCCCCTGCCCGCCCGCCCGGCATTCATGAGGAAAAGCTAAGACCCGAGCAGGCCTGGCCTGCCCCACGCTCTTGGTCAGAACTCTTGTTACGAGAAGTGGACTGAAGACGGGAAAAATCCCGCCAACATTCAGTCGGTAGAGGTTTCTAGAAGCTCAACACCCCTTGTATTTGGTTATCCTTCTCTCATGGTGAGTGAAAAACAGAGGGTCCCCACAGCGTGGCCTCACCCCTCGCCAGCGCTGGGATGATGGCAAGTACTGGAGAGACCAGTTGGTGACGTCACCAAGCACGATAACTTCTCCAGGCTGTGTAGTGTGCCCGGCATGCGCCAAGAAAGCCCTGTGTGTTCAGTGGTTCTCAGTGTGGTTCCCCATACTCTAGCATGGACACTGCCCCCCACCCCAGGTCTTGTTAGAAACACAGACACACAGGCCTCACCCCCAACCTTCTGAAAATGGGACTGTGGGGGAGGGACCGGGCAGTTTGTTTCAGGGCCCTCCCCCCGGTGGTGCTAATGCGCCCCCAGTTTGACAGCCACTGTTCTAGCATTCAGGCCTGTTCCCTCCTGGGGGCGGCTTCCTCGGGCTCCCTGGTCTGCTCTGAAGTCTCTGTCCACGTGCTCCACAGCTCTGCAGACGGGAAGCTCAGGGTTGAGCCTTCACACTGTGACAGCGACCGTTCTCGACATTCCCTCACAGGGACTCATGCCGTCCCCACCACATCGCTACGGGGCCCATGCTGTGATGATCGTCCCCTTCCGCGGAGGAGGAAATTGAGGCCTGAACTGATTGGGTAAAACTCCCAGGGCCACTCAGGAGATTGGTGGCAGCTCTGGGTTCCGAATCCCAGGCGGCCCGACTCCAGTGTTGAGAAACCCAAGCACATGCTACTTCTTGTTAGAGGGTCATGCCCCTGCCCCACCCAGATTCCCACTTTTTCCCCTTCCCAAACAAATACCCCCTCCCGGTGTTCGTTTGCTTGGCCGCCATAACCGAGGACCACAGACTGGGCGGCTTGACCAGCAGTTATGGAGGCTGGACGTCCAAAACCAAGGTGTGCGCAGGGTCGGTGTCTCCTGAGTCTCCCCCGCAGCCTGCAGAGAACCACCTTCTCTTCGTGGGCGGCCCCCGGTGCCTCCGAATCTCTTCTTAAAAGACCACCAGTCACGCTGGATTCGGGCCACACTAACAAATTAATCACCTCCTTCAAGTCTGTCTCTGCAGATAGGATCGCATCCTGAGGACCTGGGGTGGGTAGATTCTGGGGAGTGCACAGTGTGGTTCCCACACCCTCAGCATGTGAGGTTCCCTCTCCGTCACCATGTGGGCATTTGATAGGAACCGCCCCATGTCTCCGTGCCACGGAGACTCCCCCCTCCCACCAGCTGCACGCCCCGGCCTCTGCAGTTCTTCCCGGGTCCCATGGCAGCATCATTCCCCGGGACGACACCCGTGAGCTAGAGAGCTCAGCCTCTACCTAGGCTCACATCTATGGCTTTAATTCCCCAAAGCTGCTGTGTATAACCAGGAAGTGAGGGTTCTGCACGACATCTGTAAATACAGCCTCTTTGGGTTTCTCTCGAACGGCGTCCGAGGTAGGAGTGTCTCTTGAAGGGTGGCTTGTGGCTGCTTGTGTGCTCCCCAGCCCACAGTGATCCGTAGCAGCGTCTCCAAGGCCGGATCCTCGCGGTGTGCAGATCTGTGAGTCCCCTCCCCTCCCCCTCCATCTGGCGATTCTCATGTACAGAAAGGGGTCAGCTGTCCTGTCTATGGGTTAGACATATTTGGTGCGTGTCTTAGCCCTTCCATTACTCAGTGTGTGACCTCAGGAAGGTCAGCTCCCCCAAGACTGTTTCTTCATTTGCAAAGTGGGATGAATCCAGGTAATTAATGGAATCAATCTAGCTCCCTCCTAGTTGCTGTTCGGATTAAATTGGATCATAGAAATAACACACTGTATACCACCCGCTTGTTGCAGAAGGGAGGCTGCTGGATCTCTGGTAGGGCAGCACTAATGCTACGAGGCAAAGATTCCTTTGTTACACTGAGGCCACAGCAGCAATCTTGTTAGCTGTGCATCTGGTGCGTGACTGTGGGACTGGACCACCCAGGACACGTACTCTAAGAACCAGTGTATGCGCTGATGGGGAAACGTGTTTAGAAGTTGAATAACAGGACCCAGGGGACGGTGGGAGGGCAGAAATGCTGGCCTAGAAAGGAGGAAAGGCCACAAAGAGAAGCCACCTCAGAAGGCATCTGCTGGCCTGGAGCGGTCAGAACGCTAAAGCTGATGTGGCTTCTGTCCCGCTGATGGCTTGGGCGTGGGACGAGCACCGCCGTTCGGCGTTGGCGTGTCGGCGCTGTCTCCCGACGCGCGTGCTCGGCCAGTTGTCTCCTCTACTAACATCACCAGCATGTCCACTTCGCTGCCTCTCGAGCTCCCTGCGGGTCCGCTGGCATCGCAGTGGGTCGGACGCACGGGCGACATGACGTGTTCATGGACCTTCTCGCATGTTATCCTTTGCAGAGGAGCTGAAGGCCCCCCTGGAGGAGTACGTGCACAAACGCTACCCCGGGCTGGTGAAGGTGGTGCGCAACCCGAAGAGAGAGGGCCTGATCCGCGCTCGCATCGAGGGCTGGAAGGTGGCCACGGGCCAGGTCACTGGCTTCTTTGATGCCCACGTGGAGTTCACCGCTGGCTGGTAGGTCACAAGCTGGACCCCGGGGGCACCGAGACCCGCAGGAATGTGGTCAGGAGGAATTAGAATCTGGGAGGTGGAACCTTGCCTGTTTCCCCTGGGGCTGCCAGAACAATGGAGAAGGACTGGTTGTTAGTCTGGGACAAAACGGGGAAGCAGGGGCAAATGTGCCGCCTCCTCTGTTCTTCCTTGTTGTGGATATCACTGTCCCCACCATCATGCAAATGCCCTGCAAAAACGTTAGGTTAATTGCCAGAACTCAAGATAATCCTTGCTAAGGGGACAAGACAGCCATATGTGTTCTCTTCTCCCACTGGCGTGTTCCCTTGTCCGAGGATGGTTGAGTGCTGTTTGGAGGAAAGAGATCCATTTCTAATGCTGCCTACTCAGGGAAAGCCTCCTGGAACCCATGGCACTATCTGTGACATTTGTAGGAAGGGGAGGGTTCATCTCTACAGATGTGGCCCCCAGGGGTTTCCCACGTGGTGAAAAGATCGATCTGGGAGAAATGGGGGGTGGGGAGCCCCAGGGAGAGGAGGCGGCTTGGGAAGCAAGACTAGCAAAGCATCAGAATGCCCAGATCCCTCAGTGAGCGCTGACAGTGCGTTCGGACTTGCCAGCGGAGAGCCGTCGTGTGACTGCTGCTGACTGACCACCGGCGACAGAGCAGCGTCGAGGTTGAATAGCCTGTGCTCGGTTTGTTGAATTACTGAGAAGCAGAGTTTTCATCTCACAAATCATGTTTGTAACGTGTCCGCTCACTGGCACCATCTTGAATGCACGTTGCTCACGGCACCAGATTGGAAGAGCCACCGTCACGTCACCGCTGACACATTAAGTCGTTGCTTCTCCTTCATGTGCAACAGACTTTAGAATCTCTTTAATGGCCGGATCAGAGAATGGCTACCCGCGCGAGCCCACGAAGACTGGAAACGGGTCAGGGCTGACCCTGCCTCTTCCAGGTGCACACAGGTAGCTGGTGTCATCTGAGACACTAGTTTCCCTCCTGGTGTTTCTGCCGCCCTGAGACCTGGTGACACTCGGCTGTATGCTCGCCCCCCGACCTCCCCCACGCTTCGGAGTTGTTTGTATCTCATAAGCAGTTCTCAGACTGTGGTCCCCAGACCAGCAGCAGCATCTGGGAACTTGTTCGAGAAGCAGATCCTTGGGCTCCCCCAAGGCCTCTGAAATCAGAAGCTGTAGGGGTGGGTGCAGCGATCTACTTTAAGCAGCCCTCCAGGTGACGCTGATGCGCACTCAGGGCTGAGAACCGTTGAGCTGGAAGCCACCCCAGCAGACGAACTCAGATGTTCCATTGGAGCTTTTGGCCTTTCTCGCCACATCCTTGCCTCCCTGCTTCTTTTCTGTCAGAACTGGTGGCTCTGCCCACATCTCTTTTCACTTGATTCTTCCCTCCCCGTATGTCACTCATCCAGTCAGCCTCTGGCTCTCATCAACCTCTAGCTCTGCCTGGTTTTCCCTTCTATTTCGAACGTCTGCCCTTTCCCCTTGGCCTTGACCCCACTCCCCCACCTCACACCTTGTACCTAAACTTCCACAGTGGCTGCCTGAGTCATCCTTTCGACAAATACTTCCTGGGTGCCTACCACGGTCCCAGATGCTGTCCTGGGCCAGGGGTGGGGTGACCAACTCTTCCGGTCTGCCTAGCGCTGAGGGATTTCCCCAAATGCAGGACTTGCAGCGGTAGAAGGCCTAGGCAAGCTGGGACAGTTGGTCACTCAGCTGGGGTTCAGAATCGGGCAGGACTTGCTCTCTGCCCTCAAGTAGCCCGTGGTCTACCTGGTCTCTGTGCCAGCCTTAGCCCATCACACTCCGTTTCCACATGTCTCTCGGAGTGACCTGTAGTCCCTGGTGGTTCCTCACTACAAGGTAGACACTGTGTCTCAGCTTTCACTGGGTTATGCTGCTCTCGTAATTTCCAACCTCAGTGATTTCTGGCGACAAAGATTTTCATCTTATCTGGGAGCCGGTCAGCCACTGCTTCTCCGTCTGGAGCTCTTCTGCACACATGTTCTGCATTCTGAGACCTCAAGGAGGGTTTTGTTTTGTTTTTTCCTGTAACTTAAAGTACCTTGCTAAAGTCGACAGAATTGGTCATAGCAATTTTTAAAACTGGTGTTAGTTTTGCAATTATTAGCCTAAATGTAGTACAGAGAAACCAGGACATTTGAGTTCAGTTGCTTGGAGTCTGCAGCTTAAAAGCAGCTTAACTTTGTACAGGTTAACATGTGGTCACTTAGTAAAGTCCTTCTGAGACTCTTTCCTTTTTGTTTAAAGAGTTGGAATTTGTTCTGTCTTCCTGGAAGGGAGCACTGACATTTAACAGCCTTTAGGCTGTCGTCCTGTGTACATAAAATGGAAATCTGGCCATAAGAGGCCATGTGGGAAAGGAGTCGTGATGCATTTTATTTTATATGCCAGTGTACTTGATAATGAAGGGAGCAGAGATTTGATTCAGGACTCGTGGACACTTGTACTGAAATGCCTTACGCTGTTAACCATGAGGTCTGAAACTGCTCGGGGCCGGGCGGGGGAGGGTGGGTCGGACCGTGTAAGTCTACCCTGGTCACGGGCTAATGAACAGTGTGAAGACAGCCACTTCGAGAAAACCCAAATTAAAAAAAAAGAAAGAAAGCAAAAACCAGTCTGTAGACGAACAATCTGATCATTGCTAAAGTGAGGCTGTTTTCCCCTATTGATTCGATGCAGTCCTGTTCGCGGCCCCGATGGGCTACAGTTCTCCCAGTGTTTCAGATCCACGTGTGTTAGCTACGGGCTGTGGGCCTGGGGAACGCCAGAGAGTCGTGCCGTTACCTAAGAATGCGAGTAGGTGGCGGGTGTTTCTCAGACAGAGCAGTCAGTGCCCGCGAGGAGGGGGAGCGAGTGAGCACGGCAGGTCCCCCAGAGGTGGTCCGCGAGTCTCTGGGCCTCGGAGGCTGCGTCCCGGCTCGGATCTTCCCCTGAAGATGCCGGCGGATGGCAGCGCGCGGGCCCGGACGGCAGCGCGCGGGCCGTTTAAAAGTGACAAACAGCTCAGTATCGAAATGGGACACACGTGTCCTGTCTCTCGGTCTGAAGCAACGGGAAGCAGAGCTCTGCCGGGGACGGCCCGTTATTGTGGCTCTGCGGGTTTCTGCTTGGATGCGACGCCGTCTCTTCCGCTCAGACCCCGTTGTCCAGAGCAGGTCCCAGATGACGGGTTGCGGGAGGGAGGGCGCCGCGCTGTGGGAAGCACGGCCGGCCGCCCCGTGGAAGGTAGGGTGTGCCCGGGGTGGGCTGTGAGTAACTGGGAGCAGGTGCAGCTTTGCCCGCACACTGGGAGGTCACCCCGCAGCATCAGAAGCGTGTGTGGAACAAAGCCACCTTGCCCCCGAGCTCAGAAGCCCAGCACAGTGGCAGGGGACTGATTGCTTCTCTGCAGCCACCAGACTGGCCCGGGGACCCTGGTCCCATCAAGGACACGGTGGAGCTTATGGGCAGGGCGCGAAGCCAGGCCATCCAGGTCAGAAACCCCGGCTCTGCCACCGGCTGGCTGTGTGGCCTGGGGCAAGCCACGTAACCTCATTTGTCCAATGCTGATCATACTGTCTACCTCCCGGAACCTTTGTGAGGTTTCTATGAGTTGCCCTGGCTCCTGTGGGATGCCTCGAATGGTGCCTGGTGTGTAGTAACTGGCCCATAGCTATCCACTGCCATTAGCTCGTGCGGAAAAACAGTGTGTGTTCTAACAGTGGCAAAGGCAAGGTATAGTCTGGGTGTCCTGATGAGATGGAGAAGATGGTCCAAGAGCTGAGAGGAAGGGGCAGAGCCTTCCTACCAGGAGAAACCAAGGAAGGCTTCCTGGGAGAGGTGGCACTTGATCTGGTAAGACTCCATAGGTAACTAGACTTCCTGCCAGTGGCCAAGGGCGTTCCTCCCGGGAGGAGAACCGCAGGAGCAGGTGCTTGGAGGGGTGAAGCTCTGAAGCGTGTCTTGAAGCCCCGGCGAGTCCCACTTGGCTTCAGTCTGAGTGGTGCGTGCAAAAGCACTGGGGGCAGTAAATGGCCCAGGGTATGTTTTATTGCTCGTTTTAAATAGAAAGATGAGATGAGCCAACAGGTAATTCAATAGCTGGAAACAAAAAGAGATAGGAAGCAGGCCGAGCGTTCTCATTATTCTCCAAGTAATGCAGAGGAACGGTATTTTCACTTGACGCTTTTCCAAAGCCGAGCGCTGTTCTAAGCAGGGAGATTAATGCCCTGGCTTGCGAGAGCCATCTTTGTCTTCTCGGATCTGTGAAACAGCCCTTGCCGACGTCTGCCTGAGAGACACACACTGGTGGGGGAGCCTGACCACCCGCTTTCTCCTGAGTGGGCGGGGCTGCACCTTGAACCCCGAGCCAGGTCCCCGCCCGTCTCCCGCTGCAGCCCTGAGGGGCCGGGCTGGCTGGGAGGCAGGACTCTGCCTGCCTTTGCATTTAATTAGTTCTCTCCTGCCACTGCTAACCAATTCAATTAGATCCCTTTTAAGAAATCAATTAAATAATCAATTAAAACAACTGAAACAGTCACACACACCGAGAAGCTAGTGAGATGCTTATTAAAACCAGGCCATCAAGGGCAGAAGTGACCCATTTTGGGAGAGAAAACTCAGCTCCTGCAGAAGAAACAAGAGATGTCAACCAGTGCCAGAGGGGAAATGGCAGAACTGGGAAGCCTGAGTGCGGTGTGCCCGGTGAACCGCTTGGAGTCCGGCGCGCTGGCCTCGGCCTGTGCTGTCAGCACAACACACAGGCCTGGGGCATTCGTGGGAGAGGCCCTCATGTTCTGAATTCTTGCTCCGGGTCTCTCAGGCCCAGGGGCCAGGGCGTGGGCCACACGGCACCGCCCCCCAGAGCGCGCTCCCAGGGGCACGGTCCACTCCGGGCAGGTCGCTCATATGCCTCAGGTTCCACCTGAGCCTCAGCCCACCCAGGGCCGCTGCCTTCACTGTAGATCACTTCTGTGCATTCCACGTGGGGTGGGGGTCCGTGCCAGTGGGGGGGTGGGCGTGCCACCGGAGCGAGACTTTACTTCTCCTCCCCTGTGTTTCAGGGCCGAGCCGGTGCTGTCCCGAATCCAGGAGAACCGGAAGCGGGTGATCCTTCCGTCCATCGACAACATCAAGCAGGACACGTTTGAGGTGCAGCGGTACGAGAACTCGGCCCACGGCTACAGCTGGGAGCTGTGGTGCATGTACATCAGCCCCCCGAAAGACTGGTGGGACGCCGGGGACCCGTCTCTCCCCATCAGGTCGGTGCAGCCAGCTCTGGAGGCTGTGGGTCCCCAGATGCCAGGGACGCGGGAACCGGAGGGAGGGCGTGTAGGAGGGGCCACCCGGGGTGGCCAGCAGTGGCAGAAGCCACTTTGGGACTTGACGGTGTCTTACTGTCAGGGCTTTCTTGTCTTGAGCTAAAGGTTTCAGGTGTAGCTGATCAGACGGTGATACGGAAAGATGGAAGTGTCGGGAATGTCCGCCACCTCTCGTCCTTCCTCTGTCTGATGGTCTGTGTTCAAGGGCTTGGCCTGGGACGTTTGCGGTCATTTGTGGTCATTCCCGTGGCTGTTTCATACCTGCAACCGTCTCTCCCCTTTTTGTGATGTGGGAACATGGAGAAAACCGTATTTTTGTGACACTGGAGGGCCTTGGTGCAGCCCTGTCTGACTCTCGCCCATGTCCCACCCTGGTGCCCACGGAGATGAGGGCATCGGTACCGCAGAGCGCGCCAGCCGGGAAGCTCTCCGTAAGGGGTGTTGAGTACAGTGGGCTGATGCTGACGCCGTACTCCCACGGCTGCTGTGACAAATCACTACCGGCATGGTGGCTGGAAACCACGCAGATGTCCTCGCTCCGTTCCGCAGGTCAGAGGGCCGGAGTGAGCTTTCCGGAGCTAATGGTGTGCTCAGCGGAGGGCTTTCTTCTGGAGGCTGGCGGGGAGAATCCCTTCCCATGCCTTTTCCAGCTTCTGGAAGTCCTCGTTCCTGGGTTTGTGGCTCCATCATTTCCCTCCTTCCTGCTGTTCCTTCATCACACGCCCTTCTCCTCCCTCCGAAGTTCTTGCCTCCGAGCGATGCGCCCTTGTGATGACATTGACGGTCCATGTGCATAAGCGAAGGTAATTCTCTAGCCCACAAAAAAACCTCATCTGCAAAGTCCTTTTTCCCACGTAAGGTAACGTTTACAGGTTCCGGAGATTAGGATGTGGATTTTTTGGAGGGGGGGAGGCGTTGTTCAGCCACAGAAGCTGTTTCTCACCATGAGACCTGAGTCATTCGGTACTTCTGTGAGTTTTGCTGAAGGGCCCAAGTGGCTTCAGACCTTCAGGGTTTTGTCTTCAGTTAGGACAGGTGGGAGACGCTTTCCTACCTTGGCTTGGTTTTCAGGCAGCGTCTGTTGATCTAAAGGAGGGGGGCAAGAAGGAGTTGTGGGCTAGGGTGAGGACTTTCGACAGGTAGTTCTCAAATTCATAATTGTCACGTGTTAAATAACAAAGTTGCCTCGTGTTCTCTTATTTTCCTGCCCAAACTGAGGGCTGAGGACCTAATCGCTTTAGAGTAGGGCTGTCCTGGGCAGATATGTGCAACAAGGAAGGCGATGTTTTGGACCTATAACTTCCTGCACCAGAGAGGGCCTGTGGCTCAGTTTCCATCCCAGTCTCGATGTTCAGGGCCGTGCTGCAGGGCCACACTCCTGGCTCCTTGCCAATACTTATGTACACTCATCAGTAGGGTGTCACCTGGGAGCAAAGCACGACCTTCGGGGAATTTGGGTTTAATGGTGGGCTGCCCCTCACATCCATTAGGGTGGCACTGTCCAACAAACAAGCAGAGAGGAACAGGTGTTGGCAGGATGGAGAAATCGGAACCCTTGAGCACTGCTTATAGAAATACCAAATCAAGCGGCACGATAGTTCCTCAGGAATTTCTAAAAAACAGAATTACCATGTGATCCAGCAGTGTCCCATCTGGGTACGGACCCAAAAGAGTCGAAAGCAGGCTCTCAGAGAGAGAGCTGCACTCCCGTGTTCCTGGCAGCACTAATTCACAACAGCTAGAGGGTGCAGGTGACCCAAGCGTCCACGACGGATGGAAGGGGGATAAAACGTGGGGTGTACATGCAACGGAATATCACTCAGCCCTAAAAACGGTAGGAGGTTCCCACATACGCTACAGCATGGGTGAACCTTGGGGACGTCACACTGAATGAAATAAACCAGTTGCCAAAGCCAAATCCTGTGTGGTTCCACTCCTATGAGGTACCGAGCACGGCCAGACTTACAGAGACGGAGGATCGGTGGTCGTCAGGTGCTGGGAGAAGAGAGGCGTGGGGCGTGTTACCCGACAGTGCCGAGTTTCGGTGTTGCAAGATGGAAAGCGTTGTGGGGTCGGCTGCAGAACAACATGGAGGAACTCAACACTGCTGAGCTGAACACACATGGTACTTCCTCCCTGACCTCCGGCCGGCACGGATACGGGGACGGGGCTGACGCGGTGCTCCCCCAGAGGCGAAGCAGTGGGAGCAGTGCCGTGCCGTCGGGTGCCCAGAAAACCGCTGTTCCTGCATATGACAGGCACCAGGCGAAAATGGGGCTTGTATTTTGTGAATTATGGTAATATTAGCAGACGATTGATGCGCGCTCTACAAAGACTCAAGAAAACAGAGCTGTGATCGTGAGTCATCAATACTGCCTGTATCTCTGACGCACAAAACAGAATCAAATACCAGCGATCTCTTCTTAATGTATCACAACTGACGAAATGCGTAGTTTGTTAATGGCGGGTGGAGCTGTTGTTGTAGGACAGAGGTTTATGGCCCTTCTGATGGTGCCGTGCAGATACACTAGGATTTCTTGAATGTGAGGATGTGGTCATTTCTGCTCCCCCACGGTGATCCTAACACTTCAGGAGCAATGGTTTTATTTTGGGGAAGGGTGGGGTGGGGAGCGTATTTCACAATCCACATGGCACGCGGCTGGATGAGGCCGTGGACGCCGAGTCTTCCAAGGTGACAACATAATACAGGAGATTTTGCATTAAGAAAATTTATATCCTTAAAAAAGAGGAAAATGTGTACCTTTTCTGTTTTACTTCTTTCCCTTTTCTTCCTCTATAGGTACTTTTTCTCCTGCCTGGTAAATGGTTTATTTCCACGGTTTTCCATTTGTTCTCTGCCCTTCTTTGTCTCCAGCAGAGCCGCTAGAGCAGAGAGTGGGCGGGTGCCGTGAAGGAGAGCAGAGTCTGGGTATGGGGGTGGGGTGCGGGGGCTGAAGAGTGCATTGCCCCCCCAAGAAGGCAGCTGCTCCCAGCCCCAGGGGACTGTGCTAGCCTGGAGGCAGGGACCCAGGGCTGGCCTTTGCTGGGTCCTCAGACTTTGAAGAGAACACACAAATCCAGATCATTCCACGAAGTCTCCTGATTTCTAAATATTGGCCCCCAAAACCCTCTTTTTCGACGCTGTGCAGGAGACCTGTGTCATTCCCAGGATAGCCATATCCCTGCTTCTCACACTGGGAGCCTGGGCACCTGCGCTGTGTGGCATGACCGTGGGACTGGGGGGTTTGGGGAAGCGTTACTCGGAGCTGCAGGAGAAGCATACTTAGGCTTTCTGGAGCTTGAGTTGAGCCTTACGAGGTCCCCGTGGCCTCCACTATGTGTCACTGCCCTCTGCTGCCGGGACTCTTCAGGGAAGGACTGAGGGCCTGTCCAGCTCTCACCTTGCAGAGCAGGGTCTCACGTCTTTGTTTAAGCCCTGATTTTTCTCCGGAGTGACACTGTGTCCAGGGTCACATCGGTAATGTTTCTGAGTCAAGGACCTCTTGCCTAAGCTAATGAAGGCATAGATCATATCGACCCTGAACTTGTCTGATCGGACAGAACTTTTCATATAATTTCATAAAGTTCGTGAGGCCCGAATGATTCACAGGGCTCCTGTTACGAACCAGTGCTGCGTTCCTACTTGCCTCTCCCAGTCGGAGAGCCTCTCTCTACCGTCTTTATCGCCCACCAGACCGCAGACCTATGAAGCCAGGAGTGTGGCTGGGTCACGGCTGCAGACCCCCTGCTCACCTACTACCCAGCACTCAGTCGTCTGCTGAGAATCTTTAGTGAATGACCGAATGGGTGAGTGACAGTTGAGGCTCTGAAGAGCCGTCTGCCCTAGCAATTAGAGAGAGTGACAGTGCCCAGAGGCCCTTTAGAGAAAGACAAGGAGAGCCTGGATATTTTTGGGGTGGAGGGAGCCTTCGTAAGGGATACTGACAGGTCTTGGTGAATGATCAGAGATGTATGAGGACAGTCGGGGAGTAAGAGATTTAAATACGGGAAGACCCGGAACACCACTCGGTTTAAGGGATCAGCCCCTCATGGCCTTGCTGAAACTGTTTTAAGGGAGCATTTGGGTCCGAAGCCAGCTGGCAGTGTGCGGAGGGTCGGGTGGAGCATGAAGACCTTGGGAAAGCGAGTGAGGGGTTTGGGGCAGCCTGGACTCAGTGGGGGGAGGGTGGAAGCTGCGGAGGAGGGTAAGGAGAGATCAGGTGATGTGATTTTAGGAATGGCAGAAACTGAGCGTGCACCCCAGGGCGCTGAGTGAGCAGAACTTCTGGGTGTAATGGTCAAACCCTTCTGTCTTGGTTTCCTCCTCCTCAGTGCCGTGAGCCTTCTCCTGCCCTGATGGAAACCCAGTAGACCTCGTGACGTTTCTTATCACTCTTGGGTTAGGCAAGTCCTGGGGCCACTTACGTCACACATCAGACTCAGTCCACTATGGAAATTGTCCCATCTCCTGTCATCATAAAAACTTGAACCTCCTTGAATTTAAGAATGCTTCAGGGCACCTGGGTGGCTCAGTCGGTTAGGCGTCCGACGCCTGATCTCAGCTCAAGTCTTGATCTTAGGGTGGTGAGTTCAAGCCCTGTACTGGGCTCCGTGCCGAATAAGATGTCCTCCTGTCCCTCGCTGACCCTTTGCAGTAGGGGATTGGCCTGTTGCTCACTCCTCTGTCCCGCGGGAGGTACGGAGGAAAGATCTTCCCGTTGCCCAGTGTAGGGCCGGGCAATCTGAGCCTCGATCCTGCTTTATCAAGGCGGCAGGGACTCTCCTTCCTTGGGCTTCTTCCCGTGCTCCCTCCGCCTCTGGCTTAGCGTCCGCCCCGCACCCGCTAACTGCTGGGGTCCCTGTACTGCAGAGCTGCCTTTTACTTCCGGGTAGTTAATTCATTAATTTACATATGCATTTTAAGCACTTATTTTTTTAAAGCTTTCCTGAGCGAAGATTGACAGACAAGAACTGTGTGTACTTACCGGGGACAGTGTTCTGGCACAAAATGGCTGCCACGGTCAGGTCAGGGAACGCGTCCACCACTTCACGAAGTCACTGTCTTTGAAAGGGTGGGAGCCCTCAAGATCTCTTCCCTCGGCTGACTTCGAGCATGCAGGAGGCTACTAATAAGCACAATCACCGGGCTGTCTGTCAGATCTCCGGAACTCCCCCGACTTGAGGTTCCATGTCTGCTCTTGGCCCAGCCCCCCGGCCCCCACTGTGCTGAGCTCTGCTCTCTTACGAGCCGTACGCGGGAGCGGTCACTCCCTACCTGTGTCTCTCCCTCTGGCGTCCGACACTCGGCAGGACGCCCTCAAGGTCCATCCGTGTGTTGCAAACGGCGGGATTGTCTTCTTTCTCCGATACGTCACGCCTTCTCGGTCCAGTTCACCCATCGACGGACACGTAGATGGTTTCTGTGCCTTCTAGGGTGCGATTCTAGGCGTTCCTTTTTTTCTGTTTTGCTGACGATTTTATTGAAGGAGGTAAAGTGCACGTGACACAAATTTTACATGTTAACCGTTTTATGGTATAGGATTCAGTGGTGTTCCGTGCACTCACACTCCTGTGCACGCATCAGCACTTCCTGTCCAGCTCCCTCCCCAGTAGACACTCATCCCCTCCACCCTCCCCAGTCCACCCTCCCCCACCCCCGCCGCGCCCCTGGCAACGGCGTCTGCTGTCTGTCTCTGGACGTCCTGTTCTGGATGGTTCGTGCGCACGGAACCGTACAGTCCCGGGGCTTGTGTTTGGCTTCTTTGACATCACCCAGGGTTTGCGAGGTTCGTCTGTGTTGTAATGTGAGTGAGTAGTTCCCTCCTTTTCTATACCGAGCTTTAATAATGGCCCTTTTGAAAGTGGTCATGGGTCAACATTTGCTCTGGGTTCCGTGTCTGCGTCCCAGGAGTCTCACATGGAGAGGTGACGCCCCTGTCTACCCGGGCTCCACTCTGCTCCACAGGCCACTTTCCCTAACCCTGCGGCAGGGAGGAGTGAGGGTGTTTTCTGCTGCCGGGAGCACTGGCCATCAGGCTTGGGTCAGACGGTAAGATCCCCTGCTCCGGGGAGCACCTCGCCCCGGGGGAGCTCTCCTTACACATTGTTCCCTGAAGGCCACTCAGCTGCTTCTCAGCTTCCGACTTTGGAACTCCTGCCCGATCTCCCTGAATTTGTCGTCTGTTGCTTGAACGTCCTCTTCCCAGGTGAGGACAGGAAGACTGCCGTTTAAACACTACGTACAGGGGCACCTGGGTGGCTCAGTGGGTTAAGCCTCTGCCTTCAGCTCGGGTCATGATCCCAGGGTCCTGGGATCGAGCCCCGTGTCGGGCTCTCTACTCAGCAGGGAGCCTGCTTCCTCCTCTCTCTCTGCCTGCCTCTCCGCCTACTTGTGATCTCTCTCTGTCAGATAAATAAAATCTCAAAAAAAATTTTTTCTAAAAAATTTCTAAACACTACATACAGTTGAAGCCACGGCGCAAGGAGAGGGAAGGTCTGGAGACACAGGAGGGAGGGAGGGGGCTGGTTGGGAGCGAAGGACCCCGGAGTTCGGGGACGAGGTCAGGCCATGAACTCAGATGGTGGTTTGGTTTTGAAGAGCAGCAGGAGAGACCTCATGGTTTATGACCCACGTTGTCTTTGGGAAAGAGGAGGAGAATTCACCCTTAAGAGTGGGAGCTAGGCCTTCACATGGGAGGTTATGGGAAAGTGATAAAGGTCTGGAGTCTTTTCCAGAAGGAAAGCGAGTGGGTGAGCCAACCAAGGACAAAGGCGTCGTTGACGGCGGTTTGGGGAATCTGGGAACATTCGACAAATCTCCCATGAGAATTCCTTGACAAAAGAACTACTATGAATTCAGTTGTACTTGGATATGAACTCGAATTTTATGATTTGTAACATTATGTCCTCCTATCTGGAAACTAGTAGCAGAAAGGGGATCCAGTCTACACAGCCGGGAGACACCCAGATTGGGTGCGTCGTGAATTCATAGAAACCTCACTGAGCTCAGCAGCCTTCAGAGAGGTGTGTAGTTCACAGCATGGCAATCGCTGATCTTTCCAGTTCTTTCCAGCTGTAAAATCCGAGAGTTTTACCAGGAGGCCGGGGTCTCCGGTGGCACCAGAAATGGGCCATTTTCCAGGGCACTGCTTCTGGGGGCTGTCTGCGGTTGAATGAGGCATCTTCTGGGCGGTGCTGGGGGGTGCCCGCCGGCTCTGTGCTAGGTGACCCTGTAATTAGTGGCATTACTCATTAATAACTAATTCAGGCTGATGATTAATAATTAGCCATCCTAAATCCAACATATAATTTTAACATATAATTATAAGGCACAGGAACCATTAGAGGCTGTTAGTTGAAAGGGCTGTCCTGAATGTGTGTGGCTGCTGGTGTCTCAGATTCTGTACACAAATGTATGTAATGGAAAAGGGTTTTTTTCCCCCCTTCCTAGGGGAATATCATTGGCTTACACACGGGGAAATCCTTACATGGAAAACCGATTTTTCTAGACTTTTAAACAGAGATCTCTTCCCTAGGCATCAGCAAACGTATTTTAGGAACCAGTTCTGTGCTCAGCCTTGTAGGAACTTTAGGGGGACAGGGTCGGTGAAGAACGTGATCCTCCCAAATGATCACGTTGGAGACCCGGGACCCAAGTGGGCACAGTTGCATTTAAGCGCAAGGAAGTGTGGCTTGACAGGAGGGGCGTTAGCTTTGTGAGTGGAGCGGATGGAAAGCTCATAAAAACCGTAATTAATGTTGGAATTTTTCATGTCCCGGGTTTTAATCTTATGCTGTACACATTTCAAATCCATCTACATCGGATGCCCTTGGAAGTGAGTATCATCATGGTCTCCATTTCACAGACGGGGCGAGCACTTGGCTCAGGGTCACGGGCTTAGTGAGAGAGGAAGCGAGGAGGCCAGTCACATCGCCCAGACTCTGCACTCTTGCCCACGGTGCTGTCTCTCTTGGAAAAGATGGGACTTTCTGGGCCTGGCAGGCTGACATAGTATGTGGGAGACAGCACAATTAGAGGGCTGGGAGTGAAAAATTAGTGTGTTTGGGGTCCCCAGACCGCCCTCAGGTGTGATGATGATTCAGTAGAAGGACTCACAAAACTCAGAAAGCAGCCATGCTTCCCTTTACCATGTTGTTAGAGTAGAAGGGAACAGATGGAAATCAGGAAAGGAAATAGATGCAGAGGACAGAGTCCAGGAGAACCAGGTGTGAGGTTCGGGCTGTCCTCTGCCGTGGGGCTGCACAGACAGCACTTCATGTCCCGGTGGTGACACCGAACCGCAGGTATGGAGCAGGGCCAACCAAGGAAGCTCTCCCGAGCCTTGGCCTCCCCGGTTTTCAGTGGAGGTCAATCATGGAGGCACGGCGTGCCGGGCGACTGGCCTTGACCGTGCAGTCTCCGCCTCCCTCACCCAGAGCTTAAACTAGCGTGGTCCAGGGCCTCAGGCCCGCCAGACACTCGAAGCAGGCAGGAGACCTCAAGGGCCTATTGCTTATCTTCCGGGGCCCCGGCCAGGGCTAGTTCTTTCTTTAGAACGTGCAGGATTGGGGCAACCCAAGTCCACGGAATTAAGCGTGTAGGACACCCGGAGGTTGAGGGATTTGGGGTGTGGTGAGGAGGCTGAGGGTAGGGAATGTGCATTAAAAACGAGAGGAGAGATTCCAGACCAAGTGGATCAGAACAGGAAGCCCACTTTACGGAGAGTTCTCAAAACCGAACAGAGGAGCCCAGAGTCCGCCCAGCGGTCGGACGAGGTGGACGGATAGAAACACTGATGGGAGAGACAAGTAGAAGAGCAGTTGTCTTGGCCTGGGGAAGGGGCAGGGAGGGACTGCAGATGAGCAGGAGGCCTTTGGGGGAGTGATACAAATGTCCCAGAAATGGTCTTGGTGAGGGTTGCACAACTCTGTGAACACACCGAACACTGTAGAGTTGTGCACCCTAAACAGACGAATCGCGTGGAATGTGAATTCTGTCTTTGGAGCGGATGGCCACCGCAGACGGCCAATCTTGCAACGAGATGAAGACCGCCGGGTGTTAATTCTTGGCTCCTAGTCTTGTGCCGTCCCCTTAGGAGGGACGAGGCTGGACAACACATAGGACACAGCTGATTAAACTGGGGCAAATCCCAGAGCAGCAGAACGTCACGGTGGACTAGCGAGCAGAGATGGGGTAGAAGCTGACCACCACCCAGAGTCAGCCAGGTCTTCCTGACCACCGTGGGCTGGGCCTCTGGTGCTGGCCGCCTGCAGCGTGTGGGGAAGGACAGACTGAAGACCACAGTCGCTTGTACTTGCCTCTGGGTCTAGGAAAGGAGAGTCTGGAGAGGAATCTAGCTCGGGGGCCAGCTGAAGTCTGTCCCAGTTCAGGAAGAGAAGAATCACAGTGGAAAAGCTTCACCTTCTTCTCCCGCCTGTGGCTGTCCAGTGACAGAGGAGTGACCGGGTTGATTTTGCTACCGACAGGGTCTGTGTCCTTAGGCAGGTCACTCATCCTCTGTGTGAATGAGCTTCTCGTCTTCTTAGCCACGAACCACACCCAGCGCGTAAAGGTGTATTGTTCCAGGAGTAGAAAATTTCCATAACGAAGCTTCTGGTCCTTCAGAGGAAAAGCACTCACTGTAAACTCTGAAGATCGGCAGGAGCTGTTGTAGAAAATGAGGCTCACTAAAAAGTTTTACCAGAGACCCAAGACGTGAGGCAATTTACAGTTAAAAATAACCTCCACAAAATGCCGCTTGCTTTCTTCAGGGGACAGCCCTGGAGGAGCCCCGTTGGTAGAAGGTGTCGGTTTGGTCATTACTCGTCAACTGTGGGGTTTCCTTTCCCTCCGGAGAAGAGTTAGGGGGAGGATCCGGGCTGGGGCGGACTCCGCGTGCGTGCGCTGTTTTCCCCCTCTGCCTCCTGAGCATTCCTTCCTGCTGCGTATGGAACTCTCTTCTCAGCAGGGCAGAGGCTTCTCTACTTGTGTTTCGGTCCTTTTCAAGTTCTCCCGTGTTTGCCCATTTTTGAGACCCCAGGGGAGAACTCGGTGAGTGAGAACGACCACCGGAGAAGGAATGGATGCGTTCTTGCTTTTCCGTCCTTTGTAAGAGTGTCCAGTGGAAGCCGCGTCCACCCCTCTGAAGCGTTTGAAGTTGGGCCCGACAGGTAACTGGGAAGAATGCCGCGTAGCGATCGCGGTTGTCCAGGACCTTGAAGCAGCGTCATCCTCACGTTCGTCACTTCTGGGAAAGTAGCAGGTCCAGCCCACCTGGAAGCAGGATGGCCTGGGTCTGCTCTGCGTGGCCGTCCACGGCGGACTGCGGCCTTCTCACGGTGCTCCAAGCTGGGATGGGGCGCCTGGCTGGCTCCGTCGTTAAGCGCCTGCCCTCGGCTCAGGTCATGATCCCAGAGTCCTGGGATCGAGCCCGGCCTCAGGCTCCTTGCTCAGCGGGGAGCCTGCTTCTCCCTCTCCCCCGTCACTCCCCATGCTCATGTGTTCTCTCTCTCAAGTAAATAAAATCTTAAAAAAAAAAAATAAAAAGCTGGGAGCCAGCACTTCTCAACCGCTCCGTGTGACGGCAGCATCATGGGAGAGAGACAACATTGCCACGACCTGTTTTGGGGTCAGATTTGAGCACTGCCTTTGGGCCTCAGTTTACTTCTCTGTAAAAGGGGTAGACGTGCCCCAGACCCATTCTGCAAGACCAGGGACAAGCCACTTGACCTCTCTGTGCGTCAGACCCCACCTGTCCGTGAGGGCAGTGACCGATTTTGTAGGATTGTCGTGAAGATGAATACATACAAACTGCTTAAAAATGCCCGTTGTAGGTGTTATTAGGGCTCTTCTGTGTTCTGCAGTGGCAGGCCTCCTTCTCCCTGTAGGGGCCCTACAACCCTCGTCTGCATGCTTGGTCCATTCCTCCAACTCTGCGTGGTCAGGACAGCTCACCTGACCGCGGGGTTAGCCCTCTCCGGTCTCCTGCCCACGGAGCCGAGCGCCGCACGCCAGCGAGGAAGTGGCAGGTCTAACAGAAGGGCCTCTGCCCTGAGAGATGAGCGGCCCCCAGTCCTTCCGTCGGGCCCGCCAGGGAGGCTGTTCGTTGTAAAACAAAAGCGTGCTTACACGTTGGTGAACAGACCGCTTTGGGGTGAAGTAAATGGTATTTCTTGACACCCCTTCAGTACCTGCAACACCAGCCTGGGCAGATGAGAGTCTCTTTTTGCATGACACCCTGAAACCGCTGCCCGATGCCGTTCTCTTGGAGGCAGAGTTCCCAGGCAGTGCCGGAGCCGGAGCCAGGCTCGCGGGCCAGCCGCTCCTGGCGAGGACAGACAGACACCCGCCTCCGTCGGCCAGCACGTGCGATGACCGAGCAGCGGGTAGGTAACTGAGTAATTCGGGGAAGGTTCTCCTCCTCACTTCCGAAGAGGCTCGGTGTTCTGGGCTGCCAGACAGCAGACAAGTTTCCTTTTAAATGAAAGGTTTTAAAAATAGAAGGTACTTTGCCTCTGAGTTAAATGCCCAGGTCCTGAGTTACTGCTGGACAGGAATCGGGAGCAGTGGGGCCATTCATCCTGCAAGCGGATCTGGCAGGGCCTCCATTCCTCAGCGGTTGGAGCTGGGTGGGTGTGATTGCGGACGGGGTGGGGAGGGGCAGGCTCCCAGTAGGGCCCCTCTTCTAGACGATTCCAGAACGTGCTGTCGTCCAGTCTTGCCTGTGTTTTCCTTCTCCTGCCCTTCTCCGCTCCACACTCAGAGCCCAAAAAGCAGCTACAGGAGACTCAGACTGAGTTTGGAGCAGAAAATGCCCTTCTCTCTATTCCCAGCTGCCCCTTGGCTTTCTCTATGGCGGAGTGTGGAACTCCGGCCGGCCCGTTGCGCCCACGGGGCCCCGTCGCTCCCTGTCGTTTTCAGGGCACCTTCTGGATGCGGTGCCTCAGATACGGGTCGTAGCGTGTCACAAGCCCAGCCGGCCTTCGCCGTTCGTCCCCTCGCCGCTAGCGCCAGACTCACCGTCGTCCACCACAGACCGGCTCGGTCCAGCTTTCCCAGACGTGCAACGTTTGTCCCATTTCAGGCTCAGTTTGGAGCTGAGCCCTCTCCACTTCCTCCTCTCTTTTATGGAAATACAGGGACATGTGACTGTTCTATTTCTCTTATACCGGGGAGACAGCAAGTGGTCTTCCGTGAGCGCCGGGAAATTAACCATCAGCAGTGAGAGGAGAGCCTGTGCTGTGCTTCCCTGCCAGGCCCAGCCCGCTGTCCAGGTCCGCCCGCTACCCGGGTTCATCTGCCCGGGTCCAGCCCGCTGTCCGGGTTCATCTGCCCGGGTCCAGCCCGCTGTCCGGGTTCATCTGTCCGGGTCCAGCCCGCTGTCCGGGTTCATCTGCCCGGGTCCATCCCGCTGCCCGGGTTCATCTGTCCGGGTCCAGCCCGCTGCCCGGGTTCATCTGTCCGGGTCCAGCCCGCTGTCCGGGTCCAGCCTGCTGTCCGGGTTCATCTGTCCGGGTCCAGCCCGCTGCCCGGGTCCAGCCTGCTGTCCGGGTTCATCTGTCCGGGTCCAGCCCGCTGTCCGGGTTCATCTGCCCGGGTCCATCCCGCTGCCCGGGTTCATCTGTCCGGGTCCAGCCCGCTGCCCGGGTTCGGCACACACACACGCACTCATGGCGGTTTGCTCTTAACTCGTGGGCATGCGGGCATTCCTCATCCCGTGGACGGCGCCCGGTCTCCATGGCTGCAGTTCACCCCAGACTTCCCCAAAGCAGGAAGTTCAGGTTGACGCTTTGCAATCTCTGGATTTTAGGTCAGAGTCGTCGCTGGTTTGGCTCCCGCAGGGCTCTAAAAATAGCTTTTGCAGCCAACGCACACAGAAAGTCAGGGGCAACGGCTTCGTTTTCCCCCAAGAAGCCGCGTCAGTAAACCTCTCGGTCTCACATCCTCACAGCCGCAGGGAGGTGGTGACGCCGTCTGGGCCGTTAGGGACAGTATCAGTAGGAGTAGCGTGTGACGGAGGCCGCCCCTTCACAGCCTTTTGAGGTCGGGCAGCGTCTGCGGTCTGGGAAAGCGTCCCTGCACAGTGGTCCTTTCTGGACCCGGTAGGCTGCCCAAGATAGTATTTTGGGGTTTGACTTACGTGCGTGAAGTTCAGTGAACCCCTGGGTTCCGAAGAAGTTGAACTTACAGGAAAAACGAGAGAAACGATCCGTGAGCGTCTGCTATAAATGTTGATTTCGGCTGCGGCGTACGAGGTGGCGGCGGACGGCTCTGCAGACCGGACGGAACGTGCGGCAGGTGGGAGCGTCCGCGGGCTGCGGCCGAGCCTGGGAGCCGCCGCTTCTCACGCTGGAGGCCGGTTTCATCGCAGGCCCGGCTGCACAGGGTGTTGTTCCTGGGTTTACTTCTGTGTCTTTCCGCCTCTCTCAGAAAGGCTGACGGCACGTTTGCTTCCTCCTGCACTGGGAGTCAGACGGGTAAGGACTTGGAATCCAGGAGCTGCCGCTGTGACTTCCGTAGACGTCCCTCTGCCCCCCCTCGTCCCCTGGTGACGGACGCGTGCGGTTCTGAAGTACGTGGGAGCCAAGAGGCAGGGAAGCCAAAGCGAGGCCATTAGCCCGCATTCTTCCCCTGCCTCTGGCCCCAGCCCCGTTAAATGCTCCGAGGTGGACGGGAATGATAAAAGCGTGTCTGCTGTGGAGTCCTTACGAAATCGCTCTGGCCTCCCTCCGCTGCCCGGGACAGAAACGCACGGAGTAGCGAAGCCTCCACTGGCACAGCGGCTCGTACCTCTTGAACCTTCACTACACCCGTGCTCACCCCCAGGGGGAACTGCTGCTGGGTCTGGGCTACTGAGCGCAGTTTGTCCCTGAGGAAATGCTCAGTCCCAGGTGGTGGGCAGTGGTGGGGACGAGGTGGGGACGGGTGGGCTCGTCCCCCCGCAGCTGAGCGGAAGCCCTGGGGTCTGTGTGTGTCTCTTATTCCCGTGGGCAGGGCCCCGGCAGGGGACGAGAGCCCGCCCGACTGGGATCCAATCTCTCGGCGGGTCAGCACGCGTCTACCTCCGGGCCGAGGCATGTGCTGGGCGCAGGCGCCTGAGCCTGGTCCTCTTTCTCCCACTCATCCCTGCTCCAGCTGCCCATCTTGCCCTCGGGAGAGACCCCAGCTGCTCTTCTGACTCTCCATTCAGCCTCCCTCCTCCCTCCCCTCCCCCCACCCCCGGCCACACTGCCCCACTGTGGTCGTTCGGACGTGGCGAGTCCCACACTCTTGTGGCCCCCTGCGAGGCAGGCTCCTTCTGTGGCCCCCAGGAAAATGGAGGCAAAGCCCCCCCCCCCCCCGTGCCTCCTGCCCCGGCCTCCCTGGGGAACGCATCGCTCCCTCTCTCTGGGCTGCACCTGGCACTTGTTCCTTCTCGTCCCCTCCCTGTCCCCCGTCTTCTTCCCGTGGGACTGGAGGCAGAAAACCATGGGCTTCCGTGTAGAGCACATCTTGCTTCTCAGCACCCACCCAGTGCAGGGCCGTCCTGGAGTGAGAGCGTTTCCTTCCCGCTCTGAGAGCCCCCGCTGGCTCCAAGCTTGGCTCCCCCGGAAAAGCAGCGGTCCCGCCGGGCACCTGAGAGCAGGGAGCAGAGGCCACGGAGCCCAAAGGAGGAAAGCCCAGGGATGGTTCTCAAACTGCCGCCTCTAGCACGCGGGTTTGGCCTCTTCTGGAGCAAAGAGAACACGGGCTCATGAAGAGCAGCTTCCTCGAGGCTCTTCTTCCATTCCAGGTTTTGGAGGACGGCTGGGGACGGCGGCGAAGACCCCCGTGTCTCCCCTGCTTGTTCATTCCCAGCTCTCCTGAGATCCCCACCCTGCCTTCTCTCCGGATTTTGTCCTGCTCTGGTCCTGGGCCCTGGCGTCTGACCTGGTGGCCCGGCTGCAGTGCCGGCCCCCAGGACGTGCGCCGAGAAGCAGCGTTCCCTCCTTGAACCTCGAGCCGCCAGGCGTCCCTGAGGCTCCCCTTCCTCCCGCAGCCGGTGCTCTCCTCACACTCTCTCCCAGGAGCTCTCTGTCTTGCTCATGAGGCTCCCGGAGTGGCGACTCCACAGTGAAACCCTCCACTCCACCAGGGGCCTCTCCCCCAGAACCCCGGCTTCCCAGGACCGGGGGCTTTTCTTTGGCCAGACCTCAGGGATGCATCCACTCAGAGTCCTGGCCTCCGGGAAGTCATCACCGGGCCGGCCCTGCAATCACACCCCCGAGTCCCGCATCTCCGCTGGCCGTGCCCTTTCCCCAGCTCCGTGTCTCCCTTTGGATTTCTGGTCACCCGATGGCTGACCTCTGATGTTAAGTTCCTGCAGCCCTTAGATGCAATCATTTTGCCTGAAGGGCTCAGCCGCTACAGCCAACCTCTGTGCTTCTGTGGCTGGGACGGCGTTCCCGGACTTCAAATGACCACCTTGACCTTCCCACTCCTCGTCTTTGCGTGTCTCTTTGAATGCAGTCTCGGGCCTCACAGTAGTGAAGAACGATGGTTCGTCGGGTTGTGAATGTTTACACAACTGGGACATCCGTCTCATCTGCCCCCAAACCCTTTGGTATCTTAAAAGTAACGGCACACGGGGAAGAAACCCCCAACACCTGTCGTCATCACTGGAAAGCGGGAGTTCTTGCTTGAAGAAACTTGAAATTGCAGAGACTTCAAATCCGGAAGAGCATGAGCGGGGGAGGAGCAGGGTCCGACAGCCGTGAAGTGAGAGCTCTGGGATTTGTCTGTAGGCATTCAGGAGGGGGAGAAAGAAGAGTCATTTTCTGCTCTGCTTCTAATCCAGATGTTGTCTCCCAGCCCAGCAGAGAAGAACACGGACGGTGGCGAGGAGACTGGGGAATTTGAAAATCCCGTTGTAAAAAATACTTTTTTTATTATGTGTTCATTGTAAAGTTAATATTCATTGTACAAATTTAAAAAATACAAGTATTGGATGATGACTCATCATCCAGTCCCCAGTGATCATCACGATGATGGTTTCATGAGGGTCTTACGTATTTTAAATGACGTGGTCCTTCTAGGAGATTGATGTGCACGTGCGTTTTAAAAGTCTAGGACATGCTCTAGAAGGCTCTGTTTGCTCTCTAGAGGGACCACTCTCCACTCTTGAAAATGGCCCTTCTGTCTGCCTGTCTCTTTCCAAATAATATACTTCTAGTCCTACTTGTTTTTTGAGACTTAGGCAGGATTTGTTGACTTCCTACTCAGAGCTGTCCCCGCCACATTTGCCTGCACTTTTTGTCCCCGTTCTGTCCCCCGTGGTAATTATGCTGTGATTTTGTTCAGATCATTTAAAAATATTTGTAGTATTGTAACTTAGTGTGGATGTACACGGTACACTTGGTTATTCCCTCTTTCCTGCTCAGCTTTTTGTTTCTCCTGTACTTAGTCCTTCTCTGTTTGTTTTCTATGTACTCATCACTAATCCAACCCGAGACCGTCTGCCTCTTGTCTGAATTCCCCCTCAGTTCAGGAAAAGTCTCCAGAGCGCTCTGGCCCTTTGCAGTGGAATAGGCTGTGCAAAATAGCACGGGTTCTAGACTTTCCTTTCCTTCTCTCCTGGGTGTGGTCCTCTGTGTTCCAATCTCATGCCTTGATTTTCTTGGCTTACCCCTTCATTTTAGTGTTGCATATCTTCAAGTAAACTTTTTAGTCCTGGCTTGTCTAGAAATATCTGGATTCATGCTTCACACTTGGACTGATGTTTCTTCCCCATTTTGAAGGCCGTGTTTTACTGCCTTCTAACTTTCAACACGGCTCTTGGGACTTTCAGAGCCATTTTGACCTTGGTTCTTTGAAGGTGACTTGCCATCTTTTTAGAAATCCTTTTTACCCCACGTATTCTGTAATTTCCTGACAATATGCTTTGGGATTTACTTCTATCCATTGTGCGGGATGCTTGGTGGAGCTTTCTAATGGAAACGCATATTTGTTGTTGATACTCTTTATTTGTGTGCGCGTGTGTGTGTGTGTGTGTGTGTGTATAGGTGTGTTTGACGCTCTTCATTTTTGAAACTTGTTTTGAGTGTCAGACCTCCTGGACCAATTCTCTAAGTTTTTAATCTTTACCTTTCTATTTTTCGTTTTTTACCTTTTGACTATACATTCTGGGAAATATGTTTCACCTTATTTTCTAAACTTTCTACTTCTGCTTTTGTATTTTCATTTTCAAGTGTTCCTGTCGGTTCTATAACTCATCTTTTGCCATAACACCCAGTTCTTGTTTTATGAATGTGATATAGTCTCTGAAAAAAGATTTTACTTATTTATTTGCCAGAGAGAGAGCACGCAAGCCAGAGAGCCCACGGAGGGGAACGGTAGGCAGAGGGAGAAGCAGGCCCCCCTATGAGCAAGGAGCCTGATTTGGGACTTTTTCCAGGACCCTGGGATCAAGACCTGAGCTAAAGGCAGACGCTTCAACTGACTTGAGCTACCCAAGCGCCCCTTGATAAAAAGTTTTCATTAGAAATGACAACTGACTGCATTTCTGAAGTCTTTATAAGTTCTAATAATTTTTGTTGACTTTTTCTTTCAAGGTAGACAGAGCATCACATTAAGAACAAATAAATATAGCTTTGCCTTTTTCTTTCGCTTCATTGTATTTACTTTTTTTATTGCCTCCACTGAAATCTACAGAGCAATATTGAATATTGATGGTAACGGCAGATCCTTATCTCATTTCTGACTTAATGAAATGCTTTGAGGATTTCACCATTATAACTAGTACTGGATGTTTGTTTGAAAAAGACGTCAGGTTCAGGAAACTTACTTTTTAATTTTGTAGATTTTCCTTGAAAATGCATACATAATGTTTTTATATGTCTTTTTGGTATTTATCAGTGCGATTATTTTTTCTCTTGATTTATTAATATTTTGCATTGTATTCATAGATTGTCTAAAATAGGGCCATATTTTTATCCCTAAAGTAAACTCTACTTGGTTCTCCTATGTTAGTCACTAGGATTTTTTGTTAAAATTTTCATTACTCAATTGATCAGTGACACGTGTATATAGTTTTTCTTTTAGATTGTGTATATGCTGTTTTTTCTTAAAAAAAAAGAAAACCAGCCCTGTTGAAATAAAATTCGCAGTCATACATTTTATCCATTTAAAATGTATAATTAAATGAGTTTTTTGTATCTTCAGAGTTGTACAACCATTACTGTGATTTTAGTACATAATTCATCACCCTTAAAAGAAATCATTTACTATTTTCCTCTGACCCCCACAGCCATAGGCAATCACTGATCTCCTTTCTGTCTCTATAGATTTGCCTAATCTGGACATTTCATGCAAACGTGATAAGTGGTGTGTTGTGACTAGCTGTGTTCACTTAGCCTGATGTTTTCAAGGTGTGTGTGTGTTCACTTTACTGCCTTTATGCTGAGCCTTGTACGTGTGTGGAAAAAATGACCAACTTTCCCATTTTCTTTTATGTTCTGTGCTTACTTCAGATTACATGGTATTTTTCTATTCCTCAAAAAAAAAAAAAAAGAATTTATTTGTAGTATAATCTGGGTCGAGTGCCTTTTTGGATAGTAATCTCGGATGACTTTTCCAGGATTTTGAAGTGGTTGGCCCCTACCAGGTTTCAGCTCTGTCTCAGAAAGCTTTCTGGAGTGGCATTTCTTCCCTTCCTATATCATTAAAACATGTAAAAGCTTCTTTATGTGTGGTCAAAGCCGTTTTCTCAGTCCTAATGGCATTTATGTGGTTTTTTTCACTCCTTTTAAAATTAGATTTAATTTTATAATCTATTTAGTTGGCCTTTTTGGAGAACCGGCTCCTGATGTGCCGATTTCTCTCTTTCCCTATATTTGAATTCTGCAATTTCCATCCTGTCCCCTTTCGCCTTGGTTTCTTGCTTTCTACCCTTCGAGTTGAAACCTCAGCTCATTTATTTTCCTTTTGTCTTGCTTAATAGCAAAAGCATTTAATGTTATGTGTTTTCCTCTGAGAACAGATCTTGCCACAGCTCATAAGTTTTTATACATAGTGTTAGAGTTGTCACTATTTCCTAAATAGTGTATAATTTCAGTTTTTATTTTTCTCTTTGATCGAAGAGTATTTAGAAGCTTTCTTTTTTTTTTATAACCCAGTGGTTAAGTTTTAGAAATGTAAAACTTTATTCTTAATTTCTTGCTTCAACTGCATGCTGGTGATGTTTTTTTAAAATTTTTTAAGTACGAAGGGCTTCTTTTGCAGTGGTTATTGGAAAAGAAGTGGTGTGACTCAGGGGTAGGAGGTGGCCTGCATTTCAGTCATCGATGTCTGCCTCCTCCGGTGGTCCGTCTCCGAGGGGTGGCGTGAGCCCGGCTGAGCAGAGGGGATCTCTGCCCCCTTCATGCCCCGTCTCAGGGGAGGGGGATCTCGGTTAGCGCAGGCGCAGGGACGCTGGAGCAAGCATGATGCGTCCCGCACTTTCCGTTTTGTTTCTGGCACCTTCTTGCTCGTGAAGTGTAGTTATTCACCTGCCAGATCGTGAGTAGCTGCTTCCTGGCTTTGCTCCACCTGCTCTAAACTGATCGCCGGCACCGCCTCGACGCTGACCCCCAGTTCTCTGCCACGATTAGTGTTCTTCCCTGTCCTGGCCGTCGGCTCCCCCGTCTCATTGCTGCTTCGGGGAGTCCCAGACTGGGAACCCCCTCCGGGCAGGAGTCCTGCTTTCTTTGTTCATCTTTTTTTTCTCCAGGGCGTGGACTCCTGCCTGAAGTGTAGTAAGTAAATACTTTCTGCATGAATTCAGAGTGGCTGCCTGGGTTGGGGTGGGGAGGGGTGCGTGTTCCCCCGGTTTGATTTTAGGCATCATTCGTAATGATATGGCAGGTATGTTGTTTCTGGTCTGAAGTACTACCCTGCGTAATCAGCAATCAGCGTCTGGATTCCAGAACTCGGGCTGCGGGCCTTCTTCAGCGGCTGCCGCGGCGTGTGGTTGACGTGGTGGGGACAGGTGCAGAAGTGGCTCCGAAGGAAGCCGTGCGGCGGGATGCTCTCCTGCCCCCCTCCTTGGTTCTGTTCCAGCTCCCGGGGCAGCACCTCCTCCTGCTGCTCAAACCCTCCCTGGTGTGGTTTCGCCATCAGATCCTCCCGTCCGTGTCCACGGACACATCGACCGCTCCTTCTGCTTCCGCTGCTGCAACTCCGAACTTAGCTTTCTGCAGCCCCTTCCTGCGCAGCCCACTCCGTGACTGACTTGCTAATCTCCTGTAAACTCATTCACGTTACAATTTTGAAAGATCCAATGACAGCTTAATACGTCCCATGGGTATTACTATGCTAGGTTTGGGTGTGGAGGTTTTTGCACTTTAATAAGCCTTTATTCATCTTCTCATTTACTCACTCAGCAAACACTCTTGAACCTCACTGTGACTGAGGCACTGTACCAGACCCTGTGGCACCAACAAGAGTGCCGCTGTCTCTCAGGCTTGCAGGCCTCGATCCCTAGCTGGGGTGGGGCAAGGGCTTTCCATTGGGAACCTCCGATCCCGCTGGGCACGTACAACACTGGGCAGGTCATGACGTCTCTCTCAAGGGTAGTCCTGTCTGCATAGGAGGACAAGCCAGACTTTGAGCACGAAGCAGACCTGGAAAAAGCTTTGGTCTGGGATCTGTCCATTTTTTGTCCTGGTTCATTTCCGTGGGTCAGTCTCAGACCCCACTGGGAGTCTCGGGAGAGATCATTGGCTCTTGGGACCTTGAAGAAGGTTGAGGCGTATGACGTCTGACTCCGTGTACTGATTGTAGGGCCTGTGGTTGGAGACGGGACCATTAGCTCTTTCCGAGGCTTCTGAAAATCCAGCGTGAGGCCTGGGATGGCAGGGAAGTTTGTGCTGTTGCATTTACATTTTATAACAAGCCTCTTTGTAGAAAGGAGCTAATGACATCTAATCTCAACAGCAGGTGGTAGCAGAAGGCAGGGCACACAGGCACCCCCTCCCCCAACTCTGTGAGGTCAGGCTGTGTCCCCAGTAGGGCCTCTGCTCTCACCTGCAAATCTCCGCGTGGGGAGCGGACCCCATCCTGCTGCCGGGCTCAGTGGAGGGCGGACGCTTTCCCATCACAGGTACGGTGGGCTCCGTTCTGTGCAGCAGCGGACGGACATCTGACTGACCTTTGATTGCTCCCGAACAAAGGAAGTAGCTTTGGTTGAAAAGCTGTGTGGAGCAGTAGACGGACGCGCCAGATACACGGGTGGACTTAGAGGCGTCCATCGGATGGACAAGGATGTCCTTGTTGGACCACAGCCCGGCGGGGGGGGAAGGGAGGGCCGTACTAACTAATACGAGACTCCTACTTCTTAGGTAGAATTTTTGGTCACATCTGGCAGATAAAAACAAATAGAAACTATAGGGAAGCTACATTTTGTCCTTCTCTCTTCTAGGTTCTGGGCTAGGGCTCCTCCTCGAACAAAAGACAGCTTAACAAGTGAAAAAACACACAGAAGCTTATTAATATGTAGCTCTCTTGTATACCCGGGGAAGCTCTGGGCTGGGTGGACTCTGAGAGGCGACTTAGACTGGGGCTTCAATGCCGTCTTCAGCTAAAACAGAGTCAGAAGGGTGTGCAGGAAAGTGTTGACGGGAAGGCGGCCAGGAAGAGTACTGCGGGCAAGGATAAGGCTCGTTTTGTCGATTTTTTCCAGTGTCTTGTCCATGGTAAGAGTCTCTGCGGTGTGGAGTCCTTCTCTCTGGTGCAGAGACGCACCCCTACCAATGGAATTTCCTTCATATATGTTAATTTCCCTTGCAAAAGGCAAGTTTCAACTCTGTTTCCAGAGCTTCTCCTGTTTCTCAAAATAATCAGCTCAGAATAATCTCTATGCCAAAGAGGCATATTTGGGGGCGGCATTTTCTGGTCCCCTACAGTGATATTTTGGGGCGGCATATTAGAGTTTCCAACAGAGTTAACTCACCCCATCCCAACAACAACTAGGGGCAGAGCACCTGTTTACTATTAGGTTGAAGGGATAAGGGGACGAAGCAGACCTCACACAGAGGAACCGGGCTTGGGACTAACATGAAAAGTAGAGGGACACCAGGGAGGTGTAAGACTTCACATTCCTAGAAGGTCTCTCATGCCTCTGAGTGAAACCCAGCCATTAACGAATGAGTATTCGCCAGAAAACCACCCCGTTTTTCTAGATCTTACAGATACACCACGGACGTACAGAGGGAAGCCGCGTGTGAGCCCTGGAAATAGCTCGTGCGTGCTAGAATGAACACATCCTGAGGGAACAGGGGAGATAGGCTGTCGGAGTGAGTCTTTCCTTTTCCTTAGGCGAGGGCGTTGGAATAAATTGTGACCCGCTGCACCCTCTTCTCATTAAGAAGCGGGTGTTCAATGACTTCTGTGCGAGTCCTCAAATCAGGGACCTGAGGAGGGGAGTATGTCTTCGAGGCGGAGTGAAGAACGCCGTCCTTCACCCCACGGGACTTAGCGGAGTGTTCAGAGAGCGATGGCTGAAGGCCGCGGTGTTCTCTCATGTGTGTATGAATTCAGCCCTTTTTACTCAGAGGGGCATAAACATACAGCATTTAGATGAACAAGGAAAGTCAGAACTGGGACCTCCGTGAACACATCCTTGGGTGGGGGGGCAAGTGCTTCATGTCTGCTCGATGCCGTTGCCTCCCTGAGCTGGGCCACCCGACGGGCCCCTGCGAACTGTCCTCTGCCTTTTGAGGTCTTGCTCTGGGGTGTCGTTCTCGGCGGCTTGTCTCATCTCCGTGCCCTCTCCCACAGATGTCGCAGCAGCTCTGAGTTGTTTATTATGCACCTGCTGTACGCTTCTTGCATGACCCTCTGGGACAAGAAATAATACACATCTTGAGCCTTCGAATCGAGCGGACATTGGAGTCATTGGCTAGACATCCAGGAGCGCTGCTTCGGCTCTCCTCCTCCCGCTTACTTCAAGGAGGATGCAGGCATCATGGCGAAAAGCAGAGCAGACCCTTGCGCTCCGTGACGGTTCGGTTAGAGTCACCCCGCCTCACAGGTGTGCCCCGTATGGGATCTAGAGGGTCCTCCCTGCCCTTCGAGCCTTCTGGAGTCATTCCTGCAGCCGTGCCGCGCTGGGGCACCGCGGGGACCTGTGTGTAGGACTCCTCGGTGGTGGAGACCCCGGTATCTGCCCCTGTATCCTCCGTCTGGTCTCAAGGACGTTGATCTCTACCCCCAGCCTTTCACATCCTCCACTCAGGGGAGGTTTAAAGAAATGGATGACACTTAAAACCATAGGGAAGACTTTATTCCAGAGGATTGTAAGGGCTTAACTCTGTTGTAATAGGGGAGAGAGAGAGCTCAACTGTAAACACGAGAACGAGTGGGGATTTATGGCCAGGGAGCGGGCGGCAGCGCCCGTGGGTAGAAAATCGCTGAGGTTGGGGGACGCCTGGGGCTCAGTCAGTTAAGCATCTAAGAAAATACACACACAAAAAGAAAGTACAGGGGCACCTGGATGGCTCAGTCGGTTAAGCGTCCGACTCTTGGTTTCAGCTCAGATCGTGATCTCAGGGTCGTGGGACTGAGCCCGCCTCATGCTCTGAGCTCAGTGGGGGTCTGCTTGAGATTCTGTCTCTCCCCTTGCTCTCTCTCTCCCTAAAATAAATAAATTAGATCTTAAAAAATTTTTTTAAAGTATATGTGTATGAAATAATTGTTTTATGTGGCTTACATTTACGCCATGCTGTGTGTCCGTCACAGCTCAAAAAAGCCAAACAAAAAGCGAAACGAACAGCTGGAAGCCCCGTCCCCTCGAGCAGTGGCCGGTAACAGCAGCCTGTGTCCGTCCATGGCCCTCGAAGACTGAGGCAGGGGCCGGACGACCAGTGTGACTTTATCATGCAATTCTAGATGTCGTCCCCTGGGAAAAAATGTTGGTCTCAAGATGAGGAGTCCCCTTTCATTTAATATTGTAGTCTAGTTTGGAAATTAATGCCAGTGATGTGTGGCCTGAAATAAAAGACGAGACATGAGTACAGGAAGCTTTAGGGGGACGTTGGCTGGTTGGTTGGTAACTTGGTTGGCTTTGGAGGAACAGCCGTGGAGCTCAAATCGAAGGGAGCGTTCGGCATCGAATGTCCCCTCCCCATGGTGACCGTCGGGGGTGTGTGGACATGTCTCTCACTGTGCAGACCCAGACTCAGAAAGGAAAAAACTGCTTTCTAAACTGCTGGCTTTTAGAAATGAAAGCACTGGTCCGAGCAGAAGGAGGGAGGTGACGGAAAAGCCGCAGCAGAGATTGAAAGCAGGTCGCAAAATGAGCAGACTGGGGACCTTGCTTGACTATGTCGGCCGCGGGAGCCCAGAGCGCCGCAGACAAGCGCCGCGGAGTCGTGAACGGGGTCCGCTGTCTGACGCTCGCGCCAGAGAGTGCCGGTGTGTGTTTGCTGTTGAATAATATGTGGGTCAGGTTTGTGGTATTGGTGTTGTTTTAGTGCAGAGGGCTTGTGGGTTCCCCTGCTTCCCCCACCCGTTTTCGTAAACTTTTCCCCTGCACATTCATTGTTGGAGACGCAGTAGCATCTCGCCCCTGCCCATCTGATCCCCCAAACCACAGTTAACCCACTGGACATTTTGAAAAGCGTTCGCGCGGTTAAAACATGACTGTGTGACCCTGCGGTGCAGCCTCTGTGGTTGTCCCAGCTTCCAGAAGCAGGGCTCGGCTTCCTTTGCTCAAAAACCGAATTGGATGGGACGCCTGGGCGGCTGCGTGGGTTAGGCAGCCGACGCTCGGCTTTGGGTCAGGTCACGATCTCGGCTCAGGTCACGATCTCAGGGTCCTGGGATCCAGCCTGCCTGGGGCTCTGTGCTCCCGAGGGGGCCGGCTTCTCTCTGTCTGCACTCCCCCTCCTCACAGGCATGCTCTTCCTCAGTCAGATAAATTAATTAATTAAAATCCATTCAGCTCTATGAAGCATGTTTTGCATAAAAGAGATTTAACAGGCAATTAATGCAAAAGGAAGCAGAGAGGACCATGTCGCGTGCCCCAGTAAAATTTAACAAAATTACTCTTAAAATATCTGATTGCACCCTGTCCCTCCCCACTGGCTGCCAGGTGCCTCTGTCTCCTCCCGGACCTCCCCGTGGTTCTCCTCTTCCGCTAAGTGCGGGAGCTGCCCGTTGCCCCAACCCGCTCTTCTTAGGTCCGTCTTCTCTTTCAGCAAACAAAGGACACTTCTGGCTCCGTCCTTTGCAGACGGGGATTATAAGCAACAAATGATGCGTTTCTATCACAGATGTTTTTCAGTTTGCATATGCATGTGGGCTCAGTTCTAATATTTGCATTTCATGATTGTGTTCTGAAATCGTTGAAACGGGGAAAATAACCCTCTCTCCTCAGCCAGGCGCATCGCCCTGTCTGCCCTCAGAGAGCCCGATCAGGGCTTCACCCTTCATGCGGGTTGTTGTGAAAGGTGTTTGCAGGGCTCCCGGAGCAAACTCCACGCTTTGCGGAATCAGGGCAAAGCTGGCCTAATGGATGTGCCCGGTCCCTTGGTTCATCCGTCCCGTTATAACACTACGAGGCAGTAGTCCCTCCAGCCAGCGCCCCCTTCCTTAGCTGGGTGACCTTGGACTACTCTCCTGACCTCTCTGGGACTCCCTTTTACCGTCTTTAAAATGGGGATAAACAGCAGCGCCTGTCTTCTCTCATGGGGTTGTTGCGAGGATTGGTGTCATTAAAGCATAATTTAAAATCGTGGTTTGCTGCGAGTATGAAGTGAGAACATAACATTTCATTCATGTTATTAACTCGCAGAAGAATCCCTGAGAAACCAAATCCACCTCCGATGAAAGTGTGACTTACGGGGATTTGTTGTCTTCGCCAGAAAAAGCTCATCACAGGTAGCATTCGCGCTTTCCCAGTGTCTGTGCTGAAGCAGCGGCCCCTGCGGCCCCGTCCCGTTCCCTGGGACCTGTAAACTGCTCTTGTATACGGATAAAAAACCAACTTTGCAGATATGATTAAATTAAAGATCCTGAGATGAAGAGCTTATCCTGGATTATCCCGGCAGGCCCCCGTGGACTCACACGCGTCCTCCAGGAGGGAAGCAGAGGGAGACTTAGCAGGCGCGCACACGCGTGTGCACACACACGCGCACACACTGGGAAGCTGTGTGACTGCAGGCACGGGGCAACGTGACCACAGACCAGCGAATGCCCGCAGCCCCCAAGTGCTGGGCGAGGCAAGGGACAGATTGTCCCTTGCAGCATCTGGGGGCAGCGCGGCCCTGCAGACGCCGTGATCCGGAAGCCAGTGAAACGGACTTCAGACTCCGGAACTCAGAGACAGTAGAGTTCCGAGCCAGCGAGCAGCAGTCAGTGGCAGCGGCCCGGGGAGCGGGCTTCGGAGGCGTGAGCTCGCCCCTCCACGGGTCCACCCAAAGCCCAGACCCCTGGAGGCTCTGCTGACCGCACCCAGAGCGCCGCCGACGGGATTTCCGGGAAGCGCTGGACAAATCCCCCGACTGTCTCGGGGTCTCCGTGAAGTCGGAAGTGCTCAGGAATGTGCAGAGCCTCCGATGCCCCGTGCTGGGCAGTCGCGGTGACACTGCCCTTCCTGCCGCCACGACCACCGGTTCATGACCTGGATCCTCACCGTCGTGGCCACCCAGCTGGCCCTTTCCACGGCGTGGGCCGTGCTGATGGGGACCAGGGGCTCACGGGGCTCACTGGGATCCGTGTCTTCTGGAGGAGGCTGGTGGGATCACGCGTGAAGACAACGGTCGTTCTAGTCGGGACTTGGGTTTCAGCTCCTACATGCAGAAGGACAGAGGTGCAAGGTGTGGGCAGTGATGGGCTTGGAGTGACCGAGGCCGCCCAGCTTGATGTCCTGAGCTTCTGGGGAGATACGGATACCGGAAAGGATGACTGGTCGGAAGATGTGTGGTTTTCAGTGAACAGGAGTTGTGGGGAGTACCAGTCGGGTAGAAGCGAGCTTACTGGCAGACCCCCGAACGGCAGCAGGAGGTCCTTCTTGCTGGCTTCCAAGGGGATTGTATTTCTTTTCAGTGGGTGAGCAGAAGCCATAGGCTGATCACAATAGAGTGGGACATTTAATAGCATTTTTTAAAAGATTTTATTTATTTATTTGACAGAGATCACAAGTAGGCAGAGAGGCAGGCGGAGAGAGAGGAGGAAGCAGGCTCCCCGCTGAGCAGAGAGCCCAATTTGGGGCTCGATCCCAGGACCCTGAGATCACGACCTCAGCCGAAGGCAGAGGCTTAACCCACTGAGCCACTCAGGCGCCCCGTACATTTAATAGCATTTTGAATGAATCTGGGACTGTGGCTGTCAAGGAGGTAGGGGAGGACTTTTGTCCCCCAGGGGACATTTGGCAAGGTGTGGTGACATGTTGGGTCCGAGCAACTAGGAGTGCCGCTGGCGTCGGTTGGTCGAGGCCAGGGAGGCTGCACAGGCCCACCTGCCAGAAACCTTCCACAGCCCAAAAGCTCAGTAGTGCCAAGGCTGAGAAGCTTGCGTCTGGGGGGAGAGTTTCAGACTCACGGAATCAGAGTCCCCGAAGGGACTCCAGAGATCATGAAGCTGAGTGGTTTCCAGGCGTCATCCTTCAGATCCCGGGGGCAATGAGGAGCTGCGGCAGGCCCAGTGGGGTGTGTGAGCCCGTCCTGGGTGCCCCACCTCGCCGGCCCCCGTTTCCTCTGCGTTGACGTGGGCCCGGGCCTTTCTGCTGGGGACTGTTGCTGCTCCCCAGAAGTCTGAACATAACTGAAGCGTTCTAGTCCTTTTGGTTTGGAGCTGAAAAGCGGACCTCTGCTGGCAGGACTCAGGCGCACAGGTCGTACGTGACGGCGCCCTTGCGAACCCGGCGTCCTGTCTTCCCTGGTACCAAAGCAGGACCTTCTCGAGATTCCCCTACACCCCCGCCAGAGAAACCCGGGGGCTTTCAACCACTGTCAGAAAATCTTTCAGACACGAACTCTTTCGTTTCCAACCCTCAAGTATGGCTGTCGAGGATCTTACCAAGATCCTTCACTGAAGCATTCACCAGCCCACCATTTTTGGCCCTGAGCATTTAGAGGGCATTAAATTTATAGTTGGAATTGTGTAATTCAACGCATGTTCTAGAAGCTGGAGTTTATATGTTGGCCTCTTCTACACAGAAACTGCTAAGGACGGGGGTACTGGGGGGGACACTCTGAGTGTCGCGCTCTCATCCTGTCTTCCCGCTGGGTGGCCGCCGGGCACCTGCGACCTCCCGCCTTCTGTCTGGGGGACTTTCCCACTGGGAGTCCGACCTTTCTTTTTTCTTTTCTTTTAAGATTTTATTTATTCATTTGAGAGAGACAGAGGCAGAGAGAGCAGGGGAGAGGCAGGAGGAGAGGGAGAAGCAGACTCCCTGCAGAGCTGGGAGCCCAATGTGGGGGCCTGGTCCAAGGACCTGGAGATCATGACCTGAGCTGAAGGCAGACGCTTGACCATCTGAGCCGTCCAGGCCCCTCTAGTTCAGCCTTTCTTGGGTCAAAGTGGAAACTTCCTTTCTGTGTCCCTTGTAGCTCAGGCCAGAGGTGAGAACCAGCTTCTCCGGTCAGAATCACCTGGGGTAGGGTTGCAGAAGACGGTGACAGAGGACCTACCGCAGCCGATCCATTGCTGTGACAGGGAGGCACACGTGGTGACTGTTTTTGTCGGGGCGTCTCGTTCCCACCTAGACAGAGTGGCAGCTGGCCAAGGGTCTCCGTTAATAAATTCCCGAGCATCTGAACTAGCTGAGGTCCAACAAAGAACCCCTCCCGCCCAGGCTGGAGAGAGGGACAGCAGAACTCTCCCAGACGCCAGATCACTTGGCGTTTCTGTGTTTCCGCCACTGTCGCCATTCCCGCCTCCTCTGTGGTGTGGGAAGAACTCCCGGCTGCATCTTGTCTCAGACCAGAAATCACCCTTTATAGCGGCGTTCAAGGCCACGGGCTTTAGGAGGTGACAACCAGCTCACGGCGACCCTGTGTGCGATGGACTCAGCCTCTGCACTTAAATGTCTAAAAACATTCCGAGTCGAGTAAAAACGAAAAGTTGCCCTGTCTCCCACCGCGTCCTTCACCGTGCCGCTCGCTGCCCGTGGCTTCGGGGGCTCTGTCGAAACAGGTTCTTGGAAGAAGCCACAGAGCCGAGGCCACGACAGGCTCAGGGAACTGCCTGGATTACGGCTCGGCACGGCCTCCAGGACCCTGGGGTGGTTAGTAACTCGGGCAAGAGACTGGGTGATCAGCCCCGAGCCCTCTCCTTTCGGCTGGGCGGCAGGAAGGAGGGCCCTAGCTCAAGGTCAGCAGATGGCTTTCTTCCTCCTGCTGGAACTCATCCCTTTGCAAACAGAAAGAGGTTTAAATGTCTGTGGAAATGTCCAGAGACTGTAAAATCGACGATCACGTTAGCGGAGATGGCGTCGGGCTCCCCCTCGGATGAATAATGAAATTGCGTTTGAACCGGCCGGGGCCGGAGGAGCAGCTCTCGTGGCCTCGGAGTCAAGGACTGCTCCGATGTTCTCGGGCCGTCGCAGCCACCCCAGCCGTTTCCAGAAAGCACTCCGGCGGACACTGCCGCGGAGCAGCCCCCGTGAGATCGTCTCATCTTTCATGACGCGGGCAGAGCCATACTCTCTGGGCTTTGAAGCAGACCCTCCTGGACCAAGCAGCTCTTTCCTTTGAGAAGATGGTTTCTGCCACCCGCGGTGTTTCCTCACCTCTGACCCCTCGTCTTGGGTTCTTCGGGCCAAGATGCACATTGGGCTGATGTTCCCGCTTGTTCTGTAGTGACAGTCACGGATCCGAGGGCTGCCGGCCCGGCCTGGCTGTGCCTCGTCCTGGGCAGGATGTCCGCGGTCAGTCCTCTTGGCTCCCAGCACGATGCGTCCACTTCTCCCCCCGCCCCCGCTCCCGTGAGGTCACCTTTTGCTCTGCAGACCTAGTGTGTCTGGGCCGGCAGACCAAGGAAGCCCCAGAGCAGGAAGCCAGGCCCGCCTCCCGGTGGACCAGCATCCGGGGAGGCACCCGTCTTTGCTGGGAGGAATGTGAAGAAACTTTGAGAAGGGGGTTCCGCACGGGGAGGGGGACGGAACCTCATCCCTCGTCAAACACGAGCTGGGGCCCGGGTTCTGAAACTCGAGTGGCACCAGGGTCACCTGGAGGGAGAAACACTTCCCAGGCTCACCCCCAGATTTTCTCATTCAGTGGGTCAGGGCCGCGGGGTGCAGGGTCGGGGGGTTGCCGAGGGTTTGCCTTTTTAACAAGTTTCCACGTGACCTGGGGCCATGCTCGGAGAACGTGACATGGAACCAGGCCAGAAGACAGGTCACCGGGATACGAGCCCTGACACGCCTCGCTCACACTCAGCTCTTCCCGGCGCAGACAGAGCCCGGAAGGTCCGAGAGTCACACAAAGAGGACATCCCGGTCTCGTCAGTAGACTTTGTGGGGTCAGATGTTCACTACGGGAAGTGACTCGACTCCAAAAGGGGGTGATGCCAGCCGTCACATAGGGGCCTTGTAAGGACTGCCCAGGGTCAGTCATGGAAGGTGCTGGCACGAAGTCGGGCCAGAACAAGCCCTGCAGAGGCGGACTGAGAGCCAGATGGAAGGGTCAGCGTGGTGGGACTCCGTGGGGTCTGGAGAGGGTGCGGGGCCGGGGGATGCCGGCGGAGCGGACGGCCTTGAATGACCAGGTCTGGGTTCCGGGCACAAGGGGAGCCAGCCCCCCCCCCCCAGTTTTGGCCTTCCGGTGCCCGGGCTCGGAGTCCTGCTCATTCTGCCGGGCCCTCGCGGTGGCGTCCGTAGCTGGGGGTGAGGGCTGGGCGTCGGGGGTGATGTTTATGTTTTCTCAGGCAGGGAACCTGGGGAGCGTCGGGATGGCTTTCCTCCGCCAGCTGCACTTCACGGCTTGCGGCTCGTGGCGAGGCCCGTCACGGCCACAAAGCACGCGGCGTTATTGATGTTTGTTCCCTGCCTCGTTCCCGGAAGATTTAAGGCAGCTGCACACCCGAGCACATGAATCCGCTGTCAGTGCCCATGGGGGAGGCAGACTCCGTTATCAGCCCGGGCAGGTGGGCTTGGCTGAGAGGTCTTAGCAGGAGACCCCGGCACCACCGTGCGGGCCGGGGGAGAGAACGCGGAGTGGCTGCGTGGAGGGCATGTTCTCGCGCGCTGGTGATTTAGGTCCGCGCTGATTTCCCGATTCCTTAGGTCTGAGGCAGCCCTGAGCCTCCTGCATTTCTAGGAGACCCGAAGCTGCGATACTACGGGTCGGAGGTCGTGCTTTGAGAAGCACTGACCTGGAGAAACGTACGCTGAGAGCTCTCTCCTACACGCAAGAGCTGGACACCGTGTTCACCGTCCAGCGATGATGCAGGCCTGTTTTCGGTGCTCTCCCCGCCCACAGAGCTGCTGGGAGCCTCTTGCTTGTACCCACCTTCCTCAGGCGTATCGTGTGCTGGAACTTTCCAATCTTGGCACTTGCGTGAACCCTTGGTCCTCTGGCTCTCACTTTCAGAGCCTGGCCAGGAGCCAGTACCCTCATCGGATGATCGGTCGGGTGGCTCTTTCCTGGCGGAGAGAGGGAGGGAGAGGAGGCAGGCTTTGGTGGCAGATGGACCTGGCTTCGGAAAGAAAGTTGGCCAGGTGGGGTGACACAGGGCAAGTTAACTAAATCCTCTTGGTCATTGATCTGTAAACTGGGGAGAATGCAGGTCCATGGTATGGCTGTCAGAAGTCAGTTTTGTCATACAGAGTACAGCCCTCGAACAGCATGAGCTTGAACGGCATGGTTCCACTTACACATGGGTTATTTTCCATAGATACAGTACAGTGGATGTGCCTCCTCTTCCTTTTGAGGTTCTGTTCATTTTTTTAAAGATTTTATTTATTTGTCAGAGAGAGAGAACACACACAGGAAGGGGAAACAGCAGGCCGAGGGAGAAGCAGCTCCCCACTGAGCAGGAAGCCCGATGTGGGGCTAGATCCCAGGACCCTGGCACCATGACTCGAGTCAAAGGCAAATGCTTATCCCATTGAGCCACCCAGGCACCTCTCTTTTGATGTTCTTAATAACATTTTCTTTTCTCCAGCTTACTGTATTGTAAGACTACAGCATCTAATACATGTGACATGCAAAATGTGAGCTAATCGACTGTTCGTGTTATTGGTAAGGCTTCTGATCAATAAGATATTAGCAGTTACGTGTTTGGGGATTTTCCACTACATGGGGGGCAGCACCGCTAAGTCAACCTTGTTGAAGGGTCCACCATACTTGACACCATGTTGTCATCCTTCCCTTTTCCTCCCAAAATAATCCTAACAAGAGCCTCCTCAAGGAATGACCCAAGTGGAGAGATTTGGGAGATGGCAATGGGCCAGAGCCATCCTTGTGGGAAGATGAGGGGCCGGGGTCCTTCTATGGCATTCCTTAGTTCACATGCTTTTGTATGGTTCCTCTCAGCCCCCTGGTTTCCCCTTGGATCCAGGTAAATGACATGAGCAAATACATATTTTAGTTGGAAAGGGCAGTTTCCAGAGAGAATAGTTTTGATTTCTGCTACTGCTGGTGCTTGAAGTGGGGCAGGTACTGGGTGTTGGACTGGGTGTGGGGCACAGAGTCCAGTGCAATGGAGTCTTGGATCCGAGGAGTTCTGTCTAAGCCCCGCTCCAGCCAGGCTTTGTCAGGGCTCCCTCGGGGCCTTTCCCACCCAAGCACCCAGTGCAAGGGTGGCTCCCTTGGCCACACTGCCAAAGCACACGTGTGGATCATCAGTTGTCTAGGTGTTCTTGACACGGCCCCGATTCACCCTCTTGTTGAAGAATTATGTCTCCTCCCTTCTCTGCCCTTCTCCTTCCTTCTTCCCATCATGCCACCCCCATGCCTTTGCTTTTCTTCTCTGAACAGTGCAGATATTTCCATTTGTATATATCAGGTGATCTGTTGTACAATGTCATACAAGTGTCAGGTGTACAACATAGTGATTGGACAGTTCTGTACTTTATCCAGTGCTTGGTATGGTGACTAGTCATGATCTGTCACCAAACACTGTTATGCCAATGTTCTTGACTATATTCCCTATGCTTCTTCTCCCCGTGACGTATTTATTTTATGACTGGAAGTTCATTTGTCTTACCCTTTATCGACTTCACCATCCCGTCACTCCTCCGTCCTGGGGAACCCCCACCCCCACCGTTTGTTCTCTGTATTTATGGGTCTGCTTCTATATTCTGTTGTTGCTGTTTGATTTTTAGATACTACTTGTAAGTGAAATCGTATGGTATTTGTCTTCCTCTGACTTGCTTTATTTAGTCTAATACCCTGTAAGTCCACCCATGTTTTCGCGAGTGGCAAGTTGTGGAGGACAGTATGGAGGTTCCTCAAAAGTTGAAAAATAGAAATACTTTGACTCCAGTGATTCCACTGTTGGGCATTTATCCAAAGAAAACAGAAACACAAATTTGAAAAGATCTATGCACCCTGTTTTTACTGCAGCAGTGTGTACAACAGCCAAGGTATAGGAAGTGTCCATCATTAGATAAATGGAAAAGCGTGTGGTGTAGATACAACAGGATATTAGTCATTAAAAAAATACCTTTACTGTCGATGGCCTTGATGGCTGTTTCAGGTGGTTTACACACAAGGAAGAAGGAAGTCTGTCAGCTTCTTTATAAAGCAGAGCAGAGGAGCCTAGGAAAGAGTATATTCCATGTCCTGTGTGGACAATGAGGTTAATAGCTGTCTTTACTGAGCATGTAGTACTGTGAGCCAGGACTGTGCTAACCGCTTTCCATGGATTAATAACTTATTACTCATAAGAGTTTTATAGATGAGGCAGAAAGAGATTAAGTAGTTTGCACATGCCTAGCAGTGACAGGACTAGGTTTAAATACAGTGCCAAGGTCTGACCCCCAGCCCCTGGGGCTCCAGCCACCACCTCCTGGCCCGGCTCAGACACGGTGCCATATCTTGGCACAGCCCCCACACAGGAGGGTGTTCGTGCTGGAGGCTGATGATTTCTCTGCTTGAGCTGGGAACAAGAATAATGCCCCTTCTCTCTCCAAGTATGTAGGAGGTTGCAGCAGGTAGCAAGGAGAGAGCTCTAGGAATGTCCATTTTTGGTCTAGAGCAAAAAAAATAGCAGCCCAACGTCCGGTAGGCATCATCAGAGTTGAAGGGGTTGTGTGAGGTATGCTCGGGAAGCAGAAACAACTCCGAAGGCGTTCCCTGTGTTCATGGAAGTACATCGGGAAGCTCCAGGGGCTTAAGAATGAGGTGCTTTGAGGTGGCAGGCGTAGGCTTCCCAGGAGTGGCCGGGTGACCGCAGGGCCGAGAGCGGTGAGCCTTACCCAGAGTGTTTGTAGGCACGAAACAGTGACGGAGCTGCCTCTCTTCAGTGGGGGGTGGGGGTCCTTAGCATTAGAGGGGAACGTGTCCCTAGAAGACACTGCGTGCCACAGGGCTTGCTCAGTGCACAGCACATCGGTGAGGCCAGTAGCCACAGTTTAAACAGAGGAAGCCAGAATGAGGACATCACCTCTCACTACTGACCCCCCATGACACGAGACAGTCTCTGCCTCAGCTCCCAGCACTGCCCCGTCCCACCTTCCTGACCTGCTGGTCCTTGAGAAGGAGGATAAAGAGGAATGAGTATCTCCGAGCCCAACACGGCCTTCTTATTCTGGACCCTTCCGGCTGCACGGGTGCAAGACAAGAGGGCTGACACAGAATGAGATCAGTGTTCTTCACCGGTCCAAGTTCCAATAACTGAAGATGACTTGAGAGGTGGCAGATGTGTCCAAGGAGGAAAATTTGATTCCTTGTCATTGAACTGGGAGCAGGAACTGGATTAAAAAAAAAAAATAATCTGCTGTTTCTGTCCCAGTGAACTAACCTTCCTCTGAGTGTTAGTGTCCCAGAGCTGCCGTAACAGTTTATGACAGACTGGGGGGTGGGGGGCTCACAAACAGCAGACACCAACGTCCCCACAGTTCTGGAGGCCGGAAGGCTGGGATCAAGGTGTGTGCGGGGTCGGTCCCCTCTGAGGCCTCTCTCCTCGGCCTGCAGGTGGCTGTCTCTTCCCCGTCTCCTCACATGGTCTTCCCCGTGCGCCTGTGTCCCCGTCTCCTCTTCCTACAGGGACGATGGCCGCATTGGACTAGGGCCCACCCTAACAACCTCATTTTAATCGAATTATCTCTTTGAAGACCTGTGTCCCCAGACAGTCCCTTCTGAGGTCCCGGGGGTAAGGGCTTCAGTGTGAATTTCGAGGGGACACAATTTGGCTCCTCATACTCTGTTCATGCGGGCCCACCGTGGCCCTGGGTGGAGGACGCCGTCTTCCTGGAACACGTCCTCGGGACACCCCAGCGGCCTGCCAGGGTTAGCAACGTCCACCGCGGCTGCCCCTGCCTGTTCCCGCGGCCACGGACGGGTGGGTGGCAAGGCCAGAGTGACAGGAGCTCGTCTGTGGGCTCCAGCAGGAGCTTCGGGAATGCAGGAGTCCCTTCCAGCGAGTCGCCCTCGGATGGCTGGGACTTTGGGGAAGACGGAGAGCCACGAGGGATCTTCCTCCAGGACAGAGGCAGTTCACGGAGCAGACAGGGTAGCATGGGTCTGTTTTAAGAGAACGTCTGCGTCCTCACACACGTGTGACCCTGCCTTGGACGTGTGCAAGCCAAGAAGTCTGAGGGGGCAGCCCACAGTGGGGCACGGGTTATCCTTGCGGGCAGGAGGGCAGTGGTCACCACTTCTAGAAATCCTCACCTGTATTTGCCATGTTTCCCGCGATGACTCGATATTACTTTTGTGACATAAAAGAGAGAAAGAGCCACATGACGAAGGAGAAGGGAGACCCAGAGAAGGCAAATGCTTAGCCTAGGAGCTGGGAGCCAGGGGATGGAATGTGGGTTTGTGACGCAGGACTTGGAAGGTGCCAAAAACCCAGAAATAGCCAAATTAAAAGCAGCAGATCAATAAAATAGTGTTCAGTGAGAGTTTGTTGTGCATATGAGAACAGTTTGCTGACTGGAGCTTTTAAGCTCAAAACCGCCGGGAGGCCCAGAGGCGCGGGATCACACGGTGGTCTATAAAGTGAGAACGAGGAGGTCATCGAACCTTGACAACACTCGGTCATTACACTGGGGGTGTGCAGACGGCAGGGGATTGGTGTAAAGTGGCTGTCTCGTCCCACCTGGAGAAACGTGACTCAAGTCTCTTCACACTTCTCAAAGCTTTGACAAGAAACACTGGAGGTCTTTCACTGGCGTCCACGAAATCCCAGGTTCTCTTTCGTTCCTGCAGTTTCAGTGGGTTTGTTTGCTCGGGGGATTTTCACGTCTGGTCTCCCTTCTGGATGTAATTATAACAGCCGTCAGAGTGATGGGGTCCTGGAGAGCACGGTGCATCCATGGAGGGGAGGAACTCAGGCCGGCTGCAGCAGGCGGGGACTCGGCAGAGGCGGGGACCCCTTCTGCAAGCTGCCGCAGATGGCTCTCTGGGCCGGAGCAGAAAACTGCAGCAAAGACATGAGTACGGTTGAAAGATGACATTTAATGTCCCTCCGAACCCTGGGAGCCTGTGCTTCTGAGCTGAGCTGTCTTTGAGGGCATGGTGACATTTGAGGCTAAGAGCATCTGTTGACAGTGTCTTTGAAATCTGCCCTGGGCCAACTCCACCTGGAAGGATGTCCTGCAGAACGTTGGAATACCGTGTAAGTCTCCATAGCAACTCTTTCGGCAGAAGTGTATTTTTAGGGAGATCCAAAGGCACAAAGACAGTGCGGCATTGCGTTTTCATCTTGACATCTCCTGTCTGCGTTCACAGTTTCACGAAATGGCATTTCTTTCTTAGATGACCTGTATCTTAACGCCATCACTGTTAACGCCCCCCCCCCAGGGCAGGATATGCAGATAGGCTCATTGTTTGCGGGTGATTTGCAGGGACCCGTCTAGGTAATGCTGATTTACGGACAGTACTGCGAGTGGGCGAGATGGACCGTAACTCCGACCAGCTCCAAGAGTGTGGATCGCCAGCGGGAGAAGGTGCTGCAAACAGGAGCCTTTTTCATTAATGACATTACCACTTCCTCGTGAGCGCTCGAAAGGTTCCAGAGAAAAGCGTCCTTAGACTCAGACAAGTCACGGACAAAGACCGTTTGCTCTGGCCTCCGTCTGCTTGAAATATGCTCCCAGTGTCTTCTTTCCTTCCCCGGGTTTAACCTGTTCCACCAAAGCCACTGCACGTTCACACTCTTCCTTGTAAATCCCGCCCGGACTCACCCATCCCAACTGGCTGCTTCTCCTACAGATTTCCTAGAGCCAGGACTGACATTCACGCGACCTGCTGTCTCGTTATCCTCCTGGGTGTCCACTAAAACTTTCTGTGCGCTTGCGTCTCCTCGCCGTGTCAAGTACCGTGCTGTGAAAGGAGCAGGTCTTGGGGAAGGCTCTCGGACGCTGTTGAAGACCGCCGGGGCGGCGAGCAGCAGTGGCTTCTGCAGGTTGACTTTGTACCCGGCCGACTCCGCGGGCGGTCCTCCCCGCCCCTCCTCTCTGCCGTCATCGCCAGGGACTTCATCATCTGCGGGGGAGCCCCTTCTAGCCCACCAGCCTCTCCGATTCTTGGCTTCTCCCTTTCCATTGACCACTTGCACTGGCTGCATCCACCCAGTCTCGTGGCCGTACCCCCAGAACGTGTCGTGACGCGCACAGCAGGAACGCAGACATTGGTCCCCTCCCGCGTCCTCGCCTGTGCCACTGGCCCTCCCGCTAGGAACCTTCTGTGAGGGCATCAGAGCCGGAGCTCACGACCTCCTCTTCCTTCTGCGGGCGCCAGCCCATTCCCTCGCCACCTCCTTTCCTATCTGGATTCCAGGCCTCATCACTTCAGCTGCGCCATGACCACAGAGTAAACGCTCTACTCTCCGTCTTTTTGCCATATGTGTACACACAGATATGGCAAAGCCTCAGCCCTGGATGGGTCTCTTCCTGATGAACTCAGGCCCTGAGTGGTGCGAGGGACCCTTACCCCAGGCGGGTGGGCTCTTGTCACCAGCCTCCGGTGGCCCTCACTGTGTCAGCGTTGGGGCGATTCCAGCCCTCCATGGCGAGCGTTTCCCTTTGGCCGGCCTCCCCATCCAAACCCCTGACCGCCCCTTTCCCACGTGCCTAGGAAGTACACCCCCTGTCACAGGCGAGGCAGGAGACATCCTCGTCCTCAGGACTATGGACACAGACTACGGACACCTCTCCTCCTGCCCGCCTGGTACACCGAGAAACCGTGTCTTCTCTTAAGCCGGTTCCTTCACCTGACTCAGGATTCAGTCCTGGCTTCACGGGCTCTCGGCAGTGTTTGTTGATAACCCTTTGCTCTCCTTTTTATATCCTCCCTCCTCCGCCCCAGATGGGTCTGTCCCACTGGCCTTCAGATGTGCCCAGGCGGTTGCATTAAAAAAACAGATAATCTCACATTTGCTGGCATCTGTATTCTCGCTCACCCCTCATGGCCCAAACTCTCCAGCCTTTGCTCACATTTCCTTACCGCCTGCTCATTCCCATGGCCCAGTGTCTCTGGCAGAGACGGCCGCACCGGTACAAATGGGCCCGGTGTCTCTGCCAGAGACGGCCGCACCGGTACAAATGCCATCCCTCTTGCTCTCCCTGCAATGTGACACTTACACCCTGTGGGGACTTCAGGTCTGGGGAGGACCTTGGGAACTGTGTCAGCCGAGAGAATGTGGTGGACAGTTGCTGTCCAGCCTCTAAGGCTGGGTCATACGGGCAATGTGGCGCCTCTCCCTCAACACACCTCTGGGGAGCCTCGAGCCAACATGTAGGAAGTCTGGCTTCTCCAAAGCCGCCGTGTTGGGAAGACCACGTGGGGAGGCCACCAGGGCAGACGGAGAGACGCCCAAGGAGCCCGCACTGCTCCAGCCCTGCTGTTTAAGGTGGCCCGGTGTCAACCACCAGGCACGGGCATGAGGAAGACTTGGGGTGATTCCGGGCGCCCAGTCTCTGTCCTGACCCGGCTCATGCTGAGGAGAGCAGAGACAAGGCCATCCCCGCAGGGCCCTGACCAAATTGCAGATTTGCAAGCAAAATCTGTGAGCAAAGATACCGCAGCAAGCCCCTGTTTGGACCGGTTTGTTCCACAGCAGCAGTTAGCCCGGTCAGCCCTGAAGCCCACCCAAGTCACCTTTGCCCCATCACACGCTTAAATGGCTCTTACTAGGCTCCCCCTGTTGCTGAGCCCGGGAGGTGGTATCCAGAACTCCTCTGTCTGGACAGTGACCCTCGGCGCCGCAGACCACCCACCCTGAACGCTGGATGCCCCTGCAATCCATCATGCAACCCTCTTCGGGACTTTTTGGTTTTCTTCCTATTTTCAGGCTGCTGCTTCCCCCTTTTTTACATCATTCCATCCCTGACAGCCAAACACAGAAATCCTTCGAGACTCAGGCCTGGTCTTCCTTCTGTTCTCGTTCTGTGCTTCCCCACTCTGGACAGTTTCTTCCATGTTCACATGTCTGTGCCCCCCCTTCCGGGCACGAGTCACGATTCACATCTTCTCCAGGCTCCTGACCCCTACGTCCAGTTTGCTGGGGCAGCTCCCCCTTCGGAAGGTCAGAGTTACCTCATGTCCGACATGGCCAAGGTCTCACAACCGTACCCGCATCTGCTGCTCCCTTCACCTGCCCTGCCTGGAGGGTCGTGAGACTGGGTCATCGCGTGGACGCCGTTCTGCCTAGGATTCGAGTAAGACACATGCTGTTCCTGCTCTCGTAGAGCTTTAATTCCAAATCCTTGGAGCAGACAGATGCTTGCAAGTACGTCAGTGAATAATCAAATGCCAGACTCCAGATCTTACACAGGCGACGCGCGAGGACAGTCGGGGAGGTCGGGACGAGCAGAAAGAGCAGAGGCATGGGTGGCAGAGAGCCGCAGTGCCCCGACCAGGAAGGCAGCGAGCGCACTGGTACGAGGCAGGTGAACCCCAGAAACATTCGCTGAGGGAAAGAAGCCAGTCGCAAAAGAGCACGTGTCGTATGATTCCATGTATAGGACACGTCGGAAGGGGACAGATCTAGAGAGACAGAAAGTAGATGGTGGTTGCCCAGGGCTGGACACTGGGGAGAAATGGGGAGTGGCCGCCCCCATGGGTCTGGGACTCCTTCTCGGAATGATGAAAATGTTGTCAACCCAATCGCGGTGGTGTTTGCACAACCCCGTGAAAACACTGTAAACCGTTGACTTACGCACTCGAAAGCAGCGGATGGTGTGGTTTGTGACTCCCACCCCGGGAAAGCTTTTGTTAAAGCGGAGCCCGCACAGGGAGATTGGGCGGCAGGAGCTTTCGTGGCAGAAGGAACAGTGACGAAAAGATGCGGAGTGGAAAGAAACTCTTGGCATTTGCGGGGAGCTCAGTGAATTCCGTGGTGTGCTCTGGAGGGCGCAGGGTGATGGTTGGAGGCAGACCAGGAGATCGGCACCCGCGGGCGGATCGTGCAGGAAAGCTGGGCCTGAGACTTGAGTTGTGTCCTGAGTGGGATGGAAACCACGGTCGGATCAAAGGACGGAGGTAGTGTGATCTGGCTTAGAAAGAGCCTCCAGCCTGTGGGCCGAGAAGGGACCCTAAGAGACACGTGTAGAGTCAAGGAGACCGGTGTGGGCTGCTGCTGCAGGGGGCCAGGCGGTGGTTAGTCTAGCATGCGGGACGAGAGCGGTGGGGAGCGCTGGGTGCAGTGGGGTGCTCCGGAGCTCAGTCCGCAGACTTTGTGGGCACGTTAAAGGCAGGGGACGAGGACATAAGAAGACTTGGGGATGACCCCTAGATCTTGGGTTAAGCAGTGCAGTGGCGGATGGTGGTACCATTTCCAGGTGGCAGAGACTCAGGGTGACTTCGGCTGTGTTCAGTCTGAGGTAGCTGCGGGGCTTGCGGGGCAAAATGCTGTGCAGGCAGCGGGACGTGGGAGCAGAAATCAGGGCTGGGGTTTGAGGTCGGGGAGTTCGATGTTGTTATTTGTATGCACGGGACTGAAGAAGTCACTTAGGGAAAGCGGGTGGTATACGGAGAGAAAAGAGAAACACGGCACACAGCCCTGAGGACGCCAACATGTAGAGAAGGAACAGGGCTCGGCACAGAGGAAACCTAGGAACCTTTGACCAAAGGGTCAAGTGAGGCATCTGGCGACCCAGCCCGTTACTCAGCCAGAGACGTCATCCTCGTCCCACACCGGCTGTGTCCTGCTCTGCTGTCGACGCTAAGCCCTGACATGTCCCCAGTCTCTCCCTGCTCTGCTACAGCCACCCCAGACCAGGCTGCTGCGTGTCCCACGGGCTTGGACTGTAGCCCTCACACGGGTTTCCCTCCATCCCCTTCTGACTTTCCCGCTTTTCGGTCCCGGACTGCCCTCTCACGGTTTTTCTTAAAATGCACATCAGCTCCTGGCCCACGTACTTGGGGGCTCTCACACAGAAGTAATGCAGTGGTTTCCTTTGGTTTGTAGAACTAGGAGTCCGAGCCTTTGCTTGGCCGTCTGGCCTTACGTACCTGAACAGTTCCCAGCCTTGCTTTGCCCTTAGCATGCCAGCCCCTCTTCTCTTCCTCCTGCCATATCACCCCCTGCCACAGGACCTTGGCACATGCTAGTCCTTCTGCTGGAATGTCTTTTCTTTCCTCTACTGCCTGTTAATGCCTCCTCATCTCTCTTCTAGAGAATCTTCAGGGAACTCTTCTTTTTCAATTTTATTTGTTTATTTGAGAGTGAGAGAGCATTGAGCAGGGCAGAAGGAGAGAGACAGAGTCCCCACTGAGCAGGGGGCCCCACACAGGGCTCGATCCTGGGACCCCGAGATCATGACCTGAGCTGCAGGCAGACCCTTTATTGACTGAGCCCCACCCAGGTGCCCCCCTTCAGGGCATTCTTGAGGACATCAGCGTCCTGCATCGTATGCTCTTAGCATGGGCTGCTTCTTCCGAGTGCCTAGCTGTGTTAATTGTGTAATTACCTTTGATCCCATCCCCCCACCCCCGACAAGGGTTTTGAGGGTTCCCTACAGGGGCCCACCTAAGAGACCATAGCAGAAAAGGTGAGGACAGAGAGAAGCGATTCTTGTACTTTGCGACATTGAGTACTTTTCCCTTTGTCCAACCTGAACCTCTTCCTAGCTCCTCAGTAAAACAGTAGATCCCGGAAGGACGGAGGCCACACGCTCCCTCACTCCAGCTCTTCCCTCTCGGGCTCTTGGCACGACCAAGGATCAGAACCGGAGAGGAGGACACACCAGCAGGGGTGTGGAGGGCCGGCCTCAAAAGGCGGGGTCAGCGCGCTGGAATGGTGCAGTTAGGTCCCCGCCCCTGCCGGAAGCCAGCTGTGATCCTAAACTTGTCTGGGAACTTATTTTTCATACAGTGAGAATGAAAAGCAGCCGAAATGGTGAAAACCTGCAGTGTTTATGCACAAACCTTGGTGGTTTCTGGGGAAAACCTTGTCATAGGTCCAGAATAATCTTAAGACGGTTCTGCTTGAACCCCGGGCTGGAAGTGAACTCTCATTCCCAGTCCCTTTGGACCCCGGGGGTCTGAATATGGAAGGGGGGGGCCTTGACACCCTGAGAAAATTAAACCAGCTTCTGTCTGGGCACACAGCTGGCCCCGGAGCCTGCGTGTTGCTTAGTCTTTACGCTGTGCCATTAACACATGAGTCATTTGCATCTCTGATGACCTGTCTGCCTGCCGGATAAAAGGGATCCAGGGCACCTTTCCCCGCAGGAGGAGAGCTGCCCAGCCAGCCGGGCTGGGGGTGTGCGTGGCTGGGGAGTGTTTGGAGGAGGGATGCGGGAGGAGGAGGAAGCCGTCCCTCCATGATAAGCCTAATTGTTTTAAGCAGGGGGTTTCAGGTCTCCGCACCTGGGATCAGTATTCAGCTCACAGATTTTGCTAAGCTTGTGTGACAGGATAATCTCCTTTGTTCAATGCCCGAGGAGGATATTTTCTGCATTATTAGACAAGTCAATGAAGATAAAACAAAATATTAACTATTTTAAGCTGCACTAGTCCACCCCAAAGAAATTAAGCCTCCTTTTCTAATCGCGCCGGCTTCCTTGTTCTAATGACACGGGCTGAGCTGCTGGGCAGGAGGGGCTGTTTGCAAGCCCCCCCACCCCCGATCCCCCCCCCCCCGCCCCCAGCCATCCTATCAGGTGCAAGTTTCACCTTTTCTCTGCTTTGCTTTTCCCGGGCGTGGGGGTGGGGAGCAATTTGTGAAGCTGGGGACCTTGTTTCCTGGCAGGAAGGAAAGAAATGGAACATAAATGAAGTCCACAGCGCGTGACATCCATCAGCGTAATGTTAAAAGGCATCTATGTCTCTTTTGCAATTATGTAAAACCGCTAATCCTGTGCCTGGGCTCTGGCAACCGGGACACGTCCGGGCCATTCGGCAGCAGGATTCTGTCACGCAAAAACTGCCGGTCCTGTCTTTGCGTCTGTGCTACCGTGTAATTTCCAGTCGGCTTTTTAAAGGTAGAAGCCTGGCCATCGTCACGTGAGCAGCGATGCTGTTTGCCCACTTTCCTGGCTCTGGGCAGGCAAGACCAGCTGTTAAAACCTGGAGAGGGGAGCACGGCCCTTTCCCGGCCGGTCAGCTAAGCGCCGGTGTTTTATGGGAGCTGCCGTCCTCATGGGTTTGGGGGATCGTCCCTCCCAGACAAGCCAGGCCCTCCAGGTCCCCGGCCTTGCCAGTAGCTGGGCTGTGGCCCTGACTTTGCAGATGCAGAAGCCGTGGGAGGAAATCGGTCTCCCTGCTTCACTTCTCCCCAGAGGACAGGTCCCTCCTCCCTGGGGACAGCCTCACACCCACAAGCTGCCCTGTGACGCGACCCTGGCTTTACTCTTCTCTCCTGCAGAGTCTCTACCTGGTTCTGGAGCACCAGGGTTCCCTGGAGAAGCCCATGAGGTCCTGGGCGTGTGTGTGTGTGTGTGTGTGTGCGTGTGTGTGTGTGTGTGCGCGCGCGGACAGCCCCTCACCTGTGGTATCTTCCCACTGTTCACGCATCCTCTCTGCTAACTCCTTCTCTTAGTTCCTGTGCTCAAAACCGTGTGGCTGTTTTCGGTCTTACCTAATCCTCCCAAGAATGTTGACAAAGCGGGTGTAATTATCTCTGTTTTGTAACGAAGGAAGCACTTGGCGTCCCTGAGCCTTGAACTGGCCCAAAGTTCAAAGTCCACGGCAGAGCTAGGATTCGAACCAGAGTCCACACATCTGAGATGCCTCCAAAGACCTCAGAACTGGGATTTGGGGCAAGCACTTTCTTGGGGGGGGGGTTGACCCCTTAAAGCACTGGGGAAGGGAAGAAAGCAATGAAGGGGCTTATGAGCCAGTCGCCGCGCGGGCTTAGCCCTGGGGGGCCCTCTGAGCGTCTGCGTGGGACACACGGCATTTTCTCAGGTGACGGTCTTTGTTTTTGTTTTTTTTTAAGAGTTTATTGACATTTATGAACATTTAAATCCCATGCTATGCAATTCTCCCATTTAAAGTGTACATTCTGTGTGGGTTTTTTTAATGGCAGCCTTGAGCTGCCAGAGGAGCACTGGACCAGGAGTCAGGAGGGGTCACTGCCTCCCTCCTCACCAGTACAGTGAGCTTCTTCAGTAACTACTCTTCTCCAAGGACCTACTCTGTCCGCCAAGCACAGGGCCAAACCCCACTCAGGCCCGGCTCCCATCCTTGCCAAAGCGTACAACACGCTGGTTTTCAGTGCATTCACCGCGTTGTGGAATCATCGCCACGAACGATTTTATAACCTTTTCATCATCCCACAGAGAAACCCTGTGCTTCTTTGCCTTGACCCCCCAGCCCCCATGTCCCTCCCAGCCCTCGCCAACCACAGGCCTACTTTCTGTCTCCATAGGTTTGCCGGACGCTGGGACTTTTGTCCCTCTAAATCCTGTCCTCCATCAGTTGGGTCACTCCTGAGGCTGATTCCCTGGCACATCCACCCGCCCAGAGCACAGGCTCGTAGGCCAACCCCGTCTGCCCAGAGAACACAGCACACCCAGGCAGAGGGGCCCCAGGGCAGATGGCCTCAGCAGGTGTGGGGCCCTCAGGGATGTGGGTCGGGTTCTGACAGCGTCTGCTTGATATACTTCTCCCCTGTGCCTCGGGGGGTTTCTACCCACCCCGGAGGCTCTTTGCTCCCCTGTTAAGTCACAGCTCTTTCCTCCCAAGATCCAAGAAGGCCATAGTGAGTCTCTGCTCCCCAAGTCCGTCGCACTCGATGTGTCCTCTTCCCCGGGGGGGGAGGGTGGAATGTGGCTTTAAGGAGTGTGGTCAGGGCCTGGGGCCTAAACGGGGAGATGAAGCCGCTGAGTCGAGCTCCATCGGACAAGCACCAGGGGCAAAGTGGGGGAAGCAGGAATGGGCTTGGAGCTTGCACGAACCGGACCAGAAGCCCGGGGCCTGGAGTGGACATAGCTGGGTGCGGGGGCAGGAGGAAGTGGAAGGAGGGGGTGGGAGCAGCAGATCCCACAAAGGGCTCCTTGGTGAGGAGTTTGGATTTTCTTCCAAAGCAAGGGAGCTCCCTGGGCAGTGTTAAGCAGGGATGGGACCTTCCGATTTCCTCTTGACACCTAGTCCATTTGCCAGGGACTTCAGTCTTTAGCATTGCATTGCCCTTGGCCTTCTCCAGCCCCACTTGTGTCTTATCTGGCCGTTAAACTCTGGCTCCATGGTACGGGCGCTGTCACTAGCACCCTTGCTAGGCCAAACAGTCCTTTGTGCAAATTAGGAAAAGGCACAAGACACGTTACTGCCATCTGCTGGAAAACCATCATAATTCATGCACCTGTCCGTGATGGTGCCACTTAGGGTGGGGCAGTGTGCAGCCTACACAACTGTACATGGCAACCCTGCCATGCCTTCCACGACAGACTTCTTCTGATACTATAGCTTGGATTAGCCAGGGTTCCCCTCACTTGTCTGACCTCCCAGAGTGCTGCTTCTGCTGGACATTTCTGATAGTAACTGCCACATGCCACTCTACTCCTAGAACCCATGTCCCGTCAGCCTGGATGGAAAGGAAATCTTTCTTTTATCTTCAGTAGAGTTTGTTTTCTCAACACTGAATCTGCTAATGAACAGCTAACTTGGGATCCATCCTCCCAAACTATAGGATCTACGTTGCGTCACTAGGGTCTTCCTTCCTTGCCCAGGAAGGAGGCAGCGTGATAGGGTGAAGTCCCTTAGACCGGTGGTGTTTCTAGCTCTCTCGGTGGGGACAGCTCTTGCCTTTAGCATCCAGGCCAGCCTAGGTGCCCGGGCCTCACAGAAGGCCTGCAGGCGCTCCGCTGGCCTCTTGGGGGTGATGCTCTGTGAGAAAATGGTCACCCAGGGCATCAGCACAAAGGCTCCGTGAGCAGCTTTGCCTGGGCTCCCTCAGTTTCCCTGTTCTCGGCACCCCTGGGGAGGCTGGTGTGGGAGACGTCGGAGACTGGGCATGTTTCTGAGGCTCTCCGTTCGGCCACTGTGACTGGCTAGACCCCGAGTGCTGCCCCAGGCCTTCCCCCGCTCCCCGGTCCCTCTGGCAGCCAGCGCGAGCCTGGCTCCCTGTGCGCGGAGAAGGTGGAGGTGATGGAGCATTTGGGGGAGAAACGGGCCCGAGGCCCAGTTCCCTGTCAAGGGAAATTCTTCACTGTGTCTAATGGGCCAGGATTCCTGTAGCTACAACCTGGTCTCCTCTTCTCGAGAACTGCGATTCCCAGAACGGCAAATGGAAACTGAAACGCCACATTACGTAGCATTTCTATGCAATTAAAACACATTAAAATGGCAATTAAGTTTCACAAACAGCCTTCTCTATGTTCCTGGGTTGATTAGGCTGTTTGTGTTGTTTTTCAAGGATGATTGTTGTAACTAAAGGCTGAGTTGTCTTCTTAAGGACTGAGCCGTTCCCCGGGAGGCAAGGAGCCCTGAATTCGTAGTCTGTCTTTCTTCCCTTGGCAGTTTTGGCTTATTTTTATTTTTATTTCTTTATTTTGTTGAATCTCGAGCTCAGGCAAAAGTAGGGAGAACGGGGCAACACACCCCCGTGTACCCATCACCCAGCTTCCGTAATTATCGACGAGTGGGCAGTCTCCACTCGGTTATTAGTCCTTCCTAAAGAGAAGGACGTGTAGGAGAATTCTGGTAAGAGAAATTGGCACGGACTCAAACCAGGAGACCCCCTGCCCACAGAATGTAGCCAAGGCGGGGGAGTGGGGGCCAGTCCGGGGCAGACGTCCTTCCCTGCCCCTTGCGGGCTTCATGGTCTAGAAGGGCCTTCATCGGAGCTGCCAGGAGGGTCTGCTGAGGCTGGGCTTCCTGGGAACACTCCGTGGGGCTCTGGCCCGTCCCTGGTGACGCTCTTCCCTCCTCATCCACGAAGGCAGACCCTCTGCACGAGGGCTCATCTGCTTTCCTCCCTCGCTTTCCCCACGGGAAGAGGAGCGCTGTTACCCTGCTCCTGATGACACGCGAGGAATCTAGTAATTGCTCCGAATCTACAACGATTGGGAGCAGAGAAGGCGTCGGTCTGGGGTCTCACTGCTTCGGAGGAGCGGCGTAGCTGCTGTCCTTGGCAGGACCGTGGGATCAAGTCTGGAAGCCCTTCCTTGACCGTGGGCCGTCGAGGGGCTGGCAACAGCCCTTCCTAATCTCCTTGCCTGCCTCCCGGGTAGCCGGCTCCCAGTCCCAGGGCCTCTTTCCAAGAGCAGCGGGGTGTGGCGTTGCTCTTACACTCCTCTGGCATCGTGGGCTTCCTTGGGAAAGGGGGATGTTCAGGACTTAGTGAGGTCGGCCTGCCGCCAGGCCCGCCGCTCCCGTTGGCACACAAGTCCTTCTCTCCTGCTTGTCGCTCCGTCACCGGCGGCAGAGTCCTGTTTCCGCCCGATTTCTGCCTGGGCTGATGGCTTTTGTCCTTTGGGGCTGCGGGTGCCTGGTCCGTCCTAGCTAGAAGGAGCTGCAGCCTCCTTGCCTCCGGCCGGGTTCCTCCAAGCTTCGAGGGCACAGCACGGCCCGGGGCCGTCCGGGATGAACAGCATCGTGGCCAGGATGTATATTCTGTCGCTGTCACCGTTGCTCGGAGCCTGACCTCACCCCTGGGGCTGCTGACAGTGATGTGAGGATGTCAGAGACCTCAGGACGGGCGTCCCGGTTCCCCCACTCTTCGGCCAATCTGGCTGGTTTTCATGGGCAGCTTTTTTTTTCCTTTTTTAGGAATAACACAACTTCGGAGCTTCCTTCCGGGCAGTCATTTGTCTGTGTTCCCTTTTAGTTGTGTGGTGGTTGTTTTTCCTACTAGGTCAGGCATCAGATGCGTAAGACATCGAGAGAGACAGAGAATAATAAAAATCAATCATTTAATAAAAAGTATTTATTAACTACAACTCCATGCCAGGGGCTGTTGTAGGTTCAAGGATTTCATAGGTGAACCATGCAGAGGGGCCCATGATGGTTTCATGGTTCTTAGGCACTACCGTAGGGAGAGACATGACACCCGTTGGTCCTCAGGTGAATAAAAACAGAAAACCCAAGCCCATGATTGTGTTATGTAGGACATTGAACGGCGGGGACGGGAGTGCGGCATGGGCACTGCTCCAGTGGGGGAGAGGAAGAACCACCTTTGGGGAAAGGGCTGAGACCAGAGCTCTCCTCTCTGAGGAGCAGCTCATCAAGGACCTCGGGGGCGGGAACGCGTGGCCCCTACTGGGAAGGCGAGGGTGGGTGGTGGGTGGAGCCAGTGGGAGGGAAGAGAAGGGACCCAGGCCCGCAGCGCTGGGACCCTCTCTGCCGGTACAAGCGGGCAGGGCTATTCGTCACTCAAAGGGAAGCCTGGAGAGGGCTTTTAGCGGGGACACGGCATGAGCCGATCCAGGTGATAAGAACAGCCGTGAGGTGCAGGACGCTTACCAGCGACGGCCACCTGTGAACCACCACCCCCTCTTTTTTTTTTTTTTTTAAAGATTTTATATATTTATTTATTTGACAGAGAGAGAAGGAACACAAGCAGGGGGAGTGCAAGAGAGAGAAGCAGGCTTCCCGCCGAGCAGGGAGCCAGATATGGGGCTCGATCCCAGGACACTGGGATCATGACCCAAGCCGAAGGCAGAGGCTTAACCCACTGAGCCACCCAGGCGCCCCTGAACCCCCTTTCTTACCTTCAGCTGCTTCTGCACCTTCCCACCCCCCTCCCCGGTTTCTGGGGGAGACAGTTACGTGATCTTTGCATCATCGTTTGACTTCATCCTTTCCTTGGGGACCGGAGTTCTAACTTGGAAAGTGCTTTCTTCGGGGAACTCTGGTGGGGGTTCTGCTGTTGGTTAAAAGCATCTTCGCCTGCTTTGAATACGGTGTTTCTGGAAGTCCTGGGTGCACGGGGAGATCTTACCAGGATACCGTTAACCACCCGAGAGACAAGGACAGTGTCTGCTCTTCAGATCAGCGTGGCTTGGGACTGGTATTTCCAGAATCCCCCTGCTCGCCGAGTCACCGGGAGCCCTCCGAAGGGCGGGACAGCTCCCCAGACGTGATTGGGAAATGCGTGCACGCTGCCCCTGGGCGGGGGGAGGGGACAGGCTGGATGCTCTGAACGGTGCAGATTCCTGAAAGCCCGCAGCCAGACAAGGTGAAAACTTTCGCCTGGGAACAGACTGAAAGGTCCTTTGTGCTCCAGGAGACGGTCCCAGGTCTGTTTTTCCCTGTGTCTTGCTTGGATTAGGTAAATGCTTTAATCAGTGAGCTCTGGCCAGTTCATTCGTTTACTTCCACGTTCATTCATCTTACAGCCATAGTGTCTGCCGGGGTCCTGGAGGGCGTTGAGAGAAGAAGGACATTGTTCTTTTCCTCTTCAGGAAATCGCAGAGATTCTCCAAAGTCACCGTGGAGAGTCATGGAGGCGTATTTCTGCTTTCAGAGTTAAAGAGTGAGCGTCAGGATGGGATGGCTCCAGCACAAGTGAAGCTGGGGGACCAGTCAGGTTGGCTGGGGAGTGCGACACGTGGAGAGGGGTGATCTGGAAGCAGTCCGGCAGTCCGTCTAAGGAGGCTGGTGTGAGGACCGTGTGAGGCGGGGTGCAGGGGAGGTGGGGAGGGCAGGGGGACACATACGATGGGGCCGTTCTTCAAGCAGAAGACAGCAGCCCTGCTGGCTCAGTGAGCGGCTGTGGAGCACCCGCCGTGCGCTGGGTTCTGTAGACGACCCCGAGAAATCAGTGCGATCGCAGTCCTAACCCTCCAAGAGCTGATCGTCCAAGGGGGAGACGTGTATTTAGAAACGGAGGTCTATCTCGCGGGGTCGGACTACGGCCGATCTACGCACGGTGTCCCTCGGGGACCCAGCGCTGGGGCTCGCCATCCTGCGTGGGTTCTCCAAGGACCCACGTGAAGAAGGCGGTGCTGGGCTTCCAGGTGAGAGCAAGTGGGACAGGACATCCTGGCAGAGGGACCAGCACGGTCCGGGGCAGGGGGTGGAGGCAGGACAGGGCGTGGTGGAGGCCACAGGAGCAGTAATCCCAGTAGGTGTGATTCTCAGAAAAATGCTTGGGCAGGAAGTGGGACCTGGAGGTCCCGGCAAGCATGGCGGTGGAGGATGGGGGCAGGGATGTGGGGACCCAGCAGGAGGGCTGTGAGAAGAGAGACTAGGAGGGACGCCTGGGTGGCTCCGTTGGTTAAGCGTCTGTTTGGCTCAGGTCACCATCCCGGCGTCCTGGGATGGAGCCCCGTGTCACACTCCCTGCTCGGGGGAGCCTGCTTCTCCTCTCCCTTTGCCTGCTGCTCCCCCTGCTTATGTGCTCTGGTACATTCTCTGTCTCTCTCTCTCTCTCTCTCTCTCTCTCTTAAACAAATACTTAAAAAAGAAAAAAGAGGAAGGAGAAGAGAGACTAGGAGAGAGCGCGGGAGCTGGGCCGGAGTTCTGTCGGGTGGTGTGCCGTCTTCTGGCACTTTCTCTGGGGCAGGCTGCCCCTCGGAGGTGTGGGCTGAGAGCCGGAGCCGCCTGCGGGAGGCTCCCAAGGGCCACAGGGAGCCGCCGAAGACCCTGGGTGTGTGCGTGCGCGCGTGTGCCCGGTGGGCGCCGGGGTTCCTGGACGCCACGCCGCTCCTTGTGGCCTGCAGAGCTGTGACTGGGCCCTCTGGCAGCTGCGGCTCTGTCCTTCTGCAGGAGGCCTCGAGGGCTGGTGCGCATTGGTATGTTTGTGTGTTTGTGTGCTCGCGAGGCGGGCAAAGGCCAGGCTCAGCACAGCTGTCTCCGGGTGGCCAGGAGAGCCGGCTCTGCCCGGGAGAAAGCCGCCTTCTCCATGCTCGCTCCTTGGCCCAGAGAAATGGCTCACGGCCCTGCTCTCCTTCCCCGGGGTCTGGGTCACCGACTTCCAGGGCCCGCCTGGGAGCCCATCTTTGTATAAACCGCTGCTTCCCATCACTTCTCCACGGATCCTCTGGAACTCTGATGCTGGTGTGGTGGCTTCTCTGCTCGCCGTGGGGAGGGGCGGCAGTTTAGCGAGGTCTCGGTGGCTGAACCCAGCTTGGAGCCGGCTGCCCACGCGGGCTACTCCCCTCTGCTCTTCTGGGCATCTCATGCCCGGACTCTGGACCCAGCGTGCTTTGTTACACTGGCCTGTGGGGAAAGCGGTTTCTTCCCGATGGCCTCGGTGGTGGGTTGAATGTCATCAGTCACCCCGCAAGGAAAAGGTGCAGGTTACCGGCGGACGGCATTGTAGTGCTGGTGACACACCCGGAACCGCAACAGATGGTTGGTGTTGGAAGCGTAACTCTTGAGTGACGAATCCCGTAATCACAGAGTTTTCCTCATCCTAAAGTTTTGATTCCAGAAGGAGTACTAGAATGTTAGACCATAAGGCCTCCGGGAAAGCTTCTTGTCCAGATGCCTCATCTTACAAACCAGAAATGGAAGTCCAGTGGCATTAAGGGATTTGTCCAGAGTGACTGAGGTAATTAGTGATGAGGCTGAGAATGAAGTCGGGCCCTGGACATTCGACCCAGTGTTCTTTGCACCGTCGGTGGGGCCTCCTGCTTTGTTTTCCCTCGGAGACAAGAGGCAGAAAATGCCAGACGCCCAAGCATTGGTAGGTTCCTGGTGCAGCACCATCTCTGAGCGACCAACAGTTCTCACCCCCTCTCTGAGGCAATGCAGGGACTTTGGGGTCTCTGCTGATGTGGGCGGACCACCCCTGCTAGCCCTGTTCTTCAGGCCGGAGCGGGGGTCACCCAGCTCAGCCCCCTTACCTGAGGGAATGTGGTTCCCCCCGAGGTCCTTTCTTGCTTCGATGGGGACATCTGAATGAGCAGGGGAGTACATCGTCTAAGCTGATGGTCTCGTACTTGCTCCCCAGAGCAGCGGCACCAGAATCCCCTGGGAACTTGCTAGAAATACAGACTGTCAGTCAGCTTCCCCTCTCCCCAAAACCTACCAACTAGGAAACCCCTGGGGTGGGTCCGACGCATCCATGTGCCCTTAGATGCCACCACGACCTCTAGGCTGTCCCTGGCACATGGAGCTCTGACGATACCCCAAATCCACACGTGACCTCGGTCTCCCACTGGCTGAGCAGATGGTCACCATGTACCACACGCATTTCCTAAAACATTCAGTGAGTGCCCCTGGAGAAGACAGAAGGTGAAGTCCTCGTGTTCCCGAGAGTAGGGCTTCTGGGTTCGAGTCTCAGGAAGAAGGACGAGGGTCTCCATGGGGGCGGTCTCCGACTGCTGTGAGGGGAGCAGGCGCTACCTTCATCTTTCCGACATCCGTCCTCGGCTCCGGCCCACCGTGAACCTTGCTGGGTCCTTTAGTTTCGAGCGCGCTGCTTGCGGATTGTACACGGTGGGTTTTGTTTTCGCGTCTGAACTCTGTGATTATCGTCAGAAGCAGCCCCGTCGCCCTCACCTTCTGTCGGGGCTTGTAGCTCCTCTGCTCCCTTGGCCTCTGTTTTCTGTCTTTTCCTCCAGTATTGGTCTTTGATTCTGTCTCGTCCAGTGATCAGGACGACGCTCGTTCCCTTTTTAATTCTAGTACTTCTTTTTATGTTTTTAGGAACTCCTGAAGCCTGTGTTTTCAAATGATGGGAGTCAAGAGGAAATCTTGTTGGTTCGATTCCCTAAATACAAGGTGTTTGTGTTTCCTGCTCCCTCCCTTCCTCCTTTCCTTCTTTTTCTTAATAAAATTGGAGGTTTGGGGTCTTTGTTGTTATCAGCTTATTAACTTTTCCATTAACGAATTTCCCTTCGAAGATTGAGATTTGACAGTCGCGTTTACTGTGGTGACCACGTCTGTAACAATAACAAGACTTAACCTGTTCAGATGATTTTAGTCCAGAATGTTCCCACTTTTCCTTCATTTTGATAGGTCTCTTAGGATGTTGGTTTTTTTTTGTTTTTGTTTTTTCCCCTCAAAGAAGAGTTTACGTGAGTGATGCTCGCGCACGGAGCCCAGAACAGAAGCAGGACCTCGGCTATTTCCGTTTCCTTCTCTCTCTCAGATGCTCACATCTTTTCCCAAACCTGCAGCCAATTCCTCACAAACTGGTTGGGCCTCGCCCGAGGGCCAGACGGGACGAGTCGCAGGATATGTCCTTCTGCAAATGTGAATCGCCCCACGCAGGATATGTCCTTCTGCAAATGTGAATCGCCCCACGCCTTGATACACCGGCCGTGCCCCGCTTCCGCAGCTTTGCGCACACAGTCGCGTGTGGTTCGGATGCCGTCCTCGTCCACTGGGGCCCAGGCAGCAGCGGCAGCCGCCTCCTCCGTGAAGCCCGCTGTCCTCTCCAAACACAGTGTCATCTCTCCACGGCCCCTTCGTCTTGCCTCACGTGCGACAATGAGCGTTTTCTTTGCCGCGTTCCCCTACTGCATTTCACATCCCTCTCCCTTCTGTCCCTGTCGGGGCCCTATTCTAGTCTCTCATTAGAATTCTCGGATAGAATCTGGTCCTGTTCATTGTTGTGTCCAGCCCATATCCAGCACCAAGTTTGGTACACAAAAGGCATTCTCTCCGTTGTCGCGTGACCACTGTGATTGCCGACGGGGGAACCCACGAAACTCGGGAGGCATGACCTTAATTCAGCATATGTGGAAACATCCCGTCAGAAAAGTACTAAAACGGAAGGAAGAAGGTCTAAAGATGTAAAAATCCCACAAAAGCCCATCACATAGGTCATTAGGCAGTGCATATCCATAGAAGAGAAAATTAGAACAAAATCATCACGTAACGCCGCCGTGTAAGCGTGGAGAACTGGTGTTTTCCTCCTGATTATGTGAGCGGCCTTCTGAGAACGCCATTAGGCTTCCCGGGAGGTAATTGCAAGCAGCTCTCTGGCTGCAGATTTCAAGGCCTCGACGGCACGGAGATCCTTTTTTGCCTCTTTTCTGGCTGATTATTAGCCTGTCCTCCCCAGGCTGGCACTGAAGGCTCACTTGACTCTCGACTTCAAGGCTTGTGTCAACTCTTAACCGTCTTTTCTTGCTGTGCTCATTTTACCGTTGGTTTGTTAATAAATATTTGCCATCTGTAGCAAATCTTAAAACGGAGCAAAATCTTAAAATGTCTACAGCAAAAAAATGCACGAGACGAGGAACTTGGCATTTCCTAAGAAGAGACCTTTATTTTCTGCCTGACTCTCATCTGTGTGCGGGGGCACGCATGAGGACGCACGAGCCGGCACGCACACACACACACACACGCACACACATGGTCCCCGGCACACACACATACACACATGCACTCACACGCACACACGCGTTCCCCAGCACACGCACACATACACGTTCTCTGGCGTGCGCGCACACACACACAAACACACACACACATTCCCCGGCACACACACATACACGCACACACACAGTCCCCAGCACACACCCCTTTCCTTAGTTCCTCATCTTTTCCTTGCTTTTTAAATATGATTGTTGAAACCGGGTTTTTACCAAAATTCCCTTCCGTCTGGGGCACTGAGTAATCCAGGCGGGTGTGCCGAGCCGAGGCACCACTGCGGGGAGGTGTAAAGTAGGCAGAGAGCCTGAGCGTGATTCACAACCCCTCCTTGCGGTCCAGAGCACAGGACTCTTGGGGGCCCTGGGATTTCACCGCTGTGGTCTCTGGCATCACCTCACCGTCCCAGAATTCTTGCTGTCCCACACCCTTCCGTTTCTTTGCCGGGAGGTTTTAGGCAGGTGTAACACACATGTGCCTCGGACCACGTGTTGGGTGTGGGGTCATCTGAGCTGGTCCCCGCTGGGAGTGCTCCCTAGGCTGTGGCCGGTGCTCCATCCTGCCCCTTGCATCGGCGGCCACGAGGGGATGGGCCGAGTCTGTGCTGGGTTGCGAGCGGAACTAGTGACCTCCAAATTGCCATGGCCTCGCCGACAAGAGGTCGTTGTTGCTCACATCACGTGGCCTCTACGGGCTCAAGACCGCCCTCCACCCTCCTCCAGGCTGTGGGGTGGCTGGACATCCCTTCCGTGTCTCCTCATTTTGGGGACCCTGACCTGTGGGTGGCATTGACATAGCACGTGCTGTTCTTACGGAGGGGACAGAAGCAATGATAGCCCAATGGCACAGGTGCCCTCGAGGACCATGTCTGAGCGCAGTCTGTGTCTCCTTCATTCACACACCATTGGTCCAAACAAGTGACATGGCCACGCAGATGGTCCGTGAGGCGGGGAAGTTCCCAGGGAAGCCCGGTCAGAGCGGGGAGAAGGGGACAGTCATGTTCAGCAAGTACAACCTATTTCCCTTGATAATTCCACTCCCTCCGGGGGGAATTAGAAATCCTAGTGAGGAGGGACCTGGGCGGCTCAGTGAGTGAAGCATCTGCCTTCGGCTCAGGTCATGATCCCGGAGTCCTGGGATCAGAGTCCCACGTTGGGGGTGGGGCTTCTCCCTGTCCCCCTGCTCCTCCCCCTGCTTGTATACTCTCTGTCTCTCAAGTCAATAAATACGATCTTTCAAAAAAGAAAGAAAGAAAAATCCTAGTGAACTTTGTTGCCCAATGACCGCGGCCACCCGCAGCAGGGAAGAGGGGTCGGCTGGATGGGTGAATTCCAGGCACGTATTCACAGAAAAGTATGAGGAGACAGAGTGAAAGCACAGACGTAGAAGACCTAAGGATGAAATGTGGGAAAGCACACGGAGTGTGAAATAAAATATAAAGTCACATATGAAACGGAAATTCAAAGCATCCGCGACGGAAAGAGCCCTCCGGTCACCCGGGCAGAGGGAGCCGTGGACCGCCTGGGTCTCGTGTGGCGGCGGGGAGCGTGTTCACACGCGGCACGGGGGACACCTGCCCCTGGCGCGGACACTTGGTGCGCGAGAAGGCAGCGTGCGGCCTCATGCAGAGTAGAGCCCCGTGTAGGGAGCAGCGGTGGGCTCTGCTCGTCACACGCTCGTCCTCCGGAGCCAGGGAAGGGTGAGCCACGGTGTCCCACGCAGCACAGCCAGGGAGCGGGCAATCGCGGATTTCACTTACGTGCACCCGGGTGTCTGCAGCGCTAATTACGCCGGCAAGAACTCGTCGTTACCAAGGTGTTAAGGCTGACGCTTGGGCTTTGCTACGGGAAGCTTTGGAGCTATAATTACCCATAAAATGTAAACAAACTTTTGTTGAAAAATGAAGATGAGCTGTGACAACAACAGAGAAGCGGGTGCCCCACCATGGGCTCTGCAATTAGCAGGGTGGACGGGAACAAGTAATTAATCAGTGCGCGACTCAGGCAACGACGCTGGGCCACTTACTTGTCTGCCTTCCCTGGTCAGCTCTCGTCTGATGACAGAGTTCCACGGAGCAGGCGGCACGTGTGGGGCTCACTGTCCCTTCAGCACAGACGACATACTCCTGCGCTGGCCGGGATTTTGTTTTGAGACAGTGTCATCTCTCGGAGTTTGGTTTCTAGAATTCTGGTTGATGGTGGATTCATGGCACTTGTGTTTGTCTTGGCAACACACACACACACACACACACACACGCAAACACTTTCTTAAAGACGTTTTTAGGAGGAATGTCAGGAGAACACCCCGTTCCCTACTTCAGTTCCTCTTTAAGAATGTTCTGGAAATGTAGCCGCACTGGAGGGGCCTGGCTGTCAATGAGCATCTCTTGGAGGGGCACGGCTCTGTGGCGGATGCTTGGGGCACGGCGTACTCTCGGCCAGCGTCGGCCCCCGGAGCTCTCCGCGATGCAGGAAACGCTCCGTGCCGCCCTCCATGGGAGACACGTGGCCGAGCCCGCCGACGAAGCCAGTGCTCTTGAGTGACAGAATTCTGGATTTCGTTTCACTTTAACTAATTTATATTGATGTTGAATGGTTACGTGTGGCTTGTGGCTCCTGTTTGGGACGGTGTAGGGCTGGGTCGTAAGTCAGCAGCAGTGACAGGTGCGGTGGTAGCAGTAACAACGGCCACTATTTTCTGTTGTTGTTTTAAGAGGTTATTTATTTACTGGAGAGAGCGAGGACGTGCGGGCACCAGGTGGGAGTAGGGGCAGAGGGAAAGGGAGACAGAGAAGTTCGAACCGACTCCCTGCTGAGCACGCCGCCCGACTCGGGGCTCGACCCCAGGACCTGAGCTCACGGCCTGAGCCAAAAAATTGGGAGTCAGATGCCGGACCAGCCGAGTTACCCAGGCGCCCCAGGAGCCACTGTTTGTATGTGACTTGGCCCTCGGGTTTTTCGAGTTTGCTACATGCAAGACGCCGTTCTAAGTACTCGCGACACCTGAACGTATTTAAACCTCACAGGATTCTAGCGCGTTTCCTAAAGGTGTGGGGTGGTGGGGGACCGGCCCAGAGTACAGAAGCCAAGCTGGGGGTTTCAAACAGAGAGTATTTCTGGCAAGTGCTCATGTCCCCCGGGGACTCCGTGCGGAGCCAGGAGCTCTGGGTTTCGCAGGAGTTTGGAACTTTTGTCCTCCTTCACTTCCTGAGACACGGGGACCCAGGCCGAAGGCTGGGCTTAGATCCTGTTTCCTTCTTCTGACTTGAGGCCTCCTGCCAGTGCCTCCCATTGGCAGAATCTAATTTTATGGCACATGTAATCCGTAGAACTTAATTTAATCAGAACCTAATCAGAAATCTAATCAGAATATAATCAGGCAGAGGGGTCTGGAAAATGTCATTTGGGAACTCCCTGCCCCAGAATGCCAGGGCAGGGTTCAGAAGGGTGAGCTTGGCGTGGGGGCAGAACATAGAAAAAGCACCTTCCTAGTCGTTCAGTTAGCATTTCTCTTAATGCTCCGTCTGTCTCACTGTGTTAATGATGTCACCACTTTCCAAGCTCAACGGCACGGGCCATGCAGGGTCTCCCGAGACGCTTGGACCCGAAAGACCGAACCTGGACTAATTGTCAGTTTCCACGTTCGCTTCGGCTAGATCACGAGCAGAGGCGGGCGTGCACGCGGGGCTGCTGGTTCACCGGGTCTCTGTCCCTAGTTTGCTGCTTGGTCTCCTCCCTGAGCCTGGGGGGCTCCCATGGGCAGGGCTTGAAGCTCTAGACCCAGCCTGCAGGGGCCGCTCCTGGCCATCCCTGCTGGCCCAGCTGTGTCCGTAGCTCTCCGAAGCTTGCTACTCCCCAGTGGGGAGAAAGAACGGAGTGAAAAAAATGCCCAGAAGAGAAGCCGTCCCTCGCTACATCTGTTTCTCCCAGGAAAGCCCCCACTGCGCTACTAGGCTTGCTGTGTCTCCCCCCTTCCTCCCAGCTGTACTGAGCCCCTTATCTTTGGAGCTGGACTGGGCATGGCGTGTCACCTCATGCTGGGGAGAAGACTCACCGATGCTCGGTTTTCTCTTTTACCCACTGCTTGGACCAAGAGCGTGAGAAATAGATTCCGCAGTAAAAAACCTGAATTTTCTAAGGCAACTTCTCTGCATCCCGTGGCCTGAAAGTCCTCGTGTGGAAGCAATGCTGAGGGGCTAAGACAGGGGCCAGCGCGAATTAGTGACAAGTGACCAGCTCGTGAGTTTATGAAGCTGTAGGGAAACAAGAATGCGTCCATCTTCTCTTCCAGAACCCATAAAATAAATGTGGAATTTAATGTCTTAGAAAACAAATGACGGACGATCGTGAGACATTATATTCTTGTCCCTTGCAGCGGATCATGACAGGTTTTTGTTTTGTTGTGTTTTTCCATTTCTGATTTCTGTAGCAAATAATCTCAGAGCTCTGCCCGGTTTTGGAGGCTTCAGCAAGCTCGTCTCCTTCCCCAGCACTGCAGTGTTTTCCCACAGATTCTCAGCTCAGGAGAAATGCCGGGCCCGGTGACCGATGACCTTGGTCTTGGGTTGCCTGTCAGAGCCCATTTTCCGTTCTCACGGTGGGACGGAAGGATGAGCACTGATCACAGGTGTCATTCTGCAGGTTTCATCCCCGCCTGTCTGCTGGGCCGAGGTGACTCCGTCTCTTTACCCCGTCGGGGGTTTCTGGGCGCTGCGTATTTGCTTCGGCTCTTTCGTTTCGGGTTTCTTTGCATTCGTTGAAGACTCACAGTCTTGGTGTTACCTGCTCCTTGGGTCAGTTACAGTTTTGTCCAATGCGTGTCGTATTCCCTCCAGCGGGATCTCCAGCCTGTCTTCTGGGCGCCCCGGCCTCCTAAGGGAGAATGGGGCGACCCACGATCTTGTTACCCGAGGTCGTGGGTGCCAGGCTGCCCTTCTGTGTGGTCCCCTCCATCTCAAGCCTCCGGGCCGGTGGGGAGATGGTGGGGGAGGGCCACATCGTGCCCTTGTCATCCTAGAGGGCAAGAGTGGTGTTTCTGAGGGACGCCGCCGCTGTGCTCCTCTACCCGGCCCTGCTGACGTGTATGCGGCAGATTTGTCTTCCAGATCCTGACAGTGGGTTGCCCGAATCTAAGCTCTAGAATGAGCAGGGGTTTTTACTCTCTTCTGCGTTTTCATCCGTCTTGCCACTGGACGAGAAGGTGGAGCAAGCGGTTGCTAGTCAGTCGCCGGCGACATCTGAGTCTCGCTCACGCTATGCCTCTTCCGCCGTCTCCTTGTTGGGCAAGGACACCCCGGATCCTACTCCCTGACGAGTGAGAACCCCAGGTCAGATCCGTGTGGGAAAGAAAGGCACTTTTGTGTGCGTGGGTTTTTACCTGTGAAGTGGAAGTGTGCGGAAATTCAGTCTGGGGCCCGTGACGTCCTGCCGTGAGCAGACGACCCTCCAAGCAACAAAGTCACCAGCTCTGTGGGGCTTCCGTCCGGCACACGGCTGCGAATGACCGCGCTGGCTTCGTCTCCAGAGTCTGCGCCGCCAGCATCTGTGTTAGGAAGAGGGGTGGGTGTGGAGCCCTTGGCCACGTGGGCGTGAGTTCACGTTATCAGCTTATTAGGAAGACAGATGTCATTTCTGGGCCAAGTGTCAGCCCCGACAGGGTTATTTAGCAACTGGAATATTAGCTGGTAAACATTAAGCACTTCTGCACCTGAGATGGATTTCCCCGAGGCCATTTAATTTGTAGGAATAAATGCATTTAATTTCCAGCAGTTGGAATTTCTGATTCTGTGTCCCGTAACGCTGAAGCCGTGTCTACGTAAGGCCCCAGCCAGGCCATTATCAGGCCTTGTTTAGTCATAAAAATCAATGATTTCCATTTAACAGCTCGTTTTATGACTTAGTTCGCTGTCTTAACCATCAGTCTCTTTGGGCATTTAGCTATCGAAGATGAAAGACCACGCATCGGTGACCGTGCATGGCAAGGGGAACTGTTTACCTGCTTCGGTCACTGTCCTCCTCACGGAGCTGCTTCTCCCGGAGACACCGGAGAGGGCTGGCCGGCGTCAGCGGATGCGTTCAACTCGGTTTCGGATGCACCCGCTTCTCTGCTTCGGGGAGGCTCCTGCATCTGGGCCTCCCCCTTTCCCAGGCAGCTGAGCACAGAGACCCAAGCGCGGACACAGCCATGGCCTGGGCACTGGTCACTGCTCAAGTGGGAGCAAGGAAGGCTGGCTTTCTGCCTCGAGCGGCTCCTCCTATAATGGGGAAAGCTCCGATACAGATAAGCTTGAAGCTGTTTTGAGTCTGGCCTTAAAGCCTTGAGTAGCGGCAAGTGGTTGGCAGGATGTGAACTTGGAGGAAGATGGTTCACATCCTGCCTCTGCGTGGTCAGCCCCGTCTTCGGGTCCCTCCTCCTCTAAGACACCCACAGGGACTCTCTGCCCCATCTCCTTGGCTTACGTTGCGTGGCCTGAATACTCCAGGCCCGTCCAGCCTCCCTCCTTCAGGATCTTGAGTCCAGGATCTTGATGCTGCCTGGCACGTCCTCCTGCATCTCACGGTGTTTCTGCTGGTGATTGCGTACCCGTTCGGTGATTGCGTACTCGTTCTTTGAGGCTCAGGTCAACACCTCCTTCCCGCGGCTTTCTGCTCAGTCAGTCCCCTGTAGGACGGTGGTTTCCATTCATGTTTTGTATGATCTCGCGGAGTCGCAGCTGCTTGGTGACGCATCACAGACGGGGAGCTCTTCAACGGGGAGAACGGTGGCTTAGTATCTTTGCATCCTCAGTGCTGAGTAGAGCGTGCTGGGTTGAATGCCCCCCCCCAAAAAAAGATAGGACCCCTGGACCTGGGATTGTGACCTTGTGTGGAAAGGTGGGTGGCGGCGGGGGTTCTTGGAACCACAGGACATGGTGGGGCCCCGGGGCTGGAAGGGGCAAGGGCATATTCTTCCCTGGAGCCCTCGGAGGGGTGCGGCCTACCTGTGTCTTGATTCTGGACTTGTGGCCTCTGCAGTTCTGAGAGGACGCGTCCCTGACGGAGCCTTCCAGCTTGTGGCGTTTCGTCACGGCCGCGCTAGGAAAGGGGACGGTGCAGCGTAGGGGCTTAGCTGCTGAAGGCATCATCGTTGATAATTCTGTACTTAGAACATTTAGAAGGATTAAAGGTACTTCCGTGGAAAAGGGAAAATCCTGGATGTGTCTCTGCACGTGCTCCTCTGGGTCCGCTCGACACCGCAAAACCCGGAGAGGACGGCAGCGGCTTGCACACCGCGTTCCTCCGCGGAGGACAAAGGGGCCGTGTCCACCTCCAGCCCACAGGCCAGCGGCACAGAGAGGGCTGCTCCGTCCCCTCTGCTTCCAGCTGTCAGCAGGGATGAGAGACTGAGAACTCCGCTCGGGGCCCTCCAGTCACCCTGACAAGGCACGGCAGACGGCAGCGCAGAAGTGCACAGGAGAGATCATCAATTAACCCAATAAAATTGATTTAAAGGCCTTTAGACTTGAGAGTGTGTTCAGTGCCAATGAAAGATCTTCCCAGTCCCTTGAAGTGATGAGATAAAATGATCGATCGCCCTCATCCACCTCCCTTTTTGGGTAATGTGATGGCGGGAATAGCTTGGCCACTGCCAGACTAACCCTCGTTTTGTAAAGGGTCTGTGCACGCTTCTTCGCCCCAAGTGCTCGGGAGCTGAGCCCGTGGAACTCATTTCTCCTTCATTGCTGGCCTCATCCTGTGTCGGAGGGGGCAGCCCGGGCCGGCCCTCGTGACTGACTGCCCTTTCTCTTGGAGGCTTTCTCAGAGGCTGAGTTTTCTTTTAACGTCATTTGAATTATAAGAACAGAAAAAATGTGTTATAAAAAGTGGGCGCCTGGGTGGCTCAGTGGGTTAAGCCGCTGACTTCGGCTCGGGTCATGATCTCAGGATCCTGGGATCGAGCCCCGCATCGGGCTCTCTGCTCAGCAGGGAGCCTGCTTCCCTCTCTCTCTCTCTGCCTGCCTCTCCATCTACCTGTGATTTCTCTCTGTCAAATAAATAAATAAAATCTAAAAAAAAAAAAAAAGTTCAACCCATTGAGAATTATGTAAGTCAGAAGCCCCTTATTTTGCTGCCTTCCTTTGAGCAGTTTGGTATGTAGACATCTGGACCGTTTGCTTTAGGTGTTCGTGTGTGTGTGTGTGCGCGTGCACATGTGCATTTGTGTGATCGTGTGAGTCGTGTGATTGTGCGATGTGTGCATGTGCATTTGTGTGATTGTGTGTACGTGTGCGTGTGTGCGCGTGTGCATCTGCTCATAAACTTACATGACGTCATCTGCAAAATCCAGTACCTCAGACAGACGTTTCTCCAACAACGGTCTTGAAGGGACTTGTGATGTGCCGAACGTGGAGTGCCTCATTCACATTATTCTGCAACTTGCTTTGGTACTTAATTCACCAAGGACACCTCAATCTCTGGAGTTAAGTTCCGCCTCAGGCTTTTTATTGAGCCCCTACTGTGTGCCAGGGCTGCGCTAGGGGCTGGGTGTGTGGCTGTGCGCACAGATGGGAGTCTGTCTGTCCTGCGGAATGTTTTAATCAGCACCTCTTGTTTACGGGCATTTGGTTATTTCTGTTCTTTCCTCTGTCCCAACAAATGCAATGGCTAATTGCCTTGAATATGTATTTTGTTACCCAGGTATATTTCTAGGCCAGTGTCCCTGAAGTGGAAGTGTTTTTGTTCAGTCGTACGAGCATGACTGTATCACAGTTCATAGACTGGAACAGGATATTTGAACTGCGTATCAACACAGCGTTCGTCAATGGGCCATTTTCTTTCTTTCTTTCTTTTTTTAAGATTTTATTTATTTATTGGTCAGAGAGAGAGAGAGAAAGAGTGAGCACAGGCAGACAGAGAGACAGGCAGGGGCAGAGGGAGAAGCAGGCTCCCCGCCGAGCAGAGAGCGGAGCCCGATGTGGGCCTGGATCCCAGGACACTGGGATCATGACCTGAACTGAGGGCAGCCGCTTAACCAACTGAGCCACCCGGGTGCCCCAGGCAATTTTCTTTCTTAACCCAAGGCTATTGACTGTCAGTCACTGCATCATTAGGTTCACATCTCCTGCTCCGAATCCCTACTCTGCTCTCTGCTGCCTGGGTTCCCCAAGCCATGGGACAGAGTTGTGCTAAAGGACCAGTGGCCACTTGGCACCAGGCAGTGTGGTGGGAGCGTGCTTGGGTCTCCTGGCCCCGCACGGTTCCCATTCACAGCCCCTTCTCCCCGTGTGGTGTGGACCCAGACTTAAGCTCACCCACCCACTGCGGATGAGCGGCGAGAGGAGGTGCGGGAAGGGCGACCCAATTACAGTAAGACCGTTCGGTGACCGGCACATCCTCTCCTGCATTGTGGCTGCTCTCATGAATTCACACGCAGGCCCCTCCGGAGGAAACTTCTTTGAACCCAGGAGTCGCTGGAGAAAAGGATGTTCTAGTCGGGCCCCTGCGTGCACTTGCTACGCAGCATTCGTAGAGCACTTGCGAAATGCAAGACGCTGTTCATCGCTGTCGATGACGCACACCGGGACTCCAGCACGGGCACTGTTCCGACAGGAGGACGAGATCCGTCGGTGAGTAAGCGCCGCGTAAGGTGGGAAGCCGTGAACGCTGAAGAGAAGAGAAGAACTAAGCTGGCCTCGAGTCGTGCGACGTCACTTCCCTTTGCCGTGGACGACTCTGTGTCTCTTCTTTCATAAGAGAGAACGCTGATCTCGAGAAGGTCATTGCGATTGTCAAGGGTGTCGCTGAAGCCGCGTACAGCGATCTGCGTTCTACTTCCCTGCCCTTTTGAGAATTAAAATATTCAGCAGGCACTTTGCAAGCAGATTTACCCAGGCTCCTTCCGCCAAGGTTAATGAATCCAGAGCCTCATCAGACTTAAGATCCTACCTGGCCGACGCGTCGAATCCTGGTGACTTAAAAATCTGAGCTACTGGAATAGAGGAATCAAGCCTGTTTGGGGTGGGAGGGGTTTAAGGGAAGATGTCTGGGCGGTTTGTCTCACTGTTTCTAGGGGGGAGAATGCTTGCCCTTTTGAAAAGAGAGCCCACGCTCCCAAAAGAATTTCATTTCTCCTTGTCCTTCTAGTCAAAGAGTTTCAGTGACCACGGTTGAGTTACGGCTCTGGCCCCTGGTTGGGGATGTTTCGCATTTTTGTGCCCTGCCTATGGAAATGACCCTGGCACCGTTCCCATGCAGTTTCTCCCCACGCTCTGTGCCCATCCCGCCCAGTGTAGGAAGGTGAATGGTGCATTATCTCCCTCCCACCAAAAATGACCAAGTCCAGAGCGGCAGGAGTTCATTCGGAAAACCGGAGAGACCCAGCAGTTCCCCTTTTTGCAAACCAACCCTTCCCTGTCTTTCAGGCTCTCTGCACCTGCTGGTCCATTCTGCCTAGGCAGGAAGAGAGCGCTGTCCACTGCCAAGGAGGAAGGCTTGCTCTGTTGTTCTGGCTTGGGGCTGTCCTTGGGTTAACACTGTGGAGACTCAGTTAATTTTGCCAAGTCCACTCCCTTAGCATCCCTGTTGGCATCGCGATGGTCTGGGTGTGTGTGTCCCCCACCCCTCAACCCCTACCAGCCCAAATTCCTGTATTGAAATCCTCATGTCCTACGTGATGGTATGAGGAAGTGGGGCCCTCTGGGAGGTGATTGGGTGTAAAGACAGAGCCCTCGTGGCTGAGATTAATGATTTTATAAAAGAGGTCTGAGAAGTCGCCTTTCCTCCTTCCACCTTATGAGGGTACAGAGACGTTCACAACCGGGACGAGGGCCCCCTCCTAACCATGCTCTCTGATCTCGGACTTCTGGCCTTTAGAAGTGTGAGAAAATATGCTTCTGTTGTTTGTAAGTGATTTCGGTATTCTGTGATGGCAGCCCCAACAGACCAAGACAGCATTTCTTCAGCTAAAAATGCTCATCAAGGGGGGGGATGTAGGAGAAAGGGAAGGCTCTTAGATTCAGAAGATTGTCTTGGACTTTCAGCTTCATCACTGATGAGCCGTGTGGTCTTGTGCAAGCCCCTTAAATGTCTCTGAGCCTCCATTTCTCCATCTGTAATGTGGGTAATTCAATCCGTGCATCTCCATCACATGGATTCTTTGTGGACCAGATGAATTATAGGCATTAACCTTGAAAGCTTTATTTATAAATGATAGAGGTTTATTCAAATATAAAACATTTAGTAATTTCCACTCTTGGCCATGGGGAGAAGTTGCCCAGGGTCCAGGACCTTGCTGACCGCTGCTGTAACGGCAGAGTCCAACTTCCGTGTCTCTTCCTCTCTTTTGCCCTTTTTCCTCTCTCTATACACACTAAGGGTGATTTCACCCTCTATCCCTTTGTTCACGCCATTTCACGCTTCAGCTATGTCTAGTTTATTATTAATAATTTATTATTGTTTAAAACACAGTTTAGCCATGTTTTAAACTTCAAAGTCTGTAGTTTTCATTTCTAGAAGCTTTGTGTCATTTTTCCCATCTGCTTATTTTTCATAGGGTATCATACATACGGTTTTGCACCTCATTTTTAAGGTTTTTAAAACATTTTGAACATGTTTTATTTCATGGTCTCTGATAGTTCTGTTAGCTTGAGTTCCTGGGGGCCCTATTCTGTTACATTTGCTGACTCTCACTTAGGGCGATAGTTTCTTTGTATGTTTGTAATTTTAGATTATGAGCTCATCTTCTGTGGAGCTTCTGGGTTGTCTGGCGCCCAGTGCTATTTCTTTGTTTCGTTTGGTTTTTTAATTCAAATGTAGTTGACACACAATGCTACCTGGGGAGGTTTTGCATCTGCTTTCGGTAGTCGCTCCCGGTGACTGTCAACCTGGTGAGAGTCAGGGAGACCCAGGATGGGATCTTCTCCACTGCATTAGAGCGGAGCAGCCACGTTCTCGGAACTTCATTGTTCCCAGCTCTCAAAAGCATGAGCTATTACTCATCTAAAAGCATTGCTGTGAGAATCTGATGGGATGTCAAGTATATGTCAAACTCCTGGCCTTGCACCTGCCACAGGGGAAGCAGTCCATTGATGGTAGCTGTTCCCCTTCTCCCCACTGCAAGGGCAGAGAAACCCAAACCCAGAAGGAATCAGCCCACTGCTGGATGGGGCACTCGCCCTGCTTCATGGCCAGGCCATGATCCTTTCCTCATAAACCCTCTCATGGGTCCACTTTTCTACATTTGGGTACATTTACCTGCCCTTGAACAACAGAAGAGCTGCGGGGGTATTTTTTTATCTTTTCTTTTTCCTTAAATTCTGTCTCAAACTTAGAATGGGGTCCCTGGCCTGAGCCAGCAACGGGAGAGAAACCCAAAGCTGAGGAAGGAGGGACCATCACTGTTTTTGTTGATAATGAAAGCAATTTTCTAACAATAAAAGAAGTACAATAAAAGCCATCTCACATAACGGCTTTCATTACCCATTCTGTAGTCTTTTCTAAACAATAGGTTCTTAGCCATATGCAATAGGGACGGAAGCTAATTGTTTCCCTATTTTTCAAATAAAGAAATGAGTTGTACACGGTGATTTCTTAAGGACACCGCTAGTGCTAATGTTCTGTGAGTCGATTTCACGGGGAGCACTGTGGAGGAGTCAGAAGTTCATGGAGACTGGGAGTTCTTTCATCGTTGTGTTTCCTTGAGTGGTGGAGACACATCCGTGTCTCACTCCACACACGGATGACAACAGCAGCAGCAGCTTTTTCTTATGCCTTTGTGCACATGGCTTCTCCGGGTACCACCCTGTGCCATGGCCGTTCCACCCAGCCGTCCTTTGTCATGGCGGACATGGCTGGTCTTAGGGTTAAGCTTTCCCCATCATTTTCATGGTGACTTAGAATCAAGAACTCCCTCAGCCTTGACCTGCTCATCTGTGAAGAGACTGACCCCTACCTCCTGTACAGGGTTCACGTGAAGCTCTAATAAAGTAGGCAGGCTTTGGGAGTATGGAATCTGGCACAAATGGAAAACACTCTGTTGGGGGTTTATTTGTCTCTTTGGCTAATGTGCAGAAAACCGTGAACATGTCAGACCTAACTATGTATTTATTCTTTGAAAGGCCCACGTACGAGGTTGGCCCTGGGCTGCCATCTTGGACTTCTGATGAGAGCGTCTCCCTTTATGTGGTTTGTGCTGTGCACCTGCCTTCCCTCTGAGAGACTGGAATTCTGTACCTGCTAGGCAGAAGGTGCCCCCATAATCAGTAAAAATCCCGGGTGCTGAGTCTCTGATGAGCCTCCATGATAGACAGCATTTCCCACGTGCGGTCCCAGCTCTCTGCTGGGGGACGTCCGATCTGACTCCAGTGGGAGACGACCTTGAAAGCTTCTGCTTGGTTTCTCCAACTGTGTTCCCTGCACCTTCCTTATGCTTCCCTATGTCAAAGGAACAGAAGACTTCCTTCTGTCCCTTTGCTGTAATAAATCATAGCCGTGAGTAGGACCATATACTGAGTCCTATGAGTCTCCCTAACAAGGAAGCAAACCCGAGCGTGGTATCAGGGTCGCCCTCACACAGATGCTCATTAGGGCTCCAGCTTGAGTCCTACATTGCGCTGACTCCCCTACACGGCCCGCTCCCCGGGGCCCTGCCTGTGCAGACTCCAAACACAAGCTGTGACTCTCAGCGGGGCCGGTGTCTCAGGGAAAGAACAGGAGGCAGCGGGTCTGGCTAAAGCAGGAGGAGTGGAGCTACCAGAGCTGGAAAAGATACACATTTTCTGGAGGCAAATACTGGATTCTAGAAAAACAGAGAGAATCTGCCTGAAGGATGGCATGTGACCGGGGAGGACCAGACCCATGTAGGTCCTGTGGACCACTCCCAACAGTGTGGTTCTCTCTGAGGCCAGGGCCAGGACCCACCCAAAGGTGACACATAGTGTGGAGAAAAATGGGGGGAGAGAAAGCTCCATGGGCTTGGTCTGGGAGAGCCTGGGTTCAGGCCTTGGCTACGTACTTACTGGTGATTTGCTGCTAGGGAAGGGATTTACCTCCTTTGTGCCTCAGTTTTCCCATCTTTCCGTTGGGGATATTAATAGTAGCTCCTTGTAAGTCAGATCAAGTGGAAGGATTAGATGAAATCCCATATGTAAGTGCTTAGAGCAGAGCTTTCAAGCATTCAAGAACACTGAACTATGATGGGGTTAGTAGGCAGAACGGTAAATGTAATGGCCCGGAAATCTCTGCCTCTCAAGCCGGGCAGCAGAGGCTGCTCCTGATGGGCGCACGGGAAGAGGAGCCCCTGGGCTGATAAAAGCCAGGGGTAAATCACAGCTTCCCAGTCAATCCTACGTAAACATACCTCTTCTCTGATTTTCACTCTGTGACTCTTTGGATCTGGAAGTGACTCTGACTTAACTTGGATTTTCTGATCTCTTCTCTGGAAAACATGTGGAGCTTTGTCTTCTAAACTCTGAACCTGGCAGGGCTGCCGGGCATAACCCAGCCCGGTACAAAAGGCCAGCCTCATGCCTGCTCTCCCTGGCTGCCTTCTGCCAAGCTCCCTCCTCCCACCCAGCTGCTCCCAGTGCATCATGAGAACAGCTCTTAGTGGCTCATTCCCTCCCGGCCTCTTCTCAAATCTCCCAGCGACAGAATTGTTCTGCTCTTGTGGACCCAGGTTGATGAGTGTGGATGGCAGAGGCCATGCAGTCGCCATATCAAAGGCGGAAGCATGCTCTACTGCTGCCCAAGCCTTCCCATTGCTGAATACCCATGATGGGGAAAGGAGCAGTATGGCTATTTTCCCAGTCCTGGGGCCTGGAGGTAGGGGTAGGGAGACACAGGACAATGAAAAACAGAACAACACACTTGCCAAAGGAGTGTGACAGACAACAGTTCTCTAGAGATTGAGAGCTACAGTGTTGAGCGAGTCAGAGGATTCATGGAGGCCCCTGGACCAATGCTAACCCCATAAAATACAAGGACTTAAGCAGGAGATAGCAGGAGATGGTCTAAGCACAGGGAGTGAAGCTCAAATAACACTGGGCTTCAAGGGAGGAGCAAAAGATCCAGAGAGGGAGGGGGTCCTAGAAAAGAAATTTGGAAAGCTAAGAAAGGGCCAGACCTCCAGAACCTTGAATGAGTTTTGCCTAGAAGTTTGGAATTCATCAGGCAGGTGTTGAAGATACCTTGAAATCGAGCATAGTCATGACCTTTGGAAAGTCTCTGCACTTGGAACCTTAGGCACTGGGCAATGTCCAGAGGTTGCCTGTGCTTAGACTCAGTGACCCGTCTCTTCTCCCTCACAATAGACACTGCTAGAAAGGAATGATGTCATTAAGGAAAGAGGCAGCCAAGGTCCTGTTCCTGTAGAGGATTGCTCAATGACATGTATCACATCTCCTTGTAGTATCAACTCTTCAGCCTTCTAAGGAGTTAACTTACAACATTCGCAGCTTCTTTCTCTGAGCCAGGGAGCGAATGAGGGTGTGTGAGAAGTGGCTTTGCTTTTGAGCTCCTGGGAGTTCTGGGTGAATAAGAGGCAGCCTTTGGCCTCTCATAGCCATGTGACCTCCATGTTTAACTCCTTCCTCATGCCATTATTTTCAGGAGGGCAGGGATGGTATAGTTCATGCTTCATGTGGCCTTGCTGAGTGAGTTCCCACACCACAAATCTACTTGGCCAGACTTGTCCCTCCTTCTGGGCTGGGTTGAGTCCTTCTGGGTGGAGAAGGTGAATGAAGGAGATTGTCCTTCAGGAGTTTCTTGGCCAAGCATCTTTGAGACCATGAGAAAAGACCTTAATGTAAATTTGATAATAATATGTTATAAGATTGAATATATCTTATTATACTAAAGGAGTATTTCTTTTTCTCCTTGAGTTGTGCTAGAAAATAAGCCCTTTTCTCTCATCTCAGCTTGTTATATGCCAAGCCCAAGAGGGGATGGGGAAATGCCAAACTCCTGGGAGAATTTTGGAAGAAAAAGAATCCCGTCCTGTCTCATGGGTCTTCTGGGAAAACCGAGAAAGAAGTGTAGAGGAAATCTGAGTAGATTCTCCACAGAAGCATCTGGAAAAGAATGTGGGATTTTCTCAGCTCCGTACTCATCCTGCTCTCTTAATACATGTACAAAACAGCCACTAGCTCAGAAAGCTACTGCCCCAGTTTGAAATTGAGAACAGTGGTTGCTGGTGTTAAGATTTTTAAAAACTTTTCCTACATCATTCAATATTTTTAAAATGATATTTTAGTAGTGTCATCTATTTTATGAGGGGGATATGCCAGAATATATCTAACTGTATCTCTGTTAGTGGAAATTTGGGTTTTTAGTTTTTCTCCATGACACATAACATTTTGATTAAAATTCCTACACGAAAACCTTAAAAAATCTTTATTTCTTTTCCTTTCCCCATCTGGCTGCTTGTAAGATTATATCTCTTGTTTTGTTTTTAATTTCATTGTGATCTGTCTAGGTGTGGATTTCTTTTTATGTATTCTGCTTGAGATTTGTTGATCTTCTTAAATCTGTATATTGATGTCTTTCCTCAGTTCTGGGACATTCTCAGCCATTAAATCTTCAAATATTGCCTCTGCCCTTTTTTTTCTCTCCCAGGAGCTCACAAACCCATGTCACATTTCACTGTATTCGCTACATAACCTAACCTCTTTTACATAGTTTTCACCTTTTTGTCTCTCTGGACTTTGTTCTTGAACATTTATTCTGACCTACCTACCACTTTAATAATGCTCTCTGTCTCTGTGTCTAATCTGCTGCTAAACTCTTCACTGAGCTCTTAATTTTAGTTGCTTAACTTTTCAACTCTACATCTTCTCATTTTTTCTTTTTCAAAACCAGTTGTTTCACTTTTAATGTAGTTTCCAGTTTCCTGCTGAAATTTTTAAGTTTGCTTAAAAAACCTTTCTGTGGTCTCTTCTTTCTGTGGGTCTGACTTTTGACATCTTGACTTTGATGCTTCTGATTATCTTGGATTATGTGTTGGAGAGTGTATTCGAAAAAGTATTTACTGAAAGAATTTGAAACTAGAATGATATTATCTGCCTCTAGGGGGAATTTTTGTTTACTTCTGTCAGGAGCATGGGAGTACTCTTAACCCTGATCTCGTTAATCAGAATTCAAGAGTTGAAGTTTCCTGGGCTACTCAGATGAAATGAAGTGGACTCGTAGCTTGTGGGAGAGCAGGTTGGTTTCCAGGAGGTTGTTACTCCTCGGTCAGCCTTTTATGGTCCCAGCCCAAACTGGAAGGTTATTCATCATGTTGCCCATCGTGGTGGGCCCTGAAGTCTAATTTTTAGCTTCCTGGTCTTTTGAGGTTGCCGTAAGTGCAGCCCTCCCCCACCCCATACTGGTATATAGCTCTGGGCAGGAGCAAACCTAGTGCTGGGATTCCCTTTATTCCAATCTCAGCCAGATTGCAACTCAAGCCATTTATATTTTGTTCGTTTTTAATGATTTTATTAAGATTTAAAATTTTTTTCAATCCAGGGGCGCCTGGATGGTTCAGTGGGTTAAGCGTCTGCCTTCAGCTCAGGTCATTATTCCAGGGTCCTGGGATCGAGCCCTGAGTTAGGCTCCCTGTTCAGCAGGGAGTCTGCTTCTCCCTCTCCAGCTCCCCCTGCTTGTGTTCCCTCTCTAGCTCTCTCTCTGTCAAATAAATAAATAAAATCTTTTTTAAAATTTTTCAATCCAGTTTCTTCATTGTTTTCAGCTAGAAAGTTGTCCAAATCATACAATCCAACATTCTCAGAGTCAGAAATCATTTGTATTCTCTAGGATAAATTCATGGGCATGGAATTTCTATATCTAAGACATGTACACTGTTAAGATTCATAAGACATTTTGCCAAATTACTTTCCAGAAAAGTTCTTTTTCTTATGTGACTCCTTTGTTCTTTTATCCTCCTCGTTTTCTCTTGGTGTCTTAGAGTCCATTCATTCTTCTAAGTACTCCAAAACCTGTAGCAGGTTTTAAATTGTAGTTGCAAGTCAGATGTGGGAAACGTTGACTTTGTTTTGCAGTATTTGATTTCAACTTGATCTTTAGCCCCCATTTTCATTGATGATGAGAAAGAAAACTAATCTTGTCATCTCAAGGGAATTCAGTTTCTTCCAATTTAAAACTCCATTTCTCTGAACCCAGTTGCTCAGTTAAGTCATGATTACACAGGCTATTCTCTGTAAGGGCTGATCTTTTTCCTTAGGGGATCTTCCTTTCCTGCTCCCCAGCCCCCTTGAATAACTCCGAGGAGTAAGTGGGAGCTGGCATTGTACAGCGGTGATGGGGAGAGGTGTCTGGGCTGCAGGCTGTTCCCTGTAACCTTCCTGGTCCCTGTTAACATGCCTTATACCTGCCATCTTCAGTTTTACCCCCTCTGTACTCACTGTCGATGTCCTTGGCCCTGGCCCTGAGCTCTAGGCATAATATGCACCCATTCTGTGCCCTCCAGGCCCCCGACTCCCTATCTGTTTAGCCTTTCGCCACCACTTTCCCAGGAGATGAGGGACTATCAGGACTTCCTGCAAGCAGACAAGAGCTAGCCGTGGGCACTGGAAGCACTATTAGAAGTCTTCTGTCTGCCTAAACATCGCTCAGACATCTGCCCCACTGCCTGGGCAGTCTGCAAGACATTCTCCCTCCTGTAGAGTAATAGGCAGTGTTGGGGAGGAAGAAATTTTCTCTGCCCTTCAAGATCCTTCCAGCTGCTCTAAGGATCTCATTAACATGAGACCTGAACAGGAGAAAATCAAATCTAGTTTTGTACTTACTGCCTAAGACAGTAGGCAACATGAGACTTTTATATGAGCTAAGGAGAAGCAGAGGGGGTCTGAGGATACTAAGGGAGGAAGACCCTGGGCTTCCTTAAAGGTAAGGTAAGAGGAGAAGTTTGGAAAACAAAGGTTGCCCTTTTATACAGATATAATTTTTTAGGTAAAGAGGAATCTCTGTGAATAGCTCTCATCCTCGTAAAAGCTCTCTTTTCCAGTGTAAATTTAGGCAGTTGAGGGGGAGGCAAAGTTCTTTCCCTGAATATGCTAGGGTTTGTTTGGTTTTATTTTTGTTTTTTTAGAGATTTTTATTTATTTGGGAGTGTGAGCACACACATATGTGCAAGTGGGGGGAGAAGCGGAGGAAGACAGAGACTCCCAAGAAGACTCCGCACCAAGTGTGGAGCCGACATGGGCTCAATCTCCTGACACAGAGACATGACCTGAGCTGAGCCAGGTGGGCCCCCCGGGCTCTGGCTGCACTTCCGAATCAGATATGGACGTAGAGCAGTTGGAACTGAGTGTCTGGAAGGGATCCCAAGCACAGGTAGTTTCTCAAAGCTCCCCAGGTGATCCCAGAGTGAGCCAGCATCGAGACCCATAGCCATGGAGCAACCTGGTCTTGTGTTTGTCTGATATTTCAAAGGACGCTCAGATTTAGAAAATGCTTTCCTTCCATGCATGGTTAATGCACTTGAAATTCTGGCATCAAGACTATTTCAGTAGTTTCAAGAGTCGGCTTTATAGTCACAACTGAAAATTAACACTTCTTTGCTTCTTTTCATCTTAGTTCTGACAGTCTTTACTCGTGTGAAAGCTATGACTGTCTCTGGATGAAACAGCGAACCCAGAATAGAAAAGAATGCTCCTGGATTTCAAAATAATATGTTTTATTTCACCACGTTCTTACAACGACTTGAATACTCATCTACCCTGTAAACGAGCAAGGCCATCAGAAAGCTGTGTTCTTACTTTGACCTCATTTTGGCCTTGAAAACAGTCGCGCTCATCTTATTATACTGGGTAAATGCTGTGAGCCAGAGCTGAGGGATGTTTTAGGAAACAGATTTGTGGAGCTTGTTGTATTACCGAAGTAGCATTTCGAGGATATGGTTTACCAAGTTACTCAGTGGAGAAATATCTTTTGGGTCTTAGAGGCCAAGTACTTCTCTTTTAAAAATCTTTTAGGCACTGCAGATGATTCCAGTAGTGCTGTTTGCAATGACTGCCAGAAAGCCTACGCTGCATTTGTGTCCCACCTTTACTAAGTATATGTTATGTGCACTAAGCTCACTCTTGACATCATCTTATCCTGCTCTCTTCCCCTCTGCCTGCTTGTTCTCATTTACTTAATTCTAATTGTATTTTATCCCAGGGAACCTGCATTTTTATAGGCTGTCCTCAGACCTTCTCAGAAAGATTCCCTGCCATGCACGCATCTCAATACCCTTCCTTTTGCAGGGGAGGAAAAATAATTTTCCTTTTACCCTTCTAGGTTCTTGACTGAGATTCCTCCCTGAAATAAAAATATTAATAAGAGAAAAACAAACAGAAGTTTAATAACATGTATACCTTTTGTATACGTGGGAGAGACCAAGGAAAACTAAATCTCCAAAATGACCCAAGCCACCACGCTAAAAAGATCTTCAGCTAAAGACAAAAGGAAGATGGTGGGAAGGAGGCTGTCAGTGGGTGGGGGGAGGAGGGTGGTGGCCAGGAAAGGCACACTTACAAGGGGAAGGTTTGTTATGGCCATTTAAGTGGGTGCCTTCTCCATCAATGAGGGTTTCTAGAGACTCTGGGTCATCCTCCTCTTCCTGGGACAGAGAGGGAGGCACCCTTACAAATCGAGATTCTTCCATAAATGTAAATTTCTCTTTGCAAAGGGTATATTTTCAGAGCTTCTCCTATGTCTGCTGTTTCTTAAACATAACCCGTTCAAGGTAATCCTTACACAAAAGAGGCATATTTGGGGCTGGCATAATCTGTGCCCCTTTGCCTTCCTTATAGAACCACGTGTTTTGCTAGCCTAGTATCACTTTTGAGTGTGCCTCCCCAAAGCCTTCTTCGGGTTTGTTTTCACATCAGCCCTGGAGGCTGGAGAGGAGCTATTATTCCCCTTTTACAGATGAGAAGGACACTCATCCATCCTTTAAGTCTTTTTGTCCCCAAGCTCCTTACCTGTCCTTTGAAAGTTACTTTTTTGCTCATCACCGGTACCATGTTGCTCCACACAGAGTCTGCACTCCACTCTAGGGCTCATGTTCCAGCACAGAGTTCAGCAAAATTTTTCTCTAAGGGGCCAAATAGCAAATATTTTAGGCTTTGCAGTCCAAGAGACAAATTCCAGGCTATTGTGCAGATACCTATAAACAAGAATAAAAACCAACTTCTGTAAATATTTTGTTGATAAAATCCAAGATGCAATAATAATGAGGATAGTTTTTTGGAGCTTATGTCTACTAATGAGAATAATGGAATTTTATTGGGGCATGGGTAACATTTTGCTGGTGTTCTCATCTTCAAGTCAATACGTTCGTCTGTACAAAGCATTCTTAGCTCTTGGCTTGGACAAAAGCGGGCTGTAGAATGTGCTGACCCCGTTCTAGATCCTTCTTCTGTTTCTCTTCTGCAAACATTCACCCAACCTTTGTTTCATCTCAGGAGGTAGCTCACCAGACGCGTAAATATACATATGTATGAGGCGTTGATGGCTGATAATGGCTTAATGTGTTACCGCTTCTCTAGGAACTTGGTGCTTTTACAAAAACTGTCTTCAAAGGATTATTTGCACATCAATTTCCCAAAGCCTCCAGAAAATATGATTAGCAAAGAGCCAAAGTGTTATGCTGAGAAGATTCCTTGTGGGAAACATCCTACTGGAGGGTTTTGATAGGGTCTTTGTTTTAATAAAACAAGCCCAGGCAAGATCAGCCAGCCAAGGACATGCGCTCGGGACCGGCAGCTTCAATCCCCGCTGGCATTTTCTGCATCTGTGAAAAATCACACTCCAGAGAGATGAGCATTTCCTTCCTCCTCCGTCAGGAAAGGCTCTCCGTGCCCAGACAGTTCCCTTCCCGATCTGGAAGAAGTCGTAGTCTCAGCGTGAATGATCTCTTCGGCAACAAAGGGGAAGTGCTACGTCCATTTACCAGACCAAGCACCGGCCTCTGGGCCCCACTTTCCTGTGAGATATTTGTGCACTGGATACAGCGTTTGATTTTTAAAAAGGCAGCGGTACTTACCCTTTTGGTATTTATATGTACAGCAGAGGCAAATGGAACTCTGAGGATTAAATTACTCTTCTGTGCCGGTTGAGAATTCTGTGCCAGCCACCGCCAGCTCCTTCCCCCAAACTGTATTTTTAGTGTTTAGCAGCTGCAAGTTCCCAGAAATCTTCAAAGCGGGACCACTCATTCTGCCCAGTGCGAGAGCTCTTAGCTGCTGCCTGTTCTTGATGATCTTGTTAGGGAGGCAGCGGGATACCGAGAGGGTGTGGGGGTCCGACGCCAGCGGGTTGCACCTCGCCCTGCGCTTACTTCCACGTGTCTTCCACGTGTCTGCCCTGGGCCAGCTCACCTACCTCTGACCTCAGATCCTCCGCTGGAGAACGGGCAGCCCAGGAGAGCTGCTCTGAGGGTTCAGGATCGCTATGAACGGTCTCAGCGCGGCCCTGGATACATCCGTCTTCTCAGGACGGGGTCCTGTTGGCCTGGGTGGTGCACCACCCACCCAGTCTCCTCTCCCCTCTCTGCTCTGTCTTTGGGGCCCTTTAGCACATCAGTGTCTGTGCCAGAGGATGGCTGAAGAAGGGGGACATCCCCGTGGGACACTCTTTCTGTGTATTAGGAAATGGCGTAAAAGGGCCCATTGCATACGTGACTGTAGCAAATGCAGTGAAATCAATACATTTGGAGGAAAGAGGCTACCTGTTGCTGGAGAAGCGGTGACCCAGGGCAGCTTACACCCTGGAAATGGAACTTGCAAAAGTTCTTTCAAGGTTAACTCCAGTCGTGGTGTAGGATTTTACATACTTTTCCTACAAATGGGCTCTGAGAAGGTATCAGCAGAGGTGCCTCAGGAGCTCCGTTAGGTGCTGGCTCTTGACTTTAGGTCAGGTCATGATCTCGGGGTCGTGGGATTGAGCCCCGTGCCGGGTTCCATGCTCAGAGGGGCGTCTGCTTGAGATTCTCTCCCTTTCCGTCCCTTCCCCCACTTCCATCTCTGACTCTCTCAAATGAATAAATACATCTTTTTAAAAAAGGGGAAAAAAAGGTGCTCAGCAAACAGTCCTGGACATTAGCTGAAGTGGAAGTGGCAGGCATCTGAGTTTGAGGACAGAGGGAAACAGGGAGTCCCAAGGAGGCAGGCCAGCTGGAATCATGAGAGGAGAAGAACAGGGCGAGCCCCGGGTCCCTCACTTACGAGCCATGAGCCTCACGGATTTGGAGACACGGCCACCAGAGATGGGGACAGGAGACAGCAGGGACCTATGAAAGCAGCAGGAGGTATGAGGCAGCCAGGGCAAAGCAAGGGACACACACCTCAGCCCCACTACCGTCCGTGTGACCAAGACAGCCAGCCGCACGTGACAAGTGCGTACCCAGGCACGGACAGGAGAGCCAGGGGCAGAGGAGAGACCCCTGCCAGCGGGGCTTCTCTCCGAAGCCAGCACTAGTCCTCAGGCCACAGGCCCGCAGAGTCTCCATTTTCTAGCATCTCTTCCCATCCCAGTGGCCTTGTTCACCGGTAATAACGAGGGGCGCCGTGACTTCAACCGGAAAACCTCTTTACTAAGAAACAACAAAAACATGGTGTTTGCTTGTCCCAGAGGACAGAACCACACGTGCTTTTATCTCCTCAAGTCCTTGGGACTCAGCCTAAGAACCGTGGCCTCACGGCCTCCTCATGCTTGTTGGCGGGATGAACCGATGAGTGAGCCGGTGAGCGAGCACGCGTGACCCCTGCTCAGACCTCCTCTTCCCGTGGCGGTAAGGCCCGGAGCGGGGAGTCCGCCCCCACGTGAGGGTCCCAGTGCGAGGAGCCGGGGGATGGGATCGCACACGTGTTCTCTCGGACTCTCCACGCGGAGGCCTAGACGTTGCACGCAGTTGTGGAGGGGAGAGGAGACCTCAGGATGGGCTGGACACTGTAGACCAGACAGACTTTTGTCCTGGGGCCGCTCTGACTGCCCCACGCTCTTCCCTGGGGTGTTCCCACACGCCTGTCCCAACACGTACCTCAAACGTCACACCTCTGTGCCGTGCCCTACCCGACTCGCTCATTCCCCCTTCTTCTTGTCTCACTAGACCTGAGATGTCTGTGGCACCATCTGCCAGGACACTTCTCACCAGCTTCTGTTCCCTTTGCCCGAGTTCCCCCCCTCGGTCCTTCGTCTCTCTGCTGTTCTTCTAGGTTTCTCCACGGTCGCGCACGTGAACCGAGCGCAGAGCACACCTGTTTCCGTTATCTCCTCAGATTCTTGCCACAACGCTGCCAGGTCGTCAGGGCATTTTGTGACCAGGTTATAGATGATGACACGGAGTCACCCCGTGGTTGGATGACGGCCCCGCAGGACGGTTAGATCAGCGCGCTTCCCCTGAATCCTGGGGCCACGTGTTTCTGCCCATTCCAGGGAGAGGACCGTGGTGCTCACCGTGATGCGAGCGTTTATACTAGTTTGGAAATAGGGCGTATGGGCCAAACTTGGACACATTAGGACCTTCACTCCAGAGTTCTAGACGACCTGTGTCCGTGAATAGGGAGTAAGATTGGAGACAGAGCCGTCCCTCCAGTCTCCCACCTTTGTTGTTTTTTTTAGATTTTATTTATTTATTTGAGAGAGAGTGAGCAAGAGAGAACGGGAGAGAGGGCAGGAGTGGAGGCGAGGGGCAGGAGGAGAGGGAGAAGCAGCCTCCCTGCTGAGTAGGGAGCCTGACTTGGGACCCAGCCCCAGGACCCCCAGGATCATGAGCTGAGCTGAAGGCAGACATTTAACTGCCTGAGCCACCCAGGCGCCCCTCAAGTCTCCCACTTTCTATTCCAATGGCCATTGGAGGAAATTTGGGGTTCGTGTTTATAACGTTACATAACAAAGCAAGCTTAAGGAATGTTACCATCAGCTGCACGTTTTTTGTTGGGGTCAAATACACATAAAATTTACCATTTTAACCATCCTAGGCGTACAACTCAGTGGCATTAAGCACTTTCACAGTGTTCTGAAACTATCCCCACCTTCTGCTTCCAGAACATTTTCCTCGCTGCGAATGGAAACGCGGAACCCCCTCCCTACGACCCCGGACGACCACTAAGCTGCTGCCTATCTCTGTGGACTTTCCCGTTCTGGATATTTTACGTAGATAGAGTCACGCAATCTGTGACTCTGGCTTTGGTCACTCTGCGTCGTGTTTTTGCGGTTCACCGCGGAGCAGGATGGCTTCTTTACTCCTTCTTACGGCTGAGTGATACTCTGTCCAGTCGATATTCTACGTCTGGCTTATCCGTTCGTCCACTGGGGGCCTTTGGGTTCCTCCCACCTTCTGGCACTCGTGAACGGTCTTGCTGTGAACATGCGTGTGCGGGTGGGTGTGGGCACGCCTGCTTCCGGTTACTTGGAGTGTCGAGTTACTTGGAACGTGGCTGGAGCAGGGACGGCAAGACGAGGAGGTCAGAGAAGCCCCAGGAACACGGATGGTCTAGATGGAGCCCAGTGAGCTTGAGTGAGACCCTAACTTCTGCTCCAGAGGAAATGGGGAATCATTGGCAGGTTTGCAGCAGAGGCCTACCCTGATCTGATTTATAGTTCAGTGGAAGGTTCTGGAGGCTGTGTTGAGAGTTTACGGAAGGAGAGTAAGGCTGGAAGCAGAAGCCACTTGGGAGGCCATTGCAGTTACACGTAGCACGGTGGCGATGGCCTTCCCTAGACGGCGGCAGTGAAGGTGGTGAAGGCCGTCAGATCCCAGCTAGGTCTTGAAGGTGGAGCCTGAGGAATTTCTGACAGATCGGCACCAAGGCAACACCAGGGTTTTTCCCCAGTATTTTGGGAGAATGGAGTTGGCATTACCTGAGATGGCAAAGACAGAGCGTGGGGCAGGTTTGAGCGGGAAGAGGTTCAACATCCCATTTCGGCCGCGTTGGCGAGAGCTCTTAGACACGACGGAGATGTCGAACAGGCAATCGGATATAGCAGTGTGGAATCCGCAGGAAGGATGAAGACTGGAATGTAAATCTGGAAGCTGCTAGAATAGAAATGTTGCCGAAAGCCACGAGAGCAAAGAAGAGCACCAGGGAGTGACTGCCGCTGGAGAAGCCATCCACGGGCTGTGCCCGGGAGTCCTCCTGCCTGGAGCACCAGACTGGAGAGAAGAGTCAACGGGACGGCCGGGGGCATCCGGGACAGCCGGGCAGGGGCAGCTGTGGCACCCTGCACGCCTGTAGAGGTCCTGCTTCCAAGGCAAGGGAATGGGGCGCTGGGTCAGCTGCCCCTGAGAGGGCGCCCGTGATGAGGACCAAGCCTTGGGCGTGGCACTCAGGACGCATCATCTCCGACCTTGACAAACGCGCGTGCTTGCAGGGGAGCAGCGAGGGTGAGAGAGAGCCTGGCGGAGGGGGTTTGGGAGAGAGGCATCGGAGGCCCGGGCAGAGACAGTGCTTTAAAGGGGTTTTGCTGTAGGGGGAACCGTTAAACTAGGAGGGGGTGACTGTGGGGGACGTGGGTGGGGAAGGAGGTCGTAGGCTCTGTAAGCTGCTACGCATGGCCGGTCCCGGAGGCGGCCAGTAACGCGCAGTGTTACTCTAAAAGGCACCCGGGAGTTTTCTTTTTCTGGCGTGATGAGGACGACCGATCAAGAGGTCCGTGCCATTGAGAAGACGGTTTGTTACGGTTCCCAAGAGGAGGCATGTGCCGCTGGGCAGGGCCATCTGAGGAAGCCCCCGGGTCGGTCAGGAGGCGGGAAGAGTGAGGGAGGCATAGGAAGGAGTCTCCGCTGTGCGGTTTTTTCTGGGGAGGAATGGGCAAGGCAGGGTAGGCTTGGGATGGGCTGGCTGGGGTCATTTTGGCAAGCTCGGGGGTTGGGGGGGAATAAGGGCAGTCCCCAGGCATCTGGCTCCTGGCTGTGCGATGATCAGGACAAGAGGTATTGCCTCCTGGAGCACAGGACCCAGCTAGGGGCTAAGTGTGGTCTCTGGGGTGGCCAGTTTGCGTCGGAGAGGCAGTGCTCCCTGGCGGGTCTTGTGCTGTCTCCAAGAACTGGGCAGCCCTGGGACGGGCAGCCTGTCCCCAGCGGGCAAGGCCTGAGATGCCAAAGCATGACGAACACGGAGGCCTGGAGAAGACATTCGACAGGCGTGTCTAGGGGAGGGGCATCGCCGGCGTGGGGTCTTGAGTAACTACAGGGGACAGTGAGTGACAGCACAAAGCCTAGTAGATGTGGGAACTGGGGACATTCGATTCTGTTGCTCTCTTCCGGGGGAGCAGGAAGCAAGGTCGTCCGTGGAGAGCTGGAGCGTACGGGAGAGGAGGCGTGAGAGGCCGGAGAGGGAGGAGGAGGTGTGGCGGGGAGCAGTGACTCGGGCCCTGTAAGGAAAGAAGGGCAGCAGGAGACCCGGAGGCTCACAGCCCTGCGTTTAAAGCAAGCCCAGCCCGCGTGGTGGTTACCTGCATCTCTAACTCCATCAGCGGGAGTTCCAGCTGTGGGTAGGCAGGGTCTGCGCCAGGGTTTGCCAACTGAGGACGACAAAAGGGGAAGGAACCGGGGCATCCTTGCAACCGCCGTTGTGGCTTTACACTGGGGAGGAAAGGGGTGCGTGGGGCCAGTCGGGGTCCCGGTGAGTGACAAGACTGTGGGCCCCGGGGCTTAAGGAACTGAGCTGCAAAGATGGGCTGTGGGGATGGGGACGCGGCGCTCTCGGTCACGAAGCGGTGAGATTGTTTTAGGGTGTATTTTCTTTAGGGTAGGTATTGTAGTTTTCCGTACCATGAAAATAATATTTTTTTCCAGAAAGAAAGGAGTTTTGAAGGTTGGGTAGGATTCGCATAGATGGAGGCGGTCTCGGGGACGACGTTTCAGGAGAAGGGGGACAGGCCTAAATTGGGACGGGCTCTCTGAACGACAACAAGCCCAGAGCAGCCGTGGAATCCGGGCCGACGTGGCCGGGAACATGCTGAGGGGGACGGCGAAGTGAGGGAGAGCCTGTCCCTAACTGAGGACAGGGTGGGGAGCCCGTGAAGAGTTTGGGGGGTACCTAGACCCCACACGGGCCCGTTGGCCCTCCAAGGGGAGGAAGCTGGACACGGGGACGGTTCTCCCCGTGGTGGAGATTCTCCTGCGTCTCCCCCCAGCTGGGCCTGCGGTGCGTGTCGCATATATTCTGCGAAACAGAAACAATAAAAGTGATTATTTTTAATTTCTTTTCTTCTCCTCTGTAATAGAGCTATTAGACTTTGGCAGATCCCTTAATATGATTATCGTTTTTGAATGATTTTGAAAGGAAGTGTTTGCAGTAACGGTGCTAACCGCCATGCAGTTTGAGGAACGAGGCTGTCGGCTCCGGTTCCAGGGTCTCAGCAGCCCCGGGCGCCGGCGGCGGGGCAGGGGGTGGGGAGACCGGCCGGGAAGCGGGGGGCAGAGCTTGGCTGAGGCCGGGTCTGGCCAACCCTGTCCCCTCCGTGTGGCCGCCAGGGCGAGCCGGGTGGTGGTGCCGGAGACCCGCTCCTCCCCGAGCAGAGAGGCTCCTCAGCAGTCGGGTCGGATAGTTCCGGAAGGTAAGGCAGTCTTCCCTGACCAGCAGAACTGCTGGCTGGCCTAGGTGGGGCGGCGGGGGGACCCGTGCTTTAGTTCAGTCTCCGCATTCCCCGGTTCTGCGCGGCCGCCTCCGGGACCCCCGGCCGCGGAGCCCTGCTCTTGTGGCCCTTGGAGTCTCGGTGCAGCAGGGAGGCCCCTCCTGGGGCCGGTCTCCAGGCCGGTACCGGCCTCTCTTTGCCACTGTCCCTGTCAGGGGCCACCTCAAGAGAGAGCCGAGACACGGAACGGTGCGTTCCTCCTCCTCGACACTGTGGCCGGGGTCTCCTGCAGCCTTTAGGGGACCTTCTCGCAGGCCACCGACCGGAATGGTCACCAGTTTGTCCCGCATCCTCCACCTGTGGCCTGTTCCGGCGAGGGGCCCTTGGGGACCGCTCCATGCCGTGGTGAGGAGTCCGAGGGCTCCCGGGAGGGAGCCGAGTTGAATGTGCTAGACTGACCAGCACGGGGGAACCCGGGGCGGCTCCTGCCGTGAGTTCGTCTCCTCACCCCTGCAGGCGAAAACCTCACCCAGATCAAGCCAGTTCTGCTGGAATACCGCACTGCTTGGCAGGCCCGGATGCTTCCCAGAGGGCGATCCCAGAGGGGTCTGGAAGGAACAGGCAGCCCGTCCGCCCTCCTTGACAGGGAAAGCTTCGTGCTTCGAAGCCCTGCCCCTGCTCTCCCGTCCTCTTCAGCCTCCACCCCTTCCGCCCCATCCCTCCTCCCCTCCCCATCTCTCCTCCTCATCCTCCTCGTCTTCTCTCTTCCACGCCCCCCCGGTCGGCCTGGGTTGCAGGACACCTCCCTGCTGTCCTGGGTTCCGGCCAGCTCAGCCAGTGTGTCCCTGAGACATCACAGAGCCCTTCCCCGCGGGGGCCGTCCCCCGGCTGTGTTACTTTCCCTCGTTTGTCCCCAGTAGGCAGCCTGCTCTGGGCCAGCAAGGCCCCAGCTCCCGGGGGGACCTTCTCTGCCCTCAGGCACCTGGCCAGTGGAGGGCAGATGCCTCCACGGGACGGATCTGCTGGTCCAGACCCAAGTTCCCGAGTCCCGTCCCCGGAAACCTGGTAGCGTGGTTCTGGGCCGCAGTCAGGAGGCTGCGTTTTCTCAAGGCCGTCCCGGTGATGCTGGTGCAGATGGGCCCCGAGCCAGTCTCCGGGAAACACCCTTTCATCCCAGCCACCCCTCCGAGAGTGTGTGCGGCCTGCCCCGCCATCGGACGGCATCAGCCTCGCTTGCCAAGAGGGGCTGAAAAGCACAGTGTCTGGGGCAGGACCTTAACTACCCGCGAATGTTACTGTGGGGAATTTCCGGGTGCTGAGCATGGGCTGTCGGGATGGTTCCAGCGCACCTTTCTGGAGGTGCTCAGCACTTGCCCTCAAGAAAACTGAGGTGCTCCTTGTGCTGCCCCGTCCCCCTCCTCCACACGTCCCTGTCCCATCCCGTGGCTGGCGTTTCTCCATCACGTGGGTGGACCCTGGTGCCAAGCTCCCCCAGAATGACGCTCCCCTGCAGTTTGCTCTGCTGGCTGCGTGAGGCCACACTGTCCCTCCCCCGAGCCCGAGGAGGAGGGAGCGTGTGTTCTCATCACCCCTTGCGAAGAACAGAGACGTATTGCACCGGTTTCAGTCAAGGATAGAATACCAAGACTCGGGGGCTCCTGCGTGACCTCGGGGGGCAGAAGGCAGAGCTGGGCCTGTCAGCCAATGGGAGGCCAGGCCACCCGGCTGCCCCTCACCACGGCCTCTCCCAGCACCGTGCACCTGCTTCCTTCCTTGGCACAATCGTGCCCTTGCACACGGGGGCCGAGGTAGCCTCCCCCAAATGGCGCCCTGAGCCCTATGGATGAAGGAGGCCATGTGATTCTCGCTTCTAGAATCCTCCTGACTCTGAGTTTTGAGAAAAACAGGATTCGCTTGACCCAGTTTGGGTCTGATGCTCATTCCTGGTTCGGTTGGTCGAGGCTGGGCAAGGGGTGGGAGGTGGTGGGCTCACACCGTGCTTTTCCGTGCTAGGGTCAGCCGCCTGTCTCTGAGGGCCGCAGGGCTGGGAGGAGAGGGTCGTCAGGCCGAGTGCCTCCCCGCCCTGGTGCGGCCCAGGTGACACCTGTGGAGGGCCGGCCCCGTGTCCGGGGCTGTGACTGGTACGGGGTTTCCGGAGAAGGCACTATGGGTGGCTTCCCAGCGACAGGGCCGGGGCCGTCTTCGTTGAGCCCCTGCTCTGTGCACTGCTCTGTGCAGCGATACTCCGTATCCAGAACCTTCCGTTAACGTCATGCAAGCGTGGGTCTCCGTGGCAGCACCAGCGCCGGGCACGGGTGTCTCCAGTGTGTCCCTCCGCTCCCTCCTGCGTGGGGCCGAGGACTCCAGATCAGGAGCTAACGAGACTCTGACACGGGGGGTCCCGGCGCAGCTCGAGGGAGTTTCACCCCACATACCGCTTCCCGCAGGCCCCAGGCGGGTGTCCCTGGCTTCCGTGTCTTCTCCCCAGCGAACATCTCACCGGCGTTTCTGGCCGTCGGCAGCCGGGGCACGGGCTCCTGCAGGAAGCCTTCTCGGGAGCGCGGAGTGGACCGGAGTCTGGGGGTGCGGAGCTCCCCCGCCCCGGCGACTCAGGGCGCCCGATCTCCGCGGCCGTGGTCTGACTCGGCTGCTGTCCCTCCTCAGAAATGCGCGCGGCCGGGCTTCAGGTTCAGGCGGGTTCGTCCCTGAGGCTTTGCTTCGGGGGTTTTGCCCCCAGTGTTCACTGAGCCAACTTGTGCACGTGGCCCGCGTCGGCTGGAAGAGATCATCACGGCTTCACGTATCCAAGACTGAAGTGTTCGTCCTTGTCTCCGGACTCACCGGTCACAGGCCACCCTGCCGGTTCTTACAATTGTTTTAAGATTCTGTGTGTTTACCTGTCAGAGAGAGAGAGCAGGGCAGTGGCGGGCGGGCGGCAGGCAGAGGGAGAAGCAGTCTTCCCGCCGAGCAGCTGAGCAGGGAGCGCGACGCGGGGCTCGATCCTGGGGTCGCGACCCGAGCTGCAGGCCGACGCGTGGCACACTGGGCCACGCAGGCGCCAGGACTTGTCGTCTTTCCCGCGCGGCACCCTCCGCGGCAGGCTGGGGCGCTGTGTCCCCGGGCGCTGCTGGTCTCCTGGATGAGTGTCTCCCGTCCCGGTCCTCGCGTCTGCGCTTCTCTGCGACTGTCCCGGAGGCTCATCGCGTCACACGGCTGTTGCCGGACGTGCCACGGGCACCGGCTCGTGTTTGCAGACCCCACAGGTCACAGGAGACCGTCCCGTGGAAGCTCCCAGAAGCGCGGCTGCCACTAGATGCCCCGGGAGCGTGTGCGGGCGCGAGATGGGAACTTCGGGATGTGCCTCGCTGGGCCGGAGTGAAACCTGCACCTGTCGGGGCGGGCCTGCCGAGGGGCTGCCGGCATGTCCCTTCGTGGCTTTGGCTCCTCCTTTTTTTAAAAAAATTGATAATTAAATAATTTTTAAACATTGATAATTGGGAAGTGGGTGTAGCATGTTGAGTTGCCACGTTTCCTACGCCGTGTGCCGCTAACACCTTCCCCACATGATGCTCTTCCTGGGAACGGAAAGCGTTTAGGAGCCGGTCTCCCAGCTTGAAGAACGGGGCGCGGTCTCCTGGCGATGGTGACCTTGCTGTGCCCGTGACCTCCAGAGCGCTCGGACCTTCACACTGTACATTCAGACCCCGTGACCAGCATCCCCCCAGCCCCTGGCGCCGAAGCCCCGGTAACCAGCCTCCTCCTCTGTTCCTATAGGAGTCCGGCTCTTCCAGACGAGAACATGCAGGGCTTGTCTCTCTGACTCCGCACGGCCCGCGGGGCTGCAGACGGCGGGTTTCCTTCCTCCCGCGGAGGAGTCGTAGGTCCGTGAGCGACTCTAACCTCTCCTCTCCCCCGCAGGACGCCCGCCATGATTGGCTGCTCCTTCGTGGTCAACAGGAAGTTCTTCGGGGAAATCGGTCTGCTGGACCCTGGGATGGATGTGTACGGGGGAGAAAACATCGAGCTCGGAATCAAGGTTTGTGCGCGGCACCCCTGCCTCCTGCTCTGTTCTCGTCTGTGAGCCGAGCCGCCTGGTCGTCCTTCATGTGTATTTAAAGTTTCCTTAGCGGGCGAGCGGCAGAAGCGGTCACCTGTCCCCACTCCTGAAAATGTGCCGGTGGCTTGTCACCCTCTTTAGGCAGGGGGACCCTGGGCTTTCCCTTCGGCATAGGTTGAACCGTGTTTCATGCTTCGCTGACCCACACTGAATTCCCTGAGCCAGGGAGTTCGGTTCCCATTTCCACTCAGCTTTTCTTCTTTCCGTAACGTGCTCTTCACAGTAGCTTATGTCCTTCGTGAGTATTTCCACGGTCTGCGTCGTGACGATTTGTGTGCATCAGGGAATCGTTAAGAGGCCGGAAGCGAGAAGGACCATATCCTGTGGGACCCTTCCTTTAGAAATGCTTCCGAGGAGGAGGACGGGGACGGGGAAGGACGAAGCCGCAGGACGGTCCTCTCGCTGGGCCCTCAGCCCGGGTCGGCGTCACCGTTAGAGGGCGTGTAGGTGGCTGACCCTCCCCGTGGGCTGGAACTGCACGGGTTCACTCACATGCGGAATGGACAGTGTCCTGAATGTATTTTCTCTGCCTTGTGGTCTCCTTAATCACGTGTTTTTCTCTAGCTTACTCTACCGTAAGAACACAGTACGTGATATACACATCATAGAAAATACACGTTCATCGGCTCTTCACGGTATCGCTGAGGCTTCTGGTCCGCAGCCGTGGGCTCGGAGTAGTTGAGTTTTTGGAAAGTCAAGAGTTACACGTGGATTTCTGACTGCACGCAGGTGGTCTGCGCCCTAAGCCCCCTTGTTTTCCGGGGGTCCCTTGTCCTCTGTTCTGCTTGAGATTTTGTTTGAAGACGTGAATGGCAGGGTAGAAGAAAACGCAGGTTGGCCACATTGATGCATTCCAACCTCGTTGTTATAAAGTTGAGATAAATTAACCGTAGCCAGGCGTTGGCGCGGGGGCAGGGGAGTTCCTTGAAGACCCAGTAAGCACTTCACTGGTACGTCTTGTCCACACCACAAAGGGGGGTTGTTGGGGAGACCCCCAGCTGGGGCCTCTGTGTCCACTGCCCTTTGTCCTGAACCTTTGCATCCCCGAGCCCCTGGGAAGCAGGCTTGTTGGACGCCACTCAGGACACAACTGTAAGGTTTAAAATTCACTGAACTTCTTTTGCCTCCGTCCGCCACGTCTTGTTTCTGTCCTCTCAGGCCGACTCCCAGTGCCGATCGCCCACCCTAATCAAGGCTGCTGCTTTGGTGTCCTGTCTCGCTTGTGGATCCCTCCCTCGCTGCTCCGTACCTTCCGTCAGCCCCTCATCGACCCTTGAGCCCCGTTGTGGGATGAAAGGCATCGTGCCTGCGATGGCCCTCAGGGCCGCATGAGCGGAAGGGGACAGTGAGGCCATCCTGCCTCCTCACACCGCTCCCTTCTGAGGACGGCCAGCCCTTCCGCTCCTCTCAGTGTCAGGCCCGGTTCTTTCCTGGATGGGGTTTGCATAGGGTTTCTTTGTAAAGCCCCGTAATTAAAAAGCCCGTGCGTATGTTATTATAGTGAAGATACGTGTTGTTCATCCGTTTGGAATTTAACAGAAGGAGAAGGGCTGGACCCGGCGTATGGAACTTGGCCTGTAACTTGGCCCCACCTTGCTCTCTCCTCCGTCTGTGTCCTTGCGCTGTTCTGCTGCCTTCTCTTTTCTCTGCGTTCTCACTGAACCCCGGCACGCCACAGAACCGACGTATTTATTGTGAGTGTTGGTTTTCTCCACCCTGCCCTCACGGATCGCAAGCTTCCGGGGCCCAGATCTTTGATGTGCTCCCCTCTGTGTCCCAAGCGTGTAGAGCCACGCTCGGCCCGGGCTCCTTGGGTGCCCGTTACTACATTCATGCCTGAGTGAACGTCTGTGGGTGCCTGTGCGCACTCCGGGCAGCCGCCTGTGAGGGGAGCAGCTCACGGAAGCCCCGTGTGGACAGAGTGACGTTCTGTTTGTTCAGAGCAGAGAGACTTGGAGGTCTCTGTCTGCTGTTAGAAGGAAGCCCATGAGGAGTAAGACGTCACCACAGAGGAGGGGACCGGATGACGGCGGAGCTCTGCCCCATGGAGCCAGGGGCACCGGTCGGGTGCCGTGGTGTGGGGTCAGGAGAGGCTCCCAGATTCCACTGCCGTTGCCCACTGGGTTCCAGGGAAGACAGAGGCTGTGACGGCAGAATCCAGTGCCGAGGCTCGCTGAGACGTTGGTCTCCCCACACTTGCAAGGACATTTGCTTTGCCGCGTCTTGGATCCTGCAGCGGTCTGTGCGTGGAGCGCTGCCAGGCCTGGTGCGGATGGGGGTGACGGGCCTGTGTGGCGGCCCCTCCATGAAGGGGGGCCGGGGCCCCATCGGCTTCCGTCCCGAAGCGGAGCCCAGCAGAGCACAGCCCGTGGGCCACCGGCCGGCCCAGAGCCTCGCGCGTCCTGCTGTGCAGGGGCCTTTCAAGCAGGCCGCAGCGGGCGGTTCAGGGACACCGACCCCGGCCCCGCTTCCCTTCCGCTCCCGGCTGCACTCCGCTCGCGGCTGCGGGAGCTTCCCATGGGTCAGCGGCTGGTCCCTGACCCGCCGCATCAGCCTCTTCTGGGAACGGGTCACACGCAGACTCTCGGGCCCCGTTTCCCACCTACTGAATCGGGCGCTCTGGGCTGCGGTTCTGTGACTTGCATTTTAACAAGCCTCCCGGGTGATTCTGTCGCACACCCAGGCTTGAGAGCCACCGGTCTGCAGCCCGGCCTCAGCCTGCCTCCTGGCAAGGACCACCTTTCCTCAGAGAGCAGGTCAGGTGAGGATCCACTGCTTTCAGGCCCTTCCCGGGGGGTCGCTCACAGCCACTGCAGACCCACGGGGGCCTTCTCCCTCTGCCCGGCCCACACAGCCCGGGTCCCCTCGGTGTCAGCACCCACCTTCCTCACGACCTCCATGGGCAGGTGTACGGACCAGGGGACTGCAGGGTTTCTGATGTCAGGGCTCCCTCTGTGTGAAGGAATCCACGTGTTACAGCTGGGTTGGTTCTTTCATTCCATGCCGTGTCGTGCCGCTCAGAGCACGCGTTAGATGAATAATAAACACGTCGTCAAGAAAGCCATCCCCGTTGCTTGAAAAAACCCAGAACTTTGTTTAATACACACACACACACACACACACACACACACAATTTTCATATAGCGTCCACATACACAATTATGCAAACTAACCTATAAGAAATTATGCACAATTGGGGCGCCTGGGTGGCTCAGGGGATTAAGCATCTGCCTTCAGCTCAAGTCATGATCCAGGGTCCTGGGATTGAGCCCAACATGGGGCTCCCTGCTCACTGGGGGGCCTGCTTCTCCCACTCCGTCTGCCCTTCCCACACCCATGCGCCCTCTCTCTCTCTCTCTCTCTCAACTAAATAAAACCTTTCTTTAAAAGAAGAAATGACCCAAAATCTAATGTTTTAGTTATGTAGGGAGATTCTAATATGAGAACACTATCTTTGTGGATTTTTTTCACCAAGAAACGGGTCCATCTGCAGTCTTTCTAACTCATCTTTGGCATTTTTTGTTACTTTTTATTTCCATCCTCCATGAGTAAAGATGTGTCACAAGAATAAGAATGCAAAGTCTTACTGTGGTTTGGGGAAAAACAGCAGTGGGGTTGACTCCTGGGCCGCTGCTCGGGTGAAGACAGCTTCCCTGTGCCCAGAACAGTGCGTGCGGGCGTGGGGGGTTGGGCTCGTCAGGACTGAGAAAATAAATGAGATCAGAAATGAGAGGTTTCGTCTTGTTCTGAGTGACATTAATCAGAAACTATTAACAAGGCGTATCATTGTAACGTGTCCAAACGGGAAGAGAGAAAAAAAAAATTCTCCAAGGAGAGCAGAGCAGAGATTACTCTGAAGTGGGTAAAATCACTTGCCTTCAGACCTCTGCAGTCTCGCAGCTTCTCCAGGAAGAAGTGGCGCTGTCTTTCCCGGAGCCTTGTAGAAAAGGGCGGCACCAGGTCGGCCGAAGCCTGTCGGGCCGCCGGGCCTAAAGACGGACGAGAGAAGGACGTTTTGAGGCCGTCAGACTCTCAGAAAACCTCTTGCCGTGATCGGGCACCTCAGGACCGTGTGTGGACGTTTTAGTAAATATCTGCAAGACCGACGATGCGAGGCGCAGGTCTGCAAACTGGAGGGCACGGGAGGCACCAGGTGGTAACCTTCTTGCCCACTCGAGCCCCGGGACCTTCCCCTCGGCGCAGCTCCACGACCGTGCCTGCTGAGTTTCAGACTCATGTCACGCTGCGCGATGGGCAGAGAGTGTGCGTGTTTGAATTTGCTCAGAGTGACAATCCTGTGCGTAAACGGCAGGGTTTGATCTGGCTGCCGCAGCAGCTGGTTGCATAGTGCCTCGTGTGCCTGGGTCACACCATTTTCCCAAGGTGTTTGGACGCCATTCTCATGACCCAGGTGGGCCCCAGGGTGGCATCCCTGCCGTCTTGCCCAGCCCGGGACACTCGAGTCCAAGACCCAGGAGGCCTGCAGGGTTACCCAACCTACCCAGGCTACCCTCACAGTTCCTGAGCCAGTTCGGGTAATGACGGCAGCAGATCGGAAGGGTGGCCTCCTTCAAAGGGGTCACTGAGCAGTTACAGGCTGTCTGGGGTCACCAAGCCCCAGCCCCCCACATGAACGTGGAATGTCCCACTCACACTGCTCTCGGTGTGAGCAAAACTCACAGTTTTGCTTCCCACCTTGCCTCTTGTCTCTGTGAAGCTGGTGGTATAATCCAGCCCAACTCTGAAGGCCTGAGAACTGGGAGCTGATACACAGACGGTCCCAGACTGTGTCCGAAAGTCTGAGGACAACGAGTGCTCATGTCTGAGGGCAGGAGAAGGGGGATGTCTTGGGTCAAGACCAGCTGTGACTGGTGCCGTGACCCCCACCCCAGGCACTTCTCCGTCCCTGCGGGACTCGTCTTCCAGCACCCTCTTTGCCGCCAGAAGTCCCCCTGCCCTCTCTGAGACCCTTGCTATCCAGAGCTCTGATATCCAGAAGCTTCTTGTGACTTTCGTCTTCCATTTGGAATTCTTGGGCTCGTCCGTCCCATCTGGTAGACGTTGTGGTTTAGATTAACGTGTGGGGAGAGAAACCAGACCACCAGCTCTGTGCAGTTACCCTACTCTTTAGATTATATGAGTCTTTGGTTCTCCCTCCCCACAGGCATTGGTGTCTGGCCGCGTGAATATCTTCCTTGTGCAGGATTCGAGTATGTCTGTGACCACATTCAGGGGGAAGCTCCAGGTCATTTGGGGATAGTGTTGGCCTTGGGGCTTCACGTACTGGTCTTTGATCAAGATGCATATGTTATAGGTGGCCAGCAGTTCCAACAGCCTGGAATGCTTTTGAATAGAAAGGGGGCATGTTGAGTGCCTTCTGTGCTCTAGCAGGATGTCACTGGGGCACCACAGTGACTGACATAGCTTCTGCTTCCATGAAGTTTATGGTCAGGCACAAAAACCATTCCGTAACTACGAGTGTGATCAGTCTGAAAAGACAGGCTTGGAGGAGGCTGTGGGAGAATCTGACAAGGGAATATGACTTTGCCTGGGGAGCTGGGAAGAGCCTCCCTAAGGGAATGATGTTTAAGACTTTAAAAATAAAGTGAATTTAAATAGGCAGAGAAGGTGTGGGTGTGGAGTGTGGGAGTAAGGCTGTTCCAGGAAGCTTCAGTTCGATGACGCGAGTAAGCCCTAGCGATCCCCTGTGTACTTCAGCCTCTGCCAACAGGGTGGATCTTGTGTTGTGCAATTTTATTGATTAGTTTATTTTATTGAGATATAACTGACACGCGTCCCTGTGTAAACTTAAGTCGTGCAGCATTAGAATTATACGTATCGTGACAGGATTACTGCAGCAAGTTTAGTTAGCATCTCCTATAAAAAGAAAGTGAAAAAAAAAATCCCTTGTGATGAGAGCTCTGGGGATTTACTCCCTTAACAACTTTCATACAAATCCTAGAACAGCGTTAACGGTGGTCCGCATGCTGTATGTGACCTCCCTAATGCAGGTACATCTTGTCGCTGGAAGTTCGCACCCTTCACCTCCTTTCTCCTCCTCCGCCATCCCTGCCTCGGCTGACCACAAATCTGATCTTTTGTCCTTAGAGTTTGTTTGTTTTTAAGATTTTGCATACAAGTGAGATCATGCGACATTTGCCTTTCTCCGACTTACGTCACATCCTGCTCTCAAGTCATTTAATGCTCTCATGTTGCCACAAATGGCAGGATTTCCTCATTTTTCATGGCTGAACAATATTCTGTTATGTGTATGTGATCGGTTTCTTTGTTCGGTTACCTGTTGATGAATACTTGGGTGATTTCCGTGTCCTAGCTATTGTAAGCAATGCTTCTATGAACATGGACAGGCATATATCTCCTGAAGTTAGCATTTTCATTTCATTTGGGTATTTTCCCCAAAGTGGAACTGCTGGATCATTTGGTAGTTTGATTCTTAATTTTCTGGGGGCTCCTCCATCCTTTTCCTTACTGGACTCACTAATTTACATTCCTACCAACGATGCAGAAGGGATCCTTTTTCTTGTCTTCTTGGTGATGAGCATTTTAACGGGCATGAGGTGACAGGTCCTTGTGGTTTCGTTTCCCTAATGACCAGTGGTGTGGGTCATCACTTCATGTCCCTGTTGGCCTTTCCTGTGTCTTCTTGGAGACATGTCTGTTTAGGTCTTTTGCCTACTTACTGACTTTTTCCTTTTGAGTTGTGTCAGTTCTTCATAAATTTGAATGTCAACCCCTCATCAGATATGTAGTTTGCAAATACTGTTCCCATTCCCATAGTTGTCTTTTCACTTTGTTGATCGTTTATTTTGCCGTACAGAAGCTTTTTAGTTAGATATGGTCCCACTCGTTTATTTCCTGTGGTGTTGCTGGTGCTTTCGATGTCCAAGAAATCATCACCAAGACCCATGCCAAGGAACTTCTTTTCTGTTTTCTTCTAGAAGTTTCACGGCTCCAGGTCTTACATTTAAGTCTTTAACCCATTTTGCATTAATTTTGTGAGCGGTGTAAGGCAGGGGTCTAGTTTCTTTCTGTTACGTGTGAGTATCTGATTTTCCCAGCACCATTTGTTTAAGAGACTGTCTTCTCTCTTTTGAGTGCTCTTGCCTCCCTTGTCCAGTACTAGTTGATCGTGTATGTGGGGTTCATTTCTAGGTTCATTTCTGGGCTCCCAGCCTGTTCCGTAGATCGTCTGTCTGCTTTTATGCCTCTGTCACACAATTTGATTGCTGTGGTTTTATAGTAAAGCTTGAATCAGGAAACGTGAAGCTCTCTCTTGGTATTTTCTTCTCAGGATGGCTTTGGCTACTTGGGGCCTTTTGTAGTTTCATATAAATTTTAGAATTGTTTTTTGTACTTCTGCAAAAAATACCCTGGGAATCTTAATAGATATTACATTGAATCTATAGCTGGCTTTTGGTAGTATGAATATTTTAACAGTACGAATTCTTTCAATCCATGAACATAGGATATATTTTCATTTGTCTGTGTCTTCATTCGTTTCCTCCATCAAGGTCTTACAGTTTTCAGAGTAGAAATCTTTCACTACCTTGGTTAAGTTTATTCCTAAGTATTTTATTGTTTTTGATGCTGTTGTAAATGGGATCATTTTCTTTATTTCTTTTTTCAGATAACTCATTGTTAGTGTATAGCAATGCTACTGATTTTTATATAATTTTGTATCCTGGAACTTTACTGAATTCATTGATTAGATCTCACAGTTTTTTGATGGAGTCTTTATATTTTTTCTATATAAAATCATGTCATCTGCAAATAGGGAAAATTTTACTACTTCCATTTCAGTTTTGATGCCTGATATTTCTTTTTCCTGACTGATTGCTCTAGCAAGGCCTTTCAGTAGTTGAATAGGAGTGATGAAAGTGAAAACACTTGCCTTATTTCTGATCTTAAAAGAAAGTATTTCAGCCTTTCACTATTTGTATGTTAATAGCTCTGGGATTATCGTATATGGGCTTTATTATATAGAGGTACACATCTTCTATGCCTAATTTGTTTAGGATTTTTATCATAAACAGATGTTGAATTTTGTCAAGTGTTTTTTCTGTATCTGTTAAGACGATCATATGATTTAAGTGTTCTTACCAGGAAATAATAAAAATAATAGTAGAAATAATATAAGTAAAGAGCCTGGGAGGAGATTTTTGGAAGTGATCGATAGGTAATACATAGATTGTGGTGATGGTTCCACAGGTGTGTGCATATCTTCAAACTCATCAAGCTGTACACATTAAATAAGGACAGCTTTTTGTATGTCAGTCATATCTCAATAAACTGCCTCAACAGAGAAAAATACTTCAGGCAGAGAGAATGGTATGTGCAAAGGATTGGAATTCTGAGAGGGAAATACTCTGGAAATTGAAAGAGTTCCAGATGTCTGGAACGGAGAAAGGAAGAGGGAAACATGTTGGATGTGGTTGGGGCTTGGGTTATGGAGGACTTGTAAACAAGAATTTGGCTTTTCCCTAAGGAACACTGTGCACATTTTGAAAAATAAAAGATATATATATATATGTACATGTATATATATATACACACACATATGTGTATGTATGTATATATAATATACACACACACGGATGTGTGTGTATGTGCGTGTGTGCGTGTGTGTGTGTGTGTGTGTGTGTAGTCCCATGTTCCCACCCATCACCAAGCTCCTTTGAAGAGTTTTAAGGGAAGTGAGGTTATCTGGCTTTTCCTTTTTTTAAAAATCAAGGATCATTATGACTACCACATGGAAAGTGGATTATAAAGCTGAGCAGACTCCGAGGAAGGAAACCTTAATGAGAGAACGTGCGCTATGGTTGGGACAGTGGAAGAGACATGGACAAATTCAGGAAGTAGAAGAGACAGTGTATGAGGAAGACGGAGCGTATGAAAGGAATGGTGGGAGATGGGGAGGTCAAGGCCCAGTCGCATATTAGTGGCTTGAGCAATGAGAGACGCTGGTGCTGCTCTGAGGTAGGGAAACCACTGGAGGAGGTTTGGGAGAAGGTTTAGTCTCTGAAACACCCAACTGTATCCAGCAGGCAGTTGGCTGTGTAGGGATTGAGCGAAGGAGCGAGGCCCAGGCCTGAAGTCGGCTTGGGCATCTTTGGTCCATAGGTCATATCTGAAGTCTTGAGAGGGAAGAGGTTGTGTAGAGAAAGGAGAAGAAAGGACAAGGCAGAAGTCCAGAAAAAGCAACATTTAAGGGGTGAACGGAGCGACGGGAGAGGAGACTGAGAAGAAGCGGGCCAGAGTAAGCGAGACCCAGAGAGGAGCATATGTGGGTGCGCGACGTGGGTCCTTCAGGAGGCATGGAGAGGAGGGGTGGAGACGAGCGCCATTCGGGAGGTGACTCACCAGCCCCTGCTCGGTGACTGGACGTGAGGAAGGAATGCGAAGTGCGTGTGAAGGCTGCTTCCCATCTTTCCCAGCCACTGGGTAGGCTCGCTTCGTGAACGCTGGCACGGAGGAGGGTGTGTAGGGGCTCGAGCAGCTCCATTTCAAAAACCCTGGGGTCGAGGAGTAGCAGTTCTCTGTGACCTGGCAGTGAGATGTCAAAGGGAATAGAGGAGTCGGACGGGGTCCCAGCCAAGAGCGCGAGGAGGTGGGGGTTCCAGGGCAAGGGCTGGGTGTTCACTCTTCCCCTCGGGGTCTGCCGGACTGTGGTGCCGAGGGCTTGGAGAGACGTAAGCGAGCTAGGGCACTGGGGACTCCTTTTATGGTTCGAGCCAGTGGCAGATGGAAGAGTTAGGAAAATAGCATTATTGTTATTATTGTTTTATCAAAATATAATTAACATACACTTTAATCCCCTGTGTCTATTCCATCCGTCCCACCACTCCCCTTCCCTCGGGCAACCACAGGCTGTTCTCTGTATCTGAGAGTCTTGGTTTTTGTTTGTCTCTTTTTTTATTTTTGTTTGTTTTGTTTTATAAATCCTACATTTTCATTAAATCATATGGTATTTGTCTTTCTCTGACTGACATTTCACTCAGCATCCTACCGTCTAGTCACCCATGTCGTTGCAAACGACAAGAGCCTACTGAATGGGAGGAGATATTTTCCAAGGACGTACCCAGTAAGAGGCTGCTATCTACAGTCTATAAAGAACTCAGACAACTCAATACCAAAAAAGCAAATAATCTGATTAAAAATGAGCAGAGGACCTGAATGGACGTTTTCCAAAGAAGACATACAGATGGCCAACAGACACATGAAAAGATTTTTTTTTTAACTGAGAACGTTTCATCTCTTTTGCTGCTTATTTTTGGGAAAAGATTTTCGTTTTTTTTAAAATGTGTTTAGAATTTTCATAGCTCCGCTCCGTGCTTCAGTTGCATGCAAGTACGTGAGTTTCCTGGCTGCCCGTCCAGCCCCACTGTGTTCTGTTCGTTTCTCTGACACTTCCCGAAAGGAGAGGGTGAGGTTCCCCCAAAGTCCCCATCAGAACAGCAGCTGATGAGCCACCCACCTGTGGAGACTGAAAACCCGCAGTGACACCTTCCTCTTCTCCCTCACTGCTAAGGGATGTTCTCACCCAAGGGCAGAATGGTACTTTGTAGGACATGGAAAGAGCAAGAGGAAGTTAATTTAAACCGTTCATGGCATTAGATAGCAGGCCATTTTGCTCTCTTTATTGAAATGTATTGCCCTCCCCTTAAAGACAAAATAAACTCATATATGTAGAATGTGAAAAAACACACAAACGTGTGCACACGCGCGCACACACACACACAGACCCCCACACCACACAAATCTTGCTCAAGAGACCTTCCACGGACGGCCAGTGTGTGACATCAGTCGTGGAATAAAATGGCCTCCACAGAGATCCTAAAACTCTTTAGCGCTGATTTCATGTGGCCTGGGAATCCCACCCTGAGTGGACAAGGGCTTTGATTACTTTGTCTCTTGCCATTTTTCCCCCTCTCGCTTTTTGGAGAATGAAGAATTCAGTCATCCCATTTTATGTTAATTTCTTGTATTTTAATTCAACATTTTATTGTGGAGAATTTGAAACATACACCAAAACGGAACAGTCTAAGGAATCCAAACGTACTAATCGTTAGTCTCAACAAATATCAGCATTTTGCTATGTGTTCTCCAGCTACGACCCCTCAGCGTTCCAAAAGCACATCCCCCACAGCCTGCTGTCCCAGCTGTAAAAACTGTAGAACGTGTTGCCAACGTATAAAGGCTTTCTCCAGCGTAGGCACAACATACACTTACACTTGGTAAAATTCAATACCCAGACCATGTTTCTCAAAAACATTTCTCAAAATTCTGTGCGATCTCGCTGTCCAAACTTGTGCACACGCACACACACACGTGCGCGCGCACACACACACACACACGCATGTACAGTTGCTTTCTTCAAATAAGGATCCAAACATCATCCACACATCGTGTTTGGCTCATGGGTTTCTTAAATACCTTTTGATCTGTAACATCCCCCACCGTTATTATTCTCACGCCATTCATTGTTGAAGACCCCGAGTCATTGTCCGGTGAAGTTTTGCACAATCTGGATTCTGAGCGGATTGATTCTTCTTGATGTCTTTGATGCATCCCTTCCACTCATGTTCTCTGAGCTGGGCTGTAACAACTCCCTTAACTGCAGTGTCACTTTCTAGGGATTCCTCTACTCATGGTCCACGGTGGTCCAGAAGGAGGTGATCCTCCTGACTTACTGCCCTCAGGAGGGCCGTAGCAGCCTAATGCTGCGTCCCCATGCCCTGTACCACTCGTCTCGCGCTATCTCATCACGTAGGCATCTCGTCATCTCACATCACCACAGGAAGGATGAGTGCGGGACAATCAGATATTATGAGAAAGAGAGAGACCATGCTTACATAGCTTTTATTACAGAGTATTATAATTGTTCGATTTTATGAGTAGTTATTCTTGTTAATCTCTTACTGTGCCTAATTTTTAAATTAAACCTCTTCATAGGTATGTTTGCGTAGAACAAAAACACAGTCTATCCAGGGTTCAGTACAATCTGCAGTTTCAGGCACCCACGGAAGATCTTGGACAATATCCCCTGGGGATGAGGGAGAAGAACCACTGTAATTAGTCTACTAGGTCTACTGTAATTAGACCCAGAACGTTTCCTGGACTTGGCTTCCTTCCTCCTTCCTTCCCACCCTCCCGTCTTTCCTTCCCAGTGAGAGGACCTCCGGTCATGCCGCGACTTCCTATCACACCTCATCAGGAGACACACCGCATCTGGTGTTTCACACTTCGTGAGGGTAAGTTTCAGCAGCGGGTTCATGTGCTGTCAGCCGGACTCGTCCATTACAGAAGTTCCTCATCTGCCTTGCCCTGAAGGTTTTAGCAGCCACCAATGATCATTGCCTGGATCCATTATTTCATTAAGGCCTACGAAATGGTGATTTTTGAGCTCTACATGAATTCCGCATTTATAAGCTGGAACGCACCTATTAGAAAGGAACTTTCCCTCATCAGCTATGTGGATACTCTGAAATACAGTTCAAACAGGGAAGGTGGGATAAATGCTTAATTCTTTCCTTTCATTTAAACACTTTTAGAAAAATGAATTGTTGCCATAGCCACCTCCAGAGATGACCAATGGGGTCTTTCCCCCTACTAATATTATGGACTCACAGGTTTTTCTGGAAATGGGTATTTTATGTGTCTAAATCCGTGACCGTCATTATTGATTCGTTTGCCTGTTCTATAAGAGTTTTTGTTGAGGTATTATTCAATACCATAAAGGACACAGGGTTTTAGTCTTCAGTGTGACCGATTTCGGTTATACGCATCCCTATCGTCACCTCCCAAAACATGACTTGAACATTTCTGTTGCCTGAAAACTCCCTCTTGGCCCCTTTGCTATCCTTTCCTGCCACTACCACCCTTTCCAGACAAGCATTTTCTGATTTCTGATGACTTGTTTCTATCTTAGAACTTCACATAAAGGGAATCATATCTCAGATACTTTACTCTTCCGGCACAAGTAATGTGTTTCACGTTCCTCCTTGCTGTGTGTGTCAGCAACTCCTCCTTTCTTATTGCTGAGACGTACGCTACTGTGTGAATATAGGATAGATTTGTTCATTCATTTTCCTGCTGAAGGAATAGTTGGGTGCTTTCCAGTTTGCAACTGTTGGGAGTATTCATGGAAAAGTCATTTTTGGACATATGTTTTGGTTTCTCTTGGGTAAATACCTCGAGATCGAATAGCTAGAATATGGGGAAGACGTATGTTTAATTTTTTAAGAAACCATCAAATGGGTCTCCAAAGTATCCTTTTCTTCTCTCACCAGCATTGGGAGAGTCCCAGGGGTCTGGTATCTTTACCTGTATTTGGGATCGTCAGTATTTCTTTTAACAAATCTCATAGGTTTGAGACTACCTCTGTGTCGTTTCAATTTCTATTTCCTTCATGGCCGATGACACTGAGTACCTTTTCTTGCGCTTTTTGGATAATCTGTATATCTTGTTTTTTTTTTAATTTAAATGCAATTAGCTAACATACAGTACATCATTAGTTTCAGATGTAGTATTCAACAATTTATCAGTTGCCTATAACAACTAGTGTGCTCATCATGTCACATGCCCGCCTTAATCGACTTTTGCCCATTTTTAAAATACTGTGTGATTTTGTTGTTGACTCTTAGAGATTCATTATGTGTATACTGGATACTATTTTCATAGATACATACTATGAATATTTTTATCCAGTATATGGCTTGTCTATCCATCTTTTCCTGTTTTCTTCTAGAAGCTTTATGGGTTCTAGCTTTTACCTGTAGGTCTTCGATCCATAAAGCCCCTACGGAAAATGTAAGAGGATATATTGAGGTAGGCAGGACTGTTTCAGAATGGACACAAGAGACTTCATCAAAATTTAAAATTTCAGCTAATCAAAGTATACCGTTAAAACTGTGTAAGCACATCAACACGCTGGGGAAAATATTCAGTGTGTATGTCTGACCAAGGAACTTCATCCCAGTTATATATGATAAATCCTAAAAGTCAGGAATAAAGAAGTAGCAAGAGATTTGAATACCCACTTCACAGAGCTTTCTTGCTTTCTGTCATAAGAGGTTTTGGTCTCATTTGTGTATTTCCTAACCCTGACTTAGGATCAGCCATTTCTCCAAGAAGCCCTAGTTCCTTCTGACGGGAAACAGTAAAACTTCAGAGACCAAAGTCTCTTCGGTCAGGGCGCCCATTGCTCTTGGACTGTCACTGTGTTGCCTTCTCACTAGCAAAGCTAGTCATATTGACTTTGTGGACAGGGAAATGCATATCATTATTGCACACTAACATTCCTGTTTTGGTTTGTGACTACAGGATTTTTGCTTCTTTGATTTTATACTTATCTTTTACTGAAAGACTAGGTTCCTACAATAGAATTTCTTCTTTGCATGATTTTACAACTGTGCAAATAATGGTTCCAAAATAAGAATGCCAACTACCTAGTTAATGAAATTTAATACTTCTTTGTGGTTTGTCTTATCCTCAAGATGAATTCCGCTGGAGCTCTGTAGTAATTGCTCTGTGATTTAGTTATTTGAAGTAATTTTCTCTGTGTGGTTATATCACGTTCTTGATACAGGATGTTAGAACTATGTAGCAATGGACAATGAAGCTCACTTTCTTTTCCCTGTTGGAGTTTACAAGTCAGGTGATTAAAATCATGTGACCTAAAGTTTTGGCTTTAAAAAATTTCTTAGAGCAATTTTAGGTTCAGAGTAAAACTGACAGAAGAGTACAGAGATTTTCCGTACCCCACTGCCCCCCCCCACATAGAGCCTCTCCCATGACCCGCACCCCTGACCAGAGTGGTACATTTGTTACCCTGGGTGAGCCTGTGCTGATCTGTCCTTGGTACCCAAAGTTCACTGTTGAAGTTACTGTTTACTCTTGGTGTATGTCTTACGGGTTTGGACAAATGTACACTGACGTGTACCCATCATTCAGCACCATACAGAGTATTTTCGTTGCCCTGAAAACCCTCTTTGTTCTCTCCCTGTTCATCCTTATCCCCAACCCCAAGCAACCACTGAACTTTTTACTTTGTTTCATGGTCGTTCCTTTTTCAGAACGTCATATAGTTGGAATGGTGCACTGTATCGCCTTTTCAGATTGGTGTCTCTCCCTCAGCAATATGCATTCAGGCTTTCTACCCATCTTTACATGGCTTCATGGTGCAGCTGCATAATCGTCCCTTGTCCAGATGTACCACAATTTACTTATCCATTTACCTACTGAGACACCTCCTGGTTGCTCCCAAGTTTTGACAGTTATGAATAAAACTGCCGTAAACATCCATGGGAAATTTGGGCAGTACCATAGGTCATAGCCATGTACACAAACATTTTTTTTAAATGTATCCAACTTTTTCACTTTGATTTCTTTTTTCACATTTTTTATTTTTTATTAACATATCATGTCTTATTAGCCCCAGGGGTACAGGTCTGTGAATCACCAGATTTATACACTTCACAGCACTCACCATAGCATGTACCTTCTGCACCAAACACTTTTTATGTCTCCTTCTGACCTCCCATTTTATTTTATTTTATTTTAATTATTATGTTCAATTAGTCAACATGCAGTACCTCATTAGTTTCTGATGTAGTGTTCAGCGATTCGTGAGTTGTGTAAAACACCTAGTGCTCATCACAACACATGTCCTTCTTAATCCCCACCACCCAGGAGAGATTTTATTTGAGAGAGAGAGTCCGGGAGTGGGTAGGGAGAGCGACGAGCAGACAGACTCACGCTGGCTCCAGGGCTTCATCTCACAACCCTTCATTGTGGCTTAGCTTCTGGATCTGATCAGGTGGAGCCTCTGTAATTATTGTTGTTGTTGTTGTTGCTAGAACATTGGGGGAAAAATCAAGAACTGCCAGGCAGGGGCGCCTGGGTGGCTCAGTGGGTTAAGCTGCTGCCTTCGGCTCAGGTCATGATCTCAGGGTCCTGGGATCGAGCCCCACATCGGGCTCTCTGCTCAGCAGCGAGCCTGCTTCCCCCTCTCTCTCTCTGCCTGCCTCTCTGCCTACTTGTGATTTCTCTCTGTCAAATAAATAAATAAAATCTTTAAAAAAAAAAAAAAAGAACTGCCAGGCATAAGAATAAAATAATCCCTCCCCCCCCAAGCATGCGGTTGATTGTCAAAGCTAAATTAAATGATCACATACCAAAACTAAGCCAGGGAGGAGAAATAGCCCCTAGAGGGGCTCAAACGGCCCCCAGAGCTCTAAAAAGTGGGAAGAGAGCCTGGCTGTCATCAGTGGGTGGAGGGAGCAGAGAACAGAAGGGAGAAGAGCTCGCAGGCCTGTGTGTCCTTCTTCGTGTGGTACTTTCGCCCCACAGTCTAGATGGTGCTTGAGAAGAGAAGCAAGTGGATAGTGAGTTTGAGGATGATTCCCACAGCTGCCATTAAATTGACACAGGAGGGGCGCCTGGGTGGCTCAGTGGGTTAAGCCTCTCCCTTTGGCTCAGGTCATGATCTCAGGGTCCTGGGATGGAGCCTGCTTCCTCCTCTTCCTCTGCCTGCCTCCTTGTGATCTCTCTCTCTCTCTCTGTGTCAAATAAATAAATAAAATATTTTTTAAATAAATAAATTGACACAGGAGAGGGAGGCACATCAAAATACCATCTACTGTTGACCAGCACAAACATTTCATAAACAAAAGATTATTCAGTCCTCCTGGCAGTCCTGTGAATCAGTCATCATCGATTCCATTTTACAGATGATACGAGGATTGGCAGAAGCCAAGTGATTTGTCAGAGATCTTGGAGCTAATCAACAGAAGAGCCAGGACTCAACCCCAGTCTGCCTGACTCTAAAGCCCCCTGGGGCTCTGCTCACCTGCTACCTGGTGTCCTTATGCATCCCGGACACCTCAGCCTCCGGGTAGCCGTGCCAACTGCAAATGACGCACGGGTATCATCACAGAGTAGGTGCTCGTACAGAGACAGATCGTAGAGTAATTCCATTTGTAGTAGATGCGATGTTCATAATTCCGATGTAGACACACAGAGAGATCTCAGGCCCTTACACCTATTTCATGTAATGCGCCATCTCGTATATAGAGAAGGGTAGTTAGATAATAAACAAAAATGTGTTTGAAACAGCATGAAATTGGATTTCCCCATCCATAAATTGTGTTATATTTATGTCGAAGTTATAGTTCAAGAAACAGAACCGCGATGTTGATATTTTTATAAATGGTGTCTAATGTATTTCTATTAAGGGGAGATATATTTGCCGTGTTGAAATGTATTATCATAATAGCCAAACCATTTACTCTACCACTGGAAAATGGTGTGGTGTTCTGTCTGGAATTCCTCTTGCCTGCTCACAGCCTGCCAGATCTATTGTAAATTATTGTAGGCGTCTGTGAGTTATTTTATAGGAAGCATCCATCTATTTTTACAACTCCGAAAAGTCTGTCACTCTCATTCATCTCCCTGGGAATACAGCAATAATTTGATTCTCTATAAATGTGAACCTGAATTTACACCCTCCTCTCCAGTTGGGAGACTCGGTGATGTGGGTGAGTTATAGCCCTGTGTCTCTGGGGCAGGGGACCGGGAAGTGGCGTCCTGGTCCGATGTGTTTGTTGCCATTTACTCTCCCTTCCCCAGAAGAGGGGGTGCGAATCAGACTGCCCCTATCCTGTTTGGGATGTCCCTGTTTTGTTCTCTGTACCATGTGGGCTTGTCGAATGCCATGCCACAGGGGATAGCCTCAAGGGTCCTGAGCCAGTGCGTTCGGGTCTGGATCCCATGGTTGGGTGGATATCTGCAAATACATGGGCACCACGATACGCTCAGGCTTGAGAGGCCACCACCGCGAATGCTGACATTTCAGAGCTTTGACGGGAAAGTGGCTGACCATTTGGGGGTCTGTCAGATATTTACTGTCCTGTGGATAGCCTTTTAGGCAAACCCGTGTTATCTATCCTTGGCATCTGTCCTTGGGCTTACTGGAGAACAGCCTGTCTGGGAACTGTCAGTGTTTTATCCCTTTTTTCCTTTGATAAGATGCCAGGCAGCAGTTGCTTGGGGGTCTGTGGGACTGAGGCTGCTTGTGCCTGGAAATCTGGACGCTTCCATAGCCAGGGAAGTGGGCAGTGGGAAGAGAGTCTGAATAATCATGAAAACGAGGAGGTTGGGAAGAGGGACAGGAATCGGGGCTGGAGGCTACAGTCAGAGAACTGGAGTTCTCGGATGAGCAGAGGAAGGAATGATGGCTGACGGGTAAGCAACGCAGAGAGAAGTCCTGGAGGGGAAACCGAGACAGGCGGGCCCCGCACCCCTGGGCTGGCTTCTTCATGATTCTAGAGCACGCTGCCCGGGTGGGCTGGCTGAGCTGGCCGCCCTCACGGGGACCCCTCCCTTGGCTGCGGTCCCCACTGAGGAATCCACATTCAAGCATGAATGTGTCTCGGCCCTCTCTTTATCATATTCTGGTTCTGGAAATTTTGCGCTGCAGGCTGTCCCTAATTGAAACCATTTGTCCTGGAAGGGCATTTCCTAAGGATTATGCACAGTCAGGCTCAGCACGAATGACTTGTGTTACTGTGGAGGTTCTTGTTCAGATGACTCAGTCTGGGGAAGAGAAGTGTCCATGGAAACATGGCAGATGGATTTGTCAACGGTGACCCTCGAAGTCAAAGCCGCTGTCCATTCGTATGCAGGATGCCGTGTCCGGACCTTCCGGTGACGGCCTCATGGAACCACTCTCTCTCACAGAGTATGAAACGGCTTCCCATTTGCCTGTTTTGTAATTAATTCTCTCTTTTTTTGAAAATCTAAATGGGAAATATATTGTGCATTTGACAACTCCACAAATTTTAAAATACTCGAGCTTAGAAATGTAACTCCGCATTTGCTCGATGTGACGGGAAGAGAAAGAATTAGGACCTCACGTGTTTTCCAAAACTTGTGTTTAGACTCCATTCCCCCTGCAAGGAGAGCCATGTAGGAAACCATGAAGGTCCATTCTGTTGGTGTCAAAGACGCCAAAGAAACAGGCACTTCCAGTGAAAAGCTGTCGTTTTCCCTTTTCCCCCCTGAAGTTTTCCTTTTTTCCTCACCCGGAAAATCAGCCAGTTCTTCGGGCTTGGAATGGTTGTGATCCATTTGGAGCTCCTTCTTGAGGACATTCTCAAGGGAGAGTCGTCCCAGAGGCATGCGTGGGGCTGGGACCAATGAGGGTGGCCTGCCAGCGTCCAGGAGCACAGGGACGGGCTGGAGGCCGGCTCGGCGGGGTGGGGTCCCTCCGAGGACGCTCAGCCGCCTGAAGAACCAGCAGCCGCGACTGCAGGACGGCTGTCGATGTGGAGGAGAGTGCGCCAGGCACAGGTTCTGGAGAACCAGACGACGGAAGAGGCAGATGGGTTCGAGAGAATTGGTGGATGTTCACATTCTAGGCGTGTGACCAGTAGCCCCAAACTGATGGCTTATAATAACAGCGGTCATTTCATTATCTCTTCCGCGCATCAGGAATTCAGACAAGGTATAGTGTGTTAGCAGAGGAATTGCGTCTCCCCCCCTTAACCCCTAACTCCTAACTCCCGGGACCTGTGAATGTGAACTTATGTGGAAGTAGGGTCTTCGGGCTCGCCCCAATCCTGTGAGATTGCTGTTCTGGTTGGAAGGGATCACACAGACCCACAGGGAGAAGAACACTGTGTGGCCACCCAGGAAGCTTCTGGAGTGCTGCAGCTATAAACCAAGGGATGCCAGGGAGCCCCGAGGATTGACGGCCGAAGTCAGGAGACCGGAAGTGGTCTCCTGGTGGTCACGGTGAAGACTGTCTCCATTGCAGGCACCAGCGCTGCCGGACCACTGCCGTGTTCTGCCCCCAGGCCCCTTTGTGCTTGGCCTGGACTCCCCTTTCCTCACGGTCCCCTGCACACAGTACCGCGGCTGCGTTTCTTACTCGGAGGGAGACGTAGTTTTGGGCTTCAGAAGGCAGGAGCAAATCCACATTCTGGAAGGGGCTTGTCAGTCTGAGAAACACCTGCCGACTCCCCAGAAGCAGCAGACTGTGTCCTTCACGGTCCACGGCTCACCACGGGCTCCCCTCGGCGGGCACGGGCCTGAGTGACACGGAGCGTGCGTGTGGGTCTCGCACACGTAGAGTCCCTGCAGCTGTGTTTATCGCGTCTCTTATCTGCCGTGGGTGGTCATTTTCTTGTTTCCAGCGGGACTTTTGGTTTGTTTGGAGCCTATTTATTCTTTTTTTTAATTTAGTAGATTTAAGGCGGAAGATCCTGGGACATACATCTGCAGAAGTGAGGTGCCTCGGCCAACTTTCTGGAACTGCTTTAGCTTGCAGGTCCGGTGAACAGAATCCAAGGGAAATGCCTAGAGTTCGGTCAGTCTAGCAAGTGCTAAGTGTGTGCTGTGCGCCGGCCCGGGGTGCTGAGGGTCTCCCCCGGCGCGGAGCTGATGGTCTGGTTGAGGGATCCGTGTTAATGACCCACAAAGAGACAGTAACGCGTTGGGATAAATGACAGGCGGGGGAGGGTTGAGTGCTGTGCCAAAGGCCGGGCTGGTGGCCCGGGGACACCTGCGGTCAGGGAGGACCTCGCTCAAGAGCGGAAACGAAGTCCGACCTAAAGGGGAAGGAGGCGAGCAGAGACAGCCCAGAATGGTCTGGACAGAGAGCAGCACAGAGACAAAAGGGGGTTCCTGGGGCTCCGGGCCCTGGGGGAGCCCCGTATACCTAAGCCGGAGGATCAGGCCGAGCGTGATGGATCTGGAAAAGCAGGAAGGGGCCAGGCCTTGCGTGGCCTTGTAGGGCACCTGGCACACTGGGGACTTTATCCTGAGTTCATGAGAAGTCCGTGAAGGAGGAACCAGAGGCTCCGTAGCGCGCTTGGGTAGAGACAGGGCTGAGAGGAGGCGGCCTGTCACGACCGCACCGGGAAAGCTGGGACAAAATGTGCTTCGGGGTTTTGCTTTCTTTTCTTTAAAGGCTGTTGCTACCCTGTGACACCCAGACTCTGTGAGTCTCTGGGAGACAATGGCTTGGGCAGGAGGAACCAGAATTTGGGGCTCTCCAGGGCCTGGGGGGCCTCATGGGCCATGGGAGTGTCGTCTGGGCCAGAACCTCCAGGAGGCCAGCCTTGTCCTCGACTCATCACCACGTCGCTGTGTGGACCCTAAGAAAGGCCCTTCTGTCCGTGAGAACAGCCAGACGCCAGCAGAAGTTTAAACCTAGGATAGCTTTGTGCCCTGAGCTGTCTCCTAGGGTCATCCATTAGAACAGAAGTTCTCCCCTGGACACCAGGGACATCTGGGGCTAGGCCGTTCCTTGCTGTGGGGGGAAGGGCTGTCCTTCTCTTGTAGGATGTGTAGCAGCATCCTTGGCCTCTGCCCAGCAGATGCCCGTGGTGCCTGCCACCTCCCCCAAGTTCTGATGGCCGAAAACATCAGGTATCACCAAATGTCCCTGGGGGGAGGGGAAGGGAACAAAGCTGGCCCTTGGTGGAGAACCGCTGATTTAGACTGTGCCTTCCCCAGGGGTACCTGGGTGGGGGTGGGCAAAACGATGGTTGTTGAGGAGTGAAAATCGTGGCTATTGCAGTGGCAGGTGGCCCTCCAAGGGCCACAGCACGTGGACAGGGATCTCCCGGGTGTTACAGTCGCATGCGGGGGGAGGGCAGCTGAGAACAGAACCTGTCCACAAAGGCTTCCTGGGAGGGTGGTGATGAGATGCAAAGCTGTGAACACTGGTCTACACCAAGGGAGAAGAGGTGTCTCCAGGGGACTACAGGACCGGAAACCCAAGTGGGGAAGCAGCAGGCGCGGTGGAAGGGTCATGTGACTGTCCCAGCAGCAGCTGACAGCTAATAATAATAATAATAACAACAAGAACAGTTAACAGCTAACATAATCGCTGACCACGTGCCGGGCATGGGGCATGGGGCCAGGTGGTCTGAGTGTGCACAGCCGTGCCTGGGCGAGACCGCGGTTTGCGCAGATTCATGATAAATAGCCCGTGTCCAGACACAGGGCTTCTACCGTGGGGGGCGGGGCCGACCTGCGGGTGGATCCGACCTGCGGTGGATGAGAATGACCTTAAGAGCCCATCAGAGGGCTTTCAGGGAACCTGGGGGACCAGAGGCCCCAGGAGGCTGGGAAGGGAGCAGAGGGAGGGAGGGAGGAGGAAGAGAATGAGAGATGGAGAGATGAGCCCGGAGGGGGGCCCTCGAGTCCGTCAGCCTGCAGGGACTCAACCTCCGAGGCCAGCGCGAGCCTCCGTGCAACCGTCTCTCCCTGCTTCTGCCTTCCCCGTCTCTGCCTCGCTGGCCGCATCGTGGCTTCGCACGGCTGAGCAGCGGCAAATGGATTCTTCCCAGCTGACCTGGAAGGCTGGCCTTGGCCACGTCCTGTCACACTTGCCCAGTAACTCAGTGTGCCTCCGGACATCCCTCTGGGAACTGTCTCAAACTGAGCTCTTGTCCAGAGCTCGGCGTGACCTCTAGGAAAGGAATTTTGCGAGCATTCCTGATGTTAAGAAAATAATAATAAAAATTGCATAGAGTATTTTCCACCCAAACTCTATATCTGCACAGAGAAATAACACTATTTCATGCCCTTTTTTTGAGGGGAGGGCAACTGTTGCTCTCCTCAGAGTTGGAGTCTGAGCTCTTTCACCCCCGTCTGTGCTGAGAAAAGGCTTTAGGTTCCAGGTTGCAGGTCCCGTTGCTGGAGAGGCAGCTCCGAGCCCCCCAGGACATCCCCCTAAACCAATTAACCCTCCTTTGCTCATCAGCGGTGACCTCGGAAGGCAGTAGAAGCTGCATCTGGGATGTTTCAACTTGGAAAAGTGGTGGTAACTTAGAGTAATTGGGGCATTTCAAATTAGGAACGGAATTATGGTAATTGACTCTCCGTGGCGTTCTCTCCAGAGCGGCCCTTGCGCACACTGCTGCATCCGCTCCGCCTCTCCGTAGCTGCTGCGGGTCTGGAGCAGCTGCAGTCACATGGTGGGGGGGAGGGGAGGGGTGTCCTGCGAGGTCATTCAGGCTCCCGGGTGCGCTGTATGGAGTTCTGATGGGAGGCACTTGGACGTGTGTGTAACGTAAGCACCCGTCTTCCCGCTTTAATCTTTCCTTCTGTGGCGTAAACATACCTAGCGTGTCCTCCCGGGTTCTTCTAATCCCATGCTTAACGCTCCTCCCGTCTGGGGTCTTCTCGTCCTGCGTGGCCCAGAGGAGCACCTGCCTCTTCCCTCAGGTGTGGCACAGAGCAGGTGGGGAGGCTAGGAGCCCGGCGGATTCCTTATTCTCGAAGCTTAAAGCCTAAGATCCCACGATCCTGTGGCTACAGAGTGGATCGACCCACCTGTTCCCCCGCAGGCAAAGACCCGTTTGGGGGGATTCCCTTCCAAAGGGATTACTGAAGTTCTGTCGATGAGACCTGGATGCGGATGCCCAGGAAGCTGTCCCCAGGCTCCACCCTCAACTCAACCCAGTCTGCAGCACTTTGTATGCGAACTTCAGGAAGAGCCGCCTTGGGGCCAGCGTTCTGCGGACTCGTTCTCTCACCCGCCCGGGTGCTCATATCGACAGGGTGGCAGAGAGCCAGAAGGTGTCAGGCAGAGCGCTGGGGAGTGCTGGGGAGACATAAACATGAAGATGTCCTAGGTCCTGTTTTCAAGGAAGAAAAAGAAGAGACCTTAGTTCCAATCATGCCGGAAGAGCACAGTAGTACAGCGTGCAAGCAGATGCTGGGATTACAGGAGAGAATCCCAAGGCTGGGGTCCTGAAGCACTTCTGACGGTACCTTGAAAGGCACCTGTGAGTCGTGATGTTCCAGAAGGAAAGGACAGGTGCAGAGGGAAGAGAGATCCCTTCAGCCTGAGGGAAACACTCCAAGATCAAGGGAGACACGTTAATATAAGTCATATCGGAAGAGCTTCCCAATTTAAATGTTTATGGATTGCAACGGATGGTCACACACCTGCAAACGTTCCTCACTCCATCCAGAACTCTGTCCGCTTCGGGCTGGTGGGCTCAGGCAGCCAGCACTGGGTACGAAGAGAGAGGAAGAGGCCCCACAGCTCTTGGCAGTCCATGTTTTCATGAAATTTTTCTTCCTCTTGTCTCCTTCCGCTTTAGGGAGGTCATCTTTCTATGGGTGTCTGTAGCCTCTGGTCTCCTCTCTGCTTTCCTGGGTATGTGAAGGGATACTTGTAGGGTCCCGGGAGTCTGCGTGTGGTGTCTTGTCTCTCAGCTGGCCTGACACCCGCCTCACCCTCCCCTGCCCCACTTTTATGTGAATGGTCATAGGGTTGGTGACTATTTCCTTGGAGACTCTTGGTTTTGCTGGGTTTACTTCCGTTTGCTTCAGCCACGATTGTGACCCTCATTCACACTCACATGTGTGCAAACACATGCATGCACACACAAAGCCCATCTTGACTTGTCTTGCTCCTAATCTTGGATCACGGATCTCTACACCAGGGAGAGAGAGACTGATAACACTCAAGAAGCCATGAGCAGAATTACTGGAGAGGATGGTGAACCTCGAAGAGGTCGGGGGGAGGCAAAGTGATAAAATCACTTGGTGTCAGAAATAAATGGCTCACACGCACGGGGCATGCTCCGCAACTGGATGTCTTATTGAAGTACAAGTTGATATCATCCAAGATGGTGATGGGATGAGAAGCTCATTAAAAATGCTTCCTGTACGGGACACCTGGGTGGCTCAGTCAGTTAAGCATCTGACTCTTGGTTTCAGCTCAGGTCATGATCTCAGGGTCCTGGGATCAAGCCCCTAGTCAGACTCTGTGCTCTGTGGGGAACCTGCTGGAGGTTCTCTCTCTCTTTCTCCCTCTGCCCCTCCCCCACTCATGCATGTGTGCTCCCTCGCAAATAAATAAATAATATCCTTTTTAAAAAATGCTTCTGTACTGCCTAAGGAGTAAGGGTTTTATCATCAATTCATCAAACTCAAGGAAGTATGTGAATACAGAAAAAACATCAAAAGCCCATGGAAACATTTTGTAGTGTAAAAGAATAGTCATTAAGAGCTTAAAGGTGCACCTGAATTATTTCTTTTACTTGAAACTGATGGAAAAGTGAGGAAGCAATTCTTACACATTCTCAGTAAGATGGAGGGGATTTATACCTATTGATCATAAACATGGTAGCACATAAGGAAGTGGAATTAGAGGCGTCTGGGTGGCTCAGTCAGTTAAGCGTCTGCCTTCGACTCACGTCATGATCCCCAGGGCCCTGGGATGGAGCCCCACATCGGGCTCCCAACTCAGGGAGAAGTCTGCTTCTCCCACTCCCTATGGCCCCCAAAATAAATAAAGAAATAAATCTTTTAAAAAAGTAGAATTATAACCATAACAAACTATGTACTATTTTTTTTTGGTTGCACCAAAAATTGAAACTGACCCTAAAGAAGATAAACAGATAAACAAGAAATGTTCCCCAAGGCATGTGGGAAAAGATGACTGACACAGTGATAAAGCATGGAGAGGGGATGGGTGAAGAGTAAGAGTTGCCAAAGAAAGAGAGAAACGAGTCAAGTCCCCAGAGGAAAAGAGGGTGAGAACCACCTCCTGTCTGTTGATTTCCACTCTTCCTCTGGTGCTTTCTCAGCAGAGCTGATCAAATGCAAAGCAGAACCCCTTCTTTCCTCGCGGATGGTCAACCCATTGGGAGCCACACTGACACTTCCCAAAGAAGTATAGTTAGTAAATGTGTAGTATAGTATAGTACAGTGTAGTATAATATAGTATGAAAAATACATACATACATACACACATACACACACACTTCACTGTTTACTGTAGTAAAGTACAGAAGCAAAGTTAGTCAGGACAAGGTAAGTTCTGCTGTAGTAACAACTTCACCCAAAACGTCTGTCTCCCGCAAAATCCAGTGAGACCTTTGGGACACTCCAGGGAAGTAGCTTCAGGTGATTGTTCAGGGACCCAGTCTGCTTCCAGCCTGCTTGCCGCAGGGCCCCCACAGGACCTGTGTCCTGGCATGACCATGGCAAGTGCCCCTTTCATTCCCTACCATGTACGTGTGAGTGTGTAAATTATGTAGTCATCTCCTTGTTCCCCCATCTGGGGCTGGCTTCCAGGTCACTGCAGCAGGGAAAAGAGAAACCTGGTGTTTATGGGCCAGTTTCATCCTTAAATGCTTTGGCCCGGATGTGATGCTCATTATTTCCACCAACCACTGATTAGAATCACAGTGATTGATTCTTCATCTCGCGAGGCAGAGGCCAGGACACGGAGGCAAGCACATGGATAGTCAACGAGCAGTAAACACCACTGTCACAGTAACCTTAGCAAAATCTGACATTAAAGGAAAACGGTGAGACAGATACAGGCAGTTTCAAAACAATGAAGCTTCCAAGTACAGCCGTCTAATTTTAGCTCATCTGTTATAACCACGGAAGGGACCCAGACTCTGGCTGGTTTTTTACACACACACACACACACACACACACACACACCCCACCTAGGTCCACACCAAACACCGTCTCCTGGTTTGTCCCAACTATGGAGTCCTCGACATCCTTTCTGCTCCCGATCAAAGCCACGTCCCTAACCCCTCCCATTTGGGTCTCCATCATACCTCGGTGTCTACCCTGAAGGGTGTGTCTTAGTCCATTTCCCTGGCATTGGTCATTTCATTCTGAACCTTTGCTTTTTGCCTGAGGATATTATGGCTGTAGAATGAGTGGTCAGGCCCCAAGAGGCCAGAAGCAGGAGGACTGGGGTCCCAAGTGGTCCTTTGTGAGTGGCGAGAGCCTTCTGAATGGAGGGGCAGCTACCTCAGCTACGGCGGAGACAAGAAGGCAGCAGGCACAGAGCGGCGGCGGAGTGGGGGTGCCACAGCAGGTAGAAATAGTCAGTCCACCATTGCATGCCACGACATATGGCTAACTGAGGGGGAAAAAAACAGAAAGAAATTATGTAGCTGATAGGAAAGGTGTAATTAGCTAGACTTAATCATATTTAACAAACATTTATTCATCAATTATATGATTAATGAGTGAATGAACACACGTAATTATAAAGGTAAATATTTTTAGAACTCGACTACCTCCCAGAAGGAGAATGTAACTTCTTTTCAGACGCCTGTGAATCTGTCACAAAAATTGATGGTATCCTAGCCTGCAAAACCGCCATGGATCTTAAGAAGCAGAAAATTTTCAGGTCGTTTTCTCTGATCAAACCAGAAATTGATAGTATAGGGTTAAATCGAAAGACCACTGTGGGGAAAGAGCCTTGGGCTTTGAAAGATGCCTGCAAATACGGCATCGTTGGCCAAGGGAGAAGACCCAGGAAATCCTTAAAAGCTGCTCAAAGAGAATGTGAGCAAAACCAGTACTTGTCAGAGCCCAAGGAGCGCCGCTAAAGGGGTGGCTCGAAGGGAGGTTGACAGCTTCTGCTGCCGTTGTCCCAATCATGCGGGGTGCTGGGGGGATCGGGAGTGCCTTTCTCTGCCCTTTTACTTTGCTCCACACCGAGTTCATCCAGAGGGTTCCCTCTGAGCACCCTCGGGTCGTCCGCCAGCAATGCCTACTCTGCCCATTGCCTGCTGTCATCCAGACCATGGCTTCTACCGCGTGGGATTTTCCAGCAATCGCCTCTTTCTAAAACAGATGAGGGCCTGCTGTTCCCCCTGTGAGGCACGTTTGCTGGATCCCCACGCCGCCAGATTGAAGTCTGTCCTCCTCGGGAAGGCCCTCTGGGACTCTTGCGCTTGGACCCCAGTCCGAGGCACTGGAGTTCAAGATCCCGGCCCAAGGGGCCATGACCGCTGCTTACAAGCAATCATTCATTCCAGCCAGCCCTCCACACCGAGCTCCTGGTGGGTGTGAAAATGTTGTATTATAGACAAACACAACTGTTGACTTGTCTCTTTGTCCCCGACTAGCTTTTAGGCTTCTTTCCTATGTCCTATGACCTCCCTGGAAGGCTTTGTCCCTAGCTTCCTCACTCTGCACCAGGACAATGCTGTCGGTACAGAAGTACAAGACAAAAGCTTGTGGGATGACAAAAAACTCTTCAGGTCCTAGACCAGCTCTAGACACTCAAAAGGCATTGACTCCTGTTGGCACCAATATGGTAGACCCTTCAGAAAGGGGGGAACTCCGTGTTACCCGGTGCCGGGCAAGTGCTGCAGGAATTCAGGGAAAGGGATCACGGCCCAGAACAATCCGGGGTAGCCTGACGTGTTGCTGGCTTTGCAGAGGGAGAACCTTAGAACGCTGAAGGTGCTCATGGCCTGGAACTTCTGGCTGGAGGGATTTGACCCAAAGTAGAGGAAGGGAGGAAGTGTGGTGACAGTGGGGGACAGTCCCCGATAAGGGGCACAGGACATGAGTTTGGACAGTTCCTGCAGCCACCACCGAGCCACAGTGTGGGGCAAGTGGGCTGAACCCCTTATCTCCAAAGCATCTGTGACCGAAGCAACTGGTGTCCTTCAGACCAAGGTAGGGTTTCGATGTTCTTAGAAACCTCGTCCAGCTGTTCAACAAAATTCAAAGGGAATGCCCTCCCCCACCCCCGCCTCCAGTGTAGAAGCCTTTATCTGCTGTTTGCAAACTTGACAAGGGAATGAAGGAATCCGGAGGTCAGATCTGAGTGCCTGTGAGTGGGAGACGAGAGAATTGTACTGATTGTTTGCATGTTTTGCCGTGTTGGCGTTCATCCCATGCTGCACGGGGGCTCGGTCTGCTACGACCCAGACCCCGTCCTGAGGGCTGTGCCTGTGGAAATAGCTCCTTAGACGCTTAGAATTAGTCACTGTATCTCCTGCATAATTCTTCTGCCTGCGTGTCCGTATGGACGACTGGCCCTGGGCTCATGCCCTTCACGTGTTCCGTTAAAATTAGTTAAATCAAAAGAACCCATGAAGAAGAGATTGTGTTTGGCAAGCCATTGTGCGGATATCTGATTAAGTAGAAGCTTTTTAGCATGCTAAATCAATGACATGTGCTGTTGTATTAATAAGCCGTAAATTCTAAATAATCGCTTGATAGATGAGAACCTGAAACAATGGGTTCCTCCCCGGAATGCTGATCACCCCCACAGACGGCGAGAGGACCCATTCCCGCAGTTGTGTCCCTGAGGGAAGGAGGGGACATTTTGTCCTGGCGCATTGACGGAGAACACTGAAAATTTCCTTGGTGGTTCTTTGTTTCCTCTCCCCGGAGCTTCTGGTTTATTCCCACATTTGCAGACAAGAACCGGGCGAGGTGACGACTCCTGCCCGTCTCTGTTTGCCGCGTCCCCTGCATGGCAAGTGCTTCTTTTCCTGGCCAGAGAGTGGGAATTCTGTCTCCGGAGCCAGCAGCATCCCCGGGTACAAGCAGAGCTTCCCTGGGGGGTCACAGCCGCGAAGGTGGGTGACTCGGCCGCCCTCTTGCCCGGAGCCCGAGGTTCTAGCGGACATCCTGCTGCGGGAGGCTCAGCTCCCATCAGCTCTGAGTCGCAGCCAGCACTGGTTGTTGGTTCCAATTAAAAAGCAATCGCATTCCTGGCAATTCCAGGCTGCAGCCAAAAATACAGCGTGTTCAGAAAAGCACGATCCTCTCTGACAGGCGGTGACTCCAGAAAGGGCTGGGTGCTGCCGGGGGAGGCTAATGACGGTACATTTGTATGTGATGGAAATTTCTAAGTTCAAAGACGGAACCGTAGTAAATGATTGACTTTACAGTTATTTGTAGATGGCACACAGGGTTTCCTGTTGCTCTTTTCCTTTTCTTTTTTTTTTCTTTCCCTTCAGCATTAAGCAGCCCATTTATTAGAGGACAAATAGAAATTGACCTTTGTCAGACAGCAAGGAAACAGAGCAATCACATTAAGGAAATCAAAGGCAAAAATGCCAAAGGGTGTACATGAACCAGCCCTGGGAAGCAGTGTCATCCTCGGGTGCCTCGGCCCAGTCAGCATCTGTCCCTCTGTGAGCGGCGTCCGCTTTCTCGGAGGACCGGCGAGGGCTGAAGACTCGTTCAGATCAGATCACCGTGTGCTGTCCCCTCCCGTGGTTCAGTGCTTGTGTCTGGGTATTTTTAGTAACCTTCTCCGTCTTGTTTGGCTCCAGGACACATAATTTCGCAAGAATCGTAAACCTGAGAGTCAAGAACCCAGATTTCTTTCATGTCTGGCTCGCTGTTGGACGGGGCAAAGTCACTGAGCCTCTCCGGGTGTTTGCTGGGAGTTGCGACTCTTTTATTTTGGTCCTTTCAGTTCATGATTTTAAAATAAAACCGTCCGACCTCATCACCAGGAAATTAGTATTTCAAAACAAAGAGTCCCTTAATTTCCCTGTGTGAGTGAGGGCACGACCTACGTTGAGCCGATCCTAAGTCTTCTTCTGGAAGGGCCAAGAGCTCACTTCCGGAGGCCTTTCCATCTCACGCTGCTGGTCTTCCTTAAAGAGGAAGTGGGTTACTGCTGCCAAGACACCGTGTTCAGGACCCGGGTGACTGGCACGGATCCTCCGGTGCCGCCATGGTGGGGGCTGGCGGCAGCGTCCCTCCCTGGAAGAGAAGGTGCGGGGGTGAGCAGCGAGAGCGTCCGCGGAGAGCCGGAGAGGCTCGTCCCTTGCCAGTGCTTCGTGTCACTGAACAGGCTGTTTGTCATACTTAATTTTAGGTGTAATTGTTCAATCAGGACCTTATCCAGACCAGCTTGCAGCCCACTCGCCTACTCTGCCCTCTTGTCCCAGAGTGTGTGACTCTGTTGCTTTCCCAGCCCTCCATCCACTGGCCAGCCCCGACCGGGTCACCTGCGTGCTGGGCCCCAGGTGTGGCTTTTCCAGCCCCTGCAGTGGAGGGAAGCATTCTGGCTCCCTCTTCTGTCTACTCCCTAGAAGCAGAGTGTTTCTGCTCTCTCGTGCCTTACTCGGCGTCCGCTCCTTCCTCTCCAGCGGACTGAAGGAATGAGGCCTCGGGAAGAGGCACAGTCCCCACTGGGCTTGGCAGGAGGAAAGCATCACTTCTCTGATGATTCCGGGGGGGAGGGCTGTTGCGCTCGTCTCCTCCACCTCTGACGAGGGCAGGTGCGGCACGAGGCAGTAGGAGGAGGAGTCTGAAACCAAGCCCCGGTTCTGAAGGTGTTTTGATGGGCAAGACTGTGGGTCCGTCGAATGGAGAGGGTGCCTGTCCCGCCAGCCTCCCATGTGGATGGGATGGGCGGCCCTGAGTTAAAACATACGGCGGCACCACGTGAACTACGTGTGCGCAGAGGCCATCTCCCAGCCTCTGCCTCGACCGGACGAGGATGGTGCTCTGCCTAGGACCTGGGCCTGTTTGTGGAGCCTGAGAAGGACAGTTCACAGTGGCACCTCAGGAGAAACTTCAGGTCCTCCAAACCCAAGATTCCTTATCCTGCCATCTCCCCAGACAGGACGGCTTCTCTTGTCCTCCTCTCTTCAACGCTTCCCTCTCCATTAAACCTGCTGGTCTCCTCCCCTCGTAGCTGCGGTTCTCTGTGCTCCTGTTCCTGTCCCAGGCTCCTGGAAATGGAAAGTGATCCCTCATGACGCCATTCTTTCTTCAGTGTTCCTTCGTCTGTCTCCCGTGGACGACTCGCCTGGAGCTGCTTTCCGTCCCGTCACTGGAGACTTTGTGCGAACACCTTGAATTCCTGACCTCCGGAGCCATCCTGGCCTTCGTCTCCTTTCTGATCTCCTTTGCCGTCACTACACCGTCATACTTCTCCTTCCCCAAGGGACTCTGCTTTTCAGTCCAAGCAGCCAAAATGAACTTGACTTAATCATCCTTCTCTAGTTTAAAGAAGATGTCCTATCCGTGAACTTGTGTGATAGGCCGTTGAAGGTCGGGAAGTAGGAAGACCTAGATTTTCCATGGGGAAGAAAGGGGACACGTCCCGTTTAAGAATGGGAGCTCACCCCCGCCCAGTAGCCAATCAGACACTGGTCACCCGAGTTCTGTCTGCCGTCCTCAGCATTCTCTTGACCCCCTTGAGTGGGGAATGGGTGGAGAGGTGCGTTCTCTATTGTGTGCAGAACCCTGGACTCATAGACTCGGGGTGGCCTTGGAGTCTCTTCGCAGATGGTCTACAGACGAGAGTCCTCGTGTGTCCACGCTCAGTGGCCAAGGGGAGGAGGGACTGCTGACGCCCTGTCCAGTACACTTCACCGTGGCAGATGCTGCCTCCATGGGGGTCAGGGGCTCGAAGCTTGTCTTGGGCCAGGAGTCCCTCTCTGGAGAGTGGGTGTGGGAGGTTGCCTCTGTCAACCAAGCAAACACTAGGTTTCCAGCCACTTCTGCCCAGGGACACCCACATGGGGGCCCTGGTCACGCTCTTGATCTCCCATCATTACGAATGCGACTCCAAAGGAGGGAATCCGCCCTTTGCCCTGAAAATCGGTTGGCAGTGTGACATGACATTGGCCCTTTCACTTTGCTTCTGCTGTTCCATGTGGGGAAACGGGACTCCTTGGGCTTCCCCCTTTCATCAGTATGTTGCTCATTTTCCACAATTTGGGGGCATTTTTTGAGACCATTCATCATCTCGTTCAGAGTAATTTTGAAATAAGGTGGAGAGAATTGATAGAAAAAGGCACAAACCTTCTTGACAGAGGAGGAGTAATTGTCAGAAGCACAAAGCCTTTTCAGTGTCAAGTTTCTGCTGACCCCTTCAGCGATCCTGGTTGTCCCTCTTTTCTGGCATCTGAAAGCATCTCCCCCGCCCTTTGGATAAATATCAGGTTGGTTCTGATGCTGAATTCACAGAAGCTTGCAAATTCAGATCACACTCAAGACCAAATTGCTGCTTTCAGACAATGCTCTTTGTCTGACTGCTAACTGGGGATTTAGTAAAGAGCCCAAGGGACAGGATTTGGGTCTGAGCTTTCGAGCTTTCACTGGGTTGCGTTTTTTTTAAAAACAGAGCTTAATTATAGGCCTAAGTCATATATAGAAATGCAGATATGAGACATACCGCATTCCCACATTTAATTGGATCTTTAGGTAAAAAGAGTGTAAGCCATGTATTAATTCAGTGTGAATATCTCTGTGTGAACACACTTTCATTTGAAGGCCTGGCTTTCTTTTTTATTTTCCTCCTTTGCCTTACATCTTTGCTCCTGCGGCACCCTGAAATCTTCTGTTCTTCTCACGGTACTTGAAACACTCATAATCCCTTCATCAGCATCCTCCTCTGTTAGATTGCAAACTCTGAAAAGGGTCTGTATCTATTTTACCTATCAGTGTACCCCCTGACTAACCTAGGATAGTACCTGACATGTTGTAGGCCTTAAGAAGCATTGGGGTGGGGGGGAACATTTGTAGGATGGGTAGACAGATGGACAGATGGATGAACAGATGGATGGATGCATGGACAGACAGATGGTTAGATGGCTGGATGCATGGATAGATGGATGGATGGATGGATGGATCAGGGGATAGATGGACCAGCAGATGCATGGATGGATGGACAGATGGAAAACAGATAAAAATGTATTCTTCCTGTCTTCTATTTTTGAAAGCCTTGATAAGATCACAGCATCCTAAGATGAAAATAGACCCTTCATTGTGCATTAAAGTGTTCTCTTGGCTGCTCTTCCAGATTGGCCGCATACTGTGTCCTGAGAAAGTGATCTTGTCCTCTTTCTTTAGAAGCTTAGTAAAATATGTTTTCTGTGATCGTGGTATCTGAGGTTCATTTTTTAAAAATGTGTCAACAAGAAAAATAGATCATCTTTCCTGGATGAAGTTCTAAGTACCTGTTTGTTTTTCACTCCTGGGAGATCAAGGACCCATAGAATCCAAGTGCTTGTCTGCCCAGCTCCTTTGCTGCAAAGGGATTTTCTTTTTTCTTTTTTTTTTTTAATTTTATTTAATTCATTTAAATTCAGTTAGTTGACATGTGTGTATTATTAGTGTCTGAGATAGAGGTCAGTGATTCATCGTGTATAAAATACCCACTGCCCATGACATCAGGTGCCCTCATTAATGCCCATCACCCAGTTACACCATCCCCCCACCCATCCCCTTTAGCAACCCTCAGTTTGTGCCCTATAGCAAAGAGTCTTTAGTGGTCTGTCTCCCTCTCTGATTCCATCTTATTTTATGTTTCCCTCTCTTCCCCTATGAGCCTCTGTTTTGTTTCTTAAATAACACAATGAGTGAAATCATATGATAATTGTCTTTCTCTGAATGGCTTATTTCGCTCAGTGTCATACCCTCTAGTTCCATCCACATTGCTGCAAGTAGTAAGATTTCTTTTTTTGATGTCTACCACATCTTCTTCATCCATTCGTCTGTCGATGGATATCTGGGCTCTTTCCATAGTTTGGCTTTGTGGACATTGGGGTGCATGTGCCCCTTCAGATCACTACATTTGTATCTTTTGGGTAAACACTTAGTAGTACAGTTGCTGTGTCACAGGGTAGCTCTATTTTTAATGTCTTGGGGCACCTCCATGCTGTTTTCCAGAATGGCCACACCAGCTTGCATTCCCACAACAGTGGAGGAGGGTTCCCCTTTCTCCACATCCTCACCAACATCTGTCGTTTCCTGACTTGTTAATTGTAGCCATTCTGACAGGCATGAGGTGGTATCACACTGAGGTTTTGATTTGTATTTCCCTGATGCTGAGTGATGTTGAGCATTTTTTCATGTGTCTGTGGGCCATCTGGATGTCTTCTTTGCAGAAATGTCTGTTCATGTCTCTTGCCCATTTCTTGACAGATTATTTGTTTTTTTGGGTATTGAGTTTGAGAAGTTCTTTATAGATCTTGGATACCAGCCCTTTATCTGATAAGACATTTGCAAATATCTTCTCCCATCCTGTAGGCTGCCATTTGGATTTGTCCTTTGCTGTGCCAAAACCTTTTTATCTTGATGAGGTCCCAATAGTTCATTTTTGCCACAGAGAGATTTTCTAACCCTCAGTACTTGAGAGTGACGGTCCTATAGGCAAAGAGCCCAAAGGGCATGACCTCAGGCTGCATGGCTTTAGAGCATATCCTACAGGGGAACCGGAACCCAGCACAGAATCCAGATGAAGGGAGCGCCTGGAGCGTGCCCCGTGACGACTCTGCTCTTAGGCGCGCCGCTGTCCTGTCCCGCAGGCTGATGTTCCAAGATTGCTCTGTTTCTTCATCACACTGTTCCAGGCTTTCTTTTCCTGGGGCTCTCTGAGAGCAACAGGATGTTTTCACTAGCATTGAACTAGAAAATGAGAGCATGCTTTCCCGAATGGTAACAGCATCAGTTCAAACCCTGAACACAGCAGCCGTTGCGACTTACGAGAGCAGCTGGAACCCTGGGTCTTCAGAAGAAGTCCGGTTGTCCCCAGAATGAGTGGCCTTTGTGTGCAACACCCCACGGGCCTGTTCTCACTCACACCTGTGTCTCTCTCAGCTTCAGCAAGCACTGTTCTTGAATGCCTCTGCTCGCCCTGATGCCCACCTTGCTCCAGTACAATTTGAAGTCTCTCTCCATGTCACTTCAGGATCTGGTGCTTTCTGGATGTGGCATCTCTCAGAAGCTGACCTGACTGTCCAGTGTGGCCTTCATCATTGCTCTTCAGAGGCGGGGAGAGTGCCCTTTGGGTCTGGCTGGAGGCAGGAGGAGGTGGAGGGACTGAGGCCAGTTGTGGACTCTTTAGAAATGTGGATTGTCCCAGCCAGGTTCCAAGACACTGTGTCAATAGGACATTGGCAGCTGGCTGTTTGGTAAAGGGTGGAATGTCTCTCCCAAGACCCCATGCTGGACTTGGAGGGGTCCACAGGGAGATGAGCCAGGCTCTTAATGCTCAGACTCTCCATACAGCCCATCTGCTCATAACATCCTGCCTGGTTCCCCCTCCATGTCCTCCTGTCTGCATTTAGGTCTCTTCAAGTTCTCCCTCTAAGTGAGTGCATTTGACCTGCCCCATTCATCTGCCCTTTCCTGTCTTCCTGGATCTGGACCTTCTTTTTCCTTCCAGACTGTGAGCTCCTCACCTCCCTAGAAAAGGACATTACATCGTATTCTCTGTGTACAGTACAGTGCTAAAGATCACGTACTCTGGTGCAAGCCTGCCTGAGTGTTTGCCCTCCATCTGCCTTTGACTAGCTGTGTGACCTTGGGCACGTTACTTAATCTCTCTGTGCCTCCCTTCCCTCACCAGCGTAGTGAGGATAGCAAAAACGTAGGGCAGTGGCATATTATTCCTCTGGGTTGCAAATCTCTTAATGTCTAGGGTACTAGACAATGGGTGGATTGTAGCGTCATCCTGCATGATGCGGCCTCTGGAAAATTCTACTTGCAGAACAATGAAAGTGAAGAAGGTAAAGAGCATCTTGGTATAACTACGAAGAGAGTCATGACCTTGTGGAGCCCTGAAAAGGTCTCAGGAACCCACAGGCAACCAGAACGTCCCCACGGGCAAGTGGGGGTCTGTAGCTGTGGAGCAGGTTGGGGGTCAGTGAATGGAATATTACTAAGAGGAAATTTCAGGGGTGAAGCGGGTTCTGGCTACACCAAGCTAACAGGACTCTTGCTGAAGATGGGCCAAGATGTCCAACATCACATCGGGGAGGTTTTAGGGCGAGGAACTTGATCAGGATATCAAGATACTAGTGTTCTTGGTTACCTGATTTAGTGGGGCTCTTGCTAAAACTGGAGCGTACAAAGAAGTGTACAGATGGGCCCAGGAGAAGGGTCAGGAGCCCGATTCAGGTTTGGTCAAGCAGTGAATCTTTGTCCAAGTATTTGCCTGGCCTCAGAGACTTACTTTTTCTCCACTCGTTATAATTTGTGTATAATTTTTTAGTGTGTTTGTATGTTGGTTTTTCTAGGGGCGGGGCGAGAATGGTGGTGTGGAGAGGAAGGGAACCCCGGGTTAGAGCTCCCCAGGGCCTGGGAGCTGGGTTACCATGGGCAGTCACTTCTCCTGCCTGGCCTCCTTGTTCCAGTTTCTGGCACAGATGAACTCCACAGTCTCCAGAGCTCTAAGGGTTTGTATTTCTCTGAGACTCTTGCTAGAGAGGCCACCTGTTTTGAGCTAAATTATTTCCTCCCCAACTTTCATATGTTGAAGCCCTAACCCCCAGCATCTCAGAAGTTGACCATATTTGGAGACACGATCTTTAAAGCAGTGACTAAGTTCAAATGCAGTCCTCGGGGGCCCTCATCCAATCTCACTGGAGAGATTAGGACACAGATATGCACGGAGGGAAGATGGCCAAAGAGAGAGGTCTCAGAGGAAACCCAACCTGCCAACACCTTGATCTTGGACGTCCAGCCTCCAGAACTGTGAGAAAATTGATTTTTGTCGTTGGAACTTCCCAATGTGTGAGACTTTGTTACGGCAGCCGTTGCCCACTCATGCTCCACTCAGGAACCGTGATGTGCCCTGAGCCTACATCCAACTGTCCCCAGACTGTTGTTTCGAACTCGGACTGGATTCTCTGGGTTCAGAACAATGCCTGGGAGAAAGGATGAATGACCACTACTGAAGGACAGAAGCTACAGACTGTTCTGAAGACAGATACCATGTGGGCAGCTCCAGAGTGCTCAGGGGACCTGGGCCCTCAGTGTGTCTGGGATGCTCCTATCTTGGGCTTGTCTCCCAGCCAGAGAGAGGGTGAGAAATGACAGGCATCTTGAGGTAGAACGAATCTGCCTTCAGTTGCGAGAAATCAGGACGTGAATTTGAGTCTCCAGTGTCTTCCTGGTCTTGTGCTAAGCCTTAAGAGGAGAGAATGTCCACAGGAGCATGATCCTTCTCAGACTTGCGACAGGGACAGTTAGGGACAGTGCTTCAGAGCTGGCTGATGGGGGCTGAAGGCACCCCAGGAACCTCCAGTAAAGATGCAGATGACATTCTGATTTTTACTCCTTCGCTTCCAATGACCAGTGGCCCTGGGGAAAGAGAATGTGAATTAATAAAACTGTGGCCTCTACTTTTTCCAAAGTATGTTAACTTGGAAGGCTAGTTCCATGGGTCATCATATATCCTGCAAAATCAAAGTAGTTCTGTGTAAGTAACAGTGAATGAGGCCAAAGTTTCTGCCTTGAATAGAAGTGAGAGGGCTTCTGGGGCGCCTGGCCGACCGGGCAGTGGAGCACGCAGTGCACGGTCTGAGGGTTGTGAGTCGAGCCCTGTGCTGGGTGTACAGACTACTTCTTAAAAAATAGGGGCGCCTGGGTGGCTCAGTGGTTTAAGCCTCTGCCTTCAGCTCGGGTCATGATTTCAGGGTCCTGGGATCGAGCCCCACATCGGGCTCTCTGCTCAGCAGGGAGCCTGCTTCCCCCTCCCTCTCTGCCTACCTGTGATCTCTCTCTGTCAAATAAATAAACAAAATCTTTTTAAAAAATAATATCTTTTTTTTTTTTTTTGACAGGGAGAAATCACAAGTAGGCAGAGAGGCAGGCAGAGAGAGAGAGAGAGAGGAGGAAGCAGGTGCCCCGCTGAACAGAGAGCCCGATGCGGGACTCGATCCCAGGACCCTGGGATCATGACCTGAGCCGAAGGCAGCGGCCCAACCCACTGAGCCACCCAGGCGCCCCTAAAAAATAATATCTTAAAAAAGAAAAAAAGTGAGTGGGCTTCGCTACCAAGTGGACCTGGCCCCCAGCTCTTTACAATGCTGGCTGCGGGGGTAACTGGGAGGGCCGTTACTCAGACCGGCGTTTTCTGCAGACCAGCTTGCTGCGCATCCCAGGAATGGCCTCGCAGATGGTCTGCAGGCCTCCCTGTGGCTGCCCTGAGATGTCCCAATGGAGAGCAGTGAATGGTCACAGGGTAAATGGCAGAGGGGCGAGAATATTGGTCATGGCCAGCCAGCTGCATGACCGTGGCCTCCCCACTCCTCCCTCCTCCTCATCTGCCAAAGAAGCACAAGACCCAACGTAGTTTATAGAAAAGGGAACCTACCAAAACCCATAGTTAAGAAAAAAAATCAGCGCGCACCCTCACTGTAAGGTACGAGGGACACGAGAGGCCATTTGCGAGAGTGTGTGTGTGTCAGCCTCCAGCCCAGCAGCTCCCTGGCAGGAACCACCCCCTTCTGGATGTCCAGACCCCCCCGGGGGCGGCACCTGCTTCTCCCGGGACCGTAGCAGTTCTTCTCAAGCCGTCCGTGGCATGCGTTCTTAGTGACAGTGACACGGTCCCCAACAGGGTGAAAATTGGCTCTTGGAGGGGGACGCAAAGGAGCATTGCTCTTTTTACGTAAAATCACAAACCTGCATACAGCGTGCAAACAGATACACAGAATGTCTGTGGTATTAACATTTCATGGTGGGAACAGAGTGGGTGGCTGGCAGGGAAAGGAAAATGACTCACACGTGCTCCGTAGGGGCCAGTCATGAACAGAACGTTGAGAAGCACTGATGTATCATGGGTACATCTTAGTCGGTCACAAACCGAGACTTTTATAAAACGCAATAAAAATGAATGACTAGATAAACAAAGGAAAAAAAGAAGCAAACACAAAGCCCAAGTCTTTACTCTTAGGTTCCACCGACATAAAATTACTCAGTTGAATTACTGTAAATGCTTTCACAGCTCACTCACGATTTCCATCCAAAGCTTGGAATTCAGACAGTTCACGGACAGGCAGTGTGAGCCACACTTTCGGCAGCCCTGATGCGGTGAGGCTGGGGTGGGAGAGAGGGGGGTGCTCTGGACAGGCCTCAAGGAGGGCATCCCTGGGGGTCTAGAAGGACCAGCAGGAGTTGGATGTTGGGGAAGGGAGAGGAGTGATTTGGCAGAAAGTACAGCCTGGGCAAAGGCACCAGGGAGGAAGCTCGTGGCCCCGTGAAGACAGATGGCAAGGTACGGCTCTAGCAGAGGGAGGGAGCCTGGGGAGGAGGGAAGGCCAGGGAGGAAAGCAGAGTGCACTTTCCCAGGCAGGAGCTGGACCCAGAGCCCCATGGGCTGCCTTCAACACCCTGCCCTCAGCAAGCGGTCATCTTGAGATCCCAACGGCACCCGTGGGACCCCTCCCCGCAGCTGGAACAAACTCAGGACGTCGTACGAACAATCTAGGGGGATGGTTTTGCCATCCCGTAGGCCCATCAAAGTCTCCAGATTCAGAGCTGTTGGCCGACAGCTGAGTTGATCCCTTAAACACCCCCTTTGGAGATGAGCTCATTCATTCCCACAGCCTGGGTCTGTGGGTTCCCACTCTGTGTCGACTGCTGCTCTGTCAGGCCTGCCAGATTCACACGGGACAGTCACTGTCCAGAGATCAGCCTCAGTCCCAGAGATCTGGGGGTAAAGCCAAACCCTTCCGTTGGCGGAGCGTCCACAGCAGAAGAACAGAGCGGAAAACGCAAGATGTCCTGTGGGGACCAAGGCCTTGGCGTTCTCCCAATGCACTGGCTGGCAGCACCATCCCACCCCCCCAAAGGAATCTGGTTCTCCTTTTCCTGACCCTCTCCTTGTCAGGCCAACTGTGCATTTGGATCCCTTTCGTGGCCCTCTTATGAGCTCCCGCTGCAGGAGCTGTGGCGGCAGAGGCCACTCAGCCCAGGCTGTCATTATGGTTGAGGATTGGCACACAGTTAGTGGGCCATTTCATCAGTGTTGGTACAGATCGAGAAAAATGAACTAGCAAGTGGAAATGTACTCAGAGAGGCAGCTGGGATAATTGGCCTCGGAAACACACAAGAAGTGCTCTTCTAAAAATACCGGCAACGCTGGGAAGGCAGGCCGGGGACTCAACTCAGCAGGAGTCGGAGATGGCCAGGACGGAACGTGTGGATCCTCCGGGATCCAGAAATCATGGAGGCTGGGAATGAGGACCCAGGGGAGAGGTGCCATTTTGGACGTAAAGAGAGGGAGCAGGTCTGCTGTGCTGCACTGTTGGGCTCCTACCCCAGACACTGGGCGTGAGGGGGAGAGCACAGGCTCAGCAGCCGGCTCTCCGACTCATGTCCTGATCCAGTCGGTATTCACTGAGCACCTGCTGTGCGCCAGGGCCGCTCTGACGCTAGCCGTGCAGCAGAGAACAAAACAGACAGAGGCTCTGCCCTCGTCGAGCAGACGATAAGCAAATACGGAGTAAAGGGACAGCATTCAGGGGGTGGGGAGAGACTTTTTTGAATAATGCAGGCACGGGATGTTTGGGGGATGAGGGAGTATTTGATTCATGGACTCGAATGAGGTAAAGGGACAAGTCCTTTGGATTTCTAGGGGAAGAGTCTTCCATGCCGAAGGAACAGCAAGTGCAAAGGCCCTGTGGCAAGAACAACTTGGCGCAGTTGCGCTGCAGCAGGAGGTCCGTGTGGCCGGAGCAGCATGAGCAAGGGTGTGAGTGAGAAGCCGTAGCAGAGCAGGAGGGAAGGGTACCGTCCGCCTCTAGGGCTTCGCTGCGTACTCTGAGATTTCAGTCCGCCTCTAGGGCTTCGCTGGGTGCTCTGAGAAGGGTTGGCTTACGCTATAAAAGGAGCCCTTGTTGCTCTGTGGGGATTCTCGTGTGGTGGGGCAAGAGCAGAAACAGGGGCCTGGTTGGGCAGGGAGGGTGGGAATGAGCCACGGGAGAGATCACCAGGCGGTTTCGACTCCCGAGGGCAAGTGCGGAGGTGCTCGAAGCTGATGGTGGTCTTTAGGGAAGAGAGAAATTAACCCACAACCAGCCTAAGACTTTGAGGACCTCAAGTAGCCCCACCCCAAGACCCTCTGGGGGGTCCGGGAGGGACGCCAAATGGAGATCTATTAAAGGGTCTGGAGATGTTTAGCCTAAAGGCAGAGAGAAGGACAGAGGTCCTGAGCCCTTTCTTCAGACCCCTTGCAGATACCTGGACAGAGAGAACCGTTATGGCCGTAGACGTCCGGCCGTGCTCCCCCCACAACCCGATCAAGGTGCTGGGGTGCTGAAAGATCCCTTCCCTAGAAGTGAGCCCCCAGGGGCCGCCCTGCTCGGATGCTATGGGAAATGGAAGTCACCCCAAATCAGAGCCCCCGTGCATTCTTCATTCATGACCCTGATACGTGTGGGGTTCGAACCCTGAACAGGATCCAGCCCCAGCCCTCAGGAGAGGAGACAGTGCTGGGGGCTCCCAGGGGTTGGGGTATGCCAAGAGGAGCTCCCACGCGGGCGGGGGGAAGTGGTCGCAGTGGCTGACCTCGGGAGCCCTGCCCCATTCACACGCCACACGGATCCGTGTGTTCTAGGTGCACAGGAGCTGGGTGTGAGGAGAGGACAGGCACCTTGCTCGTCGCGGAAGGCCTGGCGGGGGTGGGGTTTGTGGCCCGGGAGGAGCTGCCAAGGGCGCAGCATGCAGGTGATGGACCAGCTCTCCTGGCGCCGGCCCCGGGGTGGGCGTGCGAGGGGAGCCGTGCACGTGCGCGTAGCAACGTAGGAGCTCTTCGTGGGTTTTTGCATTACTTTCGATTTTTAGAACGTTGCATCAAAATACTATTCCTCCTAACTTGTGAGTTTTTACGGCGCCCCTTGCGTATTGTGTAGGGAAAGTGCCTCGCCCGCCTGACCCCAGACCCAGCCCTGCTTTGGATGGGGCAGCGTCTAGGACGACGGGGGAGAGTCGCCCTGTAAAACCATAGGAGGAGGCTTCCAGATCATGGCCCACCCACCCCGACCCCTTACGGAGGGGCGGATGGTTCGTCCTGAGGGCCAGGTCCCCCTCCGGCCGGCTGGTTCAGGGAAGGCTCCCGCAGAGTCTGTCTCCTGAAGCAGGAGCAAAGTTCCTCCCTGCAACGGAGTAAGCGCGGGGAGCAGGGCTGGGAGTGGTTGCAGCCTCTGGGGCGGGCCCCTTACTCAGGGCGACGGGCCACTGTCCTGGCCGAGCCTCACACGGCTGCCCCGTTGCGCGCTGAAGGCCCGGAGAGGTTTCGCACGCGCTTGTTTGGCTGGATTTGCTCCCGGAGTCCCGTTTCCCCGTGGCTCCTTGATCGCCCGCTGCAAACACCAGGGAGGGGGGGAGTTGGATGGGGGCAAAGCCGAGGCACAGCGGGCATTCGCAGGTGGGACCCAGCGAGAAGGCCCGCGTCTACGTTCTGTTCCCGACACGGGCTCAGCTGCCTCAGGAGCTAGGTGGGAAGCAGCCCCAGAGACAGAGGAGGGGCAGCTTGTGTGCCGGCCCGGCCCCCGCTTAGACGGGCACGTGCCTCGCAGCAGAGGCCCCACGAGAAGCCCTGTGCCGCCCTGCCCCTGCCGGGAGCACGTTTCAGTGAGGACTGGGGAGAGGACCTGCTCCCTGGGCGCTGTGAGGCCTGGGGGAGTGGGTCGGGGCCTCGGGGAGCAGGTGGTTTGGGTCCGTGTGTCTCCCGCCCTGAGCCCCTGGGTGGCCCCCCTCAGACTTTGGGCCCCTTTGGTGGCTCTTGGCTGTGGCGCCTCCTCACAGCTCCTAGGCTTGGGGATTGTCTTCAGGTGCCTCTGACTCTGGGGCCTCCCCTCTCCACGCTGTCTCTGGAAGAATGTTCCGGGTACGGTCAGCAAGGGTCGGGCACAGGCAGCCGGGCTGAGTGGTCCTCAGGCCCCCAGTGCTCGGCGGCCCCTTATCAACACGTAGCATCGTTGTAGTAAATTGTTTTGTGCCTCCGATGCTCTGTCCACCAGCGTCCGTGTCCTGCCATCCCTGGGGTGGGGAACTGGGGCACAGACCTGCTCTCCGTCCTGAGGCTAGAGTCTCGAGGGCTGAGGCCCAGCCTGGCTCCTTCCGGGGCCCGCTTTGGGTCACTTGCTGTGAGATGGGCTGGGGGCCGGCGGGCCTAGAGGACAACCTCCGAAGGAGCCACGACACGGACCTCCGTTCCCACTTAGAGCCCCTCAGGAGACCAGGGCCCGGGGGAGGTGGTGCCAGGCCCTGGGAGGCCTCGCAAGGACCCCGCAGCCCGTGCCCACCCTCCCGCGGTGCGTTGGGACGGGGGAGCTGGAGGGCGGATGAGAGACATCCCCTGCACTGCGGTGTGTCGACCGAGAACGAGCAGTTCCACGAGCTCGAGATGAAACATGCTCCAGAAGAGGGTTGAGCAGCTGGAGGGGTAGGAGGACAACAGACTGTTCTTAGAAAAATGAGGGTTGTTATTTCTCCTGTGTTTTAAGGACCACATCGCGGAGGCCAGTGCGGACCCCAAAAGCCAACATTGCCAGCCACTTCCGGCCCCCCGCGCACCACGAAAAATGTTACTTCACTCCTCACAGCTTTAGGTTTTCGTCGTAGAATGAAAATTATAAAACTGATTTTACGGAAGTGTGGGAATTGGGTGAAATAACTTACAATGTGCCTAGTCCCGTGCCTTGCACGTTGCCGGTGGAAGGACAGTGTTCCGGAAGGTTGTGGTGTCCGTATACTAGCGGGCCTCCCGATGGCGCTTGTCGGTGCGGGCCTCACAGAACACAGAAGTGACTCCAGGAGCCACGTTCACATCCGGAGGCCAGATTCCCTGAGAGTCTGGGCCCCACCGGTCGGTATGTTGTTACTGGGCAAATGGCCGTGGGGCCTGGGATCCCTCTGTGCCGGGGATTCTGACCGGGGACCAGAGAGGCGGGCACGGGCCCTCGGCGACTTGACGGCGTGGTGGGGACGTAAACAAGGGAAGAGCCAGCAGAGCGGAGAGGCCACGGCTGGAGACGTAGAGGACACTCGTGGGAGGCAGGCAGCCCCGATCGAGGGTTAGAGAAGCTTCTAGAGAAAGTGATGTTGAGCTGGGCTCTGAGGATGACGGGGAGAGCTGGAGGGTGCGTGAGGAGGCTTGTGGCCACATGGGGCTGCCGGTGGCGGGGCCCGTGGGCCAGAGGGACTTGGGGCCGGGACACGCTCGTGCTGCGGCTGAAACAGGAGAGACCCGTGGGGAGACGGAAGCAGACACGCAGAGACGCGCTCTCCCAGGCCATGGGTACGAGTCAGACCTCCTCCCAAGGACAGCGCGGAGCCGCAGAACACACGGCAGAGAGGGGCACCGAGGCACAATCTGCGCATTAGGAAGCATATCCTGGCGGAGGCGTGGGCTGACAGAGACACAGCGAGACTACTCAGGAGGCCCCACTGTCGCCCAGGAAGACGGTGGATCAGAGATGCAGCAGCGGGGGTAGAAAGAAGCAGGTGCTCCTGGAAGCCCCACAGTCTGTCCTAACTCGGCCGTCAGAGGGGTGCTCTTAGTGCCCAAGTCAGATTACGGCCCTCCTCTCTCCAGAACCTTCAGGGGCTCCCCGTTTCACTTGACGTGAAAGCTGAAGTCCTCTCCGTCCCCTCCAGACCCTCCAGGAACAGACCCTCCTCTCCTGCTCTCCTACCTTCTCTCCTTCAGTCCCCTGAGTCCTCGCTCTTCCTGAGCCTCTGCCACAGGACCTTTGCTCGAACCCTTCCTAGTGTCTGGAATGCTCTTCACAGAGATATCTCTCATCCCTGTGTGCTGCAGCTTCTCCCCACCTCTGCCCATAACCCGGCTCTGCCGAGCCCCCCACCTGGCTCTCCTTTCTCCGCAGACTTACTGCCTTCCTGGGGCCACGTGATTTACTGTTTATTGTACGTATCATCGAATGTCCCGATGCCCTTGCTGAAATGTCAGCTCCACAGAGCAGGGACCCGCGTGTGTCCCTCCTCTGGTGCCTGACACACAACAGGTGCTCCACAGGGGAGGGAACGGGATCAGGCCAGGCCCTGCGGTCAGGTACGGGGTCACAGGTGGCCTTGGATTCAGTGCAGGATGCCATCTGTCATGGTGGGGACAGTGATTCCAGGAGTAGAGCTGAGCCAAGGGCTGGACTGCCCTGGGCTCGGGCATGAGGTGGCCGGGAGTCAAGGCAGCGTGTGGACCGCTCTCGGAGGTCTGACTACGGGGTTCCTGAAGTACCTTTGCTTTGTATTAGGGAGGCAGAGACGGCACATTCCACGCTGGTCGGACAGAACCAGCAGAAAGGGAAGGGGATCCTGCAGAGAGGGGCAGAGAGAGCCAGAGACACAAAACCGTGTGGGGGGAGCAAGGCCGGGGGCGGCAGGACACATGAAGGCGCATCCCCCACCCCATAGCAGGAAGGAGGGGGGCAGGCCAGAATGGAGGCGAACTGATGCTGTGAGGCGGGCCGAGTGGCTTCCCGCCGGTGGCCTGTTTGCCGGGGACATGCAGGTCATGTGAGCAGCCGAGAGTGAGGGCAGGCTGGAGGTTTGAGAGCAAACGGAAAAGCCCGAAATCGCAGCAGCGAGGACCGAACCGGGAGCTCCCGGGAGGCTCTGCTCCTCCGGCAGCATCTGGGTCGTCTCGAGGGCCGAGCACGTCCGTTCACGGGGACACCCAGTGCTCAGGTGATTCTCCTCCAGCAGTAGTTAGTGCTTTGGGTATTGGTCCAGAAGACGCAGACTGTCGGTCCGATCCACGATGGCCGTGGCCTTGCCGAGAGCATGCAGAAGGCCCTGGTGCAGAGGGAACAAGGGAGCTTTGAAGTGACCGTGAAGGGACCGTGAGCTAAAGAGGAAAGGCAGAGGCAAGGGGAGCTGGGCAGGAGGCATGGCGTGGGCAGACGACAAGGGCTCAGACCCCCAGCTCAGCCTCTACGGGGCGCGGCAGTGCGTACCTGGGGCTTAACTTATCAAGGGGACCCCACGGTCACTCAGAGAGGTCAGGACCATTGAGAGAAAAGTCTGTTACTCCTAGTTCCCCAGAAACAAGAGGTTTTCCAGCCCACACAGGGCCACAGGGGGAAGTGCCAGGTTTGCCCAGGACACAGAGACAGGCGACTGGGTTTCCAGGGGGGACAAAGCAGGACAAACAGTTTCTGATGGCCTAGTTTGAAGGGCTCAGTCCGGCCTTGGGGCAGAGGGACTGTCCCTGGATACCTGGCCCGGGAGACTGAGGGCGGGGGGACCACGGGCCGGGCGTGGGGGTTAGACGAGGATGCGGTTCAGAGTGTGGGCTCTGGTTCGGAGGGAGATGCCAATTTTATCTCTGTGACTGGGGACACCATGCAGGTAGGAAGCTAGGAAAACCAGTTAGGACCCCCCCCCGGTGTCGTCGGGCAATTTGCTCAAACGCTCTTTGTCTCAATTTCTCTGTTTCTAAAGTGAGGAGCGGAGAGCACATACCTCGTCGCCGCGGATGTGAGCGAGTTGGTGATGAGTGAGTAACCGGGAAGCAGTTCAGACAGGGGTCGGCTCTCGGTCCCCTGCCCTTGTTAGCTCTTGTCACAGGCACCCCGTGGCCCCAGGCCCTCCTTTCTGAACACGTGTAGTGGGAGAGAGTGAGTGAGAGAACCGGAAGAGAAGAGAAAAAGCCTGAGGTCAGAGTGGGTCATTCTGCATGCAGCGGGGGCGTCACAGGGAGTAGGGGGTGGGGGTGGGGCGGGGAGCGTGGGACTTTTCCCAGCACCGGCTCCGTATGCAGCTCACGAACTGGAATCACACAGTGTCCCCGTGCACAGCCGGCATCTTAGACCATCTGCTCCATCTGTGAAACCGTAGCACAAACAGTGTTCTAAAACGAAGAGAGGGGCCGTCCCTCCCTCGGAGGGAGAGGGCGGTGCTTTCTAGCGAGGGTCCCTGGGCTTGGGAAGGTGAGTGGGATTTGGATGGGCAAAGGGGACAGGAGAGGGAGGCCCTGGTACCTGGTACGGGCAGGGTGGGGGCTGTCGCTGAGGTCAGAATGGACAGGAGAGCATGTGGCGACGTCTCACGGGGGCCGTGGAGGAGGCGAGCCTGGAAGTGTAGGCTTGGGGCACGGTGACAGATGGAGGTGGTGAGACGGACCTTCTGAGCTCCCAGTCTGGGTCCCATGACATCAGTGGATGGTGAGGCCGCTAAGTCTGGCTGCTGAGGCCCTAGGCCCACGGCCTCGTGGTGTAGAGAATATCACTTCGCAAGCGGTCCGCAGAAAAGCAGGCGCAGTGACGCAGGACAGCTGCACGAGCCCGTCCTGAGGATGAAGCCGTGCCTCCACGGCCACGCTCCCGTCTCCACGCGGGCATCTGGAAGGTGGCTCCCCTTCTCCTCCCAGCCGAGCTGGGCCGCGTCCACAGCTGTCCTGGGGATGCCCTCTGGTGTCCCGATGGACGGCTGTCCACCCTCCTCTGCGGGCTGGTTCCACCTCCAGACGCTCTGATGGAGAGTAGTTGCTCCAAGGGGTCCGTGGGGACGTCTCGGCTCTCCGTGGCAGGTGAACGTGAACTTCCTTTCCTCTGCCGTGGAGACAAATAATGTGAGCAGCCTAGAAACACTGTCCCGCGGCACACAGCCGAAGGCAGCCAGCAGGAGATGCCTTGAGCTATTCAGTGGTTGTGAGGCCCCGGAGCCTGCCGCCCCCAGCACTGGCAGACTCTGCTGCTCGTGCGGCATCATGGAGCTTTTCGTTATTGCCTCATCTGGCCGAACCTTCCGGAATCTCATCAGAGCGGGCCGTGCTCTGACAAGGCGACGGAGAGGGGGGCTGATTACGGGGAGAACGCAGCCCTTTCCGTGAATACATCCCGGCACCGTTTGCTCTGAATAAGGATAATCATGTCTCGCAATCTGGAAACCATGTTATTTAGAAAATTAGGATAAGTGCAAAACAAAGCAAGAGTGGGGGGAAAAATAACTTTCATCTTGGAAATACAAGAACGCTGACAACAAGATAAATCATGCAACATTTTTCCCCACAAGATTTGCATGCGTGTGATTTCTCGTGGCTGCTGTTCCACAAGGGATCATTAATTTTTATATCAGTCATTTGATACCGTCTCTCGGCGAGGAAGGAAGGAGACTCTCAGGCTGGATCTCGCTTTGCCGATGGAAATCAAGCGCCTCTTTGGCTTGATTTTGCCTCTTGTAAAGCCCGTATTCGTGGAGAGCTAGCCCTTGGCACTCCTATCCTGAGTGTTGCCGATTTCGTAACTGGCCCTGGCCCAGAACAAGAGCGTTTAGCCTGGGGTCTGCCCATCTCCGTGGAGTCCTGTGATAAATCCACGGGCATGCAAATTTGGTCAGGAATATAAAACACATAGCATTATTTTTCTTTTATTTTTTAAGATTTATCTATTTATTTGACGGGGGGTGGGTGTGAGTGGGGGGAAGGGCAGAGGAAGAGTAGAGAGGGAAGCCCCAGCAGATGCCGTGCTGTGTGTGGAGCCCAGTGCAGGGCTGGATTCCAGGTCCCTGAGATCTGGACCTGAGCTGAAACCAAGAGTTGGATGCTTAACCGACTGAGGCCCCAGGCGTCCCTAACGCACATCGTGTGTCCACTAACCTGCACCTGGCAGTGGCGAGCATCTCAGTGATGATGGGTTGTGAGCGTGCACAGTGATGGAGAGTCATTGGTCCGTACACCACCAGCCACACCTGGGCTTTGTCTCCGGTGCTAATCACCTGTGCATACTGTGTCCCACTTTGTACGGACGCCTTGAAATACTTCGGGATCCTCCTGTCTGCATTCAGATTCATGATTTCCGTTAAACTCACGCTGGACCTTGTTACTTAATGTGTTAAAGAGGCGTATGGGTTACTGCCTCACGGCTTTTTAAAAATTTGAAGACGGTATTAACACCTAATTTATTTCCTGTGTGTTTCTGTGCATTTGGCTTCATGGAGGCACTTTTACTCTGAGAAGGGCTCCAGAGGCTTCGCCAGACTGCGCAGGTGTCCCCGGTGCAAAGGTTTTAGGATCTCCGCACAGCTCGCAACGAGTGGATTCCCTAAGCTCGTTAAATGCAGATGCCAGGCCCTTCCCAGAGGCTGCTGGACGGGCAGCTCGGGGCCTGGGACCTGGACGTGTGTGTCTTTCAAGGCTCCCCGGTGATGAGGGTGCAGTCAGCTCAGATCAGAGCGGTTACTCAGAGACCTCTTAGAGCGTCTGTACCCCAGTACCGGGGCCTCACAAGTGGGCCTGGTGCAAGTGGGGAGGGGCCATCTCAGAGACAGGGTCTTCTCAACTTCTGGAAATATGCATGGGGCGGACGCACATATGGGGGTCCAGTGGACCCCCGTTTGCCTTCGGGCCCCTCACTCCAGAAGTGTGTGCCCCTAGCACGCTCACTGTCCTCTCTGAGCCTCAGTTTCCTCGTCTGGGCCCAGGCCTGCTGTGAGAAAGAAAGAAAGTGCTGGTGCGCAGAGAGCACGGGGTGGGGGGGCTGACACGCGGCGAGTCGGCCGCCGTTGTTTGTGGTGATGCAGGTGACGTTGTGTTTGCAGCCCCGCGGCTCTGGGGCTGCTCAGGGAAGCGGCGGTTGGGGAGTGACCGCGAGACCGGCTCCCAAAGCTTGGAGGGGCTCGAATCCCGGCGGCCACGTGCAGCTGACTCAGAGGGGCTCCTGCCAGCATCGGCCGTCCCCGGCCCCACGGGATGGGGCTGGCACGTCGCTGCGAGTCCGGGGCTGTCTGCTGATGCCCCTTCCGTGGTGGGGAGAGTCCCGCGTTACTCCTGGCTACCCCCGCTCTGTGTGGGAAAGCAAGCATCTCATCTTGCAAAGAAGCCCCTTCCCATCTGCGGGCCAGAAGCCATTTTCCTCCCGATGGAGGGACTTTGAACAAGGCTCTTCTGTTTCTGAGAGAGGATTTGAGGAGGTTTCCCGCAGTGGGCCTCCAAGCTCAAACCGGAAGGTGCCGTGGGCAGCCGAACGCCCCACGGTTTTCAAGATTGCCTGCTCTGAAGGAGAAGTTTTCTTTCACAGACTTTCTTCTAGCTTCTCCAGAACCTTCTAGGGGCCTATCTCAGGTGGGTTCGCCCAGGGCCGCGCCCTGTCGTGAGCAGGGACAGTGTAGGCGCGGACCACGTTGGCGCACTCGGGCTGCCGTGACAAACCCCACAGCGAGGCTGGGCCTCCCCACGGAGATCCGCTTTCTCACACTTCGGGAGGCTGCGAGTCTGAGACGGGGACGTCTCCCGACACCTCTTTCCGGGGCCTGTTGACGCCGTCTTGTCTCCTGGTCCTCGCGCGGTCTTCCCTGTGTGCGCGTCTGTGTCCTCCCGTCCTCCTCTCACGCGAACCCCCGTCCTTCGGGATCAGGCCGCCCTTCGTTAGTTCCCTCTTTAAAGATCTTCTTTCCAAGTACAGTCACATTCTTAGGACTTCAACGAACCAGCGAGGCCGGGGGGAGGTGGGTGGATGGAGCTCAGCCCCCAACAGACCCGATTTCTTCCGACTCCCTGCGTACTCCTCCCGGGGCCCAGGGGCGCCCGGAAAACACAAGAGCCCGTGGCATCCGTTGGGGACGTCCGACATGGAGAACTTCCATCGAAGGGTGGCTCCTGCTTCCGATTCTCTGGGACAAACGGCTCGGATGGCCCCCGAAGAGACCCTGAGCTGATGGTTCTTTAAGGTTTCAGGATCGATGCCGTGCGGCGGCACTCGGTCTACAAGTGTCAAGACCCAGCGCCCCTCACCCCCCGCATCTTTGCAAAGGGAAAAAGGGACGTGCATCCAAGAGAAGACGGCGTCATCCCCGTGTTCTCTCTGAGCCGGAGAGTGGAGAGACGTATCTGAGTCAAGCCGGCTTTCTGTTCGACCCGGCCCCCGGTGAACGGGTAGTGTGTGCGTGTTCCGCCTCCGGGCTCTGTGGGAGCCGGGCCGCACGTGGCTCGCGGCAGCAGAAGTCAGCAGGTAGGAGATGACATTTCAGAATTGTTCAAATAGACCCCAGGCCTAGCAGATAGGCTGGACACGGTGTTCGGAGAGCAGGAACAAAGCAGCACTGTTTAAAAATTTAAAGGAACCTTTCCCTTTACCAGCTGCCCTGCTGGGCTGTTCTCCCAGCGATTTCCAGAATGTGAATCTGGCCCCACAGAACGGAGAGGAGAATGGAAGAGGGCACATAAGTGACATTTTCGATATCCGTGCACAATATCCAGCATCCACGGAAGCTGAGGAAGAGACTGTTTTCTGGGAGAGAAACAAACACAGTTACTGGGTTGGAAGAGCCTCCGTGAGTCTGCTTGCTTCGGGGCGTGTAACTCATCCAACCATGGGGTTCCCGTATACCTCTTAAATTCTCTACACTCAGAAGCCAAAACAGGGGAGAGGGAGTATCCGGGGCACGTAATTTGGAGCACGGAAACAGCCAACCTCTAACTCTCGGTGGCTGGCTTGAGATTTTCATGAAAACCCATGGTGGGTGGTTGCGGTTGGCAGGAGCCTTCCTTGTGGTCATCCTGGGCCCTGGGCTCCTTCCACACGTGGCTCTTGCCCCTTCAGCAGGTGGCTTCCGGGGTCCCCGTGCCATGGGTCAGAGGGAGCAGCAATGGTGTGAGGCCTCGGGTGGCACGTCTCCAGGCTCACACACACTGGTAAGAATGAGTCTACGCTGGCAGCAGTTGCCCAGACCTTTCCCGTGGCTGATGTCCTCCTTGGGTTAGGTCTGTCCAAGGATGGTCACGGGCTCAATGAGAGCCTTGCATGATTCCCTGCCCCTTCTAGGGACCGAAATGGAAGTTGGAATTCAGTAAAAAGGACTGAGATCCTTGGTTTTCTCCATCTGTGAGAGTCCCCTCTTGTGTGCTGTTCAAAGTCCAAACGTTGACACAGAGTTGGAAAGACTGTGGAACCTGCTGGTGTGGTGACTCATCGGGCTTCATGTCACTAAGCTTCGGGCCCAAGTGCACTGAGGAAGGTCATCTAATGGCGAGTTTCCTTTTGCGGCGATACCCAAGCGAACCAGATCCGTGTCTCTTTCCTCGGCTCTGAATCGCCCAGCACCCCCAAGGGCACTGAATGGCATGAAGGCGTGTAATCTCTGGTCTTCAGACTCGACTGTGCTGGCAGCTTCCTGGTCCCTGTGGTTACTGCCCCGGCTCCCCACCGACTATCAGTAACTGCTGGGTCAGCCATTTTGTGCCCGAGGTGCCGGGCCCCAGTGCTCCGTCCTTTCCTGACTTACAGCTCGGCGTCCGCGTCAGAAACCTCACGTTCCCCTGACATCTGAGGCTTCTAACTCAATTACCGGTCCAACATTTTAAAAATGACCTGATGCTCCTGGCAGTTTATGCAAAAAGAAGGGACTGCTGCGGAGTCACCGTAAGGACTCTGTGAGCCTCCGGCCTTGCAGGAAGCCGCGAGAGACCCGGCCCAGGCGGGCAGGACCGGGGCTGCTCCCAGCGCATCAGCAGCCTCAGCCGCGAACCTTCTCGCTAACTAATCGGCTGTCTGCGAGGCATTCGAGGTCTCTATCTTTCGAGTGCAGGGGGAGGTGGACTCATTCTGTTTACATACGGCTCACAGTGCGCGCTCGCTCGCTCGCTCGCTCGCTCTCTGCCGAGCCTGGGAACTTGAGTGTGTGTTCATTTACTGATGTGGCTCCCAGTCCGCAGGCGGAGGAGAAGCGGAGGGAGGGATAGAAGTGTCCCTACACCCACACCGTGCTTCTTCGCGACCCCGTCAGTAACGCCGGTGTGTTTGTGATGCTGTCCCTCTGCCAACCCCCAAAGCCACCATTTGTAGATGGTGACGCGGCGGCGAGGCAGGCTGGAGCCCACCAGGCCCCGTTCATCCTGCTCCTGTGGGAGCCGGCGAGGAAGAGCTTGAGTGGCCACTTTTTTTTCATCCCCCGATGACCACAGGCTGGCTTCCTGCCAGGTCCCGCAGCCCCGCGCATCGCATCCCCAGCGTGGCCCTGTTGGCTCCTCCCAGGAGGTGTCCCAGGAGGTGTCTGTGGTCCCAGTCTCCGGAGAGCTGCCTCAGGTCACTGTGGACTTCGGGGTGGTGGATCTGCCTTTCTCCCAAGTGGCTGTCCTTGTGCTCTGAGCCTTTGTGAGCACTGGACACCATTTTCTAGCAGGTGCCCCCGGGACATGCTCAGGCCTGACCACCTGAGGTAGGACAAGAGAGCCAAGGGTCTGTCCAGCCAGGCAGGGCAGGGCCAGCCACCACAGAGCCAACATCCAGTCATGGGTCTGCACTTTGACAAAAGCTAAATGTGCACATGGGCCCTCGTGGTGCTCCGATGGTGAGGTCTGTGTCCCCTGCCCCAGCATCAGTGGCCTCTGGTCTCCTCAGGGCCATTGGGTCATTATCTCCAACCTGCCCCTCCCATGCACACCACATGTCCTACTGGCCGTGTTATAGTGAGTGGGAAGTCCTTCTTCTATGACGGCTAAGGGTGGGTGGGTGGACTGTTTCGTCTGGTGGAGCTATGGCAGGCTGGTCCGTCCTAGCCTCTTCCTCATCCTGATCCCAGGCCGCAGGCAGCCCTGTACCCGCTGTCCCCTTCTGCAGATTTCTGGGAGTGGTCATTGGCAAAGCCTTTCGTTTAGCCCAGACCAAGTTGGTTTCAGCGATGGTGCTCTGGAGAGAGCACTGACACCCTTTGAGAACCTTTTGAACAATGGTGATAGGATTTTCTTGGAAGCATGTGGACATTCCAGGCTCCTTCCAGAACACTGTACCTGATCTCAAAGCTCTGGTTTAACACGTTCGGTATTAGAGATCCAGAATTAAATATAATTCACTTTGCTCTTATGGTGAAGCGTGGTTTACCTCTGTTTGTGCCCTAATAGCTCCTTTTCTATCCTGGCAAAATCTCAGGCTAACTGATGGTAGAACACGGACACATAGAGAGGGGAATGAATTCCATGTTAACACTCCCCCCACCACCGCCCTGGCTGCTTCTACACCAGGGTTCTAAGGCAATCTTCAACACTTTCCTGGAACTCTAATTTTAAGTTCTGAGAAAAGAGCAAAGACGGTGCGTAAGATGTACATCTAAATTATCTTTAGATCCCTGGCAGCATTTGGCTCTGAGCTCTGGTCTTAGTAAATGTGTAGATGATATTGAATGGAATGACCAAAGGAGGTAAATTATTACAAGTTGAAAGCATCAGGCTGGGAATGCAGAGGGATAAATGCTTAATACTTAATTAGTGGGAACTGCTCTTGCAAAAGGAGGGACTGTCCAAAGGAAAGAGTCTGTGAGCAGGGCCATCATGGAAGGACAGAAACAGGAGTGAGGGAAGGTCTGGGTAGGGAAGCCCTAAGTGGTAAGGAAAGAGGGGAAGGCAAAGGAGATGGGCCACGAAAGGGGCAGAACAACCTCAAAGTGTGCGATTGAGGCTGCTTGGGGCTTTTTTCCTAACACAGAACCTCGGGTCCTCCCTGACAATAACAGGCTACCAGGCTGGGTAGCAAGGCAAGGCTGAATTTTAAACTGTTGAGAGTATAGGCCTGATATTATTTGTTTTCCCACTCAATATTCTTTCAAACACATAAGCATCAACCTCAAAAATTAAAAGAAAAGGAAAAAACCCACCCATCTTCCATGCACAATAAATCAAGCTGCTTTCCATGTGAATGCATTTCTTTCCTCCTCTAAATCCCATGTCATGTTACCAAGCTTCCTTTTAATTCCTTGTCTTGTATTAAGAGGAATGACCTGCATCCCCTGGAAATGGAATCCACATAAGAGGTTCTCACCACCGTGGTGCTTACATTGAGATATCTTGAGGTCCATGTTTATAAATCCGATTTCTGAGAAATGGTAATAAACAAAGCAGAAGATTGAAATTGAGTTTTTGTTAAAGGACTTCAGGAGGAAAGCCATTACACGCCCATGCAACTTAGGGAGATAGAACAGACATTTCAACCATGAAAAGCCAGCTCACCGTCCCCGGGATGGCAGAGAGGAGCATGGAGGAGCAGGGGCACCTCTGGGTGTCCTGATTTTGAAGAGAATGAGCCTGTGCTTTGGGAAATGGGTTATTTACCCAAAGTGGGTTATCTACCCAAAAAAGATTGGTAGGATGAGGGTAACAAACTAAATGTTCTCTTAGTCAGAAATCTATGTTGTTTCAAACAGATTTACCAGCAGACAAAAGGCTAAAATTTGCCTGCACTTGGATTACTGAATGTGGTCATTTACATAATCTGTGTTAAACATTCCTCCAGTGCTGCTTTTACCAATATATGTGGGCTTCCCTGGCTTCCAAAGTGACTTCAGTCTGATACCAGGAAGAAGTTGTGTTCATGTGAAGGAGACATCTGGAGAACCAGCTCCAGAGGTGTAGGGCTTCATTCCCCAAGAGAGGGCGTGGGAGAGGTCCCCAGGGCAGGGCATCCAGGTTCTGGGGGGTCCAGTGCATAGGTCAGGCCATGAGAGGAGCTCATGCTAACAAAGGTCCTGGAGCTGAAGCTCAGTTAAGTTTGCTTCTGCTTGGGAGATGGTCATGGGGACTGCAGGAGCTTGTGTGGCCCCAGAACACCTTATAATCCAGAATCTCAAGGTGCTGGTCACAAACCACAGGAACGCATCAGAGTGTTTATTGAAGTCCAGGCTCTTAGACTTCTCTTCTGCTATCTTTTTTGAAAGGGTAAGATTTTTTTTCCCTCTTATATTCCAAGTCTACATGACAAAATATAGAGAAGATTATGTTTACTTTTCTCCAAAGAGATGTTAGTGAAGTCTCCTGTTACGTCAGATACATGTGCCTATGAACTGGGGAGAAAGCTTGCTGAAGATAGACTGGAGGCCATCCCAGGGAAGTTTTATTCCCTGTACCTCTTCCTGGCTGGCTGACTGGTCAACTCCCTTAAAATTCTCCCACTAGAATTCCTATGTGTCATTCTCATCTAGAGAAAAGCCAGGTATAACTTGCAAACAATAGCCATCCTGTAAGACATCAGAGAATGATGTTGCATAGCTCATGGATGGTCTCGGGCTGCAGAACTTACTTGGCTGGCTTGCCTCTTTGGCTGAGAGACCAGGATGGACAGCATGGGACACCGATGGTCACCCTTGGGCAGTCACAGACCCTGTGGATGAGGTTGGTGTAGAGGAGGAAAAAAATCTTTCCTACTCTTCTAGGGCCCCTGTAAGAAAAGACAGATTAGCAAGAGAAAAGCAAACCGGTATTTCTTAACATCTCATATATACCTGGGAGAAACTCAAGGATGGGTAAATTCCAAGAGGTGGCTTAGAACTTGAGCTCAATCACCATATTCAGCTAAAACAAAAGAAGAGGGTTGTGGAGGAGACCCGTGGTGGGAAGGGGACCAGGAAAAGTTCTGTGACTAAGGGTAAGGTTTGTCATGCAGATTTAAGTCAGTCCTGTCTTCCTGGGTGAGTCCCTTGTGATTGGGAGTCATCCGTCTCTTCCTGGTATAAAACGGAGGAGGGTGGGGCACCCTTGCAAATGGAGATTTTTTATAAATGTAATTTTCCTTTACAAAAGGGGAACTTCTCTTCTGTTTTCAGAGCTTCTGTGTCTGCTGTTTCTCAAAATAATCAGCTCAAAATAATCTTTATGACAAAGAGGCATATTTCAGGTTGGCATATTCTGGTCCCCTATAGTGGCCATTCCTGGAGCTGGAGCAAGGAGAGGAGGATAGGGAGAGACACATACCTGAGGGAGAGTGTTGGCAAGGTCACTGAGGGGCACAACCCCCCCACACACACTTGGGACACAGACCTGGACATTTTGGGGAGACTCTCAGGCTGGACAAGCTAGCACAGCTCATCAGCATGTCAGTCCTGCCAGTGTATTCAGTGCCCAGTCAGGGAAAAACCCTCTGGAAACTCAGCCCAGCCCACCCTCTTCTCATTCGGGGCCGGGAGCACAGACAGAGTATGGCATCAGAAATCTAGCCTCGGAGTAATGATAACAGTGATGGCCTAGATAATGTGTATTGAGAACTTGGAGCCACTCACTGCTCTAAGCACTTGACAAATAACACATCTAATTTAAATATCACAACAACCCAGAGAGGTAAGGACCGTTATTACCCTTCACTATACAGAGGATACAAAGGAGGACGTTGGGATATAGAAAGGCTAAGTTGCATAAGGTCAACCAATAAGCAGCGGGAACAAGGTCTGGAAATATGCAGTCTGAAACCTGTGTCCAAGCCCAGAAACCGTATCAGTTGTCTCCCGTCGAAAGGATGGAAGACTCAGCAGTGTCCCTACATTTTTACATCCACAACCTCATTGTCCCTCATAATGGCTCTGTGTTGGAGGCAGGTGGATAGTCTGACTCCATCTTATAGGTGAGGAAGCCTTAAGCCTGGGAGGAAAGAGGAAAATGACTGGCTTAACATCACAGAGCTGGACTTTGGAGGAGGTAGAACAAGAATTTGGCCTCTGCTGCCTGGTTCATTTTTCTGTACCTTATGGCCATCTCCATGCCAGCTCTACACACAACCCAGGGAGGGAATAATTTAGGAGACCTTGAACACTGGAGCCTTTGGATGATGAAGAGTGAAAAGAAGGAGAGAAATGACACTGGAAGCCAACTTCATTTTCTCCATGTGGCCTCTGATAATAATGAAAAGACAAACAATCCAATTAAAAACTGAACAAAGGACCCGACTAGACATTTCTCCAAAGAAGATATACAAATGGCCAATGAGCCCATGAAAAGATGTTCAACATCATTAGCCATCAGAAAAATGGAAATCACAACACAACAAGATGCATCCACTAGAAGAGCTATAATAAAAAAAAAAAATGGCATTAACAAGGTTAGTGAGGATGTGGAGAAATTAGAACCCTCATTATACTGCTGGTGGGAATATAAAATAGTACAGTCACTTTGGAAGAGATTAGCAGCTTTTCAAGAGATTAAACATAGACCATATGACTCAGCAGTTCCACTCCTAGGTATATACCCCAGAGAAATGAAAATATGTGCACGACCATATAAACACCTATACGTGAATGTTCATAGATGCATTATTCGTAACAGCCAAAATGGAAAAAGCCCAAGTGTCCATGAATGGATGAATGTATAAACGAATTGTAGTATAGTATCCAGCCATACAAAGGAATGAAGACCAGGTATATGTTACAACATGGGTAAACCTTCAAGATATCATGCTAAGTGAAAGACGTCAGCCACAATGGGCCACATATTGTGTAATTAGTTTATATGATATACCCAGAATAGGCAAATTCATAGAGACAAAAAGTAGATTAGTGATTATCTAGAGCTGTGGGTGGTGGTGAGGGGGGCTGACTGGTCATGAGTATAGGGTTTCTAGTTGGGTGATAAAAATGTTTTAAAATTGATTGTGATAATGGTTGCATAATTCTGTGACTATACTAAAACCATGGAATTTTTACATTTTTTTTTAAAAGATTTTATTTATTTATTTGAGAGAGAGAGAGTGTGAGAGAGAGCATGAGCGAGGAGAAGGTCAGAGAGCGAAGCAGACTCCCCATGGAGCTGGGAGCCTGATGTGGGACTCGATCCCGGGACTCCAGGATCACGCCCTGAGCCGAAGGCAGTCATCCAACCAACTGCGCCACCCAGGCGTCCCAATTTTTACATTTTAAACAGGTGAATTTTATAGTATGTGGATTATAGTTCAATAGAACTATTATATATTAAGGAAACAGAAAAAGCGAAAAACAAAGACCTCAGCCTACTAAGATTCCCTCTTCAGCGAGATCTGATGTGATCCCTGGCCTGTGGTCTTGTGGGTTGACTCATTCCTTGTTTTGCATCCCCTTGATGTTCAGCTGGACTCTTTGCTGGATGTTCTACAGCATCTCTTAGTCTCTCTTAGACTTGGATCTTGCTGGTAATTGTCTGCTACTGACTTTGACCCCCTTCTGCTCTCTACAGTTCATCTTCAAACAAGCCCACTAATGCCTCCTGACAGATTGCCCTTGCCTTCAATGCTCCTACTCACTTCCTTTCCCAAGGGTAGTAGGCAGGTCTAGGGGGTCACTTGGGCAGGACCTGGACAAGACACTGACTGGCCTTGGTCTGGGCTGTGTGAGGATTCAGAACAAAATTAATTATTTTCTCTTAACTTCTTTCTTTAACTCTCATAGATCAAGAATAGCCCATATCCCCCAAAGGAAAGAAACTGTCATTTGATGGTATGAGATGCGCAGTTTTGACTGTGTGAGTGACACAGAAGACTCACTCACCCACACCTCCATGGGTCATCTTGGCCTGTATGTCCTCACAGGGGTAAAGACTAGGATGTTGAGGGCGCCACAGTGAGTGAGGAAGACCAGCAGCCAGCTTACTTTCTACTCACCTTAACATCTTAGGAAGGGGTTCACTCGTTTCATGGAGTGTGAAAGATGGTCTCCAAGAGAAACTCTACAACTCTACAACTGATAATAGAATAAAAGAAAGTGATGGCTGCTCACCAGAAATAAGTTTCGGACAAATTAAAAGGATGGACACACTTGGCCATGGTTTAAGATCTGAGATCTAGAAGCATCTCTTTTATACCCTATGCCAAGACAAGAAAATGCCATTCAAGAAATTTGCTCAGTAGTGCCACAGGGGATGTTGACTGGTTCATAGAGAGAAAATAGTTTCGGTGCGTGCCTAGAGACGGCCTGTGATAGAAGGTGCACACAGGAATCCCAAGGAACCCTAGAGATTGGATTCAGAGATAATCCAGTGGTCTAGATAACATGCCTGAATTCATTAGTTGGAGGATTCCTCGGGGTCTCAAGATTATTCCTCAAGAAAGTCAACACTGGGATGGGCAGCCTAAGGAAGCTAGTGTCCTCCACGGGTGATGACCCTGGCCCTTCAGCCTGGGACTGTGATCTATGGTGTAGGGAATCCCAGACCCTGAACACCAGAGCTGAAAGGATCCAATGTGATAGCTTCCCCCTCATTTATACATGACAAACCTGGGGTTGGGGTATAAAATGAGTGTGCTCAGATTGTGGGAGAAAGGGATCATGTGGCCTTCCCTTATTAGAGAATAAATGGGTTGATTCCTCCTCAGCATCTTTCAGCTTGTGCTAGAGGAGGGGTTCAGCTGGGCTGGTTTTGCCGTATGAGCCAGGGTGCCAGGGAGCCGTTGTCCCAGAAACACGAGGGGTGGTTTTGGGTTTGTAGGCAGACTTTGGGCAGACTCAGAGCTTCCTGGTGTTGAGTCCTACAGTAAAGGCCCTTGGTCATTCTGACTTTCATTTCTGTGCCTGTCATGTTGTATGTCTAGACTGTTTCCATCTTTCTTTTTCATTCCATTCCTCCCTCTGTGAGAGCAAGTGGGAGCCCATAAAGTGTTCGGGGGAATGATGTGACCCGATCACGGGACTCTGGCTGCCGAGTGGAGGCCAGCTGAATGGAATGGAGCCATCGGGAGGTGGGTGCTGTGGTCCAGGTGGTGGCAGCTTGGGGCGACGGTGGAGGAGGTGGTGGTCCGGTGGTCATGGCGGGTGTGATTGGAAAGGGCTGCAGCTGAGCCACCGTGCAGAGTCATTGTCTGCAGGACTTGGTGATGGACTGACCAGTGCCTGGGGAGCAGAGGTCGAGGATGGCACCTGGATTTCTTTCTGGATCCTGCAGCTTCCTGTTCCAACTGAATGACAGGGGTGTGGAGCAGAGGGAGGCACAGAAGGCCCTAGGCCCCCTTCTGTAACAGTATCGGAGGCTTTTCCAGAGACAGCTGCCCCCCCACACCCGATGGTGTCTAGAGCATCTCGGGAAAAGTGGCTCTCATGCTCCCGTGGCACTCACAGTTCATACTCCAGTGACACCATTGAAAATTCGCACCAGATTACTTGGGTGACAAGCCTACTCGTTCCGGAGCTGTACTTTCTGCTGCTTTCGAGCAACAGCTGGCTTCTGAAAGTGGCGGAAGAAGACTAGACCTTGAGCATTTGAATTCCTGTGGTGGTTTCCAAAGCCAGACACAGCAGGTGGGACACGGGGGCCCGAGAGGAATATATTAGCACTTCCATTTCTGTGCGATTTCAAACTTCTCTCTCTACACTCATCATTGGTAAAATCTAGTAGTGCGATAACCTATGCATTTAATTTAAAATGGATGAATTCAGTAGGATGGAGGATGGGCTTCAACTGTTTTTGTTTTGTTTTTTCTCTAGATGAAAATATCTATCAAAAATGTTCAGAGGCCACTGCCTACAGTAGGTGATACAAATGAACCAGCCATGCTGCCTTCGGCTCCTGGCCTCCTTCCCAGCTCTCTCACTGCCCCCGCCTTACTGACCAGGCTCCTTGGTGATGGAGGCACTGGGGAGAGCGTTCCAGGCAGTGCCCGGAACATTCGATCCCGCATCTCTTCCCAGCATCCCCAGAACCACTGCCCGGTGGTCTGAGCTTTTGTCAGCCACATCCTAACTTCTCTTGGCCTCAGTCATGAAACCATAGACTCGGAATAGATATTAAATGGCTTTATGCCTGTGGTTCCCAAACCTGGCTACATGGAAGGGGCGTTTTTAAAGACCTGGTGGTACCTCAGCTTCTCCCTGGAGAATGTGACTCGTAGGTCCGGGGAGGGATCCAGGCATTGGTAAATTTAAAGCACCCCTTGGTGATTTGGAGTCATAGCCTGGTTTGGGAACCAGTGATGTGGGCCAGCTTCGAATCCCACCCTTGAAGGGAGGATTTGAGACACTGGGAGGTACAGAGAACATTCAGGGAGACCAGCAGACAGGTGGAGATCCAGGCATAGTTCTGGAAATACCGGCTTGCCCCATCCGGTGACATACTCTCCGTCATCTGTAAGACTCTCATGAGCTATTGAAATATTTATGAAACACATGAGCTGAATGAATGAAATGCATCAAAAGATGGAATTAAGCCAGCATGCCCTTGAAGAGGCTCTCTCTGGAGCAACGCTGGAGAAATCAGAAATCATCCGCACTCATTGACCTCCTTCTCCCAGCATCCTCTTCTCCCAGGGCATCACTGTCCAGAGCAGGGAAGCTGCGTCTTGTGATGCTCTTTTGCCCCCAGAGCCTGGGTAGCCTTGGGCAGGCTTTCTGGCCCAGAACATGATGCTGCCACAGTATGTCTCATCTCTGCCACATCCAGCCCATTGGCCAAGATTTTGCCATTAAAAAGCTCAAATCTGTCCGCCTCCACTTCTATTCCACTGCCCTAGCCAAAGCTACCAGAATTTCTCCCCAGGATGACACTAAGACCCTCCTGCCCCCTCTGTCTCCCCTCTCCTTGCCACTAAACTTTTTTCCCACACTTCAGCTGGGGTGACTTTCAAATTCATCCCTTTCGGTGGCTTCTCGTTTAAAACAAAGATCCGTTTCCTCCGTGGGGTCTAAGGCCCGGCTGGTGGGAGCCCTGCCCACCCACCCAGCTTCATTTTCAGGCTCTGCTCTGACGTACAGACCGTTGGCTGTTCTTTCAGTTTCCTGCAAATTCAACTCATGTCGTTGTTTATGTGCACTCACATCCAGTGGCTTAAAGGAACAGCCAATTCGCTCACCATTCTGGAGTCTGGCCGTTTGGGCCGGGGTTAGCTAGGTGATTCTTCTGCTCTTTGCAGCATGGGTGGGTTCATTCACATGCCGGTGGCCGGTCAATGGCTTGGCTGGAGGTGTCCGGTCCAACCGAGGCCCAAGGCACATGATAAAGGCCAGGCCGGACCCCCTTCTCCCTACGGTCTTTCATCCACAGCTTCTTCAAAGCGTGGTGGACTTGGGATCCCAAGACGGAGAAAGCAAAAAATTCTAAACCCTCCTAAGGCCTGGCCTTGTAAAGTGCAAAACATCACTTCTAGTATGTTCTACAACTCAGGGCAAGTCTTAAGGCTAGCGCAGATCCAAGAGGATGAAGAGTAGGTCCAACCCTTTATGGAAAGGAGCATGGGAGGGGTTGTTGCAGCCGTCTTGAACGCAGCCCACGTTCGAGGGGCGTAGGCTCCCCCTACACAAGGCCACTGTGCCTGGGCTGCTGCCCCTAGGCTTGGGCTCTTGTCCTCGTTGCCAACTTCTTCAACCAAGTTAGCTCAGTCTGGGCCGTCTGATGACAGCTTACCCGTCCTAGGTCAAGATACTTTCTCTGAGCCAATGGGCCCACATCCCTTTCTTGGCGAATGCTGGCTTTTCCAGCACTGTGTTGCTTTCCTTCCTAGGAATTAGCTTCCTGTCGGAGCGTGCACATCTGCCTGTGATGATTTAGTCCCTGTGTTTCCCTTCCAAGACCATCAACGTCACGAGCGTGAGGAGCCACTTGTGTGTCGGCCCTTCTTGCTCTGTCTTTCCCGCGCTGGAAAGTAGGCTCTGAGTGGGATTTTCTGGTTGAATAAATTAGTTGATACCTATTCCTGGAGTTACTACACCTCCTGATGGTCACCTCCCCACTTCTCAGGTAAAGGGGCACCAGGAACCACGCTGTGACAGTGTTACGGGCATCTGGGCCAGTGCCCGACCCCGGTGATTCACTCTAGGTTTGCTGGGCCCAACAGAACATTGTACCACTGAGACACTAAACGGTCTGAGAGCCCCTTGCATCTCCCAGATCGTGCAGGAAGAGCTGAGTGGCTCTGACTTGGTGCCCACTGAGTGTGCCAGCTGGTATCCACAGGGCAGAGCCCAGGACAGGAAGCCGGTGTTCCTGCCGCCGGCCTCCCAGCCTGGCACGCCACCTCCCACTCTTGTTTAAGAGGCTGGGGGTGTGACCTGGCCCCTCTGTTCTCTCAGCCCACTCATAGCAAGGAGGGCCACCTGACAGCCCTTCCAAGCCTAGTCACACCCCCAAGAACAATCTGGAATAATTTGGACGATCCCAACCTTGGTTTATCCTGACCTTGGGCTGGACTGCTTACGGAAGACTGGCACCAAGTCGGCCTGCCTGTGGGTTCTGTTCCCACCTGGCACCTCCGTGCTCATGCCTGGGTTTCTGGCTTTTGCCGAGGCCCTTCCTACACCTGCGCCTGTGATCCCTGCTCGGAAGCTGGTCCTCACAGAACCCAGCCTTGGCCCTTACCACTTCACCTTTCCTTAGCTCCCCAACCTGGAATCTGTCCCTTGAGTCTTCTTCTCCCCTTCTCTCTGTGACTATCTATCGATCTGCCTATGTATTTTTGTCACGGCTTCATTGAGATAGTCACACACCATTACGATTCACCCATTTAAAGTATACAGCTGTGTTTTTTAGTACATTCAGAGTTCTTCAGAGATCACCTCAATCTGTATCACCCTAAAAGGAAACCCCAGGCCCACTGGCAGCCACTCCACCTCCTCCCACCCCAGCCCCAGGCAACCACCGGTTTTCTTTCTGCCTCTGTGGGTTTTCTGACACTGGACATTTCATATAAGTGGAGTCATGTAGTACACTGTCCATTGTGACTGACCGCTTCCCCTCAGCATCCCCTGAATGTTTTCAAGGTTCACCCATACTGTAGCACGTGGCACTATCTTATTTATTTTACTGCTAAATAATATTCCACCATATGGAATATTTATTTATCCACTTGTCTGTTGGTGAACATTTGCTTAACTGTAGGTCATGAAGATGTGCCCTTGTGTTTTCTTCTAAGACTTCTGCAGTTTTAGCTCTTCCATTCAGGTCTTTGGTCCACTTCAAGTTAATTTTTATACATGCGGTGAGGTGGTGGCAAAAATTCATTCCCTGGTGTGTTGTCTGGCACAATTTGTTGAAAATAACTATTTTCTCCCTTTGAATTGTCTTGGCATCCTTGTTGAAAGGCAGTCAGTTATGGGGCGTCTGGGTGGCCCAGTCTGTTAAGCACCTGACTGTTGGCTTCAGTGCAGGAAATGATCTCGGAGTCATGGCATTCAGCCCTGTGACAGGCTCCCTGATCAGTGTAGAGCCTGCTTCAGATTCCCTCTCTTCTTCTCCCTCTGCCCCTTGTGCTTCTGTTTCTCTCTCTCTCTCTCTGTGTCTCTATAAATAAATCTTTTTTAAAAGGTCAGTCAATTATAAATGTGAGGGCTTATTTCTAGACTCTCAGTTCTATCCTGTTGTCTGTCCTTACACCGGAACCACACTGTCTTGATTATAGAAGCTTCCTGGTACCTTTGGAGATCTGAAGAGGAAGTCTTCCAGCTTTGTTCTTTTCAAGGTTTTTTGTGTCTCTTGTATTTCCACATAAATTTTCAGATCAGTTTGTTAATTTCTGCAAAGGAGACATCTGGGGTTTTGATGTGGATTGGGTTGTCTTCAAATCAATTTGGGAAGTACTGCTAGCTTCACAATATTAGGTCTTCAGATCCATGAACATGGGATGTCTTGCCGTTCATTCCCTGAATCCCAAAACTGCCCAACACTGCGTACCTGTGCAACTCTGGGCAAATCTTTGCATACTGGCCACCCCTGGAAGTTCAGCCACTGTGTTTTGCCCTTATTCCCCATAAGCCTTTAGCCATATTTGCACCCCCTGACTTGGCTTCCTTCCACTATCAGCAGCTGCCATGCCATCCCATGGGGGGAAACTAATTGTCAGGTCCCAAATGAAACTACTCTGGATCGCCCCCTGTCTACCAGTCTCTTAGCTCACAATCTCCTCCTTGAACGTGAGGGTTCATGGTTACAGAGAGAATTTCCCATCTGTATCATTTCCCTGTGGTGTAGCCAGAGTTGGGAAATAGAAGATCCCATACATGTGGATTTTGCCACCAAATTCGATCAATAAAGACCAGGGGTGGTGCGCAACTTGCAGGAGGGTCCCGGCACCCTGCAGAGGGATCCGGGACACTGAAGGGTGGCGTGACTTGAAGTGTCCCAGCTTGAGACCCGCAGCGCTGTCTGTGCTTACCGGCTCGGCTCAGCCGCCTTCTGTTTACGGAGAGTGTACGCGGTCCTCATGGCAGGACAGCAGCCTGGGTCCCTGACACCTCTGTGTCCGCTCTCCCCACCAGGATTAGGAGGTTTATTTCCACAAAGCAGTCCTTCTTAACAATCAGAAATGCTTCCTTTTTCCTGCCTGGGGCTGAGAGAGGTTGGATAGTCCGGCTTTCCCCCTCAAGTAGGGCCTTCCAAGCCCGGGTGCCTGCCAGGCCCACACAGAGAACAGCAAGTGTCACTCCCTTGGGCTTTTGCATGCCTCAAAGACAACCGCCACTTCAGCCTTCCACCTCGGTGTTCCAGCAGTAACAAGTGATGCCAGCGCGTGGTAGCACTGGGGCACATGGTTCCAGAACGCTGGGCATCTGTGCTCTTGGGACTCCAAGATAGAGCATATTAACAATGCATAAGTAGACCATTGCACACTTTGTGCCTATATGAATAAAGATGGTTTGGTTTTCAGTTTGAATTTTCCGTTCTAGGTCTGCAAGGCATGGCTTCTGCCAGGTGGGAGAAAATGCTCCACAGGTGCCACTTTCTCACTACTGAGAACTTAAAAATACCCATGCGTCAGCAAGGGCACCTTAGGTCAATGGGTGCCTGTTACCCAGCGCTCTGTTTTCACATCCTAAACTATTGTACCTATAAAAGTCCCCCCAAGCCCTCTTTGACACGTGTTAGCTAGGTCAAGTTCATCTACACTGCAGTAATACACCAACCCTGAAATATATGAGAATGCATTTCTCACTTTTGCTGTCTTTTGACCATGGCCCTGGGGCCTTGGGGAGGGGCCGTGGCCTCTAGGAATTTCTCTGTCCGGCTGATAAAATCCTTTATGCCTCCAGGTGTGGCTCTGCGGGGGCAGCATGGAGGTCCTGCCTTGCTCACGAGTGGCCCACATCGAGCGGAAGAAGAAACCTTACAACAGCAACATTGGTTTCTACACCAAGAGGAATGCCCTCCGGGTTGCTGAGGTCTGGATGGACGACTACAAGTCTCACGTGTACATAGCGTGGAACCTGCCCCTGGAGGTAGGGACGCAGCAGCCCTCCCCCATCACCCTGGGCCAGTGGTCCTGTGTTTGATGGGTCACTGATCCCTTCAGTCAGTTGGTGGTTCCTCCCCAGAGAAGTGCTTGTACTTGGAAAATTATAAGAGCATCTCGAGGGGGTTCACAGGCCTCCAGGTGGTAGAACCCCTGCTTTATGTGGGGACCAGCATAGTGGAGACCTCAAAATCCATTTACAAAGAGTAGAAGGATCTAGTGGGTTAATCCCGGTCATGGTAGAGTAATCCGGATGCCCTGCTCTTGAACAAGCTCTGCATCTGAGAGATCCCGTACCAGCGGTTTGGTCCAGGCCCCATCATTTTCTGACTCTGTGCCCTCTCCTGGAGCTCCAGCTGCCCCCACGACATAGGCGCCCACTGTTTACATGACTCCTCAAGTCTCCTCCCTCTTCTGCCCAGAACACTGAACCCCACAGGAGTATTGCTTAGTGGCAGTATCCCAGCTTGGTTGGAGTCCGTGCTCTGCCAACCACTGGTTATGCAATCTCAAACAAATCCGTTTCTTGCCTCTGTCTCTTAGGTTCCTCGCCTAAAAATAGCAATCACAGCAAGTCCTCCTTCCTAGGGTGATCAGGAGAACTAAATCCAAAGTACCTGCTTAAGTAGTAAGCACTACAGTAGCCAATCTTAGTACCAGAGTACTCAGTACCCGGTCTAAGTACCAGAGCACTCAGTACCCGATCTCAGTACCAGAGTACTCAGTACCTGATCTAAGTACCAGAGCACTCAGTACCCGATCTCAGTACCAGCGTACTCAGTACCCGGTCTAAGTACCGGAGCACTCAGTACCCGATCTCAGTACCAGCGTACTCAGTACCCGGTCTAAGTACCGGAGCACTCAGTACCCGATCTAAGTACCAGTGTACTCAGTTTGAGTACTGAGTACTGAAATGCTCCTGATATGTACTTAGGTCCGTAGCACAGTGGGGTGACTAGCACCTTCAGCCAGGGCTGGATTTATCTCTTCAGTCATACCTTAGATGTCTCAGCCATGCCCCGAGACAGTGGCCTGGAATTGTTCCCATTGAGATCTGGCAGCCTCTGCGTTTCAGGAGGCTGGAGCCCAGAGCCGCAGAGAGGCAACCGACTACGTGTAAGAATTACAGATGAAGAGGACAAGAGAGAAGAATGTTTATCATATTGTTACAGTCCTAAAATAAAGTTCTGAGGCATGGACACTCCCCTCATGGCCATACAGCACTTCCTAGGTATCAGGAGGCCAGAAGTGATTTTACACGTGATCGTTTATATAAACACAGACAACACTCGCTGAGCCCTTGCTATGTCCCTGGTGCTTGGTCAGTTCCTTCTTCGCAATATCTTGTGTAGCCCCGTAACAGCCTGCTGACATAGTCTTCCATGCCTCAGTTTCCTCGTCAGCAAGGGGTTGTGAGCTTTGACCTCACCACGCTCTCGTGAAGACAGATGTGAGGCTTAGAACAAAGCAGAGCAAACATTAAGGGATCAGTAAATGCGGGCTTGACAGGGACCTCTCTGCTGCCCATTTTACAGATGGGCAAACTGAAGCTCCGGGAGGCTGACGTGACTTGCTTAACGCCCTGCCCATAGCATAGGCCAGGCCAGGGACGCGCACTCACACCCTCATCCCACTCTTCCCCGGCACAGTCGCTGGGGTTCCTGCCGGCGGGTGGGAAGCTCTCGCCTGCAGAGGCCTTGTTCTCAGTCCTGAGTTCAGGGCTGCCGACTGGCTCCCAGCGCTGTCCTTGGACAGCCTCACGCCAGCAGCAGCGCCCACGCTTCTCGAAAACGGCCATTCCCTTCCATCGTGCTCAACACGTTAAAACCAAGAGTTCGAACACCACGGGCCAGGCTTGCCTTTGGATTCTGAAAGTTTTACATTGAAGGGGATTTTTCCTTTAAAATCACCGTTTGGCTGATGAAAGGAAGGAGGCTAATGAAACAACGGGAACCCCCGTGGCCCCGCGCGGCCGTCTGGCTGCCCGTCGTCGCAGAGCCGGCTGCCGGCCTCCTGGTCCGCGGCCATCTTGCGGCGGAGCCTGCGGGGCCGTACCTCAGCGGCGCTGTCCTCCCCTGTCAGCCCACGGCAGCCCATTACAGGTTCATTTCTGTAAAAGCAGAGTGAATTATTCATTAGAACATCATTACAAGCTTTGCAGTGGGAAATTATTTTCACTTCTGTGTATAATGAACTTCACAAAGAGCCAGCAGAGGGGCAGAGTCACCCGGGTAGGGAGAAGAAAGACAAGAGGTGGTTCCAGGCGTTTATTTCCTTGTCTTAATCAAATAATTCCTCCAGTAATTGGCTCTGGGAGTCGCTGAGGATATGCAGGAGAGACGGAGCTGGGGACGTAGGTTGTCAACATCGCTGTGTCCCTGGGTCGCCTCGCGTGGTGATAGGATGATTGACTTTGGGGGCTGCAAGCTGCGCCAGGGGACAGCGGTCTAGCTCGGGGGGAGGCTCTGCGATCCAGTGAGTTCCCTTGAGCCGACGTACCAAGCGAGCAGGCAGGAACTGAGGTTTCTCCCGGACGGCGTCTGTGAAGGCCAGCTGTCCTTTCCTCTGGCCAGAACCCCCCACCCTGACCCCGGTCACTAAAGCCCTTTGCTTCTGCTTTCAGAACGCGGGAATTGACATAGGCGATGTGTCCGAGAGAAGAGCCTTGAGGAAGAGTTTAAAGTGCAAGAATTTCCAGTGGTACCTGGACCACGTGTACCCGGAAATGAGAAGATACAATAACACCGTCGCATACGGGGAGGTAATTAAGACCACGCTTGCTCTCCGCTTAGGTAGCTGTGAATTAGGCTGGGGACCGCCTTGATGGGAGGAATAGAGAATAGTCTTCACTCCTTCAAGAGGGGGTTTTGAGCTGCAGGACCTGGAAGCAGGGCTCTGGCCAGGGGCAGGGTAATATATGTCACAGTGAGGGCATGGGCCAAGGCTCTGGTGGCCGGTTCTGCCTACGGGTGTGGAGTGCGTGACCAGTTCTGTTTGGACATTCGTGAGGTTCCCCAGGACCTGTAAGTGAGACACTGAGCAGGAAGTCGTGTTTGAAGACAGGCAGTGCCTGGAGCCGTCCATTGCTCAGGCGGGGGTCGAGCCCCTTGTCACCAACAGAAGGGCAGATGTTCTTGGATTTTCTGGGAGGAGATGACATCACCTCTCTAAACATCAAAGCAGATAGACTTTTCTCTTATTACCAATGCCATAGTATGCATTGTAGAAAATTTTGAAAATCATAACAGTGATCAACCCTTACAGAGTGCTTTGGATGTGCTTTTCACGTGTGAACTCACCGTTTACCCTCTTTATGACGTAGGAGTATTATTTCCATTTTGTTGATCAGGAAGCTGAACTTAAATGAATTAAATAAATTACCCGCGGTCTCAGCCTGTAAGTCATGAAGCCAGCCTTGGACAAAGACATTCTGATTTTGTGGGTACTGTGTACAGTTTGACGCTGGTCTTCACTCTGTGCGTGTATGTGGGCATGTGCGTTTTTTTAATTCACACATGTACATGTTTTTTATAAGCACATCTCTGTCTATGTATTCCTAGACCCGTGGTATCCACCTGTGGAAAAATTTGAATTATTAATGCCATACGAAGGATATTTTCCTGTGTCATTTCTGCCTCACTAATAACGATTGTATATGATGCTATCTTTGGGTAGGCTGTGTTTTGTTGAAAATATAGACATCTGGCTGGTTTCCATTTTTAAAATATCATCAGCACCGCTGCTGAGAACACACTTGAATGTAAGCCTGGTCGCTTCCTTCAGTTGTGTGTCTGGACAAAGAATCGGTGGCAGAGTCGGGTCAGGGCGCAGGCAGCTGGATGCCCTGCAGCTGCCCTGTGACAACCAGGCTGACACTCAGAAGGCTCTCTTCGCCACAGTGTTGCCTTTTTCTCTGTGTATTTTCCTACTCTGTGCCTGATGCCTTTTACAAGAGGGAAATCAGCTGCAGGTTAAACCATCCGGGTGCGAGGGAGGTGTCGCCCCTGAGCCGGAATCTGGATTAGGGCCCGGGGAAGGCGGACGCCAGTGCACCGGGGAGGGTTGAGGACAGTAGCTGTCACCCAGCAGTGACTACTAACAGGTCCAAACTGCCTTGTCTTTTCTTATTCCAAACAAAAGCGTGATTTGGGGGTTTTGGGTTATCGAAGTGAGATCCAACGGAAGGAGTCACAGAGGAACGCAGAGAGTGAGTGGGTTATTCGTAGGACAATCGGGTGAATTGCCTAGCTCTTTGGAGAAGAAAACAATTTAAATTCTTACAGCTTGCCGTATCCTGAAGTGTATTTCAGATGATCTATAGCGTTAAATGAAAGAAAAGAAACTCTGATAGAACCATGTGGAAATGCATGCGCCTCTGATCTCTGAAAGGGCCGGAGCCTTCTAAGAAAGCAAGCCCTGGAAGAAAATGCATAGGAAACGGATAATGGATCTGAGCTTATAAATATTAAAATAATCCATACATCATCCGAATGGAGAAGGCCTGGAAAACTAGAAGTGTGTGTGCCATAAATAGTGTAAATGAGTGGATAACACAATTAGTACATCGTGAGCTCTGGGAGTTGATTTAAATTTTAATAATTAATTTAAATAAGAAAATAAAACATCCCCCGAAGAAAAATAAAGTACACAAGGAAACACAGATCGTTGGAAAACACATGAAAATTTTTCATGGAATTCCTCATCAAAGAAATTAAAATATGTCTTAAAAATACATTGAAGTAGGTTTTTCTCTTCTACCAAATAAACAAAGATTCATTTTTGGAATACAGGTTGGCACTCTGCCAGCTAGATCTTGGTTATATGAAAAACCACAAATCCTCTGGTGAGAGTTTAAATTGAAACAAGCTTTTTAAAAAGCAATTTGAACCACATGTATTAAAAGGCTTAACGATGGTCACACTTTCATTTCCGCTCTTATCCCAAGCAAATAATTTGAAATGAGGACGAAGATTTGAGAGTAATTGTTCATCTCAGTGACTGATTTTTTTTATTTTGGACCAAAATTTCTGAATCTAACTTAAAGGTTAGTTAAATATACCATATTAATAGTTTGAAATGTTTTGAAGTCATTTCAAAGGGTGGGTACAAAACTTTCATGACATGAGAAAATGTTGATATAATTCTTTTTTTTTTTTTAAGATTTTATTTATTTATTTATTTATTTATCTATCTGACAGAAAAAGAGACAGAGAGAACACAATCAGGGGAAACAGCAGGCAGAGGCAGAGGGAGAAGCAGGCTCCCCATGGAGCAGGGAACCCAATATGGGGCTCCATCCTAGGATCCTGAGATCATGACCTAAGCCAAAGGCAGATTCCTAACCGACTGAGCTACCCAAGCGCCCCTGATATAATTCTTAAGAAGGAAAATGTCAGGGGTGCACCTGGGTGGTTTCATCAGTTGAACATCTGTCTCTTGATATCTGTCCAGGTCATGATCTCAGGGTTGAGATCAAGCCCAGCTTCAGGCTCTGCACTAGGCTCGGAACTTGCTTAAGATTCTGACTTGCCCTCTCCCTCTGCCCCTCCCCCAGCCTGTATGAGCACATACATGAACACTCTCTCTCTCAAAAAAAAAAAAAAAAGGGGGCGCCTGGGTGGCTCAGTGGGTTAAGCCACTGCCTTCGGCTCAGGTCATGATCTCAGAGTCCTGGGATCGAGTCCCACATCGGGCTCTCTGCTCAGCAGGGAGCCTGCTTCCCTCTCTCTCTCTCTCTGCCTGCCTCTCTGTCTACTTGTGATTTCTCTCTGTCAAGTAAATAAATAAAATCTTTAAAAAAAAAAATCAGGATTATAGGAGTGGATTGGCTACTATTTTAGATTGGAAGCAAGTAGGAAAATAGCAATGGGGAAATGGAGATGATGGTTGTAGTTACCTCCAGGAGTGAGACAGGCAGTCTTTATGGGGGTGCGTTGTAATGTTTCCCCAATTACTTCCAAGGTTCATATGCTAGTATAATTAGGAGAAAAATAGTATTAAAAAACAAAGAATAAAAATGGAAAAATTTAAGAAGATGGCAAGGGCATAGTTCCACAGGTTGTGCACTGAACAGCTCCAGGGCCTGCCATTCACATAAAGCACAGTATAAATGATGTAAATGATGTCTCTGTTGCTGAACAACGGGGTGGCCATGGAGTCAACATAGAGATCACAGTCTGATTTTTGGAGGGGAGAAGACATTTGTTTTTGCAAATCTCTGTCTCTTTAAAGTAAGAAATTCAATGCACGCACTCTATAAAAAATACAAAGGTGAAACTAAACTTATTGCAAATCCCAATTCCCAGGCATGATCCATGTTAACATTTTAGGGCATTTGCTTCTATTACCCGTTCTCTGCTTGCTGAGCTCACCATGTGCTAAAATACATTTCATATGGACTATAATATTAAGTGCAAAGACTCAAACTAATCAAATTCAGTTTGGTAACAAAATTTGCCATTATTTAAACAACTCCATTTCTAATACTCACTCCTACTTGTTCTTTTCACCACACCAGGCCCATGAGCAGCAGGAAAAAGAAAGAGGCATTGTGAATACCGTACTGTATTTGCAATTTATGTCCTCCGTTTCTCTTTTTATTTTTTAACTTTATTTTATTTCTTTTCAGTGTTCTAAGGCTCATTGTTTATGCACCACACCCAGTGCTCCATGCAATACGTGCCCTCCTTAATACCCACCACCAGGCTCACCCAACTTCCCACTCCAAACCCTCAGTTTGTTTCTTAGAGTCCACAGTCTCTCATGATTTGTCTCCCCCTTGACTTCCCCCAATTCACTTCTCTCCATCTCCCAATGTCCTCCGTGTTCTTCCTTATGCTCCACAAGTAAGTGAAACCATATGATAATTGACTCTCTCTGCTTGACTGATTTCACTCAGCATAATCTCTTCCAGTCCCGTCCATGTTGCTACAAAAGTTGGGTGTTCATCCTTTCTGATGGAGGCATCATATTCCATAGTGTGTATGGACCACATCTTCCTTATCCATTCATCCGTTGAAGGGCATCTTGGTTCTTTCCACAGTTTGGCGACTGTGGCCATTGCTGCTTTGAACCTTGGGGTATAGATGGCCCTTCTTTTCACTACATCTGTATCTGTGGGATAAATACCCAGAAGTGCAATTGCAGGATCATAGGGAAGCTCTATTTTTAATCTCTTAAGGAATCTCCACACTGTTCTCCAAAGTGGCTGCACCAACTTGCATTCCCACCAACAGTGTAAGACGGTTCCCCTTTCTCCACATCCTCTCCAACACCCGTTGTTTACCGTCTTTGTTGATTTTGGCCATTCTCACTGGTGTAAGATCAGTGTGGTTTTGATTTGAATCTCCATGATGGCTAGTGATGATGAACATTTTTTCATGTGTCTGTTAGCCATTTGTATATCTTCATTGGAGAACTGTCTGTTTATGTCTTCTCACCATTTTTTTTTAAGATTTTATTTATTTATTTGACAGACAGAGATCACAAGCAGGCAGAGAGAGAGAGGAGGAAGCAGGCTCCCCGCTGAGCAGAGAGCCCGATGCGGGGCTCGATCCCAGGACCCTGGGATCATGACCTGAGCTGAAGGCAGAGGCTTTAACCCACTGAGCCACCCAGGCGCCCCGTCTTCTCACCATTTTTTGACGTGATTATCTGTTTTGTGTGTGTTGGGTTTGAGGAGTTCTTTACAGATCTTGGATATCAGCCCTTTGTCTGTACTGTCATTTGTGAATATCTTCTCCCATTCCGTGGGTTTCCTCTTTGTTTTGTTGACTGTTTCCTTTGCTGTGCAGAAGCTTTTGATCTTGATGAGGTCCTAAAAGTTCATTTTTGCTTTTATTTCCTTTGCCTTTGGAGACCTTTCTTGAAAGAAGTTGCTATGGCTGATGTCGAAGGGATTACTGCCTATGTTCTCCTGTAGGATTCTGAAAGATTCCTGTCTCATGTTGAGGTCTTTTATCCGTTTCGAGTTTATCTTTGTGTACGGTGTAAGAGAATGGTCGAGTTTCATTCTTCTATGCATACTGTCCAATTTTCCCAGCACCATTTATTGAAGAGACTGTCTTTTTTCCACTGGATATTTTCTCCTGCTTTGTCAAAGATTATTTGACCATGGAGTTGAGGGTCCATATCTGGGCTCTCTACTCTGTTCCACTGGTCTATGTGTCTGGTTTTTTGCCAGTCCCATGCTGTCTTGGTGATCACAGCTTTGCAGTAAAGCTTGAAGTCAGGCATTGTTTTTCATGTACAATTCTGTTTGAGCGTCCTCCCCCAGGCCAGTGAATATTTCTGGATTTAATGTTCCTTGCTCTTTCCAAAGTTTTTACCTAGCTTGTTTTTTAGCTTTAAAATGCCTTATTAGTCATGTAAATTGTGTATGTCTTGTTCTTAATGGCATTATCGTAACCTCTAATGGTTTTTGTTGTTTTGAGTTTATTATTTAAATCGCACATAGTTAGCACACAGTGTGATAGGAGTTGCCGCGGGTGATTTAGTGACTTGGCGGTTCTGTGTCCCCAGGGGTTCTAGCCCTGTCACCTCTTTCACCCTCCCCCCCCCCCCAACCATCAGTTTGCTCTGCATAGTCTGGTTTTTGGTCTGCCTCTCTCTCTCTCTTTTTTCTCTATGCTCAGTTGTTTTGTTTCTTACATTCCACATATGAGGGGGATCGTCTGGTGTTTGCCTTTCTCTGACTGACTGATCTCATTCAGCATGATACTCTCTAGCTCCATCCACATCATTGCAAATGGCAAGATTTCTTTTCTTTTTGTGGATGAATAATATTCCATTGTATATGCCATATTTCTTGATCTACTCATCGGTCAGTAGACACTTGGGCTATTTCCGTAATTTGGCTGTTGTAGATAATGCTGCTATAAATACCAGAGTGCACGTATCCCTTTGAGTTAGTATTTTTGTATTCTTCAGTAAATACCTAGGAATGCACAGATGCTCACCGTCAGGCATCACCAGGGACATACAGATCAAAACTATGACGAGATGCCACCGCACACCCATCAGAACAGCTAAAATCAACAACACAAGAAACAACAGATATTGGCGAGGTTGAGGAGAAAGGAGAAGCCTCTTACCCTGTTGGTGGGCATGCGAGCTGGAGCAGCCCCTCTACCAGACAGTTTGGAGGGCCCCCAAACAGTAAAAAACAGAACTGCCCCATGATCCAGCACTTGCAGTACCTCTAATGTTTTGTTTTGTTTTTAATTCATCTGAGTCTCCAAAATGAAGGGCCAAGCAGCATATAACACAAGAACATTAACACACTTCCTCCTGACCGCCTCATCAACTTCTCAGTCTTTGTTAACATTAACTGGGATTTTAGATGCAAACATTATCTTACTTTATTCACATTTTGTACCTTTCAGAATAGCTTTTCGGTTAAATTCATTTCAGTGACAAAATCTCTGATTCTTCAGACAGTTGCATTTTGAGGCTTCTAATGCTGCTGCTGCTTCTTTTGGCCACACACAGACCCCGCGTCAGTGGCAAAGCTGGACAGACCCCTCGGAGCAGGTCTCGGCTCCAGTGTTCCTGCTTCATCCTCCGACAGAGACCGCGCCTACACTCACTTACTTAAGAAGCCATTGTCCCTTGATTTTTTTTTTTCCTTCCATTTTTTAATCTAAATTCAGTCAGTTAACATACAGTGCAGTTCTGGCTTCAGGAGTGGAATTCGGTGATTCATGGCTTACATACAACACCCAGTGCTCAGCATGACCAGTGCCCTCCTGCGTCCCCATCACCCACCGAGCCGTCCCCCCACCTCCCTCCAACAACCCTCTCTTTGTTCTCTGTCACTAAGTCCCTTATGCTTTGTTTCCCTCTCCTTCTGTCTTCCGCCCACCCATGTTCATCTGTTTTGTTTCTTACATTCCACATATGAGTGAGATCATACGGTGTTCGTCTTTCTCGGACTGACTTATTTCACTCAGCACAATTCCCTCCAGCTCTGTCCCTGTCCCTGCAGATGGCAAGACTTCATTCTTTTTGATGGCTGGGTAAATGCCGTGTCGTCTTCATCCGTTCATCGGTCGATGGACACTTGGACTGCTTCCATGGTGTGGCTGTTGTTGGTGATGTGGCTATGAACATTGGGGTGCATGTGCCCCTTCGAATCTGTATGTGTCTTGGGTGAATACCTAGTTGTGCGATTGCTGGGTGGTAGAATAGCTCTGTTTTTAACATCTCGGGGAACCTCCACACTGTTCTCCAGAGTGGCTGCACCGGCTTACATTCCCACCAGCAGTGCAGGAAGGCTCCCCTTTCTCTGCATCCTCGCCAACACCTGTCATTTCTTGTGTTGTTAATTGCAGCCATTCTGATGGGCGTGAGGTGGTGCTCATCCTGGTTTTGATCTGTGTGTCCATGATGCTGAGTGAGGCTGAGCGTCTTCCCATGGGTCTGGTAGCCATCTGGAGGGCTTCTCTAGAAAAATGCCGATTTGTGTCTTCTGCTCGTTTTTTAACTGGATCATTTGTGTTATGTTTCCCTTGGTTTCTAAAAGCTCATTTACCTCTATTCTGAACTGTCTTACAATAATATTTCAGGGAAGACACGTGGATACTGTCCTGACTCTCCCATGTATGACATAATTGCTTTTCCACATATAAAGCCAACTCGGGGTGCACACAGTTACCCCCAAGTCTTTCTCTCACTCTTCTATGGTTGGCTCATATCATCCTGAAGGTTGCTGGTTTGCTTTTACTCATCCTTTTTTTTTTCTTTTACCGTTATTTATATGAAAGACAATACATGTATGATATGTATAAAGCATACATGTATAGCATAATAATATAAAGCAGAAATCCACATAGCTACTACCTGGGTAAAAACTAGAACATTTCCAGCAATATTTCCACTTACCCAGGGGTCACAAGTCCCTCTTCTTAGTGTCCAAACCTGCAGATGGGGTGAGAATGGTCCCCTTGTCCTGGCAGACTCAGTGTTGTACCTGCTCTTCCTTTGTCTAACTCTCCAGACCATGGACTGTTTCAGAGCGAGGACAGTTTTGTTTATCTTTGTATTCGTTAAGCTTAGCACGGTCCCAGGCACGCAGCTTATTAAGTTTCCAAATAATAAATTTCTTTGCATAAACATAAGAAACAAAATTTAAAAGCCTAGCATTCTGAAATCATTATATGGAACAAATATCCCATAAAAACAATATCCTTAATATATAAAGAGCTCTTATATATCTACAATAAAACCACTTGATATCCCAGCGGGGAAATAAACAGATAATTCTCAAAAAGGGAAATAATTGCTAAACATGAAACATTCCAATTTACTATTAATTGTAAATTTATAAAAGCAAGATGTCTTTCTTCACCTCTCAACACAATGTTTTTTATTACCCATAATTTTTATTTTATACTTACTTTAAAAGCCTCATTAGGCCTCATTAGGCACATTTTATCATGTTGCTTTTGTACAGGCGTAAAATGGAAATATAAGCAAAGTACATTGGTCGAGGTATTTCTGAGATTTCATTGCTTTCAACATCTTAACTCTTCTGAATTACTTTTTGACTCAGAAGATGTTTGGATTTTTCCATATAATGTATCCTTCGCATCGTTGAAAGCATCAACGCTGAGCCATTTCCTCAGAGCATCTGAGAAAGAACTGGAATACGGTGTGGGGCTCGTAAGGGGGCTTTGAGTTCCTTGGAGGTCGCTTGCTTGGGACTCTTTGTGCGCCGTGTCTGGTTCTTCACCCTCTGCACAAATTTTTAGAAACTTTGGTTGGAAACGGTACTCCACCATTTTCTTTAGAATTTTTCTTCCTAGCCACTTTCTTTTTTCCCCTCTTCAGGCTTTACTGAGACATAATTGACGTGTAACATTGTATAAGCTTAAGGTGTCCAACGTAATTTGATACAGTTGCGTATTACAAAGTGATTACTGCCAGAGAGTTCACTAACCCTCCACTACATCCCATACTTACCATCTCCTTTTTGCAGGAAGAACATTTAAGGTGGTCTGGCTACTTAGCCATTTTCGAGTATGCGATATTGGCTATAATCAACATGCTGTACCTCAGATTCCCCGGAATCTAGGTTTGGAAGTTTGTACACAATATTCTTAACTGGTGAAAGTCAGGACTAATAAGCATTTCTGTATCTTGTGGATGGGAATAGGAATTGGTTCAAAGTTTCCAGAAAGGAATTGGACAGCATATTTGAAGAACATTAAAGGACCCATACATTTTGCTACTGTATTCCCAGTTCTCAGATTATTTTCTTTTTTTAAAGATTTTTTAAATTTTATTTTATTTTTTCAGTGTTCCAGAATTCATTGTTTATGCACCACACCCTGCACACCATGCAATACGTGCCCTCCTTAATACCCACCACCAGGCTCACGCAACCCCCCCACCCCACCCCTCCAAAACTCTGTCTGTTTCTCAGAGTCCACAGTCTCTCGTGGTTCATCTCCCTCTCCACTTTCCCCAACTCCCTTCTTCTCTCCATCTCCCCGTGTCCTCCATGTTATTCCTTATGCTCCACAAATAAGTGAAACCATATGATAATTGACTCTCTCTGCTTGACTTATTTCACTCAGCATAATCTCCTCCAGTCCCATCCATGTTGGTACAGAAGTTGGGTATTCATCCTTTCTGATGGAGGCATCATACTCCATAGTGTATATGCACCACATCTTCCTTATCCATTTGTCTGTGGAAGGGCATCTTGGCTCTTTCCACAGTTTGGCGACCGTGGCCATTGCTGCTATGAACATTGGGGTGCATATGACCCTTCTGTTCACTGTATCTGTATCTTTGGGGTAAATACCTGGTAGTGCAATTTCAGGGTCATAGGGAAGCTCTATTTTTAATTTTTTGAGGAACCTCCACACTGTTTTCCAGAGAGGCTGCACCAACTTGCATCCCCACCAACAGTGTAAGAGGGTTCCCCTTTCTCCGCATCCTCTCCAACACATGTTACTTACTGTTTGTTAATTTTGTCCTTTCTAACTGGTATAAGGTGGCATCTCAATGTGGTTTTGATTTGAATCTCCCTGATGGCTATGATGATGAACATTTTTTCATGTGTCTGATAGCCATTTGTAAGTCTTCTTTGGAGAAGTGTCTGTTCATGTTAAAGATTTTTAAAAATTTATTCATTTGAAGGAGACAGAAAGAGTGAATGGGGGTGGGGGGCGGGTTAGAGGGAGAAGGAGCAGCAGACTTCCTGCTGAGCTGGGAGCCCAAGGTAGGGCTTAAACCCTGGGATCATGACCTTAGCCAAAGGCAGACTCTTTACTGACTGAGCCGCAGATTATTTTCTTGAGAAAACCTGAAATGGGAACAAAGCTTTACATGCAAAGTTTCTCATTACCATCAAAGCTGAATAAAACTAAATTGTCTCAAAATTGGGAAAAATTAACTGTGGGAAAGGATTGTAAACAATTGTTATTTTCTTATACATTTTTCAAGAGATCTCAGTACGATGGTATCATTTTTGTAATCTTTCATGAAACAGGCATTAAAATTCCACTCAGGTGTCTGAACCCAGACACAGTCTGGGCACACCAAAGCGAAGTGCCCCTTGCCGCTCTTCCTGCTTTATCCCTGGCTGGTTTGGTTTCCTGGTGAACAGAACCTGGAAAGGACCGAGCGTGTATGGATAAGACCAGCACCACTGCCATTTCCCGCTGGCTGAGGTCGCAGCGTGGTGGGAGGGGCGGACACCACAGCAGAAACACAGAGCCCCTGGATGGTCCGGCTAGCCAAATTCTTGCCTGTTCCCCTAAGAGATGCGCCTCGCTGAGCTCAGGGGTTTTGTCTTGGGGACGTCTGGATGTTCCTCCACGGATGTTTTCCAAATACTCAGGATGGTGTCTGGCACGGTGTGGGCGTTCAGTTAGTATTTTCAGAATACGTGTTGCTCGGGCTTTTCCTGGTGGTGAGGCTTTTGTTTTTTTTCCAATTCTTGTTTTTGGTGCCTCTGTATCAGTAATGACTTTAGACACTGACCTATGATTCCCAGAATGATTACAACCCATGCTTGTGTCGAGGCCCACTGTGGACAACCAGTGGGTAACTGGTGTGCCTATGTCCGGTGTTCCCCAAGGCCCCTCTTCAGTGCTGGGATGGGGCAGCCGTGTGCAAGCAGAGGCTGGGGGTGTCCCAGCCAGAGGGCTGGCGCCCACAGCATCCGCCGAAAGACTTGGTCTTTCCTGCTATAGTGATCACCTCACAGATTTGAACCTTGGTCCTCACATGGGGGGGGGGGTCCTGTGGCCTTTGCATCGGGCTGAGGCTGGCGGAACAAGGGTTGGGTACAGAAGCTCCCCCTGTGAGCTCTGACGGGCGATGTTTTGCCTTTTCCCGCAGCTTCGAAACAACAAGGCGAAAGACGTCTGCTTGGACCAGGGGCCACTGGAGAACCACACAGCAATACTGTACCCGTGCCACGGCTGGGGACCCCAGGTAGGAGCCAGGGGGAGAGTAAAGGCAGCGGGGATTTGTGGGAACTTCTGGTAACATCTGTCATCCCCGATTTGTGGCTGTTCCATGCTCTGAGACGTTCAAGGAGGCGGGGGCTTTCTGGTTGTTTCTGCATAGCCCTCGGGGGGAGACGCACGGGTGCATCGGCGCAGGTATGCAGGGCAGCAGTGGGCACATCGCAGCACACTGAGGAGTGTAAATGAGCTGCGGGGTCCTTTGCAAACAGGAGGGCATGTACCCTTGTGCATACAAGCTGTTACAGCCACGCACGCCTGAAGAATTAGCCACTTCCTCATGAGGACGTGCTCTACGCGCTCATCCCGAAAGGCCGCCGGCGGGTGGGTGGGAGGTGTGACCGGCTCTGTGAGCCACGGTGCAGAGCCCAGGGCGGATCCTGAAGGAAGCGTGTGCTTGCCGGGACGCTGCCGGGAACGCACGTGCTCCCCGGTGCCTCGGGAGGACACTCAAGGTAACCCAGAAAGGGCAGAACAGCCCCAACCAAGGAAGGGCAAGACTGGTGAGGGAATCACCTAGCCCAAGCTCAGCGTGTGTGTGCACATGTGTGTAGGTGTGTGCGTGTAAAAAGCTTAGAAATTCTCTACGGTTGGGAGAACACGTATCCAGAAATGTCATTAGACGGGACATTCATAAAAACTGAAAACATTGTTTTATGTCAAGCCGTAGCCATAAGAGGCCGCTGCAGACAGGGGCTGTCTCCATGACGCGATCCCAGGGGAACACCAGGCAGGGGACGTACTCCAGACTCGCCGGTTCTCTCTCGGGTCTCAGTGGGCTCGTCTGGAAAAGGAGGAGCCTGGACAAAATGCCCGAGAGCTCCCTTGGTCTTGTTCGGGCTCTGGGAGCACACGCATTCGTGGCAGATCCGTGGTCCTCTGTCCGCGTAGACGCTCGCACATGCGGGCATAAAGCTGGTGGGTTTGCCTCCTTGTGGAACTTCTGCTTCCCACGAAGCCAACAGCTAGGAAGAGGATCGCCTCCTCTCCGCTGTCACGGCGGGTGGTGCTGGTGGTCCAGACCCTCTGCCTCCCGTCGGTGCAGGATGGGGGGTTGGGGGCCAAATCCGACATCCCTTCGCTCCCTGCAGCCCCTCGGCGATGTAGAGAGGCAACAGGGGAGGGGCAAGTGTCGGAGGGCAAAGCAGACTGGAATCCAGGCCCTCCAGCAGGAGCAGAGCACTTTGAATCCAAACCCAGCCCAGGTACTTGCGGAGCGTTTACCCAGCCGGCCACCCGCCGTTGGCAGAATGGGCCACGGGGCACGGGAGGAAGACAGGGAAGCCCAGACCCGCTGCACTTCTTGCCAGCTCTATGCAGGGAACGGGTCGGGTTGTTCACACTCACGACTGTGGGGTCTAAAGAATCCAGGGGGTGTCTTTTTTTTTTTTTTTTTTTTTAAGATTCTGTTCATTTATTTGAGAGAGAGCATGAGCAGGGATGGAGAGGGAGAAGCAGGCTCCACACGGAGCAGGGAGCCCAACTCGGTGCTCGATCCCAGGACCCCGGGATCATGACCCGAGCCTAAAGCAGACTCCTCCAGGGAGTGTCTTCACTCATTCACTCATTCACTCATTCACTCATTCACTCCGTGAGTCCGTCCGGATCCCGGCTGCAGGTGGGCCGGGAGTGCATGCGGCGGTGGTCCCTGCTCTCACGTGGTTTGCACTCGAGGGAAGAGACAGGTAAAGAGGCAGGAAAATCCACAGCACAGTGAGTGTGGAAAGAGCAACAGAGCTCAGGGTGTCGGGAGGTAGCAGTGGCCCCGCCTGGCGGGCCCTGGATGCAAGAGAGGAGGACGGGCCAAGCGCTAAGGCAGAAGCGAACGGAGAGGCAGATCTCGCAAGGCCGGACAAGGCAGGCAGGCTCCAAAGCCCGGACCCTTGCCTTCGGGGTGCGGCGGGTCCCCACGAGGCCTCTGAAAGCACCACGTTCTGGACCCCACTGCTGGGGCTCCTGAATCCGGGGGCCTGGAGTGGGAGCTGAGATTTTGCATTTCCAGCAAGTTCCCGGGTGATGCTGGGCTGCCGGCCTGGGAGGGTTGGGACTGGACACTAGAGAACCGCCACGGGGATGACAAGCTGCCATTGGGCTGTTTCACCTTCTGGAGTTCAGAGACGGGTGCTTGCTATGGAGACTTCCTGGCCTCTGGCTCCTGCTGACTTTCCAGCTTCCCCAGCACAGGCCTGTGACCATTGTTTGGAGGGGACAGGGGCAGTGGCTCATCCTTAAGTCCCAGGCTTCTCTGTCCAGTGCTCTGAGAAGGCAACATTCAAGCCAAGCACAGAGTGACCATGGCATCGTAGACACTGGTGCATTTAGATAATCTGGCCTGCGAAGCCAACTTTGGGAATGAGAACAGGAACAACGGTGTCACATAACTGTCTCCCGGACATCTGAGGGCTTCCCCACGTGGCTCCAAGCAGTGTTATTTTTTACCTGGGGGATTCGGGGAGGGTGTTCAAAGCCGCTCGGGCTGTTCTTAGCTGAATCCGAGGACCAGCACACTGAGGCGCTCGCTCTGCCCCCCGCGGCCCCGTGGCTACCTCCCCCAGAACCCTCTGCCCTCTCTGTCTGCCCGGGCCCTCAGAACGCCCTCTAATGCCCTTATGATGCTCACAGCTCTGGGACAGACCCCGGGAACTTGACCTTCCTCAGCCTTCTGTCCGGAGCCTTCATCTGCTCGTGCGCTTGCCTGAGTCCCGCCGGTCACCTGCTAAATGGACCCAGCCTGCAGATGTGCACCTGTCAGCCCCTGCCCACCCTGGAGCCAGCGGCAGGCTCTCCGCTCCCCCAGCACAATTCCCGCGCCTTGGGTGGGAAAGAACTAGAATTCTTCTTTCTCCGACTCCACCTGTGCGCAGAGCGTTTCCAGACGGACGCCCCTGCGCTCAGTCGATGGATCAGCAGACCAAAGTGGGCTGCTCCCTGCTCCCCCCGACTCTGGGATGAACACCTGTGAGGGGCCCTGGTTGTTCCCATCCGCTGATTTGAGAGAGTCTAATGCTGGTTTCTGTTCCTCCACATGTTCTGAATTAGGAAGCCACCCTTGGCCCTGCTCTGCAGCTGCCAGCCCCCACCCCGGCTCATCAGGGTTTCCTCCCCCTCCTTCCAAGCCGCTCCCTCTACACCAGGAGTGAGCCCCCCATCACGTGTTTTGGCATCTTTCTAAACCTCTCCGGAAAGTGCTGTGGGCAAACAGAGCCTGAACCAAAGCTCCCGTAACAAGGCAACTCCCCGAAGAAGGAGTTGGTGTTCCGCAGACATTGTTAGCTTAATTAATGGACTCTCTGTCGTAATTCATTATCAAAGAGCAATTAAACAGAGATAAAGTAAGCACCGAGCAGGGCGATTTCCCATCTTACAACATGTGTCTGTCAACGAAATGGAAAAGGCTCCTCACCCTGCGAGGAACCCACTGGCTCGCCGATGTCCGTCTCCGCACGCACGGCCAGCCTTGCCCCGTGTCCGGTCCCTCAGCTGGGTGAGACACGCGCCCTTCTCTTTTCCGAACCAAAGTCAGAGACGGAGCTGCCGCCTTTGGGATCTCGTTGAGCCCACTGAGGATGGGGTCTTGTCCAAGGAGAACTGAGGCTCCCCCACCCCGCAGGGTGAGGGGCAGTTGGGTCCCCGAGCTGGAGCGACCGTGGCGGCCCTGCAGGGCTATCGGCCGTGAGATTGGCCTCCTCTGCCCGCCCCTCCTGCCGTCCCTTCCCGCCCACCTGGTCAGCCCTGTCCGCCTCGCCGAGCCGCTGAATTCTGAGAATTCTGAGCGCCCTCTCCAGCCCTCTCCAGCTCCCCAGCTCTCTCCAGCCCCTGCCGCTGAGCTGCCGCCCAGGTCCCCACATTGCAGCCGGCCACCGCCTGTGAGCCCCTGAGCACCCTGGGCCAGGGCCCTGGCTGGGCTGGCGAGAAACCCAGTTCTGGCCTTAGGAGCACGTTTCGTTTCATCCCATCGGGTGGGGTAGCGACCCCCACGCAGCAGGGTTCATGCGGAAACAGAGGCCCGGAGCCATGACGCCTTTCAAACGAAGGTCCTGTGAAAACGTCCTTGCAGGGAGCGTGTCTCCCCTGCGTTCGCTAGCCCACAGCAAGGCCTGCTGGGAGGACTGGCAGCCAGCACGGACCCGGGCAGGAGGTGAGCGTGAAGGCTGGAGGTCGTGGGGACCGCAGCGAACCGCGTGTTGGAGGGACAGTGACACAACTGGCTGGGGCAAGTGGGGTCTGAGTGTCGAGAGCCCTGGGTGCCAGGAGGTGGGGCCAGGGCTGGCCACCCAGCATCTCAAGTGTGGTCCCCAGAACCGTGAGCCTCCCCAGCATGCATGAGAAATGCTCATCGGTCCCTGAGTCCAGCCCCAGACCTACCAAAGACAGAGCCTGGGACTCTGGATGCTGTCAGCTCCGAGTGTTTTCCGCTCAGTACCGTCAGGGGAGCACCTGTTAGGGGCAAGGCTTTGTGTTAGACTCACAGGTGGTCAGAGGTCCCCCCAGATGTCTGCCCCAGACTGCCAACTGTCCCAGCCTAATTCTTCTTCTTTTTTTTTTTTAAGATCTTACTTACTTGCGAGAGAGAGCATAAGCAGAGGGGAGAGGGAGAGACAGGCTCCCCATTGGGCAGGGCCTCGAGACAGGACTCCATCCCAGGATCCTGGGATCATGACCTGAGCCGAAGGCAGATGCTTCATGACTGAGCCACCCAGGTGCCTCCCACCTAATTCTTTTTTTAATTCACCATAGTATTTCAGTTTTTACATAATTGGGTTTTTTTTTTTTCATTTTTCAGGTAAATTCGTTCTTGTTACTAGTGAGTTTGTAAGTTTTAGCAGACATAGGCCATCAAGTTAACCCCACCCAGTCGGGATCTCGAGAGGCCCTGCTGTCCTCCAAACCCCCCTCGAACCCCTTCACAGTCAGTCCCTCCCTCCGTCTCCAAATTTGAGGCCCAGCGTGACTGGGAGCGTTCATGGCCGTGTACCCAGCAGATGTGGGTTCCTCCCCGCGCTGAGGACCACGGATTCGCAACAGCCCGTGCCTTGCCAGCATAAGGTCGAGCAGGTGGTCCCGCGGCACTCAGGGGGCGCCGTGTGCAACAGCTCCCAGCTGCCATGGGACGCTCTAGGAGGTGGCTATCCTGGAGGGGGTGTCAGGCTCTGTCCCAGGGGCGACCTCTGTGAGTCTCTGGGCTCTGGGGAGGTATCAAGGTCTCCCTTCTGTCTGTCCTTCTGTCAATACATCTCATTCCTCCTCTCCCTTCTCAGAGAAGCTCCCGTCCCTTAGCCTCAGTTAATTCATCATGAGAATGACAGATTTGAATTCTTTTATCCTGTAATTAAATTTAATCTGATCTTGGACTTACTCTTTGATGGCTTCATCTTTTAAGCAATCCATCATCCCAACCCCTTGTCACGATGATGCATTGTGCCAGTAAGAGGCCAGAGGCCCGGCGGAGTGACGGGGCTCCCGCAGCTATTAGCATGGGGAAGGCCCTTGGTGGGAGGTGATGACATCTGGCAGCCTCTTGGCTTCCAGACAAAGTCACAGAAGTATTGGGGCTCGGGGCTGGAGCCGTTGAGAGCCTCTGGAGTTAACGCCCCAGGAAAGATGGCTTTCCAGAGACCGGCCCCTGCCCTGGGGAAGAAGCAGACCTGGGAATCCCTTTCCATTCCTGGAGCGCACGAGGTCAGAGCAGGGGAGCTGGAGACCTCGAGGGAGAACAGGGTTGGGGGAGCGACGGCAGGTACCTTTACATCAGGGAGACCTACAGAGACCGAAGAGAAGGGACAAGAAGCAGGAGAGGACACACGGGTGTGGTTTGCCATGCCTGAAGTGGGGCACCACGGAGGCTCGTCCCGCTCACGCCCAGCACCCAGCACCCCTACGGTGTTCAAAAAGCTTCTGGGTTTATTATTTCCAGATTGTTATCTCCTGCCTTCCAGGCCCCGCCTCCGTCCAGCCTCAGTGCCCGATTTCCGAAGGGGGATTCAGAATAACACGCATGCGCATTTGATCTTGCTTAAGGTGGGCCCCAGTTTAAGGAGGAATGACCTCTCCCGGCAGAATGGGGTGAGGGACTGTTCTCTCCAGAAAATCAGAATCGTAGTCATAAATTGTTCCCCAGTAGAGGTGCTTAGCTGAAAGTTTTATGTCTTCTTAGAAGTTCAGTGGATTGTTTTCTCCAGACGCAAAAAGCGAGCCAGGCAGACTTTATGTTAATGTTGGGCTGGGAATTAGGAACTCAGAGGGAACAGTGGGGCAGTGGCCGTATTATCAGCCGAACCTCTCTACCTTGCCCAGAGCTGTTGCAGTCAAAAAAAGTCACTGCCAGCTAATCTTTCCCTTTTCCACTAAAGATATAACAGCATTATAATGAGTTTGGGGAAAAATTTTTTTAAATCATCCCATAATCCTACCACCCTAGAACAACTATTATCATTTCTGAGGCTTGCTTCCAGACTTTATATTTTTTCAAAGAAGTATTTTGATTTCTTAGGTTGTTTTCAAATCACTAAATTAATAGCATCACCGCTTCTGAAGGACAAGAAGGGGACAGTGGAAACCTGCTGGGGAAAAGGCATTTAGTGCCTCGGCACTACCAGTGCATCTGAGCAAGAGAAGAGCCCCTAGGTTAGCCTCATGCCCTGACCATTGGGGTCAGAGTTTCCTTGTTTGTTTGGCACGGTGGCGTCTGTAGGGAGGTCATTTGCAAAGACGTTGCCTGTTGGACATGGAGAGAGTCTGCGAACATGGCCAATCAGAATTAAGGGCAGGTCCTACAGCGTTTGGGGCCAGTGGAGTTCAGGCCATTGGTCTAGGCCTCAGAAGGCTGGGTTCCCATCCGAGATGGCCAGAGGAAGGCCAAATGTCAGTAGCAGAATGTTCTAGACTGTTCTCACCATCCTGTCTATCTGATGCAGAAGGAAGGGGTTGTGCAAAGTGCCGGGTTTTAGACCCACATGGGGACAACCAAGGATGCCATGGATTCACTGGCATTCGTTCTAGAAAAGTGTGAAGGCCTTCCTCAGACTGCTGTGTGATGGGGCAGTTTCCACAGCAGCCCCTCTCCTGGGAGCGCTGTCCTGCGTGACCTAGATTCCTCCTGAAGAGACCGGGGCTGAGTGTAGGCGATGGGGCCTGCTTTCACGGGACTCCGTCAATCATCTTGACTGCCTGATCCTGCTCCCAAAAGATGAAACCTGGGTTCATGTCTGCATTGCCTGCAGGGCCTGAATCTGGGGCCCCTTTATGGAAATCTGAATGTCAACCAACCAGAGATGAAAGGTGAATCCCGAGAAGCTTTGCAGAAAGCTTCTGTACATAAGGACGTGGGTTCTCGTCGGCTTGGGCTGCATGGCCCACACATACATAGTTGGTTTGGCCGTGAATAGGACAGGACGAACAGCTGGGCGGACCGGAGCTAACCGGAGCCGTGCATGGCTAAGTGAAGGTGTCTGGTCCCTGCATCTTAGTGAGACTGGAAATCAGGAAAGGACACTTCACACGCATCCTGGACCAGAGTTAATTCTTCTAAGATGATGCCAAGAGGTACCATTCTGTGTGTGGCTGACTCGTAAGGGAAACACGGCTCCCTCGCTTACTAGCTATGACCTTGAGCAACACAGGGTAGTGTCCCATACTTCAGTTCCCTTCTCTTTCTTGTAAACACAATGAGAGTGTGCACCTCGTAGAGATAGTGTGTCAGTCAAACAAGCTCATCCGTACAAAGCCCAGGGACGAAGTCTGTGGTGCCTATCACATAGAAATGACGTCCGCGGTGCTGACTGTGGGACCTTGGGAAAGCTTCGGTTTTCCAAGAAAGATTCAGTTAGGTTCTATTTCCAAAAGATTCTGCTACTTGAGGCTATTTAAAAAAAAAAAAATAATGAATAGCAGTGAAAACTTGAACAGTTCTAGCCACTTAGCACCGCAATCCTCATAGAACTTTCCCAGGGGAAGACTGGAGGGAAGACTGGACCAGTGATGCCGTAGGCTCCTTCCAGTTCTGTGGTGCTAGAACACATGAGCTTTTCATCATTCAGCTCGTCCTCCAGCTTGGTTCAGTTCTGTAAGGAAATGTCGCCTGGGAGGCAAATTACTTGGAAAGACAGATGGAACATGGAAGCCCCTACCATCTAGGAATTCATAGTTAATTAAGACATTATTGTATAAAATAGCATGGTGATTGGTTGAGTGCAACCATGGATTTTTTATTTTTATTTTTTTTACTTATCAAGTAAATTTCTGTAGACATCATCTTAATGACGAATATTATGCAATGTGTGATGCATTTTCCCTCTGATTTATCTAATCTTCAGACCAGCCCAATAAAACAAATACAGATACGGTTTTTCTGCTGGGAAAACCACCGTATTTCAGAATATGTAATATGCCGAGGTCTTACGCTGTTCTTTCATTCTTATATTTCTTTTTTAATTGCCTCCTTTACCAAAATATCTGAATCTGAGACCTCTTCTCCTGGAATTCCACACTATCTTGTAGACAAAATTTCATTGTTTCTTGCATAGTTTCTGCAAGGCCTTCTATCATTCCCATTTTTAAAATGGGGAAACTGAGTCTCCAGGACTAAAGAGGCAGGAACACAGAGCATGAGGTGGAGAGTGACCAAAGATGAGGCCAGACCAGTGGGCAGGAGGCGGAGAATGTGCAGCCCTGTAGGACTCTAGGAGACCGGGCTTTAGGCCAGCCCCCACAGGAAGCCACCAAAATATTGAAAGCCTTTTAGAATAGGAGGTTGGGGTATAGTCTGACTTACATTTAGGAAGCAAGCACTTGGGACTGCAGTGTGAGGGACCGACGGGAGGGGTCTGCAGCTAGAGGCATGAACTTCAGTTCTGACACGGGTGGGATTGTCTTGTCTAAAGTCAGTCTCCGGAGCTTGAGTAGTGACCGTGGGGATAGCAAGAAGTAGACAAAATTAAAATGTGATTAGGGATGGAATTAGACCCATACTTGACACGATACAGAGGCTTAAATTCCAAATGAATTAAAAATCTAAATGTAAAATATGGAACTGTACAAATGCTAGGAAAATAATGGTGAATTCCTCTCTAACTGTGATCTAGGGGAGGGCTTTTAACTAAAATCCCAAATCCAGAGACTATAATAGATTGATGCATTTGACTACATTAAAACTTTTTTAAACTTGCGTGGTGATATAACACCATAAACGCAAAGACACCTGATAACCAAGGAGAAAATATCTGTAGCATATGCCACAAGGAATAATTTTCCCATTGTATGAAAGATGCTTAAAAATTGAGGAACAAAGGACTAAAAATCTGTTAGAAAAATAGGAAAAAGGCACAAGCAAACAAGTTGCCTCCCACCAAAAAACGTGTGTATGTATATATATATATGCATATATATATTTAGAACATACGTATGTTCTAAATATATATATGCATACACACACACACACACATTTTTTGTTCTAAATATATTTAAAAATGTTTAAATTCATTCGTAATTGGAGAAATTCAAAGCAAAATAATACTGAGAAGCCATTTTCCCCACCTATCGTATTTGCAAAAATTAAGAAAATTGACAACATACTCTGTTATCACGGTTCTGAAATAACCAGTCTTCCAGATTGCTGGTAGAAATGCAAATCGGTACCATTTTTTAGAGGCCGGTTTGGCAATACTTAACAAAGCTACCGTACGTTTACTTCCTGACCCAGCGACCCACTTCCAGAAGCCGACTCTGATTCCAACAGTTGACAGTAGTGCGCGTTATTGGCAACCGCACAGCGGTAGAAACCGTCGAGTGCGCGTCGCCGGGACAGTGGCTCGGAGAGCGGTGCGGGAGGTGCCGCACGAGGTGGCCCTGGCCATCTCTGCTGACCCGTGCAGAGTGAGCTTCACGTACCGTTGGGCGAAAAAGGCAAAGTGCAAAGGAGGATGCGTAGTGTGTTGACCTTTATTTAAGACAGATGGCCACTTAAAAATAAATACCTGTCCCTGCGCATCTCCACGAGAGAGCCAGGAGGATAAATCAGAGACTGATAAGCTGGGTCACCTGCCGGAAGTGCGTGGGGATGGGACAGATGAGCGTGGAAGTGGGGGCGGGTAAAAGGAGGAAGAGGGGACTGTCTCTCAGGGAACCTTCATATCAGGTTCTGACTCTTAGAACCACGGTGATCTTTCAGATGTCTAGAAAGAAAATAAATTCAACTAGAATGTGGGGAAAGGACCCACAGTGGGGTGCAAGCAGTAAAGGAAAATGACGTAACTCGACAAATACAACCACCCTGATGGTGGGGAAGAGGAGCGCCAACCTAAGTAACTTTGGGACAGTTTGGACAATTTTGACTGGATTCCACAAAAAAAGAACCACTGCCAATAATGCATTCTAACAAGTTAGCTTGTCTTCCCCATCAGTCTGGGTTAACTGCTGTGGACATGCCAGGACTGAACAAGCAGGTGTAGGATAGGGGTGTGGGGAACCCCAGGCCCTGCTGTTGGAGAAGGAGGCTGGGAATAAGCGAGGAGGCGTGGCCAGAATGAGCGGATGCTGGATTGCAATGTGGGGGGTCGGGATGAGTTTATTTTACATGCATATATACAAATATAAATACATATGTAAATGTGTGCATAAATAGAGACGTGGAAATAAATTTGTAGAAAGGTAGAAAGAAAAACAAATGCGTGCATGGGCGGGTGTGCATACACGGACTTCCTAGCTCTGGAACAGCCCGGGAGCAATAAAACGCAGGAGCGCTGAACACCTCCGGTCCCCAGCTTTGCAGTGATCCCAGCAAGGGAGCAGGAGGTGAACAGAGGTTAAGCCTGGAAGACCTTGTGGTGTCAGAATAAAAGGAAGTTCTTTAAAAAAAGACTGTGTCTTCTCAGTAGAACACAGGAGCCACCCTGAAGGAGTTCCCAGTGTCCAAAGCTAGAACTGCCCGAGCAACAGAATAGTGAGAATATTGGATTGTCACTCACGTAACTTTTTTTTTTAAATCCATGAGTCTATACCGATATAAACAAGTAAATGGAGAGCGGGGGCCCACTCTTCCTTCAGTAGAAGTCCACTCAGTAAACGTAGAAGGCCCGTGGGACATGAAAATCACGCCCAGGGGGGCGGCCCATAATACTTGCTGACGTCCAGAGCTAGCAACGGGTGCTAAAATCAGTGATCAAAAGTAAGATGTTTTCGTAGTTTCCAGGCATCTCCCTCGATCAAGGGAAAAACTGTGACATCATGGCTGAGAAGCCCAAAGGACACTGCCTTAACCAAGTGTTCAAGGTTGTCGTCACCAGTAATGAGCCGTCACGCACTCCTGATCTGATGCCCCAGGAAGGGCACAGCGTCACCTCTGTGGTTTTTACTAGACCTTTAATCCTAATCATGAGAAAACGTCAGACAAACTCAAACTGAGGGACGTTCTACAAGATAATTGCCCCGTACTCTTCAAAAGGGTCGAGGTCATTAGAAACAAGGGAAGACTGAGGGCCTGTCCCAGATAGGAGGAGATCCAGGAGACGTGACCACAGAACGCAGTGTGGGAACCTGGGAGAGAAAGCGTGCTGGAGAAGCTACGGGATTCCTGTGAGGTCTCCAGATTAGTTAATAGGATTGGACCAAGGTTAACTCCCTGGATTAGGTAATTATGGTACAATTATGTAATAGATTAACTCTAGGATAAGCTGAATTCCAGGCCTACGGGAACTCACTGTTTTATATTTGCAACTCTTTGTAAGTCTGAAATGGCTCTGACATTACAAATATTTTTTTAATGTTTTTAGAGGGCTGGTTCGCTGGAGTTGTTGGTGGAGAGGTCAAGGGAAGGGACGAGGACGGTGGAGTGATACTCCAGTCCCTGCCTAAACCCGTAGACGGCGCCGCCGCCGCTGAGATTGGACGTGAAGGTTTGGGAGAGGATGCCTTGAGTTCTGTCTGGGGCACTGTGAGTTCAGGCGGAGGGACGGGCCTTGGGAGTCCCCACAGTGATGTCCTCCAGGCACTTTCCAACCAGGTGCTGAGGACAGAGCGGCAGAGGCAGATGGGGCTTCGGGGTATGTGCCGAGGGAGAGAACAGTGACCCCAGGACGGACCCTAGTGTGGCTCTGCCCTTCGTGCTGCCCAGGGGTCCCGCGGGCTAGACCACGCTGCGCGCTCGATACGGTTACAGACGTGGGGAGAGGGTTCTCGGTGGAGGCGGAGAGGAAGCCACATGGGAGCGGGCGCCGGGGGAGAAGGGAGGTGAGGAGGTGCCGCCGTGGTGGGGAGAACTCTCTGGAAGGCGAGACCAGGTGGAAAGGCAGAGAAGGGTGAGCTGGAGGCACCCTTGGAGCAGAGTGAAGGGAGTGAGAGAGGGCTACTTGCATTTCTAAGATATTAGAGGAAAATGTGAAGAAGAAAGCAGACTTTCTGCCGTCTCCCTTCAAGCATGGCTGCGGCAACACTGAATTTCCTCAGGTCAAATTATGGTAAACAGAAGCAGAAATTTGGACTTTGTTTTTTCAGAGAGAAATCTGTGCATTCGCCCCAAACAGAAATCGACTGACCTGCCAGCCTGGGTTTCCCCTCCGGAGAACCACAATTTCTAGCTCACCTGCCAGGGCTGGCAATGCTGAGGGCCCTAAATTCTAGCGAACGGTGTTCTTCAAGGAATCTCGGGGAAGGGCTCTCTTCGACTGGGGGGGCTGTACCCCGTGGGGGGCCACTGACGAGCGTTTGATGTGGAATGAAAAGTGCACAAAGGGGGTCCTAGCTGCTGGCAGGGAAAGCACTGGATGCTTTGACTGGACCCGTGTGGTGGCTGTGGGGTGAGTCCACGCTGGACACAGCCTGGCACGAGCTTCAAGGTACGCCTGTGGGCTCAGGTTGGGGGTGGGGATGGGCAGCAGGACAGCGACCAGGCTGGCTGGAGAGGTGCACAAAAGGAGGGAGACGCCACTGCACCAGGAGTTTGGGCTTCTAGAATCAACAGAAGAAACTTTAGTCTCTCCAGCGTGAAGGTAAAAAGAGGAAGTTCCCTGACTTTTGTAGGGCCGTTATCCCGGGATAAATTACATGACATGAAGGACCAGACCCAGAACAAGGCTTGGAGTGGATCTAATGATCTTCGGTTGTGCGAGAAACCCAGACTGCCTCTCAGAGGTTGGCATCACTTCAGAAGACCTTCCCGTCTACGCTCATGCGTGAACATCAACACCGCACTCACCTCTGACTCCCTGCCAAGGCGCTAAGTTCCCGTGCGGTTGAGGTTCATCGAGGCTGGCTTCCCGCCGATGGTGGGCCTGGGGTCCGTCTGGGAACATGCCAGGAGCAGAGAACAGGCAGAGCTCGTCAACCTCCGCTGCAGAAGCATGAAGGAAGGACCGCACGTCCAAGATGGGGGGCCAAGAGAACTCAGGACCCTGGGGGCATCAGCGGGACACAGGAGTGGCTTTAGAGATGTGAAGCGGAGTCCCAGGAGCCCCACCGAAGGTCCGGTTCCCCCAGGCATCTGGCGCACTCCAGGCAAGGGCACGTAAGAGCCGGACCAAACCAGAGAAGTGAAGTGGAGTGGGGGGAAGGAAAGGGCAGGAGCATCACAGGGGCCAGAGCCAGGCTCCCCTGGATCAGGAGGCCAGCTCAAGGTCGCCGACAGACCCAGCCCAAGAGAACCCCATGGGCCAGGCAGCCACCGGTAGGGACTCAGCAACACTCCAGCAGTGTTGCTGGAGCACTTGAGGCAACCCTTGGACCAAGGGCTCTGGCACAGAACAGGGAGCCCGGAGTGGCTGGGTACAGGGAAGGAGATGGGGCCAGGAAATGCCACAGGAGGCACATGGGAGCCCCAGTGGGAAGAAAAGAAGTCTGGTGAATTAGAAACACCGGCCGAGTTCTCAACTTGAGCATGAGGTCGGGGAAAAGAAGAGTAACAAATACACGGGCCTTCCTATGTGCCGTGTCCCCTTCTCACTTACCGAATTCCATAACTACCCTAGGATGTAAATTTAAAATTATCCCCAGTTTGAAAAATGAAGACTCAGAGTCCCATAGGGCTTAAGCAACTGGCCCAGGGTTATAAAACTATTAAGTGGCAGAGCTTGGATTTCTTAAACAGGCTCCAGAGTGCAAGTCTTTAACCGTGCGATAGACTGTCCCTTTGATGACACAGCACCGAGCCAGGAACAGTGTTTCAATGGGCAAAAATGAGAAGGTGAGACAGATTTAATTAAGATCTTGCTAAAAAGGGAGCCAAGCTTTTGCCAGCATTTCCACGCTGTACCCGATACAGTCCTACCTTCCTGTTTCACATGTGGAGACAAGAAGGAAATAAATCTCTTCATGGAAAAATAGAATCTTTGCTTCTCTAACCAGTTAGCAGTCAGGGTGAGCTTTGGAAGCAGGCTTGGGAATTTGCTCCGGATCCCTGGGAACTGGAGCGGGCTCTCCGGCTCACCACCCCCTCTCCCACGGGACTCTTCTGGCCTCATCCTGGTGTCGCCTCCGCTCCTAGGGCCGCTCTCCAGGAGCTGTCAGCTCTCTCCACAGAGTTCTGGGGCCCAGACCCTGCCACCCGCCCCCACCTCCACTGGCAATGCCCTGAATCCATCCACTTTTCGACAGTCTGTGCAGGTAAATCAACCCAAGGTTTTGTGGCGTAAATAAGTTTCCCCACTAATTTTCAGTAGCACTGCATTTTCTGGAAATACAATATTTTTATCCAGCAAGATGAGTCATAATGGGGGAAGGGAGGAGACTGAGGAGGGAGGCCCTGGGAACTGGCTAGTCCCCTAGGAACTGGCTCTCTGCAAAAAAACGTATCTGATTCCATAGCCTGCCTTCTAAGCTTCCAGATATATTTTAAAATCAAATTTACTGAAGTACAAGGTCAGTACAGCAAACAGCGTCTGCTCAAGGGTACAATATGATGAATTTTGACAGGGTACATACTTGCAGATCTCCCTCCCCAATCCAAACATACATTTCCATTTCCCCCAAAGATTTCTCCTGCCCCAGGCAGCCCCTTTCTCCACTTCCAGCTCCGTCACAGCCACCATGTGTCCACTTGGAGATGCAGTTGGAGACATTTCCTGTATCGCTTGGGATCAGGCATGCTCTGAGAAAGTCTATTTGTTTTTAAGAATATACATATGCATGTGTAATCACCAGAAATCACTCCTTCAGCCAAGCAGCAAACAAATAAATTCACCCCAAAGCAAGGTTCCAATCAATGGAACCTCATCTCTCCGTGTCCTGAGTAAAAGCAGGTTAAAACGCATTTTCTCATTTAGCAATGGTTTTCTACACTGACTAAGCCTGATTCCAAAAAGAGTTGAGAAAGACCCTTAATCTGAAAGCAATTGCAAGCCATGTTTTTATTGACAATTCGATGGGTTTTTCTGTGTCCCAGAGTCATTCCACAATCATTTGGCTGTTTTTTGTTTATTTGGCTATAACCTGCATAGTTTAGTTTTCCCTCAAGGCTGTTAAATGTGGGTTAATAGTTGTGTGTGCCTCTTAGATCATTTCAAATAGAAAATTCTTCTTTTCTGCTAAATGAGAATTAATCATATTTGAGCTCAGAGCTTTTTTTTTTTCCCCCTAATGCATTAGGGTTGTGGATAATGACATTCATTTCTCCTCTTGGGCCTAGCAGCCAAACCTAGAATAATCCCATTCCATTCAAAAGGCATTTATAGAGTATTTGCTTTTTGCAAGATACTTTCTCACTCCCTACGCTATATAAAAATATCCTGAAACAGCAGCAATGACAACAACAACAAAACCTTCCACAAGGAGAGTCACAGAATACATAAGTGTGTACGTTGAAAGAGACCACCTCTGGAAGGGGGGTCTTTGTGTAACCGCGGGAGACAGGGTAAGAGTCAGTGGAGATATATTCTACACAGTCTTCCTGCTGGCTGTTTTCAAGAGACCTCAAGGCATTTTTCAGAAACCAAGAGTGTAAGCTGGAGACCTAGAGTCGAAGATCATGACCAAAAAAAAAATTAAAAAGTTTATTCTTAAATCAGGAGGTACAAGAGCAATTGAAGGTTGAAGCCGGGAATGATGTGATTTGAACCTGCAGGATTAGGAAGGTGGATGGAAAGTAGGAAGGCCTGGAGGTGAGGACGAGTTACAAATCTCCTGCAGCAGCTCACCTGGAAGATTGGGAGGAAATATGTGTGAGGGGCATAGGGAAGCAGGAACCAGAAGACTTGCAACTTTATGGGTGGGGAAGAGGAAAGGGGGAAGGTGGCCAAGTTTGTAAACCTTGAGCCTCGGAAGAGATCAGGAGTATGGGTGTATAACAAGGAACTGGTATTCAATTGGCCGCAACTGGAAAAGTGAGGGTCGACAAGTTTCAAGCAGTTTTCCGCTCAGAGGAGGGAGCTTCTGACAGTAGAGCAGATTAGATACTTTGAAGGGTCTTCTGTCTGTGGCATAACTAGATTCTCGGTCAACTACAACTAATACCGTTTTAAACCCCTGCTAGATGCACAAGAAGAAACTGTATCTGTTAGCTTCTGCTGCATAACAAATCACCCCCAAGACATTTTCAGATAAACAGAATATGGGAGGGTTTAGCATGACAGATAACCACCAAGGGAACTTCTAAAGAATGTACTACAAGAAGAAGGAAAATAACCCCAGAAGACTATCTTGAGGAAAGAATGAATTATAAACAAAGAAATTTATAAATGTGTAAGTAAATCCAAAGAAATGTTTCTTACATAATAAGAATAACATCTAGTTTGGCGCAGCAAAATATAACCAAAGGCTGAACAGTAAAAAGGAGGTGACTGGATTTAGTGTCCTAATGTCCTTGAATTTTATTGATGGAGGCAGACATTAGGATACTGAATAATCTGCTAAGTTGTTAATTGTTGAATTTTGAAAGTAGCCAGTAAAATAATAGAAATGAAGTAGAATTTCCAAATCTGTAGAGGAGAACTATGAAACATTCCAGAAAACAAAAACAAAAACAAAAAACCAAACTGAACCAATCCAAACTAAGGCCAATAAAGGAGAAAAAGGAAACTGAGAAGACTGGGCACATAGACAGTACCAAGAAGGAAAATAGAAATAAGTCCATTTAGATCATGAAGTGCAATAAAAACAAATGGATCGGGGGGCGCCTGGGTGGCTCAGTGGATTAAGCCGCTGCCTTCGGCTCAGGTCATGATCTCAGTGTCCTGGGATCGAGCCCCGCATCGGGCTCTTTGCTTGGCGGGAGCCTGCTTCTCTCTCTCTCTCTCTGCCTGCCTCTCTGCGTGCTTGTGATCTCTCTCTCTCTGTCAAATAAATAAATAAAATCTTTAAAAAAAAAAAACAAAAAAAAAAAAACAAATGGATCAAACATTGTGACTAAAAAAACATAGATTGTCACTCTAAGTTTTTTTAAAATCCAGTGGAAGTGAAACCTGAATGAAATTTGCTAATGGGTTGGGAATGTGGCAGGTCAGAGGAAGAGGCAAGTAAAGGATGAAGCCAAAGTGCCTGGCCTGAGCAGCTGGAAGGATGGTGTTATAAAGACCAAGATAGAACCAAAGTTGGATGAGTGTGGAGGGGAGGACTGGGTACCCAGGGCAGGAGGAATTCAGTTTTTATCTGTAACTCTGAAATGGTTACTAGACCTCCAAGTGGTATATCCAGTGGTGAGTTGGGTATACAAATCCGGAATTGAGGAGAGGTTTGGTTTGGAGACAGAAACTTGGCACAGTTAGCCAAGTTAGCATAGAGATGTTACCGGAAGCCCCCAGAATGGCAAGCTTTCCAGGAGAGCGGGTACAGAGAGAAGAGATGGCTTCACCAGCACCCTGCAAAGCATCTGGCCCAAAATCGGTGGCCCATATAAAGACTAAGAAGAAACGATTGAGGTTGATAGAATTAATGGATACTGTTGACCTTGCAGAGAGCAGAGTCAGTGAAAGTGGTGGTAGAAAGCACTAAGGAAGGAGACCGTGGAAAACCAAAGACAAAGCAAGGAGATAATGAGAGCTGTGCCTGGAGATTTCTGGGCACAGAGATCTGGTTATGTTTGTAGCTTGGAAGAAATGAAGAAGAAGGGAGAAATGATGACTTACAGTACCTATGGAATGAGGAGAAGACAATGTTGAAAGAAGTGAAAAATGAAGGGAGACAGATTTTGAGGGGTAGGGAAGGTAACTTCTCTACAACGTGGGAGGCAAGATTCCCCAGGGCAGTGAGCGTCCGGGACACCAAGCTAGGGATTAGGATGAAGGGTGCATTTTAAAAATCTAGACCCTGCTGTGGGTGGGAAGGGTGTTGGTTGGCAGAGTCACAGGAGGCAAGTGAAAAGATGAGAGACTTGGGATGAGGTCCAGGCACTGTCGGAATATTGGTCTGCAGTGGGTATGGGCCACTGGCACCTGGCCCTGACCCTGGGGAAGCAGGAACCAAGGAAACTTGCAGCCCCTCCTGGTCTGAGAGTGACCATGAGGTACCAGGAGGCAGTTCATGGTTTACAGAAATGTCCTAAAGATACTGCTTCCACTACCAGTGGACATTCTGAAAAAGAAACTAAGAAAACAAATACCATTTATAGTAGAATCCAAAAAGAGAAAATACTTGAGAATAAACCTAACTGAAGAAAAATACACTGAAAGCTACAAAAGATTGTTGAAACAAATGAAAGACCTAAATAAAAAAATACATCCAATGTTCCTTGATCAGAAGACTTACTGCTGTTGTGGAAGTCCTGCCTGAATTGATCTGCAGATGCAGTGCAGTACCTATCAAAATTCCAACTGCCTTTTTTTTGCAGAAATGGAAAAGATAATCCTAAAATTCATATGAAAATGCAGGGACAGAGTAGCCAGAGTAACACCAAAAAAGAAGAGTTAGAAGACTCATGTTTCCAGTTCTTAGACCTACTACAAAGCTGTACTAATCAAGACAATGTAGTGCTCTCAGAGGGGTAGGTACATGGGTCAGTGGAATAGAATTCAGATTCCAGAAATAAATCCCACATTTATAGTCAATTAATTTTTTATAAGCAATTTATTTTTAACAAGGATGAGAACACAATTCGACAGGGAAAAAATCTTTTCAACAAACAGTCTTGGGACAACAAATAACCACATGAAAAAGAAAGAACTTGTATGTACACTTTATATCACATATGAAAATTAACTCAAAGTGGATCAAAGATCCAAATGTAAGATCTCAAACTCTAAAATTCTTAGAAGACATAGGGGTAAATCTTTATGACCTTGGATTTGGCAGTGGTTTCTTAGATAATGACATCAAAAGCATAAGTAATCAAAGAAAAAAATCAATAAGTTGAACTTCATCAAAATTAAAAACTTTTGTACTTCAAAACATACTCTCAAGAAAGTGGAAAAAAAAAAAGTGAAAGAACAACCCACAGAATGGGGGAAAATATCTCCACTCAAAATATACCAGAAAAAGGTCTCGCATGCAGAATATGTAAAGAACTCTTACAACTCAGCAGTAAAAAGACAATTTGCCCAATTGAAGAATGGGCAAAAGACCTGACTGGACATTTCTCCAAAGATCCACAAGTGGCCGACAAGACATAAAGAGATGCTCAACATCAGTAGTTATTAAGGAAACGCAAATCAAAACCACAATGAGATACCACTTAACACCCAGTCAATGGCTAGCATGTTCCTAAAAAGAAAGAAAGAGGAGAAAACCACAAGAACAAGAGTTTATGGGGCTGTGGCCGAGTTGGGACGCTGGCCCGTGGCGGGGGCAGCTGCAGACGGTGCAGCTGCTTGGAGAGTTTGGCGACTCCTCCGAAAGTTAGGCACACATTCACCATGTGACCCAGCAACTGGCGGTCCCACTTCTCGATGCAGCACTAAGAGAGCTGAAAGCACAGGTCCCTCGGAAACTTGCGCATGAACCATCACAGCGGCATAACTCGTAATAGCCCCAAAGTGGAAAAAACCCAAAGAGCCATCACTTAGTGGATTCCCAGAACGGTCTAGAGGAAGTGAGGCACTCCCACACCCCCTGGGAGTGAGACGCTGAAGCATAGGGATTATTGACACTGAGGGCTTGAGGGACGGTATGGGGGTGGGGGAAGGAAGACTTGGAGAAGACACCATGGGTTGGAGAGAACTGCATGGAGTCTGGGAAGGCTGAAGCTCGAACCTTGTAGAAGGCCAGTAAGGAGTCAGCTGGAGCAAAGCCTTGAAGGCAGGAAGGCCTGTTGCACCTGCAGAGGCCAGGGAGCAGAGGCCGGTAAGGAAGGGATACCGGGGACGGGGAGCTGGGGAGGGGGACCAGACAGCGGTCCGAAGACACTGCGGAGACTCGCGATCCAGGACCGGCACAAGGACGGGGACGGGGTTGGCACAAGATCCGAGCTCGCACCACCCTCCTGCCTCGTGGGGGAGAGGTAGTGTGACATCTGTTGGTGTAACCTGAGTCCCCCATCCTTTCAGACCACAGCGCCCTTCCCCTGACCTTGCCCCCTTGGCCAGGCCAGCGGGACCCGTGCATGTGTTTTTGGCTTGAGAAAGCGCCTTCCCCCAGAACGGAAGGCCTCCCGACCCTCCCGCACACCCAGACACATGCATAGCTTGGCTTTGCTGGTCCTAGTGGCTGGGGTCTCATCCTTCACTCAGAGACCTCAGAAAGGAGGGCCTCTAACTCCCAGTGGCATTTAGCGTCGCTCTTTAAACATCTGGGTCACAGATATGCTCAGTTAATTAATGTTCTTAGCGCTGTTCATTTGCCTGCTGGATAATAGATTGATTCATAATTTCAATAAGCAGCTGAGTCTGTCTTTCCCCTGAACATAAAGGCAGCTCGCTGTCATTCACCACTTTGCGTTTGGTGAATCTGAGCATATTCAGAGAGACATTGTCTGGGGAGGGGTGAGGAGGGCTGCAGACTTTCTTATCATGTTGCCTCTGACAATCCCTCTGATTTGGAACTAATTTGGGTTTAAAGCACATGTTAACCGCATCTCTCTCAAGGGCACTTAAACTCCCTGTCCCTTGTTTCAGCAGGGAGCAGGTGGGCCCCCCTTCGGGGACCAAAGCAGAGGATTTCTGAGTGGTTTTCATCAGCAGTGAGAACCTCCACAGAAAATTCGGGCCCTGGAGAAGAGGCACTGCCGGACCAGAGCTTCCTTCTGGCTCCGTTCCTGGCCAGAAATGCCCAGGCTCTCGGGAGAAGCCCGGGATTGTGTAGGAAGAGTCCCGTCAGCTGGTCAGCTGCTGGGCCAGGGTCCCTCGGGTCCCAAGGAGGGAGGCCAGGACCCAGCCAGGGGACCAGATGTCCTCAAACCTCAGTTTCTTCATCTTTAAAACAGGAGAGTAATGGAAACGTATCTCAGAGAGTTGTTGTAAAAATTACATTCTTTATTCTCTTTATGATGCTTAGAAATAATGCAGAGTGTCTTTAATACATGCAAGCTGGTGGGGCGCCTGGGTGGCTCAGTGGGTTAAGCCTCTGCCTTCGGCTCAGGTCATGATTTCAGCGTCCTGGGATTGAGCCCTGCATCGAGCTCTATGCTTAGCAGGGAGCCTGCTTCCCCCTGTCTCTCTCTGCCTGCCTCTCTGCCTACTTGCGATCTCTCTTTCTCTGGCAAATAAATAAATAAAAGCTTTTAAAAAAATACATGCAAGGTGGTAATTTTATTTTTTAATTTATTCAGCACCAGCTGTATATTAATAATCTTCTTACCCTGCTACCTCGCAGCATGTAAGAGCAAAAATGAGAGATGTACTTTCCTTTCTCCTCGCCTTCACCAGCCTGCACTGGAGTTATCAGTGGGAACACAGCCCCGTGCTCGTGTTCTCAGAAACTGGTTCCCAGGCAGGTCGCACAGAGAACTCTTCAAAACATGCTTGTGGAGCTTAAGTAAACAGACGTCGTCACATCTTTTAAATGATGTCGCTCCCCACACTTATAACGTGCTCATCCGCAAACATGTTTTGAGCACTTGGTCTGTGATTTTCTCTGAGCGAGGAATGAAATTAATTAGACACAGTCCCTGCCCCTAAAAGAGTGTGGAAGACGGATGAATGTACTTGTTCCAATGCTGGAATACAGAATTTTAGACAACACAGACAGGCAGGAGAGAGTCCGCTAGAGTAGCATAGGTCCTGCTGTGGGAAGGCTTGGGAGGCAGCACCATCTCCGTATCAGTTAGCTCTTACTGCGCGACAACTAGCCCCCCAAAACCTACTGGCATAAAGCAATGTGCATTCACCGTGCATCGTCCAGATGCGCTGGATGGGTCTGTGACCCGAACTGGGCTCGGCTGATTTCAGCCGACTCATCCCTACAGCTCCTGACAGCCAGCCAGTCCGCTGAGGGCTGCCTAGTCTCGGACGACCTCGTCCACTTGTCTGACACGGGGCCAGCAGGACTCCCAGAGCAAGAGGGTAGAAGCACCCCAGGCTAAAGGCTAGTCCATCCTCACTTCTGCTGTACTGCGTGGGTCTAAGTAAGTCACCAGCGCCCACAGGATGGAGAAACCAGCTTCACCTCTTGAAGGACATGGCTTCGAAAGTCGTACTGCCCAGGGTGTATGGAAGGAAGAGGGAAGGCTGTGGCATTTTTTTAAAGAAAGGTTTTATTTGTTTATTTGAGTGGGGTGGGGGTAGCAAGCAGAAGTAGGGGGAGGGGCAGAGGGAGAAGGAGATTCAGAATTTCAAGCAGATGCCATCTAAGTGCAGAGCCTGCCATGGGGCTCAAGCCTGCGACCCTGACATCATGGCCGGAGCCAAAACCAAGAGTCGGACTCTTGACCCACTGGGTCAGCCCCGTGCCCCGGGTGTGGCTGTTTTTGCGATCTCCCACAATCCTCCAGCATCCGTTGGGGTGCGTGGAGCAGAATCAAGCACCCGCGTTGTGTGCTCACGTGGGACCCTTCCGCTTTTCCGTCGTTCTAGATGACGTTGTGTTCCCAGTTCGGGTTTTCACCTGGGGATAGATTTCTGAAAGTGGATTTTTTGGGTCAAAAGAGAAAAAAAATCTAAAGCACACAAAGTATCTATTTTGAAATCCCCTTTTGGAAAGCAAATTTACCCCACTGCCGCCCATTTTATGCCAACCTTGACAAAACGAGAATTTTGTTTCCCAATGTGGTATCACCTTGACATTTTGGTGTATTTATTTTAACGCCTGTTAGGTGCGATGCCTTTTAATATGTCTGTTTCCTTTTCAGCAACCCGCCTCTTTGGGAGTTGACAGCAGGGCAGGATTGATCAATTAATCCCAATTTATAAACAGGTGGAAATGCAGACTCGGAGAGGTTAAGGGACTTATTCGGGGTGGCTCCCGCGGGGAGCAGACCTGAGCTTTAGAAATCTGAAGTCCTGCTCTTTTATTTACTCCTGCTCCCTCATGTTGAAACACTGACGGAGAACATGCTTAGAAAGAAACCCGCCTGGGCCCGGGGATGCAGCACCCAGACTTAGCAAGCCAGGAGGCCCCCTGAGCAGGGCTCCTCTGTGAACCAGGACTGCGGCTGTGGCCGGTGAGCCCTGCAGACCTGAGTCACCGCCCCCTGCCCTCTCCTCCGCTCTCTCCTCAGCTCGCCCGCTACACCAAGGAGGGCTTCCTGCACTTGGGCGCCCTGGGGACCACCACGCTCCTCCCTGACACCCGCTGCCTGGTGGACAACTCCAAGAGTCGGCTGCCCCAGCTCCTCGACTGCGACAAAGTCAAGAGCAGCCTGTACAAGCGCTGGAACTTCGTCCAGGTGAGCGCCCCAGGGAAAGGCCGGCCCCCCAGAGCACCCAGGGGCCGCTGCGGGCCCCGACTTCCCCAAGGTCTCCAGCCCAGGGCCAGCCTCATGAACCCAGGGCACGTCTAGGGGAGTCCGTGGAGGAGGGGGATTGCGTGTGGGACACCCTGCAGCAGCACCAGGCAGGCTGGGAGCCAACTGATCTCGGGGAGGGGAGAGTGCGGTGAGTTTTCTGAAATCCGCCAAGTAGTCAGTAGGATGGGGAAAGTCAGAGCTCAGGTCTCCCCAGAAATCCCAGACACCAGCCACCATGGGGGCTTGACACCAGGTTCAGCCACTCATTCCTGGTGAAGCTGACACCTTTTCTGACTTTGGGGTTTCTGGAGGAGGCTCCAGTGATCCACTTCCCTGTGCAAAGAGTTTTGGTGGGACAGCTCCCTGTGAGAGGCCCTGCGCCGGGCACTGCAGCGGTTAAACCTCTTTCTCTGTCTTTCTCTCCGTCCACGTCTCTCTCTCTGTCTCTCTGTCTCTCTTATTCTCTGTATCTCCATCTTCGTCTGTCTCTGTCTCTCCTTGTCTCTGTCTCTCTGTCTCTCTGTCTCTGTCTTATTCTCTGTCTCTCCATGTCCGTCTGTCTCTGTCTCTCCTTGTCTCACCCAGAATGGTGCCATCATGAACAAGGGCACAGGGCGTTGTCTAGAGGTGGAGAACCGGGGCGTGGCTGGCATTGACCTCATCCTCCGCAGCTGCACGGGACAGAGGTGGACAATTAAAAACACGATCAAGTAGCGGGGAGTGGCAGGGGCCCCCAGAGCCCGGCCCCCGGGACGGGGTCTGCCCGTCTTCTGGACCGGCCGTGCCGGTGGAGAGACAGCAGGAAGCTGGCAGGTGCTCAGCGGGCCTCCCGGGGCTTCTCCAGGGCAGCACAGGGGCCCCAGAGGGAGACGTGGTGTCCCCCCTTTGGCACTCAGCTGCCGTGAGGCCCGCGCTCCCTGGAAGAGCCCCAACCCCTCCTCTGGGAACCTGGGAGCCGCGTCTTCTGCTGCCCGGACGTGGCCCGCGTACTGTGGCACGAAACCCCCACGTCCTCCGCGTCCTCTTCCCAGCCGCCCTCTGGACTGGGACTGGCAGGGCCCCTCCTCCTTCTCATCCCTCTCTTGCAGCAGCTTCTGAACACTGCCCCCAGCCCTCAGTAGAGCAGGGCCCGTGCTCAGCCGCCTCCTGTCTTCCCCTCCTCGGAGGGGACCCCGGGGTCCCAGCACTCCATGTCCCTCGACGTCGCTTCTGCCCAGATGCCCACTTTGAGGCAGCCTCCACCCCAACCTTTCCCCCAGGCGGACGGACCTGGACTTTCCTGGACCCGCCCGCAGATGGCCTGGGAGGAATGAGTGGTCCCACGGTCACCCAGTGGGGCCCTAAGCTCCCGTGTCCCTGGGCCAGCGGCTCTGCTAGGTCTGCAGGGAGCCAGCGACACGGAGAGGCTGAGCACGGAGGGCGGTCGTGGCTGGGAGGGGCCCCCGGGGCTGGCGCCGAGCCAGGGGCAGCTCTGCTCTCCCGGGGACCAGGGAGCCCTGACTCGCCTATAGCTTAAGGACTGAAGCCAGCACAGCGAGGGGCGAGGGGCAGGGGGCGGGCTCGGGACCCCGGGGGTGCTCTGTGTCCGTCGCGTGTCACCCCGCACTCTGCTGGCTGGGGGCGGAGAAGGCAGCCGACTCCTCCCTGAAGAGTAATCATTTCTGCGATTGCCCTCCGGTTGGGGTGCCCTTACACATCGGAGGTAGCGTACGGACACGTGTGCACGCCTGCGAGGGTGTGCCTGTGCGATGCGTGGCGGCGGGGGCTGCGCACGCGTGTGTCTGGGCGTGAGCCGCAGTGTGTGCAGAGCGGGCGTCCGTGCCTGGCCGCGGGCGTGTCGCTTCGGGGCTCGCCTGGATCGGGACGAGGCTGCTGGAAGCCGGTGGGGGTGGGGGTGGGGGTCAGCCACGCCTCTCTGGCCTGGAGGACACCCCCGCCTTGCCCCATGTGGAGCCCAGATGAAGCCTGTCCCTTTTGCCAGTTCCCCGCTGTCCCTCATCCTGTCCCCAGAGGCCAAGCCCTGCCCAGAACCAAATCCTGTAGTCGCCCAGTGGGGTTCACTGTGTCTCCTTTGGTGGCATCTTCTTGGTGATCGCGCCCTGCCCCGTTCCTCCCTTGTGAAATAAACACATGTGAGCACTTCCCAGAGCAGCCTTGTTTGCTTCTTGGCCCTTCCAGAACCCAGGGCTCGGGGGGAGGTCCTGAAACATGGCGGAGGGCTCCTTTGGTTTGAGGGTTTGGTCTTACTGTAAGCAGCAGCCCTCGGAGCAGAGGCAGACACAAAGCTGACCTCCACTTGGACTCAATGTCCCCCCAAAGCGGGACAGAATTTAGCATTTGGCATTCACTTACTGATGCCCTGGGGCACCCAGTGTGGGGGAATCAGGCTGGTGCCTGAAGCTGAAGAGAGGAGGAGGATGACCCGTCTGCATCGCCCTGATCAACCTGCTCCTGATGCCGTGAAGCCCCCAGACCACTCTCAAAACCACGGTGCCTCTGGCAGAAGCACCTGCCCCCTGTTCTCATGGAGATGTGGGTCCTGAAAGGTGCCGGAGCTCCATCAAGGAAATGGGTATGGCCAGGGGTCCCTTCAGCTAGGACAGCACCTCCCTGTGAGGAGGCCGAGAAGATCCATCTGGGGCCACACAGACACGCATGCCAGTTTCCCTCGGGGTTCTGTGAGAACCGGGGTCCATGAGCACGTGATAGAAAGTGCTGCCGTTCGGTAATAAGGAGCTCATCAGACTTTAATAATGGCATCTTGGGGTCACCGTGAAGTGAAAAGCGCTAAGGCCAGCAGGTTCCCAGCGGGGTCCAGGGAGACACTGAGGGAGCATCGTGATACCACGCCGTGCGGTGGAGTCCGGCCCTGACTGCTCCATTCTCCCCCAGTGTGGGTCTTGAAGGGAAAACAGGAAGAAGGCCCGTTTCGCCGGAGGCTGAGGTGTTGACCGCAGATCCCGCTGAGGCCTTCGGTGGGCCCGGGCGGCTTCCTTCTTCTGCAGGAAAGGGGCCACGTGTCCTCCAGTGGCACCGGGCTCCCGGCATTGGGCTCCAGGGACGCCTCATGCTCCTTCAGCAAACAGTGGGAGTTGGAACCATGTGTAGCTGGGGATCTCACTCCCCGCCCTCGCTGGGGGCCGGGGACGCTGCAGAGGGGGCGGAGCCGGGACAGCCTGTGCTCCACGCCCCGTCTGTCCCCTCATCCCCTCACCTGTGCCCCCACTCCCCTGTCCGGTGCCTATTTCTTCTTTTCTCTCAACCGCCCTCCCTATCTATATGGACGAAAACCTCACAGGCGGTGCCCCACACACATCCCAGCCTTGCCACCGAGTGCGTTCTTCCTCGGACGCTGTCTCTGCGCTCATTCCGGGGCCAGGGAAGGGGACAGAGGAAGACTGGGAAGGCACAGTCTGAACCCCCTCTGAGCCCTTCTGCTTGGTTTCCCGAAGCCGTTTCTGTCCGTCTGCTCTGTCCTCCTGCCGTTCTCACACTGTACCCCCGTCTCTCAGAGGGTGGGAGCCGGGCCCCGGCCGACCGGGGGGCTCTCCCACAGCTGCCCCGTGAGTTGCCCCGTTTGCACGCTGTTCCAGTTGGCTTGGGACGGCCGCTCTGAGATGGGCTGGGTGACAGCCCCGCCACCCGCCCCCCAGCCCCGTGACGGCCCCGGGGGACGGGCTTGGGAGGGGCCTGGAGCCTGTGTGGGAGGCCGGGAACCCAGGGCCAGCACGAAGCTGGCCTCGGGTCCCCAGTCCCTGCTCCTTGCCAGCAGCTCCTCTTGTGTTTGCTTGTTTTATTAGGTTTTTAGTTGAATTCCCGTGTGCTTAACAAATAGTGTGATATTCACGTCATGTGTACAATGTAGCAGTTCAGCACTTCCGTGACCACCCAGGGCTCCGCGTGGCCAGGGCGCCCCTTAGCCCCCGTCACCTGCTCCCCTGCCGCCCACCTCCCCTCCGAGCCATTGGCTTGTTCTCTAGATTTAAGAGTCTGTTTCTTGGTTGCCCCCTTTCCCTCTCCCTCCCTCTCTCCCTCTCCCTCCCTCTCCCTCTCCTTCTCTCCCTTTCTCTCTCTCTCTCTCTCTCTCTGTCTCCCCCCTTTTCCCCTTTGCACACTTGTTTCTTGAATCCCACTAAGAGTGAAATCGCACAGGGCAGTTGTCTTTCTCTGACTTATTTCGCTCAGGATTATACTCCCTCGCTCCAGCCTTGTGGTCGCAAACGACGAGTTCTCACCTTGACGGCCCGGTAACAACCCACCATGTGTGTCGGCCGCATGTCTATCCTCCCCTGCGGACCAACGCTCGGCCGCTTCCGCACCTCGGCTGCTGTGAACGCTGCTGCTAAGAGGCAACCGGGCGCCCGGGGGTGGGGGGGGGGTGGGCTCAGCTGGTCAAGCGTCTGCTTTCGGCTCAGGTCATGATCCTGGGAGTCCCGGGATCGAGTCCCACATCAGGCTCCCTGCTCAGCGGGGCTCCTGCTTCTCCCTCTGCCCCTCACCCCTGCTCATGTGCTCTCTTTCTCACTTAATCGGGAAGTTCCCGAAACCTGGGCCTAGCAATCCGAGGGGCCCCGGCCCCAAACTCCAGATGCCCGTTTCCGTTCAGTTCGACAAGCAGCTCCGGACGCTTCTCCTCTGATTTGTTTTTTAAAAGGAAGAGAGGGAGGGAAGCAAGAAGGAGCTAAACTTCGCGGAGCACGTGCACGGCCAGGATGCTAGTCCTGACCCTTTGAGGCTCGTGTTGGAGAGAGGAGCACAGATGCGGCCCATGTGAGAAGATACACACAACAGAGAACAAAGATACAGCACCCGGCCCCGGAGCCGGGGCAGTCCTGCGACGGGGTCTGCTCCTGCAGCGAAAATGGGGATCTTGGTGTTTTTAGAGATGTCGGGGTTCTCACCCCCAAGAGGCCGCAGCCGACAGCACGTGCAGGAGGCGCCCCGCTGGATTTCACCGGCCGCCTCTCGCCGGGGGCTCCCTGCGCTGCCCGAGCCCCAAGAGCCACGTGGAAGAACTCAGCCGGACAGGAGCCACCGGGGCCGCTGGTGGTGGCGGGACACGGAGACCGTCAGGCCTGGCCCACCATCGCCGTCATCCCTAGCGAACAGAGGCTTCCCAATACCCCAGGGGCTAACGGTCGCCTCGTTCACGGTTTCAGTGGGTCCTAGGCTTCCTCGGGCGCGCTGCGTCTGCCTCAGCCACTCTGCAGACAGCGTGTCTGAGGGCAGAAACCGCGGGGACTGGATGTCAGGAACCACCGCCCGCCGCCCACCCTCCGGAGCATGGACAGGACAAACCGCGCTTAAAATCCTCGGTGCGGGGCGTCTGGGTGGCTCAGTGGGTTAAGCCGCTGCCTTCAGCTCAGGTCATGATCTCAGGGTCCTGGGATCGAGTCCCGCATCGGGTTCTCTGCTCAGCAGGGAGCCTGCTTCCCCCTCTCTCTCTGCCTGTCTCTCTGCCTACTTGTGATCTCTCTGTCTGTCAAATAAATAAATAAAATCTAAAAATAAAATAAAACAAAATCCTGGGTGTGGCCTGAAGTTGTCAGGAACAGAAAACAATCCACACGCGGAAAGTTCCCCACCATCCCCCGGCGATCAGCTCTGTTTCGGGACCGGGGAAGCCAAATCCCGTTCGCCTTGGGATTGGTCACCTATTGGGGGAAAAAATGTTCATTTACTGTTTCTTAGGAAAATGAATAGACAGAATCCTTCTGAGAAAAAAAAACAACAACAATCCTCACAGCCCTAGGGTTGACCTAATTTATCTTTTATTGTCGTGTTCCTCAAATATGTATAAACACCAAACAGCTTTTGCTTATAGACCCGTTACCACTATAACATGAAAATAAATGTATAAGACGATACAAATGCATGAAGTCAATAAAACTGGAGTTAATGTTCAGCCCGGCGGCAGCCCCGCACTGCGCAGACCAAGCGGCTGTGTTGGCCGTGACCGCCCAGGCCCAGGCCGCTCGGGGTCTGGAGACAACTTGAACCCTCCTCCTCCTTTCCGCACACCAGCTGCTTCCGGAACATTTACCTGCCCCTCGTTCGCTCGGCGCAGAACCTTCCTTCGTCCCAGCTCCCCTGGCGCGTGGTAAGGACGGAGCGGGACAGGGCAGGCAGGAGGCGCCATCCCCCCGGCCTTCCGGAGCGGCAGCCACAGGGCTATGAAAGTCTCCCTTGCTTGCTTCCCCTCACACGGACCGTGACCGTGGCGCTCGCTGGTGCTGGGGCTGCTGTGACATCAGCTCTAAGCCCCGTCCCCGATTCACGGCGGGCGCGCGCCTGGTCCTCCAGCTCACGCAGAATGGCTTTATGCTGATTGTTAGATGATTACCAGAAGGAAGGGAAACAGTTGGAAATCGTATGGGCGTCTTGCAGCTGCAGAAGTCGGAGAACCTGCAGGTGCCTGTAGAGCACCAGGTGGAGGGCACCGGGGCGGCTCGGTCGGTTACGCATCTGCCTTCGGCTCAGGTCATGATCCCAGGGTCCTGGGATCGAGACCCGCATCGGGCTCTCTGCTCAGCGGGGAGCCTGCTTCCTCCTCTCTCTCTACTGCTCCCCCTGCTTATATGTGCATGCTCTCTCTCTGTCAAATAAATAAATAAAATCTTGAAAAATAGAAATAAAAAAGCTCCCGTTGGAAAAGCACAGCGTGGGTCTCTTCTCATTCCAGCCGGTCATGTGAGGACGTGGCACCAACGGACCTAGGACGGTCTCATTGCTCTGGGACTTGTTCTCAACCCTTGCCTTTCTTCCGGTGGCTCACCTCTGGGTCACTCCCTAACAGGTACCACAGGTAGAGGAGAGCCACACCTCCTAACTGAGGGATCACAGCCTGACTCCAACCCGACCCTGACCTTGACCACGATGCACGGCCCCTGCTGGCTGAGGCTCTCCCAGTGCCTGTGGGTCTCTGCCGGGGTCACATCAGTCAGGCCCGGCTCTGGACAGGCCAGCTTAGCGGGAGGAAAGCCGCCGCCTCTGAGGAAGGAAGAGTCGGTGCTCAGGGTCGTCGCAGTGCGAAGCCGGTGGCCCTTGTGTGTTTTTTCTTTGTGTTCTGAGGTTTTACTTTATTTTACTTTTAAGTTACGCCCTCTTTAAAGGTCTTTTTTACCCACAAAGAGTTTCCCAGAGCCGTGAGGAGGCTGGGCGCCGACGAAGGTGAGTGCAAGCTAGTATGTCTCGCAAAGGCAGAGAAGGTTGGGTTTGGGTTTGGGTTTGGGTTTTGTTTTTACTCCTTTCTCGTCGTTCCTGCTTTCCCTGGGTCGCTCTTGGTTTCTTCATCAGGCGGGTGCTCACTGCCGGCGCTTGGTGGGATTTTCCGGCAGGACAGGACCTGCCTTGCATCTGGAGAGTGGAGTACCGATGCCTAATTGTCACCGTAACTACAACCACCACCATGACCCCGAGCACGTCCTGCGGCTGTGTCCCCAGCGACAGTGGGCGGGCGCTTCCACTTCGCCTGCACAGATGAGATACTGAGGCTCAGAAAGCTCAGGATCCGGCCTGACCTCACGAGTGTGCAAGTGGAAGTTGTGGGTTTCGGACCCCAGTCGGCCTCGCCCAAAAGCACGTGTTCATAACCACTAGGCTACACCGTCTACGCAGGTGGCTTTGCTCTGAGGCCTCTGTTTTAACATACAAGCCCCAGGCACGAGAGGAGGAGGAGGAGGAGGACTGGGCTGTCACCAGGCCTGTGTCCAGGTTCTTAGCACAGACCTTCAGAGGACGGAGGAGCCGAGATGCACTGATTTCGTTCTGCGTGTTCCCGAGTCCTGGGAGCACCGTTGTCCCAATGCAGCCATGGCTGATGTACAACAGGCAGGACATTCCGGCCTCCTGCCTCTGACTTCTGCTCCCTTGTTATCAGCTCCAAGTTCCAACGCACACACGCACACTCAGAACTCACAGGAGAGGCGTAGCCAGTCCTGCCCGAAACGGTTCAGAGCATCCCCGCAGGCTAGGAAAGTAATCTGATCCAAACAAGAGCAAAAAAATTTTTTTTGTTTAATGTAATTTATAAATTAGTTGATGGTGCATTAGAGAAATTAGATAATACAAGTAAGTAATAATGAGAAGACGACAAATTACTAATCCCGCCACCCAGAGAGACCTTGAAGCACTGCACATCGCATCAGGATCATCCTTCCCCACTTCTTCCTCACATGTCGGTACCCATGACTTCCTATACATAGTGCGTAATGGGGTCGTACCATGATTAGCTCTGATGAGACGAATTAAAGTTCTCGCACTTGGGTCTGAAAAGCCAGCTGTACTAATGCATGCTACGGGAGATACGGCTTAGCAGGCATCTAGCATAAAAATGAAATGAGCTTTATTTAATGGTTGCCTTAATCCAGGCCAGCAAGCTCCAGGAGAAATCAGTGGGATCCTGGAGCAGAAAATCCAGAAAATCCAGTGACTGTCCTGCCCCTCGGACTCCATAATGGGTGGGGATGAGCCTGGAGATCACATCTTATCGAGGAAGAAGCCAAGTGTGTTGAACTTGGCAGTCACTGCTTGAAGACTCAGTGGACCACCAAGGTTTGGGGTGGGAAAACACGCACGGGAGACAGTCTGGAGCTCTGTCGGAATGCGGCCAGCTGGATGGATGCAGGCTGTGGCTTGGGGCTCAGTGTAAGAATCTGCCTTCTAAACAGAGCCATCGCCCAAAGAGGGATGGGGTCTCAGGAAGGCATGAGTGGCACTTTCTTCTGCTGTTTTCCTCCAGAAAAGCACAGAACCAGACAGATTATGAGACGAATTCCAGCAGAGGGGCATTCTACGAAATGGCCAATCGCATTAACTGTCAAGGGATTAAAAACAAGAGTGGTCTGCAAAAGTGTCACAGTCAAGGCGGGCCTGAGGAGATGTGAAAACTAAATGCAATGTAGTGTCGTATGTGGGGTCCTGGGACAATAAAAAGGAGACAGAGTTTAAAAAAAAAAAAAGAAATCTGAGTATATTATCAATTGTAGTTCATAATGGTATACCATGGAAATGAAAACAAGAATAAAGTATTGAGATGACATCAAAATAAGAAGCTTCTCAAAATGGAGGAAATAATCAGCAAAACTAAAAGGCAACCTATGGAAGGGGAGGAGATATTGGCAAATGACATATCGGGGGAAAGGCTAGTATCCAAAATGTATAAGGAACTGCGTTGCTATAGTGGTGAGCATAGCTGCCTTCCAAAATGTATAAGGAACTTACACAACTCAACACCCCAAACACAGATAATCCAATTAAAAAATGGGCAGAAGACATGAACAGATGTTTCTCCAAAGAAGACATCCAGATGGCCAACAGACACATGAAAAGATGCTCAACATCACTCATCACCAGGAAAATATGAATCAAACCACAGTGAGATACCACCTCACACCTGCCAGAATGGCTAAAATCAAAAATACAAGAAACAACAGGTGTTGGAAAAGATGTAGAGAAAATGGAACCCACGTGTGCTGTTGGTGGGAGTGCACACTGGGGCAGCCACTGTGGAAAACAGCATGGAGTTTCCTCAGACATTTAAAAATAGAGCTACCCTACAATCCAGCAATTGCATTCCTGGGCATTGATCCAAAGAATACAAAACACTAATTCAAAGGGATACATGTACCCTTATGTTTATAGCAGCGTTATTTACAGTAGCCAAGATATGGAAGCAGCCCAAGAGTCCATTGATTAGTGAACGGATAAAGAATATGTGGTACGGGCGCTCAAGCACGCGCGCGCGCACACACACACACACACACACACACACAGGAATACCACTCAGCCATAAAAAAGAATGAAATCTTACCATTTGCAAGAACATGGTTGGAGCTAGAGAGTATAATGCTAAGTGGAAAAAGTCAAAGACATGGACGCCTGGGTGGCTCAGTCGGTTAAGCCGCTGCCTTCGGTTCAGGCCATGATCCCAGGGTCCTGGGATCGAGTCCCACATCTGGCTCCTTGCCCCGCAGGGAGCCTGCTTCTCTCTCTGCCTCTGCTCTGCCTGCTTATGTGTGCTCTCTCTCTCTCTCTCTCTCTCTCTCTCTCTCTGACAAATAAATAAATAAATAAATAATCTTTAAAAAAAGAAAAGGAAAAAGTCAAAGACAGACAAATACCGTATGATTTCACTCATATGTGGAATTTAAGAAACAAAGGGGGAAAAAAACGAGAGGTAAATTAAGGACTCTTAACTACAGAGCACAAACTGATGGTTTCCGGGAAGGAGGGGAGGGCAGGGGAAAGGGGGAGGGGTGAACCGGGGATGGGATGAAGGAGGGCCCTTGTCGTGAGTACTGGGTATTTGTTTTATGGAAGTGCTGAATTGCTGTACTGTACCCCTGAAATTAATACAACACTGTATGTTAACCACGCTGGAATTAAAAGACTTAAAAAATTAAAATAGAAATATCAATAATTGAAAAAAAATACCAATAATTGAATCGTCAATTACAACAGTGCATCATACCAACGTAAGGTGTTGTTAATAAGGGAAACTGTGGGTTGAGGGATGTGTTGTGAGAACTCTCTGTATTATCTGTGCAACTCTTCTGTAATCTAAAACTGTTTAAAAATTAGTCTACTGCTACTTAAAAAAGAAAAAAGGTGCTCCATGGGCCTTTTCTCTCCAATCATCTCAGCCACCGGATGCCACAGTCTGGCTGGTGGCTGTCCATCAGTCCCGGAGATGGCGCGGCCACTCTCCCGCACTTGGCCGTTGTTAGCGGTAACAAAGGAGCCACGGCCTGGGACCATTTCTCAGTGGGGAGCCTGAAGTAACAATAAAGACAGTTTCGTCGATACCATTAATGGGTATTATGGAAAAGCCAATTGGGATTTGGATCAGCGGGAATCCATCTTTCTGCTCCCTTGAGGAGTAAGAGGCTGTATTGGAAGCTGCTGGTCCGTCTGCTCTCCCCCTTTTTGGCAAGAGAACTCGCAATTGCTGGATGCAGCACGGTGCCCAGTGAGGAAGCCCCATTGCCCAGCCTCCCTGGCAGATGGGGGTGGCCGCTGAGAGGTAAGTAGTCATTCCTCTGAGGATGCTCTTGAAAAGAGGCCCATTCAGGGGCACCTGGGTGGCACAGTCAGTTAAAGGTGGACTCTCGATTTCGGCTCAGGTCATGATCTCAGGGTCATGGGATCAAGGCCTGCACTGGGCTCCCTGCTCAGCACGGAGTCTGCTTGAAATCCTCTCTCCCTTGCCCTCTGCACCCTTACCCCGGCTGGCTCTCTGTCTCTCACTAAAATAAACAAATCTTAAAAATAGAGGCCCATTCAGCTTGGAGACATACCCTTTGGCCCTGGACCCCGCCTTCTTTCTGCCGCCTGGAACACAGACCGGATGGCTCCAGCTGCGGCACCGTATTATAATTATAAGAGGACCTTGAGAACCCTGTGGCAGCAAATACTAACAGTGGGTTGTTACTTACCAATTTGTTTCCATGAAAGAAAAATAAAGCAATAAATAAGCCTTTGGTTCGCACAACAGTCATTTGAGATTCCTGCCCCATGGCCCTGAGCAGCATCTTCACTGGTTCAGAGATAACATCTCTTCTTCAGCAAACCTGACTCAGGGAAGCCCAAAGTGTTGCATGCACTGGGTCAACCCTGACAGTGCAGACGTGGGGCGGTGTGGGAACCTTCTGGAGCTCATATTTTGCGAGGGGATTAGGAGTCAGTCAACCACGGCAGCACACAGTGACCTCTCCCCGAAGCAGGCCAAACCCTCGTAGAACCCACCGCCTGAGCACTGACAGGCCGTTGAAGAGGAGACACCCAGCCCAGGCCTCGGTGAGGCTGCGTGAGGACGCATGGACCCGGCTGAGACAGGAAGGGCAGGAACTTCTCAGGAACACGTCCCTGGAAATGTCAGCATCAGGACAGGTGACGCGGAGAAGAACCCAATGCCCGGCCGTCCTTGGGCTCCGCCTGCCGCCTGCCGCCTTGTCCCTTCTGAGCTGGATGCGGACGACAGGGGGAACTTCGGGGACGGTGGTGCCGCATGGGTTCTTGGTCCCGCGCGACCGCGTGAGAGAGCCCCGCACGGACCCGAACACTTCACACTGTCGGCCGCTGCAGGCTCGGGTCTGTCTGTCACCGAGCGTCGGCCTCCCCTCGCTGACACAGACCTTCATGCCTCGCGGTCGCTGTCCGGTGCTGCATGACAAATGATTCCAAAGCTCAGGGAGTTAACGCACTTCGGACCTCACAGTCCCTCTGGGTCAGCTTCTAAAGCGGCGTCCCTGGGTCCTACCTCAGCAGCTGCCTTGGGCTCCGATCCAGATGTTGGCGCTGGATGGAGTTGCTTCGAAGCTGGACTAGGGGAGGACCTCCTTCCAAGATCCACAGTCACTGGGGTGATTCAGGCAGGCTCAGGTTTCCGTCCTTTGTGGGCAGTTGGCCAGATGCCCGAGGCCTCGGTTCTTTGCCATGTGGCCCTCGTGACATCCTTCTTCATCAGCGCAGGCAGGAACACCAGAAAGGAAAAGAGACGGTGAGACGGAAATCACGACCCTGCGTGGCCTCCCCTCGGAAGTGAAATCCCACCACTGTGGCCACGTTCCCCTTTCTAGAGGCAGTCACCGGGGCTGGCCCGCGCTCAGCGAGGGGACGCAGGAGGGCCCGGAGGCCGAGCGGCAGCAGTCACCGGCTGCCCGCCGCACACTGAGGTCCACACGCTGAAACCCAGTATTGAACCTGACTTGGTGAGGCCCCTCTGCAGGGGGAGACCGGGACCAGAGGTCTGAGGGCGCTTGGCCGGGCTCGTCAGAGCGAGATGGAGAGCCGTCTGCGAGACGCCAGCCAGCACCTGCGCGGGCCTCACGGTCTCAGCTGCAGGCTGCAGGCCCCAGTCCTGCAGCGAGACTGCCTGGGGATGCGGCCTGGGGGACCGTGGATGGCACGGGATCCGGGAGGAGAGGCTCCCCGCCCCCTGCAGTCCCCGCGCAGGGTCCCTGCCCTCTGGTCCCCAGCCTCAGACAGCGGCCGGCAGCCTCCGGAAGGATCTGTGTGTGCACGTGTGTACGTGCGTGTGTGAGAGAGGAAGGAGAGAGGGGAGAGAGGCAGGCCGGGGGGTGGTGGAAACCTCCGTAAGGAGAGAAAGAACCACGTTCAGAGGGACAGGAGAGAAGAGCAGAAAGAAGGAGACACGCAGCCGAGACATTCAGAGGCAGCAAGAGACCAAAAAAAGAAAAAAGGAAAGAAACAGAAAGAAAAAGAAAGGAGAAGGAGCCAGATAAGCAGACAGTGGGGAGGACAGCAAGAGAGAAACTCGCAGGAGGGGGCGGGGGGGCATCCGGGCTCATGGCAAAGGTTTTGGGGAGACATGTCAGGGGGTGCTCCTTGCACCACACACCCAGTGGCTCTGCTGGAAGTCTTCCCGCTGCCGTTGAGAGGGTCTGGCGGCGGGTCTGTGTGTGGCGAGGTGGCCAGGGCCGCGACACGGGGGTGGCAGATGCGGGGACAGCCCGAGCCCCGCCCGCCTTCTCCATGGTTCCCAGCGAGGCCGCTGCGCCCTGCCACGCCCTCCCCCCTCGGGAGTAGAAACCAGGGACTGTGGCATTTGAGTGACCCTTCGAGGGGCCCAGGGCTCTCCAGTCCCTTCCCTGTGCTCTGGCCACTGGCCTGACTTCGCACCTGCTGGCATCTGAGGGCCTGCGGGGCACTTGTAACCCTTCCCACGCGGGGGACGCGTTGGGCAGGCTGCGGGAGCCTAGAGACCCCGTCTTAGAATAACATTCAGAAGTGTGAGAAGTGAAGGAGGTAGGACCACGGGGAAACCCAGTTATACAGAAATACAGAAACTGTGATGCCAAAATACATGCGCCCTCTTCACTCACGCTCAGTGGAAGATGGGACGGGTCCAGTCCCTGTCATTTCAAAGCTGGACAAGGGGGCGCCTGGGTGGCACCGTCGGTGAACCATCCGGCTCCTGATTCCCGCTCAGGCCATGACCTCAGGGTGGTGAGATCGAGCCCCAGATCTGCCTGTGCACTGGGCGCGAGGCCTGCTGGGGACCCTGTCTCTCCCTCTGCCCCTCTCCACCAAAGAGAGTTAAAATTAAAATGAAAAATAAAAAGTTGGGTGTGTGGCGGAGTCCACATCACGAGATTTCCGCAAGGACCCATCTGACATGTGACTGGGGTTTTGTGGCCGACGAAGGCGTCGGTTCTCTTCACCTGCTGCGGTTTCTGGTTGACTTTCATGATTGAAGGAAACGCTGAGTTTCTTTTAGAGGCAAAAGAAACTATAAGTGTAATTATTTCAGCCAAAGGCATAATTCTTTCCCCATCCGAGTTCACAGACTCCCTGAGCCCTGCGGTTCACAGGAGCCCCCTCCCCCCCCCCGGCTCGGCAGGTGGAGTGCTCGCCTCTTGATCTCAGGGTCGCGGGTTCAAGCCCCACATTGGGCGCGGAGCCTACAAGAAAGAAAGGAAGAAAGAAAAGGAAAGAAACTGAAGAGACAGAGTTCTTGTCCGGGTCTTAACCTTACCAAGGAGGCACTGCCTGATGCCAGACAAGGTTCTTGGAGCCAAATCCCAAGGGAGCTCAAGGCATTTCGGTGGGTGATCCCCGAACCACTAGTAATAGCACTGACAGCAGCACACTTCCGCAAAAGAACAGTGGCCAGAGCGTCCCATGCGCCGACCCCATGCTGTGTCTCATCCAACCTGTCCACCCCGACTCCCATCACCAGCCCAGATGGCCCCGCAACATCCCAGAATAGTGCCGACATCCTGGGTCATCACAGCCAGCCCCTCTGCCAGGGTCCCCGGGAAGGGAGTCCGGGAACCGAGCTCTCAGCCCACCCTGGGGAAACCGCTGCACGAGGCCAGCAGACTATATGTTTCCTGGTAACTAACTCTCCCTGTTACTCTGTTCCTGGCTTTCTCAGTTCCAAGTTCCATTTGGTGACCTGACTTCTGGTGTCTTTTTTCCTGGGGGCCTCTGACAGCCACCAAGCGGTACCTGAAGGGAGTCGTACGTGCACGCCCAGCTCTCTCTCTGCTCCGGGGGACACTCTGAGTGGCACAATGGCGGGAAGGCATTCGTGCCGTTTCCTGCATCTCCCCACAGAAGCAAGCTCGGGCACCCGAGTGCCAGCCGGCTTCGTTGGCGGTGGCCTCCCTTTCCCTTCCCCACTGGTTTTCTGCTCATCTCAGATGAACTGCGTGTGCGTGAGTCTTTGTCTCAGCGTCTGATTCTGAGGGAAACCGAGACCCTCGGCTGCCTCCTTCCCCGGAAGGCTCGTTTCTGGGGGAAGGAGTTGTGGTCCGGGGGTGGAGAGCTGGGCTAGAGACCTTTCACGTGTGAGGAGGATCCGTCAGGTGGATCCAGGCTCGGACCCCAGCCCAGGCTCTGAAAGTGCTCACCACACACTTTGGAGGGGTTAGGAGCTCCGGGGTGGGCGCTCTCTAAAACGGCCGTGTCTGTGCTCATCAGTCGAGGTTACCCGGGTGTATCTCCAGGACAAGAAGAAGATTCCCAGTACTTCAACCTTCTCCAAGCCTGGGAAGAAGAATCTCTCCATGCTCTGAGAGATTTCTCCTTCTAGATTCTTCCAGCAGGACAGCTAATGAAGGCCTCTCTGTGAGTTCAGGATTTGACAAAGGATAAAAACCACTAACTTTGAGCACTTCCGTTAATGACCTGCTATAATTTTCCCCCAAGGCAAAGCTGTCACTAACCCTCCAGAAAATGCGGGGAAAGGGTGCATTTATCTAGCTGGGCCAACAAGGTCCACATCTGGGATCCCATCCCTTGAATGCAACAAACACTTCAATACCTGGGCCACAGAGCCAGGACCAACCCTCTTGGCTACAATGACAGACCCAGGGTCACTAGGAATCCAGGACTGGTGAATTCTGCCCATCAGGGCACCTGGCCCGAGGCCCGTTATGATGCCCACAATCTGACAAGGGGGCATGGCCAGGAACCCCTTGACCCTCACAAAGTCGCGTTTAGGACCAGGGAACATGCCGGAGACAAGCTCTGAGGTTATATATGGAACTCCAGGTGCCGTGGACACCTCAGGGAGAGCCACAGGGAGTGTGCCACGGAGCAGAGGGAACCTTAGAGACTTCTGGCCCCTGCTGGTGTCTGAACCTCGCTTGCGAAGGTCTCAGGAGCAAACACAGTGCCATCTAGCGAGCAAGAGAGAAAGTGCCACGACCCAGAGAATCCTTCCACTGAGAGCAAAAGATCTTTTGCTTCGTAGGTTGACCAAGCTCCCCTGCTCTTCCTGACCAGTTTCTTCCTGACTCAAGGCCCCTGACCTCCCTTTTCTAAGGGCAGCTACTCTAGAAGGTGAGTCCATGAAAATTCGTTCTCTGCCCTTTGGAGGTAATGTATACATCCTCTCCAGCCTCGTGCTAACTTTCCAACACGGGGATGTCCTCGCAGACCTGGGAGCCGTCCTTATCCAGGAAGACAGCACCCTTATCCCGCAGTTTCCGGGGTTGCGGGTAGGAACCTGACTTCGATGGGTGCCACTGAGCAAACACAGATGGCCAAATCACAAAGAAAACCATTTGCAAGCTGGGGAGTGACTCAGCTTGTACGTCCCATCCTCTGTCCGCCCCCAGAGTGCTCCTTCCCTCTCTGCTTGTCTGCTGGAATTTTCCTTTGACATTTTTTTATTAAAGATTTTATTTATTTGACAGACAGAGATCACAAGTAGGCAGAGAGGCAGGAAGAGAGAGAGGAGGAAGCAGGCTCCCCGCCGAGCAGAGAGCCCAATGCGGGGCTCCATCCCAGGACCCCAGGGTCATGACCCAAGCCGAAGGCAGAGACTTTAACCCACTGAGCCACCCAGGAGCCCCTTGACATTTTTTTTATTAACATATAATGTAGTATGCCCCAGGGGGTAGAGGTCTGTGAATCGTCAGGTTTATATACTTCACAGCACTCACCATAGCACAAACCCTCCCCAATGTCCATGACCCAACTACCTTATCCCTACCCCTCCACCGCCCCCCAGCAACCCTCTGTTGTTTTGTGAGATTAAGAGTCTCTTATGGTTTGTCTCCCTCCCAATCCCATCTTGTTTCCTTTTTTCCTTCCCTATTCCCCAAACCGCCCACTCTGCCTCTCAAATTCCTCATATCAGGGAGATCATATGATAATTGTCTTTCTCTGATTGACTTATTTTGCTCAGCATAATACCCTCTAGTTCCATCCACGTCGTCGCAAATGGCAAGATTTCGTTTCTTTTGATGGTTGCATAGTATTCCATTGTATATATATACCACCTCTTCTTAATCCATTCATCTGTTGATGGACATCTAGGTTCTTTCCGTAGTTTGGCTATTGTGGACGTTGCTGCTATAAACATTCGGGTGCACGTGCCCCTTTAGGTCCCTACATTTGTATTTTAGGGTAAATACCCAGTCATGTGATTGTTGGTTCGTAGGGTAGCTCTATTTTCAACTTTTTGAGGAACCTCCATGCTGTTTTCCAGAGTGGCTGCACCAGCTTGCATTCCCACTGGCCAGAGGCTTATCAATCTTATTAATTCTTTCAGAGAACCAGCTCTGAAAGTTTTGTTGATTTGTCCTACTGTTCTTTTGGTTTCTAATTCTTTGATTTCTGCCCTGATCTTTATGATTTCTCTTCTCCTGCTGGGTTTAGGCTTTCTTTGTTGTTCTTTCTCCAGCTCCTTTAGGTGTAGGGTTAGGTTGTGTACTTGAGACCTTTCTTGTTTCTTGAGAAAGGCTTCTATCACTTTATACTCTCCTCTCAGGACTGCCGTTGCTGTGTCTCACAGATTTTGAACAGTTGTGTTTTAGTTATCATTTGTTTCCATGAATTTTTTCAATTCTTCTTTAATTTCCTGGTTGACCCATTCATTCTTTAGTAGGATGCTCTTTAGCCTCCATGTATCTTGAGTTCTTTCCAACTTTCCTCTTGTGATGGAGTTCTCGCTTCATTGGGTCTGAAAATATGCAGGGAATGACCCCAGTCTTTTGGTGCCAGTTGAGACCTGATTTGTGACCCAGGATGTGATCTATTCTGGGAAATGTTCCATGTGCATGAGAGAAGAATGTGTATTGTGTTGCTTTGGGATGAAATGTTCTGAATATATCTGTGATGTCCATCTGGTCCAGTGTGTCATTTAAGGCCTTTATGTCCTAGTTAATCTTTTGCTTGGATGATCTGTCCATTTCAGTGAGGGGGGTGTTAAAGTCCCCTACTATTATTGCATTATTGTCATGTGTTTCTTTGATTTTTTGATTGGTTTATATAGTTTGCTGCTTCTATGGTAGGGGCATAGATATTTAAAATTGTTAGATCTTGTTGGACAACCCTTTGAGTATGATATAGTGTCCTTCCTCATCTCTTATGATAGTCTTTGGCTTAAAATCTAACTTATCTATTATAAGGATTACCACTCCAGCTTTCTTTTGGTGTCCGTTTGCATGGTAGATTGTTTTCCACCCCCTCACTTTAAATCTGGAGGTGTCTTTGGATCTATAATGAGCTTCTTGTAGACAGCATATCGATGGGTTTTGTTTTTTTATCCATTCTGATACCCTGTGTCTTTTGATTGGGGCATTTAGCCCAATTACATTCAGGGTAACTATTGAAAGATAGGAATTTAGTGCCATTATATTGCCTGTAAGATGACTATTACTGTATAGTATCTCTTTTCCTTTCTGGTGGACTACTTTTAGGCTCTCTCTTTGCTTAGAGGACCTCTTTCAATATTTCCTGTAGGGCACTTGCTTCAGCAGCACATATACGATATTTCCTGTAGGGTTGGTTTGGTGTTTGCAAATTCTTTTAGTTTTTGTTTGTCCTGGAAGTTTTTTTTTTAAAATATCTTCTTTTATTTTCAATGACAGCCTAACTGGATATAGTATTCTTGGCTGCATGTTTTTCTCATTTAGTTCTCTGAATGTATCATGCCTCTTCTTTCTGGCCTGCCAGGTCTCTGTGGATAGATCTGCTGCCAATCTAATATTTCTACCATTGTATGTTACAGACTTCTTGTCCTGGGCTGCTTTTAGGATTTTCTCGTTGCCACTAAGACTTGTAAGTTTTACTATTATATGACAGGGTGTGGACTTATTTTTATTGATTTTGAGGGGGCGTTTACTGTACCTCCTGAATTTTGATGCCTATTCCCTTTGCCATATTTGGGAAATTCTCTACAATAATTCTTTCCAATATACCTTCTGCCCTTCTCTCTCTTGCTTCTTCTTCTGGAATCCCAATTATTCTAATATTGTTTTGTCTTATGGTATCACTTATCTCTCGAATTCTCCCCTTGTGGTCCAGTAGTTGTCTCTCTTTTGCTCAGCTTCTTTATTCTCCATCATTTGGTCTTCTATATCACTAATTCTCTCTTCTGCCTCATTTATCCTAGCAGTAAGAGCCCCATTTTTGTTTGCACCTCATTCATAGCTTTTTTGATTTCAGCTTGGTTAAATTTTAGTTATCTTTTTTTCTCCAGAAAGGACTTTTATTTTTCCGGATAGGGTTTCTCTAATATCTTCCATGCTTTTTTCGAGCCCAGCTAGCACCTTGAGACACATCATTCTGAACTCTGGATCTGACATATTACCAATATCCATAATGATTAGGTCCCTAGCCTTTGGTACTGCCTCTTCATCTTTTTGTGGTGAGTTTTTTGGGGGGAGTAAAAAGGGGGTAAAAAGAATATATATATATATATATTAGACTGGTGAATAGAACAGAGCCACCCTCTTGATTTTGGGTGTATTTTGGTCTCTTAGAAGAAACTACCTCCCAAAATTTTAAAGAAAGAAACACATATATATACAAAAATGAGGGTAAACACAATGGAGGGATGGAATATGACTGTAAAGATGAAAATTTAAAAAAAATAGTAAAAAAGGAATTGATGTTGGTTGGAAAAAGAAAGAAAAAAATAAGTGGAGCGAATGTGCTCAGCCTAGAGACTAGAAAAAAGCCCTGTGCTAGATTTAAGGTATATTTTGATCTATTAGAAGAAATTGTATCCCAAATTTTTTTAGGAAAAAACCCCTATATGTATACAAAAAATAAGGTTAAATACAATGAAGGATAAAATATAGTGATGGTTTAAAAGATTTTTTTTTCAGAAAGGTATTGTTAAGATAAACTAGTTTAAAAATGTTTAGAAAAGGAAAGAGGAAAAGTTAAGAAAATAGAACAAGAAAAAAAATTTTTAAAAAATAAACTTACTTTGAGGACTAAATAATCATGGGGAGAAAGCCATGACTTCCAACCTTTGCTTTCCCCTCCTCTGGACTTCCACAGTTCGCCTTGATCAGTAAACTTGCTCTTGGCCGGATGTTCTAGCTGATCCTCTGGGGGAGGGGCCGTTTCCAATTCTCAAGTGTCTTTGCCGGAAGCGGAATTGCACCGGCTTTGCCAGGGGCGGGGCTAAGTCTGCTCAGGTTTGCGCTGGAGCTTTTGTTCCCTGAGCGCTTTCCGTAGAGCTGGGGAGGAGAATAAAAATGGCGGCCGCGCAGCTTCTCCCAGTAGAACCCGGGAGCTCAGCGGCTCCTCAGCCGCCGGGAGAAAAGCCGTCGGTCCCTCCCGGCTCCGGGTCTCCGCGGGCTCCGAGCTCCCCGGCCTGTGACCGCGTCTCCGGCTCTGGCGGCCCGTCCGGAGTCCGCACACCCGCAGCTTCCCGCGCCCCCGCCCGCTCCCCGGAAGAGGACGGTGAGTGTCCCCGCGTCCGCCGCGTGTGGGGTCCCTGCGCGGAGAGCCGCGGCCCGACCGCGCCTCGGTCCCGGGGGAAGGGGACCCCGAGCTGCGAGCCCCTCCTCGTCCGTCCCTGTCGCCGCGTCCCCGCTCCGGTCCCCGCGCCCCACCGCCCTCAGCCCCCGTCCTTCCGGGACCCCCGGGACCGAGACCGTCTGTCCCCGCGAGGGCCCCGCCCCGCCCCGCCCCTGCAGCGACGCCCCCGCGGAGCGACGTCTACGCGGTCGGAGTCTGGGCTCCGAGCCGCCGCCGGCCGGGAGCCGCCCCTCCCCCGCGGCCCGTCCTCCCGCCGGTGGCCGGTCCCGCCTCCCGGCGCGGGGTCGCTTTTCTGCCCCGGAACCGCGGCTCTTGTTCTGTCCGGGCTCCGGGTGGGCTGGTCGGGCTCGGGTCGGCGGGGTGACGGCGTGGCTGGTCCCCGCGACCCGATGTGGTCTCTGTCTCCTCCTCCGCCGTCCTGCTCTCCCCTCTTTGACGTCTTAACACCCTCTCTGAGCCCCTTCCCCTGGGCCCACAGTCGGCCCAGGCGGCTCCTCCCTCCCCGTCCGTCAGGGTGAACTCTGTCCCTCTCTCCTGCCGACGCCCACCCCTCTGCTCCGACTTGCAGGGCAGAAATCCAGAACAGAGCTGGGGGAAGGTGTCGCGCACTGATTTTTTTTTTTCCTTTGAAAGCGTCTTTTCTGTTACTCGTGGGATTCTGGTGGAAGGAGTGTAGTGGGACGTCACACTGCCTTCTTGATCCCGTTCCCACACCAAAGAGATGGTGATCCTGAGGCAGATGCTCGGGCCGCAGACCCCTTTTCCGGGGACACCTGCACTTGGGGGCCACGCCCCGGCTCGTTTGATAAAGAGTCATCACCCACCATCTGCAGCTTCAGGTCTCATGGTCCCCAGTCCCAAAGGTCAACCACAAGTAATGTTCCTGAAAAATCAGGCTGTTGAAAGAGCCATCTGTAACCTCCTCAAATAGTCAAGAGGTTTCTTTACTGTGGTGGTCAGTCTGTGACCGTGTCTTCCTAGAAGCTAGAAGGAGAGAGACCATCTCAACCCCCTTTGGAAACAGAGCAGGGAGAAATGCCAGCCTGGCCAGTGGTGGCGGCTGAGGAGGGTGGCTGGGCCACGTCAGACTCCGGTGCCGGTGGGACTGTGTCATCCATTTCCGATTGTAGGGGGGAAATTAGAGTGTGTTTCTGTGTGGGGACTTGGCAGGGAAGAGGCTGGAGTCAGGACAGCTGTTTATCTCTCCGCATTTCCCTGCAATCTTCTTTTCAAGACAGGATGTTCTGACTTCAAGGCATCCTGTAGCTTATTTGTGTCTCCTGGGGTCCATCAGTGAGCTGCAATTTTGTAAAAATGGAGCAGACTTGAAATTCAGGGTCTCAGAAGGGCAAAGACGCACGTTATTTCATCTCTTTGACCTCCTCTTGTTCTGGAGCTCCTCGGCCCAACACGACGGATGGGTGGGCTGGTGGCCATAAACTTAACAGCTTGCAGTGACATAGTTCCTTCTATTCCAAAGCCATCTTTCCAGGTAAACAGATAATTCAAAGTTCAGACTTCTTCTCATCTTTCTTTTCTTCCAGTTTCACTGAGCTCTGCTTGATACTGTATTAGTCTGCCTCATTCACAACAAACTGATTCGATGTCTGTATGTATTGAAAAATGATTATCACAGTTAAGTCTAGTTAATACCCATCATCACAGTCAGTCACAATTTTTCTTCTTGTGACGGGAACGTTTAAGATCTCTTCTCTTAACAATTTCCAGTGCAACATGGTTTGTTAACTAGAGTCTTCATGCCAAATGTTACTTCTCCAGGACTTAGTTTATCTTGTGACTGGAAGCGTGTTCCTTGTGCCCACTTCACCCACTGCTCCCACCTCCCATCCCCCATCTCTGGCAAACCCCAGCTGTTCCCTGCATCTGTGAGTTCTGCTTCTGTGGGTTCCACATATAAGTAAAATCTTATGGCATCTGTGTTTCTCTGTCTGCCTTATTTCGCTAAGCATGATGCTCTCAAGATCCATCCATTCTGTTACAAATGTCAGGGTTTTCTTTTTTGCTGTGGCTGGATGATACTTCATTGCATATAGATACCACATCTTACTCATCCATTCTCGGTGGACACTTAGGTTGTTTCCACGTCTTGGCCACGGCGAATAATGCTGCAGTAAGCAGGGTGCAGACATCTTTCCAAGATTGTGATTTTGTTTTCCTCAGGGAAATACCCAACAATGAAATTTCTCAGTTGTAGGGCAGCTCTATTTTTAATTTTTTGAGGAAACTCCATCCTGTTTTCCATAGTAACTGCGCCAACTTGCATTCCCACCAACAGTGCACAGGAGGTCCCTTTCCTCCACATCCTCATCGACACTAGTTATCTCTTGTCTTTTTGCTAACGGTAATCCCAATAGGTGTGAGGCATTATCTCATTGCGGTTTTGATTTACATTTCCCTGGTGACAAGTGATGCTGACCGTCTTTTCATGTACCTGTTGGCCATTTGGATGTCTTCTTCGGAAAAACATCTATTACATTCCATTGCCCTTTTTTTTTTTTTTTAAAGATTTTATTTATTCACTTGACAGACAGAGATCACAAGAAGGCAGAGAAGCAGGCAGAGAAAGAAGGGGAAGCAGGCTCTCTGCTCGGCAGATGCGATCAAGCCCCGAGGCAGGGCTCGATCCCAGGACCCTGAGATCATGACCTGAGTGAAAGGCAGAGGCTTAACCCACTGAGCCACCCAGGCGCCCCTCCTCTGCCTATTTTTAAATCAGTTCATTCTTTGCTATTGAGCTGTAGATTTTCTTTATGTATTTTGGGTATTAACCCTCTAATATGACCTATAAACGTTCTCTCTCATTCCGGAAAATGCCTTTTCATTTTGCTGATGGTTTCCTCTGCTGCACAAGAAGGTTTTAGTTTTTTTTTTTTTTTAAAGATTTTATTTATTTGAGAGAGAGAGAGACAGTGAGAGAGAGCACGAGCGAGGAGAAGGTCAGAGAGCGAAGCAGACTCCCCATGGAGCTGGGAGCCCGATGCGGGACTCGATCCCGGGACTCCAGGATCACGCCCTGAGCCGAAGGCAGTCGTCCAACCAACTGAGCCACCCAGGCGTCCCAAGAAGGTTTTAGTTTGATGCATTGCTCATCACTTCAAACACACACAACCTCACATATCACACGCCTCATATATATGCCCCATATATCCTCCTGACAGCAGAGGTGGAGGTTCAGGGTAGGGTAGGTGTCTCTGGTCTGTGTGCAGTCTTTGGAGGCCCTGCAAACCTCTCTTGGGATGTCCTTCATTTTGTGGCTCAGCAAGCAACTAAGTTGTATTAGCATCTACCTATGATAACCAGAGGCACCTTCTGGGCACAAAGATGACATATTTTGTGGCCACCTTAACTTGTCCCCAGGCATATTCTATACTATTTGTCCCTTCACTGATTTCAGGTCCCTACAGGGGTGCCTGCAGAAACTTCTGGACTCCCTATGGGCCCTGACCAGACATTAAGAAACTGGAAGGCTCATTGTCTCGCTGGGCTGGATTACTCTGGCTACCACCTGTTAGCACAGGCATCCTAGAGGCAGTCTGTTTTCCTACTAAATTCCAAAGCTCTGTCTTCTTTGGCTTCCTTCCATTGTTCCTGCCCTCTTCAGATATTTCCCGCACACTTCCATAATGGAAAGGGGAAGAGGGATTGCCCTTCTTCCCGTGGGACAAGACCTCCTTGAACTGAAAACCACACGAAAGTCTACATTCAAACACCCAGCTTTGCTCCTGCTCTATAAAGGAAGATGACTGGACACTGGAAATCCTTTTCTCTGTCAACAAAGCCTGCAACTGTGGACTCCCTCTTAACTGAGAAAAGTGGGATTTGAAATATTGAATGATACAAAGACCTTTTGTCCCAGGCAGCAGCCACTGTCTCTTTGAAGCAACGAACCTTCTTGTTTAATAGGGGAAGGAGAGACCTCTTGGCATATCCAAGAGTCAGGAATTACTGGGAATGTAATCGCATTGGGTTATAATCTAAGCAAATGTGAGCCCTTGTTAAACAAGTTCCACATGAGGCCCCTGGGTGGCTCAGTGGGTTAAAGCCTCTGCCTTCAGCCCAGGTCATGATCCCAGGGTCCTGGGATCGAGCCCCGCATCGGGCTCTCTGCTCAGTGCAGAGCCTGCTTCTCTCTCTCTCTCTCTCTCTCTCTCTCTGCCTGTCTCTCTGCCTACTTGTGTTCTCTGTCAAATAAATAAAATCTTTAAAAAAAATAAAAATAAAAAAATAAACAAGTTCCACGTGGGGGGAAGAAAGCCTTCAGGGCTTTCATCAGATTCTCAAAATATCAAATTATTGAAAAAGTTAAGAACTACCCTTTTAAGGCCCCTCTCTGGCTAGTCCTGACAGCATAGTTTGCCCTATACCCTTGTAAAGCGCGTTACCACTTTGATTGATAAAAGCTCATTATAATTATCTTCATGCACACTGGAGTCCCCCAGCACCTCATTGTGACATGAGGTGACATGACCTTACAGGGGAGAAAGACAAAGCACTAATTTTCTCATTCTGGCCCAGCAGCTAGTGAAAGGGACCAACTTTACAGAAGGCCCCAGAACCTAGAATGTCAGAGCAGGAAAGACCTTGGGGGACATCTTGGCCGGTCTCACTGGTTTTCAGGGGAGGAGGTGAAGCTCTGAGTGAGAGGCTTGCCTCCCCCGCCCCGTCAATGCCAGTACAGAAACAAGACCGGAAGGACTGACAGCCTCACGATCGGAACAGGATCGATTCTGGCCGGAGAAACAGATGATCTCCCATCCTAGGAACAGTTTCCGTACCTGAAAATGTGGTCGCTAACCCTGATTGACAAGGCCAAGGTGTGGTAGAAAATTGAAGGTGGGGGCAGGGGGTTAAAATAACATGCAAGACCGATTTTAAAACACAGCTAATGAAAATTCTGTAAGGACTCTCTTCTCAAAACAGATCGAATTCCTTGGCATTTAGAACTCTGTCTTGTAAATAATCCTTTTCCCACATCACCGTCTTTAATTGTTCAGAATTGCCAGTAGCACCATCATCTGCTAGGGCAGCTTTTCCTATAAGTTTTATGAAAGGCAAAAAAAACTTTTGCTTTTTTCCTTTTTTTTCCACCCTTCAGTGTTTGTGACAGTCCGTACTGGCTTGTCAGCTGCCTTGTCCTGTTTCTCCCTCCTCTCTCCCTCCCTCCTTCCCACCTTCCTTCCTTCCCTCCTTCTTTCATTTCCTTCCTTCCCTCCCTGCCTTCCTTTTCTTCCCTCCTTTTCTTTCCTTCCCTCCTTCCTTCCTCTGCCCTCCCTCCCTCCCTGCCTCCCTCCCTCCCCCTGCTTCCTTCCTTACTACTGATCTTCCTTCTTTCTTGCCTTCTCCTCCTCCTTCTTCTCTCCTTCTTTTTGTTCTTTGGGTTTTTTTCCCACTGGCCGCTGCTCAAGGTTGTGAACCGGTGTGTGGCCTTTGCGTAGATTCTTGCCCCTGTGCCCGGCCTCATCCTTCTGACCCCAGCCGCCGCAGGCCTAGCACTTCCAGAAACCACCACACGGTGGCGAGCGCGCCCGCTCTCCAGTGTCCGCTGGCCGGGGCGAAGCGGAGTTGTCTACAGGTTTTTAAAAAACCAGATTTCAAATACTTGGTTTTAGGCATAAAGCTGAATTCTTTAAAAAATTTGGTTGGAAAGAAGACAAACAGATAGCCAGGAGACTCACGAAAAGATGCTCAGCATCACTCACCATCGGAAAAATACAAGCCAGAACCACAGTGGGAATCCCACCTGCCAACTGTCTGATGTGCCGACGTCCAAAAGACACGAAGTAACCGGTGTCCGCGTGGACGCGGAGAAAGGGACCCTCGTGCCCCATCGGTGGGAACGCGAGCTGGTGCGGCCGCTCTGGAAGACAGGATGGAGGTTCCTCCAGAAGTGAGAAACAGACCCCGTGGTCCCGTAATTCCACGGCTGCTATTGACCCGGAGAAATGTCAGCACTAACTGACATTCTGTTCGCTGCGGTGTTGTTCATGCAGCCGAGACAGGAGCAGCCGCGGTGGCCCTTGACAGGGCGAGGGTGAAGACGTGAGACACACACGTGTAATGCAACAAGGTCCCGCGGCCCGCGACCGCGCAGAAGGACCTGGGGGGTGTTTCCCTCACTGAAATAAGTCCGAGAAAGACAAACACCGTGTCGTAGTACTACTTCTCTGTCGTCTTAACAACAAAAGAAATGAATAGACAGACGAAGCAGACCTATAAACACTGGGATTCACACCGTTGTTGCATCTGAGGAGCTGCGAGAACCCAGACTCCTGGGCCCACCCCAGTCCCCCACCCCCACCCGCGGCTGAAAGCCCTGGAGAGTGTCCTGAGCAGCTCTGCAGAGGTTCCGGTGCAAACATCCAGCCTGGCCGGCCGGAGTTAAAGGCTGGCGTGGCTCTAGCAGGTCGCGAGCCCAGTGGGCATGGGTGTGGGGGTACAGACACAGTGCGGGGGGGTGGGGGAGCACGCATTTCCCTCCAGGCTCCAACTCTTCCCCGCTGGCGAGCAAACTCCTAGGATTCGAGCCTGGTTCTCCAGACTGCCCCTTGGTCTGACCACTTGGGTGGCCTGAGAGAGTAGTCCTGGACACTCGGGGCCTCATCTCTGATCAGTAGGAAGAATGGCGTCTTGCCAGTGGGCGTTAGCCCCTCTACTTGGGGCTTCTGGGAGGCCAGCCGTCTTCGAGGCCTCCCTCACCACCGCCCCATACTTCCGGCGCCACCTCAGGGCAGCTCCGCAGAGCGATCGAGGGTGGTAGGGCGTTAGCGTCACCATACACACGATTGCCCTGTAGGGCGGGGTGTTGGGGCCCCAGATCCCCCTTGGGTACGACTCTCGGGATGGATGCTCACGGTCCAGAAAACTGTTACACTCAAAATGACGGTTAATGCCCACGGAAAGGTACCGCTGAAAACCAGCGGCAGAAAGTGGCAGGAGAGCAGGGAGACCAGGAGAAGCTGCAGCCGGGCCCCCGCGGCAGCGCGGGCCGCTCCAGCCGTGGTGGGGGGCGACGTGCGCAAGAGCCGCCGGCCGGGGAGACCCACGGGAAGTCAGCCGAGGGCTTCGCGGGGATCACGCAGGCAGAAGGCTCCGCGCTGACCCCAGACGCTCAGTACCAGCCCGCCCCGCCCCAGCGCTCGAAGGTAGAGCCCGGGGGACGGAAGCAAGTGTTCCTGTGCCCCCAGCGTGAGCGTGAGCGCAGAGGCGCTCTCGGAGGGTGTCTCTGGGGAGCTGCAGAGAGCCAGTCCTGGCGACCTTTGGAAGGTCGGGTTTGGGGCCCCCGGGTGTGCTGAGTGAACCCTTTCCTGGCACCCTCCCCGCGCCGGCCCCGAGCCCGCGTGTCCCCTCCCGCAGGCGGTGGGCGGTCCGGTCCCGGTGACTGGGGGGGGGGGGCGTCACCGCCGCTGGAGGGCGCCCGGCGGCCGCGGCTGACCCGCCCGAGTCCTGCGTTCCTGCCGGGACCTCTTGGCCCACGGCCCCGCCTCGCCGCGCCCCGCCCCTGCCTCTGCCCCTGCCCTGCCCTGCCCGCCTCCTGCGCACCCTGGGCCACCCCAGAAAACCCAGCTCAGCTTCTTCCGAGGTCCCTGTCCTGCTCTGCTCTGACGCCGCCTCCCGGCTGCCCTCCGTGCTGCACTCCGCACGTCTTCTGTACTCGGGCTGTCCCAGAGGCTCGGTGCGGCCGCGGCCGCCAGCCCCACCCTCCGCAGGTGACCTGGAGACACGGGAACTCGCGCCCCGCGGGATGGCATGGACGCGTGTGCTCGCCCGGGTCCTGACGTGCCCAGCTTGTCGGTGCGGGCAGAGGCCGGTCCCCCGCGGAAGGAAGGCCGGTCCCCCGAGGCTGCCCTCCCCCCCTTGGCTGAAAACAAGAGTCACCAGGGACCCGTGGCCCCGCCCCGCGCGCCCTCCTTAACTCCCAGGTGGGACCCAGAGCCGGCTGCTGGCCCAGGAGCGCGGGGGCGGGAGCCCGGGACGGCGCCAGCCCTGCGGAGGGTCCCAGTCGCCGCGGCCGGGCCCCTGTCCCTCTGCCACTGCAGCCCTCCGTTCAGGGTGCGGCTAGCTGGGCGCCTGGGCAACACCGCGAAGGCCAGTTTACTCAATAGGGCTGTCTAGGGAAGACGCACCAAGGGAGAGAAGCCTTGTGCCCCGAACCCCGACGCCGGCCAGGACCCTGCGGACAGAATACTGAGTCTGGGGGCTGTTCTTTTTTTTTTTTTTTTAAAGATTTTATTTATTTATTTGACAGAGAGAAATCACAAGCAGACGGAGAGGCAGGCAGAGAGAGAGAGAGGGAAGCAGGATCCCTGCGGAGCAGAGAGCCTGATGCGGGACTCGATCCCAGGACCCTGAGATCATGACCCAAGCCAAAGGCAGCGGCTTAACCCACTGAGCCACTCAGGCGCCCCATGGGGGCTGTTCTTCTTGGTGCCAACCTGGCACCCAGCCCCACCCCAGGAACCCCCCACCTGCCTCTCCCATCCGCCCGGTGCTTCTCACGTCCCCTGCCCCACACCATGTTGTGGGAGCTTCCAGAGACAGCTGCATTGGAGGACGGAACAGAGTGACCCCGGGCTCCGCTCCAGCCTTGGTCTCTGACACAGAGTCCCCAGGCCTCAGTTTCCCCATCTGCCAAAAAGGTTCCCATGATCTCTAACGTTCCTTCCTGCTGACTTCCAGGCAAATAGTCCAGGTGCACAGCTGTCCCTGCTTCAGATGACAACAGCCTGGGGAGGTTTGAAACACTCTGGTCTGCGCTGGTCCCCCCGCTCCCCAGTCCGATGTAGCTGGTCTGCGGTGGAGGCGTGTGAGCATTTCTGCAGAGCTCCCCAGATAAGGAGAATGTGCGGCCGAGTCGGGAACTTCTGGCGTCTAGTTCCTGCTAAGAGATAGTTGCATTCTCAGAGGAGACTCCTGGGGACAGAAGAGTCCCCACTCAGCTTACATCTTACAGTGGAGTAACAAGTGTGGTGGCAGGCATGAGGTGATTGTCGCGGCCAGACCCCCTCGAGGTCTTATGAGGCTGTGGAACCTCTTCATGGATAACAGGCACCACAAGCAGAGGGCCTTCTTTCTCTATCCGCCAGTATCTCCCCATCCCCTTCGCCCTCCTCTCCCCTCTTTGCCCATCCCCACCCCCCAGTCCGGTGGCAGCTGTGCTAAGATCAACTTCTGCCACCTGGGATGGCTTTCCCTTTAGCCTCTCTCCCCACCTTCCATGTTGTCTCGAGAACCTTCCTTCTTCAGGACAATGTCCCTCTTCACCCTCCACAGGAACGAACTCATTCCTTCTGCAGGTCCACAGCCTGAGCCGGCTATCAGAATCCTCCTGCTAAGGGTTAGGAGTTGGGGCTGGAGAGCCTAAGGGAGGGGTGATCTCTAACGGTCACATTCCCTGGGTTACATTTTCAGCAAATTCGTCAATACCTTCACTGTGTGGATTCAGACCATTCTGAGAAGTGAGATTCAGCACCTTTCAGATTGCTGGGAGAAACTGTGAGGGAAAAGGCAAGCCTGGGACTTGGGGGACCTGGTTCATGGCCCAGTTGTGCCATTAACTACTTGGTACATGACCTTGAGCCTGTAAAATGAGATACTACTAACTGTTCCTCTCAGCGATGCCTTTCTGTGACCTCTGTGACTCTCTGTGGCACATCCTGGATCCAGAGAGAGCAAAATGGGCTTATGACAAAAAAAGAGGAACTGGCTGAAGTTTATTCCGTAATTACTTGGGCACCTCCTATGTTCAAGACACTGGTGGAAGTCCTGGGAACAGAGCATTAAACTCAGTAAATCCCTTCTCTCTTGGAGCTGATAGTGTGGAAGGAAGCTTGGCATTGGGTTTGGGGGCCTCCTGTTGCACCTTTTGTGTCCCGGCTTGGCAGGGGGGAAACTGTAGGAGTCCCAGCAGCAGGGTTCGGTGGAGCCTACCAGAATAGGTAAGGGGAGGTGCCCTGTGGTAGCTTGTGGTTGTGCTGAGCTACTGGCAGGAGCTGCAAGTTGTAGAGACATTGAAGAAAGAGCTTGCAGGCACAGAAGCCCGCAGAGAACCAAGAAAACTGCCACCAAAGGTGTGATTCTCCAGTCTTGCTAAAGTCTAGTTCCTTTTTCTGTAGCTTTTATCAGATAACCATGTCTTTTGCAAATAAAGACATCTTTTCTTTTCCTCTCTAATCTGGATGTATCTTATTTCTTTTTCTTGCCTAATAGCACTGGCTAAAGCCTCCGATACAAGACTGAATAGAAATGGTGAGAATGAACGTCTTTGTCTTGTTCCTGATCTTAGCACAAAAGCATTCTGTCTGATACCATTATGTCTGAATATTAGCTGTAGGTTTTTTTGGTAACTGCTTTTTATCAGTGTGAAAAAGTTCCCATATATTTCTACTTTGCTAGAAGTCTTTATCAAGAATAGATTTGGGTTTTTGTCACATGATTTTTCTCCATCTATTGAAATCATTATGTGCTTTTCTATTTTAGTTTGTGATTATGATGAGTTTTTACATGGATTGATTTTCAAATGATAAATCAAGCTTGCATTTCTGGGATAAACCCCTGCTGGTTATGATGTGGGTTTTTTTTATGTTATTGGACTTTATTTCTAGTGTTTCATTACATTTTTTTGCATATAAGTTAATGAGGGATATTGGTTTGTGGGGGGTGTGTGTGTGTGTTTTTTTTAAAGATTTTATTTATTTGTCAGAGAGAGGGAGAGAGAGCGAGCACAGGCAGACAGAGAGGCAGAGGGAGAAGCAGGCTCCCCACCGAGCAAGGAGCCCCATGTAGGACTCGATCCCAGGACGCTGGGATCATGACCTGAGCCGAAGGCAGCTGCCCAACCAACTGAGCCACCCAGGCGCCCCTGTGTGTGTGTGTTTAATGTCCTCTTCTGGTTTTGATATTGGGGTAATTCTGGCCTCATGGAAAAGGTTGGGAAATAGTCTATCCTTTTCAATTTTCAGGAAGAGTTTGTTTAGGTTTGGTATTAATGCCTCTTTAAATGTTTGGTAAAAAATTTTTTATTGTGTTATGTTATTTGCCTTATAAAACATCATTAGTTTTTGATGCAGTGTTCCAGAATTCATTGTTTATGTACAACACCCAGTGCTCCATGCAATACATGTCCTCCTTAATACCCACCACCAGGCTCACCCGCTCGCCCATCCTCCTACCCCCTCCCCTCTAAAACCCTCCGTTGGTTTCTCAGAGTCCACAGTCTCTCACGGTTCGTCTCCCTCCGATTTCCCCAATTTACTTTTTCTTTCCTTCTCCTAATGTCCTCCGTGCTATTCCTTCTGTTTGGTAAAGTTTACTACTGAAGCCATTTAAAGGCTGGAGTTTCCTCGTCAGGAAGAGGTTTAACTAAGAATTCACGCTTCTAATACCTACTAAACTCTGCAGTGATCATCACCTTTTCATTCCTGATGTTGGCGATCTCTGTCTGCCTCCTTGTTTTGCTTCTTAGTCGGACTCGAAGTTTGTCAGTTTCATTAGTCTTCTCCCCAAACCAGCTTTTGGTTTCATTTATTTCTTCTTCTAATTTTGTTTTCTTTTTCATTCATTTTCTTGCTTGATCTTTATTATTTTCTTCTGCTTTAAGGACTACTTTATATTTCTTACAGGGTATGTCTGCTGGTGACAAATTTGTTCAGCTTTGGTTTGTCTGAAAACTCTATGTTGTTTTTGTTTTTGAAGGATATTTTCACTGCATCAAAAATTCCAGGTGAGCAGATCTTTCCTTTCAGCATTTTAAACATATTTCTTCAAGCATTTCTACACTGCTTGCTGATCTCTGCATTATTCTTATGTTGATTCTTTGTACATAATATCTTTTTTCCTCCCTGGATGCTTAAATCTCTTTATCACTAGATTTAAGCAACTTAGTAGAATACTCTGTGTTTCTTGTGCTGGGAGTTCACTGAACTTCTTGGATCTATGGTTTATTGTTTTTGTCAAATTTGGGAAATTATTACACATCATTTCTTTAAATATAATTTTCTATTGGATGGTCAATATTGTAAATTTTACCTTGTTAGTTTTTGGGTATTTTCATATTACTAACAAAATTTTTGAGCTTTGCTCTGGAATACACTTGAGTTAGCCCAGAAAGAGTTAACATTTTCATCTTGCTTTTTCAAGTTTTGTTAGGTGGGACCAAATCAGCATTTTAGTTGAGGGTAAACTTTTCCCCACTGGCGAGGCAAGACCCTACTTAGTACTTTTATTGGGTTGAATAAGGTCCCCCCTCCCAAAATTCATGTCACCTGGAACCTCAGAATATGAAGTTATTTGGAAATAGAGCGTTGGCGGATGTAATTCACTAAGGTGAGGTCACATCGATTTAGGGTGGGCCCTGACTCCGAGGACTGGTGTCTTTATAGGAAGTGGACAGACAGACACAGGAATGATGGCCCCGGGAAGACAGAGGGAGGAACTGGGGTCATGCAGCTGCAAGCCAAGGATTGCCAAGGAGCGCTGGTGACCCCAGAAGCTGGAAAGAGATCAGGGAGCATTTTCCCATCCGGCCTTCAGAGGGAGCATGGCCCCGCCGGCATCTTCACTTAAGACTTCGGGCTCGCCGCGAGGGAATACTTTTCTGCTGTGTGAAGCCACTGATACAAACCGGGTCAGAGTATCAAACTGTATCTGCTTGTGATAACTTGTTACAGCAGCCCCAGAAAGCAAATGCAGTTCTTTAACTTGGCGTTCATTAGCGGTGAATTATGAGGTTTCTCCGCTGGACGTTAGAAACAGGCATTATTGGAGAGCTGGACTCCCCACATCTGATAGTGTCCGCGCACATTTGATGGTCAGCAGCTCGACCTGCAGGACGTGCTCTGTGGGTCCTCAGAGTCCTCTCTGTGCAGCTGCTTCCTCTTCGGTCCTCTGCCCGTGACCTGTAGCCACCCCAGAGCCCAGCTCTACATTCAACCTGTTTGGTGGCTTTTAGAAACCAAGCTCTGGTCACCAGGTGTCCTCATTGCTATAAGAATATCTTTTCTTCTCTACCCTTTCTGCGGAAAAAGCCAGAGGACATTTTTGTCTGTTTGTTTGTTTTGGTTTTTTTTGGTTTTTGTTTTGTTTTGTTTTTAGATTTATTTATTTATTTGAAGAGGGAAGCCCAGAAGGGGAGGGAGAGGGAATTTTTTTTTTTAAAGATTTATTTATTTATTTATTTGACAGAGAAATCACAAATAGGCAGAGAAAGCAGGGGTGCAGGGGGAAGCAGGCTCTCCGCTGAGCAGAGAGCCCGATGCAGGGCTCAACCTCAGGACCCTGAGATCATGACATGAGACAAAGGCAGAGGCTTAACCCACCGAGACACCCAGGCGCCCGGGAGAGGGAATCTTAAGCAGACTCAGCACAGCATAAGCCCCACACAGGCTCCGTCCCATAACCTAGAGATCACAACCTGAGCCAAAACCAAGAATCGAATGCATAATGGACTGTGACGCCCAAGTGTCCCAAAGCCAGGGGATGTGTTAAAATGAAAAATCATGAGTTCATATTGACATGTCTGTTTCAAAATAATTATTACAGAGTTTCGGTCTACTGTTACTCTTGCATTATTTTTAAATGTTTGTCTTTCTGAAACAAGTATTACATTTTATTTATTTTTTTAAAAGATTTTATTTAACAGAGATCAGAAGTAGGCAGAGAGGCAGGCAGAGAGAGAGGAAGGGAAGCAGGCTCCCTGCTGAGCAGAAAGCCTGATGCAGGGCTCGATCCCAGGACCCAGAGATCATGACTGGAACCTAAGGCAGATGCTTAGTCCACTGAGCCACCTTGGCACCCCAAGTATTACATTTTAAAAACATGTTCTTAAATTTTTATGTCTATAATCCTAAATTAGGAATAATCTCTGAGTTCTTCTCCTTTTATATAAAATGAGGAGAAAAACTGTCGTTTCTTAACATCTCTCCTTCCTATCTCTTCTTGGGTCTTCATTAATTTAATCTGAGTGTCACACAAAATTAGATTTAAATCAAGGATCTGCTACTTTCATAATTTGTGTGACCTTGAGATCAATAGTTAAACTCCTTAAACCCCCCCCATTGTTTTGCTGACATATCAGAATTAATAATAAAATCTGTTTCATATGGTGATTCTTAGGATTAAATGAGATAAAAAAATTACCAAGCAAAGTGATTATAGTAATCATTTTTAATGTTATCACTTTTTTAAAATTTTATTAACATATAATGTATTATTTGCTTCAGGGGTACAGGTCTGTGAATCATCAGGCTTAACACAGTTCACAGCACTCTCCATAGCACATACCCTCCCTAATGTCCATAACCCAACCACCCTCTCATACCCCCTCCCCCCGGCAGCCCTCAGTTTGTCTCCTGAGATTAAGTCTCTTATGTCTCCTTCTGGATCTTATGGTTTGTCTCTTATGGTTTCTTATGGTCTCTTATGGAGACAAACAAATCTTATGGTTTTTCTTCCTCTGGATCTCACCTTGTTTCATTTTCCCCCTCCCTTCCCCCCATAACCACCCACTCTGCCTCTCAATTTCCTCATATCATGGAGATCTTATGACCATTGTCTTTCTCTTGTTGACTTATTTCCCTCAGTATAATACCCTGTAGTTCCATCCCCATTGTTGCAAATGGCAAGATTTCAGGGGTTTTGATGGCTGCGTAATATTCCACCATATATTACACATATGTATATGTATATATACACGTTTATGTATATGTGTACATATATATGTATATGTGTATATGTATATACATATATGTATATATATATAGCCAAACTATGGAAAGAACCTAGATGTCCATCAACAGATGAATGGATAAAGAAGATGTGATATATACATATGTGTATATATATATATATACACATACAATTATCATATACGTGTATATATATATACATATGTATATATCACATCTTCTTTATCTATTCATCTGTTGATGGACATCTAGGTTCTTTCCATAGTTTGGCTGTTGTAGACATTGCTGCTATAACCATTTGAGTGCACGTGCCCCTTCAGATCACTACATTTGTATCTTTAGGGTAAATACTCAGTAGTGTGATTGCTGGGTCATAAGGTAGCTCTATTTTCAACTTTTTGAGGAACCCCCATTCTGTTTTCCAGAGTGGCTGCACCAGCTTGCATTCCCACCAACAGTGGAGGAGGGTTCCCCTTTCTCTGCATCCTCGCCAACACCTATCATTTCCTGACATGTTAATTTTAGCCATTCTGACTAGTGTGAGGTGATACCTCATTGTGGCTTTGATTCGTATTTCCCTGATGCCGAATGATTTGAGCACTTTTTCATGGGTCTTTTGGACATCTGGTAGTCTTCTTTGCAGAAATGTCTGTTAGTGTCTTCTGCCCATTTCTTAGATTATTTGACTATTTGAATTTGATAAGTTCTTTATAGATTTTGGACACTAGCCCTTTATCTGACATGCCATTTGCAAATATCTCCTCCCATTCTGTCGGTTGTCTTTTGGTTTTGTTGACTCTTTCCTTAGCTGTGCAAAAGCTTTTGATCTTTTTTTATTTTTAAAGATTTTGTTTATTTATTTGACAGACAGAGATCACAAGTAGGCAGAGAGGAAGAAAGAGAGAGGGGAGGAGATAGGCTCCCTGCTGAGCAGAGAGCCCGATGCGGGGCTCGATCCCAGGACCCTGTGATCATGACCTGAGCTGAGGGCAGAGGCTTAACCCACTGAGCCACCCAGGTGCCCCCCAAAGCTTTTAATCTTGATGAAGTCCCAAGAGTTTATTTTTGCCCTTGCTTCCCTTGCCTTTGGTGATGTTTCTAGGAAGAAGTTGCTGTGGCTGAGGTCGAAGAGGTTGCTGCCTTTGTTCTCCTCAAAGATTTTGATGGATTCCTGTCTCACATTGAGGTCCTTCATCCATTTTGAGTCTATTTTTGTGTGTGGTGTAAGGAAATGGTCCAGTTTCATTCTTCTTCATGTGGCTAATTTTTCCAACACCGTTTGTTGAAGAGACTGTCCTTTTTCCACTGGACATTCTTTCCTGCTTTGTTGAAGATTAGTTGACCATAGAGTTGAGGGTCTATTTCTGGGCTCTCTACTCTGTTCCATTGATCTGTGTGTCTGTTTTTGTGCCAGCACCATACCGTCTTGATGATTACAGCTTTATAATAGTGTTTGAGGTCTGGAATTGTGATGCCGCCAACTTTGGTTTTCTTTTTCGACATTCCTCTGGCTATTCAGGGTGTTTTCTGGTTCCATATAAATTTTAGGAGTATTTGTTCCATTTCTTTGAAAAAAAATTGATGGTATTTTGATAGGGATTGCATTGAATGTGTAGATTGCTCTAGATAGCATAGACATTTTCACGATATTTGTTCTTCCAATTCATGAGCATGGAACGTTTTTCCATTTCTTGGTGTCTTCCTCAATTTCTTCCATGAGTACTTTATAGTTTTCTGAGTACAGATTCTTTCCCTCTTTGGTTGGGTTTATTCCTAGGTATCTTATGTTTGGGGTGTAATTGTAAATGGGATCAACTTCTTAATTTTTCTTTCTTCTGTCTCGCTCTTGGTGTGTAGAAATGCCACCGATTTCTGTGCATTAATTTTATATCTTGACCCTTTACTGAATTCCTGTATGAGTTCCAGCAGTTTTGGAGTGGAGATTTTTGAATTTTCCATGAACTATCATATCATCTGCAAAGAGTGAGAGTTTGACTCCTTCTTTGCCAATTTGGATGCCTTTTATTTCTTTCTGTTGTCTGGTTGCTGAGGCTAGGACTTCTAGTACTATGTTGAATAGCAGTGGTGACAATGGACATCCCTGCCATGTTTCTAACCTTAGGGGAAAAGCTCTCAGTTTTTCCCCACTGAGAATGATATTTGTTGTGGGTTTTTCATAGATGGCTTTGATGATATTGAGGTTATGTACCTTGTCTATCCCTACACTGTGAAGAGTTTAGATCAAGAAAGGATGCTGTACTTTGTCAAATGCTGTATTGTCAAATGCTTTTTTAGCATCTATTGGGAGTATCATATGGTTCTGTTCTTTCTTTTATTAATGTATTGTATCACATTGATTGATTTGCAGATGTTGAACGAACCTTGCAGCCCAGGACTAAATCCCATTTGGTTGTGGTGAATAATCCTTTTAATGTACTGTTGGATCCTATTGGCTAGTATTTTGGTGAGAATTTTTGCATCTGTGTTCATCAAGGATATTGGTCTGTAATTCTCCTTTTTGATGAGGTCATTGTCTGGTTTTGGGATTAAGGTAATGCTGGCCTCATAAAATGAGTTTGGAAGTTTCCATCCAGTTCTATTTTTTGGAACAGTTTCAGGACAATGGGCATTAATTCTTCTTTAAATGCATGGTAGAATTCCCCTGGGAAGCCTTCTGGCCCTGGACTCTTGTTTATTAGGAGATTTTTGATGACAACTTCAATCTCCTTACCGCTTATGGGTCTGTTCAGGTTTTCTATTTCTTCCTGGTTCAGTTCTGGTAGTTTATAGGTCTCTAGTAATGCATCCATTTCTTCCAGATTGTCAAATTTGCTGGCGTATAGTTGCTCATAATATGTCCTTATAATTGTTTGTATTTCTTTGGTGTTGGTTGTGATTTCTCCTCTTTTATTCATGATTTTATTCATGTGGGTCATTTGTCTTTTCTTTTTGAGAAGTCTGGCCAGAGGTTTATCAATCTTATTCTTTCGAAGAACCTCCTCCTAGTTTCATTGATTTGTTCTACTGTTCTTTTGGTTTCTTTTTCATTGCTTTCTTCCCTGATCTTTAATGATTTCTCTTCTCCTGCTAGATTTAGGCTTTTTTTTGCTATTCTTTCTCCAGCTCCTTTAGGTGTAGAGTTAGGTTGTGTACTTGAGACCTTTCTTGTTTCTTGAGAAAGGCTTCTATCGCTATATACTCTCCTCTCAGGACTGCCTTTGCTGTGTCTCACAGATTTTGAACAGTTGTGTTTTCACTTTCCTTTCTTTCCATGAATTTTGAAAATTCTTCTTTATTTTCCTGGTTGACCCATTCATTCTTTAGTAGGATGCTCTTTAGCCTCCATGTGTTTGGGGTCTTTCCAACATTCCTGTTGTGGTTGAGTTCTGTTTTCAAAGCACTGTGGTCTGAAAATATGCAGGGAATGATCCCAATCTTTTGGTATTGGTTGAGACCCAATTTGTGACCCAATATTCTGGAGAATATTGCATGGGCACTAGAGAGGAATTTGTATTCTGTTGCTTTGGGGTGAAATGTTCTGAATATATCTGTGATGTCTATCTAGTCCAGTGTATCATTTAAAGCCTTTATTTCCTTGTTGATCTTTTGCATAGATGATCTGTCCATTTCAGTGAGGGGTGTGTTAAAGTCTCCTACTATTATTGTATTATTATCAATGTGTTTCTTTGATTTTTTTTTCACTTTTAAAAAAGATTTTATTTATCTGTCAGAGAGAGAGAGAGAGATTGAGAGAGTGCACACGCAGGCAGAGGTGGAGAGAGAAGTGGGCTCCCTGCTGAACAAGGAGCCCAATGTAGAACTCGATCTTAGGACCCTGGGATCATGACCTGAGCTGAAGGCAGCGGCTTAACCAACTGAGCCACCCAGGTATCCCTGATTTTGTTATTAATTGGTTTATATAGTTGGCTGTTCCCATGTTAGGGGCATAGATATTTAAAATTATTAGATCTTCTTGTTGGACAGACCCTTTAAGTATAATACAGTGTCCTTCCTCATTTCTTATGATAGTCTTTGGCTTAAAATCTAATTGATCTGGTATAAGAATTGCCACCCCAGCTTTCTTTTGATGTCCATTAGCGTGGTAGATTGTTTTTCACTCCCTCACTTTAAATCTGGAGGTGTCTTTGTATCTAAAATGAGTTTCTTGCAGACGGCATATCGATGGGTCTGGTTTTTTAAAATCCATTCTGATACCCTATGTCTTTTTATTGGGGCATTTATCCCATTTACATTCAGGGTAACTAGTGAATGATATGAATTTAGTGCCATTATATTGCCTGTAAGGTGACTGTTACTGCATATTTTCTTTGTTCCTTTCCGGTCTGTTAACTTTGAGGCTCTCTCGTTGCTAGGAGGACCCCTTTCTATATTTACTGTAGGGTTGCTTTGATATTTGCCAATTCTTTTAGTTTTTGTTTGTCCTGGAAGCTTTTTGTCTCTCCTTCTATTTTCAGTGACAGCCTAGCTGGATATAGTATTCTTGGATGCATATTTTTCTCATTTAGTGCTCTGAATATATCATGCCTGTCTGGCCTGCCAGGTCTCTGTAGTTATATTTTATATCTATACCTTTCGATCTATCATAAAACTTGAATAGAACAGAGCCACACACTTGAATTTGAATATATTTTGGTCTGTTAGAAAAACTGTGTCCCAAAATTTTAAAGAAAGAAAAACATATATATATACAAAAACAAGGGTAACACAGTGGGGGGATGGAATTTGTGATGATGAACATTAAAAAAGATTTTTAAAAAGGAATTCGTAAGATAAGAAGCTGGTTGAAAAAAGGAAAAAAAAAGGAGAGAATGTGATCAGGCTGGAGAGGAGAACAAAGCCATACACTAGATTTAGGGTATACTTTAATCTGTTAGAAGAAACTGTATCCCAAAATTTTTAAGAAAGAAAACTATATGTATACAAAAAATAGGTTTAATACAATGAAGGGATGGAATATGACTATAACAATGAAAATTTAGAAAGAACTTTTAAAAAGGTATTGATAAGAAAATAGTTAGAAAAAGGTTAAAATAAGAAAGAGGAAATTTTTTAAAAAATTTAAAAAAAAATAGAATAAGAAAAAAGTAAAATTTAAAAAATTTAACTTTGAAATACTAAATAATGGAGAAAAGGCCATGAATTCTATGTGTTGCTTTCCCCTATCTCTGGACTTCTACAGTTCTCAGCTGATCGATCAGTGAGCTTGGCTGGATGCTCTCGCTGATCTCCGGGCGGGGCCCGTGGATTCTTAAATGTTTTCACCTGAGGCGGAATTCCACCACCGGGATAAGTCTGCTGCTTGGGTTTGCGCTGGAGCTTTTGTTCCCTGAGCGCTTTCCGTAGAGCTGGGGAGGAGAATAAAAATGGCGGCCGCGCAGCTTCTCCCAGTAGAACCCGGGAGCTCAGCGGCTCCTCAGCCGTCGGGAGAAAAGCCGTCGGTCCCTCCTGGCTCCGGGTCTCCGCGGGCTCCGAGCTCCCGGCCTGTGACCGCGTCTCCGGCTCTGGCGGCCCCTCCGGAGTCCGCACACCCGCAGCTTCCCGCACGGCCCCGCCCGCTCCCCGGAGGAGGACGGTGAGTGTCCCCGCGTCCGTCGCGTGTGGGGTCCCTGCGCGGAGAGCCGCGGCCCGACCGCGCCTCGGTCCCGGGGGAAGGGGACCCCGAGCTGCGAGCCCCTCCTCGGCCGTCCCTGCCGCCGCGTCCCCGCTCCGGTCCCCGCGCCCCGCCGCCCTCAGACCCCGTCCTTCCGGGACCCCCGGGACCGAGACCGTCTGTCCCCGCGAGGGCCCCGCCCCGCCCCTGCAGCGACGCCCCCGCGGAGCGACGTCTACGCGGTCGGACTCTGGGCTCCGCGCCGCCGCCGGCCGGGAGCCGCCCCTCCCCCGCGGCCCGTCCTCCCGCCGGTGGCCGGTCCCGCCTCCCGGCGCTGGGTCGCTTTTCTGCCCCTGGAACCGCGGCTCTTGTTCTGTCCGGGCTCCGGGTGGGCTGGTCGGGCTCGGGTCGGCGGGGTGACGGCGCGGCTGGTGCCCGCGACCCGATGTCGTCTTGCCCCCGCGCCCCCGTTACTACACTTTATTGCTCTCATTTTACTGCACGAACCTCCTCTAGTTTGGGGGTGTGGGGCCGCGGTTACTTAGCGCCCCCGGACCCTCGTGCTTCGGTCCTTTCGTGTGACGCGTTCCTCCCGGTGCGGAGCCGCCGCGTGAGGCTGTGCGTGTCCGTTAGGAGAGTCTCCGTTTAGCAAACCGGATCCTCCGCTCTTGGCCCGCATGGCCGCAGGCCGCGCCCGTGACCGCGTGGGGCCGCCGCGTGTGGCCTCCGGCTTCTGCGCCGGCCGCGGGGCGCGGGCCCTTGTCACCCCGGAAGGGTGGGTGGCAGCCCCGCCGTCGGCCCCGCCGCGCTGTGCTCTCGTGGCCAGGCTCTTGGGTCCGGCCAGTGTCTGTCTTCCTGTGCTGGCGGGTCCGCCCTTCCTTCTCGTTTGTTTGAAAGCAGTAAGACCTCGACTCGAGGAAGAGGCTTCCTCTCTGCAGTCGGACCCCGCAGCACGGCGGACCCCTGCTTCGTTGGGTGAAAGTAGGCCGCGGGGACACGGATGTCATCACGCTGTGCTTCACAGCGTTTTAAACTAAAGTCAGTTATTTTCTAATTGAAATAAAACATGAAATACAGAAGGGTATGCAGTTAAAAATTAAATCTCCTCCGTTATTCCAACCCCCCAGGGGGAATTACTGTGAATAACTTGGTACACATCCTTAGGCACGCTTTCTATCAGTAGATATTCACAAATTAAAAATGTATAATCGCGCCTTTTCCATGAATGGGTTGATCCAGCATTTACTGTTCTACAACTGAACAGTATTTATAAGAAGGCTTTTTGTGTCTGTACATAAATGATTGTTTCTAAAGATTGAGGCAAATGCCACGGAATGGGGATACCATCAAGTATTTAATAAGTGTCCTACTGACGGACATTTGAATTTCAGTTGTTTTGCTCTTCTAATAAATACCATGATGTACATCTTTAACATGAACGTTACGCCCACTGAGTAAGACAGATACAAAAAGCCAGAAGAAGTGCTCATCGAATAATACATATGTTTAAATTTTTTCATAAGTACAGACAAATTACCTTCAAAAAAACCCTCTCCGGTTGGTAGATGTACCAACAGTATAGGAAAATATCAATGATGATTTTCCACACTGTCATGAACCCTGATAGCATGATTTAACATTTATTTTGGTAAATTATATGTAAAAGTGAACTCCCATATTTTATTAATTGGGTGGGGCCAACTTACAAAGTCATTTTGTAAGCAGTCCTATACCTTCTCTACACATGGAACCCGAGCTTAGGGACTCTCCACCTCCATCCAGCAAAGTACCTTCTCTTCCCTGTTGGTTTCTCCCCAGCCTCTGGTGCTTGGAATCCCCTGAGTTTATCCACTCACCAGTATAACCTTCCTTCCATCTTCTGGGCACTTGTCAAAGTGCCTCTGGGGTCTCTGATGGCCTTTCTCTACTTCTGATGACATTTGACTAGGATTCTGAAAGTGGGAGGGGAGGGAGATGTGGGTTCTCCATTTTTGTGATTACTTATCAAGATTCCTGTCCATACAGGAAAAAACCATGGATATGAAAATAAAATAAAAATATACACACTCTGAACGCAGTTTTTACACATTATTTTGTAAATATTTTTGTGCATTAAATATTCTGCAACTTTAAGAGGGGCATTATATTCTATTGTATGGATATTTTATAGTTTATTTAGTATACTCACTATTGAGCATATAAATTTATTCCCAAATTCTCATATCAGAAATAACATTGTAATGAGTTTTCTTATAACAAGAAGTGAAGTAGTTGGGTTAAAGGGTATATATGATTTTTTTTTTTAGATTTTATTTTTAAGTAATCTCCACACCCAGTGTGGGGCTCAAACGCATGGCCCCAAGACCAAGAGTTATATGATCTACTGACTGAGCCAGACAGGCGATCCTAAAGAAGTATATATAAATTTAAGGCCAAAGACAGCAAGCTTTCTCTGGATATACTATACTAGTTTATGATCTCCTTCGTTATGTGTGAGGTCTTAAAGAATTTTCCTACATTTTTTTACTGAAGGTTTATTATTTAATTGATCATTTAATCTTCCACAGAGAAGATTATGTATGATCCATTTCAAATTAATGCTTTTAATGGTGTGAAGTAGGATTTCTTAGCCTTTTTTTTAAAATTTTGTAAACAGTGAAATTGAATAAGCACACAAGAAGTTTATACAACATAAACATGCAGATTTTCTACTACTGCCAAATGAACATTATGTGGTTTCTCATCTATTTAGAGAAAAAGAATATAACCAGAACCCCAGGCCTAGCCCAAACCAAGGTCACAACGATTTACTCTTATGTTCTCGTCTGAGAATTTTATAGTTTTAGGTCTTATATTTAAGGTCTGTGATCCATTTTGAGTTAATTTTTCTGAATAGTGTGAGGTAGGGGTACAAATTTATTATTCTGCATGTGTGTATCTAGTTGTCCCAGCACCATTATTGGAAAGATTATTCTTTTTTCCATTGAATTTTATTGGCATCCTTGTTGAAAATCAGTTGACCATAAATTAGTTTATTTATGGACTTTGAATTCTATTCATTGATACATATGTCCACCATTGTGCCAGTATTGTTTATTATCATTAATAGTTTTGAAACGTGAATGTGTGAATACTCCATTTTCTTTTTCAAGTTTGTTTGACTCTTTGGGGTACTTTGTCTTTCCATATGAGTTTTAGGATCAGCTTGTCAGTTTCTGTAAGAAAGCTGGATGGGGATTTTGGTAAGAATTCTGTTGAATCTTAGACAATTTGAGGACATTGCCATCTTTACAATAGTCTTTTGATCATTAAACATGGGGTGTTTAGAGATAGTTCTACTTCTTTCTTCCTAGAGTGGGTACTTTTAATTTTTTTCTTCCCTAAAACTTCCTGTACAATATTTATAAGTGGTAAGAATGTACATCTTTGTCTCATTCCTGATGTTAGGGGCCAAGTTTTTGATCTTTCACCATTAAGTACCCTATTAGCTATGAGTTTTTTGGAGTTCGAGAAAGCCCTCTTCTATTCCTAATTTGTTGGGTGTCTTTAACATGAAATTGGATGTTGGATTTTATCAGATTCCTTTTCTGCAGCTATTGCCACGATCATGAGGATTCTGTATTTTATGCTCTTGATATTGTGTATTACACTAAATGTATTTCTGTGATGTTAAGTCAACCTTGCATTCTTGAGATAAGACTCACCTGGTCACGGTGTATAATCTTTTTATATGCTGTTAGATGTGATTTACCTGTGGTTTGTTGAGGGCTTTTGTGTCTGTGTATTTATAATGGATATTGGTTGGCAGTTCCCTTTTTACTGCAAATTTTTTGATGAGCTTTGGAATCAGGTTAACCCTGGTCTCATACCATGAGATGTGAAGTGTTTCTCCTTCTCTACTGGAAAATTTTGAGAAAGATGGTGTTAATACTTCTTTAAAGGTATGATAGAACCAACCGGTGGGACTGTTCGGTTCTGGATTTTCTTTATTAGAGGTTTTAAGATTTTTAATTGAATCTTTTTAGAAGTTTATTTTATCTTCAATTTCTTCTTGATTCTGTTTTGGCACTTTGTGTTTGTCATATAATTGTTCATAGTATTTCTTTACAGCCCTTTTTATTTCTTTAAGGTTGGTAGTGATGTCTTCTCTTTCACTCCTGATTTCAGGACTTTGAGGTTTTTTCCTCCCCCCCCCTCAATTTAGTTAAAGACTTGTCAATTTTGGTTGATCTTTTCAAGAAACCAAATTTTTTTTTATTTTATTGATTTTTGCTACTGTTTGTTTTAAAATTTTTATAATTTTTTTTTGGTAAGATAAAATCCACATAACATAAAACTTAACCATTTTGAATTCGGTGGTGTTTTTGTAAATTCACAATGCTGCATGACCATCACAACTGCCTACTTCCAGAATATTTTCAACACTTCACAAGGAAACCCTATAAGCAGTCGTTCTGGATTCCCCACTCTTGCCACTCCTGGCAATCACTAATCTGCCTTCTGTCTTTCTGGATTTACCTTTTCTGGACATTTTATGAAGATAGAACAATATGATATCTGATCTTTTGTTACTCATGACTTATTTCATTTAGAATAATATTTACAAACTTTATTTATGTGGGAGCGTGTATCAGTACCTCTTTCCTTTTTATAGCTAGATAATATTTTACTGTGTTGGTATGCCACATTTTTTTAAATTCGTTGATCAATTGATGGACATATGTATCATTTTTTTTGGCAATTAAAAATAATACTACTCTGAATATTCTTGTGCAAATTTTTGTTTGAACAAATGTTTTCAATTCTCTTGGACATATACATAGAAGTAGAATTACTGGGTCATATGGCAACTCTATGTTTAATGCTTTGCCAAACTGTTTTCCACAGCACCTGTATCATTTTACATTCCCACCAGAATGTATAAAATTGATGACAACTGAATTGCTGAAATTGTTCCAAATTTTCCATGTCCTCATCAAATCTTGTCATTTTCATAAAAAATTATAGCCATCCTAGTTTGTGTGAAATGATACGTCACCGTGGTTTCACTGTACATTTCTTTAATGACTAATGATGTTGAGTATCTCTTCATGTTTATTGACCATATCTTCTTCGAAATGTTAAACATTTAACTCCTTAGCCTACTTTAAAAATTGGATTATTCCTCTTTTTCTTGTGAAAGAACTGTTAAAATGGCTGTAGTTCCTCATATATTCTGACTAAATCATTATGAGATATATAATTTCTCAATATTTTCTGCCATTCCTTGGGTTATCTTTTCACTCTCTTGATCATTTTCTTCAATGTATAAAAGTTCTTATTTTTTTTAAAAATTTATTTATTTAGTTGACAGAGAGAGAGAGAGATCACAAGTAGGCAAAGAGGCAGACAGAGAGAGAAGGGGAAATAGGCTCCCCACTGAGCAGAGATCCCAATGTGGGGTTCGATCCCAGGACCCTGAGATCATGACCTGAGCTGAAGGCAGACGCTTAACCCATTGAGCCACCCAGGCGCCCCTAAAAGTTCTTATTTTTTATGAAGTGTAATTTATCTGTTTTTTTCCTTTGGATGCTTGTGCTTTTGGTGTCAAATCTAAAATAATGTTGCTTCATCCAAGGTCATGAAGATCTAAGCCTATTTTTTTCTTCCTAATAGTTTTATTGTTTTAGTTTAGATCTTTGATCCATTTTGAGTGAGTTTTTCTATATGATGTGAAAGGACACAACTTCATTCTTCTGCATGTGGATACCCAGCTGTCCCCAAACCACTTACTGGAAAACTATTCTTTTTCCCACTGAATAGTCAACACCTTTGTCAAAACTCATTTGGCTATAAATATATGATTTATTTATGGACTCTCAATTTTATTTCATTGGTCTAGATATTTATCCTTATGCCATTGTGACACCTTTTTGATTGGGAAATGTGGGTCTTCTAACTTGATTCTTTTTTTTTTTTCAAGATTCTTTTGGTTGGTTAGGGTCCCTTGCATTTCCATCTGAATTTCAGTGCTAGCTTATCACTTTCTGAAAAAAAGGCAGTGGAATGTTGTTAGCAATTTCTGTGAGCCTGTATTTGGAAAGTTTCACCTTTAAATATTCCAATGCATGAACATAGAATAGTCTTCCCATTTAGATTACTTTTATTTTTTTTAAATATTTTTTAAAATTTTTATTTATTTTTTATTTATTTTTATTTAAATTTTATTTTCTTAAAAATATTTTTATAAAATATTTTTTAAAACAATACAATTCTCAGACCACAAGCTTTGCACTTTTTTTTTTAAAGTATGCTTTACTTAAATGGGACTTAAATTTCTGGTGTAAAGAATATGCTTTACACCAAACATGGGGTTTAAACTCATGACCCTGAGATTAAGAGTCACATGTTTTACTGACTGAGCCAGCCAGGTACCCCTATGCCTTGCACTCTTCTGTTTAAATTTATTTTGAAGTATTTTCTTCATTTTGATCTTACTGTAAACAGAATTGTTTTCTTGATTTCATATTTGGACTATTAATTGTAAGTGTACATAAATACAATTAATTTTTATATATTAATGCTGTATCTTGCAATTTTGCTGAACTTATTTGTTAGTTATAATACTGTTTGTGTGTCTGGACTGTTTAAAGTTTTCTACATTTAAGATTATTACATCTGGAACGGAGATAGGTTTACTTCTTCCTTTACAATCTGAGATGACTTTTCCCCCCTTTGCCAATTCTCTTAGCCCAAACCTCCAGTGCAATATTACATAGAAGTATCAAGAGTGGACATCCTTATCTTGTTCCTGATGTTAAAGAGAAAGCTTTCAGTTGTTCACCATTAAGGACATTTTCAGATGTGTGTTTTCTCTAGATGTCCTTTATCAAGTTGAGAAACTCTCTTCTATTTTTAAGTTGTTGAGTTTTTTTTTTAATCATGAAAGGGTGTTAGATTTTATCAATTCCATTCCTTTTTTAAAAAGATTTTATTTATTTGACACAGAGAGTACAAGCAGGGGGAGTGGCAAGGAGAGGGAGAAGCAGGCTCCCACTGAACAGAGTCTGATGTGGGGCTCTTTCTGGGAACCCTGGCATCATGACCTGAGCCAAAGGCAGAGCTTAATGACTGAGCCACCCAGGTGCCTCATTAATGCCTTTACTGTCCTTTGTTATGTTGATATGGAGCAGTAGATTAATTGGTGTTTTTGGGTCATAAGAAAATCTTATATTCCTAAAATACATTAGTCACTGTGTATAATCTGTATTATATGCTACTGGATTTGATGTGCTAGAATTTTGCCAGGAGTTTGCTTGTCATGTTCAAAAGGAATATTGATCTGTAATTTTTTCATGGGATGTTTTTGTCTAGCCTTTGGAATCAAGATAATATTGGTCTTATAAAGTGAGTTATGAAGTACTCTCATCTATTTCATAAAGATTTTGAGAGGGATTGTGTTAATTTTTCTTTAAACATTTAGTGGAATTCACCAGTGAAACCATCTGGTCCGGGCTTTACTCTGTTGGGAGGTTTTTGATTACTGATGTGATGTCTTATCATAGAAAAGTTCAATTCAAAATATCAAGTTCAGGGACACCTAGGTGACTTAGTTGGTTACGTGTCTGCCTTCAGCTCATGTCATGATCGCACTATCCTGGGATCAAGCCCCGCATCAGGCTTCCTGCTCAACAGGGAGTCTTGTTTCTCCCTCCTGGTGCTTGCCTGGGTGTGATCTCTCTCTCTCTCAAATAAATAGATAAAATCTTTAAAAACAAAACAAAATACCAAGTTCAGAAAAGATCTCTCTTTTTTTCTGGAGCCAGTTTTGATAGTTTACATATTTCTAGGAACTTGCTCATTTCATCTAGGTCTCCTAAGTAGTTAGAAGGCAGTTGTTCATAGTGTTCGGCCATAATCCTCTCTATTTTTACGAAGTAGGTAAAAAAAAGGTCCCCCTTTTTATCTCTGATTTAGTAATCTGAGCCTTCCCTATTTTCCCTTTTGGTAACACTAACTAATGGTCGTGTATTTTGCTGATCTTTTCAAAGTACTAAACTGATGTTTCATGTGTCTTCCTGTTGTCTATTTACTTTGGACATGCCCTCCATCTTTATATTTCCTTCCTTCCTCTGACTTGGGCTTACCTTCCTATTATTTTTCTGGCTTTTTAAGGTGGAAGGATACGTAACTGATTTGAAGCCAATATTTTTTAATGTATGCATTCCCAGCTTTAAATTCCATCTTAAAAACTGCACTCACTGAATCTCATACATTTTGGTATGTTACCTTTCCATTTTCATTATCTCAAAGTATTTTATAATGTCCCTTATGATCTTTCGTTGACCCATTTGTTATTTAAGAGTATGTTGTCAAATCTCCAAACTTAGAAATGTTCCAGATTTCCTTCCTTCTGACTTCTAATTTCATTTCACTGTTGTCAAAGAACATACATAGTATGGTTTTAATTTTTTTACATTTATTTAAGCTTATTTTATAACCTAACAAATGGCTTGACTGGAAAATGTTCCATGTGTATTTGATAAGAATGTATATTGTGATACTGGGTAGGGTGTTCTATGGATGCCTAACAGGTTCACTTAGTGTTTTCAGGTTTTTTATTTCCTTGTGATCTTCTATCTAGTTTTTGTTCCATTAATGAAAGTTGGTTATTGAAGTCTCCAAATGTTGAAGGAAAATCACATATTTTCCCTTCAGTTCTGTCAGTTTTGTTTCTTCATGTATTTTGGAGCTTCCACTTTAGAACTTAATATATTTACTTTTTTATCTTTTAGGGGAGTTGGTCCTTTTTTTATTATATCATTTTTTGTCTGTTGTATTCATATCTATTTTGTTTGATATTAATATAGCCACTACAGTTCTCTTCTGGTTAGTGTTTGCATGGACGGTTTTTGTTACTTTGGTAAATATACGTAGCTTTTACCATTTTTAACTGTACAACTAGTGGCATGAAATTAATTCACAATGTTTTGCTTGCCATTATCCTCTATTTCCAGAATTTTCTCATCATTCTAAGCAGAAACTCTATATTCTTTATTAAATAATAGCTCTCCATTCCTCCAGTCCGCAGTAAGTTGTGTCTCTGTGAACGTGCCTTCTTTATACTTCACATAAGTGGATTCATACAGTATTTGTCCTTTTGTGTCTGGCTTCTTTTGCTTAACATAATGTCCTCAAGGTTCGTTGTGTTGTAGCATGTATCAGAATTATATTCATTTTTATGGCTAGATCATGTATGTTACATATCATTTATCCATTCATGCACTGATGTACTCTTGGGTAATTTCCATTTTGTGGCTTTGTGAATAATGGTGCTATGAACATTAATGCACAAATATCTGTTAGAGTCCTTGCTTTCAGTTCTTTCGGATATAAAACTAGGAGTGGAGTTGGTGGATCACATGGTATTTAACTTTTGGGGGAATTGCCAAACTATTTTCCACAGTGGCTGCACCATTATCCATTCCCAGCTGCAGGGTATGAGGGGTCCAATTACTCTACGACACTTGTTATTTTCTGTTTAATTGATAATGGCCATCATACTGAATGTGAAGTGGGATCTTGTTGTTTTGACTTGCATTTCCTTCATAACTCATGATGTTGAGCATCCCTCCATGTGTTTATTGGTTCTTGGTTCTTTCCATAGTTTGGCGAACGTGACCATTGCTGCTATAAACATTGGGGTACAGATGGCCCTTCTTTTCACTACATCTGTTATCTTTGGGGTAAATACCCAGGAGTGCAATGGCAGGGTCATAGGGAAGTTCTATTTTTAATTTCTTGAGGAATCTCCACACTGTTCTCCAAAGAGGCTGCACCAACTTGCATTCCCACCAACAGTGGAAGAGGGTTCCCCTTTCTCCACATCCTCTCCAACACATGTTGTTTCCTGTCTTGGTAATTTTGGCCATTCTAACTGGTGTAAGGTGATATCTCAATGTGGTTTTAATTTGAATCTCCCTGAGGGCTAGTGATGAACATTTTTTCATGTGTCTGATAGCCATTTGTATGTCTTGATTGGAGAAGTGTCTGTTCATATCTTCTGCCCATTTTTTGATATGTTTGCCTGTTTCCTGTGTGTTGAGTTTGAGGAGTTCATTATAGATCCTGGATATCAACCTTTTGTCTGTACTGTCATTTGCAAATATCTTCTCCCATTCCGTGGGTTGCCTCTTTGTTTTTTTGACTGTTTCCTTTGCGGTCCTTTGCTCATTTTTAAATTGGGTTATTTGGAATTTGGTCGTTAGTTGTAGGGTTTTTAAAAAAATATATATTCTGATTATTAATCTGTTATTAGAGATAAGCTTTGTAATCACGGTCTCCCATTCTATGCGTTATATTTTTACTTTCTTGATAAGATGCAGACAATTTTTGAATTTTGTTGAAAACTAGCTTATTTATTTTTTCTTTTGTTTTCTATGAAATTGGTGTTATATCTGAGAAATCATTGCCAAATCCAATAACACGAATATTTTCCCTATTTTTCATCTAAAAGTTTGATAGTTTAACTCTTAATTTTACGTCTGTGATCCATTTAGAGTTAACTTTCATATATGGTATATGGTGAGGATCCAACTCCAATCTTCTGCATGTGGATATTTACTTTTCTCTACACCTTTTGTTGAAAAGACTGTTCTTTCCTTATGAATGGTGTCGGCATGCTTGCCAAAAAGTCAGTTAACTGTGTATATGAAGATTTATTTTGAGAGTTAGTTATTTTATTTCATTGGTCTGTATGTTTATTTTTAAGCCAGAACCATACCCTTTTAATTACTGTAGGTTTGTAGTAAGTTTTGAAGTAATGTTTTCTACTTGGGTTCCCTGAGATTCCATAATTTCTGAATGCTTTTCTCATTTTTGAAAAAAAAATACCATTGGGATTTTGATTAGGGATTGCATTAAATTATTTGTATCTTATTTAATTTCTTTCACCATTTTTGTAGCTTTTAATGTAAAAATATTTTACTGATTTAATTTCATTTATTCCTAAGTATTTTGTTCTTCTTGATGTTACTGCAAATAGAATTGTTTTCTTTCTCTTCCTCTTGAATTATTCATTGCTAGGGTATAAAAATACAACTCATTTTTGCATGTTGATTTTATATCATTCAACTTTGTTGAATTAATTTATTAGCTCCTACAGTTGTGTATGTGTATATGTGTGTAATCTTCAGAGTTTTTACTTTATGTATCTTCTGTGAATAGAAATAATTTTACTTCTTTTCCAATTTGGATTCATTGTCTATTTTCTTTCTTGCCTAATTCCTCTGGCTAAAACTTCCAGTAGTATATTGAATAGAAATGGTAAAAACCAATATCCTTGTCTTGTTCCTGATTTTAAAAGAAAAGCTTTGGTTTTTCACCATTGAGTGTAATGTTAGCTGTGAGTTTTTCATGCAAGGTCTTTTTCATGATTGAGGTAGTTCCCTTCTGTTCTTAATTTTTTTTTTAATCATGAAATGGTTTTGAATTTTACCAAATGCATTTTCTGCATTTATTGAGATGATCATGTGTTTTCTCCTTCATACTAATAATGTGGTGTATTACACTGATTGGTTTTTATATATTGAACCACCCTTGCATTCAAGAATAAATTATACTTACACATGGTGTATAATCATTTTAATATATTGCTGAATTGGCTGTACTAGTATTGTCGTGTGGAAATTTTTGCATTAGTATTCATAAAAGATATTGGTCTGTAGAGTTTATGTGTGTATGTTTTCTTTGATTGGCTTTGGTATTCAGAAAATGATTGCTTCGTAAAATGAGTTAGGAAGTATTTTGTCCTCTTAAATTTTTTAGAACATTATGAAAAGGGTTTAAGCTAATCCTTCTTTAACTGCCTTGTAGAATTTGTAAAGCCATCCACTCTAGGTTTTTATTTGTGGAGATATTTTTGATTGCCTGTTTAATCTCCCTCCTGTAGCTTTTGGTCCATGCATATTTATATTTCTTTATGAGTCAGTCTCACAAATTATGCATTTCTAGGAATTTCTCTACTTCTTTTAGGTTATCAAAATTGGATATAAGAGCAAACAGTTGTTCATAGTTTGCTCTTATAACCTTTTCTATTTATGTAAAATTGGTCATAGTGTTCCCATTCTAGCTTCTGATTTAATTTTAAACTTCACTATCTTCTTTTTGTGCTCCATCTAGCTAAAAATTTGTCCACTATAAAACATCTTTTCACAGAACCAGCCTTTGGTTTCATTGTATTTCTACATTATTTCTCTAACTCTCCATTTCATCTGTCTATGTTCTAGTTGTAATTATTTCCTTCCTTCTACTTTTGGGCTTATTTTACTCTTCTCTTTTTGGTGCTTTGAGATGTAAGGTAGGTTATTGGTTGAGATCTTTTTTCTTTTTTAATGTGTGTGTGTTTACAGCTGTAAATTTCCCTTTTAGCACTGCTTTTGCAGCGTGCCATAAATTTTGGTATGTTGGGTCTTCACATTCATTTGTCTCAGTATATTTTCCAATTTCCCTTGTGATTCGTTTCTTGAAATTGGTTGTTTAGAGTGTGACGTTTAATTTCCTCATCATTGTGAGTGATCAAGTTTTCCTTCCTCTACTGATTTAGTTTCATTCCACTGCGATTACAAAATATACTTTTTATGATTTCAAGTTTTAAAAATTTATGAAGACTTGTTTTACATCCTAACATATGTTTAAGCCTGAATAATGGTCTATGTGCACTTGCGGGAAAAGTGTATCCTGCTCCTGTTGGGTGTAATGTTCTGTATGTGTCCATTAAGTCTACCTAGTGTATCGTACTGCTCAAATCCTCTATTTCCTTGCTGATCTGTGTGATTTTTGGGTGCATTATCAAAAGTGGGATAATTCTCCAACTATTATTCCAGCTATTATTAAAGAACTGTCTATTCCTTTCTTTAATTCTGCTTTTCTCTCTCTATCTCTCTCTCTTTTTTGCTTAATATGTTTGAGAACTTTGTTATTAGTTAGGCCTGTATATGTTTATACTTGTTATATCTTCTTGATGTATCAGACATTCTATCAATATATTATGATCTTCTTTGTCTTTGTAAACTTAAAAAATTAAATCTTACTTTTTAATTTAAAGCCTATTTAAATCCTTACATTAGTATGTGAGCCAGTTCCCTTTGGATACTATTTTCATAGAATATCTTTTTTCATTCTTTGCTTCACTCTTTTTATATCCTTTATCTATTTATTTCATGTGTCACATATGTTTTTTGTTCTTCAATTCCTCCATTATTTCCTTTTTTTGTTGCTTAGGTTTTTTTAATAGTGTACTATTTTGATTCCCTTGGTTCATTTTCTTTCTTTATATATATATATTTTTAGTTCTTTTCTTAAGAATTACTTTGGGGTAATAATAAATATCTTATGCTGGTAATATCCTAGACTGAATAATAAAAAAATTGGTTTCAATAATATTACTCTGTTTTTATATATTTCCTTCCCTCTCTATATTTTTGCCACAAACTATGTCTTCATATACTGCATGCCCAGTGACATGGATTTATAATTATTATTTTATGCCTATTATTTATTGCTTATTAAATCATATAGAAGAAATAGACGTTGCAAACCATACCAAAAGTACAATAATACTGTATTTCATATTTACCCATGTAACTAACATTACTAGTGTTCTGTTTTTTACAGCTTCAAGTTAATATTTAGTGTTCTTTAAATTCCTCATGAAGGCCTCCTTTTAATATTTATTACATGGCAGGCCCACTAGTAATAAGATTCTTCAGCTTTTGATTAACTGAAAATATCTGGGTTTCTTCATTTTTAATAGATAGTTTTGCTACATACAGAATTCTTGATTGACAGATATTTTCTCCTTGGGTTTTAAGAGAGAATCATCTGCGTGGTCTCTATACTCTATGGTTTCTAAGGAGAAATCAGCTGCTAATCTTATTGGCAATTCCTTGTATGTGGTGAGTTCTCTTTTCAAAATTCTCTTCTTGTCTTTGAATTTTGACAGTTTGGGTATGATGTTTCTTGATGTGGGTCTCCTTGATTTCATCCTCCTTGGAGGTGGCTGAGGTTCCTGAATGTGTTTATTCATGTTTTTCCTCAGATTTGGGAACTTTTGGACCATTCTTTCTTCAAGCGTTTTTCCTTCCCCTATCTCTCTCTCTCTCTCCATCCGGGATTCTCACAGGACATGCGTTGGCATGTTTGATGGAGTCCTACAGGTCTCTTTAACTCTGTTGATTTGTTGTTGTTGCTGTTCTTTCTTTCTGTTCCTCAGACTGGACAGTTTTAAAGTTTTTATCTCCAAGTTTGCCAATTCTTTCATCTGCCAGTTCAGATCTGCTGTTGAACCCCACCAGTGAGGTTTTCATTTTAGTTATTAGACTGTTCATCTCCAGACTTTGATTCCTTTTTATAATTTCTCTTTAATGATGTTCTTCTTTTTTCATACACTGTTTTCTTGATTTCCTTCAATTTTTTGTCCATGGTTTTCTTAGCTATTGAACCTAGTTAAGTCAATTGATTTAACAGTCACAGACTAATATTTCCAATATCTGTGATTCCTCAGGGATTGTTTCTGTTAAATTCTCTTTTCCTCTCTGAATGGACCAAACTTTCCTGTTTCTTTGTATATTTTGTAATTTTTGGTGGGAACTAGACATTTGCAGTATTATGTCATTGAAACTCCAGAGATCTAATTCTCCCCTTCCTAAGAGATTGCCAAATCTGGCTTTGTTGAGAGCCGTAGACTTCCATTTGTGACTTTTCCAAAATATATTTCCGAAGTGTGTTTGTTGTTGTATGTGGTCATTGAAGTTTCTGTTCTGTCATCTCTATAGTCAGTGACCTGACAAAAATTTCTTTCAATGTCGGGGTCCAAAAGTGGGAAATAATCTCACAAGTACTATCTCTTTTTAAATTCCTTGGGAACCATTTCCATCTGTGAGGTTTGAAACAACAGCCAGCCTCTGTGCTGGCCCCTTGGCATCAAAAGCAAATATCAAAATCTAAAACACACAACCCTGATATTTGGAGGACAGGATTCTTACTGCCTATGTTGGCTCAAAGAAGTCACCCCAGAATGCAGATGCTTTTCCCACAGCTGCCTGCTATGGGGCTGGGGTAGCCACTATGCAGAAGGCTATAATTGACTAGAATTTATTGAAGTTTACTACCTTCTTTAGCAAGCACTTCCATGGACACCTCAAGTGTTCAAGTAGATGTCAGGGTTCTAAACTAGTTATTTCAGACAGTTTCTGCCAGCTCAATATTTGTTTAGGTGGAAGACAGATTTCTGAATCTCCTTACTCCACATGTTCTGTGATATCCTACATGGGATAACTTTTTACATTCTTTTACTTCTCATTTGTAACTTTGAATCTATAACTAGTCTCTTGCAGATAGCCTGTAGTTTGGATCATTTTTGTAAGTTCATTCTGTCAATCTCTACCTTTTAGAGAGTTTAATCCATGTATATTTGATGTACTTACCAACAAGGAAGAACCTCTATTATTTTAGTACTTACTCCTATATGTCTTTCTTGTTCCTAAATCCTCCATTACTACTTGCCTTCTTTTGTGTTAGAGATGAGTTCCCAGTACCCCATTTTAATTTCCTTATCATTTGTTTTACTATATTTTGGGAATATTTTCTGAGTGGTTTCCCTGGGAATTGCAATTAATATCTTAATTTATAATAAACTAGTTCAGATTAATACCAACTTAGTTTCGATAATACATGAAAACCTTGCTCCTGTAATATCTTGGTTCCCCCAGGCTATCATTTTTGCAAATTATACCTTTACACATTATGTGCCCATCAATATAGATTTACAATATTGCCTTCATGCAGTCTTCTAAATCAGAGAGAAAAAAGGAAACAACAAAAATGCATGTATACTGTCTAGTTTCTGTAGATACAGAATTTGCAATTGAGGTTTTTTTCCTTTCAGCACTTTGAGTATATTGTACTGTTAGCGTTTGGCCTTCATGGTTTCTGATGACACAGACTGTTGGGCCCTAGTCTGTGTTCCCCAGATGAGGTCAAGGAGAATACACCAAACGTCTCTATGATGGAGAGTCCACATGAAGCCAGAAGTCATTCCCGTAATCAAATTGTGCTGTGAGGGTCTCATGTTCCACATCAGTTTTCACACTGAAGGTTTCTATCCTGACCAGTGGGTGTAAACGGATTCTCCCGGCTTCAGAATGTGATATGCGGTAGTACGTGCTTGCAGTGAGGACACTTGAGAAATGGCTCGGGGCTCAAACACCCTCATAAAAACTCTGAAGTTTCCAAAGAGAGAAGACAGGGGCAGTGGTCTTGCCAAATGAGTCAACCAAATACATTTCACTTTTTTTTTTTTTTTAACCTCTGGGAAGGGAGTTCAAAGCATATTATTTTAGAAAGTCAAGCAAAGAAAATTCGCTTCAATGATACGGCTATTTGATTTTATCCTTCTGAAGCAAGATAAACTTTTCCTTTGTGTGGCTGCTGCTGAGCATCTGGCCAGCATTCTGTTCGGGCTTCTTAGGACAGATGACCTCGGAGCTTCCCAGACTCGAAACAAGCAAGCAGCAGAGGTTGCTAAAGTCAGAGCAGTAAGGTCTTCCAGAAATCACAGAGGAACCTCAAGTTACAGAGCAAAACCACATGAGTTCAACTTGATTTCAACCCTCACATTTCCTGGAAATCGTTTGTGAAAACCCAGGTTTGGCAAGGAGTCTGTTAAGTCACTGAGCCAAGGTCGGGATGAGCAATGTGTGTGGCGGGACGGAGGGCTCGTGGCTGGGAGGCGGGATCGGCCGGCTGCTTGGGCGCGCGTGTGGTGAAGGGGCTGAGTGGGGCTGTGCGGGGCTGTCAGAACAACGGTCTCAGCACGGCGCTCTGGTCCCACAGCCGCCCCGCTGCCAGTTCAGACCCCAGGGAGGCCCCAGAGTGCCTCCCCACGTTTTCTGGGAAGGGGGCGGCTACAAAGGAACACTGTGGTAACCAGCCAAGACAGGCCGTGGCCTCCTCTCCCGCCACAAGGTGGAGAAGGAAGGAAGACGAGGAAGGGAAACGTTTGAAAACAAACCTGTTTCGGTGGCTGCCTTTTTCTCCAGCTTTTCCAGGCCAGACAGACCAAACTGCCACTTGCTTTTCTGCAGCACAAGCTATTGAGCCCAAACCCCCCGTCTGCCATCTGATGTCTTAAGTTCGGTGACTCCGCCAGCCCTTCTCAAACCAGAAACCTGGGTGTGCTTCAGCCAGTCTTCTCCATCGAGCCACGTACCAAATCAGTCACCAGACGCTGCGGACTCGTTTCCCCAATCCCTCTAGGTCCTGCCGTCTTTCTCTGCCCCAGCTCTCACCTTCCGAAGCCGCCATCACACGTCTCCCCGGGTGAAGGCCAGGTCTTCAACTAGTCCCTCAGCCAAGTCCGCCACGCCCTGGGCTCTGCACATGTTGATTCCTCTGCTTGCAGTGCACTGTCCCCCTCAGCCTGGCTAACTTCTTTGTATTGCCCCTCGAAGAATTTCCCTCTAAAAACCATAAACAGGGGCCCCTGGGTGGCTCAGCCAGTTAAGCGTCTGCCTTTGCCTCGGGTCAGGATCTCAGGGTCCTGGGATGGAACCCAGCTCGGGCTCCCTGCTCAGTGGGGAGCCTGCTTCTCCCTTTGCCCCTGCCTCTGCCTGTGCTTGTTCTCTCTCTCTAAGTAAATAAAATCTTTAAAAATCTTAAAATATATTTATATGTGAATGGGAACAAGCAATTTCAAGAAAGTGATCATATCAGAAGACGGAGGGGAAGGGAAAACGATAGACATGAGCTGCAGTGTCCACGGTACTTTAGGGTCTGTTTCTTAAGAGAGGGAGGGGAAGTAGGAGGGAGGGGAGTGTAAGAGCAAGAGAGAGAAATCTCAGAACATTGACATCTATTAAATGCGCGTGATAGGTATACTGTTGTCTGTTTTACATGCGCTTGAAACTTTTTTTTAGTTTTTTTCTTTTTCAATTGTTTTATATTAGTCACTATAAAATACATTGTTAGTTTTTGATGCAGTGTTGCAAGATTCGTTGTTTATGCCCCACACCCAGTGCTCCATGCAGTATGTGCCCACCTTAATCCCACCACCAGGCTCGCCCATCCTCCCCAACCCCTCCCTTCCTAAACCCTCAAGTTTATTTCTCGGGGTACACAGAACAGACTCTCATGGTTCATCTCCCCCCTCTGATTTACCCCACTTCATTTGTGCTTTCCTTCTCCTAATGTCCTCCGTGTTATTCCTTCTGCTCCACAAGTAAGTGAAACCATATGATGATTGACTCTCTGCTTGACCTATTTTACTCAGCATAATCCTTTCCAGTCCCATCCATGTTGCTACAGAAGTTGGGTATTCGTCCTTTCTGATGGAGGCATCATACTCCATAGTGTACACAGACCACATCTTCTTATCCATTCGTCTTTTGAAGGGCATCTTCGTTCTTTCCACAGTTTGGCGACTGTGGCCATTGCTGCTATAAACATTGGGGTACAGATGGCCCTTCTTCACTACATCTGTATCTTTGGGGTAAATTCCCAGTACTGCAATTGCAGGGTCATAGGGAAGCTCTGTTTTTAATCTCTTAAGGAATCTCCACACTGTTCTCCAAAGTGGCTGCACCAACTTGCATGCACCAACCATGTAAGAGGGTCCCCCTTTCTCCACATCTTCTCCAACACTTATTTACTGTCTTGTTGATTTTGGCCATTCTAACTGGTGTAAGGTGATATCTCAGTGTGGTTTTGATTTGAATTTCCCTGATGGCTAATGATGATGAACATTTTTTCATGTGTCTGTTAGCCATTTGTATGTCTTCTTTGGAGAACTGTCTGTTCATGTCTTCTCACCATTTTTTGACGTGATTATCTGTTTCGTGTGTGTTGAGTTTGAGGAGTTCTTTATAGATCTTGGATATCAGCCCTTTTTTCTGTACTGTCATTTGTGAATATCTTCTCCCATTCCATGGGTTCCCTATTTGTTTTGTTGACTGTTCCTTTGCTGTGCAGAAGCTTTTGATCTTGATGAAGTCCCAAAAGTTCATTTTTGCTTTTGTTTCCTTTGCCTTTGGAGACATATCTTGAAAGAAGTTGCTGTGGCCGATGTCGAAGAGGTTACTGCCTATGTTCTCCTCTATGATTCTGATGGATTCCTGCCTCATGTTGAGGTCTTTTATCCATTTTGAGTTTATCTTTGTTTATGGTGTAAAAGAATGATCAAGTTTCATTCTTCTATGCATAACTGTCCAATTTTTCCAGCACCATTTATTGAAGAGACTTTTTTCCACTGGATATTTTTTTGTGCTTTGTCAAAGATTATTTGACCATAGAGTTGAGGGTCCATATCTGGGCTCTCTACTCTGTTCCACTGGTCTATGTGTCTGTTTTTGTGCCAGTCCCATGTTGTCTTGGTGATCACAGCTTTGTAGTAAAGCTTGAAATCAGGCAACGTGATGCCCCCAGCCTTTTCTTTTTCAATATTTCCTTAGCGATTTGGGGTCCTTTTTGGTTCTATACAAATTTTAGGATTGTTTTGTACCAGAACTGTGAAAAATGCCACTGGTATTTTGATCGGGATGGCATTGAAAGTGGAGATTGCTCTGGGCAGGGTAGACATTTTAACAATGTTTGTTCTTCCAGTTCATGAGTATGAAATGGTCTTCCATCTTTCTGTGGCCTCCTCAATTTCTTTCATGTGTGGTCTATAGTTCCTCGAGTATAGATCCTTTACCTCTTTGGTTAGGTGTATTCCAAGGTATCTTATGGGTTTTGGTACTATTATAAATGGAATCAATTCTCTAATAACCCTTTCTACAGTTTCATTGTTAGTGAATAAGAAAGCAACTTAATTTCTGTACATTGATTTCATATCATGCCACATTACTGAATTGCTGTATGATTTTTAGTAACTTGGGGGGCGGAGTCTCTTGGGTTTTCCATATAAAGTGTCATGTCATCTGTGAAGAGGAAGAGTTTGACTTCTTTGTCGTGAAAACCTTTGATTTCTCTTTGTTGTCTGATTGCTGGTGTAGGACTTCTAGTACTGCGTTGAACAACAGTGGCGAGAGTGGGCATCTTTGTCGTGTTCCAGATCTTGTGGGAAGGCTCAGTTTTTCCCCACTGAGAATGATATTTGCTGTGGGTTTTTCATATTTCATAGATGGATTTTATGAGGAACGTTCCCTCCATCCCTACACTTTGAAGAGTTTTAATCAGGAACGGATGCTGTGTTTTGTCAAATGGTTTTTCTGCATCAATTGAGAGGACCACGTGGTTCTCTCGTATTGATCTGTTCTTTCCCATTGATTGATTTGCGAATGTTGACCCACCCTTGCATCCCAGGGATAAATCCCACCTGGTCATGGTGGATAATTTCACAATTTAAAAAAGAAATGTTTTCACATGACTGATGATCCTCCTTTGTGTTGCTGTGATTTTCTGAGATGAATCCTTCCATAGGGCTTTTGACCCTGGGCTGTAGTCCCAGGCTGACTTGTCTGTTCCTTCTATTAGGCTACAGGCTCCCTGTGTCTTGTTGATGTTTCTCTCTGCGCCTGTTAGTACCTGGCGGACACTTGCCAGTTACCCAAAGCGTCGCTAAAGCACAGGCCACATGATGAAGGCTGGGGTTCCACGGTGGGGTTGGCGATCGACAGTGTTGAGGGAGATCTTGCAGAGGTAAGAGGAGGGAGCAGTGTAGGGCAGGGGCAGAACCGCCCCCGTCCCAGCCCAGGAGGGCTCTGCCTTATGCCTGGGAAGACCTTGATCCCTGCGGAGACCAAGCCCAAGGGCCGGTTGCTCTGGCTTTCGGGGAGGCTGACGGGAGAGCCAGAGGCCAGCCCCGTTCTTTGGCACCAGATGCCGGCTTCACGAAGCTGAAGGGGCTGGACCGAGCTTCTCAAACAGGGTGAAGAGTTCCTAGACCGGCGGGAAGAACTAAGACGCCACTGAACACGGAGATGCAGGCTTGCCCGATTTGGACAGAGGCATGGGAACCAGGGCACAAGGATGCGGGGAGAGGGAGGTGGCGGGGCGATGGCAGAGCAAGGGGACCTCCCGGCGCCAGAGGACTTGGACATCTGGGCAGTTTGTGGCGACCCGGTTTATTCATCTAGCGGCTGTTTGCGGAGGACTGACCGTGCGCCGGGCACAACATTGGCCGCTGGAAATAGAGCGACGAGCAGGAGAAGGGACATTCGTCTCGACACTGAGATGAGACACTCGTCTCAGTCGCGGGGCTGAGGTCATTTGCTCACGATTACAAACGCCCTGAGGCTGCAGAGCCCGCCCTCCCCCCACCTGCACACAACCCCCCGGACCCTCTTACCTGACGGCACCGCAGACATCTCCGGGGCCCCCTCCACCCAAGTTCCCTTTTCTCGACTCGACACTTCACCCTCGGAAGAGAAGCCTGGGGGAAGGCACAGAGAGGGCTGGCGCTGGAGACGCTCTGATCTAGAAGAAACTGGGCTCTGGGAGCTCGGAGGCTCGAACACGCGAAGACCGGGGCTGTTCCGCTTCGTTCCGAAAGGCTGGGAAGAGCCGAGCCTGTTCAAGGCGGCGTGCTGGTGCCTGCTCTGCCGTTGCTGCCGCCGTCACTGCCTGAGGCAGTGGGAGACGCCAGGTGCACCAGGTGCCCCAGGTCGCACCCAGGGCTCACGCCCATAGAAGAGGCCCAGAGCCGTCCCCACGCCTCCGCCACTGGCTTTTTTCTTGTTCCAGGGGTCTTTTGTGCTCATTTTTAACAACAGCTTTGCTGAGCGGTCACTCCCACACCAGGCAGTCCCTTCCCTCTCTCTGCTCCATCTGACCCTGCTGCTATCCCGATGGACCTCAGGGAGACGGGGAGACGGGGAATGTCACCTGATCGGCAAACCCCACGCCCACCCCTGGGCTTCCGAAGGACAGCCTGGCCGCCATGGCTTTGGCACTGGAAAGGCGGGAAGGAAACCCATCAAGACCGTCCAGTTTCTAAGCCAGCGGCCCCTCCCCGGGAGGGAGAGCAGAGGTCTCTGCCGCCCGCACACACTCTGGGGCTGTGCACGGGGGCTGTGGGCTATAGCCGCAGCCCGGAGCCAGAAGACTCGTCCCAGGAAGTACTCCTGAGATCAGAGAAGTGGCTCCTGATCCCCGGCCGGCCTTGTCAGGCCGTGAACCCCCGAGGGTGTGAGCCAGCATCTTCGCACAACCCCGAAGCCCTTCTGCGGGAGGCGCCTGCATCTCCCCTCCTCATCCCAGGAAACCTGAGAGTGAGGGCAGGCTCCTGGCTGACGCAACCTCTCCCACGCGAAAGAGCCTTCTGGCCTCACAGTGGCTGAAGCTTGGGGGCCAGAGCATGGCCCCAGGCGCGCTCCAGGACCCGGGGGTGCTCAGCACGGTGGGTTGGAACACGGTGGCTCCTGGCTCTGCTCAGTCATCGAAGCCTGGGCCGCTGGGTTGAAAGAAGACCAAGGTAAGACACGCCTGGGAACACGGCCCGAGGCGCACACCTTAGCTCGGTCAGCCCAAGGTTAAGCTACTTATCGCAGGTGGACCTTCCAGCATCGGCAGGAGAAGCAACGGGAACAGCGTTCTCACTGGGCACATGGTTGCATCACAGACGAACCAAGAAAAGCCTTTGAACTTCACTTATCACGAAAATTATGGAAAAATCCCAGTGGGGTTTAAAGGTATGTTCATAACCGGAGGGAGAGCTTTGTTTTACCTTGGATCTTAAAAGTTCGGGCCAGTGTTCAGTCTTCGCTATCTGCGTGGTCAGGGGTCAGAGACAAGAGTTTTGTCAGCCCCCTGCTGGGATTTTAATCCTGCAGGACCCTCCCCGCTGGGGTAATTATCTCCGGAGAATAAATATTCATGACTGAATGCTCCTTTATAATAAAAAAAAGTCAAAAATCGGATCAGAGAAGATAAAATCCAAGTCATTATCGCTGGAATTTGCCAGAGGCCCCCTTCAGCCCAGAGAAAAACATGTGTTGTATGCCTAGAACACTCTATTTTTAGAAGTTTTCAACAATAACAAATGCTTAGCGAATTTACCTCGTTAAGTTTCCCCCGAGAAGGTGTATAAAATGCAACACTTAACAAGAGGGTCCCCTGGGAGATGCCACCCAGACGGAAACTCGGCTTTTTGGCTTAAGTACAAGACACTTGGGAAGATGTGTGATAACGTTTCTGAAAAGTAAAGAAAATCTAAGATGCCCTCATGGTGTTTGGGGCCGGGAGGCCAAGGTTCTGGCCCCAAATCAGGCAGGATCTTGGTGTCCTCCATCAAGCCATTTCGCTTTTTGGTGTTGTCTGTTTCCCCCTTGATGTCAGGGAAGGGCTGTCTCTTTTTATGCCAACAAAGCGCAAGGAACGTTGCAAATTCCAAAAGCTACGGGAATGTCCTGCTGTGCCCCAGTGCGGATGTAGGGGAGAATTTGGCAAATGGAATCCTGAGAGGATGACCCCATTAGTCTGGGTGTCTGCAAAGTCTTCTCAGTTACACTGTCTGCCCTGGCTAGGAGGTGTTTGCTGTTTCTCACCACGTGGTCCGCAGTCGGCTGCTTTCCCCTCATGTCGGTCACTGTCTTCCAAAGCCCCCGTGCGAGACCCGGTCCCCCAGCTGCTTCCTGGAAGTGGGGGACGTGGGACTCGACCCAAACAGACCCGCGTTCCCTTCAGGGTCGCAGGAGTGAATTCCATGACAGGTCTGCAAAGCACGTCCCCCATAATGAACTGAGTCTCTCCTCAAAAGAAAAAAAAAACTTTTATTTTTTTCTATTGCATAAATAATGGTAAATTAGACTCTTTTTATACAGATTATATATTTACAGACAAGTTTGGTTACAGAAAACATCTGGTAAATATGGCAGTCAGTTTCCCTTTATACACTTAAGAGAACGTATTAATAATATATACTTCATGGGGTTAGTAAGTTGCATGCCAAGTTAATTTATATTAATATTTACATTTTATATAAAGATTTTCTTTTGACTAGTCTGCTGACTCTCTCATCACCTAATACTGAAGGAAAGAGAAAAAAGGAACATGAATGAGGTAAATGGGAAGACTGTGACCCAGGGTTTCAGTCTTAGTGGCCCGTTCTCGATCCGAGAGCAGCCAGGCTCGGGGCGTACTGGCCCTCGCAGCCCTGAGCTGTGCTGCGGTCGCCACCCAGCCGCTAACTGTGCTATACTGTGCTTCGAGAAACAAGTTCCGTCTCGAGTCTCATGACGCCGAGGCCCACTGACCACCCCCCCCCCCGCCCCCCAGATGAGAGTTTGCCAGCCCACTGCTGACCAGACTTTCTGGATCGGATTCCCATCCAAGAGCATTGTCTTTGGTTAGTCCTTGGAGAAGGAGCTTCTTCCTGGATTCAGAATTGGGGGGGAGAATCAAACCCCACTAAGAAACCTTTCAGGGATCCCCTGAAACCAGATTTCTGGGTCAGACAGCAAGAATATGCGTTGATCTTCCTTGGAGGGAGCCGGGAGGCTCTGGCTTGTGCAGATTTCTCCCAGGAGCTGAGGACCCTTTCCTGACCAGGCTGGGTTTCTCCAGGGGAGAACAGTAGGGCTTGTAGAGAAACAAGCTTGTACAAAAGCCCTAGTCCACTCGAGGAAGGGGAAAAGGGACAGAGACTTAGGATGTTATGTCGTCATAGGGCAGAAGGACTTGGGACTTTCACGGGTCCAGCAGCCACTCGTCCTGCCCTCCAGCCCTCTCAGGGTTGGGGTGCATGTAAGCCAGGCCCATGCTCAGCACCCCTGAGCCTTCAAAAGACGCTCACGGTGGCTGGTGTCCCCCCAGCACCCATGTTCTTCCAACAGTCAGGAGACGGTGACTGTCCTCCTGCCGTGTCACGAGTAACTATAAACCACAACCACGTGTACTGGAACGGCCAGAAAAAGGAAGAAAGGAAGGAGGGAGGAATGGAGGAAGGGGGAGAAGGGTGTGGAAGTTGTGCTCCTCATTCGGTAGCTTCCAGCAGGCTTTCTCCGATGGAGAGCCCCGTCTCTCCCTGGGGTCTGGCTCTGCCCCACCCCGTCCTTGTCCGTGAACTCTGATGCGCGGCGAAGTGGTCCGACCCCCTTACTTTCCACACTGGCTGAGAAGGGGACGTGAAGCCCATCTCTGGTGTTCCCTGGAGTCAGCAAGACCTTAGGGAGTAAAGAAAACTCTCACTCGCAAGACACCACACATTGGACATAAGCCCATTCGCACGGTTTCATCCACAGACGAGACCGAAAGACACACTTTGTTACAAGCGCCTGGGGGGAGCCGCGTTGGGAGAGAAAGTACCGGACCCGGCGCCGCTCCCGGGGGCAGAGGGACCCTCCCGTGTCTAGGCAGCGTTTGACTCGTTTCAGACAGACAGACTCACAGTGCGGGGTGGCGGGGGCTTCTGGTGTCCCTTTGCTCTAGAGGTCAGAAACCCGAGGCCAGGCACCGAAGGTCACTCAGAGTCATCAGGCTGGTCGGGGCAGAAGCACGTGGCGTCCTCACGTGATGGGGCTCCCGCGCTTCTGGCTCTGAACTCCGCTCTCCCGGCCTTACTCAACAGGTCTGCGGCCAGACGGGAAACCCCGGGAGAGGCGTTCTGAGCTCAGCAGGTGTCCGCGTCCCCCGGGAAAGGTGAGTCACCGACCGGTTTCCTCTCGACGCTTGCCCCGCGTGTCACAAGCATCGGGTTGGTGGGCAGCAGCCCCGTGGCGCTCGGTCCCTTGAACGACACCAAAGTAGGCCAGACACACCGGGAATGCATCCAGAGGCCAGCCTCTGCGGCCCTGCATGGTTTTTCTTCCCAGGTCCAGGGAGGGAGCAACAGCACACTTGAGTTTTTCATTCGCTGGAATATTCCTTCCTAAGTAGCCCATTCTTCCACCCCATGGAAAATTCCAGCCTCCGCATCCCTTCCTCTGGGAGGAAGTAGCGTCTAGCGTTGAGAGACCCAGTTCTGCCAGCCGGCGCCCCAGGCTCAGGGAAGAAGGGGGGGGGTGAGGACGGGGCCGCGCGTGGGCGTCCAGCCGACAAGCGACCCAGCGTCGGGCCGCGGCGCGCCTTCCAGTTTCAGAGGGAAACTCGTGGCCTTCCACGGACTGGCGACACCTCTCCTTTGCGGCTGTTACTTCAAGCCCGAGGAATCGAATTAATTTTGCCACGAAGACACTCTGAGCTTTGTGACCATGTCCCTTGAGCCCGTGTCAGGAGGGTCCTGAGCCAGTGCAAAGCAGAAAGCACAGCCACGCTCCAGACAGCCGTCCTGGGGACACGGCCGCCATGTGCCGAGTCTGGCAGTCTGGGCTCGGCCCGTCTGCATCTTCATGGCGCTATAGGAAAGGGGGTGTCTCCTTGTGGCGGGGTCCCGGGTCTCCCTGCATCTCCGTGGGACGGGGTGAACAGTTCTGTCACTATGGGCTTCCGGGGAGACGGTGCAGTAGACCGACCCGGGATGGTTTGGGACATCGTGGGGGGCGGGGGGCAGCAGGACGGGGTTTCCTGACGTGCAGCCACACGTGGCCAGGCCGGCCAACCCGGGTACCTGTGCTTGGCGGTCACGCCCTTGCTGTTCTGTCACGGTCCCAGGGAGGCGACCGGCTACGAGTTAAGAGCAAAACTCTCGGATTTATCACCTGAGTCTGGACCTGAGCCTAGAGAAGGCCTTTGGAAGAAAAGAGAAATTCCCCCCCCCACCCCGCATTCTTAGATACGTCACTCTCTGATTCTGTAGGGGGGAGGCGGGGAGGGTCACTCTGATTCTGTAGGGGGAGGCGGGGAGGGTCACCAGGTTCTTCTGGCTGAACAAGGAGAGACCACGTGTGTGAAGTCGGAGACTGGAACAGGTTTGGGGACAGGACACGTCTCGTGCACATCTCGTTCTCGCAAACCAAACACCTAGAAAGTTCTGAGGCCTCTGGGCGTGCCTGAGCCCACACGTAAAACTTCACATTTCTGGCTCGTGGGAGAGCATCTAAACAGGCAAACAGATGCTTTTAAAGATTGAAGCTTAAAATATTTTCTGCCTTCCAAATGACATTTCTGCCTTTTGGCCCAGATGAAGGGGTCCTTGCTCCCTGGGAAGGGGGGTGGGAGGCGGGGCGGGGAGAAGCCAGCGGCTCTCAGGGAGCCCTGTTCTCCCGAGCAACGGCAGGGCGGCTTCACCACGCCAGGAAAGGCAGAGGAACCGGCCGACTTCGAGGGCGTAGTTACTGCCCCGTGGGACATGGACGCACGGACTCAGGCTGCGACCAGGCAGAGCCCGTGTTCCTTGAGGAAACGTTCCCTGTTTGCCTTGGCGAACTCGGGCTGCAGTGCAGGGGCTGCCATGGCAACATGGTCCCCCACCCCCTTTCCTTCCCCAGATCCGTCACGTGGGACCCACACACATTCTGGAAGCCACTTCTAATAGTTCCGATGCTGGGTCCTGTTTGGGGCTCTGTGTGCGTCTGGGGTGACAGCAGACCGCTCCTTGTGGGTCAGGGCCTACGTGTGTGCCTTGTCCCCCTAGCAAAATGCCTCCCCGGTCACCACCTGTGTGGTCTGGGGGGGCACCCGTTCTCACAGCAAGAATGGGGCGAGGGCCCCGGAGCCTGGCAGAAGTCAAGCTCGTAGGCCTTACAAGGAATCCCAACCCCTCTGACAGACTGTCCAGGCAAAGCAGCCACGGGTCACGCCACAGGGATCAACTCTTAGCGCCCAAAGTCTCAGGAATGCAACCGGGTCTGGCCTGTCCCCCCACACTTTGGCAGCCGGGTGCCCTGTGTCAGACCCCGGGGCAGGGCCCCTCCAAGATCGTGCTACAGCTTCGGTGTTGCCCTCTCTCTGCATGAGGGCTGCGTGCTGCTCCCGTCCCCGCGGTGTGGGACGGGCTGCTTACTGGTCACTGGGGGGGGGCAGGGTCCTCTCCAGGGAGGGGATGCTGAGGCCTTGATTGCCGCTGCCTCTCCAGAGCTCCTCCTCGTCCCTGTCCCTGCCTCCTGCCTCCAACCTCCTCTACGCCCCCGACCTCTGGGGACCCCGTTCTCTGGTGAGTGGCAGAAGTGCGTGCGGAGAGCCAGCCTCTGGAGAAGCCCCGCACTCCCCTCTCGTGGGGCAGGTTCCGTTCGGAGTCATGCCCGGAGGCCTTTATCCCATCTACTTTGGGGCCCAGGAGGACATGGTCTAGTGGTCCACGGGCTCCTTCCTGTCCAAGTCCGGCTGGGGGGGGGGGTCAGGGAGGTAAACTGCTCTGGGCAAAACTAAAGAAGGTGTCTTACGTGTCAGTGCTGTATTCGGACCCGTCCTCGTTTGGGCGCCGACCCTGAGGGCCGTGGTCAGTCGGGCAGGGGGAGAGAGAGAAGAGGCAGGTGTGCGGTGTGCACCAAGGCAGGGCAGGGTGGGCAAGAGGGACAGGCAGGCTCCTGCCTTCCTTGGCCTGGCTGTGCGGGACCTCGACCCCCCAGCTCTGGGAACTCACCCCTGCTCTGTCCTGCACACTATGGCTCAAACCCTAGTTTGACTTGTGCTCGTCACTGAGGGACCACCGTCTCTCGCGGTGGGGGGTTCCCGCGGTCGCCCCCGGCTGCTGCCTGGGGCACTTGCCGAGGTGAACCCTAAAAAGACCCTAAAAGGACAAGTCAGAGAAGGCAGTGGGGAGAAAGCTGGGGGGGGCACCAGGGGGACGGAATCGGGGACACCCACCACCCAGGACGACTCTGGGCCCTCAGCTCTGAGGGAGGGGGAAAGAGCGAGCTGGAAGAGCGTGTCGCCTCGGGACGCAGCGGAAAGAGAGGAGCAGGACAGTCCCGTGACGGACGTGGAGACCCGAACTTGGCAAGTACAAAGGGAAACATCACATGGGAAGACCACGGGCTCGGTTGGCTGTGCCGCTGGACCCCGCACCGGCGGCTGGCGGGTGTCCGGGGGAGGCCGGGCAGTGCCGGACCTGAACATGCACCCCGGAACCCCGTCTTGTCCCCAGAAGTTTGCCACCACCGGTAGCGGTGAGTCACCTCTCGTGCGGGCTAAGCTGATTCACATCTTTGCGCTTCCTCGTGAAGTGGTCACTTGGGGCACCTGCGTGCTGCGGGGGGTCACGCAGTCGCTCCGCTGTTCGTCTGTGCGGCGCGGACTGTCTCTCTCGGGGCAGACGAACGAAGCAGAGTTGAAGACGAGAAGCGGGGAAGGGGCTCCGGACCTGAACTTACGGGGCCTTGTGGCCGGAGATGGGCTCCGGCTCCGAGCCCAACAGCAGGGGGTGGGCTGCACCACCGCCTCCCCCTGGTCTCGGTCCTGCCCCGCACCCCCCCGGGCTACCCGGTCCGCCCAGGAGCGGGGATGCGAGTCGGGAGGACAAGCGTGCAGCGGGCGTTAGCGGTCAGGAAAGAGGGATGTCGCCCAAGAGGAAGACCGACGTATGTGCCAGTCCGCGTGTCTGGACAGATGCCCGTGAGCAGCTTCCGTGTCCGCGGAGGGCAGCAGGGGGTGCCCAGCTGGGAGGAGGGCGGGGGCTCTGCAGGCTCCGGGGTGCTGGTGCGCGGGGCTCCAGGAACAGAAAGCCAAGTGCGTGCGGCAACCCAGCATCCCCGCCTCTGCCTGCAGGGGTCCTGCAGGAGAGGCAGGGGGCTCAGAGGCGAGGGTGTGGCCTGCGCACGACCTGGCACTGCACCCCCCCGTCGATGGCTTTCCCCTTGTGCCTTTGGGGGGCTCCACGGGGTGCAGGAGGCAGGCCAGGGTGGGGTGGGCAGCCCCCCGTCCCGGAAGTCAGCCCCGTGGGGCAGAGGGTTCCCCCAGCCGGGAGTCTCCTGTTGGCCCGGGGGTGGGGCTCGAACAATGGGGCCCGTGGGCGCCGCGCCCTGGCTGTCGGGGCTGCCACTGGAAACCCCCGAGCTGAGAAGTCTGTCCGTCTGCAGAGTCCTAAGGGGTGGTGCGCGCAGTCCCTGGAACTCCTGGCTATTTTATTGCATTGGGAAGGAAACCCTTAAAGCGTGTAAGACAGCCCTTTTGTGTCCCTGCCACGGGGATGGAGCGGGGGAGCGACACCGGCCTCGGGTGCCGCTGGGAGCCGCTCCGGGCACGCAGGAGCCGGGTCCGCGCGGGCCATGCACATGCAGGCCGGGCCGGGCGCCGCGGCTACTCCATGCCGCTGCGCAGGATCTGGTTGGCGGCGATCAGCATGACGCTGATGATGAAGGCCATGGCGAAGGCGCAGATGAGGCTCTTGCGGACGCACGTCTGCCTGTTCTGCTTCTGGGAGTGCACTGGGGGGCGGGGGAGAGAAGAGAGGGACACGGTGAGACAGGCCAGCCTCCCCCTCCACAAGCCCACTTCCTGGGCGGGAGACCGGGCGCACCCACGATCCCGTCCGGGACCGGCCCCCCAGACTGGACATGGCCTCTCCTGGCAAATGGGACGAAATGGCGACACTTCTGTCACAGAAAACCCAGGAGAGCTGTGAGGTTCAGAGGGAGCGACAAACCCCCAGACACAGTGGAGTTACGGGGACTTTCTGAGTGAGGAAAGAACGTAACAATCCGGGGTGTCCCCAAAGGCACCACCCGGCTTTACTTTGTTGATTTCCGCCGGACACGGGCTCCTGTCCGAGTCCCCGCTGCAGGCAGAGCGAGGGCCAGATGCTCCTCTCCCTGTGTGCACCGGGCTGGGAGCCACTTGTCTTCCTGGCGTCGTCCTTGGGGACTGCGGGGGGACATGACTCTTCAATGGCTGTGGTAGGGCTTCAGACGCGCACACCGGGGGTTCTGGAGCGGGGTCCCTATTGAAGCAGCATCCATGCCCGGGAAACTTGTTAAAAATGCAGGTGCAGGGGCGCCTGGGTGGCTCAGTGGTTTAAGCCTCTGCCTTCGGCTCAGGTCATGGTCCCGGGGTCCCGAGATTGAGTCCCATATTGGGCTCCCCCTCTCTCTGCCTGCTTCTCTGCCTACTTGGGATCTTTCTCTGTCAAATAAATAAAATCTTTTAAAAAATGCAGGTGTTCAGGCCAGGCCCCATCCCAATGTACAGAATCAGAAAGGCCAGAGAGGGGGTCAGTCATCGGTGTTTAACTGGGTGACTCGGCTGAAATCCAAGAAGCGGAGACCACATGGCCCATGGACAGGACCAGTGAGGAGGAGGGAGGGAGGCACAAAACCCTCTCAGACATTCCAGAGACGGGGTGTCACTGCCCCATGTCTGCTGCACCAGGGTGTCTGACCTTGGATCCTTGTGTTCTCTTAATCCCTTCTGTTGGGCTGGGTCTTGTGCCACCACTTTGATAAAGCCCTTGAGAAACCACCAGGAGGTCTGAACCCATGGGAAAGTCACAAGGACCGGAAACAGGTAAGTGGAAATCACTAGAAGGAACGTCCTTGACAAAGCGTGCGGAGGAAGCACAGGTCTCTTTTCCAGGCATGGCTTCCCCGGCCGGAACTTCTCTTCCTCCTTGTTCTTCTGGGGGTCTGCACCTCCTGCCTTTCCCATCTGTCTGTCCGTCCGTGGTCTTTGCACACAACTTACCACTGAGCATGTGGCAGAAATCTGTGCCCTGGAGGCAGGTGGGAAGCCGCGCACGCCGGAGCCACGCACCAGATCAGCCGCGTCGGCGCCAGCTGGGAGTCCGATGTGCGTGTGAGGTCTTGGGTCCCGCGGCAGAACGACTGACTCAAAGCTCTGGGAGCAGAAGGTGGGAAGTCATGAATTCCTCGGTTCTCCGGGTGATTAGGGAATCGCTGGGTCCCGGCACCAGAATTTTCGATTCAGCAGGACTAAGTGGCATCAAAGAACCTGATGGAGTTTGAGTTGCTGGGGGGCCTGAGGCGTGTGCGTGTGTGCGTTAGGGACCTAGGGCAGGGAGTGTTGGGAAAGATGGTTCTTCAGAATCAGATGATAAGAAACCCAATACCAGGACAGGAGAATATTTTCAGATCACCTTCTGTTTTGGAGAAGGGGTCCTTCAACCTTCGCAGACCTCCTGCAGAGGGAAAGTGGTTTTCCTCCCGGTCAGATTATGGCACGGAGGGAGCTGGGGGTTAGAAAAAAATGCAATTTCCCTTCATGCTCCTCACAGTCTCTCGGCAGGAAAGAAGATAAGAGCAAGGTCATGGTAGGGTCCACATGCCTTTAAAGAACCAAAACCAGGGTGTCTGGGTGGCTCAGTGGGTTAAGCCGCGCTGCCTTTGGCTCAGGTCATGATCTCAGGGTCCCTCTCGGGCTCTCTGCTCAGCAGCGAGCTTGTTTCCCGTCCTTTCTCTGCCTGCCTCTCTGCCTACTTGGGATCTCTGTCAAATGAATAAGTAAAATTAAAAAAAAAAAAAAAAAAAAGAACCAAAACATGGTTCAATTTCAAGTACATCTTCCCTTTGGCATTCAGTGGCTCCTCTGAAATCCGTGGAAATAACAGGGAAGAAGTAGGAAGCCCATGAGGTTTCCAAGGACAAACAGAGCTTGCCTGGAGGGAAGGGGTCTCCGGGGCTCGTCAAGGGTCTCTCAGCCAGGAGGGTTTCTCCAGCCGCGTTTCACAGACACCCGAGGCTCCCTGGGGCAGCCCTGGGCTCACACTCCCTTCTTTCTGCCGCCCTCTCTTCCTGCCTCTTGTTACCTTTAACTCTCGATCCGCGGGGCTTTTTGCTTTCCTTGGGTGATTGCGGAGCATTTCTGGTTTGGTTCTCGACTTGCTGATCAGGTCTGGGTCTCAGAATCTTAAAAATTCTTATCTGGGGGCGCCTGGGTGGCTCAGTTGGTTAAGCTGCTGCCTTCGGCTCAGATCATGATCCCAGCGTCCTGGGATCGAGTCCCACATCGGGCTCCTTGCTCGGCAGGGAGCCTGCTTCTCCCTCTGCCTCTGCCTGCCTCTCTGTCTGCCTGTGCTCGCTCCCTCTCTCCCTCTCTCTCTGACAAATAAATAAAATCTTAAGAGGAGGAAGAAACTTTCCTGGGTGCAGAGCTATGCCTCCCCCAGCCCCTCCAGGAACGGACGAAATGTAAACCGGTGCCCACGCGCAGACGGGAGAGACGCCGTGGTGTTGGGGAAGGAAAAGGACCAAAGCAGAGAATAACCCCAGGCTGCGGAAGGAGCGCATCTAGCACGTTCCCGGACCGATTTATTCTGCGCAGCTCCTCGGCGTGAAAACGCTCCTGAAGGCAGTCATCTACCTTTCTGTCGTGAGGGCTGGAGAAGGCCAAGAAAAATTGTGTGATTACGGGAGGGAGAAATTTTTGGCTGAAGCCGGTCTTTGTGAAGGACGCTCGGCAAACAAGGTCACAGGCAACACGATTATCCCCCAGGAGAGCGGCTGCACCTCTGATCTGAAAACCCTTCAAAGCAGTGGGAGGGGAGAGAGAAGGAAGGAGAAAAGGCCTGGAGAACCCAACAGTGGGTACTTGGGGCCATGCAAACCGGAATCCAGACCAAAGTCCTGCAAACGGAGTGGCGGAGTGACGCGTCCCGCTCGGTCCCTAGCTTGGAAACTCGTCACCCTTGAGCTCCTGATTCAGCCTCTGTGCCTGGATGAGGGTCCTGGGCTCTGCAGCCCTCGTGGTGCCCTCGGCCTGTGCCGAGCACAAAAGGAGCGACCTCGGAGCCAGACCCGCGTCTGAATCACGGGTTAGGTAGCGGGGGCGCTGGCCAGTGGGGTGTGTGAGCGTCAGCTGACAGGTGAGCGGCCTGAAGCTCCAGGCAGTGAGGTCCAAGTTCATCTGGCAGTGGTGGAGGTGGGGCTTGAGCCAGGCCGGACTCTAAGACCCAGGTTCAAAACCTCTGCACAAACTCAGTCACCTTGATCTTCTGCTCCGCGATAGGAAAAGCCAAAGGGAAGGCGCGTCGCCTGCTGCGGGGGACGGCCCGCCGCGCGCTCGCGGGTTTGCTGACCGTCACTGGCGGCCGGCTTTGGCGAGCGGACGTGTGCATCGTGCTGTAGTTTTGGGGTTTCTGTGTCCAAGCTTTGCATCCGCGATGAGACTACAGGGCAGCCGAGGGTGAACTACGAACCCGGCTTAGGGCTTCTCTTAGCCACCACTCAGGAGCAGCCCCCGGCAAGTGACTGAGCTTCCTGAGCCTCAGTTTCTCTCTGTCCAAGGACCGAGTGGTAACCACTCTGCCGGTGTCAAGAATTATCTCAAAGATGAATGAGCCAATAAAAAAAGGTGAAAGCTGCATCCAACTGAGAATTGCTAAAGAAACGCAAGACTTCCTCCTCTCCCCTCGGGGCGGCAGGAAAGGTCTGCTCGTTTTTCTCCTGTTCCCGCAGCCTCCAGCCCAGGCACGCATGTCCCAAAACAGCCCTCCACCGTGCTCCCTTCCCTCCTTACCCGGCTCCGGGCTGCCCGGAGACTCCCCTCCCCGCAGCGGCGCTCCGGATGCACCACCCAAGCCCGCGGCCGTTCTGCGAGGGCTTCCTGCCGGAGCGTGCGTCCCCCTGGCTCCAAGGCTCAGCAGGGAGGACCCCAGGCCACCTCCGGCCCCTCTCCCACCTCTGCCTCCCTGCCCAGCGAGCTCCCCCACACGGACTCCGCCTGCTGCCCGAGACTCCGGGCACCTGTTTTCGCCGCTGGGGGGCCGCTGCCCTCCCCCGCACGTCTAAGGGGCTTACCGCGGACTTCAGGACATCTCCTGAAGGACGTCTCCTGAACATCTTGCTCTCAAAGAGCCTGATCCTTTAACACTTTTTGTAACAGCCTAACTCCCAATAGTCACTCATTTCTCACGGAGATGGCATTCCCGTACCAAGTACCAGGGACACTCAGTCCATCGCCACTGCCTAAATCTGGAATGCGTTCACCACCCAAAAAGGGGACCCCACGCGCACCAGGAGTCACGCTTCACTCCCGCCCCCCGGCCCCTGGCAGTGCTGCTCAGCTGCTTCTGCTCTGGGCGTTGCAAGTACATTACACACTGCGTAGCCTTCCGTGTCTCCTTCCACTTAGCCCGGCCCAGGCACAGCCGCGGCGAGCGTTCCCGCTTCACTCCTCTGTGCCACCCTGTCCTGTCGCTGCCGACGGATGCTGGGGCTGTGTCTGTTTTGGCGATTGTGGTTAATGCCACTAACACACTCGGATCCGCGGTTTTGCGTGGACGTGCCTTCGGCTCTCTAGGGTACGCAGACCTAGGAGTCAGATTTCCGGGTCAGACGGTAACTCTCTTTGAGGAGCCTGAAACTGAACATGAAAATGGCACGAACGCGTCATGCGGCTGGCGATCCTTTCTGTGTCTGTCTGTCCGTCAGGCCCGGCGCTCCCTTTCTCTGCTCGTGGCTGCCAGGGCAGGCACCCCAAATGCACACGGGGCTGGCCTGTGAGCGGGGGAGGCTGACACACAGGAGGACGGAGAAGCAGGGTCCGCAGTTTTCTTGAAAGCTGGTTAGCAGGTCCCCAGCTCCTGCAGAGTCCTGGCTGCCATGGCAGGACCCGGGTTTGCGAATCCAGCAAAAGGCCGTTCCTTTTGCTTTCTCTTCCTCCCAGACACTCGTGCTGTCCACTCGGCCAATGACAGGCAGTGGTGACTCCTGGATATTCTCCTGGAGACCAGAGTCTGCACGCAATTTGCCACCGACCAGCTGGGTGACTCCTGGATATACGGGGCTCATAACCCCTCTCGCTTCATCTCTTCGAAATGGGGCGGCGCGTCTGGAGGCGCCGACTTCCCAATGAGGCAAACCAGAGTCCGAACGATTCTGGCGAATCACCCGAACACAGACCTGTGGAAGTGATGTTTCTGGCCGGGAGCTGGGGGCTCAGAAACATTTTCACTGTAAAACCCATCTTAGGTGGTTCTCGCCGTAAGCCAGACCTGCCAGGTCTGGGGGCTATTCCCACTCTGTGAGCGTTCCAGGCCCAACATTTTCTGATTTTATGAAACTGAATATTTCCAGGGCCAAAGGGGGTACTAATTAAGAGCTTCTGCAAGAGGCTTTTCTGTCCATCAGAGAAATCCGGGACGCTTGGGGACTCCAGGTGAGCCCTGAAGGCGAGCGGGACGTGGTGGTCTCTGAGGGAGTAGCAGGAGGCTGTTGCGTGATGCCCCAAAAGGGGAACAGGGGCCTCCTCTCCTGGGCTGGGAGCTGGCTCCTTCCTTACCATGAAGCATCTCGGTTTCCAGCCACCAGCTGTGTCTTGCTTTGAGGGTTCACCGTGCACCAGGGGTTGCTTTGGCCTTTCTAAACGACCTTTCTTCTTCTTAGAACAAAACCTGTCTCTTGGTTCGGGGATCCGCACCTCTCCCCAGTGGAGCTCCCCATGCAGCATCTCACCGTTCCCGCTGCGCCAAGCCAGACTGGCCAGGGCGAGCGAGCCGAGCTCTGGGCACACGGGCCCAGCACGACTGGTGGGAGCTGTTCTCGGAATGGGGTCGAGTCTTCCGGGAGACAATCCTGTCCCTTAGGGGAGAGCCAGCCTGCCCAGGAACGAAGGTGACAGAGAGGAAAGGACAGAGTTTGGGAGCGAGAATGTGCGAGGCTGGGGCTGGAGGGAGGAGGGGGTCCTTGAGCTCTTTGGATCCGGGTCAGCCAAAGCTCATTCCTCTGACGCCTTGTATGATCTGAGCCGGTGCGCCTTTTATTTATCTTTTTTAAGTTTAAGCGGCTCTGGGTTGATTTTCTGCTACTTAAAACCAAGAGTTTTGACCAGTACTTTTGGGAAGTCCAGTGCTGGCAATGAGGCCTCTAGCAATCAGCGAGTCAATCAACGAGTCAAGAATGTCCAAACCCTGCAAATCTGGTCCCTGTCCCAGATGCCTTCCAAATGCCCGCGAAGACGCGGCGTCTAGCGGTGGGGCCTGCGACGTCTCCGGGAAGACGCCTGACAAGGACGGACCCGGGGCTGGGACAGCCCGTTTTGGTTTGGTTGTTGGTTTTGAGTGTTTCCTACCGTGTGAAGCGTCGTACAAATCACTCTCCTGCGAGACCTCGCCTCGTCCTCCTAACAACCACACGCGGTCCCGCTGCGACTCCCATTTCTCGGATGAGGAACATGAAGCTCTGAAGAGTTACCAAGCGTCTTGGCAAGGGGCCAAATGCCTGGGGCAGCGCGGGGCAGCCCGGGGCAGCGCGGCGCAGCTTTCCAGCCGGGCTCGCTCAGGGCGCAGAGCCAGAGCTCCGCACCTCCCGGCGTCTGTCCGAACCGGCCTCGGCTCTCTGTCCGGGGGCTCAGATTCTCATCCCCCTGCACTGATGGCCCCAGAAAGCTTTCCTCCACGACTGCCCAGGAGGATTCCTGGAGAGAAGAAAAATCCCTTCCCTTCTGAGGCCACAAATCTCTTTGCAGACCGTGTCCTCTCTTACTGCCGGCCACGGGCCTCGGCTACACTGTAACCTCCTCCTTTCCCCAAGGAGAACGGGGTTTATTTAAGGAAAGTCGTAGCACTGGAGACAATGCGAGCAGATGGTAGAGATGACATCTTCTGCCCCCTTCGTTCGAATGGGCCTGAAATCCCCACTGCGCACAGCCCGGTGACGGGGCAAGGCTCGCCATCTGGGTGTGCATTTGACATCCTGCGAGGAATCCTGGGGCTTCAGCAGCGACGGCCGAGCTGGAGACCTTGGGTTTGGCGCAGATTCTTTCTGACCTTCCAGGGAGCCCAGAAATTGTTGAATCTGGATGTCACCATCCTTGTCCAAACTTTGCATTGGACGGATGAAGAAAAGAAGGCCCAGAGAGTTTTTAAGTAACTTACCCAGGGTCGAGGCGCCTGGCTGACTCTGTTGGTTGAGCGTCTGACTCTTGGTTTGGGCCCAGGTCATGATCTCGGGGCCAGGAGATCGAGCCCCACATCAGGCTCCGCACTCAGCAGGGAGTCAGTCTGCGTGAAGATTTTCTTTCTCCCTCTGCCCCTCCTCTCACTTCCTCTCTCTCTATTTTTCTCTCTAATACATCTTTAAAAAACTAGTAACTTGTCCAGGGTCACGTATCTGGGAACAGACCCACAGACCCACACAGGGATGCCTCGGGGTCCGCCTGGCCCGTGTCACGTCCTTGGACATTCGTTGCTCTGTCCGTCATCCCATGACGGAGCGGCGCAGAGCCGTCCCGCCAAGCCTTTCCCAGAAACTATTGATTCCCCCGTTGATGATTTGGCTTTACTTCCTTCTGCTCTGCGTGTTGTCAGAATGTCTAGAAAAATCTGACAGCTGGTATTCCATTTAGACACAACATTTGGGGGACGTGTCTTGAAAGGGCTCACCCAGTCTTGCTGCACTTCTCCCCAACTTCCAGCGACAGGATGAAGAAGGAGTAATGATGGCGTGCCGTTCTGCAAGGAGTCTGCAGCGCCCCCATCTGGCTGAAGGGCCCAGAGGAACCCATGAAGAGGCCAGGGCAGGACTGTGTCAGAGAGCCCCCGGTTCAAGTCCTTTCCTGTGATTTGACTTTGGACAAAGGACAGCACTCGGCCGAGTCTCACTTTCCCCCTCTCTACCAGTCGGGCCGCAGAACTACACGCACAGGTCAGCTGCCCAGGTTAACAAATTCCCAGCGCCTGGCCGGTAGGACAGCTAGGTCCTCCCGGCCCTTGACCTCCTGGACTGTATCCTATGAGTTAATCAGTAAACATATGGGAAGCGGCAAGTCCAACTTCATATACAGTATCATTTGTTGCGGGAAGCCTGCGTACGGATCTGGTGACCGGCAGGTAGCAGATTCAACCACGACACTACTCCGTTTCACATGTGCCAGCAACCAGAACCAAATAATGAAACAGGAATTTGCCTCTCGGTGTCCCTGAGCTTCTCCAAATGCAGCGTGTCTGGTGATTGATCCTAAGGGGCGGAACAGAAGCACAAGGGCCTGAAACTCTTGGGGAGCCTGGGCGGTGGATGCGCACCGTGGGAGTCCCAGACTCTTGTATCTCACGCACTTTGGTGGACACCAACCTATTTATCCAAATGGTTAGAACACAAATCGGGAACACAGACACCTTGGAACGCTGAGCATAATTTGCGTGAAAAGAGAATTCAAACAGATTGCGGGGACAGGGAGTGCCTGAAAGTCACGCCAGGTATGCTCCCGGGATCGAGGCCACACGGGCTGCAGGCTACGGGCTGTGCTGGAGAGGCCCTGACTCATGGGTGCTCCCAGAGCACCGGGCACGGTGGGTGACAGCCAGTCAGCTTCCTGACCCAATCCGGGTAACGTCTCATCCAGAAGTCAGGTGTGTGAAGAGAGGAAAGGTGCCCCTTGGAGCCCTCGAATTGGATTCTTCTAGTCTCTTCCCTGCCTTAATGAGGTTTTCTGTAGGTGCCTTCCACACACGGCATGAACCCCCACCTCAGAGTCTCCGGGAGAACCCGGAAAGCTTCCTTCTGTGGAGCCTGGAGTCTCATCCTGTTGTCTCCTGTCCTTTCCCGGGAGAAGATGGAAAGATTCCTTCTTGCTGATGATCACGGAGCTCTGTCTTCCATAAAGACAAGGCAGGCCAGAACGTGTGAGGAGCTGGAGTGTGTGCGTCTGTGCGCGTGTGTGTGCGCGTGTGTGTGCGTGTGTGCCCGCGTGCCTGTTCATGCACATATCTGTGGTCTGCGTTGGCCTAAAACTCAAACAAGTGAAGACAACAACATCAAGCCAAAAGGAAAACGAAAAGGAGAAAAAGAAACACAGAAACCTCTCCCATCATGGGGCCGCACCCCCCTGGGCTCCTGGCCCATTTCTCCTTTACGTTTCCATTCATAGGGAAGGAAATTTGCGTCCTGACTCAGCAGACAGAAACGGATCCTCTGTATAAGCCTCAGACCCGGGATCTATAAAAGCGAAAGCAGAGTCGTGATGTAAAACGATGCTGCTGGCACATGGAAGGTCTCCTGCCCTTGTCTCACTGGCTCTGTCACACGGATTGTGCAAATCTTGGGGTCTTGACCCTAACCTTGCTGTGCTCTGAGCTGTTTGATGTGACCTTCTTTAAATTCCCCCTCTGCCACACAGCATCTGCTTTTTTTTTTTTTTTTAAGATTTTTTTGACAGAGATCACAAGTAGGCAGAGAGGCAGGCAGAGAGAGGGGAAAGCAGGCTCCCCGCTGAGCAGAGAGCCCGATGCGGGGCTCGATCCCAGGACCCTTGGATCATGACCTGAGCCGAAGGCAGAGGCTTTAACCTACTGAGCCACCCAGGCGCCCCCAACACAACATCAGTTTCACTGACAACCTCCTTCCTTGCTCAGAGACAGATGTGCCCTTTCATCTTTTTAAGGCAAAGATCTACACTTTTAGGTTTTTTCTTTCTGAAGGATTCCTTCCTCTGACACAAAGGAGGGCCAGACTCCCAGTCCCCACGGATCTGCTGGCAGCCGTCTGGCTGACTCGCATGGGTACGCACTTGCTGCAGCCAAGTTTTAAGAAGAGCAGGAGAGAAGCGTTCCCTGGCTGGGAAGGGAGGAGGTCAAGGCCAGCCATGGGGCCCCAAATGGACTCTTCTAGTCCTAGGGCACTGGGGGGGACCTCAGTGCCTATGTGGCATCTCTTCCAGGACAACTCTGCCCATAAGCACAATCAAGGAAGCCCCTTGAACAAGGAGAGGGCTCCAGGCATTAAATAAATCCACCAGTGACTATGATCCTACCCAAGACTGGAAAAAACCTGACCACAAAGCGATGAGCTTGCATTTGGGGTCAAGCATAGTAATATTTAAAATACAAAACACACACAGAAAACAACTGTCTGATGTGAACACAAGCAAAGTGGATTACGTAACCAAGGTCGCACAGGTTATTCCAAAAAGCAATGTTATAAACCGGTGTTTCTTTTACTAAATAAGACCACAAAGTTTAAAGCATTTAGTGCAGTGACTGGAACTTATCAATCACCACTCCCCACCCCGGGGCCCCGGATTCCGAAATGAGGGCTGCTGTCTGCGCTCTACGTCCGCATCAGTTAAAGCAGACGCGGGGAGACCTCGATTCGGAAAACTCCCTTCTCGGTCGCTTCCTTTACTGACGTGTGAGCGCTTGGACCATAAAAAGACACTGCTTAGAGTTCAGATGACTTCCCCGTGCACAGTCTGACCTTTCCCAAATTACTAAGACGTGTGGCATTTCTCTGAACAAAACAGTGATCCACAAATGAAGGCGCTTAGGAAAACGAAATGCCCAGAAACACGCTTCCCACCACCTCAGGAGTGTTTGCTGGAGCCCCCGGTGCTATTATTTGAACAGGGAAAAACCAGACGGGACCAGGGGAGGCCGGTGACAACGTAGCCCAACTCCCCCCCCCCCCCATCTCCGCCTCCCTCCCCCACTCACGCTCCCAGTCATCCTGCCGCCCCCAATCCTGCCATAAATGGCCTTGACTATGGCCGTCCCGCTCTCCGTGGCACCCACTCCAGATAAAGCCACCGACGCGACAGCCCAGGGGTCGTGCGCGCCAAGACCGAGGCAGCCTCTGTACCACCACCTTTGCCATTCACAGCAGTTTCGGAAAACTTAAATTTGAAAGTCTTCAGAAGGGGCCTTGCTCTCAGGTTGATGCCCCTTCCCACCCAGCACGCCTGTTTCCCAGGCTTGAGTTCATCTGGTCCCGTCGGGGCATGAACCAGGAACGTCTCCTCCCGTTTCCTCTCGTCACAGGCTCTGATCCTGCACACGAAGCCGCCCAGACAGGATTTGGGGGAGCGCAGCGCTGAATGAGCCGCTGTGGCCACCGGGACCAAGCCTGCAGACTCCCTGCCCAGACAGCCCAGTGCTATTCTGCTGGCCACGGGACAGCTCACCCACTGTGGACACTGATTCCTTTAAGCGTTCAGAAAAAACAACAGAAAATAACAGTTTGACCTCTAAGAAATCTCCGCACCCACACGTGGAAAATGGCCGGTCGCCGATACCCTGTTTTAATCCGATGCAAAAAAATTCTTCGATGCATCGGCATTGTTGCAGCAGTTCTGGTTTTCAAAGTTGGAAAGAGGGATTCAGTTCTTAAGCTTCCCTGGAACGTTCTACTAATTAGGGGATCGGGTCAATGGTTTTTTTCTTAAGTTTCCTTTCCTGAGTCCCCCACAATGGCCTCTCATGGGTCTCTATTTCGGCCCCAGGAAAACCTTATTTCTTTGAAAACTCCGTGGTTAAGTTTACAGTCATTTCACGGACAGGATCTTCCTAAGCCGCGCCTTTGGGCAGCAGAGCACAGAGGTCAGCTACTCCTCAGGGTCCTGAGAGTGGGGGTAATTATCCTGAAGCTTCTAGACAAGGATGGGCCCTCAGAGAAGGCCGTCCTGGCGGCCGAGATCACCCAGTGAGCCACCGGACTCAAGTCGCCACCAGCATCGGAAGGCGTGGTGGTCGTCCAGCAGACGACCGCGGAGCGACCACAAAGCTGAACATTCAATCCCAGACCTCAGAGGACCCCGGGAGGGACGACATGGTCGCTAGTGACAGGGTCACTAGAGGTCCTGCAAAAGTGCAGGGTTTGGGGAAAAAACAGAAAGAAACTAAATGACCTGCGGCGTCTGTGCAGCAAGAACCCCGTAGCCTCATTCCCGGGGTCTCGACTGAGGCACTGCAGCCCGACGGCAAGCACGTTCCATCTGCGGACGACACGGCAGCGTCCGCCGAGCCCGGCCGGGGAGGGAGCCGACGCGGGGGCACCTACCTCCCTCAAACTCGGTCTGGCAGCTCTCCGACGTCTCCTGCAGGCTCTCCTCCTCGTTGGTGATGATGTTCTCGATGTCCTTCATGGTCAGGTGGTCCCGGAAGGCGTGGTACAGGATGAGCTTCAGCTCCTCCAGCGTTATCCTCTGCATGTCGAACTGTGGGGACAGACAGGAGTGAGACGGTCCCAAGAGCCCAGCTGGGGCACAGCCCGTGGCCCGAACACCCCGAGCTCCTCTCCTGGCACTTCTCCCAGCCTTGCGGGGCAGCTGATGAGCAGTTTCTCCGGCACATGCAGTTCTGAGCATGTGCGGGAACTTGGCAGGGGACCCCACGGGGACACAGCGGGTGTGGCACCCGCCGCAGCGGGAAGTCCTGGAGAAGATGCCACTGGCTCCTTTGGCGTCCCACTGGCACAGCATCTGTTGTCCCCCACACACCCAGCGCACCTCACATGCTCTGGGGTTGTGTCACACGTCAGACAATGCCTGTGTCTCTAACGATGACAAACCTCCCAAGAAGCCACCATTTCTGTCCTGCTCTACATATACATATCTTGTCTGGGCCACCTGGGCAGCTCAGTCGCTTACACGTCTGGCTCCGGGTCAGGTCATGATCTCAGGATCATGGGATCCAACCCCCCTTTTGGTACACAGTCAGCTTCTCTCTCCCTCTGCCCCCCCCCCCAATAAATAGATAAATCTCAAGGAAAAGTACATACTTTGTTCTAACAAGATAAAATGCAAGTTCAAAGCCATGTTTATCAGGAAGAGAAGCAAAGGGCTGGTGTAGCTTCCCCTGCCCTGAGGAGAGGATTATACTCTCTCTCTCCATCTCTATCGGGTTTGGTCCTATCGCTTTCTGGGCCGAATGAATGTGAGAAGAAGTCATGGATGCCACATCCAGGGAAAAGCTTTAAGAGCCATTATGCGGTTCAGCCAGGTGCTCAAGTGCAGGAGACCCACAGACACCCCACGCAGGGAGGCGATGGGGGAGAGCCCTCCGTCACGGTCAGTCACAAAGACTCAGGGCTTGTTTGCTAACCTGTTTGAAGCCAATAATACAAAAATTAATGCACGGAAGTGGGAGGCTACCCTCACGAACTTTCTAAAATATCACGTTCCAGCACCAAGTGGTGGGAAATGAGAAAAACGTTACTGGAGGCTAGAAAGATAAAGACCCATGTACGTCATGCGGAAACTCAGCATTCAGGAAGTCGTCGCCTGCGAGGGCTTGAAGGACATCTATGTGTGAAGGCAGTTAGTGGCTTTAGGTAAGAAGTTTGGGGAACAGCAACGGTTGCAACTGGTTGCAACTGGTTTCCTCTGACAAGGTGCCTCAAGACAAAGTGAGCTCAGCATGAAAGACATTGGACAGAGAAAGACAAAGATTATATGATTTCACTCATCTATGGAATCTGAAACCAACCAACCCACCCCAAACCCCTAAACTCACAGATACAGAGAACAGAGTGCTGGGCTCCAGGTTTGGGGGTGGACGGCGGGTGACATGGTGAAGGGGGCCCGAAGGTACACACGTCCAGCTATAAAATAAGTGAGTTCTGGGGACCTAGCGTACAGCATGGTAACTGCGTGGTATTGCATATTTGAAACCAGAAGTATAGGTCATAAAAGTTCTCGTTACAAGGATGTGTGGGGATGGATGTTAATTCAGTTTATTGTGATGGTCTTTTTGCAATATATATAAATATTGAATCATACACAAGAAGCTAACATAATGTTATATGTGAATTGTATCTCAATTTTTTTAGAAAAAATTAGGGAAAAAAGAGAGATGAATTCAGGAAAGAATTGTTTGGTTTGCAAGCCAGGAATAGAGAAACCCAGAAATTCCTGGTCTTACAGAACAGAAAGAAGCAATTGTTTCTCACTTTCAACTAGGAAGAGATAAAACTGAGATATGCTATAAATAACAAAATAAACGTAAGTGTTCCTTATTAAAACCCCTGAATGTGTGAAGTGACTCTCCAAAGAAGCCAGCTATTAAGTTTAGAGAGAATAATTGTGGATGTTAGAGAATATTAGAGAAAATTATTAGAATATTAGAGAAAATAATCATGGATGTGGCTATCAGCAGAAGACAATTGAAATCAAAGAGATTCTTAAAAAAATGACTAAGTTTTTGGGGCGCCTGGGTGGCTCAGTGGGTTAAGCCGCTGCCTTCGGCTCAGGTCATGATCTCGGGGTCCTGGGATAGAGTCCCGCGTCGGGCTCTCTGCTCTGCAGGGAGCCTGCTTCCTCCTCTCTCTCTCTCTGCCTGCCTCTCTGCCTACTTGTAATCTCTCTCTGTCAAATAAATAAATAAAATCTTTAAAAAAAAAATGACTAAGTTTTTGAAACAGCAATCCTGGGCAGGAGCCAACAGCTTGGGATTAGAAGACTCTATGACTGTTCAAAACCCAAGGTGATCTTCAGGCTCCCAACCTTTTATGGGAACAAGCGCTTAGGAGAACAAGCTCTCGAGTATCCAGGCAAGCCCTGGCATCCACTGCCCTCATCAGACGCGCACTAGCCGAGCGGCGTGAAGGATGGATGTCCTGGGTGCTTACGCCAGGAACCGGGCTTGAAATCATACAGTGAACGCAAGAGTGGCTTCCAGGGAGTGGAACTAGGGTCCAACCAAGGAACGGTGCTCACCCCAAGGTCTGTTCAGTAGGAGTATAGAATTTTTTCTAAAATTTTGAATGCTGTGTGTCTGCTATCTTTTTTCTCTTTCCTTCTGGATGGGATTGGTTGGGGGTGGTTAGCCTGAGTCTGTTCTGCCCTTCTGTGTCGAGTGTGGCAGTGGTGGATTATGTATTCATTCATTCATTTACAAAGTCTCCCGATCAGGAGGAGCCACACCCAGGTTTAAGGTAATTCATGAGATTCTAGGTCTTGAGGCTCGGGTCTTACATGCTATAATTGGATGGGCCAATTGGGGAGGGAGGAGTATATTTTGTGGCTAAGAGAGGGAAATGAGTATTTGTGAGAAGTGTGGGCTGTAATAGGTTTCAGTATTTCCAGTTCTTTCTTTCCGCAACATGTGAGGGGTATTTCCTGGCCTACTGATGGAAGGCTCTGGTCAGTTAAATGCCGGTGAAAGTCACATATGAAAACGATGGATGCCCGGAGCCATGTCTCAGAGCCATCTTGTGTTCTGCTGGTTTGTTTGTTTGTTTTTTTTTTTTAACTTCTGTCACAAAACCACTCACACCAAGTAGGGGCTGCTCCTTCATTCTGGCTCCTGGAAAAAATACACCACGGGGCCAACTCACAAAGGGCATGTGATTTAAGAGAAATAAACCCTCTGGATCGCAGTGAGAGGAAGTTCTAGACATTTTTCTCTCCCTGCTTTCTTTGTGAGCAATCTTTACCTTGCTTTAAAAATGCCCTTATTCTAACAAATGAAACGAGGTCACTGTAATTTGCTGGAAATCTAAATGACTCCAGTTCAAAGCCATTTACAGAAGAAAGAACCAGTGAAGTAGGTGTGTGAAGTGGATTTGTTTTCTGCATCACAGTTTACTGGCCGTAGAGTGAATTATGAGACACACGGAGAGTCGACCTGCCGTCTTTTTTGTCTTACTGTCCCTCAGTTTTGATGGGGGGACATGTGGTTTTAAGCCCAGGCGCTGCAAGAAGCCTGGGAAAGGGCCGGGTGGGGGTGATGGGGGGTGATGGACGTCCCAGACGAGACAAATTTGGACGCGCTCCCACCCAGCGTGCCCCAATCAGAGACAAAGAGGGACATATCTGGGAATATGAGTAAGTATTTCCTGGAAGACCAGCTGAAGGGACCTGGAGAAACCCTAACCAGCTGAGAATTTGCTGAAAATCAGAAATTAGGTGAAAAGAATCAGCCAGAGTCTGGCAAAGTGAAGACAAGACACAGAGCCTAGAAATCTCTCTTTCCCTTCGATTCAGCCATCTGCGTCATCGTTTAATAACAGGATACTAACATTTAAACAAAATTAATTAAGTAGAATTCCAAGTTTTCAATGTTGTCGGAATAGAGCTCTCTTGCAAGTCTGAAAGACATCGCACTGTCAAACACTGTAGACAAAATGCCAACAAGTATTCCTTCCGTCATCACTCCTGTAGCTTCTTAATTTTTCTTGGGTCCGTTTTGGAATTACGCATTTTCTTTCAGAAAGCCAGCCAAAAGATAAGCTCGTAACCATACACCTTCGCATCACAGTTTTAAATCTCTCTCAGTACTTCTGATACCCCATTTTGTATTGATAATCCTGCTTGTTTCCTCTAGGTTGGGGTTTTTATTTTCTTCTGCTGGGGGTGGATCATGGTTAAAGAGCGCAGCGTGTACGGCTGCGCATTCCCGGGACGGAAGTTTCCATTTATGGTATCTTTGCAGGGTCAACTGCACGAACATCTCCACCCTCGTTAATCATATTGGGTAGCCTCGCATTTATCCTCTGTTCCCTCCTTTAACATCACTTGCTGGGGACTACTTGATTTGCCAGAGACCACGGGTAACACATCGAAGTCTATGGAGAGTCCTGCAGCTCTCAAATGAGGCAATTCCTTACTTTGAAAAGGTTGATTTCTGAACTCAACCAACAGTCATTGAGGCGGACCCCATGCCAGACCCTGACGGAGATGCAAAGGTGCACAAGACATGCATCTCTCTCCAAAGACAAGCCAAGAAGTGGTTTTAATCCAGTGTGTTACGAGCCACGACAGGGGACACAGGGGGTGGCTTGGGAACCCCTGCGAAGGCAGCAGGTGCTGAGGGCTTCCTACAGGAGAGGCCCGCCAGCCGAGACCGAGAGGGGAAGGGTCTGCCTGGTGAGTGCAGTGGGAGGGGGCTCGGGGAGGGAGGGGAGAAGGATGCAGCGGCCACAGCTCGTGACTACAGCAGGCCCCGGGGGTGAAAGCCGACACGACACGTTCCAGGAACGGTTCTACGTTGCGTTCTTCTGAGGACTGGGAGCAATGGAAGGGGGTGGGGGGTGAGGGGACCCATGGGGAGGGTGTCAGTCCGTACAAACCTTCAGCTCTGTGGCACCAAGTACACCCACGCTTCATGTAACCGGCACCACCATCCATCTCCAGAACTATCTGTTCTTCCTAACCTGAAACTCCACAGACACTCAACACTATCTCCCTTGGCCCCTCTCTGCTTGCCCTGCCCCTGGCAGCCTCTTCCTGTAGACGGTCCTACTTCCTGTACAGTCTAGCTTCAATCCGACACCTCGCACGTGGCATCACCCAGTGTCTGTCCTCTTGTGACTGGCTGATCTCACTTGGGTTCATCCCTGTGGCTCTGCTTTGCGGCTACTGTGAGTAACGCTGCTTCGAACACTCCGAATGCTGAGTCAGATGGTAACTCTAGGTTTAATGGCTGGAGGGATGGAGCTTTGTCTTATCTTTTCGGTAGCATAAGATTTTCACTAGAGAAATGGCTTGAGTTTGAACTTGAGAAAAAGTATCGTTGGTGTGTAAGGGGCAAGATGACCCGAGAGGAGGATATTGAAGCAGCTGGTTTAGGAGCCGTGGTGGTGGTGACCTAACATTCTAGGTCCGGGAGGAAGCCACTGAGGTCCCACGTTAGCAAACCGGAACTGAGACAAATGTTGCATCCTTGTAAATGTTCCTCTTGAGAAGTGCTGAGACCAATGCTGGGCCTTCTCACCCCAAGCAGGGCTTGACTGTGTGCGTCCGCAACCCGGCAGATAGTTTCGGTGTTTCTCTTCCTTGTTCCTTATGCATTATCCTACCAAAGCTTCCTGTCTTCAGCCCCATTTTGCATTCTCCAAATGCAAACTGCCTGCTTCATGAAGTGTGAAAGTTTGCTTTCGTCACCTAAATGGTCTTCTTCAATCATTTTTGACCAGTGGGCTGTGGTGCCAGAGAGACTGAAGAACCACGTAAGGGAGCAACGTAAGAACGCGATCAGCAAGACTTAATGAACCATTAGGTGCGGAGCGTGGAGGAGAAGGAGCCAATCAGGATGATGCCCGAGCGGCGCCGGCTGGCTGGGAAAAGAGAAAGGACAGGCCAGGGAGAAAGATGACCAGATAATTCTGGTTGTGTGCACATCAGGAACCTCCTGAGGGACAGCCCAACAGAACAGCCCGGGGTAGGTCTGGATGCGGGTTGACACTAGGGCTTTGGAAGTCGTCCGCATACAAATGATAATCAAAGTCATCAGAAAGGAGCGGGTATGGAGTATGAAAAAGCCCAGGAGAGGCTCTGGGAGGACATCAAGATAAGCAGGTTGCAGCCTCCATTAGAGAATGGGTGTAAGTTGAACTGTGATTTACAGTAAATGCACATTCTGGTCTTCATTTATCGGTCCCAGTTCCTGGCTCACAACCCCTCCGACTCCTGGAATGGATAAGGGCAATGGGAGCATCTTTGTTACATATTTGGTCTCTTGTCCTCAGTTCCTGCAATCACTTCTGAGCTACAGATGGGTGTCTTGTTATTCACACGTCCCTCTCAACCCCAACTGAGTTTATGCTACAGACGTGACCTTTGGAAGTCCCTGCCAGATGGAGAGCAGGTCGCCAGGGGACCCAATCATGGAGAGAGGGTTGTAACTTTCAGTCCCATCCCCTGATTTCCAGGGAGGAGACAGAGGGGCTGGAGGGTGACTCGGTCAGGAATAGCCGATGTTGTCATCAGCTGTGCCTAGGATTTAGAGAGCTTCTAGGTTAGCGAGCTAGGACACTTCATGTGCCCAGACTCCAAGAGGACGGAAGCTCCTTTGCCATCTCACTCGATGTGTCTCTTCATCTGGCCATTCATTTGTGTCCATTAGTAGCCTCTGCAGTAAACCAGTAATCTAGTGATTAAACTGGTTTCTTGAGTCATGTGAGCCACTTTAGCGAATTAACAGAACCGAAGGAGGACGCCCCGGGAACCTCTGATTCACAGGCAGCCGGTCAGTGTGGGTAACGGTCTGGATTGCATTTGCCAGCTGCAGCCTTGTGGGTCGAGCCCTCAACTTCTGGAACAATATCATCTTCAGGTAGATCAGGTCAGAGTCGCGTTGAACTGTAGGACACCCAGCTGATGCTGGAGAATCGCTTGGTAGCATGGGGGGGGGGGAAATCTGCTCATGGGAACTGGGTACAGGACTGTAGTATACCTTTTATCAATATACACGGTCATTAAAAAAAATATTCAAGCACCAAAAAAGAGACCAGCAAAAACCCCAAGACTCTTCAATAGAGTGGTTACCAGAGGGGAGGTAGGTTGGGGGGGGGGTAGGCAAACTGGGTGAAGGGGAGTAAAGGGTACAATTACGGTGAGCACCAAGTTATATACAGAATTTCTGAATCACGATACTGTACACCTGCAACTATATATAACACCATGTGTTAATTATGCTGGAATTCAAAATAAATAAAAATTACCAAAAAACCTAGGAGCCCAAAGTTTTAATATATATCAAATTATTTTTCAGATCACCTGTGCTGTCAAATGATACTAAATTTATCAGGCATATATAGAATCCCAAGTAATTTTTTAAAAATTTAAGTGCCTTCTCTTTGAAAATAAATCTGTTTTTACATCAAGATGGCTATGCTTTTCTTTTTGAGTGGATTTTCTGCTAAATTTTTATCTCCCTTTTGGTTCTTAAATTTACTGTGTTGTATTAAATACAGGTCTCTTTATTTTTTTGTTGAATATTTTTAGAGAAGGAGGGGGAGGGGCAGAGGCAGAGGGCGGGAGAGACCCTTAGGCAGGCAAGGAGCCCTGTGGGGGGCTCGATCCCAGGACTCTTGAGACCATGACCTGAGCTGAAATCAAGAGTTGGACGCTTCACCAATGGAGCCACCCAGGTGCTCCAAATACTTGTCTCTTTAAAAAGGCATGTGTCTGATAAAGAGAATGTCTCGTCTCTTATAAAGAGAATAAAGTTGGATTTAAAAAAAAAATCTAACTGGAGATTCTTTGCCTTCCAACAGTGGAGGCTAATTATATTTTTATATGTCATAAACATGTTTGGCTGTGCTTTTTAAATTTCATCCTCTGCTTTCTGGACTTATCTTTCTCTATGGTTTCCTTGCCTTTTGTCTTTTGCAAAAAATAAAAAATAAAACCCCAAACCTACAGCTGTCCTAGTTTTGATTATACTGGCAGATATCTTTCCATTTATCAAGTGCAATACTTAAGCCATAATTTCTTATATTATTAAATTCAAAAAACTTAAATTGCATTTTCTCATCTTCCCCTGCAAATGATAAGAAAGTTTATAATACCTTTATTTACAATCTCTTATCCAACACGTTATAGTCTTGGTAAGTTTAATTGGAGATTTATTATGACACGTTTCCCACCATGTGTGTTTTTCCTAGAATAGTATTTGGCTTCTGCATTTAATTTTACAACAAAATTTATAACTTATAACAGCTACTGACACTTCACTGTATTAAACTGATTTCAATGCTCATTTCCCTTTCTCTGTGTCTGTCTCAACCCTGATTTTCATCCAAATATCTGCTACGAGAACTTTTAAAAATAGTTTGATAATGAAGCGTTTGTGGACATTGCATTTTCTGAGTTGTTAAAATCTGCTAATACTTTGTTCCCAGCATCTCCTATGACAGAAAACTTAGCTGGGTGTAAAATTCTAGAATCATACAAATCTCCCCCTCAAAGCTCTGTGGAAACTTCTCTGGATCTTCTATGGTTTGATGTGGGAGAGGAGGAGAGGTCGGGGGCTGCTCTAAATTTTTAGTTGGCTGATCATTTCTTTTTTCTTCCGGACACCAGTAGGAATATCACATTATCCATGAAATTTTAAAAATGTTTTCCACACTGCATTATGTGTTTTTGCAGTGATCTCTGCTGGAGTTTCATGAGGGGGCTTTTAATTTTTACACCAATGCCATTTTCGGTTTCCGGTTATTTCTGGACAACAGCTTTGATCACTGTCTTGGTCCTGTTCCATCGAATGGGTCCCTTCCTCTGGAACACACAAGATTCTAAAATCTCTACCCATTGTTTCCATATTTCCCACCTTATCTCAGATCATTTTCGTCTCTTGATTTTGTATTCCACATCCCCGATTTTTTTTTCCCACTGTTAATCCTGCTTCTACTTCTCTCCAGTGTAGGTTTTAATCCTGCAAAGTGTTTGATTCCTTCCCCTCTCATTCCTTTAGTGCCGAGACTGTTATTGTTGCTTTTTAAAAAACAAGATCTAAAATGCCTTGCATTGCTTTCAAAGATTGAAATATTAAAGAACATCAAACAGGCATCTTCTACAGTTCTTCCCTGATGCACTTCTCAGAGGCAAGTTCCTCCTCCGCATCCTTCTCCTTGGATGTGCTATGTTGTAAGGGGTCCAGCACTACGGCCGCTGCTGACTCTGATTCACCTCGAAGTGAATGGGAGTTTGCAGGACTCGCAGAACAGGAGCCCGGGGGGGCTGTCTTGGCCGTGGGTATCCCCGGGCTCCATCTGCTGTTCCTGGGGTCATTCCTCAGGCACCACTTTGCAGATGCTAGTTCTCTCTTGCTCTGGAAGCTTGGTTCTTCCCAGGTTAAGATCGCTGCACACCCTTCTTTAGCCTAAGCCAGAGGTTCTGAAGTGTGTTTCCTGGACCAGCAGCACCAGCAGCACCTGGAAACTGGTCAGAAATGCAATTTCCCCGGCAAACTCCTTAACCCTGGCTCTTCCCTGGGGGGTTCTTTATCTGTCTGGGGGCCTCTGCCCGTGGCTGGAGGCAGAGGCATGCGCCGCGCCTTCCCCAGTGTCTACAGTCAGTCCCGTCACAGAGCCCGGCTCCGGCCGACGCAGGACAGATGCTTGCTGAATGAAGAAACCTGAACCTTCCGTTAGTTCCAAGCAGTCTTTCTCACGTGCCTTCCCCCCTGCTCAAGGTTCCTAAACCCCAAACCTGACAGAAGACCAGGGAGAGCCCCGGTGTGACGGGACCGCCCATGTTCAGCTTCTCTCGGGGCAAGGTGCGCGAAGCCAAGTACCTGAATGTGTTTTCCTGCTGGGGGAGGAGCCCCGGGCGTGCTCGGGTCCCTGAATCCTTGACAAGATGACACGCCCGACTGCTGGAAGGACAGAGTCCCTTGTTCTCTGCCGGGTGGTCTGCTCTGGAAGGACACTGGAAGGCTGCGTCCCCGGCTTCCCTGACCAGACGTTCCGCGGATCCAACTCGCTCATCGCAGAAGGCGCGAGGTTAACTGGATGACAGTCCCCTCTCTGGAGCGGAGAGTGGCCGCAAGATCTCGGACACCGCCCGCTCCTGTTCTTCTCTCTTCCCACCTGCAAGAGGCATCATCGTTCCGAGAGCTGCGCAGACCAGCGAGGTAAGAGCTCCTCAACCGTGGCGGGAATGGGGTACTGTGTGCCGTGGGAGCAACTCCACTCGTCTGGGACGTCTGGACAGGATCTCGGGCAGCCAGAGATCTCCCCAGGTGACCGAGTGCTCTCATGCGTCTCTCTCAGTGCGGCGTGAAAACAGAGCCATTGTCAAGTGTGCGCTGAGCACCAATGTGGCAAGGACACACACGGTCCTTGGAGCTGCAGTTTCCCGCCTGTGCCTTCCCTTCCTTGCTCGGCGCCACACCATGGACAACACAGCTTTCCTGGTCTAATAAGCAGCCTTCCCCCCCAGCAAGGGTGCGTCTTGCCATCGGCCTGTCCACGGTGTCCAGAGGTGAATGACAGGAGGCACCCGTGTAACCTGGGAGACTTCCAGAGTCCTTCCGGGCTCCAAGATTTTCCCACACGGAGACCCGAACAGGGAGACTGGAACGTGAGGCACTGTGCGACCCCTCCCCACTGCAAGCAAAGGGGGACACGTCTGGATCCTGGACAAAACGAGCAGGCTGGGCCCAGGCATGGAAGGCGGCTGGGGGTCCCGAGAAGCAACAGCGGGTGGCAGGCTACGAGGGACCCATCAGCTGCACACTTGCCCGAGGAGGCGTGTACCGTGTTCTACAGTCCTACAGAAGGTAGGACAGGGTTGGGGTTCGCACGGGGATTGGGTCCTAACGCGAGGCTGCAGACACGGCCCGGAATGCAGTGGTGACGCAGAAAGAAGGAAGAGGAAAGAAACGCAGAAAAAGAGGAAGCCCTAGGGGCGCCTGGGTGGCTCAGTGGTTAAGCCTCTGCCTTCGGCTCAGGTCATGATCTCAGAGTCCTGGGATCGAGCCCCGCATCGGGCTCTCTGCTCAGCAGGGAGCCTGCTTCCCTCTCTCTCTCTCTGCCTGCCTCTCTATCTACTTGTGATTTCTCTCTGTCAAATAAATAAATAAAATCTTTAAAAAAAAAAAAAAAAAAAAAAGGAAGCCCTAGCACCACAGCAGAACTGAGACGGAGTACCCATTTACTGCCATATTCCAGAAGGAAGTTTCCAGTAATTGCCAGACCTACGGAGCAGACACGTGGCTCAGAGTCGACGGCTGACATGGAGAAAACTCTGCTGCGGGACAGACTCACCACTCTGAATGCAAGCGAGCGGCTTGGGATCTGTGCCCATTGATAGGTTCCCTGGCTGCAAATCTGAGACAAAACATCCCATAAGACCGTAAGACTCGTAAGACTCTCTGGAAGTCCAGCGCCTCGTTTCCAGTCTGACTGGGAGCAGCCAGCAGGAGAGGTTACATGGAGGGGAGCTTCCTCTGTGACAGGTGCACGACACACTTGGCCTTCCCAGAGCCTCCCGTGGGTACTGCCCGGAGGAAGGCCGGGCCACCTCACGCCCATGGCACAGAGGAAGGTGCCGGAGCCCAGAGAGGCTCAGTAACGCAGCCGGAGCTGAGGAGCAGGGGAAGTGAGACTGATGATTTCCGACGGAGCACATGCCTTCTGCTCCCCTCTGCTGCTTTAAGCTGAACTTGGATTTGGGGTGTGCACCTTGCTCTCCCCCGTGCGGTTGTTAAAACGTGCCAGCCAGACTCCCCTGTGACGGGGGCAGGGGAAGGTCAGCTTCAGACTCTGACTGTGGCTCAGATATCTATGTTCTCTGTATGCTTGCCCCCACTTATTCAACCAATAGGTATCGGGAACCCAGTGAGCGGTACGCATTATTCTAGACACGGGGGATACGTCAGGGAGTGGGGGAGAGAAAATTCCTTGTCCTCAAGGAGAACTGTTGGGACAGACCGAAAGTATGGAAAGAAAGAATGACCGGAATGTCAGATGGGGACGTGTGTCATGGGTCCAGGGAAGCCAGGAGGAGGCTGGGGAGTTCTTGGTGGGGGCGGGTGGTGGTGGTGGTGATTCACTTTTAAATGAGGGCATCGGGGGGTCCCTGTGGGATGGTGCCATTTGGGCAGAGACATAAAGGGGTTGAGGTGGGTGGTACAGTTCTCTGTGCAGAGCACAGTCCAGGTACAGGGAAGGGCAAGTGCCAAGGCCCTGAGGCAGGGACATGCTTGGGATTTGGGCTGGAGGGGCTAGAGGGCAGGGATCAAGGGCACACTGTTCTGTAAGCAATACGGCTCATGGCAAGAATCAGGAAAACATTTCTCTTTCTACAATGGACATAATTGCTGCTCCGCAGCGCCTTCCCTAGGGTAAAAGGAAAGGTATGGTATCGGAGTGCGGGTCAGAGGAGAGGACATCGACAGCTCTCTGCTCCCACTCTCGACTGCCACGGTGATCAGAGCCTTAGACTGAGTAATAACTCACTCCTCTCTGTGCCTTTCCACCAGCGCGATCCGTCCACCGAGGGAGGACCTGGGAGGCCCCAGAGCGCGGAGCCTGTGGCTCCTAGAAGTGGGTTTTCTGGGAGGCTGAATCGCAGCCCCAAAGAGATCTACATCCTGACCCCAGGACTTGCAAACGTGGTCAAAAGGACTTTGCTGATGTGACCAAGTTAAGGACCCTGAGATGGGGAGGTTATCCTGGACTCTGTGGAGCCCGAAACGTAACCACAAGGGTCCTTCGAAGACGGAGACCCAGGGAGGTTGGACGCGGGAGGACGGTTGAGGAGATGCAAGGAAAGAGCGATGCCCTAGAGATGCAGGAAGGGAGACCCCGGAAGACAGGCTGTCATGGGAAGCCACAAAAGACCATGAAACAATGACCCCCCCGCCCAGAGCTGCCAGGAAGAGCTCAACCCTGTGGACCCGCTGATACTAGCCCAGCGACACCAGTTTCGGACCGCTCATCTCCAGGACGCTCAGAGAACACGTTTACGTTGCTTTAAGCCACAGAGTTTGTGGTGATTTGTTATGGGAGCAACAAAGAGGTTTATGTTTGGGTTTGGCTGGTCAAATAAAGGCGTTTTGCTAAGAGCTCCCCCACGTCTGAGAAGAACCCGTCTCGCCTTTGGGAGTTCGGACGGGGGCTGCTGTGGTTTGTCAAGCGGAGGGGGGGGGGCCCGTTTACTGGACCGTCCAGTTTGGGGGCCGAGGAGAGAGTGTGATGGTTCCCGGGAGAGTCCGGCAGAGGCCCACAGGGATCCCACTCGTCGCCAGCCCTGGGAGGTGTGTGACGTCTGCGGTATCTGAGGGTGATCCCAGGGGAGAATCGGAGACAAGCAGGAGTCCGGAGAAAGAGGTCTGAGTCTTCACAGCAACTCTTGAGAATAAAACACATAAGCAATTCCCCTTTGCACACCCAAAGGGATGTGGCGACGCTCCAAGGGGTCTGCGGCATTAAAGTGAAGTAGTTTATGACACATGTGAATGAAGGTGAAGATGTCATGAAAACCCAGTGTGAGTGTGTGAGGCCCCAGCAGAACTTCTGAGAAAAGTCCCATGACCTTGGTTTCCACCCAGACACTGTCATGTAGTGGCTGTGTGACCCGGCCAAAGTGTCTAAACGCCTCTGTTCCTCAGTGCTCTGTTCCCCTGCGACATATACGGTGGTATTTGTATCCTGGGTTGTTCTGCAGACACAACTCCTTCGAGTCTAAAATGCGCAGCTCCTTGTACATCACACATTTTGCTGGCCTGTGCCCGGGTTGTGTTGTGGCAGGAGAAGGTAACTCGGTCCAATGTCACCTGGTCGGGCACCACACAGGTAAGGCTCAAGTCCAGGGTCTGCTTCTCTGTTTGCCCCCTCCTCACTGCCTACTGTGGCAGTTTCAGAAAATGAGATTAATGCAGAAAGAGATTGACAGAAATGTCCTATACACGCAGACTCACGGAATGACAATCGAGGGACATATATATCCATATAAAATCGAGGGATTCGGGCACTCTCCAGCTGAATCTAGCAGGTCACTTACTAGCTTGGAATGTGTTTCTCTCTCCATTTAATAGATTACAATAATACTAATAATAAAATGATCAGGATAGTCACAAGGAGGTAAGAATAACAATCATCGTAAGAAGCCACCTCCTAGAGATTTGGGGAGTATCAAACAAAGTAAGAATGCTAAATCTTTTTAATGAAAAATGCAAGGTAATACAACTACCTGATATCACTGTGGTAGGCCTGTTAATGCGGAGAGATCCAGCGTCATCTCTGTTTAGGCCCACGGAATCCATCTCTGATCTGGGTTGCAAGCCGCCATCGGCCGGCCCCGAATTCCGTCTGAGAGCAGGGATTGGAGCTCCTTGTGCCTGGAGCACCCCTGCTTTTTTTCTCATTTAAAGACTGTCACTTAGGCTTTTAGGATTCTCTTGACAGCTTCCATCTGGTATTCAGCAAAGCAACGGAACGAGCTGTCACTGCATCACTGGTCTCATTCTGGAGCATTCCTTTTGCCACGCCCAGGACCCCAGACAGGTAATTCTTAGTGACTTTCTTCAGATAGGAAGAAAAGCCCTTTCTGAGAAGAGCCGGGCGCAACCGCTTGTAAATGCAGGTGAGGACTGTCAGTCTGCTCGTCTGGAGCAACGGATGGGGTTTGGCTGTCCCATCTGCACGGACGGGGCCTTTCCGGATACACGCGCTGATTGTGAAACAAGATCTCAAAAGCCAAGGTGACCTGATGAAAACCTTCTAAGGACTCCTGAGTGCTTTCATCACGGGGTCTAAGCCCTTCAACACAGCTTCTTAAGTCCTTCCGTGATCTGGCTTTGCCGTCATGTCCTGCCCCTTCCCACCCCTACATCTGACTCCTCCACGTGCTGAACTTCCTGAGCACCAGAGGCTGCTGATTCCAGGACACCGTGCTCTGGCCTGTGTCTTTCTCTGAACCAACCCCTCGTTCAGGCCTCACCGTCTCCGAGATTCTTCCGATAAGCCTTTTGGGTACCCTGAGGTTGGATGTGCTTCCCCTCCCACGTGATCCATGTTACCCCACATCCGACTTTATCAGCACATCCACGACGCTGTACAAAAATTGCCTGCTGGCATTTCTGTTCTGTCCAATAGAACAGAAGATCCCTGAGGCTGGAGATGTAGCCCGTGGTGGTTTCATTCCTACAGCACCTCGCCAAGGCTAGCCCTAGCTCAGTTTTGGCAGAACGGAAGAACGGGCACATGGTGTCTTAAGTAATGGCTAAGACAGCCAGGGCGTTGAGGAAAGTCCCCATGCACGAGAAGAAGCGTGGCGAACGGAAATTCTCAGAAAACGGGCCATGACTGCATATGGAAGTTCGAGCAAAAGGATGGCTTGAATGAAATCCAGGGATGGTCACCGCAGTCAATGAAGGGAGAACACGTGATGCACAATGGATGGAGGAAATGTGTCCAGATGCAGGATAAAGAACAAAAATACCTCCCAGCGCACACACCGATCAATGTGACAGAACAGAGAACCCGTAAATGGACCCACAACTCTATGGCCAACTAATCTTCGACAAAGCAGGAAAGAACGTCCAATGAGAAAAGGACAGTCTCTTCAACACATGGTGCTGGGAACATGGGACAGCCACAGGCAGAAGAATGAGCCCGGACCACACACAAAAATAGACTCAAAATGGATAAAATACCTAAATGTGAGATAGGAAACATCAAAATCCTAGGGGAGAACACTGGCAGCAACCTCTCTGACATTGTCCAAAGCGACTTCTTATTACATATTGTCTCCTGAGGCAAGGGAAAGGAAAGCGAAAATGAACTATTAGGACTTCATCGAGATAAAAAGCTTCTGCACAGCAAAGGAAACAAATAACAAAACTAAAAGGCAACAACCTTCAGAATGGGGGAAGATATTTGCAAATGACGTACCTGAAAAGGGTTAGCATCTAAACCCTATAAAGAATGGATCAAACTCAACACCCCAAAAACAAGCCAGTTAAAAAATGGGCAGAAGACAAGGATGGGCGATTTTCCAAAGAAGACACACAGACGCCCGACAGACACATGAAAAGATGCTCCACATCACTCATCATCAGGGAAACACAATCAAAACCACAATGAGATCCCACCTCACACCGGTCAGAATGGTTAAAGTTAGTAACTCAGGAAACATCAGAGGTTGGCAAGGATGCGGAGAAAGGGGAAGCCGCCCACACTGCTGGGGGAGTGTCAGCTGGTGCAGCCACTCTGGAAAGCAGCGTGGAGGCCCCTCAAAAAGTTAAAAAAAAAAAAAAAAGTCCTACTCTACAGTCCAGCAATTGTGCTACTGGGTGTTTACTCAAAGGACAAAAAAAACACTGATCTGAAGGGATACACGCACCCTGACGCTTACAGCGGCCTTGTCAGCGATAGCCGAATTACGGAAAGCCTCAAATGTCCATCAGTTGATGAATGGAGAAAGCAGGTGTGGTGTGTATGTGTGTATATGTGTGTGTATATTTATGTGTGTGTGCATGTGTGTGTATGCATGTGTGTGTGTGTAACACACACACACTGGAATATCAGCCATCAAAAAGAATGAAATCTTGCCACTTGCAACAATGTGGATGGAGCTAGAGGGTGTTACGCTGAGTGAAATAAGTCAGTCAAAGAAAGACAAATCCCGTATGATCTCACTCATATGTGGAATGTAAGAAACAAGAAATAAAACTGATGAACACAGGGGAAGAAAGAGGCAAACCAGAAAACAGACTCTTAACTACAGAGAACAAACCGGGGCTGCTGGAGGGGCGGCGGGTGGGGCCGGGCTACGGAGGCTGCGTCAACACCCAGGGCACCGGCCAGGAGGGGCGCCGGCTGCTGTACGTGAGTGATGAGTCATTAAATCCTCACCAGAAACCCACGGTACACTGTATGCTAACGAACGAGTGTAAGCAAAAACCTGAAAAGAGGAACAACAAGAAAGAATCAAAGGACCAAATCGAATGGGTCCCGGCTGAGCGGAGGGGCGGAAAGAAACAGGAAGGCCGAAGCCAGAGAGAAGAATGATCGCGTGAGGCCGAGTGTCCCCTCCCGGCCACAGACTATCAGCACCAGTGGCTGAAGATTAAGAGAACTAAGGTGCTTTGTTCCAAGGCTGAGAATGGAAATGAAGGTGGTGTTTTTCCCCTCAGAATCCAGAATTAGAATACCCTTGACCCAATTTTAGTTCCCAGAGGAAACCCCACGCAGTTCAGAGACCGTCCTCCTCCGGGAAATTGCCAGACAGGAGTCCAGGGTGAAGGCCACGGCTCTCTGTCCACGAACTAGATCACAAATGCCGCCTGGGTGAAGCCACACGGCCCAGCACTCTGCTTCAGTAACGGATCACAAATACGACATTTCGCTGGGCTGTGTGGTCCCCTGTTTAGTAACCGGATCACTAATATGGCACTTGGGTCAGTTACGCATCCTTCTTACACGATTACTTTGATCTCACTGATCACAGCTAAGGAATGAGTTAAGATTTGCAGCTGTTTTAGTAACCCGACCGCAGAGACGGCACGTGAGGAAGGGGTCTCACTTTCCGATTCAGGCACCAGACGACAAACTGAGGGTGGCTAAGCTGTAGCTTCTCCCTCTTCATACCCAGGTCACACGCTCAGCAGGTGGCGCGCCCTCTCCCATCACAAACTGACAAGAGAGCTACGCCGTGCAACGCTACATTTATAGGATTCAATTATATACCCCGACCTCATCTTTTAAAATTTTATTTGTTGCCTATAAAATTTTAATCAGCTAAAGATAAACAAACACTTTTATAGGAACAGGATAACTGAGGCCATAAAATCGGCAGCTTCACAGAAATACTTCCAAAGGCAGGCTGGGCTCATGTCAGGACAGAGGGAGTGGAGATGGAGGGCTCTGGAAGAAACACACCACCTCTGCTGGATTTGGGGATGCGGGGGCATGAGAATGGCAACGGGACAGACCAAGGCCATTTCATTAGAAGCTCCTCGCCCTGGTGAACTGTCCCACCGGAGAAGAACTAGGGTTTGTTGTCATGTGAATAGGTGCAAAGAACTTCTTACCCCCCCACACTTGGCCCTGACTGGGTATATTCCAGGGGTGTAGGACTTGGCTGGTGACTTGCTTTGGGCAGTAAGATGTTAGAGGAGGGGGTAGAAGCAGATGCCGTTGGGTGCACCTTCTTGTACCAATGACATGTCCGTACAAAAACCTTCCCATGGGTTTCTGCGGACTGGGCCCAGAGCGGAAACAAGGGGCACTGACTAGAAACGCAACTCACGGTGGGTGCAGAGCCGCCCAGCTGACCCTCAGCATGGAACCCATGAACATCACTGTAAGTGCGTCTTACATTATGCCACTGAGTTTCCGGGTGACTGTGCGGCACCACTGTACAACATTCACTGACACAATGGAAACTTCCAAGGGGAAGAGTAACCACGCCCCGGGGGCAAGAAGCAGCGCAAAGGAAAGGGCCACACAGCTGGATGTAGCTTCGGGCGAAGGTTGGGTCTCACAGAAAACGGAAGGAAGGACAGCCCCGACTCGCTAGCTTTCCCCTTCATGGATCAGCAGCCCTAGAGATCCCTGAACGTCCCTGAAGGCCCCTGCCCGTGTTCCTGGCTCTCCCCACACTCAAAACTGTTGGTGGCTCACTGAGGCTCATGTCAGTTTCTTGCAAATTCTAGTCCATTATTTATCTTTATGCAAAGACCGGGCGCACCGGGTACACAAAGATCAGAGGAAATGAACACACGAAGTCTGCAACCTGCGAAAAAGAATTCAAGATGTACAAATCGCAGGAGAACCGAGCACTTTGGAAACTGAAGAAAATGGACTTCTGGAAAATGTGAGACAAAAGTAAACTTTATGCAATTACTTTGCACGCTCCATGGTATTCTGCTATACATGTGTTTGTTGATTAGATGGAAACTAGTTAATACATAATAAGTAATGTTTTAAAAATCTAATAATGTCATAGCAGAAATGACAATAGAAGCAATAAAGAGCAGGATTTACAGGAGAGAAAATAAACTCAGCGAATCAGACGACAAAATAAGTATCATCAGCTCTGACATACAGAAAGAAGGATTTATGGAGGAAAAGCATCGGAGAGAAGATGATAAAACAAAGGACACAGAATAGAGATACACTGAAATCCATTATTTCTAAGGAACCAAGAAGATGTACAATAGAATAATAACCAAACACATAATAATATAAAAATACTTCCTAGAAGTTTAGCTCTCTAGATCTTTAGGGCTTATCATGAATCAGGTGACATCATTAGAAAGATGCCAACACTTGGACATATTTTGATGACATGTTTGAAATGCAAAAATAAAGAAAAAATTCTGCAAGACATCTAGGTATACAGAATAAGTTGGTTAATGTCCAAGTAAGAGAACCAGGCCCTCTTGGACATGTCCTGTGCAACTCTCAACTCCAGGAGACACTAGAGAAACCACCGAGATTTTTAAGGGAAAGTGCGTTTACTTAAGAATTTGACACTTGGAAGGTTTTGATTCATCTTCAAAGACAAGAGACCTCACAACATCGCTGCAAGAGCTCGGAAAGCATAAAATCCACCAGCCTTACTAAACAAATTATTTAAAATGCACATCAGCCCACTGAGAGAGGAATTAAATGAGGAGTTTGGTAATGGGGAAAGCAGGACATGAAGAAATGGTTTGTGAGAACAGAAACCATCCAATTTAAAATTTAATTTAAAATGTTATGAACTCAAGTATAAAGCAAAATGCAAATAAGGTGACTGCTTCTTAAAAAGAAAAACATAATATGAGAAAACAATAATTTAACCACAACAAATTGGATCTAAATCCCATATTGCGTAAGTAAAGATCAAAAAGTAAGAATGCGAGTGATTAGCAAGCAGGAAAAAGTTCTCCCCCCCGCTCCCCCCACCATGAAATCTGGAATTGTGGGATCTCCAGCTTTGTTCTTTCTCCACGAGTTTGGCTATTTGGGGTCTTTTCTGCTTCCATACACATATCAGAATTATTTGTTCTAGGTCTGTGAAAGGTGTTGCTGATATTTTGATAAGGGATGCATTAATCTACAGATGCTTTGGTCATATGGACAATACAGACATTTAGAACAATATAGGTTCCTCCAATATTTAACAATATTAGCTATCCATGAGCATGGGATAGCTTTCCATTGGTCTGTATCTTCAATTTCTTGTAGCAGTGTTTTACACATTTTAGAGCCCAAGTTTCTCATCTCCTTGGGTATGTTTATTCTGAAAAAAAGTACCAATTACTGTATTTAAATGGAGGCAGAGTTCTTATTTAATTGCACTGGTTAGATTAATGTTAAATGATAGTGTGTTAACAGGCACATGTATCATGTTTCCGATTTTAAAGGAAAGGCTGTATCTAATTATACTGGTTTTTTCAATCGCTTCTCAGCCTTTTGGCTAAGATCAAGTGTATACTGGTTTTTTCCCCCCAAATTTTGTTCTGTAGAAGATAGTTCCAGGAAGCTAAGTGCTCTTCCAAAATAACTACATAAATAAACAGACCTTCATGGTAAATATGAATGAGAAATAAGGCATATGATTCCCCCTACTGGAAATGACAGATCTAATTAGCATCAATTAGGACTGTTTCTGAGCAGTCCTGTAGTTAAAAGACCAGTTTAATTTTTTATAGTCTAGTGTTTGCCAATAATGAAACAGGAAATCTTTTCTTAGGTAGTGTTGTTATAGATATCGAGGTGGTCTCTGTCCACAGGTCTCATCCTGTCCCAGGTAGACCAAAGAGACACGTTCTGATGCCTGCCAGGGAAGCATTCTGTCCTTGAGAGAGAGCACCACCGAAGGAGATGGCCCCTCTTTAAGCTCTGGGCATTGTCGGGTCTAGATGTGATGTCTAGAGCTGCTCCAGTCATCTTGTTACTAGCATGAAAGTGACATTGTTCTAGTTATCATGATTTGCCTCTGCTCGACAATGTCTGGGGTCTGTTTAGAGAGACGCAACCTGACAGTTGGAGCTGAATCATCTGAAGGCTTGTTCACTCGTAAGTCGGGCAGACCCTAGGAGGATTTCAAGACTAGGCTTGCCAAGGATGGAGCCTATCCATGGCCTCCTCATGTGGCTTCGCTTCCTCACAGCACGAGAGTCACAACTTGGTGGGTAGCTGAACTTCTTACATGGCAACTCAGGACTCCAAGTGTTAGTGTTCCAGCAAACAAGGTAGATGTTGCATGGCCTTCCTGACCTGGCAGTGGAGGGCACACGGCATCCTTTCCACTGCACGCTGCTGCTTAAAATAAGTCACAAGCTCACCAGACTCAAGGGAGTGAGAAGATGGACCACTGATTGATGGGGGGACTGCCAAGGTCACACTGCAGAACATGTCGTGGCTATGGCTGTATTTGGCGACTACCATCTGTACAGGTGTCAACACAAAGGAAGAGGAAGAGGGCCAAGGCTACTGCTATCCAACCAACCCTGAAGCTCATTCAATTCTAGACTTCTGTTCACTGAGCTATTCCCTTACCTTTGAAATCCATCCAAATTGGCATTTTTGCTACTTGCAACAAAAGCATTCTACAGAAACAAACAGATATTAATATCCTGCAGAGCCAAGTGCGTGGAGAAAATTGTCCAGAGAATGCTTGTGTACTGGCAAAGAATACAGACATTCTTGGAAGGGAGACCTGAGATTTAATTGCTGGGTCTTCTTGGGCATTTACTGAACCTCTGAGAGCCGAGCTGCAGTGCCCTTATCTGTAAATGGGAATAATAACGCTAATCGAGCTGCAGGGACGATGGGATGAACCTGCATCTCTAAAATGCCTTATTGTGGTGCCCGGCACGGAGGAAGCAGCAGTGACAGCCTTCACTAGCACTGTTTTGCCATTAAGCATGTGGCAGTATTTTTGGGGAAAACCGCAATGAGCATATATTCTTTCTACCTTTTACAGGGTGTGTATGTTTTAGGTATTTATTGAAGTAATCCTCCTTTCCCTTCCCATGAAAGAATGCCCTTTTTAAAGGAAAAAAAAAAATCATGGAAGCCTGTCTCACAAAGTGATAGCCATTCCATTGTCTCAGTGGAAGAATTCTGCAAAAAGCAGAAATCCATCCAAACTGAGTTTGGGGCCATTTTGGAAGGGGACAAGGGTAGGGGATGACGTCGAATCCTGGGGGAGGACGTGAAGGCCAGGGCAGTATGTTCTCAGGATCCAAGGGCAACAAGGGCTGCTCCCTTGGGCCACTAACAGCAGAGCATGGAGACCACCCCTCCTTTCCCCAGAAGGCAGCTGCTGCTCCCTGCCCCTCCCTGAATTGAGAATTCTTTCTGTCTTTCTGTGTACATAGGAAGGGGCGTGAATGACCCCTTGGTTCACACCAACAAGGAATAATGGCGGACGGCCAAGTGCAACGAGACCGACATCTCCCAGGCCATCCTGGTCTGAGACTTGCCCTGGGTTCTGGATGTCACTAAGGGAGAGGTGTCTGGCTCACACCTCAGTTCGAGAGACTGGGGGTAGGCTGGGCACATCAGGCCACGTGTCCGCCTTGGAAGGGCAGGACTTACTGGGTATGGCATTTGCGGAATCACAGCTTGAGCATGGGAATTTAGAAGATTCAAGAAAGAAATGCCAGGCTGCCTGCTGGGCTGCTTGTGGTTCCCCCAAGGGTGCACACAGGTGGGGGCTCGGTGCTGTCCCAGGAGCCGACGGTGACATGCTGGGTGTCCCTTCCAAATTTCTCTGTTGACAGCTGCCATTTTGTGTGGGTTCCCAGAGACACAGACATTATCCCCACTGGACTCAATGCTTGTTTAGGAAAATCTGGGGAGCAGTCAGAGCTTTTGGTATGTAGCCCCTGTGGGTTAGCTGATTCCTTCCTGGGATGTTGGCAGCATGGTTGGTGGCCCAAGAACAAGACGTCCAAGTTTACAGTCAGTTCTAAATTAAGAAAACCTCCATGCATTCTGGCCTCCAGCCAGAGAAATGTGATGGTGCATTCGCTTCTCTGCTTCCATTTGCAGGCTTTATGAACGCCAGCAAGCTGTGCCTGTCACGGGGAGCTTGGATAACACGCTAATACACTTAGCAAGGTAAAAATAAATAATAGGGCCTCTTGGAGCTCTCCTGGCTCTGAACCCCATAACTATGAGTCCTTCTATAAGTAATTATCCCCAACAGCCTACAGGTCCTTCATTATACCTCCAGCGTAGCCCGACATCAGATTTCTGTCTGCTTGGAATCACGTTTAAATTATAACGCAACTTCATGAGAATGTAATACCGCACTGTAGCCTAACCAAATCTGTTTAGGTTGTATCTGCTTTGCAATGTTTCTTGGAAAATCAGTGAAGGAAGAATCCTGGACACCTAGAATTCTAGGGTGGTGAGAGGATGTTTAATTTGCTCTTGGCTAGGCATGAACTAATAAAGGCAGAGAAGTGAGGATGGGCATGCTTAAAGTAAGAAAGGTGAGTAAAAACATGATTTATAGCAATCTGATCCTCTGTGACTTCTCTATTTTATTCTTATCCTCCACCCCTTGATTAACAGGGAAACAGCTACCTTCCCCCACTTTAAGTATTTCCTTTCTGTGATCTGAGAGATCTGAAGACCTCTCAGAAGCTGGGACAGCTGGCAGGTGCACTGGACCGACAGCCTGACCCACCAGCACAGAGATCGGCAGCCAACCGCACCCACACATCAAACATAAGTAAGAGTAAAATTTTAAAAAAAATCAGTCCTTTCTCTGCTTAAAAACAAATGTTTAGAAATACAGATTGTCTTCATTTTGTTCTTTCAGTCTGAATTGCTCTGGTCTCTGACAGTCCTGGAAGGTTGGTCCAAGTAGCCAGGATGCTGAAGCAGCCCACGTGCCCAGGGTTTCTCCAGGGGCAACAGAGACCTGGAGAGCTGAGATGTTGGATACAAGGACAACCCAGTTCTAGGCCAATAGGACTCTGCAGCAGAGACTGCTTGTTGCCTAACCACCACTGACTCTCCCGTTCATCCTGTATTGCTGGGGTGCCCAGCCTTTCAGACATGCAAAAGCAGTAAGTAGAGTTTGAGGGGAGCTCTTGAATAGGAAGTTACGTAGTCAGGCATTCTTTTCTGTCCCTCCTCCCTCTTCCTTCCTGCCTAAACCTGACGGCTAGAGCTGCAGCAGCCCTCTTGAGACAATGAGGGAAAGAGCAGGTGAATTGCAGAGACCTCCAGCCCTGAAAATCTTGAGCTGCTGAACCAACAGCAAACGTTGCCTCCTCTGACCATTCCCTCAGGTGAGACAAATAGATCTTCATGTGCTTACATCGTTGAAGTCAGCCCTCTTCGCAGAGAGTCTCATACACACTCTGCCTTCCTTCCATAAGAGGCCAAAACCCAGGGTTGGAGGAGTCCAGCCCTGGCTGCCATTTTCCTGCACAGGATCAAGTGGGCTTTCCGGTGTTACAGCCATGGTTTGGGAGCAAAACCTCACAGTCCCCATCTCTGCTGCTGCTGCTGTCGCCAGTGAGTAGTGACCACAGGTCTAGCTCGCTCCAGAAAAATTTGCAGGGGAAAGGAAAGGAAATAAAACTGATTCTGACAAGGCTCTTCTGGGTAGAGTGAAAATTAACTCACTGTTGGACTCACTAGGGGATTTGGCATTTCTAAATACAGAGGGTTTTTTTTTTAATTATTTGATTATTTATTTTGGGGGAGGAAGAGAGACAGAGAGACAGAGACTCTGATGGGGGAGGGGTAGAGGGCAAGGAAGAGAATCTCAAGCAGACCCAGCACTGAGCACAGAGCCCGCCATGAGGATCGATCTCACAACCCTGAGACCACAACCTGAGCTGAAGTTGGTCAGACACCTAACGAGCTAAGCCACCAGGCGCCCTCCCCCAAAGAATCTTCATTAACTGACCTCTGCAGAGATTCAGAGAGAACTGGGGAGGGGCACGGTCACCATCAACTACAATCTGAAGACTGCCAAACCAAATCCCCCGTCTCCATCAAGTCCACTTCTCGAGGGCCCAGGCCTTCCTCACCTTTGAGGTTCTCCAGCTCTTAACTATCCGATGCAGAGGGAGGACATGCATGAGACCGATTTCCGGCTCCAGCGTGTACTAGTGCGTGGGCTTTGCTCTAGGAAACAGCCCATCTTTGTCACTAGAAACACTCCGGTGTTGTGCAGCGGACGAGACTGCAGACTTTCAGCCAGAATTCCTAGATTCAAAGCTTAGCTCTACTTTCCCTGGCCCTGGAGGACTCCGGGCAAGTTCCCTAAACTCCCTGCTCCCCAGTGCTGGCGGCTGTAACGTGGGGATGATGATGCCATACAATGGTGATGGGGTTAAGTGAACAGTGTCCGACACCCCTGTGTCACATGTGCCATAAGTAGGGTATTATCTTGGTTTATGAGAGCTCAGCCAGGCTCTTCACGGTGAAGCTAAGCCCTGCTCTGCTCATTCGTAAAATGGGGACGTGCTGGAGCTAACCCAGTGCACTCACCTCAGGGCTGCTGGACGCGAGGGGTGTTAAATGCCCGGTCCGCTGCCTCAGTGGTCCCGTCTTCCCCTGCCTCCCCTTTCTGCTCATGCTGCGGCAGAAGCCTGCATGACAGATGGCCGGGGTGAGTGTGCTCGGCGGGCTTCGGTGTGTGGACTGGTACTTCTGGGGTGGGGGTAGGGAGGAAGGGGCAAGGGCAGCAGCTGATGCCCTGGTACGGAGGTTCCCAGGCACTGAGCTCAGCCGCTCTGTAGCTGTAGTCTACGGCAAGCTCAACTTTCTGGTGTTGACAGAGATGAACCGTAAAGGGGGAGAGTTCTGGCACTTTCGCACAAGGAGCACGTGGGGATACGTCTTTTCTTTCTTTGTCAGGCAGGCTGAAAGAGCAGATGCCTGATTTTCCTGGGGTGGCAAAGCTCTGGGCTGGATTCTTTATGAGGGGCTCTACGTCCTCCCCTGCCCGATGCCCCTCCATTCCTACAGCTGACATTTGCTCTTTGCAGGGGAAAGGTTTGAAGTCACACCCAACTTCTTCTCACTTAGTCTTACCTGACGCCTCTACAGTGACTCCAGAATATTTTGTTATAGGACACAACTCGGGTTCCAAGTTTATGCTCTGCTCATCCCAAAAAAGCTGGCTCACAGATAGCCAGCTTCTCGGGTGTAAATATGGTATCAGGCATTAGAATATCCATAGGCAGATAAATAACAAATGAAGAAATAATTTAGTCATTTAAATTGGAACAAATTCCCAAAATACCTTCTTGTTATCATTTTGATGGATCAGACTCCAGAGTTCTTAGGGGATATATCAAAATAGCTAATTAAAGTTTTTAAGATGCTCAGGAGGGATTAATATGAAATGGATGGGAGCGACAGAGGGAACCATGGCACTCGACGAGGAGGGCAGAAGGCAAGAGAAGGAAGGGAACCTAATCTAAAAAACAGTGGTAACACGGATTCATTGTCAGTCAATATGAAATAGCATCATATAGTAAATTCTGCCTTAACGTAAGGATCTATGACTTACTGGAAACCTCACACATCATGAACAGTAGGCAACACCCTCTCCCCCATCTAAGCTCTGTAATGTGCCTTATTAATTTAGTTTCACAATGTTCCTATCTCCTGATAAAGCAAACCGAGTCCAAAAATCTAAGTCAACTGAACATTTGGTTTTGGACACCCGTACCGGCAGACTCTGTCGCTCTTCCCATTTGGCACACACTCGACCTGCCATAAGGAAGGGACTCAAGAGGGGGACTGAGCAGGGTTTCCTTCACACTTGTGTTTTTCTCTTGGTGCGGCCCAGCCCTGTGTGTCTACAGCCCATGCCGTCTCCACTTTTAGAGGATGGCGTCGGGTGAAAACAAACTCTTATCTTGGCGCTGTCCATGCCTGAGTCCTGGTCTTCCTTCAGCCTTGCCCTCTGCCTCCTGACTTTGGTGCAAGGCTCCTGTTTCCTTAATGCTGTATTTTCTCTAGCCCTCTCTCTAGTCCTGAACCCTAATGTAGAGGTTCATTAGCACTGCTGGGGAAATTGTTAGAAATGGAGAGACTCTGGTGGTGGGACCCAGCACTCAGAATCCAGGCGATTCTGACTCATCACTTCTGGGGCTACCTTGGGTTTTCCTGTGGGGTTTTCCTGCTGGGTTTTGATGGCACCCCCTGGATCCCACCTGCCTCTGATCACTGTGAGTAGCCCCACAGAGGGAGAGATCTCCAGCAATGACTGGGGCATTTAGGATACACCAACCAAGAATCACCCTGAGGAGATAACTACTGTTCTCGTTGGGTATACACTTATGTCAAGGGCTAGGGAAGTTGCAACCCCTCAAATGGTATACTTTCTGCAATTCTGACTCTCTTGTCTTGCAGAGATTAGAGGACCCTTGGGAGATGCTGGAGCCGGGACCAGGCCTTGCCCATGGTCCTGAACGTAACAACAATGCTCTGTTGTTTGTTGAACAGGAAAGGCACCAAGGCTGCTCCTTGGGAAGCTGTGTTAGTGATGGCTCTCCAGACAAACGGAAAGGAGATACATATGTTTCTCCTATTTATTAGGAATTGGCTATGCAATTCAATGCAGGAGCTGGTTCATGTAATTCTGGAGGTGGCTGACCAGACTCAAGATCTGCAAGGTGATTTGGCAAACTGGAGATCCCAGGACAACAGATCGTACACCAATCTGAGGGCTCAAGATCTAGGAAGAGCTCGTATTTCAAGTCACGTCTGAAGGGAGGCAAAAAGTGATGGCCCACTTAGAAAGCTGTCAGGCAAGAGGAATTTCTTTTACTGAGCTTTTATGTTCTACTCAGGCTTTTCTCCGAAAGGGTGAGGTCCACCCACATTAGTTAGGGAGGACAGCATGCTTGACTCAGTCTACTGATTCAAGTGCTAATCTCATCCAAAAACACCCTCACACACACACACAGAATTAATATTAGACCAAATCTCTGAGCACACCGTGGCCTAGTCAAGTTGGCATATAAAATTAACCATCAGAGAAGTGAAGTCAGTTTCAAGAACGACAGGAAGAACAGATGCCCTAGGAGGGATACTTCAGAAATTCTATATTATTCTTGTTAAGACAATCAGACTGTGTCAGATTAGTCAGAAGAAGCATACTTCCATAATCAGAAGAAAGGGTGATGGATTCTCCTCCCCTGGACCGCACCAAATTTACTCTTTGCTGATCAAATTTGCCATTGGCAGCCATCTTGAAACTGAGTGGTCTCTTGAGGTCAAGAACCAATTTTGGAATTCTACTGACACCCAGAAGGTCAAAGACGAAGACGAAACATCCATTCATTCTGTGCCCTGAGATCACCCACCTAGGCTAGATCTTTCCTCTTTGAAGGGTAAAGAGAAATAAAAACACCAAAGAATATTGCAAAAACAACTTCCTACATAGTAAGAAGAGAGGTAGCCACAGAGGCAGAGAAAAGGTGTAGCACTCAGGAGGTTCCTTACGGGAAAAATCTCACAAAGCATTTATTTTGTGTTCTCAGTGAAACACACACACACACACACACACACACACACACACCATAAAATTTTATTTATGAAGCAAAAGCTATGATTTAAGACTGGGATAAAAAAATTAAGTTAAGAACAAAAGGGAATTCACCAAGAGAAGTAAAAGAAACTCAAGGATTCTGAAAACATAATAGAAAAGACAGCAGGAGAGGTAATAAAGAGCTGAGCCAATGATGTGTAAACTCCAACTCAGGTTACAGAAAATGAACTTGGAAAGCTTACCAGAAATGTGGACCTAAAGAACAGAGGTGAACATTATGATAATCTGGCCCTGGCTTGCTTGTCAGTAAATAGCATAGCTGAAGAAGAAACCGGAAGAGAAGCCATCATCAGGAACATAACAAAACACGTGTCGGCAGATTCACAGAAATTTTAATGAATAAGAAAGTACTCCAAGATGGCCAGATAAAGGATCAGAGCACAAATTCAACACTTTCTCATCATCGACGGTAACTCATTCATAAATACAGTGGTAAAAACAGATGTCATTTATTACAGAAAAAATTTCAAATACCTAGGAATGAATCTAAGGGAAAAAAGAAACTATTAAAATAGCTACCCAGGCCATAAAAATCTTCAATAAAGCAAGAGAAACAGTGTATCCATGGATGAAAAGACTTGCTATTCTAAATATACCCATTATGAAATTAATGAAGTATTCAATTTAATCCCAATCAGAATCCAAGCCGGATTTGTCAGGGAAGTATTACATCGATCCTAAAATGTATATGACAAAGAAAATAAGCCGGAAGCGTCCAAGATAAAAAACAAAAAAACACAGACTTGCACTACCAGATGTCAAGATGTACTGTGAACCTACATATTACTGTACATAAATAGAACAGAGTCCAGATCAGTGGAACATTATGGAGTTCAGAAATACACTGACTATACGGAAGAATTTAGCATGAAGGTGGCAGTTCAGATCACTTAGTTCTAGGATTCAGAGGAGTTGGGACCACTGCCTATCTATGTAAAAAAAGCCACATGCTTAGGATATCTATAAAAATAAGTTGCAGGCAGATGAAATACACAAATTCTAAAACAGAAGCAAATACAATACATACATAACTATATAAAATAATTTATTATTAGTATATTAACATATATTAACATGTAAATATAATTATAAATTATAAACACCTTAAATAAGACAAAAACAATAGCCAGAGGGAAAGATAAAGAGCTTTACCTATGGGCGCCTAGGTGGCTCAGTGGGTTAAGCCGCTGCCTTCGGCTCAGGTCATGATCTCAGGATCCTGGGATCGAGTCCCGCATCGGGCTCTCTGCTCAGCAGGGAGCCTGCTTCTCTCTCTCTCTCTCTCTCTCCCTCTCTGCCTGCCTCTCCATCTACTTGTGATCTTTGTCAAATAAATAAATAAAATCTTAAAAAAAAAAAAAAAAGAGCTTTACCTAAGTGAAAATTTAAAACCCCTGCATGGTGAAAAGATGTTTGCAACATAATCAGCAAGCGATTCACCTCCAGACTATGTGAAGGGAGTGTAAATAGAAAAGGACAGGTAAATCAAGAGGAAAATGAATACCTGAAGAGGAAATATGAGTGACCACTACATACATCAAAAATTGTTTAACCTTACTAGAAATCAAAGCAGTCGAAGCAATGAAAGTTAAAAATATAAGATGTTATTTTTAACCCATCAAGTTGGTAACAAATTTAACATGTGATGGTATCACAGCTTGGGGAGAATGTGGTGAGCAGAGGTCTTCTATGTTGGGACGGCAACCGCTAAAGGCGATTTGACAGTATCTATCAAAGTTGAAAATGTGTGTATAACATACCACTTTGACTTCCCTGATCTCCCCTAGAGAAACCCTCCCTGATATGTGCACACGGAGGCAAAAACAGGCATGTTTCCTGCAGGATTTTTGTAAAAGGAAAAACAACAATAACAACAACACTGGAACCCAGTGTCCATCAGCAAGAGAATGGCCAAGTAAAATACTTGATATCTTTAATATGGAAACTTCACAGTAGTTTAAAAGGTATGATTGCTCAGTATAGTGACAAACTGCTCAGTGAACTAAAACCAAGAATGTTGGGGGGGTACCTGTGAGGCTCAGCTGGTTAAGCATCTGACTCTTGGTTTTGGCTCAGGTCATGATCTCAGGGTCCTGGGATCAATCCCTGCATCAGGCTCTGCACTAAGCATGAAGCCTGCTTGAGATTCTCTCTCTCTCTCTGCCCCTCCCCTCTGCTTGCACACTCACTTGGCCTCTCTCAAAAATAAATAAGTAAATTAAAGTTAAAACATGCTACACGAGTATGGTATTTATGGAAAAAGAAAAAAAAATTTGACAGTATTTTCCCTGGGATTAAGTGGAGAAGAAATTCTAAAAGGATCTGTACTGAAAAGAGTAGCAAGCCCCTCAGAGACTCTGGAGTTAGCAAGTACGCAGTGGGAGGGGGGTGGGTGCACACAGAGATAGCTAATTCTTAAAAGCAGAGTTTAAAGGGACTGAATGAAATAGGTTTTGTCCATTTTGACTACTGTTGTATTCCTGTGCCTAGAAGAGCACCTGGCATATACGGGGGATGTTCAGTAAGTATTTGATAAATGAATGAAAAAATAATACCATGTATGTCCGTGAGAAGAACATGTACTCAAAACTAAAATAACTTTACCCTAAAAATACGAACTTTACCTTAAGAACATGTACTCAGAACAAAAATACGAACTTTACCCACGATCAAAAGGGATGGAGGCAAAACAGGGGTGGGGAAAAGAAATACATAAATTAAATAAATAAATAAATAAATTAAATAAATAAATAAGGATGTGAGGTGACGTTGTACCATATACTGAGAAATAGGATTGAGTCCACTCTGTACCCGAGGCACAAAACCAACAGAAGTATCTGAACTGGCAGGAAAGTCAGGGTTCTTCAAACTCTAAGTGCAGGCAGGAATCCAGAGAATTAAGGAGAGCTCTGAGCTGGCTTTCTTCCTAAGAGGTTTTGCCAATCCTCATGGCCATAAGCCATGGCTTTGATGAGCCTGCACAAATTGGGGACAGAAGGCAACGCTCGTGGACCATATAAGACAAGGGTCTATTAAGAGGTTCTATATAAATCTTGTAGAATCCTATGGGGCAGACATGATCATTGTAAGAGTAATCATTCATGATTCATTCATTCCATTTTATCCCCAAACAGAACTTCATTGTACATATTTGCTACAGTTTTATTTATTCAATTTCCTGCTGATGGATACTAGGTTGTTTCTGGTTGGCCACTATGGTGATTAAGGCTGCTAGGACCAATCTGGTACACAACACTTCACAGACCCATATTTTCCTTTCTCTTGGGAAATTAGTTGGAGAGAAGACCTTGGGACATTGGGTAAGTGTACATTTAATTCTATAAAAGACAGCTGAACAGTTTTCCAGATTGGTTGTACCATTCTTATCAGCAATGTACTAGAACCATACTTACTCTAAATCCTTGCCAATGTTTGGTATTGCCAGTCTTTTAAACTTAAGCCTCTATTATGAGAAGAGGTAGGTAATTCATGGCTGTTTTAACTTGCAGTTTTTCTGAGACAAACGATTTTGCACATCTTTATTGTGCTTACTGGGCCTTTGTGTATTTTATTTGGTGAAGTGGTCAGATACCGTACACATTCTGTATTGGGTTGTCTTTTTATTGTTCAGTTTGAACATTTAGAAAAAAAATCTATCCTGCATACAGATCTTTTCTCAGATAGATGAACTGAAAATATTTTTTTCCTAATCTGTGGCTTGCCATGTCCTATCTTCAGTGGTTCTTACTAAATACCAGAAGTTCCTACGTTTTGTTAAGTTCAATGTATCAATTTTTGTGGTAGGTAATTTTGTGTTCTATCCGGAAACCCTCTCCCTATCTCTAGATTGTAAAGATATTCTCCTATTTCTCCTCTGGGATCTTAATAGTTCTGGACTTTTGGGTATATAAATCACCCTAAATTGGTGTGTGTGTGTGTGTGTGTGTGTGTGTGTGTATAGGGTCTGGAATAGGAACCAAGAAGATGGTGGAACTTTAAATTTGGGTCCTTGATTTTTGCTTAAAAAATGATCTCCAGGAAATACCCCAAACTCATGATAATGGTTCACTCTGAAAACGTCAGCAGGGGAGAGGTATTGACATGGCACACAAAAGGGGGATCAACTAGATCACTACCATGTTACTTATTTTAAGAGGAAAGGAAAAGTCAGAAGCAAAGGCAGGAAGTTGGTGATGTTTGTTATTTCTGCAGATGCCTACACTGGTGTTTGTGGAAAAGGTCTTCTTTTTCCTACTTAAAATAAAATTTTTTTTCATAATTAAAAAAAGTACACAGTTGTGCAGCAATTAAAAGGTTACTCTGAACAATGAAGATTGGCAGTTTCATGCAGACAACACAATTAAGGAAGCAGACAGTGCCAGATCAGTCTCAAAAGATCACAGAAATTTTCAAACTTGGAGATACTACGTGGCTGATTCTTTTGTTGTGCATGTCTATCACTCAGGGAGTGATATCTGTCAGGGTATCAAAAGAAACTATTTAATGTGCAGCCAAACAGAATTTAATAAAGAGAGAAAAAGGAATTAGGGCTTCACTACATACGAACAGCACAAAATCCCAGAGTTCTTTGATACATCTCAACATTATGCTGTAATTCAGAACAATGCTAAAGCTGTCACGAGAAAGGGTCTATGTTGTAAGAAATCGTGTGCTGTTCGGAGGTTCTGTATAAGACCTGCCAATCGCAGGAAGTGATGCAGAACATTCTTCATACCAAATGGGAATATGGTTTAAGCTCAAACTTTGTACTAAGAAGAAGAAAGTGATACACAATTGCCTGCATTGATGTGTGCCATGGGCAGTTAAAAATAAAGACGTGCATTAAAGTGGTGCTGAAAACGTGGCCCGAGCTCTTCCTACAAAAGCAGGTGTGCTGGTCTTCCACCAGACCTCGCCATCTCAAGAGGTATTGCTTTATCAAGAACCCAGGCCTTATGAAGTTCTTCAGGGGATGCTTGGAGAATTAACTACTCTAATAGAAATCCAGTGATCTCTTTTAAGATGCATAGTATTCAGGATGATACAATTTCGGTGTCAAGTTGACTGCTTTCTGAGGCATTTCAAAGGATTGAGCCCCTTGGAAATCATCAGGGGGGTTTTTGCCCCCATCCATTCCTTCATTCCCGTCTCCAGCCACCTGAGCGTCTCACCAACTCCTTTTCCCTCATCTGTTCTGCTCTCTTGGCCAGTGGAGGTGCCCTCACTCACTTCATCAGGTCAGCGGCTGAAGCGGGAAGTGGCTGTGAGTGATCACGTGGGCAAGGGCTCTGCGCTTTGTTTAATTCTAATGTAAATCGTGTGATTACTTCTCCCACTGGAGAGGGGCCAAGGACCAAGGTATTTTTAACCAAGATATTTGATGAAAATATAAAACAATAATTAGAGAAGAAAATAATAAGTAATAAGTAGTGCCTGAGTTCCTCATGGTTCAGAGGCTCCAAAGAGCACACACTGTTCACAGGAACAATGCTCATTCTGTATTTCTGTTATCAAGAAAGCAGGCCAGAGAGTTGCAGAATCCTGGTGCATAAGAAATAAGGCGATGATTAAAAAAAAAAAAAAATGTTACAGAAGATTTAAACTGAACAGACTCCCTGAGCTCCAAGTGGCGGGGCCCCTCTCCTTGGGAACAGTTTTTCCTTTGTCTGTTTACCTAAGGACACCCCATCAGCCCCCGGCCCACTCTCCCTATCGCTCAATGCTGTCTTTGAAGGGAAGGCTGAGGGTTGTTCCAGAGGCTCCTATGAACTTGGATTTCCACTTCAACCTTGGACTCCCAATTCATAGCATGATCCTTACCTATCGAATTTCAGACTGAACAGTGACTCATACTTGGTGTGCCCTCAATTCATCTGATCTGGTTTCTCCTGCCATTTAACACTTGAAAGTTTCTGCACCAGTGAAGGATATCAGACCTTCTTGGTCACCTGGCACTGCCCCATCAGTGCACTTGGCTGAGTGTGGGATGAACAGCCACTGCTGATAGTTCACCCTAATTGAGCCCAGGGTGACACAGACCCATGGTCATGGCATAAGCCATAAAACATGGCAGGACTTTGATCACCCCGTCAACATTATGCTGCAACATTAAGGCCCCCTACCACTGCCAGGAGAGGCAGCTGGAAGTGAAGGAATATAGGCAGTGAGGAAGGCTTCGGAGCAATGGGTGCACATAAAAGGACGCTTCCAAGAAGCCCTCACGGAGTGCCTGAGCTGCGGTGCTCTCCTCATTGAATATAACGGGAGCATTTGCTGCAGGGGTACTTACAGCAGGGGAAGACTCCACAGAAAACTCCAAGTGACTGATATACTAACAGGGATAATGGAAAACACCTAATTCAAGGTAGCTTACATTTTTAAATGAATGTCTGGTCTTACGTGGATCTTCAAAGGGGACCATTTTCATCAGATACACAGAGACAGAACAAGGAAGGAAAGTCAGACAGAACAGATACTCCCTACCCATATCTCCACAAGGTCTTCTCCAATTCCTGATGCATGGAGACGTGTGGGTAACCTTGGATACCAGAATGGATGAAGCAAACTGGTGTGTGTGTGTGTGTGCTGTATTTGCAAGAACAAGTCAGTCCCTCTATGAAAATTCCTTGGGTTTCTACTTGTGGTGGCACCAACTCTTCCCTCGCTTCAAGGTACCCATAATCACTGCCCATGATTTGTTTGAAGCTCTGCTCACTTAAATTTCTTGTCCTCATAAAATCTGCTATTTAATCCCTTCAGCTATTATTTAACAGAGTCAGGTGACAGATGTGGGCCCCACTCTCAGAAGAATTCTGTAGGCATCAAATCTGCGTTCCAGGAGAATATCCCAAAATGCTGAGTGGGCTTCCTGCCTCAGGGATTTCACTTGAACCTGATACGGACCTTTCTAGGTCCCTAAGGGCACTGAGGGCAGTTTCAATAGAGGTTTCCAGGGCTGCTGGTCTACTAGGTCTACTAGGCCATCCAAGAGATCCAAATGGGCAGGAATGGGGTTGGATGCGGGGGAGTTTTGCCTGGAATCGCCTGGTATGCGAATAATGCCTGATTTCCCAGAGGGTAGCACTAACTTTGTGTGGTCATCTGATCTTTCTCTGACCTTCTGTGCTGGACAGGAAATCATGTGCCTAATTCTCCGGAGCAGCTAGCATCTTGTGATCAGTGAAGTTACTGGTTACGAGCAGCTCTAGATGTGAGGCTTTTTCCTCCTTGAACAATCAAGGGTAGATTGGGTAAAGATCAACTCGTGCTGGAGACTAACATGCTGTTAGGTCTGAGCACCTTGAACTAGGATAGGCAGATGAATCTATTCCAGATTCTAGATCTGTAATTGCCAGAAAGGTTCAAGCAATCATGGCAAGCTCATGTTTGGATATGTTTTCTTGACCAGTATACAAATACCCACATTTTGCTCACTGTTTTTTCTAAGTAAGGCACTCTGGCTACTTTTAATTCCATTGGTTCAGCCTATCGAAGAACCCAGCCATGGCAAGCACATTAGAACTGCCCACGAGGAGAAACTAAAAACTAAAACTAGAAATTCAGATAGGAGGTTTGATCAAATGGACATAAAAGAAGCCCCATCCAATAACAAGAACTCAATGTGTAGGCAAGAATTCTCTGTTGAGGGGCACCTGGGTGGCTCAGTGGGTTAAAGCCTCTGCCTTCGGCTCAGGTCATGATCCCAGTGTCCTGGGATCGAGCTCCGCATCAGGCTCTCTGCTCAGTGGGGAGCCTGCTTCCTCCTTCTCTCTCTGCCTGCCTCTCTGCCTACTTGTGATCTGCCAGATAAATAAATAAATATCTTAAAAAAAAAAGAATTCTCCGTTGAGGCAAGAATTTGACTCAACAGAGAATCTATAAAGAAAAAAAACAACAACCCTGCTAAGTTGATGCCATAGAAAACAGACCGCAAAGCAATGGGGTCACTTCTAGGAAGACTCTGGGCAGGAGTTTGTTGATGTGCCTGACTGTAAGACCAAGAAATATAATCAAGGAAATTGTGGCATCCTCAGGGATCTGCTGGCCTCTCTCCATCTTCCCTCCTGGTCTCTTGTCAAGCGTCTGGAGCTGATTTTGTATTCTGGCTGATAATTTCTCAGTCCCATTTCCAGCTCTGATCTCTCCCTTGAGCTCCATGTACGCCCATCAACTGTGAACTCTGTTGGACGCCTAACTAGAGCAGGAGTCTAGAATGTAGTCTGTGCCAACTTGAGCTCTACAGTTACACTTCCCTGTCCTTCTTGATCTCCGAAAATGGTACCACTGTTTCCTAATGAATGAAGCCAAAATCTGATCACTCCTCCACAAGGCACCCAGTGAGCTTTGTCCTTTTGGAGCCTCTACTGATATTCGTGTTCTTCAACATGTAAGTCAGACCTCCTACCTCATGATCAGGATCCTTCAAGTAGCCTCTCGTGGCAAACAAAAATATATATATTTCTCTCTGTTATGTGATAGGTAGAATTTTAAGATTATCCTCAGTGACCCACAGTTTTCTATGATTCCCTTCCCTTTGAAGGTGGAATATCACTTCCATGATTAATTTCAGTTCACTTTGAGTTAATCAAAATGGAAATTACATTGAGAGGACCTGATTGAATCACAAGGCCCTTTTTTAAAATGTGAAACCAAAGACACCTGGGTGGTTTAGTCAGTTAAACATCTGATTCTTCCTCTTAGCTCAGGTCTTGATCTCAGAGTTGTTAAGTTCAAGCCCTAGATTGGGCTCCATGCTGGGTGTGGAGACTAAAAGAATGGATGGATGGATAGAAGGATGGATGGATGGATTGATGGATGGACGGACGGACGGATGGTGAAACCAGTGAGATATACTTTTCTTCCTGGTCTGGGGAAAGCAAATATGCACGTTGTGACCTGTGGTCCCCATGACAAGGAACTGTGGGCAGCCTCTAGGAGCTGAGAGTAACACCTGGCCCGCAGCTAGTTAACTAAACAGGAAGATCAGACCTGTAGCTCACAAGAAACTCAATTTTGACAACAAACCAGAATGAGCCTGGACAAGCCTGAACTCCAAATGAGCACCACAGTGCAGCTGCCACCTGCTGAAGCCCAAAGCAGAGGACCCAGCCGAGCCATCCCCAGGCTCCTGACCGAAGGGAACCAGGAGACTGCAAGTTTGTGCTATTTGCAACCACTGTGAAAATCTGTCATGCACGTAATAGAAAACTAATCCACTGGGGTTCTCAGAGTCCTACTTTATCTGACTTCTTCTTGCCTCACTGGCTTCCCCATGCAGCCATTAAAACATACTTTTGTCACATGGTTAACCTTGGCACTGCGTTGACTAGGAGAGGCATTTCTGGGGCATTTGGAGTCCTGGTGATACTTCATTCTGTGCTCTGGGTGCTGTTTGGTAAGGTGTGAGGTTGATGAAAATTCACTGAGCTCTATGTTAAGATTCGTGTACTTTTATTTTTATACGTTAGATTCAATAGAAAGTTAACTTAAAATTACTTTTGTAGAATAACATTTACTGATGTGACACGATGCTCATTTTATATAAATGAAAAGTCTCAAGAAAAATTACCAATTTGGAAAGAGTAGCAAATAAAACTTAAAAGTATATTAATAGAAATTTTCTGAGGAATGCAAAAGTTATTTAATATTAGGCAGGTTTTAAAATATTTATTGCATATATATGTGTTATGCAATACACATGCTACTTTGTATTATCTCTGTAATATGTACTACTGTATTATACACATTTAATAACACACTGCAGAAGTTTCCCTCTTTTTGCTATTTATTTTAATTAAGTTTATTAATACAAAATGATATAGGTTAAAACGTGTTTAATTGATAGATGTTGGAAAGAGATTTGATCAAAAGCAGTATTTGTTTAAAAATTTTTAAACCTTTTAGCAAGTTAACAAGGAATGAACAGAATCCTTAACATGACTGAGAATATCTAATTGAAACCATTTGTCAACATTCTACTGGATGCTAAAGCCTAGATATGATCCAGTTAAAAATTAGGGATAATAATGGATGCCTTTCAGCTTCAAAACAATTTAATGTTACACGAATTTCAAACAAATATAGGCTAAGCGTAAAATAGAAAAAATCATGTTAAGAAAAAAAATACTTTATTTGAAGATAATTTGTCTACCAGAAAAATCTAAGAGCATGTAAGGTGACATTGTGTGAACTAATAGAAAGTGATCTGAAATGGAAGTAAACATCCAAAATCGATAGCTAAGCCTATATATCAGAAGAAGTCTATCACAAAATATGAGGGAAAAAATTTCACTTACAACAACAGAAAACCACAAAATGTATCAAAATACCACTAGAAACATAAAAAGGGACTTTAAAAAAAGGGACTTTTTTGTGTGGATTTGCATCTTTTTGATGGTGGGTCGTGGGAAAGATGGGAACCACCTTGCCTAGTATTTTCTTCCTTTTCTTTTTATTTTCCTATTCCTCTTCCTCCCCCTTCCCTTTCTATTTCTTTTGTGTGGTGTTCTTTTACTCATCAAAGGTCTACATTATTTCCGGACAGCTCTATCAGGACTGCAAGAGCAAACAGAGCCATACTAAATCATGCTTACAGATTTGCAGATACCTGAACTCGTTTCTGACTCAGTTGTTGTTGGTTTATGAGATCTACTTACATGTTATAAATATATGATAGACATTTCTTGTTTTTCACTATTTATCGTACTTTCACATATAAAAGTCTCAATTTTTGTTTTCAAATCTATTACCTTTTTTTTTCTTTACTTTTGCTTTCAAAACATTTATGCTGGGAGGATTCTGGGAACATGGTGGATTAGGAAGCACCCAGAATCTGTCTCCCTACCTAAACAAAAGTCGAAATCTGTCTGACACAACTATATTGGAATTCTGAAGTCTGTTAGAGGCTTGCAACTTCTAGAGAAAGACTTAGATGGTAAATCATGGTTAAATGTAGTCAATTTTAGCTCTTAGCAGAACAGCAGCTACCCATCCCAATCCATGCCCCCAGCTCTATGGCAGGCAGCTGTGCACACGTTCCTGAAGAAGCTGGCTCATAAACTTGCTGGAGCCAGCTGGGCAAAAAGGACTCTGTCCTCCAAATATCTGGGATCTGTGCTCTGATCCCTGATTGCTGCTTCTGATCATAATGGTGTAGACAAAGAGGCAGGTGGCCATTGTCTTTGTACTTCCCCCTTTTGCTGCAAAACCCTCCTCTCTGGCTGAAGTAATTTTTAGGAGATTTAAATAGCCTGATGCTTTCCCCTATCCCCCTGCATTTTTCTCTTTTTCTCCTATGGAAGCCAAACATTAAAGATTAGGACATTAAAAAAATAATGACATATACAGGGAAAATTAGAAAGTGACTGTGCATGTCCAGGGAAAGGCACAGGCTCAGGAAAGACCTGAGAAGACCTTAAGTTTACAATTGAAGTTGACCCATGGCACAGAGCGAGCCTACAACAATCAAAGCAATAATAAAACAATTAAAAAGCCTAATAAACAGCAAACCACAGAGAAAGAGAAGACTTATTTCCAGAGTAATGAGAATAATCTTAATTATCATTTCAAATGTCCAGTTTTCAACAACAAAAAAGTCACAAGGCATACAAAGAAACAAGAAAGTATGAGACATTCAAAGGAAAAATTAAAGCAACAGAAACTGTCCCTGAACTAAGACATGATGGTAGATATAGTAGCCAGAGACTTTTTAAAACCACCTTAAACATGCTCAAAGAACTAACAGAAGATGTGGATAAAGTAAACAAAGTATGAAAAAAAAGAAAATATCAATAAAGAGAACGAAAACTTAGAAACCAATAAGAAATTATGCCCATGAGAATTAGAGTAAGTGAGTTGAAAATTCACTAGAGAGATTCAAAGGCAGATCTGAGCAGGCAGAAGACTCAGTGAACTTGTAAAGAGGGCAATGTAAATTACTGGCACTGAGAAAGAGAAAGAAAAAAGATTGAAGAAACAATGAGCAGAGCAGATATGACCTGTAGGACACTACCAAAAGGACCAAAATATGCACTGTGGGTGTCCCAGAAGGAAGAAGGAGAAAAGACTAGAAAAAATACTTGGAGAAATACTGGCGGAAAACACCCCAAATTTGATGAAAGACATGAATATAAACAACCCAGAGCTCGGTAAACTCCCATAAGATAAACTCAAAGAGATCCACACCCAGACACATTATAAGCAAACTTCTGAAAGCGAAAGAAAAAAAGAGTGTCTTTCAAGCAGCAAAAGGAAAGTGAATCATTATATACAAGGAATCCTCCATAAGATTACGAGTAGATTTCTCATCAGAAATGTCTGAGGCCAGAGGCAGTGGGCTGATACAATCGAAGTGCTAGAAGAAAAGAACCAGGAACCAAGAATCCTGTACCTGGAAAAATTGTCCTTCAAAAGTAAGGGAGACATGGGGCGCCTGGGTGGCTCAGTGGGTTAAGCCGCTGCCTTCGGCTCAGGTCATGATCCCAGGGTCCTGGGATCGAGTCCCACATCGCTGAGTGGAGAGCCTGCTTTTCTCTCTCTCTCTCTCTCTGCCTACTTGTGATCTCTCTCTGTCAAATAAATAAATAAAATCTTTAAAAAAAAAAAAAAGTAAGGGAGACATTAAGACATTTTCAGGTATAGAAAACCTGAGGAATTTGTTACCGCTAGTCCTACCCTGGAAGAAATACTCAATCAAATCCTGCAAGTTGAAATGAAAAGAATGCTAGATGGTAATTAACTCAAAGCTGTACGGACAAATAAAGACTGAAATAAAGGTAAACACACGAGCAATTTCAAAAGCTGGTTTTACTCTAACAATGGTCTGTAACTGTATTTTCTACTTTTTACAGTTTAATTCTTAAAAATTGTTAGTCTAAAAGCTGTACTATTAATTTGTGACTCCAAATCTTGTTTTCTAAATAATTTAAGATACTTGAGAATTTGAAAGACTTATTAGTTCATGTTTTGAGGTACACAATATATAAAGTAGTAATTTTTGTGACAATATCTAGAAGGGATGGGGATGGAGCTGTAAAGAAGTAGAGCTTTTATTTATTATTGAGGTTAAGCTGCTATACATCCAAATTAGATTATTATAAATTTAGGATGGTAATTGTAATCCCTTGGTTACCACAAAGAAAATAGCTATAGAATGTACAATAACAACAAAAAAGTGAGAAGGGTAAACATTTCCCTGTTTTTTTAAAAAAAATCACTAAATACAATGGAAGACAGTAATGCAGGAAATGAGAGATTAAAAAAAAAAAAAGAAAGCTGTGGGGCACCTGGGTGGCTCAGTGGTTTAAGCCTCTGCCTTCAGTTCAGGTCATGGTCTCAGGGTCCTGGGATCGAGCCCCGCATCGAGCTCTCCACTCAGTGGGGGGCCTGCTTCCCCCTCTCTCTCTGACTGCCTCTCTGCCTACTTGTGACCCCCCCCTCTCTCTGTCAAATAAATAAACAATCTTTAAAAAAAACAAAGAAAGCTGTAATGCATATAGAAAACAAACAGCAAAATGACAGAAGTCTCTCCTTATCAGTAATAACTTTAAAAGGATTAATTCTTCAATCAAAAGACAGATTGGCATAATGGATTAAAACATATCATCAACTATGTGCTATCTATAAGAGAATAACTTTAGATCCAAAGACACAAATAAATTTAAAGTGAAAAGCTGGAAAAAATATTCCACGGAAATAATAACCAAAGGATAATAGAGGAGGCTTCCTAATATCAGACAAAATTGACTTTATAATAATAGCTCTGTAAGACTTCACATGAAATGTCTCTACAATAATTGCTGGAGATTTTAATACTCTATTTCAGCAAAGGATAGAACAATCAAACAGAAATAAGTAAGGAAATAGAGAACTTAACACAATAGAACAACTAAATCTGATACAGAGAGAGAACACTCTATCTAACAAGAGCATATACATTTTTCTCAAGTGCATGAGACATTTTCTAAGATATACAATATGTTAGACCACAAATTAAGTGTTTATAGATATTATATAAGGTGTCTTTTCTGACCACAACAGGATGAAGTTAGAAATGAATAACAAAAGGAAAACTGGAAAATATAAAAAATTGTGGCAAACACACTTTTAAACTACCAATGGGTAAAAGAAGAAATCACAAGAAATGTCACACAAAAAAATCCTGGAGGTGAGTGAAAACAAAAAGGCAACATACCAAAACTTAGGGGACACAGCAAAAATGGTATTAACAGTGTGTTCATAGCTATAAACACATTAAAGAATAAGAAGGATTCCAAACCAACAACCTAATCTTACAACTTAAGCAATTCAAAAAGAACAAGCCAGTCCACAGTTAGCAGAAGGAAGGAAATAATACAGATTAGAGCAGAGATAAATGAAACAGAGAACAGAAAAACAATAGAGAAAATTACTAAAGCCAAAAGTGTAAGGATCAGCAAAATTACCAAACTGTTAGCTAGATGAAGTATGAAAAGAAAGAAAATCCAGATTACTAAAATCAGAATGAAGGCAAGGACACTGCTACCGGTTCTATAAAATAGAAATGTTTATGAGAGAGTGATCAACAACTATATGTTGACAGACTGGATAACCTAGAAGAGATGGGCAAAAATCTAGAAAGAGAGAATCTACCGAGACTAAATCACAAAGAAGTGTAAAATCTGAAAAGACCCGTAACTAGAAAGAAGATTGAATGGAGTCAAACTCTGATAAACAGAGCATCTGGGTGGCTCAGTAGGTTAAGCATCTGCCTTTGGCTTAGGTCACAATCCCTGGGTCCTCAGACTGAGTCCAGCACTGGGCTCCCTGCTCACTTGGGAGTCTGCTTCTCCCCCTCCCCCTCCCTCTTGCTCGGGATCTCTCTCTCTCTCACACACTCTCTCAAGTGAATAGATAAATTCAATCTTTTTTAAAAATCCGACAAAACAAAAGACCTGGACTTGATGACTTCATGGGAGAATTCTACCAAAGATTTAAAGAAAAACTAATACCAATTCTTTTCACACTTTTTAAAAAAAAAAAACCAAAAAACTGAAGAGGGGACTCTTCCTAACTAATTTTATGGGTCCAGCCTTACTCTGATTACAAACAGACAAAGACTAATATAAGAAAACTACAGACCAATATCCTTATGAACACTGATGAAAAAATCCTCAAGAAAATACTAGCAAACTGAATATTAACAAGCTGCGTATTTAAAAGATTATGCAGCATGATCAGGTGGGATGTATTCCCGGAATGCAAGAACAGCTCAATGTATGAAAATGGAACAATGGAATACACTATTAAGAGAATGAAGGAAAAAAAAACACATGTTCATTTCAGTTGATGCAGAAAAAAGATGCAGAAAAATCATTTGACAAAATTCAACATTTTCATGATTAAAAACACTAAAAAAGGGGCACCTGGGTGGTTCAGTGGGTTAAAGCCTCTGCCTTGGGCTCAGGTCATGATCCCGGGGTCCTGGGATCATGCCCCACATCGGACTCTCTGCTCAGCGGGGAGCCTGCTTCCCCCTCTCTCTCTGCCTGCCTCTCTGTCTACTTGTGATCTCTCTGTCAAATAAACATAATCTTTAAAAAAAAAAAAACTAAAAAAAAACCAAACTAGGAACAGAAGATAATAATCTCAACATAACAAAACCACATATAAAAAACTGACAGCAAACTCAATGGTGAAAGACTGAAAGCTTTTCCTTTCATGTCAGGAACAAGGCAAGATGTCCACTCTCACTATTTCTATTCAGTATAATCCTAGAAGTTCCAGGCAGAGAAATTAGGGGAAAAAAAAAAGACATCCAAGTGGAAAGGAATAAATAAAATACTTTGTTTGCAAGTTATATGATTTTATACATAGAAAACCCTACAGACTTCATACAAAAAAATTTGCTAGAACTATTAGGTGAATGTAGCAAAGTAGCAGCATACAAATTTAACATGCAAAAATCTTGTTATATTTCTATATACAAACAATGAGCAATCTGAAAAGGAAATTGTAAAAATAATTCCGTTTACAATAGCACCAAAAAGAACAAAATACTTAGAAATTAAATTAACTGAGGTGAAAGATTTGTATGATTAAAACTACAAAACATCGCTGAAATCAAGAAGACATGGGTAACTGTTAGTAAATTCCATATTCATGGACTGCAAGTCTTTGATATTGTTAAAATATCAACATTACCCACTCATCTACAGGTTCAGGATAATCCCTATCAAAATTCCAATGGAATTTTTTTTCCAGAAAGAAAAACTCATCCCAAAATTCATATGGCATCTCAAGAGACCCAGGATAGCCAAAAAAAACTTGATAATGAATAGAACTAGAAGATTCACACTTCTTGACTGCAAAACTTACTACAAAGCTACAGCAATCAGAACAGTGTGGTACTAGAGTGAGACAGCTGTAGAGACCAATGCAGTAGAATACAGAGCCCAGAAATAAACCCTTTCACATATGGTCAAATCATTTTTGACAAGTGTGCCCTGATCACTCAATGAGAAAAGACAATCTTTTCAACAAATGGTGTTGGGAAAACTGGATATCCACATGCAAAAAAGTAAAGTTGGAACTCTAACTAGCACTATCTACAAAATTAACCCAAACTGGATCAAATATTTAGATGAAGACCTAAAACAACATCATTCTTAGAAGAAAACAAATCCAAATACATTTGGGTTTGGCAATGATTTCTTGAATAACACCCCAAGGGCCTAAAAAGGGCCCAAGGTTAACAAAAGGAAAAAGTGGCAAATTGGGTTTCATAAAAATTTTAAAATTCTGTATGTTAAAAGCCACTGTCAACAGAGAAAAAGGCAACCCACAGAAATATTCACAAATTGCACATCTGCTAAGGAATTAATATCTAGAATTTATAGAGAACCCCTAAGACTCGACAACAACAAAAAAAAACACGCAACCTGATTCAGAAATGGGCAAAGGGTATGAACAGACATTTCTCCTAAGAAGATATAGAAATGGCCAATTAGCACATGAAAATACACTTAACATTAAGTAAATGCAAACCAAAACTACAGTGAGATGATACATCAACCCTGATAGGATGGGTGCCATCAAAAATATCAGGAAACAACAAGGGTTCACAAGGATGTGAAGAAATTGGGACCCTTGAACACCGCTGGTGAGACTGTGCAGTGATTTGTCCTTAAAAAGGAAGGAAATCCTGACACCTGCTAAAACCTGGATACACCTTGAGGACACTCTGCTAAGGGAAATAAGCGAGTCAGAAAAAGACACATAGGGTATGACTCAAAGTACAACAGTGGGTCCTGGGGCTGCAAGGTAGAGAGAATGGGGAGTTAGTGTTTTATGGGCCTAGGGTTTCCATTTTACAAGAAGAAAAAGAGTTCTGGGGGTAGATGGTGGTGACGGGTGCACAGTATGGCTTACTTAACGGCACTTGACTAATGGTAAAGATGGTAACTTTTTTATCTATGTGTGTTTTACCACAATGAAAATACAGGAAAAAATTTTTAAAATTACATTTACAAAGTCGATCCCCATCCTATAGTCAGAATTAGTGGTGGGGGAGAAGAAGAATTTATTGTATTAATAGCAAAAGAAGATACAAAATGATAATATTTTCTTTTAAGATTTTATTTATTCACACACACACACACACAGCGAGAGAGGGAACACAAGCAGGCAGAGGGAGAGGGAGAAGCAGGCTGCCCGCTGAACAGGGAGCCCAATGTGGGGCCGGATCCCAGGACCCTGGGATCATGTCCCAAACCAAAGGCAGACCTTTAACCGACTGAGCCACCCAGGTGCCCTGTAAAGTGATAATATTCTGAACAGTGTGTTTATGGACCAAGAATAGATTAACCTTTTCAATAGAAACTGACTCTAGAAAATAAATGGCCACAAAATTAATTAAAGAAGCTATGCCCACAACTTTTAAGGAGTAGGGGAAAAAAGCCAAAAACCATCCAAGCTAATAAGAATAGAAATAAGAAGCTACCTTTAAAAACCTCTGGCAACTGGAATGAGCAGTTTCTTTGTTTTAATTTGAGAGTACCTAAGGCATATATGCTTAAATGCCCAGAAACAAATCTTTAAATAAAACTAAATTTTTTTCTGGAAATACGCTGCCAACTGTGTATTTTCTTCACTGAGCCCACTTCCTCCTGTTCTGCCAGTGGGGAGTGGGATGGTGGTGGTATATCTTCTCTTCCTTTTAGAAGGACTGTGGCCCCACCCGGGGAGCTAGCCAGTGTTTAATGGAATCAGGAGAAAACCCTGACTATGCCAAGGTCACAGTTGTCAGGAAGAGCTGTGGCTTTCAGAGGTCACTTCTCAGAGGTTCCCGTTTTGGGAAATGGGAACTCAGTTCTACAGTGACCCGCTGTGCCATTTATCCTGCCCCTTTGGGCTTCGGCACACTGTGTCACACATGAGACTGGCAGGGTGACAGTTTCTGAGGACACTCTGGACTTCTCTCTCTCTCATCCAGTTCTACAGATCCTGCTTCTGGAAAGTCATAAACATCTTCCACGCCTAGTCCCCAAAACCCCTCTACAAGTTAGGCACAACAGTCTTGGCTAATCTTGTGCATCCTGATAAGTATTTGCTTATTCAATCATTTCTTTAGTGTGTTTTTATCTAAAAGTGTCCCTCTGTGCTATTTTGCCAAGTCTCCAATAGCAGCCGTGACCCCGATCCAGTTAGCATGCCTATCTCCTCCCCTTGCCTCTCCTTCCCTTTCCTTCCCCTCCCTTTCCTTTCCTTACTCTCCCTTCCCTTCCCCTCCTCTCCCTTCCCTTCCCTCCTTTCTTTTTCCTTTTCCACTCTTCTTTATTTGTATGGAGTCCATTTTTTAAAAAAAGTTTCACTGAGGATAATCAACACACTCATTTAGTGTGTCACTTAGTGTACACATTCATTTAGTGTACTAAATGATATATATTAAAAGCGCAGTTTGGTAAGTGTTAAGATCTGTATGTCCTCCTGCACCACGCTTATGTTCAGTATAGTGAACATGTCACCTTCTCAAAGTTTCCTTGTGTCTCTTGGTAATACCTCCGTACATCCCCTCCCTGCCCTTCTCCATCCCCAGGCGGTCCCTGACCTGCTTTCTATCACTATAAATTAGTTAGCATTTTCTAAAACTGTATACAAATGGAATCGTAGATTATGCTTAGTTTCTTGCATCTGGGTTCTTTCACGGAGCATAACTGATGTTCATTCCTGTTGCTACATTATCAATGGCTCCTTGTCTATTGCCGTGTAGGGCTCTACTGCATGGCTACGCCTCAATATGCTTCTCCTTTCCCCTGCCCATGGATGTTTGGATGGTTTCCCGTCTTCGGCTACTACAAACACAGCTGCAGTGAACAGTCACATTCATGCATATATATGCTTTCATTTCTCTTGGGAAAACACCTGGGAGCAGCACGGATGGGTCCTATCACAGGTGTACATTTCATATTCTTTTTTTTAAAAAAGATTTTATTTATTTATTTGACAGAGAGAGATCACAAGTAGGCAGAGAGAGAGGCAGACAGAGGAAGGGAAGCAGGCTCCCTGCCTAGCAGAGAGCCCGATGCAGGGCTCGATCCCAGGACCCTGCGATCCTGACCTGAGCCGAAGGCAGAGGCTTTAATCCACTGAGTCACCCAGGTGCCCCTACATTTCATATTCTAAGAAGCTGTCAAACTATTTTCCAAAGTGGTCATACTGTCTTACAACCCCCACCCCCTGTACCTGAGTTCCAGCCCTCGACATCGTTGCCCACACCTGTCATTATCATTTTATTGCTGTTATGTGAAGAAGTATACAGTGGTATCTCACTGTGATGGTAATCTGCATTTATACTGTCCATATCTCTTTTTTTTAAGATTTTTAAATTTTTATTTATTTGACAGAGGGAGCAATCACAAGTAGGCAGAGAGGCAGGCAGAGAGAGAGGGGGAAGCAGCCTCCCTGCAGAGCAGAGAGCCCGATGTGGGTCTCGATCCCAGAGCCCTGAGATTATGGCCTGACCAAAGGCAGAGGTCACTGAGCCACCCAGGCGCCCTGTCTGTATCTCCTTTATGGTGAAATGTCCGTCCCAATTTTTTCCATTTTCAAAAACAGAATTGTTTTCTTACTATTGAGTTTTGAGAGTTCCTCACATATTTTGCATACAAGTCCTTGAAGAAGGATTAGAGGCAAGTATTTTCCCCCCAAGTCTGTAGCTGACATTTTCTTTCTCTTAACAGTGTCTCTGGCAGAGCCAAAGTTACTAATTTTAATGAAATCTGATGCATCAGGTTTCTGTTTTTCTCTCTTGGATCATGCTTTTGATGTCCTAAGAAGCTGTTGCCTAACCCAAGATCACAGCAACTTTCTCCTGCAATGTCTTCGAAGGGTTTCATAGCTTCTGGCTTCACAGTTAGGGGTGATCCATTGGGGGTGATTTTAAGGTAGAGATCCAAACCGTGTCCATGTGTGGGGATATCTAATTAACCCAGTACCGTTTATTGACAAGACCGAGCTTGGTCCACAGCAGTGAACCTGTGTCCACGTTTGTGAGGATCCCCTGCTTTTCCCCAGGCCCACCGGGCACAGCACCACCTACTTCCTTCACGCTGGTAAGGACCGTGGCAGAGGCAGAGGGCTGACTGCCAGCCACATGAAGGACGCTTCCCCGTTTAGCAGGAACTGCTTCTGGAAGTTCCGGAAAAAATGTCCTTGACACTACGGGGTCGCATTGGTTGGGCTGCCCAGATCAGTCAGCCACAGGACTGGCAGAACCCAGCACGTGGCCGCTCTCATCCTGCGTTTGCAGGTGGCTGGTTCAGCCCTGGCCAGGGAGGGGAGGAGGACAGGCCAGCTCAGCTGACCGAACTGTCATTGTGAATCCCTTCCTCTTAGACTGGACGGTCTCCTTTTCAAAGACAGTTGGGTGAGGCATGTCCGTGCACTTCCAGCAACCTCAGGGAGTGAGCCCCACGATGGCAGTGAGGGCAGAGGGAGTCTCCCTCTCTCCTACAGTGGGAGAAACAAAACATTCCCAGGACCTGATGAACCATTGCCAGTACTGCAGTCTGCATACCAGCGAGTTCGTGAGACTTTTTTCTGAAACCTGGAAAAAATACTCCTTAAATACAGACGCATGGTCAGTCTCTGGCCTTGGGTTCTAAAGCTGTTGCAGGTTTCCTTGGTGTCTCTCCCTATCTAGGCCCTCAGTGTTTCTCTCCGTGGGAATCTGAAGTCAAGAGAGCAGCATGGACTGCTTTACCGTTTGAACCTGGGAATGGTATCATTCCCGTAACGTGCTGCATATATTGAATATTTGAATGAGGTGGTCCGTTTTACCCTCCATGCTTTGGGAGAAGGAGAAAATGAAATCTTGTAATACAGCTGAAAAATGCCACAGAAGGGTCGGTGGGTGAGCCTGCTGGCTGCCCCAGCAGTGTCTTGGGGGTCGGGATGGCCATTGCCATGGGCTGGGCAGAAGCTCTACCCACAAAACCCTCGGGGTTTCCTCACATTGTCAAAACTGGGGCCCCCAAACCTAGAAAGCCACTGATGAGTGAGCTGTAGGCAATAGCCAAGGGCAGCAGTTACCTCTTGGGAGAGAAGGAGGGTGAGGAGGAGACAGGGGCTTTACCTCTACCTGTATTCTATTTCTTAAAAAAAAAAAAAAAAAAAAGCAAATATAGCAAAATGTTAACCTCTGTTCCTCTGGATTGCCTGTGAATTATTTTCTGTGCTTGTCTGAATGTTGGAAATGATTCATACTTAGAGATTGATTTTTCAGAAAAACATGGCTAAAAAGAGACACAAAATACTGTTAGTGGCTGCCTTTGACTAGGGGGCTCCTTCCCCCTCCTTTCAACTTCTGTGTATTCTCTGAAATTTTTACATGGAGTCTTTGTTCCTTTTATAAATAGGAAGAAATAATCCCATTTTAAAGCCACAGAATTTATCTGGTGAGATAAACAGGGACGGACTGAGAAAGAAGAGTGGACCAAGGATGATGCTGATAAAAAGGCAAATGAAATGATAAAATGTGGTTGAACCTCATTAACTGCTACTTCAGTTATTCTAATTAATTAGTGGACAATTTGGCTGAACCCTGGCACAACTGGTCAAGAAAGACTGGCTTATTACTAGCAGGAGGTATTCTCTCCTCAACCCCACGCGCCGGGTCACTGGGGAACATTTTGCCCCCATGCCTGACATCCCTGCACCTTCTGGACCCTGACCGGCTGAACACCCACCCCTGGAAGCAATGACTCAGCGGAAAAGGTAAGCGAAACTGCAGGAAGATTTCCAATCTACTTAAGAGAACAAACCCTTTTAATAGCTGTTCACTCATTAAGTGTTGAAATGTAAATATTGTAGCTAATTAAATACAGTTTTATTTATTTGTTTTAGCAGATCCAGCCAAACATCAATTACAGAATAAATTTTTAATGAATAAGAGGGCTTTTTTAAAAAAATGCATCTGCTAGCACAGACTGACCTTTTTTTTTCTTTTTTTCCAATTAACGTGAATCATCATAAAGCCTCATTTCCCTGCTCTCCACAGCCTGCAGGACTTTGTCAAACAAGTACTGGGCACATCCAGCTCTCCGCCTCTCCAGGCCTGCACCCACACAGCTAACGGTAGCTGGAGAAAAACACCTGCCAGGTGGCCTTGGGCTCAGTGGAAATTCACCAGCCCGTCCTCAAGGGGATGTTGCCGCCCAGCCACCACACCGTTTCCCTGTCCATGCTCTCCTGCCCCGCTAGACAAGGGGCTGCACCTTCTCCTCTGCCCTCACTCCCCTCCCCGCACACCTACGCCTCCATCCTTTCTCTCAACAGATGACCTGGGCTTTCTACCTTATTGAAAAGCATTTAATTGGGTACAAGAGAACATCTGCCAGATCCCAAACCTCCCCCTCCCACTGCTCGAGCCAGTACACCTGTCCTTCTCTTCTGTGCCCCGGGGAGGGCCCCCCGTCTTAATTGTGTGCCGTACCTCAGCCCCACTCATTTCTCTAGATGTCTTCTCTCTACCCTGGATCATCAATTTTCCTCTCTACTGAATCTTCCCCATCAGCATACAAATGAGCTGTTATTTTTCGTACATTATAAGAACAAAAGCTAAAACTAAAACCTGTCTTGACCCCATTTCCCTTCCAGCCACCACTCTATTTCTTGTCAGGGCAAAACTCCACCTAAGAGCGGACAATGCCGACTGTCTCCCAAACCTCCTTCCCCTGTTCTCTCATGAACCCGTTCCACCACGCCACTCCAACCCCCTTGTCAAGGTCACCAGTGACCTCTGCGGGGTTAAATCCAATGGTTCATTTCTCACTTGACAGATTAGGAGGGTGACAGTCTATTCTAATTTATCATGCTGTGGATGTTGACAATGAAAAGACGACATCATTAATACTTGTGACAGGGTAACAGGTGGGACTCCAAAACCATATCCAGCAAATCAGGAAGGAGGCATGACTCTCTGACCTGTCCACATTTTGGACACCCTGAAGTCTCTTGTCTTCTGGGACACCAGACCCCCCGGATCCCCTCCTTCTCTGCCTCCTGTGTTAACTCCTCCTCATCACAGAGACCTTATAATGGTCTAGTCCACACATGGTTGCTAGGAACTCTTCTCAACCTAGCCTTAACCTGCCACATGACCTCATCCAGTCTCATGGCCAAGATACTGGTGATTTTCAGAGATATAGCTCTGGCCTGGACTTCCCCTCGGAACCCCAGACCATGTATCCCTTTGTCTCTTTGACTTCTCCACTCCCATGTCCAAAAGGCATTCCAATCTTAATATGCCCTATCTTGAACTTCTGCTTGTTGCCATAAGATCTGCTTTTTTCACAGTACTGTACATCTCAGTGAACACAAGTCAGTCCTGCCAACTGCTCAGGCCCAAACCCTTCACTCTGGTTTGCTCATCCTTGACTCTTCTCCCTTACCCCTGAAATCCAGAAAATCTTCTTATCTCTACTTTCACAGCATATCCAGAATCTGACCATTGCTTCCCACCCCACTGCTACCATGTTGGTCCAACTCACTATGAACTCTTATTAAGACTACGGTTGACCTGTGGACAACACAGGTTGAAACTTCATGAGGTCACTTCCATGAGAATATCTTTCAATAAATATAGTACGGTACTGTAAATGTGTTTTCTCTAATGATTTTCTTAATATTTTCTTTCCTCTAGCTTAATTGTGAAGAATACGGTATATAATACATAGAACATAAAGATATGTGTTGATTGTCAAATTATCGGCAAGGTTTCTAATCAATAGGCTATTGGTAGTTAAAGTTTTGGGGGAGTCAAGAGTTATACACATACTTTTGCTTGCGTGGGGTGGCCACACCCACAACCCCCTGCACTGTTCAAGGGTCAGCTCTCACGTTAAAGTCTCCTAACTGGTCCCTGTTTCGACCCTTGTATTGTCTACGCACCACACAACAATGCGGTGGCTCTCCAAACAGGAAGGGACATCCTCACTGGAAGGTAAGGTACTCCCCACTTACGTCTTTAACAACCCCTCCATCTGCCCCATGGCACATGATCGCCCTCTTATTCTTGGTCTGCCCCAGACTTCGCTCCTCCTCAGTGCATTTGTGCTTTCTGTTCCCTCTCCTGGAATGCTCTTCCCTCCGATGTTGATGGCTTGCTGTCCTCTCTTCTCTGCCTTCCTTCAAATGTCACCTTCTAAGAGACAGTCTCAGATCTATTTAAATGACAACTCCCTTGTTCCCAGCATGATCAGTCATCCTGTTCTGCTTGACTTTCCACTGCAGTGTATCTTCTACCATATTCTAGATCAACACTGTCTACTAGAGCTTTCTGTGATAATGGAAATAATGACTCTCTATCATCCTAATACAGTAGCCACTAGCTACATGTGGCTGTTGAACACTTCAAAGTGGCTAGTGCAACTGAAGAACTGAATCTTTTAGTGATATTTAATTTTAATCAATTTAAGTTTAGACAGTCACATAGAACTTGTGGCTGCTGTATTGCACTTTATCATCTTACTTTTTCTCCCACTCATTGTTCCCAAAGGTTGGTTGACTCTAAATATGATCTTCATGACAATACGATCCATAATACACTTATCCCCTCCACTAGGACACAAGCTCCACGGAGGGGGATGTCTTCTGTGCTCGGCACATAATAGATTTTCAATAAATATTGGCTGGGTGAATGACCTTCACCTCAAGTTTATCATTTTAAGTGCCAAACTTAGCTTTTATTTTAAACATTTTTAGAAATTCTTCAAAGATCTACCTATGTCATTTTCTTAATTTAGTACCAGAATACATTGATTCCTTGCAATTTCGATGTCACTATTCTGTACATAAATTGTTATGTTGCCATAAATTATGTCCTCAGAGACCATTAATGTCATCCCTTCATTAGCTACACCAGATTGCTAGGTTTTTATAGACTGTCCACTAACTGACTCTCTACCATTACACTCTTCCTACTGCCTTAATATGTGTCTCACTTTTCAACAGAGGTAACTGAATAAGGCTCTACGGTACTTCCATTGCCCCAGAGTTAAATTGATAGGATTTGTGATGACTTCTGTTGTGGATACATTCACAGTCTGTGGGAAGAGGTTGTCTGTACATGCAAACTGCATGAAAATGAGATGTGATAAGAGGGGGCTGCTAGTCACCTCTTCTAGACTGGAAATGAAAATTCAAGATTTGAAGCCTAAGGCCATCATTGAGCTGGAATTAAACTTTCAGAGTCCAAAGTTCTCTCATCTAATAAAGGGCTTCTCAAATATGTGGTTCAAAACCATTTACTAAAAATCACCTGCTCTGGTCTCTCCACTAACCCTACCTACTAGCTCAGAACCTTGGAGCCTGGGCTTTGAGACTCCCCGTGCTAAGTTCACTTTCCGATTAGAAGTTTAATGCTGCCTCGAGGTTTTATTCATGGAGGAAGGAAGGATGATCTTTTCACCAGGTCCCTGTGCCTGAGCTGGTAGCAACTGCTCTGTTGCAAACCAAATCCCCACTTTAAGCCCTGATACATTTGTTCAATTGACCGGACTTCACTGTACTGTAAAGTAGAGATGTGATCAATAAAAAATGTGTTCCAGTAACAGATTACAGGTCAAGAAACACTTCCAGATTCTTCCACTGCCTCCCGGAAAGCAGAGAGATCCATTTGTCAAGTATGAAGACCCAAGAGGATATTGTTACCATTAAGATTAATAACAGGAAGCTGAAAGGTGATTATTCCTCGAGGTAAGCAAGGTCACCGACAGCAAAGGCTTGTGCGCGGCGGCTGCCAGGCTCACCTGCTGTAGCTTGCGGTCCAGCGCGCACAGCCCGGGTCGGTGGCCTCAGCTGATGGGGGGACGGGCACGACTGTGCGTTTGGTGTTTTCACACAACTGACAATGGCCAGTCGTTGTAGCAACCAGGTCTGGAGGGACAGATGACGACTTCTTCTGCGACCACCCGGGGCCACTTCTAGCAGGAAGAGATCTGCGAAAGCTTTTGGTTTTCAATGGGATTTCTGAGACTTGGAGTGGTAAAAGGCGGGTCTAGAGGAGACTGGGGTTCAGCGGGAGGCACGAGAACACCAAGGCTCAGAGTGGGACATGGGAGGCCAAGCAAGAAAGGGGGAGCACGCAGTCAGGAGAGTCGTGTATATCTGTGGGTCGGGGAGGGGACTGGTAATATGAGGTCCCCAGTGGCTGGCAGCACAGCTGGATTAGCAGATGGGCAACTGCAGGGAGCGAGGCGGGAGTCTGGAGTCCCACCGCCAACAAACCACCCCAAAGGGGGGCCACATCAGACTCTGTTCGTGGTCTCCAGGATCGGTTTACTGGGAAGACTGGATTCTTGAGCAAGAACGGCAATCAGTGGAGGCTCCGGGTGCAGAGCGGTAAATCATGTACGGACTGGGAGACGCAGTGGGGCACCGAGTGAGGGAGTGCTGGGCTCTGGTCAATGAAGCCAGTCAGTTAGGGTCTGGGTTGCAGGGCAGAGCCCCCAGTTACAAGCCAATGGTGGGAGGTCGTGGTTGGAAGCCAAACACTGCGACCCTGACACCAGGAAGAGAGGTAGGTAACATCTCCTGAATCCTCTGCTTCAGCCATTGAGAGGACAGTGGCCATCGGAGGATAGGGAGAATGGGTTAGTTGGAGCCGCCAGTCTCATCCTGGAAGGTGAGAAAGGGCTGGGGGCGATGTTAGGGGAGCCCCGGTAGGCTCTCACCCCACACACTGGTCAAGCTCAAATTCCAGACACCCCAGGAGTGTTGTCCCTGGGAGAGTCCATGAGGACCTGATCAGTCCACTGTGATGAGAAACAGGCAGTGCCCACAGACCATGGTCAGTAGGGACATTGTGTCTGCGCATCTGTCCAGTCGAAAGGAAACCTCCACCTCTACTTCCACGGGAAGCTGTTAATTAGAGGTGAGACTTGGCGTTTGGCCAAAAACACAAGGGACTCCCTGTGCTTCAAAGCAGGTGAATTTTTGGCAAGTTAAAAAGGAGAAAGAAGGGGTGCCTGGGTGGCTTAGTGGGTTAAAGCCTCTGCCTTCAGCTCAGGTCATGATCTCCGGGTCCTGGGGTTGAGCCCCGCATCGGGCTCTCTGCTCAGCAGGGAGTCTGCTTCCCTTCCTCTCTCTCTGCCTACTTGTGATCTCTGTCTGTCCAATAAATAAATAAAATCTTAAAAAAAAACCCTTATTATAAAAGAAGCCTCAGCAGAGATCAGAGAGCTAGCTTTTTGAATTCCTTGCAATGGATACTACAACACTTTGAAGCGAGTGTTTAGAGCAAGGGGGAAGGATGCAATTTAGCAAGCTTAAGCAAGTAAAACCAGAATGGATCCACATAAAATGCTTAGAAAAACAGGGTAAGAAGTCGATACATTTGAGGCATTTTTTATTACATGAAGTCCAGTTTGCAAGGGTTAGGATCACGATCTGAACCCAGACCCCATCTGACCTGGAAACTTGGGCTCTGACCTCCTATACAGAATTACTGTCCTGATTGTTAATTTTTACTTGTAATTTTGTTTGTCTTCCTGGTCGAAGACAAAGTAGCCCCCAGAGTCACGTGGCCTGCATTGGCGTGAAGCGGCCAGACTCACATTGTCTCCTCCAGCCTCTTTGCTTCAGGTAACTGAACCAGCCAGCAATCAGAACCCTTGTTTTGCTGATGAATTGCTGAGGACTACGTCTGGAAATAATGATGTACGATGTGTTGGGTAACTGAACTTAACTAAAAAAGAAAAAGAATCCTTGTTCTTTTTCTTTTTTAAAATAAAACTGAGACAGAAAAATTGATTGAAATAATAATTAGTGTTTCCTTCACGCTGCAGAATGACACCCCCCAAAATGAGAACAATGCATTAAAAGAAACAAACAAGGGCGCCTGGGTGGCTCAGTGGTTTAAGCCTCTACCTTCAGCTCAGGTCATGATCCCAGGGTCCTGGGATCGAGCCCCGCATCAGGCTCTCTGCTCAGCGGGGAGCCTGCTTCCTCCTCTCTCTCTGCCTGCCCCTCTGCCCACTTGTGATCTCTTTCTGTCAAATAAATAAATAAAAATCTTAAAAAAAAAAGAAACAAGCATAGAACACATCAACAGATGCTAAGAAGACATCTGATAAAAATAAATAGCCATTCCTAACAAAAATCCTCATTAAAGAAAACTAGAAGGAAACCCCTTACATGTATGAACGACCACCAAAGTTGGACAGTAAATGTTATTCCAAATGGTGAAGTAGGAAAGCCATTTCAAACTAAACAGGTACCAGACAGGTGCATTTGCTTCCACTACGGTCTTTTTCAGCATTGCTTTAAGTTCTACTGAATGCAGCAAAGTGGAGGAGTGTATATATGTAGGAAAAAAAGAAATATAGTTGTATTTGTGCTGGAAATGTCATTGTTGAAAATTCCAAACTACTGGAATTAACAGGAGTATTTAATAAAGTGACTGCAAGCCAGATCCTTACTTATGGTTCTCTCTCAATTCTAGAAATGAGAATCTAGAAATAGAAGAAATGAAGAATTGTTTAACCAAATATAGTGCTCACAAACCATAATTATTTAGGAATAAATCTGACAAGAAAGAGAATTTTTATGAAAAGAAACCAATACAATCTAATTTATGGAAGAACTGTTTAACCCAATATAGTGCTCACAAACTATAATTATTTAGGGATAAATCTGACAAGAAAGTCAGAGAATTTTCATGAAAAGAAACCAATACAGTCTAATTTATGACAAATGAGAAGACATTTTATACTCTCAAATATAAACACTTAATGTTACAAAAATGCCAATTATCTCAACATGAATATATAATTTATTGCAATTTCCCATTGGAAGCACAAGCTTTTTTTTTTTTCTTTTTTTAATTGGTTGAAATTATCTCAGTGTTCATTTGCAAGAACAAATGCTCAAGAAGAGCCAAGAAAGTCTGGAATAAAAAAGCTAATTAGGGGGAATTTGCTCAATGACACAGAGGATCGCATAAGCATGCATGGGAAACTATCTGAAAGCATCAGTAGCATGCATCCGAATCTCCTGGGAGTACTGTATTCAAACAGTTGAGACAGATCACTGGAATCCCCCACCACACTCGAGTTTCTGATCTACCAGGTCTGGGTGAGGCTCAGTAATCAGCACTGCCAACAAGCTCCCAAGTGATGCTGATGTGGCGGGGTTACGGGATATTCTTTGAGAGCCATTACTGTAACAAGTCAACACAATATTGGCCAAAAAAAAAAAAAAAAAAAGGACAAATAAACCAGAAGAACAGACAAGAAGCCAGTAACTAGCCTCATGCATAGGAGCACGTAATAAATGACAAAGGACATCCCTAAGGTGGAACCAACAAAAATGCAATGGGTGAAAGTCTGTACAATGTGGTCTCAAGGAAAATACAATAGTGCGTGTGTGCGTGTCTGTGTATTTTGTATATATGTACACAATGAAGAAGCGTTGAGCGAAATGAAAATGGGAGAGAAAAGGAGGGACAGAAAGGTCAGTGAGAAGAAAAAGAAGAAAGCAGTAGCAAAAAGTCTCCAGAATGTATGACATTATCACTGGCGCATCTACATAACGTTACACGAGGCCGTGATTAATGGTGTCCCCAAACGGGGTTTGAGCTATGACCCAAAGACAGTAGAAACTACATTCCAAAGTGAGCTGCCAGACACTCCCATTCATCTTTCTCTGCACAAATAAATATGAACCAGCTACTGTGTCTGAAGCTCGGATCTGAAGGGGGAAGGAAATTTATTTCCCTCTCGTGTAAGTCACATTCTAGTGGATTTGCGCTGTGGAACTTTTCTCAAAAACAAGGTGAGAGAAGTTCATTACTGGGCTCTCAATGCTCATCCACATCACAGGCAGGACAGGGCAGGACAGGTGGGGTCTGTACAGGCTGTGGAGACAAGGCCCCTCTTGCGGCTGCTGTCCCACATGGCATGATTACAGGACGGCCACTGGCTCGTCCTCTCAAGTTTAGAGAGTGAGAGCCGATGGCAAAGGACATCCCGAGGAACCCTTCTCCTCGGGGCCCAAGAGATGCAGGGGAGCAGCCGAGTGCCATCCCACAGCCCCAGGGCGGAAGGCAACTATGGTGACCTCCACAGAAGGGCTCCAGGTGCTACTCGGGTTCTTGGGCTTCTTGGGGACCTGAAAGCTCCGACACCACTGAGCGCCGACTTCCGCCGCTCCCATGAGCGAGGCGTAGACTCGAGGATTACAGCCACTTGGGAAGACACCATACTGGGCCGAATCCGCCTCTGCTCTGAACACCGTGGGTAGCGGGAAGCCACACCAAGCAGAGTGCGAGATCTTCAGTTTCCAACAATGGCTCAGGGTTGATCACTTGATCCTTAACTGGAGCTTCTCAACCCAAAGGGAGGCTGGGAGAGCAGCTCTCGGGGCGTCGCGCTAACTCCCCATTCTACGGCGTCTGCTGGGGCTGAGTTCTAGCTCCTCCACCGGCTTCTACTCTGGCTCTGAAGGAACATAACTGCTTCGTCCTTACTGGGGAACTCACTCCGTTCTCCCTTCCTGTGGCCGCGCGGCGCTGGCCTCTAAATTCAGGAATAGCACAAGGGTCAGTGCCCCTCTGCACGCCCCTTTCCACCCCTTCTCTTCCTTTCCTTTCCTTCCCCTCTGGCTGTTAAGCATCCTTGTGTTTACTTCTCTGGTCCAACCTTGACAAGTTGGAAAGACCCATCCCTTTGGTGTTTCTCCTTTACTCCCCCCTACTACTACACACTCAGCACTCTGACCCCAAGTGTGTGGGTTTTCTCGCACACCACATGATTCTTCATTGACAGCGGCTGGTTGTCCTATCATTCAATTCAATGCTGACACTAACCAGCGTTAGCGCAGAGCCCACAGTTTAAGGGTTCAGCCCCACAAGACTGCCCCACCCCACTTCAGATGCCAAGTAGTAGGCCCAGGTTACCCAAGACTTTTGTCCAACTTGGCCACAAATTGGAGGTTCCCATGAGCCCCCCATGTTGCACATAATTATCTGCTAGAACAGCTCACGGAACTCAGGGAAACACTTATAACACTTACCAGGTCTTATATAATAAAGATATGATAAAGGATACGGAGAAACTCCAGATAAAGAGAGATAAAGGGAGGGTCCTGAGCACAGACATCTCTTGTCCCCACGGACGTACCTTCCTGGCAAGTGAAGGCGTTCACCAACCTGGAAGTTCTCCGAACCCCGTACCTTGGGATTTTTATAAAGGCTTCATTGATCATTAACTGATTGATGAACGTGATCAATCATTAACTCCATTCCCAGTCCCTCTCCCTTCCCCAGAGGGTGCCGTTGGGGCATAAAGTTTCAAGCTGCCATGCATGGCTTGGTCTTTCTAGCGACCAGCCACCATCATCTTGCTACTGAGCAAGAGTCACTCAGTAGAACAAAAGATGTTTTTACCACCCAGAAAATTCCGAGGGATTTAGGAGTTCTGTGTCAGGAAGCTGGGTCAAAGATAGGTATTAAAGATGCTCCAAGTTCTCTTATCACTTAGGAAAATGACAAGGATTTCAGCAAGGATTTCAGGAGTTCTGTGCCAGGAACCAGGGGCAGATATGAATCATAGACATGTGCACACACCCACACACACACACACGTAACATATATATTCACATAGATTCATATATCTATAATTCACATATCTGAATTTATATATATTCTATTATTTCACAGCTGAGTTCTAGACTTGCAAATAAAACTGGTTACTAAACTTCTCACCTGGGCATCTAAGACAATCTCAAAATTACACCCCAAACAATTCTTAAGCCCTCCCATCCTCTAAAAATAACAAAAAACACTTTTAAGTAAACAACAACAGGATTCCTGCAGACTCTTTCCTCCTGTCTTCTGCATTTCGGTACTGGTAACTCCATCCCACTGGCTGCCCTACCCGTTCACCGAGAATGACCGTCCCTCCTTCTCCCCCTTGCACTCCAGTCCAGTTCATCAAGTCCTGCCGTCTGCCTTCGGAACAGCCCCGACCTGGCTCCTTCTCACCCCCACCCCTACGACCCCAACACCACTTCTGTCTCTCTCCGGTCCCCAGACTTCACCTTTTCCGTCTTGGGAGTCTTCCACTCATGGCCACAATGACTCTGGAAACACACAGGCTGGGTCACGGGTCTCCTTTGTGTGGAACATTTCATGGTTTTGATTCACATTCAGATTAAAGGCCAGTATCCTTCCCTGGAAGAATACAAGGTCCGACCCTGATTTGGACCCTGAATTGGTTTCCTTTCCTAGTGTAACCAATTGCCCACATATTCTGCTTGAATAACACAAATTTATTCTCTTAGGACTTTGGAGGCTAGAAGTCTAAGGTGAGAATCTAGGAGGGCCGTGTTCCCCCTGGAGGATGAAGGGCAGAATTGGTTTCCTTGCCTTTTCCAACTTCTCCAGGTTCCAGCATTCCTTGGCCCAAGGCCCCTTCCTCCAAGTTCAAAGACAAGAGCCCAGCATCTTCTCTCATCTTTGACTTCTGCTTCCTTCTATCCTGTCTCTATCTAACTCTCTCCTGCTTTCTTCTTACAAAGACTGTGGTCATCCCACGGGACCCACCTGGAAAATCCAGGATAATCTCCATATCAAGGCCTTAACTTAATGACAGGCGCAAAGCCCCCTTTACCATGGAAGGTAACAGAGCAGCAGGTTCCCGGGATGAGGACACAGAGATTTTTGATGGACCATTATTCAGCCTAATGTCCACTTAACTCCAACCTCCAACTGTGTCTCCCAATCCCCATCTCAACACTGTGGCCTCGGTCTTGTTAGCCATCCTGCCAATCCTGATACATTACACTTGTTCTGGGTTGCTGCTAACGTCTCAGAGAGGTCTCCTCTTCCCAACAAGCTGGGAACAGGACCCTCTCCATACTTTCTTCCCTCATCTGACTCATCTTTCATTGCACTCATCAATGATGTATTACACATTTGTTTGATCACTTTCTTTTTCTTCCAGCACACTAAGTTCTATGAGAATAGCGGTACACGAGCGTGTGCGCGCACACGCACACACACACACACACACACACACTTTGTTCACTGTTGTATCTAGAAGAGCGTGTGATTCAGATGTCATCGACTCTGTAGGAACAAATGCTTGAACCCATTCATCCACCATCAGAGAAGGGCAGCAGGAACGAAAAGCTACTGTCAGCTATTTCAGAACTCAGACATCCCTAAACTGTAAATCTCTGTTTGTCCCCTTCCTCCTATTTCTTCTTCGGAATATGATGAGCTAGAAGATAGGCAAGCATTTCCTATGTCTCTAAAGGTGTGACTCCCTGCTTCCCTTCCCTCCATCGAGGCACTGGAGGCAGAAGCAGTACCCTTCCCTGTCACACAAGGCCACACACATCACTGGAATAAAAAAAAGTGGACAAAGACCCAGATCGTGGGGCTAGGGAAGGTGGGCACTGGGGCCATGGAGTCAACACGCCCCTAACTTGGGCCAGACCCGTCCCTTGGTGATGGAGGGTACGGTGGGGCTTTGACAAAAGATAACATTGTCCTTGTCTTAGGAAGTGACTTGGGTCAGCGTCAAGTGAGCTGACAAGGGGAAGTGCTGAGCTCAGCATGTAAACCCTAAACCAAACAAACAAACAGGATGGAGATGCGTTGACCCGGAGCAAAGAGATTTGCCGCATGTTTCCGACTAGTACAAACCCCCAGCTCTCTGTCCCTGCGATTCTATTTTCATCCTTTCCTCTCTTTGGGGAGAAAGTCACAGGAGCATTGCAAATGTTGCCGTACAGCCTGGAAATTGGGAAGGAACCACAGAAGTAAAAAATTCATTTCCATAGTAACAGGCTCAGAACCATCCCGGCTGCCAGTAGAAGGAGTCAATTTGATTCATTCCAGCAAACAGAGCCACAATTTTAAAATGTGAATGGCACAAAGAAGTCGGTCTGAGGGTCCAGAGAAATCGCTAGGTCAGGCATCCGGGGTGGGTTCTGAGGACCAGCAAATAAGCCAATGCAATTTTCACACATATCTCAAAGACAGCTGCAAGTTTTCTCTGCTTTGAAGGCAGTGATTCATCATCTCACAGTGACCTACAAAGTCCTCGCCCCCTGGGGCAGACATCCCCTTTGAAAGCTTCATTATTAAATCAGCTGGGTCCTCATGACAACTCAAAGTCATGGCCGCGAAGTCGAGTGTGGCTGGCCTCAAGCGCCCCAGGAGGGATCTTACAGACCCGGCTTTTCCTCTCCATGCCCAGCATTGCAGCCGCTCCTATTCCCCTGAGCAAGTCATACCCTTGCGTTGGAAAGGTTCATTGGCTCATTCACTCATTCACTCATTCATTCATTCACGCAACTGCCTTTGTCTCACAGGTGTACTGAGGGTCCCAGAGGACTAAGAGGTAGCCGAGGGGTACTTGTTCTCAAAGAATTCACGTTCTTCTAGGGCATAGGACCATGTAACAGGATCACAAAAACGGAAAAACGTCACAAGAGCATTAGGGTACAAGGCAGTACCCTAATATGGGCACTACTCAGCCTACATGGTAGAGAATGACAGAGATCCTGCTGAGGGAAATTTTTTTTAAAAGATTTTATTTATTTATTTAACACAGAGAGAGAGCTCACGAGTGGGGGAGTGGCAGGCCGAGGGAGAGGGAGAAGGAATTTCCCTGCTGAGTGGGGCGCCCAACGTAGGACTGGATCCCAAGACCCCGGGCTCACCACCTGAGCTGGAGGCAGATGCTTAATCAACTGAGCCCCCAGGCACCCCTTAACAGAAAAGATTCAAAACGGTTTCGAGTACGTGAGGCTTCCGAAGGACGGTGTGTATGGAGACCATCCGCCATGGGGGTTGGATGTAGAGGGATGGGTGACCAGATAGATCGGGGGGGGGGGCGGTCTGAGCAAGAGCCAAACAAGGGGGGATAACATGCGATCTATGGCAGTGGCGGTGCGGGAAGAGGGCGGGGACGCAGTCAGGACAAGCCAACGGATTTAGACTCGCCAGAGCTTGGGGAGGGCAAGGGAGGAACACGGAGTAACGAGGTTACGATGTGTGCGTGTGACATGCGCTGCGCCAGAGGAAGAGTATGTCTGATGGCCGAGTCGCTGAGTGGGCTTGAAGGGCAAGACACATTTAATCTGGGAGCCACCGAATGTGAACTGTCTGTAGGGCAATGGGTTGGACACGTGCATTAAAAAGGTGCGACGAGAAGACTGAAGCGGAACACTAAGGTGTGGGGTTAGGGCAGAGCGACAAGAGTCCTGGAGCTGCCAGGCTACGAGTCCAGGCTTGAGTACCAAGAGCTCCTCGGGTGGGGAACGAGACAGCACGAGGGCAGGTGGGTGAGGGGATGGGGTGACTGGGTGCTGGGCAGGAAGGAGGCACCTGCTGGAATGAGCCCCCGGTGTTACAGGCAACGGAGGAATCGCTGAGCTCTACCTCTGACACAAATGACACACTCTGTGTAAATGAATTGAATTTAAATAAAATACTTTTTTTAAAAAAAGAGTAATATGAAGAGGACTGAGGAGAAGGAGAAGACCAGGAAAAAGAAGGTCAAGCCAGGGAACAGCACACAGAATGGATGAATTGTAGGTTATGTGAATCACAACCGTACAAAGCTGTTAGGTTCTTAAAAAGGAGGGAGGAGTTTCGAGAGAGCGACAGGGAGTGTCTGAGTCAAATACAGCCGAAGGTCAGGAAAGAGGAGGGCTGTAAGGCCACCTCTGATTTTCCCAGTTAGGGTGCTGGTGACGTGACGAGATGCCTTCCAAGCGGAGGAGATGGAAGCCACGAGCAATGTGCTGGGAGAGAAGGGAGTTCCCTGTCCTTATGATCCGTCAGTCCTTGGCGAATTTATGAGCCAAGAGCTGGGAGTCTGGAGGTAAGAAGTTGCAGGGGAGTGGCAGAGAGAGGGGAAATGATGTGACATAGTCCTAGAGGGGAAAGGATCTGGGGCCCCCACGGATGGAGTGTTTGGGGCAGAAGTGGGCACGGTGATGCCACTGAGTTTGGCAAAATAGGCAAAGGGAGTAGAGGATGCCCGCCTCTGATGCTTCTCTGTTGTTCCTGAAGCAGGATGGAGGCCCCGGCCGGGTGATACGGTTGGGGGACTAAGAATGGCCATGGAATCTTGGAGTCATGATGGTCAGAGCAAGGGCGGGGGGTGGGGTGGGATGTGGGCAGTAGACAAAGGCAAAAGATGCCCCACGGAGATGGGGATCTGGGCGAGACTGTGTAGAGGGACCCCTGCTGCCTTGGAAAGAACCAAACCACTTTAGGGTCTACGCTCTGGGGAAGGTACAACAGTGCCTGACTTAGAGGGGATCAGAAGGGGCATCTCCTCTCTTCTCCTTGGACAAGGGAAGAGGGTGAGAATGAGAACAGAACTTTCAGGAACAGATTCCAAGCAGGGTACCTCTGCTGGGATCCAAGGAGCCAGGGCAGTCACCGGGCATGGTGGGTCATTCCTGCTGGTGAGGCGCAGGTTCAGTCTCTGCTCTGGATCCCTCACCAGACTCAACTTCCTTCTCTCCTTTCCATAGGCCTTGGGCTGCTGACGCCCTCTCTCTCCATGCTGTGCCTTTCCTGGAGTCTATCGATATTTTGTTAGAAACCTTGTATTATGGTAGCAACACATGCTTATTATGTAAAGTAGGGGAAATTATCAAGAAGAACACTAACCACCCAGAATATTTCACCCAGGCTGATCCACTAATAGCACTTGGCGTATTTCTTTCCAACGTCTTTCTATGCACCTGCACGTTTTAACATTAACACCAAATGTGCCGTTCTGCTTCCAGCCCTTCATGTGAATTTCTATCCTAAATGCTTCCCTGGAGTATTTCAATAAATCTTAGTGTGAACATAATTTTAATGGCTGCCTAATACTCCACCGATGGGATGTACCATCACTGAGAAACGTTCTTCTACTGTTCGGTTGCTTCTGTTTTTATTTTATTAAAAATGGGGCTAAACCAAACGACTGTTCACTTTTTGTCATGTGACTCTAGTCTCTTAGAAGCGGAATTACTGACCCAAGACATGCTGGATATTTCAAAGACCCTCCCCTAACACGTGCTGCCCAGTCGCTTTCTACCAGGCTTACTGCACTTACCCTCCCACCCTCGGTGTCTGAGAGAGCCCCTCCCCTGTGCGTTTGCCCATTCTGTCAAATTCCAGGGAAACTTTTCATGAAATGACATATGTATTCTAATTCCATCTGGAAAAATAAAGACTCGAGAATATGAAGAAGAAGAAGAAATTTGGTTGAGTGACGCTGGAAGGAGTAATTAAGACTTGTCCAACCGGGTATTAAAACATATTTATAAAGCTGCCATATTTAAATCAGCAAAATCTGCCAAGTAATAGGTTTGCCCAGAAATAAACCCCTGTAGAAATAAGAACGCAGGCCATGCTGAGGAGATGCTCTAAGTCAGAAAGGGGAAATTCACACACAGGACCTGGCAATCTGGGTGGGTATCCGGCACCAGGACCCACTTCCAGTAGCTGTGGGATTTCAGATCCTGGGGAAACGTGACAGAATACCGGAGACCAATCTTCCCAAGCTTGATAAATCCTGGGAGATTTGATCGACATTATGAAGTCGTAGCCCAAACCCGATTTGCAGGGGAAACATTCACAAATCCTTCAAAGGTGACCTCTGGTCCAATAGTATTTCCTGAGCCTTTCCTCAACTCTGCCTTTCCCTTCCCACTAAAGGGTCAGATCTGAAAGGAGAAGGACAAAAGAGGCTCAAAGGGAACCCTCAGGGCTCCTGTCATGGTGTTTTCTCTTTGACATTCCAAACACAGGCTCAGATTTCTCAGAAACATCCTGTTTTAGCTAGATTGCATTCTTCGGGTTAAAGCAGGGTTTCTCAACCTCAACATTATTGACACGTGAGGCCAGATAATTCTTCACAGCTGGGTTAGGGGTGTCCTGGGCTTTGGAAGATGCTCGGCAGTGTCCTTGGCCCCTGCTCGCCACGTGCCAGGAGCGCCCCTCCCACCCCTCCTGGGCGGTGACCATCACAATTGTCTCCAGATGTTACCAAATATCCCTTTGGTGGGGGTTGTGTCCATGTGGGTACACTCGCGACATGTCCCCAGCTGAAGACCTCTGGGTTAAAGCTGTTTGTGGGGGAAACGTGGGCTGTATGAGTGGGATTCCAGAAGAATTAACTGGACCCTCCCCCCTAAAAAAAGGGAATTATTCAACAGAGTGTGCGTTGGCTTTTTGGAGAGACCACGTCCGAGTCCTTCAGGTTGACCCATCACACCCCATTATCATGTTAACTTTCCTAAAAACTAGGTATTTGGGGACAAAAGGGTAATTTTAATCCTCACCTGACACACCAAGAGAAGTACGGATGGATTGGAGAATTAATAGTTTTAAAACTCAGGCCATATGAAGAATAAAAGGGAACAGAAATCAGGGTTTTTTAGAGGTCTGCAGAGGAGAACTTTCTGAGTCTCTCCAGGCCAACCCTCTGCCGTCAAAGACCAGTCTCGATAGAGTTAAATGTCGAACTACAAAATGGGAGGAGTAGCTACTACGATCCTTACAACAGGGTGTTTTGGGTCTATATTTTATAAAATAAACCCTAGGACCTCAAGAGTTAACTAAGGAAAAGGCAAAAACCAGGCACAGAAATGAGTGAAAGCAGAAAAACTGGTGGCTAATGATATTTTGGAAAAAAAAAAAAAAAAATCTATCCACCTCACTAAGAATCAAAGACATAGACACCGAAGCAAAAATACAAGGTCTATCGAATCAGCAGAATTAAATAGCAGTGAAAGAACCCAACGTAGACCGGTTCCTGTGCCTTTCGGGGAATACTGATTGACGGAGCCCTCTGTGTCAGACTCCAAGTAGGGATCTCCGGAAACCAGGGTCAGAAAGAGATAGTCTTGGCCACAAGCTTCTGGTCTGTGTTCGTCAATTAAATTGAACAATTTAACATACTACACACCAGAAAAGCACTGTACAAATACTGACACTGTCACTTCTCCTGAAAACCTTACATAAGAGCTATGATTCTTCTCTTCCCATTTTACTGATGGGGAAAGTGAGGCACGGAGAGGCCAAGAAGTTTGCCCGACCACATGGCTGTGGCAGAGGCGGGCTTCCGGAGTGAGTGGTCTTGCCAGCGAGCGTAGCCCGGCACTGCGCTGAGTGGCCCGAGACCAAGTGGCGATGGGACAGCATTAACACGGGCAGCGACCCGGGGGGCACCGAGTGGCGATGGGACAGCATTAACACGAGCAGCGACCCGGGGGGCACCGAGTGGCGATGGGACAGCATTAACATGGGCAGCGACCCAGGGGGCAAACCCCTGCCTTTACTCCGTTTATTTTGCTTTCTGCAGGCATCATAGGCCTCTTCGTGCCATCATCTTTCCTTTCAGCTCTCAGCAGCTTGGTGGAATTCCGTGTGTTTCTTATTAGGCTTATTCCTGTGTGCTTTGTATTTCTGTTTTTCTTAGGAATGAATTCTTTCCCCCCATTTCTGATTGCTTTTGCTATGTACGAAGACTTAGCTTTGCAATTTTTTAAAAAAAGATTTTATTTATTTAACAGAGCGACAGTGAGAGAGAGCATGAGAGGGGGGAAGGTCAGAGGGAGAAGCAGACTCCCAGTGGACCTGGGATCCCGATGCGGGACTTGATCCTGGGACTCTGGGATCATGACCTGAGCTGAAGGCAGTTGCCCAACCAACTGAGCCACCCAGGTGCCCCACCAACTGAGCCACCCAGGTGCCCCGAGCTTCATAATATTTATGCTATACTTGGCTACTTGCTGGTTCTCATTTTAATTCTAGTGTTACTTCTAGTGATTGTCTTGACCATTTTATCTCATTTTAACTGTTCCCCTTGTTTTTACTTCTTTGAATCGTCTAGAACGTTCAGAAGAACGTCAAATAGTTGTGATGACCCTGATTTTTTATGCACTCAACGAATGACCTATTTGGTTTCTGGGCTTCATGGGAACCCTTCCCAGGCATCATCTTTGGCATGCTGAATTCTCCCCATGGTGCAGTGAAAATCCAATTTTCTCTCATGGGGACTGAATTCTGATATAAATATTACACTCATGCCATGTGGCCACCAGAACAGCCTCTAAGAACTGTGGTCAAAAAACACAACAATATGAAGGGGAACAAAATTACCTTAATAGACCTGTAAAGAAGGATTAGGCCTTCCAGAAGCTCACCCACTGAGGCTGGGGTTGGGTCCAGACAGACAACAAGTCCACAACCATTCCAGCCAAGGACAAAGCTATATGTGAGTGGTTTCCACATCATCGTTAACAGAGATTCTAAACTTCTGGATGGATGCTACAAATTCTGATTGTTATTAAGCTTGGAACCATGCTAGCCCAAGAACTATCTTAAAATGTTTATTTCCTGAAAATAATGATCTCTGTAAGCTGTCTGAAATAGGGGGAGAATGCCTAAAGCACGCCTGCTGTGTCTCAGAAGTCAATTGAATTCTACAAAGGGCACCAATTATTATGAAAATAACACACACCATGTCTTTCAATTTCAAGAATATATGCTTAGATTTTTTTTTTTTTTAACCGTCCGTTCACTGGGAGTCATCACCCAGAAGCGAGAAAGGACGTGACTTGATTGGTAACGTCCTATTTCCTTGTAAGAAATAGAACTTCGTAGACAATATGGATATTAGAAAATCTGTGACTCTATAAACTTGGCAACTGAGGGCTGATGTGTCACCAACTATCATCTCTCTTTATTAATTCTGCATGTCCCCAGAGAATTTGTTTTTCTCTTGCAAGCTCAGCACTTGCTAATGTTGAATAAATGATTAGGTTTCAAAAAAAAAAATAGCTGAGCTGGTTCAGATGGAATTAGCTTACCAGTCCTAATGCAATAGTTCCCAAATTCTTACTAAAATACTTGTGAAAGAACCAAAAAACAAAACAAAACAAAACAAAAAAACCATAATAAATTGGGACCAGCATCACGAAGGAATGAATTCACAACTTAAGGCCTGTGGTGTAGATTAGCAAACAAAACGGAATGTGTTGTGTAGGTCCACTAAGCCTCCTCCTTTCAAGCACTCAAAGAAGGAGGAAAAAGGCTTTGGAAAACCCTCAGCCCAGCCCTCAGACCCTGAGGACCAGAGACTGAATCAAAAGAACAGCTGGGCAAACACTTCTGTTTGGGGCTCCGGGTGGGTAGGGAGAGCTGTTAGCGCCCCGCTCTTCTTTCTCTGTCCACGCAGAGCCTACAGCCCCCAGATAACACTGTTTCCAAGCAGAGGAGCACTGGCCCTCTTCCTGAGAGAAGAGTTATCACCGCAGAGCACGTGTGCCTGACAGGAAAACAGAATGGGCCGGGGCTGGGTTCCCATCTTCGGCCTTCCCCATGCTTCCGGGAACCAGTAACTAAGGCCATGAGTAGACCCTATCCATCTCCATCTTACAGAACCTTAGTGGATGAAGATCTGCTTAAACAAAACAAAACACAAACAAAACTCTGAAGATTTGCAAGCAGCTCTGAATTGAATGCATCCTTCAGACATGGAGATACCAGAATGTTGTACCAGCGCCCAGAGGTCCAAGGAGCAGAACCAGGAATTTGCCACCTGAGCCGTCCATTGTAAACACCTGCACCACATACACTTCTTCCTGTACAAGGGCAAAAAGCTCAGAAAGAAAAATCCTGCTTTGAATCTGTGGATGATGACCCTACCACAAGGTAAAAGGAACATAACTGTGAGCATTCCGACTAAGTATATAACTTTGAAATTTATTTCCTAAAGAAAACCAAGGGATGGAAATTGAGCATTGGTTCAGTATCCACAGGAGGCAAGAAGACCATATTCTGGAAAATAAAAAGAGGAGCCAGAGAAAGAGAATATCATTCCAGACCTCAACACTAGATGTCGTGTTCGATTCCAGTGTCCAGCAAACAACAGAAAATCATGTGACACATGGAGAGACAACATGTTCTGAGCCAGAACCAGCAGGAACGACTGAGAACAGAAACAGACTGGCAGGGACTTCAATACTGAGGTTAGAGACACAGACTGCAAAACAACGGGGTTTACAATGCCTGTGGTGAAATAAACCACACGTGACAATTTTGGCAATGAATTGGAAACTATAAAAATAACACAAATGCTACAAATTAAAAGAAAGGAAGAAAGAAAGACAGATTAGAACTGAAAAACGGACTAACGCGAAGTGAAGAACTCGGTTAGAGCTCAGTTAGAGCAGATTAGACACAGCTGAGGAAAGGATCAATGAACTGAAATACAGTGAGAAGAGATACTCCGGAATGAAGCCGATAGAGCGGGGAGAGTCTATGAAACACAGAGTGAGGAGATCTGACAGAAGGTTAATTCCAGAGTTCCAGAAGGAGAGGAGAGAACGGGGCACAGGCAACAGGTGCCCTGAGATACGCAACCCGTGGTCTACAGAAGTCCAGCCAAGTCCAAGGAAGACACATGAAAAGAAATCCACAGCTAGACGTGTCAAGAGTTAAATGGCAAAGTGCAAAGATGAAGCAAACTCCTCAAAGCATCCAGAGAAAAAATGAGATTATCCTCAGAGAAGCAGCTGACAGCTGAGAAATTACTTGCAAAGAAGTCACGTGTGGCGAGCATTTGTCTCAGTCACAGCAGAAGCAGGAAGATGATGGAATATGGCGGCATAGTGGGGATGGCAAAGGGGCTGTTTGCCTAGAATTTTATTCTAGAAGTAGGGGCATGACTATCAGAAATGAGACCAAATTATAATTACTGAACTCTGTCTAATCATAGATAGTCACAAAATTAAGAGACTCCAGTTCAGCTGGATTAGTAAAATTCAGCAAAATCCAATGGCTTATCCACAGCCAATACTAAAACATAAGGAAAAAAAAAATTGTACTCCAACACAGACGTTTCTTCTCTCTTCCCCCCACTTTTCATAAAATGTCAAGGAATAATGCTAATAAGAAACGTATGGGACTCTGATGGAAAACTGAGAAATCTGTACTGAAATTTGTAAAGGGAAAACAAATATTTAGAGAACCATTCCACATTTCTGAATGGCAAGAGCCTGTATCTTAAAGGTGTCAGTCCTTAAAGTAATGTAATAAACACCCCAATGATATTTACTTTGGAATTAGAAAGAACATTTTAAAGTTCAAGTGCAAAATAGATGGCAAGAATAATGTTGGGAGGACAGTGTCTCCAGATATTAAAGCGTGTGATATGGTTTGGAGGAACTGACACGCTATGGTAATGGTAAAGTAATCAACATATGGGTCCGTGGCATAGAGTCTGTCTAGACAGAGAAAGACCCATTAGGATATTTGGTTCTCCAGAGGGAAAAAAAAACCAAGCGAAATCCTCATCATGTAAATGAAGCTAAGTCCTAGAAAGACTGAAGAATTTCATGTTTCTTACCAAATCAAACCATAAGCCATAAAAAGGAGAAGGAGAGGTTCGCTCTTTAACTGAGCACGAGAGGGGAATGGCTTTTTAAAAATCAGAAAAGCAACACAATGAAAGAAATCGCTTTTAGACTTGTCAACTTTACGTCTATCTGTAAAACTCTACCGTGTCAAAGACAAGAGAAGCAAAACTAGAACAGAAAAGGAAACTTATAAACTATTTCCCGTGACTGTGACAGACAAACGTTTAACGTCCGGAGCACCAGAGTCTTCTAGATCAATAAGTAAAACAGTTGCTTTTTATAGATCAATAAGTAACACTGTTAAGGTCACAGAAAAGAAAATAAAAAGATCTGTGGTTTTTCTTTTAAAATGGCAAATTTAAATGAGAAACTTCTAACAAATTTTCTGATGGGCAGAACTTAAAAAAAAAAAAGATCTACTCTAGGATGCGGCGAGGTGGGCACTCGGTCCCACTGCTGGGGGGCTGCATCCTTGGTGCAAACGCTCTGGCATGTTCTGTGGCTCGTTAACATAAACACTTTACGCTGGGGAGTCTGGCAGCAGGTAAGCATAACTTTCCGCTTTCCAGGCTCTGGAAAGAGCCATTCAGATGTAGATGATGTGTTTCCGGGGCCCAGAGCCAGCCGGCAGTGAGGGGGAGAGCTCAGACGCTGATCCAGAGACTTGGAATGTGTGGGGAGCTGTTAAGGGGTGCAGAATTCAGGGAGAAATTCGGGAGTCTCGCTGGAGTTCTCAAGCCCAGGACAGCAGGTGCCGGTGAAAGTCAGGAGAAGAGCGGCGGGACAGAGACTCAGTGGAGCCAGGGGAGCTCCAGAGAGCTCCGCCACACCGCACTGTGGCTAATGTCAACAACACTGATGTACACTTACAAGATCTGTTAAGGGTATAGATCTCAAGTGAAGTGTTCTTAGCACAATGAACAAAGAAAAGAACGGACATGCTGGCCCAGATCCAGGAGGACAGCCCGTGTTAAAGCACAATGGAAGACGGATTCACTGACTTGACAAATCACAAGGAGCAGGAGTTAGAGGCGGGGCACCACGTCCACACTGGGAGCACGATGGAGGTAAGACAGGTGCACTGAGCACCAAGGAGCCACAGGGCATCCTTGGAAACAAGATGAACACACACACACACACGCACGGGCAAACAGACAAAATAATGTAATTCCTGAGCGTGATGACATAGGAAATAAGCAGGTGTCAGATAGCATTAGGGTGCAGATGCTGACTTGCCCAGTAAACCAGAAAGCAGGGAGGGGAGACTGACCCGGGTGACGGCTGGGTGCCTCAGGTGGCCCACAGGTAACAGTGTCTCTTTTTGCAGAAGGAAGTGGCTGTGTATGTGTCTTGAGGCCTGCGGTTCTGTTCCAGGGCTGGCCTTTGTGCGTCTGGGATGGGAAGGGGTCCTGGCATGGTTCTGGTGACGGAGGTGGAGGGCCGGCCACCGTGTCCTGCCTCGGCCGGGGGGTCCTGCCTCTCACAGGGTGTTTTCACCCCAGGCCGGCCTGGCAGCCGGTGGAGAGGGAGCCCTGGCGTGGGCGTGGTTTGAAGGCATGCTTCCTCTGGCCTTTTCTGCTCAGGATAATTGAACATTTAAGTGATTGTTCCACTTCATAAAGTATGGCCCAGGGAGGCACTGTGCAAATTGCTAAATCAATTTATTTTTAAACAGAAATGAGGTTTTTTAAAAAAAAAAACAACGAAGACTCGATGTGTCTCATAGCAAGGGTCCATGGAACACAGCCTCTCCCTCCCTGTGAAGCCATTACATGCATTCCATGTGGCCAGCCCAGATGACCAACCAGGGGCCAGTGTGAGGGGCAGCCTTCTGTGTGCTCGCTTGCAAAGGTCAGTGATTCTCCGTGCATGAGCTGCAAAGAACACCACGCGGGGCTTCCACAGCAGCAAATGATGAACGGAGAGTAAGAACCGGGCAGGGACTCAGAGAAAGACCCAGGCTCCCATTTCAGTTCTACCGTGTGACTCTGGGGCAAACCGCTCCACTTCGAGGCCTCGGTTTGCTCCTGGTTAGTGATCAGACCTACTTTTGCCAGGTCTCGCCGAGTGCTGAGTGACTTTAGAAGTGGTGCCACCCGACAGCAAGCACTTGTCTGCCTGGGCACAACGTCCAGCCTGAGCTTCTCTACCGGTCCCTAAGACAATTTGTCCTGCTCCTAGTTCGTACACACAGTGTGAGATCTGACGATATCCCGTCTCTGAGATAAAAGACTCGTGAATGTTGTATGTGCACGTGCCTGTTCTGAAAATCCTGGTCTTCTGAATGGGAAATGCCTCCTCTACAGCTTACTGTGGGGTCCTGGGTCTAGGCTTCGGATTACTGTCCTAAGCACTTTCACATTGTCCCAGTCCTTCAGACACGCGGCTTCTCTTGGCTTCTCATGTCACACCTGCACCAAACTCGAATTAAATCCCGTTTTCCCTCTCGCACCTGCGGACTCCATTTCCCCACCCCAACCTCCACCCAAAGCTACCCCATTTGGGGCCCCAGTCTCCCACAAATTTGAGCTTCGGTGTTGCAAACTGGACTCTTCTCCTAGACTTGCATCCTCCAATTTCTTTAGAAACCACTTTGTTTCCCTGAGGAGTTCTCTCTCTCCCCATCGAGACCTCACCACACAGCACAGAGCTTAGTCAAGAACAGGGGCACCAGCGCCAAGTGGGAGACAGAACATAAATCAGAAAGTTCTCTTCGAAAAAGTTTCTGAGGATCCTGGAGGAAGACCAAACCTAAAGGTGACCCAGGAAGTCTGGCCCAGAATGGAGAACAAAAATCAATTTGCTTACTCTTCAAAGTTCTCAGTTTTAAGGGACGAGGAGGCCTGTTTCAGAAATAAATATAATGATGCCTAACGTGGCTGCATTTTATTCAAAACCGCCTCCCCTGTGCCCGACTTGCTCTCCTTACCCCATCCTCAAGAAACGGGGAAAGGCCAGCGGGAACACGGCTTTCTCGTTCCGCATTCTGAAAGGGAACCGAGACGGGGGCTTGTCCCATGGTCAGTCCTACCCGCCTGAGCCGATGATGCCGAGTCCCACGTGTCCGCCCCAGCCCACCTCCCAGGAAATGAACTGAGCCTTCTGACGGGTGGTAAAGTGTGTGTGGGGGGGTGTTAACCAACCCTATAAAGTAAATGTAGCAACTGGGAGAGCCCTTGATAAACCAGTAAGTTCTAATTCAGTAATTCATTATTCATTGATTCAGTGAATCTAATAGTTCGCTGTTCATGAATGTAATTCATTTATCTATACCGATATACTTGTATCTGTCCTGATCTTCAGGGAATCCAGAAACTTCCACCTGTGTATCTTTATGCTCCTCTGTGTTTCATTTCTGCACACCTAATCCTCTGACTTCTCTTCTCTATGGTATTTCATTTTCACGTTCCCAAAGCATCAAAGCAGCTTTTCCGGTCAGAGAGGACCTCCTTGTGATAAAATCACGTGTGTGGGGATGGGCAGATGTCTCTTACACAAACCCACCACTGATTCCTCCTTTATACCAACACTTGCTGGTTAAAACAAAAGGAAATGTAAAACAAAAAACCAAGCAGACTGCTAACAGAGGCATTTCGTGCCTGCCATCCTAGACACGTGGCTTTCTAGGCAAAGATGGTCCTGTGACTCGGTGCGTGTCAGACTGACGGAGGGGATCAAGCAGATGCTCATCGGAACAGGACTGGAGTAAGCGGAGGGCTACCCCCGCGTTTTTGTCGTAGTTATGATGATTCACGTCGCAAGCCGGGCTTCTCACCGTGTGCTGGGCTGTTTCATATCCCTGCCTGCCCTTTGGTCCACGGCCCGGAGGGCATTTTGTCAGTGGGTGCCCTGATTTCAAGAGTCTAGGATATGCTGTCGTGACAAGCCCCGAAGACCGTGCTGACGAGCGTCGCTCAGAGACCCAGGTAACAGAGGCTCCATTAGCTTCCGATGCCACCGTGTTGACGTGACGCCCAAGGCTTGGGCATGCCGAGGGAGGACGGGCAACGTCACACACCGGCTCTTAACTGCTTCCCTTCTGGAAGCGACCCAGAGCACTTGTGCTCATTTTATAATTGAATCGAGCCATGGGGTCATGTCTGACTCCCAGGCCACGGGAAAGCAGATCTGGAAGTGTCGGTGAACACAGCGATGTCTGCATACAAGACGCCTGCTGGCTCTCGCTATGCCGCCTCCACACCTAACAGGTCAGGTTGTCCAAGCTGGGCTGCCCGGACCCCGTCTCCAGAGTCTCTGATCCACCGAATGCTGGAGCTGGACGGCCCCGACCACTATTTGTTTAGCTTGGAGTATCAGTGAGCTCTCCAGGGATCAAGGTCTCCCTTGAGTGGAGTTATGAGCAAGCAGGAGAAAGGATCCCTTCCTTCCAGCAGCCTCCCCCTGCAAGTCATAGCCTGAAATCTGGTGCCCCCAAAACTAGGCTTAGTGTCTGCCCCTCGTGGTCAGCCTGCGTCTCTGGCACGCCTGTGATGTGGAGGCCTACCCGTACTCTGCCGGCATACTCTTTTCCTGCTTCGCGAGAGTTGGGTTTCGTGACTTGCTCCCCAAACCTTCCCGAAAAGAAACCAAATACCTGCTGATGTGACCCGCCAGGTGCCCTAAGGTTGATCTCCGGGACCTCCTTGCAGGAGGACATGCGGAAGGGTCCCTTGGCCCAAAGCCATGAAGATCAGGTTCCTACCTCAGCTCTGCCCCTCGTTTTGCTGTGTGAACTTGAGCAAACCCAGAAGCTCATCTGTAAAATGAAGGTCTGGGACAAGTTCATCCAGAGAGTCCCTTCTGGCTCCAGTGGACCATGACTGTGTCATCTGGGGACTGCTGAAACAAGCACCCTGTATTTTGGCCCCCGATTGGAACCAAAACCAGGCCCCACACTTTGATAAATCACCTGTCAGCTCTGCTCATTCCCCAGGAATCGCATCAGCCTGGGAAGTCATGGGCTGCTCGCATTTTACATTTCAAATGCACAGAGGTCCCGGCGTGTCTCTGAGGACAGGCTGTCCACCCGGGGACTTGGCCTCTATAGCAGAGTGGACTCCAGTGTCCAGTGACGTGTTCTGTCACTCGTCTGACTGCTGTTCATCAAGCCCCACCTCCGTTAGCTTTTTGAGATGGGCCAGGTACCTCCACGTCTGTCAGCTCAGCACCCATGAGGCAGAAGAGCCTGACATTTCCAGAACATTGTGATATATTAATATCAATAAAAGTGATGATTGCAAACCCCTCCACTGTCTGTCTCTGATCAGAGGAGCCCCAGGAGTTGAGCGGAGGAAGATCCTCGGCACTTGTCAGCTGGTGGGTGTGCAGAGGAAACACGGGACGACTTCGCCTGTGAATATGATTCGCCTCTGATTCAAATTCCGCCTGGGACAAAAGGGTGCTGCACGGAGGGTATGAATGAGTCGCTACATCAGAAGGGCCTCTCTGTACGCATTAGTCCCCCTGCCTTGAGCCAAAGTCGACTCGCTTGCACTCTTACATTAGGGAAGAAAAAAAAGGGATTTTTCGGGATACCCCGCCCAGGCAACGTGCGGGTGAAGATCAGGAGACGATGGTTACATTCTGTCTTTCACACACGGGAAGGGGCTTCCCCAAACCACAGGAGACCATGGTCAAGGGAACCTTGGGGGTCTTCGGTTCCACAAGCCATGGTCAGAGGGTAACCTCTGATTGCTGGGTTTTGTTTTGTTTTGTTTTCCTTCTCCTCTGCAAGCTACCTGAGTGCAAAGGGTTTAATCTAAGATCTTGTCCTCTTTGCTGCAGGACTGGACGAGGAGTCATCTTCATGTGGATTTCAGCGCATATTAATCTTCTGGAGGAAGCAGGGGTGGGGGGGTGCAGAAAAGAGGCTTGAGTAGTGGAGCAGAACACAGATTGGTGGCTCAGAGATTCCAGAAGGTCCCGACCGGCCGGGGCCCTTCCTGTGAAAACTGAGACTTTCTGCCACCACTAAGGCCCCGTGGAACATGGCCAGCAAGTGCTCCTGGGAACCGGTCTTGGCCGAGGACAGTAGACAGCGCGCCCTGTCACCAAAGCGCCTGGCAATTGTGAGGGTGTGCTCGCTCTCACGCCGGGCTCTCGAGTGTTTCCAGTGCAGTTGGCCTTTTTACTAAAGTTGTAACTTTTCCACTTGCAGCAGCTTAAAAGCCCAGAGACCAACTGCGCAGAAATAGGTGCCCGTTGGTGACTGACGTCGGAAATGCGGCTTGATATGTTTCCTTCCTTAATGCAAGGTAGTGAGTGTTGCAAAACGAATTACTTCTCCCCAGTTTGGGCTGTTTCTCAGCTAGGGCTCACCCAGCAAAGTGAGTGAGTTCCTGCTGACCTTGGCAGGAGAGTGCGAATCCGAGAATTTGGCAGAACGGAAGCTATGTCCCCGCAACCCGAGAAGCGGCACGTCCACCTCAGGCGCGGTGGGTTTGGGGTGGGGGTTATCCTCTGGGTCCGGGAACTCAGTGTCCCACGGTTCCAGCAGGGCCTTAACTCTGCATCTGGTGGCGCTGAGCTGTGTTTTTCAGGGCTGGGCTCCAGGACAACACCCTGTAGAAACAACCGGCATGGGCCATTCTCACAGACTCAGCAGTCCCGGCTCAGACCGGCCCGAGGAGCTGAGCCAATGCTGGCACTGAGCCAGAACTCCTCAGGGCTCGGGCTCGGGGTGCTGAGCTGGGGACGAGCCAGGCAGGCTGGGAGGAGCATCCGGCACAAACGTGTGCAGATGAACTAAGGAATATTTCCCATTACAAGCTGATGCAGAAACCAGATGTGCTCACTCCTGCAGGGCTGCCCACCAGGAGGAGGGAGAGGTGGAAGGAGCTGCGGGAAGCCTGCAGGCCCCGCTTGGAGGATGGCTCCTATCCATCCCGAATATTCCAGCACTAAGTCGCTTGCTCCTGCGTCAGGGGAGCTCTTGCTGCCTTGCTAGGCAAAGTCCCATGGCACCCCTTCGGATCTGCAGCTGAGCGTCTGGGAGCTCCTTCGGCAGGGAATTATTCAGGAGGCTGGAGGGGCCTCGCCCTCTGGGGACAGCGTATCAGCTGAGTCCAACAGTGCTCACTGCCCGCCGACGAGTCACTGAAGTCGGGGCTGGCTTCTCTCTTCCAAGAGGGGAGGCGGATGGTGGCAGTCACTCCTGTCCCTGCCACAGCACACCAGCTGCAGGCGGTTTCAACACACGCTGCCCATTCGGCCCTCATCACAAGCCTGTGCGGGGACACGTCAGTGCCAGAATGGGGCAGCTGAGGCGAGGGAGCAAGGGGCAAACTGGACTTAACTTCCTGCTTCTGTAAAATTTTCATGAAATGCCTCCAGCTCCGACTGAAGGATACACACTTGACCTACAGAGCACTGCGGCAGGGGGACACAGGTCCCTGATCACTTCTGTGTGTTGTTTAAGACAAAATCATGGAGGGATTAGAGCCTCCACAGGCCAACTTTCAAGAAGGCCTGTTTCTTCCTCTTTGTAACCTTAAATCTCCATTACAGGTCCGAATCTCACCCTCTGATAGGTTCAAGCTCCTCAGAGCAAGAGATCGAGCCGCGATGAACTCTAACTGACATTTATACCTCCTTCCTTCAAAACGAGACGAGAACGAACCACCGCGACAGCCCTGCCTTTTGTAGAGAGGTGAGGCAATTAGGCCTGTGACAGTTTCTATCTCCCTGTTCACTGCTTCCTCTCAAAATAATCACATAAGGCTTTGAAAGCAAATGTCCAGGAATAGGGACACAGCCTGGAGGATGTCAAGCAGCTATTTAAAAAAAAAAAAAAAAAAAGGATAGATAAGGAGCACCAAGGGGACCCAGAGGAGGAGCAGGGCCCTGAAGCCAAGGTATTACCTTTAGGAGACGGTGCTTGCGATTTCCAGGGCCGCACTCATTTCCAGACCCCACCCTCCCAACCCCCACTGTCCCTGCACATCTGCACCAACAGGCACCTGGTGGCTAAAAAGGCCTGACCCAAGTTCCGCAGATTCCGGGGATGAATTAAAGCTACAGAACGACGACACCAGATGACAACGCCTTCCCTCCTTGCCTTTCTCTCCACCCTGACCGACAGCGCAGCAGATCTCAAGGTCGTCCCCACAGTGAACTTCCCCGGAAAGCAAAGCTAAGGAAGGGTTATTTTCTTAACATGGGCTATGATAGCCGAGTGAGGACCGGAAGAGGATTTCAGGGGCCCAGAGGTTGTGCTTGTTAAGGCAGCCCCGCACGGCCCGCTAAGAGCGAGCCTCCCAAGTCTGTCCCAGGGATGCAAATTAGCTGGTCAAGCATTCTCAGTCCAGGAAAGGAGAGACATCCCGGGAGGCACAGATTCCTCCTCAGAAGAGATGGTGAGTCACCTGCTGCCAAGCAGAAGATGCTGCTGAAGCACACGGGCATTTTCTTAAGCATCAGAGAGAGGGGTAGGACAAGGAAGGTAAAGGAGGAAAGAAAGGCTTGGGTGGGGGACTGGAACAGCAGTATGGGTGTGGAGTCACCACTGAGGTTCTTTTCCTGGGCCATGGGCAGCCTCCTAAAGTGGTGACATCCTGGTGTCTGAGGACAGCTGAGCTCCTTACCCAGGGAGTTGGGGACAAAAGGTCTTCCTTCCCGCCTTCTACCCAGCAGGGAAAGCAAAATCCAACACTTCCACTCTAGAGAAGATGGACATCACAGCCTACAAGAGACACCCTTGACGTCACAGCCTACAAGAGACACCTGCCACATCACAGCCTACAAGAGATAACCGCTAAGAAGATGCTTCCCAGAGATTTGGAGACCTAGAACCCAAAGCAGCCAAAGCACTGGTACGGTCTCAGGACCCCAGATGCATAGCTGGGACTGGGATGGAGAGCTGGGGAACGTGAAGCACCCCCGAATCGGCAAATCCAGATTTATGGGGAATGCTTTTAGGGCTGACAGCACCCATTTGTGAAATAATGCTCTTTGGTTCCTGATTTCGCTCTAGACTCCTCACCTATACGACGTGGACTATACTCTCTGACTTACCTGGAAGACAGGGATAAGGAAGGATCAGACCAAACAGTGGACAGACAAGTGTTGTGTGACATACACAAAATGAGGCTCTCTCCACGATCCTCACCAATGCTACAACACTGGAGATGCCCCTGTGGGCTGCCCGGGTGAATCACTTTTACGGGGACATGCGAAAAAAGCATCTCCTGCCATCTTTGTCCAACTGAAGACTTTCAAAGACTGTCCCACCGTAAGGCAGGTTACTAATAAATGATGTATCAAAGGACTTGTTGAAATTGAGCTGATCCGAGACTGGAACCGAGCAAATAAGTAACATCTCTGAGCCTCAAGTTCCTCACAAAAGGGCAACCATGAGTCAGAGCTCAAATGGGAGTCTGCAGTGATTAAAGGGGATGGTGGTGAAGGTCAACGCAGACTGCTTTCTCACCAGAAAAACTCAAGCACGTCAAGGCTTTTGTTCCCTCATTCTGTATTCAAGCACGGAAATGGAAAAACCCAGAGGAACAGACAGACGGCCCTATGCCTGAGATTCTTAAAGAGGTATGGGGGACAAAGACCTCCTCACCTCTCCAGGCAGAATGTGCATGCTCTCCAAAGGGAGAAGGCCAACCTGGTCCAGCTCAACCAAGGACATTGGCTGAGAATCATCACTCATCGTTCTTGATGTCCACTCGATTCTCAGCCCAGACCCTAACCCCTTGGAACGCCATCCATCTCCTAAGGCCGAGTCCTCCCTCCTCTTTGAGATAGTCTCAGACCTCCCCAATTGGAATTTCCATGGCTTCTCTAGTTCTCTCTCCTTTTTCTGTTCCACTAACATACTTAGAGTTTGTCACAGTTTATTTTTGTATGTGTGCAATTTGGATCGATCTTGATCAGTCTACGAGATTCTGGAGAACAAGGAATATGTATTTTCATCTTTGTATCCCTTACACTGCTCCATAATGATAGCTGCTTTTTGAATAAAATAACTTCAGCTCTTACCTCATCATGCATCTCAAGCCAATCCTATAAATAAGCAATGAGAGCTGCGTTGCCATCAGGCTTGGATGCTGCCACACTTAACAGACCTCCCGTCTGCAAACTGGCCTCCCCAGTTCATCTTCTTGAAATGCCATTTTAAAACACTGTATTCGAATTTCCTGTTCAATCTTTTAAAGGCTTTGCACTGCTTGCACAGTGAGGTAAAAATCTCAAAAGCCTTGAAGGTAAGACTCTCCACCACCTGCCTCCAACCCAGCTACTTAAACTCTTTTAACCCACGCATTGCCAAACCAGTGAGGCTGACTCACTCATTCATTCATTCAATCATTTTCTCATCCATTCATCAAGCATGGGTTGAGTGCCTACTATTTGCTAGCTATTATGTTAGGTGGTGGGGATCTGTATACAAAGACATCATCCATGATCTCAATGATGTTCCCATCCACTGGGTTGGCAGAAAGAAAAAGGCCTATTACAATTCTAAGTGATAAGCCGTACTGGGTGTACAGAGTGCCCAGATTGGCCGGGGGGAATCAGGGGAACACTGGCAAAAAAGGCACCAAAGCAGAGACCCCACACACTGGGTAAAAAGAGAGCATTTGAGACAGAGAGAAAAGAATACGCAAAAATATTAAGGACGTCATGAGAATCGGGCTCAGGAATATCTAGCCAAAGCTGAACTCAAACAAAAAGGGCCATCCAAGGTGTGTGATGTGGCATTTGGTACCTATGTCAGTATTTCTTAACTTGCGTTCTTGACCCTGGTTCTGAAAGACATCAAGCAGATCACTACAGGACAGAAAATTTTCAGGTGTTCTGTGGTTGACAAAGTTTGCCAAGTAAGTACATGCTTTCCCCTGCCTTGGAAATTTATCATGTTCATAAGCATACTGGAGGTTCTGCTAAGCCTTGCAAAAAAGACAAGCTTTTGAAAGTTTCTCAAGTCTATTTATCCAAGGAAAGGGACATCACCATGTGCTTCCTGTAAGATGGAACCCAAGGACGACAGGCAGTTATGGAAACACTGGTCTACACCCCTACCCCACTCACGAGACACACCTGTACTGGCCCCTAAAATGAAGGCACTGGCTTCAGCTGTGAACCCACATGGTTTTGAATCTAGTTCCCATCACTGCCTTTCTATATGGTCTTGGCCAAGTCACATAATGCCTTAGATGGACCATTTCCTTGTCTGTAAAATGGACATAAAATATGCCTTCTCCACCATCTGGGTTCATGGAGGACACCTGCCTGACATATAACAGCTGCTTCAAGAATTTCCTTTTGATAACTACTGGTTGACAGTATGAACCTCATCTGTCAGCTGAAACAACTCTACGAACCTTCTGGGGTATACAGCTTTGTTCTTCCTTTCGCATTTTGGCACAACTTCTTTACAGAGTCTCAAAATTTCTCTCTCTCTTTTTTAAAATACCCTGAGATCATGACCTGATCTGAAGGCAGACGCCTAACCAACTGAGCCACCCAGGCGCCCTTAAAAGATTCTTATTTACTGATACTCAAACCTCAGCACAAAAGGATTCTCTGAAATACTGCAATTAGAAAAGAAAACAAGCAGATACACACATTATTACGAACGGACTGGTTTTCTTACGTGAAATACTATAATGTTCAGAGAAACTCAATGCCTTATTGTGACTGAAACATAAGCCATATAAAATATAGTCCTAAAAAGAGAAGTAGTTGCCATGTTAGAATTAAGATGATGGCATTTTAGAGTTGGTACGAATTTTAATACCAGGCTTTTAAAAGGAGACAAGGAAACGCTCTTCCGTGTGTGGCCTGGGACACATGCTCTATCCCTGGCCTTCAGAACTCTACTTTACTTTGGCCCCTTGGAAACTCTCGCACATCCTTCAAGAGTCAACCCCAAGCACAGCTTCCTTTGTAAGGACATCATGGACTCCCCAGCTTGTGTCTGGTGAGCCTCCCTTGGACCCTGGAGCACTGCATGAACACTCCCATTACGTAGCATTTCAGTGCCTTCCTGCTGCTCGACCACGGCGCTGCCAAAGTCATTGGTGGCCCAACCACTGTGGTCCTGCCCTCATGGAGCTTATGATCTGCTAGGACAGCAGACACCAAACAGGTCAACAGACAAGACAGGGACTGAAAACTGGGCGAGCACTACGAGGCAGGAGAAGACGTAAGACGAGCATGAAGGGGTTCCGTTTTAATGATTTTCCTTGCTCTCTGCTCGGAGGGCTGTGACGTGTTGGAGTGGAATGTCTGGTTCACGTGTGTGCAACTCGGCACAGCCCTGTGACACGGTACTTAGAACTTAGCACACGTCACCTACTGAATCAATGTGTGGCCGAAGGAAGTCAAGGAGTTAACGCTGAGACACACAGGTTGGCCTAAGCTGACCACCCATCAGTTACTTGTTTGCGCACTGCCTTAGTTCATAGTGGGAGCATACTTGTAAGCATGTACATTTATACGTTCATATATATATTTTTATACAACTTTTGCCACTTGAATTCCAGGCCTAAGCCACGAGTAATAGCTGGAAGCCCTTTCTTGATTTCTGGCCCAAGCTCTGGCCACTGTTGTCTGTGGATAAACGAGCAGGTAGCACCACGGCAGGCTTGACGGGCTTCCCGATGCAAAGACGACGCTCTCTGCGCACATGTGTTCTCTAGGACGGAAAAAGCCCACAGCCAAGCTCAGAACAATAACTCCTATGTTCTCCTGATACTTGGTTTCATGTGGCTCTTTGGTTCTCCCTGGCCCTGTAAAATTGCAAACCTAATCAATGGCTTCGAACTAGAGTTAGCTGGAAGGAAGAATGCATTTTATTTGGGACACGGGGGCTCCCCATGCACTTGTGATTAAAACAGGAAGGAAGCAGAGCACGATTCATCCAATTAACCTCCACAGTGTGTCATTCAAGCGAGGTCCGAATGGAAGACTCACTCCATTATGCCAAACCCTTCATTAAACCGATTCCATCTGTAGCCTGCACTTGCCTGCCTTCCTTGTGATTCTGTGGGGCAGACAGAGTGATCACCTAATTTAAACAGAGAGCTAGCTCATTGCTTTTTCTTTTTTTTCCCCCTGGATGCCAAGAAGATTTAGAGCAATAACCTAGCTCGGGGATAATATCCTCATATACTTTTCAGATTCGATGAAAAATTAGGAAGTGCTCAATAAGGACACTCACATCCCTCCTGGAGAGTCCAACAGAGATGCAAGCATTTTTTTAAAGCATCACAAAAGACAACACCACTGTGGCCCCCATGGGTCCTTGATTTTTCAAAGTCACAATGTTACCATTGCCTTTAATGAATCTGTAACCAGAAGTTTGCAGCCTGAGCCAGGGAATTCAGGTTTTGAGGTTTTCTTCCTCCTTCCTTCTTTCCTTTCTCTCTCTCTCTCTTTTCTTCTTTCCTTCCTTCCTTTTTTCTTTCTTTCCATAGCGGCAGCTAGAATGCATCCCTCAAGCTCAGAACCTACTTTTCCAGATATAGGCTACATTTCCTTTCTTTCTCTTTCCTTCTTTATTGTTTATGCCCCACACCCAGTGCTCCATGCAGTACGTGCCCTCCTTAATACCCACCACCAGGCTCACCCAACCCCAACCCCTCCCCTCCAAAACCCTCAGTTTGTTCCTCAGAGTCCACAGTCTCTCGGGGCTCATCTCCCCCTCCAATCTCCCCCAACTCCCTTCTCCTCTCCATCTCCCCATGTCCTCCGTGTTATTCTTATGCTCCACAAGTAAGTGAAAACATATGATAATTGACTTTCTCTGCTTGACTTATTTCACTCAGCATAATCTCTTCCAGTCCCGTCCATGTTGATACAAAAGTTGGGTGTTAATCCTTTCTGATGGAGGCATCATACTCCATTGTATATGTGGTGGAAGACATGACATTAAATCATTTCAAAACTCTTAATAGAATGTTTAATAATGCAAAGAATATATGTAGGTTTCTTGCAAAGCTATGAAGTAGAGTGCACCAAACACTGTGCACCAATATCTATGATGTCATAATCCATCTCCAGAACCAGAATGAGACCCATACTGGTGAGTTTTTCTATGGGGTCTTCATGATCCCACCTACACAGATAAAACTACATATGAAGTTCGTGCTTCTAATTTCTTGTTTTTAAGTAGCTTCACCTTATTTTGTTTCTATATAGTTTCCTTTTTCTGTCTGCCTTCATGACTTCTCTTTACCTTGGATTTTCAGCAATTTGTCTAAGATGTATTTACCTTCAAATAATGCCATGAAACATTACATGTAACAACCCAAAGACAGTATTCTCCCCACTGTTCTCTCATACATTTTGTTCTATTGTTGTCATACATTTAACTTCGCATGTGCTACAAACACAACACCTTAGAACTGTATGTACTCTCAAAGGTAAATTTTTAAAAAGTGATTAAATATTAAATTTGTATTTCCCTGCCTTTCAACTATTCCCAGAAATCTTCATTCCTTCATGTAAACCCAAATTTCTCTCACCATCTTATTTGTTCCGCTTCAAGACTGTCCTTGGCCATTTTTTATAGTACAGGTCTTCTGGTAATCAAACATCAAGTCCATTTTTTGTTTGAAAAAGTCATTATTTTGCCTTTAATTTCAAAAACTATTTTCACAGGACATAGAATTCTGGATTGAAAATTTATTTTCTATGAACATTTGAAAGATGTCACTTCTTGTTTTCTGATCTACACAATTTCTGATAAGAGGACTATTGTGATTCTTTATCTTCTTTTAAATTGTTTTTAAAGTATTGGTTTAATTCCAGTCTCAGTAACCTACCTCATTTTATTAATTTCAGTTGTATTATGCAGTGATTCAACACTTCCATACAACACCCTGTGCTCATGAAAAGTGCTCTCCTTCAGCCCCGTCACCTGGTTCACCCATCCCCCCGTCCATCTCCCCTCCAGTAGCCATCTGCTTTCTATACAGATAAGAGTCTATTTTTAGGTTTGTCTCTCTTTTTCTTCCCCTTTTTTGCTTTGTTTGTTTGTTTCTTAAATTCCACTTGAGTAAAATCATATGATATTTGTCTTTCTCTGACTGGCTTACTTTTTAGCGTTATACTTTCTAGATCCATCCACATTGTTGCAAATGGCAAGATCTCATTCTTGGCTGAGTCACGTCCGTTGTATATATGTATACTGCATCTTCTTTATCCATTCATCTGTTGATGGACACTTGAGCTGCTTCCATATGATGCTGCAAAACACGTAGGGGTGCATATGTCTTTTTGAATTAGCATTTTTGTATTCTTTAGGTAAATACCCAGCGGAATTTCCGGATCATAGGGTAATTCTATTTTTGATGTTTTGAGGAACCTCCATACTGTTTTCCACAGTGACTGCACCAGTTTGCATTCCCCTGCCAAGCGTGCATGAGAGTTCCTTTTCCTCTACATCCTCGCCAACACTTGTTGTTTCTGGTGTGTCTGATTTTAGCCACTCTGACTGGTATCAGGTGATCTCTCCTTGTGATTTTGATTTGCAGTTCCCTGTCGATGAGTGATGTTGAGCATCTTTTCATGTGTCCATTGGCCATCTGGACGTCTGCCACGGAGAAATGTCTGTTCATGTCTTCCACGCACCTGCTCACTTTTTAATTGGATTATTTGTGTTTTTTTGGTGTTGAGTTATATACATTCTTTATATATATTGGATACTCGCCCTTTATTGAATGTCATTTGCAAATATCTTCTTCCATTCAGTAGTGTGATTCTTACCTGTAGAAGGTATATTTAGGTGTGTGTATGTGTGTCTGAGTGTTACTGTGTGTGTATTTTTCCTGCTTGGGTTGTCAAGGTTCATTCATCTCATAGCATGGATTGTATTTCATTTCTTTTAATTGCTCAGTAATACTCATCGTATGGACATTCCACATTGTTTATCCATTCATCCATTGATGGACATTTCGGTTGTTTGGGGCTGTTTATGAATAGTGGTACTATGGCCACCCCTTGTGTTTGTTTTTGTGTGGGAGCACGTTTTGATTCCTACTGGATAGTACCTAGGAGTGGAACTACTGGATTATAGAGTCCAAATATGTTTACCTGGTAGGGGAACTACCAGACTGTTCTCCAGGATAGCGGCATGATTTGCATTCATGTGACAGTGTCTGGGAGTTCCAATTTCTCCTGCTCCTTGCCAGCGTTCCTTAATATGTATTTGTTTAAAATTGTTATCACAGCCATCCTAGAGAGCATGGAGCAGTCTCATTGATGCTTTGATGTACATTTCCCTAATGACACGATGCTGAACATTTTTTCACATGGTCATTGGCCTTTACACATCTTCTTTGGAAAACTGTCTTTTCAGATACTTTGCCCCATTTTTTCATTGCATTGTTTGTCTTCTTACTTTTGAGTTGAAAGAGTTCTTTACATATTCTAGATACAAGTCCTTTATAGGCTCTATGACTTATGACTTACCATTTTGTTTGGAGGGCTGTCTTTTCACTTTCCAGAGTGTCATCTTCTGACATTTTTTAAATGGAGTTTTTAATTTTAATGAAGTTCAATTTGTCCATCTTTTGTCACCTGTGCCTTTGGTGGCACATCTACAAAGGCCTCACCTAACCCAAGATTATGAAGATTTTGCTCCTTAATTTTCTTCCAAGTGTTTTATATTTTCAGCTCTTGTATTTAGGTCTATGATCCGTCTTAAGATCACTGCTGTGTTTGGTATAATGAAGGAGTTCCACATACATTCTTTGACACATGTATAATCCTGCTGTCTCAGCCCTATACAGTCCTGTGCTTCTCACACACTTCTCCCCATGCCCTAGAGTCCTTCCCTTCCCTTCTCCATCTTTAAAATTCTTACTTGCATTCCAGGTTAGGCGTAACCTAAGCCAGAGAATTCTTTGACTTTCCCGTCTAATTTAGGTGTCCCTTTTTGGTGCTTCTATAACATCATGCATTCTTCTTAATCTGGGGTCTGCACACTTCTTTGGTAAAGGGCCAGACAGTAAATATTTTAAGCTTTTTGTGCAGAGGAGCAAAAATCCAGGAAATTATCTAAGTACTACCAGGAGAAAACAAATTCCCAAAAACAACATTAAATAATGAAATTGAAAATGTAATAATAACAGACTTTTTTTGGGTAATACAGATCTACAGATGAGAAAAATCAAACTCTTTTTTGAGAGGAGATAACATCTTGCTGATTTGGGTTTCAAATATAGTATTTCCTATCATTAAATTCATGGCACGTGCTTATCCGTGGAAACCATTCTTAGCTTTGGGCCATACAGAAACAGGTGGAATGCTGGATTTGGCTGATAGACCATAATTTCCTGGCTTTGTTAGACACCAAAAGTTTCAGTGCCTTTTCAGACCTGACATACCTGATGGATGGACTGCAGTCCTAGCCTTACTTGTGGATGGCTAGACAGGCATCCTCCTTGGAGAGCATGAGGAGGGGAGGTTTGCAATGGCAGGCGGTGGAGACCGGCTCAGTTGGTAGCCTCGCCAATGCTCTCCTGTTATGTCCTCCCATACTGTAGACTACGTAGAGTCTGGGGAACTACAGCTAGCTGACCTAATGTACTCCTATGACCTGCTGATTGAGAAATGAGACAGACGCAGGGGAAGAGGAGCAGGGCAGGAGGCAGGCTACCTGCTGGTGTGGAGTATGAACCTGGTAGTAAGACTCTCATCTGGAAGTTGTGGTGGGAGCCTGAGTTGGCAAATGGCTTCTTGAATCACCAGCCTCCCTGTCATGTTAAAGGCAGTAGGTTCCTTGGAGGCCCACATCTGGAGTGTGTCACAGGAAGGGGTTCTTGGAAGCTGAACCTTTCTAACAATCCCAAGAGCTCTCTACATCCCCTGATAAGACTTTTAAAACTATGTAAGGTAGAATCTTCTGTCCACACCTGGACCACAACAGGTGCACAGAATACAAAGAGGCATGGAAAGTTATTCTTACAAGTGTCTCCCCCTTCACAGTCCCTACTTTTCATCATTCCAGATAATGCACTTATGATATTATAAAGAAATGGATGGTTTTCTGGTGTATTTTCTCCATTAGATTGCAAGAATTTTATGGGCAAGCCCTTTGTCTCATTCATTTCTGAATCACTGGTGCCTGGCAGTCAGTAAGAGCTCAGTGAAACACGTAAAACATAAGCAACAAAGTAAAAAATAAAAAATCTAAGAAGGTTTTGCACAGAACAAGAAACAACCAACAAGATGAAAAGATGACAACCTACGGGAAAAATATTTGCAAACTTATATTTGATAAGGGTTAACCTCCAAAATATATAAAGAACTCATAGCTTTCAAAGAATCCAATAGCACAAAGCCCACAAATAGCCCAATATAAAAAGAAGAGTCTGGGGCACCTGGGTGGCTCAGTGGGTTAAGCCTCTGCCTTTGGCTAGAGGGTCCTGGGATCGAGCCCCGCATCGGGCTCTCTGCTCAGCAGGGAGCCTGCTTCTCCCTCTCTCTCTGCCTGCCTCTCTACCTACTTGTGATCTCTGCCTGTCAAATAAATAGATAAAATCTTAAAAAGAAAAAAAAAGGAATAGTCAGAAAAAGACAAATATCATATGATTTCACTCATATGTGGAATTTAGGGGGAAAAAACAGATGAACACAGGGGAAGGGAAGGAAAAATAAAATAAGATGAAAACAGAGAGGGAAGCAAATCATAAGAGACTCCTAACTCTAGGAAACAAACTGGGTTGCTTGAGGAAGGAAGGGGTAAGAGATGGGGTAACTGCATGACGGACATTAAGGAGGGCACCTGATGTAATGAACACCGGGTGTTATATGCAACTGATGAATAACTAAATTCTACCCCTGAAACCAATAATACAATATATGTTCATTGAATGTAAATTTTTTTTAAAAAATGAAGAAATAACCTAAATAGATGGCCCCCTCCCCACCAAAAAAAGAACTATGGATGGCCAACAGATACGGGTAAAGGTGCTTCCCGTCACTGGGGAAATACAGAAAAACAAGAACAGAAGAAGGTGCAACCACAGCTGAAAGTAGTATGGAGGGTCCTACTGTTTCATTCAGGAACTCCACTTCTGAAAATGTATTTTCCCCAAAATAAAAAGTATGTTGAAGAGGTACCTGCCTCACCATGTTCACAACAGCGTTATTTACAATAGCCAAGACATGGAAATGACCTCAGTGTCCATCAGTGGATGAATGGATACAGAAGTTGTGTGTCTACATGGAAAATCATTCAGCCACAAGAAAAAAAGAAGGACATCCTGCCATTTGCGACAACACTAATGGACCTTCAGGGCATTAGACTAAGTGAGGTACGTCAGACAGAGAAAAAAAATGTTGTATCATCTATTTTTTCAATTCTTTAAGAAGATTTTATTTATTTGTTTAGAGAGAGAGCACGTGAGCAGGGGGAGGGCCGGGGGAGAGCAGGGGATAGAGCCTCCAGCAGACTCCCTGCCAAGTGCAGAGTTCGACACAGAGCTTGAGCTCACGACCCCGAGATCATGACCTGAGCCCAAACCAAGAGTCAGACGTTGAACCCAACTGAGGCACCCAGGCGTGCCAAATATTGTATGATCTTAAATAAGATTTTCCACTTATATGTGGGATAAAACAAAATAAAACTACCCTCATAATAAACGAGATCAGATTTCTGGTTACCAGAAATAGGGGACAGAGAGAGTGGGCTTTGCTGGAATATGGTTGAAAGGTACAAATGTTCAGTTAAAGATGCAAAGTACTAGGGATTTAACGTGCAACACGGTCGCTCTGGTTAACACTGTTGCTCTACTGGAAAGTTAAGAGAGTGAACAAATTCCTCGATCTGCGATGGTTTCCTGATACCCTCCCTGCCCAAAATAAGCCCTTGAATGATCAAAGAAAGATCATACTCAGTGAGAACCCTGCTTGCATCTAATATATGACAAAGTTCTACTGAGCAGAACAGATGGAAGCGCTGGGGAGGTCATCAGTACTCATGGGATTTACCAAGCTGAGGTCTCCAGCGTGGATGTTGCCATCTCAGGGTCTGTAGACACAAAGGCCTGTGTGTTCCCAGACAAGGGGAATTTCCTGGAGAACAAGCGGACAGAGGGCTGCTAATACTTATGTCCATCTGGCAAAAGAGTTGTTTCAGCTACTCCTAGAAGGGAGAGGGCTGTCACCAAGAACAGAGCAGGGAGCGGAAGAGAAATGACCCACAAGAGAGAAAGACAAACAAGGACAGAAAGACAGAAAGACAATCGTGGCACTGGTGAGGAACGGGGAGGCAGCGCACCAGGAGCAAGGCTGTCCAGAGAGCAGACCAGCAGCTGTGCTGGAAATGGATGAAGACATACCCCTCCCATCACAGCACAAGGCCACTGCTTCCCCTTTCTCCCTCCTTCAGCTGTGAGTGACGTGAAGCTCCCCTTCTGCCCAGTGGTCACAGAGGTCTGAGGACACCCAGCAGAACGCACGCTACAAGTTACACGTGCCTTCTAGAGTCTCTGGTCTTCACAGAACCTGCCCCATCGCCTCATGCTGACCCTGCAGGCAAGTGGGGGTGTGATGGGTCAGCGCCGCAGACTCCCAGGTGTGCTGGCGAGGCTGGCCAGAGGACTGGGATGTTCCTAAAATATTCCCCTGGAAGTTCTACTCTGCGTGACTAGAAACCATGCCAGGCCTCTAATGGCATAGCCTGCAGAGTCAGAAAAAGGCTTCCAGAAACCACAGGTCTGATGTAACAATAAATAGTGCCCAGGGTCACTGAGGCATGGCTGCATAAATCCGACTGCTTAGAAACAGACGTGCGTGAGGCTTTGCTTCCCTCCCCCGGTACTGAACACCAAGCCAGAAGGGCCAGGGGCACTACTTCTGAGTCCTCTGGGTCTTCCGGGAAGTTCCAGTGGGAGGTCAACACGGACCCTGGCCTCCAGGGCACCAGGACTCTCTGTGTCAGAGGCAGACTCCGACAAAGGCTCAGCGTGCAGGTCCGCATCTTTTTTGCTGAGCTCTTGTCCCCACAGTATCCTGCACCTGTGGCCCACCTGAAAGCATTTGTCGATTTTGTTCCCCAATTCCAAAATCTACTGGGCAGCTCTTTAAATATCTGAAAGCTGCATCGTGCCTTCTTATTTGGACTTCATCAGAAAAATAAAATCCAGGTGCCATCACCCACTACTCAAGTGAAAGAGAGCCTATGCTTCCAACAACCTGGTTGTCCTTTCTCAGAAGAACCCTTATTTTATCCATGTCTGTATTTTTCAACACAGACTCATGTAGACAGAAGAGGTGGGACATTTTAGACAATATCTGAGTGGAGGTTTGCACATCAAGAGAGCAGTGAGCAGACAAAAAATGAGTGATGTCCCCAAGGGATAAAACCAGAGTGAGTCTCAGGAATGGGGGTTGCATCCTTTCCTGGTCCCATAAGCCACGCAGGCTTCCTGCTTACCCTCCACCAGGAACGCTAGACCTGCACTCTGTACCCACAGTCTCCAGAGAGAGGTAAGTGGCTGTCCCTTTCCTGCTGGGAAAGACGCACAAGGACTGGAGCATCCGCTGCTTGTTCAGGGGTATAACCTCAGTTCCGCGAGCAAACACGGCACTCGGTAAACACCTGGTAAATGAGTGAAGTGAGGTCGGGGATGGAGAGAGCAGAAATCAGGGCAAGAGCTCATTTACTGGTGCTTCCAAGAGTTTCCCGTCAAGGAGCATGACAGCCATCCCTGTGTGTGTCTAGAGAGCAGAGTGTGAGGGAGGGAAACAATACCAGGAGAGGCGGCACCCAGATCCATCGAGAACTGAGGCAGGCATGGTGCTAGCCCATCAGGATGGCCCACGGCTTCCAGGAGTGAAAGACGCCATGAGTCGTAGCTAATCCACGCTGTCAGGACGGAAGAGTGACTGAAGGATTAAACCTAAAGTGCGGTGCTGGAAGGAAGAAAAAAAGGATAGAGAGAGAGAGAGATGAGCAGAGGGAGGGGCAGAGGAAGAGAGAGAGAATCTCAAGCAGAACCCCACTGAGCACGGAGCCTGACACCGCGTTTGATCCCATGACCCTGAGATCATGACCTGAGCTGAAATCAGGAGCCAGACCCTTAACCGACGGAGCCACCCAGAAGCCCCAGCAAAGTTCTCATAAAAGAAGAAGTGGACTGAGGAAAGACAGGTGAAAATGTTAAGCTTCCCGCTACACGAATGACAGACCAGGGCAAGTCACGTCAGGGAGTCCTAACATCAGGCAGTATGTTTCATGATGCTTCGTGTGATGTACCCTGTGCTTGCCACAGGCCAGATGCAGTGCATGGTGCCGGCACAGTCATGACCACGGGTTTGCAGATGGTAGGTGCAGCGGTCAGGGTAATTCCCCATTTCATACATAAGGAAGCAGAGGCAGGAGAAGGAAGGAACTTGCCCGTCACACTACTTAGAAGTGCTAGAGCTGGGACTGGGATTCACCTCCACACGTCTGGATCCCCAGGTCCAGGATCTCACCCTGTGTGCTACAAACCTCTACAGAACACCACATGAGATCGAAGCGTGGGGTTCCGGTTGCTGCTAATGTGGAAATCCAAACGGGCTGCTGGCTTCCTTCCTTCCCAGCAGCAGGGATGGCAACGGCATGTACTACTATGACTATGACTATTAGTACTTCTTCTCCTTCCTCCTTCTCTTCTTCTTCCCCTCCTCCTCCTCCACTTTTTTTCTCCTACTTCTCCTCCTCTCCCTCTTCTCCTTCCTCCCCGTCTTCTTCTTCTTGAGTACAGCTGAGACACAATGTGTCCCGATGCATCACTAAGACAATGTCATTGCAGTATTTTTATTCCTGGGACTTACTCCATACCTGGAAGCCTGTACCTCCTACCGCGTCATACTTCCTGAGGGCAACGCTGGGTTTATTTATTTATTTTTAAGGTTTTATTTATTTATTTGACAGACATAATGAGATAGCGAGAGAGAGAGCACAAGCAGGGGGAGCAGCAGGAAGAGGGGAGAAGGAGAAGCAGGCTCCCCACCGAGCAGGGAGGCCAAAACAGGGCTTCATCCCAGGACCCTGGGATTACAACCTGAGCTGAAGGTAGAGGCTTAACCCACAGCCACCTGGTCACCCCAGCAACACTGGATTTAAATGATATTTTTAAATCCTCTCACCCAGCAAATTCACCTCAATAAATATACCCCTGAGTTTTGCTTCTACATACATAGTTTTCAAAATGACAAGTCTGTAACAGTAAAATCCTGGAAACCATTTTTATGACCATCAATAGGTGAATGGTAATAGCATATAGAAGGGTTATCTAGAGAAAAAGTATTAAACCCACATCTCACACCATATGCTAGCTTCAATTCCAAATGCATGCATATTTAAATGTAAAAAAAAAAGTGGGGGGGAATGCCTGGATGGCTCAGTGGGTTAAAGCCTCTGCCTTCAGCTCAGGTCATGATCTCAGGGTTCTGGGATCGAGCCCCACATCGGGCTCTCTGCTCAGCGGGGAGCCTGCTTCCCCCTCTCTCTCTGTCTGCCTCTCTGCCTACTTGTGATCTCTGTCAAATAAATAAATAATAACAACAATAAAAATGTAAAAAAAATATGTAAGAGTACTAGAAGAACATAGAGTGGGGATAGATTTCCTAACTATGACACGAAATCTCTAAGTCATGAAAGAAAGCTTTACAAATCTGATTACATAAGAATTTTTAATAGAAATTTTGCTATGTACTTAAAAAGGCAAAAGTCAACCGACATACAAAAAAACCCTAAAACTTAAATTACATCAAAACCACTAATTTATTATATTAAAATCTTCTACAAATTCAGAAGACCAATGACCAACAGAAGAAGATAAACTCACAGTCCACAGAACAAGAAATACAGATGTCCTTTCAGTATGTGGATTCCACACAATCACTCTATCCTAGCTTCTTTTTTACTTTTTTGGGGAGTGTACTGAAAATAATTAATTTTCTTTTAGCTACCATATTCTAGTTGAATTCCACTGTGATCAAAGACCATAATTCGTTATTTCACTTTTGAAACTTGTTGAGACTCGGTTTAAAAGCCCCCACGTGAGATTCAAATTAAAACCACATTGAGATATCACCTTACACCAGTTAGAATGGCCAAAATTAACAAAACAGGAAACAACATGTGTTGGAGAGGATGTGGAGAAAGGGGAACCCTCTTACACTGTTGGTGGGAATGCAAGTTGGTGCAGCCTCTTTGGAGAACAGTGTGGAGATTCCTCAAGAAATTAAAAATAGAGCTTCCCTACGACCCTGCAATTGCACTCCTGGGTATTTACCCCAAAGATACAGATGTCGTGAAAAGAAGGGCCATCTGTACCCCAATGTTTATAGCGGCAATGGCCACAGTCGCCAAACTATGGAAAGAACCAAGATGCCCTTCAACGGATGAATGGATAAGGAAGATGTGGTCCATATACACTATGGAGTATTATGCCTCCATCAGAAAGGACGAATATCCAACTTTTGTAGCAACATGGACGGGACTGGAAGAGATTATGCTGAGTGAAATCAGTCAAGCAGAGAGAGTCAATTATCATATGGTTTCACTCATTTGTGGAGCATAACCAATAGCATGGAGGACAAGGGGCGTTAGAGAGTAGTAGGGAATTTGGGTAAATTGGAAGGGGAGGTGAACCATGAGAGACTATGGACTCTGAAAAACAGTCTGAGGGGTTTGAAGTGGCGGGGGGGTGGGAGGTTGGGGTACCAGGTGGTGGGTATTATAGAGGGCACAGCTTGCATGGAGCACTGGGTGTGGTGAAAAAATAATGAATACTGTTTTTCTGAAAATAAATAAATTGGGAAAAAAAAATCTTAAAAAAAAAAAAAAAAAAAAAGCCCCCACGTGGTCTGTATCGGTGACCGTTCCACATGCACTTGAAGGCACCATATGATGTGCCGTTGCTGGGTGGATTGTTTTATTATCAATTGAGACACACTTGTTGTTCATGATGTTCAAATCTCTCACATCCTCACTGAGGAACTGCCTGCTTGCTCCAGCAGTTACTAAAATGTTTACTGAGTTTGAGAAACACAATGGTGGACCTGTTTCTCCTTCTAGTTGAGCCAAGGTTTATTTTATGTAAATTTCGAAACAATGCTATTTGGTGCACAGAAATGTTAGGCTTGCTACATATTCCTGCTGACTTGACCTTTTCATCTCTAGTTATGCTTCCTGTCTTAAAATCCACTTTGATACGGATATAACCATGCCACTTTTTTTTTGTTTTGTTTTTTAGGCTCCTGTCTGCTGTGTACCTGTTCTTTGCCTTTATATTTACAATGTTTCTGCATCTTTATAGTCAGTGTGTGTCTTTTGTGAGCTACAGGCTCTTGGATTTTTCAGTTTGAAAAATCTGCCTTTTATTAGAATATTTAGTCCGTTTGAAAGCTAATGTCATCACTGATAGATTTGGGCTTAAATACACTGTGTTAATTGCATCCTTGAGCTATAAAGCATGGTCTTGAATTAGCTTACTCAGCATTTCTGAGAGAATGCACGGACCCTATAAGCCTACAGCCCAATCTGCTTCCTTCCCTTTTCATGCTATTGTTACCATGTTTTTAATTATGCATATTTAAAACCCCACATATATTATTTTATCAGTAGTTTAATACCCTCAGTATTCATTAGTTTTACCCACATACATACCACATTTTAAAAAATCTTTTCTAGTTCTCTTTATTCCTTCTTGAATCATCACATGTCATCTGGGATCATTCTTCTGCAACCTGAAGAATTCTCCTTAGCAGTTCCTTTAAGTTCAAATCTGCTGGCAACACATTCTCCTCAATTTCATGTGTCTGTAAATGTCTTTATTTCAGTTTCATTTCTGAAGGGTATTTTTTATGGGTATGGGTTTTTGAAATAGTGGGGTTTTTTTCCCCTTTTAGCACTTTATAGATTCCATTTATTGGCTTCTGACTTTTATCATTTCTATGGAAAAGTCAGCTGTCAGTGCTGTCACTCCTTAGAAGAGAATGTCTTTTTCTCTGCTTTTAAGATTCCTTTGTCCATATTTCTCATGAGATTTACTGTGACGTACGTAAATGCGATAGTCTTTGTATTTATCTTGATCAAGGTTCATAGAGCTCCTTAGACAAAAAAGGACTACGTGAATTTTACCTCAAGGGATTGGCCAACTCCTAAGCTATAAAACACAAAAGTGGCTTGATATTTTTTCATCGCTTTTGGAAAATTTTCAGTTGGTAGTTCTTCAGATACTGCATCTGCCCAGTCCTCTCTCGATTCTCCTTTGGATACCCCAATTACACATATGTTACAGACTTTTTAATTACATCTTTCCATATTTATCATTTTTCTTTTGCTTTAATCTGGATATGTTCTCTCATTTGTCTTCCAATTCATTTATCCTATGCTCTGCTGTGTCTAATTTAAATCTGCTATTAACTTCAGTAATTTTGTTTCTCATTTCCAAAATTTTAATCTGAACATTTCTTTAAAAACAAATACCATGATTCCAGGCCTCTGGTAAGTTTTTGTATCTTTTTGTCTATTTCCTTCAATATACTAATCATAGTTATTTTGAAGCCATGTGTGATAATTCAGATGTAGCTGACTTTTGGGTCTGTTGCCACCATATATATTCACTACTGAATATGGCCCCCTCTCTTGGCATGTCTGGTTATCACTGATTCACAGAGGATTCAATTTCATTCTGTCAGGTAGAGACAGACATATGTCTTAAAGCCAGTCAAGATGAGTTTCATGCTTTTCTCCAATTTTTTCCTTACTTTTAGGGCAGGTCCCTTCAAGAGACTGTCCGGAAGCCTGGGATGTTCACTGGGTCTTCTCCTTCTTTGCAGACCCCGAACTCCTGTTTTTCTCTCCCCAGCACCATGAGACTGACAAAATCTCTGATTAACATTTATCTTCATAAAACTTAGAAAGATAACTTGAGCTGGCATATTTACAACTTAGAAGCTGGCAAATGCCCTGAAGTAAAATTTCATGCAGTCCTTTTTCCTGGGAGAGTGGCCCTTCGAGTGCAGGCTTAGTGGTCCTCAACTCCAACTTGGTATACTCATCCCTGTGGGAATACCACAAGCTTAAAGCCATTGTTTTCCATTCTACCTTTATACTGTTATAGAAAAGTCCCTAGAGATAAAATGTCATGGCAAACGTCAGGCTCATTTCAGTGTTCCACCCTACTTTTCGGAGTTTCTGAACCCTCAGATCTTAAGTTGTCTTGGTTACTTTCCAATGTTTTCAAACATTTGATTTTTTTTTTAAATCTTTATAAGCTTGTACAGTAATTCATGATAGAAGCTTTACCCAAAATGGAGGAGTTTGTTTGTTTTGGTGCTAGTTAGGTTTTAATAGGATGTTTCCTCTCCATTTGTTTTTCAAGATATCAGTTACATCAGTATGAGAAGTGTAAACAGGTACAAAATACACAGTACATAGAAATAATTTTCTTAACTAGTCTATTGCGTGATAAAAATATGCACGGGGGGGTTGAATGAATGGAAGCCATGGTCTCTCCCTCACAGGGGAAGTAAGTCACTCATCTTGAATAAGAGACATTTTTGATAAGTAATTTTATACAAAACCACTCTGTTATATCCAGAAGTAGATGCCTAGAGGAGTTTTTGTTAAAATTTTTGTTTTTTTATTTCATTTCATTTCATTTATCAAAGAGAGAAAGAGAACATAAGCCGGGGGAGCAGCAGAGGGAGAGGGAGAAGCAGGCTCCACACTGGGCAATGAGCCCGATGTGGGGCTCCATCCCAAGACCTTGGGATCCTGACCTGAACCAAAGGCAGACATGTTACTGACTGAGCCACACAGGTGTCCCTAGAGGAGTTATTTTAAAAACAAAACTCCAAATTCAAATCATGGAAACAAAAAAATCAGCAGATATAATGATACCCACATTGGAAATTTATTCAACAAAGGACACCATAAAGCTGACCAAAGGGTGGAAGGCACTGGCAATACCTGCAACCTCCAACGCTGACCAACAGCTTGTCTCTAAGACATAATGAGATGGGGATCCAGAATAGAAAATGGGCAAAAGTCATGAATAAGCAATTCACTGAAAGGTAAACCAAACCACAGGTTTATGACAAGCTGCTCAATGTCATGAAAGGAAAATGAAAACAACATAATACTACTTTATAATAATCAAATGGGTAGAAATTGGAAAGTCAGAGAAATGTTCATGAGAATTGGGGAAAGAGAGAATCTTTTATACTGCCTGTGGGCAAGCTGGTGTCACTATACCAGAAATTAATCTGCCAGGCTATAGGTATTTTACAGCTCAGCAATCCTGGTCCAAATGACAGAGTCTAAGGAAATTCACACAGGTTTACTGGGGGACAAGTGTGAGGATGTTTATGTCAATAATATTTGGGGATTAGGAACAAGGAGACATTGTGTGTGTCCATAACCAAGAAAATAAGAGTTAACTGGGGTGGACGTGTACAATGGAATGCCCTATGGCAATCAATGAACTAATGGTATATTTAGCAATTGTTTAAATCTTAACAGGATGAGGAGAAGGGAGTTGGGGTAAATTGGAAGGGGAGGTGAATCATGAGAGACTATGGACTCTGTAAAACAATCTGAGGGGGGCGCCTGGGTGGCTCAGTGGGTTAAGCCGCTGCCTTCGGCTCAGGTCATGATCTCAGGGTCCTGGGATCGAGTCCCACATCGGGCTCTCTGCTCGGCAGGGGGCCTGCTTCCCTTCCTCTCTATCTGCCTGCTTGTCTGCCTACCTGTGATCTCTGTCTGTCAAATAAATAAATAAAATCTTAAAAAAAAAAAAAAACAACAATCTGAGGGGTTTGAAGTGGCGGGGGGTGGGAGGTTGGGGTACCAGGTGGTGGGTATTATAGAGGGCACGGATTGCATGGAGCCCTGGGTGTGGTGAAAAAATAATGAATACTGTTTTTCTGAAAAAAAAAAAATAAATTTAAAAAATAATAAATAAATAAATTGGAAAATAAAATAAAATAAAATTTTTTATTCTATGAAAAATAAATAAATAAATAAAATATAAAAAAGAAAAAAAAATCTTAACAGGTTGAAAAGCAAGGAGTGGATGGAGATTTATAGTAGCATGATGAGATTCAAACACATTTTTAAAACATAAATGTACGAAACAACACACTAAACGTTTAGATATATGTTAAATACAGTCCTGCAGAGCATACACAGACATGCTTTCTACGTAGGGTGCCTGGGTGAGTCCTCTCCCCGCCATCGAATGGGGATCTTGGGAAAGTTGCTGAATGTAAATCTGTGCCTTGGTTCCTCACACATTAAGTGAGAACAACAAAAGAACTTTTCTCATAGTATGGTTGGTAGGATCAAAAATGATAAAGCACAGAAAAGTGCTCACAACAACATGGCGTTGGTGAACCGAATTAGAGTTGGCAATAATCATTATTACTTTCAAATTACTTAGCCAAACCCCGAAAGTAGGTATACACAGTCAGGATGGAAGTGGGGGAGTGGGGATGCAGATGAAAACATCATCCAATAAGTAATGACGGTGGGAGGTGCCCCTCATCACCCAGTACCTATACCCATTATTTAATTAGGACCTTTCCAGCATCATGACCTTTTCATGGTCATGGTGGGCCCAGAACTGATAAACATAATTAATTCAACTTTCTGAGCTTGAGACTCCCACACCTCAAAGAGTTACACTCAAAACAAACAGACCAAAGCTCTAGGTATGAATGTAGTCATTCCTGAGTAGTAAAATTTTACTGCTTTGCTCCTAGGAGGAGCTCAGTGGCCTAAACGAGTATCTTGCTTATAACATGTCTATGATGTTGAATAAGCCGGTCGAGTAAATTTGTGTAATAATTTGCCTATTGTGTCTGATTAAGTTCTTCCTTTCTTAGAAAAAGATTTTAGGGGCACATGAGTGGCTCAGTGGGTTAAAGCCTCTGCCTTCTGCTCAGGTCATGATCCCAGAGTCCTGGGATTGAGCCCCGCATGGGGCTCTCTGCTCTACAGGGACCCTGCTTCCCTTCCTCTCTCTCTGCCTGCCTCTCTACCTACTTGTGATTTCTGTCAAATAAATAAATAAAATCTTTTTTTTAATTTATTTTAGAGAGAGAGAAAAAGAGCATGTGTGAGTGTGGGAATGGCAGAGGGAAAGGGAGAGAACCTCAAGCAGACTCCATGCTGAGCACAAAGCCGGACACAGGGCCCCAACCCAGGGCCCTGGGATGCCCTGAGCCGCAACCAAGAAATGGATGCTTAACTGACTGAACCTCCCAGTTGCTTCTATATAATTTTTAGAACAGCAATTTGTTTAGTTATTAATTAATTACGAGTCAGTCGATTACTGAAAACGTCCCGGGTTGACCATCTGTTGTGTTTACAAACACTGGCCACCCTCTGACCTGTGTTGATGAAGAAACTGGGCACCAATCTGGTACCTGCCTCCCAGCATCCTTGGAAAAGAGGGGAGGGAAGAAAACCCCACATGAATGGTGGCTCTTTGAAGGGACCGCACTGAAATCTAGCAAAGATACACAAATGACACACTTAAGTACTGTGACAAGACAGAATACAGGATGAAAACAAGGGCAGACCTGAGGTGCTTCAGGAGGTCAGATGAGGTAACACAGTGGAGCTTCTGGGGGGCCCTGTCCCCTCCGTGGGGTTCTGCTGAGGACAGGCACAGGGTACGGGCCGCGGTGGGGATTGCCCCTGGCAGAAGCCCGAGTGCCTACACTGTAGATCAGTTAGGCAGTTTGGGTCCCAAAGCGTTTCTGGAAATAGCAGACCCTTGGGAAATGGCAGGGTTCATTTCCTTTTAATTAGCTGAATAACATCATGAGGAAAAATTCCCTCCAACGGGAGGGAAATCAGGGTATCTTCACACATTTCTATTTTTGCCTGTTTCCAAAGACCTTGAGTAACAAGATCCAAATCATATAAAAATAGTGGTGGTGATAAAGGTGGTCTGAATTTATGAATTGTCTTACATGCAGAGGACCCCAAGAACTTTTTATATGACAGAGAATTCTTCTACACTTGTCTTAGTGAGGGGAGCCCTGCAAGGCCCTTTTCTTCCTTCCTTCCTTCCTTTCGCTCTCTCTCTCTTTCTTCCTCCCCCCTTCCTTCCTTCCTTCCTTCCTTTTCCCTTCCCTCCTTCCTTCTCTTCTCTTTCTTCCTTCCTTTCCTTTCGTTTCCTTCCTTCCTCCCTCCCCCCTTTCCTTTTTCCTTCCTCTCTTCCTCCCTCCCTCCCTCCTTCTTCTCTCTCTCCTTCCTTCCTTCCTTCCTTCCTTTCTTTCCCTGACACGGAAAATAGGCTTTAGACATATGCCAGTACCTGACACAGACTAGAACCAGGCCTCCTGCTTTTGACTCCAGGGCAGGTGTGTGATGGCAAGAAAGGAATTTTATAACATCTGAATCCCGAGGGAAGTGGCCACCATTTCAAACGATAACCACCGTCCCTGAGTATCTACCAGGTAGCAGCTCTTGCCAGGAGTTTTCTGCTCCTGACCTCAGACAATGTGACCGCACCGTGAGCTACGGTGACGTTATAGACTAGGCTTGAGCAACATGTTTAAGCTACAATACCTACGATAAAAGTGAGAGCAGAAATTTAACCCCCAAATCACCATGCAGTTTCCCTGTACCACCGCCTGTTTCAGAATTTCTGAAAATATTATTGGACTTAAAAATGAAAAAAAATAATGTACTGAAGCTATTTTTTCCCTAAAAAAAAAATAAATCCACATAAATTTGGCTGCTTTGTAATACTGTTCCCAGAATGCAGTTGTGATCAGAAAAATCAACAGGAGTAAAGGGCCCTTAATTATTTAAACTGACCTCTTTTTTGGTATTACTAAACCCTTGCTGTTGACATGTGACTTGTTCTAAGGACTACTATTTAAACAGATTAATCTAGCTTTTCTCCAGGATTCCTGGCAGTTTCTAAAACTCACTGCTGTAGCTCATGGACCATGTGTCCTCGTTAGCCAGCCCCCGTCCCCCCTCCCTCTGCAGTATCTCTGAATCTATCCATCCTCAGGGTTGGGCTCAAGTCTGCCAGGGAAGCTTCCAGGCCAGCCATAGGATTCTTGCTTTTCCCTCTAGTTAAGACTAATTTAGAATGAAGACGGAAACGGGTAGGTGTGAGGATGAATTCAAGATCTCTAGTTCCAAAGCAAGACACCTGGACTGGTAAGAGGAAGGCCAAAGGAGTCATTAGCAACGGAGACGGAAATGTCACAAAATAGGCATCTCTTAGGGTGCGGGTGTGCTTTCCTTTCCCCCATTCCAGGAAGGCAGAGATAAGGGTAGATCCATAATGGTGGGTATATTCACAGAGGGGACTGACTCCCACCTTTTGTTCAGGGGATCCCTATCCTTCTGGCCCACAAAAGATAGGGCCGTGGAGCATGACTCCATCTTAGGGAGATGGCAGGCAGCACGGTGACGCCGCAGTGGGACCCGGCCAGGATGTGAGGGTCTGCAGAGAAGGCCCCGTTCTCCTTCGCAGACTCCGCTCTGGGTAGGCGGAAGGGGGGCAGTCTCTTCTCCAGGCCGCTAGCAGAGGCTCCCCCATGGGGCATGTGGCAGGCAAGAGCTGACCCCACAGGCCTTCAAAATGCTTGGCGTCACTCCTGTGACACCAGGGAGCCATGACTGTCTGAGGAAGGCCTCATTGGCGCTTCTCAGGGATGCACTAGAATTTGCTTTCTAGGCAGTCTGGACCAGAGGGCTGGCCAAAGTACGATGGACATTCAGAGGAAGGGCGCTGTTCCTTGACCGTCTGGAAAAGAACTCCATACGGACAGTGGCTCACACCTGTTTCATCCACCGTTCAGGCCTGGGCAAGTGGAAAAGGACCCCGTGTGGGACCCACTCCAACTCCATCATTTTACCCGTGGGGACGCTGAGGCAGAGGGGCTGGTCCAAGGACATGCCTAGATAGGTACAAGGGTTGAGACAAGGATCTAGGTTTCTGACACTCACTACCATGTGTTTCTTTTGTTTTTTGTTTTTTTTAATATTCCAGACTATCTCTTGCTGGAAGATCTACTTCCTACTCTCTCTCGCTCTGTCCTTACCCTCTGACAGGCACAGACACCGGAGTCAGCTTTTGGAAAACCATGATTCCAATCAGGATACGCCTGCCCAAACTGACAACAGCTTCCCCACTCTTTAGGACCGGCCGTGTGCTCCCACAAGTCTGCTTCAGCCCACCTTCCTGCCTCTCTGTACTCTAACCAGACCAGCTGTCCTGCTATGCTGGGCACATGCCAAGTTTTCCCACCTTAGGACTTCGAACTTGTTATTCCTCCTACAAAGAATGCCAGTCCCTCAGTTCTTGATAAAGCCAGCTCCACCTTCTCATTTCTTTCCAACCCACGTCACCTCCTCCAGGAAGCCTGCCTTCACCAGCCACGCCCAGTGAGCCCCAGTCTCTAGGGATGTCATCTAGGATGACAGCCACGGCTGCCCCTAGAGCACCACACAGCTTTTTTGGATCCCCATGGGAATTTCATCAAAGCACTCTGGCACCAGGAAGTCTCAGGAAAATACTTCATTTCCCGTGAAGGAGTAAAGAGCAGAAACAAGGCTCCCAGCTTCTGCGAGAACTCAGCGAGCAGTCTGGCCTCCTCTCTGGACTTGCAGGTGTCACCTTCCACACTAAGACCACACAGATACTAACCGGAAAAGCCAGCAGCTTTGGCTCATCCTGAGCCAAAGCCCTTGACTTCACTGTGCACTCATGGACCTGGACGATGGTGGATCTTCCTCCTTCCCCAGCATCTTCTGTGTTCCAGTTTCTCACACTGCTGCAGCCTGCCCCCCCCACTCCCCTACTGGGAGGCAGACTCAACCCATCAATCACTTGCCCAAGCTAACAGCTGCAGCTGCTGACTGCAGAGTCGGAAGCAGGGCAGGACCACCCCAGAACCTGCTTTCTGGGGCATCTCGGAGGGAAACAATGGCTCGCAGAGGCATGAACAATGCACTAGCCTAGCCATCCCAACAGCTTCCTCCCTGTGTCTCCATCAAGTCACTGATCTGTTGAATTGGATGCACTGACTGCAACTGCTGAACTGAAGAAACCAGAAGCAAGCCGGGGGCACGTGCCTGGCCATGAAACCCTCGTGCTCAGTGCCCTCGCGCTCTTGGCTCCATCCTTCGCGCCCCCACGTCCTCCCGGCTATCTCCCACGGAAATCATTTCCTCCTCTAGGGTGTCTGCTTTTCACCCCTTGCCCTCCGTCTACATGAGACCCCTCTGTCCTTACCTGGATGACCTCAGGACAATCCTTATTCCGCTCCAGGCTCCAGACTTGCCCACCTTGTCCAACCAGCTAGATTATCCTTTCTAAAACCAAGGTCCCACCATGCTTTCGTCAGCTCAGCGCTGTGAGTTCCCTGCGTCCTCCCCTTCACACGCAGAGTCCACCAGAACCTGCCCACTTTCTAGTCACTCCTCAAATCACCTCCATAAAATCTTTGACTCCTCTAGTAGTAGATGCGTGACCCCTTATAAATTTTCATAAATGCCTGTGTGCTTCTGAGTGTCTCATTTAAGATTTTATTTATAAGAAAGCGAGTGTGCACGCAGGAGAGGCAGAGTGGGAGGGAGAGAGAATCTGAAGCAGATTCCACACCGGACACAGAGCCCCACGGGGGGCTCGAACCCATGACCATGAGATCACAATCTGAGGCAAAAGCAGGAATCAGATGCTTAACCGACTGCACCACCCAGGCACCCCAGTCCTCTGTACTTTCTGCTTTGACTTGTCAGTGCCTATGGCTTACCTCCTACACCTCGTTGTTCATTTCTGTGTTCCCCACAACCTGGTACCCTGCACTGTTAAAATTCATGCTATCTACACATGCTTGTGTTGAGAGAATAGGATTTATTATTTGAAAGAGATTAAATGATCGCTCCAGGTTAACAAAATAGCTGTCTCCTTAACAGGAGGAAAGATGCCGTTACCTCTTTTGTCTTCTCTATATCACCAAACTTTTTCTGAAAGGTCTGTCTCGTTTTTAATATATATTCTTTTATAGTGCTTTTAGCCTTCCGAGGTGTTATGGCACTTTACCTGCATACTAAGTCTTCCAAAATGTGTATAAAAGAACATTGAGGGACGCCTGGGTGGCTCAGTTGGTTGAGCGGCTGCCTTTGGCTCGGGTCATGATCCCGGCGTCCTGGGATCGAGTCCCACATCGGGCTCCTTGCTCAGCAGGGAGCCTGCTTCTCCCTCTGCCTCTGCCTGCCTCTCTGTCTGCCTGTGCTCACTCCCTCTCTCCCTCTATCTCTGACAAATAAATAAATAAATAAAATCTAAACCAAAAAAAAACATTGAATAATTGTAAATAAAATCTTCCGAGGAAGAACGATATACTGAGTACTGTTTGTGTGCTAGGCATTGTGCTGGGTACCAGGAGCCAAATGCTTGAGGGGCTTGCAAGCTTGTTAAGAGAGAGTAATTTCCATTTCATGTGGTAAGTGCTTTGATGGCAGTGGGCACAGGTTTCTAGAGAGGCACAGAAAAAGGACCCCTCTCCCAGAGGAAGTGAAAGCTAGGGATGGTCTTGAAAGGCAAGTTGGGGGTTAAGGTTGGCAGTGTGGAAAAAAGCTTAGGCTCAGAGTTGAGAGAGACCTAGCTTATTGGAACAGCTGCCATTAATTCATGACTGCTAGAGAATCCAGGGTAGGACGGGAATGGAGAGGGACTGCCGTATTTTCAGGGCAGCTATTAATACTCTCAAATTTGCAATGCGGAAGCTCAGACTCAAAGAAGGGAAATCACTTACAAAGATCTAATGCACACCTCAGATCCTCTTGGGAAGACCCCTGTGGAATCTACAATTCTAATCACAGTCTGGGGGCAAATCAAGCTCATGCTGACCCAACTTTCCTATTATCTCTTACTTTACATCAGAGAGTCTTGAATCTTCTGATTTCTGCCACGTGTTCTTCCCTAAGAAGGTTATCAAAGGACATCAAAAGAATTCTGAAAGACTGAGAGGGGAGCATATATATAAGTGTGTGTGTGTGTGTGTGTGTGTGTGTGTGTATATATATATATATATATATATATATATATATATATAACTTTGCCTTTGGTCATTAAACATCTCTTTAAGATGCTTTTACTGGGTAGCTATGGTTCCATAGATGTGTATCAATGAGATGCCCTTATTTTTTCACCACTTCTCATTGGCCTCAGCTAAAAAGAACACATGATAAAGCAAAAAAAATTTTTTGTATGGAACTTCATACTCTACAAGTAACAACACAATAATAATAAAGATAAGCAACATTTATTAGAACCTCCAGGTAACTGTTCTAAGTGCTTTGCAGTTAACCACATGTCAACCCCAAGAGATGGGTTCTGTTAGCACCCTTCTGTACACCTGGAGGAAAGAGAGGCACAGGGAAGTAAAATAACTCAACCAATGTCATAGGGTATGCACAGAAGGTGCTGGCACCAGCAATCTGTACCTCGTCACCTTGCTAGATCTACTGCATAGACCAAACATTCGCCTATTGGTTTTTCTTCTGATCTTATCAACTCTGAGTCATGGCAGAGAAATATCACAAATACTTCATTTTTGCTATTTTGGAAACTGAGTTTCCAACACACACTGCGGTTTGCCCACAGCCACTCATTCCATTTCCTGGCCTCCGTCAGCAGTCTCATCTATTCTGTCTGTTGGTCTATGAGGAGACATGCCAGCTTTTCCCCCAGTTGTAAGAAGAAGAGAAGACTTCCTATAGGCGTGTACCCAAGGAAGGTGGAAGCAGAAAGCCCCTAGAATCTTCTTTATTAATAATAGAGATCACAGAATTAATGCCTTACATCCAGATAGCACTTTTAATTATTTTCAGTGCATTCCTATATGTGTTATCATGTCTACTCCTCATCATGTGAGGAGGTGACTAAAAAATTTGAATTTTTGAACCATTTGGTTATACAATGAAACTGGAATAGAGCATACCTTGTTGAATGAGCTTCCTTTTTAATAAGGGAGGACAACAAACTAATAAAAATGATATTTTATGACATTGTGAAGAGCATCATGGAGAAAATTAAGGTGCAACACGAAGGATGAGGAGAGCCAGGAGAGGGTAAGGAGGAAAGGAGTGGTTACTTAATACAGTGTGGCCAACAAAACTTCTCTAACACGTGGGCAGGGATCTAAAGAGAACAAGGAAATGAGCCCTGAGGTGTCTGGGGGATAGGTTTCCCACTAAAAGAAATCACAGGTGCAAAAGCCCTGAGGCAGGTACCTGGTTGATGTGTTTGAGAAGCAACCAAGAGGCCAGGGCAGTTACAGCAGAGTGAGAACAGAAGGAAAGGCAGCAGAGGCACACCACGGAGGATTTCAACTTTCCAAAAAGACAAAATGGGAGCAAGAGAGTAACATGAGCTGTCTCATATTGTAACTTAAGTCTAATTGTGTTAGTAAAGGGGCAACAGGCAAGGACAGAAACAGGAAGATCAGTGAAGAGGCTACTGCACTGATCCAAGCAAAAAACAATGGCTTGGACCAGGAGATGGAGAGAAGTAGCGGTCTGAAGTTCAGAGGAAATGTCTGAATGTATGAATTTGAGCACCTTCAGCATTTAGAAGTATTTAAACCCACAGGCATGGGTGAGGCCAACAATGAAATGAGTCCAAGGACAGTCCGAATGCTCTGAGGTTTAGTGCCGAGGGATGAGGAGACTCAGTAGAGGAGCTGAAGCTGATGTGAGGGAGGAAAGAAGCATGTGTCGTTCTGAAAACCAAGCGATAGGAGTGTTTCAAAGAAGGGGGCATAACGAACATGCCAGGTCTGCCGGAAGGCCCAGAAGAGATGGATTGAAATGGACCATTGGATTTAGCAACATTAAGGTTAGTTAGCAACTTCAAGGGACCTTGACTAGAGTTTTTTATGGAGTAGCAGGGATGGAAATCGGGCCGATCAGATCGAATTCAGGAGTCAATGTGAGGACAGACAGATGGCAGTGAGGGAGTGCAGACTACTCTTCAAAAGGGTTATCCATGGAGGGGAGAAGAGAAAGGAGTTATAAGCTGGAGGGGCAAGGGTGTGAACAGAATTTCTTTTGCTGTTTTTAGGGTGAGAGTTGTCTTAGGAGGTTTGTATCCTAATGGGATGTTATAGTGGAGAGAGAGAAGCTGAAGAACTTTTGATACGTGTTCTCTCCCCAAGCCTCATAATGGTCAGAGAGGTGGCCACAATTCCTACTTTATAAGGGAGGGCTGTAAGTTATCAAATTTAGAGATTACATAGTAAATGGTACAGTTGGGTTCAAAGCCAGGTCTGTTAGACTGCAACATGAGTGCTTTTCCCACTGCTCTGTGTGGGACATGGAACATGGCACACTGGTTTCTTTAGATTCAAAGACTGGTTAATATTGAGTCAGCATAGGGGCGCCTGGGTGGCTCAGTGGGATCAAGCCTCTGCCTTTGGTTCAGGTCATGATCCCATTGTCCTGGGATCCAGTCCCGCATTGGGCTCTCTGCTCCACAGGGAGCCTGCTTCCTTCTCTCTCTCTGCCTGTCTCTCAGCCTACTTGTGATCTCTGTCAAATAAATAAATTTTTTAAAAATCTTTTAAAAAAATATTGAGTCAGCATATAGGATGGACCTAAGGGCTTGAGGGTGCCCAGGCTCCACGGGCTCAGGATGCTTCGGGACTTCTGAAGAGCACCCGGACAGATGCTAGCATGACCTGACTATGATGTACGTAATGGCAAATGGGTGGACGGATGGCACCCATGGGAGAAGGGTTAGAAGTATGACATATTTCAGGGGGGCCTGGGGGCTCACGATGGAAAGCCACCATGCGATCTGGCAGCCAGGGGAGCCCAGAGAAGATGCTTTCCCCAAAGCCCCCAGCCCAGGAAGTGCAGACTGAGCAGTCCCCATCTCTAATTCCAAGAGCGGAAAAGAACTCCTGTGATAGACGGGCTGACTGCAGCACGTACGGGTGCGGCGGGGGAGGGACAGCAACCAGAAAGACTGCAGATCCCGGTGTCTGAAAATCCTCTGCTTCTGCGTTATTCCAACGCAAAGTCCTGACTGAACTTAGCCATGCAGAGATAGGGAGCGGAGCATTTTTATTCTATTTGCGATAGTTCGTCCCTTCACCTCCCTTCACAGGGAGCTCCATGAATTGGCTGAGGGTGAGGACAGCTAAAGGAGACACTGGAAGGGAGGAATCTGCAATTAATCATCTTGTTTCCATCCTAGCGAAAGTCAAGGTTAGGACTCTGAAATAACCTAGCCGCCTCTTGGCTCGGATTGACAATCCACTTTTCATTTTCTGTGAAAGAATTCTGATTGACTCTCTGTGGTGAGGTTGACAGGAGGTAGGTGGGACGGTGACTCTGATTCATGGTTAAAGCTGAAATTTTCCTTGACGGCAAGAGATTTATCATTATTGATTCTGGAACGATGAAAACATGAGGCAATCTGAGATGAAAGCATAAACGTGAAAGCAAAAAGGGTTGAAAAAGAAAACAAAGTCTTTGGCGGTAGGGAACTTGAACATGAAATATTTTACCCTCCCCCCACCCCGCCCAAAACCCCACTCCTAGTCCGACATTCCCCCTCCATTGCTGCAAGGCTCTTGGCTTACTATCACCTGCTCTGATCACAGAAAACCCCAGATGCTTTCCTCAGCTCACCAATCACGAGCCCTCAGATTAAGTAACTTCAGTTCTCGGACAGGTGAATGCAATTTCCAGGGGGTGACTTAGACAGAAATGAGCTGGTTGAGTCTTTGGATTTTTGTTGTTGCTGTTACCGATTATTTGAATGGGGGAGGGAACGTAGAAGTGTTTTCATTTTCAGACTGAAAATTTGGGGTGCACTTGGGTGACTCAGTCAGTTAAGTGTCGGACTCTTGATTTTGGCAGATGCTTTTTGGGCAGATGCTTAATGACTGAGCCACCCAAGTGCCCGTGCTCTTTTTTTTAATTTAAAGATTTTATTTATTTTTTTATTTGAGAAAGAGAAAGAGAGACTAGGAGAAGGTGGGAGGGAAGAGGGAGAGGGACAAGCACGTTCTCCACTGAGCAGGAAGCCTGATGTGGGGTTTGATCCCAGGAACCTGAGATCATGACCTGAGCCGAAGGCAGAGCCTTAACCCACTGAGCCACCCAGGCACCCCAATATATATATCGTTTTTTAAGATGAGCTTTTTCCACTTAGCCTAAAGGCCTTTGAGATTCACTTACATTCCTACATATGTTAATAGTTTACTCAGTTTTTTGTTGCTGAGCAATACTCCATTACAAAAATACCACAGTTGGTGTGTTTACCAGCTGATAGAAAATGTAGGTCATTTCCAGTTTTTGGCAACTGTGAAAAGAACTGCCATTCACATTCAGGTGCAAGTCAATGCATGTGTGTGCACAGGTTTCTAACTCAACTAAAATAAATACTTAGTGGGGTGTTGGGTCCTGTGTTAATCATGTGTTCAACTATGTAAGAAACTGCCACATTGTTTTCTAGAGTGGTTGTACCACTTTGCATTCCATGAACAAAGTCTCAGCGTTCCAGGGGCTCTGTATCCTCACCCACATTTAGTGTTATCAGAGTTTTTGTTCGTTTCACTTGTTTGCTTGTTTTATTTTAGGCAATCCAGACAGGAGTAGCCTGTGGTTTTAACTGCATTGCCCTCTAATGACTAATGATGTTTAGTGTCTTTTCATGTGTTTTATTTTTCTCTGTGCTTTCAAGTATCTTCTCTGGTGAAGTGTCTGTTCATATATTTTGACCATTTTTGCACTGAGATGTTTATTTACACTTTGTTAATTTTTGAGAGTAATTTGTATATTCTGAATACGAGTCCTTTTTTAATGTGTAATTTACAGATATTTTCTCCCACTCTGGTTCTCCTTTCATTATCCTGTTAGGGTTATTATTCTTTTTTACAAAGCAAGAACTTTTGATTATTTATTTTCATTATTTTTTGCCCATTGAACTATAATTGGCACACAATTTTCTATTAGTTTCAGGTGTGCATCATACTGATTTGATAACTTAATTTATATATATATATTTTTAAAGATTTCATTTATTTATTTGACAGAGAGACAGAGATCACCAACAGGCAGAGAGGCAGGCAGAGAGAGAGGGGGAAGCAGGCTCCCCGCCGAGCAGAGAGCCCGATGCGGGGCTCGATCCCAGGACCCTGAGATCGTGACCTGAGCCAAAGGCAGAGGCTTAACCCACAGAGCCACCTAGGTACCCCATGATTTGATAATACATTATGAAATGATCCCCATAAAGAGTCTAATTACCACATGTGGCTTATATACAAAGTTATTGCAATTTTATTGACAATATTTCCCCATGCTGTATTTTACATCTTGAAGACTAATTCATTTTATAATGACAAGTTTGTACCTCTCAATTCCCACCTATTTCAACCATATTCTGCCAACCCCCTTTCCTCTGCTAGCCCCCACATTGTTCTCTGTACCTATGAGTCCATTTCTGTTTTGTTTTGTTCATTCGTTTTGTTTTTGAAATTCCACATATGAGTGAAATCATATGGTACTTGTCTTTCTGTGTCTGACTCATTTCACTCATACCACTCATACCATCTAGGTCCATCCATGGTGTCACAAGTGTCAGGATTACATTCTTTTAATGGCTGAATAATATTCCAGTGGGGGGGGCAGTGCGTGGAAGTGCGCACACATCTGTATCATTCGCCCACTGATGGACACTCAGGCAGCTTCCATATCTTGGCTGTTGTAAATAATACTGTATATATTTCTTTGAGCTGCTGTTTTTTGCTTTTCTCAGGTAAATACCCAGAAGTGGAACTGCTTTTTTTTTTTTTTTTAAAGATTTTATTTATTTATTTGACAGAGAGAGATCACAAGTAGGCAGAGAGGCAGGCAGAGAGAGAGAGAGGAGGAAGCAGGCTCCCTGCTGAGCAGAGAGCCCAATGCGGGACTCGATCCCAGGACCCTGAGATCATGACCTGAGCCGAAGGCAGCGGCTTAACCCACTGAGCCACCCAGGCGCCCGGAACTGCTTTTTTTATGGCTCTATTTTTAATTTTGTGAGGAACCTGCGTACTGTTCTCCACTTCATCCCGTCAACAGCGCACACAGGCTCCTTTTCTCCACAGTGGCTATTTTCGTCTTTTTGAAAACAGCCGATCCAACTGGTGTGAACTGATATCTCATCAATCTGCCTTAAAAGCTTTATTTTTGGTGAGGTCCAATTCATCTGTTTCCCTTCATTGGTTGTGCTTTGGTGTCATACCTAAGAACTCTGCTCAACCCAAGATCATGAAGGTCTTCACCCAGTACCAAGGCTACGAGTTCTGATTTACCCCCCGTGCTTTCAACATCAGCTCAGTTTACAAACCTCCGCAGTGCTCTTCAGATTGTCCTGGGCGTATGCGACCCACTGGTGGGTCTACAACCTGGGAGGTTGCCTGCACTACAAACCAGTCCTCAAAACCCTTATGATGCTGTTCAGAATCAGATCCGTGCTTGCGCGACCTGGGAGTGAGCCCAGAAATTCATAAGGCTTTATGCTGTTGCTTTTTCAAGGTCCCCTCCACTGTGTGTGCTCAGTGCCTCCCTTCCTGGCCTTCTGGCTAGCAAGTGGAGCTTCAACTTCCTCACTCTACTGTACACTTTCCACAGCTGCGTCTGCAAGGGAGGACAGAGAAGATACAGAGAGGAGGGGAAAAGGCAACCAGCTGGACAATAGAGGAAGTAGGAAAAATAACGATTACTTCCAGGGTCCTGGCACAAAGACCTACCACGATGCTGGTGCCATCACAGCCGTCTCTGCTTCAGGGTCAGAAGACAATGGAAAACAAACACACAAAGAGCAGGGCATCCCCCATTCTCTCCGTCTTGTAGGGGTATGCTTCCGATCCCACAGACCCAAAACAAGTGTCCTCCGGAGGTCTCTCCTTCTGCACCTCATGTGCACTTTGGGAGCTTGGGGCTGTCTTTGAGTCCGGGTCAGAGAATAAAAATGGCAGACACGTGACTGTCCGTTTGGTGGTGCTCTGAGTTCCCCAACCCACCTGCTGGCGTTTGCTTCTCCGAGATCACAGACAGCTGCACCAGGCACATTCTTCAGTGACCCTCTGTGAGCGCTCACTCCGTATTCAGGATTAGAGCCTCTCACTGTGAAATTAACTCACACTTTCCCTAGTGACTGGTAATCTTCCTGTAAGTTTGTGGGTCATTCCAATCCACTCCTTTGTGAGGAGCTTATTCTAGTTTTCGCCTATTTCTCTATCAGGCCGCCTGTATTTGTCTCTTGGTTACTTGGTTCTTCTTCATATATTTTGGAGCTGTCCCTTTATGTACGTACGTGTGCGTGTGTGTGTGTGTGTGTGTGAGATGCATGTATGTATGTTCTCCCAACCTGTGACTGGTTTTTTTGACTCGCCTTACTAGTGCCTTTGCATGAACTGACTTTACTTTCTTTTTTAAGCAGGCTCCACACCCAGCATGGAGCCCAGTGTGGACCTTGAACTCACAAGATTGAGATCAAGACTGAGCGGATATCAGGAGCCAGATGCCCAACTGACAGCCCCACCCAGGCACCCCCAACAGAGTTTATTTTAAATATAGTCTTCACTGTCAATCTTTCCTTTATGATGGATGCTCTTTGTATCCGGCTTCAAAACTCTTTTCCTCTCCAAGGTCATAAAGATCTCTCCCATATTCTTTTTTTTTAAAGGCTTATTATTTTTCAATTAGCAATAATTGTGCATTGGATAAACCTCACTGGCTACAATAGCGTCACTGCACAAAGCTGTAGAAGCCTTATTATTTTTAGCTTTTGCACTGAGGTTTACAATGTGCTGAATTGATACTTGCTCACAGTATAAGATAGGGGTCCAGACTTAACACCTTCGGAAAAGCCATCTTTCCTTCACTGCACTACGGGTTCACCACTGCTGTAAATGAACTCATTGTAGACCTCATGTTGGTCTGTTTCTGCAACTTCCATTTTGTGCCATAGGCTTTATTTTCTACTTGCCCTGGAAACCAAGCCCGGCCATGAGATAGACGTGCTGGAGAAGCCACACCACACACAAGGGTCAATGAAGGCATTTCACTCCTTGATCAACTGGTGCCCCATCCCAGTTCCTTCCTCTCTGCTCCACTATCTCTTCCACGGGGACTTACTTAAAAACACCTAGTCAGGGCTCCTGGGTGGCTCAATCGATTAAGCATTGGCCTTCAGCTCAGGTCATGATCCCGGGGTCCTGGTATCGAGCCCCACATCACACGCTCTACTCAGCGAGGAGCCTGCTTCTCTCTCTCCCTCTATCTGCCATCCCCCTCCTTGTGCTCTCTCTGTCAAATAAATAAATAAATAAAATATATTTTAAAAATAAAAATAAATAAAAACCCCAGTCTTTGCGACATGGAAAACACACAGCTTAATTCTCCCCTTGGCAAGAACTATCCTTTCCATGCTGATGACATTTAAATCCAGTGGAACAGGACGGCTTTTCGTATTGGGCCTCCCGTGGGGAGTCACTTATTCTATCATCTGGTTTCTAACGCACAAATGCCTGAAATAGGGGCAGTCTATTCTCAGGGGCCACTGGCCAGCAGCAGACGGCGGAATGGGAGCAGTAAAGAAGAGTCCTATACCTCCCAGTGGACTTAGTGGACTGGGAGTTGGGCATCTCACAGTGCTCTCATCCTGGCCTGTCGGAGAACAACTCAGCAAGGCCCTGTCGGAAGTTTTTTCATTTGTCAGGGGCCTTCTTAGGTAAGCCCAGCAATACCGGGATATACAATCCTGGAGTGAAAGGGAGACCTTTTTACTTCTCGGGAGGACTTGGTTCTCCCACCCCTCCTAGCAGTGTTGTCCGGATCCATGAAAACAAGTCTGGATTCTCCAAGCCTATGTCTATGGTCCCCTAGAAGGGGCAGAACACACTTCTGCTCAACCCTTAGAACTGATGGTAATGGTAACAGCCTCACGACAAGAGTCCCTTTCATTAGACTTCGTGTTAGCTTATCTGTGAAATGTAGCAAAAGGGAACTTCTTCCCTGGTAGGAGACCTGACCCATCACCATGTACCTTGACAGGTTGTATCTCCCACCCAACCTCATAACAGATATCGCTCACAGCATTTCTTGACTGAGAGATCAGATCCTCAGATCACCCTCTACACATCGCCAGACCTCTCAGATTGGTTTTCCCTGTGATGGGTGACCTGGAGTGTTAAGCCCTCAGATGCTTCTTCTTTGGGGTCCTTGTAAGTCAGAAGAGATGAGTATAGGCTGCCCAGCCGGAAGTAACTCATTCTACAGGAAGCTATGGCCTTATCAGATGTTAGGACAAACAGCAACCTGAATGATTTGCCCTCCTCCTTCGTAATCAGGTTTAGTAGCATCCTTAGAATGTCCATCAAAATGACTAAGAATCTTCTCCCAAAACATGAAAAATATGGGCAGCCAGCCCTTCCAGTAAGTTTTAATTGTATATGTAGAAAAGAGATTTGGAGTTTAGGGCATCTCTGTATATTCTAGGCTTTTGACTTTTTACATTTCTGATTGTCTGGCGGGGAAGGGTATGTGCCAGGAATACTTACAGCAAAGACAAGAGACAAATGCCACTCTACCCCCATCTCTACCAGCATGAAGAGGACCACGGTCAAATTCCATGGCTCATGGGACCAGAACCCATTTCTAATTCTGATGCTCTTCCGTTCCTTGGCAAACTGAACATGATGTATCTTAATTATAACCCTCCACTTTACCATCAAGGTGCAAACACCTACAAGGCTATCTGGCCCCAATGTTGTTTTTTTTTAATTACGTTAAATTAGCCAATTAGCCAACACATAATAAATCATTAGTTTCTAATGGAGCATTCCATGATTCATCGATTATGTCGAACACCCAGTGCTCATCACTGCACGTGCTGCCCTTAAAACCCATCACCCTGTGAGATCATTTGTTTTCAAAGAATTTCACATATCGGCAAAGTCAAGAGCATATTCTCCAAACTGGATGTGGATCCAATGAACCCATACTTGGGCTATTGAAGCTGTATGGAGATCACTTCCCATTCATTCACTCTCAATGCCAGGAGGCATTGTGGGAGACACTGGGTAAACAAGGGCAAAGAAAAGAAAGAACTGGAAATGGAGCTCCATTCCCTGAGGACCTCTCTTCTAAAGACAGGTATTTAAACCTTAATAGAAATTTGCCTACCAAATGTATTTATAAATAGAAATGAGTTGTGCTCAATGATAGCATATGAGATATAAGTGAGGAAAACATCACCTATACTTCTACCCTGGGAATCAGCTTCAAAGACCAGTAATTTGCAATCTCTTTCCTGCCATAAAATGCTTAGCAGATTATGTTCACATTTGTACCACACTCCCATGGGTACTGTTAAATAAAATTCCCAAATGCCTCTCTTTGTTAAAAAAAAGAAAGACAGATAGAAATGTATGCTGACAATTCTCCATTTTCCATCCCCCAATCTGTTCTCTGCCCGCCCCCTCTGTTCTGAGCCCTGGGAAGTTAATACCTGGGGGTTGCATCTCCTAGACAGCTTACATCTGGATTCCAGTTGGGTGAGACCAGTGGAAGACAATGGCAGGAAATCTGAGGGGGTTGAAGAGGGAGGTCAGGGTGTTTCTCCTCCAGTGACCTTCGGAAAGGGCTCTCCCGCTCTGACAGTGGGAACGGCCCCTGGGTGGCTCCTCTTCCAGCTCCAGTGGGGTTCCAGTAACCTTTCCTTCCAGGGCTCGGAAAGTGGGAACATCTTCCATCTGGGTGAGTCTCAGGGAACCTCACAATCTCATTTGTCCCTTACCTGCCTACACTATGTAGACAGTCTCTCCATTAAAGCCTCCTCATCTGTACCCGAGTGCATTCTGTTTCTTCATGAAATTCTGACACAAAATGCAAATGAGAGGGACGTTCTTATAGGAATAACCTGAATCCACTCACACGGGCCAAAAAAACTAATGTTAGTAAAAGCAAATTATTTGTAACAAACGTCTCTACTGACACCACCTCCACACTGGGGAATGGCTGACCAGACAAAGCTGTATCTGGTCCCTCCGGGCTCGTGACCATCACAGGGAAGGACATCCCGGACTATTTAAAGACTGAACATGTCCCCTCATTTTAACCCTCTACAATAGTGATTTTAGGGGTTCAACACAATGAGCCTTGCTAGAAAGAATTCAAATTCCACAAGAATATTTCATTATCTAGAGACGTTCAAAGTTCTATCTTGGCGGCCTTGAGGAAAAGACTTTTCTCCCACATCTTCTCTACGAACTGCTGAACACTCAAAGCCAGTTTTATTGGCAGCTGCCACAGCAGATGGGGGGGTCTTTCCCTTCTTGTGCCTGACCTGTCAGAGACTGCCAAACCCCAAAAACAAAATAAACAAATAAGGCAAATCCTGATGAGAATAACAAAGTGATAAGGAAAAATGAAATCAGAACATCAGAGCTTTCATCAAGGCGACACTTACTCAAAATGCTAGTAACCTTGAAAGATTCAGGTAAAATCCATTCTTATACAAGGATCTAAGTTTGGCTTTCAAATACTGTAATGAGGACAGGTCTAGACATCGGTATCTGAGACTTGAAAGTGGTTTTGAAGTTTTGGAATCTCAGACCCCAGGGGACCCTGGAAAGTTTACTCTCCTCAGTGTCACAAATTAAGGTCCCCTGTCCCAATAGTAAGCTCTAAGTAACTTTCTTTTCCTCTTTTTTCCCTCTTCTGCTCTTCATCTCCAAATCCTACTCCTTTTCCTTTACCCGCTTGGTCACCCCCTCTCATGTGTTTGATGTATGTCTTTAGGCATATTCTTCCATAATTTTAGTTATGACAGGTAATCCTCTCGGGGTACTTACTATGTGTTCCCAGTGGTTCACGTACATTAACTCACCTAATCCGGGTAACAATGCAATGAGGTTTCACCATTTTACCAATGAGAAAACTGAGGCACAAAGAAACTAAGTAGCTCATCTATCACAAACACTAAGTGTGGAACTGGGATTAGAACCCATGCATTCTGGCTCCAGATTCCATGTTCTTATACCCTCTGAGGCACAGCCTCCAGGTATGTGTCATTTCAAATGTCCATGTGTTCTAAACTACATAAATATATTGTACTATGACTCACACTGTTTCTTACTTTTTGACTAAAGAATTCATTTTCATGATTTACCCACATTGCCGTGCATGCACATCTGGACTGTTGCAAAGTGTTTCATATTATTCATACCTACCCATTCCCCTAGGGATGGACACCGAGGCCACCTCCCACCCACAAAGAGATAGTAATCAGCATCCTGCTACATATGCTGTTTTACAGTCCTGTGTGAGAACGTCTCTTGGAAGAATACCCAGCCCAGGATTTGGGGGCACTTGCCCACTTGACATCATCAAATATTTACAGGTTACCCAAGCAGCTTTTCAACTGAGTCCAGGAAATTTTCATTCATTCATCCATCCATTCATTCATTCTTTGCCTACTCTGTGACAGGCCCTGAGATAGAAACTGAGGATATAAGCATGAACAAGGACGATATGGACACTATTCGCACCAAGCTCAGGGTCTAGTTCCTTGTGAACTTAAAGTGTTTCCATCAGACAGAAAAAGACAAATACTATATGATCTCACTTATATGTGGAATTGGAAAAAAAACCAACCAAACAACAACCTTGAATGCACAGATACACAGAACAGATTGGTGGTTGTAACAGGTGGGGTCAGTGAGTGACTGAAATGGGTAAAACGTGGTTAAAATGTTAAAAAAAAAAAAAAAAAAAGGAGGGGGGGTTTCCAGCAACTCCTTGGGTATGACCCTATCTAGTTTTATCCTGTGACCATTAAATCACTTTCAAAAAGACAACTCTTCATTCCCTTCCGAAGTATAGATATATTTACTTTGTGGAACATTTCATTCAAAGTGTATGCCCGTCTTCCTCTGTATAAATCACAAGTCTGAACTCAGACAAATTCTAAATGAGGTGGTCCTTAGATATAGCTCTTTCAATATTGGCCAATGCAACATTCTATTACCTAAGGGGTGATCTGTAGGGGATAATAGGGTTTTATTGACTTGGGATCAACTCAAAATCAGCACCTTAAAAATACCACAGTGGTGTAAGTTGGTAGAAACAGCTTTTGAGGATTCAAGGAAAAATAGAAATGCCTACTGGCTCACATTTTTTAAAAGGGTGTCTTCAATTACTTAGATACAACTTTTGGAAAAGCTCGATTCTCTGTGTGTGCTCTTTCCGTCACCTTCTATAAAACAACACTAAAAACTTCCTCCCGTTTGCAGACAACATGATTTTACTATCGTGAGTCAGGAGTATATTTACCAGATATCTAATTCATTCAAGAAAGAAGAGCTTCTGAGTTAATATTAAGAAACAATAAACTAACAAAGAAAAGAAAAACAACACATAAAAAACAGACTCTTAAATACAGAGAACAAACTGGTGGTTTCCAGACGGGAGGTGGGCAAGGGGACGGCTGTCACAGGTGAAGGGGATTCAGACGACACTTACCATGATAAGACCTGAGTGGTGAGTGGAGTTGCTGAATTGTTATACTGTACCCCTGAAACTCCTGTGGCACTGCACATTAAATATACTTGAATTTTTAGAAATAAGTAAAAATTTGAAAAAGAAAAAATAATAATTAACAAAAAATACTAAGTGGATATGATCTACCACTGGTTTATGTCAGAACAGCAGAGAGATAGGTCTTTGGTTCAGCTTCCTTAATGGACGTTGTTTCTGGAATATTCGACACGATGTCATTGACTTTTATTAAGAACTGTTTAAGAACAGGGGTGCCTGGGTGGCTCAGTTGGTTGAGAGTCTGACTCCTGGTTTCAGCTCAGATCATGATCTCAGGATTATGAAAGTGAGCCCCACATAGGGCTCTGTGCTCAGCACAGAATCTGCTTAAGATTCTCTCCTTCCCAGCTGAGGTGCCCTTCAACAGATGAATGGATTGGGAAGATGTGGTCCACATATACAATGGAACATTCCTCAGCCATCAGAAAGGATGAATACCTGCCATGTGCATTGACATGGATGGGACTGGAGGGGATTATGCTGAGTGACATAAATTAAGCAGAGAAAGACAATTACATGGTTTCACTCATATCTGGAACATAAGGAATAGTGCAGTGGACCACAGGGGAAGGGAGGGAAAATTGAATGGGAAGAAACCAGAGAGGGAGACAAACCATGAGAGACTCTGGACTCTGGGAACCAAACTGAGGATTACAGATGGGAGGTGGGTGGGGGGATGGGATAATAGATGACAGGTAGTGAGGAGGGTACATGTGGTGATGAGCAGTGGGTGTTATATACAACTAATGAATCACTGAACACTACATCAAGAACTAATGATGTACTACATGTTGGCTAACTGAACATTAAAAAAAAAGATTCTTCCTTTCTCCCTCTGCCCCTCACCCCGCTTGTGCATGGGCACATGTGCTTTCTCTCTCCCTCTCAAGTATATAAATAATCTTTAAGAACAGTATCTTTGAAACTTATTCACCTGTTATTCCAATAATGAAATGGACAAACTGTTAAAAACTGACACAACCCAAATATTAAGGCTAAAATGATAAAACACATAGAAGAAAACACAGGGGCACGTGGGTGGCTCAGTGGTTTAAAGCCTCTTCCTTCGGCTCAGGTCATGATCTCAGGGTCTGGGATGGAGCCCCACATCTGGCCCTCTGCTCTGCAGGGAGCCTGCTTCCTCCTCTCTCTCTCCCTGCCTGCCTCTCTGCCTACTTGTGATCTCTGTCTGTCAAATAAATAAATTAAATATTAAAAAAAAAAAAAAAAGAAGAAAACACAGGAGGCCCTGCCTGTTAGGCAAAGATCTCCAGATAGGACACATAAAACATGAACCATCAAAGAAAAATACAACAAACAGGACTTCACAAAAATTAAAGACATCTTTTTTCAAGAAGTACTGTTAAGATAATGAAAACACAAGCCATCATCTGTCATAAATATTTGCAAAACAAACACCGGTTAAAAAATCTGTGTGTAGAATACCTAAAAACCCTCAAACTCAATAAGGAAAAAGTCAATACAGTAAAATATGGGCAACATATTTAAACATTTATATCACTAAAAAACATTGAGCAAATGTAAATGATAGTATCAAGTGCTGGCAAGGATGGAGAGTAAGCAGAACATTCACCTGAGGCTAGCAGGAATTATAAAGGGCACAGCCACTTCAGAAAACATTTTAGCAGTTTCTTATCAAGTTAAACACATACTAAACATATGATAGAGCATTCCATCTAGGTATCTACTCAAGAGAAATGAAAATATACATCCACATAAAGACCTGTATGTGAATGTTAATAACAACTGTACTTATAATCACTCTGCACTGAATGTGTGTGTGTCCCCAAAATCCTATGTTGAAATCCTAACCCTCAAAGTGGTGGTATGAGGAGGTAGGGCCTCTGGGAGATTATTAGGTCATGAGGAATGGAGTCCTTATGAATGGGACTAGTGCATCATAAAAGAGACCCCAGGGAGCTCCCTTGTCCCTTCCGCTATGTGAGAACACACTGTAAATATGGCTGTCTATGAACCAGGAGGCAGGCCCTACCAGAATAAAATCTGCAGGTACCTAGTCTTGGACTTCTCAGCCTCCAGAACGGTGAGCACAAATTCCTGTTGTTTTAAGCTGCTACTGGGCTATGGCATTTTTGTTATAGCAGCCCAACTGGGCTAAGACACACTGCAAACTGGGAACAGCGCAGATATCCACTAACTAGTGAGGGGATAAACAGTGTGTGCAAGCTCGAGTAGGGCTCTGGGGTACTACGAAGCAATCAACAGGAAGGGACTACGGATAGATACAATACTGATGAACCTCAGAAGCATGATGCCAAATGAGAAAAGACAAAATGATGACATATTGTATGACCATTTATGGGACAGAAACAGCAAAACTGTGGACAGTAAGATCAGATCAGTAGTCGCCATGTGCTGGGGCTGGAGGAATGAGTCCAAAGGGGCGTGGGGAAATTTTGGGGGTGATGGAAATATTTCATATCTTTCTTGGGGTGGTGGTCACACACACGTGTAAGCTTATCAAAATCCATAGAACTGTACATCTAAAAGGCATTTTGGAATTTAGATCTCTAAATATTCCATCCAGCGTCCTTTCTACATGGAACCACAGAAGAAATGTCTCAATACCAAAAATGGTTGTATTTCTCTTGAGTATTGGGGTTGCTGTTATTTTTTGAAGACTATGAATCATATAATGGGTCAGAGTTACCTTCCTGCTTCAGCTGTGAAAGCAAGGAGCTGGGTGTCTGACATGCACTAGGTATTACCTTTGACATCATTTTATTTCTCCTACTGTCATTTGACTTTTGACCTGATTTCTTCCTAACAAATTCTTTTATCTCAATGTGACCTATGTACCTTTCTGAGACTAAGTATTTTCTTTATCGTGGTACAGTCTACACAACCAAGCAAATAAATACACCATGGGATATCTGATAGATCATAGAAGTGTTTCCTCCTGACAGGTGCCATTAAATTGCATGCCATAAAATCCCAACTCATGGAAGCATAGTATCATGTATGACCTAACTTGTTTTATTCATTTGTGGATGCTTCCCTTCACAAGGAACGAGGATCAAACACAGCATTATTGGGACAAAATCAACAGGATGGTATACAGGAAAGAGAGGCCTAAGGAAGTTTATCTTGGAGAAGAGAAAAGACAGGGCATATACAAAAAAGATGTCTTCAAATACTCTATAGCTCGTCAGGGAAGGGAGAGCTGAATTAATTCTGATTTATTCTATTAGCTTGGGAGTGGGATCAATGGGTGAAGACTGTTCCAGGACCAACGGGGGCATACTATGCAGAACATATGTCTATGGAACAGAGCAAAGGTGTGATGTATTATCCAAGGAAAGAGTTTCTGGCAGTAGATAAAACCAAACATGGGTTAGATGATCACTTCTTTGAGATCTCATACAAAGATTCATTTAGATAAATGGTCGCTCCCTTCAGATTCCAAGATTTAATAGTTATTCAATTCTATCAGGAAACAGTATCCTTCCAATAAAGACAAATTTATTTTGACCATGCAAACACCATTATTTTTTAACTTATCCATCTGCTTTATAATATTAAGTTGTATCATAATGCCAATAGGTTAGAACAAGTAAAATGTTTATAGCAAGCAAACAGTCTTACAGCTATTCTGGGATCAAGCCCTTAAAAAAGGAGACACAGAATCATAACTAGAGTTTTAGGGACACTTCCTTGCAAAATATATCCTTTCCTTGCACGGCCAACTGCCCTTTTGTGCCCTCTGGAAATAGGCAGGCAATATAGCGCTCTGAATGGAAGTTAAAGTAATTTCCCATTTTGTCCTTGTGCTTGAACACTTAGGCAATAAAGCTTGTGACATTTGCAATAAAAAGCAGAGAAGGAGAAGTGCTCCTTAGTCATGGAGGAGCTCAAGCCAGCATCATCAGGCATTCTCCCATTTGACAGAGCCCCATCTTTGCTAAACAGCCAGACCTACGTTTTAAAAACTCACTTCCATCAGCACAAGGGACCTGAGTATACCTGGTTCTGCAAAACCATGAGCTTATTTCAAGCTGGCTTGAATGCCAAGAGTTCCAAAGCTGGGTCAGTTCACCCAAAATTCCCAATGGACACAAGTAACTGGTGAGAAATACCCAGAAGCCATTTTAGATCTCACAAGCAAACTAGGAACTGAGCAAAGGTGAGTAAAAACGATACAGTAGTATGACTGGGAATTACAGACACCTAGCTACAGAAGACAACTGAAAAGGGGGCAGGGGGCGGAGAATGAGTGTGTTTACAGGAAGGTACAGTCTGAGAGAGATCCAAAAACCAAGGGCCTGAAGAGACATTTCCCCCCCCCCCAAAGAAGACCTCTGAATGGCCAACGGGTCCATACAAAGATACTCAACATCACTTCTCCTTGGGAAATGCAAGTCAAGACCACTGTGAGATACCACTCACACGTGTTAGAATAGCCATTACCAAAAAGATAAGCGATCACAAGAGCTGGAGAGGATGCAGAGAAAAGGGAACCCTTAATGGTGGGAATGAAAACTGGTACCAGCACTGTGGAAAACAGTATGGAGCATCCTCAAAGAAATAAAAATAGAAATACCATTAAAAATTCTACTTATGAGTTTCTACCCAAAGGAAAGAAAATCATGTCTCAAAGAGATACCTGGACCTCCATGTTCACTGCACCATTGTCCGCCATAGCCAAGAAACAATGTAAGCATCTCTCAATGGATGTATGGATGGAGAAAATGTGACATATATTGGAATATTTTTTGGTCATAAAATAGAAAGAATCTTGCCATTTTCAACATGGATGAAACTGAAGGGAATTATGTGAAAATAAGCCAGATTGAGAAAGACAAACATTGTATGATGTCACTTATATATGGAAACTAAGAAAGCTTAACTCATAGAGTAGATTGGTGGTTGCCAAGGGTTGGGGGTGAGAGAAATGAGGGAAGTGGTCAAAAGGTACAAATTTCCAGTTAGAAAATTAGTAAGTCCTGGGGATCCAATGCGCACCAAGTTTTGCGATACTGTACCGTGTACTTGAAAATTGCTAAGAGAGTATTCCTTCAACGTTCTCAACAACAAGAAAAAAATGTTAACTCTGTGAGGTGATGGAGTGTTAGCTAACCTTATTATGGTCATCATTTTGCAACGTATATGTATATCAAATCATCACTCTGTACACCTAAAACTCAGGATGCGTTACGTGTCAATTATATCTCAGTAAAGCTGGGGGGGGGTCACCAACAAGAGGAGACAGATGATGTCAGAGCACACTAGCCTCACCAGACAGTAACATTCTCCCCAAACTGCAAAGACACTTCTCCACGGCAAAGATGGTTCATGTCAGTAATTTCACAGACCTTAAAAGGTTCCACTATGGGATTAGTACTGCTAAGTACCAAAGTAAGTATTTTATATACATTTTCCATGATCCACACGACACAGCAAGAAGCAGTGTCATATTATGATCCCCACAGGACAAGTGCAGGAACAGGTTCTGATGCTTCAGCTATCTACATTCAATCTAAATAAAAATCGGTGATTAGAGATTTCCTACCCACAAGGGGACCCAACAAATGGGCAAGAATGGCCTCCAGACATCTGAACGCTGATACATTGGAATTTTCATGTGTTTCTCTGGAACCTTCAAGTCTTCCATGGAGACAGGAAGTGTTAAGGTCAACCCTTAACACTGACATTCCGCCAGTTCTAAACCTCCCAGAGAGTAGTGCATATTTGCATTTTATTGCACACCCAGAGGAAAACCAGCTTCGTGCATATCTCACTTAAAAGGGGTTTGCCCAATAGACTTCAAGTTATGTGGCCTTTAGGGAGAATCATCATATGGAAGGTTTTTGTTTTTTTTTTTTAAATTGTTGGAGTTGATATCTGGAGGGAGACAATTTTCATCTTCTCATCTATTTATGTCTGCTGGGAGAAAGTTCAGGCACTTCTACTCATGCAGAGAAAAACAGCCGGAGTGTGATAATTTGGTCAAAGGTGCGTCCACTTCTCTGCTGGCTTTGTGTCATTAGTGACAGATGATGTCAGACAAAGCTGTCAGATGAGGTGGAGAAGGTACGTGGGGAGGGAGCCATCAATTTCCAACTTAGGAATGTAACAGATTTTAATCAGCTCCTCTCCTTTGATTACCAGGCAGCTTTTGATTTTGAGCTTCAGTGAAGGGCGCATGGGCTTGGCAGTGATCGACAGTCCTTTTCACTCCCCTAATTTGGTTCGGTAAAGCAATCAAGCGTCACTGGCTGTCTCCACTGCAGTCAAGAGAGGCTCATTTGCAGACCAGCAAAGCACGTGGCCAGAATGTGGTCTCTTGAGATCTCTTGTTTGCTCCCCAGATTTTGGGGCTCAGAAGCCATCTCATGTTAGCTCACGAAAGGAACAACCATGCTGTCAGTACTGAACCCCAAGAGATGCCCAGCAGTCACAGCCATGCTTGCCCTTCAAACGCCTCCAGCCAGCCCCAAACTGGGTGGCCCAAGCCTAGGCTTGGTGGTCCCACAGCACCCAGTGCAAGTAGGTGCTCAATGCATTTTTTTAAAAAACTACTCTGCGCTACTTAACAGGTGCATTTCCTGGAAACTGAATTCTGCTTCAAGTGTTTCCTGTTTCTGATGTTTGCACCAAAGGGGGAAAAAAATGGATAAACTCATAGATACGGGTCTGTGACCCAGAATCCAGCAAACTCAGTGTGTGTGGTTTGAGCAGAAATGTGTCCTTTCTTGGTTCAAGATGTAGGTTTTTGAAACCAAAGATGCATCTGTAAACTGTAAACCCTCATTAAGAATTTCGGACTTGGCAGGTTTTTAGAATTTATGATGATTTGATGTGAGTACGGCCTAAGTCCTCCCCTTCATTATTACTGCAGTGCTGCGGGAGCAAACAAATTGGGTAAATAAAATTACAGAGCTATATTTAAGTAACTCAAGAAGAAAGAAAAGTGCTAGGGACTTTGGCAGTTTAATTGAGGGTATAAAAGGATGCTAATTATCAATGTGTCTCAGAGCTTCCATTTAAAAACACTTCTTAAAAGTAGCAGTTAATTCCAATTACCTAGATACACAAAAATATGGTGAAACACTGTGAAAAAATCTCATTTCTTAAAAAAACAAAACAAAAAAAAACCTCATTTCTTGAGAATGCTTATGTAATGAGAGCTCTCTAACTAACTCAGGCTGACCTTGCCTGTGTTGTCTGAAGGGACACAGTTCAACCAAACGTGCAGTAAACATAGTGATCGTCTTTATGGATCGGCTCTCCTTGCAGTAAGGACACAACGAGTCCTGCTTTCTCGGCTCCTGGGGAGGAACGGCCGGCCGGCTCTCTGAGGCTGGGGGGCACCTGGCTCCACTGCTTTCTCGGGGTGTTTCCTTCTGCTCCTATTCAAACTGACCATTCCATCCCTAAAGACTCTAGGACAGGATTTGGTGGACAAGAGTGACATGGGATACCCTGTGACCTGATCTGTCGGCAAGAATAAGGGGGCACGTACCGGTAAGTTCTAAGGAAGCAGCCATCCGCAGAGACAGCTATAACTTGGGAAATGTAGGAGCAGATGTTCTTTCCCCAGCCCTGCTGCCAGTTGGAAGAAACATACCCAGCACCGGGGAGGGGGGAGAAGAGCGAGTCACACCCGTGTCCCTGCTCTGCAGACCCGGCCTGGACAGGGGAGTTCTGCCTAGATGAGCAATTAGGTGGGAAGCCAGCACAGTCTCCGGGGGCGGCAGTTCTGGGAGCTGAGACCAAGGCTCCCGAGATACACTGTTTCCTGTTCCTTCTGTTTGGGAGAGGAAGGACCTGTCCTCCAGCCAGGACCCCCCAGTGGGCTTCGCACCAGCAGGGCCTTCCGGTGAATCCAGTCAGTCTCCGGCTCGGCCTCCTCTCATCGGAAAGACGGATGTTGAGCACTGAGCGATGCGCTTCTGGGCAGACCCACCCCCAACAAGCAGGGCCAGGGAGAGCGCCACAGCGGAGGCACACGCCTAGAAGGGGGTTTGAACCATGTTCCAGACTCCTGCCACCCATCCAACTTTGACCCCTCCGGTTTGCGACATCTGGGTTCCAGGTCATTAAGAAGAATGAAGTTTAAATGATAACCAGAAGAGACCTCTGCACCCCCACGCTCACTGCACCGTTATTTACCACGGCCAAGACAGGCAAGCAGCCCATGTGTCCACTGATGGACGAGGGGCACAGAAAACACGTGTGGGTACATATATATGTGTGTTATTCCACCATAAAAAAGAATGAAATCTTGCCATTTGCAACAACATGGATGGAGCTGGAGGGTATTATAACTAATTAGAGAAAGGCAAATACCCCATGATCTCACTTAAATGGGGAACCTAAAATCAAACAAAAACCCAAACTTGTAAATACAGAAAACAGATCGGGGGTTGCCAGAGGTGGGGGCTGGGTGGGGGAACAGCAGCTCAAAAGGTGTGAACTTGCAGTTGTAAGATAAAAAAGTCACAGGGATGTAATGTGCCAGGTGGCAATGCTAGTTAACGATACTGTCTTGTACACATGAAAGTTGTTATGAGGAGAGATCATCAAACTTCTCACCGGAAGAAAGTAAGATTATAACTACGTGTGGAGATGGATATTAACTAGATGTATGGTGGTGATCACTTTGCAGTACAAATATTGAATCTCTATGTTGTTCACCTGAAACTAATAAAATGTCATGTCAGTTATATCTCAATTTAAAAAATCCCCCCCCCCAAAAAAGAATGAAGTTTAAGTCCAACGTCAGAACCAGTATTTACATTCTCTCTCCTGCCCATCATCCCTTGTAGATTTCCCTGACATGACCAACACCCACGGCGTGCTTCATGAGGACACCTGTGCTCTTGAAGACCCCGTGTTTCTCAGACCCCTTCAATGCGCGAGCTGTCACGTCCTCTCCTTCCTCCATCTTCCCTTCTGATACCAACTCCAGTATGAGACACAGGATCACCAATTACATGTAGGTGTCTCTATTGGAAATCTCGAGGACACTCCAGTTATGCCAGACTTAGTGTTCCACGAGAGACCATTTCCAACTATACACAACTGATTTAGAGGATTCTCAAAATAAACCTTTTTGGGGGGGGGCAGGTATTTGGGCCTAGGTCAACCAGTGACTTTGGACAGTGATTTCAGTCAAGAACAACATCATCATCATCATAGGACAAAATGCTGTGAAATGTATAAGGGCTGAGAATAAGGCTGTGTGCCCGGTCAAGGTGAGCACGAAAAGGTCATGGACAGTACAGTGTCTCTGAGTAGGGTTGACCAAGAAAGCAGAGGAAAAGGCAAATCTGGCAGCTGGATGGGTCCTCCTGGAAGCCCTTACTTCAGAGAAGTAGGTGAAGGACCTACTTCTGGGACCACACATTCCCGGTGCTGAACTCTGTTCCTTTTCCCAAAGCTGCCCACTCTCCAGATGCAGAAACACCAGAAGGATTTTGACTTTGAGTGGTCGTTGCCTCTACCAGTTCCTACATGGAAACTGGCCCAGGTTCACATCAGTTGGGAAAAGAGGGCCAGCCAGTGGAAGGGCTGGGGTGTGCCCAGAAATGAGATGAGGTAGGTCCTGCCTTTGACACTTAGCCTATTTGAAAATACGTGTGCTTGATGAAGGAGGACTCACGACCCTGTCAAACTGCTTCCTCCCACCAGACACCGTAGTCAGAGGGGCTGGTATATGGCACTCAGTGTGGCAGGCCTGTCACATGGATGGCAGACACCTGCAGGGTCTTACCACATAGATGCATGTGACACAGTGCTCACAGAAAGCAAGGCAACTTGCAAATTGCAGAAAGAAAACAAAATCATCTGTCTTCATGCCTATCACAGTAAAGCCAGCCAACCCCGATGTTACCTGCTACCAAAGATGTGTCTGAAAGCAAAGTACAGGCTCAGAATCTGAATTTCCTCCTTGTGTCTGGAAACTTCCCCAGATCTCTTGTGGGAGTCTGAGCCCACTTCTCTGTCCAGCTGGAGGTACTCACCCAGGACCTTGACTCTTGAGCCAGTGTTGCAAAGAATCAGGGACTCTAGAGAGTTCTTTGGGGAGTTGGCCGAGGAGCAGCTGTGGCCCGAGTTCTGAGGGTTGGAGGGAGCACGAGCTATGCCTCCAGAGATAAGCAGCAGAGGCTGTGAGGTCCTCTGGGCCCCATCCTTGACAGGCCTTTGTCAACCAGCCTATCATCCCAATGCACAAAAATGAATTCATTCATTGCTGTTGGCTCCTGGAGCCCCAGGCAACACGACAGACCCACCCTCATTTCTGTGACAGCTGTTTCACCAGCAACATCATGATGCGCCCCACACTTAGGGGCCTTGCGGGGAAGACTTCGTTGGGCAGCCTCTGACTCTCGGTTTTGGCTCAAGGCATGACCTCGGGGTCCTGAGGTTGAACCCTGTGTCAGGCTCTGTGCTCAGCATGGAGTCTGCTTGGGATTCTCTCTCTTTCTGCCTCTCCCACTCATGCTGTCCCTCTCTCTCTCTCTCTCTCTCTCTCTCTCAAATAAATAAATAAATAAAATCTTAATTAAAAAAAAAAAAGAAATGAAGTTGTTCTTAGCCTCAGGAAGCTAAAAACCTAGCAGGAGGGCACCAGTCACGTTGGCAGTAGCAGGGCAGACTGTGAGCGCCACTCCCGACCCCACTCCGATCTAAGGGAAGGAAAAGGAAAGGCAGAGTCCCGTTAAAGAACAAAGTCGCCGGGGCGCCTGGGTGGCTCAGTGGGTTAAGCCTCTGCCTTCGGCTCAGGTCATGGTCCCAGGTCCTGGGATCGAGTCCGCGTTGGGCTCTCTGCTCCGCAGGGAGCTTGCTTCCTCCTCCTCTCTCTCTCTCTCTGCCTGCCTCTCGGCCTACCTGTGATCTCTGTCAAATAAATAAATAAAATCTTAAAAAAAAAAAAAAGTTGCCAAAAACTGAACCAAAATTTAAGGCACAGAATTGCACTGAATGTGAGAGCCTGTTGGCTTCAGGTATGGTGACAAAGAGAGGTAGCAGGGGGCTCCTGTCCTGCTGGGAAAAGAAGGCTGAACCCGCCCCACATACAGTGGGAAACCCGAGAGGGGCTCCCTGTTGAGACATGGCACTGACACCAGCCCCCCTACTCAGGAAAGGCCATCAGGTCCCAGCAACCCTCTGGGTAGACGCGGAGCTAATCTCAGGGAGACCAGAGGAGGCAAACAAAACTCATTCCAGGGCATGGGCCCGGATGCCCTGGGGCCATACTGTGTCTCTGATAGTATCAAGGTCACCCGAATTCCAGATAATAATCAGTGAGGACATGGAAGTGGCAGTCACAGTCTTACTTAGGGGATCATAGAGACACCGGATAATTCTGAACTTTGTAGGAGAATGCCAAAACACCTATTTTAAAATGTAAAATAATAGAAACCTAGAGCTTCCAACTCGAGGAAGAAAAACGGTGTGTGGGTGTTGGGGCCATGCAGTGTGCTCAACACGTAAAGAATGCAACCCGCCCGAGGGAAACGGACAACCCGAGATGAGGACGGAACACAAAGTTCCAAAGCTGACTCTAATCTCCTCCCGGACCCCTACACAAAAAGGGGATTTAATTTATCTATTTAAAGACAGACTACTGGTGAATTTTTAAAAACCCAGCTTCCGGCTGCTCATAAAGACAGACCCAAGAAAAAAAATACACAGGAATGTTAAAAAGAAATGGAAGAGAAATATGTCAAAGAGTGGACATGAATAAATCATAATCTCCGAGGTGGGGAAGACAATAAAACCAAACCAAAAAATACTGGTTTGAAAAAACCAATGATGTAGATGGGTCTCTAGCTAATCTCGAAAACGTCCAGTAAATTATTAAGTATCAACAAGGAATCAAAGGAGAGACCTCTGGCAAGGAAGTCAGGAGAAACGACCTGGCTACCTGCTAGCAAAGTCAGTAGATTCAAGTGGAACGGAACAGGTCGGCCAGACCTTGCAGAAAGAGTCGGATCTTCCTGGAAAGGGCAGCCGAGAGCGAGAGAGGCCAGGCAGACAGAGCCCGTAGAAAGGAGGAGGTCGAGAAAAGAGCAGGAGTCCGACCTAGAAGAGTCAAATGCGCGGTCAAGGCTGCAGGGTGCGTCGTCCACTCTAGGTTGCCCCACTCACCTTACGCAAGACAGCAAGAATGATGTTGTGAAGGGGAATGATCTGAGTTACATACAGGGGGTTCCCAGGTCCCCGAGGACTCGGAGGAGGACCTGAGCAAAGCTAACGGGTTCCGGCGTCCAGGGCTGCTGGCTGAGCCCGCTGAAGAAGTAAGCCACGGGGCAGCAGATCCTGCAGTCACATAGCCACACTCTGTTCTACTCATTTCTTCTAGATGCTTCTCCCGGGGAAAGACGGAAGCAGCTCTCTCTCCTGGGATGGTGGTGTCTGGGCTGGAGTCGGCCACAATCTAGGCTTAAATTCTTCTCTCTACCTTTGCTGTTACCCGGAAGCCCTGAGTCACCCAGAGGTAGGAGTCGAACAGTGAGTCAAACAGATCGAGAGAAGGTGCACCATCCAATCGAAACCTTGGCAAAGGACAGGAACCGACAAATCACCGAAGAGGAAAACCAACGGCCGATGCCCAAGGGGGCAGGGGTCACCCTCTCCAGGGCTAAAGGCAGGACAAACTACAATGAGCACAAAATACCATTTCATGCTCTGCATCTTGGCAAAGGATGAGCTCATGGATCAAGATGTGCGAGGCCCAGGCCTGGGCCGCTCGCTCTCCAAGGGTCCACCCCGGAGATACTGAGGCACAGACTCACGGCGGATGCAACAACAGCACAGAGACTCGCAGATGATAGTGAATGACCAACAGCAAGTCATGGAGTCTATCAGTGACAGTACAACGGACTACCCCTTAGCATTTAACATAATCTTAATCGATATATAGCAACATGGATAAATCACAAAAAGCCTCCTCAGTAAAACTAAACATCCAGCTAGTTGCCGTGTTCCTCCATCTGGATGGGACATCCAGAGGAGAAGCTGTCATAGACACACAGCGTGTGGGAATCCGGTGGCCTGGAAAGGAAGTGTAGATTCCAAGGACACATCAATTTAAGGGGACTGCAGGTATCACTTCCTGTTGATGCCCCCCCCCATTTTTTTAAGGTTTCTTGTTGTTTCTCTAGAAGTCTCTATACCTAACGTGTGGCTCAAACTCACGACCCTGAGTTTGCATTGCACGCACCTGACTAAGCCAGCCAGGTGTCCCCTCCCATTGGTACCGTTTACAAAAAGCTGCAAAACCAGAGTACTGTTTACAGAACATATGCACGTAGCAAAAGTATAAAAATACGGGAAGATAAAAAGCCACTTTGACATAAGAGAAGCCAAGTCTATAATGTTTAATGTCTTAAATTCTGAAGCAAATATTACTGTTTGTTCAATATGGGTGACTTGTTACACAATACCCTGGTATGTTTGTTCTGTCCTTTCCTGTATGAGTGAAATATTTAATACTTAACAGTCTTGTGGACAAAAAAAAAAAAAAAAGTCACAGGACCACCAGGGTTTTCTTCTAGGAGCAGAGGGACATGGCTGTCACTGGATATGTTTCCAAGAGGCAAAAGGAGACAAAAATAAAGTGGTACTTTGTTGATGTCACAAGTGGTGCTTATTCAGCATCCTGTTACCACAAAAAAACGCTGGTTTCAGGCAGGGTGGCCCGTGGGCTGTTACGTAAGTGACACAGGCCACTGTAAGGACATGGGGGTAGGGTACTGGGGGCAGGAACAGAGATGGGCTTCCTCAGTGAGGACTGACAGAGGCAGAGGCTTTGCCACAGGGCCGGGAGCGCAAGGGTTTCCTGGGGTCTCAGGAGGAGGGCAGGGAGGGAGGGGCTGTCCTGGCAAAGGTGTGTGCCAGTGGGAAGGTGTGGAGGTGCGTGGAAGTGTGGTATGGTCAGGACCGTGGGTAATTTTGGGGGCTTGCTGGGTAGGCTGGTGAGGGGGGTGCCGGGGCCTGGGCTGACGAGGAAAGCAGGGCAGATGGAACAGCATCTGGAATTCAGACTCTGTCCCGAGGGAGAAGTGGAGTCTTTGAAAGATTCTGAACAGAAGCATGACCTTGAAGGCTCAGCCAGGTCCTGTGACTTTAGACAGATAAATGTCTCAATGCGCCTGAACGGTGGGCTTGTCTCTCACTCAGTGTCTCCAAAGACAGGGACTCCGAAGTCTCCACCCTTCATCTGCCACAGTGCTGCGTGAACATAGCTGGGCACAGAGAAGGGGACTGCCCTAAGGAGGGACAGACGGGAGGGGAATCAGACCCAAGCTCTGGAGCCCGACAGGCACAGGGGACAGGGGAGGGGTGGCAGTGGAAGGCTGCATCAGGCTGGCAGGACACATGCCCAGATGTGGCAGTCCACACCACACGGGTCTAATAACGACGGCCGCCGTCACCATCGCCATCAGGGTCACCATCACCATCGTGACCATCGTCATTATCATAAGCATCACCACGGTGAACACTGACACGGTGACTTCTGGGTGCTGGAAGCTATTCTAAGGGGTTTACACAGTTCAGTTAACCCCATGAGGCAGGTAAATCATGACCCTCATTTTAAAGATGAGGCAAAGGAAACAGAGAGAGGGAGAGGGAGTCGGACTGTGGTCTGACAGGTCATAAGGAAATTACAGACAGCCTGGGATCCTAACTTCACACTAGGCTGCCTCTCAAGAAGGAGCATGGATCGGGAGTGTCCTGCCAGGCAGAGAAGAGGTGGCGGGGGGTGGGGGGTTGGGAGGGCACAGAGCATCCCAAGACCCCAGGCCTTGTGGAAACTCTAACTATGAAGTATGCCCTGGCTGTGAGAACAGGGTCCAGCACGAGCAGAACCTGGGTTATGAGAGCAGATCTGGTTGACCAGAAGTTCGACCCTCTGCTTGCTATTTCGATGGAGAACGCTGGAGAATGACAGAGGGGGCTGAACACAGCCAGTGTGACAGTGTGTCACGCACCTCACACGTAGCATCCCATCCCATCTTCTCAGAGACCTCGTCACGTGGCTGTTCCTGGCAGCCCAGGAAGCTCTGAGGGCTACAGTGATGCACTGACGGTCACATAGCACGTGGGAGGCAGAGCTGGGAGTGAAGCTTGCTCAGAAGCCCTACGCTTTTCCCTATGAGCGCACACTGCCTCTTGGGACCACCCACCAGCTGAATATGAGTGCTGGCCCAGAGTCAGACTAGATTTTCTTGCTAATTTCCCCAAAGAATACATGCAGAAATAAATAAAAAGGAAAGACGGTCAGTACCAACTGTGAAATGAAGATAAGAGAAGAACACAGGCCAAAATCTGGGAGGAACTTCCACTAAGGGCCACGTTCCTGGGAACTGATGTAGAAAGAAACCACCAACCATTCCCTCTGAGCCACAGGAGGAAAAACCACACTCAGAGAAGTTGGAAAATCACATTAAATTACCTCCACGCTCTGTGACAAATCCCAGGATGCTGGGGGTAATGTGGATTAGGAAAAAAAAAAAGAAAATGTTAGCATAATGCTTTCAGAAAGATAACAAAATACAAAGGAAAATAAACATTACCCTGATAAAGGGGGGAAAAAAAATCACTGAAAAAAATCACTGTTCACAAAAAAATAATGATATTTTAAAATAGAGTCTTCAAAACATCCAAGGAGATTTGGTCACAATGGAACAGAATTAGGAAGGCCCAGGAGGAGAAAAAAGTTGAAGTAAAGAAAGAGGAAAGGATTTCAATAAGAGAAAAGAGAATGTTAAGAAACACAAAAGCCAAGGGGCGCCTGGGTGGCTCAGTGGGTTAAGCCGCTGCCTTCGGCTCAGGTCATGATCTCAGGGTCCTGGGATCGAGTCCCACATCGGGCTCTCTGCTCAGCAGGGAGCCTGCTTCCTCCTCTCTCTCTCTCTGCCTGCCTCTCTGCCTACTTGTGATCTCTGTCTGTCAAATAAATAAATAAAATCTTAAAAAAAAAAAAAGAAACTCAAAAGCCAAGAGCAAAGTTAAAATTACACTGAAGGTCATACACAGCAGGACATATGCACCACAAGTCAGGAGTCCTATGTAGCAGAATGGTGTGAAAAGTTCTCAGAACTTGGATGGAAAATAAATGCAAAGAGAAGTTGACAAATAATAAGGAAGATAAGAAAAAACAACAAAGTTCAACCTAAGGATTTTGTCTGTTGCACAGGAGAAAAACAAAACAAGAGCAAAAGCAATGCTAGAGAATGCTAGAAAGCTGCCGGGTGGAAAGAAGGCCTGAGTTGACATATCAGAAAAGCTTCCTGAGATCCAGGCAGAGTAATAATAATAATAATGATGATGATGATGATAAAAAGACCCATTCTGCCCAATATATGATTTTTTTTAAAGATTTTATTTATTTATTTGACAGACAGAGATCACAAGTAAGCAGAGAGGCAGGCAGAGAGAGAGAGGAGGAAGCAGGCTCCCTGCCAAGCAGAGAGCCTGATGCGGGGCTTGATCCCAGGACCCTGAGATCATGACCTGAGCCAAAAGCAGAGGCTTTAACCCACTGAGCCACCCAGGTACCCCCCAATATAGGATTTTTAAGTAAATAAAAATTATAAATATCAGGCAGAACAAAACAGGTTATCTACAAGGAGTACAATCAAGATGTCTTCCAACTTCTCTACAGACTACACAAATCGATGAACACACATCTGACGAATTTCCAATGATCTGTTCTGCCCGCCATTTTCCTTAGAGAAAAACTGTGGTTCTACCTGCCATTTTCCTTAGAGGAGGAGGGGTAGCCACCACTTGGGATACACCCAGCGGCCACTCCCCTGCCATTCTCCGTTCTTAAAGAAACCTGATTTGATTTGGAAGACCAAGGAGTCAAGCTTCAAGGGTCGATCAGAAGAGACCTAAGCTGGGCAAACGATCCCATCTCTCCTTGCCGGGTACCCATCTTCTCACATTCCCCTGCTTCTGGGGACAAATACGTGGTTCTATTTGGGCCAATGACCTTTAAAAGGAACATCAACCTGGAGTCTTCTGAGAAAAGTCTCCCTTGTAAGAAAGAGAATGATTAGCACCAAGAAGGCCTTTCGCCACCATGTCACCCCACCGCAAACACAGTCTGATGCCTGAAACTGTAGAGGCCATCCTTCAGCCAGAAGGAAACATGGATGAAGGTGAGGCCCCCACAGGATGAAGACGGTGGCACGGAAGACCACACTGCAGGATGACGTCAGCGAGCCTCTGTCCCAACGGCCTGCTCCGGACACCACACTAAGGTAGATCTCTGTTCTCTAACCCATAGGGAGGTTTTTTGGTTTGTTTTTCATTTGTTTTCACTTCTGAGAGTACTGAGAATATAAATATTAATAGGCAGAAAGAAATTCCCTCTTCATAACTGCATCCTTTGAGAAACCATAGGTCCAACAAAATTGAACACGTTTTTGCCAAAAGAAGGCTGTATCAGACTTTTCATGAAGTTGCTCTATTTTCTGGAACTCCAAGAGATGAACGGCGCAAAGGAGGAAATGTTTCTACAATTTACTTGAACATGGAACTTTTGTTTCCCCTTGAGAGAGCTTGTGGAAGAGTAAGGTTCCATGTCAGATTCTGTGAGAAACAATGACAGGACACCGAGGTTAACATTTCGTGACCCACGAACTATATATTCAACCATATTCTTATTGTATGAGCAAAGTGACAGAGGATCTTCTCAAATCTGCAAAGGGGTTGAAAAACATGTCTCTTGAGAAATCCCCTGATCCCTAATATGAAAACAACGTTCCCCAGACAACTGACAGAACAATAACAACTCAAATACAAGAAATTTAGAGTGTAGGGGTGGGTGGGTGGATCCCTTGGGAAACGACCGACTCTTGGTTTCAGTTCGGGTCATGATCTCATTCATGGTCAGGAGATGAAGCCCCAAGTCACCCTGTGCTCGGCAAGGAGTGTGCTTTAGAGTCTCTGTCTCTGCCCAGCCCCCGCAATGGCATGCGCTCTCTTCCCCTCACTGCCCCTCAAATAAGCAAATAAATAAAACCTTTAAAAGAAGAAACTCCGAGTATAATAAACGATAATGTAAATAAAAACTTTTTAGAGAGAAGTAAAATGAGCCATTGTAAATACAGATGCAAAACCAACAAACACAAACACTAAAAATATTCTGGAAAAAGAACACTCCGTGATTACAAGGAGATGTTTAATAATAATGGACTTCTGGCTGGACAACATGGTATAGACCCATTCCTCCCCGCTTGTCTGCCAATACCCCTACCACCCATGGAAGCAAGATAGAAGGTAACCAGAGGAGAACTCTCAAAGGTGCTAGGAGGAAGGTGAACCACCAGTTCCAGACTCAGCACCAGAGAATGACACCGAGGCAGATCATCTTACATTCTCCCACCCAATGGAAGGAGACAATCCAGATCTGATGCTTTCTGTCCCTTAAAAATAGCAATGGAGGGCTGTATGCGTAGGCTCATTCCTCCCCCATACTGAATGAGAGCTCCTCAGACAACACAAGGCAAACCCACAATGGGTAATGGGGATCTCCTGGAAGCCCATTAATGATAAACAGCTAAGGCAAGTGCTCTCCTTCCCTGGCAACCTGAAATTCCCACAGAATATAACAGAATGGCCCCAGCAAGAGGGAGATCAACCCAAACAAATGGTCCAGCCCTGTCCCTGTGGGCTTGAGACTCTCCAGCTCTGCTCTTAGACTGAGGTCGAGAGAGAAGTGGATCTCACTGTGGTTCCACTGGAGTAAGTGGACTCAATAAACATCAGACCTGGGAAGCACCCTTTGTCCCTCTCAGTTAGGGAAGAACCCTTCACAAGATATACCTGGCTTAGAAAGCCTCTTGCTTGAGGACCTCCGCCTCCAGAGAGATACCCATCATTCTGGCCCAAGAAAACCCTTTCCATGCCTCAAGCAGCATGAGGAGGGGTGAGTGGGACACCCTGCAGCACCAGAGAAAACAAACAGACTAAAATATGATCATGAAGGCTGTAAAATGAAGCTGTCATTTGGAACCATGGCCCAAAAAATAAGCCAGGACCTGGAACGTTAATCCTAAACAGGATGGCTGCCCCTAAAAATAAAAGATTTAAATAGAACACAGCATCCACTAATACATTAGGCGAAATGTCCCAGATACAATAGGAAATCACCCATCATCTGAAGAACTAAGGAAATCACAACTTGAATGAGAAAAAACACTTAATGGACACCAGTACTTATGTGAATCAGACACCGGATTATCTGACAAGGATTTTAAAACTCCTTCAACAATCCATCCCATGTTCTCTTGAAACAAGTGGAAAATGAGAAAATCTTAATGAGGAAGTAGATGTTATTGAAAAGAACCAAATGGAAGTTACAGAACTGAAAACCACAATTGCAGAAATAAAGAAGTTGCTGGCTGAGATGGTAGAGATGAGAGGTTAGTAAAAGTGAACTTGAGGACAGATCATGAGTTCACTCAACATGAACAACAGAAAGTCTATATAAAATATACTATATGTCTATACATATATATACACACACACACACACACACACACAAATTACTCAGTATAAATCACAGACTTAATATGTAAAATTTAAAACTACATAACTTTCAGGGGGTAAAAAAGAAAACCAAAACCACGGAAAACCTTTGTGATCTAGGCCTGGGCCAAGAGTTCTTAGACTTGACACCAAAAGCACAATCCATAATAAGAAAAGTCGCTGGGTTGGACTTTATCAAAATTAAAATCTTTTATTCTGCCAAAGCCCATGCACAGAGGATGAAAAGATAAATTATAAGCAACCGATCTCACAAAGGAGTAGCACCTAGAATACATAAAGAACTCTCAAATCTCAACAGTAAAAGCCAACCAAACAAAAAGAGCTATCTAATGCGCATATGGGCAAAAGACATAATGAGACATGAACAGAAGGGGACATACAGATATAAATAAGCACTGGAAAAGATGAGCCATCATGGGAACACAAATTATGCAATGGGATAGCACTACACACCTGCCAGAACGGCTAAAATGGAAACAGCAACCCTACTGAAGTTGGTAGGGATATGGAAGAATTGAATCATTCACACATTGCTGGTAAGACATAAAATATGGTGGTCACACTGGGAAACCATTCATCGGTGTTGTATAAAACCAAACACACGTTACTCTATGACCCAGCAACTGTACTCAAGGGCATTTACCCTAGGGAAATCAGAACTTTTGCTTACACAAAAACCTTCCCACCAATGTTAACAGCAGCTTTGTTCGTAAAGGTCAAGAACCTCAAACAGCAAGATGTCCCTCCCAGGTAAATGGTTAAATAAACTATGGTACATGCATACGGTGCTGCAGTATTCCTGCTAGAAAGGAGCAAAGTCCTGACAAACACAACCTGAATGAAACTCAAGGATATTAGACCGAGTTAAAAAAAAAAAAAAAGTCAATACCAAAAGGTTACATACTGTACGATTCTATTTACAAAAAGTATTTACAGTGACCAAATGTTAGAAGCAAAAAACAGATCAGTGGTTGGCAGCAGGTAAGGACAGCACAGGGCGGGGGGTGTGGGTTGTGAGGAACTGATCACCTCCTTGACTGTGGAGGCAGATACACAAATCTACACATATGACAAAATTGTGTAGCAGTAAACACGTATACACACACATACACATAGGTACAAGTAAAACTAGGGAAAGCCAAAGAAGACTGGTGAGTTTTCAGAGCCAATATCCCATTTATGACATTGTACTATGACTATGCAAAGTGTTACCATTTACACAAATCTACACATATGACAAAATTGTGTAGCAGTAAACACGTATACACACACATACACATAGGTACAAGTAAAACTAGGGAAAGCCAAAGAAGACTGGTGAGTTTTCAGAGCCAATATCCCATTTATGACATTGTACTATGACTATGCAAAGTATTACCATTTAGGGGGAAATTGGGGAAGTGTACTTGGGATCTTTCTAAATCATTTCTGAAAACCACATGTGGGTCTATAACCGTTTCAGTAGAAATTCTAAACAGACAGAATGTACAATGCCAGATTAACAGAGGTGGAAAGTGAAATCAGAGAATAAATACAAGACAAATTGTGTGTTCAGGAAAAGTCAGTATTATTCTTTTGACTCTAATACTCAGACAAGTATCATTTTAGCTACACATTTCATGAAAGTAAAAATCTGTAAAAGGATTATAACATCATTTAATTTAAAAGATAAACATAGAAAACAATCAGTATATCAAAAAAGAAAACAAAGGACACAGCTTAAAATAAAAAATAATAATATAGGATCACTGAACTGTGAACAAACACCAGTTGTAAAAGGATTGCCAGGGGATTAGAGACAAATTCTATTCAATTTGTCTATTAAAAGGCAAATTCTCTCCAACTGGCTTACAGAAACCAATCTGACACTATGATTCTTTTTAAAGAGAAGGGTACCTAAAAAGTAGAATTTTTAAAAGGAAAAGGATGGACAAGGATATATCCAGTAGCAACAATTAGATGAAAATGAGAAGAACTTCGTATTAATATCAGAAAAGGAGTGTTTAAGACAAAAACGGTGGATGGGCCAAGAATGCTGTTTGTAGGTATTGATGGTAATAATGGATCGTAATGAAAATGCCACAGTCTGATTTAGTGAGTCGCTCTACCTACGAAGCGGCACCTGTGCCTGGCCCCTCTCACTACCTCAGCCCTTCCCGCCCTAGCACAAGCCCCAGCATGTCTCTGCAACTCCTGAAATAACCTGCCACTTCCCGTTTCCACTCCAGCCCCCTGCACTCTTACAGAGCAGCAGTGATACCGTTGGCATGGAAACCAAATCATGCCACTACATCGCTTAGAACACTCCAACGAATACTATTTCTACGGAAAATTATATCCACTCCTCATCTAGCTGGGACCTGAGACAAAGAGTTCCTCCCTAAGCATCAATTCATGCTTTCTTAATAGCAACGGTGCCCTCGATTTCAACGTCTGGGAACATGGCTGTCCAGAGGGAAGACCACGATTCCCGACATCCGCTGATGTGTGGCAACAGGACCAGCTCCTGGCCAACCAAGTCACTAACTTCTGGCCAATGGGACTGAAGTAGAGGGGGTCCCTACAACTGCTTCAAAGACCTGTGCTTCCCCTTTCCCTTCCCTTTCTGATGGTGCGAAGGCACACGGGGACATACGCCACATGGACAAGGCAACACCCCGGGGCTTCAGAGCATTGAATCAGCTGGGGCCTGGGGGTAAGATGCCAAACATGAGCACTTTGTGGGACGGGTACATATCAACAGAGACACAGTGGGAGGGTTGGTGTCACCATTAGACCATCTCAGCCACTTTCCACTGCACCTGTGTCCCAACACAAGCCTGTGATGTCCCACAGAGCTGGTCTCCGCTGACATCTTCAGCTTCATCTCCTACCACGTTCCCCGTGCTTCCCAGCTCTACTCAAGCATGCCTCATGTCGGGGCCCGAGAACCGGTCACTGCCTCCCCTGGCGAGCACTGTACCCAGAGCTTGCACAGTGCGAAGCATCTCGTGATCGAGGGGAGAGCCTGTATGTCACTTCCTCTCCATCTTCTCTTCACTCTCTGTTTAAAGGTGTCTAGTACCCACCCTGTGTGCCCTCTGTTGTAGTATCCTGTTCTATGTTATGCCATGGAACTAAATATATTGGCTGAGATTATCTGAGATTAGGATCTTTGTATTTAATGTCTCTCTTTCCCCTATGCCCTGCACTAGAATATAAATTCTGTGAGAGCAAGACACTTAACCTGTTATTTACAGCTATATCCACACTGGCCCAACAGGAGACTTCCAACAAGCATTTGCTGAATGGGTCAATCAATCGACCTAAGAAGGAACGACAGTATCAAAGACACACACACACACACACACACACACACAGTCCACAGACAAAATGAAGGAAACAGAACTGAGGCATTCACCACTCTCAATCCAAGACAGACTAGGAAGATATAAAATAAACCAGGACTTTCAAGATTTTAATGCAACTATTAGTGGAAAGGGGGCATATAGTTCTTTTTCCTACTAACTGTGAAGGTACTTTACCTTATTACCAAATGGCATTTGCGGAAAGTGAACACACCCTGAGACCCATTCGATGGGCACAGTAAGCAGCATGAAGAGATTACATAAGTGGCATTCTATGACCACACTGTAATAATAAAATGAGAAAATAGTAACGTTTATTTTGTCAGTGTTCCAAGATTCATTGTTTAGACACCACACCCAGTGCTCCATGCAATAGTGCCCTCCTTAATACCCGCCACCACCCATTGTTAAGACAGTAGATTCTGAACATTTCCAGCAGAGGGAAAAAAATTTTTCTTTTATCTATAGGAGAGGACCGATGTCAAACTTCCTTTAACAATCAATTCACAATATACGTAAGCCAGATCATCATGACGTACGCCTTAAATTGATACAGTGCTGTAGGTCAATTATTTCTCAATAAAACTAGAAAATAAGAAAACTAAGAAGATGTAGTAGTGGTAAAAAGACATTTGTAAAGAAATTCTTAGTTCTGTGTACAATTACATGTTCGTAAATTAAGTAACTTTAAGGAATTGGAAACTTCCAGAAGATAATATAAATTTTCAAAACAGACTAAAGAAGGGGCATCAGCTGGTTAAGTATCTGCCCTCGGCTCAGGTCATGATCCCAGGGTCCTGGGATCGAGCCCCACATCAGGATCCTTGCTCTACAGGGAGCCTGCTTCTCCTTCCCTCTCCGCTGGTGCTCCCTTTCTCACTATCTCTTTCTCAAATAAATAAAGTCTTTAAAAAAAAAAGAGAGAGCTTGGGAAGATTCAGAGCACTTGATGGCTCAGTCAGTTAAGTGTCTGATTCTTGATCTCAGCTCAGAGCTTGATCTCCGGGTTGTGAGTTCAAGTCCTGCACTGGGTTCCAAGCTACAATTAAGAGGAGCTCTAACATTACACTTACGGTGAGCACAGCCCAAGACATACAGAGATGTGGACTCAACACGCTGAACACCTCAGAAACCCGCAACAACAGGTTTAACAGGTGTTAAAACAAACAAACTCGGCAAGATTCTATTTGGACATAAGGATGAAGCCACTGGTGCAGCCCTTTTCTGAGAATGTGACCAGTGATCTTCTCCTCTTCCTGGCCGAGCTCACATGTCAGCCCACCCCTGCCACAGACTCAAGGACCAGTCATGAATTTATTTAGAAAGGGCTTTAAAAATTATTTTCCATTTTTCCTGATTATAAATTCAATTTAGACTTTCATCTAAAGTGGAAGTTTTCAGCATGATCATTGGATATAAGGTGACTGACATGCTGGAGGGGGCGGGGGCCACGTGGGAGATTTGGGTGGGCGTGAGCCCTTCAGAGGCCTCCATGAGTTTTTCCTCCTGATAGCTAATGGCTGTGATTTTGATTATATGCCTTCATTCTCCCATCCCAACTCTGTGCTTTGTTTACCACAACAATGGGCCCGTGTATTAGAAACTCCACTTTTTTTTTAACCACTGAAAACGGTTGTTTTATAATTTTGTTAATTTGAAGTTTTTTAATTTCATTGACTAATAACAGACTTGATCATACTGTCTAATGTATAAATTTCAGGAAACAGAAATAGGGATCAAGAAAAAAATGACATTCACCTTTATTCCAATCCATAATTATTAATATTGTCAGAATTATTGCATTTTCTCCAGTGTTTGTCTATGCATATAAATGGATCGATAACAGATGTAGAACAGTAATGTAATTAGGCTGTGCATTCAATCTCTACAGACTGTAGAGTGAAAACATTATTTTAAACACTTGTACAATATTCCATCTCTGTAAGTGCCTTTTCTAAATCTCTAATTTCATATGACAGAGTCTTAGACATGGAATTATTTTTAATTATAGGATTTAACACTGGAAAAGTTGTAACTAAGCATCACCAGATAGCTTTTAGGGAAGTTGTACAATTCACATTTCTAACAGCAGTATGCGTTTGTTTTCTAACGCACTCTGGACGGCACTGACTATTACCCTACTTTTACCCTTCTCCATCCAGTCTGATAGGTGAAAACTGTTACTCAATCACTATTTTAACTAACATTTCTTAGATTTCTAGTGAGCTTGAACTGTCTTGGTATGTTTGTTGAAATACGGACCAACAGACGGTTGTTCCTCATTCTACCAATCTACTGTCCTGTTAGGTTTCCACGTTGCTTTAGCAATGGTTTTCACATTTGTTTTCTTCTGTCAAGTGCCATATTTGCCCTATTTCCTTTGAAATATTCTTTAAATTTAATAGCTTAATACCTTTAAGATTTTACTTATTTGACAGAGAAAAAAAGAGAGTATGAGTGGGGGAAGGGGCAGAGGGAGAGAGAATGTCACGCAGACTGTGCACTGGGGCCAATCTCACGACCCTGGGATCATGACCTGAGCCAAAATCAAGTGTTGCACGCTTTACCGACAGAGCCACCCAGGTGCCCCAGTTTAAAACTTTTATGTATTACTGGGTATTTACCCCAAAGAAACAGATGTAGTGAACAGAAGGGCCATCTGTATCCCAGTGTTCATAGCAACAATGGCCACCGTCGCCAAACTGTGGAAAGAACCAAGATGCCCTTCAACAGATGAGTGGATAAGGAAGATGTGGTCCATGTACACTATGGAGTATGATGCCTCCATCAGAAAGGATGAATACCCAACTTTTGTACCAACATGGGACGGGACTGGAGGAGATTATGTTGAGTGAAATAAGTCAAGCAGAGAGTCAATCATCATACGGTTTCACTTACTTGTGGAGCATAAGGAATAACATGGAGGACATGGGGAGATGGAGAGGAGAAGGGAGTTGAGGGAAATCAGAGGGGGAGATGAACCCTAAGAGACTGCGAACTCTGAGGAACAAACTGAGGGTTTTAGAGGGGCGGGGAGTGGGAAGTTGGGTGAGCCTGGTGGTGGGTATTAAGGAGGGCACATATTGCATGGAGCACTGAGTGTGGTGCATAAACAACGAACTCTGGAACACTGAGAAAAATAAAATTAAAAGAAAAACTTTTATGTATGGTTCTTCCACTGCTTTAACGCGTAGAAAGGCATTTCCTGCTTTGAAAACTAGCTACCTATTGACATATGGTTTCCCCACCTTTTAAAAACAGTTAAAACTTACAGACTAACAGTCAATCGCACCCAAGAATAAGGATAAATAAAAGAAACCCCCACTACCAAGGTCTAGGTCAGACCAGTAAGCAGGACCAGATGCCCGTCCCACATGCCAGGCTCCCTAAAATCTCAGCGGCTCACGGGCTTTCAACCTGGAGGTCAGTGTCACCCAAGGAGCTTACTCTAATGCAGGCTGCTGGCCCCCCAGCCCCGGGTTTCTGATTCACTGTTCCTGGGGTGGGGCGCCGACATTTGCATTTCTAACAAGTTCCAGGCGGTGCTGGAGCTGCCCAGTCAGGAACCACACTTCAAGACCCAGGGCGGAGGCTAATGGTTTCCATACCTCCTGTTTCACAGGTAAAACCGCTTTGGGGATTCAAGCAGTTGCTGTCAATCTAACAGGCCTCATGACAGGCCCCGCTTCTGAAAGCTATTTAGGTTCTGTTCGATGATGAAGACCTGGGGCACAGCAGTTTGGGATCCAAAACTCAGACAAAATACTGGGGGGAGAACGATCCTGCTGGTGCCAGATCTGATGCGAGGAGGGACTCAGGATGCAATTTATTCTTAACACTCAGTAAAGATCTTGGGTGTTTTCTAGATCTCAGCCCCATGCAACAAATGCCCCACAGGACTATGATTTCTTCTGTTTCTTCGTTTGCTTGACCCACAAGCTTTACCAACAGTAAGCCTCATGGGCCAGGTAATCTTTGGTTTTACAGATAAAAATACTGCAGATATTTAAGATTCTTGACTGAGCTGCATTTCCTTTCCTTTCATTTTCTTTTTCTGGTGATAGAATTAATGCATGCCCACTGCTGAGATTCCGGAAAATACAGGAAGATGGGATTACTCATTGTCCTATTGCACACGGCAAATCACTGTTAATGTTCTGATACATTTCTTTCCCGTACTTTTGTGCGTAACAGATCTGGGTCATAATGTAGCTTTTTGAAGTGCCCTGTTCACAGGGCCCAAGCATGGAATGTCAATGCTCTCAGTTGCCCATGAGTCAAGAACTTTGAGCACACCTCCCTGCTCGTCTCGGCCACGGCGCGGGGTGGGGCACATGAATGTCCCAAGCAAAAGCCTGGGTGGGACCTGGGCTGGGAAGGACTGGTCTTCAGGTCAGAGCACAGGTCAGCGACCAGGAGTCTGGGACCATAGTAGTGATGGAAAAGCAGGGAAGGCACGAGACCAGAGCAAGGGTCTGGGATGGAGGGACAGAGGCCAAGCCTGGAGAGGTTCCTGTTCCACAGGAACAGCTGCAGGTGCTTCACTACATCTGCTGCTTTTTCTCCCACCAGATGGGGAGGAGTGGACAGCCGGGAAGCAAGCCGAGCAGGCCTGGCGTTGGAGAAGTCAGCATAGCAGCCCTTGATCTGGACCAAAGCTGGGGTTGGGCATCCCACACATGCTTATGTGAGGACAACTTACAGTGTCTTGGACACTGCACATGGCCGTGAGATTAGCGAGCTAGGACAGTGACCCGCTTGCATATGTGTAGGCAAGTGAGGCTCAGGATGGTCAGACAATACTCTGGGGCACGCTCGGAACCCAGGGAGCCCCTATAAGTTTCCTGGTCCTTGACCCCCAGCTTCGGACGTGTTCCCGTACACCCGGTGGCGTCCAGCGAACAGACCCATTTGCTGATATATTTATGTGTTTTATTTAAGACAGAAAGTCTAAACCAGTGAAGTCTTGACACATCCGCATTGTTGTGGTATATAAAAATCTGGCAGCGAAGGAGCCTTGGCATTTTACCTGTACTCCCAGGAAGACAAATCTGAGCTCTCCTCGCTAAGACGGACTCCTCTCTCTCTTCAGTGGGAGAAGAGTTTAACAGCAGTGCTGGCTGGACCCCAGGGCTGGGAGAGCTGTTTGATACGCCCGGATCCCTTCCACCATCCTCGCCCCGGCCTGCTGTCTGCAAACTCGGTGCAGATCAGCTCTGCGCAGGCCTGGAGGTCACGGAGAAGAGTAAGGTATTGCCCTAGTGACTCAGGTAAGCCTGTGACGCAGGAGCAGGGCTCTGTCCCCTGCCACCAGGGAGCATCTCCTGTATTCACGACTCGTTTTTCGGCTACAGGTGGCGTCACCGTGCAAAGCAGGAATGAATGGCAGAACAGCAGTGACTCGGAGGACCCCACCCCCTTGCAGGTGCTATCAACCCAAAACACCGAGCATTCAAACCACCCTGCCCTGAGTCCCAGCCCCTTCCAGCCTTCCCTGGCCTCCTTTCCACTGTCAACACACAAGTCCTAAGGCTGACTTCAAACTCCGTTCCACATCTGCTCCCCAAGCAGATTGCTGCAGTGACGGGAAACACACACAAAGTTAATGAATGAAGGGTGAGAATACAATAAAAATTTCCAGCAATTATTATTTGCTACATAAGAGAGAGGCTCTGCACTGGCTGCCAAGAAATCTAGGAGCCTCAACCTCAGAGGGCTGTGTACCCTGGGAGGCCAGAGACCCCGAGGTATGGCCCTCGGATCACGCTCTTTGGGAAGGAGTCTGTGTTCGTAGACAATTACATCCCACCTTCACTGATAGCCAATTTCCTGCACAGAGCCAGCAGCTCTTAACTTTTAGGATGAGCACCAGCTGATAAAAAGCTGTTGAGCAGAATCCCAGTTGATTTTATTTTCCTCTTGGCACTGTGGGCTAGAATGTCAGTGAGGAGGGAGCACAGGGGCATGGTTTCAACTAGCAAGATAAGCCTCGTGCATGCTAGGATCACTTCTCAGAACACAGAACAGCCGCGGTCACAGGTTTTCTCTGAGGTAGGAAGAAACCAAAGGCTGGGGAATACCAAAGGCTGTGTGGTAATGTCAGACCAGAAGCTGAAGCCAATTAGAGTCTACCCTCTGCAGTGGTCAGTCTCCAAGATGGCCCCGACGACTGATGGCTCTGGGTATTCGCCAGGAGGTGTTCCTCTCCCTTGCCGAACAGGAATGGCCGTGTACCCAAGAGGATGTTCCAGAAATGATGGAGTTTGACCTCCAAGAGGAGGCTGTACACAGCACCATCGCCTCTGCCTTGTGCTCTCTTGCATCATCTGTTTTGAGGGAAGCCAGCTACCATGTCATGAAGGTACTGAAGCAGCACTATGGAGGGGTCCCTGTGGTAAGGACCCGAGGTGTCCTGCCAACAGCCCATGTCACCTTGCCAGCTACATGGTAAGCCACCTTGAAGCACTTCCTCCAGCCCCAGTTGAGCCTTCAAATGATCACAGCTCCAGCCACCACCTTGACCGCCACCTCACAACAGAACCAATCAGCTAGCTGCTCTCACATTCCTGACCCACAGAAACCAGGATATTGGACACATTTATTGTTGTTTTCTATTACAACCTATGGTGTAATATATTTTGCGGCAAACAGATCAGTCATGCACCCTCCAAGTATACCATCCTACCTACCTATATCTTTAAGAAACCAACGTCATATTAAAAAGTATTCATCATCATTAGTCATCAGGGAAATTCATATCAAAATCACACTGAGATACCAATTCTTACACCTGTGAGAATGGCCAAAATTAACAGGACAGAAAACAATTCTTAGAGAGGATATGGAGAAAGGGGAATCCTCTTATACTGTTGGTGGGAATACAAGTTGGTGCAGCCTCTCTGGAAAACAGTGTGGAGATTGCTTAAGAAGTATTAAAAACAGAGCTTCCCTATGACCCTGTAATTGCATTACTGGGTATTTACCCCAAAGATACAGATGTAGTGAAAACAAGGGCCATCTGTACCCCATGCTCATAGCAGCAATGGCCACGGTTGCCAAACGGTGGAAAGAACAAAGATGCCCTTCAACGAACGAATGCGTAAGGAAGATGTGATGTGGTCCATATACACTATGGAGTATGATGCCTCCATCAGAAAGGATGAATACCCAACTTTTGTATCAACATGGACAGGACTGGAAGAGATTATGCCGAGTGAAATAAGTCAAGCAGAGAGTCAATCATCATATGGTTTCACTTATGTGTGGAGCATAAGGAATAACATGGAGGACATGGGGAGATGGAGAGAAGGGAGTTGGGGAAATTGGAGGGGGAGGTGAACCATGAGAGACTGTGGACTCTGAGAAAAAAACAGAGGTTGGGAGAGGGTGGAGGGGATGGGTGAGCCTGGTGGTGGGTATTAAGGAGGGCACGTATTGCATGGAGCACTGGGTGTGGGGCATAAACAATGAATCTTGGAACACTGGAAAATTAAACAAAATTAAAATAAATAAATAAATAAATAAACTTGACTTCATCCCTGGTGGGAATCCTTGCCAGAGTCTCTTAAGTAAACAATCTTCTCCTTGCTAGAGTATCAGTACCTCCTGATACCAATATCTCCTGCCTGGATATTTAGAGGCAGAAAGCTGCCATTCCCCTGTTCCTCTCTATCATCTTCAAGTACTGTAGCAAAGTAAACACACACATATGCGTGCATATACAAACATTTGCACACACAGAGCTTTCTCTTAAACCTGAAAAATCACTCAGGCACTGGGAAGATGCACTTTTTTCCCAGGAAGGACTGGATGCACGGAACCATTTATTCACACGGTCTCCGAAAGGACAGATGGAGGGGGCAGTGTGGGAGGGTACAGCTGACTACTGAGAATTGATAGCTGTCTCTGTTCTCCTCTGCTAGTCATAAAATTCTGAGCTGTGTGAGGACCAGCCAGAGAGGCATTAGCTTTCCTGCATTCATTTAAATATTTCAGGATTCAATTTTCCCCCTTACTCACTTTTCCACAACCTGTTTGTGTCCCCAGATGAGGAAGAGGGTCTTTAATATAAGGCAAAAACAGAGAACTTGCAAGCATCATAGTATGTCCAAATTATGCTAGAGGCAGTCAAGACAAAGAAGTATTTCCTTAATGTGTATGTGTTCAACTATGAAGAACCTGGAAGAGGTGAGGTTTCCACTTTAGGGTTAGATTAAATACTGGGAGCCCCTTGCCCTCCAGGATGGGGGTCGGGAAGAATGCTCAGAGCCTAGACGGCAGGTGGCATTCCTCCAGGCTACAGGTGTCACGAAGGCAGAGGCAAAGGCAAGAGAGAGCCCTCAGAGCGTGGAATAAAGCATGGCCCAGAAGAAAGAAATCAGGCGAGAAGGAACTCTGGAATGTTCGCCAGAGTGGATCTGTATGGGCTGAAACCTGGCCTGGTGAGAAACACGTTTCCCCATCTTTTTAACTACGTGTTCATTTTTTAAAAAATTTCTGCCAAAGGCCTCTACCTGTCTGTCCTTCCAAGTGTTGAGTCACACCTGAAGGGCTGCATAAGCAGTGAGATATTCTTGTCACTTGGCAGGTAGGACCACGGAGGTCCCGGGGAGAGTCAGGGCTGATCACAACCTCTGTCTGGGGAGGCAGTTTGGGTACACGTTCTTGTGTCTCGCTCTCCCCTGTCCCTGGACGTCTTCCAGAACCAGGTCCTGCCTCTCTGCTCGTCTTCATTTATGCAACTGCTCTTGATGGGCTCCTCCTTGCCAGTGATTTCACCCACCAGCTCTGATGGATAAGAAATCTGAACGTCCAGCCCCAGCCTCTTGTCCACAATCTGCCCCTGCATGTAGCTGGGCAAAGACTTGCCTCCCATTCTTAGTCGTCTGACCCTCAACTTACACTCAACGTGCCCAACTCAGAATTCAAGTCCACACAAAGACTTCTTTTCTCCATGACCTTATCCCTGTCATTCGGGAACCCTGGGATCATCTCAAGTCTTCTCTTCGCTCAGGTCCTAAAACCATTCTGCCAGTGAGGTCTGAGGTCTCTCCCCTCAACCCAATGTCTAATGACAGCCATGCACACTGCCTCTACTCCATTCAAACCCATTGTGATAAGCCTGGAATACCCCTTCTGATCCTTTGTCACTTCTGGCCATATTTCAAAATTTGAAGCAAGTACCTCCATTTCCCCAAGTCTTATCCCACCCCTCAAGATCACATCTGTCTCCTTTCTGGGACTGCTATTCATTCTCCTCAAAAAATAGTTATGGACAATCCATTGTGTACACCATGTGAGGAGCTGAGGATGCCTACAAATGATCAGTCTAGGAACTGTCACACCAAGAATCGCTTCTGTGTTTTTTCTCTCTTCAGAGTGTTTCCCCACCCAAGTTCTTAAATAGCCAGGGCTGTGTCTTCAATGTCTTTTGTGAAAGCCACAGTGACAGACTGCAGGGCCTATAACGTGCTCTAACCGAGTGCTTATTGGTTATATGCAAGATGGTAGCAGAGTAAGACCAGAAATACATGTCAACTGCAATGTTTACCTAGATTAGAGAATTATCTTTGACTAAGAAAAAAAGAAAAAAAACACATCAAGAAATTTTTAAAAACGCGCTATGTTGGAGTGGTGTTTTACATGCATAACCAACAATTCAATTTAACATGACAAAATATTCCACTCAAATTTTAAAAACAGTGGTTGATAACATGTTTCCCAAATTCCATAGTCATGAACTGAGAGTCACATATTAAGACCAAAGAACTAATATAAAATTGATTCATAGCACCTTCATGATTTGAACATAGATATTTGAAATGCCCCAAGAGATTTTACAAGACAGAAATAGGAGGAAATCGAGAAACATCAAACACAAATTCTTAGGTAAAACCATTCTGTTCTATTAAGGACTAGGGTATCGATAGGATCTAAACACATGAGACAACCCGGCCATCCTCTCAGCAAAAGGATGTCTTGGAACCAGGGATAGAACAGGACTCAGGCGATACCAATGGCATACTTTCTAAGGATCCCCAAGAAAGAAACATTTGTGACTCAGAAGTGGAGGAATATCAATTCCCCCAAATGTAAAACTATTTCTGGTATAAAGAAAAATTAGGGAGACAGTTTGCTCATCCAAACCTCAAATGAGTATGGTTTTGATACTTTGTTCGGAGAATCTAGTATGGACCTCCACTTAGACTTCCAGTTCAAGGAACATATGTCAGTCTAGCCCAAAAGAGATCGTCACATGCTAAACAGAAGCTCAAGAATTCAGAGTCAAAAGTTAGTCCCAGGCATATGTCTACTGACAAATTTAATTTAAAAAAAAAATTTGTACTCACCTGCCAGAATATGCTATCGATTGTGTTTCCAAGAAAACCATCGCGACCTTCTGAAGACACCAGTTTGGGGCCAAGAATTGTCATGAATTCATCAAAGTCCACCTGGCCATCCCCTGGAAGAAGAAAATACCAATGTGAGTTGAAATGTTGTTGAAACTGACCTGCCGCACCCGATGAAATAAACATCACCCCGCTTTTCTTTTTCCCATGACCTCAATGGGTGAAGAGCTGGTGGCATCAGAGAAAACTGCCCCACATTCTTAAATACCACTGGGAACACAAGATACTGGCAATATCAGTACATCTAATACCACACATTTGGAGTTATTTTCCAGTATTTCCATATCTAAATGCCCAACCAGCACTCACCCCCCACTTAAATGGCCACCCCTCACACCTGCTGTACCTTCTGGACACAAACCGCCTAGCGGTCCACACGAGGGACGCAAACACCTCGCAGTACACGTGACAGAAGTACAGCTTTCCCCCGCTCTTCCTTCCTCCTGTCACACACTCACTGAGACACCAAGCCCTTCACCTCTTCCATGCCTGTGCCTGCTCTACCCCTCTGGTCAATTCAATCTCCAGGCCCTTCTCGAAGACTGTGGTGGGAAGACGTCCGCAAGGATCACTGTACCTAGTGAGAACTACAACATACTGCGGAGTGGCTGTCCGCTCTCCCGCGCGCACCTCGCACTCTCTCCCACACACAAGTTTGCCTCCCCAAAGCACAGCTGATGATGTTTATAAATGTCCATGGCGTCTTTGACCCAACATAAGGAAACCACTTCAAGATGGCATTCGAGTCCCACTTTGTCCTTCACTGTCTTTTACTCCCCGCCTCTGAACAAAATGCCCTGCCTCTGCCAAACCCCAGGCCCTGTACATGCTGTTCCCTCCACCCAGGATGCCTTCCCCACTTGTCTACCTGATGAACACCATCTCGTTCTCTAAGATGGAACTTGAATACCGTGCTCTCTTTTCGGTTTTTCTGACCCTCATCATACTAGCCAGGGTTGTCTCTCCCTATACCCTCACGTGTGTCTGTCATAGAACTTATCAGCCTGTAACTCAGCCACCGGTCTGCATGCCTTTTCCACACCTGCACTGTGAGCTCTGCAAAGTCGGGGACCCAGTCTGAAACCTGTTTGTACATCGCCCACAATGGCGGGCACTCAGCACGTACTTACAGAATGAATGAATGATACCCCTTGCTTGTTTTCCCTTTGCTCAACTCTGCATCTTTCATCTGACACTAGATGAAAGTCTAGTGTCGGATCTACCTTAGATCTGACACTAAAAGGTGAACTTGAGCCAACTCAGATGAAAACAGACCTTCAGGGTACTGTCCAAGCCTCCATGACTCATCAGTGTGGCATTCTGCGCCCTTAGAACTGCTCAAGAGGGCGTCTCCACCAAGAGCGCACCACATGTTGGCCCAGCTGGTGCAGACAGCCCAGGTGTCTGCACACAGGTTTGCCAAAGTGCACACACATCGATCAACTCCCAGAGTTGCCTTCAAACAGCCCTCGTTCAAAACCTACTTCAAAAAGCTGAGCAGATGTCATCATCAAGATGCCAATAGTTTAGTAAAAGAAGTCCAGAAACATATTGCAGTATAGATTAAAAAAAACCTGAGGGGATAAGGGAGGAGTGACAGATCAATGGGAAAGGAAATATTTAGCACCAAATGGGTTCGGCCATCACTGGGCTACTGAAGGTCACTGGTTTACCCCTCACCGTTCAAAAGGATAGAGGATCTAAAAGTTCACCCTGAAAATAAATAAATTAACGAATTAAATTCTACCTTCAAATATTAATTTATTAAATCCCATTCTCACTGGTCATCATGAGAAAGCTAATTAAGCAAAAGTGAGGTACCATCCTTCCTCTCAAATTAACAAATACTTCTAGAAAGAATGCTGCTCAATGTTCATAGAAATACAGGGAAGAGATGGACTCTCTTGTGCCTTCCCGGTACACTCATCTCAAATACCAATGGACAGTATTTAAGATGCTGTAACATGCTGATTCTTTTTGACCTTATAACTTCACTTTTTTAAGAAAAAGACAAGGCAAGGGAACTGTCTTACATTTGCCCCCAAGCAGTCATCCAGTCTCTGTGAAAGTGGGAAACTGGAAGGTGTAGGAAAAGGAGAAGGGCCCCGTCCTCCTGGTGTTCACAATGAGCTAGCTCCAAGGGGCTCCGAGTCTCAGACAGACACACGCTTGGTAAACACTGGCACTGACCCTCGGCTCGCCCCAAATCAGCCCGGCTCATCTGGAGCTAGATGGCAGCACTCTCAGCCTAGAATACACATTCTCCGCAGAAACAGTATCACCCTCAGTGAGGTGAAAATGGATTCCTGGGAGACAAACAATCTTAGATATCACAATGGTCTGTGGCTCTCCTTTGGGACACAGGACATAAACAGATGTACAGAATATCTGTGCTAGTAAAATTTCACAGCACAAGGCAACTGGGCAAACCAATGTCTTAAAAGGCTCCCGGTGCTGAGGTAGCTCTGAAAAAGGAGGAGGAGGACGGAGGTCCAGAAACGGTGGGCAGGAACATGCCCCAAGTACTACGGGTGCCCTTCTCTAGCCCGCTGCCTGGAATGTTGTTCTATGAAGCAGAGGGCATCATCCCAAATGTCTGTTACCTATGGTGACATCTAACAGTTCACAGAGGTGAGGAAGCTCCAGGGCACGGATCCCGTTCCATGATGTCCTTAGGAGACCTTAACTCAGATCTATCCAGCAAGCTGCATCACTTAAGCGCCCGGACACAGTGGAGTGAGTGCTGCTTTCTCTCAGTTGGGAGTCCAAGGGGGGATGGTCAAAGCCAGGAAACAGACCGTCTCTGAACAGTCCACCCTCCAGCTAGGAGGAGAGAGGCCACCCACGTCTCTGAAGCCTCCCCCAGGAGCACAGCGGTCTAGAACTGCTGTCGTTCAAGGGTCCACACGGAGCTGCGGTCAGAGTCACGGGGGCCGATCACAGATGGGCCCTCGGCTGCGAACGCCAAGCCGAAAGCTGACCTGCACAAGCGATGGCCCCCGTGAGGGGAGCAGCCCGCTCACGCCTCAAACGCTGGGCCAGAGGGAAAGTTCTGGGCAAGGAGTGCTCAGGGCCCTATCGGAAATGCCAGCTGCAGTCAGTGCGCAGCACGGGCGTCTCCCCGCAGACTCAGCGGTGGGAGAATCTGCTTCTGACTGCTTCGGAGGACTCGGGAACTTCAGATGCTTTTGAAACAAAACACGATCCCCGTGAAAGGGAGGAGGGGCAAGATGTAGAGGAGGAGGAGGCTGAAATGTCCTCAGGCCTCAGGAGCTCCGCTAACTAGTTATCAATCCCCCCCGAGCCCGACCAGCCCACCCGGAGCCCGGACAGAACAAGAGCCGCGGTTCCGGGGCAGAAAAGCGACCCCGCGCCGGGAGGCGGGACCGGCCACGTGCGGGAGGACTGGCCGCGGGGGAGGGGCGGCTCCCGGCCGGCGGCGGCGCGGAGCCCAGAGTCCGACCGCGTAGACGTCGCTCTGCGGGGGCGTCGCTGCAGGGGCGGGGCCCTCGCGGGGACAGACGGTCTCGGTCCCGGGGGTCCCGGAAGGACGGGGGCTGAGGGCGGCGGGGCGCGGGGACCGGAGCGGGGACGCGGCGGCAGGGACGGCCGAGGAGGGGCTCGCAGCTCGGGGTCCCCTTCCCCCGGGACCAAGGCGCGGTCGGGCCGCGGCTCTCCGCGCAGGGACCCCACACGCGACGGACGCGGGGACACTCACCGTCCTCCTCCGGGGAGAGGGCGGGGGCGCGGGAAGCTGCGGGTGTGCGGACTCGGGACGGGCCGCCAGAGCCGGAGACGCGGTCACAGGCCGGGAGCTCGGAGCCCGCGGAGACCCGGAGCCGGGAGGGACCGACGGCTTTTCTCTCTGGGGCAGGCTGAGGGAAGGCCGAGCTCTGTGGTTCTAGGGGCGGGAGCCTGAGCGGCCGCCAACTTTATTCTCCTCCCCAGCTCTACGGAAAGCGCTCAGGGAACAAAAGCTCCCAGCGCGAACCGTAGCAGACGACTTAGCCCGCCCCTGGCACGGCAGTGCAATTCCGCCTCCCGCAAATATTTTTGAGAATCACTGCAACAGGCCCCTCCCCAAAAAGATCAGCAAAAACACCCAGCCAAGACCACGTTTACCGATCATTGAGAATTGGGGGAATCCAGAGCTAGGGGAAAACAACACATAGTATTCATGGCTTTTTCCCCCATGATTCTTTAGTCTTTCTAAGTTAAACTTTTAAAATTTTTTTTCTTATTCTATTTTTAAGAATGTCTCTTCTTTCCTATTTTAACCTTTTTCTATTTTATCTTTTTAAAAATCTTTTTAAATTTTCATAGTTATAGTCATATTCTATCCCTTTACTGTATTTAACCTTATTTTTGTATACTTGTAAGATTATTTTTTTAAATTTTGGGATACAGTTTCTTCTAATAGACCAAAATATACCCTAAATCTAGTACATGGTTTTGTCCTAGTCTCCAGCCTGATCACATCCTTTCTTTTTTTAAATTCCCTTTTTAGAATCTTTTTTCATTTTCATCTTTACAGTCATATTCCATCCCTTCATCGTATTTATCCTTATTTTTGTGTATTTATAGAAGTTTTTCTTTCTTTAAAATTTTCAGAGGTAGTTTCTTCTAACAGACCAAAATACCCTCCCCCCCCCCCAAAAAAATTAAGTCTGTGGCTCTGTTCTATTCACCAATCCAATATTTTCTTTTCCTTTCCCCCCCTTTCTCCCCCCCCCTGGTTTCAGGTCTCTTTTGACTTGATTAGTGTACATTTTTCTGGGGTGGCTGCTACCCTTTACGTATTTTGTTCTCTCACTCATCTATTTTTATCTGGATAAAATGAAAAGGCAGAAAAAGTCATCTCAAAATAAATAAATAAATAAAAGAATAAGAGGCAGTACCAAAGCCTAGGGACCTAATCACTACGGACACTGGTAATATGTCAGAACCAGAGTTCAGAATGATGATTATCAAAGTGCTAGCTGGGGTCAAAAAAGCATGGAAGATATTAGAGAATCCCTTTCTGGAGAAGTAAAAGCCATTTCTGGAGAAATAAAAGAACTAAAATCTAACCAAGTTGAAATAAAAAAAGCTATTAGTGAGGTGCAATAAAAAATGGACACTCTTACTGCTAGGATAGATGAGACAGAAGAGAGAATTAGTGATATAGAAGACCCAATGTGAAGAATAAAGAAGGTGAGCAAAAGAGAGACAAACAAACTACTGGGCCATGAAGGGAATTTGAGAGGTAAGTGATACCTTAAGATGAAACAATATTAGAATAACTGGGATCCCAAAAGAAGAAGAGAAAGGGGGGCAGAAGGTATATTGGAGCAAATTATAGTAGAAAATTTCCCTAATTTGGTGAACGAAACAATTATCAAAATCCAAGAGGCACAGAGAACCTCCATCAAAATCAATAAAAATAGGTCCATACCCTGTCATCTAATAGTAAAACTTACAAGTCTTAGTGACAAAGAGAAAATCCTGAAAGCAGCTGGGGGCAAGAGGTCTGTAATCTACAATGGGAGAAATATTAGATTGCCAGTAAATCTATCCACAGAGACCTGGCAGACCAGAAAGGACTGGCATGATATATTCAGAGCACTAAATGAGAAAAATATGCAGCAAAGAATACTATATCCAGCCAGGATGTCACTGAAAATAGAAGGGAAAGAAAAAAAAAAAAAGGTTCCAGAACAAACAAAAACTAAAAGAATTTGCAAACATCAAACTAACCCTACAGGAAATATTGAAAGGGGTCCTCTAAACAAAGAGAGAGCCTAGATGTAACACAAACTGGAAAGGAACAGAGACAATATACAGTAACAGTCTCCTTACAGGAAATACAATGGCACTAAATTCATATCATTCAGTAGTTACCCTGAATGCAAATGGGCTAAATGCCCCAATCATAAGACACAGGGTATCAGAATGAATTAAAAAAAACAAGACCCATTGATATGCCATCTGCATGAAACTCATTTTAGACCCAAAGACACCTCCAGATTTAAAGGGAGGGGGTGGAAAACAGTCTACCATGCAAATGGACGTCAAAAGAAAGCTGGGGTGGCAATCCTTGTATCAGATAAATTAGATTTTAAGCCAAAGACTATTAAGATGAGGAAGGACACTATATCATACTCAAAGGGTCTGTCCAACAAGAAGATCTAACAATTTTAAATATCTATGCCCCTAACATGGGAACAGCAGACTACATAAACCAATTAATAACAAAATCAAAGAAACACATCAACAATAATATAATAATAGTAGGGGACTTTAACAACCCCCTCACTGAAATCGATCATATAAGCAAAAGATCAATAAGGAAATAAAGGCTTTAAATGACATACTGGGCCAGATGGACATCACAGATATATTCAGAACATTCCATCCCAAAGCAACAGAATACACATTCTTCTCTAATGCACATGGAACATTCTCCAGAATAGATCACATTCTGGGTCACAAATCAGGTCTCAACTGGCCCCAAAAGATTGGGATCATTCCCTGCATATTTTCAGACCACAAGGGCTCTGAAGCTAGAACTCAATCACAAGAGGAAAGTTGGAACCCAAATACATGGAGGCTAAAGAGCATCCTACTAAAGAATGAATGGGTCAACCAAGAAATTGAAGAAAATTTTTAAAAATTCATGGAAATAAATGAAAATGAAAACACAACTGTTCAAAATCGGTGAGACACAGCAAAGGTGGTCCTGAAAGGAAAGTACATAGCAGTACAAGCCTTTCTCAAGAAACAAGAAAGGTCTCAAGTACACAACCTAATCCTACACCCAAAGGAGCTGGAGAAAGAACAACGAAGAAAGCCTAAATCCAGCAAGAGAAGAGAAATCATAAAGATCAGAGCAGAAATCAATGAAATAGAAACCAAAAGAACAGTAGGACAAATCAACAATACTGAGAGCTGGTTCTTTGAAAGAATTAATCAGATTGATAAACCCCTGGCCAGACTTCTCAAAAAGAAAAGAGAAAGGACCCACATGAATAAAATCGTGAATTAAAGAGGATCAATCACAACCAACACCAAAGAAATGCAAACAATTACAAGAACATATTATGAGCAACTATATACCAGCAAATTTGACAATCTGAAAGAAATGGATGTATTCCTAGAGACATATAAATGACCACAACTGAAACAGGAAGAAAGAGAAAACCTGAACAGACCCATACTAGTAAGGACATTGAAGTAGTCATCAAAAATCTCCCAAAAAACAAGAGCCCACAGTCAGATGGCTTCCCAGGGGAATTCTACCAAACGTTTAAAGAAGACCTAATACTTGTTCTCCTGAAACTGTTCCAAAAAATAAAAATGGAAGGAAAACTGCCAAACTTATTTTATAAGGCCAGCATTACCACGACCCCAAAACCAAAGACCTCATCATAAAGGAGAATTACAGACCAATATCCTTGATGAACACAGATGCAAAAATTCTCACCATAATAGTAGCCAATAGGATCCAACAGTACATTAAAAGGCTTGTTCACCATAACCAAGTGGGATTTATTCCAGGGTTGCAAGGTTGGTTCAACATCCACAAATCAATCAATGTGATATGATACATTAATGAAAGAAAGAACAAGAACCGTGTGAAACTCTCAATAGATGCTGAAAAAGCATTTGACAAAGTACAGCATCCTTCCCTGATCAAAAATCTTCAAAATATAGGGATAGAGGGCACATACCTCAACATCATCAAAGCCATCTATGAAAAACCCACCACAAATATCATTCTCAATGGAGAAAAACTGAGAGCTCTCCCACTAAGGTCAGGAACAGGGCAGGGCTGTCCACTATCACCATTGCTATCCAACATAGTACTAGAAGTCCTAGCATCAGCAATGAGACAACAAAAAGAAATAAAAGGCATCTGAATTGGCAAAGAATTCAAACTCCTAACTCTTTGCAGATGATATGATACTTTATGTTGAAAACCCAAAAGACTCCACTCCAAAACTGCTAGAACTCATACAGGAATTCAGTAAAGTGGCAGGATATAAAATCAATGCACAGAAATCAGTTGCATTTCTATATACCATGAGCAAGATAGAAGAAAGAGAAATTAAAGAGTCCATCCCATTGACAATTGCACCTAAAACCATAAGATACCAAGGAATAAACCTAACCTAAAAGGCTAAGAATCTGTACTCAGAAAACTATAAAGTACTCATAAAGAAATTGAGGAAGACACAAAGAAATGGAAACACGTTCCATGCTCATGGATTGGAAAAACAAATACCATGAAAATATCTAAGCTACCTAAAGCAATCTACACATTTAACACAATCCCTATCATAATACCACCCATTTTTTTCAAAGAAATGGAATAAATAATCCAAAGAATTTATATGGAACCAGAAAAGACCCTGAATAGCCAGAGAAATGTTGAAAAGGAAAACCAAAGATGGCAGCATCACAATTCCAGACTTCAATCTCTATTACAAAGCTGTAATCGTCCAGACAGTACGGTACTGGCACAAAAACAGACACATGGATCAGTGGAACAGAATAGAGAGCCCAGAAATGGATCCTTAACTGTATAGTCAAATAATCTTCGAAAAAGCAGGAAAGAATGGCCAATGGAAAAAAGACAGTCTCTTCAACAAATGGTGCTGGGAAAATTGGACAACCACATGCAGAAAAATGAATCTGGACCATTTCCTTACACCACACACAACAAAAGATCAAAATGGATGAAAGACCTCGCTGTGAGGCAGAAATCCATCAAAATCCTTTAGAAAACAGGCAGCAACCTCTTCGTAGAAACACACCAAAGACAAGGGAAGTAGGGGCAAAAATGAACTCCATCCAGATCAAAAGCTTTTGCACAGCAAAGGAAACAGTCAACTAAACCAAAAGACACTAACAGAATGGGAGAAGATATTTGCAAATGACATAGGAGATAAAGGGCTAGTATCCAAAATCTATAAAGAACTTACCAAACTCAACACCCAAAGAATAATACAATCAAGAAATGGGCAGAAGACATGTACAGACGTTTCTGCAAAGAAGACATCCAAATGGCCAATAGACCCATGAAAAACTGCTCCACATCACTTGGCATCAAGAAAATACAAATCAAAACCACGGTGAGATACCACCTTACACCAATCAGAATGGCTAAAATTAATAATTCAGGAAACGACAGGTGTTGGCGAGGATCCAGAGAAAGGGGAACCCTCCTACACTATTGGTGGGAACACAAGCTGATGCATTCACTCTGGAAAACAGCATGGAGGTTCCTCAAAAAGCTGAAACTAGAGCTACCCTAGGACCCAGCAATCACATTACTGGGTTTTTACCCTAAAGATACAAATGTAGTGATCTGAAGGGGCACATGCACTCGAATGTTTATAGCAGCAATGTCCATGATCACCAAGCTATGGAAAGAGCCTAGATGTCCATCAACAGATGAATGGATAAAGAAGATGTGATACACACACACACACACACACACACACACACAATGGAATACTATGCAGCCATCAAGAGAAACAAAATCTTGCCATTTGCAATGACATGGATGGAACTAGAGGGTATTATGCTGAGTGAAATAAGTCAATCAGAGAAAGACAATTATCATATGATCTCTCTGATATGAGGAATCTGAGCGGCAGGGCAGGGGATTGGGAGGGAAAAAATGAAACAAGATGGGATCGGGAGGGAGACAAACCAAGAGAGACTCTTAATCTCAGGAAACAAAACTGATGGTTTTGTTGGGCAGACACCTGGGCCTCCTCTGGGGGAGCAGGGCCACAGTTGGGCTCTGTCTGGGACACTCTTTCCCCTGACCTCAGCATTGCCTGGCCTGGACTGTTTCGGCTGCCTAGGATATGGGGGTAAAGTGAAATCCAAATTGCTCCCTCTGGTCTAGCTGGCGGGCCTCAGGTTAACCATTAGAGGTCTTTCTTAACCATTTAAAAGAGTCATCGTCTGTAAGCAGGATTTCTTTAAGACGTGCAATATACCAGACTCTGAGCTCAGAACTTCGTACTTATCTTGTCTGGTTCTGTGCCAGTGTTATGAACAGATTCTCCTCTTCCACACTTCCCCCATGAGAAAATGCAGGCAGGAAGGGGTTAAAAGTAACTAGATCGTGTCCACACAGCTAAGATACGCCAGTCAAGAGACTCGGCTTGGGACCCATGAGACTAGCCTCCGCGTTGTCGCAGCTCTCACATGCATCAGAGATGCCAGCGTTAAGTCCCAGCATCGGCTCACATCTGTCTGCAGACTTCGAGAGTACCATATGTCTTCCTATCTGGCCACTTAGGAAGGAATTTAGTGGGAAATTGGGTGAGATGGCCTTCAGGGGCTTTAATACAAATGACCCCTTGCCTAAAAGCCATTTCTTCCCCCAAATTGCCATTCTGCCTGTGTTTTTGGGGTCTTGGTGATTCTCCTTGGATGGTCAATTCCCAGAGACCCAGGCCTCTCACATACAGCCCTCCAGGCCTCTGAAACCCCATCCACTAAAAAGAATTACTGTAATAAACAAGGTCTGTCCAGGCCAGGCACAGTGACATCAGACTGCCATTCTGGATTCTCATGCTCCCAGGGACGAGGGTGGGCAGCTTCGCAGACCCGCCGCGTTTCACGAACCGTAGCCGACTCTGAATGCAAAAGTCTCTTGGTTAAGTTGCTTCTGGAATCTCGAGCAAGCAAACAAGTGCAGCATGGAAAGGTGCCGTTCACTTTTACCTGGCCTCATCCTCCCTCCTCAAGCTTCCAAACATCACGATACACTTAGCAGGAAGTGCAGGAAGCTAACCTGCTAGGGACTGTGTGCTGTTGCTTCCCACTGCCATGTAAGTCAAAGGAATGCACTTGAACTAGGGCAGGAAGCTGTTGCAGGGGGAGGGGGTCAGAACTATACAACATGCATTAGGAACAACCAGCTGAAACACTCACAATGGGGTGAAATAATAAGAAAAAAATAGATAAATAAAGACCCGGGGCTTTCTGGTGGTCTCTCTCTCCACTAGGATGCTATTGGCTCTCATTGGTCGTCAAGGTAACCCCAAACTGACTGCCACTTTGCCCCTGCATTAGACACTCTTTCCAATGCCCCTCAGCTGTCTCTGCTTGGCTGCCCAAATCAGGCGGCAGCTCCAGCCAACCCTGGCCTGTAGGTCTTTCATACATGGCACAAACACCAGCCCTTATATTCTTTAAACTCCAGCAAACACAAGCTCATCTCCAGAAGCAGATCTCTGGAAACATCTTTTGCTCAAACTGAATGAGAAAAACCTCCTCCTACTCCAGGAAGGTTAATTAATGCTCGGAACCCACCACCAACTCTCTCCAATGAAATTCTTTTGCCTAATACTTCAAACCCAACCTCTTATAAGGGGTTAGGGACTGAACTGTACCACCCCCCAAAACTCGTATGTGCAGCCCTGACCCCCCAACAGGACTGTATTTGGAGAGAGGGCCTTTAAGGAGATAACTAAGGTTAAATGAGGGCCTAAAGGTGGGCCCTGATCCAATGGGACGGGTATCCTTACAAGAAGAGGAAGAGGCAGCAGGAGAGCATGCACAGGGGGAAGGCCACAGGAAGACACAGCAGGAAGGCAGTCGACTATCTACAAGCCAAGGACAGAGTTCCCACCGGAAACCCATCCCTCCAACCACCTTGAACTTGATCATCCTAGAACTGAGAGAAATCAGCTTCTGTTCCTTAAGCCCCCGGTCTGTGATACTTTGTTCTAGCAGCCTGAACTAACGCATAAAGAACAGTGGGCTTTTAGGAAACTTGGTGCTTACAGTATTGTTCCTGTGTTTGGGAGCTTAAGTTGGAAACCTAAGAGTAGGTTCCTGATATCTTACACTCTACGTAAGAGGGAAGAGAAGAAGGGAGCTGGAAAGGAAGAGTCTAACAGCAGAACCAAGAAAGAGGGAGAGGGGACCAAGAAATCAAGGGAGATGTTCAATAAGAGGCATGTAGTTAGTCTCCAGTGATGTGAAATGCCAGAGGGCCAGGTAGGGTGACTGGTGAGAATGGGACATCGTATGGCTCATTACTGAACCTGGGATTGTGGCAGCAAAACCTGACAACAGCATCAGAAGTTTTACACAGAAGGGACTCAAGAGCAGCAAGCTGTTTGGAAGGGGGGATATATACTGGAGATCTCAAGACCTGCCCCCAAGTTCTTGTTAAGAGGACTCCCAGGACAGCATATAGTTCTACTCTTGACTATGATTTTTTTTTACGGCAAAAGAATATAAAAACACAATCATCAGGAAGGAAATATGCACGGGGTGAAGTCTGGAGGAGACCAGGAAGAAGCTTCCAGAATCCTCTCCCAGCAAAGTCAACACATCTGTATTAACCCCTCCAGCATTGAGTAGTGACAACATGTGTGAAATCCTGTCTACTGGGAAACCTTAGAGTGCCAGTGTTCAAGGTTTCTACTGGGGACTTGTCGTGTAGGTCCTCTGTGCCTGCCATGTACTAACATTCCAGACTCCCAGAAGGAAAGCAGGTGTTGGCCATAAAATATATCATATATACGAACAGTTTGACCACAGCGAGCCACTCTTGATCCATTCTAGGTATGATGGAATCCCTCCCTGGATCCAATTTCCTGGATGCTATTCAAGGGTTAATTAACCTTGCAAGGATAGTCCGCCATGTTAGCCCCTTTGTGCACTTGTAAGTTCTTGAGCCATTGAGCCAAAGTCACAGAAATTTATCAAAATCAACGTTTCCACCTGGAGTAGGAAAAGATGCTGGGTTCTCGTGATTCAGAGTTTCTAACATAGATATTGCATCTGCTGGTGACACAGGGAGCTCTTCCTAGATCTGAGATGCTTAACTCTGTGCAGCACCATGGCCATCATTTTGACGGGACTAGCACTGTTCCTTCATTCCCTGCTTCTATTCATGGAATTTTACAGCCATCCAACTCCTTTTCTTAAAGATCTATTTGAGAGAGAGAGAGAGAGAGAGAGAGAGAGAGAGGAAGGAGCAGAGGGAGAGGGAGAAGCAGACTCCCCACGGAGTGGGGCTCGATCCCAGGTCCCAGGTAGACGCTTAAAAAAATGAGCCGCCCCGGCATCCCTCCTAGTTCAGGAATCATCCCATCCTCACCCCACTGGTAAAAGCAGAACTGAGGCCCAGACAACCCAGAGCAGAGGGCCTGCTTCCAGCAACCCAGCATCTGAAAAGCCAGTGTCCCATGGGAACTGAACACCAAGCACAAAGTTTTTACAAATATTAGATAATACAGGAAAATGAAAACATAAAAAGATACTTTTATTGACACTTTACATTAGAATGAAAAATATCAACTGATCACAGCAGAATAAGGAAGTCAAGGGTGTGAACTCAGAGGACCTCACCACTGTCCTCCTGGAAATGTGTGTTCAGGTGGGAAAAGAGACAAGGAATCACACATGTGTGTCTGGCATTGAAAAGGAAATTCTGCAGTAGTAAAAAGAGCAATTTGATAAGATCTAGGACAGTGGTCTCCACAGTGAGAACAAAGCAAAGGATGTTCAAGAACATTTGTGGGGCCTGAAAAAAATGTTACATGTTCCATTCATATCTTACTTGTGTTCTTTTTGTTAACTACCGGGTTTTGGGGGTGTGTGTTATAAAGTCTAAAATACAATAGTGGAATAATGCCTATACACAGTGTGATACACAAACAAGAAAAGGCAGGGTGCACACATGAGAAAGGGCAGACAAGAGAGGTCACTGTGTACTGGGAAAGCCAAAACCTGCACATTTTCAACTTTCTACTTAATGTACTACTAATTAGTACACCCCTCTGTGTTACTTAAAGATAGAATACTAATGTATTCATTTTATGTAGGCAAACATAAATGTTATTTGGAAAATATATTATGGGGGGAGCAATTGCAGAGATAACTGTACAAATAATGTACAGACCTAACTTACTCTAAAAAAAGACCAAGGGAGCTGAGTTTGAGAAGTCCTTTTTGGATCTCGGATATGGAACATAAGGAATAGCATGAAGGGCATTAGGAGAAGAAAGGAAAAATAAAGGAGGGGAGATGGAGGGGGAGATGAACCATGAGAGACCATGGATGCCGGGAAACAAACTGAGGGTTTAGAAGGGAGGGAGTGGAGGGGGGAGCCCAGTGATGGGTATTAAGGAAGGCACGTATTGCGTGGAGCACTGAGTATTCTACAAACAATGAATCATGGAACAGTACATCAAAAACTCATGATGTACTGTATGGTGACTAACATAACATAATAAAAAAGAGAGAGAACAAAAAATAGAGGGAAATAAGAGAGAAATGAAATGATGAAAGAGAAAATGACAGAGATGAATGACAGAAATTGGAGACATGAATTTCATAAGAAAGAAAAACAGGAGAATACTCAAAAGTATCATAACAAGACATTTTCCTGAGCTGAGAGAGCTAAGACTACCTGATAGCCAACCAGTTAAGAGTTAGATGAAACTTAATAATAGTTGACATTCATTCTGACCAACTGCAGGCCAGGCACATTGCTAAGGGATTTGACTCACTTGTTTCTCTCAACAACACTGAAAGGTAGAGATACGTGTCACCATTCACCTAGGCAGGAAGGAGGTCCAGATAATGTCACCCATACAAAACCCAGGCTGTAACAAAACCCAGGCTTGAAACCTGCTTGACCTTGACTCCACAATATTTGCTCTTTGCTTTAGGCCATGTGGACTTTCAAAATGATAATTTAAGCAATACAATTGCCATTACTAAGTCATCAGCTGTATACTGAATGCTGCAGCAAACAAACACTACACCGCTCAAATAGTTGTGAAACATTTATAAATATGGAATATATGCAAGATTACAGAGAGAACATCAACTAACTCTCTACAGCTGATACTAGGAGGCCATATTTTCTCACCCAGATTCAAAGAAACAAGGACTTAATAGTATTTAGTATTTAATCAGAAATCCCTAAATGTCTCTGCAGCTGAAAACACTCTTCCTGATCAAAAAAGAATATAAATCTAAAGAAAAAAATACAAATTCAAGATAAATTTTAAAGGAAATAACAAGAACATTACATGTCTCAAACATGTAGGGATTAATCAAAGCTTTCCTCAGAGGTAAATTCAAAGCATTAAAAATAATTTCAGTATTTTAAAAGATTGTAGAAAAACAGGAAAGAAAATACTCAAAAATTTAGAAATGAAATTAGACACAAAGATAATGGGATAAGATATAATAAAGTTGGAGTGAGGGCAGATTTAATTAATTGGAAAATACACATATACATACATATGGTAACCAGTGTATAAAAAAGAAAAGAGCAAATTTCTTGGGAAAAAAATATAAAACACATACATTACTGGCATATTGAATCTAGAAAAATTCAAATAAAGTTACAACTGAGAAAAGATACGTAGCAACAAATATAGAAGAAATAAAAATCATGAAACACTTCGTATAAAGCTAATATATTTTAAAAAGAAACTATCGGCTATCAGACACATGAAAAAATGTTCATCATCATTAGCCCTCAGGGAGATTCAAATTAAAACCACATTGAGATATCACCTTACACCAGTTAGAATGGCCAAAATTAACAAAACAGGAAACAACGTGTGTTGGAGAGGATGTGGAGAAAGGGGAACCCTCTTACACTGTTGGTGGGAATGCAGGTTGGTGCAGCCTCTTTGGAGAACAGTGTGGAGATTCCTCAAGAAATTAAAAATAGAGCTTCCCTATGACCCTGCAATTGCACTCCTGGGTATTTACCGCAAAGATACAGATGTTGTGAAAAGAAGGGCCATCTGTACCCCAATGTTTATAGCGGCAATGGCCACAGTCGCCAAACTATGGAAAGAACCAAGATGCCCTTCAATGGATGAGTGGATAAGGAAGATGTGGTCCATATACACTATGGAGTATGATGCCTCCATCAGAAAGGATGAATACCCAACTTTTGTATCAACATGGACGGGACTGGAAGAGATTATGCTGAGTGAAATCAGTCAAGCAGAGAGAGTCAATTATCATATGGTTTCACTTATTTGTGGAGCATAACAAATAGCATGGAGGACAAGGGGTGTTAGAGAGGAGAAGGGAATTTGGGTAAATTGGAAGGGGAGGTGAACCATGAGAGACTATGGACTCTGAAAAACAATCTGAGGGGTTTGAAGTGGCGGGGGGGTGGGAGGTTGGGGTACCAGGTGGTGGGTATTATAGAGGGCACGGCTTGCATGGAGCACTGGGTGTGGTGAAAAAATAATGAATACTGTTTTTCTGAAAATAAATAAATAAATAATAATTTAAAAAAAATAATGAATACTGTTTTTCTGAAAATAAATAAATTGGAAAAAAAAAAAGCCTTTAAAGAAAATGGCATACAGTCCTATCCTTTTTTTTTTTCCAATTTATTTTCAGAAAAACAGTATTCATTATTTTTTCACCACACCCAGTGCTCCATGCAAGCCGTGCCCTCTATAATACCCACCACCTGGTACCCCAACCTCCCACCCCCGCCCCCCGCCACTCCAAATCCCTCAGATTGTTTTTCAGAGTCCATAATCCTATCCTTCTTGATGGAAAGATTGCTGTAAGAATGTTAATTCTTCCCAAATTAATTTAGATGTTTAAAGCAATTTCAATTCTCTGTGGAATATTTTAGGGAAGTTTCCCAATGACGCTTAAGGTCATCCGGAAGAATGAACAGGCCAAGAAAAGCTTTAAACATAATTAAGAACGGTATATCCTATCGAGTAAGAAAATGTATTAGAGAAAGAAAGTACTGATATAAGAATGCACAGGAGATAAAACAGGACTGTCCAGAATTAAGTCCTGGTAAATACAAACAATAAGTCGGAACAAATGAGTAGGAAAAAGGCTTCCTTGTCAAATGGTATTGGGAAAAGAAGCTTTTACAAAGAAAACCAGTTTTGCTCCTCACTTCATATTTTACTGAAAACACAAAAGACATACATTAGAATATGTAGGTAAAATGAGAAACTTTTCTAAGCTGAAAATCAATAAAAGAAAAGCAGAAGAACAGGGGCACCTGGGTGGCTCAGTGGGTTAAGCCTCTGCCTTTGGCTCAGGTCATGATCTCAGGATCTCAGCCCTGGGGAGCCTCCTTCCCCCGCCCCCCGCCACCCACTCCCACTGCTCTGCTTACTTGTGATCTGTCAAATAAATAAGTAAAATCTTTAAAGATTCATCTGTGTTATAAAAAAAAAAAGAGAGAGAAAAGAAAAGAAAAGCAGAAAAGTAAAAATGCATTGAATTGCCAACACACTCTGTGTGTTAAAGACATCAGAGACTAAATTAAATATTTAGCAATAAGCTAGGAAAATGGTAAGCAGCGAATAGGGAACGGAGTACTACTCTTCAAACACAGAGGAATTCATTAAGGCATAAATGCTAGAGGATGCGAACACATAATTCACAAAGGAAAAATACAAATGTTACACAGGTGGAAAATGTTCAACTTCAACAGTATGAAAATAAATGCAAATTAAAGCAATAATGAGATAGCGTTTCCCACATCCCCAGGATACAAACACTGTATTTTTAAGTGCGAAGACGGAGTTTGCTGAGACTTGACGTTCACGTTGATGGGAACAGGCGTTGGCACGGACTTTCTGGATACTAATTTGGCAATAACATTGAGATAAAAGGTTCCTTTTTTAATATCATTTTCCTTTGATTCAGTAATTCCTTTTCTGGACTCTGTCCTAAGAACTTCATCAGAAATTTGGAGAGAAAACCCTGCCCTGTGCTATTTGTCATGGCATTACTTATAATAAGGAAAAAAATGGAAAAGAATACAGAATATAAATACGCAATTAAAAATCAACCTACCACCCAGAGATAACACTGCAGTCTTTTCTTCTAAGCAAATAAATAAAATCATTGAAGTCCTATTTTCCAGTCCTTTCGACTGGACATTCTCTGGTGGACGCTTCCCATGTTATTAAAAATCTTTAAAACATAATTAACCCCCAACACTCTACAGAAAACTACCGTTTTCTCATCAGTCCCCTATTCTTGGAAGATCTGATGGTTTCTGTAGTAGCATGGCATACGGCTGTAATAAAGCTGTAAGTTCTTTTTTTTTTTTTTTTTAATGGGGCGAATGTCTATAGGAAATATAAGAAATAGTTTTTCAGGATTCATGACTCTGCAGGACCCGCTGAACACGGAGGACATCCTCTGCAAACATAGACTCCAACCTTCCAAATTGTACAGAAGTCAAAGGCTGCCTGGCACCAACCCATCTTGGACACAATGTTTTACAACCACCACACATATCATTTCACACGAAATTAGAACTGTATAGAAAATTGCCCTTCTGAGGCCCTATCACCATAACACTTAGGAAGAAAAAAAAAAAAATCACACTGAATATCTTTATACACTCCACATCTCATCCCAACGAGTCCCTGGGTGATGCGAAGTTCAGCGGTTCTTCCTCCAGTAATTATTAGCTCGCTCGAGTGCAGAGTCGGAGTAAATACTGTGGGCGGCGGCTGCTGCAACCCTCCGAAATCTGGCACCACACCCACGGGCATGTCTGTGGCACTGTGTCCACTCACTGGCCAGAAGGCCGGGGGGGGTTAGGACTTTGAAAGATGACTTCTGCGCTGAAATCGCTGAAAATCACCGAATTCCCTATGGGAAAAAAAATGCATTGTCCCAGGTAGATGACAGGCACTGGGTACCCTGAGAAACAAGGGCCAGGGAGGTACTGGGGCTCTGCCATTCCACATGAAACAAACAGAGATTGAAAACAAGCCGCCCCTGGCACCATCTGGCTTTAAAACCCAGCTGCCAACAGGGGCAAATAACAACCACTTTTCAGTGTTTCCATTTCATTGAAGACTCAAGGTTTTCAAGGACTGTGGCCTCAATGCTATACTTCCTGGATTGTGAATATCCAAATTCATTTAAATTTTTAAAATGGAGACTTTAGGAGTGTATGAGGTAGCATAAAGAAAAAAGAAAAAAAAAAAGAAAGAAAAATTCTACGATATACAAGACATACAGAATTTCTTTCTTTTAGATGATCTCTTAAGAAAATCTCTATAGGGCGCCTGGGTGGCTCAGTGGGTTGGGCGACGGCCTCCAGCTCAGGTCATGATCCTGGAATCCTGGGATCAAGTCCCACATCGGGCTCCCTGCTTGGCGGGGAGGCTGCTTCTCCCTCTGATCCTCCCCCTTTTCATGCTCTCATTCTCTCTCTCTCAAGTAAATAGATAAGGTCTCTTACAAAAAGTCTTTATCAAGGGAAATGAAGGAACCAGTTAGGAATGCCATCCAGTCTGTGGTCTGCAGGGTCTTTCTCTGTCCCTTTCTTCCCATGAACTAACCTCCCACCCTGGGTCAGGAGGGGGTACTTCCTTCTGACACTAACCCTGTCTCCTTCTTAGCAATGCCACTGCAGGGATAATGTATTAGAGCAATGTCAAGGAAACACATACAGACTGAACCAACAACCCTGATGTGACTAGTACGTAGGGAGCTCCCTGAGGACACCGGCATTGACAGAAGCTTCTGGAAAGGAAAAATCTAGTAAAATCAGGACGCTGAGTTAAATTTAAAGGAAACAAATTGGAAATTAGTTAACTTTAAAATATTATTCTAAGAAAACAAATTGAATTGTAATAGATTTGAAATAAGGGTCAAGACTGTGAAGGCTGTCAATCATGGCCCCAGGTGCTCATAGGGTACAGGCTGTGAACACTCCTAACAGTTGCTGTCCCTATTTCTGGGTGGGGGGGTCCTGTGGCATTTGCTCTGAATTTTATTTTATTTTTTTAAAGATTTTATTTATTTATTTGACAGAGATCACAAGTAGGCAGAGAGGCAGGCAGAGAGAGAGGAGGAAGCAGGCTCCTCACTGAACAGAAAGCCTGATGCAGGGCTTGATCCCAGGACCCTGGGATCATGACCTGAGCCGAAGGCAGAGGCTTAACCTATTGAGCCACCCAGGTGTCCCTCGCTTGGTATTTTAGTGACACCCGATTTTCTCCGTAGCTCAGGTATAGTGACTTAATTTATGATATGACATTCAATTAACGGCTTAGGCTGAAGAATACTTCTGTGCAATTTTTCTAGGCGTTTCTGGTTATGGGTAAAAGGAACAACATTACATCCTATGTCTTATACCAAATGTGGCCATGAAACTACAGTGTGGAGGCAGTATTTAAGAGATTCTGAGAAGAAACATTAGCAGGGGAATTGGGGAAGAAGACCTGAATTTGAAATATGACCAAAACAGCAAAGGGTTTCCTGTATTTTCCCTCTGTCGTCCCTAAGCTAGAAGCAATTTAGTGTGCAGCCTGGAGGTGGGCATTGGTGCGGACAGCAGGAGCTGCAGGAAACCCTCCAGCTCTGACTTCTGGGTGGGAAAGGGGGTCTGCTGATGCTCAGAGACAGTGGGGGAAATACTCGGGCCCGATCCATAGTAAGCTGTGGGCACCGAGAAGCTCTGAGGGAGAAGAACCTTACATCTGATCAGAGGAGCCTTTGTCTCAGGAAAGGGGGAGGGGGTGGTGCTTTTTTCTCCTCCTTTTCTCCTGTCATTTGGACCAAGAAGCTGGCACAGCCATGGAAACTGTAGCAGAATGGGACAAAGAGAGCCCCATATTTTCAGCTGTAGGATTAAAAAAACAAGAACTAGAAAGGATCAGGGAGATCTGGGACAGTGAGGAGCTCAGCAAAGCTACCCCATCATCTTGTTTATGAAATCCTGGGCTCGCCCACAAGCTGCTCACTCCGGAGCAGCCTGTAGACTTTGAACCGGAAAACAGGACTGACCGCTACTCAGGTCCCAGGATGGCCAGTGGGTGGTCCATGATCAGAACAGACCTGAACTGCAACGCAAAGCATTTGAAAACTGAACAGACGTTGGCACCACAACCCAGAGAAAGCTGGTCAGAATGTGTGGCTTATGCCCAACCCAATTAACTGCCTGGTCAAACAAGATTATCAACATTCTGCTCAGGATTTTTGAAAGGCCAGGAGTCTCGTGACACAATATTCAAAATGTCCAGCGTACATACAAAATTGTTCAGCATAGGAAGAACCAGGGAAGCCTCAACCTGCATTAGAAAACACAGTCTACAAAGGCCAATGACACATGTGTTAGAATTATCAGGGAAGTAAGTGAGTGGGTCGGGAGAAGCTCTAGCAAAACACTCCTGCAGTGAGTGAACGTTCTTAAGAGCAATGTAGAGAAAAATGTTTCAACAAAGAAGTAGATGATATAAAGAAGACTCTAACTAAGACTTTGAAACTATAAAAAAAGAAGAGCCAATGACAACAAGATCTCTAGAGATAAGCTCAATTACAAAATAGGAATGATAGAAGAGTTAATGAACTTGTTCACAGATCAGTAAAAATTAGGAGTCCTTCCCCTCTCCCCTACTATGATTAATATCCATTTTATCAGGGACTATCAGAGTCCCACAAGATGAGAAAGGCTACAGAGAGGGTGTGGGGGGGGCTCTGATGGTGAGGAGTCCAACTCTTGGTTTCCACCCGGGTCATGGTCTGAGCCCCACAACAACTCTGGGCTCAGTGCAGAGTCTGCTTGACGTATCTCCCCTCTCCCTCTGCTCTCCACCTACCACACTCTTGTGTTCATGCTTTCATTCTCTAAAGTAAATAAAATCTTTTTTAAAAAAGGCTACACAGAAGAAAAAATATGTAAGGGAATAATGACTCAAAATTTCCCAACTTTGTTGATAGAAATAAACAACCAGGTTCACGAAATTCAGTGAATCCCAAATAGAAAAAAATTATAAAAAAAAAATACATGCCCAGATAGACCATAATCAAATTTCTGATGAGTAAAGATGAAGAACAAAAAAATCCAGAAAGCAGCCAAAGAAAAAGGAAGCATTATCAGTACAGAAGCAATGACTCACATGACCACAGATTTCCCACCATGAAACATGAAGGCTTAGGTGGAAACGGAATGGCAGACTTAACAGGCTAAGAAAAGAATAGTCAACCCAATTCTAGATCCAGTGAAAACATCCCTCAGGAATGGAGGTATAATGAAGACATTTTCAGATGAAGAAAATCAGAGAAATTTGTTGTCAGAAGACCTACTGTAACATAATTGTTAAAGGAACTTCCTCAGAGAGAAAAAGATTCCACCAGGAAACTCAGGACATTGGGAATGAAGGAATCTGGGTAAATACGATAGCCTGTTCTTATCCTGTTTTGTTCTTTAAGAATGTGTGGTGACTGAAAACAAACATTATAACATGTCTGAGGGGCTCATGAGTGCAGGGAGAGATATACCAACTCTGAACAAGCATCATAAAGGAAATGTATGGGTTCTTCAACACGAAACTCACCTAAGGTGAAAGACATAATCATAAAAACTAAATCATCCTACTGAAGAAATTATATTCATAATTTAAAATTTGTTGAAAGAGAAATCTTGAGGCCCAGATGGCTTCACTGGCAAATTCTACCAAACATCTGAAGAAGAAATAATACAAATTCTACACAATCTCTTCCAGAAAATAAAAGAGGAGGAACACTTCTTATTTTGAGGCTGATAGTACCCTGATACCAGAAACAGTCAAAGACATGATGAGGAAAAAAAAAAAACAAAAAAGAAGAAACAAACAAACCAGAGCCTGATACCAGTCATGAATTTAGACACAGAGGGACAGCATGAGGAAACGTTTTGGCGTGACCAAGCTGTTCTGTGTGTATTAGTAGAATCTTCTGTGTGTTACAGGAATCCACACATGTGTTAAAATTCAGAGGTATATGTTAATTACAAATCTGTACTGTATGTTAATTTAAAATTAAAATTAAAAAAAACAAACCTAGAGCAATAGCTCTCAGACAGCATGAACTGGAAGGCTTCAACATCGGCAAAACCACATCATAATCTTTCAAAATGGCATGACACGAGACACAGTGTAAAGGAAGAGAGTTGGGGGGTCTCTTGGATAAAGCTGTCCTCTCTTAAAAGGGGACACACCTTGCTTTGCCTGTTGTGCTGTGAAGACAGGATATGGGGCGGATGTTGCATCCATGAATAGACACCAAGAGAAATGCAGAGCTGTAACTTAAAATTCTGACATCTTTTTTATTTTATTTTATTTATTTATGAGAAAGAGAGAGCATGAGCAGGATGGAGGGACAGAAGGAGAGGGAGAAGCAAACCTCCCGCTGGGCAGGGAGCCCAAGGGTGGGCCTTGATCTCAGGACCTTGAGACCATGATCGGAGCCAGAGGCAGACACTACACTGACTGAGCCACCCAGGCCCCCTAAAATTCTGACATCTTGAGTAGCTGAATTAGCCAGCCAGGAACTCGGACTACCTCCAGACTTAATACAAGAGTCAATAAAGCTACGTCATTTTATATAGAGATGCCTGAAAAAGTCTACCTTGGACAGTCTACCTGAACCCCAGCTTTTATAGAACAACCAGCCCCACGCCTTCTGAACAGCAAATTTTTTAAAAAAGACCTTTTACTCTGTGAAGATTCTATGAACCGTCAAGGTACAACTGAACCTTGTACTGAGAAAACCATTCAGGACCACTCAGGGTAACGTGAAACGAATGGCTCTGGCGGGTGCTCTCGTTTGCCAGATGGGCAGCGCCGAAAACCTCTGTTAGACGGGCTAACGCAGCCAGCTAGGTGGGGAAGGGTCTGTGGCCAGCTCACCCTGACAAGGTACGGTGATGTAATCCCCATGAAAACGGTGCATTTTGCAGTAACTACATTATTTTAACATAGGAAGGGGCGTTTGCAAACCCTGGCATCAAACCTTGCAACGCAAGCTCATCTCCTTCACGCTCCATGATGCGGGTCTCCTGGCCGTCTAGTGAGCACCGACCCTGGCGTTTGGCTGATCCCAAGCTCATTTCAGGGGGGGCTGGTGGTGGGGGGGGGGGGGAGTCCTGACACTGCTTTTATTTTTATGTGGTTCTGGGGCCACATAGGGCTATTACATTTTAATGATCTTTGTCACCTATCCATTTGGATTTTTGGAAAAAAGAAAAACCCATGAACCACCTCGAAATCAACAGCACAGCCTACCCTTAAATGGGACTGTCAGTGGCAGCTCGTAGCCACCACTGCTGGGGCACCCTCCCATGCAGTCCAGTCACCTGCTGGAAGTAGTGGTGACTAAGGTACTCCTTACGTCACGTCGAACTCTGCCTTTGAAGCAGTGGCACCCCCCTCATTCGTCCCTGCTCTAGTCCCAGGGCCCCCCAGAATGCTGGACTCTCCGTCAGCATGACAGCCCTTCAGATACCAAGGGACAACCTGCGTGTTGGAAGGCAACGTCGTGTCTTCACAGTCTTCTCTCCAGAGCAAGGTTCCCAGTTCCATCTGTGACTCCTCACAGAACATGGCCCAGAGTCTGCCTGGGGTCCCGGTTCCCTCCTGTACATGTTCTCTGGGATCTTCGGGTCCGGAGGCCAGAACTGAAGCCCACACTCCATCTGTGGTCTGAGCAGCCAGGAGAGAGGCAGAATGATTTCCTGTGTCACGATGCCGCATCGGTGGCAGCACAGTTAGAAGTAAAACCCTGTTGCTGACGGTCGCCCACCTCTTGTCACACTTCTCATCTCCCATTCTTGGCGAGCTGGTTGTCTCGATGCCAGGGCAAGACCTAACAATTGCTCCTGATAAGTCTCAGCTTGTTGGATTCAGCCTAATTGTTCCGACCTGTCAAGATCTTTCTGGACCCTGCTTCCATCACGCACTTGCTGCAGCAAATCAGCACCGAAACTGGGAAGCGGAAGAAAGCCGGAGACCGAGCCCTGCGGCATGTTCCTGGGAGCCTTCCCGGAGCACAGTTACTCCCGGGCCTGACTCCACCTAATCCAGGAGCACCCAGTCTCCACTCTTCCATGCCGTCCTTTGGCACCTTTGGCATACTCTGAGTAAACTGCTCAAATGCTTTGGTGAAAACCAAGTACTCCCCAACTAGGGTCCCCGCTTCCCCCACTTTTCAGTACATACATCTTTTTCAAGAAAAGCAAAGGTTTCCAGGGACCAACTGTCCTTTTCTGCTCACTGCCGTATTACAGATCCAACACACCTCAGTTGCTCTGCTCCTGGGGACAATCACTCTGTGAATTTCAACAGGGATTCGCATCTTCAATAGAAATCACACAATTATGAGGAGCTCTGTGATTTGACTGCTGCAAAGGCCAGGGGGTGACAGGAGTCAGGAAGGACCAACCTTTGGGAAGCCCCTTTCTAGGGCACTGGTTTGTCCTGGGGAGCTGAAGACACCTAGAAACTTCTTAAGGAATCCTAAGGGTCATTACGGATGTCACAGTAGTGGAAAGGGGAGTGAGGTCTCGGTATTCGAGGGGCTCAGGTTCAGGGAACTCCAGGAGCCTATTTCCAAATGGCTCCCACCAGAGGGAAAGCATTAGACCTCTGTCAGCATTGGGACCACACCTTTATTGGTCACTGTGATAACTCCACAGATATTACGACTTACCCCTTCTGACCACCCATGGGACAGGCACCTGTTTTAAAACATTCAAATACCCACTTCACTTAATCCTCATGACAGCCCCATGAAATAGGTACTATATATTCCCTCATGTCACAGAGGTAATATATAGTAGAGAATATGAGGTAGAGAAGTTAAGAGCCCCTAAATAAGGAACTATTTAAGGGGTGCCTGGGTAGCTCCGTGGGTTAGAGCTTCTGCCTTTGGCTCAGGCCATGATCTCAGGATCTTGGGATCGAGCCCCGCATTGGGCTCTCTGCTCATCAAGGAACCTGCTTCCTCCTCTCTCTCTGCCTCTCTCTGACTACTTGTGATCTCTCTTTCTGTCAAATAAGTTAAAAAAAAAAAAAAAAGGAACTATTTAAGTACTTACTCCCCCCAAGGAAGACCAGTCTGAGACAGAACGACGGGGGCGCCTGGGTAGCTCAGTCGATTAAGCATCAGCCTTTGGCTCAGGTCATGATCCCAGGGTCCTGGGATCAAGCCCCACATCAGGCTCCCTGCTCAGCGGGGAGTCTGCTTCTCCCTCTCCTTCTGCGCCTCCCCCTGCTCATGCTCTCTCTCCAATCAATCAATCAATCAATCGGTCAATCTGAAACGGAAGGACAGGCGACTTCTATGTTTTGGCACGGTGATGGGGACAGGAAAATACAGGCAGAAGGCCAAGCCGAGCCTGCCAGCTACAGAGACGAAATGGATCCCTCACTCCCCTTCCCAAGGCTCTCCTAAGCCTCCAGCAAAAAGTAAAAAACTGTAACAGGTCTCTCTGCCCCCCAAAAGTATAAGGGAATTGGCTAACAAGGTGCTTTGCTAAGGCAGAGTCAGCATGAGATGCCCAGTGGTCCACTGAAGGGCCTGCCTCTGCCAGGTGTCCATGACAGCATGCCGTCCACACGGGCCCTGGTCCAGCCAGCGTGACCTCAGGCCACCTTCTGCTACCTCCCTAATATGCATAAAGAGGCAAATAAACACCAGGGGTCAAGGGCAAGGAAAAGCAGCTGACTCTATTCCATCCCACAAACTGTGGCATAATCTTAGTTTTTCAAAATTCAAAATTGCAAAAATTTTTTGATTTTTCCATCTCTCCCTGCTTCTTTGTGCCCTGTACAGTAGTCGCTGTTTACATACCTGGTTCCCCTACTAGACGGCGAGCTAGACCAGACTAATTTAGTAATCTCTTCATCACCGGCCAACGTGTGTCCACACGTTCATGCAAAAAATACCATTCTGAATCAAATCTCAAATCATTGGTTTTGGCTAAAAAAGGAATAGGGAAGAGCAGCGGTCCCTCTACTTTTCTAAAAGCATACACTTTTGTATGTGTATCAGTAAAAGATTCTGAAACATTCACAACATTCACTTATTCATTAATTCTATACATTTACTATTTACTTGCCAAATATTAGCAAAGCTCAGCTTTCTTCCTCATTTTACATTTAAAAAGATACAACTACGTTCTAGTATTTTCTTTTCAAGCCTCACTGGATTTTTTCCACAGCCCCTGGACTGTACCACTTTGGATGCCTGCGGCAGAGACCGTGATGAAGCCGAAGGGATAGTGAATTCTAATCATGGATTCAACATTAATCACTTGATCTGGGCCAAATCATCCTTCCTCTTTGTGTCTCATTGTCCACATTTCCCTTTTGGACTAGTAACACTCACTGAGCTACCTTGCACAGATGGTAATAAAACCTCCAAAAAGGTTAAGCCATATGTCGACATAGAACACTGCTATTTTTAACATCACAGTTATTATATTGATGATGGTGGAAAAGCTGGGGACAGACACACCGAGAGCTCTCAGAAGTAGATGGACTCAAAGTTCTGGTAGGGCTCGGCACCATTTTCGAGGACGGTGAAAATCACATCCCTATCAAGGACAAGTCAGTGAGTCAATCAGAGGAGCAGAGGTCAAACACAGGAGGACTGGGTCAAACAAAGGAGACTCCCTGGGATGCTGGCAGAGTGTCCCTCTATTGGACAGTATGATCAAATAGTTCTCTTGGGTCTTCCTGCCCTGCATCCCGTGCCCCCCTGCCATGTCCCTAAAGGCCCCTGAGCCAGCACTGATGCCTCCAGCCACCAGAGATGAGATTTCAACAGAGAAATCTAAAAGCAGAAGCTAAGGTCATCAGAGAGAATGAACACAAGAACATGGATGGCCGATGAGATACTCAAGGATCAGAGGGCAGAGGCCTCTCCAGAGCACGGGGATGAGCCCTTTCGGCCAAAAGTGGTTAGCAATCCTGGTGCGGTGTCAGGAGGAGAGAAAAGAAAATGCCCACTGTGGGTAAGGCCAATTCATTCATTCCAGAATTTCTGAGCGCCTACGAACACAGCCAGACTCTGTGCCAGGCTAACATGTAATCAAGCTCAGTGAAAGTCTTCAGGGATACAAAGACTGAGGTGGCTGACGACCTCACTTCCTGGGGCAAAACTGTAGCAACCTTGGTGTCCAACAAATGCAAGGACATTGTTTCTGAGCTGTGTCTCTCCAGCTGTCACACTCCTCTCCAAGAGGACCAAGAAGACAGCATCAGGCGGCTGCCCCGTAAAAGCTGTTTGCTATGCCTTGGAAAGTTCTTATTTGCTCTGCCAAACCATTTCCAGATTCAGTGAAGGAGGCTCGGAGGCCACTGGATTGGGCCAGGACCCTGACCAGCCAGGGGTGGGGAGAAGTTTAGGGCACAGTTCCAAAGTCTCCAAACCCACCCCATCACTCTCTCCCTACCCCCAGTCCTCTTTCCCCCAAAAAAGGAATCTCCTCCTCCCCGGAAAATGTGTAGAGATGTGTGTATGTGTGGTTCGTGTGTGTGTCGCAGATCTCACACGGACGGAAAAGACAACAGCAGCGAAGTAAGACTGTACGCATTGTGTCTGCATCGGGCTACCCCGCAGCGAGGACAGGCAGGCAAGGAACCCAAGCCGTGGTTCTGCACGCCATTTTCCAGCAAGATGCCCTCCTTCCTGGGTCCATTTGCAGACCATTGGTAATTTTCACTTGCAGACCTTCGGAAACCTCTAGACTCTTGTCCCCTAAAATTCTCTCCAGTCATCAAGTGCCACGGGAGTAGTTCCGGCTTCCAGACTGTTTCCCAAAGGAAGGTGTGCTGGGCCCACAGGTCTGTGTGTGGAAGGCACAGTTGCCATGGCAATCCTAGCTAATGCCTAGATATGCAAATGAGGGAGGAATCCAGTCATCACTTGCCAGTTGGGCGAAGTGTATGCCCTTTCCTGAGGCTTCAGGGAGCGAGGGCCAGGGTGTCAGAAAAGCATACGTGAAGTAAAATTTGGGTGAAATGTTTGTTTTCAGAGCTCAGCCTAAGAAACGATGCTCTGGGGCAGTAGCCAGAACAGAGAAGGGAGGCACCACCCAGAGGTGGGCCCTCTGGGCTAGAAGCTTCCATGGGGACCACGGGGTGGGGGTGGGGGCTGGGCAGGAAAGAGCCCTTCCTTGCAGTGCCTCTGGGGGGGCCCCAGGCAATTTACGGAATTCTTCTGTGCTACCGTTTACTCCACTGGCAAATGAGAACAATCCAGGAACCTGCTTCATAAGGTGGTCGTGAGTCAAATGAGGATTTTCCCTCCCAGGGGGCCAGCTCAGTGCAGGCCGTGATTTTGTTTGTGTGCTTCACAGATCAGATCCGTACCAAGGCCCCAGGACAGTACTAGGTGCACAGAGGGTGCTCGGCAGCTGTCTGCGGAATGGACGGAGTGGCTATGAGCTCTGAATGGGGAGTGCGGGGGGGTCATGCGTGAGGGGAGAGGGGAGCGTCCCTGGGCCATCTGGCACAGGAGTGGGGTCAGCGGAGGGGTGAGGAAGTGCCTCCTGAGCAGGCACCTCCCTAGAGCAGGCACCACGCACATAGTTGGCTCCGACTGGGACAGAAAGCAGGGCAGGGGTACCTGGAACGGGGAAGCCGTCTGCTGGAAGAGTTCTGGCTCATCTGGGGATGAGAGGAGAGCCTTGCTGAGTAGATCTGAGACATGATCTCGGATCCTGCAGGCTAAGGGCAATCCAGTACCCTCTCATTTGCCAAATGAGCCTTCGTTGCTCACTGGTACTGTTTGTTATATCTGTAGGATGTAAGAGAGCATTTTTCATTGAAAAAGCAATCTGTGGGGAACAGCATACTCAGGAAATAAATTTTACACCGGAAACCACAAGAAAGGTTTAGAATGAGTCCACTTCATATTCTCAGAAACTCCTAGAAAATATTGGCTCTGAAAGACAAGTGAAAAGAAGCTGGGAGATTGCCGTTATGGCTGGAATGCAGAAAGTCACAAGAGACCATCTTCCTCACCTAATCCTGAGAATAGCAGGATACGTCACAAACCAGCTTTCTTCCTTCCATCCTCCCTCCCTCCCTTCCATCAGAGAGCTAAGGAATCAAAGACACACAAATGAACTAAATTCCAGAAAGTGATGAGCCCTTCCTAGGAAAGAAGAGACTCTCAGCCATCTTCATTCGTGGCAGATGTGGGATGAAGGAGGAATCAGCCTCACTTTTAACACACCCGGGACATCGCATGTGGGCTCCTGGGACAGATTCGCCACCACAACTCCATTCCACGGACCTCTGCTGAGTGGAAGCAGTGAGTAGGCCAAAGGCTGGCATAGGGCAAGAGGCCTGAGAAGAACCCCTGAGGCCAGCCAGGCTTTAGTCTGCACCTGTTCTCCAAGGACCAGGAACAGGTGGCGGAAGGGAGAGAGAGCTCCGAAACACTCAGGAAAAAAACTCGGGGTGGAACTGGACTGCAGAGACAAGTCCCCAGTGTCCAAAGAGCTGGCAGCCTTCAGAAGGCTTGGCAGCCCAGCTATGAGGCATCAAGAGATCTTGGCAGTGCCCAGATCACAAGCCCTGGTAAACAGAGTCCTCCACCTCTCTCGAAATCTTTGAAGTCCCAATGAACCAAATCTCAGCCAAGCTGTACCAAAGTCCTGTCCAGCTCCACTGCAGATTAGGTGAACTAAGTTCCCGACATAATCTCCGGCAGAATGAGAGTCCTGCCATTTCCTGAGGGCAAATTTTCAGCCTTACAGGTGTTTTTTGTTTATCTGTTTGTTTTTACACCGAGTATCTGGCATTCAATAAAAATTATGAGAAAAAGCAAGAAACTATGACTGACAGTCCAGAGAGGAAAATTCAAGAGGCACCCCAAAGAGGTTGGCCAGGTGTTCTCATGATCAGTCTTTTTTTTTTTCCTTTTTAAAGATTTTATTTATTTATTTGACAGAGAAAGATCACAAGTAGAGGGAGAGGCAGGCAGAGAGAGAGAGAGAGAGAGAGAGAGAGAGAAGCAGACTCCCTGCTGAGCAGAGAGCCCGATGCGGGACTCGATCCCAGGACCCTGAGATCATGACCCGAGCTGAAGGCAGCAGCTTAACCCACTGAGCCACCCAGGCGCCCCTCATGATCAGCCTTTATAATAACTATGACAGGTATGGGAAAAGATCTAGTGGCAAAGAGAGAATATATGTGAACAAATGGGAAATTTCAGCAGAAATGTGGGAACCACAAAAAAGAAGTGAAAGAAATGCTAAAAATGGGAGCACCGGGATGGCTCAGTTGGTTAAGTGACTGAATCCTGATTTCCACTCAGGTTGTGATCTCAGGGTTGTAGGATCAAGCCCTGTGTTGGGCTCCACACTGAGCATGGACCCCGCCTAAGAGTCTCTCTCTCCCTCTCCATCTACCCCTCTCCCTAATATGTAAACATACTCCCACCAAAAAAAGAAAGAAAGAAAATTCTAAAAAAAGAATAGAATGAAGAACCCATTAAATGGGCTTAAAAGCAGTCTAGACACAGCAAATAAAAAGACCCATTAATAAAAAGTGTCTACTGAAACACACATGCATTAAAAATGGGAGTGGAAAAAAAAATCAGAACACAGCATTGAAGATCTGAGAAACAGTATCAAGTAGCCTAACAAGTGTATCATTGGGAATGCCAGAAAAGATAGGGAATTAAAAAAAGAAGAAACATTCTAAGAGATAATGGTTGTGTGTGCACCAGAATTAATGAAAGAAATCAACCCACAGATCCAAGCAGCTTGACAGACATCAAGCATATTGAGTGCAAAGAAAACCATACTCCGGCATAGCACAAACAGCCAAAAACTTGCAAAAAAAAAAAAAAAAATCTTCAAAACAGCCAAAGGAGAAGACACAGCAAATAACAAAAGATAGTGACAGAAACAACTGTGGATGTCTCATCGAGAACAATGGAGGTCAGAAGCTACTTGAATGATATGTTCCAAACACCCAAAGAAACACAAAACTGTTAACCGAGAATGGTCCACCGTTTACCCAACATCTAAATATGAAGATAGAATAAAGACATTTTCTTCAAACAGAGACTGATGTGCTCATGTCCATTCCAGCACATTCACAGTAGCCAAAGGTAGATAGAACTCAAATGTCCATTGAGAGACAAATGGGTTAAAAAAATGGGCTACAGATATACAACAGAGTATTACTCAGCCATAATAAGAAATAAAGTTCTGATGCCCGCTACAAGGTCCAACACATGATGGACCTTGATCAACCTCAAGTGACTCAAACAGGTTGACCACAAAGGGGCAAATACTGGTGATTCCGCATGTATCTAGAATAGGCAGATTCATACAGACAGTAGACCCCAGAGTACCAGCAGGGTGATGGGGAATTATTGCTCAATAGTTAGAGACTTCCTGTTTAAAGTGACAGGAAAGTTTTGGAAAAAGACAGTGGTGATGGTTGGATAAGTCCATAAATGGACTCTGTGCCAGTGCGTTATACACTTTAAAGTGCTTAAAATGGTGAATTTTATGTTACATGTGTTTTACCACCATAAAAAATGAAAAAAAAAAGAAAACTGGTCAGTGAAATGCTGAAAGTGTTCTTCTTCGAATGAAATGCAGCAAAAGAAATGCTAACAGAATACTGCAACGTTGAAAGGAAATGAAGCCAAAGGCGAGCTCAAATACACAAAAAGGAAGAAAGAGCCCCAGAAAAGGTAAAACGTTGATACATGTAATACAGAATACGGAGGAGCAAAATACATAAACATACATCTATGAGTCGTAAGGTTTTTGTGTTGTTCATGAAGTCGCCTAAAATCATTTGAAGAAAAATGTGCTAAGTTATTGCATGTTGTAATCTCTCGAGTGACCACTCAGTACACAAACATGAAGGAAAATAATGAAAAAATAGAATGACTTAAACACTCTCCTTTCAAGCAAAAATGGAAAGAAAGGAGAAAGAGAACACAAAGTATGTGTTTCTAACAGGAAACATGCATCAATATGACAGACTTACACAGAACCTTCCCAATAATTACATTAATCATAAGTAGACACTAATTTAAAAAAATTAGCTGACTGGATGAAAGGAAGACCCAATTTTTGCAGCTTATAATAAATATAAAGGAAGTAACAAGTGGAAAGCAAAACAGCTGAGAAAGTAGGCCATACACTGTAGCTGTAGACTTCAAGACAAACAGTAGGATCAAACATTCCATTATGATAAAGATTTATAAAGAAATGGATGAAGGAAATGATAACGAAGACATCACAATTTCTAGTGTGCGTGCATTTCATAAAAGTGCATCAAAATACACCACAAAAAAGGTGCAGAACTAAAAAGAGAAATAGATGAGCTCAAGTGGAGAAATTTATTTTTTAAGATTTATTTATTCATTTGAGAGAGAAATAGAGAGAGGGAGAGAGAGGTAGGGGGGTGGGCAGAGGAAGAGAAAGTCTTCTGAAGCAGACTCCCGATGAGCACGGAGAGGGATGTGGGGCTCGATTCTAGAATTCCCTGACCTGAGCCGAAATCAAGAGTCAGCCACTCAACAGACAAAACCACACAGGCACCCCATAACTGGGGAATTTAACACATCCTGACAGTAACTGATAAAAGAAAAAAAAATTCAATAAAGATACAGAAGATCTGGGGCGCCTAGGTGGCACAGTGGGTTAAAGCTGCCTTCGGCTCAGGTCATGATCTCAGGGTCCTGGGATCGAGCCCCGCATTGGGCTCTCTGCTCGGCAGGGAGCCTGCTTCCTCCTCTCTCTCTGCCTGCCTCTCTGCCTACTTGTGATCTGTCTCTGCAAAGAAATAAATAAAATCTTTAAAAAAAAAAAGATACAGAAGATCTGAACAACACTACCAACCAGCTTAAAGTAACTGACATTTATAGAATACCACACCTAGCAATACAAAATACATATTTAAGAGCACAAGGAACCAAAGGCTGGGCCACAAAATAAGACATGGTAAATTTCAAAGGATCAAATTCACGCAAGCAATGTCTTCTGATGGCAATGATACCCACAATATACCTATTTGATATTTAATGATAAGATTCCCATAAAATCTCTATCATTTAGAAACTAAGCATGAGGGGCGCCTGGGTGGCTCAGTGGGTTGGGCCGCTGCCTTCGGCTCAGGTCATGATCTCAGGGTCCTGGAATAGAGTCCCGCATCGGGCTCTCTGCTCAGCAGGGGGCCTGCTTCCCTTCCTCTCTCTCTGCCTGCCTCTCTATCTACTTGTGATTTCTCCCTGTCAAATAAAGAAATAAAATCTTAAAAAAAAAAAAAAGAAAAAAAGAAACTAAGCATGGTATTTCTAACCATCCCAGGATGTTAAAAGTAAAGAAAAATGCAAAAAAGAGAGAGAGAGAGGAAGGAGGGAAGTAGGGAAGAAAGGCACACAAGGGCATTAGAAAATACTACACACTGACAATGAGAAAAGCAACACATTGTGATTTATGGAATGAGAAACACCTTGAGAGCCAGGAGACTTGGCTTTTTCATCTGTAAAATGGGTATATACTTCCTTCCCACAAGAAGGAAGTTGGCCATCAATGCTAGTCTGTCTCACTTCTTTTGTCTATCAAATCAGACCCAATTTTCTGACCATGCAATAATGTATACTGTAATAATTTTTAAAGAATTTATAGATTGTGACTGAAGCTTTGACGGTTTAAATACTTCTATTAGAAAAGAGAATTAAAATCAATGATTTGAACATTCATTCTAACAAGTTAGGAAGTGCAAATTAAATCTAAGTAACTTAAAAAAATAATTTAAAAACAAAAGCAGAAATCAACAAACTAAAAACAAATAATAGAATTACAAAAGTCGAGGTTAGTTTTAAAACGTATTAAGAAAATCCTCTTGGGCGCCTGGGTGTCACAGTTTTAAGCAACTGTTTTTGGCTCAGGTCATGATCCTGGAGTTCCAGGACCAAGTCCTGCATCGGGCTCCCTGCTCAGCGGGGAGTCTGCTTCTCCCTCTGACCCTTCCCCCTCTCACGCTCTCTCTCTCTCAAATAAATAAATAAAATCTTTAAAAAGAAGAGAGAGAGAAAGAAAGAAAATCTTCTTATAAGGTCCATCAAGAAAAAACAGACTAAGAGCAATTAAGAATATTAAAGATGAAAGATCTTGCAGACATTAACAGGGTAATTTGGAAATGTGAAGAAAAACTTCTGTCAATAAATTTGGCTATTTGCTAAAGTGAACAAATTTCTTAGAACACAAAAGTGACAAAAACTAATGCAAAAAGAAACAAAATCTAAATAGCTGTATGATTTCAAAGAAAGTGCTTAATAATAAAAAGCTGCTCATCGAGGATGAACAGGTATGTGATTAAGCAAATTTATCTCTGTAAGATCAGTGAATGGGTATACAGGTGTTCATGTCATTCAACATTTCTGCATGATTGAAAATTTTCATGATACAATGCCAGAGAAAAAACTCCTTTTAACAAGGAAAATTCCAGGTCCACATGGCTTCAAATAAACACTTAAGAAAGAAAAATGCCAATTTTATACAAATTGCTTCAGAATATTGAAGGTGGGGGGACAAAACATTTCCCAATTCATTTTATGAAGACAGCATAAACCGATTACCAAATCCTGACAAGGACATTGTAAGAAAATTACAGACAAATATACCTCATGACCACAGATGCACCAATCCTTAACAAAATAATTAGCAAATCAAGTCCAGCAGTGTCTGAGAAGGAAAATACAAAATGACAAAGTATAATGTAATTCCAGGACTATGGGGTTTGTTGAATGCGTGAAATTCTATCTGTATAATTTAACACACTGAGCGAACATCAGAGGAAAATGATCATTTTAACAGATGTACAAACAGTATTTGAAAGAATTCACTGGCTATTCAAGACGAAACTTTTAGCAATCTGAAGTAGAGGGAACTTATTCAATCGGATGAAAGCATCCAAGAAAGAGCCTACAGCTAACTACATGGTAAGTGGTGGAAGATTTCCCCTAAGATCAAGAAAGAGGGGGCGCCTGGGTGGCTCTGTGGGTTAAGCATCTGCCTTCAGCTAACGTCGTGATCTCAGGGTCCCAGGATCGAGCCCCACATCGGGCTCTCCTCCTTCCCCTCTGCCTGCCTCTGTGCCTACTTGTGATCGCTCTTTCTGTGTCAAATAAATAAATAAATAAATAATCTTTAAAAAAATAAAAAGAAAGAAACAGACAAAACATCGTTGGGAGGTAAAAAAAAATGAAAAGACCTACCGTTTGCAGACTGGAAATCTCACTACTGTTAGTCTGTTCGTTCCGTCAACACGTAGCCATAGATTTCACAGGAACACAAAGCCCAGATCGTTCGGGTTGTTTTCCAAGGTTTTATTCATGTACTGGGCAGAGAGAGACAGGAAGAGAGAGAGCACGAGCCGGGGAGAGGGAAAGGGAGCAGCAGGCTCCGTGCTGAGCATAGGCAGATGCGGGGCTCGATCCCCGCACCCTGGGATCATGACGTGAGCCGAAGGCAGAGGCTTAACCGCCGGAGCCACCCAGGTGCCGCTTGTTTTGATCAACCGGACAAGCAGATTTTGGGATCTGCGTGGAGACGCAGAAGATGCCGGATCCCCATCGCCGTCTGGAAATACGTACACCTGCCCCTGCCGGTTCCAAGACGGCTGAAACCACTGGAGTCGGCCACGGGTCAGTGCGGGAGACGGGAGCCCGACGGCAGAGCGGAGCAGGGGGGCCGGGACCCCCGCACCGAAGCCCGGCAGGGTCCAGTCACGGCTCCAGGCCAACCCAACGAGAAAACCGAAGTCTCACAACGAAGTGGGCGCCGCACAACCGAACACGCGCCCAAGGCGACGGAACCCGCACTGGCCGCGCTCCCAGCACGAGAATTACCTCGCGTGCGGAACCACGAACCTTCCAGAAGCAAACAGTCGAGTATTTCTAGAACACGGAGGCAGACGAGTGTTTCTCGGACGGGAATCCAGGAGCAGCAAACTCCAAAGGGACAGAAGTGGAAAACGGGCTTTCATCCCACGCAGGGTGTCGCGCATCAACACACGGTGAAGGAATGACCGTGAGGACGAGCAGGACGGCGGAGGACGAGACGGAGACCACATCGGGTCGCGGGCACCAGCCGCGCCGTCACCTGACCCGAGCCCGACCAGCCCACCCGGAGCCCGGACAGAACAAGAACCGCGGTTCCAGGGCCAGAAAAGCGACCCCGCGCCGGGAGGCGGGACCGGCCACGGGCGGGAGGACGGGCCGCGGGGGAGGGGCGGCTCCCGGCCGGCGGCGGCGCGGAGCCCAGAGTCCGACCGCGTAGACGTCGCTCCGCGGGGGCGTCGCTGCAGGGGCGGGGCGGGGCCCTCGCGGGGACAGACGGTCTCGGTCCCGGGGGTCCCGGAAGGACGGGGGCTGAGGGCGGCGGGGCGCGGGGACCGGAGCGGGGACGCGGCGGCAGGGACGGCCGAGGAGGGGCTCGCAGCTCGGGGTCCCCTTCCCCCGGGACCGAGGCGCGGTCGGGCCGCGGCTCTCCGCGCAGGGACCCCACACGCGGCGGACGCGGGGACACTCACCGTCCTCCTCCGGGGAGCGGGCGGGGGCGCGGGAAGCTGCGGGTGTGCGGACTCGGGACGGGCCGCCAGAGCCGGAGACGCGGTCACAGGCCGGGGAGCTCGGAGCCCGCGGAGACCCGGAGCCGGGAGGGACCGACGGCTTTTCTCCCGGCGGCTGAGGAGCCGCTGAGCTCCCGGGTTCTACTGAGAGAACCTGCGCGGCCGCCATTTTTATTCTCCTCCCCAGCTCTACGGAAAGCGCTCAGGGAACAAAAGCTCCAGCGCGAACCCAAGCAGGTGACTTAGCGCCGGCCCTGGCACAGGTGGTGCAAATCCGCCTCCCGCAAAGACACTTGAGAATCAGCAACGGCCCCTCCCCCAGAGGATCAGCAAGAACATCTGGCCAAGAGCAAGCTCACGGATCAGCAAGAACTGCGGCAGTCCGGAGGAGGGGAAAGAAACACGTAGAATTCATGGCTCTTTTCCCATTATTTTTCAAAGTTAAATTCTCCTAATTTTAATTTTTTCTTATTTTATCTTTTTTTAATTTTTCCTCTTTCCTATTTTAACCCTTTTCTAACTATTTTATCTTATCAATACCTTTTTAAAAATCTTTTTTAATTGTCATTGTTGTAGTCATATTCTATCCCTTCATTGTATTTAACCTTGTTTTTGTATACATATAAGGTTTTTTTCTTTAAAATTTTAGGATACTGTTTCTTCTAACAGCCCAAAATATACTCTAAATCTAGTCTTTTGTTTTGTTCTCATCTCCAGCCTGATCATATTTTTTTCTTTTTCAACCAACTTCTTATTTTATCAATTCATTTTTAAAAACCTTTTTAAATTTTCATCTGAACCCTCCATCATGTTTACCCTTAATTTTTGTATATATATAAGTTTTTCTTTCTTTAAAATTTTGGGAGACAGTTTCTTTTAACAGAACAAAATGCACTCAGAATCAGGTATGTGGCTTTATTCTATTTACCAGTTTAGTTATATATATATCATTAAATTTACATTATATTATGTAATTTATAATTTTATATACACACACATCATTATATTTACATTATATTATATAATTTATAATTTTATACACACACACACACACACACCCCACAGAGACCTGGGAGCCAGAAAGGGCTGGCATGATATATTCAGAGCACTAAATAAGAAAAATATGCAGCCAAGAAAACTATATCCAGCTAGGCTATCACTGAAAATGGAGAGATAAAAAGCTTCCAGGACAAACAAAAACACAAATTTGCAAATACCAAACCAGCCCTGCAGGAAATATTGAAAGGGGTCGTCTAAGTGATGAGGAAGCCTAAAAGTAACAGACCAGAAAGGAACAGAGATAATATACAGTAACAGTCCCCTTAGAGGCAATATAATGGCACTAAATTCATATCTTTTAATAGTTACCCTGAATGTAAATGGACTAAATGCCCCAATCAAAAGACACAGGGTATCAGAATGGACAAAAAAAAAAAAAACAACAAGACACATCGGGCGCCTGGGCGGCTCAGTGGGTTAAGCCTCTGCCTTCAGCTCAGGTCATGATCTCAGGGTCCTGGGATCGAGTCCCGCATCAGGCTCTCTGTTCAGCAGGGAGACTTCTTCCCCCTCTCTCTCTCTGCCTCTCTGCCTACCTCTTTGCCCACTTGTGAGTTCTCTCTCTGTCAAATAAATAATTTAAAAAAAAAAAAAAACAAGACACATCAATATGCTGTCTGCAAGAAACTCATTTTAGACCCAAAGACACCTCCAAATTTAAAATGAGGGGGTGGAAAACAATTTACCATGATAATGGACATCAAAAGAAAGCTGGGGTGGCAATCCTTATATCAGATAAATTAGATTTTAAACCAAAGACTATCATATCCAACATGAAGATCTAACAATTTTAAACAACTATGCCCCTAAATTGGGAGCAGCCACTATATAAACCAATTAATAACAAAAGCAAAGAAACACATCGACAATAATACAATAATAGTAGGGGACTTTAACACCCCCTCACTGAAATGGACAGATCATCCAAGCAAAAGATCAACAAGGAAATAAAGGCCTTAAATAACATACTGGACCAGATGGACATCACATATATATTCAGAACATTCCATCCCAAAGCAACAGAATACACATTCTTCTCTAAGTGCACATGGAACATTCTCCAGAATAGATCACATCCTGGGTCACAAATCAGGTCTCAACCGGTATCAAAAGATTGGGATCATTTCCTGCATATTTTCAGATCACAATGCTCTGAAACTAGAACTCAATCACAAGAGGAAAGTTGGAAAGGACCCAAATACATGGAGACTAAAGAGCATCCTACTAAAGAATGAATGGATCAACCCAAAACCAGAAGATACCTAGCAATAAACCTAATCAAAGAGGCAAAGACTCTGTACTCAGAAAACTACAAAGTACTCAGGAAAGAAATTGAGGAAAACACAAAGAAATGGAAAAACATTCCAAGCTCATGGACTGGAAGAACAAATATTATGAAAATGTCTATGCTACCTAAAGCAATCTACACATTTAATGCAATCCCTATCAAAATACCACCCCCCCTTTTTTTCCCAACGAAATAGAACAAATAATCCTAAAATTTATACAGAACCAGAAAAGACCCTGAATAGCCAGAGGAATGTTGGAAAAGAAAACCAAAGTTGGCAGCATCACAATTCCAGACCTCAAACACTATTATAAAGCTGTAATCATCAGGACAGTATGGTACTGACACAAAAACAGACACACAGATCAATGGAACAGAATAGAGAGCCCAGAAATGGACCCTCAACTCTATGGTCAACTAATCTTTGACAAAGCAGGAAAGAATGTCCAATGGAAAAAGTCTCTTCCAACAAATGGTGTTGGGAAAATTGGACAGCCACATGCAGAAGAATGAAACTGGACCATTTCCTTACACCACACACAAAAATAGACTCAAAATGGATGAAGGACCTCAACGTGAGACAGGAATCCATCAAAATCCTTGAGAACACAGGCAGCAACCTCTTGGACCTCAGCTGCAGCAACTTCTTCCTAGGAAAAACCCCCAAGGCAAGGGAAGCAAGGGCAAAAATGAACTACTGGGACTTCATCAAGATCAAAAGCTTTTGCACAGCAAAGGAAACAGTTAACTAAACCAAAAGACAGCTGACAGAATGGGAGAAGATATTTGCAAACGACATATCAGATAAAGGGCTAGTACCCAAAGTCTACAAAGAACTTATCAAACTCAACACCCAAAGCACAAATAATCCAATCAAGAAATGGGCAGAGGACATGAACAGACATTACTGCAAAGACATCCAGATGGCCAACAGACACATGAAAAAGTGCTCAGATCACTCGGCATCACGGAAATACAAATCAAAACCACAGTGAGATATCACCTCACACCAGTCAGAATGGCTAAAATTAACAAGTCAGGCAACAACAGATGTTGACGAGGATGTGGAGAAAGGGGAACCCTTCTACACTGTTGGTGGGAATACAGACTGATGCGCCACTCTGGAAAACAGCATGGAGGGTCCTCAAAAAGTTGAAAATAGAGCTACCCTATGACCCAGCAATGGCACTACTGGGTATTTACCCTAAGGATACAAATATAGTGATCCAAAGGGGCATGTGCACCCAAATGTTTATAGCAGCAATGTTCACAGTAGCCAAACTATGGAAAGAGCCCAGATGTCCATCAATAGATGAATAGATAAAAAAGATGTGGTGTGTATGTATACAATGGAATACTATGCAGCCATCAAAAGAAACGAAATCTTGCCATTTGCGACAACGACATGGATGGAACTACAGGGTATTATGCTGACTGAAATAAGTCAATCAGAGAAAGACAATTCTCATATGATCTCCCTGATAAGACAAAGTTGAGAGGCAGGGCAGGGAGTCATTGGGGGAAGGGAAGGGAAGGAAAAATGAAACAAGGTAGGATCGGGAGGCAGACAAACCATGAGAGACTCTTAATCTCAGGAAACAAACTGAGGGTTGCCAGGGCAGGGGGTAGGAGAAGTTGGTTGGGTTACGGACATTGGGGAAGGTATGTGGTATGGGGAGTGCTGTGAAATGTGTAAGCCTGATGAGTCACAGACCTGTACCCCTGGGGCTAATAATACATTGTATGTTAATTAAAAAAAAAAAAAAGAGAGGGCGCCTGGGTGGCTCAGTGGGTTAAGCCGCTGCCTTCGGCTCAGGTCATGATCTCAGGGTCCTGGGATCGAGGCCCGCATCGGGCTCTCTGCTCAGCAGGAAGCCTGCTTCTCTCTCTCTGCCTGCAGGAAGCCTGCTTCTCTCTCTCTGCCTGCCTCTCCATCTACTTGTGATTTCTCTCTGTCAAATAAATAAATAAAATCTTAAAAAAAAAAGAGAGAGAGAAATGAATGTATACATCACGGGAGGGGGAAAAACTATTTGTCAAGGAATTTTTTTGTTCCAATCTTACACTGGGGTGTGCATCACACTTCTGTAGATAACTGTCAAAACTCATCAACCTGAACACTCAAGAATTGTGCAGTGTCTGAATCATGCATCAATTAAAAAATAGAAATCTGATGGCACTGGCTGAGATTGAAAAGGAAACTAGGGGAAATGAGTAAAAAATACAACTAAACTAAAATCCACTAACAGAATTAAAATCCCCTATGTAAAACCCCCAACCAAAAACTGAACTAAATCTAATCAAGACCAGTGATGTGTGGTCTCGGCTCAGTAAGTTAAGTAATGGACTCTTAATTTCCGTTCAGATCGTGGTCTCAGGGTTGTGAGATCGAGCCCCGCATCAGGCACCACACTCCGTGCAGCATCTGCTTGATAGTATCTCTCTCCCTCTGCCTCTCCACCTTGCTCTCATGTGCTCTCGCTGTCTCAAAGAAAAAAAAAAACCATATGTATGTATGTGTGTGTATATATATATATATATATATATATATATAAATAATTGGGGGTGCCTGGGTGGCTCAGTGGGTTAAAGCCTCTGCCTTCAGCTCAGGTCATGATCCCAGGGTCCTGGGATTGAGTCCCGCATTGGGCTCTCTGCTCCTGGGGAGCCTGCTTCCCCCTCTCTCTCTGCCTGCCTCTCTGCCTACTTGTGATCTCTGTCAAATAAATAAATAAAATATTAAAAAAATATATATATGTAAATAATTGGTCCATTACTATATATGTATATATAGATAGATATAAAAGACAGTGACAAAAAAGAATTCTTGGGGAAAAAATATATTTGCAAGGAGAATCACCTGGAAATCAAATTAAGAAATAAGAGAAGCATATATAAAATTAGACATCACAAGATGATATATTTACAGAATTAAAGGACAGTAAAATATTAGGAATGAAAGCGGAAGTTTATATTAACGTATTTGAAATCCAAAAAAAATGGGCAATTTCTGGGAAAAAAAATTAAATTGACTACAGGAAAGGGATCATTTGGATAGGTTAGTACACATGATAGAAACTAAGTACTGGGGAAGAACCATCCCACACTGTTTTATGTTTACATGATTTTGCAGGAATATGTTCAAATATTTAAAACTGATTATTATATCATCTCTTCTACCGCATAAAAAGATGGAAACGCCCCAAATACCTTTGTAAGTTCAGCAAAACCCTGAAATTAAAACCTGCCAGATGGAAAGAAAAGGCAATGGACCAATCATTTTTATAGGTGTATAAGCAAAACTTAAATAAAAAATAAAACACAGCTAGACAAACACAATAGGATACTGAGAGAGAAACTCATTTTAAGTAAGGAGGACTCATCCCTGAACGGCAGGAGTTTTCTTAATTTTAGTAAAGCCAATTAAATAATGTATATCACCAACAGGCAAAATAATAAAAACTATATGATGACCCCAGTAGATGCCGAAAAGTTACTCAATAGTCGCTAGTGATTTAATGAAAAAAAGGAACTCCAAGAATAGGTTATCACCTTACCGTATGAACTAATATCCACCTCAAACAGCGATCGAGGTCATTTGCAAATTTAAGTTCACACTCTGGGGACGTTTCCATTAAAAACAAACACAAGGAAGGAAAATGTCTGAGGTTACCAGCATTATTTGTTCTAACAGCTATGCCCACTGAAATAAGGAACAACAACAACAAAACAAAACACGGATCCCATAGACTATCGACCAAGAAATTACAGGGAGCATTTCTTACAGGGACCTCAAGCATAGTGGGACCAAAAGAGACACCTACAGAGCTTTCCCTTCCATTTGCTAGGTTCCTAAATAGAAGTCCCTGCCATGGAAGGGGACCAGCTGCCATCCTGAGCTCATCTCTCCTGGAACCTAGTCCAGCCTGACCCCGAGTCAGCCCAGGCCGAGCTGGATCGGCCTCTACTTGGAGAACCAGGAGACCCATGAGTGAGTGCGGTGGTTCCAGAGTCCCCAGCAATTGTCCCAAAATTCCGTGACCACCTCAGGGGCCAACAGATTTACCAGAGAAAGTTTGGGACATACCCGTTTTGCTTTCTCAACAAGGCTGGCAGGATGTGACCCCATCCAAACTAGAAGCTCGAGAGGAAAGATTTGCACTGATGGAGAGCGCGTAGTTGCGGAGAGGAAATCGGTGATCACTGGAGAGCCTTGAAGCAGTGAAGAAAGAGAGAGGGGACGGAGGGATAGGGAGAGAGGGAGGGAGAGAGACAGAGGGAGGGAGGGAGAGAAAGGGAGGCAGAGAAATGGAGAACAGACATGTACGAGGGAACATGTGCAGATCACGGCCCAGGACCAAACCTGCCCTTGAGGCTAGAAGAGAGATGAACATCTGTGGAGCAAAACCAGAAAACACAATGGTCCAAAAAGATGTTTCCTAGGAAAAAAAAACCTCAGTCTGAACATGGAGAGCGAGAGTCTCATGAGAAGGCTCAGAGGAACTGGGACCAGCATCGCTCCAGTCACCAGGAACAGTGACCACCCAGGAAGGCAACGGATGGTGAGACGTTCCCCCGTCAGTGACAACAGTGACATCACCCCGGAGTGGGCTGTTGGCCAGGACCGAACAGGAGGGTGGCCGCAAGCTTCCTGACAGTAAAACCCCCAAATAATGAGGCGGAAATCCCTGGGCTTGAAAAGGTCAAAATCCAAGAACTCTGTACCGAAATCAAGCTGTCCGTGTAAGGAGAAACGTCCTCAGAGTTCACATCCGCAGATGCAGGGCTGAGGTGAACTTTCTGGAGAAAAAATAAGTAAATATAGAGATTTTGGAAAGTTTACGTCAGAACAGACGTGTATTAATTTTTAAAAAGAAATAGGAAAGAAGGTAAATATGATGGGGGTAAGGCCTGAAATCAGCTAAGTGTAGAGGCAAAATAATTGTTTCAAAATGGTTATAAATTGGATAATACTCTTTAAAAGTGAAAATAATGGAAATTGTAAAGCTAAGAGGGGGAGTACATGTACAATAAGCCTATGTTGAAATGAACAAAGACTAGAAAAGAGAAAGGGGGTAAACATTGAATTTCTCATCCTCCATAAAAAAGACTTATTACTTTGTAACAGGTGTTAGACACAAACTCAGCACACCTTCACTGCCATCACTCGAAGAAGGGAAAAAAAGACCTCTGCCTCCCACACACCTGGGAGACTACTCGAAGGAAAACAAAACAAAACAAAACAACACCCTCTGCGCACAGCAAAGGAAACTATCCACAAATGAAAAGGCAACGGGCCAAATGGGAGAAAAGATTTGCAAATCGTAAATCTGATAAGGGGTTAGTATCCAAAATATAGAAAAGAACTCATGCACCTCAACAGCAAAAGCCCCAGTGCACAGGGAGGCAGGCCTCACCCCTGCTAGCAGAGCTATTATCAACAAGACAACAGTGTTGCTGGAGGTACCGAGGATAGGGACCTTCTTGTCCTATGAGCTGGGTTGTAAATGGGGCAGCCATAATGGGAAACAGGATGGGATTTCCTCGAAAAATTTAAAGAATGAATGAATGAATGAATTTATTTGAGAGTGAGAGAGGCAGACAGAGAGAGGGGAGGAAGCAGGCTCCATGCTGAGCAGAGAAGCCGATGCGGGGCTCGATCCCAGGACCCTGAGATCATGACCTGAGCCTAAGGCAGAGACTTTAAGCCACTGAGCCACCCAGGCGCCCCCATAGTTTACAGTTTCCAAGAGAGTAGATTTTTAAAGTTCTGATCACCAGAAAATAAAACCGTACCTCTGTATGGCGACGGACATTAACTAGATCTGTCGCGGTAATCATTTCACGATACATACAAATATCGATCATGATGTACACGCGAAACTAGTATAATGTTGTACATCAGTTACACTTCAATTTAAAAAATCAAAAATTAAAAAAACTCATTGCAGTTAAAAAAGACAAATTAAATAGGACGTGTAACACAGAATGACAGAATTAAGACCCAACGTAAAAGTTTAGAAATAAAGGATGGGTTGTTTCTTACAAGGTTAAGCTTTCCCATAAAAAGGCTCTCAGAATAATTAAGAAGTCAAAACAGCACGGCATATGCTGTGTGAAAACTTCACACCAAAAGTGCACTGGGCTGTGTTTCTGGAAGAAGCTGCCTGGAAGCGAACGTCCCCGTAGGACACACTTGACCGTAAATGTCACCCAAACACAGACAAAGCGTCATGTGGTAAAGATCAACAGAAAGCAGAAGTCTAACTCAAAAGCGTTTAAAGAACATTTACATGGATAAAAGATAAAAACTACTCTGAGGGCAGACAGAGCACAGAAAATTGAAATAAAAAAACTGTTGGGCGGTGCCTGGGGGGCTCAGTGGGTTAAAGCCTCTGCCTTCAGCTCATGTCATGATCCTGGGATCGAACCCTGCATCAGGCTCTCTGCTCGGTTGGGAGCCTGCTTCCTCCTCTCTCTCTGCCTGCCTCTCTGCCTACTTGTGATCTCTGTCTGTCAAATAAATAAATAAAATCTTTAAGAAACTATTGGAAGTAAACCAACGAAGCAAGGTAACAGCAGTGGGAGAACTGAACACATCAAACTTATCGCAGATGAAAGAACGAAGACACAGGTAAGGCGGCACCAGTGGCAGGAAGACAGCAGCTGTGCGGACATGAAAGCCTCATACCACAGCGGCGACACGGGCCCGAGAGCAGATGTTCTCGTTTCCGAGAAAGTCCTCCCAAAAGGCAGGTCATATTCACTTTCCACAATGCAATAAAAACAGAAAATTTCAACGTAAACTTAAAATTTCAGCATCCTGGAAATTATAAAACACTTGCTTTAAAAACCCGCAGAGAAACCCACAGGATGCAAATGCATGAGAAAATATCGTAAAGCAAACCGCAGAATAAGAAAACCACCAAAAGACGAGACACGTCCCCAAAGCTCTTCTCAGTGGCAAATTTCCTGCCTTAGCTGCCTTAATTATTAAATTACAAAGAATTAAAATAATCTACTGAAGTTGCTGGAAATGACAACAAAGCGAAACAGGAAATAAACACAGAGAGACAAACCCCAAAACATGGAATGAAAACTAAAGGAAAGGAGGGGGCGCCTGGGTGGCTCAGTCATTAAGCATCTGCCTTCGGCTCAGATCATGCTTTCAGGGTCCTGGGACCGAGCCCCGTGTGGGGCCCCTGCTTCGCGGGGAGTCTGCTGGGTTCCCTCTCCCTCTGCTGCTCCTGCTGCTTGTACACTCTCTCTCATTCAAATAAATAATTTAAAACCTTAAAAAAGAAAAAAAAAAACTGAAGGAAAGGAAGAATGAATCACCATAGCAGTGGAAAATCTCATCACTCCCTGGTCTGAAATTCAGGCCAAGTGCCAGCCTGCAAAGTCCACGGGGACCAAGCTAGTCCATCACAAGGCGGCAGGCGTGTGTAAGACAGTAAGGAACGGTGGAGACTGTGGCATCTGCCTGCCTGGAGGAGACAGCTACTCCCGTCACCCCAATACTGTAGTGAAGGTGTTCAGGTCTAGTCTTGTTGAGGCTCCAAGATTTTAAGAGGAGAGAGAGGTGCGTATTTTTCATAGGAGATTTTTCTGTTTTAGAAAATGATGTGTGAGCCCAATAAGACAGGGCTGTATGCTGTCCTTGGCTGGGAAGTCTACAAGTATGGGACTCCCGATTTAGACTACTTACTTGGGTTTGAATCCATTTCCCTAATGTATATTTCCCCAGAAAACCTCCATGTCATGTAGATGTTCAAATGTATTTTTACAAAACTCTATCAAATATATTTTTTTAATATTTTACTTATTTATTGGACAGAGACAGAGATAGAACAAACAGGGGGAGTGGCAGGCAGAGGGAGAGGGAGAAGCAGGCTCTCCGCTGAGCAGGGAGCCCGATGCGGGGCTCGATCCCAGGACCCTGGGATCATGACCTGAGCTGAAGGCAGATGCTTAACCCACGAGCCACTCCAATGCCCCTCAAGTATTCTGTTCTAAATCTCCCATATTTTTTCACTTCCTGTTTATTTTAGTGACAGCTCTATTTAATTCTCCATTAAACATGCCGTATTTGTCAACTTACTGCATTTTTTTCCCAAGAGTCCACTCTTGGAATTATTCATTAAACTGAAAGTGTTTTGGTTTTCATTTTTAGATGCCAAGCGGGTGGCATTCTTGTGCAAACTTTTCCTGATTTCTGATTTATTGGATGGTAGCCAAAGGATGTGCCTATAATGTCTGTCCTTTGGAATTTAGTTAGGTTGTCTTCGATCTAACACGTAGCCAAGCTTTGCTAAGGTTCAAGAATGGCTCAAGAAAGAAGGATATTCTCTTTTTTAGAGCACAAAGCTGGAATGACACAGGCGCACCAAACTGCTTGTATTCACCTACATTCAGTGTCGTTCAAGCTGTTACTTGGTTTTATCTACTTGATCATTCTGGAAGGAACGTGTAAATATCTCCATGACTATTGTTTCTGCCCCTATTTATAGAATCTCTAAAAGCTCCCCCCCCCCAGATAAAAATTTCACAATAAATGTAACATTCTGATAAAAAAGAAAAGAGAAAGAAAAAAACCCAAGTCCTTAGGTCACCGGGAGTGCCATTCAGCAAAATATTTCCAGTTCATACCCTTCTGGGCATGTAGTTGGGCTCTACGTCCCCAAACTGCTTGCTATCAGGCACAGCCATGCGACACGCTTTAGCTAATGAGAAAATGACCAGAAGGGACCCAGAACTTCAGGGATCACTGTGTGGTCCACTTGGTCTCTTTCCCTGGCGACAGCTCTCATAGAAGCAGACAGAAGCCTCGCTCGGCCAGGACTCCTGAGTGAGGACAAAGAGGACACACCCAGCCAACCCACAGGGGACATGTCATACCCCAGGAGTGACAACTTTTATGTTGTGACATGAAGCCATCGGTATTTGGGGGAATTATTTATTACAGCAGCATGAAGTAGCCTCTCCCTTCCCGAAACACCCCCCAAAATGAGGGAATCCACCAAAGGAAAAACACAATCAACCTTTGGAAAATATGTCCTGTCACTAAGGAGATAAAACCAGAAGAGGGAAAGGAACCAATCCTATTAGTAATCAATCCTATTAGTAAGGCCTTGTTGAGTAACACTCAGTACCGGTCAGGGTGTTCTGAGACCGGCTGTCCACGTATCCCTTTCAGTAACCCTTGCCCGAGAGAAATGTTGTTTGTGTGTGAAGGGCTGCAGGCAGGCTCTCGTGTGCCACGGGATACTCTTGTTTCTCGGAAACATGGCTTCTGTCTCCATGACACAGTGTGGGGTACCAGGAGCAAACAACGATCCTAAGCGGTTTGCTTATCTCTGTTCTTGGAGAACAGAAGCGCTGACCTTCCGGCCAGTGAGAATTCGGATGCTAGTATCCGTGGCATGCCTCGCATCGTAATTGACTGTCTCCTGTGCTTTCTTCTGGATAAAATAATTATCGAAAGCAAGGTTTTTGAAGACCCATGTAGCTCTCATGTTTGACCTTTACAGTGGCAACGATGACTACAAGGACTGGAAGGTCAAGAGCTGCTTCCGAGTGCCCTTGAAAGAAAAAACAAGGGGCACCTGGGTGGCTCAGTGGGTTAGACATCTACTTTCGGCTCAGATCATGATCCCAGGGTCCTGGGATCGAGCCCAGTTTTGGGCTCCCTGCTCAGCGGAGAATCTCCATCTCCCTCTCCCCTTTCCCCCAACTCCTGCTTGTTCTTTCTCTCTGTCAAAAATAAATTAAAAAAATTTTTTTTTCTTTTAAAAAGAAAGAAGGAAATAGAAAAGGGAAGAAAAAAAATGAAAGAAAAGGAAGGAAAAGACAAGACAAATAAATAGAGAATCAGTAAGAGACGCTCTCCATTCTGGGCACAGTCCAAGGACAAGGGTGTTGTCAGGTTGGCCCCAAATTATCACTCACTTTCTACAACTGCAGGGAAGACCCCAAGTTTAACTGTGGGGTCTGCAGAGTCCTAAGTCAAGGTCACAGACTTCCCAGGTTTCTGATGTGAAATTCAGCACACTGATTGGAAAGGAGTGGGGCCTACGCCTTGGAAGGGCGACCTCCGGGTGGATTCAGAACACAGAATGTTCGAGTCTCCCCCACATCCTCTCTGACATCTCCCTGAGCTCAGCCACGACCCGCTTGATGACCTGGAAGAGAAAGCTGAGGCGGCTTTCTTGAAAGGGGCTGCTTCTTCTCAGGACCTACTCCCGCCACGTTTTCCTGCCTTTACACACCCATGCGTACGGTCCGATCAGCACATCCCAGGAGTTTCAAGTCTGCTGTGGGAGCACAGAGAGGTGACAGCGTAACCCCAGGGGACAGGTGCAGCCTGCGGATTCCAGGGAGAAAGAATATAAAATGGCTGGGGTGGCTTTTACTGAAATGGGGACTCATACCAGCAACTGCTTTTATTATAAACGCTGGCTTGAGTAGCTAGAAGTGGTGCAAACGGTTCGGTCTTAGCTGAAACCTGGGTCCACCATGGCCAGCTGTTGGTGAGGCCAAGATGGTTGACTTGTCCTGAGTCAAAGAAGGAGAAGGAATTTATGAAGGAGACGGGAACATTGCGGTGGGCTTTTCCATGAACATCCATCACCACTGTATATCCCAAGAGGGCCTGAAAAGGATTCCCCTCCTTAAAGCAGCAGGAAAGGCACCATCTTTAATTCACAGACTCTGTTCTAGGTCAGGCCTGACCTCTACAAGTGTGACCTAAGGAGTCGCGGTGTTTGTCATCCAGCCGAAGGTGACAGCAGGAGACGATTCGGAACAGGAACCGGCAACCAAAATATCACGTACAGGTTTAGAATACTCGGGTATTTTATCCGGAGTATGTGCGTGTTTGTGCGTGCCCTGTTCCGTCACTGCTCCAATGTCCCGTTGTCACCCCAAGTGACCTGTACCTGCTAAAATCACAGAAGAAGAATGTATCTACTAGATAAGTGGTTGGGGGGGGGGCGCCTGGGTGGCTCAGTGGGTTAAGCCTCTGCCTTCGGCTCAGGTCATGATCTCAGGGTCCCGGAATTGAGCCCCGAGTCGGGCTCTCTGCTTAGCAGGGAGCCTGCCTCCCCTCTCCCTCTGCGTGTTTCTCTGCCTACTTGTGATCTCTCTCTGTCACATAAACAAACAAAATCTTTAACAAATAAAACTAAAACAAGAGATATGGTTACAATATTAGGTTCCTAGGGTCGCCCTAGCAGCGTGAACTGGGAAAGGAACGTGAAACCTCCGTTGTTCATTTTTGTCCCCTACAAAAGGAGCGTGAGACTGCTCAGGCCTCAGGGCTGACATGGGGACAAGTCAGTCAGTAGACAAAGTGCCGGGAGCAGAGGGGGGCCCACGGGGGAGATTCTGCGTGCATTAGCGAGCTCTGCTGCCCTTCTGCTGTCACTGGGGTTTGCTAACACTGAGTGTGGCACGGATGTGGGTCATCATTACGATCACCCCGTGAAGACGTTAGCACCGCAAGATCAAAGCACGTCCAGCAATCACTCACTCACTCAGACTGAAACCTGTAATGGTGTGATACTATTTATGCCTATTCACAAATGCAAATATTTGGGTACGTCTCTGGAACCGGCCTCTGGCTAGACCTCTGCATTGTGAACGTCAATCCCCGTACTCAGAGTTCCTGGCCGGACACTGGGGAGGGGCGGCACTCCACAAAGGGACCCTCCAGCAAGGAAACATGGTGGGGTTGGCTTCCTCCTCCCCAAAGTGTGCCCTAGACTAGCACCCCTCAAGCTTCCCTGTGTCTGTGGACCCGCTGGGGCTTTTGTTAAAATGCAGGCTCAGAACTGGCTCAGGTCATGATCCCAGAATCCTGGGGTGGAGTCCGGTATCAGGCTCCCTGCACACGGGGGAGCCTGCTTCTCCCTCTGCCTGCCGCTCCCCTGCTTGTGCTTGCTCCATCTCTCTCTCTCTGACAAATAAAATCCTAAAAAAAAAAAAAAAATGCGGGCTCAGAATCCGCAGGGGCAGACCCGGGTTGGACCTGGATCCCGCATTTTAAGCAAACTCCGAGGCAATGCCTATTCCGCAGGCCCCAGAGCCGGAGGAGGGGGAAGGTCGGAGTCCCTGTGGGTGGGAGCTCTGTCTGGGACAGCTTCCTGGCTGTCGGGCAGGGCGGACTGACCAGAGATGGTCCTCTTCCTTCAACAAACTCCCAAACGAAAAAGCTCCTTTTCTGCCTTCGAGGCACTAACCTCACACCCAGACCTTCTTGTTCACACACATATCTACAGGCTTCACGATTTCTCACAAGCTCTGGATTTTTCTTTCCGCCAAAGCTCCCCCGGTCACGTCCCTGGACACACTGCTGTCCACAGCTTGGTCAGAGTGTCACACTGGGTCCCAGCTTCTGGGTCCCACCCTGTGGGACCTGTGTTGTTTGTTTTAAACACACCCCCAGGTGTGGTTCGAAGTGCCCCAGCTGTGGAACTCTCTGCTTTTGGCTAGAAAGCTCCAACCGCTGCCACCTCACGCCCGCGGCCCCTGGGCGAGCGTCGCCCCACACACGGGAAAGAAGGCGGCCGTCCCGCGCGCTGAACAGACGGACACAGTCCCAGAGCCTCCCGGGGAGGGCGCGGACATGGGTGACACAAGCGCTCCTCTGAGTTAAGCTGGTCCTTTCCGTCTTCTGGGAGGTCACGAGTGACAACAGGGAGGTCCCAATCATGACGAGTCAGCAAAGAACACGCCTGTAAGGCACAGGAAGGTGGCTGCCCACAGGGACATTGTAACCGTCCCCTGTGACTCTGGTCCCCGTTTGTCCTTGGCGGTTCAGCAGCTTGTCACGCCTGGGTGGCTCAGTGGGTTAAGCCTCTGCCTTCGGCTCAGGTCATGATCTCAGGGTCCTGGGATCGAGTCCCGCATCGGGCTCTCTGCTCAGCAGGGAGCCTGCTTCCCCCTCTCTCTCTGCCTGCCTCTCTGCCTACTTGTGATCTCTCTGTCAAATACATAAATAAAATCTTAAAAATAATAAAATAAAATAACCACCTAGAAGTGAATCTTGCTAACCACAGAAATAAGCGAGTTCACACACAGTGGCTGCCAGATAAATCCTTTTAAAACTGAACTAAACGGAGTCCAGTTCACTGTCGGGACAGAGATGGGCCTGAAATCAAGCCGCAAACCCGTCCCGAGACAGGAAGTCATCCCAAAACCCCACATCTGCCGGAGCTCCACGAGACTCTGCACCCTGGAGGGGCAGAAAGGAACTCGAGGAGGAAGAGGGCAGGGTCTGCCTTTGTTCCAAAGCGGGACTTGTGCTGGGTAAGCGCAGGAGCCCCGAGGGGAGCTGGTGCGGGCAGACAGCCGTGGGGCCCTCGCAGAGGCCAGGAGCTGCTGAGAACGTCTCCTGGGTTGACCGTTTCAGGAAACTATGTGCAAAGCTGGCAAGATTCATCCCAGAGGGCCACGGTGGGGTGGTCGGGGGCACTCTTTAAAGCTGGAGAGCCGTCACAAAGAGCCGTTGGGTCTTGGAGACCCCAAGGCCATATTCCCCGGGGGAAGGAGGCAGCTCGAGGGGCCCCAGGGCTGCTGAGGGAAACACAGAGCAGAGGGGACGCGGCAGAGCCCACAGTCCCTTGCAAGCTGCCTTTCTCACTGCTTCTCTGGCAGAGGTCAGCCTCTGCGACAGCTGTACCATGACTGTCTTACCATCCCGCCAAGGACGGCACAAAACTAGGACCGAGATGCATCGGAGCGAAGTCGATGCCCCGTGAGCCTGACAGAGAGGGCTGCCGGCTTCCAGGTTCCAGGCTGGATGGGAGATCCCGGCAAAGGTACCAGGAAAGGGGCATTCCAGCTCCCGCCTGGTGCTAGGACCAAAGTCACCTCAGCTGCAGAGGCTGGAAAGGGGAGAAGAAGCACGAGGACGGGGGGCGGGTGTGCAGCCGAGTTCAAGTTACAAGAAAGAACGTTGCCCGTCAAAGGCCAAAGAGGAAGCAGTGGGCGCTGGGCACAAACTCTGGTTTTCTGTTTACTGAACTGTGAGCAGATTTGCCCATACGGCGGACATGCGTGAGTCCACACGCGCACACACGCACACACACGCACGCATACACACACACTCTCACACACACATGCACAGTTCCAGCACTTAGGCCAAACTGGCCAGCAGCCAACAGAGCGACCCAGACCCCACAGCCTGCCTTCCCTCGTGTCCTCTGGAAAACAGACTGGCACTGTCCGGCTCCTGCAGGCTCCGTGTCCCAGAAATCCCGCCACGCTCCCTCATCCGAGGGGCTACTATTACACACCCAGCCGGCAAGGCCTCCCACGCCCAAGGAACCACCTAATGAAAGCCTCGTGTGTCAGCTTCGTGTGCACAGACACGCCTGGGCTCTTCCAGATGACCTCACCGTCGGGCAAACTGGCGGGGACGCCAGAAAGAGCAGGTCGGTGTGTGGGCCAGACCTGCTCCTAATCACAGACAGCTGGGGAAGTGGAGGCCCTGCCCCCCTGCCCCCACCCTCCAGACACCAGGCTCTGGGGACTTGGAGGCTCCATCAGCCCACAGCTAAGAATCCAAGCTCCAGACCAAACACTCCATTTCTTGGCAGTATCCCCACCAACATTTCCGCCATTCCACACGTTTCACGCCAAAGAACGGCTTCCTTCAGTACGGCTGGATGTGTGCGGAGAACCCCCGGTTACAGAAGCTAGAAAGGAAGGATATAATTAGGACCTGTCTTTTTTTTAACAGAAGCTCAAAAAGCCCATTAAGCAAAAGACACGGAGACACGGCCCGTCCACATCCGCGCAGCATCCCAGAAGCCCCACTTAGCAGCTCCAGTCACGGGACTCTTAAAGACACACATTTCAGCCTCAGGATGGGCATCTGCCCCTGAGCCCCTGCCGCGCTCGGGCGATCCACAAACCAGCAGCGCAATTCTTCGACGCACGTCGCAGCTCTGTATTCATGTGCTCCCTATTAAACCTTTAGTAGGACTCAATGACACATTAAAAAAAATTATAATCAATCAATCTTTTATAGGCAACTGTGACCAAAAAAACCCCAGAAGCTACATTTCAAAAGAAATGTGTTTTTATCTGATGGCGTCACCGTCACCGTGAAGCTGGTGATGACCTCACTTTTTTTTTTTTTTTTTAAGCTGAGCTTTTGTTAAGGAAATGAGTAGAAGTCCCCTACAAGAGAATTTCTGAGTCCTTTTAAGGTCTGGTACATTCTGCTTTTGGCTTGGATAGTGAGGATGGTGAGTTGTAAATCAACGGGCAGAACTTTGGAAGCTCTTGAACAAACCGCCCCCCCCTTGAGCTCTGCTCAGGTCCTGATGGGTCCCGTGCACATCAGGGACACACGAGATGTCCCTGGGCCTCCGAGACCTCATGGACTCTGGGAGGATTTGCAACATGTAAAAACTCCCTGTGAGCTGAGACCCACGGAGGGAATCCACAGAGACACACCATGGACTTGGAGGGAGACCCTTCAATTTCAGAGGAGTCACAGCCGTAGCTGGGCGGGCCCCTTTCTATTAAAAGTTGCTAACTCCATTCGACGAGGTTTCCTTATACGAGTTGTGGGCAGAGAATCAAGAGCACAGAGTCCTCGTTCCGTAAACGGAAGTTTAGATTACGACTTCTATTACTTTAAGGAGGAAACTTTTTCTGGAAATGTGTCTCCAAAATGATGACGGGGGTCAGCGGAGAACAGATTTGCTCTCTGATGTGTGCTCCGCTGCAGCTTTCTGGATCTAAAGCAAGCCGCTAAGCGTGGAGCAAGGTCACGTCAGGCCTGCAGAGACACGGTGAGTCCCAGTCACTCGAGCTGTCAGGACAGGCTGCGACGGCTCGCGTCGCTGAACACCCCTGACGAAACACCCCTTTCCCGGACCAGAAAATAAACGTCCACAGCTGCACTTGGAGGCCAGCACGGGACAGCATGCACCATGTGGTCACCCTGATTAGCACCCTTCCAGCAGCTCCGGCAAGACAACACCAGAGAGCCGGCTCCTCCAGGCAGCCCCCGGCCAAGCAAACATCTCCCAACCACGGTCTTTCCGTCCAAGAGACTCCCTGACCCCATAACTCTGCGTCCTGCTTTTTCCTCGTACAGTTCGTGCTCTGGACCCCGTAGGCCTGGGATCAAGCTGCTTTTCAGAGCGGGAGAGAGTGTGTTAGAAAAACAAAAAACAACAAAGTAAGAAAGCTTTTTCTTGGACCTTCTGCCAAGGCCAAATCTAAATGTCAGGAAGGTCACAACTGGTTTGGGACAGCCTTGGTGTTTTGCAACAGGGAAGAACCTTAAAGATGTCCTGGGTTCCTTTTTAGAACTTTTAAAATACAGTGAAACCCTTTTCCCCAGTGAGGTTGTATATAGAAACCCAGCAAGTAAAACAGAGAGAAAAGAAGCTGTTTTTATACGCACACAATGGCATATGATTTGGCCCTAAAAAAACGACGTGCAAATAAATACATGCTATAAGACGGATAAACTCGCGAACATTATGTTAAGTCCAAGCAGCCCGTCACAAAGGACTCCCGCCGTAGGATTCCGTTTCTGGGAAATGTCCAGAGCGGACACAGAGAGTAGATGAGTAGTCGCCTAGGGCTTGGGGGAGACAGGGATGAGAGGCGGCAGCTAAGAGGCAGTTTCTTTTTGGGGAGGTGACACTGTTCCGTCATTGATTAGGGCGTTGGCTTCCCAGATCGAGTGAAGAGCTAAAAGCCACGGAGTCACCCCGAGTGAACGGGGGAGCGTCGCGGCACGCGTTCCATCCCCAGGAAGCTGCGTGCGAGAGGGGGCGGGGAGCCAGAAGGATCCCTGGTGGCCTTCACCAACCAGGCTGCCTCCACTGTAAACCAAGACACGAACCCAAGCCTGCTGACGGCAAGGGCAAGGCCCTTTAATGCCAAGGCCCCGCTGAGGAGCCGGGGCTCGTCTGGGGGACGCCGCGCTCCCGCGCCCCAGCGCTCACCATCCATGTCCAGGCGCTGCATGATGATGGCCAGCTCCACCTCGCTCGGCATGTACCCCAGCGAGCGCATGGCCATGCCCAGCTCCTGCTTGGAGATGAAGCCATTCCCGTCGCGGTCCAGAACCCGAAAGGCCTCTCGGATCTCTGCAAAGAGAAAGCAAAGAAAGTCAGACGGTCACACGGCTTGGCCCACTGCCCTGAAGTCACTGGCGGTCCTCTACCGACGCGTCCAACGCTTCCTTACAGACACGAGCAGGGCAGAGACCCTTAATCGGACAGAAGAGCGGCCGAGGAGGGACAAAGGAAAGGAAGGGGGAAGGGAAGGGAAGGGAAGGGAAGGGAAGGGAAGGGAAGGAGGAGGAGGGGAAAGTATCAAAGTAAACCAGCCCTGAGCATCCCTAAAACAGCAGAGCTGGCGCACAATTAGACGCCGTCCCGGGGGAGAACGTGCTCACTGAGGACCCTTCCTGGGCAGGAGTGAGCATGTTAGGTTTCGGCTGTGAGGACAGGGCTGCTCGTAAGCTGGGCGCTTCGTTTACCGGAGAGGAAGACGAGAGTCCCCTCCGCAGCCCCGTAGGAGGACGGGAGTTATGAGCTTGCTGCTTTTACTTCGTCCTCTAATTTACAGCAATTTCACAGCTATAAACAACCTCAGATCGATCAGAGCGTCATAAAAGCCCAAAAGGCCTCTTTAATCACATTTTCTCCGGCTGGCAGAGGACTCCGCTATCAATAAGGCCATTCCCACGCGGCAGGTGATCGCCCCTCCTCCGACCCCAACCTGAGCTGTCCTGCCTTCCGCCAGGACCCCTCCCTCCAGAGCCCCCCCAGCCTGCTGGTTCTGGGTTGGCAGAGCGTTTCCGAACCCATCACACGAGGCATGGCGTGGGGAGTTCGAGGTCAGAGTATGAAGGTGACAGGTGTCGGAGCACTGGACCCGGCCTGCTCTAACTCCATCGGTGAGCCTGGTGCGGGCAGGTATGGCCGCCGCAAACATTCATCACGTGTTCAGCAAGGATCAGTGTCCACACCTGAGGCACACAAAGCGAGTATCCCAGAGAGCCAACCAGCCTGCTGGTCTTCCCCTACAGCCCAGCGGGGCAGGAGAGACCCACGCGGAAACGGACAGGCTCTCCTGAAACCAGCCCAAGACCCAGGCCCTCACCCATTTCCCTTCTGCTTCTCGAAGTAGCCTCTGATGCTCCCAGTAAACACCTGGAAACAAGCTTTGGTCCCTTCCCATTTGCACGAATTTCCTGGGGTTGCTGTCACAAATCCCTACAAATGTTGAGGCTCAAACAGCAGAAATTCCTTCTCTCACGATCTGGAAGCAGACGTACAAAATCAGGACCATGAGCACAGTGGGGACAGGGCTGTGCTCTCCTAAGGCAAGAATCTGTCCCTTGCCTCTTCCAGTGTTGGGTGGCAGCTGGCACACCTTGGCGCATGGCCAGGTCCCCCCATTCTCTGCCTCTGTGGCTACGTCGCCTTCTTCTCCTCTGCCTGTGACCCTCCTCTGCCCTCCACTTCTGAGGACACTTGGGGTGGCACTTAGGACCGACCCAGATAACCCAGGATAAGCTCCCTCAACCTAACATCTGCAAAAGCTTTTTTTTTCTCCCCCAAGGAAATATTTGATACCTCTGATACCTCTGGGGCCCGATTTTCAGACGGCCACACTATCCCATCCGGGACTGCCCCTGAAATACCTCGCCTTCCTCTTTAGGGGCCCAAATTCTGTCGGACCTTCAAGGCTGAGTCAGGGACGGTGAGTTCTACAGGAATGTCTTTGCCCACCAGGGCCAGTGTTCTCTCCCTTTCTGCTCCTGTCATTCCTTTCTCATGACATCAGTCCGTCCCGCCTGAAGATCCGATGTGGGTGCAGACATTGCAGCTTCTCCTCGTCCGCTTCCTTCTTCCTCGTAGGAGGCGACGCAGACAGCTGTTGAACAGGTCACGTCCTCGGTAAGCAAGGACGGTGCATCAGCAGCAAACCCACCATCGACACCGACTGCACGCGGGCCGCTTTCTGAGAACCGGTGTGGGCTCCGCCAGCAGAAGACCAGCCTCTGAGCCGCAACCCTAGGCTCCCGGCCAGGCGCATTAGCTCATTAGGGCCGCGGCCAAACCCCGAGGCCTCGGATTGTTCATGTGTAAAATGAGCTGGGTTGGCCGTGAGGATCCCTAAGGTCCTTCCAGACCTTTTCTGGGGATCTGCGGACATTGTTAACGTGTTTAAGAGAAGAACAGGAAGCCTGTGTTCTCCTTCATACCCTATTAATCTACTGTGCAAACACCCCCTTTTTTTTTTTCCGTTGAGGATAAAGGAAAAATTTCAGTCTGGTCCTAATTCTGATTCAAGGGGGCTGTCTGCACTTTTAGGCTTTTCTCACCAATGAAACGTGCCCAAGACTCCCTCGGGCAGCCGTATGTTTTCCTACCAAGTCCCAGGTGGCCCGGAAAGAGCTCAGAGCCACTGCCCAGCGTGAGGTCACAGCACACAACACACAAGGACAGCAGGGCAGAGACCACGGCCTCACCTGGCCTGAGCCCAGGGGCCCACGGCAGGGGGTGCAGAAGCGGGGTCTCAGTGGGGGGGGGGGGCGTCAGCCCACTGGGAGGTCCGTCTGGCTCCGCCCAGCAATCAGAGCAGGCGTCTCCCTGAGCCTCCGTTGCCCCATCCGAAAATGGGTAAGGTTGGATCTCCTTCTGGCCTCTCTAATACGGCTCTACTTCAGAGCTAGCAGCGGTAGAAAATTTCAGATAACAACAGGGGCCCGGCCTGGAGTCAAAGAGGAGGCCAGGGTCCTAGCGGGCCACCCGGACGGCCAGCTGCACGCTGAGCTCGGGCCCCTTGTCCTCCTTTTCCGAGGCGCATCTCCACTCACCATCCCTCCGACTCAGGCCTGGGCTCCCCGGCTGTTACGATCACTCCAACAGGGCGACCCCCTTCTGCTGACAGGGTGACAGGGTCTGGCCTCCTTCCTGTGGTCCCCTTGCATGTGCTCTTGCATTCCAGTGAAAAGCACACCGCATCACGAGGGTGTTCCTGAAGCCTGACCTGTGGGCCCCATTCCCCGAGGCTGTGGAGCATGGCCAGGGCCCCTCCGTGTAAAGGCCTGGGTGGGTTTGCCCCCGTGCTCCCCATCTCACTGCTCGGCTACTCCAAGTCACCCCACCCTGGGGCTGCTGGAGTCAGACAGAGGCCACCCCAGCACTGGACTGCAGGAAGCAAGCAGGCCAGCCCTGCTCCAGCCCAGTGCAAACCAGCTCAGAGCTCTGTTTTCTGTGCAGCCCCCCCCACCCCAGGTAAGTGGGACAAAGCTGCACTTCTCTGTCTGCCCAGAACGTCTGCTCCTGGCTCCCAGGTAGAGAGAGAGAGAGAGAGAGAGAGAGAGAGAGTGTGTGTGTGTGTGTGTGTGTGTGTGTGTGTATGTGTACGTGTGTCCACACACGCGGAGAGGCAGAAAAAGCTCCCTAACTTCACTTTCTTTCAAAATAATGGTGTTGGGGGGGAGTTGAAACTAGAAATCCATAATGCAGGCCTCTGGAGATTGAATCTTTCCAAGGCAGGGAAAGCCCAGGCAAACGAGAAGCTTATTAGAAGGAAATGGGTCTTGCAGCCGGAGACATGTGATGTGTGCCTCGTGTTATTTTTATTTTTAATAGCAGAACAGGGTGTGAGAAATACGCCCATAAAACCGGCAGAGAGAGGGAAGCAGGCCGGATCCCCTGGCCTATGGCTACAGGCAGCCTGCCGGCAACACGGAGGGGCCCTGGCCACACTCCACAGCCTCAGGGAATGGGGCCCACAGGTCAGGCTTCGGGAACACCCTCGTGATGCGGTGCGCTTTTCACTGGAATGTGCCCCCTCCCTGGGCTACAGCCGCCGGTGCTCCCGCGTCAGAGAAGCGGGCTGTGCTTTTGGTCCCTGCATCCGTCTCGTGTCCCCGTCAGACAGCGGCCCGGAAATTCGCCCACCAGCAAGAGGCCTTTGCAGGTACAGAAGGACGGTGACATTTTGTGAGCCAGAGAGGAAGCATCCTAAGACACGGCCTGTGGCCAGAGGAATCTGGTCTCTGCGTCTGGAATCTCCCAGAACCGAAGTCTGCATTCCTGCCGGGGTCTAAGCCTCGCCTCCCCGATGTTCTGGAGCCAAGCAAAGCCGGACTAGAAATCAGCCTGGTGTAGAGCCCGAGGGACTCACTTCTCACTACGCCAGCGGTACCACCAGCAACCCAACCCAGTGCCCCCTAAAAACCAGGCTTCGGCTCCATGACGCTCCCCAGGGATAGGGCAATTCAACGGCAGAGGCTCGGTCACCACACAGAACAGACTCGTCAGGCAGGCCGCCCCGCCCCAGTGAAGTTTGCCTCGGATGACAACCAGACACCAGACACCAGCCAGAGTCAATCTTCATTGGCCAAGGCTCTGGTCTCCAAGAATCAGCTGAAATTCACGGTGCTAATCTGCAAACTCCGATCGATAAGGAAGAGCAACGGGTTTTCCTACGTCAACTCCTGCTAGATACAAAATCCGTTCAGTCTCCACCGCAGTGTTTGGTCTGGGCGAGGCTGCTCTTTGCTGATCTCAACAGTCTCCCGAGATCTTGGCACACTGGCCGCTGCCATGGTGGGGCTACTCTTGGCTAGCGGGGGTGGTCACCATGCGGCGTCTCCAGAAGAGAAGGGACATCTGTTCCTGCCTTGCTGAGGCCTCCCGTCACAGGCAGTGGTACAAGCCGTGTAACGGTCCCCGGAGTCATAACCTTCCGAGACGCCCACCTTGCCTGCCACACAGGCACCGTGACCTGCTGGCTCCGCGCCGTGAATGACCGGACCTGGCCGCTGATGCCCAACCGTCAGCTGGAAGGACAGACTCTGCGGAGAACCGCCTCACAGAAAGGCGCACCTCCGGCTACATCTGGACTTCGTGTCTTCCATCTCCCCCTGCCTGACGAGTAGCCTGATCCCCCTATCACTCGGAGTACGTTATTCCTTTACTGGGTGATTAGGAGACATTATCCTGGATGCTCCTGGCTTATGAAATATTATTATTACCAATTATAATTCCCACAGTGAACCTGATTAAATAAGTGATTGGCAAAGGTGATCTCAGCCTCTGAGCATAATTTGAGAATTACAGTCAATGCAACAGAGACGGCTTTCCAGCAGGGACGTGGCGTGAGCAAGGAGGCAGAAGGGATGCACTCTCGGGGTCCAGGTCCTTGCAGGCAAGGACCGCTGTCGAGAGGCACCTGCAAAAGGACAGAGCTGGCAGGATGCCTGGGTGGCTCGGTTGGTTAAGCATCAGCCTTCGGCTCAGGTCTTGATCCCAGGGTCCCTGGATCAAGCCCCGTATCAGGCTTCCTGCCCCTCCCCGTGCTCTTGTTCTCTCTCTCAAAAAATAAATAATTTTTTTTTTAAAAAAGGACATGGCTGGCAAGAGTCAGCATCCCTCTCAGACAGCATCACTGCCTCTCTGATCTGAGGCTAGAATCTGGGGTTGAGCAGGACTCCAGGACGTTCCTTGGCCTCAGACTTGCCCTAAGTCACTGGTAGCCCTAGGAGCAGACACAAGGCTGGGCTGAAAAACATTGAAGGCCCAACACTCGAGACATCAGGCTGCCTAACTCAGGAATCCCCAGGCTCCTGGCCGTTCTCGTTTCCTCGTGACCCAAATGGCACCTTGAATTTAAAAGCAAAGCCAACTCCTTCCCCAGCCAGCATCTCAGAAAGAAAAGCGTCTCGGTAACTTGCTAAGCAGTGAAATCAGGCAAAGACTCAGTATTCGAGGTCATGAAAAATAATCGTTTCTCTCCTAAAGTTGAGTGGCACCAGGCAGTCAGGAAGTTAGGGGCATTTCTAAGGACAGAAGAGCTAGGACAGAATTTATCTGTTCCCACATTTTATACCTACACAGATAAAGCGGAATTGATTTCGGCACGCCGGGTTGCTTAAGCTGATGGAAAATTCCCCAACAATACCAGAACAAAGCAAATTAGAGCAGACATTCACAATGAAAACCCATCCCAGCCAGGGGCACCCCGTGTTGGACAGAATGTTCCAGGCAGGGCTGAAAGGAAAATCATTAAAATTAGATGTGAATATGTATGAGGTGAGAATGGCCAGAGGGTCTTTAGACGAAAAGACATGCTGATGAGTGGAGAGAGGGAGAGAAAGGGCAGTTTTCTGTCTTGAGGGGTTCTGGACCTGACCTCCGGGGTCAGAAGACCAGAGCCGGACCTGCCCAGGAATGCCGCATCTCCCAGGTTACACATTAACGCGCGCTTCTTATGAAGAACGCCCCCAAAAGGTATAAGGAAAAAAATAATCTAATCCATCAGCCAGCAATAACCACGGTTAATGGGTTGGGGCATTTAATTCCAAACTCTGGACATACAAATATTCTTTTTTTATATAATTTTTTATTAACATACAATGTATTATTAGCCCCAGGGGTACAGGTCTGTGAATCGCCAGGTTTACAGACTTCACAGCAGTCACCATAGCACATACCCTCCCCAGTGTCCATAACCCAATCACCCTCTCCATAACCCCCTCCCCCCGGCAACCCTCAGTTTGTTTCCTGAGATTAAGAGTCTCTTATGGTTTGTGATGCACAAATATTCTTTTTTTTTTAAGATTTTATTTATTTATTCGACAGACAGAAAGATCACAAGTAGGCAGAGAGACAGGCAGAGAGAGAGAGAGGGAAGCAGGCTCCCGGCTGAGCAGAGAGCCCGATGCGGGGGGCGGGACTCGATCCCAGACCCTGAGATCATGACCTGAGCTGAAGGCAGAGGCTTAACCCACTGAGCCACCCAGGTGCCCCAATGCACAAATACTCTTTTTTTTTTTTTTTTTTTAAAGATAAGAGGTTTTTTTTTTGAGATTTTATTTATTTGAGAGAGAGAGACAGTGAGAGAGAGCATGAGCGAGGAGAAGGTCAGAGAGCGAAGCAGACTCCCCATGGAGCTGGGAGCCCGATGTGGGACTCGATCCCGGGACTCCAGGATCACGCCCTGAGCCGGAGGCAGTCGTCCAACCAACTGCGCCACCCAGGCGTCCCTGCACAAATACTCTTAATTAAATTTGAATCCTGCCCTCTCTGAAGCTTTGTATTTTCCCCCACGTAACACAACCATTTGAGTGTCCATGTTACTGACCCTCACAACGTCGCTTCTGGCGGCGGCGTAGTGTCCGTGACGCGCCACGGCCCCCGTGAGCCCCCCACGCTCCCAGCGGTGGGTCGTTTGCATCATCCCCACCTGTAGAAAATGCTGCCCTGGAAATCTCTGTAGGGAGATTTTCGTGGGTTTGGACAATCCTCTCCTTCAGATGGTGTCCCAGGGACGGGAATCCCGGGTCAAAGGGTAGGAACATGTTAAGGTGCTTGAGCCACTCGGCCAAGGTGCCCACCAGGATCCACTTCTACTCACTTCGGACACCAACAGGGCGAAGGGAGGGAGGGGTCCCCCCCAGGGCCGCCTCCAGCTCTCCGGACACGCATCCAGCGGCCGCGATCTCGGCCCCCGTGACACGCGCCATTCACAGTACGTGCCGACCCGCGGGTCCGGCCCCACACACCTGTCCTCACCTCCGACGCGGGTAGAAGCCAGGTCCCCCCTGCCCGCCTCAGTGACCAGCGGCCGTCAGGTCTGGGGCTCCCACGAACCCGCCTGGGACTGGGTCGTCTGCTGGGACGGCTGGCGGAACTCAGGAGAGCTCCTTGCTCACACCTGCCGGGCCCTGATAGGGGCACGACTCAGGAACAGCCGGGTACATGAGACGCCCAGGACGAGGTGCTGCCTTGGGGCGGAGGGGGCGTGGAGCCCCCTTACCCTTTCTGGGCACACAACCCTCCCGGCCCCTCAGTGCATTCCCCGGCCCAGGAGCGCTCTGAACCCCGCCATCCGTCTGGGGTTTTTATGGGGCTTTTAGGGGGCTGACGTCACAGGCCACTGGGGAGGGGACTCAGTTCTCCAGGCCTCTCCCCTCCCCGGAGGCCGGGTGTGGGGCTAAAAGCTCCAACCCTCTAATCACACCTCGGCCCCTGCGGCAGCCAGTCCCGGTCCTGAGACCCTCCCAGGACTCCAGCCACCAGGCGTCTCGCCAGCAGACAAAGGACACTGACCATTCCAGAGGTCCCCATGGTTTCAAGAGCTCCCAGAATCAGGAAAGAAGATCAAATATTTGTTTCCTATTTTATCACAATATCACACTCTCCAAAAGGCAGGACCACGAACCTCCATTCCCCATGTCAGGCCACGTCTATGCCCAGAACCCAGTCTCCCGTGAACTACGACCCTTTCCAGCCAGCGGTCACCCACAGGCTTTCGTTCCTGAAGTCAAGATCCAGAGGACTGCAAACGGGGCTTCCAGGGGAGGACGGCGACCCAGACATCATCTGAAAAGACCTGCAGGTGGTCACAGGCTTTTGAGTAAACCCCACACTCAGCACAGGCCCAAAGGGGGTGTCTAGCTAGGGACACACATGCGCACGTGCACACACACATGCACACGCACTGACACAACAGAGCTGCGCTCGGAGGGGGAGAGGGATCCCCCGACACGGGAAGAGAAATGGGGAATGTGGGGACGGCCGTGCTCCCCACCCCAGCCTGGGACTGCTCCCGGGCACGATGCTGGGCAGTCTGTCCCAGGAGGACGCGGGCCATCGCCACGGCCCAGCAGACGGAACAGCCTCACGGGGACAGGTGTGGTGCCTCCGCACGGAACAAGCCACTTCCCACACGGCCACGAGCCCCTTCTCAGCGAGAGCGGCAAGTCGCCCGAGACAGGAAGGAGGCACCGGATCACTTGGTGCAGAAGGGACACCACAAGCAGCAACGCGTGTGACATTTATCCGTGAACAACACGGTCATCGTCGACACAATTCATTTCCATTAAGACGTGTGGATCCTGCGCTATAAACCTTAGTATCCTGAGACCAGAGAATAATTCACGTCTGAGAAAACACCATTTTGTGGATTTGGCACCAGCGTGGAGACTGGGGGAACAAGATCCAAGGTCCAGAAACGAACCAGAGGCAACGGATGTGACCCTGTCGGGGGCGGCTCGCACCCCATCCCCTCCGCGGGGCCTGGGGAATTCTCTTGAGAAGGAAAACCTCCCTTTGCATTTCTCAGCTCAGCTCAACCCCACAAATGTTTCTTGGGCACCTACTGCGTCAGGAACCATTCTCGGCGCGGGGGGCCCATCCCAGGAAACCAAGGCAGAGCAGCAAACAGGACGCCCGACTGGGAAGAGGCAGGATCCGCAGGGAACCCGTGGTGGGAAAGGCATACGGAGGACAGCTCAGTGGCTGAAGTCGGATTCTCCCCCGACCCGTGCAGAGTGTCCTTCTGGAACCAAGTCTTTCCCCCGGAACAGGCGGGAAGCAGAAAATAACTTTGTAACTGAAGACCAACAACTAAGCCCGAGCAAACACGAGGGGCCTGGATCGTTTGTTTGGTTTTTAATAAGGAGAAGGTGCCTGTGCGAGGTGGTCAGCCCCGGCCAGATCCGATGGGTTCACGTGGAGGGAGAAGGCTCCGCGCAGGCCAGCACGCGGGGTTCGGGAACAGTCGGGGGGAGGCCCGGGGCTGAGCATGAGGGGGGCCCTTCGGCGAGACCCAGTCCTCAGTGAGGGGGGCCCCGAGGGAGCCCAGTGCATCACCCGACCTTCGATGACGAGGGAGGGACGAGTGACAGACAAGGACAGCCACAGAGCGGGTCACGCCCAAGGGGCGCCCTCCGTCATGAAGACGGTGCCGCATCTCCTCTCCCCTGCAGGGAGAGCCGGAAGGAGGGCGCACGGCCTCTGACAGCGACCCATGGCGCAAATGCCACCGGACACAGTGACAGACGCGTGAGGCCCTGCCCGTGGAAGGTGTGCGTCTGTGTGTGTTTCAGGCAGAACCACGTGAAATCGCTTGTGTAGCCGGCAGATGGCCCGATTCCAGCAACTTCTCCAGGTCCCAGCGCCGGCCCAGAACCGGGCCCTCCTCCGACACGGCCCTGCTGGCGGGCTGCGCTGGTTTCCTGCCTCTCCTCCAGCACTTACCTCCCTTCAGCCTCCGTGTCACTGCCCTCAATGACCACCCTCCTGGGGCCCCCGAGGGACGTCACATTCAGAAGAACAAACAAAAGCCTTTGTTTGTGTAAACCCTACAGGCCCTACCAATCCTAACACATGACACCCGCAGGAGGATAGCTTTGGTCCTTATAGGCCTAGGGACACCCCCACCCCCGCAGCTGCACCCCCAGGCCACCACCTGCTCCCGCCACCTGCCCATCGGGAACAGCAGACAGGAGGAGGCAGAAGCAGGCAGGCTCCGCTGGCCACAGGCATCCGCCAGTCTTCCGGCTGACCCCAGCAGAGCACGAGGTCAGCAACGGTCCCCTGTGTTTACCTTAACTTCTCCCACCCTCACCCACCCATTCTGCAGCACCTTCGACCAAGGCAGGGCCCGGGCCTAAAACGGGGCCCAAAAGACTCCCAGCAGCACACTCTGCCCGGGGAGCTCGGGCCCCGAAACAGAAATTCTCGTAAAGTCCTCTTCCAAATCACCCACGGCACAGGGACTCCGGGCCAAAGGACACGTGGTGGGCGTTGGAGAGGCTGGTTCTACTCCAGAGAATGATTCCCCTTCGGTTGTGAAATTTTTCAATTCGAACTCATCACACCCGACCTTCCTTCGCCCACGTGCAAGGACACACAGAAACGTGGCCCAAGTCTCGTTCCTGCTGCCTGAGGAAAGGCAGCCCCGTGAGACGTTAAGGCAGCAGGACCCAAGCCTCCCTGGGAACCGGGACAATGGCCGAGGCTCTCTGCCTCCGTCCCCCGAGCTGCCCCAGAGCAGCCCTCCCAGCAGCTCCCGGTCACATTCCGTCCTCCACTGGCGTCCTGATCACCGACAAGGCCTGGATACGGAAGAAACTGTGCTCCGCTGCCGGCTGCACAAACACCCCATTATCAGTAGGAAGCAATTTATTTGCTTAAAATCGCCAACGCTCTCATTTTGTCTTGACGCACTGGTTCCCCATCAACATGAGGCTGCACCTTTGACAAGGCTGTTTTCAAAGCCTCACAATGGCTCCAGAGAGAGAAGTAACAGTGAGAGGCAGACGGACCCCAGGCCGGCCCTTCACCATGAAAAGGGCAGCTCAGAAAAGGAGGAAAATTGTTTTAGGAATTCTACCCAGAAACGTAATCCTAAGTGAGTCACCAGGGAGTAAGTCAACGGTTCCAGGACACACACGTGCATGCTTGTGTACGCGCCCATGTGTGCATGTACAAACACACACACACACACACACACACATCGTTCCTGATTTCTGCTGGAGAGCGGGCGAGTTTGCCAGAAGGAAGCTAAGGGCCAGGCCTGTGCTCGTGGACTTGCGGGTCATGGAAGTAAACGGCACGAGGAAGGTTCCGTTTCAACCCATGGAGAGAGAGATGCGTTACTTAGTACACGGGGCAGCAACCGTCAGCTGAGAACTCGGAAAACAGTGAGTTCTGATTGTACGTCACACATCTACCCAAATCGACTTCCGAAAATTTTTTTAGAAAGGGGGCACCTGGTCGGCCCAACAGGTTAAAGCCTCTGCCTTCGGTTCAGGTCATGATCTCAGGGTCCTGGGATCAAGCCCTGCATCCAGCTCTCTGCTCAGCAGGGAGCCTGCTTCCCCCTCCCCCTCTGCCTGCCTCTCTGTCCACTTGTGATCTGTGTCAAATAAATAAATGAAATCTTTTTTTAAAAATTTAAGAAAATGTTTTTAAAAAGGGAATTAAAACAATACATTCGACAACCAAAAATGGTTTAAAGACTTGAAGGCAGATGGATACATCCAAAAAAAAAAAGAAAAAAGGCAGTCAAGGCAAAGAAACAACCTGGGAAATAAATTAATTAATTAATTAATTGACATAGGTCAGACAAAGGGATAATCTATGTCAAAAGTTTTGCCAGAATGCCCCAACAGAAGAATGGACAAAGGCACAGATTTTCCCCAAAAGGAAAACACAGATAGCCAAAAATCACATCCAATAGAGTTACTTTTTTTTCCCATTAATTTTCTAGTGCAAATGGGTAGAACGTATTCCGGGTTTTGTCTATCAGACTCAGTGACACGGTGGGTAGGAAAGTGGCAGGTGCCAGGAAAAGCAGAGCGGACAGCATTGTGGAACCGGAGAGAGGCGGGCAGGGGGTCGCAGTGCAGGTGCAGAGAGGCCAGGGCCACTGAGCGGCCACGAGAAGAGATCTGGGCTGAGAGAAGGCTGGTAGCCGCGGGTTCCCTGGGCAAGAGAGCTCCAGACCCAGGGCCCCGTCCGTGCTAATCCTTGGGTGGCCTTGTGCCTCGTGTGCAGCAGCAATGGTGACGAGGCCGAGGGACCAGCGCGGGATGGAGGGCGTGAGTGGGGAGAAGTCGGCGGTGATACCGCACAGACCAGGGCGAGAAGGCAGACCGTGGAGGGCCTCGGAGGCCACTGTCAACCCTCTGGGTCTTGCTGTGAGTGAGACGGGAGTCATAGCAGGCTGCTGAGTAAAGGAGAGAGGTGCCGTGTTTTGTGTTAATGTGGTTAAAAAAACGCTTCTGCCCTAGGAAGACATACGGGTGGCCAATATGCACATAAAAACAGGCTTCACGTTACCAGTCAGCAGGGAAAGGCGTTCAGTACCACAGTGAGATAGACTCCTCCTCCACTGCCAGAATGGCTGTTCCCACAGACAGGGGAGGACTCGTGCCGGCAAGGCTACAGCGTAAAGGGAGCCTTTGCGCACTGCGAGGGGCAGAGTCCGTTGGTGCGGGCACCGTGGAAAACAGCGGAGGTTCCCCCAAAATCAAAACTAAAACGACCCTACGATCCAGCAATTCCACTTCTGGGTATTTATCCAGAGAAAATGGAAACACTTGACTCAGAAAGATACAGATCCCTCGTGTACAAAAGCCAAGACTCGGAAACAACACAAGTGTCCCTCGGTGAACCAGTGGACAGAGACGACGGGGTGTGCGTATACAGCGGAGCATGACTCAGCCGTCCCAAGGAACGGAATCTTGCCATCGCAGTGACGTGGCAGTGACGTGGATGGACCTCGAGGGCCTCACGCTAATTGAAGTAAGTCATACAGAAAAAGGCAAATACCATACAATCCCACTTTGCTTTGGAATTCCAGAACGAAACTGGAACTCACAGAGATAGAGAGCAGATCGGAGGTCACCAGAGGCAGGATGGGTTGGGGGCTGAACGAGATGAGTGAGGGGGTCGAGAGCTACAAACTTCCAAGGGCGCCTGCGGGCTCAGTCAGTTATGCTGCCGACTTCGGATTTTTAGCTTCGGTCAGGATCTCAGGGTCCTGTGTTTGAGCCTCACCCGGGCCCTGTGTGCAGTGGGGAGTCTGCCTGAGGATTTTCTCTCTCCCTCGGCCCCTCCCCCTGCTCACACTTTCTCTCTCTCTCTAATAAATAAATCTTAAGGAAAACTTTTAGGGCACCTGGGGGGCTCCAAGGGTTGAGCCTCTGCCTTCGGCTCAGGTCATGATCTCAGGGTCCTGGGATCGAGTCCCGCGTCGGGCTCTCTGCTCAGCAGGGAGCCTGCTTCCTCCTCTCTCTCTGCCAGCCTCTCTGCCTACTTGTGATGTCTCTCTCTGTGTTAAATAAATAAATAAAAATCTTAAAAAAAAAAAAAAAGATTTTAAGGCATTTATACCTTTAGACACAGTGATTCATTTTTAGGAATTTATGCTAAAAGACGTGTACAAAGTTTAATCCATAAAGACAGGTAGCACAGCCTTATTTATAATAAAAATGAGAAACCACAAACAATAGGCAATTAGCTTAATGTAAGATAATAAGGCATTCAGTTGAAAAGAATAGGAAAAGCAGAAATTGGTCTGGATTCATACAGAAATTCAGTGTACGACAACAGTGACATTTCAAATAATGTGAAATGGTAGAGTCAAAAAATGTTGTCAGGACAACTAAGTAGATACCTGAAAAAAAAAAAAAACAAGAATAAAACCATCCTCCACATTTTAGACCAAAAAAATTCCAGAAGTATCAAAGGCTAAAGATATAAAATGAAATCCTAATTGTAATAGAAAAAAAAACAACAACAACAACAGGAAATTTTTGTATCATCTCAGAGCAGATAAAAGGCTGTACTAGGCAGGGAACACCAAAAGCTATAAAAGATTGATAACTCTACATAAATCATTAAAAGCTTTAAAAATGTTAAAAGCTTTGTCATGTCAAAAGACTCTAGCAAGTTCCATCAAAGATCAGAAAGAAGGTGAAAATATTTACAGCGCCTGTCACAAACCAGCAGCCCACTTCCTTTATACTGAAAAAGCTCTTCCGTACATCAGTAAGAAAAAGGCCAACCAGCCCAAAGACAAATCTTCAGAAAATGTGAGCAGTTTCCAAGAAAGGAGTTACCAATGGCTCTCGGGCCTATAAAACAACGTTCAACCCAACTCCTGATGAGAAAAATGCAACAAGACATTTGTAGAATATATTTCATGGGCGGGTAAAGCTCAAGAAGGCTGGGAGCATGCTGTGTAGACAAAGTTGTGGGCAGCAGGCCTTCTAAACACTGAGGGCTGGACTTCAGATTAGCAGAATCTCTTTGAAGTGCAGCACGGCAATCTCAATTCTATTAAAAACAGAGCACAGTTTACCCCAACCGTTCCCCCTCTAGACACGTCCCCGCTGGTATAGATACACCCACGTACGGAATGAAGCATGAGCCATGCCTGAGGTCGCCACATTATTTATATATTTGTCTAAAGATCCGATTTTAATGGTCATAAGGGATTACGGTTCATCATGGTAGGTAAGAGATTAGGATTTTTTAAGTCCTTCTTTTTAGAAATCTACACTCAAATAATTACAGACGAAATGATGTAAGGTCTGAGATCTGCTTTAAAATCATAGAGGGAGGAGGAAGGCGGGCAGTTGGGGTACAGATGAAACAAGGCTGGTCCCATGTTAAAGCTGGGCGATGGGTCCCATGGGAGTACACGCCGCTTGCACTTCCCATCATAAAACACTGAACACTAAAGGGATCTGAATCAACTCAAACACCCACTAACAGAAAATTGGTTAAACTGGGTTTACTACACCCAAACAACGGAAGAACATGCAGCCAGAAAAAGAGGGAGAGTCTTCTTTATATCCTGATGTGGAATGACCTGCAAGATACATTGTTCATTAAAAAAAAAGCAAGATGCAAACAGGGGTCCATCAAATACTACCTTTTGTGTGAAAATACTTAAAAAAAAAAAAGACACAAACTTGCTCATAAAAGTAAGGCTATTTCTGGATGCATATACAGGAATCAGACGGGCTCTGGGCGGAGGGAAGGAGGACAGGAAAAGAGGGACTCTCACGGCACACGCTTTCCTGCCTTTTAAAATGTGTGTCATGAACGTCTTCGCTACTCACAGAAATAAATAAAATGCGCGACTGTGAAAATATACACGAAGCCATCAATAGCGGTTGTTGCTGAAGGTTAAGGGTTAGGAGGGATTATTAAGGTTTTCCAAATATCCTACAAGGAGCGCACAATTTGAGGAGAGAGAAGGTTATATGGGGAAGGGCGGAAACCCGGAAATGACCTCATCAAGGAGCTTGTCTCAACCGTCAAATGGAAAGTGACCCACGGTCCGCAAGTCGCCTGCTGCTGGTCCAGCCCCCTCGCTGCCGGCATCCCCACGCTGCAATGTGCTGGGCACCCACGGGCCGTCAGGGACCAGGCGGGGTGGGGACCCCATGCAGGGTGAGATCTGACCCAGCAAGCACTAGTACGGGGCAGGTGGGAAGAGAGGCAGAATGCCAGGCAGGCACGACAGCGCCACGTGATGCGAGCTCCAACACCCACAATGGTGGAAAGCTGAGGGGTGGCGGGGCGGGGGGTAGGGAGGGGTCACGGGAGGAAACCGATTTTGCAGTGGGTGAACGCGTAAGATCTTCACAGATGGATGGTGATTGCATTCAAGATTATATGGTGATGATTCGGTTTCGTGTCGACGATAAAATGGCTGACCCATTTGCTAATTGGGTCCCTTGGTGACTCAATGTTGAAACGGTTCCTCATCATTTACGTTGGTCTTCCAGTGCAGAGCTGAGCTAAATTTACTAATCATTCCTCTCCACGCCTTTCAACGTCTGCCATGCTTCAGAACCTCACGCTTGCTCCATTTCCAGACTCCGGCTGCTATTCTAAGCGACCTCTGTACCCTTAACCGCTGTGGCCCCCCTATCTTTCAACCCCACGCCCCACACCCATGGCCACATTCTGATCCCCATCCTTGCCCAAGAGAGTTCCAGCTCTGAATCTGACTCTAAAGTTTCAGTCTTGGACTACAACCTCCTCTTTTTCCAAGCGTCCCTCCATCGACCTGCTCTCCGGCCTTCTACAACCATTGCCCCCGAGCATTTCTCCAGACCATCAGCCCTTCCGAGGCCTCCCTCTCCCACTCAACCCAACCAGAAGACGCCTCCCAAGGAGCCCTTCCACTTCTGTCACAGACACAGTCCTTGCCCCATGCCTCTGTCCAAGCTCTTCATGATTCTCCTCAAACTCCCAATCCCACCTCCCAAATCTCCAGCCCCAAAACCTCAGTGAATCCTGTAGTCCCCCAAGTGCTCCTCAGAAAAGAAAGAGGTCATCAGTTCTCACCCCTCCTCCCTGCAAATTGTATCCTCATGTCCTCCCGTGTTTTGGACAAAAGAGGCGTCCCATCCCATTAGTATCAGACTCACTCACTGGGTTTGCGGCCGCCCTTGCCAGCAGGGGGACTCAGAGGAGGTTTCTTAAGGTCAGATGGCCCCAAGGCCTTCCCTCACAGTTCCTAACTCAGATGAAGCGCCACACTCTGTAGGTAATCTTGCCTCCCTCATGGCGGCCAGAAAGGCTAGAGGAGCCACTGCAGAAGGACGTGCGTGTTAACTTCCTGAAAAGTCAGTTTTGACAGAAGAGAGAAGGAGGTGGCTAGAAAATGAATTCCTGCTCCATTCCTATCTCCAGTGGACTGTCCTCAGACAGTGTTTCTGGATTTCCTAAGTGGACACATCCTGAATAGCTAAGACCTCATAAAACAGTGGCCAGTCCAGCAACGGTTCATTCGGTGTTTGCTTCTCATTCTTTCCTCTTTCACTTCTCTTCCTCATTCTGTCGCCTTGGGTTTGTACCTCCCCAAAGACAATAGCACTTAAGCCTTGCCTCGGGCTCTGCTTCTCAGAGCTAACAGCCATGCATGCTATAAATTCCATTACTTCCTTCCTGTCTAGAGAGTTAGAACCTTATTTTCTCATTTCCCGGTTTCTTACAAATGCAGGAAAGCCTAGAGAATGCTGTAAGTGAGCCCTTGCAGCTCACAACTAAACTAAGTCAAATCTTAACATTTTGCAATTCTGATCTAATTTTTTCAGAAAACCAAAAAGAAGGTAGGCTTTATGTATTCAAGTGGTGCTCCTGGATCTCTCTCCCTGATCCTACTTCCCTCGCCCCATGGATAAAACCACTACCTTGAATTTAGTACTGATCATTCCCACTCATGTTTTTAAAAAAAGTCTTTACTTATCATAAAAGACTTCACATGGGAGTCCACAAAAGAGAATATTACAGTAAACATGTGTTTACCTAACGCAGCCCCTTATCAAGTCTATACGTTACACCATATTTACTTCAGATGACTTTGCGGCTTCATGGAAGTGTAATTTGCATACACTGGTTTGAAGCCCCTTATGGATCACTTCTGTTTCCTATCCTCGGTCCGGTCTTATTGCTGTCCTGGACTTTCATCTGCATTCTGAAGAGATGTGCGTGTGTCTGTGTGTGTGTGTGTAGACATTGTGCGCGCACGCGTGCTGGGCATGCAAACATAATACAGCGAATACAAACCCATGTACACACACACACATACATCTACACATGTGGACCCACACAATCTGAGATTATTTAAGCCACCATATAACACTACATCTCCAGCTGATGGGTACCTAGGATGCTGGAGCTTACATGAGGGGTAGCCCCACGGCGAATAGTTCCGCATCCTGTGCAGACAGTCCCTGTAGCAGCAGCACAGTCAGTGACAAGCTGGAGGCCGAAGCTCGTACCCAAACACGCCGGGCACGTTGCTGCCCAGTGCGCTGTTGCTGGTGACACTGTGTGTCCCTGTCCAACAAAATGACAGTTGTCGCATGGGAGAGGGGCCTCCCTCAGACCTTCTCGCCCACCAGGAGAGCTGAAGCATGGAGCACATTTGATGGACACTCTGCCCTGACTAAAAATAACACTGTAAAGTCTTCCTAACATGGAAAGTGCTCATTATTTATTGCCAAGTAGAAAATAAATGTTTAAGCCTTCTGTGCTGTGTGACCATCATTTTCAATGATGAGATTAGACTGAAAAAGATCCAAGAACCAGCCTGAAAGCGGTCTGCTGCTACCATGAAAATGAACAATGACCAGAAGAGAGAATGACCAATTGAATAAAATGGAAATTGACGAACCAATACGGGTATCAGTGAATGGATAGACGGATGGATGGATAGACGGACGGGTGGATGGAGATAACAAAAGTCTCTTGCTTATAGAATTAAGCTGATAAATGCACAAGTAATTTTGGGCTTCAAAAAAAAAATCATTTGGTAACCACCACTGCCATAACTGACTCAGGCAAGAATCCCTAACGGATACGAAAACTCATGAGAATCAGATATTGAAGAATTTCAAAGTATTTCCCCTTTAAGTACTTATTAATTCTGAAGGCAAGAGAGTCATTTTACATTGAGAAGCCTGGCAGACTCTACCTGAATTCAGCGATCAAAGTTAGTATCACGGTGATGGGGCAGATCACCATTGTACGTCCCCCGATCCCATGTTGCGAGAGGGACCCACCGTCATTATGTCTGTGATATTTCTGCAAAAGCTGGATAACTTAAATTCAGCCATAAGAAAACACGGGCATACCTGGTGAGGGACATGTTACAGGGTAAGTGGTCTTTAATGTCAAAGACGTCCACACGGTGAGAGCAGAAACAAACAAACGAACAAAGCAAACACAAAATGTAAGGAAGCTTCGGAAACTGGAGGAAAAAGAAAGACATCCCAGATAAATGCTAAATACGATCTCGGGTTGGGTGAGTCAGTGAGGCGATGGTAACTGGGATAACGGGGAAATCCAACGATTCCTCCACTCGTGCCCTCCAGGACACGAGTCTCCTGATTTTGCTGAGGATATCATGGTTAGCCAGGAGACTGTCTTTGTGGAAAACGTGCACAGAGGGCCCAAGAATACTGGGGTATCACATCTGCTGCTCACTCTACAAAGATTTTGAAGAAAACAATTACATTCCTTTGGGAGGGAGAGAGAATGGTAAAGCACATATGGCCCAAAGTCAACAATCCGAGAATCGGGTGAGAGATAGAGGGGAGTTTGCTGCACTATCTTTGACTCTTTCTATCTGAAATTATTGAAAATAAAATGGTAAAACAACAACAACAAAAAACCTGCGTGATGTCAATTAAATTACCTCCACATGGCCAAATATACTGCACAATCAAAAACCCCATTTACGAAATGACATGAGAAAATCTATTTTCTCTAAATATCAGAATAGAAATTATATAAGCAACATGATTTGCTCAGTAAAAACCCATGTCTAGGGAAAAAAAGACAGGAAGTAAATACAACAAAATTCAGGGATAAACTATCATAGAACGGTGATATTTCAGTTGCCCAGAGACAGTTGGTGGTGGCCCTTATACATTATTGGCAAATCCATCAGTGTGTCTGAGTTTTTTTTAAGATTTTATTTATTTGAGAGAGAGACAGAGTACACAAGCCAGGAGAGCAGCAGACAGAGGGAGAAGCAGGTTCCCTGCTGAGCAGGGAGCCCAATGCAGGGCTTGACCCCAAGATCCTGGGACCATGACCTGAGCTGAAGGCAGATGCTTAACCCGCTGAGCCACCCAGGCACCCCTGGATTTATATTTTATAACCAAATACTATTTTTTTAAAGATTTTATTTATTTATTTGACAGACAGAGATCACAAGTAGGCAGAGAGGCAGGCAGAGAGAGAGAGGAGGAAGCAGGCTCCCGGCTGAGCAGAGAGCTCAATGCGGGGCTAGATCCCAGGACCCCGAGATCATGACCCGAGCCGAAGGCAGAGGCTTAACCCTCTGAGCCACCCAGGCACCCCCAAATACTATTTTAAAAAACAAAACCAAAGTAGGGTGCCTGGGTGGCTCAGTGGGTTGAGTATCTGACTCTTGTTTTCAGCTCAGGTCCTGATCTCTGGGTCCTGGGATGAAGCCCCACATCCAGCTCTGCGTTGAGGGCAGAGTCAGCTTCCGATTCTCTCTCCCTCTGCCTCTCCCTCCCTCTCTCTCCATCCCTCTCTCTCTCTCTCAAATAAATAAAATCTTTTAAAAAAGGAGGGGGCAATGAATGAACTAAAAACTTCCCTCAAAATGCCCCCTCCGTTCTGGGGTCCATTTTAGCCCGAGGCCCCCTGAAGTCTCTGAGCGGACGGAAATCCACTTTCAGAACACTCAAGCCATCAGTTCTCATTCCCGATTCTTCTAGAAACTGCCTTTTCCCAAGTCTTATTAACCAGTTCCTCTGTGGGGAGCACACCCGTCAGTCTCTGCCCTCGGGAGGGTTCCGGAAGGTACGGAAGGTACCTCGGAAGGTACGTGTCTTAGCACAGGCGGAGAACGGAGTCGGCTAATCTTCAGAGAAGGCGCAAGCCACCCCATTCAACCACATAAAAAGCCATTTGTTTGGGGGGATAAAAGCCATTTCAACATGAAAATTGGCTCACGACAGTAAGTCTAATAAAAACCGCACACAGCAGAGCCGACCGTCTCCCCGCGACGCCCTCCTCCCACTCATCGCCCCTCCTGTGTCGTGGCCCCCGCACAGAAAATGAGGTCCTCTCAATGGAAGCATGAGTTGGGACGCTTTCTTTCTTTCTTTCTTTTCTTTTCTTTTCTTTTTTTTTTAACTCTGGAGCAGTGAAAGAAGATTGTTCACACATTCTATGAAAATAAAAATAAAAACAGGGGCGCCTGGGTGGCTCCGTGGGTTAAGCATCTGATTCTGATCGAGAGTCAGGAGATCAAGCCCCAGGTCAGGCTGGGCACGAAGCCTGCTTGCGATTCTCTCTCTACGCCCCACCCCATCTCTCGAACACCCAACCAAACCCCTGTAAAGCTCTGAGTCATTCTGCTCTTTCTACCTGGACACCGTCTAGAGGTCCAGTGTGGTCCTATGTAGCTCAACCCCAAAACTCACCTCGACCCCTTCCCCGCTTGGTGGTAGGACCTCCACCCTCCAGAGCTGTGGCTTTAGGACAGCACGTCTAAGCACGGTTCATGTCGGCCTCAGTATCCCCACCAGCTCCCAATGCTCAATGCAGCCAGCATGAGGGCTCTTTAAGGCCCGGGCAGAGCCCACTGGGATGGGCAAGGTCAGACCCCCCCACTCTCGGCGTACCAGCCTCTTCCCAAACCGGGCCGCCCCCTCCGTCTTCACACCTCTCGGCAACCCCGTCCCCACTCCAAGGTTCATGCCAGACACCAGCTTGTTGCTGAATTAAGAGCAGACCTTCTCTGTGCCTTTACATTCTGCAAATGACTAATGCCCATTTATTTTTTTAAGATGTTCAGCCAAAGTCAGGTTGCTTACGAAGCTCTCCTTGGGAAGGAAGGGAAGGGGCTCCCTCTGTCCTCTGGGACCCTGGAGCAGCAGCCCAGGAAGTGGCCACCTCATTTTAACGTGATTACCTCTGTGAAGACCCTATCCTCAAATACGGTTGCGTTCTGTGGTCCTCGGCAGGGGGCGAGGACACCGACATCACTTTCAGGGGGACACGGTCTGACCCATAACAGAGCCACCGCTCACCCCTGGGACTCGGCCAGCAGCGTGCCCTCACACTCACAGATCCCCTGTCCAACACTGTCCCCACGTCCAGAGACCAGCCGAGGACATTCTGAGTGTGACCGGAGGACCAGCTTATGTCAGGAGGGCAGTGACCCTCACATTTACCGCCCATGTCTGTAGGTGTCTTATTTCCTAGGGGAACCCCATGCAGACACAGATTTCCTAGGGGAACCCCGTGGAGACACTGTCTTCACGAACCTGGACCTCTTGTGGCCTGAGGGTCGCCGGAAGGAGCCTTCTAAGGGGATCGCAGTCCAGCCAAGGACCCACCCACTTCTTGTGCTAACGACAGGGTTTGGCACAACCCGTCTCCCTTCTAGGAAACACTCAGGCACCACAGGACGCAGACGTCCAGGAGCCCCACCGTGGGGGTAACTCCGAGAACGCTGTGCGTGTAGTCCCGGAGGCAGAAATCTGGGGCGATTCCAGGGCAAGCATGCATTGCCCTCTGGGAAGCACGAGGTCCTCGGGAGAATCCTGGTCCTCAGGACCCAAGGGCCTGCCACCAGCCAACGGAGAGGGACCCCACAGGCTTGGCGTCTTTGCCAGTTTCTAGTAGGGTGACGAAGGGGATGGAAACTCTCCTCGGGCCACAGACAAGCTCTCCTGGGCTCTTCAGGTCTTCCCAAGCTGCACCAGGTTATCTGAGGTCACCCCCGCAAGACAGGTGGGGAAAGAATCAACAACTCCAAATAAGGCGCTGTTTCTCCCCAAATGGTCCCCGGGCCCTGGGACAAGTAAACATGAGGGCACAGCTGTGTTCGGGTGCCTAAAGCCGCATCCCTTCTGAGCGGAGGACACATCGAGGACCCCCCCGTCAGAGCAGGACAAACACCCGGCGCTTGCGTCGGCTCCCGGGCTAGCGGAATTGAGCCCCTTTCCTCATAAATCAGCCTAAACGGTGAATGTTCAGGCTGACACGTTCACTGGCAGATCTCAGCGTGTGCCAAGAGGGACGTCCAAGCAGCTGCTCCTCACGGCTCAGGCCGCGGTGGTCCCACCTGCCGGTGTGGCTTCCGGGGCTGTGTCGGCCACACCCAGGATGGGCGCCTGCACCAGGAGGGGCTCCGGGTCCTGCTCTGACCGGAGAGGCCTCGCTCCTGTGCGCTCTGTCCTTGGAAGCTTCTGGGTGGCGGCGGGATCTCGGGCAGGAGCCGTCTGCCTGCTGTCAGCCCGGAGCTCCGGAAAGTTGTTAGAGAAGAGGCTGTCTCGGAGGAGGGAGGCCTTTGCCGTTCCCCGGGCCTGTGGCTTCCGTCACGGGACATCAGCTCAGGTGACCCGCGGCTGTAGCACGCGCTGCTCAGTGTCCGTCTGGGGGCCCGTCCGCGCTCACCAGGTTGGTGTCCAGAAACCACAGTCACGGTGCTCGGCCCTCCTGAGATGAGGCTTTCGTGCCTCCTAGGCAGCCTGAGCCATGGACCACTAACAGTCCCCATCCCAGCCCAGGAGGCTGAACTGGGGCCAGAAGCCACTTTCTCATGAACGGGGCACGAGTGCGGGGCCGGAGGCTGGGGTCGCATGAGGAAGTGTGCCTGGGACGGGGACAGACGCATCCTGGGGGCAGGACGATCAGGATGGACCCGAAAAGACTGTGCTTAGGAACATGTAAAATGATTTGAGCTCCCAGAAGACACAATCATGACCAGACACCAGACAGACTGTTTCCTTTACTACAAAGGGCAGTGAGGAAAAGGAAAGAAAAGAAAAGAAAGAGAGAAAGAAAGACAGAGGAAGGGAGGGAGGGAGGGAGAGAGGGAAGGAAGGAGGGAGACATGCGACCAGGTCAGCGTTATGATGAACGTCTCGGTGCCAAGTGAGCCTTCCCCCGAGATCTCCGATGTTCTCGGCACACACTTCCGATGACCGGCCCAGAGGGGTTCCACCTGCCATCAGGGAAGGACCAACCGAACCAGCTCCGTGAAAAATCCTCAAACACCCCAATTTAGTCTGTGGAGTCCTGAACGACCGAAGCCCAAGGTTCGCTCCCACGCGGCTCCGTTGAAGGCCGCCGTCACACCAGCACCCGGAACCCACGCTAAGCTCCTCTGCAAAGAACACTGAGCTCCTGGGATGGAAGTGGCCTGAGGGTCCCTGGCCCCTTCCCGACAAATGCGACCACGGAGACCCCATGTTATACATCGAACTGCACCCCCTTGCCCACCCCCGCCAAGTTCATGGGGAAACCCTGACCTCCAGCGTGACTAGGTTTGGAGACGGTCTTTAAGGAGGTCATCAGGTGTAAAGGAGGTCAGAACAGGGGCCCTGATCCAAGGGGACCGGTGTCCTTACGAGAGGCAGAGACACCACGGCTCGCTCTCCCGGACACACAGGAAAGGCCGCGTGAGGACACGGTGCGGCCGCGTCTGCCAGCCGGGAAGAGCGCTCCCCCCACACATTCACCTGCTGGCGGGCGAACCGGGAGAAACGAAGCCTCCGTTGTGTACCCCTGCCGGGCTGTGGCCTGCTGTCACCGGCAGCCCAGGGAGACAAACACCGCCTCCCTCGGAGCTCAAAGTGAACGCCCCCCCTGGGCCAGCAGAAAGCTTGTGTGGTCTAGGCAGCTGCGACCAAGATGGGGGCAACATACCCACCATCCTACTTCCGTTGTCACAAATTATTATAAACCTCGTGGCCTAAAGCAACACAGATTTATTCTCTTCAAGTGTCCAGGAGGGCAGGAGTTGGAAACAGGTGTTCCGGGGCTAGAATCATGGTGTTGGCAGGGGTGGTTCCTTCGGGCTGCCCCAGAGGAGAATCCTTGACTTTTCCAGCTTCCAGAGGCTTCTCAGGACCCCTTTCTCCACCTTCAAAGCCATCTGTGTGGCATCTTCTCTGCTCTCTAAATGCGTCCCCCTTCAAGGGCCCCTGTGACTACACTGGGCCCACCAGGTCATCCAGAAGAATCTCTTAATCACGTCTGCGAAGGACAATGTAACATATTCCCGGTTTCCAGGACCAGAACGTGAACGTTCTGGCGGGACAGGCCAGGCAGGGCTTCCAGCCTACCACAGGCAACAGCGGGTCTGGAATCGCTTTCTGGGATTCTTCAGAAAAGACCCGAATCCCGGGGAAAGCCGAGGTGTGAAGCCATCAGAGCCCAGCAATGGGCCCCTGGGTTTACCGGGCGACGGTCGATCGCTGCCCGGGAAAGCAGACGCAGGGGCTCCGTAGGCAAACTAGTGTGGGGAGAACAGGGCCGGCTGCTCGGAGAGGACCCCTGAGCGCCGGACACCGGCTGGAGGAACCCCGCACCCTTGGGCCACAAGGCAGGATGCACCCTTCAGCACATCATGGGCGGCCAGGCCCCCCAGGCTATGAGGCCTGTCTAACATCCCACAAGGGCCGCCTTGGAGGCACTTCTGGAAACAGGCCGTAGGAACAGGCCCGGCTGTTTCCCTTTTTACCACAGTGACAACCTTCTGGAAAAGGGTCTGGCGTAGCTTGGGCCGGGCATCCCGACACATCGAGACAAGCCACCACCACACCAGGAGCAGACTGTTCTGTGTCGCGAGTGGCCAGAGTCCTCTGGGTGACGGAGACCAAAACCCCCGACTCCTACTAAAGTGTCCCCCGGTCACGGAACCTGACATCACAAGCCCATCTGGCCTCCTGGCCCTCTCTCTGACACCCTAACCCTCAGAGACCCCAAGCCACAGGCCTGAACGCTCCGGCACCGGATGCAACCCTGAGTGTGCACACAGCGGAGGGCAGGGCCCGAGGGGACACCGGGATCTCCCAGCCACAGTCTCGGCCGCAGACAGGGGTGACGACCGTGACTGTGAGGATATTTCCGGAACGCCGGCGGGAAGTATGCAATCGTGGCCTCCTCTGTTAGTAAACACCAGCGGCTCGAGCAAACAGAGGACCTGAGCCCACCTGTCCCTGGGGAGGGCCTGATGGATGACACGGGAAGGAGCGTCTCAGCTGATTCATTCATTCATTTACCCATTCTGCAAATATTTGTCGAGCGCCTCGTGCGCCAAGGCCTCAGCCGAGACACACAGACATGAATCAGGCATGGCTCTTGTCCTTAAGAAACCCCTGATCTAGGAAGATAAACAAGTACATAAAAAACACCCGACGCGGGGTGATAAAAACAGCAGGAAATCTGTATACGCTCGCCGCCAACGACAGGAAAGGGGGGGACCAGCTTTGCGAGTCTAAATTTTCAATTATTCAGTCAACGAGTCATTCAGCAAATATCTCCTGAGGCCCAAGCACATGCCAGGCTCTCTCAGCCCTGGGAATCCAGTGGGAAGGGACCAGGACAATTCTGAGCGCGGAAGGTCAGCCCAGAGTCAGCCCGTTCATGGCGACGGAAAGCAGAGTGGCCGTTGCCCACGGCCAGTGGGATTAGGACAGGAGTGGCGGCTCATGGGACTGTCGGGGAGGAAGGGACCGTGACTCCGGCTGCGCGACTCTGTGCGCATATTGGAGGCAATTAAATCGTAGACTTTTTTTTTAAAGATTTTTTATTTATTTATTTGACAGACAGAGATCACAAGTAGGCAGAGAGGCAGGCAGAGGGAGGAGGAAGCAGGCTCCCCGCTGAGCAGAGAGCCCGACTTGGGACTCGATCCCAGGACCCTGAGATCATGACCTGAGCCGAAGGCAGAGGCTTTAACCCACTGAGCCACCCAGGCGCCCTAAATCGTAGACTTTCAATAGGTCAATGGAATAGGAATTTTATCTCAATGAAGCTGTGTTTTGTTTTATTTTGTTTTAAGTCATGGTGGTTGTGGGGCATCTGGGTGGCTCAGTCGGTTGAGCCTCTGCCTTCGGCTCAGGTCATGATCTCAGGGTCCTGGGATCGAGCCCCGCATCGGGCTCTCTGCTCAGCGGGAAGCCTGCTTCTCCCTCTCCCACTCCCCCTGCTTGTGTTCCCTCTCTCGCTGTGTCTCTCTCTGTCAAATCAATAAAATCTTAAAAAAAAAAAAAATCACGGTGGTGGAGAAACGCAATTAAGCCGTTACAATAGCACAGAACAATGTCTGAGATGGAGAATTCCCGGGTGCTCTGGGATGTACGCAGGGGCTTCTGACAATGCCTAGTGAAAGAACCTTCTGGAAGATTTCCCAGAAGAAACGACATTTAAACTGAAATTCGCTTCTAGAGAGGGACGCAGTCAAGCAAAGTGAGAAGCCGAAACCGTTGTAGGCAGTCGGAGGGAAGAAAACACAGGGCCTATCTGAGAAACTGAAGAAAGTTCCGGAAAGCCGGACACAGAGTGGAGGGTGGGGGAACGGGGCAGAGCCGGGGAGGCAGGCCCAGCCCTCTCTGTGAGAGCCGCTGCGGCTCCAGAGCAGGCGGCGACAGCTGCGCGGCCGAGGGCGAGCACGGGAGGCCGAGGACAGGACGGACGGACGGAGGGACGGACAGGACGGACTCGGACGCGTGCAGCCGGCCGACACCCGAACGTCGCGCCGGTACCTGGGCCGTGCGAGGCCGCGCGCCGGGGACAACGCTGTGGACGGAGCAGCAGGGTCTCCTCCTGGCGCAGTTCACACGATCACGAGCGGAACATGCCAGAAAGTCGCCTCTCGGGCCTCCAGCCCAGCACGACCGCGACCGGCCGGGACCGTGCCAGCGGAGCCGCAGGGACCCGTGGGACGATCCTCCTCGTCGCGAAAAGTCTGGATGCGGCTGTGTCTGCGCGAGGGACGCCAGGAAGCCGCACGGCCACCGGGGAGCGGCGCTGGGGACTCCGACGGGTCCGCGACACTCGGCGGCCTGCACTGTGCCCGCGCCCTCCTCACCACCTGCGGTTTCACACGAGCCAAGAGCCTGGCGCGGGTTACGCGGCTCGTGGTGGCCGCTCTGGGCCGCGCACCCACCGCCGGGCTCGGGGACCCGACGCGCAGGGCCAGGCCGCTGGTGGGGGCGCCGAGGGAGGCGGCGCACGAGGCACTGGGGAGCGAGAGCCACACGGCGCGGTGAGGAGTCGTCGGGGCGGGAGAGAAGCAGGTTCTGACGTCCGTGGCTTCCGCAGCAGGACAGGCGGACTGTCCCTCCCCGCGCCGGGGAGCCCCGCACAGACGTGGATAACCGGGAGGTTCCTTGGAGGGGCCGGAGGGAGGGACGGACAAGAATGAACAGAAAGGCACCGGCCCGAGCACAGCCAAGTAACACCCCTGTATCCCGCCGGGCTGCGCTCGAAAGGACACCATGACAGCCGACCTCCAAGGACACAGTGCCTCCGCGGAGGCCACCTGAAATCACCGGTTCCCCTCGGAGTTCTAACGACAGACACAGGGAAGAGGTGGCATCGGTCAGAGTCATCCACGTTAAGGAATATTTTATAGTTATGCAAGGCTAGAGTTCGTGGCTCGATAGGGACGTGTTTGAGCCACTCCAATCCTGAGAAGAAGGAAATGAATAAACTTGCAAATGTAAAGCAGGATTCTAGTGAGGGGATGTGTCCCCTCCCTACAGCCCAAGACGCGGAGGGCCGAGATGGGCATAATGCAGGGAGAGGAAGCTGCGTGGCTGCTGGGACAGACGTACCCCCTGCGTACCACTCGCCGCAGAGCCGGGAGAAGGGGTGTCCTCGCTCCCAGCCCCCTCGACAGGTGGGGGGAACCACACTGCCCAGTCACGGCCAGTGAAACTGAAGCGGAAACGGACAGAGGCTGGGGCGGGCTGGCTGTGGGTCTGCTGACCAGAAGGACAGACGAGCGATCCCTCAGGATCTTCCTCCTTCCTGCTCTCGACAGAGTCAGGCCACAATGCCTGGAGCTTCGACAGCTTGTACTGTGACCATCAAGACACCAGCGAGAGAAAGAAAGAAAGGAAGGAAGAAAGGAAGAAAGAAGAGAAAAAAAGAAGGGAGTAAAGAAAACAAAAGATGACAAGAGGGGATGGTGGAGAAGGATGGGGAGGCCTGACTGGTGTCGGGGATTCCTGGAAACCAAGTGGAATGACTTCTGCTTCCAGATTTCCCGTGGGAGAAAAAAATGCACCTATTTGTTTAAGGAACTGGTGCTTGGTGACTTACTGCTGAAGGTGGCTTCAAGTATCTAGAATTTGAGACTTGAAATGCAGCAGCAGGTAACAGACCCGAAAACGTGGAATTGGAGGAGTGAAGAGGCAGGCTGCTTGGCAGAGGAAGCAACTGTTCTGGGTTAAAAAGTGGTGATTCTTGCAACACGCTGGAGACAAATCTAGATGTTGAAATTGTTTTGACGATGTATCAAGACGATGCAGATTCAGCTCCAAGATCGTGTGTGTGTGCGCGCACACCTATGTCTGTTATGTGTATGATCTGTCGTATGTAACATAGATTATATGGTACAGACAAGTATCACGGCAGTGTTACACGGTGTCGTAATGTATATACACTACTGGGAAAAAATGGAGGAATGGAACTTCAACCCAGAATTCTGTCTCCACTGAAACCATCTTTCAAAAATAAAGGCAAAATGAAGACATTTTCAGACACAGGAAAACTAGAAGAATTTGTCTCCCGCAGCCCTAAATGGAACTGACACCTGACAGAAACTCCATCTCCAGGAATAAATGAAGAGCACTCGAAATGAGAAATAATCGGGTAAATTAAAAAGTTTACTTTCTTCTTCCTTCAACTAAAACAATGCTGGCTAGTTAGTGAAAGTTTTGTAAAGTTCGATATCGAGGAATTCATAACATATGTTGATGCCAAGTACATGACAACACTGGCACATGGACAGAGAGGAAATAATGTTACACGTATGGACACATATAAGTCACATACTGGATACATGTAATACACTGTTTACATATGTAATTACAGTATTACAGGCTCCTAAGATTCTACATGAAGTGGAATCCTATTAAACCTCAATAACCTGGGGTCAAGGATGTGTATTGTAATCCCTAGATCACACACACACACACACACACACTCAAAGCAGTATGAGCTAAGCATGTAATGGAGGGATTAAAATTAAACACCAAAACTTATATTCCATTAACCTAGAAGGCAGGAAAGGAGATACTGAGGGAAAAGAGCACATACGGATCAAATAGAAGAGAAATAACAAAAAGGTAGAAAGAAACCCAATTACACAATAATTACATTTTATGTAAGTCAACTAAACATTCCAATTAAAAAATAGCTTCCTGACAAGATAAAATGTCAAGACTCAACCATATGCCGTAGACAAGCTCTGCACTTTAAACGAAAGACACAGAGAGGAGGGCAGTAAAAGAAAGGAGAAGGCTGGTGTGGCTATATTAGTAGCAGGGAAAGTCGCTTCAAAGCAAAATGCACGCACAGAGACAGAGACACTTCATAATGCCAAGAGAATCAATTCATCAAGAAGTCACAACATTCCTAAGATGAATGCATCTGCACATAAAAACAGTTTAAAATTACATGAAGAGAAAATTAGGAGAATTAAAGCAAGGAGAAGAAAAATCTGCAATCCCCGTCGGAGATTTTAACATCCCTCTTTCAGGAACTGATAGAGGCTGCGGGAAGGAAGAGAGGAAGGGGGGAGGGAAAGGGGGGGCAGAGGGTCTCGAGGGGAAAGAACAGAGAGAGAGAGATGGTGAGAGAGAGAACCCACCCAAGGTCATGAGCCACCAAGGTAGCGTAAGCTGGAATCACACGGGGTATCGGTGTGCACGGAATCACCAGACACTACAGAACCGGACTGGCTCGAACGAAAGACCGGCAACACCAGACAGACCGGCAACGCCAGACAGACGCTGATGAGGACCTGAAGCACCCAGAGCTCTAGCAGCCGCTGGTGGGCTTGGAAAATGCAGTAACACCTTCGCAGAACCGTGTGACGGTGGCTTATGAAGGCCACCATATAGCTGCCCAGCGACTCTACCCCAGAGCGGAAGACCTACCCCTTACCCGGGATCAACCAGAACACACATGCACACGTGCACACACACAAATAGTGCAAAAGTGTTTAAAGCTGACCTCTTCTGAGTAGCCCCAAACAGAGAGCAACTTGTCCAATTAACAGAAGAGTGCATAACAGAATCAAAGGGGTCCTACAGTAGAATACACCTCATCAAGCAAAAACACAAAGATGTACCCAAAATCAAAGCTCCTCAATACAGGACGCACGAAGCGATCGGAAGGGACAGACGGACAGCAGCGTGAGAACAGCAGGAGACTCCAGCACCGGCTCTCAACCATGCTCAGGTCACCCAGACAGAACATCCGCGAGGAAACGCTGGACGTGAACTACACAGAAACCAAGAGACACACAGAACATTCTAGCAACAGAACACATGTTCTTCTCAAGCACACATGAGACAGTCTCTAGAACAAATCCCAGGTTGGGCCAACGGAACCAGTTTTAAGGAATTTAAGAAGACTGAAGTCATCTCAAGCATCTTTCTGACTACAATGTCACAGACACAGATTAAATGACACATTCCTGGTCAAAGGAGACAGCAAGATGGAAACAAAAAAAATCTTGAGACAAACAAAAACAGAAATATGATATACCAAAACCTACACAATGCAGCAAAAGCAGTATCAAAAGGAAGTTCATAGCAATAAATACCTATGTTTAAAAAGTAGAAGAATCTCAAATATACAGCCTAACTTTGTACATCAAGAAACCAAAAAAAGGGCGCCTGGGTGGCTTAGTGGGTTAAGCCGCTGCCTTCGGCTCAGGTCATGATCCCAGGATCCTGGGATCGAGTCCCGCATCGGGCTCTCTGCTGAGCGGAGAGCCTGCTTTCCTCTCTCTCTCTCTCTCTCTGCCTGCCTCTCTGCCTACTTGTGATCTCTCTCTGTCAAATAAATAAATAAAATCTTTAAAAAAAAAGAAACCAAAAAAAAAACCATAAAAGAATAGCAAAGATCAGAGCAGAAGTAAACAAAGCAGAAATCAGAAAGACAATAGAAAAAAAAAATCAATGAAACCAGGAGTTAGTTTTTCTGAAAAGATAAACAATATTGACAAGGTTTGAGATACACTAAATAAGAAAGAGAAGACTCAAATAAATAAAATAAAAAATCAAAGAAGATACATTAGCACCAATACCACAGAAATACAAGGGATCACGAGATGGGGCGCCTGGGTGGCTCAGTGGGTTAAGCCGCTGCCTTCGGCTCAGGTCATGATCTCGGGGTCCTGGGATCGAGTCCCGCATCGGGCTCCCTGCTTGGCGGGGAGCCTGCTTCCTCCTCTCTCTCTCTCTCTCTCTGCCTGCATCTCTGCCTACTTGTGATCTCTGTCTGTCAAATAAATGAATAAAAAAAAAGAAAAAAGAAATACAAGGGATCATAAGACACTACCAGGAACAATGTTACAGCTGCAGATCTGGAAGAAATGGGTAAATTCCGAGAAAAACACAACCTACTAAGACTGAGTCATGAAGAAATACAATTTATGAATAGAGCAATAATGTGTGTAGAAACTGAAAGCTTCCCAGTAAAGAGAAGTCGAGGAACAAATGACTGTATGGTTAATTCTACCAAACATTTAAAGAAAAATTAATATTAATTAAAATCAATGCTTCTTAAAGTCTCCCAAAAAGTTGGAAGGGAAAAAACACTTCTAAACTCATTTTACAAGGTTTGCACTACCCTGACACAGAAGCCAGATTTGTGTACTATGTAAAAATGGAAAATTACACACCCTGATGAACACAGATGAAAACTTCTTCAAGCAAACATCAGTAGACCTCATCCAACAGCACAGTAAACAGATCACACACCATGACCAAGTGGAATTTATCTCCGGACGCAGAGTTGGTTCGATGTATAGAAATCAATGCACGTGATAGGTCACATTAACAGTTACCAGAAAAGAAGAAATGAAACTGTCTCTGCAGACGATGTGATCTTATATATGCGCAACCTCAAGATGCCACCGAAACCCTTCTAAAGCGAACAAATGAACTCAGCAAAGTTGCAGGCTGCAGAATTGAAAGAAAAATCAGTTGCGTCCCTCTCCGAAAACAATGAACTATTCAGAAAAGGGATTAAAAGAAATTAAAAGCTATTCACATTAGCTTCAAAAAGGACGAAACACTTAGGAATAAACTTAACCAAGAAGGTGAAAAACCTATGCACTTAGAACAAGGGGCTCCGGGGTGGGTCAGTGGGTTGAGTCTCTGCCTTCGGTTCAGGTCATGATCTCACGGTCCTGGGATCAAGTTCCACATTGGGCTTCTTGCTCAGTGGGGAGCCTGCTTCCCCCTCTATCTTCTGCTCCCCCCTGCTTGTGTGTTCTCACTCTTTCTCTCTCCGCCCACCCACCCTGACAAATAAGTAAAGAAAATCTTAAAAACGAACAGACAAAAAAGAAAAAGAAAACAAAAAAAAAAACACCCTAAGGAACTAGATCTTAAAAGTTGTCATCATAAGAAAAACAATTCTCGGGGTGCCTGGGTGGCTCAGTTGGTTAAGTGTCTGCCTTTGACACAGGTCATGATCCCAGGGTCCTGGGACTGAGCCCCATGTTGGGCTCCCTGCTGAACAGGGAGCCTGCTTCTCCCTCTGCCTCTGCCTCTCTCTCTATCTCTATGCCTCATGAATAAATAAATTAAATCTTTAAAAAGAGAGAGAGAGAAAAGGAAAAGAATTCTGTAACCATGTATGGTGACAGATGTCAACGAGGCTTATTAGAGCGATCATTTCTCAATATATACAAATATTGAACCACTGAACCACTATGTTGTAACCTGGGACTAATAGTACACACGAATTTTTTTATTATGTTTAGTTAGCCAGCGTACAGCACATCATTAATTTTTGATGTGGTGCTCAATGATTCATTAGTTGTGTATAACAACCAATATATACACCAATTTTTAAAAATCCAATGACATTCTTCAGAGAAACAGAAAAACACTCCTAAAGTTCCTATGAAACCACAAAAGACCTCAAATAACCGAGGCAATCTTGAGTAAGAAAAGCAAAATCGGAAGCGTAAACCTTCCTGATTTCAGACCATATGACAAAGCTTCAGGGGTCAAAACCGTACGGCACTGGCACAACCTCCAGGTCAACCAAACAGAAGAGAGAGCCCGGAAATAAACAGACACATAAAGACTCAGCTGATTTTTTTTTTTTTTTTTTACAAAAGCACCAAAAATACACAGTGAGAAAAGGATACTCTCTTCAATGGTGCCGAGAACAGAAGGTATCCACATGCATAAGAATGAAATTGGGCTCTTCTATCATTCATAAAAATCAACTCAAATTTCATTAAAGACTTCAGCATAAGACCTGGTATCATATGACTCCTAGAGGAAAACAGGCAAAACAAAACAAAACAAAACAAAAGGCCTTGACTTTGATCTTAGCAATGATATTTTTGGATTTGATGCCAAAAACAGGCAATGGCACAGCAAAAATCAGTAAGAAGAACTACATTAAACTAAATAATAAAAAACCATAGACAAAGTTTAAAGGAAACCTAACAAATGGGGGAAAACATTTGCAAACCATGTTATCTGTTAAGAACTCAGTATTCAGTAAAGAAGATGTGATATGTAATACACACACACACACACACACACACTGGAATACTATGCAGCCATCAAAACACCGAAATCTTGCCATTTGCAACCACGTGGATGGAACTAGAGAGTATTAGGCTGAGCGAAATAAGTCAATCAGAGAAAGACAATTATCATATGATCTCTCTGACATGAGGAATTGGAGAAACAAGACAGAGGATCATAGGGGAAGGGGGGGGAATGAAACAAGATGAAACCAGAGGGGGAGACACACCATAACAGACTCTTGGTCTCAGGAAACAGACTGCTGGAGGGGAGGGGGGTGGAGGGGTGGGGTGGCGGGTGATGGACACCGGGGAGGGCATGTGCTGTGGTGAGTGCTGTGAATTGTGTGAGACTGATGAATCACAGACCTGCACCCCTGAAACAGATAATACATTATATGTTTAAAAAAAAAAAAGTTAGCATCCAGTATATATAAGGAACTCTTACAACTCAACAGCATATAAATAAATAGCAAATAACCCATTAAAAAATGGGCAGTCGACTTAAATAGACATTTTTCTAAGCAAGATACACAAAAGGCCAAAAATTACATGAGAAGATGTTCTACACGACTCATCAGGAAGATGTAAATTAAACCACAACAAGGTGTCACCTCCCCCTTGCTAGGACGTCTACCATCACAAGCACTGGCACATGAGAATTGGTGCAGCCCGTATGGAAACTGTAAAGATTCCCCAAAAATCTGAAAACAGATCTACCACATAATGCCCCAATCCCACTTGTGAGTGTGTATGTGAAGGAAATGGAATCGCCGTCCCAATGAGCTGTCCGCATTCCCACGTTCTTCGTAACATTATTCACGGCCGCCAAAACGCGGGGACAAGCTAAGCACCCGTCAGTGGGTCAACGGACAAAGAAGATGTGATAAACGTGTGTGGCTGTATAGAGACGATGAAGCGTCATTCGGCCACAAGGAAGGAGGAAATCCAGACACGTGGGACGCTGTGCGTGGGTGTTTGGGGCACTGTGCTGAGGGAAATAAAGCAGACGGAGAAACACTGAGGCTGTAGGGGACCCCTTGCACGCGGGGTCCAAAAGAAAAGGCCAAGGCCAAGGGACAGAGGAGAAAAGGAGGGTGGGGGCTGCAGGCTGGGGGAAAGGGCACCACGTCGGTCCAAGAATACAAACCTGCAGTTACGAGTAAGTTCTGAGGATCCCCTGTGCCTAGAGCCCACAATCCTGAGCTACATGCGTGAGATCTGAAATGTGTCCCGAGAGCAGATCTTGTGAGTTCGAGTGCACATGTACACACACGCACACACACACAATGTAACCGTGAGGTGACGTCAACCACTCTGCCATCCCTGCCCAGAGCCACGTCCACAGACCCCCGTACTGCGCGTCCTGAACACACGGTCACCTTGCCAGTTACGCCTGCATAAAGCCGGAAAAAGAACCAACAGAGGATGATCCCGAGACACGAACCAACACGGCTGGATCTCGCAGACACGACGAAGACAGACACGTAAGAACCACGGCGTGCGGCTCTGTTCGTATGTCGTCCCAGACGGGCAGGATGCTCCTCGCCGTGACGGAACGCCGCACGGTGTTTGCCTCTGCGAGTGAGGACGGACCAGGAAGGAGGCCTGGTGGAGCTTTCTGGGGTGATGGACGAGTTTTAACATAAGAGTCAGCAAACGACGGCCCCTGGGCCCAAGGCTGCCGGCCTCCCGTTTCTGCAAATGTGATGTGACTGTGACACGACCCCGCTCGCACGCTCGCCCCCGTCTGCGGCTGCTTCTGCACCACCACGACGGAGCTGAGTCGTCGGAATAGAGAATCTGGCCCACAAGTCCTAAATCGTTACTACCAGGTCCTTTATGCAAAAAATCTTGCTGGCCCTCTCCCCTGTGTAACGTATTACATGGGGTAAGGGGATGGGTAGGTTCACATGGAGTTCGGGGGTGAATTCCGTGCCCCCAAGAGACGCATCGGAGTCCTCACCACCAACATCTCAGACGGGGACCTCACTCGGAAATACAGCCGCACGGATGTCATTAGTTACGAGGAGGCCCCGAGTGTCCTTGCGGGTAGACGGCCAAGAGCAGGCAGAACTCACAGGGCCATGTGATGAGGAAAGCAGAGGCTGGATGTACGCAGCTGCGGGGCCAAAGATTTCCAGATCCTCGAAACCACGCGAAGCCAAAAGGAGGCAAGGAAGGAGTCTCCCTTCCAGGCTCCAGAGGGAGCACGGCCCGGCGGACGCTTTGATCACAGACTTCCAACCTCTGGAAATGTGAGACGATAGATTTCTGGTGCTTAAATCCCCCAGGGTGTGCTACTTTGTTACGAATACACATGGTCACGGGGGAACATGCATTAATGAGACCCCAGGGGCATACCCATTTACTAAAACTCATCACATTGGGCACTGAAGATCCATGCATTTCACGGTTTCCAAATTGGTGGTTAACGGGGGAAAAAAAAAAGCTTTAAAAAAGTAAAAGCAAGTAAGCAGAAGCCTCACAAAGATAGGAGACTGAGGAGTCTGACAGCAAAAAAAAGACCTCGCATAGGTCCAACGAGCACCCCTGCCCTCGGCCCAGAACCTGCTGCTCCAGCTTCTTCAAGGTGATGGCCCATGACTTGGGTCTACGGACAGCAGGACCCGGAAAGTCACAGAAACGGGTAAGACTCGCCAGAGCGTTAATGTGACGCGTCCACGAGATCTTCCGCGGCAGGACTCGCACCGAAAATCGTCTGGAAGCCAGTGGGACTCCAGCAAGGAGGCCGTCTCACCATAAAGGGTTGGATTCAGATCAGAGAAAGCGCAGGGAGACGGACACACGTCCTGCCGTCCCAGACACAGCTTTCTCGTTGGCCGACCCGGCCGCCGTGCCGACCGTCCTTCCTCCCCTTACCATCCTTGACTGAGCGAAAAGCTAATGATTCATGTTTCCAGCTTCCCGTGCAGCCAGGGCGGTCCCCGTCTTGCAGGTCTAGCTCGAAAATGCCAGAGGAGAAAGGCAGACTCTGAGAGAGTCTTGGGAGGTGGAGGTGTCGTGCCTGATCTTTCCCTCGGGTCTTTCCAGATGTGTGCGTGATGCGACCCGCAGGCAGCCATCTTGAGGCCATGAAGCACCAAACAAGAGGGTGAAACCCAACGGCTATTTGAGACGGGGCAGGAAACTGGAACAAGCCTGGAGACTCAAGGGGGTCAGCGTCTTCCTGCATCTGCTCCTTTCAGATTTCTTACGAGGTGAAAAATCATTATCTTGGTGATTTAGCCACTGGCATCAATATTCCTGTCCCTTGGTGTGAGATGCAGCCCTAACCGATAAAAACGAACGATTTTACCCCTTCTCACTGAGACTTCCAGCGCACCAGAGAAAGACGGGTCCGGGGGAGGGGCGAGCGAACCACAAATACGCCAAGGGTCCTCCTGACGCTGCGAGTAGACTCACGTCCACTTGCTGGCAACCTCCGGCACGAAAATGTCAAAAGGAAAGTAAAGAAGTTCATAATAGGATGAGGAGGAAGAGAAGAAAACTGAGACTTGTTAACATTTACTGACGGCTTACCAGGCGCTGAGCCATTTATAGACATCGCATGACCAACTCGGATGGGAACTGTTGTAGCGTAACGATGTCGGAACAACACCCGCTCGCTGCGGCCTTATTCACAACAGCCAAGGTATGGACGCAGCCCAAGTGTCCACCAAAGAAAAAATATAGATCTATGGATAGACCTAAACGTATAAAGCTAAGGGAAATAAGCCAGACAGAGAAGGACAAATACCATATGACTCTCCTTCTATGTGGAACCTCAAAAAGAAAAAACAGAGAAAACAAAACAAATCAGAAACAGCCTCTTAAATACAGAAAATAACCCAGTGGTGGCTGGGGGGGATGGTGGGTGAAATGAGTGAAGGAGATTAGCAGGTACGGCCGGCCGTGGTAAAATCAGTACGTCACCAGGACAGCACGGACAACACTGGGAACATAGTCAATGACACTATAACAGGCGCGCATGGTGACACGGTAACTAGTCTTATCGGGATCACTTCGTAACACCTGTGAATATGGAATCGCTACGTTGAACGCCTGAAGGTAATACCATACTGTAAGTCAGGTACACGTGGGTGAAAGAAAGGAGGGAGGGTGGGAGGGTGGGAGGGTGCCAGCAAGCAGTTTAGTGCTAACCAAGAATCTAGGGATCCTACTAAAATTAATTTTTTAAAAGATTTTATTTATTTATTTGACAGACAGAGATCACAAGTAGGCAGAGAGGCAGGCAGAGAGAGAGGGGGAAGCAGGCTTCCCGCTGAGCAGAGAGCCCGATGCGGGGCTCGATCCCAGGACCCTGAGATCATGACCTGAACCAAAGGCAGAGGCCCAACCCACTGAGCCACCCAGGTGCCCCTAAAATTATTTAATAGAGAAAAGAATATCGGACTGAGAACTCAGGAGACAAACCTTCTAGTTTTGACACCACTACTCATGGGCGCTGTGGATTTGGAGAACTACTTAGTATCTCTGAGATGGTTTTTCCTTTCCTTCAAGGCAAATGTTGGAGAAAATAATCCACAGGGTCCACTTGAGGTCTAACGTTCTAATTTCCAAAGAATTTAGTCTGACCAGAGTCATTTGGCAACATTTTTAAGAGTTCATGAAATATTTATGAAGCATAGTCCTGTCAAGGGAGCTACAGCAACTGATTACCCCAAGCTCCAAGACACTTGGCACAAATGGTCAGGGCAGGATAAAGACAGGAGTGTGCCAGTAAGAATAACGAGCTCCTACGTGCCCTCGATATGCTAACCAAGGAGCCACGAACTTCAGAGAAGAATTCCCATCCAGGCAAGAGGGGGTCTGTTCTCACATCTTTATAATCCAGGATCATGGCCAGAAACCATTTTTATATGGTTTGGGGATATCATGGCAGATTTTTTTGACAGCAAAATTATTTCTCCCCTGAAGTTAACCCTAAAATTAGTTGACATTTTCTCAACACACCCTTTAAAAAAGAAAAGAAAAGAAAAGAAAAAATACAAAGAGTGACTTGGATCATGAATTGGGAAGAGGTCCTGGGATGGAATCTCCACACTGACAATCTACAAACTCAATCATTGTCAGGGCGGGGAAGCGAAAGTTGATTACTTGTGAAGCAGACTGTGAATACATTGGAAAAAACAAGTTATTCAGGCTGTAGAAAATTACATGGATATGTATTTATGGTTAGCATCAGTAGTAAAATTACATTTTCTAGTGAATCTGCAGCTCAGGGCTTTAAAATACAGACCTTTTAAAATGCACCAAACAAAATTCCAAGGATTACAAGAAATGTTTTATTTATAATGTTTGCATGAAACGAGACATTGTGCCCATCTGTCTCTTCCAATATATTTTCAAAACCAGATTTATGGATTTTAACTAGCAAAGGCAAGGAACGGTATTCTGACTCCGTGCCAGGCTAATGCAGCCCTATTATCATATCTGTCTTTGTTATAAACTGGCCGATACAATTACCAGAGTTCCCTTCACTTGCCAGTTTCATAGAGATGTATTTTGGGCCCCGTTTGTGGTGGATTCTTCAAGGACACAGATGGCGACATCTACGTCTTTATCACCCCTCCTCGACATAGCCACAAACTCGATGTGGTGGGAGAGAAATACATAATCACGGAACAAAGGACCAAAACTCAACTACACTGCTCCTCCTCCTCAGAAGAAAGACTTGAAGAAGAAACGTGCTCCCAAAAGAGTGAAATTTGCCATTCACCCTCTACAGCTCCCACTGGCCCACTGTTTATACCCTCTCTCTCCCTCTAAGTTCTCTTTCGCTGCCATTGAGTTCCACTGTCTAGTCCCTTTATGGCATTAATGACTCTGAATCTAGTTAAGAAAGCGTCTCATGGTCTTCTAGCAACCACGACCCTGTCTCTGATCACAACGTCCACTCTAAGCCAGCAAGACGAGCAACAGCCACAAGCGCCTGCAAAAGAATCTTTAAAAGGATTTTAAAAATTCATGACCACGGTTAAGTCACCCCAAATCTCAGGAATGCCAGGCTGGATATGGGGCCTGGTGGCATTGTTCCTGTCTCTCCCCCAGAGATCAGAAAATATCAGGCATGAGGAAGAGCCCCAGAACTTCAGCTCCAGGAGGGGCCCATGGGTGATTCGGAGCTGCAGTTTAGTCATTCCTGACAGCCATGCCTTTACCAAAGGTTCAGAACAACGGAGACAACTAGATATACCCAGATTCTTTGATCTACTCGGAGGAAAAACAAAGAGCTATTTATGAAATTTTATCCCAGGTTTGAGATAAACTGAGTAACTGAGCTAAGAATAAATACTGGTCACTTGCACTTGTGCGAAATTTTAGGTAAAAGGACCAACACTGAATAGGGCTTCACAGAGCCTAGATTAGGTAGTGGCTGATTTAAACTTGTCACCCCAACTCCCAGAAGAGCTTCAGAGCCATTAAAGTTGCAAACCTCCAAATAATTGGGGAGAATTGGACAGGTGTATGCAGAATGAAACTCCACCATTCTCTCACACCATACACAAAGATAAACTCGAAATGGATGGAAGACTTCAGTGTGAGGCAGGAATCTATTAAAATTCTAGAGGAAAACATAGGTATTAACGTTTTCCACGTTGGCCGCAACAACTTCTTTCAGGACACGTCTCCAAAGGCAATGAAAACAAAAGCGAAAATAACCTTCTGGGACTTTGTCAAGATAAAAAGCTTCTGCACAACAAAGGAGACAGTCAACAAAGCAAAGAGAATGGGAGAAGATATTTGTCAATGACACTACAGATAAAGGGCTGGTATCCAAGATTTATAAAGAACTTCTCAAACTCAACACTCAAAAAACAAATAATCCAGTCAAAAAATGGGCAGAAGACATGAGCAGAGACTTCTCCAAAGGAGACATACGAATGGCTAAAAAACACAAGAAAAGATGTTCATCATCACTAGCCATCAGGAGATTCAAATCAAAACCACATTGAGATATCACCTTACACCAGTTAGAAAAATCAACAAGACAGTAAACAACGTGTGTTGGAGAGGATGTGGAGAAAGGGGAACCCTTTTACACTGTTGGTGGGAATGCAAGTTGGTGCAGCCACTTTGGAAAATAGTGTGGAGATTCCTTAAGAAATTAAAAATAGAGCTTCCCTATAACCCTGCAATTACACTCCTGGGTGTTTACCCCAAAGATACGGATGTAGTGAAAAGAAGGGCCATCTGTACCCCAAGGTTCAAAGCAGCAATGGCCACAGTCACCAAACGGTGGAAAGAACCAAGATGCCCTTCAGTGGTTGAATGGATAAGGAAGATGTGGTCCATATACACTATGGAGTATGATGCCTCCATCAGAAAGGATGAATATCCAACTTTTGTATCAACATGGATGGGACTGGAAGAGATTATGCTGAGTGAAATAAGTCAAGCAGAGAGAGTCAATTATCATATGTTTCACTTATGTGTGGAGCATAAGGAACAGCATGGAGGACATTAGGAGAAGGAAAGGACAAATGAAAGGGGAGAATCAGAGGGGAAGACAAACCATGAGAGACTGTGGACTCCAGGAAAGAAACTGAGAGTTTGGGAGGGGATGGGGTGGAGGGATGGGTGAGCCTGTGACGGGTATTAAGGAGGACACGTACTGCAGGGAGCACTGGGTGTTCAACGCAAACAATGAGTCATGGCTACATCCACAACCAATGATGTACTGTATGGTGGCTAACATAAATAATAAAATAAAAATTTTTCAAAATGTCATAAGATACATTCCTAAAATGTCTAGCAGCTGACAGAGAGAAGATTTGTAATAAATGGCTGGGTGAGTGAATGGACAAATTAGGGAATAAAAAATCACATGAAAACCTGTGTTATTTAGTCTGATACATGAGCACAAATTTATTGACCTGCAGGGGAAAAAATGCCAACAACAAGGCCTCAAAAGTCAAGCAGGAACAGAAGGGAAAGAATTTTTTGAGAATTTACCATATACCAAGTACTACATCACTTCATCTTGGTTCCAAAATAGCACCGGGGTTGTTCTCCTGTTTACACAATATTCTATTTATATAGGCATAAACTCAAGTTCAGAGAGTTTAAAGTAGTAATAAAAGTTATTCAGCCCCAGACCTTCACACACACCCACAATCTGGCCAGGAAGGTATCATTATTCTATTTGAAGGACAAAGAAATCAAGACATTTGTCACAGGTCATACGGCTCTGAAGCAGAATGAGAGCAGGAGAAAGCCCAGCGGCGTCCCCGGCTCCTGGCCCTTGCTTCCTGCCGCTGCTCTCCTGGACAGTTACAGACGCGTCAGTGAAACGGCCACCTATGGGGGAGCAGACCCACGAGCCCAGCCTGACCATGACCAGGCAGAGGGCAGGACACTTGGAGAAAGGCTAAATCCGAGAGCCACAGACCACAGCCTTGCCACTTATCACTTGCTTTCTGAGGCTCCCCTGCGTAAAAGTAGGGTCATCCTGGCCCACAAAGGACACCATGAGGCTATGTGACAGGTCTACCAGGAAAGTGCTCCCGTATTTTCTCGTCCACGTTCAGACCATTTGTCGCTTCTTCCTATAGTCGCCATTGACTGAGAACCCTTGGGGACAGGTGCCCAGCGGCCAGACACACAGAGCCCTGGTATGCTGTGTCCAAGCAAGAACGGGAGCAAAAGCGGACAAGAGAATCACAGGAAAAGCAAACTACAGTTGAAAGAAAAGAAAAGAAAGGAAGGAAGGAAGGAAAAGAAAGAAAGAAAGAAACAGAGGAAGAGAGAGGAAGGAAGGAAGGGGAGGGAAAAAAATCACTACTCCAATGAACAAAACCACAGTAATCTTTAACACACGGCTCCTGGGTGGCTCAGTTAGGGGAGCGTGTGACTCTTGATTTCCACCCAGATCACGGTCTTGGGGTCGTGAGATCGAGCCCCGAGTCAGGCTCTGCGCTCAGCGGGGAGCCCGCTTGAAGATTCTCTCCCTCCGCTCCTCCCTTGCACTCCTGTGCTCCTGCTCTCTCGCAAATAAATAAACGCATTAATTAAAAAACAAATTAATTAAATAAAACAAATTAATTAAATAAATAAACGGGCAGAGGACCTGAAAAACTATATACGATAGAATTGGAGGTCACTGGAGGAGAATAAAAAGCGAAGAAATAGAAGCATCCATGTATCCTGTCACTCGGTATGTCACAAAGGTGGTGATTCAGTGACAAAAGGTTGCTTTTTGTTGGTTTGCTTAACTAATGAACGGTGCTACAATGTTGCACCACTAGGTATTTACTCAAAGGATACAAAAATTCTAATTCAAAAGGATCCACGTGCCCCAACATTCACAGCAGTATGATGGACAACAGCCAAACTATGCGAAGACCCCAAACGTCCGTTCATGGATGAAAGGATGAAGAAGAAGGGGGACACACAGACACACAGACACCGTGGGGTGAAACTCGGCCACACAGAAGACGAAACCTTCCCATTTCCGAGGACATGGATGGAGCCAGAGAGAATGATGCTGAGCGAAACAAGTCAGTCAGAAGAAGACAAATTCCATGTGATTTCGCTCATATGTGGAATTTAGGAAACAAACCAGAAGAACATAGAGGGGAAGAACGAGTGGGGCAAAGCAGAAAACAGACTCTTAACTATAGAGAACACAGTGGGGGATGCCGGAAGGGGTGGGTGGGGGATGGGCTGGGTGGGGGATGGGGATGAGGGACGGCACTTGTGATGAGCACGGGGTGCTGAGTCACCAACTCCACACCTGAAACCAATATTCCACTGAGGTTAACAAACTGGAATTCACATAAAAACTTGAAAAAGAAATAAACATAAAGGACTTTGCCAAAAAAGGACTTTGGCAAAGGTGAAAAAATAAAATAAAATACAATTAAATTAAAAGGTGCTCTAACACCTGGGTATCCCCTGGCAGGAAAGATAAACACTGACCATTACTTCATATCGTAAATAAAATGAGCTCAGAACAGACCACAGACCTGAATATAAAAGCTAAAAACTATAAAATACTGGAATAAATTAGAAGAAATCTTTATGACCTTGGGACAAAGAGTTATCAGACCCAAAAAAGCATAAATCAAACCAGAAAATAATGATACACTTCCTTGATAAAAATAAAAGTATTTGCATTTGAAAAGCCATTGTTAAGAAAATGAGAGAGCAAACCAGAGACCGGAAGAAAATAGTTGCAACAACTACATCGGATAAAGGATATAAATCTAGAATATATAAAGAGCTCTTACAGACAAATAATAAGAAAATAAGCCTAGTAAAAATTTGCAAAGAGCTCCACAAATGAAAAAATACAATTAGCCAACAGACACATGAAAAGATGTCTGTCGTTACTCATTAGGGAAATGAAAATAGAAACAACAATTATGTACCACTGCACCCCCGGTACAATGGCTAAAATTGAAAAGACTGATAATATCAGTGTTGACAAGGATATAGAGTAACTGGAAATCTCATACACTGATCATGGGAGTGTAAATGCCACAACCACTATGGAACACAGTCTGGCCATTTTTATTTTATTCCATTTTATTTATTTTTTAAGTAATCTCTACACCCAGCCTGGGGCTTAAACTCACGACTCCAAGACCAAGAGTCACACACTCTGCCGACTGAGCCATCTGGCTCCCTGGCAATTTCTTAAAAGCCACACAAGCACCTGCCGCCGTCTGTCTGGACCGCTACAGCAAGAGTATCACAGCCCGGGTGACTTCAACAGCAGAAACGTTATTTCTCACAACTCGGAGGCTTCAGGCTCAACACTGAGGTGCTGATGGATTCGGTGTCAGGTGAGACCCAGCTTCCTGATCACTGATGCCCGCCTTCGGGCTGGGTCTTCCCACGCAGCAGAGGCCAGGACGCTCCCACTGCTTCTGCAAGGGCACCACTGCTGCGCGCAAAGCCTCTGCCCCCCCCACGCCATCGCCTCCCACAGGCCTCGTCTCCAAATACCTCCACGCTGGGGATTAGGTCTCAACATGTAAATTCTGAAGGGAGGCCAACATCATCTATGGGACCACCTGTATTTTTAGGTGTTTACTCAAGATACATGAAAACAGATGTCTATAAAAAGACATGTGCAAGGGGCACGTGCACCCGAATGTTTATAGCAGCAATGTCCACAATAGCCAAACTATGGGAAGAACCTAGATGTCCATCAACACATGAATGGATCAAGAAGATGTGGTATATATACACAATGGAATACTATGCAGCCATCAAAAGAAACGAAATCTTGCCATTTGCGACGACATGGATGGAACTAGGGCGTATCATGCTCAGCGAAGTAAGTCAAGCGGAGAAAGACAACTATCATATGATCTCCCTGATGTGAGGAAGTGGTGATGCAATGTGGGGGCTTAAGTGGGTAGGAGAAGAATAAATGAAACAAGATGGGATTGGGAGGGAGACAAACCATAAGTGACTCTTCATCTCACAAAACAAACTGAGGGTTGCTGGGGGGAGGGGGGCCAGGAAAGGGAGGTGGGGTTATGGACACTGGGGAGGGTATGTGCTTTGGTGAGTGCTGTGAAGTGTGTAAACCTGGCGATTCACAGACCTGTACCCCTGGGGCTAATAATACATTTTATGTTTATTAAAAAAAAATTAAAAAAAAAAAGACTTGTGCAAGAACGCTGTATTTCACATTCTTATGAGGCTAAAAAAAAAAAAAAAAAAAAGATTCCATCAACAGGGGATGGATAAGTGAGTTGTGGCATATCCACACAAGAGAATGTTACTCCACAACAAAAGGAAATGAATCGTGATACCTAACAACGTGGATGAATTTCAGAATGACGTAAGAATACATACGCTGTACGGTACCATTAATACAAAGTTCCACACAATGCACACTCATCTGTAGCAACAGACGCAGGCCAGCCAGGCACAGGGGCCGGGAGCTGGCAGGAGAGGCTTGCAAGGGGTCTATGGGAATTCGGGGGTGATGGAAATCTCTGATGTCTGCAATACTGAGGTACTCTCCTGAGGGTATAATTTATCAAGCCTCAACAAACTGCTTTAAATCACTTTAAATATGCATAATTTATTGTATGGAAACTATATCTCAACACATTAAAAAAAAAAAAGAATAAACCAGAGCAAATTCAGAATAGGGTGAGGGGCCAGAAATCACACCACCTGAGAAACGAGTGAAGACTTGGAGGAACAGACTCTGACAGCTGCCGCCGGGCTCTGGGGGACCATCAAAAACCAGAGTCCGATTCTGCGATGGTCTCGTCTCAAGGACCAGGACAAACTGGTGGGATCTGAACACAGCAGGTCAGGCAACGAAACACAACCTTGTTACCAAAGACAGAAACTGGCCACATTTGAAGGCTGGGGGTTTCTTGGTCCTAGAGGTCCTCATGGGGAGGCAGTGCCGACAAGGACATTGTAGAAACATTTTTGGAAATGTAGAGGTAACGCTTAAGACCTCTTCCAGTTGAAGATTCTAGAATTCTGCAAGACTAGAAGTTCCCTGTGGTTCTGATGTTGGTACAGAAAAGCCCAAGGTTGTACCCCCTTGCTTTACTCCTGGTCAAATTTCCCCAAGAAAATTAAAATATCAGGAGAGAATTGAGGGGGAACCTTCTATCCTCTCTATTTGGTATCTGACTCCCCTTCTAGCTTTGGGCCCAGGAAGACTGTCATTGGAGAGCAATGCAGTGACTGGACAGTGGCCTGGCCAGGGGCTCGGGGGCAGACTGACAGATAGCTCAGGGCTTCTGGGGGTAATTTCTTACATGTTCGACACGTTCAGAAATCAAATCCTGTAAGCAAAACTCTATACTAAAACAGGACATTTTCTGGAGGTTTGACCCTATGGTAGGAGGGAGAGTCATTCTCCAGGATTCCGGCTGCCAAGGCCCGAGCTGTTTCCTTTTCGTGCTGCAGCTCTCTCCTTCGTGGACAGGTCAGCGATCACTAGCAGCTCGGGCAGGTGTGAAGCAAGGACAAAAAGTAATTCACCCCAACCCAGCCGCCTGTTCTCCAGCCAACGGCCCTCGCTCAGAGAGGGAAGGCACCGCCTGTTTGGTCCGCAGCCTGCTCTGCGAATTTTTAATTTCATCGATCTCACTGGGCCCGATCTGAAAGTATGATGGGAAGGTGTGTCTGCACTTAGCTCCTCCAAGTAACACCCTGACGGTACAATGGAAAAACCCGTGGGCTAGTCAGAGGGAGAACAGGGGCCAGTGTGTCCCTGTGAGGGACTCTGTCAATCCTCAAAGAATAAGCAGAGAATCAAGACAAAGGGAGGGTCAGGCACGGGAAGAAAGAGCCCCCTCCAGCAAATCCAGATCAGGGAGCACCGGGGACGAGTTCACTCTCTATTACAGGGAAATCCGGATAAAGAAGAGGCAGTGGGAAGTGAGACCACAGTAAGGTCTCTGCGGGAGAGAGCAAACAGTAACGCCCGACATAGAATCACAGCAATGACTAATTTGAAAATGGGTTCTCTGACACATCCTCGTGCTAATTTTTCACGTGGTCGGTACTTTTGAAGCATGTCGTAGATGTCGGTTTCAACCAGGGGTTGCAAAACTCGATTTGTCAAATCTAGAGTTCGTTAAAAAATAAACAGGGAGCTCCAAAATGCTTTTATCTTGTATTTTATGTCAAATTTGTTGAAGAAATTTAAACTCTGAGCTTTCTCATGTTTTAATTATTTTGCCTGTAGGCATTATGCCTTATTTTAAAAGGCTGACTTCATCACAAAATATAACTTTCTTTGCAACAAACAATATGTTAAGTGAAAATTGGTCATTTTTTTAGATTAAAATGAACACATTAAGATTTAGATATTTTCTCAAGCATAAGTAAGATCTTAGTTGAACTCAGGCTTCCGTGGCACAAAGCCGACCTGGATTGGAGATCCTTTCAAATAAATCCCTCAGTATGACTTTCAAGGGCATTCAATAACAAAAGGAAGTAGATACGAAAAATATTCTATGCACTATGCTATTTATGCATCTAACCAGAACGGCTCCAAGGACTAAATAAATTTCATGGGTAATTAATAACATTCGCATGAAGACTACTATGCCTGAGATTACAAGTTCTTTTTCGAAGCGCATACAATTTTCTCGAACGTCCCTGCTCTGCCTCAGAGGGATGCTGGTCCTGCCGAACACAGGTGCCCCAGAAAACCAAACAGGTCAAGATAAGAGCCATGAAAGCAGGCAGACCCCTGGGCCCACCAACCGGAACCAGCAAGTTTTCTCACAGAGAACCCTGTCTCATCAGACACTCGGGGATCATTGAATTTACCGCCGTGGAAATTAAAACAGAAGTGGAAGATAAGTATCTATACACGTATAGATATGTGGATATCTATATATGTGGAATCGACCTGTCCTCTGAACCCCTTTTTTGCTGGAAAACGGTAATTGCACGTGTCACGTACTATGTCATTTCACCCCTACATACTTCACTGCACGTCTATGAAAAACTTAGTCTTACCTAACCGCACACCATTACACACTAACAAAATAAACAATAATTCCTCAGTATCACCTAATTCCCGTCCATAATTCCATCTCCCTGACTGTCTCACAGCGTCAGACACATTATAGGACCACATTGGGGTAGGAGCAAAACCCATTAACCACCTTCATCCAGAACCGACCACCCTCTTCCGTGCCCCCCCACTCTTTTCAAGATATTTCAATGTGTTACAGAAACTAGGTCACCTGTCCTACCATAGTCCACTGCAAAATAATAAGAAATATATATATGTATCATATATTATATATGTAATTTAAAATAATATTTAAAATAATATTAAATACTTATTTAAAATTTAAATTATTATATTAAGATAGATTTTATATATATAATATAATACCTATATATTGGTCTCTGAACCCAGTTCCTGCTAAGATTTGGCCTTTAACCGTCTTCCTGACACAGAGCTCCCAAATCCCATGGAATTTTCTGAGCGATAGGAGATCTTTTGTTCTAATGAGGCGATTCTAGGTGGGCCCCTGTATGGGGGCAGGAGACCAGAAAGACCAAGCTGAGGCGAGATGCTGGGAGGGCAGAGGAGCTGGAATCGGCCATGCCCGTGTGATGAAGACGTCATCAAAACTCCCAGGCTGCGGGGCTCACGAGGCTTCCACAAGTGAACGTGGCCACCAGCAGCCCCAGGGTGCCACACCCCAGCTCCACAGAGACAGAAGCTTCTGTGTTCCAGAACGTTCCGGACCTCACATGGTGTATGGCTTCACCTGACAGCCCATCCGTGCTCTCGTCGTGAATTTCGTTACCTCGTCCACCGGCGAAGGTCCGTGTTTCCCGAGCTCCATGAGCCGCTCTAGTGAGTTCCTGACCCCAAGGAGTTACGGCCGGTCGGCCTACAGGGGACAACCTGGGACTCGCTGGTGGCACCTGGAGGGAGGGCAGTCTTGTGGGACGGAGCCCTTCACTGGCGTCTCACATTAACCCCAGAAAGACAGAGTCATGAGGGAACCGTCCCGTAGGCCCTCCGGCTGGTGTGGGGGAATGGGTCCAGGTCGAAATAAACCCAGGTTACGGGTGCGATCGCTGGGTAAGGGAGAGCGTGAGCTTTTCCTGGACACCCAAGAAGACTTCGCATTTGTTGCTCCTTCTGATGCTTACGTTACCCCATTCTGGGCAGCAGGAGCCCCTTCGTGCGGCCTCCTCCTCCTTAGGATGACCTGCCAGTCCTTGAGGTCAGCATACCTCCCAGCTCAGAGTAAGGACTCTGGTAACTTTTACTTAGGATTAGATGAAAACTGAACTCATTCCCACAGGAAAATGATCAGCAAGAACACGAAAGCTCAGCTTGCTCAGTACGTTTACATGATGAGAATTTTCCCGGTCCCTACTCTGGAGCAGGCACGGCGTCGGGGGGCCGGGTTACAGACACGTAAAACGCCGACCCTGCTCTCGGGAGCCTACGGGTTAGAGCTGCTGTGGTGACAGAACATGGTAGGGAAGGGAAGGGAAGCGGGGAAGGTCGTCGTAAGCCATTTATCGCTTGCCACAGGTAAGTCTGCAAATGACTTGCTTTTGAAACAAGAAAGAGAACAGGTTCTACGTGAGCCCCGCACAGTGCCCTCTCCACGCACCCCGGAACGCAGAGCACCCGCGATCAGACAGGGCTGGGTGCGCCCCGGACACACGCATCACCGTGAAGTGTGTCGTGGTCTGAAGCACACGCGGGTCTCGTGCAAGGACCGTATCCCCAGATAAACATACTAGATGCGGCGTCTCCAACAAGGCTGGAGGAACAGAGGTGAGTGTGGGATTAAACCGGTCTCGGCAACAAGGGTTTGGAACAATGGCCGGAAACCAGTGTTGACGGAAAGAAGGAAAATGCTTCTTTTTAGACACGGAGATCGGTTTCCGCCAAAGGCAAAACAATAGGACGACCATATGGGTAAGAGACCCAGCTTTTTTGTGGCCAGAAGAGAAAATATATTGGCAAATTGGCAGAGCAGGTTTGGGTGGGGCGAGACAGGGAAGGCGCTGAACTCGGGGACCAGGAGTGTAGACGTTATCGTTAGGCTCTAGGGAACCATCAAGGTTGCTAAGCAAGAGTAATACGGTTAGAACTGTGGGTTTTTTAAGATTTTATTTATTTGCCAGAGAAAGAGAGACCACAAGCAGGCGAGGGGGGGGCGGAGAAGGCTCCCCGCTGAGCAGAGAGCCTGATGTGGGGCTTGATCCCAGGACCCCAGGATCATGACCTGAGCTGGAGACAGAGGCTTAACCCACGGAGCCACCCAGGCGCCCCTAGAACTGTGTTTTAAGACGACAACTCGGAGAAGCAGGAAGTGGGAAGAGGGTAGATAAACAAAAAAGGAGAGAAAGAAAAAAGATGAGCTTGGAGCTTAACATCATCCACATGAAAAATTAGAGAAGCCCCATAGGTGCCCCTGAGTTTGCCAGTTAGAGAAAAGGAGGCAGAAATGAAGTCCTGAAGCATTTCAAATGCAAAGAAAACAGGCAAGGTGAGGAGTCAGGACGGGGACCCAGGGGGACTCCAGGCGTGAACACGCAGGGGCTGACTTGCAGAGCCATTTACGAACTCGCCGATTCCGAGTGCAAATGGATTAAGAATTAATACTGAGCAAATTTGCAAAGAGGCAAGTTGCAACAAACGTCCCTGGGAAACACACTCGCCGGGCTCTCTCCCTTGAAGACGTGTGCAGGGCACCAACACCGACAGCCTCTCCGTGTTTAAATTTTAATGTTCCACCCGTAGTAAATTATGAATGTCCAGTCTGCCAGGAGGCCGTCCCTGGAGTCGAAGAATATTCCCAAATTTGACGTACAGGTTGCCTAGCAACCAGAGTCCCCTTGAGCCGAGAAAACCTGACATATTTTTTCCCCCGGTAAAGTCTCTTACAGATCTAAATTAGGAGCAGAGGGAAATGATCATTAAAAACTGACCTTAGGACTTGAGTTCAGTGAAAGAAACTGAATTTGCTCAACCAGCAGGGGGCATCCCGCCTTTTCTAAGGAAACTTTCTAAAACCCTCGACGGGGTCGGTGCCCGTTTCCCATCCCTGACCAATCCCGGCCCACGGTGGCGACCGTCTCTTCTCCACGGCGTGAGCCCAGAGGAAAAGCCATCTGCTGTCTCCCGTCCCCTCGGACAGGCTGATCTAACCCCGTTCATCACGTACTCGCCGACGACACCGGCTCTCGCCCTGACCGTCTGCACCACCTTGAGCAATTCCTGTGCAAGTCCTGTGCCTCAGTTTCCTCATCTGTGACATGAGGAAAGTAAGAGCAGCTCGCCTCATAGTGCCGAGAACACTTAAGTAAGTTAATACATTTAAAATGCTTGACAGAAGGGCGCCTGGGGGCTCAGTGGGTTAAAGCCGCTGCCTTCAGCTCGGGTCATGATCCCAGGGTCCTGGGATCGAGTCCCGCATCGGACCCTCTGCTCAGCAGGGAGCCTGCTTCTTCCTCTCCCTCTGCCTGCCTCTCTGCCTACCTGTGATCTCTCTCTGTCAAATAAATAAATAAAATCTTTTAAAAATTTTTAAAAAACTAAAATGCTCCATAGAGTTCTGGCTCATAGTGAGCACACAACCACCCTTGGCTACGACTGAAATTGCTTTATCACGTGTGTTCTCTGCCGCGTCTGCAGAGGGAAACACAGAGCATTTACTGTCCAAATCCTGGATGACCTTCTGGTTCTCCCCCCACTGCGTCCTACCCCTCTGTCCCTCGCTGTGGTCAAATACTCCTTCAGCGCCCAAAGAAGGGGGACGGTCTGAGCGTCCGCGCTGTGCAGGACGACAAGCCCGCGGGACGGACGACCCAGGCGTCTGCAAGCGGCTGTGGGCAGCAGGTCTGGGTCTGCAAGCTCGGTCTGGGCACAGAGCTTCGTCCCTGGCAGAAGGTCCAGCAACGCACGAAAGGAAGGAGCACTTGCTGGAAATGCTAACGACACCCAAGAGGAAAGGAAAAGGAGGGACCTAAGCCGGGACAAGGGAGCAGGTGCAGAGATGCCGGAGACTTTGCAGATCGCTCAGGAAGGTTTCCCCGAAAGACCCCCAAGACGAGCAGGGGAGGACGGGTGCCACAGGACGCTCTCGAGACCCATAAGCCCCATTCTGGGATGGAAGGCGGCCCTCCGAGGATGTCCGTGTCCTACGACACATCCCCTTACATGGCAAGAAGGACTCTGGTGTTCCTGAGGATCCTGGGTTCTCCCGGGCTCTCTGGGAGGGTCCAACGCATCGCAGGGTCCCACCAAGAGCAAGGCAGGGGCGTCCGAGGGGCATGTGTGATGCAGAAGCAGAGTCAGGGGGATGCCGGGCTCACGCCAAGGACCCAGTGGCTTCTGAAAGCCGCAAAAGCCAAGGAGCGGATACTCTGCTAGCGCTTCCACAAGGAACACGGCCGGACTGACCCACTTCTGACATCTGGAACTACAAGGTAACAGAACTGTGCGGTTTTAAACTTCCCTGTTTGTGATCGTTGTCACAGCAGCAACAAGAAAGGACGACGCAGGGGGGAGGGGGAGGGGCTTCATGGCAAAGTCCACACCCACTCCCCAGAATGTGCGAATATGCAAAGGGGCAGCCCCAGCAGAAGCTGCAAACCAAAGAAACCAGAGTGTGTCCACGGAAAAGCCCGGGCGGGCAGGGTGCTCAGAAGACGGGAACGGAAGCAGGGGAGCCTGACGGAACTTCGCGAAGGGAAGTGGTTGTTTCAGCCGATTAGGACCTGCAAGAGGGTGTCTTTGACGATGATGACGATGACGACAATGGTGATTACAGTTCTGCTTTTCGTCCAAGGCTACTAAGGCTTGGAAACGGATGAAAAGGATTCCCAGGTGTCTTGTCTAACACGCTTCTCCAGGTTTTCCGTCTTTCGTCAACTTGCAGATATCATACAATCTGTAAATTGCAGAAAACCCACCATAATGCAAGAGATGTTCGTCCACAGAGACGCACAGGAGCAGCCGCTGGGGAACGGGACCCCTGCCCAGGGCCGGATCCACTCTTCCTTCCTAGGAGCTGACCTCGTGACACCAAATAGGAGCACCACAGAACCAGGAGCCGCGAGGGCCAGCACTGTGCTAGATCGAGGCCGTCACTGGGCTCTCCCTGGGCAGAGGACTCTGTACAGCCGCGTAACTGCCGCCTCCGGACTGTAAGTGACCGAAGGCTGGTCCCGGAATCAGGTGCAGGGGCGGAGACATGGGGGGTAAGAAGGGCCGGCAGCGGGCAGCCTCAGTCCAGAGGATGCTTCCTCTCTGCGCCGCCACCACATGCAGACCATGGCCCCCAGCCTGGACTAGGAGGGGCAAACAAGCTTTCTTTCCACCAAGAGCGTCCTTACCTCCAGGACGCCAAGTCCTGAGCTGAGGAAAAAGATTAAAAAAAAAAAAAGAGAGAGAGAGAGAGAGAGACAGAGACAGAGAGAAGGACCAAGAAAGAAATTGGGAAGAACAAATAACAGGTTCTTAGATGCTGTTATAAATGATCGGGGCCAAAAGTAAGAAAATTTTAACTGCCCCCCCCCACACACAAAGGTTCAGGTTAAAAACCTAATCTGCTTCAGATTTAGGTGTGAGCCTCGCCGTGGATGAGAATCATCATGGATTATTAGGAAACTGGCAGATTAGTGTCCCAACCTTTGGGACAACCTTTGGGATGTCCAGTTGAAGCCACAAGAGCTGTTATCTCTGCGTCATGGCCAATGTTCCACACATCCACAAAGCTACGGGGACAACGGCCATCCTTGCTGTACTTCTACTCTATGCACAATGGTTCTGTGTTCTCTGTCAGCTGAATACTGGGTTCCTGGTTTCAAACGGGATTATAGAACACCCTTCCCCGCAGCGGGGGGTGAGTCTTGGATTCTATTAAGTCGTCTCACGAGGTACAGAGATTCCTTTCCTTCTGTTTCTAAAACGATTAAGATGAGGTGCTTTGTCAGTGAGTTCCTCCATTCTGAGTTACTCGTGCATTCCAAAAACGAGCCTCTCCCATCCTGGGATGCAATATTTTGAATGCAGGCAGGCACATTCTGTCTACTGATCAATTCTTTTGGACTCTTGTGCCTCTATCGGCATTTTCTAAACCGTTCGGCAAGAGGTTATGAAATGTGCCCTGGCTTTGGTTTTTTTTTTTTTTTAAAGGGATTATTCTCCAGCTTGAGAAATGGTGGGCTAAGAAGATGTTAGCACACGTGGTGGCTGGCAGAGGCTGGCACACACCGGGAGTCTCAGGGACGGGCAGAGAGCGCCCTGCATTTCCCAAACTTACTTGGGGATGGAAGCTTCTTCCTGCACCTCTGTTTACGTTTCCCAGAACGGTGTTCTGCAGATCACCAGTTTTCAAAACGCTGGGTAATTAAAGAGCCAGATTGTTTATTTTGTCTGTTTGTCTCTGAAATAACTTGTATTGAAGCCTGGATCCTGGACCATCATTACCCAATAGAATAAACTTGGTGAATGTGTCCACGTTTCAGAAGGGTTTTTTAAACGCAGGAGTCCTCTCTACCTTAAAAATTTGAAAGAATTCACTGTGATGCTATCAGCCGTTTCATGGAAAGGGAAGCATTTTGAGAAAGTGTATAAACTCTTCCGTGGCCTGAGTTACCCTGCCCTCGTCAAGGATCCTACTTTTATAAATTTAATTTTTTTGTTTGTTTGTTTAAAAAAAAAAAGTGTTCCTCTACTTAAAGATCAAAACCTGATTAGCATTCCTTGCACGTTCTCGTGTTGAAATACGCTTCACGGCTATTGTCATGTACACATCCTCATTTCTAATTTTCTTCTATCTTTTTCCTTCCTTCGCCGAACAAAGAACTTGAAATGACTATTGCAAAGCAGGAACCAGGCATTAAAAAAAAAATGGCTGTTTTTGCTTTGGGGAAACTCATGGTCTAGTGTGAAAGGCAGAAGCATAAACAAACAATTTCAATCAGGTAGTAAAGGCTCACAAAACAGGCAGCGGAGACCATGACCTGATCAACAGTCTAGAGGAATGGGTACCATCATCTCAGACTTTGGAAAAAAAAGCAAAAAAGCAATCAAGAACCCCATAGCAATTTCGGTGGAGGCTACAAAACACCCAAGACAAGAGGGAGCGATGGCCTGAACAGAGAGAGAAAGGAGGGGAGTCTGTGGAACACGGGGCACAGGGCGGCAGGCGATGAGGCAGACGGTGAAATCGCGAGCCCCGGCTATGAGCCTGGATCGGTCTCCTGCCGCCACTGTGACAAATTAACCCAAACTTTGTGGCTTAAAATAACACAGATGTATTGCCTGACAGCTCTGGATGTCAAAAGACCAAAGGGGGTTCGCTGGGCTGACATTGGTGCCCGTGGGACAGGGGTCCCTCCAGACACTCTAGGGCACCGTGTTTCTTACCTTCTCCAGCTTCGAGCCACCACCGTGCTCCTCGGCTGGTGGTCCCTTCCTCCATCTTTAAAGCCAGCCCAGCATCTCCTTTCTTCTCTGACCCTCTGCGTCTGCAACTGGCCTCCCCCCCGCCCACTGTGCCCCTCCTGGGTCCCTCTTAAAAGAAGCCTTGGGATCACACTGCAGGTCACAAGTTCGCAAGGGATGAGGATAACGAAGATCTTTGGGGCCCTCCTGAGGCCTGTCCCCAGGCCGGGTCTCCCGCTGCAGGCAAGAAGGGGCCGAGGGGATTTTGAAGCAGGAAAGTCACATGATCGGATATGATTGAGCCCCCTGGCTGCTGTGGGAGAACCGGTTGGGGGGGCAGACTGTTGGTGTGAGGACCCACCACGCTCCAGGAAGAAGGCAACGCGGAGGGGAGGCAGGTGGCGGAAGGTTGGTGGGAGACGCAGGCTTCGGACGACGGAATGAGTGTATCACGGTGGTCAGAGGCCCGGCACGGGGAGTACGGTCAGTGGTTCAGTCACAGAATGATATGGTGACAGGCGGGAGCTCACTGATGGCGAGCACAGACGTGTCAGATCGCTCTGCTGAGGGGCGCCTGGGTGGCTCAGTGGGTTAAGCATCTGCCTTCGGCTCAGGTCATGATCCCAGAGTCCCAGGACCAAGCCCCGCGTCGGGCTCCCTGCTCAGGGGGGCGTCTGCTTCTCCCTCTGACCCTCTCCCATCTCGTGTGCTCTCTCTAATAAATAAAGTCTTTGAAAAAAACACTATGTTCGGGGCGCCTGGGTGGCTCAGTGGGTTAAGCCACTGCCTTCGGCTCAGGTCATGATCTCAGGGTCCTGGGATCGAGTCCCGCATCGGGCTCTCTGCTCAGCAGGGAGCCTGCTTCCCTCTCTCTCTCCCTGCCTCTCTGTCTACTTGTGATCTCTCTGTCAAATAAATAAATAAAATCTTTAAAAAAAATAAAACAAAAAACACTATGTTCTAATGCAACACTGTATGTCAACTACACTTCAACCAAATAAATAAATAAAGTGTAAAAAATAAAACCATGGGGCGCCTGGGTGGCTGCGTTGGTGAAGCCGCTGCCTTCGGCTCAGGTCACGATCCCGGGGTCCTGGGGTCGAGCCCCACGTCGGGCTTCTTCCTTTGCCTGCCCCCCCACTGCTTGTGTCCCTGCCCCCCTGCATCTCTCCCTGTCAGAGAAATAAATAAAGTCTTAAATAAATAGATGCAAAATAAATAGATACAAAACAAAATACAAAAGAAGATACTAAGGCAAAGCAGGAACCGCGGGACAGAGAGCCGCGTCCAGTCCCTGAAACAAGCAGAACCGGAAGGGCTTGCGGCCTGTGGGAAGAGGACGGCGAGATGGACACCTCGCAAGTGGGTCTGGTTTGGGGAAAGAGGTTCTCCTAACCGTCCTCTCCTCCTCACAATTCTCCCCCACTCTTTGGGGGTCCCACACAGTTTAAGCTAAAACCAGCTCTGCAGCCAAACACACCAGGTACTGCCCGGTCTGGCCCCCGCCCGCGCCTCCACTGTCTCTCCGGCCCCTCACGCCATCCCCAGCCTTGCCCCCAGCAGGACAGACCACGTAAGAGCTCCCGTCACGCCTTGTGGCGCACGGTCACACTGTCAGAACTCCTGCGACAGTTCGCACCACCGGCCCCGCCTGGACCGTCCCCTGTCCCAACAGCGACGACGGCCACGCACTCAACTTCCGGGGCTTTGCTCCTCCTTGCATTCCTTCATGACCCTTTGAGGCAGAGTAAGAAACACCTGCCCCACCAGGGAGCCAGGCCCGGGCAGTTGCGACTTAGACACGGACACAGACTTAGACAGGGACACAGGCCCAGACACGGACGCAGGCCCAGACAGGGACGCAGGCCCAGACAGGGACGCAGGCCCAGACACGGACGCAGGCCCAGACAGGGACGCAGGCCCAGACACGGACGGAGGCCCAGACACGGACGCAGGCCCAGACACGGACGGAGGCCCAGACACGGACGCAGGCCCAGACAGGGACGCAGGCCCAGACACGGACGCAGGCCCAGTCACGGACGCAGGCCTAGAGCGTCACTCCCCCGCCGCTGGAGAACGAGCTTTCCAACACCGGAGTAACACCCTCCTCGTCGTCTCACCCTCGGCAGCTCTAACATTTTACAGCCTCTAAAGCAACGTGTTTGCTGAAGGAGAAACAAGCCAAGGAGGAAAAACAATACAGCGAAGTCCTCTGAGTTCTAGGAGGCCCTCGTTGTCCGCCAGCTGACGACCGGATAACCAGGGTCGGGTCCGGCCACACAGTGAGAAACCACTTAGCTTAGGGGAAGGAACGGGGCGCGACCACGGCCGGAATCCCGAGACCATCAGGCTGCGTGAAAGACGCCGTCACAGAGGCCCTCTCGTGAGCGGTCCCACTCACAGCAAGTGTCCAAAGCGATCGGCGCCACGGAGACAGAAAGCAGACCGGTCATCAGGGCAGGGGGGCCGTGAGGAGTGTGTGGGGCGGTCAAGGCTAACGGGCACAGGGTTTCTTTATGGGGTAATAAAAATGTTCTGATACTGATCGTGCCGACGGGTGTGCAAGTATGTAAACAGTGCAAAGGCCCCAGCCTTTCACACTTTCGATGGGTGAGTAATTCAGTCCCTGAATTGTATCTCAGCAAAACTGCTACCAACAGGAAAGAGGTCATATTCAGAACCAAAAGCAATTCACGAATGAGAAGGAAAGAAGGGATCAGAAGCACCGGGACACTCACCAGGCAGGCGGCGAGGAAAGGGGAAGCGAGAGGCGTTAACGTGGAACGTGTTAACTGCGCGACATTCACTACACTACGCACCTCCACTGCATGTTCTCTGTAACTCCCTTGAGTTCAATGTTTTCATTCCTATTTGCAGATGGGGAACCTGGGGCAAAGACACCCCAGTCCCTTGCCCAGTGGCTCGCAGTTGGTAGGGGATGAAAGCAAGATTGTGAACTCAAAATCCATACCCCGACCACGCTGCCTCATTAACAGACGCGAGGGCATCCTGGAGTTCTTCCCTCTCGTTTTTTGGCAAGGGAGGGTGATCTTTTAAAACTCCTCCGTTGAATGAAGTATTTGTTTTCTTCAGTAATGAGACCACTTAGAGCTACGGATTACTGTGAAGTCTGCAGTGAACTCTGGCCATATGTCCTCTGTAACTGACCTCATTTCTTGTCTAAATAATCTGTTGTTTCTCTATGTGATTTCCTTTTGCTGGCTTTTCACTATCGGAGGGTAGGCTTGCTTCTTTAGGCTCCTGTTACGTTATTCCCAGGGAATGCGGCCTGCACAGTTTCCACGCCAAGGGATGTAAGGTGTTTTCTTTGTGATCTATACAGCATCAAGTTTCGTAAAAGCCCCCGGAGACTCTAGAAAGGCAGATTCCTTCCCTCTTTACAGTCGAGTACTCCCAGGTTACGGGAAATATATTTTATTGTTTGAAGATTTTCGAAAAAGAAAATTCCAATTTCTTCTTAAATTGCTTTCAAAACAGTGCTGGCCTTCTTGGTAATCCGTTCTTAATGCAAGCAACACACACAGAAGTTAAAAAGAGAGAGGACACGTCTGAGTCATTCAAGGGACCAAGAAGCAGCCGGCCATTAGTAATCAGGTATTTCAATATTTCCAAGGCTTTTTACTTTAGCCCGATGAATGGCCATAAAAAGATAGAACCCTTCTTGTAACAGACTTGGCTTTCTCTGCTTTTACATAATCAATCTGACATTTGAATTTTGGCAAAGGATCGCAGGTACCTTGCTTTATTTATGGCCCGAGATTAGATAAAAACATTACTCTTATCAAACCATACCAGGCTTTTTCCTGAAATAAGGTGCGATTTTTCAAGCAGGGATCACTTGTCCTGACATCAAAGTCTACAGGACAGGATTTCCAAGGACTTTATACACAGAAACCATTCTCCTCCCTCCCCTCGACCCCCTCCCCTCTCTTCCCTGCCTGCCACACACCCCTCCCCTTAAAACAACCCACGCCCACCGATTCTTCCTTCCACCAACTGCTACATTTGTAACCTGGCACCAGCCTAAAAAAGAACAAGGAAGTAAAAAAAAAAAAAAAAAAAAAATCATCAAAGTTGTGCCAGAGAAGAGTGGAAGGACAAAGCTGTCCAGAACCAGCCGAAAAACAAGGAGCAGAGGCTTGAATGGGGGCGTCTGATGGCGTCCTCTCCCCGAGTCCCACGAACGTCCACAAGCCAGAACGACGGAAGCTCAGCTCCCCCTCGAAGACTAAGCCAACGGTCCAACGACCGCCCGGGTCTGGAGGTGACCTCCCTCCCCCAACCCGCTCCCCAACGTGAGGCTGCATGGACAAAGTCTGCCCCGGTCTGGCTTCGTGGTACCCCAGACTCTGCTCGTGAGGACAGTGGGGCGCTTGGGTGGCTCGATGGGCTGAGCGTCCCACTCTCGATCTCGGCTCAGGTCTTGATCTCCGAGTCATGAGTTCAAGACCCACGTTGGGCTCTACACTGGATGTGGAGTCTACCCTAAACACACACACACACACACACACACACACAAACCCAATAAACAAACAGACAAACAAGGACAGCCGGCTTCAGCCAACCTCAACAACCACCCCTAGTCGTCACAAAACAGAACACTGGGCTGCCGAGAAATGAACTTCAGTGCACCCCAATGTGCTTGGCCGTCCTATCTCATTGTCTCCTTCCCGCATTCCGATGTTCACCTAAATCAACTCAGAAGAGCCAAATGCCTATGAAATGTGGGGAGCGAGAGGGAGTGGCAGGGACACGGTGACACCTTTCTGAGGCAGCGTCCACGGGGACAGACGCTTAAGACCCCCGGTTCTGGAGCCGGGCCACCTGGGGAGCATGCCGGCGTTACCCCCTACCCGGCTGTGCAGCGACAGACAGACACCCAGCCTCCCAGGGGCTCATTCCCGTCTGTGAATGAGAAGTACTGCGGCGCCCGCCTCTTTTTCAGAAATGCGTGAAGTGCCTGGTAAGCACTCAGGGGACAAGCTACCTTACAAAGTGCATCTCATATTATCTCATTTAATCGTCACGAAAATGCTTGAGTCCCATGGTACAGATGAACACACGGAGGCTCACGGAAGCTGTGGAACTAGCTCGGGCTGATGGAGCCGGTCGGGCGGACCTGGCACTTGAACTGAGATCCGGCATCCAAAGTGCGGCTCTTAATCGACACCGTGCTCCCTCCTGGAGAGGCGTGTCTCCATGGGTAACGGACAACACATGGGGACGAGGAGACCGCCACCCTGGATAGCAAGCCATGGTGATGATGGCTGGTTTTCGAGCGCTCTGTGGGTTTAAAATAGGGGACGCAACAAGATGTCCCCGTGTCCCAGCAGTAGCAATGAGGTGAAAGGCAACTAGAACCTCGGGTCTAGTCTGCAGCATCGCACATCATGATTACCTACTTACAGCTTTAGAAGGACAGCCAACCTCCTGCCACCCGAGAGGACACAAAGTGCAGCCTAGAACATCCCTACATCCTAAGTGTTGGCAAGAACTGCATCCGGGCAGACCTTGCTTTGAAAGAAGAGCAAAAACCTACAGCAAGGTCTACCACACTGTTCCAGAACCGTGTCCCAGAGTCCCAGGGGAAGAGCACACGTCAGGGGAATTCTTGTGGACACGTGGGTTTCACGAAGCAGAAGAATTCTACAGCAAGAGAGCAGCCTGCGTGAAACAGAAAACAGGAGGAGATGAAGTGGGGAAGGAGTCACACAAGAATCTGTAGAAATCAAAATGCAGGGATGTTGGGTGGCTCCATGGGTGAAGCGTCTGCCTTTGGCTCAGGTCATGATCCCAGGGTCCTGGGATGGAGCCCGCGTCGGGCTCCCTGCTCAGTGAGGAGCCTGCTTCCCTCTCCCTCTGCCCCTCTCTCCACTCTTGCAGATGCTCTCTCTCGCTCTCTTGCTCTCAGATAAATAAAATCTTTTTAAGAATTTCGAAAAGAATCAAAATGCATTTAAAAACCCACATGGAGGTGAGGCAAGACAGACATTGCAAAATCAATAATAATAAAATAAAATCAGGAATGTTAAGAATGCACTTGAGAGGTTCTCCGAGAATGTAGAAGTAAAGGATAAAGAAATAAAAATGAGGCTGATAGAAATCAAAAATCAATTTAAAAACTCCAATATGAAGATAATTGATTTTTTTGGAAGAGTAGAACAGAACAAAAACCAACAAACTAATGAAAAAAGGAACAGAAAACATCTTTTTCTTGACCTTTAGAAAAATCAGAATCTATGAACAGAGATCTTCACATGGACATATGTTGGCACAATATTAAAATATCGGAAAAATTAAAACCATTCAAAGATCAGAAGAAAAAAATACTTAGAAAGGAACAAGGATCCAAAAGACCCTGGCTTCTCGGCAATAAAATGTTCTAGAAAAGACCGGAACACCATGCACGTAGTTGAGAGAAAGGATTGGAGTCCAAAGGCGTGACCCAAGATTCTGAAAACACACCTTTGTGTCTGACATCTATGAGAATAACAGCTTTGGCTACTCCTGCTTGGAGAACACATACCACCAATTACCATCCTCTAAAAAAGTCATTTTAAATTTATGGCAAAAACAGAGTAGGTCGTGGTAAATGGAATTGTGTCCACAAACTCCAGCATCCAGGTAGGTTAAGGATTGCCGGATGTTTCTGGGGGGCCTGGGCCAGGTATCCTGTGATACTTCCTAAGTGACTCCCCTTTCTCTGCTTACTTTCCAGGACCAGGACATCCTGAATCCTACAGCTCACACTGAGTCTTATGACCACTTTGAATAACAGCAGGTGCTTCTCTGTTCCATCGCAATCAGCAAACACTAAATTATTTACACTGCTCCACACTGTATAAGAATTAACACAAAGAGCTTTATTTCTCCTCCCCTAAAAGAGGGCTATTAAGCAATTTAAAACGTGTCTGCATGTGAAATGAGAAAACTGAGGGGTTTTTTTCTCCCTTATTAGTTAATAACTTTTTTTGTAAATGCTGCAGTACATCGGCAATGCCAAAAACGCAGAGAAGTACCAAGCAGGAAATAAAAGCCCATAATCCCAATATGCAAAAAGAAACGCTGGCAAATTTCTTATTGTCCATGCAACATTTCCATGCATATCCTTTTCATAAAAGGGCTGGTTTTCTTATTAATGGTATTTAACTACAAACAACTTGTAGTTTCCAATTTCCTTTATTCACAAAATAGCATATGATTTTTTAAAATTCCCATATCAAAAAGTACTATTTAGAATGGCTGGACAGCATTCTATCCTGTGAAGAACTGATTTATGGTCGACTTCGTCCCTGACCATGGGACTTTTATTTTGGACATCATAGGAATTATACTCTATATCCTATATGATATTATGCTATGAAATAACTAAAAGCATGGGTTCAAAGAAAATTTTTCTGAGGTCAAATTCCTATTCCATCATTTATTGGCCAGGTGATTTGGCAAAGTCATTAAATGGTCTGCGCCTGTTTCCTGCTAAGCAAAGTGGGGATTGCAACAGTGTATCGATTAAATGAATTAACATAAGTAAAGGCTTTAGAACACGCTGGAAGCAGAGTGAACACTATGTTTAGGCTGTTCTTTGTCTAATTCTTTGCTACAGTGTGGAATGAGCATCTATGTATATTTTTTAAACTTAAACAATTATTTTTTAAGATAAAATTCTTAGAAACGGAATTGCTGGGTCCAGAAGCAATTCACATTTTTAAACTTGTGTATATATTGTCTAATTTCACACCAAAAAGTTGTACAATTTTTATCCCACCAACAAAGAATGAAAATGCCTATTTTCACACAGCCTTGCCAACCCTGGATATCTACACTTTCTTCCCCACAGCTTTGCTAAGAAAATGAGATTTTGTTGTCTTATTTTGCATTTCTATTACCAATAAAGCTGTCCATTTTTTCTGAAGGCTTCCTGGTGATTTTTATTTTTTTGTCCTTGTCTGCAAAGCCTGTTCACGTTCTCTGCCCAGTTCTTATTAGGGGTACTCTGCTACTGATCACCAGAAGACTTCCTGTATTAGAAGAAACATTTCTACTATATGTTGGAAATATGTTACTGCAGTTTGTCATTATTAGTTACTACGAACAGACTTGTTCATAATTTTTCACAGGAAAGATGCTCAATGTCACCTATCATCACGGAAATACCAATCAAAACTATAATGAGACACCACCTCACACCAGTCAGAACGGCTACAATCAACAACACCGGAAACAACCGGTGTTGGTGAGGATGAGGAGAAAAGGGAGCCCTCATGCACTGTCAGTAGGAACGCAAACTGGGGCAGCCACTGTGGAAAACAGCATGGAGGTTCCTCAAAAAATTCAAAATAGAACCACCTTACAATCCAGCAATTGTACTACTGGGTATTTATCCAAAGGGTACAAAACTACTTATCCGCAAGGACACAGGCTAGAGCAGCATCATCAACAGCAGCCAGACTATGGAAGGAGCCCAAATGTCCATCAACAGATGAAGGGATAAAGAAGATGTGGTATACATATACAATGGAATACTATGCACCCACCAAAAAGATTGAAATCTTGCCATTTGCATCAACATGGATGGAGCTAGAGGGCATCATGCTGAGTGAAATAAGTCAGAGAAAGACAAATACCCTGTGATTTCACTCACATGTGGAATTTAAGAAACAAAACCAACGAACAAAGGGTGTAAAAAAGAGAGGAAAACCAAGAAGCAGACTCTTAACTGGAGAGAACAAACTGATGGTTACCAGAGGGGAGGTGGGTGAGGGGACGGGTGAACCGTGACGGGGGTTAAGATGGGTGAAACCGGTGATGAGCACTGGGTGCTGCATGGAATGGCTGAATCCCTAAATTCTGCCCCTGAAACTAATATGATGCTGTATGTCAACCAGCTAGAATTTAAATAAAACTCGGAAAGAAAAAACTAAACAAGAAAAATGTCTTTTAAAAGATTTGTTCATCAGTTTTGATTTTTTAAATACTTTACATTTATAACTCAAACCTACCCAATTTTTCCTATGTAATTTATGACTTTGAGGTTATAATCGGAGAAGTATTCTCAAACCCAACTTCTACAAACTTCACCTGCATCGCCATCCCTGACCGCTATTCAAGATCTCCTATTTTATATTTAACTCTTTAATCCAACTTATTTTATGCGTCAGTGTAAGTAAAGAAACCAACACTTTTCTTCCAAAACATGAACCCATTCTCTCAGTCATATTTAGTGAACATAGTTTTAAAGTGAATTCTATGGAAAGTCAAGCCATCGACACCAGGGTTTATAAAAAGATTTTTAAAAATAATAATAAAAGGAAATAATAAAGTAAAAAAAACTAAAGTGAATTCTAATATATTGATGAGCAAGTACCCACTTTCCATTTTATTTCTGGGTTTTGTTTTTTTTTTTTTTTTCCTGACGTATTGGCTCTTCCAGTAACATTCTTCCAATGAACTTTAGAGTAATTCTGCCACATTCCCCCAAAAGTCTGGTGGGAATGTTGCTGCTGCGGAAACACAGCAGCTGTGACACTGCCCGCTTTGAGCTCTCCTTCAACAGTATGTTATCCACGTACGGGTGTTCACTGTCCGCCCTCCGTATTCACGACCTCACGAGTCAGCTTCAGGCCCTTGTGCTCTGTGTTCTAGGGCTTTCTGCAAATTCACCAATCTTATCACCAAACGGGGTCCTATAATACCCGTTCTGCTCCTCCTTCTTCGAGGACTACAGACCAGCTTGGCTCCAAATGCTCGCTTCCTGATATTCTCTTCTGGATATTGCCGGATTCATTTTCATCTTGGTCCGTTGCCTGATCATATAAGCTTATCTTTCTTATATTTTGTCTCTTGTTTTAGGGTCTCTGGTGTCTTAAGTTTCCTTATGACTAAAACAGATGCTGACTAAAATTTGTTTTTGAACAAAAATCTGTTTCTAAAGAGGCCCTTTTCTTTACTTCCTGCAGGATGTCTTTTTCCATTCATGCTGCAGATTTCTCTCAATATCCCACATTGAAGTTTGTCTTATACCTGCTGACCCGGTCTTTGCGGGGAAGACACTTATTCCCTGATGATATTTTTCTCAAATCTGGCCACTTGGAAGCCAGGAAGCACGGCCAATAACTGACGTTTCCGTATTTTTATAAGAAATAAAGACTACCAATCGACCCAAAAGCAGACATCATCGATCATTAAGTCCCTGTTTATATCACTGTCAATTGAAGTGTCGTTGAAAGTGTTCCTCTATTACCTCAGTCCGACATCTATATATGTGATAGATTACCGAATATTAAAAATATATAATAAATGTGAAAAATATAAAATATAATATTAAAATACAAAATATAAAAATATTTTTATAAAAAATATTTTAAAAATATGACACAAGGGAAAAGACTCTGAAGAACCACTCAAAAGGTCGGTGAGACCTGATCTCGGTACGACGGCAAGATGAGGACCTGGTCGCTCTGTGATGTCCTCTCCTTCACTCTTCCTGCCTTTGCTAACTTGGCTCCAGTCTCTCAGTCAAGAGCAAATGTATTCCCACCAGCGAGTTCTGAGCTCAGAGGACTGCTCTGCCCTTGGGTATCCCCACAGCAGACAACGGCTCATTTCTCAGGTCTTCCTTCAAATGCCCCCCACGACCATCACCATTGTCCCTCCTATGTCATTCTTAGGTCACAGCCTTTTTCTTTTTCTCAATAGCATTTGCCAGTAGCTAAAAACATCGTATTTGTTTATCGTACGTGTCCCCGTCAAAAATATAAACTACAAGAGCAGGGACTTTGTCTTTCCCTCATAAGTCCAGAATCTAGAACAGGTTTGCATAAACAGCAGACACACGAGACATGTTTGTTGAGTGAATAATGGTTATATAGGATCTGCAGGATTCCCGGTGATTTTTATTTTTCTCTTCTCTTTAATTTTGATCTTTCATAAGGACTATATATTACTGGGCTAGTTAACAAGTATATTCTAAACCCAGCTGTCTAGGCAGTTTTATACATAAAGTTGGTTTCCAAAGTTTTAGCAACAAATCCTCTTACAAAATGTTTGCAGATTCTTTCAACATAGAAAGGAGATAAATGCCGTATTTGGTCATTATCGATGTATTTTAAGGCCTAGGTCATAGCACCTGCTTCTTATAAAACATCAACTAATATGCGGCTCTTTAATGAAACGTAAACTTTAAATGGAGGGATGCAGAAAAAAGTCTCTGTCCATTCCGGCGACCTTCACTTATTTTACCTTCACTGTCCAGTATCGACAAAAACCCGGATTCACGCAGACACGTACTTGGGAACAGTAACCGTTTTTAGTGAATTACCTGTTCTTAGGATATTCTTTTTTTTTTTTTTTTTTTAAGATTTTATTTTATTTATTTATTTGTCAGAGAGAGAGGGAGAGAGAGCGAGCACAGGCAGACAGAGAGGCAGGCAGAGGCAGAGGGAGAAGCAGGCTCCCTGCTGAGCAAGGAGCCCGATGTGGGACTCGATCCCAGGATGCTGGGATCATGACCTGAGCCGAAGTCAGATGCTTAACCAACTGAGCCACCCAGGCGTCCCTTAGGATATTCTTAAACAGGGATTAAAAAAGAAAAGCTATTCTCAAGTTTTGCACAGTCACAAGTCGACCAGGCCGCACACATTCTCACACCTGTAGCTCCTGATAGATGTGGTTTCTCATGCGTCTGACTGTGCGTTATTTTCATTACAGCTCTAAACAGACCGGAATGTCTTTCAAATACTACGTATGAATAAAACCCTTAACCACTGCAGCACATCCGTGGAAGATGTTGTCAAAACTGCAGGGATATACCTCCTACCGGCAATTCTGTAAAAATCAACATCCAGAGCAAAAGGAGTTGGAAAAAAAACCCCAAAACGCATCAGTACGGTCACAGTGACGTGGCTCTGTCTCAGCAGCAGACTTGGAGACCTTTAGTCCTCTTTTTACTTTTCTGTGTTTTCTAGGGATTTTTTTTTTTTTTAATGTATGTGTATTAACTCGTAACGGGGAAAAAAAACTATTCTTAAAAAAAAGCCAACATGAATGAATCCCACAAACGGAATATTGAGCTAAAGAAGCTGGATGCAACGTGGACACTTTGGTTCCTTTTACACAAAATGCAGAAAGAGGAGAAGGAAACACACAGGGTAGAGGAGAGGCCAGTGGCTGGGGGGTGGGAGACATGACCACCCAGAGCTCTGAAATGGGTCCTGTTCCCCTCTCCTCCCCCTCCCCTCCTTCCTTTCTCCTGTCAGTGGTTTTCCATATATTCTCAGATCTGTGTGTATCTGGTCACCGCAACAGTCAACTTTAGAACATTTCTATCCTCTCAGAAGAAACCCCGTACCCTTCGGCTGTCACCCTCCATCCCCAGCCCTAAGCAAACTCCCGTCTTTGTGGGTTTCTCTACTCCGAACATTATGCGTAAACAGAATCATTTATTCTCGGCTTCAACATTCTGCGTTCAAAGCTCATGTCTTCTTCTTGAACTAAGAAAACGCTGGTCTCCTCACTTTGCAAAAGTTATCTGAGCTGTACGTTATCCTTTATGCCCTTTCTGTGCATGAGATATTGAACAGGAAAAAAAATTACAAACAACAAAATTTAAAAACACAGTCCAAAGCAGGGTTCCAGCAATGTCCGAGGCTGCCGTTGCTGAAGATGCTCTCCCTCCCCCAGGCTCCAGGGACCCTTCCCAGCCGGCTCACTGGGCTGTCTCCCTTTATCCCACCAAAAAGGACAATGAGAGGTAAAGAATTTGGCTCATACTACCCCACCCCGTCCCTCTTCCCCTTCCCCAAACATCCTGGCGTGCTGATCGGGTTCTCTTAGAAGCTTCTCGGTGTTAGCGGCAGACCCATGTTTCCTGGTCCCCCATTCCCACCCCGATAAGCCTCCTCTTGGATGTTTTCTATCTCCTGGGAGTCTCGTCACATGTGAAGAATAAATTACTTTGTGTTAAGATATTTTGAGCTGTCAGAGTAATCATTCCAAAATGAAAATTTAATTGTTACACCTCTAATTAAATCTTCCCCAAGGCTCTCCATTGCCAGCAAAATTAACTCTGGCTCCCTGTCGCCTAACCCTCAAGGCTGTCTCTGTCCTGTCCTTCCCCACCCGCCCAGGCCTCAAGTCTTTGCCCTGCTTTTCCTGCCCTGTCCGTGAGCCCGTCCCGGGAAGCTCCGTCCCTCGCTTCTGTGCTGCAGACAGGGACGGCCTCGTACAGTCCCCAGATCAGGGCAGGGTTCTGCACACCTTTGCTTTGGCGAAGCTCTTCCTCCTGCATTAAATGCCCTTCCCCGCCCTCCCCTTCCCGGTTTGCCTCGTGAACAAACATCTACTCGTCTTACGGGTCCACTGAAACGCTTCTTCCTCCTGTCTCTGGAAGCTTCTCCCCTGTGCCCTGCAGAGCCCCGTTTCTCCAACAGAGCAGGTGTCCCGTCTCCCAGCTGGGGGCACACTGCCTTCATCCCCTGAGCCTCAGCGTGCCCCTCCGTCAAATGATGAACTGGAGAGGGTCGCGGGGGGGGGGGCTCAGTCGCTCAGTCATCCGACTGTTGGTCTCGGCTCAGGTCACGATCTCAGGGTCAGGAGATCGAGCCCCACATCCGGCCCCGTGCTCAGCGTGGTGTCTGCTGGGGTCCCCTCTCTCCCGCTCCCTGGGCCCCTCCCTCTCATGCTCGCTTGCTCTCTTTCAAAAAATAAATCAATATTAAAAAAAAATTAGATGTATAGATGGGGTGCCTGGGTGGCTCAGTGGGTTAAGCCGCTGCCTTTGGCTCAGGTCATGATCTCAGGGTCCTGGGATCGAGTCCCGCATCGGGCTCTCTGCTCAGCAGGGAGCCTGCTTCCCTCTCTCTCTCTCCGCCTGCCTCTCCATCTACTTGTGATCTCTCTCTGTCGAATAAATAAATAAAATCTTTAAAAAAATAAATAAAAATAAAAATAAATTAGATGTATAGAAATGACTCAACAGATTCCCTCAGGTATTGGGTGACGGAACACACCTAAGCCACGGAAATCATTGCCTGGGACATCACAGATGTTCAACACACGGTAGCTGTTATCGTAAGACTTAATGGGGGGTGCCCGTTCCTGTCTCTGTCCCTGCTCCGAAAACGTGAGCCCCTGCACGCCGTCTTCTTCAGCGGAGCTGCTGGCCGGGGACGAGACGGCCCGCGAAGGGCGTCCGGCCTGGGTCCGAACTGAGCCAGGAGCTGGGCCAGTTTCCACACCTCTGACGCGGAAAGACAGGGTGCCGCTGCGAAGACACAGAAGACAACGCCAGCAAGCATCGGGCACACCTTCCAGGACGCATGAAAGATGCAATAAACCGCTTTATAGATCCTTGAAGACCTGACTCAGGTAGATGCTTGGCAGACAACCTTCTGTATGGGTACCGGGCACGTGACCGTTTGTTCTGTCTTAAATACCACCGAGGGGCTGAAGCTACCCAGCTGGGAAGTGAGGAGGGAAAGCCTCAGGAGCACTGGCTAAGGAGCGCCCTGCCCCCACCACAAGGGCTCCAAGACAGCCCCCCCTTCTCTCACACTTTGGGTGAAGAGGTTGAAAACTGAAGCTCCGATGAACACACTGACATGCTGACGGTGGCAGATTAACGGGCACACAGTCAGCGCCAGCACAAAACACCCTCCCGCCAACCCATGAGGGGATCCCCCCGGCTCCGAGAGAATCCCGGAGGGAACTTCTCCCCGGGGACACACAAAGTGCAAACAGGATGGCCAGGGTCCCCTGGAGAAAGTCCCACCCCTGGGGCCCTCCTGGCTGCCGGACCCGATGAGAACTTCCCACTCCAAAGGCAGTTGAGACAATGGGGCAATTTGGGCAGAAATCTTTCTAGCACGAAGACATTCTATCACGCCTCATTATGACAATTGTGGATGCAGCTCATGTCCTCGTTAAAAATAACTACAATCTGTGAACCCTTCGTCCTTGTTCTCCACTTGGAGCCAGTTGCCCAGGGTGGTCCCTCGGGCCTCTGAGTCAGACCAGGTCCAGTGGCCGTCCGGTAAGAGCAGGGTATTTTCTGGATCATTTCTGTCTTCACCTGGGTCCCCTAAACAACAAAGTCAGAGGCCAAAGCTCATGGGGCCAGGAAAGGCAAAACTAGAGAAGCACGAAGCAGACTGGCCGTGGCGGAGCTCGAAGCGGAAGGGGGAATGACCGCCGAGGGCCCGAGGGGGGTTTGGGGCGATGGACACATTCTAAAACCAGATTTGGGTGATGGCTGCCCAGTGCTGTAAACTTTCCAGAATATAAATTATACTTCGGCGAAGATGTTAAAAAAAAAAACAAAAACAGAAAAAAGCTTAAGAACTAACACTTTACTGGGGGACAGAATCCTGGAAAAGCAAGAACAACAAGAAAGGGGAACTTAGCAGGGAAGGAACCTGCACAAGCACACGACCTCTCCTGACACCTTCTCGAAGGTGCTCTCCCTGCCCCCAAACTCTGTGTCCCGGGCAGGGAGGGGGAGGAGCACACCCGCCAGCTGCGCACACCCCGCCCCGCACCCCTTGGGTGCCCAGGAGCCCAGAGAAGGCTCAGCAGCTCCTTGCCCTCAGGGTGACAGAAACTGCGGCGAGGGACCAGAGAGGGGTAAAGCCCTCCTGGGACATGCACTTGGCCTGGGAGCGGCGGGGGGAGCCCGTGACCCAGGAGAGGCCCGCGCCCCGCCAGGGAGCCTCAGACAGCAAGGCCGGAGGGCGCGGGTCTGCAAGGCTCCCAAGCCGGAGCTCGCCCGCGCCGCGATGCCACCTGCCAGGGGGCGTCACGTTTCCGTGAGACCAGCCCAGACGGCAGTGGCGGACGGCATTTCCTCTCCCAGGAGTGCGAGGCAGGGGAGGCAGCGGGCAGCGAACCCCAGTGTGAACCCCCGGAGTCCCGCAGCACGTCAAGGGCTGAAACCAAGACACAACCCACCCCCCGGGGCCACCGCCCGACCGGGACAGCCGGGACCACAGTGCCGGGATCTCCCTGCAGGACAGAACCGCGGGTGCAGCTGGGCTCCGGGGGCCGCGGCCCGCCCTCTCTGGGCAGCCCCAGCCGGCAGTGCCCGAGCCAGGCCGCTCCTACCCCACACGGGCCCCCTTCTCCGCACCCCTACTCCAGAACGCCCGCTGGTCTGGCCAAGACTATGAGGTCCTCATCCCAGACGGAGACTCCCCCTGTGCGGTCCTATTTTGGGTCCCTTAGGATTCACAGCCCCGCTGCCCTCGCCCCTCCCTGAGGAGCCTTGCACACTCCACCCCGGCCTCTGCTTCCAGGGAGACGGCCCCCGGGCCAGGCACTCCGCACAATGCATCCCTGTGCTCAGTCAGACTCTCACTTCGAGGCAAGCCGTCCTGTCCTGGAGTCCATGAACCCCAGGGAGATACGCTCCATGGGACCCACGGGGTAAGGGGCTGGGGTCTGTTAGTGGAAGGCAAATGTTCAGAGAAGGCCCAGGGGGAGGCTCCACGTCCTCCGGCTGCTGAAAAGAACTGCTACAAGCTTGGTGCCTTAAACCAACAGAAAATAATAGATATATACTATCTCACGGGTCCAGAGTCCACAAATCTGCAATGGGGCTCGCTGAGCTTACAGCCCGCTGTGGTCAGAGCCGAGACCCATCTAGGGACTCTGGGGGAGTCTGTTTCCCTCGCCCGTCCCGCTGCCGGAGGCGGCCCGCACGCACTCCTGCCTCCAAGGAACCGATCTACCTTCAACGCCCGCGACAGCTAAGCTGGTTCGGTGTTTCTCCTGCATCCCGTGGACCCTCCCTCCTTCCCTCCTACGGACGCTTTAGGTGGGGCCCACCTGGATGACCTGGAGAAGTTCTTAGCTGGAGGTCAGCCGACGAGCAAACGTCACCCCACCCGCAATCCTAGTGCCCCCTTACGATATAGAATATTCCTCATCCAGTCCCAGGTTCTGGCGGTAGGAGCACATCCCCAGTGACAGGGCCTTGACCCTCAAGGTGGGAAAGGATCGGCGGGGGCACCCCTCACAACACGGGGTGAGAAGCTCTAACGTCCACGTCACTTTCTTTCCCTCGCCTGTCTGACGAGAACCGGTCCTGGGATGGCCTCCTTCGGGGGGGCACTGGGCACCCAACGGGGCCAGACGTGCCTCTGATCCCAGAGTCAAGCCAGGGACAGCGTAACTGAGCATTTGCTCCCAAGTTCTTCCTCTGAATGAGGCACCTTCTGCACACGGTCTGAGCCCTGTGTGAATGGGACAGGAGGTCAGAGAAAACCGTGAGGACGCCAGAAAGGACTCACAGAGGAGGCAGTGAGGACTTCTGGGGGCGCGGATGAAGCTGTGGCCTGTCCCACCTCCAGGCTCCCCCTAAGGCTGAGTCCACTCCACTACAGCACATGGCCGGATGGGGCGGGGGTCCAGGAGACAGAGCCGCCTTCTCAGGGAGGGACAGAACTTAGGAGCCTCGGGGTGGCCGCAAGTCCGGGACCTGGCACGCTGCTGCTCGTAGTAGGACTAGCCCCAGCCCCAACGTTACTACAGAAAACAACTCCCTAAGGCCCTTGTCCGGGCCCGTAAGCTCTCCCCCGTGGCCTTGACATCACTGCTTCCACGGCAACCAGTGCTCGCCCAAGAGCAAAATATGGGAAACTGGGAAAAAAAAAATTAAAACTGAAGGTGCTAAGTTCTGCCCAATAAGTGAATTAGTCGGAAAGTCATTAAAAAAAAACTCACAGATCATAGTCAAGGAGGGTCTAGGGGAAGAGAGAGAGATGGAACAGGTGTCTTTGGGTCCAAACCAGGCTGTTGGGAACCACTGATTTCCCCTCCATGGGACCTGTTGGTTTCTTTTTTTTTTTTTTCTTAAGATTCTATTTTTATTTGAGACAGAGACAGAGCACAAGCAGGGGGAGTGGTGGGCAGAGGGAGAAGCAGGCTTCCTGCTGAGCAGAGAGCCCGATGCGGGACTCGACCCCAGGACCCCGAGATCATGACCTGAGCTGAAGGCAGCGGCTTTAACCCACTGAGCCACCCAGGCGCCCCATGATTTACTGGTTTCTGTTCCCAGGAGTGGGTGGGACTCTATACCCTGGTCGGGGAGAAAACAGCACATTCGAGGAAGAAGCTTCCCCGAGCAAACGTCATTGTGCTTTAGGACGCAAGGTCCAGACAAACAGTACTGTCCCTCAGAGCAGCGGGAGACACCAGGAAGAGCAGAGGCCGCGTGGTAACTCGGTCCTTCTCAGGGACACTGGTGGGTTGGCCCCACGACACCAGCGCTCCGACGCACCGTCTTCACCGGCCCAGACGGCTCTAACAAAACACCACGGACAGGGGAACCAAACAACGGACAGTTCCTTCTCACAGCTCTGAAGGCTGGAAGTCTGAGACCAAGGGCCCAGAAGATTCGGTTCCTGGTGAGGACCCACGCCGGGCCGGTGGACGGCCGCCTTCTCCGGTGTCCTCCTGCGGTGGAAACACTCGCTTCTTTTAAAGGCACCAACCCCATCGCGCGGAGCCTGCCTTCAGGACCTCCTCTAGATCTAATCACGGCCCGAGAGTCCCTCCTCCTACGATTACCGCACAGTGGGCTGGGGCTTCGACATATGAACGTGTGGGATTTGAGGGGACAGAAACATTCAGTCCGTCACAGCCATCGTGTCCACCAGGCGATTTTGCTCTGTAGGAGGAGACGCCTCATTATCCTTTCGGCGGTATTGGCCAAATTCGCCAAATCTGTTTGTTTTTTTTTTAAGATTTTATTTATTTACTCATGAGAGACAGAGAGGTAGAGGGAGAAGCAGCTTCCCAATGAGCAGGGAGCCCCATGCAGGACTCGACCCCAGGACCCCAGGACCAGGACCTGAGTCAAAGGCAGACATTAACCCTCTGAGCCACAGGTGCCCCGCCGAGTCTGTTCTAACCTGCAGGCAAAAAGTCCTGGGGGGCAGAGATGCGGACGCACGGACACAGAGGCCGGCGGCACCACACAGCAAAGACCGGAAAATTCCCCACCTGGACTTCCCCACCCGGACTCTGAGTCTGACAACACACCCTTTATCGATGATGCGCGGATTAAGGCAGCCCTCGGACATTCCACTGCTTAACTACCTTCCGTCGCCGAGACCTGACCATCAGCACAGGACATGAGGAACCGCCCTCTCACGGTAGCCACACGGCCACCCACGACGGAGTCTAGGGCCCTTCCCTCAAGAGTCAGCCGAGCTTCTGAGTCAACGTGGAGAGCAGAGCTGAGGCATGCGGTACCCCGACCCACATTCCATTAAAACTCCTGAAGACACACACGTGTGCGAACATACGTAGAGACACATACGTACATGCGTGTGTACATGGACATGTGTGCACACGTGTGCCTCACCCTATAGACATGTGTGTGCACACACACATGCAGCACACATGCCAACATGCACATGCCTGCACACACACACACACACACAGGCATCAGAACAAGAAACTTCACGTGCACAAGAGAATGTCCTGCGTGAGTGGGAGAAATCACAGCTGGGTGGTCAACAGGGTCAGTGTGAGGAACAAAATCCTGGCAAAAGCTACCTTCTCGCCAAAACATACACAGATCAAAGAATGCAGGAAATTACCTGCATAGAAAAAAAAAAAATTCAGTCTCATGAGTAATCAAAGTCAAGCAAAACTGCCGTATTACCTGAAACTACCACATTGGCAACAACTTTAAAACTGTCAACACCATGCTGGTGACCCTGAAGTAAAATGGGAATTCTCATACATGGTTGGGTGCAGTAGTCATTGGCAACATGGAGGGAAACAATCTTACTACAGTCTTAATCCAAAATGTCCTAAGAGCCCTCAACATTTATATGCACTGACCCAGGGTTTTCGCTGGTACAAGTCTGGAATTTTAAAAAACCATCACAAATGCAAGGAGAGATTTCTCCTAGAGTTAGCTCATCAGAACGTGCCTTATGGTGGCTGACAAGAGGGGAGCCCCGACTAAGTAAAGGACAGGATTTCCCCAGGAACTGTGTTTCCTGGGGCAACACTGGGCGTTCAGACCCGCCACGAACCTCACCTGTGCCGGCACCAGGCAGAACTGACCCGCGTCAGCTCCGGGCCCCTGCTCGGCCCTGCAGAGAGGCTAAGCAAGACAGGAGAGCATCTTCTGAATGTGACATGAGTACGTAACCCGGGGCAGAGTACCAAGGGGGAAAATGAACCTGAGGGCATAGGGTGCTGAACTGACCGATAAACGCTGTTTATTTAGGATTTCCACCCGTACCTTCTTCCCAAAGACTTAATATCTCCATAAAACTAAACCCGTAATGAAAAGGGGGAGAACAATTAAAAATAAAAATGGAAGTGTGGACAGGGGAGGAAAAGGGGCAGAGAGCTGTCACCAGACCCCAGGGAGCCATTGAACGATCACAGCCGGGAACTGGATTTAGCACTGCGGTTCCTGACAGCTCCAGTGGAACAGGAAACACTTTGGGCAATAGAGTTCTTATTGTATGATTTTTTTTTTTTTTTTAAAGGGAAGAACAGTCCCGTTGGAGAGACTCATTATTATCAAGTACTGAAATAAAACCGCGATTTTCATGCTTCCGCCGCGTATGGTTTCACATCGGCGAGACGGGAGGGCAGTGCAGGGAGCTCGTCTGGCCTCCTGGGGCCGAGCACTGAGGCCTTTGCACCTTCTCGGCCGGCCTGTGTCTCCGCCTCACTAGACGGTGCGGCCCCAGGAGCAAGATGGGTCCTCATCCTCCTCCTCTCGCTGTGCCTTCTCACCGGGAAACCCTGCCTTCCTCCCAGAGGCTCAGAAGAGGCAGGGGCGCCGCCCGCACTGGCCTCCATCCAGGGAACTTGGTTTCAGGTGAAAATGGCCTGTGGCTGCCACCTGTGGGACAGCGTCTCTGTAACTCCCCCTGGACGCCCGGGGAGAAGCAAGTACAGACCCGAGTTCTGAAGAAGGGGCATTTCTGTGACCTTCAAGTCGGAAGGACGTTCGCTGGAAACGCAGCTCACCGCGCGCCGATGGCGGCCACAACGCGGGCAGCCCCGACCAAGGTCACCCACTGAAGCGTCTCTCCTGCCCCTGCCCAGCCGCGCCCGGCCCACCGCGGGAGGGAAGCATCAGTGCCCGCCCCCCCAAAAGCCACAAGGTCCCTCTCTGGATGGTGACAATTCGCCACCGAGGCACGCACTGCAAGGGTCATGGAGGGACTTTTGTTTGGTGGCCTCCTGTCTGCGGCCTGGCCCATATGTCAGGATCTGCACCCCAGGCCCTAAAGATGCTGGGTGCCCTCCCGTAAGATCCTCAACTCTACCATGTGGGCACCTGGCTTGGAGGGAGCCATGGCTGATTTCTCACTCATGCCTCAGGACCTTCTTTTCCCGGGTCATAAAGGTCTGCCGCCCAGGGGAGCTACCGGTTCCCGGGGAAGCTATGGTCCCAGTAAAGCGATGGGCAGTGGACCAGCGGTGGCCGAACAGAACAAGAATGACACGTATCTGCCGCCATGTACCTGCTGGGCTGTCAACAGGCAGAGGGAAGGAGAGAAGATTCCCTTCTTAGGGGACAGCAGAGGTGACCCTGGTGTGACGCTGACACACCCCAAAACCAGCAGAAGAACTAAAACCACAGAAGTCCCCCCCAGGGCGCTGGAGGAGAGAAAATACAGGGGAAACGTCAGCCCTACACCGAAAACGGGCCAGACCCCCGCACGCAGAAGCTCCTCCTTCGGCTTTCAAGGAGGACAGAAGGTGACCCGCGTTTTGATCGGCGTGAGGGGAGGGGAAGCGGAAACAACTAGTTTCTCCCACTGCGGTGCTGCATGCTGGGAGATCCAGCCCAGCGAACAGACGGCGGACCCCGTTCTGACGCTCAGCAAGGGCGGGCGACTCCCAGCATCCGAACTTGGCCGTCCCAGATGCCCTCCCGTGGCTCCCGGGTCCCTGCTGAAGGAGGTTCCTTCCCAAGCACAGGGGCTGCTCCTGGGCCAGCAGGGCTAACCTGGGGCAGACACCGTCCTCTGGGCTGTCCCGGCTCCCTCCCACCGGGATCGGGGTGGGACACGACACTCCAAAAAGGCCACTGCCAAAAAGTGAGCAGAGGAATTGAGCCTGACTGTCCACCCTCAAAAGGGGCAGAGAGACAACGAAAGGGGTCATTCTCGGTTTTGTGCGCCACAGACCGGCCGCTCGGCAGGAAGGTCACACGGCCCTCCGCCTCTGAGGGCACAAAATTCGGTGTGTATTCTATTTTAAAGCCAAGCCCTCGGTGCTACCTTGACGATTTTGTAGAATTTACACTGAAAGGGCATTAAAATGTCACACCATCTTGTGCGCTCTCTACTTCCATGTGCTCTTTGCAAGAAAATCAAACTCAGCTGCTCTGAACTCTTAGCAAGCACCCGCCGTGTCGAAGGCACGCGATTTAAACTGTGCATATTTTCTGCAAGGCGAAAGGGTACGGGGAAAGAAATAGCAGTGGAAAACTGTTCATGGAGCCGGGGCTCTTCTCCGAGCCCTGTTCTCTCTTCTGCGAAATGAGACGATCCCGCCGGTCTCCCAGGGGAGACAGGGTGGTGTGAGGCACGGACGCGCCCGGGACACCGTCTAGTGCATGAGCTGTTAGCGGCTGCTTTCCCTTCCCCTTTGGGGCTGTTTCCTCACCTATAAAACTGCAACGAAAGGTCCAGAAGAGAGACAGCTACACTAGATCCTCCCCATGATTGGGATTCCCCCTCAGACATGTCCTTGCAGGTTAAACTCTACCATCCAAGGGCCTGCAAGGTTCACAGGGACAGGACGAGCGCGATCACGGCCAACTGCACATCCCACGGAGGAAACAGCGAGGGCAGACATCTCTGCACTGTACGAACACGAGACACAGAGGCACCGGAAACGCTGTGGGTCCCGGGCTGAAGGTCTTTGGCGGGCAGGGCCGGGACTCTGATCCAGGACCCACTCATGACCTCTCTAGGGGGACTTTTCTATCTGTGACCCCTGGTGACATTTCTGCTGAACCCTCCAACGTCAGAGTTCAGGTTCATGGCCCTGTGCAGCTCGGCCCTCCCTTGTCACAAGACCTTTGGTCAACACAGCCCTGTCCGCGGGGCCGGGCCCATGTCCCTGAATGTCTGTGGTCCCTGTGGGTATTTATCTCATCTGATTAGACTGAGGCAAGTAGTGCTTCTAGGAACTAGGACGCTTTCCCTCCCCGTCCATTCTGTGACACAATGATTCGTTTAAATGTCCGACTTCCCCACTGAACGTGAGCTCCTCTAGACATCTTTTTGGGGGGACAGATATTTTCCAAAACCGGATTGTGGGAATGCATGCAGACCTCTATACATTTATGAAAAACCACTGGGTTGTATACCTAAAACAGGTGAATTTTATAGTATGTAAATTTTATCTCCATCAGACTATTTTTTAGAAACTCCACTCTCCACGAGTGGATGGCCTTGAGCAAATGACTCTGAAACTCAGTTTCCTCCTCTAGAAACTGAGAAAGTAACTACTGTATTAGGCAACAGTTGCACGGTTTTTTAAAGACTTTTTTGTAAGTGATCTCTACACCCAACATGGGGCTCAAACTTGTAACCCCGAGATCAAGGGTCATGTGCGTCACTGACTGAGCCCGTCGGGGGCCCCGGGCGCCATGCGGTTTAGATGAGGCTCTGCTCCTTGGCACACAGCCCACAAGGTTGCTAATTTTATGGTCTTATCATTTGTCCAGCACGAAAGATACAATTGCCGAAAAAGAAAAAATAACGTGGAAGAGAGCGTGGGCACTGCAGATGGTAGAAAAGTATCTCCCCAAGGAAGCTCCTGCCCCGAGCCCCAGAACCTCTGAGAACGTCGGCTTACCGAGCACAAGGATGGTCTAAGTGTGATTTCATCAGCAGCTCAAGGTGGGGGACATGATCCTGCATCATCCCAGTGAGCAAATGTAATCACAGGTTCTTAAAAGATAGAAGAGGGAGGGAGGAGAGTCGGAGGGAGAGAAAGTGTGGAAGGTTCTACGCTGCTGGCTTTGAGGATAAAGGAAGGGGCCATGAGCTCAGGAGAGCACACAGCCCCTGGAAGCAGGGAAAGGCAAGGAAACTGCTCTCTCCCAGCATCTCCAGAAGAAACACAGGCCTCTTGACACCTTAACCTTAGCCTGGTAACATCCATGTCAGCCTAGTAAAATCCATTGCAGATTTCTGACTTCTGGGATTGCAAGATAATAACGTGATATTATTCTAGGCCATTAAGTCTGTAGTAATGGGTTGCAGGGGTAAGCAGTGGTAAGGAAAGGACACAGGCACCATTACTGCCAAGAGCCTTGGCCACCAGGGTCAGAGTAGATCTAAGGGGAAGAGTGATAAATCGGAGCTACGTTTTTCGGATGCTGACACTTGGCGCGTGTAAAGTATGCAGGAGTAGCAACAGGGAGGCAGCAGGGGGCCTGGCAGGATGCCATTGTTTTGTGGCTGTTTTTGTTTTACATAACATAGTGTTACATTAGTTACAGGTGCACAATACCATGATTCAACAATTCTATACATTTCTCAGTGCTCATCAAGGTAAGTGTACTCCTAACCCCCTTTATCTATTTCATCCTTCCTCTCACCGATAAGAGGTTAATATCCAACATATATAAAGAAGGTATATAACTCAACACCAAAAAAACCCCAAAAACAAAATCTGATTAAAAATGGGAAAAGAAATGCAAGAGATGTTTTCCCAAAGAAAGGCACTATTCTTGTGGAACAGGGCAGTGAACGCAAGAGAAGGCAGGCTTGGGGGGGCATGTGAAGGGGCTGGTGTGTGCTGGGATAATAAGTGGATAAATCCTACAGAATTTAGCAATCGCCTGAAGGTCAATGGAGAAGACCCAAGGAGGACAGTGAGACTGACACACAGGTGCCCAGGGATGCCATCCAGGAGGGTTATGAGAGCTGGCTGCACCAGGAGGGGCAGGGGTGCCAAGCTTCACAGAAGCTCAGTGAAAGCGTCAAGCGAGGCATGGAAAGCTTGAGTCCAAAGTCTAGGAGTGCAATCGGCAATAAGGATCCCACATGGGGACACCTGAGTGCCACGGCGAAAGCCCAAAGCACCAGCACAGGAGGGAAGAGTGTGCAGGAGACAGCTTGAGTAACAGACACATTTAGGGGTGGGAAGAAGGACAAGAAGCAAGTCAGAAGACAGAGGACCAGCCGAAGGAGAAGGGGGTCTTAAGGGAACCAGCTGTGGCCCTCTGGGGTCTGACTCGACACCACGGCAACAGCAGAATCAGACTGCAAACAGCGAACAGGAGGAGAAGAACAGAAGGAACGGACCCATCCTGGAACCAACATGGAGAGCTTAAGGAGATGGGAGCAACGGTAGCTTCAACCAAGAGCAGAGTGGGATGGAAGAAGAGCATTTCTTAGAGTCACGGGCTCCTGAAAGCACTTGTGTGCGTGGGGGAGTGCCGGGGGTAACTGGGAGATTAAGACTGGGGGGAAGGGCTGGAGAATCAAGGGTTTGAGGGGAGAGGAGGGCATTGTTTTAACAAAGAATAGTCATTTCCTTTCCAGAGCTGGAGGTGCAGAGTGAGAGCAAGTTGATAGAAAGGGACACGGGGATATTCCCAGGCAAAAGGCAAGGCTGACAAGAGCTCACCTTGGGTAGCCTCGAGCTCTTCCCACAGACAGAGAGAGGCAGGCGGAGCCTCGCAGAGAGCAGGGAAAACCCCAGAGCGCTCTGCTTTGGGAGCGGGAAGGGAAGAAAAGTAACTTCCCTGAGAGCCCAGCCCAGATGAGCCCCTTCCTGGGTGTCTCCAGCCAGCCATGCACCCCCCGCACCCCAACACACCTGAGGACCTGAGGCCAATCTGCCAGGGTGACTTGTCACGAATCCTGGACTGTGGTTCCCCTCGTTAAAGTCTGCTTGTCTAATCCACCCAAGCTCTCAGGGAGGGGACCACCTCCCACTGAAGCCTGCACGCACCCCAGCTCCCGGATCTCAGCGAGAACCCCACGAAGAGGAGGAACAGAGAAGCTCTACTTCAGCATCTCCCAACATGAGGGTGAAGACTGGCTTGAAAAGAAACACGATACATAAAAACTTAGAGAACAGACCAGCGGGGAGCGTGACCGTGCTGTGCTTTACAGAACCTCTTTCAATACCGAGCTCCTTTAGTGCATTTTAAAAATAATGTGCTCCCAGGAAATCCACTGTGAGGGCAACTCCTGAAGAACTATTTCCAGGGTGTAAAAATTATTTAACACTCGTACAGACAGGCTTGCAAACGAAACCCTTCGCGGGCCCTCCAGAAGGAGTCCCACCACTGGTGCTGTAGAGTAGGGCAGGATGCCGAAGCAGACCTCGTTAACTAGACGATCAAAGGGCCTGGGGCACCTGGGGGCCTCGATTAGTCAAGCATCTGCCTGCGGCTCAGGGCATGATCCCAGGGTCCTGGGATCGAGCCACGTGTCAGGCTCCCTGCTCAGCGGGGAGCCTGCTTCTCCCACTCACGCACGCACTCTCTCTCTCTCTCTCTCAAATAAATACATAAACTCTTTAAAGGAAAAAAAAAAAGTGCTCAGGGCCCACCCAGGAGACGTGGCACGTTTCTAAATGTGTGGGAAATTCTCCAGTTCTCCAGGACCTTGGACTTCCCCAGGATCTTCCTCATCTTGTTGTCTCACGGTGTCGCGAAACCTGCCCATCAAGGCCGTGCCTCCTTGGCCCGACTTGTACAGTCCCAGAAGGGCCTGTGAGCACCAGCTCCCCCTCCGAGTCCGGCTGACGCCCTCCTCCCACTCACACACCTGCTCCCGTGGCTCCTGCAGCAGAGTAAGCAGCTCCAAGGCAGGACAGTGTCCCGAGGAAGACAGCTCCGGAGTGCGAAAGACCTGCTTCTGCGTCCTGGCCCCAGCTCTAAGCAGCCACAACATTGCAGAAAAATCACCTAATCTTTAAAAAGAGACAGGAGTCGTACCAACTCGGAAGGCTTGCTATGCACGAAACACTTATCCCAAAACCTAAGGGCTTGTTAGTTTCAGTGTTACTATTAAGTGCTTAATGAACAGCGGATTGGCTTGTAGGGCCTGAAGGGGACAGACAAAACGCCCAAAGTCAATATACTCAGCGTCAGACTTACCCATGGAGCTCATCCACCATCCGAATCGACGAGAGAAGAAACCAACGAAATGGGGTGGTCTCTCCCCAGGGAAGTTCTGCAGGGACACACCACACAGCGGTTCCCATATTTTAATTTTTAAATTTACATTCTATTTAGTTAACATGCAGAGTATTATTAGTTTCAGGGGTAGAATTTAGTGGTTTGTCAGTCGCATAGAACACCCAGTGCTCATTCCATCAAACACCCTCAACGCCCGGCCCCCATCTGCCCCATCCCCAAAGATTCCAAAATTCTGAATAAACCAGGAAAGCAGTAAGGAAAACCGGCCCATCAAAATAGGGGCAAAGATGCAAGAACTTAAGTCTTGTTTAACTCCCTGGGAGTTCGGGGTCCACTTTGTTTTCCTTCTGCATAACAGTGGGTCACGCCAGCCCCCCGCCCAGATCAGATTAGCCCCACGAGCAGAACCACAGGTCCCAGAGCCAACGGTGCTACGGAGGAGAGAGGGGAAGAGAAGCAGGGAGATGGGGGGGTCACCGGGTCTCAGCTAGGTACCAGCGAGCAGCCACACGGGAAAGGCCCCATGGCGGGTAGTGACTCGCAGCATCCCACAGGCAGGGCTGACGCTCTACAGTGCAGGAGCAGGTTCACGCCCTACAGCCCGCAGCACCCGGGGCTCAGCGCAGTTCAGCTGCCGCGCAGACAGATGAAGCTCGACCCGCTGAGGATTCTTACCACGCCAGTAAGAGGAGATTGTCTGGGGTCGAGACATTGAGAAGCGCCCTGCCACAACCTCCGGCAAACATCTGCCAGCCAGGAGCTGCGGTCGGCGACCCTTATCCCGGGTAAGGGCGACCAGGGGCAGTCCAGGGCCCGAGAGGCCGTCTGCACCTGCCGCTGAGAACAGGACCAGAGAGAGCAGCAGAACCGGCGGCCGAGGCAGGAACTGCGGTCACCGGGAGACCAGCAGGCAGAGCAGAGAGAAGAACCACCAGGACAGGGCCCAGATCCCCACGGGGAGAAGGGCTGGAGAAGTCCCCGGGGGCAGCCGAGCATATGAGGCCATGATGGGTGCTTGGAGCTGTTCAAGGGTGGCTTGGCCTCCCTCAAGAGCCATCAGGCCCTTGGCTGGAACCCGCATCTCCTAGAAGCTCCCTGAAATGCCCAATGCCAAGGCAAGAAAGGGAAGGACACTTCCTTAGACACCCACCCGCAAACTGGAGGTCCTCTGGCCACTCATGGCGATCTGTACGAAAGGAGAGATTGCAGTTCCCCGGGGACAGAAACCATGCACCAATCGGTCCCCAAGAAATGCCAACAGGACATACAGGAGAACCTGCAAGGTCACGGCCTCTCTGCCTGGCATGGCTGGCGGCAAACACGAGAGAGAGAAGACGTCTGCCAGGGAAACGCACGGGCTACTGTAGCACCGCGAAGCACTCCAAGAGCAGAGGCACCTCCCGGGAGCCTGTGAGGGGAAGGACCCACTGGAGAAGGGTGCCCTGCGGAAGACAGGTGGGCTCACCAGGGCTCCGGGTGCGGGCTGGCTGTTTGGGGTCTGTGTGTGTCGGCCTCGGGAAACACAACAGTTGTCGCCCAGGAATAAGTACGTTGGGCATGAAGGCACGTCGAAATTGAGCTCCAGTCTTTCAACTCCTCTTCTTTGCCTTTTAACATTAACTAGAGCGCGCTGCATGCAGGGAAACACGCTTCCTCACGATGAGGAGCGAGACGCTTAGCTGCCGGCAGCCGTTCCACAGGAAGTCACGGGATTGGGGGTGAAATGCGAGAAGAGACTTTAATGAGACAGAACCCACCACAGCTTTCCCTACCAACTGGACACGCAACACGGAGAGGCCCCAGACCCCGGACCTACACGGACAATTAATATTCATGTGCAAGTTCACGTCAACCGGCGCCTTCCGGCCTGTCTTTCGGGGACACACCGTGATTCCTGCGGCACCTCCCGGTGCTTCCTGCTCGGGTGCTCGACGGGCTCTGCTGTCTCAGCTCCTGGGCACGCCCCGAGCGCCGCAACGATAGTCTCTTATTTCTGTCGTTCCCTGCGCGTAGTAATCCTGCCCCGTAGTAAATTCCACATGAAATAAAATTTTAATGTACTACCATACTTTACATGAAGACAGAAAAATCTTTCTAAACTCTCCAAAGTATCGCTTTGCGAAGGTGTTAATTTTCTAAATCCCCGAGCTAAGCAGGCTTGTGGGTCATTTGGCTCAGCGGGCCGACAGGATTCCACCGAAGAACCCGAAAGCGGGGCGTGCGGGATGAGTCAGCACGCCGGTCGCCCACCAGCTAACACTAACGGGGCCCTCAGCACCAGTGGGGTTTGCAGCAGACGGCATGTGCTGCCTGGAACACCACCACCCCCTTTACTTAAACCGGCAGAACCAACCTCAAAATGCCTCTCTACCAAACGTAGGCTAGCCTTGGAAACCGTGGATCAGGACAGGTAGGGAAAATGTAATTTGGAACAAAGGAGACAGGACTCGGCGTCGACTGAAAATCGAAGCCCTGCAGAGAGTCACGCCAGCACTGAAATCAAGTTGCAGCTTTCAATACGAGTGACCCGCTTGCAATGAGCTCATTTTGCTGCATAAATAACCAACCCGTGTTGGAGAGGACCCTCCCCCAAAGCTCTGCCTGTAATGACACAATGCTGATGTTTTCAACGGACTCTCCAGCGAGCGCGGGGTCCTCCCAGACCTACGAGTGCTGCCACGGCCGCAAACACTTGGGAGAACCTTCTCCTGCAGGTCATGGAACGCACATCAACCCGGTCACCCCATCACGAGGCGAACGGGAGGGCTAATTTGGTCAGCCAGCTGGTCGACCCGGTCGGACCTAGAACAGCCATCAGCGGACGCTGCAACCCGCTCTGCAGAGCAAGAGGTTTGTCACCAGGGACGATACCCCTGAGGATGTCTTCAGGACCTCAAGACAACATCCAAAAAAGAGAGCTGGTCCCTCCTGGAGCAAAGGCAGCTTTCCTAGAGAAAGAACAACCAAGTGCGGGTCATTCAGTGCCACAGGGTGACCCGTGCCATCAGCGGCATCCTGCCCGGGAGTCCTGGCCTGCTGCTCCCTCAGCCTGGGACGATGTGCTCCTGCCTGCTTACACCAGACGAGTGTCGGTCCTATAAATGCCAGCCCGGCCAACGGATCCTTCCCGGAGACGGTGCTCCCAGCAGCCTCCTCAGGGAGATGAACCCCCTCTCCTACCCTCGCACCTGCCCGCTCCTGCTGCAGGGACACCCCGTGATCCACACACCGTCTACACCTACTCCTCTCGATGCACTGAAACAGGGTTCAACGCTCTTCACCCCTTCAGCTCAGACCTGGCGCGCACTCCACCGTCCAGCACCTGGTAGATTCTCAGGTAAGACTCATCGAACCGGAACGTTTCCGTTCAAGCAGGGCCGTGACCCACACTCCTTCACGACCAGCCTTGCACACTGCGGGGCACCGGCCCACGCCACAGGTGAGGACCCGGCATGAGCCCACGAGAACGGGGTAGCAATGGTTCTCCCACCCGTCTGTGGGACCAGCAAACAGGTGTTTGCTGGTTTTTTTGTTTGTGTGTTCCAAAAAAGGCAACAGCACCATTCTGTCCCTCCCTCACCCATGGGCACGAGTGTTCCAGTACGCGTGACACACCACACTCCCGTGTCCCTGGTGACACAGACACACCCCTGTCTACAAACAAAGGTGGCACCTGCTGTCTGGAAAGCACAGACCCCTCTGATGGCAGCTTTTTTTTCTTTTTTCTTCCCTTTTTTTTAGGTCATTTTAACCATTTTTCATTCTAATCCCGGCATCGTTAACCTCCAGTGTGATTTCGTCTCAGGTGCAGGTGCCGGGACGGCTCAGTCGGGTAAGCGTCTGACTCCCGGTCGCAGCCACGTCACGCGTGGTCTCGGGGCTGCGACATCGGGCCCCGTGTCAGCCTCACACTCAGTGCAGGTCTGTGTGTCCCTCCCTGTCCCCCATTTCCCCCCTGTTCCCTCTCCCTCTCTCTCTAACAATAAACAGATAAACAGTAGCTTCAGGTGTACGATACAAGGGACGGAACGGGATGGAGATGGGCAAGTCCCTGCGTAACCCGGCGCTCGTCGTGATAAACGTATTTTAATCTCCTTCACCTGTTTCCCCCACACCTTCCCCAACCTCCCCCTGGCAACCATCCCTTTGTCCACTGAAGAGTCTGTTTTCTTATCTGCCTCTTTTTCCTTGGTTCATCTGTTTTGTTTCTTAAATCCCACGTATGAGCGAGACCCGCGGTGTCATCTTCCTCGGACGGACTGACCGCACTTAGCATCCCTCCCTCTACATCTACCCACATCGCTGCAAGGGGCAAGATTTCATTCTTGTTCACGGCTGAGTGTCCCATTCTGCGGTGTGTGTGTATCACCTCGCCTTCATCGCTCAGCACCTGACGGACACTGGCTGCTTCCCTAACTCGGCCATCGGGAGCAGCGACGCGGTAAGCACAAGGGCACATGTTACCGACTCGAACCCGCGTCTGTGCGTCTTGTGGAAGCGCCCGGCAGCGGACCTGCGGGCTCACGTGGTGTTTCCACGTTCGGCCTGTTGAGGATCCTCCACACTGTGGGCCACGGTGGTCGCACCACTTTGCTGTCCCACCAACGGCAGACCTTCCCTTCTCTCCGCACGGTTTACTGTCGCTGGTGTTTTTGCTTTTAGCCTCCTGCCGGGGGCCGGGGGCTGGGGGCTGCTCACTGTGGTTTGTTTGTTTTTTTTTAAAGATTTTATTTATTTATTTGACAGAGAGATCACAAGCAGGCAGAGAGACAGGTAGAGAGAGGAGGAAGCAGGCTCCCCGCTAAGCAGAGAGCCCAATGTGGGGCTCGATCCCAGGACCCTGAGATCATGACCTGAGCCCAAGGCAGAGGCTTTAACCCACTGAACCACCCAGGTGCCCCTGCTCACTGTGGTTTTGATCTGCATTTCTCAGATGCCGTTTTAGCTGCTGCTAACTGTACAGTCCAGGGACTGACACATCCCCAGCATCGAGCAACCATCCCCGCCGTCTACCTCAAGAACACTTTTGTGATCAAACCACAATTCTTCACTCATGAAACAAAACCACCCCGTTCCCCTCCCCTCGACCCCAGGTGACGATTCTACTTCTGTCTCTGCGACTCTGACAACCCCAGATGTCCTCATCCAGGTGGACTCACACTATACTCGTGCTTCTGTGACCGCCTTACCTCATCTGGGCTCACGTCTTCAAGGCCTATCCACACTGTAGCGTGGGCTAGAATTTCCTTCCTGTTTAAGGCCAAGTAATATTCCATCGCATGTTCTTTGGATGGACCCCTGGGTCATTTCCACATTCCGGCTACGGGGAGTCACTGTGCCAGGAACAGGCTGTGCGCAGACCCGTGTGGGTCTCTGTTGCAGCCCTGCACACCCGGAACGACAGGCTGCCTCGCACGGTAATGCTACGTGTGAGTTTAAGGTCTTAAATGTATGTTTAACCCTGGAGAGTAAGAGGGAAAACTCGTGATTTTTTACACACTGTTGAGGAAATAAAATCCACCCCACGGAAGTGTCAGGTTTCATCCATTTGTAAACAATTCAAAGAAATTAAATTATCATACATTCAGAGACTTCTAGAAGGTCTGGATAGACGCATTTGAAATCTAAAAACCAACTGGCTCTCGATTATTTTCAGAGAAACGATAGGGGCACCTGAGCGGCTCAGTGGGTTAAGCCTCTGCCATTGGCTCAGGTCATGATCTCAAGGTCCTGGGATTGAGCCCTGCATCGGGCTCTCTGCTCTGCAGGGAGCCTGCTTCCCTTCCTCTCTCTCTGCCTGCCTCTCTGCCTGCTTGCGATCTCTCTCTGTCAAATAAATAAATAAAATCTTAAAAAAAAAAAAGAAAAAGAAAAATGATACTAAGGTTTAGTAAAGACATTGGAAATCCATAGATACTCCCCAAACCCAATTTTTCTCAACTGTCTGAACCTTACCAGTAAATCAGAGAAAGGGAAGTAAAACTTGATTTTTTTTTCCTATCGCCAACTGACTAGTGTCCATTTGTTTTTAAATCCCCGCACCTTCAGCACTCAGCACGGATGGAGCCGACCTCACCTGTGCCCGGGAGGTGCAGGACGATGCAGGACAGACAGACGCAGAGGGCCAGCCAACGTCACGTCCCGGGAAGGGAGGACCCCGCCCCCTCTGGCTCCCCACCCGCGCTCTGTTCTCCTGGCTACAATGCGTGACCTTGGACACGGATGAACTAAGCAGATCTGTATGCGGACAACACGGGGGCCACGGAGCTGTGGTACAAGGAAAAGAACTCACTCTACGTAAGAGAATTCTGTACCTAAGGCCCAGAGATGTTTTCTCCTGAATAAGCATGAGTGGACATATTTCTAGATTAACAACACACCTCTGTCTCTTCCCCCAGCCTCCACCTGCGAGCCGAAGCGTCCCGTGAGTGGCAGCTCCTCCACCTCTGTGTGCTACGCACCGACCTTGGGAAGGTACGAACCCAGATGGAACAACAGACCGAGAACCCAAAGCCACTTTTTTGAAAGAATCTTGTCATCTTAATCACGAGCCCTTGGCTTCATCAGCGTCTTCCCGGTGCCTAGCAGGGAGTACATACTCCGTAAGTCGCTAGTGCAGTCTCGTAAAATGAGAGGGTAGAGATCCCTGAAGTCTGATTACTTCAGAATTCCGGGAACTGCTTTCCATTATTTCGATTCAACGCGTCCACAAATATCTGTTAGGGGTGTGCAATGCGCAAGGCTCGCTGTAAACACTACCAGGGATTCAAAAATACACGTGTGCCTGGCCCCCAGGGTACATCTGAGCGGAGGAAAGGAATCTACCACTTGTTACTACGATATAAACGGGGCCGGAGTGCGAGGAATGAATTCTGCGTAGCTGGGCGGGTGGGGTTAGCGGTTCCACGGAAGAGGTGCCACTGGGGGACAAGAGGGACAGGGGGATCCCGCAGACAAAGAATGAGCAGAAAGGGCAGCCGAGGCAGAGAAAACATATTCGTAAGCGGCTTGGAGGTGGGGAAAGGCGGCTTCTCTGCATGAGGGAGTGACAGAGACTGATCGCTGCTTTTCTCGACCCCGTATGCAGCCGGGACGTACGAAACGTAGGACTTGCTTTCAGGAGAGAGAAAACCCAAACTCATGAAAGTCTATCAGACCCTCTGGCTCCCGCCTGGCCCTCCGGCTCCTGCAACCCACGCCTGTATCCTGCTCACAGGATGGGAGCCTGAGAAGGGACGTCAGCTGGCTTCCCGCCTCCCGCATGAGGGAAGGGAGCCGGGAAGCGGGGAGGGGAGGGAGCCGGGACACGGGGAGGGGAGGGAGCCGGGACACAGGGATGGGAGGGAGCCGGGACACAGGCTGGCATCACTCCCACCTCCCTCACCCCAGAACACCGTCTGCGTCTTGCTCTCCAGGAGGAAGGTGCCGCAGGGGAGCAAGGCGGGCAGCCCGACGCCCTCGGGAGGTGCCACGTGGGGGGACTGTTTCCCCCACTCCCTGTGGTCTGTGCGTGCCCCGTGTCGGGTGGCCCCGCCAGACCCTAGAAGGGACACTCACCACGGCCCCCGTCACCGGGCGTGTCGCCCACACCCTCTGCGGTGCCCCGGACAACGGCCACACGGTTTGAGAAACGAGAGTCAGAGCAGAAGTCGCCGGCGCAAAGCGGGGATCCTCGCCAGCCGGTCGAGTTCCCGACTCCAGGCCCAGGTCTGTCCCACCGGCTCCTCGCAACACACCAAGGCTCCCTCCTGCTCTGGGCGGGGAGCGCGCCCTGACCTCCCGGAGCCCCCGCCGCGACATCTCGCTCTGTCCCACCAGCAGCTAACGGCGAAGGAGAGCGGCTGCCCACAGTCTCCCCAGCCTCGCAGGAATGCTTACATCCTTATGCCTCCTCCACAGTTTTTAATTGAGAAAATGTCACTACAAAACACAACTCAGACACAAGACGTTTCTAGACTCCCCTTCTGTGTCTCCTCCCCACAGGGCCGCGCTGCCTTCCCCGATCTCAGTTTCCTGCTAACCAACCAGATTACCTTCTCGGTGCGGTGAGGTCCTCCTGGGTCCGCTCCTGCTGGGTCCGGAGGCAGCGGGACCTCTGGACCGTGACAGCCCAGCCTCCCAACGCCGCGCTCCCTCCTAGGGTGACCCGAGGCTCCCATTTGCACCGGAGGACGAAAGCTCCCGTTTCAAACCCGGGAACGGCCTGAAATTGCTGACACCGGGGAGCAGGGGGAGGTCACCGGGAACCTCTCCGGACAGACCCAAGTGGGAAGGTCTGGGCCCCAGGGGAAGGGATGACCTGTGCGGTGGAGTCAGGCTATGTCCCTGTGTGAGCTCAGGGACCGTCCAGCACGTGGAGGAGCGACGGCCTCCAGTTCCCTCCGGGTCACTCCCCAGGCCAACATTCAGGGACTCGGCAAGCGCATGGCCACGAAGTCATGAATTCGTGCAGGATGTCCGAGACCGTGACCAGGTTCTTCTGAGCATGTTTGGATATGAAAGTAACGACAAAAGGATGTTAAATGCCTGAAAATGACCAGAAGGAAAAAAGACACGAAGTAAGGATGTGGCCCTTTGGTCACCTTATTGGTCTGTCTGCGACCGTCTGATTCTCCCCCTCATCGTCAGGCCCAGTGTCCCCATTCCTTGTCCTGGAAATTCTAGATAGTGACAGACAGTGCCCAGGGCGTGCCGAGGGGCCGTCCTCCTCCCTGTCCCGGCCCCCGCGCAGACGGCCGGCCGAGGCTAGAAGGTGTCTGATGAACACGCGGTGTGGATTATGAGTCCCAGAGCAGGCTCGGGCTGCAACAGGACATTTCCTCATGAAAGAGAAATTATGGCTTTTGTGCCCGGCAGAACTCTGGATCGGCTTCCGACAGCGGCGATAACAAACGGCCACAAACACAAATGTGTTCCTGGATAGTTCCAGACGACGCAAGTCCTTCCGTCTGGCTGCGGAGAAGGCTGCCTTCCTCCTGGAGGCCCTGGGGGGAATCTACCTCTTGGCTTTTCCAGCTTCCAGAAGCTGCCGCGTCCTTCGGTATGTGGCCCCTCCCCCGCCTTCCAAGCCGGCAGCACCTTCCAGTCCTCCCTCTGTTTTCAGGGCTTTCTGACCCTCACCCTCCTGCCTCCCTTGAATAAGGATTACATGGTCGCCACCAGGATAACCCGAATAATCTCATCTCCAATGACTCAAAACAGTCACATCTGCATTGCAACTTTTGTCATGTAAAGTGACATGTTCCTAGGTGCCAGGAAGGAGGGCCTGGACCTATTGGGGGGGAGGGACACGTTATTCAGCGACCACCACATCTGTTAAATTCTAATCTCAGTTTTTTGTTTTTTGGTTTTTTTTCTTCAAAAACATCATCTCAGTCACAGTCTGAAAATCAGGCTAATCTGTACTCGATTATATTTTTGTGGCTGTGGGAAGCCTTTTCAAGAGGATGTTTTAAGTTTTAGGGTGTTTTAAAATAGAAGAGAAAGGTAAAAATAAAACGTTTTTAATCAAGAACATAAAGGGAAGCTGGGCCAAATAATGAAAAAAAAAATATCACACAAGCAGGGGTAGATCACAGATCCCTTCATTAAGGAAATACTGGAAAACCACGAGGCTGGTGCTAAGAAGGGGCTGAAGAGCCACGATTCCCAACGACCCAGTTAGGACACGGACGCACAGATTCAGCATCTTGCCCCATGCCTCCGCCTGAGCGGGGACAGGCTCAGGCCACCACCGCACGGCTCAGTGTCACGGCTGCCGGAAATCCAATGGCTCCCCAGCCCCGGGACGCCGGCTGCGAGCTACAGAGGCGCCATCTTCCTGAGCAAAGCACCAGACATTGGCCCACGCCCGTCCCACGCAAGCATCCTCCTCACGCTGCCGAGAGGCTGCCCAAGCACTGCCACCTCCTTTGTCAGGCCAAGAAGTCAGAAGCCTTGGCCAAAGGCACATGCTTCATCACTGGAAGGGGCAGAACCCGCCCAAAGGGAACACATCCCGCCCCATGGCCGTCAGAGCCACCCACAGGATTTTCAACAACAAATAAGACCTTCAACAAACCTTGCTGGTCCTGCTAAGATCCTTCCTTTAACTTCCGTAGACTCCGCTCCACAATCTCCTACAGCGTCCGTGCCGAGTCCCTCCAGTCCCTCTCGCACTCTACCCCACCCTTGGACACTCTTTGCTCAAATTTAACTAAAAAGTTCTGTATGGAAAGAGCCCAGATGTCCACTGGCAGATGAACTATATATACATACGGTGTGTATATACACATAGTATAGACACACGTGAGGAATATTATGCAGCCATCAAAAAGAACGAAAACTTGCCATTTGCAACAACAGGGATGGAACTAGAATATATTATGCTGAGCGAAGTAAGTCAGTCGGAGAAAGACAACTATTGGATGATTTCACTCATATGTAGACTATAAGAAACACAACAGATGAGCACAGGGGAAGGGAAGGAAAGGAAAAATAAAATAAGATGAAAACAGAGAGGGAGGTCAACCATAAGAGACTCTCAACTACAGGAAAGAAACTGAGGGTTTCTGGAGGGGAGGTGGGTGGGGGACGGGGTAACTGGGTGACGGGCATTAGGAGGCCACGGGATGGAATGAGCCCTGGGTTATGTGCAACTGATGAATCACTAAATTCCACCCCTGAAACTAATAAAACATTGTAGGTTAACTAAGTTGAATTTAAATTTTAAAAAATTTTTTTAAGATTTTATTTATTTGACAGAGAGAGATCACAAGCAGGCAGAGAGGCAGGCAGAGAGAGAGGAGGAAACAGACTCCCACTGAGCAGAGAGCCCGATGCAGGACTCGATCCCAGGACCCCGAGATCATGACCTGAGCCGAAGGCAGAGGTTTTAACCCGCTGAGCCCCCCCAGGGTCCCCCCCCACACCAAAAATTTTTTAATCCTATCTGAACACACTCAGTTTTCTTCTTCTCTATCCACCAACTCTTCCCCTTAAAAACGAGCCTCTCGTCTGAATAAGATGATCGCGAGAGTCTGAACCACTAGAGGTTAATTCTGAGGTCTTGGGCGTCAGGCAGCCTCGTGTTCAACCTTGCTTCTTGCTAGCTCTGCAACCTTGAGGCAGTGACTTAACCTCTCTGTGCCTCAGTGTCCTCATCTGGAATTGAGGATGAAAACAGCAAGGGCCTGGCCAGGCAGTGGTGGGAGCTGAATGAGAGGGAGGCAGGGCACACAGTGGGACCCCGAGCCTGCACCTGTAAGCATCCAACACATCCAATAGAGTCGTCCTCCGGATGTCCCTTTCCTTCCCCTTTGACCACAAGGGCCTCACTTCCCTTTCATCCTGGTCATCAGGAAGCTCTCCTCCTGGCCTTCCAGAAGGTTCCTTCCACTCCAGCACGCTCAGACTCAGGGACTAGACCTGTCTCCCTGGAGGCCAGGCTGCCCCTCCTCCAAGCTCCTCCATTCACCGGCTCACCGACGCCCCAGCCTTTCAGCCCCGCTTCCCGACGCCCTCCATGGCACTCTCCACACCCAGCAAGCCAGACAGCCTCCAAGGCCCAGCACACACCACACTTCCGCATCCCAGGACCGACCTTTCTGTCACAGACCCCAGTCCCTCCTGTCCCAAAGGCCCAACTCAAGTGCCTTCATCTGCTGGGAGCCTTCTCTGGCCCGTCATACCATCCCCAGCCCAGGATGTGGGTGTGGCTTCCCCTGAAGTCCTGTAGCTTATTTTACGTAGTGTTTGGGGGCACCGGGTGGATTAAATTCATACGCAGTCACCACGGTGGAGATCTTCTGTACATGGACCATCAGCGTCAACGTCCTGGTTGTGATACCACAGGGTAAGTTGGCAAGACGTTACCCTTGGCCGAGACTGGGTAAAGGCCACTCTACTTACCACTTACTTTCGCCTCAGAAACCATCTCACAAGAAGAAAATTAACAAGAGTTAAAAAAAATTTATTTAACACCCACTTGTGCCACACCCACCTACAATATTTTACCTTGAAAACCTCATTCCCTCCCTGCACTCCAGACCTGATTACCCAATGGCCTATTCAAAATCTCCACGTGGCATCAAATAAGCGTCTCAGAATTACGTTCAGCGCTGAGGCCCTGGGATTTCCCTCTCTAGATGAGTCTCTATTCCTCCAGTGGATCCGGTCAAAAATCTTGAGGTCATCCTGGACTCCTCTCTCTCTCTCTCTCTCTCTCTATTACTCAGCAGGCTCCACACCCAACGTGAAGCCCAACATGGGGGCTTGAACTCACGACCCTGAGATCAAGACCTGAGCTGAGATCAAGAGTCAGAGGCTTAAGTGACAGAGCCACCCAGGTGGCCCAGCCCCCTTTATACTCCATACCCACCCGTCAGCAAACCTTGGTAAATCCACCGTCAAAATAGATCAGAATCTGACCTCCTCTCCCCCCTCCATGGCAACCACCCTGGTCCGTGGCAGCCATTGTCTCTCATCTAGATTAATACAGCAGCCTCCATCCCACCTCTGACGCTTCCTGTCCCCTTTCTTTCATATTCTATGATTCATCATCACCAAGACTCAATGTCTTCCGCACGGAAAGCAAAAGCTCCGTGAGGGTGAGGAACCTTCTGCCCGGCTCGCCGCAGCAGCGAGGACCTCAGAACAGCACCTGAGACGTCAGGAGGCACTCGGTAAACATTCGTTGAATGAATGAATGATGCTATGCCTTTGGTATTAAGAGAAAACTCGGAGGGCAACATTTCTGTCTCATTCTTACAAGGGGGAACACTGAAGCTCAGAGAAGGTCATGAGCTCCGGCAAGAGGTCCCCCATTCTGAGCCGCCTTCCCTCCCGCCCTGCTCTGCCTGGCTCTAGTCCCTTGGGCAGGCCCTGCGGGGCAGGGTCCGCATCTGACGGATGGCTTTGACGTTCAGCGTCTGGAGATAGCGTCTGGGTGCTGCAGAGACGCCACCACCCCCAGCAGAACGAGTGCAACCTTTCGTCTCTGTGTTAACGTGTAATGAACAACCTTGGTCATTGCATGTTACACGTGCGTATCGGCCCCACAAAACGGGTGCCTTTCTTCTCCCAACTTTCTTCGGCGAGGCGGGGCGTGACTCTGAAACAATGGCCCCCATTTCACAGGGGGACCAACTGAGGTTTCAATCCCCTTCGAGGCTCTGCTCACGGAGCCTCCCTGCCTGAGGACAGGCTGGAACGACCAATCCTCCCGGCACCCAGGGAGCTTCTGGGCCATGTCCCTTCCTCCCAGCACACTGTGCCCTGCAGAACCTCGTGAGGACGTTTTTCTTACTGGGTTTCCTTAGCCCGCCACTGGACAGTCCTCTAGCTGCCTTCTCCACAAATGCCCGGAATTTTGGGTGGGTGTGCGTGTGGGTGTGCGTGTGTGTGTGCATGTGCGTGTTTGGTTTGGGGGGTTGATTTGTTTTGCTGCTCAGAGTTTGCTCAGGATGGATCAGATCTGGGAAGAAGGCAAGGAGCTTGACTGTGAGAGTGGACTTGATTTGTCTCGGCCTGGGAATTTATTAAGGCCACGAAGGTACAGCGTGATGTAGGAGTCCCCTGACCGGGTCTGCTGTCTGCTGTCCGCACTCATCAGCCTCCTAAGTGACTCGTAGCCATCTCGAGCGCACACACGAAGTCACTGTCTCTATAAAGACAAATGTGTTCTGCCATGAGTGGGCAGGGCTTTAGAAGCGAAAAACACATTATAATCAAAACTATCCTCTGAGGCTCAAAGGAAAACACTTCCCTTTCATAGGTTTGGGTTTTTGTTGGTTTTTTTGTTTTGTTTTCGAAGAAGAAGGGACAGAGAGGTGCCCCCAAGAAAACCTAAAGGCATTTGCACCTGCCCAAGGCGCCTCGTCTCACTTAAATATTCTTCAAAGAGAGAAATACACTGAACAGAAGGGTAAACTTCAAGATTTAACAACTTGTGGGGACACTCTTAGTGTCGCATTCGAAGGAGGGCTTTATCGCCTCTGGATATCCGACAAGACGTCCCGTCTTGAGGAAGTCTTCATCACTGGCAAACCTGGCCCTGGTCAGACCAGAGAAAATATACCTATGGCCCAGGAAGGCGGACATCATCCTCATTTCCAGTGCCCCCTGCCCGTGGAACCTCTCTCCTGGGGCAGGTCCCCGTGCTTCTGTGGTTCAGAGAAAGGAAGGAGAGAAGAGTGGAATCTGGGGACAGCAACTCTGGGCATTAACAGGGACGACAAAGAAAGCTCGTAACGCGTCCCGGCAGGTGTGCCCGACACGGAACCCACACTCAGCGCACGTTCGCGCCTCTCCCCAGAGGTCCGGCATGTCCAGCCCGGGAACATCACCAGGATGTTGTTGACTAAGTTCATGACAACCCTGATGGCTGAGAAGGCTCGACAGAGAAGGTTCTGGGACAAACCCTGAACCAGGACAAGCTCTCAGCACCCTGCCCACCCCCCAGAGACACGGTCGCTCACTCACACACACACACAAACACAGACACACACCATCACACACACATACAAACACACAGTCGTATAAACATACAGACACAACTATACACACACACAATCACACAAACCTACAAACACAGTCATATAAACATACACAGACACAAGAACACACACACACACACACACTGAAAAAGACAGAAAGATGACCAGACGCCAGATTCACGGATCTAGTTTTGTTCTTTCTCTTTAAAATATCCATCAACTCCTTTATAATTGGCCGGACAAGAGAAAGCGAAAAGGAATTCCGTCTTTGCATCTGCTCTCACTCCTCCCTCTGGAGGGCCGGGCCGCGAGACTGCCATCAGCCCTCCCAGAGCCCTGTGCCAAGCGCCGGCATCATGATCCCGCCACGGGCTCTTCCAGGGGCAAGGGCACTGATATCACCCCATTTTATGGATGAGGACACTGAGACCTGTAAGCGTTTAAAACTCACCCAAGGGCACAGAGATGCTCAACGACATACCCAGGCTTTGAACCGGTTTCAGTCTCCCTCCAGAGTCTCTGGGATCCGCCCCTCCAGGCAACGAGTCAAGTTCTCTATCCGTGGCCTGGTGGTTGCCTGAGGCCATCCTCATTAGAGGCAGGTGACCTTGGACGTAACACAGTCTGTCTTGTATGTGGCTGAGAAAACTACAGTGTATTTCTGGGATACCCTGAAAAAAAGAACTGGTGTGGCCAAGAGCCTGACTGAACTTCATGGAAACTCTCAGACAGGTTTAGGCAAGTTTCTGACTCAAACGAAGTTAGGGAAGAGAGGGGCACTGTCAACCAATAAAGCAAATGAACTGAGCACAAACAGGGGACATGTTTTTAAACTTCCTTCTCATAGAGGATGTTGGCTTTCGAGAGTATGAAGGACAATTAGGGGCCTGAACAAGGCAGGCAAAGCACAGCTGATGGTTTGGGAAAAGTGGGGCCTCCCAATGCCCTTGGCCACCAGCGACCACCTGAATCGAAGCAATGCCTAGTGGCTGGGCCTCCACGACCACCCTGGGCTTGCTTCCTTTTATCCGTCACCTCAATATAAAAAGGTTCCAAAATCTCTATCTCCTGGCTAAATATCCTAAACCCCAGAATTCATTATTCAAGGGCCCACTGGCCATCTCCGGTGGGATGAGTTTCAGTTCTTGTGATCTTCCTCCCACCCCGTTCCGACTCCTCTGTCCTTGGCCTCGGTGACCAGCAGCACCGGCGCCTAACGACGTAGGGAGGTACCTGGGCACCTGACTCTTCCTTCCCGCCCACCCGGCCTCCACACACCAAGACCTCGTATGGTGAAGACCGTGGACCATGGTATTTACGGAGGGTATGGGCTTTGGGGCCAGAGAAAACAGAGCGTGAACCTCAGTCCACCGACCCTGAGCTGTGTGACCTTGAGCAAACCACGGACCCTCACACTAACCTCCCTCGCACGCGGAACAGCGACGAGAGTGCGTCCCGGAGGGTTACAGCGCATGTGAACACGGCCACACACGTGGCCAAGTGTCTACACTGTTCTGATCCCTCCCACCTACTGCTCTTGCTGAGTTCACATGCCCGCTGGGTCTCCCCTGACTGCGAATGGGCTCCTGGGCTACCCCAGCCTCTAGACCCGCTCCTGGCCAAGCCCATTCTCTGCATCACAACCGACGCCATCTTTGCACTGACAAGCAGCGTCTCCCCAGCCCTCACTGATACACCAAGTCCAGTCTTCCCACTGGACCCAAAAGGACAGAAACCTTGAAGCAGTGATGGGTAAGAAAGGTGCAGTGCATGGGGCGCCTTGGTGGCTCCGTGGGTTGAGCCTCTGCCTTCGGCTCAGGTCATGATCTCAGGGTCCTGGGATCGAGTCCTGCATCGGGCTCTCTGCTCAGCAGGGAGCCTGCTTCCCCCTCTCCTGCTGCCCCTGCTTGTGTTCTCTCTCACTCTCTCTGTCAAATACATAAAATCTTTAAAAAGAAGAGGAAGAAGGAGAAGAAGAAAAAAAAGGAGGAGGAGGAGGAGGAGGAAAGGTCCAGTTCCGAAGGTGGAGATTAGCAATTGCTCCAACCATTTTGCTGACTCCCTTTAAGAACACGACGTACGTTGTGGATCTTCTCCCCAGGAAAAAAACCACAACGCACAAACATACAAAATGCTCAGAAGCCCTAGAAGACGCACAGACCCAGGATCAAAGCCGAGACTAAACCACTCCTCGGCCTGGCCGTTAGCAACTACGCAGCTCTTCATCAGTCTGTCCTCTAGGCTCCCCTCGGTCCCCAAGGAGTCAGATTTTGAAAACGACACATTTCTGAATTTGCACATTCAGGGTCTCCAAAATCTGGCGAGAGAACCCAGCAGTCAGCTCAAGGCACTGTTCCCAGAAACGGATGGCACCTCTGGAGATTCGCAAAGAGGGGAGCATAAAATCACGCTCGATCACACACTTGAAACTCTCAGAAGTGGCTTCGGCCTCCGTAGGTGCTGGCGAAGACTTGCACGCGGCCGTCTGCGGAGAGGCCTCTGGGAGGAGCGAGAAATACAGAGTTCTCAGGTTTGTCCCCAGGACCCCCGCCCCCTCTTCTCCCCACCTGAGTGCCAGACCGCGGAGAGACTGAGCGCTCTCAAGTCACCTACAAATTGCATAGGGGCACCCGACCAAGAACGTTAGGACCCATCCTCACTGCGATGTGTCTGTGCAGAAATGCTACGTCGTCACCCAGGCGTCCGAAGAGTGAAACCAGCCCAGCCAGCTGGCTCCAGCCTGGAGACTGTTCCCACACCTGAGCCTGGAAATGGTGGTCCCCTCCCTAGACCAGCGTTACGGTGGGCTCCTGGGGCCATTTATTTCAGCGCTTTATGGGAAAAATAATTCTTCTTTTCTATCCCCACGAAACTCAAGTGTCACACACCAACCATTAATACTACAGGTGAGGTTCCAAGTTTGGAAGAAAGATTAGAACAAACATGGTCTGGAGTTGGAACCAGACAAGGGTACGGGAGCCCTGCGGGAGTGAGGAGGAGACGGCAAAGGGAACAGGGCACAAACAGCGATGCTGATGTTCACGGAGGCTACGCCCAGAGAGGCGGGCGGCTGGGGTCTTCCATCTCCAGAAACCACTTCAGATAGGAAGGAATAAAAATCTGCTTTGCGATATGGTGAACTCAAATTGCGGACAACCCCCTCTCCCCAAGGGGAGGGAGTTCTGGTCCCGGGGCCATGATTTCATGCTCCCCATCTCTGATCACCACCTCCCCTCCAACCCTCTGAGTAAGCATTGTGGGACACATTCGTTTATATTTAAAAGGAAATTTATGTCATGTTCACTCCTGATCCTTGAAAGCATCACGGTGAGGACTTGAAAAGCCTGAACTTTCAGCCATCCACAGACGTTTCTCACATCAAAGCCCAGACCTTATAGGATCTGGTTCCATCTGTCACGACCACCCAAGGTTTTGAAGCTATTGTCATTAGGTACCTTTTCCTCTCCTTCCTTTGACAGGGTAGACCCTTACCTCTGTACCAGTGAGGACAGGGTCTTTGAAAGATGAAGAGCTGAGGTTGGGGCGGAAGGAACAGGAAACGTGTCCCTGGGGGCTTCGAGCTAAGACACAGAAAATCATGATGGGATGGCCAGATACTCCCACGTTCCCACCCTGAACCGCACAGGATTCAGGCTAGTGGTTTGCTTTTTCACTCTCAGGAGCCAACTTGCCCTGCCATGGGAGTGACCATCCTTCGGGTGTGTCTTGTCAGTGTCATTACCTCCGCTACGGCCACCACCACCATCACCGTCATCACAACAGCAGCGATTCCTCCTACCCTTTCTCTTTAGCAGGCACTTACCCCATGCCACAGACATACAACAGGAACTCACTCTCTACGACCCTGTATTATCATAAGAAGGTACATGCTATCAGCCACGCGGTACAAAACTTGGGGAGCACTGAAGTGAGTCACCGGACTCTAAATGTCACGCATCACCAACCACGTTCACTGCCATATATTTCATCCCAAATCCGCTCTTATTAGAGCAAATAATCAGGAACCAGTAGTTCCCTTAGGAACAAGCTTCTCTTGTGAGAAGATCTGGAGTCCATTCATTCAACAAGCATCTCTGAGCGATCACTGGGCGCCCAGACTTCCACGGTGTGCTCGTACGGATGACCAGGATGCACATGTCCACTGCCCTCAACACTGACAACCCCACCCGAAGTCAGTGTCCTCCCAGAGGGCTCTAGGGTCCCTGGCATCCAGCCCGCCCTGCTAGCTCTATCCCCTTTCCCCCTTCTTCTTTTAGAATTTCAGCACATGAATTGGAAATACAGCCTCTGCAGACATATACATACATATGTATTATGAAAGGGACAAATCTGCAGTGCTCTAAACCCAATCCTTACCAACAATACTTCCTCCTCCAAACCAGTAAGCGGGAGATTCCTAAAAGTAGGATTATACATAAAACACTGATTTAAAAACTGGAAAACAGGTTTGGAGACTGCATTACTCATCTGTGGTGACCCGGCTGCCCATTCCGGGGGTTTAGGTTCATCTCTGAGTGACAGAAGAGCGAGACAGAGTTGATGTGTCTCTACTCCTTCACTCTCAGGCAGCCAGGCTCCTTCCGGCTCAGCATTCCGTCACCCAAGGGTGGAACTCTGTCTTCCTGGGACCGGAGGATGACGTTTTCACTCCGGTAATAAGAAGGAAGAAAGGGTAAAGTACAGGCATCGTGCGTCAAAGTTGCCCAATGTTACTTCTCCTAACATCCCTTTGGCCAGAATTTACCAATATGGCCACATCTAGCTCTCGAAGAAGACTAAGGGATGTAGTCTTTAACCTGGCATCCGTGTGTCCTGCTAAAATTTCTGTTATCAGGGAAGAAATTACACTGGAGAGGAGCTAACCATCTGTGTTGTGTAAGAACCCCAGATCTGAGGGACTTCACAGACCCTACTCCATCAAGAACAGGTGGGCCTTAATTCCTCTTTTTATAGCAATGACCATTGGGTCCTCTCGTCTTCACTGCCAAGGAAACTGTTGAGTGTAATTTTAGAACTTTCTATAACATTTCATTAGCTTTCAGTTCAACAGCTAGAAACCATCTCCAAGCTAATTTATATGGTCTCTGGCGATTTTAAAATACACCTGCTAATTTTCTGATACTCCTTCCTTCGAAAGATGGAGGTTAACTCCACTTACCTTAAGTGTAGACTGTCCTTAGTGACTCACTTCTAATGAATATATGTGACAGAGTGACAATACGTGACATCGAGACAAGGTCATAACATGATCCCTTGTTCTAGCAAAGGCCAAGTCCCATATTTTGAAGTCACTCAAGGCGTCCTACCGAGAAGACATCATGGAAGGAATGGAGGCAGGCGTCCAGCCCAGAGCCATGCGAATGAGCTCGAGATTGGATTCTCCAACCCCAGTCAAGCCTTCAGATCACAACAGTCCCCACTGCAACCGTTTGAAAGCCGTTAGGCCAGGCCAGGCCTGGATTTCTGATCCACAGAGACTTGGTAATAAAAAATGGTTTTTGTTTTAAATCAGTTTTTGGAGTAACGTGTTACACAGCGAGAGAATAATTCAGGTCTCCATGTAAATTTAGTGTTCTTTTGGCTTGAAAATTCGAGAACACAGAAATGACCATCTTGGTAGTGAAAATGTGTATTTTAAATAGCTGTGATTTAAAATCAGCACCTGATTTTAAATGATCTGGAGCTGTGCTTGGATGAGATGGTCTGGATACCACTGTGAAGAGGGATGCCCAGGGAGCCGTCCCTGGGAGAACCCATTGCTAATACCACATCTCTGAGCAGTCCCAGGAAGCAGCTGAACCTGCTGTCACCCAACTACCTCCAAGAGAAAGAGCTCAGTATCCACGAAGCCAGCCTCAAAATGATGCGTTCTGGAAAACTCTCTCCGGCATCTGGATGGATAATGCTGAGGAATTCTACTGGACAGGCCAACTTACTTAGTGATCTGGGAAAGTGCTGTGGGGCTCAGTCACCTTAGTCGATGTGTTGGGACACGTTTCTGTTGAGTGTGGAAGATCCCACAGAAACACCAGGTTACTTTATGATAGACACGGACGGCTGCTAAACCCTGTTCCTCAGATAGCTCACGTCAAGGTCAAGGTTGATGATGCCGGCTCCTGAACTTTCAGATCTAGACATCACCTCTGCCTGCCATCGCAAGCAGGACTCTTAGGACTAGGAACCAGAGAAACACGCTCCGGAGGGGTTCACAGAATCAGCTTGGGAGAAGACTTTGTATACCACAATCTGTCCTTGTGTCTCTGCATCTGCAGAGTCTAAAATTAGCTCCTCGTCCTTCACAGAGGATCACCACCATCCTAAGCCACTATTACTAAAGGAAATAGGTAAAAATCGATTGACTGATCAATCGATCAATCCTCAGAAATTCAAGGGTGAAAAAAAATCTCTAAAATAATACAAAATGCTTGTATATTGGATATTTTTCTTATGGGCCAAAGGGCTCCTATTTAAAATGAGATGAGGGGCGCCTGGGTGGCTCAGTGGGTTAAAGCCTCTGCCTTCAGCTCAGGTCATGATCTCAGGGTCCTGGGATTGAGCCCTGCATCGGGCTCTCTGCTCAGCAGGGAGCCTGCTTCCTCCTCTCTCTCTCTCTCTGCCTGCCTCTCTGCCTACTTTTGATCTCTCTGTCAAATAAATAAATAAAATCTTTAAAAAAAATAAAATACAATGAGATGAGAGGTCTCTTCTTCCAACTGGGCCCTTCCAGGCTGTCATTGGAACCAGGTACAGGGTTACCTCCCCGCCCCAACCCGCTGAAAGCTTGGAGCTGAATTTCACGCTCATTCACAGTAACTGCATCAGTTTAAGGGGCTGTCATGGTTTTTTTCTTCCTCTTTGTATGTGGATTTTTATTTTCTATTTCTGTTCTGACAGCCTTTGCAGTTTGTTTCTTCATTTATCATATGATGTCTCGATCACATTTGGAAGCAGGCAGCATATAAATCACAAATGAATAAAGTGAAAGTGGCAGGGTCGGGACTTGGGTTTCTGCCTTGGACACGGCTATCAAAATGCATTTTTGGAACAAGAGGCAGGAAACTCTAAGAAGGCTTAAGCCAACGTCCCTTTAAGGAGAGGGCCCTTGGAAGCAGCTGTCATCAGAGAAATCCGTCCTTGGCTCTGCTGACAGAGCTTCGTGGCTCTTTCCCTCTCCAGGCTCAAAGGCAGGTCAAGCCTCCAGGAGGAAGGCCCGGAGATAGATAAAAAAGACCCAGGTGGTAAAGCTAATGCCCAGCTCGGAGCAGAACTGTGTATCTGGCACTCCCACTCTCGTTGGATGATGTGGTTCTTTGTGTAGGCTTTATCACCTCCCCTGGAGAAGAGAACTTGGAGCCATCAGCCTTCTCAGATAAGAGTTGCGAGTTTCTCTTCTCCTGACAGTCATGTCTCTGCCTCCTGAAAACCCCTCTTGGAAAGCCTGTAGAGGCAAGTGTCTCCAAAAAGGCAAATTAGGGTGTGCCTCTTGGATTTTTAAATCAACCAGCGGAACTAGAGGAGGAAAGGAAAACAAAGAAGAAGGAAGGGAGGGATGGGGACCTCCTTTACAAGAAAATGAAGGATGGCCGGATGGGTGGAGGTGGGGAGGGGTCCTTCGGAGCCCACCGCCCAGGAGCCAGCCCACTTCCGGCAGGAAATCATGCCCATCGCCAGCCTCTTCTGGGCTGCACGGCACCTCTGCTCTCGGTGAGCAGCACACTGGGCTCACACAGAGCTTTAAAAATATCTCTCCACCCACTGAACGTTTGATTAATCAGGCAAGTTCTCACCCATGTGTCACAGCAGTGGCAGTGATATGCAGGATGGTGACATGAGGGTACAGGGAAGGCACAAAGGGTCTCATCTAGCAGAGAGGAGGACGCGTAGCATCCAAGTTAACGAGCATGGGCCCCGAGGCCTGCTGACCATCGGCATCCCAGTTCTAACACACGCCCGCTAGCAACCTGGGACAAGATTCCTCTCTATCGCAATCTCCCGCCTTTGCAAAAACAGAGTTAATATAATACCTTCGTTCCAGGATTATGGCAAGGATTAAAGGTGTTGATTCATCTGCAGCATTCTGAACAGAGAGGAAGCAATCAAGAAACTTGGCTGTGACGACTGTGCTGATGGTGACAACGACAACGCTGAAACTTAAAAGACGGGTCTCAGGAGACAGAAGCAGCTAGAACAAAGGCAGAGAAGCAGGAGAGATCTTGAGGCGGTAGCGAACGATCTGGAAATAAAGCAGGGAGTGAAAGCGGACAAAAAGGAAGGGTCCAGGGCACACGGGACTTCTCTGCTTTGTCCCAGCAGGTCCCTCAGGCTCACCCAGCTGTAGGCTATGGAAAGCCACTTAAGAATTATAAACAAAAATGAACTATCAAAGGGTCAAGTGCTATGCTGGTTGAAAATTACTTTACACTGGTTCACATACAAAAAGGAAAATAAATTTATTTTATTAATAAGGGACTTCCGCTGTGCAACAAAGTAACTGGTGTAAGAACAACCCTCCCCTTCGAGTACAACTGAGCAACACAACAAAGTATCAAAAGCAACTATTTTCAGGCTGCAGACAATGGGCAGGGCAGGGGCTTCAAGGGCAGGGACAAGGGAAACTGACCTGGTGAGCCTGGCCTTGACCCTAGCTCTCTGCCTGGGGACCATTTCCCACCAGCTCATGAATCCGGGTCCCTGAAGGAACTAGAGCCATGTGGGGTAAGGCGGCAGAAAGAAGGAAACAGCAGAGTGAAGGCTCCAGAAGCCTGCATGTGGGTTTCCTGGGAACATCTGGCCAGAGGCCGGTTCTACCGCTGGGGAAACTGAGAAAGCAGCTGCTCCAAGGCTGAGAAGAGAAAACAGATCCTAGAATTGAAGCCGTCCTATGTGTCTGAAAGACCTCATTAATACCCCAGGTGGACGCCGAGACACGAGAAGGACCTCATCGTGACAGTAAGGAAACTACTCCAAAGGTCCCCTTGAGATCTACATGATCAAAACCTAAAACCAAGCCCTGAGAAGACCCACAAGGAAGACAGAGTTTGGAGAGTCCCTGCCCAGTTAGAGGGGCTTGGGGGACACCTCGGGACTTCCACAGCTCTGCCATAACAAAGCATGAAAACCAAACCTACACAACTGGAAACGGTCAGCCAGTCACTGAGCAGGTCTCTGGAGCAAAACTCGCACGCTCCAGAGAAAGATAACAGAACACAGAGTCTCCAGAGCGCAGACCCTCAGTAGTCAGCGGACAGTCACGTATTAATAGCACACAAAGGAACAGGAAAGTTTTAATATAATCAAAGGGGGGGGGGCAGTAGAAACCAACCCCAAGATGGCCTAGAGCCTAGATGCTGGATGTAAGTACATCAAGACTTTAAAGAGCTATTATAAATATAGGAAAATATGTCCACATAATTAAAGAAAAGTATTGTTTCAATGACTAAGCAGATGAGTATTTCTTTTTTTTTTTATTAAATTTTTTTTTTTTTAAGATTTTATTTATTTATTTGACAGAGAGAAATCACAAGTAGATGGAGAGGCAGGCAGAGAGAGAGAAGCAGGCTTCCTGCTGAGCAGAGAGCCCGATGCGGGCCTCGATCCCAGGACCCTGAGATCATGACCTGAGCCGAAGGCAGCGGCTTAACCCACTGAGCCACCCAGGCGCCCAAGCAGATGAGTATTTCAACAGAAGAATGGAAACTATAAAAAAGAACCTAATTAAAATTCTTGAACTAAAGAAATTAGATGCATGCCTCTGTGTGTGTGTGTGTGTATGTGTGTGTGTTGGAAAAAAAGGGAAATAGAAAGAAAGCAAATATTTTAATATTAACAATTAGAGGAAGGTACACGGTGTTTCACTGTGCTTTCCCAACCTCTGTGGGTTTGAAAATTTTTTAAAGATGAAAGAAATGTTGAAAATATATACTCACGTATTAGTAGGCCAAGAAGAAAATCGTTTTAAGCAATGGGCTAAGCTCATCAAGTGTGTATCTGAGAGGCATCCCTCCAGTGAAATGGAATGGGACTGATCTATGAGTGAAATCATAGATGAGGCACAAAGATACCAACTCCGGGGGACGGCAGCCAGGGCACAGGGACCTGGCCTAAGACAACGATAGTGTGGTCAGAAAGGACGGAACAGTTTCAAGATAAGTTGAGAGAAGTCAAGATCTGTAAGACTTTGCCAATTATATGTGGGGGGGCGAGCAGAAAAAGAGGAACCAAAGAGGACTCCCAAATTACTGTTGTGCCCGACCGGGTACATCATGTGATATAACTTCCTAAGGAAAATTCCAGAGGAGAGGCAGTTTCAGAGAAAAAAGAAAATCCATTCAGCTTTGGGTCTTTGGAGCTTAAAGAACTTGGGAGAGATCTACACAGGACTAGAGTCAGCAGATCTAAAATTCAAGAGGGAGACGGGGATTGAAGATAGGTATCTTGAGGCAATCAGCACGGGGATGTCCATGGAGACAACAACAAAAAACCACCCCAGGACACAACAGTGTGTGAGCAGTGGACGGAACAGGAGGGACACACAAGAGAACACTGGGAATGACGAAGAGGTAGAAAAAAGGAAGAAGGAGGAGGACCAGCTAGTGACATGGATGCCAGAGCAGGGACAAACTCCAAAACCAAGCACGTGAGCACACTGCCAGGTGCTGCAGAAAGTCCAGGACAAAAACTGATTTCTCCAAAAACCAGAGACCACTGGATTATGTAAGCAAGGGGTCATTGAGGAAACCACGCTGTGCTGATGCACTGATTCTAGAATAATCTAAAGCAAGCCAACCAACTACTGCAACGGGGCTTGCGAGAATAGGGTGGTTAACTCATACATCTATCCCAAAGCTCAAATTAAAATGCCCCAGAAATGTACCTATGAGCAGCTCACCAGAAACAGCAATTTTGAGATGCATATACATGTCCAAGTTTGAGGAGAATTTTCACGATTGGCAACACCAATGAAATTGGAGAAACATAATTTCCACCTGTCCTGGGAACTGTGGTGGTACTTAGGGCAGGAAGATATTGACTCACCACCATTGTTTGCCCCACCAGGGACCCAGAAGCGAAGTGACCAGCAAATCAAGCTGTCACTCCGTATCTCCTAGCAAGTTCTCCAAGCTAATCCAAACCCAGCCTAGCAGCACCCCTTTTCTAAGCTCCTTTAGGGAACCTGCTCTCTGGGAGCAGCCAGAGCCGTGGAGTGCTGTGTCCCATCCCAGATTACTCCCCAGCAAGATGAGAACCAGGGGTACCTGGGTCTCTGAACGCTGCATACACCTAGTCTGGGAACAGGACAAGAGCAAGAGAAGGGAAAACAAAGGACTGACAGAATTGTGCAGCACAGGGAGCAAACCCAACAGTAGGGCCATCAAGATCTAACCTCCAGGGCACCTGGGTGGCTCAGTGGGTTAAGCCGCTGCCTTCGGCTCAGGTCATGATCTCAGAGTCCTGGGATCGAGTCCCGCATCGGGCTCTCTGCTCAGCAGGGAGCCTGCTTCCCCCTCTCTCTCTCTGCCTGCCTCTCTGCCTACTTGTGATTTCTCTCTGTCAAATAAATAAATAAAATCTTTAAAAAAAAAAAAAAAAAAGATCTAACCTCCACTCAGCAGCCATAGACTAGATGAGCGTCTTCTAGAAACGGGACCCTGCAGCTGGGGCTGACAAAGAGAAAATTATCACGAGTCCAAGATAAAGCAAAGATAGAACACAGAAGCTAAAGATTCTTTACAAACCCCGTGTGTCACAGATTTTGGGCCCGCAAAGAACTTTATTGAGTCACAAACCAGAGCAGAAAAAGGCAAAATGGAGCATAGAAAAACACCTTCTAATGCAAAATAAAGGTAGCATCAGCTAGAAGACTTGGGGGAAAGACTTTCTATATGTGTATCTATATACATTACGACAAGAAACAGAAGAGATGTTCATAAATTGTGTCCAAGATGGCCTCAGTAGAGCAAAGAGTTGGGAGAGAATAAAAACAATATGGCACCAGTAAAGCAGGAAGACAGAAATGTGAGGAAGACACATCCTAAGACTTAGCCCAACAGAGAGGGGCACGGTGAGATTATATCCTAATAGCTACAAACTGAAAGCAACCCAAACACCCACTGAGAAACAGCACAGATCAACGAATTTTTATTTACCTACCAATGGATGCTGTCCATTAATGAAAATGAGTCCACTTCGGCTACCCTCCACTCAATGGCATGGCCGAGTCTCGCAAACAAGTTAAGGAAAAAAGGCTGAGAGCCAAGAAATAGATATGGCATGACCCCAAAAACCCCCCACTCCCACCCCCCCACCCCGAGCCGAAGGGAAACACAAACACCACGAAACAGTGAGAGTGAGCTGGGGCGGGGGGTGGTCGTCTCTGAGGCAGAGGCCCTGGGAAGGGTCTTGGGGTGCGGCCGGGGGCTGGTAACACGACCGTCCTTAACCTGGGTGGTGGCTTCGTGAGGGTTCACAGTCAAGAACGTCACTAACTGTGCATTAATACTCTTCCATATGCTCTTTTGACCTAAAAGTGTTTTAAAAAGGAAGGAAGACTACCGAAATAAAACCAGGCTTCCAAGAAACTGAAACGTTCATCCATAATGAAAATATGCTCTAAAGGCAGTCGTAAAAAAAAAAAAAAAGTTAAAATGACGGTCGCCCCAGTAAATCACTGATGTCGGAGGCGAACTCGAGAATGAACAGGAGTAGAGACACGTGATGCGGAAAACAGAACTAGGCGCAGGGTGAGCAGGGACGGCAGGACACGCCCACACGCAGACACTTCCCAGGGGACCCTGAGGACGCGGGACCCCAACATCGTAGACATAACAGAGGGGGGATGACTAGATTACGTCCTAACAGCCCCAGACCGGAGACCGTAACGTCCGTCCTTCACGGGACGGATGCAGACTGTGGACATTCACGCCGAGCAGGAGTGAAAACGGACGCAGCTGAGACGGGGCCGCACGTCACGGGAGGACGCAACAGAGAGCGCGGGGAAACGGCCTTTACACAATTGTAACTCGCACGCCCAGTAAGACTCCGTGCGGTGCACCCTCAGTAGTACAAGATCCCGCTAGCAACGGTCGGAGATAAGGAAACGCTCGGGGCAGACCGCAGATGCCCTGGGGAACGGACAGGGAACACGACTTCTTTATTTCCTCCTCCACCCGGAAAGCGGCCGGGTAAACGCTCCTGCCATGAATGCTGCACAGGAACGGACAAATGAATGAATAGGAATAAATGAATGAGTGAGTGTCTCCACCAGTCCACCCCTGCTGAGCTCGTCGGGAGCTTCCTGACGCTAACCTGGCCAGCCCGATGCCGCTCCGCGTCATTTCCTCCCGGGCTGAGTTTGAAGAGAAGAAACAGAGACTTCCCGGGGCGGTGCCCGCCAGAGGCAGCCTGCGTGGTGCGTGGCTCCTCCACGCCTGTTCTGGGAGGGCGACGGCTGACGCACTGGGCAAGCGTGGCCCTTCCACAGGAGGAAAGGGGCATTTGCCCTGCAGGTTAACACTAGCTGGGGCAGGGGCGGGGACCGGCCGCGCGTGGGGCCGCAGCCAGCCACAGCAGGGCGGGGAGCGGGTGTGGTGACAAAGGACAGTGCCCAGCTAACGGGCCACGGACGGGGCGCTGATGTCCGTCAGTCCGACACAGGAACCCCCGTCCCACACCACGCGTCCTCTGAGGACAGATGAGTGGCCCCGTGGCGCAGGGCCTCCGTGCTCCCCCAGCACAACCTCGGCTGGTTTGCAGACCCGCCCGCCAGCTCTGAAGCCCGCGGCCACGCACGGCCCTGCCCAGAGCCCCAGGACGCGCCTCAGAGAGCGTGAGCCGTCAGAACTCGGGGTTCACCTTGGCCCAAAGTAAGTAAGTAGAAGGAATCTTCCACTAGGAAATGAACGGCCCTTCTCCGAGCGGAGGGCATCCGTCACCCTCCCGAAGGACACACGGCGTCTTCAGCAGCGGCTCCGGCCGGAACGCCAGGCCGGACTCCACGGGTGACCCTGCAGGGCCCCCAGGGCACAGCCGGCCCCCCTGGGCGTGAGGGCTGCCGAGTCTCCCCGGCTCTTCTCCCGCAGACAAGGCACCTTTCGGCCCCGCGCGGCATCTCCCCCAAGTCCACGGAGGGAGGTTCCGCCAGGCACTCCAGGGGGACAAAATCCAGCCAGGGGCATGCCCTGGCCGGGGCCCAGATTTCACAGAGAAAAAAGCCGATGTGGAGAAGTCTCCTGATTACTCATGCCCAAGCTGAGAGGGAAGAGGGAGGGAAAGGGGAAGCCGGGGTCTGGGAAAGCGGCGGGTGATCTCCGAACTTCCTGGGTTGGTAAGGTCAGCCTCTTCGAGAGTTTTCCTAACTGGGGTCTTCCTGGGCCGTCCCCATGGCCTCTGCTCCGCGAGGCTTTTAGTCCCTCCCACCGGTGACAAAGCCCAGGGACCTATTCAAGGAAACACAAGTGCAAACCCACCCCCCAAATCAACGCACCACTTCCCTGATCCTTCCTGGGAGAGGGACCGCCTGGGGTGCTGGGGGGCCTGGGCCCTGCCCCACGCACCCGCAGAGCCGCAAACGTCTTGACAGTCACCTCCCTTTGGAGGCAGACAGCGCTCTACCCCCTGCTTCGGGTCCTGCGTCTCAGTGTCCTCTGGCAGCGGACGGCCAGGAGATCCGAGGGTCCAGCTCTCCCCTCCTGCCAACAGCCTCCATCCGGACTGCAGTGAGCCGCTGCAGACCCCAAGGGCCAGGCTCTGCCGCTTGGTTCCTGCTTCCCCCACCCCAGGCCTCCCCGGGGGACCCCGTCCTCCAGCCTCTGGGCTCTCCCGCGGGTGCCTGTGAACAAGCCAGTCTTCTGGATGAGCAAGCAAACCCGACAGGACCAGGAAAAGCTACCAGATGACCTCATCCCCCACCTTCCTCAAGTCCTGCCAACTCGGCAGCAAGCGTGGCTTTGCCGGCCCAGAGCTGACTTTCCCCACCTCCTTCTTGGGTGTAACAGCCCTGCGGCTCCCAGCCGGGCACAGAGACCGCACGCTGGTCAGACCATTCCCCTTGAAAGCCAGTATGTGGGCCGTCTGGGGTAACTCCGACTTCTCCATTTTAGAAAAGCCAGTTTCAGCCTCAGGCTTTCACAGGGTGTCACACGGAGCCCAGTGTTCCAGGACACGAGGGAAAACGGCTTCTGGCTGGAACTCAGCAGATGGGGCACCGCGCAAACATCTGGCTGAGTCGGCCTAATTCTCTATCCCAAAAGAAATAAATCCCTTCTTGCTCGTTTTAATGTGATTGTTTAATCAGGGGCTTGGCTGACCAGTGAGGCTACAGCAGGACGGTGTCCCAGGAGGAACACAGCCGCGATGTGCCCCGCTTTGCTCTCATCCCTACCGCTGTCCCGCACACCAGGGCCACGCTGCGTGACGATGGAACAGCGGCAATTAAAACCCTTGCTGTCCATTCCCAACTAGACGCGGCTTCCAGATGCTTCTGATCAGGGCAGGATTCAGAGCACCGTGGCCCCACGTCAAGCTCCCCGACAGCTGGACCCCATAGAAACGACAGCGTGGAAACAGGACACGCCGCGGGTGATCAAGACTCCATCAACTAGAAAACACATTTTGGGAGTTGAGGGCCATCCCCAAGGTCAGTTTACAAAGAAACCAGAGTAGCCACCAGAGGGTGTTCAGGCTAGCGGCAGCGTCCGCACGAAGTCGTCACTGGGGCGGAGTCGGTCCCTGAGCTCCTTCCCATCACACCAGACTTAGACGTGGCCGCGACACGTGCAAGCGACAGCAGCCTCCAGAGCCTCCCGGGGCGGCTGGCCTCCCCGACAGGGCGGGCCCCTTACCGTCCAGCTCCTCCACGGAGATGTTTGCGAGCTGCTCACTGTCGCTGCCGGCGGAGAGAGAGCGGTTGAGGTAATTCCCCTTGTAGAGCAAGCCGGCGGTCACGTGGTGGAAAGGCATCTTGTCCCTGTTCACAAGAGAAGCGGGAGTGGGGAGAGAAAGAGACCATCATTCCTTCCTTCCTTCCTCAGAGGGCCACCCTGGGTTCCAGATGGCCGGTGTCCTTTTTAACATAACAATCCCACTTCTAGAGGGCAAGGAGAGAATGCCAGGGTCCTCGAGGTCTGAACCGTCCCCCAGACGATCTCAGGTTCTAGCGCTTTCTTTGCTTTACACCTCGCTGCATTTTTGCCGATTTCTGTGGGACCCCACGTCACCCCCAGGCCTTTCCAGGTGAAAAGGGATCCTCTGCGCCCCTTTCCCCAGCCCGACAAACTCTCTTGTCGGTACTGATCGGGAATGCACATCCCAGGAAGGTCGGGCTCCCCAGGGACCGGGAGTCGCAGTTGTGACCGTGCGGTGATATAACCGGTCCACGCTTCCCAGGGAACCCGGACGATCCACGCACACAGCCCTCGAACCAGGCAGGAAGTGGCAGGCCCTACGTAAATGCACGGACGGCCTTCTGCACCTCGGGGAAGCGGTCCCCAGGCCTGGCCGGGGTGCAGACACCTGCTGCCGACGCGGCTCCGCAGCACCCCGCCCCGAGACGCTCACCGCCGGCTGTAAAGGCGGGCAGCACCTCCGGTGTCCCACAGCAAAGCAGCTCCCAGCAGCCTCCCGGAGGATCAAAGCACCCCTGAGGCCAGACCAGCAAACCGTCCAGACACAGCATCCCTGCCCAGCCCCGGCCCTAGAGCTTAGGGGTTCCCACGGGGCCAGGCAGGCTAAGGTGAGAGGGAGGAAAGAGAGTTGGTCAGGTCATGGGAAGAGCGTGTGCAGAAGACCCAAGACCAGGCAGTCAGAGAACTGGGCTGCTTCCGAGCAGAGAGCCCAGGACTCTCCTGGCCGTGCGTGAGCTGCTGGGCACGTCAGCCGACGTGTTCCGCTTCCCTGTCTGCCAAGGGGGCTAAGCGGACGGACCAAGCTTTGCGTGGATTGAGGGAATAGGCAGGAGGTATGGGACGTCACTTATAGGCCAGAGTAAAGCAAACCTAACAGAGCTCCAGGAAGGAGAACTGGGCAGCACTCGAAGGAGTAATCCCCCCGTCACCCGGGGCATTCAAGCAGAGGTGAGGGCCTCCCTGCCAGGGTTCTGTGGGAGACAATGACCCCTGAGCACTCCCCCCTCATGCTCCTCACTCCCCCACAGAAGCCACCTGCAGAGCTCTGTTTCTTACTCCAGTTTGCATCTGTAGGGAGAGTCGGGGAGCTGAAGGCCCCCTCGGGGCACGGCCCAGTGACAAGGTGTAAATCACGGGAAGACAGCCGGCCCGAGGATGACCGTTGAGGACACGCACCCCTCCCTGTCCCTCCAACGACCCTCATGACAGCAACTGTCCTAATCCTGGGATGGTGGAGTCGCCGGGCACCGAGGGGGTGGGGCAGCGGGAGGCTCTGCCTTCTTTTCCCTGGGACAGCCCCGCGTGACGAGCCCTGCAGGACCCGCCGGGCCTCTCTCCCTCCGTCCCAGGCACACGCCGGCATGTCCCTCCTTGGGCTGGGAGCCGCTGACGTATACACCGACCCGCGGCTCCTCAACGCACGGGGCCTGATCCGGAACACGAGCCCGTCATCAAGGACCCGGTCCCGGAGCACCAGCCTCCCGGGCCCTCGTCCGACCGAGGAGCCGCGGCCACGTCCGGACGTTTGCACCGGCTGTCACGCTCTCGTTCCAATCTCGATATGTCTAAAGCGAGTTAATTACTTTCCTAAAATGGGCCACACTTTCTGACGTCTCTGTCAAAGGTCTCCTCGAAGGTTCTGGGCCCCAAAGTAAAACAGACGCGTGGCCGAGGCAGGAGCCAGCCGTCGGCCTCCAAACCGCGCTCGCCCCCCGCGGCGAACGAGACGGACACGGACGGGCCCGTCACTCACCCGGGGTGTCTGTTACGCGGCACGACAGGGCCGAGCCGTGACGCGAGGAATGTCACGGGCTAAGTACGTCCGACGCCCCCTCCGGGCTGCATCGGTCTTTACACGTCAAATACAACACGAGAATCTGTCGGTCTCTGGACAAACCGTTCAATTACCATCTCGTCTTTTCGCCGACTTCATTTCAGGACACACGTGTTTCAAAGTGAGACTCGGGTGTGTGAGTCAGGACGGCCTCCGCTCCCCGGGGCCGGTCCTGATCTGCGGGCCAGCGCTGCGTTTGCTCAGAACACGGGGGAGGCTTCCTGTGCGGCTTGGGCTTCCCTCCCGGCACTGGCCACAGGACCCTGTTGGCCGCATCGGCTGTTCTTTTCAACACTTGCACTGATCGTGCAAGCCGGGAAGATGCTCCTTTCACCACCGGGGAGAAGCCGCCCCACGGTCGCCCCGGGAGGTCAGCGCACGGGCAGAGGGCATCCCCGTCCTGGTCGCTGCTCTTCACGCCAGTTTCCCCTCCCGTTTCACAACCACCTTCCCTTGCCGACCTCTCGCCTGGGGGTCCAACGCTCCCAAGGCGCCCCACGAATTTTTACAGCCACGGTAACAAGGTTATACTCAATGGAACATATCCAAGCCATGGCCCAGTTCAGCCGCCCAGTAAATGTCCAGGACTCTGCAGAGAAAACCGGCCGCCACGGAGTCCCCCCAGACACAGCCGCATAATCTGCTTCTGGAAAAGGCCGCGGACCAAATCAGTGCATTCAGTCTGCACCAAAACGCCCCTGTCTAGTGGGAAAGGAAGTGTGCAAGAGAGCCACACGTGTGGTCAAACGAAGTCTCGTTCAAGAAAGAGGAGAACAGGGCGCCTGGGTAGCTCCGTGGGTGAAGCCTCTGCCTTCGTCTCAGGTCATGATCTCAGGGTCCTGGGATCGAGCCCCGCGTTGGACTCTCTGCTCGGCGGGGAGCCTGATTTTCTCTCTCTCGCTCTGTGATCTCTCGCTTTCTCTCTCTCTCAAATAAATAAAATCTTTTTTTGTAAAAAAAAGTTAAAAAAAAGAATTTTAATTATTTATCCGACAGAGAGCATGAGCGGGCATACAGGGGCGGAGGACAGAGGGAGAGGGACAAGCAGACCCCCCTCGGGTGCAGAGCCTGGCCTGGGGCTCGATCCCAGGACTCCCGGATTATGACCTGAGCCAAAGTCAGTTATGGGATCGACGGAGCCCCCAGGTGTCCCAGAACACACTGGGTCACTAAGAGGTCAGTAAGGACCTGGCAGAGGGCACCAGGCACCATGGTGCCGAGGGAGCTGAGCAGCAGAGCCCAGGGGTCCCAGGGCCATACGTGTCCGCAGGCAGCTAGCTCCCTCCAGAGGAAGGAGCTCTTTGCACAGAAAGCACCAGAACTGAAGAGGAGTCTGTTTCCGGACACCAGGGAGGCCGGCTTCACGGTCACCTCAAGGACCACGTATCAAGAGTCTGAAACAAAAGGGTGCGGTGGGGGGGCAGGGGGGGACGAGGGTGTGGTGGAGAGGCGGGGGGGAACGTGTGAAACAGGTGAAGGGGACAGAGAGGACGCGCACTTTTTCTTTAATTTTTTTTTGAGAGAAAGAGAGAGAGAGAGAGTGTGGGTCCAGTGGGGGCCTGGAAGGAGAGAATCTTAAAGCAGGTTCCACACTGAGCCCAACGTGGGGCTCAATCCTGAGATCACGACTGAGCCGAAACGGAACCCGCTGAGCCACCCGACGCCCCAGAGCACCTCAGCGTGGTGCGCACCGAGGGCCGTGGACAGTTGAATATCGGACACCGGAAACCCAAAAACACCACAGGCTGACTCTACCAGAAGTTACATTCAAGATAATACACAGATAAACAAATAACGAAGGGGCGGCTCCCGTTCTTAGGGTCAGGGAGCGGGTCCCCGGCAGAGTCACGAACAGAAGAAGCTGCTCGCCGTTGTCGCGACGATGACCCTCCTGACGCTTCATTTCCCGTCTGCTCCCCTGGGCCACCCGGCGCCCCCCTGTTTGCCTAAACATGTAACATCCGAATCAGAGTCCGGAGGAAAGCCAATGCCCCCCAGCGGTGGGTGGGTCCCCTCGGGGCCGGGGGAGGCCGGAAGAGAACAAAGAAGCTGAAGGAGAATCCGTCCGCTGGGCTGGGACACCGTCTTCTCACGCCTTCGGGCTCAGACTCGGCCTGGAGCTCGCGCCCTGGGCTCTCCCGGGTCCCCGGCTTCCAGCCGCAGGTCCCGGGACCTCTCACGGTGGGAGCCAATCCCTTACAATAAGTCTCTGTCTTCATGTCCTAGTGGTTACGTGTCTCTGGAGAACCCAGACTAATACACTTGCCTTTTTCTTTTGTCTACCAGAGCTAGGACTCGGGCGCACTGCTGCAGGCTGACGCTATTATTCTGGGAGATACCGACCCAAAATGTCCTTCTGCTGAGCCTCTAAACAATGCTCCTCCAAGTGTGGTCCGTGGACCGTGGCCAGGGAACCTGCTTCCGGCTGGTCTGCAGTGAGATAAGGACAGGATTGGAAAGAAAGCATAGAAATTTTTGTGGCAATTTATAGTGTCGTCCCAACGCCCAAGCGTGTGACCAGCTGACTTCAGGCTTCAACTAATCCTTCCCCACAAACAGTCTGGGGCGCGCTGCTCCAAAGTTCTTCATTTAGGCTGTGTACGTTTCTGGTCACCGACCGCTGAGGGGGGGTAATAAAATCTAGAGAAATGCATTTTAACTTGTGTCTGAAACTTTTTCAAATAACTTAAGGTTTTTTAAAAGTTTCTGATGGACTTTGGAAAGGAGGCACAAGACCTTGGTAGACGTTGTTCTGCTCTGCAGGAGCCCAGAGCGCGCCTGGGATCTACTGCAGAGTTCCCGGAGGTTCCCGGCCTCTAACCACCAGCCGTGAGAAAGAGGGGCGACGTCGAACTCGCATCGAAGAGAGCCGAGCTAGCCCCAACAGGGCCTTTGCCAAATTTCCCTAAAAATACCTGTGAAGGCACACGAAAGCAACGCTACTCCCCACAGCACCAAGGCCAGGGTGTGGCCTAAGTTTCCAGAAAGTCAGCCCAGTTAGAATCAGAATGAAAACCAGCGGCCACCCGGGGTCTTGAATCCAGAGACCAAAGAACAAAGTCAGATGGTAAACGGGGAAGGATTTTTATCTACCCCCTTTCTTTCCTATCTGAATGGCCAACCACGACCTCAGGCTATCCCCGTCAGACTCTGTGGGAAGCGCTTTTGAAAAGCAGCAGGTCCAAATCCCCACTGTCCTTAGTACCCCTTCCTCCAGGCACTCAGGGGTCACCTGAGATGGGAAATTCCCAGAGGCACCGGTATGGATGAGAAGGACCCTAGAAGCAAAGACCTCCGTGCACTCTCGTTTTTCAGGTCTTACTTTCCATGAAGGAAGAACTACAGAGTATATCTCAAACCCTCCAGAAATGTGCGCCTCCTCCTCATAGTCCAAGACTGAAGTTATGGGGAGACAAGAAGGGCCCATCCTCCCCCAGCAAAGATGCCGCATGGGAACGCTCGCCAGACACCCGCCGGGCATTTGCCCAAGCTCTTGAACGACGATGGTGCTCCCTTGTGAAGCTCCTGCAGGGGAGGCCAGTGGGCAGCAGCTCAAAGCAGGCAGGAGTGAGTAAGCAGAACACACCCGTGTGAGGGTCTGCAGAAAGTTCCGTGACATTCGAGGAGGAAGCATTTTTGAGAGCAAAGAACAGGCCGTCAACAGCGGCGACGATATGGGCAGAAGACGCTGTCGGTTCCTGCTCGAGTCCTTGCACACAAGAAGGCAGAGTGTGCGTGACACCAGGACAGAGACCCAGTAGGAACCACCACGGGAAGGCGAGGAGGCACCGCGTCAAGACGACACGGCCGGATGCTGAAACCTTGCAAAGCGAAGAAGGAACCCCCAAAATACCAGAATGGAAACCTGCACTCATGGCAATGGGCGTGCTTCCAGCGAACAGAAAGCTCAGCAAATACCAGAACGCATGCACGGACCCCCCACTCGGATCGAATACACGCTAATATTTTACCTTATTTGGTGCAAATTTTTCTTGAACAGAAATAGTACAGGACAGGGGCACCTGGGTGGCTCAGTGGGTTGGACGACTGCCTTCGGCTTGGGTCATGATCCTGGAGTCCCGGGATCGAGTCCCACATCAGGCTCCCAGCTCCATGGGGAGTCTGCTTCTCTCTCTGACCTTCTCCTCGCTCATGCTCTCTCTCACTGTCTCTCTCTCTCAAATAAATGAATAGAATCTTTAAAAAAAAAAAAAACAAAAAAGAAATAGTACAGGACAGGGGCACCTGGGTGGCTCAGTGGGTTAAGCCTCTGCCTTCAGCTCAGGTCATGATCCCAGGGTCCTGGGATCGAGCCCCGCATCGGGATCTCTGCTCATCGGGGAGCCTGCTTCCCCCTCCCCCTCTGCCTGTCTCTCTGCCTACTTGGTGATCTCTCTCTCTGTCAAATAAATAAATAAAATCTTTAAAAAAAAAAAAAAAAGAAATAGTACAGGACATTGATATTCCTCCAATATGAAATGGACCCTCCCTGTTCTTGTTTTAAATGTTCCTCCCTTGGGGGTAACTGTATCGAATGTATTAGAATATTGCTGTGTGTATCTTTAAATATACATAAATAATATCACATCACACATACGCTGTTACAACTTGCACACTTCACTCTGTATGAAATTTTAGGGATTTATCCAAATCCATATGTATACACCTGATTTATTTTTAGGGGCTCCATAGTTTTCCACTGTATAAATATATTACAATTTATTTATTCATTATCTAGGGGACATAAAAGTAGGCTATAACGGGTGTGCCTGGTAGGCTCAGTCAGAAGAGCTGGGACACTTGATCTCGGGGTCAAGTTCAAGCCCCACATTCTGTTTAGAGATTTAAATAAACAATGCCTCAAAAAAAAAAAAAAAAAAAAAAGCATGCTGGGTCCCGGGGTGGCACAGTTGGTTAAGGGTGGCATGTCTTGGTCTCAGCTCAGGTCCTGATCTCAAGATGCTGAGATCAAGCCCCAGGTGAGGCTTGGAGTCTGCTTGAGATTCTCTCCCCTTCTCCCCCTCTAAAAAAAATAATAATAATAAATCCTTTTATTTTTTATTTTTTAAAAAGAGTTTATTTATTTATCTGAGAGAGAACAAGAGAGCACAGGCAGAGGGAGCAACATAGGGAGAGGGAGAAGCGGGCTCCCCACTGAACAGGGAGCCCCACGGGGGACTCGATCCCTGGATCCTGGGATCATGACCTGAGCTGAAGGCAGACGCTTCACCGACTGAGCCAACCAGGTGTCCCCTAAATAAATCTTTTTCAAAAAGTGTGCTACAAAGAATATCGTCATGTGTGTCTCTTTGCGTATATTCGTAGGCAAGTCTCCAGCCTACATACCTCAATAAAATATTACATGGTTTCGCCAAACTGCTCTCCAAAGCGGCGGAATTCGTTTTCCACGGATACAAAACAAATTACCCTTGACGTCAGTGGCTTGGAACAGGACGTAGTCACTATCTCACACGTCCCGTGGGTCAGGAATCAAGAGTCGTGTGGCTGGGTGGTTCCGGCTCAGATCCCGAGAGTTTGCAGTCAAGGCACTGACGGGTGCTACCCCCATCAGAAGGTGTCACGCGGTCTGGAGAATCCTCTTCCAAGGTGGTTCCAACAGCTCTGCACGGAAGTGCTCGTGTCCTTGTGGCCCCTGCCATAGGGCTGCTCAGTGTGCTTAGGACAGGGCCGCTGGCTCCCCCCGGACGAGTGATCCAAGAGGCGGAGGGAGATTTGACGACTTGGTCTTGGAAATCACATGCCGTCTCTTTCACCGCACTCAGTTCTCTAGAAGCAAGGAGCCAAGTGCAGCCCACACTCATGGAGTCTGTTGAGTAGACTGGAATTAAAATAAAAATTCGGAAGTCTTGATTTACAGTATTTTCCCATTTCCACAGTGCATAGACTCCTACAACAAATGGCCAGCTCCAAGCAGTCAGCGTGAGGTCACTGAACGTGCACTTGGGAAGAGATGTGCCGTGGTACACCAGCACACCACTCCCAGGGTTTCTACGCATTTCCACAGACACCCTTCCCACAGATGTCACCAGGTTAACCACAAACCATAGATAACGGAGTCACATAACTAGGAAGTGATGGGTTTGGGGTATTTATTACCTTTATTTTTTTAAATATAATTAACTGTCAGTGGATCCTTCGTTTAGGAATGCACATTTACATTTCATTTATCATTCACTTTACAATGGCTACGTGTCATAACAGGCTCATGAAATGCCTGAAAATTTAACAAATGCCTTTCACAAGCTCATATGGGTTGGTGCCAGCAGGACACTGGATGAAAACCTTCTTCCTGACCACTTCCGGTTGTTTCTACAGGAAAGAAAAGGCAACAGAAACATGACGTGTCTTGCAGCAATATTCCACTGTCCACTCTCCAGCTTCCTGTCTGCGACGAAGAGGTCGTGGAGATGGTGGCAGGAGTCGCAATGGCTCCTACGTCCTTGGATCACAGCTTCAGGGGTCCACTCTCCAGCTTTCAGGGAGGGCAAGAGTAAGTTTTAGGAACAGGAAAGCTATTCCAAATGCAGTCTTAGTGGCAGTAACTCTCCCAGAAGGTCGATTCTGAGTTATCCTGGGAGTCACTCTGGACACCCACCTAAAATCCAGTCCGTCAGCCCTTGGACAAGTTGAAAACAGCAAATCCCCTGCATTCAATCCCTTCCTTTTTAACATATCCAGAGCAGTTGCTGGTCTTCAAACTAAATCCTAACAGTTATATTATTGTATCTTCTGCATTTCTTAAATTCTTCTTTTTTTTAATTTTCATATTTTTATCTCTGAGTATCTTATAAACAATTTCCTCAAATTAAATCTCAAAAGCTTGAAATTAAATTCCCCCATTCTTTTCTTAGTTGTAGCTTCATTCGTACCCCAACATTCATAGCAGCCATGTCCACAAGAGCCAAACTACGGCGGGAGTTGAGATGCCCTTCAACAGACGAATGGGTAAGGATGATGTGGTCCATATATACAACGGATTATTACTCGGCCATCAGAAAGGATGAACACCTGCCATCTGCACTGACGTGGAGGGGACTGGAGGGGATTATGCCGAGTGACATAAGTCAAGCAGAGAAAGACAATTATCATATGGTTTCACTTCCTCGTAGAACATAAGGAATAGCCTGGAGGACATTAGGAGAAGGAAAGGGGGGAAATCAGAAGGGGAGACGAGCCATGAGAGACTATGGAACCAAACTGGGGGTTACAGAGGGGAGGGGGGCAGGGGGATGGGTGAGCCCAGTGGTGGGTATTAAGGAGGACACGTATTGCAGGGAGCACTGGGTGTTCTATGCAACTGATGAATTACTGACCTCTACCTCTGAAACTAATAATACACTATATAACAATTAATTGAATTAAAATAAAATAAGAGAAAATAAAAATTATTTTACCAGTGTTGGGGGGAAGCTCTCGAAGGGGCAAGAACCCTGGGAGAGGCTGCTCGGCAGGAACGGGGGCCATGGAAGGGCGGGCTCTGCTCTGTCAAGGTCCAGGGCAGGAACCAGTACAGAAAGGGAAAGAGCCCCACTGGAGACATCTGCCAAAGGGGGTTCAAGGTGGGGAGAAATGCCCGAGCCTCTGTCTTAAGTCACCTTCTCATCTCCCGCTGGTGCCTCCCTTTGGCCCAGAACTCTAGACAAGTAGTTTGCAGGGAACAGTCCCTACAACACGGGCAGAGCAGGGGAAGGGGCAGGGGGACAGACATAGCAAGCAAGCAGACGCCTGGCAGGGTGCGTATTTATATTTTTGTTCTGTTTCATCTGGCATTCTGTGTTACAACAGGAGAACAATCCCCATCAGCTTCGTGCCAACGCTCACAAAACTAGATATCCTGGTGACATTGTGAACCTCAAAGAAGAGGAAAAGAGCTCTGTGCACCCAGGGAGGAACCACAGGCGACTCCCAAAATGACAGAATGAGACTCAGCTTCCTTGAGAACAAGCAGCAGCCACAATAATGACACAATTTTTGTCACCTGCTGCCTCTAAAAGACCATTTAAAGTAAAATAAGTAAGGACGCCTGGGTGGCTCGGCCGGTTAAGCATCTGCCTTCGACTTTGCTTATGATCCCAGGGTCCCGGGATCGAGTCCCGCATCGGGCTCCCTGCTCAGCGGGGAGCCTGCTTCTCCCTCTCCCTCTGCCAGCTCATGCTCTCTCCTGCTCACTCTCTCAAATAAATAAATGAAACCTTTTTTGAAAATGATGGGAAATGATTTGAAGGCAAATGTAAAAGAACAGAAAGAAGTTCCGACTTCAAAACAATTCAAAACAAAAAAGCGTTGAAAGTATAAAAAGTCATTTCATGTTTAAAATGGGTAAAATTCAAAGTAATGTCAGTCACAAACCTCTATGCATCTTATATTAGAAAGTAAAAATAATTTAAATATAAAGAAAAACTCATTAAAAAAAATTTGGTGAAGACTTTAAGGACACCCTCTAAACCTTTCACAAATTACCTGGACAAAAAAATAAAGAGGATGTGAGTAACGTAGACATTTTCCTGTGGAAACTGACTTTCTGTGTGTGCACACACGTGTGTGTGTGCACGCGCATGTCCATCCCCCTGAGATCGCTTCCCAGATTCCCATGAACATTTACCAAAATTTATCAATAGAAGACCGCAAAGCAAACTTCCGCAGAGGTACTCGGAAGCAGATCCGGCACAGCTGACTTATAAATAGAAAGAAGAATAAAAGTCAATATTTTAATAGCTAAATGTGACACCTGGTCCAGCTTTCTTGAGAGATGCTCGACACACAACGCCGTGTGAGTTTAAGGTGTACAATGTGTCGATCTGAGGCACTTACATATCCACAAAACCATTATCACCCCAGTGCTAGCTCACACCTCGGCTGTGCCACATAATTACCATTTCCTTTTTGTAGTGAGAACAGTTAAGATCTACTCTCTCAGCAAATCTCAAGTACACAATTGCAATATTTTTTAAAGATTTATTTATTTGAGAGAGAGAGCAGGGGGAGGGGCGGGGGAGAAAGAGAATCCCAAGGAGACTCCACGCTGAGCAGGGAGCCCAAAGCGGGGTCAAACTCACAACCCAGAGACCATGACCTTAGCCGAGATCAAGAGCAGGACATTCAACCGACTACGCCACCCGAACCCCAAAACGCACTATTACTCACCACAGTCACCGCACTATACATTCAATCCCTAGAACATATTAAAACTGAATGTGTTAATATACTCCCTGAAATACTTCCCAGATCAACGTTTTTAAGTTAAAATTACAGGTCTACCTTCAAAAAACAAAAATGGAAATAACTTGTACAAAAAAAAGTATAGGAGGTATCCAGCAAAGAAATATTCAGATCAAAGGTGAGGCATTTGTGAGGCTTTCATTATTCCAAAGAGAAAGAACAAACATGAAATGACTCTTCCATGCCAACTTCTTAGAAAACCCCCGACAACAAAATAAATGAAGAAAACAATAATAATGAAAGAGATGAATTAGAAAACAGACACAAGAGCTGGTTATTGAAACACGAGCAATGAACTAGACAAACTCCGACAGGTTTATTAAAACAAATAGAAGAAAGCACAAACAGGAAACATTCAGAAATATGAGACTTCTACGTGCAGCTAACTCTAGACTAATAAATTTAAAACATGGCCTAAATAAATGATTTTTCTCTCAAAACCCAGAAATTAGATTTTCTTTATTGAAAGCAATGTGATTTAATATCATTCATGCTTATTGAAAATCTCAACATAACACTTTCTTAGGCAGTGATTTAAATATCTGGTTTTAGGTTGGGTGTATTTCTATACTTGATTTTAACATCTGCCGTAACCAAAAATATGCCTCAGAAAGAGACACAGATCCAAACTGCAGAAAAATGTCATTGGCAGTATTTACTCAATCACAATATTCACATCCTACGTGAACCAAGATTTTTGCCGATATTTTGGCTAGTAACGTTTCATCTTCCCTAATGTCAATGGATGATTTTTGCAAACTGCAAGCAGTCCCATTTTTATATTTTTAACAAATGGATCTAAAAAACACTTGATCTCTGCATTTGGAAGATCTTTAAGTGCTGAACAAAATTCCGTTTCCAGATTTTTCAACTTTGCCGATTTGAGTTTATAGATAGCACACGCTCATCTTTTTTTTTTTTTTTTTTTTTTGGCAACAAAATCACATCATGGTTGAAACATTTCCAAAACCATGATTTTCAAAATGCTCTTTCCATAGCATGAGTTTCCTTTGAAAAGAAGTCATTTCCTCAAACCTTTGTTAAAGTGTCATCTTTAAGTGTGTGTAGCAGACAACATCTTGCCATCTCAGAAAAGATCAGCAAACGTGGATCATTTGCCTGTTTCTGACGGAGAGTGGGTCTCTGTGTGTGTCTGACAACTCTTTTAAGACCTTTGCCCCTGAAAGAAGCCCCAGGCATTCCTGCGGTACAAAAGCCATCCGTAGCCATGTAGCCATTTTCCATTTCGTTTCAGTGAGTTAGGTCAGGCTTTATTATTCATGAGACTGACTACAGTTCAACCTTTTAAATAGTCTTATTCACATTTTTTCCGTAGCTTCAGCCAACTTTTGTCAGATCTGATGGGCTGGTCGGTGTTTTAATTCATAAAGTGCTGATGAAGGTCTCCTTTGGGGACCTCAGAAAATGCCATCTCAGCCATGGTCTTGTGGTCCACTCAGGCCTGCGTGATCAGCACGATCCAAAAGCTGGAGCTTTGGCACACATCTTGCCCTTCCGGGGTGTTAGCCAAATTAAAATTAATTAATATAATTTATAAATTCCCCTAACCAGGTACTTATTTCACAAGTCACTGGAAACAAGGGCATGAGGAAATCAGTGGGAACAAGGTCAATGCCCCCATGTGCAGGACATCCATCTGCCCTGAACGCAGAGCCCTCATCACATCAGACCAGCAGGCAGATGAGCAGTTGAGGGTGTCAGGGTATCTCTCTACAGGGGACTTCAGTGAGGTAGAATTTCTTCCTTCTCTTTTCTTCCTATATCCAAAGGAATACCATACACACCCTACTTTGAAAACCACTGCAGAGATAGTGCCATTAAAATGAGGAAAAAGACAAAGTGCCCTCAGCTCTATCAAGTAACACTATTCTAGAGAGTCTACTTAATGCAGTAAGACATGAACAAACTAAGAGACTATTTAAAAGAAGACCAAGAAGAAAAATTAAGTGATCAAAACCTGAAATGAAATACATACAAATTTGTAATCCATCTTTCATGGTCAAAGGGCATTCAAAGTTGGAAGTGTAACTACAGAAATCACAAAGGAAAAGACTGAGAGCCTTGCCCCTATAAAAATATAAATGTCTGAGCATCATAAACAGCATAAACAAAACTAAGAGGCAAACGGGGAGCACAAAAAGGACACGAATAGGTAAGTCACAAAACTGGAAAGACAAAGAACTAATAAAATATACGGAAACCACAGCTGATCTCCTAAGTAACCAAAGAAACACAATTTTTATGCTATCTGTTTTTTCACTTTAGGAGGGTTTTGTCAGTGTGTTGGTTTTGTTTTTAAAGTATCTATTTATTTGTTTGTTTATTTGGAGAGTGTGTGCAAACAAGATGAGGGGCAGAGGGAGAAAGAGAATCTCAAGCAGACCCAGCACTGAGTGTGGAGCCTGACACAGGGCTTGATCCCAGGACCCTGAGATGCTAACCTGAGCCAGAATCAGGAGCTGAACACCTAAGCCAAAGAGCAACCATGGCGTCCCTATTTTCTTTTTAATGTATTGGTGAGAATATAATAAGCTGGGTACTTTGTAGCCACCGAGACACCAGCTTGCAGAAAACAATGTGGCAATTATGTATCAAGAGTCCAAAGGCTAGTTCTCAGCCTTTGATCCAACCACGCTATTGTTTGAAACCCATCCTGAGATATGGTCAAAGATTCGAGCACCAAAAAATTGCACTGCATTATATTTTTTGTTATTTTTGTAGTTTTCTTTTGTTTTCAAAGATTCTTATTTATTTACTCGACAGAGAGAGACAGCGAGAGAGGCAACACAAGCAGGGGGACTGGGAGAGGGAGAAGCAGGCTTCCCTGCTGAGCAGGGAGCTCAATGTGGGGCTCGATCCCAGGACCCCAGGATCATGACCTGAGCCGAAGGCAGATGCTTAATGACTGGGCCACCCAGGCGCACGTTACACCATATTTAAAATGGACAAACAAAGAAAAGAAAGAAAGAAAAATAAGAAAAATCTAAAAGTATAGAAACCGATAAGCAACACAGATTCCTATCAGAGTATACTGCATATCAATGATGCCTACTAAAATTTCAATGACATTAGAAATCTTTACAATATGGTGTTTTAACTCTAAAAATCATTTCCAATAAATAAATAACATTTCAAGTAATAAAGGGACATACTTCTCTCTCCTAAAATCCTATTAAAACCCTGGTAGAAAAGAACCAAATGGAATATAGTCAGCAAAGCACAGAACACAGAGGAAAGGGACCACCATCCTTAGTCCAAAAAAACTGGCTGAATGATTTTGCCCAACTTGAAGGACAAGGTAGAGTGGAGCAAACCTGAGCTGAAAACATGGTAAGGGGAAGGCAGAGGCAGAGAGGGGCTTGGTCAGAAACCAAGAGCCTCTCAAGGTGGCAGGTACTAAGAGCTAGAATGGACCCAGGCGGGAACCAAGGTGACTGACTGAAACCCTTTTCTTGGAAGAGCTGAGTGGGTCTCCCAGCCCAAGGAAAACGTTCTCTTGTAACCGTGAACTTCCTGGGGGCTGGGCGGGTTCCCCAGGGTAAGACCCTCTTCCTCTGCTATTTGCATGGGGACAACCTGTTGGAGCTTTCCCGCTGTGACTGTTAAACTGAATCCACGCCCCACCCTGTAAAGGGCTGCAGCTGTAATGACAAGATAGGGAACCCAAAGGGACTCCGTTTTAGAAGGACATAGTCTCTCTCTGCCATTTCTCTGCGAAGCCCCATTTACTTGTGTTCTACATTTCACCTTGCTTTTGAGTAAACCAAAAAAGCCATGTTCCTGCCCCAAGGGGGAAGCAAGAAATCGAATCATTCTGTGAGTTTCTTTCCGGGCACCCACACACCCAGAAACGTCTAAGAAAAACCAGACCCCGAGCTCTGGGGCATCAGCTTCGAACAAAGCTGGGTCGCCCCTGGTGTCAAAACACCTGCCTTTGGTGATGAATGGAATGACAACTCTTACTCACCTGACCCTCACCTTGGATCTGAACCTCCCCTGGGCTCCAAAGGAGCACGTAGTTTGGAGCCCTTTCCGATATAAACCCCCAACCCCAAGTGACAGGGAGACTCCGTCTGCTGTGCTCTTTCATTCACGCCAGTCAGTAAACTCTGCTCTCACTTCCTGGCTTGTGTGTGATGGCGATCCTGTGCAAAGCCAACGACCCTCCCGGCTGGGCCCCCTCGGGGACCCTGAAGTCGGCCTGCCTGTGTCACTGAGAGGAAGCCTGACTCCCAACGGGCACTTCCATTCAGAAACGTCAGCCATGCCAAGCAAGGGCCGCCCGGCCCTTGAAGACGATCGACATCCCCAGGAGCAGGGCAGCAAAGGTGACCCCAGAAATAAGAAGGATGATTCCGGAAAGAGAAGGCACCTTGGAAGAATTTTAGCATCACATCTGAGAAAGACCCGAGAAGCTGCTTCCAAAAAATGAACAATCTGAAATTAGGAGCCTGGGGAAGTGATAATTCTGATTAGGGAGGAAAAAAAAAGTCAATAGAACTAGAGGAGAAAATTACGGACACCACATAGAATATCAAAAAACGTAGTTGTAGTTTTCTTTTGTTTTCAAAGATTCTTATTTATTTACCCGACAGAAAGAGACAGCGAGAGAGGGAACACAAGCAGGGGGACTGGGAAAATGTCATTAGTGAACAGTGAGGATGAATGGCCAGCCCCACCCACTACGCAGTTCAAGATGAGAGACCAGAAAACTTGAAGGAAAGGAAATGAGAAGGACGTTTCTGATGATACAAACCTTCTGAATGAAAAGACCCACCGGGTAATTCAAACCTCCTAAATAGCCCAAAACGTCATAAAGTTTCGGAACACCAGGATAGATGGAGAAAGCTGGAGCAAAGAACAGACGACTTCTGACGAAGGACAACGATACAGGCATGAGACAGAGTTCAGCATCACCGGAAACCAGGGGACGACGGAGCCAGGAGCTTGAGTCGCGTGGGAAAAATGAATTTCTACGCAGGCAACATCCAGTCAAGAAAAGCACATAGAGGGGCGCCTGGGTGGCTCAGTGGGTTAAGCTGCTGCCTTCGGCTCAGGTCATGATCTCAGGGTCCTGAGATCAAGTCCCGCATCGGGCTCTCTGCTCAGCAGGGAGCCTGCTTCCCCCACCCTCTCTCTCTGCCTGCCTCTCTGCCTACTTGTGATCTCTGTCTGTCAAATGAATAAATAAAATCTTTAAAAAAAAAAAATTCTTAAAAAAAAAAAAAGAAAGAAAGAAAAGCACATAGAAAGTGTGCGATTCACAGACACTCCTAACGGGATCTCTTAACGAACTATGTCGGCAAAACTTACAAGCAGTCTGAGAGGTGAGAGAACGGGTTCCGGCCCGTGGGTGAAATCCCACAGGAAGGCCACTGTGGGGGCAAACCGGATCCAGAACGCCCAGGGCAGGGAGGAAAGGCAGGGGCTTTTCCCCCACAGCTCTCTCCGGTGGGCACCCCCTTCACTCCCCTCTCCCTTCAATTGTGAGGGTTTTTTTAAGAAGTGGCCAAGAGTAGTTTCTGCGTGGATTAGTATCACTATATCCTAAATACGAATTCTGCTCTTTTCCAGTCTGCAATCAATGCCGAATCACGGACCTTTCAACTCCAGAGAGAACCGAGCATTCGTGTTCGACACCGGGATCGTCTAATGACACAAGTGGCAGGGGAGGGGGAGAAAGGAGTGCGGGGTGCGGAGGCCCTCATCTCTCCCAGGAGGGCCAAAGGTCCTCGTTAAAGTAAATAATGAAATAAAGAGTTAAGTGTATGAGTTCAAGCGATGAAGCTGTTCAATTCGCAGATTTAAACATAAAAACGGGGCCAGCAGATACTGCAGGATCAGGCCAGGGAGGGCTATAGGGCAGTGGGGTCTCCAGGTCCTTCATGGGAGAGGATGGGAAGGCTCCAGTTCAAGTGGGGAACCGAAAAATGCAGAAGCATTTCATCAGGAGCGATTTCCCGCCAAGGGCACGAACAATTAGAGATGGCTCAAAGTAGCGGCCTCGGACGTGGCGGGTTTAGCTGATGGGGACACTAACCGTTTACTTGTACCCACTTACATTGTGTTTTATTATCCTATTCCTGTACTACTTTTATAAGATCGGGCCATTAAATTATATGGAGAGCATAATCACAACGATATAAATATAATTACTGGTCACATCCACATTCATAGGATGTTTGTACACATTCATACGGATTGTGACGCATGCATGTTCCTATGTACAGCCACAGAGAAGTGACTGGGGGGCGCCTGGTGGCTCAGCGGGTTGGGCCTCTGCCTTCGGCTCAGGTCATGATCTCAGGGTCCTGGGATCGAGCCCCGCATCGGGCTCTCTGCTCGGTGGGGAGCCTGCTTCCTCCTCTCTCTCTGCCTGTCTCTCTGCCTACTTGTGATCTCTGCCTGTCAAATAAATAAAATCTTTTTTTAAAAAAGTGATTGGCAGGACATCAAGCGAGATGTATCTGCTCGCTATTGCTGAGCGACAAGTCACGGTAACTGTATTGTTTGTTCGAACCTTCCACACTCAGTACCACAGACCTACCTCATTTTTACAGCTAGGAAGAGACTAACACGATTTTACGAAAGGAAGAGCCTGCGTTTCCTCCATGTAGGGGGCAGAGAGGTAGGACCACCGGGAGCTAAAGGCAGACAAAGGCTGCTTCGAGGCCAGGGGCCAGGTGGCTGCAGCCATCGCGCAGGAGCACAGCTGTGTCTGCAACCACAGGCCTCGGAAGACGCGCCCTGGCCGGCAGACACGAGGGTCCCGAGGTACCCAGCCGTGCTGACCACACGGAGGGACACTGCTTCCACCACCTTGGATGTTGAGTGGAACTGCCTCCCTGAGACTCTCCAGGACCGAGGACACGCGGGTCATTAGATGAACCGCCTGCTGGAGGGAGTCCGCACTGCTGTCCTCGGAACACTCAGCCTCCGCCTGCCAACAGAGATGATTCTGGCAGAGGATTTTGAGTTGTCCTTTCTGAAAGCAATTAGACAAAAAGTTCAGCTGCTTTTTCCAGGTTCCTCCTTCAGGCTTTTTTAACTAATAAGTTGAATACGAGAGGATTTAATTTTAATAAATTTTTATGGCTCTACCTTTGAGATCCACCCATAAGGTTTTCTTGCTAACTCTTCCAGGCACGTCTCGTCTGCCGGCTGCTCACACATCCCGACTCCCTCCTGCAAAGGAGGGGCTCTCGTGGGCTCCCAAAGACAGTGGGTCTGTGGGAAGTCACGGCACACGGTACCCAAACTTGACTGTGCTGGGTTCTCCGGGCTGACATTTTGAATCCCTCGCTGGCTGTCTTAGGCTGCTCATAGACGGGGCAGCTGAATCAACAGCCGAGAGATTTCTTTTCTCAGTTACGGAAACCCGAAGTCCAAGACCAGAATGCAGGCGTGGCCGGTTTCCGGTGGGCGCTCTCTCCCTGGCTGCAGAGGCTGCTTTCCGTAGCCTCACACCGTGAGAAAGGAGAGGAGGCAGCAAGCTCTCCAGTGTGTCTTCTGATCAGGGAGGGCATTAACCCCGTGACAAAGCCTCTACCCCAGGATCTCCACTAAACCCAATTCTCTTCCTAAGGCCCCACCTCCATATCCCAACGCGGTGGGGGTGCGGGCTTCAACAGGGGAATTCTGGAAGGGACACAGTTCAGTTGTGGGCAAATATGGATGAAGAGGGACAAAATCAAGCAGAGTCTGAAAGTCTCTTGCTTTTTGGTATTTGCTGAGGCTTGAACTGGCCCTGTATCAGCTGGAAGAGCCGACTGTAAGAGATTCATAAAGAAAGGTACTGCACCCCTGGAGAGTCAGCCTCCTTTGCACCAATTTACATAAAATGAAAAGCATGCAAATGAGATTCATTCAATCCATCATTCAGACGGAAAGTAGTCTGAAATTCACCTATTATTTCAGAGTTGACAGCATGAGAATATTTGGAAATAAGACACAGCACTGAGGACAAGGACTTCATTTTTCCCCTGAGATGTCTTCTCGTTTCTCCATAAATCTAAGGGCACCCGGGGGAAAGCTGAAGCTCATCTAGCCATGGGGGAGGTCAGTTCGGCCGTTCAGTTGTTTGCGTGGTTGGGACTTAGGGCATCTCTATGCTGGGATCCAGATGGTATTAGAGAAGAAGTCACCAGTATGTCCTCAAAAGAGGCACAAACTATCAGGATAAGAGTCTCACAGATTAAGTAAAATCCGGCCCATGCACCTGAGAACTATGCACAACCCGGACAGATAGAGTGACTTCCACAAGCAAGCCACCTCGTGGAGCTTGGTCCAGGTGGCATGGGGACGGTGACCCTGGGCAGAATTCTCACCTGCAGGCCAGACACCAGCGCTCTGCAGAAAGCCACACTCCAGACAGGGCACAGCACCGGGAAAGTCACAAACAGGACACAAGGTCACCCCAACAGCTAGACAGAAGACAGAACGCGAGACGGCGGTCACCACGGGGACATCTGCTGCCAAGAGGAGGGTCCCTGCGGACAGAAGCGAAAGGCAGAGCCCCAAAATAAGCACAAGCTAAAATGGTGAGTTTACCAGGAAGACATCCTGGAGGCCTCCTGCTCGGTCTCTAACCTTCAAAAGACGCCGTGATGGAGAGGAAACTGCTAGAATGAGGAGCTTTTCTGCGCTCCAGAGACATTAAAAACAGACTACAAGCAGACTATGAGCTCCTTGGACACCGCGCTCTCCAGCATCAGGCCCTTTGTCCGCATACAAGGGCTCAAAAATGTGTATGGAACTTATGTGTGCATGAATGAATGATACCAAAGAGCTTGTCTTCCTGAATACCACCACGACAGAGCGGACATGAGCTCCCCTGGGGCTCCCGCCTTCCCACAGTAAACCTGGAACACAACACATCTCCAGGGCCAGTGGGAGCAGAAGAGTCAAATTTGGGAGCAAGACCTCTCATGGAGCCACAATGATGCTAGAAGTCTCTCTGGAGACCACGTCCATCTGGCATGAAACTACCAAAGGAAGATGGCTCGGAATAGGTCGTGCATGGAAACAGTGACCCTGTTTCGAGGAGCAGGGAATTCTACAAACGACGTTGTGTAATACCTCAGTGGTAGCCAGGAAGGTCCGATTAATTTTACCCCCATTTACAGACGAGGAATTCAGTAAGTGCCCTAAGCTGCACAGTAGTAAACGGTAGAGTAGGGGTCAAACCTAAGTGGTCAGGCTCCAGAGACAACGTCTCCAGAGGCTGTCCCCGGGACAGATGGGCGGCAACAACCCAAAGCCCTCCTCATCCCAGAAATACGGACCCGGGCTGCTGGGTTCATCTTTCTGGAGCCGCAGCACGAGGCAGGACCTCAGCTCCACCAAACATTCACGCGAGTCCGCATGTAAGTAAACGGTCTGGAGGCCACAGTGAGGCTCAAAAGGGTCCAAGACACGGAGGCATGGAGGCTTCTCCTCTGACAAAGCAAAAGGTCCAGGCAAGGTAACGTGGGAGCATAAAAGGGACGAGAGAAAACAGTGGAGGGGGGAGTGTTCGCGGGGAGGTCCAGGAGCACCCGCGTGGGCACAGGGATGAGGGCGGCGAAGCCACCTTCAGGAGCCCTTGGCTGAGGGCATCGGAGGGAAGCAGACGGATCGCAAGGGGCAGGCAGGGAAGGACACCGAGAGGCAAAACAAACACGAGTGCGAGGCCCCCCACTGTGTGCTGTCCTCTTCTGTCCCCCGGCCAGCCCGGAAAAGCAACCCTGGACCGCTTCCCGCACTCCATCCGAAGCCAGAGAGGTACGAAAGCCAACCCATCTCGTCATCTTCCCTCTGCTGTCCCCTGAAATGACCTCACTCACCGGGTCCGGGGAGCTGCTCTGAGCCGGAATGAGCAGCTCTGCCTGTGCTTCTGCTCCGAGGCTGCGGGGAGTCGGGGGTTCAGACCGGAGCACGAGGAAAGCAGCAGATGCCCATCAGGGGGCCGGCGCTTCCAGGAGCGCACCTGCCGGCCCTCCCTGCCCTCCCCGGCCTGTGGGCATCTCCCGTTGTGTCCCACACTCCCCCCTTCATGTCATCCTTCCCTGATGCTAAGGGTGGTCCTTCTTGCGCGGCCAGCTCTACTCGCTCAGGGAGGAGGTCTCTCCCCACCCTCCAGACCCGAAAAAGAACAGCAGCCGAGCAGATGGGCAATCCTGCTGAACAGACCCCTGAGCCTGGGCCTGCCTCCTCCACATTCTAGGCTACAAAACGCTGGACAACGCAACCAAGAAGCATGGGGATGATCCATGGACATAGGAAAGATCCCAGAGACGTGCCCAGGACAGCAGTGAGTGAACAAGGAAGAAGCAAAACCAAGGATGACAACGCATCCCGCCACAAGGCAGCCGTACTAGCCCCGTGAGGTCCGTTCTCAGGCAGAGAGACTCTGGTCCCGATGAGTCAGGCCCGTGTTGTTTTGTTTTTCGCTTTCTGACCCGGCTTGGACCCACCAACGGTTCCCGGGGACACATGGCACAGAGCCACGTGGAGGGGACAGAAAATAGGGTTATGAGTGAGCCAAGACCTCCCCATTCCTGATTTTTTTTTTCTTCTTGGCAATATAACCTTTCTGAAATATAACTTTGGAAAAGATGCCTCCGGCGTAGAAAATTCCAGAAGGACTAGAACGTCAAAGGGGAAAAAAAATGACACAGCATCATTAAGAAGAAATGGTTTTGACAAGTTGGAAGCCCCGGGACGTCTGGATAGGCAGGACCAGGAAGGTCGTAATTCTCTTCCCATTAAAAAAAAAAGGTACCTTAAAAATATAAGAAAGAAAAAGGGAAAATTTGCCCTTTTGTGGATTTTTTCCAAGTTATTAATAATGAAGCCAGGGCAGCACTGGAAAAAGAGAAATGCAGTAGAGAAGCCGAATTAACAGACGAGAAGCTCAGCCCGAGGGAGTGTGGCGACTGGGCGAGTAACGAAATCGTGTCTCTAAACCCGTGGGGAGATTATTCCATAAGTAGTATGAGAAAACCTGAAAATCATTTGCAAAATATAATAATAAAGTTAGATCCCTGTGTCACACCACAGCCAACATTAATAGTAGACAGACTTAAAAATTTAATGACAAAAATACATATTTTATTAGACTTCTGGTAAAACTGGCAAATCCGTCTCACTGGTGTAGGGTCTCCCCTTTCCAAAACGCTGCTGGGATAAGACAGACTGAGGGCAGGCGGGACGTGGGTCCTCTGAAAGCCGCAAGGACAAAGAGGAGGGGCGGGGAGGGAGAGGCAGAAGTCACAAAGCAGAGGGGGTGGCTCCTGCCTCAGCAGATGAAGGTGAGGACAAATTCCGAGCTCAGCCTGGGTCTACATACAAGGAAGGGGGCAGCCGGTCGGGGCCGGAGCACTGAGAGGCACATGCTGGCCGTGGCTGGTACCCCTGGGGGCCCGGAGCCGGCAGACAGAGAGCCAGCTGGTCAACCTCGGCGGAAATGAGAGAGAGGGAAAAGAATCAATGAAACAAGATGGGATCGGGAGGGAGACACCGTAAGAGACTCTTAATCCCACAAAACAAACTGAGGGTTGTTGGGGGGAGGGAGTATGGAGAGGGGGGTGGGTGATGGACATGGGGGAGGGCATGTGTTATGGTGAGTGCTGTGAACTGTGTAAGCCTGACGACTCACACACCTGCTGCACCCCCGGGGCTAATAATACATTATATGTTAATAAAAGTTTTAAAAAAAGAAATGAGTAGGAGGGCACACCAGACCCTGAGGGGCAGAGGTAAGAAGCCTACTGCAAACAAGAGACGTAGGGGCCCGTCTAGGGACAGAACTGCCCCCCACCCCGACCCCATGGCAGGCTTCCAGGACCTCTGCTCCACGGCACACCTCCCCAGGACAGCAAGGGACTCTGTGAGAAGCCGCTGAATGCTATTCGACCTCTTAAGCTACACACAACACACGACAGTAATAAAAAGTGGGTTTTTTAATTTACAAGATAAATTTAAAATTCAGAAGTAAACATGTAATCTTGAGGACGAGGAAGAGTTTTTGAAGCTTGACCCCAAACTTAAATATTTAAAGGGAGGGGGGACCTGAGTGACATAGTCGGTGGTTAAGGGTCGGACTCTTGGTTTGGGCTCAGGCCATGATCTCAGAGTCCTGGGATCAACCCCACGTCAGGCTCCCCGCTTAGCCTGGAGTCTGCCTGAGTTTCTCTCTCCCTCTCTCTCTCTCTCTGCCTCTGCCCTTCCTTCACTTGCACACACATGCACGCTCTCTATCAAATAAATAAATCTTCAGAAAAAGGGGGAGAGTAAAACATGTAAATACATATACTTCAGAGCAAGAAGTTGAAAAGTAATACAAAACAGCAAACATGGAAAATGTTGCAACATGTAATAAACAAAACGTAGTATTCTTTCTATCAGAGTGCCTACAAGTCATTAAAAAAAAAAAAGATCACCTCGGTAGAAAAACGGACATAAAACATCAATACGCAATTTGCAAAAGCAAACAAAAAAATCAAACGGCTACTAAGTATAGGGGGAAATGTGCATGCTTGCTTACGATCCCAGGAATCCGGGATGGAACAATGGGACACAATCCGGGCTACCACATTTCAGAAACCAACCAATGCCAACAGGTGAGAATGTGTCACAATGAGCCCTTTCACACGTCCCAGCAAGAAAGGGGATGGAACCACCTTTTAGGAAGGGGCCTCGAATTCTCGACGTGGTCATTCCACTTTTAAGAACTTACCCTTCGAGGATACTTCCGGGGGCTCCTGGGTGACTCAGTTAAGTGTCCGACTCTTGGTTTCTGCTCACGTCACGATCTCAGGGTCGTGAGACTGCTGGCCTTGGAGGCTGCTTAGGATTCTCTCTCTCTCTCTCTCTCTCCCTCCCTCCCTCCCTCCCTCCCTCTCCCCAGACCTGCTCTCTCTCTCTCAAAAGAAAAATGCTACCAAATGTGCAGTGTTTTTCAATAGTAAAGTCAAAGTAAAAAATACCAATTTGTGTCCACTTGTGGAATAGCATGAACTCCTGAAAAATGACAGGGCAGGAGCTGATGTAACCGTCTGGAGGGACAGCCGCAGCTTATTAAGTTAAATGGCTCATCTGACGGTGTCGACACACAACCCCTTCTAATAAGCCGGGGGATGCCTTAAGCACTTACGACACCCCCAGGAAAGCACACACGATACAAACTGGGAGCTTCTGCCCCAAGCTGGGATCCACGGTTCTCTCTGCTTTTGTGGGACAAAGAGTTCATTTTATGTTCTATTTGCTTACTTTTTAGAATTGGCCACAAATCTTTTGCTTTGGTACTTAACATTTGCATAGGAGAAGGCGGTGGCCAGAGGGCAGAGGTTCTCTCCTCTGGAAAGCCCTGTGGGGTGGCAGAGTCTCCGTCCCCACCATCCCACGGGGCAGTAGATTTCCGCACGTCTCTAAAGGCAGGCGGGCCGGACCGAGACGGGGCGATCGGACGCTACGGCTATTTTTCACCACTGCTTGCTCTGCCTGGTCGGCTCACGCGGGGGCTGAGGACGGCCAGCATCTGGCAGGATGCGACAGCCGGGTGGCAAACGCCGGGGAGAGCTGTTGCCACAAGGCGGGCCCTTGGGCAGCCGGGCCTGAGCCAGGAGCCCCCACCGGTAAGAAAGCAGCTCTGAGGGAAAGGAGGCTGGGCTGTGCGGGAGGCAAACCTTCCAGGCCTCCGGGGAAAGGCTTCAGGTCCCCTCCCTCCCAGAGGCACCCCCTGTTTACCAGCCCTGGTAAATGCCGGAGCCCAAAGGGCTTCCTCTGAGTGAAATGGACCATGGGTGCCTGTGTTAGGAAGACAGAAAAAGAATGGTCACCCGCAGGGCACCCAGGGGGGGTCTGTCATGGGCTTTCAGGTCACATCGTGAACCCAGGGTCCTGGGATCAAGCCCCGCGTGGGGCTCCCTGCTTGGCAGGAAGCCTGCTTCTCCCTCCCCCCCTCCCCCTGCTTATGTTCCCTCTCTCTCTGCTTCTCTCTGTCAAATCAATCAATAAAATCTTTTTTAAAAATAATAATAATAATGGTAACCTGCCACACCCTTGCAGAAAAATGCTCTGCAGCGCTCAGGGGCTCAAACTCTGCTTCGGGGTGACTTGCATTATAATGCCTGACCCGCTGGCAGTGATTTCCAACAGAGCTTTCCAGTGGCTGTGCCATCCGCCCAGATTTTCTCAGCTCTCACCTCCGTCTGCCAATTACCTAATGAGCTGGAAGCTTCCGTCCAATGCAGGAGGGGAGCCCCCACTGAAGAGGATCTTTGATTAAAATCAAATCATTTGATTTTAATGCAATTAATGACTCCTTTATTCGTCTGGTCCAATGTACCCAAACAGTCCCTTTATGAACCGCCTTCCTAGCACGTTTACTTAGTTGACTCTACTGCTTCTCCAAAGAATTCAAGACCTCGCTCACTGAACTCCCACCCCGCCCTCACCGGCCACCTCCCCAGAAGGAGAAGCGTGAGAGCGATCCTCGAATTTGATGTTAGAGCCAATAACCGCACAGCCGGGGAGGGCGGCCCATTGTCGCCGGGAGAACCACCTGCAGACCAGCCGGGCCGGCTCCCTGCACCCACGTCCGGGTCGGAAGATCAGAGGCCCGAATGCAGCTGGATGCTCCCAGTCCTGTCCTCCAACCACACCGAAGAGGCATCGCTAAACAGGTGTGAGGCAAAGCGCGGTGCCAAGAGACGTGGGAAAACCACACACATACGCACACGCGCGCACACACCACCAAGCCCCTTAAAAGGGGAAGAAGGAACTGTAAGTCCGCACGCGGCAGGTCTGGTCCCTTTCGTTCACCCTCCCAAGACTCCAGTTCCAAACGTGGTCCCCAGCGCAAGGCGGTGAGCAGAAGAAGCCATGCGGGGGGTGTGTGAACGCCCACACCACGGAAGCTGGGACCGTCCCATTCTGCTTGGCCCGCAGGCGGCAGAAGCAGCAGGGGCCGAGACGCAGAGGTCCGACATCTGGCCAAGCTTGACCACAGGGGTCGATGCCCAAGGACAGCCGACAAAGTCACTCTGGAGCCAAAACCTCCACGTCAGGGAGACGCAGCCGGACCCCAGGGGCGTGACTGACCCGTCTTTCCTGCAGATGGGCCGCTGGGAGCTCGCGCAAGTCCTGGTCAGAACAAGACAGCAGGAGTGGGGTCCGAGGGTCGGACTGAGCCCGCAATAAATCCCAGGGGGACTGGGGGGCCGGACATGACGTGAGGCTTCCTCCTCTGAGTGTCTGTGGGGCCAGGAGCTCCGGTTGAGAACACTGTGTTTGGGAGCAGATGGTGCATTCTGTTGGGGACAAGTTGCGTCGGCCAGCCCCGTGGGACCAGGTACCTCTCCCATCCGGACCAGGCACATCTCCCATCCGGACCAGGCACATCTCCCATCCGGACCAGGTACATCTTCCATCCGGACCAGGCACATCTCCCATCCGGACCAGGCACATCTCCCATCCGGACCAGGCACATCTCCCATCCGGATGTCACAAGAGATTGCGCAAGCATGGAGGGAAGAAGGTAGCTCGGAGAGAAGCTACAGCATGAAAACAAAGAGGCCAAGGCACGAACTTCAGGAACCTGCCCCTTGAGGGTACAGGGAAACATGGAGACAGAAAACTGTTATGGGCTCAAACGTGTCTGTCCCCAAATTCAGATGCTGAAGCCTCAGAATGGGACCCTACTTTGTGACAGGCTTTAAAGAGGTCATTGGGTTAAAAGAAGGTCATTCAGGTGGGCCCTAATCCCATGGGACAGAGTCTTTACAAGAACAGGAAACAGGGACAGAGACACCCACAAAGGAAGGTCAGGCGGAGACAGAAGTCAGCCACCCCCAAGCCAAGGGAGGAGGCCTGGCACAGAGCCCCCCGTCACGGCCCTCGGAGGGAACCGACCCTCTGACAGCAAGGTCGTGGGCTTCCAGCCTCCCCGACTGTGAAAAAATAAATTCCTCTGGCTTAAGCCACCGGTCTGAGGTGCTTTGTTATGGAAGCCCCAGCACACACACACACAGGAAGGTGGGAGTGGAGAAATCAAGTCAGGAAAGCTCCTTCTGGGGGACGCTCCAGGAGGAAAGGGGAGGTCGACGGGGTCAAGCATTTCCCAGCACGAGAGATGAGTCCACGTGGTTAGGTCTTAAAATGAGGCTATGAGTGACTTTTTAAAAGGCAAGTTCAGGCGCGCCTGGGTGGCTCAGGGGGTTAATCCTCTGCCTTCGGCTCAGGTCATGATCCCAGGGTCCTGGGATAGAGCCCCGCATCGCATCAGGCTCTCTGCTTAACAGGGGTCCTCCTTCCCTTCCCCAGCCCGCCTCTCTGCTTACTTGTGATCTCAGTCAAATAAATAAATAAAATCTTTAAAACAAAAAGGTGGGGTCCGGGGGGTCTGGGCCGGCTGGGATTTCATCAAGGCATCACCCAGGGGATGGATGGTTTCAGGTTTCCTTTGTCTGAGCGGAGCGGAAACCAGCGGAGGGAAACTCAGGGGACAACGGGGTCGCCAGCAGCAAAGGGTGAAGGGGCTGGGTGAGAACGAGGTGGAAAGCGGGGACAGCAGGGGCAGGTCCTCCTTCTCCGAAGCTCTGCGGCACAGACAGGGAGGGAAACGGGGAGGCAGTGGGGTCAAGCCAAGCCTTGGGGTGACTTGTGCTTGTGAGCGAAGGGAAGGAAGACGTGAGTGGAGGAGTGGAAATCCACCAGATTAATGGCAAAGCCACGTCTCCCTTCCAAAGGAGCCAGGAGATCTGTTCCTTTGAAACGGGAAAGAAAGGAGAAAACGTGACGCAGAGGTGGAGATGGCGGATGCGGACGGAAGAGGCGTGGGTTCCGGCCACGACCCCCCCGTGGGAGGCGAGGCCATCCCCGAGCGCGCAGGTGGTGAGAACAGTGGGTCACTCGGTACAAACGCAGCGAACAGCAGATCAGCCCGGGGCTCGGCCGTGGTTGAACAACATAAATTTTTAACGGCATCAATTTAGCCAACTGCGAATGGTTGGCTTTATTCAAGGTCTGGAGCGGCAAAGGGAAGGCGGTGAGAGGTCAGGAGGGTCAACGAGTAAGGGTTCCTGGGAATTCACCGTGGAAACAGTGACCCAGGGCTCCAAGCAAGGCTGACGACCTCTAAAGAGACCGTCGTCACAGTCGCACGTCAGAAAGAGGCGGTTGAACAGTCATCCTAAGGAAGTCGGCAAACCCTAAGCCACAGGCCAAGACCTGGCCGCCCTTTGTTTTTGTAGGTTTGGTTTTATCACAACAGGGCCGCACTCAGACCCGTTGTCTGCGGTTGCCTCCGGCTTCAACAGCAGGGGTGAAGAACTACGCCGCAAGTACTTGCTACCTGCCCCTTTACAGAAGAGTCTGACAGGCCCTGAAAGGAACGGACGGTAGCGTGAAAATCAGGCGGCCAGGCCAGGCAAGCAGGGCGGGAGCGAGACCCAAGGCCAAGCCAAGCTGAAAACCCATACGAAGGGCAAGGCTGGGAGAGATCGGAACCGCCCTGGAGCAGAGCCATCAGGGCACAGTTCAAAGCGAGGCCGAGACCCTAAAAGTCTGCAAAGAGCAGGCTTGACGTGAGGGAGAAGGCAGGGGTTCTGTCCGTCCGCCAGGGGCAGAACCCCCGCAAGAAGCCCACCCTGCAGGCTCAGGAGGTACATCAACAGGAACAAGGCGGTGAGCTTGAGGCCGAGACCGCGACGCGGGCTCTACGGGCGCCAAAGAGCCAGAGTCCAGGCTGTGGCGAACGCGGGCGGAGGTACAGTCCCCAAGCCCAGCGCAGATGACCTGAGACTCAGCGTCCACACGGGTGCCCGAGGACACTCCGACCCCACCGACTGGCTGTGGATTCTCTTGCCTGTGAACGAGGGTTTGCCCGCACGTGGCCTCATCAAAGGACACACCTACAGACAGCCAGGACCGCAACAAGGACCGCCAGCTCCAGCAGGGCGGAGCCTGGCGGTGCAGGGGGGGACACCCACGGGAGGGTCAGAGTGTGTTCTAAGAGGCAAAGGTCGGAAGCAGAATACGTCTGAGAATGTTCTGGAGAAGTTTCCCACAGCCCCCGGCACATCAGGACAAAGAGAATGAGAGAGGCCAGAGAGCCCCACGGCTCAACCACGCGGCTCCTGGAGTGTTCGTGACCTTCAACGAGGTGCTCAGCTTCTCCGGGGTTTGCTGTTCTCAGCCGCACAAACAGAAACAATGGTGAAAAGGACTAAAGGAGCTCACATGTGAAGTACTCAGAAAGGAAGACTTACATAACCATTAGCTATAATTATACTGATTCAACCTTTATGCTAATTTCCACGCGCCCCTCCATGTCCTCCTCTGTTGAAAGGCGGGATCTTCTAGGGCAAAACACACACAAGCCAGAGGAGGCCGAGTCCGGTTCAGTCCGAGCACCACGGCCACGGTCTTCACCCGGAGGCCGTGGACGACGCGTCAAGCAACGGGCAGGAAACCGTCCCTGTCAACACGGACATGCTAAAACAGGTGTCTCGATTAGAAAAAGCAGGAAAAAAGGATCCAACAAAATATATTAGTCATCTGAACCCGCCACGGCTGGATGAGGAGTGCCAGGAACATCCATTACGAACCATCCTTACGGGTTTTACAGATTTACCGCGACATCCAGAAACCCGTGTGTCCAGGGTGTTCTTTATTTGCTCCAACGACGGGAGGGAAATATTTGGGGTAAAAATGGTAAATGTAACTATTTTCCAAGAAGTAGGGCAGCCTGCCTCAGCGTCCCACCTGGGAAAAGGCGGCGGAGCATCTGTCGCGGTGGCAGCTCAAGCCGCAGACGCGGAGACGTTCGTCACTGACGTGGGGCGGGGGAGGGAGGGATGGAAAATCACAGGTGCAACCGGCCGACGTCTCTCGACTCTCAGGTGCCTTTACTGTGTCTGTATCTGTATCTTTCTGGACGCCTCTGTCCTGTGAATCCCCTGCACCACGAGCGGCGGTGGGGAGGGGAGGGGCAGGGGTCACGGTCCCCAAGCCTTACCTTGCCACTGCCCTCCCCTTCTGGTCTCAAGTCCACAGCAGCCCTGGCCTGACCATCCGGGACTCGGGACAGATCACGGTGGGTCCCAGAGGCCTCCCCTGCAAACACCGAGTGGGTTAGACTAGAAGATTCCTAAGGTCCCAGCCGGCTCTCCCAGCTCTGACTCTGACTCTAGAAACACTGGCCAGGGACAAGCCAGCGCAAGTCATCTGTAATCGCGACGCCAACTTTCATCTCTGGGACTGGAGCACCAACGCGCTCCCGTTCAGAGATGGGCCTTGAACGAATACTCAGTCGCTCTAGCCGTTGTAAGAACGTGTAAAGACGGCAGCAGGGTCCCGGCGCCCTTCTCCAGCCCTGCCCTGAGTGAACCGAAGACCTGTGATATCACGGAAAAGCAACATTCCAGAAGCCCTCCCTGGGAGCCAAGTGAGTCAGGAACTCGACTCTTCTCCGAGGTGTGGCCCAGCCGGGGGGCCCAGAGGCAGAAGCAGCACCAGCGGCTCCATGGCCGCGCCAAATAGGTGAGGGGATTGAGAGGTCCAGAGGCCCCGTCACAAAACCAGCCAGAGCGGTATAAGGTACAACACAGGGAACAGTCGAGAATCTTGTCCCAACCCTGTATGGGTGATCACTAGACCTACGAGGCGATCATCGTGTCCACAAATATCGAACCACCGTGTCGCACATCTGAAACTAATCAACTCTACATCAATCATGAATCAATAAAAATTAAGAGGAAGGAAGGAAGGAAGGAAGGACGGACGGACGGACGGAGGGAGGGGCAGGCGCAGACCTTCCCGAGGCTCCCGGAGGACTCTAGCGCAGGGACCACTGAGAGACGCTGAACGAAATCCTCCACTTGAAGCTCTGAAACTCAAGCCCAGGGCCGGCCGGCCTCGCTCTGGAAGCTCTGTGTCGCCTTTCCCAAGACCACTGCAGAGTCACCCGCGGGCCAGAATTCTCCTGGAGGTCACGATTCCCCACCAGGACCTGCCCCTGGCATTTACGTTCACGTGCGCGTCCTCCCCGCGGCCCAGAGCTCCCAGACGGAGCAGTGACCCCGTCCCACAAAGGGCTACCGGCCGGCACCAGCTCGCGTGTGCTCTCTAGCTCTCATGCTGACTACAGGGCTCCAAATCAGAGGACAGAACTCTCTTTTTCAGCAACACGTTCCATACAGAGACCTCCAAGCACATGACCTACTCCCCCAGCAGGGCCAGACACTAAAACTGAGGGTCCCAGGAGAGCCCCCGCTCCAGCCCTTCTGCCAGGCCGGACTGAGTCCGTCTGCAGCCTCGGTACCGATCTGAGGCCGACAGAGCTCCGATGCGGCCCGTCGGCAGGTCGCCCGCATCCCGTCGTCCCTCATTTGTAAACTGATGATTCCTCCCTACTGCCTCCTGCCCTCGGAGGCTGCGTGGGTTCTGTTTCGGGTTCCGAAAGCGGCATTTCTCCGGGCGCAGGAAGCGCGGAGCCCGGGCACTCGGGCGGGCAGCGCAGGCACCGGGGCAGAAGGCAGCCGCTGAACTTGGGTCGAGCAGAGCCTGGAAGGTCAGTGTCCACGTCCCTAAGTCGATAGCCAGGTCAGAGAGCCCTCGGCCTGCACCTGCTACCACCAAGTGTCTCATGAAACAGGGGGACCGGGGCAACCCAGAAAACAGATCTGAAGACACGATCCTCACGGACCCCTATGCCGCTCTACGTCCACGCATTTGCCCCCCAAAAGTCATCTACCTAAAGCGACTACACAAAGTCAGACCCTGATCTTTCCGGCAGCGTCTGTCTTTGTCAGGCAAGGGACGGTGCAGATTTTAGCTGCTTGGTCACGGGCCTCCGGGGTGGGGGGGGGGGACTCCCTGCCACAACACCCCAACCCGGGAGCCGGGGCACGCTGCCGAACCTCGGGACGTCGTCTCATCTGTAAAATGGGGGCAGCGCTAGCCATCAGAGAGCCGGAGGTGCTGAGGGAACACTCCACCAGCCCCGTCACGTCCTGCTGCGTCCGGAAGGTGTTTCTGTGTCTGTGCCCGAAAGTGAGCCATCGCCGTAGACCAGATTAAGTCACAGAGCGACCGGGTTTTAGGAACAGGCAGTAGGAAGGCAGGAGGCTGAAAGGCTACATCCACGTGCGGTGCAGATGTCGGGAGTTTTTTACCAGACGATGGAGATGTTTACTCGGTGACGAGGCCTGTTACCAGCGCACAAACAGACTCCACAGGACGCATCAGCCGCTCAGGAGCCCTCCTAGTGTTCCTCGGGTTCCGAGTGCTCTCCGAGTTCGGGGGTTTGCCAACATAAATTCATTTTCTGACAACCCGGGGCCACCGCAGAGCGCAGGGACGTGGGGCCGGGCTGGGGAAATCGAGGGAGCCCACGTAACTTACGCTCCCGAGCCTTCGCTCTCCCCGTCTGTGAGGAGACAACCGGGGTCCCTGCTCCCTCTTCAACCACACGGGTCTATCCCGTTACAATCATTCTCCTCTGGGCACACAGTCCCCCTCCTCTTCAGCAAGAAACGACGTGTTTCATTAGGGTAAGGACGGGGAGGGTAGTAATTCTGTTGACTCGCAGGAGGCTCCGATCCCACTGTTCGGTGGCGCCGACACGGAGTCTGGGGCCGCTCACCAGGGCACGTCGGCCCCCACACCGAGGCTGCACCGAGAGCACGCAGGTGCACGGCCCTCCCCGGACGCATCCCGGACGGCCCTCAGGACACGCCGTGGGCTGTTCTTTCTTCTCCTGTGTTCGGGGGATAATACTCTGCTGTAATAAGGACGTCACCAAAATAATTAGTGAGGCTCCGTCCTTTGCACTGCTAAGTTTTCTCGTGGGCCAACCCCTGCTAATGAGAAAGGCACAAGGGGTCTGCAATCATGGTACCAAGTCCTGGGCGCCGGTACCGGAGCAATAGTGTTTCAAGGCTCGGAGATCAACTTTTAATGAATATTTAATTGCTCTATTCTTTATACGTATAAAGTATGCTTTCGGGGTACACTCTGAATACCAAAAAGGCAAGACTCGGTTTCTCTTAGCGGAGTCATGTATTGGAGTTCCCCTAATGATTTTGTTACAAAGGGAAAAAAGGTCATCTAGGTTTCCAGCTCTACAGGAAGGAGTTTTGGAGAGTAATCTGCAAAGGGCTATTTGTTGCAGCAATATTCCAAAATCCTTCAGAACAAAATATAGATAGAGGTTCTCTGAAACACACAGAAAAAAAAAAAAATCTAACAGTATATGTCTGGAAACGTTAGTGGTCTGGGGAAGGAGCTGCTTTCACTTTTTTACGTAACATTTCTACGTTGCCTTAATTTCTTATTTAAATAAAAAAAGGTGTGCTGTCATCACTAAAAATGTTTTTTTAAGCATAAAACAAAGAGCCTCCATTTGGACAGTCGGTGCAAAGTAAACATCCTAATTTCTGTCCCAGCCAGGACCGTGGGCTTGGACATTCACGTTTCCAGAAATGAAATGGAAGGGGAAAGTGGGGAGCTGGTGGAGGCTCACAACGCCCCATTCTAGGCACTTGTGGCCTGCCGTGTCCACGTTTTAAAAGAATGTTTTCCTGATTATCAGAGAAATGTCTGCTCATTTTCAAGAGTACAACCCTCATCTGCAATGCCAACACCTTTGGACAGCCGTGGGCATACACGGTGTCTACTTCTCCCCATTATTCTATACCATGTTTTTAAACAAAAGTGAAATCATACTAGAGATGTGGTTTTGGCTGAACCCACAATTAACTGGTACAGTAGAAACCACTAAATTAAGGTCACCAAGGCATTTTCTCTCCATCTGTTACTCCTAAACACGACATTTTTGTTTTACACTCTGATGGATAAAAACTCGCTTTATTGTACCAAGATAGTGCATACAGAAGGCACAGCTGCCAGGGTGATCTTTTGAAAACATAAATTAAATTTTGCGACTCTCCCATTTAAAACCCTCCGGCGGCTCCCATCCAACTCAGTATAAAACCACACTCCACAAAATAACTTCCCAGGCCCCCCACGAACTAGCCCCTGATTCTCGGAACTCATCTCCTGCCACACTAGCCTCCTTCCTGTTCTTCTAATGCACCTGACTTGTTCCTACCTCAGGACCTTTGCACTGGCACTCCCACGACCAGAAGTTCTCCTCCAGATCATTCCCAACTGACCCAGCTTAAATACGGCTCTTCAGTGAGGCCTCTGTTGGCCACCCAGTACGAAGCGGCCCCTCCACCTGTCTCTACCAGATCATCAACGTCTACCGCCTATGTCTACCTTTCACTGTGAGCTACGCCGGTAGAATATTAGAGTACCATGTTCCTCAGTCCCTGAACCAGAGACGCTCCATAAATCTTGGTTGAATGAATGAAAATGTTTTCCAAGTCTCCAGATTTGTGGGGCACGAGATAAAGTAACCTACTTAAACAGGCCTTATTCACAGCAGAACTGCCCCTTAATGAGACTTTTTAAAATAGGTCACCACCTTCTCCTGCAGCCTGGTCGTGGACAGCTGCCCACAGCACTGCCGGTGGGAAAACAAGGGAGTTATTTTGTCTTGGCCCGATCTTTGTTTTGCTTATCCAGACCGTCACCTACACCAGAAACCCAGTGGCCACACTAGACCCTTCCCGCTCCTACCCCTACATCAATTCATCAGTAAGTCCCGCCAACTCTCCCTCCTAGAGAGATGTCCAGTATCCACGCCACAGACTGTTCCAGCTTCCTTTCAGAAAACTCCCTTGCCCCATCCCAATGGCCTACCCAAAGCTCTGCTCATTGGACACTTCCTCTAAGGATCTGGAAGTCAGCGGAATACTGGGATGACGTAGATGATGAGAATAAATATGGTGGGTAGATCTAGAGATTACTTACTCCCATAGTATCGCCTAAGAGGAACCAGAAGATAACTCCTGCCACCGAGATCCCCGCAGCCACCCAATGCCCACCCGTCCCGTCTCTGGCTCTTCAGCCGGGTGAGTCCCATCACCACCGGCAGTACAAGCGCTTCGTTTGCTTCAGGGTTTAGTCACAGTTGTTTCTGTCGCCTCGCTGGGGTCTACGCCTCTGGTCTCCTCCCTGGCAGATCCATTCTCCGCGAGGCCCTCAACCACACCTTCCTAACACTTGAATCTGACCACACTGCGTGCCCCCGGTGGAGAAAAGCTGAGCCCCTGGTCCAGACCAACGGTCTCCACCATCCTTCCAACCTCTTCTCTCGCCGCTCCCTGCCTCTACCTTCACGCTCCAGGAACTGCAGAGCCCAGGCTGCTGTCTCAGCTCCCGGCCCCTGCTCAGCCTACTTCCTCTGCACGGGGAGCCCCGTTCAAGGCTGGCCACTTCGTGCTCAACCCTTAAGCTCAGCTCAGACAGCACTTGCACGCTGGGCTGGGTGCCTCCCGGCCCTGCTCCCAAGCGTGCAGCCCCAACCCACGGTCTGCCTTCCCCACTCAACGGTGAATGTTTGTAGGACAGGCACTGTGTCATATGCATCTCTATATCCGTAACCACAGAAGAGGCACGGAATGCATTTTAACAACACCAAAAAAAAAAAAATCTAACAAGATGTTAAGTGATTAAAATCGTAATTCACTCGAAAACCCCAGGTGGGATGCAACAATGTGTTTTCAGCTTCTGCCTTTCTACCCGTGTTCAGAACGACCCTCAAATGGAGCCCGCGGAGATCAGCCAGTCCATGCCATGCCCATCTTCAGCAAGGTTTCACAGCTGGAGGGGATGCACATTGTGGGAAAAGGCGACAAAGCTATTGCCAGGGACACTTCCTGATGGTTCCCCATCAGCAGAAGACATTGTGGACATCGAGGATATCAGTTTAAGCTTCCAGGAAAGGGCAAGGAAGCCGCCCACCCCACACCAGTGTGAGCACAGATAGGGAATGTGCAAACAAAGCGGCAGCTGCCAATAATCAAATCAGCCTCGCCCGGAACTTCCCGCGGCTCCAGTGTGGGCACACGGGGAGAGAGGGCCTCCCCCTCCCCGGACCCCCCTGCCTGAGCTTCCTCACCCACCTGAAGTAAGGGTCCAGAGGCTGATCCCAATTCGTTCCTCAAACATAGGGCGCCAATTCTGGGGCTGATGCGAAACAAGGTCCGGAAGGTCAGAGTCACCGAAACACCCTCTTCGGCTCCTACACAGTCGTGCGGAAAGATCCCTGGGCTTAGAATCAGGAACCCCAGCCTTTTCCCCCACCAGTGGCGTCAGCCTCAGGGAAGTTAACTTACATCCCTCGGCATCGGTTTCCAAAAATGAAAACCAAGGATAACATGAGCTCAACTGTGGAAAAGTGTCCAGTACCAGGCTGGGCCCCAGAAAGCTGGGTGAAGAGGGTCTCTCCAAAGACCCTCTTCCGTGTCCCAAGTCCCACCAGAGCCAGAGAAGTCCTCCCAATGGGAGCACCGGCGCCCCCCTTCTGCCACCCAGTGAGCACCGCAGGGGCCGCCAGAACGGGTGCCGCAAAGCGGGAACTGCAGCCCCCCACGGGAGGCTCAGGGGCCAGCTCACACATACCTCTCCCCGGCTGCTGGGGAGCACACCTTCCCCACACACTTCCCCCCCCCCCCCCCCCCCCCCCCCCGCCGCCTGCTACGGAAAATACAGCTCCAGACTGGAGCCCAGCCCTGCCCCATAGTGTTTAAGCCCTGATCAGGGGCCTCCCGCTGTGCAGATAAATGTTCGACTCCACCAAGCAGCTGCCACACATAACTGCACCTCCCCCCTTCCCTTCCCTGCCCTCCCCTCCCCTGCACCTCTTATGGAGAAGAAGGAGTTGAGTGTCTCCGTCTAGTCTTGCCTATCATTTTCTCCACAGAAGCAGCTGAATTAAATTACTTTCTTTCTAAAAAGCCCTTATTCGGCGCCCTAGCTAAAGGCCTGATTACTGGCAAGAGCGTTCAGAGTTCAGAGAAAGGTGATCTTGATGAACGATTCTAAGAAGATTCAGCGCTCCTCCAATAAAAGATCCTAGGGATTGTGTTACCCGCCTGTTTTGTTTTCATCACTCCACTCGGACACATCCAGCAACCAACCCCAGTGCTGCTGACCCGCTGCTCGGCAGACAGCTGCTCCCCAAGCAGTCAGTGCCACGAAAACCCACAGGTCTGCAGTGAACTCAGAAAGGGGGAGGCACGCTGGCGGGCTCCCCACCAGGCAGGCCTGGGGGGAGCACAGCCCAGGGCATCTGCGGGGCACCCGCAGCAGACACCAACAGCCCAAGAGGCCAGCAAAGTTCTGCAGCTCCGGGAACGAATCCTAACCCAGGTGTCACAGCCAAGGTCTGAACTGCCACCTTAGACTTAGGTCAGAGCCTCAGATAAACAAGCGGCGGGTACAGGGGGGACTCCACCAACACACCCTTCCACCCGGCAAAGATGGAATAAAACCCACCAGCCAGCCGAGGAGAGAAGCTGGAGTTCCGCTTCCATTAAAAAAAAAAGAAAGAAAAAAAAGTGTTGCTCTAGCCTCAAGACAATTTCACACCAAATGGCTTTAAAACCCTTTCCAAAGCTTGGATGCCTGAATTGAAAAAGAGTTTATCTTTTTGACCCGAGGCCAGCAGTTAAAGCTGCAGGACAAGGCAATCTTAAGAGTCAGGAGTTTTTCCGTTTGCACAAATGCTGTGTGTCTGGACATCCAAGGGGCAGAAATCTACCCATTCTTCCTGGAGAAGGTCACCTCCACTCCGTTCTCTGGAGAATGCCATCAGCACTTCCGCGGGCACGACCCCACACGGCCACACACAGCACCCCGCGCTGGTCCCCGAGCCCGGGAAAGTCTCCTGGTCTGCGGGAAAACAGGCTCGGGGCCTGGGGGTGGCGCCCGGTCTGTCTCCGCACCCACGGGGCCGCCGGCGCACGGCCACCCGGGCTAAGGGCTCCGAACCACTGGCAGGGAAGGCGCCTTCTCCACACACGCCTCCTCGAAGCAGAAAGAGCAGCGGGAAATGCTGCCGCGGTGGGGGCAGAGGGCGCACGTGGCCGGCGCCCAGGAGGCAAGACGCAGCCCCGGGTCCCCGCCCGGCGCCACCATCCCACCGGGGTGAGGCGTCCCCCGCTCGCCCCCGCCCCGGGACCCGCCCCAGAACTACCTGCTGCCGCCCGGGCGCCCTCAGGCCAAGTCTGAGGAAGTTCACTCCCCGTCGCGCCAGTCCGGGGAGGCTGGGGCCCCGCGTCCACCCGGGTGCCCGGGACAGCCGGAGCCCGCCCCTGCCCGGGCGCCCGAGCCAGCGCGCGGCCGAGGGCCCGGGGGGCAGCCGAGCCGCGGCCAGGGGCCAGGCCGGGCTCCCGAGGCCTCCCCGGCGATCCCCGCGCTCCCCGCGGCCCGCGGACCTTCCCGGCCGTGCGCCTAGGAGGGCGAGCAGCCCGCGCGGGGCCCGGAGGCAAAGGGGACCCTGCGTCCCGCCTCCCCGGATCGCCATGACTCCGGCTTCCCGGGGACCTGCCAGCCGCCCTGCCCTCCCACCTGGGCTGCGGTGCGGCGCCCGCTCCTCCCTCCCTCCCCGGCGGCCGGGGGCGCGCAGCCTGGCAGCCCCCCGCGCCGCGGACTCCGCAGCCAGCGCAGTCCGGGACCCCCGAGCGGGACAGCCGCGGCCCTGCCCGGCCCCACGCCCCCGGGGCGCGCTGTCCTCCGGCGGCCACCCCAGGGGAGGGCCAGGTGGCTCGGGCGGCCCCCGGCCCGCCGCGGTACCCTCTGCCCGCGCCAACAGGTACGGGAGGCGTTGTCCGCGGCGGCCGGCCGCGCGCTCCGTGCAGGGGCTCGGGGCTCGAGCAGGGGCTCGGGGCAGGGTTTCGGGGCAGCGGGGGAGGCGCGAGGACCCGGGAGAGAGGCGGGGGCGAGGGGCGCGGGGGGCGAGGGCGGGCGCGGCGGCACTCACCTCTGGCTGGGCCGGGGCCGGCCGCGCGGGCCCGCCGCCCCGAAGCCCGGGTTCCGAGGCGCCTCGGCGCGGCGCGGGGGGCTTCCTCCGAGGCCCGCAGGGAGGGGGCGGCGCGGCTGCTCCCCCGGCGCTCACACCCCCAGCCGGCGGCCGCGTCCTCGCGCCGGCATCCTCGCTGCCGCCGGCTCCCACGGCGCCCCGGGCCGCTCCCCAAGCGCGCGCCGGGCCGGCGCGAGCCCCTCGTCGGCTCGGAGCGCGATCCGGGCACGCTCCTCCCCGTCCTTGTCCTCCGCTCCCGTCTGGGGACGCGTGCCCCGCACCCCGGCACGGCGCGCGGCTCTACCCCTCCCGCTGCCGCCGGCCGTGCGGAGCCCCGGCGCGCGGGCTCAGCCCATGTGCGCGGCCGCCTCGCTGCGCCCCGGAGCCCAGTGGCCGAGGCCCCGCCGGAGTTGCGCGCCCCAGAAACTCCATGCGGCTCCGGCCTCCTCCCCGGCTCCTCCCCGGCGGGCGCCCCGGGGCCTAGAGGCCGCCCGCAGCGCCGCGCCCGCTCCGCCCTCGCCCGCGCCGGGAGCCGGGGTTCGGGGCTCGCCTCGGACGCCCGCGCCCCGGCTGCTCCGAGGGACCGGGCGCCCCCGCCCCCGCGCCTGCGCCGCGCCAATGGCTCCCTCGGTTTCCAGGCAGCGCAACCTGAGGAACGCCTCGGCGCGCGCGCTCACACTCGCGCACACACGCGCGCACCGCACACACACACGCGCGGGGGGCGAGCCGGCGCTCGGCAGACGGTCCTCCTCCCGGCCCTCCGCGAGCAGCTGCCCACGTTAACTCCGGCAAACCGCCTTTCTCCGCATTGGACAGCTCGCCCGGGCGCCCCCCGCCTTAACCGCTTCGTCCCCGGCGCCCACACCCCTGCGCCGCGACCGCACCTGCGGCGGCGCCCGGGGCCGGAGGGGGACTCGGCGGGGCCACCCCGGCCGCTCTCGAGGGACGCGCGTCTGCGGCCGCCGTGCGCCGCGCTCTGACCCGGCTCCCCTGGGGTCCGGGAGCACCTGGGTCGGCCCCCGCTTCTCTTTCCAAGGTCATAGGATGGGTTTGGTGAGGGGGACAGGGCGCTGGGACGCAGGTGTGAGCCGGAAATCTCAGACTCTGGCAGCCGCCCGGGGCTGACCTCCGCCAGGTCCGTGCTGGGACCCCCTTTCCGTCTGCCCCATGCCTCAAGGGCAACCTTTTCCGCCTGGTCTCCAGTAGACTTCCCAGTCCCCAGCAGTCTCCCTCGCCTGCGCCCAGCAGCTGATGGAAACCACGTTGCAGGGAAGGTTTGTGCTGTCAAGTAAGAGCGAAAATCAAAACGCCAAGATGGGTCTCCGACTGTCCGGCAGAGTCCGAGGCCTTCCAGGGCCTTCCCGCTCTTCCCAGGGGTGTGCCAGGGGTGGAGGAAGCACCCACCTGGCTGCAGCCTTTCCTTACGGCACCCTCCTGTCCAGGACCCCAAGTGCCTTGCCCCCTCTAGGTGGCACAGACTGCTCCCCAGTTCAGACGCCTCCAATCCCCAGAATCAGAGAAAAGGTCTATATAAAAATTCTCACAGCAATCAGGAGCGGAGCAGGCGCTGCTGCCCTAAGCCTCGGGTCCAAACAGCTCAGCAGTCCTCTCTCTGCTGGCCCCTGTGGCTGCCAAGAGAATGTGGGCCAGATCCTGCCAGCAGACACACAAGTTCATCAGGGTCCCTCGCAGCGGGGCCCTGGTTCCTCTGAGCCCCCCTAACATTCCCCGTGGGCACCATTCCTGTGGCATTTAGCATTTTAACCTGTTATAGCCGCCTTCCCTTGAACCAGCCCTGCTTCCCGGTTATCTTCTGGAGCCAGTGGCTGAGTCTTCTGTCCTGAGATCGGATGTGCCCTGAAGGTCATTGGCAGAGGTTTCCCTAAGGGGCTGTGGGCACACGAACTAACAGCAGGTGGGGTCTCATGTGGTCTTTTCCTGTGATCTCCTGGTTTGGATGCAAACTGCCTCTTCTAACAATCTGTTGCATCTGTAAATAATTGTGTCACTTTCTGCGTGGCAACGCGTCACCAAAGTCCCTTAGCAAGTCTACATATTGTTTTAAAAAAAAAAAAAAAAAAGGAAGAAAACTGCAGGCGCATAATGGGTTGCCAAACCCAGGTCTTCGTCCCCAATCTAAGCGCAGTTTCAACCACCCCCCACCCCCCGCAGGATGAAATGCAGGGAATGTGTCCTTAACAGGTTGACCAGAGATTTCTCAATCTGTGCTATTGAGGGCCACCACCTGAAGCCTCTCCAGCACCCCCCCAAGAAAGAGGAAATCACCTGTATGCTAAAATCCCCCCACTTCTTGGAAAGCGGGTCTGACCTGGCACAGTCCTTCTGTTAATAACTGTCTTGCCCCCCCCCCAACTATAGAGAACCCTTCCATCATGTCCGACTCCCGAGTGCATCTCTACTTGCTAGATGGGGTGCTGCCTGATTCGTGAATCACTTAATAAAGTCAGTTCAATCTTCAGATTTGCTTAATTGAATTTTAACAACATGCACATGATGGCGTTTCCTGCTAGAATGCAGGGGGTCCGCGTTTAACCGGAATAGGGTACACTTGGCACAAGTTCTCCACCCTTGCATACCGCCCGTGGGCCTAGGGCAGTTGTGCAGTCTCTAAATGTCGCTGTCCTCCTCGGCCAAAGGGGGATGATTACAGTATCATTGCGATAAGGTGGTTATAAAGACTAAAGGTGATTTTGTGCAAAAGCAGTCCCTTAGCGGGGAGTTACACAAATCAGTGGTCGAGGGAGACGGGGAGCTCAGCAAATGGTAGCTGTTGTCGTTATCAGGGAGTAGCTAACACACACCAAAGACATCACCTTGGGGAAAAGATCAAGGATCTTTCTTCTGGAGAGACTAATCTCAGCGGACCTCAAAAACTAAGGAAGCCGGGGGGCAGACTTTGGTGAGCGTGCAGAATGCAATTTCCTGGCTCTCACCAACGATGACTACTTAAGGCTTCCACATTAAGAGATTTGCAAGTTCAAAGGCCCTGGTGCCCTTGCTCCAAATTTTATATATATTTATTAAGGGTCAAAATGTGTTCAATATATATTTATTAAGGGTCAAAAATGTGTCTGCCCCTTCCTATTAAAATGCCAAAGAAATTTTTGTAGCAATTATCGGAATGGAGGCTAAAAGCAGCGTAGGAGAAAATGGGTGGGGGGGACTTCCCTTTCCCTTTCCCCAGCGTTTGTAGCTGGAGTTAGCGTAAGTTCTCTCCAACCCAGAATAACACAGCCCTCTAGGAGCCAGCTAGGGAGAGACATTAACTTCGTCCGACCACCTGCCCCTGGTTTTGGGACAAATCAGACACCTGGACAATAGCATCTTTTTCGGACACAGCCAGTTATTCCTGCCTCAACCTTCCCCTTCCCCCTCTCTTTCCTTCCTTTGCTTTAACTTTCAATAAACACATTTACGTTCAGCACTCAAGACACCCAGGGTAGAGGTAAGAAAGGGGTCTGCTGTATTCTGAACAGAAACAGGCAGAAAAAGACAAATCATTTGGGTGCGTACAGGCTGGAGGGTAAAGCTTTTCATGTCCTTCATCGAAATACAGGATTTAGAATACAGTGGCTTCTTTACAACACATATTTTCTACCTCGTGGCTTGAGGTCTTAGAGTGGTTTTTAGGCACCAAACAGAGAAATTGAATAAACTTCGGTTCCTGGGAGCAGACTTCTCAGGGGGCCAAAGCCACACGGGCCTCAAGAAAACTCCTGGAGAGGACTTGACACACCCTGAGGAAATTGCTTCCGCAGGCTGTGCAGGAAAGCCCCTGAGTCCCGCACTTGTAGGACCCCGAGCAAAATCGTTTCCTATCACCATGGGATAAAGAGGAAGGTGCCTGATGAACTCAGTGGGTCCGACAAGGGAGATTTCCAAGTAGAACATAGAAAGGGCCGACCAATAAAAGGCAAGCAGAGATGACTTAAAGAAGAAACTATTCTCTCATTTTTAGTAGAATGTAGAGGAAATAGAAAGAACCAGGACATGCTGTTCATTCTAGTAGGCCCAGGCAAAAGCTGACAAATCCAGGGCAATAAAATGGGGTCTCTGGGAAGGATGGGGCCAGAAGAGCCTTTGTTAAGACCTCACACTGCTTTAGGGGCACATCTGGAAGAGCTTCTTTATTTTTTTTTTCTTTTTTTTTTTTTTGGAAGAGCTTCTTTTAATCTGTATTTTTACTTTATCTGAGAGAGAGCGCGTGCACACAGAAGGAGAGGGAGACCCTCTGGTGGGCAGAGAGCCTGACTTGGGGCTGGAAGAGCTTGTGAGGGTCTCGGAGACGCGGTCGCTCAGCAGCCCCACCAGCGGCTGAAGATAGAGAAGGGCCTCTTTCTAAATATGTAGGTTTGGCTTTTGTCTACTGGATGAGTTGTAATTTGAATCAAGGGAACACTCAATGATTTAAAGAAAATATTCTAGCTTGGGATCAAAAGGGACAGAGACACAGATCATCACTGGGTCCCCAGTCCTCTCAAGGTAGCAGCAGGCGTGGAAACAGGCTGCTCTTTCTTACAGAAGACGCATTACGACTTGGACAGTGGAGCCAAGAGTCCAAAAGGGGAACACGAGAGCCAAGAATCACTCCCAAGAAGTAGGACCCGGCCCTCATTAAGGAATCGATGCCATATTCCCCCCTGGATTTCAGTATTGCGATGGGCCGGTGATTGCTACGGGAAATAGCTCCCCTGTCCTCCCTCGCTGGGTGTGATGTCCAGTACCGTGTTTATCGCTGCCTCACTTGTCTGTTGGGTTTTCAAGAGCGGGGAGGAGGTCACAGATCTCCAGGGAGCCTCACCCACACCTGAAACTATTCTAGATAAATAAACCCGGGACCTTAAGCCTGAGCCTGAGGCCACAAGGAGGTGAAACTTTCTGAAGCTTTTAGAGGTTTCTGGTTGTTTTTCCGTTGGAAGAATGTAAACAGGGGCACCTGGGTGGCTCAGTCGATTAAGCATCTGCCTTTGGCTCAGGTCCTGATCTCAGGGTCCTGGGATCGAGCGGGGAGCCTGCTTCTCCTCCCTCCTGCTCCCCACGACTCGTGCTCTCTCTCCCTCTCAAATAAAATCTTAAAAAAAAAAAAAAAGGAAGAAGAATGCAAATAATTTTATACTCTGGATGCATTCAGTGAGGCCACAAAAGCTTTGACGTTGTCTTCAAGAGCTGCGGTTGGCATCTCCCTACCCGTGAACCTGAACAGGAGCTGCTGCCTCTTCAAGAGAATAGGGAAGTTATTTTGTGCCGGTTTCTAGGCCTGGGACTTAAGAAACTGGAAGCTTCCATTTCCTGGCCCTTGGAACACTCGCCTGGAGCCCAGAGCCACTGTGTAAGAAACCCAGGTACCGTGTTGTGAGGCCGCGCAAGCTCGCTGTGCGGAGATGCTCTGTGAAAGGATGGAGAGAGGCAAGACGGGCAGAGGACGGGAAGATGGGAGGGAGGGAGGGAGGGAGGTCTGGACCATCTGCAGCTCTTCCAGCCCCTGCTAGGACGTCTTCGCAGCTGAGGCCCAAGAGACTGAGGGAGGGAGAAGCCGTCCCCACTGTTCTCCGAATCCCTGACCCAACGACGAGAAGAGCTGGTAATAAATCGGTGTTTTAAGCCACTTAGTTTTGGGGTGATTTGTTATATGGCAACAGATAACCAGAATAATTTGCTGCCTTGAAAAGAGTCCAGATTACATTGCAAAGTGGGAAAAGCAAATTGCCAAGTGAGATATAGGTACAGTTTTTGAAAAAGACCATTTCGTGTGTTGTATCCATATAGACGCAATATATTTGCACAGAATACACCTGTAATGTCATCTGTTGCCTCAGTTTAAGGAATCAATATTGGAGGGCCTTCTACGTTTTAAGTACATACTGTATGAATGCTCTACAACAAACATTTTTAACATTGGCTTAATATTTTTAAATGAGAAAATCGTGTCCTGCATTTATTTTATTTCAAAGTCATGAACATGTAACATATACCTACAAAGAGAGTAAAACTCTGGCCTTAAAAAAAAAAAAAAAAAAAAAAAACACTAGGTTTACTCTAGTAAACCTAGTTTACTAGAGGATTTTTTTTTTACAGAATTATTATTTTTTTACAGGATTTATTACTGAAGAGAGATTATATTGACACATAGGCTGATAATTCTTTTAATATCTAGGATAAAGACCAATTCAAATGATCAACAAAGAAAAAACAAATTATCAGCAAAGGAAAAAAAAAACCAAGAGCGGCTTCAGGAGCAACACTAGATCACAGACGAAAAATGAACCAACAAATTTAGGAAATAAAATTTTCACTCATTTAGGTTACCATGTCTGAAAGTAAGACAAAAAATATTTTCCTAATGAAACAGGTGAGGAAAAAAAAATACTCAAAGACTTGTATCAAGAAATTTAAGGGCATCTGGATGGCTCAGTGGGTTAAGCATCTACCTTTGGCTCAGGTCCTCATCCTAGGGTCCTGGAATCAAGTCCCACCTCAGGCTCCCTGCACTGGGCTCCTTGCTCAGCCGGGAGTCTGCTTTTCCCTCCCTCTCTGCCCCTCCCCCTGCTCAGGTGTGCACACACGTGCTCTCTCTCTCTCAAATAAATAAATTAAACTTGGAAAAAAAGAAATAAAAAAAAATGGAATCAAAGCCAAGAACGCAAGAGAGGAATCAAGAGCCCAGAAGGAAGGCAGAGTCATCGCTGTGAACCCAAGAGGCTCTGCCACCTTTCCTTTTGAAACATCAACTGATTTCCGAGTAGCATTGGCCCAAAAGGCCAAAAAGAAAATAATATCTCAGGTTTTTGGGAGATTTTTGAGAGTATTACAGGCACAGAGAGAAAATAATCAGGTTTCAGCACTACTGAGACAGCCAGGACCTGAGGGACCCAAAAGAGCCAGAAAGGGAACCTCAGAAAAGTGAAAGCACCCTTCAGCTGCACTTTCCCCCTAAAGAAACAGGCCTCCTTTGCAGCGGCACAGGTCAAAGTTCAAGAGAAGGAACTGGACACAGCTAAGTGGCTTCACAGCAGAAGGAGGATATGCAGGAGTCTCACAAAACCAAACAAAAATTGGCATTTACAACCTACGGAGGAGGGAGGGCACGGATAAACACCGGGGTTTCGGGGTCCGCTCTTAAACAATGACATGCGTGATGGCAACGGCAAACCAAAGCCTTCAGAGAATCCAATCCCTCTTCAAGTTATCTCAGTCACTGGTCAGCAAGAGGCGATCTGCCTGTGTTCTAACCGCCTGCCAAGTGGAAATCTGAATCTCTCTGGGAGAACAGAACAACACATAAAGACACTGTAATATTTCATGTATAGTATCTGACAACTAATAAAAAATTGCCAAGCATGGTGGGTGACAGGGCCAAGTAAGAAAAAAGCAGTAAAAGGCAGACAAGGAAAAGCACCGGCGATCCAGATACTGGAGATGTAAACAACAAACACAAAAACGACTGAGATTAATTTTCAAGAAAATAAAAGATAAGACAAAGAAATTCACCAGGGAAGAACTAGAATGTATTTTAAAAACATAATTAAATAATAATCCTGGAACCAAACAAAAATACAATAACCGAATAGAAGTGTTAAAGCAGATTCAACAAAACCAAAGAGATTAATGAACTATTACTTGGGTCTACAGAAAATATCATACAGAAGAAAAGAAAGGAAAAAAAAATTTAAAAAAATTTTAAAAAAAGAAAGAATGAAAAGTAGTGAAAAAAGTTTAAGAGACTCAAAGAACGTGGTAAAGAGGCAAACATAGCATTGAAGTTAGAAAAGGAAAGGAGAGAAAGATGGGGGTAAATGCGGTACTGGCTGATAATTTTCCAAAACTGAGAAAGATGTTAACTAAGAAAAATATTACGATCTAGGAAATCTTAGAAACTCCAAGCAGGATATGTCGAAAGAAAGCCACACGTAGACAATCATAATTAGACTTCCAAAAACCAAAGAGAAGATATTAAAAGAAACCAGTCTCTTGCTTCACTTAGCAAAATACCCTCTGGGTCTATCCACGTTGTCACAAACAGCAGCATCTCATCCTTTTTATGGGTGCATAATATTCCAAATATTCCATTGAGAGCATATGTATGTACACATGTATGTACGTGTGTCACATCTTCCTTACACATTCATCTAATGATGGATGCTTGGGTTGCTTCCATATCTTGGCTCTTATAAATAATGCTACAATAAACATAGGGGTGCACATACCTTGTGGAATTAGTGTTTTCATTTTGTTTGGATAAATACCCAGTAGTGGAATTATTGGATCATATGGTATTTCTATTTTTAGGTCATGATCTCAGGGTTATGAGATCAAGCCCCGCATCAGGCTTTATGTTCAAGCGGGAGTCTGCTTCTGCTTCTCTCCTTCTCCCTGTCCCTCTCCCCCACCCCAACCCCCATACTCTCTCTCTCTAAAACAAATAGATAAATCTTTTTTTTTTTTAAAGATTTTATTTATTTATTTATTTATTTATTTATTTTTTTTTTTTTTAAAAGATTTTATTTATTTATTTGACAGAGAGAAATCACAAGTAGTCGGAGAGGCAGGCAGAGAGAGAGAGAGGGAAGCAGGCTTCCTGCTGAGCAGAGAGCACGATGCGGGACTCGATCCCAGGACCCTGAGATCATGACCTGAGCCGAAGGCAGTGGCTTAACCCACTGAGCCACCCAGGTGCCCCTTATTTATTTATTTGATAGACAGAGATGACAAGGAGGCAGAGAGGCAGGCAGAGAGACAGGAGGAAGCAGGCTCTCCACGGAGCAGAGAGCCCGATGTGGGGCTCGATCCCAGGACCCTGGGATCATGACCTGAGCCGAAGGCAGAGGCTTCAACCCACTAAGCCACCCAGGCACCCCCAAATAGATAAATCTTAAAAAAAAAAAAAAAAAACAAAAAAAGAAAAACAAAAAAGAATCAGACCTATACGTACAGAGAACAAATTGATGGTTGCCAGAGGGGAGAAGGGAAGGGCGATGGAGAAGATGGTTGAAGGGGTGTGGGAGACACAGGTTTTCAGTTTGGGAATGAATAAGTCATAAGAACAAAAGACATAGCATAAGGAATACAATCAATGATATTGCAGTAGTGTTGCATGCTGACAGATGGTAGCTACACTGTAGCGGGCATAGCTTTATGCATAAACTTGTTGAATCACTGTATTACACACCTGAAACTGATGTAACATTGTGTGTCAATTATATTCAAATTAAATTTAAAAAAATCACCACATGACAGTACTGCAAAGGGTATATAGTCCATAATATTGTAATAATGTTGTATGGTGACAGATCAAAACTACATTTACGGTGAGCATTGTATAATACATAAAATTGTTGAGTCACTGTGTTATACACCTGAAACTAATATGACATTGTATGTCAACTATATATTTCAATTACAAACATTTTTTAAAAGATTATTTATTTATTTATTTGAAAGAGAGAGAGAAAGAGCATGAGAAGGGGAGTGTCAGAAGGAGAAGCAGACTCCCTGCTGAGCAGGGAGCCAGAGGTGGGACTCGATCCCAGGCTTCCAGGATCATGACCCAAGCCGAAGGCGGTTGCCCAACCAACTGGGCCACCCAGGTATCCCTCAATTATAAAAATTTCTAAAAGGGGGAAAAAACCCAGGTCCTTCCTCCTTGACGCACACACTCACGCATGTACAACTTTCAGAAGAACAGCCAACGACATCACATCAGAAATGATACAAGTTATTATAACTCGCAACCACTGATACAATCTTTGGAGTGCTCAAAGAAAATAACTACAACTAAAACTCTGAATGCAATGAAAATGCTCCTTAAAAAAAAAAGCTGAGGAATTTTAGCTTCTGAACTAGTACCAGACTGGCCCCGCAACTGTTAATTAGAACACTGGACAAAATCTTGGAATTCACTGTTTCCAATAACTGAAAAACAGCGAGTGCACGAACACAATCCATATGAGAAAAGAAATGGGGGTGCCTGGGCAGCTCAGCCAGTTAGCAGCTGCCTTAGGTGAGGTCATGGTCCTGGGATCGAGTCCTGCATCAGGCTCCCTGCTCAGTGGGGAATCTGCTTCTCCTTCTTCCCTCACCCTCTGGGTGTATGAGCTCGCTCTCTCTCTCTCTCTCTCTCTCTCTAAAATAAATAAACCTTTGAGAGACAGAGAGAGAAGCAAATTAGATGAGCCCTACAGTTGTCCAGCTTTCTGCCCGGAGGCATTTTTTCTGTACTGTTGTAAAGGAAAAAAACCAAAAAACAAAAAAGCCAAAGCAGAGCACGGTGGCCTCATTGACTTGAGTAGGCAGAGATCAGAACTCATGGAGGCTTAGGCAGCTGGAATTTCTCAAGCAGAGAACTGAAGACAGAAAACTATGCACATAAAGAGCCGAGAAAATCTTTATAGGGATTATGCTGAGTTCCTGGTTAATAACTAAGCTTTGCATTTGTAGGATAGAATGCAGTGTGGTCAGGCAAAGGTGGGGAGCTGTGAGCTGAACCATTCCTAGAGGTTGTAAGGAGCCGGAAAGCATGCAAATTCTGAGGAGCCCAAGTGGGGAAGAGACCTAGGATTACAGTACAGACTCCAGGTGGCTCGAACCTTAGTGGCTGGACTAAACTGGCAGGAGGGCAGAGGCCATTCTACTGCCCTAACAAAGCTTTAAAAAAACCATCAAAAGGGTCAAGCTAATTCTCAAGTAACTTACCTGCCCAGCAAACAAACTTCAAAATTTAAAGAACAACTGCAAAATCCAGAAATCCATTTTTTAAAGATTTTATTTATTTATTTGACAGAGAGACACAGTGAGAGAGGGAACACAAGCAGGGGGAGTGGGAGAGGGAGAAGCAGGCTTCCCGCCGAGCAGGGAGCCTGATGCCGGGCTCGATCCCAAGATGCTGGGATCACGACCAGAGCCGAAGGCAGGTGCTTAAAAACTGAGCCACCCAGGGACCCCCAAATCCAGAAATTCTACAATGTAACACTCACAGAAGCAAAAATACTGGGAATGATGGAATTAGCTGACAGGAGCTTTCATACAGCTATTATAAATGTATTCAAGGACCTAAAGAAAAATATGAACACAATAAAAGAAAGAAAAGAATAGAAACTATTTTTTTAACAACCTCATGAAATTCTACAGCTGAAAAATATAATGTTTAAAAAGTCATTATGAAGTTAAAAAGTCTTTGATGGGCTTAACATAAGATTGGATGCTCTGGGAAAAAGAAAAATGAACTTGAGGGGTTCCTGGGTGGCTCAGTGGGTTAAAGCCTTTGCCTTTGGCTCAGGTCATGATCTCAGGGTCCTGGGATCGAGACCCACATCGGACTTTCTACTCAGCAGGGAGCCTGCTTCCCCATCTCTCTCTGCCTGCCTCTCTGCCTACTTGTGATCTCTGTCTGTCAAATAAATAAATAAAATCTTCTAAAAAAATGAACTTGAAAACACGGAAACCAAAGCACAGAAAGAAAAATAGAGCTCAGTGACTTGTACAACAGAATCAAGCCATCTAACGTATGTTTGATTTTAAAACCTGGAGTGTGTATGTGTGGAGAGTTAGTAAGGTAGAAAAAAAATTATTTGAATAAACATGGCTAAAATTTTTCAAATTTGATCAAAGCTATAAATACACAGATCCAAGTGGCTCAGTGTACCTCAAGCTGGATGAAGGAAGACCACACTGTGGCACATCATAGTCAACTTGCTGAAAACCAGTAAGACAGAGAAAAACCTTAAAGTATCCAGAGGAGAAAAACATATCAAGAGAACAAAGATAAGAATCAACTAACTTCCCCCGGGATCAGGCTCCCAGCTCCATGGGGAGTCTGCTTCGCTCTCTGACCTTCTCCTCGTTCATTCTCTCTCTCACTGTCTCTCTCTCTCAAATAAATAAATAAATAAATCTTTAAAAAAAAAAAAGAATCAACTAACTTCTTTTCAGAAATAATGCAAGCCAGAGGACAACAGAACAGTATCTCGGATATGCTATAAACAACAACAACAAAAATGTTCTTCAACTAAGAAGGTGAAATAAAAAAGTTTTTTAGGTAAACAAAATAAAAGAATTTACAACTGTCAGGCTGAAGTAAATTGATAACAGATCAAAACATAGGAGTGAATAGAACTAGAAATGGACAAATATGGGAGGGAATACAAGCAATTTTTTCCTCCTTTTTAAAAGTTTCCTTAAAAGATAGTTGCTTGATTAAAGAAAATAATAATATCAATGTATTACGGAACTTGTATGTATAAAGTAAAATATACACGACGGAAAAAAAAAGCACAGAAGATGGAAGGAAAGAAGTAAAAGTATGCCGCTATGAACTGCTTACATTATCCATGAAATAGTATAATATTGTTTGACTTTCGATTGCTCTATATTGAAGGTGCATATTATAAATCCCAGAGCACAGGGGCACCTGGGTGGCTCAGCGGGTTAAAGCCTCTGCCTTCCGCTCGGGTCATGATCCCAGGGTCCTGGGATCAAACCCTGCATTGGGCTCTCTGCTCGGTGGGGAACCTGCTTCCCCCTCTCTCTCTGCCTGTCTCTCTGCCTGCTTGTGATCTCTGTCAAATAAATAAATATTTAAATTTAAAAAAAGAAATCCCAGAGCACAAAGAGAGCAAATTATCTCAACTATAAGACGTAAAATGACCTATTTGAAAAATAATACTGAAGAAGGTATGAAAGAGAAAAAGTGAATAAAGACCAGGACAAATAGAAAAGAAACAGTAAGATCATAGATTTAAACCAAAATATCCTGTGAATTAGATTTATTCTAAAGAGTCTAAAGCTACAATTAAAAGACAGAGACCATTAGGCTGGATAAAATATAATAAGACCCAAATATATATTCTTTACCAAAATACACTCTTTAAATATACAAATACATACACAGATAGGCTAAATGTTCAAGGATGGAAATACATGTATCATGAGAATATTGATCAAAAGAAAACCAGAGCAGCTATATTGGTGTCAGACAAATATTTCCAGAGATAAACAGGGTTAATTCATAACGGTAAAGGATAAATTCATTAGGAAAATACAACAATCCAAATGTAATTATACTAAGTCTTTAAAATACATGATGTACAGCATATGAAGAAAACCACAAATCCACAAACAGTAGGATTTTAACAAACCTCCCTCAGTAATGCAGGAAGAACAGTCAAACACTAGCATGTAACATGCCCAGATTAGATTGGCAGAGCACGGCAGGCACCACTGCAGGCACAGTCTTCCCAAGCATGCATGGAACATTCACGAAACATGGACTATGTGCTGGGCCACAGAACAGTTCTCAATAAATTTAAAAGTACCAAGATCATACAGACAACGTTTTCTGTCTACAGCGGAAATACATTGGAAATCAATAATGATAAGAAGCCTGGAATATCCTCAAATATTTTATGAATAAAATACAGTTTGTTTTTTAAAGATTTTACTTATTTGTCAGAGAGAGAGAGAGAGAGAGCAAGCACAGGCAGACAGAGAGGCAGGCAGAGGCAGAGGGGGAAGCAGGCTCCCCGCCGAGCAAGAAGTCTGATATGGGACTCGATCCCAGGACACTGGGATCATGACCTGAGCTGAAGGCAGTCGCTTAGTCAACTGAGCCACCCAGGTGTCCCTGAATAAAATACAGTTTTATATATTGCATAAGTCAAAGAAAAAATCACAAAGGAAGTTTAAAATATTCTGAAGCAAATCTAACAAAAACACAATGTGTTCAAATTTGTGGAATGCAGCTAGAACAGTGCTTAGATGGGAAATTTTAGCCTAAAATGCCTTTTTAAAAAAAGAGAAAGGGCTTAAAAACCAACTTTCTAAAGTTCCACTTTAAGAAGCTGTAAAAAGAATATAAAATTAAATCCAAATAAAACGAAAGGAAGGAAATACAAAAGAGGAGAGCAGAAATTAATGAAAAGGAAAATGGACAAACACTAGAGAAAAAATAAATAAAAATGTCAATAAATTAATGAATCTCTGAGCTGATTTAAAAGTACAGAGAAAACACAAATTACCATCAGACATGATGGAAGGATGGAAGGGGCTTTACCATAGATACTAAAGACATTAAAAATAACAAAGGAATATTATAAACAACTTAATTCCAAAAAGTCAACAAATAAATAAAACAGAAGAATTCCTTGAAAAACACAAATTAACAAAACAGATCCAAGAAGAGATAGAAAATCTGAATAGTCCTATATCTTTTAAAGAAATTTAATTCGAGACAAGATGGCGGGGAAGTAGGAGGAGGTGCCGTTTCAACTTGTACCCTAAAGTGAGCGGATTACCTACCAAAGAACTCCGATCACACACAAAATCAGCCTGAGATCAGAATTATACACGTCTGGATCTCTACAGGGGCAGAAGACACCAGTGGGCAGAAGCGTTCCAGGGTGCACCCGGACTGTACCACGGTCGATACATACAGCTACATCTGTTCAGTCATCTCTCACCAAAATGACTAGGAGGAGGAATGCCCAACATAAGAAAAATATAGAGGATGGACCTTCTACAACAGAGCTAATGGCTATCGACATAGACAATATGTCGGAAATATTCAGGCTAACAATTATCCAGGCAATAGCTAGGTTGGAGAAAGCCATGGATGACCAAACGGAATTGATTAAGGCAGAACTGAAAGCCACCAGGGATGATGTCCAAAATGCTCTCAGTGAGTTCCAATCTAATCTAAATTCTCTAAAAGCTAGAGTAACTGAGACAGAAGATAGAATTAGTGATCTGGAGGACAAACAGATAGAGAGAAAGGATCAGGAGGAAGCTGGAACAAACAGCTTAGAAGCCACAAAAACAGAATCAGGGAAATAAATGATGCCATGAAACATTCCAACATCAGAATTATTGGAATCCTTGAAGGGGGGGGAGAAAGAAAGAAGTCTAGAAGATATAGTGGGACAAGTTGTCCATGAAAATTTTCCCAATCTCACGAATGGAACCAGCATTCATGTACTAGAGGCAAAATGGTTCCCCCCCAAGATTATAGATTCTCGAAAGTCCTCGAGACACCTAATAGTAAGAATGAAGAATTATAATTGTAGGCAGACCCTCTTGAAAGCAGCTAGGACAAAGAAGCTCCTTACGTACAGAGGAAAGCCCATCAGAATAATGTCAGACCTGTCCACAGAGACCTGGCAAGCCAGAAAGGACTGGCAAAATATATTCAGGGCACTATGGGACGCCTGGGTGGCTCAGTTGGTTGGACGACTGCCTTCGGCTCAGGTCATGATCTCGGAGTTCCGGGATCGAGTCCCGCATCGGGCTCCCAGCTCCACAGGGAGTCTGCTTCTCTCTCTGCCCTTCTCCTCACTCATGCTCTCTCTCCCTGTCTCTCTCTCAAATAAATAAATAAAATCTTTAAAAAAAATATATATATATATATATATTCAGGGCACTAAATGAGAAGAATATGCAGCCAAAAATACTTTATCTAGCAAGACTGACATTCAAAATAGATGGAGAGATAAAGAGTTTCCAAGACCGGCAAGGCTTAAAGGACTATGCAACCACCAAGCCGACACTGCAGGAAATATTAAGGGGGGTTCTATAAAAGAGAAAAAATCCTAAAAATATCATTGAACAGAAATATGGAGACAATCTACAGAAAGAAAGACTTCAAAGGTAACACGATGTCAATAAAAATGTATCTATCAATAATCACTCTCAATGTGAATGGCCTTAAATGCACCCATAAAATGACACAGGGTTGCAGATTGGAAAAAACGACAGGACCCATTCATATGTTGTCTACAAGAGACCCACTTTGAACCTAAAGATACACCCAGACTGAAAGTGAAGGGATGGAGAAGCATCTTACATGCCAATTGACCTTAAAAGAAGGCCGGGGTAGTGATTCTCATATCAGATAAATTAGAGTTTAAACTAAAAACTGTACTCAGAGATACAGGACACTACATAATTCTTTTTTTTTTTTTAGATTTTTATTTATTTATTTATTTGTCAGAGAGAGAGAGAGATATCACAAGTAGGCAGAGAGGCAGGCAGAGAGAGAGAGAGAGGAGGAAGCAGGCTCCCTGCTGAGCAGAGAGCCCGATGCGGGACTCGATCCCGGGACGCGAGATCATGACCTGAGCTGAAGGCAGTGGCTTAACCCACTGAGCCAGCCAGGTGCCCCAGGACACTACATAATTCTTAAAGGGACTATCCACCAAGATGATCTAACAATTGTAAATATCTATGCCCCCAATATGGGAGCAGTCAATTACATAAGAAAACTATTAATCAAGATAAGAGTTATATTGATATGAATACATTAACTGTAGGAGATGTTAACATGCCTCTCTCAGTAGTAGACAGATCATCAAAGCAGAAAATTAATAAAGAAATAAAAGCATTGAATGACACATTAAACCAGATGGACCTCATAGATATATACAGAACATTCCACCCTAAAAAAACAGAATACTCATTCTTCTCAAGTGCACATGGAACCTTCTCCAGGATAGACCAAATACTGGGTCACAAATCAGGACTCAACCGATACCAAAAGACTGACATTATTCCCTGCATATTTTCAGATCACAATGCTTTGAAACTGGAGCTCAATCACAAGAAAATGTTCGGAAGGAACTCAAACACCTGGAAGCTAAAGATCACCTTGCTTAAGAATGCTTGGATCAAACGCGCCCGATCTCGTCTGATCTCGGAAGCTAAGCAGGGTCGGGCCTGGTTAGTACTTGGATGGAAGAATGCTTGGATCAACCAGGAGATCAAAGAAGAACTGAAACAATTCATGCAAACCAATGAGAATGAAGACACTTCAGTCCAAAACCTATGGGATACAGCAAAGGCAGTCCTAAGGGGGAAATATATAGCCATCCAAGCCTCCCTCAAAAAAATTGAAAAATCCAGAATACACCAGTTGTATCTATACCTTAAAGAACTGGAGAATCAACAACAAATTAAACCAACTCCACACATAAGAAGGGAAATAATCAAGATTAGAGCAGAGATCAAGGAGGTAGAAACCAGAGATATAGTAGAACGTATCCATGAAACTAGAAGCTGGTTTTTTTGAAAGAATCAATAAGATCAATAAACCATTGACCACACTGATCCCAAAGAAAAGAGAGAAAGCCCAAATTAATAAAATTATGAATGAAAAGGCAGAGATCACAACTATCACCAAGGAAGTAGAAAAAATCATCAGAAGTTATTATCAACAGTTATATGCCAATAAGTTAAGCAACCTAGATGAAATGGATGCATTCCTGGAAAACTATAAACTCCCATAATTGAACCAGGAAGAAATTGACAACCTGAATAGACCTATATCTAGTAACGAGATTGAAGCAGTGATCAAAAACCTCCCAAAAAACAAGAGCCCAGGACCTGACAGAATCCCTGGGGAATTCTACCAAACTTTCAAAGAAGAAATAACACCTATTCTCCTGAAGCTGTTTCAAATAATTGAAGCAGAAGTAAAACTTCCAGACTCTTTTTATGAAGCCAGCATTACCCTGATCCCCAAACCAGGCAAAGACCCTACCAAAAAGGAGAATTTCAGACCAATATCACTGATGAATATGTATGCTAAGATTCTCAACAAGATCCTAGCCAACAGGATCCAACAGCACATTAAAAAGATTATCCACTATGACCAAGTTGGGTTCATCCCTGGGTTACAAGGACGGTTCAACATTCGCAAATCAATCAGTGTGATAGAACAAATCAATAAGAGAAGTGAAAAGAACCACATGGTCCTCTCATGGAAACCAATGATGCAGAAAAAGCATTTGAAAAAATCCAGCATCTGTTCCTGATTAAAACGCTTCAAAGTATAGGGATAGAGGAAACATTCCTGAACTTCATAAAATCTATCTATGAAAGACCCACAGCAAATATCATCCTCAATGGGAAAAAGTTTGCAGCCTTCCCATTGAGATCAGGAACACGACAAGGATGCCCACTCTCACCACTCTTGTTCAACATAGTATTAGAAGTCCTAGCAACAGCAATCAGACAACAAAGAGAAATAAAAGGTATCCAAATTGTCAATGAAGAAGTCAACTCTCTCTTCGCAGATGACATGATACTTTATATGGAAAACCCAAAAGACTCCACCCCCAAACTACTAGAACTCATACAGCAATTCAGCAATGTGGCAGGATACAAAGTCAATGTACAGAAATCAGTGGCTTTCTTATACAGTAACAATGAAAATACAGAAAGGGAAATTAGAGAATCAATTCCATTTACTATAGCACCAAGAACCATAAGACACCTGGGAATAAACCTAACCAAAGAGGTAAAGGGACTATACTCGAGGAACTACAGAATGCTCATGAAAGAAATTGAAGAAGACACAAAAAGATGGAAGACCATTCCATGCTCTTGGATCGGAAGAATAAACATTGTTAAAATGTTATACTGCCTAGAGCAATCTATACTTTTAATGCCATTCCGATCAAAATTCCACCGGTATTTTTCAAAGAGCTGGAGCAAATAATCCAAAAATTTGTATGGAATCAGAAGAGACCCCGAATTGCTAAGGAAATGTTGAAAAACAAAAATAAAACTGGGGGCATCATGTTACCTGATTTCAAGCTTTACTACAAAGCTGTGACCACCAAGACAGCATGGTACTGGCATAAAAACAGACACATAGACCAGTGGAACAGAGTAGAGAGCCCAGATATGGACCTACTCTACGGTCAAATAATCTTCAACAAAGCAGGAAAAAATATACAGTGGAAAAAAGACAGTCTCTTCAATAAATGGTGCTGGGAATACTGGACAGCTAAATGTAGAAGAATGAAACTCGACCACTCTCTTACACCGTACACAAAGATACTCGAAATGGATGAAAGACCTCAATGTGGACAGGAATCTACCAGAATCCTAGAGGAGAACATAGGCAGTAACCTCTTTGATATCAGCCACAGCAACTTCTTCCAAGATATGTCTCCAAAGACAAAGGAAACAAAATCGAAAATGAACTTTTGGGACTTCATCAAGATCAAAAGCTTCTGCACAGCAAAGGAAACAGTCAAGAAAACAAAGAGGCAACCCACGGAATGGGAGAAGATATTTGCAAATGACAGTACAGACAAAAGGTCGATATCCAGGATCTATAAAGAACTCCTCAAACCCAACACACACAAAACAGATAATCATATAAAAAAATGGGCAGAAGATATGAACAGACACTTCTGCAATGAAGACATACAAATGGCTATCAGACACATGAAAAAATGTTCATCATCACTAACCCTCAGGGAGATTCAAATTAAAACCACATTGAGATACCACCTTACACCAGTTGGCCAAAATTAACAAAACAGGAAACAACGTGTGTTAGAGATGATGTCAAGAAAGGGGAAGCCTCTTACACTGTTGGTGGGAATGCAAGTTGGTGCAGCTACTTTGGAGAACAGTGTGGAGATTCCTCAGAAATTAAAAATAGAGATTCCCTATGACCCTGCAATTGCACTACTGGGTATTTACCGCAAAGATACAGATGTAGTGAAAAGAAGGGCCATCTGTACCCCAATGTTTATAGCAGAAATGGCCACAGCCGCCAAACTGTGGAAAGATCCAAGATGTCCTTCAACGGATGAATGGATAAGGAAGATGTGGTCCATGTACACTATGGAGTATGATGCCTCCATCAGAAAGGATGAATACCCAACTTTTGTATCAACATGGACGGGACTGGAAGAGATTATGCTGAGTGAAATAAGTCCAGCAGAGAGAGTCAATTATCATATGGTTTCACTTATTTGTGGAACATAACAAATAGCATGGAGGACATGGGGAGATGGAGAGGAGAAGGGAGCTGAGGGAAATTGGAAGGGGAAGTGAACCATGAGAGACTATGGACTCTGAAAAACAACTTGAGGGTTTTGAAGGGGCCGGGGGTGGGAGGTTGGGGGAACCAGGTGGTGGGTATTAGGTAGGGCGCGGATTGCATGGAGCACTGGGTGTGGTGCAAAAACAATGAATACTGTTATGCTGAAAAGAAAAAAAAAGAATGATTAAAAAAAAAGAAATTTAATTCATAATTGGGGCGCCTGGGTGGCTCAGTGGGCTAAGTCTCTGCCTTCTGCTCAGGTCATGATCTAAGGGTCCTGGGATCGAGCCCTGATCAGGCTCTCTGCTCAGCAGGGAGCCTGCCTCCTCCCTCTCTCTCTCCGCCTGCCTCTCCGTCTACTTGTGATCTCTGTCTATCAAATAAATAAATGAAATCTTTTAAAAGAAGAAATTTAATTCATAATTAATAACCTAATTTCAAAACCAAAACCAAATTCCTTTATCCCCAGTAGACTTCTTTGTGAATCTTAACATTTAATGAAGTATGAACATCAGTCTTATAAAAATCTTTCCATAAAATAAAGGGTGATTCATCCCAAGTCATTTTATGAGGCCAGTGTTCCTCTCTTAACAAAATCAGATAAAGATGTTATAAGAAAATAAAACGGGGGGTGCCTGGGTGGCTCAGTGGGTTAAAGCCTCTGCCTTCAGTTCAGGTCACGATCTCAGGGTCCTGGGATCAAGCTCCACATCGGTTTCTCTGCTCAGCAGGGAACCTGCTTCCCCCTCTCTCTCTGCCTGCCTCTCTGCCTAGTTGTGATCTCTGTCTGTCAAATAAATAAATAAAATCTTAAAAAAAAAGAAAAGAAAAGAAAACGGATATAAATGCAAAAGCGTTAGTAGTATATTACCAGAGTGAACTCAGCAATGAATAAAAGAATAATCCATCTTGAAAAAGTACAGTTTTTCCCAGACACACAAAGTTGGTTTAAATTTTTAAAAATTAATTGGTATAATTTATCATATTCAGAGAAGAAAAAATTCATGATCATCCTAATGCATACATAAAAAGTGCCCAACAAAATTCAATACCCGATTCATGGTGAAAACTCTCACGCAAATAGGAACAGAAGGAAACCTCCTCAACTTGATAGAGGGCATCTATCAAAAAAAAAAAAAAAGTATATCTACCATCCCCCCAACCCATGGTCAAAGATTTGAGCGCTGTCCCTGTGAACCAGGAATGAGGCATCTGTTGAACATATGTTAGAGGTTCCAGCCAGTGAAATAAGTTAATTAAAAGAAATAAAATACACACGGATTGATAAGAAAAGGGCACAAGTTTTTATTCAAAGTCAACATGATCATATACATAAAAAATCGTAAGGAATCTATAAGAAAAGCCATCCGAACTAATGAGTGACTTTAGCGAGGTCATGGAATACAAGATCAAACCACAAAGAAGCAACCAGAAAATGAAATTTGAAAAATAGTAGCATTCATGATAGTATCAAAACCATGAAATATTAGGGATAGGTTTAACAACATAAGTGGAAAATCTGTATATTAAAAACTTACAAGGGGCACCTGGGTGGCTCAGTGGGTTAAAGCCTCTGCCTTCGGCTCAGGTCATGATCCCAGGGTCCTGGGATCGAGCCCCACGTCGGGCTCTCTGCTCCGCGGAGAGCCTGCTTCCTCCTCTCTCTCTCTCTGCCTGCCTCTCTGCCTACTTGTGATTTCTCTCTCTGTGTCAAATAAATAAAATCTTTAAAAAAAACAAACTTACAAAACACTGAGGAGAGAAATCAAAGATGAAAAATAAATGGAACACCATAATAAGGACCTGTACTGGAGTTTGATTTTTTTAAATGTTAATTCTGCTGAAATTCATCTATAAATTATATATACATCTATATACAATATATAGATATATAATATAATATAGATCTAATATCTATATATAATATATAGATGTATATATAATTTATAGATTATATCTATATGTTATATAGATATATATCTATAATATACATTATATATTATATATTATAAATATAAATATATATGCATCTATAAATTAACATCTATAAAATAACATCTACAAATTAACATAAATTAACATAGCATCTATAAATTAACATAAATTAACATAACATTAATCCAAATAAAAGCACTAGAAATATTTTTCTGCAGAATTTGATAAGCTGGTTCTAAAATGTATATAAAAATGCAAAGGACAGATAATAGCCAAAACAATTTTTAAAAAGAAGAAAGTGAAAGAGGACTACCTGATTTCAAGACATACTATAACCTGATCAGGAGAGTGTGGTTTTGGCAGAAGAACAGACATAATAGATAATAGATCAGGAATAAGTCTACACATATGTAATCAATTGAATTTTGACAAAAGTGCCAAGTTAATCCAATAGTAGAAAAGACAGCCTTTTCACCAGATCATGCTAGGCAACTGGTTTTTCATGTGAAAATGAATGAACTTTGGTATTTACTTTATCCCATACACAGAAATCAACTAAAAATAGATCCTGGGCCTAAATGTAAAAGCTAAAACCACAAAACTTCCATAAGGAAACATAAGAAAAAATGTTCGCAACCTTGAGTGAGTAGAAATTTCTTACATAGCGCATAAAAACACAAATAATAAAAGAAAAGCATTAATAATTTTACTTCATCAAAATTAAAATCTTTTACTCATTAGAAGACACCTTTGAAAAAAATGAAGACAAGCCACAGACAGGGAAAATTACATATATATATATTATATATAATATATATATATATTTATATCTCCATATATATGTGGCAAAGAATTTGTATCAAGAATATGTCAAGAGGGTTGGGACGCCTGGGTGGCGCAGTTGGTTGGACGACTGCCTTCGGCTCAGGGCGTGATCCTGGAGTCCCGGGATCGAGTCCCGCATCAGGCTCCCAGCTCCATGGGGAGTCTGCTTCGCTCTCTGACCTTCTCCTCGCTCGTGCTCTCTCTCACTGTCTCTCTCTCTCAAATAAATAAAATCTTAAAAAAAAAAAAAAAAAAAAAGAATATGTCAAGAGGGGCATCTGAGTGGCTCAGTGGGTTAAGCCTCTGCCTTTGGTTCGGGTCATGATCTCAGAGTCCTGGGATCGAGCCCCACATCGGGCTCTCTGCTCAGCAGGGATCCTGCTTCCTCCTCTCTCTCTCTGCCTGCCTCTCTGTCTACTTGTGATCTCTGTCTGTCAAATAAATAAATAAAATCTTTAAAAAATAAAAAAAAAAGAATATGTCAAGAAATCTTGCAACTCAATAAAATGAAAATGTACAACTTAATTCTTTAAGCGAGCAAATTAGAATAACAAGATACACAAACGGTCACTAGCACACGAAAAAATATTTAACCTTGGGCTGCCTGGGTGGCTCAGTCAGGTAAGCCACTGCCTTCAGCTCAGGTCATGATTCCAGGGTCCTAAAATCGAATCCTGAGTTGGGCTCCTTGCTTGGCAGGGAGCCTGCTTCTCTCTCTGCCTCTGCCTGCCACTCTGCCTGCTTGTGTGCTTGCACACTCTCTCACTCTCTCTCTCTCTCTCTGACAAATAAATAAAATATTTAACCTCATTAGTTACCAGAAAATGCAAATTAAAACCCCAGTGGAATAGTACCACACAATCAGTAGAATGGCTGAAATGAAAACACCTGACAGTACAAAGTGTGGACAAAAATATACAGCAACTAGAACTCCCATAGTACTACTGGGAATGTAAACAGTTCAATAATTTTGAAAAATTGCTCAACAGTTTCTTATAAAGTGAAGCACACAATGGCCCTATGGTTCAGCAATTTCAGTTCTAGGCTTTTTTCTTAGAGAAATAAAGACCACAATCTGACATTTATGTGAATGTTCATAGCCTCTTTCTTCAAAACAGCTAAAAACTAGAAACGATACAAACATTAATCAATAGATAACTAATAAACAAATTATTGAATATCCGCACAGTGATATTACTCAGCAATTAGAGGAACAAACTAGACAACGACAATAGCGTGGTTGAATCACAGAAACGTTATTCTGGGTGAAAGCAGCCGCACACAGAAGAGTATGCACAGCCTTATTCCATGCTTAGGAAATTCTACAACAGGTAAAACAAATCTATGGTGACAGAAAATAAATTAATAGAAATGGAATAATAAAAATGCAATGAATTCCATCAAAAGGAAAGAAAGAGTTAAAGGGGAACATAGAATGAATGAGATGAATAGAAAGTAAATAATAATATTGTAGATTAAATCCAAATAAATCAGTAGTTCACAATTCATTTTACCAAGGTAAATGTATTCTAATCTCAAGACAAAAACTTTTAGATATAAATATAAAAATGTCCAAGGAGATTTTATTTACAATAAACATAAAATAAATATGAAGACACAGGATTTTTGAACATGAAAGGATGGACATATACAAAAAATAACTGAATGAAAACTGGAACAAGTATACTAGTACCAAACAAAGCAAAGTTTAAGGTAAAGAGATTTTACTAAAGATAAGGAATGACATTTCATTATGATAAAAGTGTCATCTACCAAGAAAATAAAACATTTCCAAAACTGGATACACCTTATAACATCTACTCAAAATACATAAAGCAAAAGTGATAGAATTAGAAACATAGCCAAGCTCCATCTGACTGACACAGTAAATAATCAAAGATCTAAAATTGGAACATAAATCAAAATTTAAGAAAATAGAATCAAAGATATACTATCTAAAATCTGTAAATCAAAAAAAAAGTCTGAGCATATTATTTACTCTGTGCATGTTGAGACAGATCTGTTTACCTAGTTGCCTTAGGGTGGGTGGGAAAGTCCAGAGCAAGAAATTCAACCTAGGGAGCGCCTGGGTGGCTCAGTGGGTTAAAGCCTCTGCCTTCGGCTCAGGTCATGATCTCAGGGTCCTGGGATCGAGTCCCGCATTGGGCTCTCTGCTCAGCAGGGAGCCTGCTTCCTCCTCTCTCTCTGCCTGCCTCTCTGCCTACTTGTGATCTCTGTCAAATAAATAAATAAAATTAAAAAAAAAAAAAAAGAAATTCAACCTAAACACTTCTTTTTTTTTTTTTTTGAAGGGTAATATTAATATTTTTTTTTCTCCCAATTTATTTATTTTCAGAAAAACAGTATTCATTATTTTTTCACGACACCCAGTGCTCCATGCAAGCTGTGCCCTCTATAATACCCACCACCTGGTACCCCAACCTCCCACCCCCCCGCCACTTCAAACCCCTCAGATTGTTTTTCAGAGTCCATAGTCTCTCATGGTTCACCTCCCCTTCCAATTTACCCAAATTCCCTACTCCTCTCTAACGCCCCTTGTCCTCCATGCTATTGGTTATGCTCCACAAATGAGTGAAACCATATAATTGACTCTCTCTGCTTGACTGATTTCACTCAGCATAATCTCTTCCAATCCCGTCCATGTTGCTACAAAAGTTGGATATTCGTCCTTTCTGATGGAGGCATAATACTCCATAGTGTATATGGACCACATCTTCCTTATCCATTCATCCGTTGAAGGGCATCTTGGTTCTTTCCATAGTTTGGCGACTGTGGCCATTGCTGCTATAAACATGGGGGTACAGATGGCCCTTCTTTTCACGACATCTGTATTTTTGGGGTAAATACCCAGGAGTGCAATTGCAGGGTCATAGGGAAGCTCTATTTTTAATTTCTTGAGGAATCTCCACACTGTTCTCCAAAGAGGCTGCACCAACTTGCATTCCCACCAACAGTGTAAGAGGGTTCCCCTTTCTCCACATCCTCTCCAACACATGTTGTTTCCTGTTTTGTTAATTTTGGCCATTCTAACTGGTGTAAGGTGATATCTCAACCTAAACACTTCTTAACTTTTTTTTTTTTCCTTCTTCTTAATTCAGGGAAGGAAGGAAGTGCTTCCAGGAAATATGGCTCTGTAAGTAGACATTTTTAGAGCCTCCTCCCTGAAACCTACAAAAATCAAGGAAGGAACTAAAATTAAACATGAAAACCAAGCTGAAACTTGGACAACCTTAACCTTTCCCTACAAGGGCTGAAGAAGAGTTGCCAGGCCAGGCAACCAGAACCGGAAGGAAACGGGATCCTGGGAGTGGACCACATCTCCTGAGCTCGGGAACCAGCACAGTCCTGTGGGACCCAGGAACCTCCTTGATACACCCTACCCCCCAAGCTGGAGCAGAGATCTGGAGGTGTGGGTGGGGTGAGGAGAGGCCTCAGGTAACCTCACGCTGCCAACTTCCATGCGTCCCAGCAAATGAAGATCAAAGCTGATAATAGAGATAGAGAAAAGCATTCGCTGACACCCCCTGACACCCCGATAAAATATCGGGGCTTTCTCAATATTAGCTGAACAACACGATTATCAGGAATGAGATTTATGAGTTTGTTTAGAGATTTTTTTAAAGTAATCTCTACACCCCATGTGGGGCTCAAACTCGCAACCCCGGGGTCAAGTCACTCATTCTACCCACCGAGGCAGCCAGGCACCCTGAGGTTTGTGAATGTCTTTAAACGCGCACATCAGAATCACGTCAAAGCGACGGAATCCAAAACCACAGACGTGAAACCCAGTCCAGTGTAGTTAAAAAATATCTCCAGAATGAGATGACAGTTTTAGCCCCATCCATAGGTAAAAATTAAAAACATTTGCGACTCCCAATGCTGGCGGAAGTGTAGAGATGTGAACATGTTTATAGGCTTACCGAGGGAAAAGGCAGCAGCAGAGAAGCACCTTTTCTGGGATTTCATGTTTCTGCAGGGAACCGTACCAGCTAGTGTCACGAAGCCTCCGCTTCCCCGCCCCGCTCGCCAGTGGGTGACTTTGGAAGAAAGTGAAGGACGGGCAGGTCCGTCTCCTCCACTGCCTCCCGCACTGCTCGGCCTTAAGCTTGCACGTGCCCGTCCCCTCCGGTGACTGCTCAGGTGGTAAATTATCTAATTCCGGGTGCAGTATAACAAAATTAACACTTTGATCCTCCTCAGCACAACCTCAGCTGTTCAAAAAATGTGAACTGGAGAAAGAAAAAAGAGCCACTTACAGACTTCTCTCCTTTTGTCATCCGTAGTAAAGTCCATAAAGATCCACCCAAGGACAATGTCAATGTCTACCCCCTGCACGGCTCGTGCGGCACCCAGTCTTCCTTCCTCCCCCACGGCAGGGCCCTGGGTCTCTTCCTGCCTCCGGCCAGTCCCTCTGCTATGCTTTCCATCACGTTCCTGCTTGTGTCCCAGCCACTCCGCAGGAGAGCTGACGACGTCCATTCTTAGTTCAGTAATCGGCATAACCTTCCGTATTGGAAGCCAGACCACATCGCAGTCATTTCTGGCACCTTCCTCTTCCTGTACGCCATTTCTACTCCATCTCAAAGACCCCTCATGGTTCCAAATTCCAAAGTAAAACACAACATTCAGTAAGACATCCCCCCGAACCCTGTCTTCCAAATCCTCTGCACTCCTCCCATCCAGCAAGCCCTATTACCACTTTCTGATGTATCTACCCAGAAATACTGCACAGATGTGTCCTACCTCTTCACATAAATAGGACCACACTGTGTATGTTATTTTGCAAGAGGAATGCCAACTAACAAATGTAAAAGGAATAACGGAGATTCCTAAGTCACCATATTACAACCAACAAAGTACGGATTGATATAAGCAAGAAGGAGCAATCCACCTGTTTGCGGAAGGCTGTCCAGAGGAGGATGGTTTTTATATTTTGAAGTGGTTGGGGGAAAAGAAAGAATATGTGACAGAGACCTTGTTCTGCCTGCAAAACCTAAAATATGTACTATCTGGCCCTTTACAGAGAAAGCTTGCCTACCTCTACATTTTGGTGAAAGAAAACTGAAGAAGAGGATATGGAGAAAGCTGACAGACTTCACTGTGACCAGTGATTAAAATCTGCAGCCTGAGTAGTGGGACACATGGCCTTGCATGCCTCCTGTGACGCACTGGGAAGGTGACATCATGTATGTGCCATTCTTGCCAAAAATGTGTAACCTGATTCCAAACACAAGGAGACATCTGACGTAGACTTTGCAAAAATGTCAATGTCATAAAGTACATAAAAGAGATTGGACGACTGCCTTCGGCTCAGGGCGTGATCCTGGAGTCCCGGGATCGAGTCCCGCATCGGGCTCCCAGCTCCATGGGGAGTCTGCTTCGCTCTCTGACCTTCTCCTCGCTCGTGCTCTCTCTCACTGTCTCTCTCTCTCAAATAAATAAATAAAAAAATCTTTAAAAAAAAAAAAGAGAGATTGGAAAACTGCTCTGAATTAAAAACTGGCAATGAATGTTAATAGCTATGATGGGGTTTACCACAACAGTGAAGGACATTACAGCCATTATGACAATAACCAAGGAAATCTTTCGAAGAGGTCTGTACTTCCTTCGGGATATCAATGTTAAATTTCCCGGGTATGATCACTGCATTGTGGTCACGTAAAAGAACATAAATCGTTCCTAGGAAATACACAATGAATATTTAGGGTTGAAGTCTGTCAGGATGTCTTCAATTTATTCTCATCTCATTTTCAGGCGGTTCCGTGAGGAGAGAGAGAAAGAAGGAAGAAGGCATACAGGTTTTTTAACACTATTTTTGCAATTTTTCTCTAGATTTGATAATTTTTAAATAGAAAATTGAGAAAGAGTAAAAATACCACATGTTTCCACAAGCATAGGAAAAAATGGGTTTGGTAAGAACCAAACTGGCCACACCAGTTGCCAGTCACCTCTGAGGGGTAGAATGAGACAGATTAGATGGAGGAGCAAATAGTGTCACATGCTCAGTCAGTTTAGTTCTGCCTGATTGGTATTTGCCATAAAAATGCAGTATTTTGGGGGCACCTGGGTGGCTCAATCTGTTAAGCACCTGCCTCCACTTGGGTCACGATCCTGGAGTCCCAACAGAGAGTCTGCTTCTTGCTCTGCCCCTCACCCTGCTCATGCTCTCTCTCAAATAAATAAATAATATCTTTGGGGGGAAAAAGAACACCGTATTTTTATCTTTTGTATATAAAAAAGCTTAGTTTTGTCATTTAAAAGAGTCTCCATAGGTTATTCACCTGTAAATCAGAATTAACCATTAAGTCTTTCTATATCCCACTGTTATGCCTCACCCCCGCCTCGCTGGAGCCCCTGGATTCCCTGGACTGAACAACCAAGGCCCTGCTGGAAGCTTCTAGAACCCTGATCCCTAGGACTGGATGCTAAGTCCTTGGAATATCCTTTCCATAAAATCCATTAATATATAGAACGGATGTTAAAATAAAATGATTTCACCCAAATCCAGAGGTTAAACAGTATGTGCCGATGTTTATAAAAGTTTACCGTGATATCATGCACTGGAACAAATGATATCACACTCCCATGACATCAGAGTTTACCAAAAGCTTACCAGCTTACCAGGTCATCAGACTCAGGAAGGACCGCCTGAGAATAAGGAGGAGGATGAGGAGAAAGAAGTGGAAGAGATTTGAGAAAATAACGTTTCCTTGTCTTCCAGAGGAAAGATCCAGATAGAAACTGCTCAAGTGGCTTAATTGAAAAATATTTTTAAGCATGTAAATTAAATTCATGGAGCTAAATATCCGCATAATAACCATTCTAAATCACCAACGAGAAAGAAGATTTTTCAATTGTGGGACACACTGTCTTTCAGAGGACAAATGCACACTAAACGCACCTTTTAAAAGAAGAAAAGTGTCCGGCTAGGTTCTATATTTAATAGACACAAAAAGTGGATAGCAGACACTCACTGGTGAGAATGTACATGAGTTAAATGTATTTATTTATTTTTAAAGATTTTATTTATTTATTTGACAGAGAGAGATTACAAGTAGGCAGAGAGGCAGGCAGAGAGAGAGAGAAGGAAGCAGACTCCCCACCGAGCAGAGAGCCCAATGCGGGACTCGATCCCAGGACCCTGAGATCATGACCTGAGCCGAAGGCAGCGGCCTAACCCACTGAGCCACGCAGATGCCCCGAGTTAAATGTATTTAAAGGGCTCTTTGTGATCTATGGTAAGAATTAAAATGCATACATCTTTTCATCCATATTTTTCTTTTATAAGAATTCATCTTACAGGTGTATTTGAATAAGGGCACAAAGATTTTCAGAGAAACATTGTGGTCATTTCCAAAAAAAAGGAAGAAGAACCTAGGAATGACCCTAATTTCCAGTAAAGGGTTCTGTGTGTTTGTGTGTTTGTTCTTAGTAAGTAAGCAATGATGTACTGTGTACAACAGTTTAAAATAATGAGGTCAAGTTTGGTTTATATGTAATGATATGGAGATAGGCCCCCAAAATAACTGAAAATAGCAAATTGCAAAACAGTGCATTAAATGTAGCGCCATTTGCATAAACACAATTTATTGACATGCTGATGCGTGCACAGAAGACAACTCTGGAAGAGCATTCCCTCAACGTCAGCAGTGACTATTTCTAGGTTGGGGGATTATGAGTAACTTCTGTTTCCCACATAAACATTTTCTGCATTGTTCAGTTTTTACACATATGTTGTAGAGTAAGGAACTGTCTCCTCTTTGCCCTTGGTTTTCTGCACAGAGCTTTGAAAGCTCTTGGGATCTCCCAAGTGATAGATATTTCTTTGCTATGCATGAGACCCTGGATCACACCCAAGGCTATGCCAATGAGGAGACCGATGGTGGACCCTGAGAAGAGCTTCAGGACAGGGGCTGGTCACCAGAAAGACCAAATTTGTGACAAGAGGGTTGAAACTTTGAGCCAGCCCGATCTCTAAGGAGGAAAGAAAGCTGAAGATTGAGGTCAGTCATTTCTCATGTCACCAGTGGTTTGATCAACTGTGTCTGTGGAGAGAAACCCCAGTAAAAGCTCGGAGCACTGTGCTTTGCTGGAGCTGCGGGTTGGTAAACACACCGATGCGCCCTGTGTGGCTGATGCGCCCTCATTTCCCACGGAGAGGGCGGAGAAGCTCTGCATTCAGAACCATTCCAGACCTCACCCTTCATGTCTCCTCATCTGGCTATTCCTTAGTTGTATCGTTTATCAGTACAGCACTTTCTTGATTTCTTTGAATCATTCTAATTATTAAACTCGAGGGAGTATTGGGTACCCCCAAATTTGTAGTTAGTTGGTCAGAAGTGTGTGTGCTGGGAACCCCATACACTTGAGGCTGGTGTCTGAAGTGGGGGCACTCTTCTGGAGGACAAAGCCTTTAACTTATGGAGTTGGCGCTAACTCCAGGCAGCAGTGCTAGAACTGAATTGCAGAAACAGGTAAGATTGGAACAGGACACCCAATGTTTGAATAATGAGCCTTAATTCTTTTGTAATAGAAACAAAAAAAAAATTTAAGTGAAAATGTGGGTAATGTAGGTCAATTCAAATAATAAAATGAAACCCAGGGTAGGCAATACAACACAGTAGCATAGTGAGGTCCTGAACTTAACTCCTCCCAAGGACACAACAAAACTACAGCAACATATGCAAAATTTCCCTCTGAAAAAGACATGAAATCTCGCTGAAAGATATCTGATCTCACCACAGTCCCCACCCTTGGTGGGGCAACCCACAATCAAGAGGGATCTCACAAATATGGAGTTTCTCCCTGAAGAGTGATGAATTTGTGTCCTACATCAGGCACCCAACCCCTGGGACCTTCAAGGAAGAGATGAGTCCCCAAAATGTCTGGCTTTAACAATCAATGGAGTAAGCCCCCCTTGTCCAGAAGAATCATAAGGCTGTAAGGAAGCGAGATGTAGATTCACTTGCCCTGGGACCCAGCACAAAACCAGCACTTTGAAAAGAACCTAGACCATATGAGGAGGTTTATTTGCTAATCTTAAAAGCATCTGCCAGAAGGGCAAGAGCCTGTTCGAACTCTCTCTAGGGACTAAGGTACTGGCAGGCACCATTTTTGTGTTTTTCCCATAACCTGATGGTGTCTGGGTGTGCACCCTGCCTCCACACTGCCCCCACAGCCCCACCAAGGCCAGGGGGGGAGTGCCCTGCCCCGGCACCACTCCCTTGGTCCTGCCAATGTTGGGTACCCAGCCCAGACAGGGGATGCCCACTGAGCATATAACTCTAGTAGATTGTGTTCAGGGCCCCCATGAGTCTGAAATAATTGGAGAAAAAGGCTCTTGGCAGGCCATCAAGCCTGCACAGATAGCAGACTGAAACACCTGCAGTCTTCCTGTGAAAAAGGCCTATTTACTTGTCCTGGAACTTCAGACTGAGGGACAGGCTTTAGGCCTACCACATATCAAAAAGCTATAGAAATGTTCTCAGATAACATAGGCTAGGGATACCAATTTTATGCTCTCCCTTGGTCTTACCACACCTTGCCATACCTTGCTCCAGAAAGGAGCTGGTACACATATCTGGACCCTTGATTTTTGCACTGTCATTAAGGGACACCTCCAAGTCACCTGGTCTGAAGGACAGCAGGTTTATAGTTCTGATCCCACAGGATTGTATATATTTGCATCATACCTTAAAAGTTGCTATCTGAGGTTCTAGTTTTCAATCTGCCTGAAACTAGGTGCTGAGATCCTTCCCTCTGGAACCCTCACAGGTCTTGGCACATCCTCAACAACTGGATCCTATCAAAAATGAGTTAGTTTTTTTAGAAAATCACAAAGGTCTGAGAGACGATCAAGAGCTAGGGCAAGGTTAAGTGATAAGTTTTGGCTCCCACACAAGGCCACTCCTTTGAGACTGGGAGAGATAACTGTTTTTCCCAATCCATAAGAACAAATACAGAGTCAAGTAAAATGAGGAAACAGGAATATAACCCAAATGAAAGAACAAGATAACCCCTCCCCCAGATAAAACCTTAATGAAAAAAAAAACTTGATGAAATGAATATATGTAATTTACCTGACAAAGAGTTCAAAGTAATGGTCATATATATGCTTACCAAACTTGGAAGAATGGATCAGCAGAGTAGCGACTTCAACAAAGAGATAGAAAATGTAAAAAAGTACCAAACAAAAGTCACAGAGCTGAAGAATGCAATAACTGAACTTAAAAAATACACTGGAGGGTTTCAATAGCAGACTAGGTGAAGCAGAAGAAAGAATCAGTGCTCTGGAAGCCAGGTTAATGAAACTCACCCAAAAGAGTAACAACAACAATAACAACAATAACAACAAATTTTTTTAAAAGTAAAGATAGCTTAAATAACCCATGAGACAATATCAAGCAGAATAATATTTGCATTGTAGAGGATCTAGAGAGACAGAGAAGGAAAGGATCAGAAAACTTATTTGAAGAAATAATAGCCGAAAACTTCCCTAACCTAGGGATGGAAACAGATATCCAGATCCAGGAATCACAGAAAAGCTGCAAAGAAGAGGAACCCAAAAAGACCCACACCAAGGCACATTATAATTAAAACACCAAAAGTAAAGATAAAGAGAGAATTTTAAAAGCAGCAGAAGAGGGACACCTGGGTGGCTCAGTCAATTAAGCATCTGCCTTTAGCTCAGGTCATGATCCCAGGGTCCTGGTGTAGAGTCCCACATTGGGCTCCTTGCTCCACAGGGAGTCTGCTTCTCCCTCTGCCTGCTGCTCCTACAACTTGTGCTCTCTCTTTCTCTCTGGCAAATAAATAAACTTTATATAGATATTAATATCTAGATATTTATATAAATATCTAGATATTTATATTTATATAAAGTTTATTTATTATATTATTTATATATATTATATTATATTATTTATATAAATTTATATATACATATATATATATTTTTTAAGGCAGCAGAAGAAAAACAACTTGTTACATACCAGAGAACCCCCATAAGATTACTGGCAGATTTTTCAGCAGAAACTTTACAGACCAGAAGTGAGTGATATTATACACTCAAAGTGCTGAAAGGAAAAAAATTCCAGCCAAGAATGCTCTACCTGGCAATGTTATTATCCATAATTGAAGGAGAGATAGAGATTTCTAGACAAGCAAAAGCTAAAGGAGTTCATCACCACTAAACTAGCCTCACAAGAAATGTTAAAGGGAATTCTTTCTTTCTTTCTTTCTTTGGTTTTATTTATTTGATGGAGAAAGAGAGAGAGAGAGAGAGAGAGTGTATAAGCAAAGGGGAGTGGTAGGCAGAGGGAGAGAGAGAAGAAGATCCCCTGCTCAGCAGGGAGCCCAATGTGGGGCTGGATTCCAGGACCCTTGGATCATGACCTGAACTGAAGGCAGACACTTAATCCTCTGAACCGAAGGCAGACACTTAATCCTCTGATCCACTGAGGTACCCCTAAGCTGAAAAGAAAGGGCACTATTTAGAAACAAGAAAACATATAAAACTAAAAATCTTACTGGAAAAGGTAAATATATAGTAAAAATAGTGTATTGATCACTTATAAAGCTAGTATGAAGATTAAAAGACACAAGTAGTAAAAATAACTATAACTACAATAATTAGTTAAAGGATACACAAAATGTGGTAAAACGTGACATAAAAAAGATGTCATGGAGAGGATGTACTAAAAAAGGTAGAGTTTTAGAATGCATTCCAACTTGCTTTTGACTTAAAATAGACCCTCCTACATATAGGTTGTTATGCGTGAATCTCCTGGTAATCACAAACCAAAAACCTATAGTACATACACAAAACATAGTAAGAAAGGAATATAAACATAATGCTATAGAAAGGCGTCAAACCATGAGGAAAGAAAGGGAAAAAGAAAAGAATATAGAACAACTACAAAACAACCAGAAAGCAATGAACAAAATAATCACATACATATCAATAATTAGTTTAAATGTAAATGGACTAAATTCTCTAGTCAAAAACCGTAGAGTGACTGTATGAGTAACAGAAACAAGATCCATCTACATGCTGCCTTCAAGAGACTCACTTCAGATGTAAGGACACACACCACTGAAAGTGAAAGGCTGGAAAAAGATGTTTCATGGGAATGGAAACTAAAAGGAAGTTGGGTGGCTGTACATATGTGAAATCAAATGCACTTTTTTTTTAAGATTTTATTTTTAAGGAATCTCTACACCAAACATGGGGCTCAAACATATAACCCTGAGATCAAGAGTTTCATGATCTACTGAGACAGGCACCCCAAAACCAAATGGACTTTAAAACAAAGATGGCGCTAAGAGACAAAGAAGGGTATGACATAGTGATGAAGGAATCAATTCAACAAAAAGATATAACATTTGTAAATATTTATGCACCCAACACAGGAGGGAGCACCTAGATATATAAAGCAAACATTAACAGGCCTAAAGGGAGAAATTGACAGCAGTACAATAATAGTAGGAAATTTTAACACCCCATTCACACCAATGAATAGATCAATCTGGACAGAAATTCAAGAAGGGAACATCAGCCTTAAATAACACATGAGACCAGATGGACTTAATAAATATATACAGAGCATTTCATCCAAAAGCAGCAGTCTACATATTCTTCTCAAGTGTACATGAAACTTTCTTTAGAATAGGCCATATTTTAGGCCACAAAATAAGTCTCAATAAATTTAAGAATATTGAAATCATAAATCAACTTTTCTGACCACAGTGGTATGACACTAGAAATCTATCACAAGAAAAAACAAGAAAAATCACACATATGTACAGATTACATATTCAGGAGCACATTACATATTACACATGTAATATTACATATTACATATTCAGTAGCCAATGCTACTGAACAACCAATGGCTCAATGAAGAAATCAAAGGAGAAATTTAAAAAAAACTTGAGAAAATTTAAAATGAAAATACCATATGCCAAAATCTATGGGATGCAGCAAAAGCAGTTCCAAGAGGAAAGTTTATAGAGATACATGCCTATCTCAAGAAACAAGAAAAATTTAAATAAACTATTTAAATTTATACCTAAAGGAACTAGGAAAAGAAGAATAAACAGTAAAAGGGAAAAATAATTAGAGCAAAAATAAATAAAATGGAGATTAAAATGACAATAAAAAAATCAATGAAACTAAGAGCTGGTTCTTTAAAAAATAAACAAAATTGACAAATCTTTAGCTGGACTCACTAAGAAGAGAAGACAGAAGACTCAAATTCAGAAACAAAAAAGAAGTAATAAGTGACACCACAGACATACGAAGGATTCTAAGACCCTATTCTGAAAAACTATATGCCAATAAATTGAACAACCTAGAAGAAATGGATAAGTTCCTAGAAACATGCAATCTTCCCAGAAGGAATCATGAAGAAATATGTAGTCTTAATTCACTGATTACCAGTAAAGAGACTGAATCAGTAATCAAAAAATTCCCAACAAACAAAAGTCCAGAGTCAGATGGCTTCATGGGGTGAATTCTACAAAATATTTAAAGTTCCTCCTCAAAATCTTCCCCAGAACTGAGACTCTTCCAAACTCATCTTACAAGAGCAGCATGACCCTGATACCAAAACCATACAGGGACATTATACACACAAAAGTACAGGCCAGTATCTCTGGTGGGCATAGATGCAAAAATCCTCAACAAGGGTGCCTGGGTGGCTCAGTGGGTTGGGCCGCTGCCTTCGGCTCAAGTCATGATCTCAGGGTCCTGGGATCGAGTCCCGCATCGGGCTCTCTGCTCAGCAGGGAGCCTGCTTCCCTCTCTCTCTCTCTCTGCCTGCGTCTCCATCTACTTGTGATTTCTCTCTGTCAAATAAATAAATAAAAATCTTAAAAAAAAAAATCCTCAACAAAATGTTAGCAAACTGGATTGGGACAAATGAACAAAATGAAGGATAAAAACCATCTGATCAACTGAATAGATGAAGAAAAGACATTGGACAAAATTAAATACCACTTGGGATAAAACTCCCAGCAATGTGGGTATAGATGAAATGTAACTCAGCGTAATAAAAGTCATAGATGACAAGCCCACATTTAACATACTCAACAGTAAAAAGCCAAAAATTCTTCCTTTAAGATCAGAAACAAGATAAGGATGCCCACCCTCACAACTTTTGCTCAAAAAAGTATTGGAAATCCCAACCAGAACAGTTATGTGGGAAAAAGAAGTAGAAGTGATCTAAATCAGGAAGAAGTAAAATGGTTATTATTTGCAGAAAACTTGATTTTACATATAGAAAACCCCAAAAATTCCACCTAAAAATCTATTAGAACTAATAAATTCAATGAAGTTGCAGAGTACAAAATCAGTATACAAAATCTATTGCATTTCTTTTTCTTTTCTTTTTTTTTTTTTTGACAGAGATCACAAGTAGGCAGAGAGGCAGGCAGAGACAGAGGGGGAAGCAGGCTCCCCCCTGAGCAGAGAGCCCGATGCGGGGCTCGACCCCAGGACACTGAGATCATGACCTGAGCCGAAGGCAGTGGCCCAATCCACTGAGCCACCCAGGCGCCCCATCTATTGCATTTCTATATACTAACAACAATCAGAAAGAGAAATTAAGGAAAGAATCCCATTTCTGACTGCATCAGAAAGAACAAAATACTGAGGAATAAATTTAACTGAGGAGGCTGAAGACCTGTACACCGAAAACTACAAGACATCGATGAAACAAATTAAAAAAAAAATACACACAAACTGAATAAAAGCTCATGGATTAAAATAATTAATATTGTTAAAAATGTTTATATTTCCCAAGGCAATCTACAGATTAAATGCAATTCCTATCAAAATTCCAGTGGCATTTTTCCACAGAAATAGAACAAACAATCCTAAAATTTGTATGGAACCACAAAAGATCCTCAATAGTCAAGTTAATCTTGTGAAAAAAGAACAATATGGAGGCATCATAATTTCTGATTACAAAGCTATAGTAATCAAAACAGTTTTGATGGTAGCATAAAAACAGACAGATTAGTGGAACAGAATAGAGAGGCCAGAAATAAACCCATACATGATGATCAATTAATTTAAGACAAAGAAGACAAAAATATGGGAAAAGGACTGTCTCTTCAATACATGGTCTTGGGAAAACTAGTTAGCTACATGCAAAAGAATGAAAGTGAATCATTACACGTACACAAAAATTATCTCAAAATGGATTAAAGACTGGAATATAAGACCTGAAACTGTAAAACTCTTAGAAGAAAACATACAGGGTAAGCTCTTCGTTGACACCAGTATTGGAAGTGATTTTTTAAAATCTGATTCCAAAGGCAAGGGTAACAGAAGTAAAAATAAACAAAAGGGATTACTTCTAACTAAAAAGCATCTGAACAGTGAAGGAAAACATCAACAAAACGAGAACGCAACCTACTAAACAGGAGAAGATATTTGCAAATCATGTATCTGATAAGGAGTTAGTATCTAAAATATATAAAGAACTCCTACAACTCAGTAACAACAAACCCCAAATAATTTGACTGAAAAAGGGGCAGAGGATATGAATAGACATTTTTCCAAAGAAGATACATGGATGACTGACAGGAACATGAAATTGAGGGAATGCAAATTGGTGAGGCCACTATGGAAAACAGTATGGAGGTTCCCCCCAAAAATTAAAAATAGAACTACCTTTTGGTATTTACCTGAAGAAAATAAATACGCTAATTTGGAAAGATATACGCACCCCTATGTTCATTGCAAAATCATTTACAATAGCTAAGATAGGGAAGCAACATAAGTGTCTACAACAGATGAACAGATACAGAAGATGGAGTACATTATACAATGGAGAAGTCAGCCACAAAAGGATAAAATGTTGCCATTTGCAACCACACGGCTGGCGCCGGATGGTGTTATGCTAAGTGAAAGGAGTCAGAGAAAGACAGGGGCTGTGTCATTTCCCTGGTAAATGGAACCCAAAACAAAAACCAATGAACAAACAAAACAAAGAAACCTCCCAGATCCAAAGAACGGATGAGTGGTTGCCAGAGGGGAGCAGGAGTGAGGGCTGGGTGAAATGGGGGCAAAGAGGTACAAACTTCCAGTTACAGAATAAGTAAGCCACGGAGTGTAAGGTACGGCCTAGTGACTAGAGTCAATGATATTTATTGCATACTTGAAAGTTGTTAAGAGAGTAAGTTCTTGTAACTTTGGATGGTTACAGACGGTAACTAGACTTATGATTATTTCACTGTGTATACAAATACCAAATCACTGTGTTGCACACCTGAAACTAATGTAAGGTTCTACATCAATTATACTTCAATTAAAAAGAAGAGAGCTCACAGTTTAAATATCAAACAAAATTAAATTCAAGATGAAAATGTTTAAATAGGACAAGGAGAGTCACTGGCCTAGTAATGACAGAGTATAATCCACTGTGAAAATATTTGTAATGTATCGTCACGCAACAAATAACCTAAGACCAAATCAATTGAAAAACTACTGGGCGTGGGGGTCCAGGGGGCTCATCCAGTAAAGCATCTGACTCTTGATTTCGGCTCAGGTTATGATCTCAGGGGTGTGAGTTTGAGTCCCACATCAGGCTCTGCACTTGGCGTGGAGTCTGCTTGAGAGTCTCTGTCCCTCTCCCTGTGTTCCTCCCCCATTTCTCTTTTTCAATAAACAAATGAATGTTTTTAAAAAAGAAAAACTATTAGGAACATATGGGAATTCACTTAAGTGGGTGGTTATAAAAATACATACCAAAACTAATAGCTCCTTTATATATAATAGCAAGGCATAAAATATGATGAAAGCAAAATAAAATTCCATTTACAATAGCAACCCAAAATACTCAATCTATATGGAGAAATATTTAAATTCTACTGAGAGACATTGAACACAATGAATAAAATGAATTTTGAGTAGAAAAGCACAATTTATTATTGGATAATAATATCCAGATCTCCCTAAATTGATTTAAAAATTCCAAGCAATCACAATAAAAATCCCAGTGTAATTTGTATTAGAATTTCATCAAATGATTGTAAAGTTCATCTGTAAGATTTAGTATTTATAAAGAGACAAAATAATGTGGAGGAACTAGCTCTACCTGATGTTGAAATATTCTGTAATTCTATAGTAATTAAAACTTCTTCATACCAATTCAGGAGATGAAGTACAAATAATACTTATGGTTTATTATCTGCCCTTATATCTCTCTCTGAAAGGTATTCCCCATGAGGAGAGGAGGTTTTTTTTTCCTTTTTATACTGATATAGCTCAAGGGATTAGAAGGCGCCTGGCACAAAAATGTTTGTTGGATAAATGGGTGAGCAAAGCAATAGAATTTTTAGTACAGAATAGACACACAGATACTTGGGGATTTGGGATACTGTGTAAAGTAGCATTTCAAATTAGAGCAGAAACAGTCATAGTGTTCTTTCACAAAAGAAACAAACTAAACTCTTCATTCCATATAATTAAAGGGACTTCACGTATATCAAAGATGAAAACATGAAAAAATCAAGCCACTGTACATACAAGGAAAAGTAGAGTTAATATTATAATCTTCAAGTGTAAAGAGCTTTTTAAAGTACAAAAGCCAGACATTACAAAGACAAAGATTTATAAAGTTGATTTCACTCAAGTAAAAGGTAAACATCATAACGACATCATAAAAATGTGTACAGAAACAACAACCAGAACACACGGAACCAAATGAAAAGGTAAACAAACGCCGAGAGTAATTACTGACAACATAGACAAGTCAAAGAATTATTTTGTCAGCGTATGAACTATAAATCAACGAGGAAAAGATAAGAACAACTGACGAAGTACATCACAGGAGAAATACGGTCATAAAACTATGTTTAAATTCACAATAGAGAAATTTAACTTGGGTTGCCTGGGTGGCTCAGTCAGCCAAGCTTCCAACTCTTGGTTTTGGCTCAGGTCACGGTCTCAGCGTGGTGAAGGCAAGTCCTGTGTTGGCTCCATGAAGGGCGGGAACCTGCTCAAGACCCTCTCTCCCTCCCTCTCTCTCTGCTCCTCATGCATGTGCTCTCTCCCTCTCCCCCTCCCCAAAGAGAGAGAGAGAGAAAAGAAATATAACCCAATGCAAAAACGTGAGGTTATTTCATCAGATGGACAAGACTTTAAAAATAAACATAAAAATCCAGTGTGAGTGAAGACAGAAAGTTGTTCCCTCTTAGTCAGTGCTGGTGAGATTGTAAACTGTACCTCATTTTAAAAATGCAGTTCGACAATGTGTGTCAAAATTTATATGCAATGGGCTTACCCTTGGGTGCAGAAATTCCAGTTTTAAACATTTATCCTAAAATGATAATCAGTCAATTGAACAGATATGTTTATAGGGATATGGAGTATTTTACTGCTCATGTTAATGAAAACTTGGAAGCAAAACAAGTACCCATCAATAAACAACCAAATGATTAAAGCATGGTACATTCACATAGCGAATATTGTTACCCGACATGGAAATATGCCCACAACAGACTGTTCGGTGCTTAAATCAAGTTGCAGAACAGTTTGTCCAGTATGATAGCACTTACTCAAAGTTAGATGCATCTTAATTGCTATGTATGACCTGGCAATTCCTCTCTTAAGTATATGACCAATAAAACAGTACTTGTAAGCTCGCAGAGGACACGCACTAGAATATTTATAGCGGCAGTATTCATAATGGGCTCAAACTGGAAACCACCCAAATGCCTATCCACAATAAAATGGATAAATAAATTAGGATACAGTCACAGAACAGAGAGATAATACAGCTCCACAATGAATGAGCTACTGCCCCCTAAAACCATAGGGGTGAACCTCACAAATGAAATAGTGAGTGAAAGAAGACAGAGAAAACCGAATGTATACTTCATGGTGACATTGAAATAAGATTTAAAATCTAGCAAAGGTAATCTATGTCATTAGAAGTCAAGATAGAAGAGGGGCACCTCGGTGGCTCAGTCAGTTGAGCAGCCGACACTTGATCTCAGGGTTGTGAGATCGAGCCCCATGCACCTCGGGCTCCATGCTCAGTGGGAAGTCTGCTTGAGGTTCTCTCTCTTCCTCTCCAACTGCCCCTCTCCCTCTCTTAAATAAGGAAATAAATCTTTTTAAAAAAAGAAGTCAAGAGAGTAGCTATCCTTGGGTTGGTGGGGAGAGGGTTGTGACTGGCGGTGGGTATGAAAGGTCTTCTGAGACGCTGGCAATGTTCCGTTAACTGAGTGCTGGTTACATGAGTGTGTTTAGTTCGTGGTAATCTGCACACTTATGGGTTGTGTACTTCTCTGTGTACACACACATATACAAACATACACACAGAAACTGCCCACGGACAGGAAGATGTCGGGAAGTGTACCGGCAAAAATGTCAGTAGTGCTCTTATCTGGAGAGGGGCGTCAAGCATGACCTCGGCTTCCTTCTCTGTATTTGTCTGTATCAATAGATACAATTATACGCAGGAAAACACAGGTTAACTGAAGGAATAGAAACAAACTTACAGGACAGTCAACTCAGAAAGTTAGAACAATCAACAAAATTAGGAAGTGGGATTAATGAAGTGACCAAGGGCTAGAAAACAACCAGATACAATGTAGATGTGAAGCGATTAAGATGCTTCTCCCTGATTGACCATTAATGAACTCATGAATTTAGACAAATAGGCAGTGTGGGAAATAGTCCTTTAACCATAGACCAAAGAACTAGGGCAATTTCTGCCAATTTCACAATCATAGGAAATGATGTAAAAACCCATTTTAAAAACAAGATAATTGAAGTGTAATTGATGTTTATTTAACTACACATAAAGCATACAATTTAATAAATTTTTAATACATGTATACACCTGTGAAACCACCACCATGATCAAGGTGATAAGTATATCCACTGCCTCCAAAATTTCCTCATATTTCTTCCCTCCACTTCCTTCATCTTCTCCTCTCTCCCATAGGAATCATTATATTTTCCTTTTTCAGAATTTTAGTGTATGCAGTTTTGTTGTCTGGCTTCTTTATTAATATTATTATTAATTATGATGATTAATAACAGTATTCTGAAATGTACCCATAATTTTGTATGTAACAATAGTTTGCTGAATAGTATTTCATTGTATGAACGTACCATAATGTGTTAATCCACTGACCAGTTGATGCACATTTAGGTTACTTCCAGGTTTTGACGATCATAAATAAAGTTGCAAAGGGCAGTCGTGTTTGATCTTCGCATGAATGTATGCTTGAATTTATATTGATTAAATACCTACAAGTGGAATGGCAGATTGTATAACAGATGTATTTAGCATGTATTAATTAATGTATTAAGATGTGTGTTTAACTGTAAAAAACTCGGCCAATTATGCAAAGTGATTGCACCATTTTACACTCCCACAAGCAGTGTATAATCATTCCAGTGGCTCTATTTTCTCACCATCTCTTGGTATAGTTAATCATTTTAATTTTAGAGATTTTAATAGGTATGTGATGGCATCTCATTGCATTTTTTATTTGCATTTCCCTAATCATTAATGAAATTGAATATCTTTTCAGATGCTTATTTGCCAACTGTATATTTTCTTTACTAAATTATCTGTTCATATCTTTTACCCATTTTTATGTTGAGTTTTTTAGTTGACTTTAGAGAGCTCTTTATATGTTTTGAATGTGAGTCCTTTATAAGATATGTGATTTACGAATATTTCCACTCACTCTGTGGCTCATTTTGTCATTCTCTTAACAGTATCTTTCAAAGAGAAAATTCTTAATTTTGATGAAGTCTACTTTATGAAGTTGTCCTTTTTGGAATCATACTCTTGGGATCATATTTTTTAAATATTTGCCTAACCCAAGATCACAAAAGTTTTCTCCTAGAAGTTTTATAATTTTATGCTTTACATTTAGGTCTAAGATTCATTATGAGTTAAGTTTTAAATATGATGAGGTGTATGGACTGAAATATGTGTGTGTGTGTGTGTGTGTATGTCTCTGTGTGTGTCTGTGTGTGTGTATGGACACATACATGTGGAGATCCAGGCATTTCAACAAGTTTTATTGACAAACAATGCTTTCACCATTAAATTGTGTTTTTACTTTTTTTTTTTAAAGATCTTATTTATTTATTTGACAGAGAGAGATCACAAGTAGGCAGAGAGGCAGGCAGTGAGGGAGGGAGAAGCAGGCTCCCCACTGAGCAGACAGCCTGATGTGGGGCTCGATCCCAGGACCCTGAGATCATGCCTGAGCCAAAGGCAGATGCTTAATAGCTGAGCCACCCAGGCCCCAAGAAAAAAGAATCTTGAAATCCGACAAAAGAAGATGATGCATTGTTTGTAGAAAAACAGTCTGAATCACATAACTGGATTTCTCATGAGAAATCATGAAGGCCAGAGGAAAATAGAACAATACTTTTGAAGTACTGAGAGAAAAGAAATATTGACAAAGATTTCTCTAGACAGTAAAAATATCCCTCAGGAATGAAGGTGAAATAAAGACATTCTTAACTGCAGGGAAGCAATGAGAATTTCTTGCCAGCAGAACTGCTCTAAAAGATTTGCTGAAAGAAGTTCTTCAGATAGAAGGTAAATAATACAAAAAAGAAACTTGGAACATTGAGAATGAAGAAAAACAATATAAAGGTAAATATTGGAGTTAGTGTAATAGACTATTCTTCTGTTGAAATATGCTTACTGAATGAAATTAAAACTGTAACATTATTTGATGGGGTCCCAATGTGTGTAGAAAGAGTATATTCACAAGACAACTATAACATAGAGGAGGAATATAAAGGGACCTATGTGGTGGTTAGTTTTCCACATTCTATTTGGAGTGATAAAATAGCAAGTGACATCAGTGAAAATGACAGAATAGGGAACTCTAAAATTCTGTTACTCCAAAAAAGTAATTTTTTTTTATCATTACTCACGTTTAAATTTTATTTTATGGTTATTCTTAAAAATGCTTTTCTAAGTTCACACATCTTACCAGAGCTGATTTTTAAAATTAGTTTCAGAGGTAGAATTTAGTGATTCATCAGTTGCATATAATACCTAGTTCTCATTACATCACATGCCCCCCTTAATGTCCATCACGCAGTTACCCCATCCCCCCAGCTGCCTCCCCTCCAACAACCCTCAGTTTGTTTCCTAGAGTGAAGAGTCTCTTATGGTTGTCTCCCTCTCTGATTTTGTCTTATTTTGTTTTTCCATCCCTTCCCTATGTTCATCGGTTTTATTTTTAAATTCCATATATGAGTGAAGTCATACATTTGTCTTTCTCTGACTTATTTTGCTCAACATAATACTCTCTATTTCCATCCACATATTTGCAAAGGGCAAGATTTCATTCCCAAAAAGTAATTTTTAAAAAAATGGTAAAAAGAAAAAGTCAGAATTAACTTTTTTGGATATCTGGAAATTAGCCAAAATCTTATGGAAACCTAAGAACCACTTACTCAAGAAAAAAAATAGTTGAACAATGAGTTTTGGAGTATGTTAACTTATCCCAATCTTTGTTCCCCCAGATACCTTGAAAATGACAGTCAGGGGCACCTGGGTGGCTCAGTTGTTAGGTGTCTGCCTTCAGCTCAGGTCATGATTCCGGGGTCCAGGGATCAAGCCCCGCATCAGGTTCCCTGCTCCATGGGAAGCCTGCTTCTCCCTTTCCCACTCTCCCTGCTTGTGTTCCCTCTCTCACTGTCTCTCTCTCTGTTAAATAAATAAATAAAATCTTTTAAAAAATAAAAATAAATAAAACTTTAAAAAAAAAGGAAAATGACAGTCCACATTCCCAACACTGGTAGCAGAGATAGCAGAATGGACCTCATTCACAAATACCTGTAATTACTTTGTTTTGATCTGTCTGATGGCTCAAAAGACTTGATTTAATCTCACCTAACCTGGTTGCCTAGTGTTAATGCCGCTCCTCAGGCCACATCAGTAGAAAACATTGAGAGGCAAATATGTTAGTCCCGGCTGCCTGAGTCAAGGGAAAACAATTGGGCTAAATGATAATCTAACCAAAAAATTGGGGAGGAAAGCCTGGGAAATTAGATACTTTGGGAGAAAGGGGCTTTTGAAAAACTCTAACATATTCCTGAGATCTTAGAGGACAATATGCATTCTGAGGGCTGTGGGCATGCTCAGAAAAGCCCTGGGAAGGCCTTTAGTACTCAACTCTGGTTGGCCTTCAGCTTTTATGCAAGCAGAAAGTGAAGACTATGGTAGTCATCAGTTTTTTGACTGAGTGTTAAAGACATGCTCTAACTGAGCTGATTTACAAAGACTGGGGGAGTTTTTGATTCCAAGAGTTTAAGGAAATCTCTACCCAATTATTAACTAGCTATAAATTAACAGAACAGAGACTTCAGTGGCTACACATGACCAAGTATATAGACTTTATAAAATTAATTCAGATAAGTCACTAAACAAACAAAAGCAATGACTAAAGCAAGCAGCAACAAATCCTGGGGTTAGGAAGAGGATCTAGTTTCTAAAATTATCCCTTTATAAGAGTAGCAGTAAAATGTCCAGTACTTAAGAAAAACTATAAGATATTCAAAGAAAAAAGAAAGTATTGCCCATATGGTCCACAGAGAGAAAGACAATCAACAAAAACGGTCTTTGAGGAAGTCCAGATGTTGGACTTAATACAGAAATACTTTAAATTAACTATTTATAGGGCGCCTGGGTGGCTTAGTTGGTTGGACGACTGCCTTCGGCTCAGGTCATGATCCTGGAGTCCCAGGATCGAGTCCCACAACGGGCTCCCAGCTCCATGGGAAGTCTGCTTCTCCCTCTGACCTTCTCCTCGCTCATGTTCTCTCTCACTGTCTCTCTCTCAAATAAATAAATAAAATCTTTAAAAAAAAATTAACTATTTATAAAATTTCCAAAGAGTTAAGGAAACTATATATAAAGAACTAAAGGATAATCCCCAAATTTCAGTGAAATCTATATCAAAATTTCAGCTCCCTTTTCACAAAAATGGAAAAGCTTATCTCAAAATTCATATGGATTTTCAAGGGACCCTGAATAGCCAAACAATCTTTTTTTTAAAAGATTTAATTTATTTATTTAAGAGAAAGAGAGAGAGAGAGAGAGAGTGCACAAGTGGGAGGAGGGGAAGAGAGAGAAACAGATTCTCTGCTAAGCAGGGAGGCCAACATGAAGTTCAATCCCAGCGCCCTAAGATCATGACCCGTGCTGCTTATGACACTGGTTATGACTTAGGGTTAGTTAAGCATTAAGAAGATGCTTAACCAACTGAGCCACCCAAGCACTCCTGCCAAACAATCTTGAAAAAGAGAAAAGGTTGGAAGACTCACTCTTTCTGGCAAAGCTTACTACAAACGTACAATGATCAGAACAGGGTAAGGATAGGCACAAGGGGAGAAATACACAGCAGTGGAATAGAACTGAAAGCCCAGAAATAAAACCCATATATTTATGGTCAATAGATTTTTGACAGGGGTCCCAAGACCATTCCATGGGGAAAGAAGAGTCTTTCCAGCAAATGTTGGAACAACTGGATACTCATAATGCAAAAAGAGAAATTTGAACACCTATCTCACACCACATACAAAAATTAACTCAAAATGTATCAAAAATCAAAATGTACAGGCTAGAACTATAAAACTCCTAGAGGAAAACATGGGTATAAATCTTCATGACCTTGAATTAGGCAATAGTTCCTTAAGTATGACACAGAGAGTATAAGCAACAAAATAAACAGATCAGTTGGACTTCATCAAAATTAGAAAAATTTGTGAATCAAAAGACACTATCAAGAAAGATAACCAACAGAATGGAAGAAAATATTTGCAAGTCATATATCTGGTAATGGTCTAATACTGGAATGTAAATAATTCTTTCAACTTAATAACAAAAGATAACCCATCTTAAAATAGGTAAAGAATTTAAATAGCTATTTTTCCAAAGAAGATATATAAAAAATGGTCAATAAGCAAATTAAAACATCATTAGTCATTAGAGATAGGCAAATCAAAACCACAATGAGATCAAAACCCACAAGGATGGCAATAGTAATGAAAATTTTAAAAAAAGAAATTAATAAGCATTGGCAAAAATGTACATTGCTGGTGGGAATGAAAAAAATAATATAATTATTTTAGAAAAGTCAGAAGTTCCTCAAAAGTTAAACAGAATTACCACTCAACCTAGCAATTTCACTCTTAAGATATACAAAAAGAACTGAAGTACATACACACACACAAAAACTTGTACATAAATATTTCCAATAACATTATTCATAATAGCTAAAAATTGAAAAAAAAAAAACCCAAATGGCCACAATGTGATGGATGGATAAAATGGAATATTATTTAGCCATGAAAAGGAATGAAGTACTAAAACATCCTACAACATGACTGAACCTGGGCACAGTATATTAAGTGAAAGAAATCAGACACAGAAGGCCACATATGGTATAATCCAACTTATAGAAAGGGTCCAGAATAGGCAAATCTGTATGGACAAAACATAGATTAGTATTTGCCATGGGATGGGGAGATGAGAGAAATGGGAAGTACAGGATTTCTGTTTGGTGTGATGGAAATGTTCTAGAATTAGATAGTCGTGATGGTTGTACAAAATTGTGAATATACTATCCGCCACTGAGTTATATACTTTAAAATTGTGAACTTTATGCTATGCATCATGTATGTCAAATAGATCAATTTTTAATATTTAAAAATTTAAAAATTAAAAAAACACAAAATTTAAAATATGATTTCTAATTAGATTATAAAAAGCTAGATATGTGTATTATTATTCCTAGAGCAAAAGCAGAAATACTGTATCAAGAGTATAGTAAAAACTAATGGATAAATTAGAGTGAAATACTAAAAAAAGCAATTATATAACCCAAAAGAAGAAATGAGAGATAACAGAGGAATGAAAAGCAAAAAATACAAACATACAAAAACAATAAAATTATAGACATAGTGCAAATGTATTAATAATTATATTAAATATAAAGAGTCTGTGTAATTAAAGACAGAGATTGCCAGAATGGATAAAGATCTTGATCTAATTACATGTTGTCTACAAGAAACCCACTTCATATATAATGATTTAGGTAGGTTACAAATAGACTTCTGAGTGAAAAAACGATCAGGCAGAAAAGTACGTTATATTTTTTGGAATGGGTGACTTCACCAAGAAGTATAATTAGTGTGTGTACATAACAAAGAGCTTTAAAATACAAAAAGCAATGACTGGAAGAACTGAAAAGGCAAAGTAGACAAACCCCCAATTATAATTGGACTTCAACATTTCTTTCTCTGTAATTGAAAGCAGAAAATCAGCAAAAATGTAGAACTAAAAAACACCATCAACCAATTGGATCTAATTTATACCTACAGTGCTCTAAATCCAAGAACATAATATATATTCTTTGTAGGTACACATGAAACAGTCAACAAGTTTTACTATATCCTGAATCATAAAGCATATCTTAGTAGAGTTAAAATAATTGAAATCATACAGACTATGATCTAGGACTGTAGTAGAATTAGACTTAAATCAGTAACAAGTGATTATGGGAAATTTCTAAGTGGATTGGAAATTATACACCACACTTCCAAATAATGCATGAGACAAAAAGAAAGTCCTTAAGTAAATTAGGAAATAGTTTAAGATATACAAAATTTAAAATGCATTTGTAGGATGAAACTGTGCTTACAGGAAAAGTCATAATATGAAATACTCATATTAGAATAGAAAAACAGTCTCAAACCAATAATATGAACTTCTACTTTAGCATTTTAGAGAAAAGCAAAGCAGAAAAAAAAAGAGAAAGTGAGAATCAGTAAAATTAAAAACAAAAACAATAGGAAAAAAATCAATAAAACCAGAAACTTGTTGATTGAAGATAATGAAATTGACAACCCCCTAGTAATACTGAAAAAGAAAAAAAAAAAAGAGTGAGGTCACCAAATCCTTGTTTCAGGAATGAAAGAAGGATGTCACTCTAGATCTAGTAAACATTTAAAAAGGTAATAAGAAATAGCACAGGCAACATAGATGCAAGACCTTGGATTAAAAGGACCAACAAATGCTTGAAGTGCCTGGGTGGCTCAGGTCATGGTCCCAGGGTCCTGGGATCGAGCCTCACATCAGGCTCCTGCTTGGCAGGAAGCCTGTTCTCCCTCTCCCACTCCCCCTGCTTCTGTTCCCTCTCTTGCTGTGTCTCTTTCTGTCAAACAAATAAATAAATAAACATCTTTGGGGGGGGGGGGGAAGGACCAACAAATTCTGAAAATCACCCGAGATGAAACCTGATACAGATATGGACAACCTGAGTATCGCCATGACTAGAATACAGACGTAAATATATAGATTCACATAACATGAATAGTCCTATAACTATTAGAGAAGTTGAATTTCTGATGAACAACCCAGCTGGTTCCACTATCCCATTCTACCAAACCTTTAAAGAAACAAATACAAGAGTTCCACACAATTTCTGCCAGAAAATAGAAGAGAAGGAAAGACTGTCCAACTCCTTTTTGGAGGCCAACATTATCCTGATAACAAAACTAGACAAAGAAAGTAATGGTGCAAGAAAACCACAGACAATATCCGTCACAAATGTAGATGCAAAATTCCTTTAAATAAATCAGCAAATCAAATCCGGCAAAACAGAAAGGACAATGAAACATAACCAACTGCTGTTTACTTATATTAAAAACCACTCAATGTAATCTACCATATTACTAGACCAAAACAAAAACAAAAACTGCAAATGATCTCATAAATACATACAGGGAAAAAAAAGTTGACAAAACTCAACCTCCACCCATACTAAAAAAAACTCTTAGCAACATAGGAATGTAAGAGAACTCCCTCAACCCGCTATGGGGCATCTACAAAAAAGCTAAGATGAGCATACTTGATGGTGAAAGACTCGAGTCTTTCCCACTAAGATCAGGAACCAGACAAGAATATCCACTTTCACCACTATACCTCTTCACACTGTCCTGATTTTCCCCAAATGCAGACTCTGACCTTAAAACTTAAGCTTTCTTCGTGTCAGGGTGACCCTGTAGCTTCCTAGCTGATCATCTACAAAGAAGTAAGCTTATGTAGTGCTATTCCTCCGAAAAGAAATTTCTTAGTAACCTACAAAACCATGTACTTCCTCACCGTGTTTTATAAACTGAGCTACAACTGCTGAGAGCTGAATTTCTTACCTCTCAATTTTGAAGTCTCCCTGTTTAAAATTTGTTTCTTGCCCAACAAAATATTCGCATCAAGTAAAACTCTGAATTTCCTTTTGACAATGCCATTAGATTTTCTTCATAGCTGAATATGGTAGGCAAAATTCTACGATGGCTCTCCTGCCTTTCCTCTTCCCAGGACCCACGCTTTTGTGTAATCCCTTCCCCGTAGCAAAGGCAGAACTGTGACGTGCTTCTAACAAATAGAATATGGCAAAGGCGAAGGGATAAATTTAAATTTCAAAGTTGCAAAGTAATGAAAATACCAAATAAGCTGACTTTTGGGTTAACCAAAAAGGAGATTATCCTGGATGGGCCTGAACTAATTAAATGATCCCTTTAGAAGATCTACAGGGCAGAGTCTGAAGTAGTAAAGTCTCTCTCTCTCTCTCTCTCTTTGTCCTCCCACTGCCCCCTCTCTCCCATTCCCCTCTCTCTCTGCCTTGAATTCTATAGTGTCAAGGAAATTAACTTGGTCAGCAGCTTAAAGGGGCTAAGAGGCAGAGCCTTCCCTAGCGAGACTCGCATAAGAGAATGTAGTCCACTGAATATTTTGATTTTAACTTTTGGAGACCCCAAAAAGTGAACCCAGCTAGACCTAGCCAGACTCTTGGCCTATAGACACTGTGAGACAATAAGTAGGTATTTTAAGGCACTAAATTTGTAATACAACAACCATGCTACCTGTAAATAGAGTTTTTCTTTTTCCTTTTCAGTCTGGATGTCTTTTATTTATTTTTCTAATTACACAGGCTAGAACCTTAGTACAACGTTAGATAGAAGTCAAGAAAATGGTTATAGTTTTCTTGTTCCTGATCTTAGGGGTAAAGCATTCAGTCTTCTACCATTATGATGATGGTAGCTGCACGTTTTTTTATAGATGTTCTTTACCAGGTTGAGGCTGTTCCCTTCTGTTCCTAGTTTACTGAAAGTCTTTTTTCTTTTTAAATCAGGAATAGATGTTGGGTTTTGTCAAATGCTTTCTCTGCATCTATTGAGATGATTATAAGATTTTTTTCTTTCAGTCTGTTTTATAGTGAACAATATTTGATTTTAGAATGTCAAACCAACGTTGTATTTTTTACATAAGCTGCCCAACTTGATTATGTTGTATTATTTTTTATGTAATGCCGTATTTTATTTGTCAAAATTTTATAAAGAATTTTTACATCCATGTTCATAAAATATATTTAGTTTTCTTGTAATGTTTTTATCCGCTTTTAAACAATCAGGATAATGCTGGTTGAGTTTAAACAATCAGGATAATGCTGGTTGAGTTGAGAAGTATTATCTGCTTTGCAGCTTTTTTTAAGGAGTTTATGTAAAAATGGCATTATTTCTTTACTAAATTTGTTTAGTAGAATTTACCTGCAAAGTCATCAGGCTCTGGAGGTTTTTCTCGGGGGGGGGGTTAACTATAAACATACTTTTTTTTTACTGCGATAGCGCTATTCAGGCTATATATTTATTTTTGAGTGGGCTTGGTGGTGTCTATTTCTTCTAAGAAATAAGTCCACCTCATCTACACTGTCAAATTTACTGCCATAAAATTATTCACAATATTCTATTTTTATTCTTTAAACTACAGAATCTGTAACGATGCTAACCTCTCTCATTCTTGATATTGGTAGTTTTTGACTCACCTTTTTTTTCTTGATCAGTCTAGCTAGCAACTTCTTGATTTTATCAATCTTTTCAAAGAACCAGCTTTTTGGTTTCATTGATATAATCTATTGTTTTTCTATTTTATTATTTTTTTCCTGATTTTTCTTTTTGATCTTTATTCTTTCCTTCCTTGCTTTAGATTTATTTTCTCTTCTTTTTCTAATTTCTTAAAGTGGAAGTTTAGATTACTGGTTTGAGACCTTTCTTCTTTTCCAATATGGATGTTTAGTGGTATAAGTTTTCCTTTAAGTACTACTTTATCTATATTCCACACATTTTGATATGATACACTCATATTTTCATTCAGTTCAACATACTTTCCAACTTCTCTTTCAAGTTCTTTGATGTATAGGGTACGTATGTAGAAGTACATTGTTTATTTCCCAAATATTTGGTTTTTTTCCCCCAACAATCTGCCTGCCTGCTTTCTAATTTAATCTCACTGTGATTCATGAACATAACTCGTAAGACTTGGATTCTTTTGGGTTATTTATTTATAGCTCGTAATGTGGTCTATTTTGGTAGATGTTCTATAGTCACATAAAAAAGAATGAGCATTCTGCTGTTACTGGAAGGAATATTCTACAAATTCTAATTACCTCAAGTTGAATGGTAGTGTTATTCAAGTTAAGTCTGTGTAACATCTCCAACTATAATTTTGGATATGTCTGTTTCTCCTTGAAGGCTTATCAGTTTCCACCACCCGCACTCTGAAGCTCTGCCATCCTCCTTCAGCAGAGGCCTAGAAACTCCTCAGGCAGTATGTTGCTGCCATCGTGGGACTCACTTTGCTTCCTGTTTCCCAGGTTTTCCCATTCATTTTTTATTGTGCTGCTGTGAAAACCACTGTTTCACGGATTTTCCGGTTTCTATTGTAATTGTTTCAGGTGGGAGGGTAAATCCAATGTTTGTGGCTGTTTCTTGACCAGAAGCAGAAGTCTCCCGAAACCCCATTTTTAAATCAAATATGTTCACTGCTTGTATTGGAACGGCACAAGCAATTTCAGAGAATGTTGGACAGGTTCTGATTCAGACCTACTATCTACTTCTGGCTCCAGGGAAAGCCAGTTCCAGACTGAAGGGAAGATGAGAAAGCTAATAATTTGGTTCCTCTTCAAAATGATTTTCTTCCAACATGGGTCAATGTTTAGTGGGAGTTTGGGGACTTATAGTTGTTTTAGAAATACCTATTTTCAAAATAAGGACTTTCTTGTATGTACTGAATGGGACAAAACTGAATTGTAACATTTCCCCCTTTCGAATTAGTACAAATTTGTGTAATCCCACAGAGTTGACTGGAATTAATACCTCTCTAAAACAGGTAGACGTACTTTACATGAAATTATTATTGACGTCTTGTCAAAAACACATCTAAAAACTAGAATTTTCTACGTCCTCGTCTGTGGTACACTCTGTTAGGACTCATGACCTATTTCCCGTTCTCCCTGACAGCTGGACTGGTGCCAGATGACTCGTTCCAGCCAATGAAATGTGTGCTAAACTGATATAAACCACTTTGAGATAAAATCAGTTAAAAGCTGGTGTGTCTCCTCTTTTTTCTCCTCCCTTGCCATGTGACTCTGGCACAGCTCCCAGAAGGGGGAAGCACGTCTCCAACTCTATTAGCCTTCATGGGAGTGACTACACTTTATTTATTAAGCCTCGAAGATTTGAGGTGATTATGATAAAGTCTACCCTAGTGAATATGGTGTATTCTTATTTTTCTGATAATAAGGTAGATTTCAAAGGTTATATTGAAGAGTTTAAACTTAGATAACGTACATTCAATTAATGACCATGCTGCTAGTTAACCACATGGTACATGTCAAACACTGGGCTAAATGCTCTCTATGAATGATCTTATTTAATACAACAGTCACCCCAGTGAAATTACTCCCCTTTGTCAATTGCATTACTCCCTTCATTATATTGGTGTGGAATTCTGACTGCCAACTCTAGGTAACTATCGGACTTTTCTCTGGACATGGTATAAATGACAGACCAAGTTTCACCATGCAACTGGCACGAACGTGTGCATAAAACTATCCAACAGAAATAGGACGCTACCCGTGAAAAGTGTTCTTCACATGATTGGAAGGTACTCTTGTTATCGTGATCATAGGACCAATCTATATTTTAGCGGTTACCCAAGGTGTGCGTAGAAATCTAAATTAACTACCATCACATTTCTCATTTATTTCAGTAATGTTTTTAGCTCTCCATAGAGAAAGGGGTATTGTTATGATTTTTTCCTATATAATTATATCTACATATATTGCAAAGATTTTCATGAACTACATTTCAATAACTATATCTTATTTACTTTTCCTTCTATACCAGATACCAGGAGGCATACCTAGCTTCTTGCATTGTAAGATTTGCAGAGAATTGAAGCAGAAAGAAGAGATGAATAAATGAGATTTTTTTTAAAAAGAGTGAATAAATGAGGTGAGTAAATAATATAATATAATAATATATAATGATATAAATAATAATATATAATATAATGTTTTTGTGCACCTGAGAGGTGGTTACCATGTCCTAGCATCAAGGTAATATTAAGGGCCACACCGGCTGACAGCTCCTCAAACTTTACGTGGGTAGATACGTGATAGATAAATACAGATGCATAACTATAAAGACATCTATCTCTCCATATTCAAAAGTGCTGTAAGTAAGATATTTGTTATTGAAATATATGAAAAAGCAGTATGGATGGAGAGTTGAAAGCAGGGCACATTTTTGTTAATTTTGTGAATTCTTTAAGTCTGGACATCCAATAATCAGAAAAATAAAACACCCCACACAGGTCTCAGAGCCCCAGACCAAATGGGGACTAGTTAAATTTTGCAAACTGCTAAGTACCAAGCTTCAGTAAGAATGAAAAAGCCGAACATGGAACCTATGAGACAACATCATAACATGTGGGAAGGGACACATGGCCCAAGAGGCTCGAAAAAAGAGCCTATTCCTGAAGATGACATCTCAGGAAACAAGTAAATTTTAGAAGTCATGTGCTTGGGCTCGTGATAAAGGATAAAGAAGACGTGAGGTTTGTGACCTTGGGATGGGGAGAGGAAAAAACCAAGACAAAGGCAGAGATACAAGTGGAGAAAGGAAGGAAATGTCTGGCAGCAGAGTAAAAACGCTCACTAGAGGTGACGAAGGATGAGTGTTTCGCTGAAAAATAAATCTAGGCTTTGCTATGGGAGAAAAATCAGAAGAAAGGGACAAAGAATGCGGAAGGAAAGGAAGAAGGTTACGCATGTTAACAAGGAACTATATTAGGTATGTAGGGCAAAGAAATAGAGATGCAACCCAAGAATTACATGTTCCCTAGGAATAAACCTAAGCTACAGAAAAGAGGGAGTTAAAAAAATAAAGATTTTTTTTCCCTAAATTGATTAAAGAGTAAGTGTGAAGATCAAAATGGACCGCGGCACCCTGACACAGTCAGTAAGAAGAGACTCACGCGTGAAATCTGTGCTGGAAAACTGTTTGAAACTCAAGAACGGTGGGGAGGGCGGGAATCACTAGAAGGCAAAGGCAGAACACGGCACAAGATGCAACAAGGAGACCCCAAGCCTCGTGGAAAGACGCAAAGATGAATCCAAACTGTATGTGCTGCCGATCAGCCGTCCAGCGGACTGGCCTCTGTGGGCATCGTCCCGCAGAGTGCCGGCGCCGGTCACCTCCATGAGGATCGGCAACAGCAACTTTCATGTCCGGCAGCAAAGGTTCACGGAGAGGAGGCGGCACCTTGATGGTAAAGGATGACGGATGGAGGAAGAAAATGACAACTGTCGGTCAAGGGTCAGGGGCGCCAGGGCACAGCACCATGTGAGAAGCACCTCGAAGACTTTGGGAAGCTCGCGTTCCCCCAGAGTGCGCGCCGGCCGGCAGTAAGGTGCTCTTTGGTGACTGTTACCACTACTGCAACTCAAGTCTATTTTGAGTGAGAACGGGAGCCCTGGAGAGCAGGACCGATGTGACACTGTCTTCACTTGTGTCCCAACAGCTGGCAGGAAAGGTCCCTGGGGAACTGCCAGCACATGACTTTATTCCCCCCTCCCAGGGGCTGCTCTGAGAAAGGCTGGGGGTGAGCCTGGACACTGGAGAAGAGAAAGGCCCTCTCTGAAAATTGGCTCCTGCCCAGTCAAGCTGAACAATGTGATGATTTCACAGCTTATTTCCAATCCACGGGGAAAGTAAGCACTTGGCTCTGTTGCCGCATCATTGTCACAACCACACCCGTCTCTTGTACACAAACGCATCCCTGAGTATGACTTAGCAAAGAAGGAGGAAGGTGCTTTCTCCATGATGAGCAGGGTACATTTTGCAGTTATATTGCCTTTAATAAAATAGTTTCTCTTCTTTTATAAGGACTTATGCTGAACTATCTCTGGGAATTATTGCTTGTCTTTGGGAGGTGAGTGAGTGTTCACACCTGTGTGCACGGGTCCATATTCTACCCAAGGTCCACTCCTGAGAGGCCAGAAGGCCACAGGGAGAAAGAAAGCATGTGTTGGTGCTGGCACGGTTGGACACCTGCATACGAAACTATGGAATTAGACACAAGTTTATAAAATTAATTCAAAATAGGTTATAGACCTAAGTACACAACACAAAACTACAGAATTTCTAGAATAAAATATAGGAGGAATCTAGGTGACCTTGTGTTTGGTAACGAACTTCCAGATAAAACACCTAAAGCATGATCCATCAGAGAAAAAGATAGTAAGTTGGACTTCATTAGGGTTAAAATAGTATGCTCTGCAAAAGGTCTCGTCCCGAGAATGAAACAACAAACCCACATTGGGAGAAAATATTTGAAAGAATATATATCTGACAAAGGACTTTCACCCAAAATACACAAAGAAATCTTGAAATTCAATAATAAAGAAACAAGCAATTCGATGAAAAAAAAAATGGAGAAAAGATTGGAATAGATAGCCCGCCAAAGAAAATATAAAGGTGTCAAATAAGAATACGGAAAGATACTCCACATCATATCTCATCAGGAAATCCAAACTACGACCACGATGAAGGCCACTACGCATGTATCAGAATGGCTGAAATCCAAAACCAAACATGAGAATATCCACGGCTCGCGAAGCCGTGCCACCATAAGACGTGGCTTCCCGGCCTGTGGGACTGCAAAACTGGTACGGCCACCTCGGAGGACAGTCCGGGGCTTTCCTACAAAGCCCAGCATGGGGGCGCCTGGGTGGCTCAGTGGGTTAAAGCCTCTGCCTTCGGCTCAGGTCATGATCTCAGGGTCCTGGGATCGAGCCCCGCATCAGGCTCTCTGCTCAGCAGGGAGCCTGCTTCCTCCTCTCTCTCTGTCTACTTGAGATCTCTGCCTATCAAATAAATAAATAAAATCTTTAAAAAAAAAAAAAAAGCCCGGCATGGTCTCGTCACGCTCTCCAGCCGCCGCGCTCCGTGGTAGTTACCCAAACAATCAAAACGACACGTCCACGCAAAAATTTGTGAGCAGGTTTATGGCGTGACATATTTATGCTCTACACGTAAACTGAAAGCATTTTTGGATCTATACAGAAATCTACGGATTGACAGCAGCTTCACTCTTAGGGACCGAAAACTGAACGCAACCGAGACGTTCTTCAGGGGGTGTAGAGATAAGCAAACTGCGGTGCATTTACTGCGTGGAAGGTTGTTCCGCAATGAGAAGAAACGAGGTATCGAGCCACCAGAAGAGAGAGACGGATCTTGAACGGACATCCGCGGGTGAAAGGAGTCTGGGGAAGGTGCAGGCGGTGGGGTTCCGAGGAAGGGACATTCTGGGAAAGGTGAAAGTCACAGGCATGGAAAGGTCGGTGTTGCCAGGTGTTCAGGGATGAAGGAGGAAGGTCGAGTAGGCAGAGCTCAGGGTGTTTTGGGGGCAGCAAAACTATTCCGCAGGACGCCATAATGCGGTATGCGATGGCAGGCGTCGGTCAAGATCCGCTCAACTTCAGCCCGAAAGTAAACCTTAATGTAGGTAAATTTTTAAAAAATCATTTAGGAGGTCAGCAGAACCTGAGGATGGAATGCAGAATGTGACCAATCAATCTGTGTTTAAATGCACGGAGTGAGCTCCCTGCGGGGACGGTGGCGGGGATGGTGGCAGGGCCAGAGCTGACACAAGCACGTCCGCAAATGCGGGGCGTCTGGCCCACGCAGGACAGAGGAATTACACATAGAAGCGTTGTCTTTGGTAACGTTTCCCACACGAGTCTGATGCGACTCGGACTGTGTCGCAGTTAAACTAGCAAACGGCTGGGTAGGAACCGGCTTTCTCGCTGTGGAAGCGGGGGTTTACAGGTCGGTAAGGAAGGGCGGGCGGCAGGCAGGACTGACCTGCGTGAAAAGGGATTAGAGCCGAAGACAGCCGAGTGACCCCTGTCTGGCTCACTACGGACACGGACGGTTACATACAGAAACACATGCAGACACACCCGCCCGCACGTAGGCTGATGCACACACATTCATTCCTCGCCCTGCCACGGGGAGGGACCGGAGCCAACAATCCCTCAGGGGCAGAAAAGCACACGGAGGGCTTGAGTGCTGGTCTCTGGCATCGTTCTCTACTGGAGAAGGCGGGCCAGTGCGCTGTGGTGGGCACGCCGAGCCTGGAGCATCCTCTGTGCCAGGAGGTGAGGAAGGGCTCAGAACACGGGAGCCAAGAGCTCCCAGCGGCCAAGGTGGCAGCCATTTGGGCAACACAACAAAGCTGTATTGAATTATTACCCAAAATACAAAATCAATGTCCATGAGTTCGTACGTATGTAAACTCATGGTTGAATAAAGGCAAAACCTCCTCTACAGCATTCCAGGTAGTTTATGTAGATACTCTGTCCTCACAAAGACCAAGAGGGAGCAGGACGCCTCGTTTCCTATGTGTAGTCTCAGCACAGCGGCTTCTTCCCAAGCACACAGTGTGCAATCCGGGGCTTCCATTCTGCGTGTTCACACAAAGAAAGTGAAAATACAAGTTCAAAGAGGTCCATGCACCCCAACAATTACTGCAGCATTATTTACAAGCATCAAGACCTGGAAGCAACTTAGGTGTCCATCAGTAGATGGATGGATAAAGACGGGGAACCCCCCCCCCACAGAGAGTTTATGTATAATAGTGGAATATTATACAGCCATAAAAAGAATGCAATCTTGCCATTTGTGACAACATGATTGGACCTAAAGGGTATTATTATGCTAAGTGAAATAAGTCAGAGAAAGAAAGACAAATACCACATAATCTCATGTATACAAGGAATCTGAAAAACAAACCAGAAGAACAAAAAACAAAATCCAGAAACAGAAGGGGGATGGGTAGGGGATGGGCCAGAGGGGAGACAGGTAGGGGGTGGGCAAAAGAAAGGAAGAGGACTAGAGGCACAAACTTCCAGCTGTGAAATAAATAAGTCATGGGATGAAAGTACAGCATGGAGAATAGAGCTAATGACATTGTGAGACTATATGGGGACGGATGGTGACTCTAATTGTGGGGAGCATTGTGAAACGTGTGGAATTGTCAAGCCACCGTGTCGTGCACTTAAACTGATGTTAGCATCGGATGCCGACTGTACTTCAGTAAAGAGGATTCAGAAGAGTACAGCGTGGAAAGAGGGAGAATTAGTGACTTTACAGTCGAGAATCCTGACACGCCCCTCAGCAAGGTGGTCAAGGTCAGCATGGACAGTGCTAAGTCAAGTTTATAGTAGGTACCTCTGATATGATGTGATAAAAACGGCGCTTCACCTCCACAGTCTTCCTCCCCAAAACCCATAACCCCAGTATAATCGTAGGAAGAGTATTAGACAAATCCCAGGGGAGGGACATTCAAAATACCGAATCAATACCCCTCAAAACTATGAGGGTCATCAAAAATACGGAGAGTCTGAGAAACGGGAAGAACCAACAGGAGACTACGGAGACAGGACAAGTAGATGTACCAGCACATACTGGATGAGGTCCTGGAAGAGATGAGGACGTTAGATAAAATCCTAAGGAAATTTGAATGAAGTCTGGACCTTGGTCCACCATACTGTGTCGATATCCGTTCATTAAATATGCCATCCTCATGGGGAAACGACAGTGGAAAAGTTGAGTGTTAGGTATATGGGAACTCTGTATCATCTTCTCGATTTTTCTGCAAATCTAAGAGTGTTCCCCAAAATAAGTTTATTTTAAAAAATGTTTAACCCCTCATAGTGTCTCCCCAGGTGACGTGTTCTTGCCGCACCGTCAAGGCGTCCTCCTCGCCCATCTGAGCCTGAAGTTTGGAACTGACAACGTGGGGCTCCTTCTCCTTATGCAGTTCTTACAGGATCCTGGGATCTGCCCTTACTGTGTGACCCCCTTTCGGTTCCATGCTGAGTCTGTGCTTTACCCTCCGACCAGGGGTGGCCCCGGGGTCTACACACATCCTCTGTTCTGGAGACGTCTCGGTGTGCCGCTGTGGCAAACAGGTCAGCTCTTCATTTAGTGTCTCTGCCCCTCGGTGACGGAGCAAGGTTCAGGGCAACGACTTGGTTGCCTTCTCCACGTGTTTAACGAGACCAAAGGCAGCATCCCAGGGCAGGTGCCCTGTGTGGGGGCTCCCAGGGCCCCCATGAAGAGATAAGGCAGGAGCCTCTGTTCTCTGGGGTGAGAGGGAGAGAAGCAGAACAGTCTTCTTAGCTGTCCTGCTTCCTCCTTATCTTCTGTACTTCTCCTTCCAACCCAAGACCAGAAAAGGGAGAGAAGTTTCCTCACTTCTCCCTCTTCCTCGCTGCAGACTCGCCGCTGAGCCTGAAAGAGGGTCAGAGGTACATATCGTCCTCACACTGGGAGATATCGAAGGTCTAGTCTCTCTATAGCCTTTGGTTGTGCAGTTTCTGTCTGTGCAGCACGGCCTTGAAGCCTAGTGGCTTCCTAGGCACTAGGAAAAACGTCACCCATCTGCCACCCAGCCCTGGGGTAAGAAGTCTCTCGACCCGGGTTCAGCCTTGACATCGCCGTGCCAGGGTGTGAAAATTGACAAAGTCTTATTCCTATCGTCTGTTGCCAGTATTGAGTTCTGTACAGCGTCCCTCTGTGGGACGGGGGAGTCGGGGGAGGGCGGGCCTGGAGGAGAGGTTGGTTTGGTTTGGGGGGATTTTTTTGTCTTGTTGTGAGAGGGAGAGAAGGAGAGAGGCAGGGGAGGGGCTGGTGGAGAGGGAGAGAGAGAGTCTTCAGCAGGCTCCACACCCGGAGTGAAACTGATCTGACGACCCTGAGATCATGACTTGAACCCAAATAGAGAGGCAGGCGTACGACCGACCGAGCTACCCGGGGGCCCCAAGGCTGGGTTTTCTAAAGAGAGAGGGAGGTTTGCCCTGGGGAGGGCTGAAGAGAGAAGCACCAGCTCCGGAAATGAGAGGGCAGGGCTGGCCCTGAGGCGGGGCCACCTGGCCAAGGAACACAGCAGACCGGGCCCAGGGGGACTCTCACCTGGGGGGGCCGGGGACAGAGGAGAGGGGTCCATGACGTTGGAGGGGAAGAATGTATCTTCGTGTTCACTGATCTCTGCACGGAGTCCAGGTCTTCCCATAAACACAAGCCGCGAGACGCAGCGGAAGGACTGACTTTGCCACTCGCTTTCCGACAAGGGCCCCGGCGTGAGTCATCCACGCTGTCGTTCACACTTACGACTGCGGCACTCCAGCATCGTGACAGTTACCGCTCCCGCTGCTAGGTCGACTACTGAACGCATCAGGGAAGCGCGTAGAGTGTGTCGCACGTTTGTTCTGTGTAAGTCTGGTCGTGTACTTAAACGTAATCGATTTCCTTTGCTGTTGCCTCCATTATTCTAGTTCATGCATCGAAAAACCTAACTCACAGGCGTCGCCAGATGGCCAAAGGGATCCAAGCGTGAAAACACCCCTTTAAAATATTTTTTTTTTGTTTTTGGGGGGGACTCTAAGATGTATTCGTAGACTGCACTGTTCCCCTCTAAATTGAAACTCTCTGGTTACTCCTAAGCCTTCGGGGAAGCCCACGGTCGGTATCCGTCCGCCGTGTGTTGGTGGCGTTGCTGGGATTTGAGAGAGGGTCCAACGAGGGAAATCGCCCTCTGGCATCATACCCTTGCCCCACATGCTGGTGGTGACCCCCCACACTGGGGCATGAACCCCCAGAGAAGGTGCCCGGGGTTGACGCGGTGCTCGGCCCGTGGGTGGGAGCAGGTGACCAGAGTCAGTGCTGCGTGGCTTGACCCAGGAACAGACCCGAAGCCCTTGTTTCCCCCAAGGACAATAGGAGAACACGACCCCGGGAAGGGAGGGAGGCAGACATTCGGCCAAGAGCAGCACCGCGGGGGTCGTTCCTGAAGTACATCTGCTTTCCCTGAAGTACGTTTCATCAAAGGCCTGGGGGAACAGCAGCCAATCAACTGTACCCTCCAAGCGTCCCCTAGAGCCGTGGGGGGGCCCAACTCGCATAATGATGTGTCGGAGCCCCGGCTGCCCTCCCTTCCGGAATGCGCTCGATACCACTTTTCCTGAAACCTGTGCTCATTGCTGTCTCTACCCATATGGGACGGAGCAGGTTGGGTAACTTAAAGAGACTAATGCTTTTCTAACAGTGTTCAGAATCCTGCTCAGGATTCTCAGAGCACTGGGAATGACCCTTACCTTGACCCACCCCAGCATCTGGTTCTCCCACATCCCCCAGGAGCAGAGGCACGTCCCTGGGATCCAGCGGCAGAAGGACCAGCGTCCGTGAAGAAGAAGCTTTACCAAATTCTTTGAACTTCCTCCCCCTGATCGGTGCTGTCTCGATGCCCCTTGCCTGAATCTGGGAGGGTTTAGTCCTGCTCTGGCCACTAAAATACGGCAGAAGGGATTTTTACAAGGCAAAGTCATAAAAGGCAACGAGGTCCCAGCGGGTCCTCCTAGAAGGCCTGTCCCTAGACGCTTGTCCTCACACCCGGAGGCCCTGGATGAGAAGCACGAGTCCCTCAGAGGAATCCCAGCTGACTCAGCCCTTCAGCCTTCTCAGCCCAGGCTCCAAGCCTGAAAATCAACCCAGCGCTTCCAAGCCCCAGCCGTCTGTGTCTTTCCAACAGAAGCACCGGACATCACGGAGCCGGGAGGCGCTGTCCCCACGGAACTCCTGACCCACAGACTCCACGAGCCTAAGATGTTTATGGTTTATGGCCCTAGCGGGTCTGGAAGCGTTTATCACAAAACTAAGCCAGACTGAGGAGGGATAAGAGGTCCAGGAGGGAGCAGCTGCAACCGTGGCGACGTGTGGACCGCAGGTAGAGAGCCAGACGTGGCTCCAGCGGCACAGGCTGGAGAGACAACGGGCGGGACCGGCCTTGGGTGTGTCTCTCAGTTCCCTTTGTACCCGGGATGGGCAAGGCTGACTTGATCCTGAGGCAAAATGCGGTTTCTCCGCAGTCTTCCAACGGCAGCAAGACACTTAAGGGACGTGCTCCCTGTCCCTCCCCTTCTCAGCCCCACTTTCTCCGTAGGAGCCAAATGCTCAAATAAAAATTTGATGCAAACACCGTGCGAGTTCTGGATGCATTGGGTCCAGCCCAACGCTTCTAAATCTTTCCTAAAAGGGCTTCTGATGATGGATCGTTACGGGGTCATAGTCCGAAATAGCCCTTTGCCAGCAAGAAACCTCTTTGAATGTTTTTGTCTTATAAACTAGCATTCCGCACCATCACGTATGCACTTTTGGTTTACCCTAAACTGTCTTAGATTTCCAGCTGAGAAGGGACATGGACGGTGCATGAGCGTGTGCTGTGTTTATCCCAGATGCCAGTAAGCCCCGGTCTGCCGCCGCGTCCTGATGCAAGGGCCAGAAGGACAAGCGTGCAGACGCTAATGCACAAAGCCCTTCCAAAGAAAGGAAATTCCTAGGGACTAATGAGGTTACTGAGCTTGGAGGCCTTCAGAGGATGTTTATTAATGTCAACGTGGGTCTTTTTATTTTTAAAAATTTTTTAGTGTTTTCTTTTTTAAGATTTTATTTATTTATTTGAGAGAAAGAGAGCAGAGCAGCAGGAAGCGCAGAGAGGCGAGCAGAGTCCCCACCAGGTAAAGAGCCCAACTCAGGGCTCAGTCCTAAGACCCCGAGGCTGCAACCCACGCTGCCGTCAGACACTTAACCGACCGAGCTACCCCAGCGCCCCTTATGAACGTCCGCGTTAATCGTCGATTCGTGTCATTGTTTCATTAGAGACTCACAAAAAACGAACGGATCCTTGGCGAAAGGAGGATTTTGGAGAAAATCTCCAGGCAGGTGGAAACGATCGAAACGCGGGAGCTAAGACCACGTGTGACATTTCCTGTGCAGACTGGGATGGACGCTTTGTGCACATAGAAATTTCTCCTCCGTGAAGACGGTGCCCCCGGCCCTGTGCCGTCTCACTTCCTCAGGGTCGCTGCGGCGTTCGCCAGCACCTCCCAGTCCTTCTCCGCTCCTGTCCCACTCCCTCCCCTCCAGGGTCCTGTCCTTGGGGGTCCTTCCCTCAGGCAAACCGGGACGATCGTTCTGGAGAGCGACTTGGCCAGTCCGGCACGAGGACACGTGCGTAGACTTTCTGACCCAGAAATTTCCCTTCTAGACAGTGTATATTTAGACTCGCTCCGGTTCCTGGGATGACAGTACAGAGATGCTCACGACGGCACTGCTGGCGGGAGCCGAAACACAGCGGCCTGAAGAACCAGCCGCAGGGAGGACGTGGGTAATACCTCGTTATGCGAGAAAAACACCCGGGAACAGCGTGGCCGCTGATAACTACAAACAGCGAATGTGGACGGACGCGTGTTATTTCCTCCGTGTGTCTTGTACAGCTGCAGGGGGAGCTGCCACGCCGCAACCTTGTTTTGCAATGAATGATGCGCCCCAGGACGGTCCCGCAGCCTCCACGTGTATGGACGTGTACGTGCGTGTGTGCGACATGCTCCTCGGCATGCCCCGTGCGTGAATTTATCCTAACACACAAGCTCCACGGTGAGTGCGAGTCCATCTTTTCCACGAGCCTATTAGGAGAAAGACGATTCACTCTGTCCCCGCACCCGGCACAGAGCCTGGCGCACCAGCTTGCGGCGTGTGAGTGGGTTTCGGTGTGAACGTTCGCTGGCCCCGTATTCCAGTTTCTTCCCATTCGCTTCGATCTGAGAACCAAGCGTGCCCCAGGAAGAGGAAACAAGCACGCAGTGTGTGACTTCCAGGCTTTCGTACACACACATTTATTCACGCTCAGTGTTCCAGGCTCAAGCTGTTTGGAAAAGCTGGTTGAACAAAGATAAAGCACGATCTTCGCGGTAGGGCATGTCTAAGACTGTCCTGTGCGTTGATGTTCTCCAGGAGGAAGAAAAAGCATGAGCGTCCTCTGAACCTTCCTTCGCATGAAGCCCTTTCACAGGCATATTGACTTACGTGACGTTCAGTGGATCATCACTTTGCTAGGCCTTGTGTTAGAAAAATCACTGGAACAGGGGGAGAGAAATCCCGAGACAGGGTCAGACAGTCTCCCTGAGAATGAGTGAGTGTAAGATTCGCAGCTAAGATCCTCTGCTGTCCCGACTGAATGGCCAGGACGGGAAGGAAGAGAGGAGATGAGAAGTGGCCGGTGTGACAAGGGAGAGCAAAACATGCTTATGGACATGACGCCGTGGCAGGGGGGACCCTCCCAGCTGGAGCGCGTGGGGACCTGGCAGGCTGTCAGTGAACGTCCCAAAGAAAAGGGGCCGGGGTCAGATTTCTGGGTTCTATTTGAAAAGCTCTGGATTTAGTAGGCAGAGCCCACAAACACAGAGCTTGTGAACTCCCCGGTAAATGTGATGAGCTGACGTTCGAATTGGCCCATATCTCGGCCTTATTCCTTCTCCTCTGACACTGTCCTTTCCTCCAGCCAGACGAGGACCAGCGGACTGACAGGGACAGAGGCTGGACCACCGTGAGTTGGGGGAGAAAAGTGAAGGAAAGGTGGAGAATTACGACAGGCATCGGGAAATTTTTCAAGAAGTTTGAAGAAAATTATAACCTATCAGTTTTCTAGGAAGATCAGTGACAAGAGAGCAGACGTTTATGATTACGAGAAGAAAGAGATTGACGAAGAGCAGAGGAGGCAAGATGGGAGGAACAAGGTTCCTGAGAGAGTGTGGAAGGAAGTAGACATCTGCACACACGTGGTAGGTAGTCCTTGGACTGGTAGAGGGACCCCCTCCTCCACGGGGATGGGCAGGGAGGGGAAAATGAACACGAACGCAGGGGCTGGGGGTTGAGGACGTTTCTTCCTGGGAGCTTTGTTTTCTTGGGGAAGGAGGAAGTGACGTTGTTTTTGGAAGAGTGGGGTTGACTCAGTCATGGTGGAGAATGGGGAGGGGACCTGACCCCTGGAAGAACCCCTGAGCCAAACAAGGACCCACTGGGCTTGAAGGTTGTGTGTAGGTGAGGTCGCCCACGCGGCCCTATACCCGTGTAGGATGTTCTCTCACAGGGCCGCACATCCTGAAGTAGGAACAGCAATCATCAACAGCCATAAAGCAGATTGTCCAAGAGAGGAGAACCCGTGTGAGCTCTCGGAAGGGAGGTGCTCCCGAAGGAGACAGGAGGACGGCCGAGGCCGTGGGAGCGAAGGCTGAGAGGGAGGAAGGTCACTGGCGTTGAAGTGGAGGCACCGCGAGGTGAAAATGTTGACTGGTCATCCAAGGGCCGTCTTAGTTTCCTCACACGACACCGGGACTGAGGACAGACCCAAGACTCAACCCGCCGCTAACAAGCGAGTAAGGCACTCGGGAACCGTGGTGATCATCAGCAGTGAAGCATGTGATGGCGACTAGGAGGGGCTGGGGGTGATTTTTACACAGCTCTTAAGGGTTGGTGATGTGGAGGTGTCCCAACAGCCTCTTCAGGGGTAACACAGCACTCTTCCTCACAGGGGTCCTAGAGGACCTCCCCATTCTCCCAAGGGTGCACGCTCACACACATGCACGTGCACACACACACACACACACCTTACTCCACTAAGAATAGATCCACTTCTCTGCATTAAGTACTGAGTTCCCCATAAGACTTACCATTCCCAACCCCACGATGAGCCCATAGACATCCAGTTGATGGGCTGCCCACAGATGCCTCCCGCTAGGCACCAATCAATACACACTCTCCCCTAAGACATCCCTGGAGCCACTTCTTGGCAATGGGGCATCCTGGTTATGGCCGATGAGTTGAGCTCTGTTGAGATCCAGCAAGGAGCAGTGGCCCCAGAGGTGCCATGGAATTCCCTAGACACCTTTTAGGGACCGTGCAGAGAGGATGAGGAGGAAATCAAGGACAGGCAGTGGGGCACCTCTGGCCAATTCCAGCCCAGCTAGGGAGGCCAGCTTAGTAAGCAGGCCATGGAGATGGAGTTCCTTCTGCCTCTCACTGTGCAGGACCTTAAATCATGGAGGAACTGATGGGTCCTGTTTATGTAGAGACTCTTTTTATAAGCTATTCAAAGCAAGGGTGGGAGGGAGAAATACGGAAAGAAAAATTCCCTTTGAATTTCCATTGCTTTCAGAGTCAGCAATTTATGAGTCATGCGTTCTGAATCCTTGCTTTGTCTACACGTTTTCATTTCAAAATACTAAAAACACTTTGTTTGGAACATGGGCTATTTTTAGCTCATATATCAAGAGTGCACATCCCTTTCTCCCCATATTAGAAAAGCCTCCTTCAGATTGGGTTGGGGCAGCACCACGGTGGTAGGGCTGTTGACTGAGCTGTCGTCTGTTGAAACCACCTGGGCATCTCTCTACTCCTGGGGACTCCCTTCCAGCTGGTCTTCTGGGCCTACTGAGTATCCATGAGTCAGCTCTAGACCTAGTCCAAAGTCTGGACAAAAGAGGAAGGACCCCCTCCTCAGTTTTCCAGGCTGAGCAGTGAACACCTTGGCTAGAGGCAAGTCAGGTCTTCACGACCTGTGCCCTCGCAGGCTCAAAGAAATGAAGTAGAAGTGAAGGAGGTCCCCGTCTGTCGGGCATGTTCTTCAGGTATGTCAGGAGAAAGTCTACCTACAACTTGGCAAAGACAGGACTAGAGAGTCTGTAGAATTATTTTATAAATTGAAGGAGGAGATCTGGGGGGAAAGCTGGGAGGTATAAAGGGGAACCCTACTTCCCCAGTCCCTGCCCTCCACATAGGATTTCTTTCCACACGGCACTTAGTGCCGCTAGCCAGCTTTATCTACCTCATCGCTTCGGTTCCATTAGTGATTTTTTGGTTCTGTTAGTGAATTCTCTTCTCTGGGGACCACCTTCTTTTAAATGCTCTAGCTTAGAGCATTAACAGCAAGCACGTTACTATTAACCGCTTAACGGATGGCCAGCCAACTTCAAGAATGGTATACAAAAGCCAGTACCCCACGGGGCTGTGTCGACAAGGTACCTACTTCTCTGGTCACTGCCCTGCTCTTCCATCCATGTATTTACAGCGGAAGCACCCAAGTGCTCACCCTCTGACTCTCCTCCCTTGGACTGCTGTCTTGATTGGGAGTGGGCAGCAAAGAACAGTGAGGGAGTTTGGAATTGAGACCACACCGACTCTCCATCGAAGCTGGTTGCCAAAATTGGCAGCTATCTGGCAAGGATGATTTTCATATGGACAGAGAGACTGGAGACATGCAGACAGGCAGATAGAAGCAGCTTTCTTGGGTTTTCTGTATCACCCAGGCCTTCATTCCAGCCCTCTTTGAGGTCTTGGAGTCTCGGAGGCAACCCCTCCCCCCGCAACTCCTGCCCGAAGTCTTCCAAACACGTTCCTCTTCTCATTTAGGAGACCTCTACCTGATTTCTGTTACTTGCAACCAAAATGGTACCAAAAGGTGTGAGAATGGCCTGGGGCAGGTACATGGGACACATGAAGGAGACGCCTCCCTGCTTTATAATTCTGTCTACTCTGCCTGTATCAGGTGTGAGCACATGGGCCACCGCCCAGCACGCTTCAGGGTCTGGGGAGAGCCTGACACTGCAGGACCCAATACGGTACTCTCTGAAGGAGGTTCGCAGCTAAGGAACAAAGGACAAGGGGACTATGTGCTCCACAAGTCACTGCTGCCAGAGACTGACGTGAGGACATGTCCCCGCAGGCTGTGTTCCCTTCCCCTCCGTGCCCAGCCTTTGTGCTGAGACCTTGACGGTGGAAGCCACCCCCATGGCTCCATCTCAATCTTCTCCTTCTGCCCATTGCATAAGGAAATCTTGGAGAAATGTGTGGGTGCGCCCCCAAGGAGGGAGTACGCAAACGCATGTTTGTGGCGGTCGTGGGTGTGAATCCATGATGGGAACCATCCTGGAGCCATAGAGACCCTCAGCCTCGGGTCCAAAAAGAATGAATGCCACCCCCAGGGAGAAGGCATGGGAGAAGCAGATTTGCTCTGCCTGGGCTACTGCTGCCCCTGGAGACAGGGGCACCTACACTGTCGAATTCATGCCCATCACAACTCTGGCTAAAGAATTCTAAGTCCCAAAGCCACAGGAACAAATGAGGAAATATTTTTTGTGTCCGAATACGCTGAGCAGAAGTCTGACCCCATCGGACGCCCTGGTGACTTCCCGCGTGACAGCTCCGTAGCCGTCAGGGTAGACAACTGTCCTCTTCCGCTGTAACACCGGCCACACCTGCTATTTGCCACAGCCACACAGGACATGCAGAAGTGTGTCTCTGCCCCAGTCCTGACCCTTCCCCCAATGTGCCCGTCCCCCACTCTCTCAGGGCAAGCACCCAGGAGTCTGTCACGTATCCCAGTCTGAGCAAAGGCCAGCCAGGAAATTCACCCTTGGACTGGGTCATGCCTCCTGTGGGCGCCTCTCCTAGAAGGCGTGAGCTGGGACGGGGAGGCCAGCCCAGATCGTCCTCCCACACCTCGCCAGCCCTCCTGAGCCGACCCTCCGAGCCTGCCCTTCAGCAGAACACGCCCTTGGCCAAGGGTCTTGTCAGCTCCCAGCTTTGATTTCCCAAACCACGAGTTGTGTTAGAGAAGGTTCTGGATAGAGTCTTACAGCATCCTGTGCTGGGCCCTGCCGTCGAGCCCCCGGCCCCAGGGACAAACTACTGAAAATCAGGAGCTGTAGTCCCCTGAGATATTCCCACTTGCTTTTTATCCCCCGCAGCCCAACCATGAGCTCGTGGCCCCCACCCCTGCCACTTTGGGCCACTTCTGGCTGCTGGAGGCAGAGAGGGCCCGAGAGCCCATTCCAAAAAGCCTTTGGGGGACCACTTGCGAACATCTGATTGAATGACTCACTGCCGACCAACTCGACGACGCCAGCATCACATAGATCACAGTCCCCCTCCCTACAAAACCACCTAGAGCTGAAATTCCTCTTGAGTGTTTATATCCTGGAATGTCTCCAAGGAAAAGAAAAAGCAGAATCGAACCCCAGGAAACCTGAGGCTTGGAGCACATAAAGCCCCTCGCCCCTGCACTGACCTCCTCACCTGTGAGTGGGGAGAGGCAGGTAGGCCGGTGGTCACAAAGGTACGTTTTGGATTCAGAGACATTTGGGTAGGAATCCTGGGTTGACCTTTGTCTGTGCCATCCGGAGCAAGTTGCTGAATGTCTGTCTTTTCTCTTGTAAAAACGGGGTTAACAATCCTCCTCTGGGGTTATCCTGAGGATTCACGGAGACTGTCTTTGCCAGGCTTCCGCGCCCACCCAGCCCCAGGGTACGCACTCTATAAGGGACATCTGTTTCCGTTTGTCCTAACAAGCACCCTCCAACCTAATCGGTCCTGAGAAGGTCCGTTTTCAAACCTGTCCCCTGCCCCATGCACACGTCTCAGATACAGTCAGTGGGAACCCGTCAGGCTCACGGCGAACCGTACGATCTCTGCACCCAGCTGGGACACCCCTCCTCCCCGGACCCGGCACCCGGCTGGGACACCCCTCCACCCAGGACCCCTCCCTGAGGGGTGGGGCGTCCTCTCCCTGCCCACACGGGGACACTCGGCAGCAGCAAAGGCTCCCAGCGCCCGCACCACCCCCTACCTGCGGGCTGAAAACAATCAAGTCCTGAGCAAACACTCGAGAAAGCGATTTCTCCGGGGGGGGTTTGGGGGAAGAAGACTTGCCAAGTGGGGAAGTCGGGGGCCTGGCTCCTCGGCGGCTCCTCTCCCCCTCCGGGGGCTCCTCTGCCCCCCTTTTCCTCATTCTCAGGCTTCCCCTCTCCGGGTTGCTCGGGCAGCCGCATCGGAGGTCCAGAGCGATGTTCTCAGAGAGGTTTGTGAGCCCATCAAGGGAACGCCGGCGGAGACGCACGCTCTGCAAGGAGTTGACAGAAACTTATTGCCGGCACCTGCTGGTGGGTTATTTACTCAAGTCAGCCGCCTCGGTGGTCCACACCCTCCCTTCCGCGCTGAGACAGGACAGTGGCACAAGATGAGTCATAACAGTCGTGACAGATGTTTAGTTACGAACAAGGCCTCAGTGTCACCCGAGGGCATTACACAACCAACCGGTAATGTGCACTTGGAACCAACCTTAATATTGACAGGTTCTTTTCCGTTCACGCTCCCAAGGGCTTTGCTGTAATAGAAGCCACCTGGAGAGCCACAGAACCTCCAACACGACGGCACCTTGCAAGAAAGCCCAGCACCTGGCCCGCACGGTCTGTTGCCTTGCCGTTGACATCAGCAGAGCCACAGAAACAAATGGGGCCAGAAGTTAGAAATAGCCGCCCCAGGGAGAGGATTCTTGCCAAGCCCGTGACGCTGCTCCCAGTCCCGGGGCAACGCCATCCCATCTTCCTTGGACAAAACAAGGGGCGCCCAAGATTAGCCTCCTTTTACCAGCTGCCGTCAGGCTTGCTCCCACATGTACGGAGCCTCTGGCGTCCCTTCTGGCCTCATCTCTCTTTCTCCAACACCGGGTTCATCCCTACTCGGCCTTTGCATCTAGGCTCGGGTGAGGGCACCTGGCTGGGCTGAAGGCGCCCTTCAGCGGTGCCCACGTCTGCGGTTGTCCAAATGCGTTCCCTCTTTCCTGGCAACACTGCGTTGAGCAAAGCTGCAGGCAGGGAGCCCTTCAGATGTACCTTGTGTCCTGTGGGCCGTCGCAGGGACAACCTTAGAATAACTGCTGTGAAACAAACACTTCCTGAATGAACATTTAATCGATATTGGCTCTCTTTGGTTCCGTATTGAAGTTAAAAGGAAACTAAAACAAAGAGTCTCAAGAGATGCGAGGTGCGGAGAGTCTGACTGGGAGAAACTGGGTGACGAACCAAGCAAGCTCTGGTCGCCCTGCACGAGCCCTTGTGTGAAAGAGCCGGCCCGGGGGGAGGTCTGCCCAGTGCAGCGGACGCCGGCCCCTCCTGGCAAAGACGGATGAGTCTCCATTCCTCACCCGGCGCCTGCACAGCGCCTCCTGGGAAAGGCTCCCTGCTCTAGAGCAGCCTTCTGATTCTGCGGAGAGCTGTCCCTCCAGGTCCGGGAAGCATCCCCTGCAGAAGCCAGCCCAGAGGCGATGAGGCTCAGAAAGTGCCTTTAAGAAACACAAAGCCTTGAAGAGGTGTGTGTGGACGTTATCGCTGTGGTAAAGGATGGTTTTACATCTGTTGCATGGAAGGCACTGAATGTCAGCCCCATCCCTGCTCCGTGAGACAGGCTCTGCCCTATGCCCAAGGTGGGTCAGCTCCTGGAATGAGGATCGACAGTCCTGTTAGCTGACTGCGCGCTTATGTGCTTGCATCTTCCACCTGGACCGGAAACCTGCATAATCTAGGTCAGGCTAGACCAGATGGTCTCTGGATAATCCTGACATAAGATCTGTGGTCCTCTGAGGGTTGTGGCATGTGACTTGGACTCTCCCCTGAAAGTGAGGCTCTATTTCGTGTGACTGGGCTGGAAATCCCCAAAGGTTGGGGCCGCAGAGACCCCCTACAAAGAGACATCCTCTAACGGTCTCTGTGTGATCTCAGACCCACACCCAGCCCCTATGCTCAAACCCACACACAACCAGGAGAACTCATCCCACAGCCCACGGCTGCACGCACTGCCCCACCGACACGGGCACCGAGACGCGCTCCCACATACGCACACGACTCGGGTTCACACACACTAGAGCCCCCACTTGCCCGCACGGGCTGCACACACGTCTAAACGCTTTCTGTCACCTTCAGTTGTCATGTTAAGTTAAAAAGGAAAAACAAGTATCCTGGGTCATGACAGTAGAAACACAAAAGAAAAGTGACCTATTATTTTGGTGGCCATGAAAGGCCTAACACCATCCACCTGGTAACAAACACCGATTTCGAAAGAGAGGGAGCACCCCCCTATACAAGAACTTCTGGATGTATTGAGTCGCCCCCCTCCTCAGTCCCCTCCAGGCAGAGTGGACACCAGGGCAGGGACACCCTCCAGGGCTAGTCTGGCTGCCAAGACCACAATAAGGCCTGCCAGGAGCTCTCAGCAGAGGATGTCCATGCTGACGGTCACAAGGGCATTAGAACCCATCCACTTAATTACTTGGAACTTGCTCACAGCTGGACAGGAGTCCTGGGCCCTGGGGATGGCAGCTTCCCATAAGGAACGATTTCTCCTGCTGCTCAGTTGGCCTCTGGTGCCCTTCCCTGCGGCACTCACGCTGTGCCAGACAAACACAAAGCCAGGGGCTGGTGCCTCAGCCAGAAACGGTTGGTCCAGCCAGAAGCCATCTCACCAGAATGCTCCACTCCAGGTCATAGGTGGCCTGATGCACCATGGGGGACACCAAGAGGCCCTCCACAGGCTGGGACTGATGGCCCAGGGCCAACTAATGAGACACTCTACGTTGGCATCTGCATAGAAGACGGACCCGTGTCTTCCCATCTCACTCGGAGCTTCTCAAAGACAAGAGCCACACTGCGTGCCCTCCCAAGTCCCCAGTGGCCGTACCCACACTGGGACCCACCCTAAGTACCTACTGAAAATAGCTCTTTGTTCCCAGGTTAACTGCTTACCTCATTTCCTCAAGAAAGTCCTCAGGACAATTAATTTCTAGAATATCTCCTTCATGCCATTTGCCAGTTATCTTTATTATCACCCGAAAGATCAGCCAGGAGCTGGGTTTTTGAGCCCAAGTTTTGAAGTTAGAGCTCTGGGCTCCTTCCTGACCCACATTCGTGTCTTCTTCAGCCTTTCATGTCATCAATGACCCAGCTGACACAGCCACTTCCTTTAACACCTGAAGCGTTCCTGAGCACTGGTCCCTCACCGGGAGGCACTCTGGGCACTCACGGGCTCCGTCGGCTCCCTCTTTTACCAACCCATGGTATGTAGGGACAGGGGGTCGTGATGAGTTTAAGAACACGGCTGAGTGCATCCGACCATGCAGTTCAAGTCTTGGCTTTGCCGCTTATAGGCTGTGTGGCTACGGACAGGTGTCTTGACCTCTCTGTGCTTCCCTTCCCTCACCAGCAAAATGGACCTCATGATAATAGCAGCTACTGCCTAGGGCCGTTGTTAAGTGCCCGGCATGGGCTAAGCACGCCACATGCCAGCCATCACGATTAATTCCTTCCCTTCGCACCTCACAGGCCATGGCCGAACCACTCTGTTCAGGCGGGTGTTGGGCTGAACCCACAGGGGGACAGGAGCGACACTGGCACAGAAGTGAACGCACCACAAGACGCAGCCTCACAGGACCCAGAATCAAGATGGGGCACAGACACAAGCCCAGGCCAAAGGAGGTTCTCTTGTCCCTCCAGTTCAAAGAACCAGGTTGTCCTAGAGAGTGTCTGGGAGGGAGGTGTGGACTCTGCCCTCCGGTCCCACCGTTTAGGAACATGGTGGGTCCCTGTGCCTGCCTCGGAGGAAGGGAGAGACAGAGATGGAGTCTGCATGAACGGGCCACCTTGTCATCCCAGCATCGGGGTCTCCTAGGATCTATTTGGGTACATGGGTCAAGGCAAACTCAGTCCTTCATGGATTTTGGTCCCTTCTGGGAATATCTAAAAATTGCAATACCTGTGGGAGTAAGGTATGGCTGAGAATCTAGTGTTTACCACTGGAGTGTCCAAGCCTGCATCTGTTTGACATAAATAATTCATACGTGTGGGGCGAGTGGTTCTGTTCAGTTGCCAGGACAGCCAAATACTCCCAGGCTGATGACCCAGACTGAGACCCACTTCAAGTGTCCACCAAGAATGCTTCTGCCACTCTGACCGCCTCGGGCGTCGAGTTAGAGCCTTTGCATCTCGTAGCCCCAGCCCCAGGCACGTTATAATTGTGACTGTATGCTCCGTGATGTTTGCAGAGGGCTTTGCACGTGGGTCTTTCTCTCAAAACCCTCCACACATGGGTCATCAAATTGATCCACAAATAAATTGTATTTTTATCGGAATACACTCCAGGTCCATCCCTGTTGTAACAAATGGCAGGATTGCCTTCCTTTTTGGCAGATTAATATTCCAATGACTCTGTGTGTGTGTGTGTGTGTGTGTATGTGTGTGATTGTATATGTATCACATTTTCTTTTTTGACTCACCTGTTGATGGACACTGGGTTGTTCCCACATCTTGGCTACTGTGAATAACCCCACAACGAACATGAAAGTGTGGGTGTCTCTTTGATGGTGACTTATCTCCTTGAATACGCACCCAGAAGTGGGTTTCCTGCATCTTACGGAAATTCTATTTTTAACTGCTTGTGGAAGCGCCATAACGCTTTCTACAGTGGTTGTACCAACTGACAATCTCTCCAAGAGTGCCCCAGTATTCCCTTCCTGTAGTCCTGTTTGGACAGTGCCTCTGACGAAGGCAGAGTGGAGGGGGTCATGCTGTGTGGTGGTTAGTGGGTACCATGGCTGAGAGCAAGAAGTCAGGGCGTAGTCTGAGCTCCAACCAGCCCCAAAGCTAAGTGGTGTTTCCCGGAACCCGTGAGCACCGGAGCTCCTTCGGCGGGAGAGATGTCGTCAGAGAGGAAAGCGCTGCTCAAAGTGTTGCCGCACGACAAATCCGACCATCGTGGTCGTGTGTGACTCTGAGACTGTCCTGCAGAAGTGACAGCGCACCGTCACTTAAAATATTTTAATACCAAGGAGTCTTCAAAAACACAAATAAAAGAAAAAGAAGAAACTGTTGGTTTGCATGTAGGCAATGTCCACTGAGTGCCTGAAAAATACAGAAGCGCAGGATAAACACTCCCTCAAATGCACTGTAATAGTGAAAATTCACTTTCTACCCATTTCTATCCAAAATAGTTTGGATATACGGAAATAACATGTACACCCAGGCAGAGCGGAGATTCTAACCCAAGTCCAAAGCCGGGAACTGGCTCCTCAGAAGCACGTGTGGGCTGATTCTGCAAGTAACGGTCCTCCAGGGATTGGATGTCGCGGCCTGGCCTGGCTCAGAGTCGCACGAGCGAAGTAGCCTAAACTCCAGTTCCTCCAAATGAAAGCCGGGGGCTGTCAGGGCTCTGAGCAGTCAAACCGGAGGTGGAAAACCACAGTAAAATAGGAAACCGGATATTTCCTTGTGTCCACATCTGTTCAGAAGTCAGCATGCAGCCCCTTACTTGAGAGGAAACAACAAAGACTCACGGGCTAAAGTCAAGGTAAAGTCTCGATCACCACGGCTGTTCGCGGCTGCGGTCCCCGCTACTATTAATACTGCGCTGTGGGCATTAACGGACAGGATAGACAAGCAATTTGAGGCGCAACATTGGGAAGGAAGAAACAAAATAAAACCATCTCTCGCTCCTTAGAGAGGACATAATTACACATTTGAAACCCCAAAAGAATCCACGACAATTAGTTACGGAGATGGGGAAGCCAGGTTAAAAAGGAGGGGACAGGACAAGGCCCCTTTCTTAGCTTTCTTGCCAGAGTAAGATGGTGCAGTAGAGTTTCTGCCACCCTTGCTACGATCATTGACGTGGTAGCTGGGCCTGTCCCTGCAAATGTGCTCAGGGCTTGGCGCTAATAGACACCCCGTAAATGCTTGTTGAATGAATGTCGGCTGCCGTTAAGTCACCTGTCTATGGGGCGTGCTGGGGGGCAGCCCCCGTGATCTGCCTCCACGCAGGCTGATCTCACAGAAGCTCACTGCAGTGGCCAGAGTTTCCGCAGTTACAGACACTCCTTCGGTCCGTGACCCTGATACGTGAATGGGTCTTAAATATAGTGTCTACATGCAGTGGTGCATCGTGATTTTGTGAGGTCCGTGGTGGCTCAGTTGTTACTAATAATAATAGTAAGCAAATTAAAGAGACGTGCATCATTAGTCTGACTTCACAACACAAGGATCCTTACGTAACCTGGGACTCCTGCTCGGCACACAGCAAGAGAGGAGGGGACATCGGCTTCTTCGGTTTGGTCTCCAGAAGCCCCCGTGGGTTCAGCCCAGCAGGACTTGGTGTTTGGTGATTCTGCCAGTCCCAGCGTGCAGGGCCCAGTTGGCTCTGCTGGGACCCCCTTGCTGCCCTCCACCATGAAGCTCACCCAGCCCCTGCCACCTTGGACCCACATCTAGCCTCTGACCCAAGGACATGGAAGGCGAAGACCCCCTAAGTCAGATCACGTCGCCCTCGCTGTGTCGGCAGAGGGGGCGGGACCTGGCATCCCTTCGTTCTGATTCCTCATAACCAAATAATACCATATTTAATCAGTTCCAAGACTCTAATGATTTTTGTTTTAACATCTCTGAAATTGGGGTGACTTTTACAATCTCGGAGATCTTAAATTGGATGAAATAAATACTTAGTCATAGTCTGAGGCAAATTAAGTACTCGGTACCAAGCATACATCTAGGTGCTATACCTGAGTTTCCTAACTTGATTCTGAAAGTAACCCTAGGATGAAGGTATTAGTATTAATATTATCCCCATTTTAGAGATGAAGAAACAGAGGCACAAGGCACTGTGGAGCAGGTGGTGGCAGAAGGAAGGTGCACACCACATGCTCAAACACAGCAACCCACCGGGGCCCGCTAACTTTCTGCAGAGATGCTACAGGTATGCCTGGCCAGTGTTCCTCCTGCCCAGCCCTCGGGGATCCTGGCAGGGTCCTTCCTGCCACCCACAGCCTCTCTCTTTACCTAGCATGCCACCCAAGTGTCACTCACACACATGCCATGGCCAAGGAGAGTCGACAAACACAGCACCCTACCTTGGGTCCCAAGCATGTCAAGACCTTTGGAGGCTGGGAAGGCCATCTTCATTTTCTGGGGCGCAGGCTTCTGTTATAGTGTGGGCTCCGGCTCCCTGCCTCCCCACCACGCTCCCCTCACCGGAGCCATCGCTGCCCCTGGGACACCCAGTCTCCTGGCTGGCCTCTCTTCCCCAGAAAATGAAGATTCTCGGACGTGGGCCCAGAAAGCCGACTGCCACTGGGACTCCACCGTGCCCCTCAGGGCTCCCGCCTGGCCTCTGTCGCTCAGATCAGCCTGCCTGCCCTTTGGTTCTGGGCCGATCCAGGGACAGCCACTGGATGACCTGATCCCCAAGCCTGTCCTGCCTGTCCTGCCCCACAGAACCTGTTGTGGGAAAAACAAACTGGGACATCAAGTCAGTCAGAGAAGAAGACCCTGTGACCTCACTCACGTGGAATGGAAGAAACAAAGGAAAGGAGGGAAACCAAGAAACAGACTCAGCTAGAGACGACACACGGAGGTTGGCAGGGGAGAGGTGGGAGGAGGGAAGGGTGGCGCAGGTGGTGGGGACTCAGAGGGCACTTGTCGGGGGGCACCTGGGTGGTGCAGTCCGTTAGTCGTGACTCTTGATTTCAGCTCAAGTCATGACCGGAGGCTCCTGAGCTCGATCCCCACGTCAGGCTCCACGGTCAGTGCGGAGTCTGCTGAAGCCTCGCTCTCCCCTTCCGCCACGCCCCACCGTGCATGTGCACGTGGTCTCTCCCCCCCCAAATAAAAGAACACGGCCCTCATCACGACAAGCGCTAAGTAATGTAGAGAAGTGTTGAATCACCGTGTCATACCCTGAATCTAGCAGCACACCGGAGGTTCACCAGCTGGAAGTTAAACAAAAACTTAAAAATATACTTTACATTCATTCCAAAGCAAGCCCCAGGCCTTGGTCAAAGTCCTTGGTCCCCTAGTCTCAGAAGAAGTTTCCGGAACCAGCCGGGCACAGCCACTGATACCCCCGGTGTTCCCAGCTCTCCCTGGAGGATCCCTCTCCCCGCCCCTAAAAGAAGTCCCAGAGCACAGAGGGCACAGCCCCAGGTCTGGCTGTCCCTGGAGGACGACATCCCAGCGTCTGTCTCTTGGCTGTGGCGGGTCCGGCTCTGCCAGCTGCCCAAGAACCTTCTCAGGGCCCCGATGCCCCAAACCCTGCTGGAGCAGGTCAGCCCCACCCGCAGACCTGGGGGCCGCCTCGTGCAGGGCCAGATCGCCCTGCGGGCAGATGTTGCTGCTACGTCCATGCATGTTCCCTTCCCTTCCGCTTCCACGCTGTCCCCGGGTGGGAGCCACGGGGTAGCCTGATTCACACACTGGGGCGGTAACAGGCTGGGGGTAACAGGCTGACTCACACGCGGGGGTCAGGATGGAAGGACCCAGGGTCAGGAAGTCCCGTGGGAGCTCCAGGGGGCCTGCGCTGGACTGGGACGGGATCATTCGTGTCATGTGCCCGCACGGGGCTGGGTCCTTCATCGGGCCGTAACATCATGTGTCAACATCCAAACAGCAACCTGCAAAAGAGACTAACCCAGCACTGCCCGATTTACAGTGGGGGAGACTGAAACAGAGAGGCCGAGTAACGCCCAAAGGCCAGACAGCTTCTCTCGCAGGCCAGAGGCCCTCCTGATGCAAGGCCACGAGCTCTCGGGATGGGGCGTGCAAGGACCTCACACCCCCTCCCCTCTCCACCCCTGCGGCCACTCTTGCCCTCACTCCTGTAGACAGAACTGTGTCCCTCCAAATTCATGGGCTACAGCCCTAACCCCTAACGTGAGTGGATTTGGAGACAAGGCCTTTAAAGTAGCAGTTAAGGTTAATGGACGTGGTCAGTGTTGAGCCCTAATCCTGTATGACAGTAGCTTTCTAAGAAGAAAGAAACAATCACTCCCCCTCTTCTTCTCTTGCTCCCTCTCTCTCCCCCTCCCCTCCGTGCGAGGGCACAGCATGAAGGCGGCTGTCCACGGGCCAGAAGAGAGCTCTGACCGGGCCGCGACCATGCTGGCACCCTGACCTCAGACTTCCAGTCTCCAGAGCTGTGAGCAGACGTCTGTCTGTCTTCAGGGCCCCCCGTCCGCGGTATTTCATGGTGCAGCCTGCGCTGACGTCCTCCTCTTGGCCAGGCGCTGGTCTGATTCACATTAGTATGAGACCTACTGCGGGCACATCGGGCCCGGCTCCTTGTTACACAGCAGGGCATGGTGACCCCAGTGCCCGCAGGGACAGGGCAGTCACGTAAAGAGCCAAAAGGCCACACGTCTAGCAAGAAGGTGGCGGGAGACTCCAATGGAATGATTCCCCTCGTCCAAAGGAGTAGCCACAGCTCGTCACCGACTGAGTGTTGCTGTGAGGGGCTACGTCCGGCAGGGCCGGCTGTAGTGTTTAAGAACTGGAAATCCAGATGGTGACGATAACAAACCAGCTGATTCTTACATGCCGGCAACGACACCCAAGTTTCGAAGCGACAACAAGATCAAGAACGCAACAACACAGGAACAGCAGTGGCCAGACTCTCTCTGTGGGCTAGCTCTGGCCTGAGAACCACGATTTCCCAGCCTCATTTAGGGGAGGGACAATTCTGGAAGCCAGAGCGGTGGCTGAGATGGTGGGAGCCCAGGCCCGAGGGTCGCTGTGTGTCCGGCCCGCCAGCCTCTCCCTGGGGACGGGGATGGGAGGGGAAGTCAGGATCTCACCCGTGGCTTCCCTCGTCAGTCTCCGATGTAGCTCCCCAGGGTCCCGGAGCGCCCACGTAGAGACGGCCCAGAGACCAGCGGCCTTGGCCCCAGACTCCTTTGCCTTTGCTATGGCTGCTCCACACGCCGACCGCCTACAGGGGCCCCTTCCTCCCACCCCCGACACGTTCCAAACCCCACCGGGGGTGTCACTCCCAGCTGAGGACCGCACCAGGCCAAGAAGAGCAGGTCAGCCGCAAGGAGCCACAGGGAGCTGAGGCCGGAGCCTTGACCCAGGCCGTGGTGGGCGCAAACGTGCGGCAGGTGCCGGGGGACTCCCAGGAGAGGCCCGAGTCCGCCTCCAAGCTGGCGACCTGGAGATGGGCTCCGTGAGTCCAGCTGGGCAGGGCCAGATGCGGAGCCAGAGGCCGGGGCTTGGGAAACAGCCGTGCTGGTCAGTGCCCTCCACCCGGCCTCCGAGGGAGGACCTGGGCCAGGCCTCCCACACGATGGGATCCGCAAGGCCCCCCACCTCTGCTGGGTGGACTTTGGCTGCCGGAGCTGTGCAGACTGCGGCCATCAGCATGCCGGAAGCACCCTGCGGCCCCTGCGCCGTCTCCCCAGCCCCAGCGGGACAAAGACGAAGCCGCAGACGACAAAGTCAGGGCACAGAGCCACTGCCAGCGTGCGAGGGCAAGCCCGCGTCGGGGTAGGAGGCAGCAGATTTGGGACCTAAACCAAAAGGGACAAGGAAATCAATTTCAGGCCCGAGGGTCCCGGCTCTCACCAGGCCGTCGCCTGCCCTCTCGGTCGCGGCCCGCGGCCCTGGCCAGCGCAGGTTCTCAGTGGCTGTGCCATCGGGCCTTGTGTCTTTGAATGTGTTCATTATATTTTAATATGATTATGTTCAATCCAGTAGCCTGAAACAGATCTGTCCGGATGTATAATTAGTTTCTAAATGCTTATTATTCTTGGTGGCAGGGCTGGCAGAGGCTTGGAGAAGGGAGAGGAGTCCGTTAGCTCTTTTGCTCATTAGTCACGGTGGTGGGGACTCATCCGTAGGTCTGGGGTAACCCTGGCTGCCCTGGGACGCAGGGCCCTCAGCCTCCGTCACAGTGACCTTGTGCTCTGAGCCCCACGCGGGGATCGTGGGATCTCGGGGTTCACCGGGAGCTCCCTGCTCTGCCTGCTTGTTCTTCCCCGGGCCTCCTCTTTGGGAGGAGCCCTGCACCCCCATTCCAGGGCCCTGGAGGACGGCAGCCCCTGCCCTCAGCACAGTGTCCCCAGCACCCGGCGCAGGACCCACCTACGGTGCCACACCCAGTGCTGCTGGCGCGTCCGGGCAAAGGTCCGCCACAGCCTCTGTCCCGGCTCACTCAGGTCTCCCGGAGCTCGAGAGCTTTCCGAGGGGAACTGGTCTGGTGCACCCGATCTTGATGGGCCTCCAGGGGTTCAAGCTCTTTACGTCCTAGAGTAATTTGCCTTCCCGGTTGGGCAGACTCTGATCCCCTGAGAAGCATGAAAGAAAGGAGGGCCCCAAGAACGCCTGGTCTTCCCTCACGCATGCCGAATGGGACCAGGGGGCAGGGCGTCTGCTGTCCCTTTTTAACTCAGGGCTCATGTCTGGGTCTTCTTGGGTAATCCTCAGGGGCTAGGCTGGGTGGTGGTCCTCATCCTGACTTCAGGAACACTGGTGGCCCAGACATCTCCCCCAGCTGGTTTTGGAGACATCACAGCGATCTGTGCCAGCTTCCGAGGGTTCCCAGGGTGCGTATGCAGATCAGGTGCTCACTATAACCAGGACCCGGACCGGGACCCGGACCCGGACCCTGAGCCTAGTGTTGTATGTAGACACAACCAACAAGACGCTTGGGAAAATAAGGTAAGAGGTAGCCAGACACCGGGGTTGCAGATGGGACTGAACTCTCCGAGGGGGCTCTGCTCCAGCGCAGGAGGAAGTGGCTGCCTGATCTCACCCTACGCCCCGTGGGCCGCACGGCCTCTTACACCCCAGACAGGTGCTGCTGCTTCTTACTTAGCAGGTGCTGCCTGCGAGTCTTGGTTCACTGCAGATGGACGCCGGAATTTCATGATCCTTTCCCCCGGATGCCATGGGGCGGGGGCGGGGGCGGAGACAGGGAGAAGCTGGCCCTCGCCCGGGCACCTGGGCCCTGGGATCAAGGACTCACCTCTTGAACAGCCACCCCTGCTGGTTCCTCGTGGCCTCTCTTCCTTGCTGCCCACGGCCTTTGCGGAACAGGCGCCGGTTCTGGGGGCCGTCCTGAGCCCAGACGCGGGAGCGTAAGAGCACAACCGCCCGGAGGTCTATGAGCCTGGAGGGAAGGGGCCCAGACCGCCTTTGGACTCCACACTTTCAAGAGCTGGCTACAGACCCGGGCCACCGGGCACGGCCCTTTCCGCTGACTGCTCGAAACACTCCTTTCCTGTGAGGTTCCACGTCCACACACACCTGTCCTTTCCGTTTGGAAGGCGCGCCCTTACTCCTTCACGCACACGCCTACCATCTTCCTCCTCTCCTCTCTCCTGTCTGTTGAACTTCCGGTGCCGTTGGCTGGGCTCCCTCTGACACATTCCTCTCATCCACTGCAACTGATTTTTATCGCCTCATCTTGACTTTTACTGAGTGCTTCTTCATTATCTGTGTGTCTGTTTTATTGCCTTTTCTCTTTCTTCTCCCTTTGTTCTCTTTCAGTCTCAAACTTCAATTTTCTGAGGAGCCGCAGGGACCACCTAGGCCCAGGGCAGGAAGTGGCCGGCCACCCACCCATGTCAAGGCAGGACACTCCTCTCTCTCCGCCCTTGGAGGGCTGACTCCCCTATAACCTCACCCCAGGAGACCCCTGAGACCTCGCCCCCAGGACAGGGTTGCAATTGTGGCCTCCCTAGGGGACACACACCCATGTCCTCTGGAAAGGGCCCACACTGCCTAGGCCTTCTAGAAGGAGGCCTCACGTTTCATAATCAGCTGCTCTGGAAAATACATGCATCTGAATTTGTGCCTTCCTGCCGGCTGGTAGGAGGTCCCCAGGTTCCTGCCCCTGAGCAGGAGCCCCCAGGGCTGGGCCAACTCCCAGGAAACGCAGCAGAGAGATCAGCACCGACCTCTGTCACGTAGGTCGAATTGCAGACCCAGACATCTTACTTTTGGGATTTTAAGAAGACATTTCTATTAGGCATGTCCTCCAGGCCTGGCTGCACAGAGAGGCAGGTGGGGCTAGACGGGGCTGTTCTGCTCTGACCACTGGGCGATGGAACAGTCTCTTAGGGGCCATTCTGTCAACCCTATCCAAGTCTTTTGTCACTGTCCCCAGTTTTGACTCCCCCCATAGCTAGCTTTGACCCACCTCCACACTGCTGGGGCCTGTCCCCCACGCAGGGCCTCTCGTGGGCTGCCACTCCTGACCCAACTGTCACCTTCCCCAATTAGACGACCCAAGCAGTCTGCTTCCGCTCCTGCCTGTTCTCTGCAGAGCCAGGGTGGTCTTTGGAAAGTATCAATCGGGCCACATCACGCCTTGCTTCAAATTCTTCCGTGATTTCTCATCAGATATAGAATGAAATGATCTTGCCTTTCTGAGGTCCCCGAGGCCCTGTGACCCACCTCTCTGACCACGCACTCACCCCGCAGCCGAATCCCTGCCTCGGCAACACCCCAGACACTTATGCCCGCGTCTGTATGCCTGACGCTCCTGTTGGAGGCTGGCACCCGGATCCATGAGCACCTGCTTCCCCTCCTCACTCGGGTCCAGCTCAATGCCACCTCCTAAGAGGTTCTCCCCAGTCGCTCCGGTGACATGCCCTGTCCACAGACGCACTCCAGACACGATTTTTTGCCACGTACCACCATCTGAAATGATCTTATCTATCCATCTACCTACCTATTTGTTTGCTAAGTTTGGGGGTTCTGCTCTAATTGTCCCAGAGTAGCTCATATTAAGCCAACTCTCTGTCATAAATCATATCCATAACAAATAATAGTCGTAAAGTCTGGGTGATGCATAAAAGACGATGTTCAGAAGGCATGAGAGTGACTCAAAGCAGGGGTCGCTGAAGGAACGTTGATGTTGGAAAGACTGAAAGGCACTGAGCACCTTTCTGTTTGTGTGACTTTCAGCAGAGGGCAGCCCCCATCAGTGCCCTGTGAGGCTAGACACCGGAGTCTTACTGCCGAGCAGTAAGTAAGCAGTAAGACAGGGTTCAGGGCACCACCAGCAGCTGGGAAGGAAGAGAGACTCGCTGGCAAGGAGAGAATCACAGAGGGAGGGACCCAAATCTCATGCGTCACGCTGTCAGACATCAGGTCAACCCCCAAAATCTACCCGGCCAGGGCAGACTCAAGCCGGCCGGCTAAGCCCCAGAGAACTGAATGGACACTTCAGCTGTGGTCCAGCTAAAACAAACACACTGGTAGACCAAGAAACACTCTTTGCATGAACATAACAGAACCCAGAGTCGCTACCACAGCTTGTCTACCACGTCCAGGGCACAATTCAAAATTCCCAGATGTACAAACAAGCAGGAAAACATGATCCGTACCAAGAAGAAAGGCAATTGACAGAAACCACGTGGTTGCAGATTTTGCAATTAGCTCAAAGTCATAATAGAAAACATTTGCTAAATGTTTATTATCTGTGTGTCATCACTAGGATGTAAACTCCATCAGAGCGGGAACCTAATCAGTTCTGTTCCTTGCTCTGTCCCCGGCTTGTAGAGTAACAAATGGTGCATAGAGAAGCACCCCAAAACTATGAACATGGCATGAAGCAGGACTGTATTTTTTCCTCCTTGTTTTCTGTCTTGATTCCTTGAGGTCCCTCCTAGGTGAACCAAACTCCACCAGAGAACAATCATTCTCTTTCAAACACAGAGCACAGTTGTGTGATTGTGAGTTAGTAGCGGGTGTTACAGACAAGTAACTTTAGTCTCTAATTACTGCCCAAAAGAAAGCAGGTCGATCGGCTATTGTGAAACCCGATGTCACCATTATTCACAAAACATTCGTCACTTAACTGCCTTAAAGTAAGAAATACATATGTAAAGTTAGCTTGTTCCAGGGCCTGGGTATTTAGTGTATGGCTAGTTCGTATCAGAGGGAACCACAATGTCCAAGGTCAGATGTAATCCATGTTTATTGAGGAGGTTAGTCCCTGAGGTAGATGTTTAAAAAAATTTTTTTCTAAGAACCTAGATGCCCATCAACAGATGAATGGATAAAGAAGAGGTGGTATATATTGACAATGGAATACTATGCAGCCATCCAAAGAAATGAAATCTTGCCATTTGCAACAACATGGATGGAACTACAGGGTATTATGCTGAGTGAAATAAGTCCATTGGAGAAAGACAATTATCATATGATCTCCCTGATGTGAGGAAGTGGAGATGCAAAGGGGGAGTGGTTTAGGGGGTAGGAAAAGAATAAATGAAACAAGATGGGATCGGGAGGGAGACAAACCAAAAGAGACTCTTAATGTCACAAAACAAACTGAGGGAGGCTGGGAGGAGGGGTGTGGGGAGAGGGTGGTGGGGTTATGGACATTGGGGAGGGTATGTGCTATGGTGAGTGCTGTGAAGTATGAGTGCTGTGAATTATGTCACCCTGGCGATTCACAGACCTGTACCCCTGGGGATAAAAATTCATTATATGTTTATAAAAAAATTTAAAAATTAATTAAAAAAATTTTTTTCCAGATCAAATTATTTCTGCCATAGTCAGAGTTTGGGAAGTTGTTAGACCCTTGGTCTGGACTCTAGATAGGACCCCAAATTCTTCTTGAGGAGTTTTCCAACCCCGCCCACAGACAGGGTGATATTCAAAATTTGTAAAAACACGCAGGGCGCAGACACTGAGCAATCAAGATGGAGGCCAGTCAAACACCAACCAGTCAGAGGAGATGCCAGCTCTGAGGCGCTGGTCGGGCAGGAGTCACGTCCTCCATAGCGCTCTGTTTAGGAAGGTGTCCTGGTCACCTCCTCAGCCTTCACAGGAGGATTTCGGTGCCACCTCCAGCTCTACCAACTGTCAAAGCATATGGGAGTGAACCCAACCAGCGTCCCAGGGCAGCTGCCCTCCAAGCGCTTTTCAAGGAGAATCACCTCAAAATCGCTGCTCCGTGAGCACACTGTGGGGAGAACAACCATGAGTGAAGTGAAGTCCATCTCATTTTTCTAAACTATGATTTTCGTGCTAATGTTCGCCGTGGGAACCCCTTTCCTCAAGTAAATCTTATGAGGAGCCCCAACGCGAACAATGAGAGGAACAAAGCTGATCGTCTCGGCCAGACAGACTCCAGTGCGCCCTCACTGCTCACCACCTCCTTCTCACACACACACAGACACACAGAGACACACAGACACACAACACAGACACGCAGACACAGACAAACACACCACACACCCCTGAAACCCTGCAGCAGCCTCTGGCATTCCAACAGGGAATCGCTCATCGTGGAAATGGCATGAAGGAAAGTCTGTCACAGACAATCCAAACTCTGGTAGAGTCGGACCTTCGGAGAGTGTTTGGGGCACCTCTAGGTCCCCCATCATCCCCCCCCTTCCTAGAGGAACATCGCAAGGGGCCGTCCTAGTAAGTCCCTCGCTGTATGGACTGTAAAAGCAGTTTAGGACTCATTGCTTTACACGCTGGCCGTTTGGGGGGACCCGCGGAACTATCTTTTTCTGCCTCTGGTGGCACAAGTGGCTGGGCCTCTGCTGAGCAGCCGGTTTGCTTCTGTCGCACAGACGCTGGGTCTGCAGCCAGAGACTGCTTCCCTTCTCTGGGTGGGCCTGGGGAGGCTCCAGGGCACCCCAGGGCTCCACCTCCAACAAACGTGCCAGGTCCGATGTCATGAGTTTGTGTCCCGCCCCACTCCTGGCTCCATCCTTGCTTCCTCAGCCTTGTCTTCTCCTTTGTCGTATTTTCTCTGCCCACGTACTTGTTATTTGATTACGTCTGGCAACTGCTTATGCATCTTTGCCAGTGGCCTTGCACCCTTTCTGAAACTGGCAGGCAAACGCATCAACGGATCCTGACTGTGGGGTTTCTGCAGTGCACCACAGCTCTCTTCAATCCGCCACTTTATGATCTACTTCAGCAGGCACCAGCTCTCATACGGCCAATTTCACTGTCTTTTCAGACTAGAAAATCACTGCCTGGCCAAAGACACGATGCTCATGAACTAACTAGACGTCGCTTTATTACGGATTCTCGTCATCTCTGCATCCTCTGGGTGCACGGCGGCACAACCATGCCAAGGGGGGGGGTAAACCCATCACTCACCCAAACCCAAATATTTATGACTTTTTATCTCTGACCCCCCCGCCCCTGCCCAGACTCTCCTAAAGCTTTGACGGGGCAGAGGGAAGAAAAGTGAGGACTCGGGGTATGGGACAGCCAGTCTCTGTGGAACTTAAGTGTCTTCGGTTTCTGCTGCTGCAGTTTTATTTTCCTCCAGCTCTGCGATTAGAAGGGACAAAGCCATCAGAACCACCCAGTTGTCTTTAAGATACAGATCGCCCTCCTCAGGACTCCGCTCCTGGCTGGCAGACTTGGTGTCCCAGGGTCGGAGAATCGGGTTAACAACCAAAGCAGTACATCCACGAGAAAGCAGGAGCGTACTCCCCGGTTCCCAGAGTGATGCTGAACTGGGAGGCTTAGGGAGCAAATATGCCATATACACGGGGAACAAACAGAGGCAATTTGGAGGAAAATCTCTCCTGGAGGGAATGTACAATCCAAGAGCTCTCCCACGCCAGCCCTAGGCCTCTCGGTTCACCGTGGACCACACAGGTGCTAGGCAGGGAGCCCTCCCCACCCTAGAGAAGGGGCCAGCTCTCCCCCCGCCCCCAGAGTACCCTGGGATGGTGCCTGCTCCGGAGGGAATTGCAAGTCCTCCAGTAGCTAGATGAGCCCCCGGAGGGCGACCCCAGGACACGGTGGCACCGAGGAAAGAAAACCCTCTCAGCCTTGGCATCTGGGAAACATTCTGAGCTTTTCATTCTCTCCTTCTGTTGGGCCGAGGTGGTCCCGGCTTCAGGAGAATTTGCAGCCTCGCTGGTCTTGGGGTGGCAATAGGGACCCCGAGGCTAGAAGCCCAGGTCTCAGGGGCTTGGATCCCGCATCCAGAGAGCACCCTGGGACCTGATTTGAAATGCGCCCTGGGAGTCAGGAGCCCCCTCCACCCGGAGGAGCGCAGGGAGCCTCTCTCGGCAACAGAGGGACCCCATCCTCCAGCCCACAGAGGTGAGCACCGGGAACACTGTCGAGAGAATGTTCAGGACGCTCTGGCAGCCCGGTGGGCGGCTCCCTGGGGCCGGACCAAGCAGGGAACAGCCTGAGCTGAGCCAAGGACTATTTGGCACCTGCACTGGGCTTTCGAAAGGCAGAGGGAGAAGCAGGCCTGCGGGGACGGCAGGACAGAACGTGGTGGAAGCCCATCTGCGGCAGCTTTTGTTGCCGGAACATTCGGTCCCGGGATTAGGGGCCTTGAGCAACAGGGCATTGGGAGAGTAAACGCTCATGAAACCAAGGCCTGCGTAGCCCCGCCTCCCTCGGCCTGCCCGGGGCCTCCCTGCGGTGGCCGAGTGGACGGCCAGCCCTCCTTCCCGGGGGACCGTGCCTTGCAGCCCGGGGAGCGCCGGGCAGCGCGGAGAGAGGCCGAGGCCGCGGGGAGAGGCCAACGCCAGCTCTCTGTGAGTCTGTGAATTTGCGGCCCCACTGGGACTCTGGAGAATTCCGGGAGCCAACTCCCGGCCTCCCTTTGACAGAGTCACTTTTCATCTCTTTGGCTGCAGGCACAGGCAAACACACACAGGCGAAAATCAGTTAATAACTATGCACATTTTATAATAAATTTTAACAATTTAAGAGTCTGGTACAGCTTTATTATAACTTTTATTTCAGCACACTCATTCAGTGCGTGATAACCTGCCAGAAACACGGAATTCGCTTGACAGATGCTCTGAGCGCCAAGATAATGGAATATGCTGGAGAGAAACCTGGGGTCGCACCCAGCTCGGCTCTCCTCCCTCCCTGGGGGATCCCCGAGGGGCTCTCAGGAGTTCTGGATGCAGAATGGGAGCTGTGAGTGCGGGGAGGGACGCGCCAGCTCAGCCAGCGTTGCTGGGTCAGTCTCTGAGCGCGGCCGGCCCCACTGCGTTCCCCGGACCTTTCGGTGGCTGGAAGGTGGAACACGGCACCTTCTCCCCCACCTCCTTCAGGCCTGACCTGAGAGGGAACCAAGATCAGCCCCAAGGAAAACCTCCCAGGCGCCGGGGGTCCTTTCCTCCCTCCTTCTTCTGCCTCCCTCGCCCACTCTGCCCCCCACCCGCACCCCCTGGCATTTTTCTCCACGCTCAGCAGCCTCGGTAGCATCTGAGAAGCTGAGAAAGAGGCAAATCCGTGGTTCTACCTCCGTCCTACTGACTCTGAAACTCCGGGTGGGCCCCCGGGTGTCCTCACAAACCTTTCCGGTGATGTTGACATGCACCCGAATTTGAGACACACTCAGGTTTGAGAGATGGAGAGGTTTCAGGGAGGCTGGGGATGCTCTGATCAAGCGAGATTTGGGCTTAAGCTCGGCCGCTGCTGTCGTCTCTCCCTTGCCAGGAAGACTCAGGCCTCGGGGTCCCCACGTGAGAAATAAGGACACAGGTCGGACACTTGCTATGGGCTCCCGAGCCCTGACAAATGACTCAGATAGAGCCCAGCGGAGACCCCACAGTGACTTCTCTTCAGGGAGAGACCGAGTGGCCCACATCTTAGAACCCTCCCCGCCGTCCCCTGTACCGTGGGGGTGTGTGGCTGTTAAGGGCCGTCTTAGCATCAACACAAAGAAGAACGAGGGGGAGGGGAGGGTCCATGACCAGAAACAGGTCCACACAGGGAGAAGCCAAGCTGAGGGGAGTATGTGCCAGCACACACGCACAGAACGAGAATGTACCTAGGTCCCTGCTGTTTTCTTTTTAATTTTTAAAATTTATTTGTTTGACAGGCAGAGAGAGAGCCGGAGAAAGCACAAGCAGAGGCAGAAGCAGGCTCCCCACTGAGCAGGGGGCCCGATGCGGGGCGCGATCCCAGGACCCGGGGACCATGACCTGAGCTGAAGGCCGACACTTGACCCACGGAGCCCCCAGGCGCTTCTAGGTCTCTGTTTCTTTGAGTTTCCTTCCTCTCCCTTTATCCCTTGACTACCTGTTTCTCCAAGAACATGAGCACGTCTCTCTTGTTCTCCTGGCGGATAAACAAAACCCCTCCTTGGACACGGCAGCCTCTTCCATCTGCCACCGTCTCTCTCTGTGCCGTGAGAGCCCATCTCGGAACTGCCGTCTCCCCTCAGAACATCACTTCGAGGTTCCAGACCCTCCGTCCATCGGCCTGTGGCCGCCATCGTTCTAGGACGTTGCGCAAGCCGCCTCCCGCTTTCATTTCCAGGGGCCGTTCCCCAGCCCCTCGGTGGCCTGATCTCTCGGGCACGCAACCCTCTGCCCTCTCCAGGCTTTACCTTCTGACTGTCCCTTGTCAGGCTTCAGATGATGTTAAATAGCCTTTACCCTTCTGTCGTCTGAGCTCCTAGTTTGATGATTCACTACCTACACGCCGTCTTGCGTGCGCTCTCCGAAATATGTTACGGAAACAGACAAGGGGGAGTCTACCTAATTCTTTCAGTGTCCTTCAAATGAAACTACAGACAAAAATAGTCTTTTAGAAGTAAGGGCCAGAAAACATTCATTTTCCTTGAGGAACTAGCATATGATCTCATAAACAATGAGACTCAGAAAGCAAGTCTCAACATGCTTGAAATGGGCAAATCTGTAACGTCAGTCCCAGCAGAACACTGGCTAGACAGGATGACAGAGTCGGCGGGCAGTTTCGGGCGTGAATGACGTCGTATTCCTTATCTGGGTGCTGGTTAGGTACAGTGTTCAGGGTATAAAGAAGCATGGAGCCGTATCATTAAGATATGAGAGCTTCTCGGACACATATTATATTTCAGTGAATTTCTTGCGAAATTCTGAGTTCCCTTCTCTCGGCAGAAGTCCTGATCAGTGGTGGCTCCATTACATTCTTATACAACATTTTGACCTTTACGCGTGCATCCTATTGTCTTCCAGTCTTGCTCTCCTGCTCTAAATTACACTCTCCGTGGTTCAAAAATTGTGTCCTTAGCTTATAACTATATACCTTAGGTTTTATTGTATGTGCACATCCACAGTGCTTCATGTAGATGAGGAGTCTAGTAGGATAAAGTCTGCTTTTTTTTGTCTCTCTCTCCCTCATGCCCAGCATATAGTGGTTGTTTGATTAATGTTGAAAGAGAGAAAGAAGAGAGAGAAAAATCAGGTAAAAGTGAGTACAGGACTTAGGGGTCAAGAAGGGTTCTTTTTGAAAGGAGAGAGGTCCAAGCAGATCTCCAGGGCGGTGGGAAGAAGCTGGGAGAAAAAGACACACTGACGAGGAGGAGGGTGATCTACGAATCCTGCTCCCAGGAGAGGAGAGGAGGAAGAAGGCAGGACGGGGCGAGTTGTCTTGAACAGAAGAGACACTGTCTTCCTCATATCCTTGATTGATTTTTCCTCCTCTCTGCAACCTGTAAATCATTGTAATCCCTCAAAACTCAGTCCTCTCCATCATAATCTGTCTCCTGATGATTTCATCTGAGGTAGTTTTAAATACCATCTGTCCTCCGATGGCTCCCAGGACTGTATCCAGCCCGGATCTCTGCTGTGAACCCAGGACAGCCCACTCAGCCTCTCTGCTGGATGCGCAGCAGACGCCTCGAAGTTAACAGGAGAAACACCGAACCCTTGATCTTCTCCCAAACCTCCTCCACCCACAGTCATCCCCATGGGAGGCCAACGAAGCTTGAGTCATCCTTGACTCATCTTTCTCTCACACAACTATCCCGTCCGTCTGCAAATCCCGTTGCCTCCATCCTCAAGAAGAGAGAGAAAGTCCAGAACCCCGCACTCTTCACACCTCCGCGGTTCCCCCAGGGCCAGACACCAGCGCTCTCCCCGGGATTTTGTGTTTTCTTCCATAGTCTTCTTGCTTCTACCCAAGCCCACCTACAGCCTTTTCACAGCACGGCAATTAGAAGGATCGTTCTTAGGGGTCTCCCCTCCGCTCAGAGCCCGGTGCTAACTTCCGTCTCAGAGTAAAGGTGAAAGTTCTTAGGACCCTCCATGCTAATAAGGTCTTATGACCCTCCAGGGGTCTAATTTCCATGCTGCCTTGTCTCTCCCTCCTTGTAGGACTGTACACGCTCAGGGCCCATCACGGTCCCTGCCCCGACCCGCCTTCTCTGCTTTCTCTCTCCCCCGGCTGCTATTTACAACCTACATCCCCACCCTTCTGTCCTCACGGTTTGTCTTCCCCGCGGGATGGAAGTTTGGCAGCGGCAAAGTTCCTGTGTGGTTTGTTCACTGCTGTAGCCTCAGAGTCTAGAAGACAGCATGGTCTATGAAAATTTCAACTAAATTTTTTAAAAATTTAATTTTAATTTAATTTTTTAAAAAATTTAATTTTCCTAAGGGATTCTCTTGCTTAAAGCCCCTCAGTGACTCTTTATGTCCCTTAGAATAAAGTCCCCTTCTTTGTGGGCACCCGAGGCCCTTTCGGAGCCGGCCCTGTGGCCTCCTCTCTCACATGGCCTTCCAGAACACAGCCCAGTGGAATCACCCAGCAGCCCATCCAGTGGTTCCTCCGCGATTGGCCTCCTCTCCCAAGAGGGCTCTTCCAAAACCACCTGTTTGGGGACTCAGTTTGGGGGTCAATCAAGTTAGAGTAGATCCCACCCTTGGGCCCCGACAAGGCACCGGGCTCTTGCCTGCTCTAGCCTGTACCAGTCTGCCCTGACACCCTTTCTCTGCTGGTCTGTTCTCATGCTTGAGAGAAGAGGCCCCCATCCGTCGAAGGCGGGTGCCTCCAGCCCTAGCCAAGGACATGCTCTGTGAGGTGGCAGGAGTGGGATAATCATTATTACCATCATCTTTGACAAATATTTCTTCAGTCAATGGCTCGCCTCAGTACTACTGTGTCCCCACGGCTCCGCTCGCCAGTTAACCGACGGTTACAGGGACTGACTCCCATCACACACCAGAGTGGCAGAGTGAGCGCCTCTTTCCACATCGAGCCCTTCCCTCCTCAGGGTCTCTTCCTCAAAGCAGGAAGAAGACGGAGCCTCACACGTCATGAGGGACAGCAGAAGTCACCTTGATGTCTCCTTAGCAATCAGAATGGCTTCAAGGTCACTTCTGGAGCCTCAGGCACCTGATGCATGTCCTAGGGCACAATATATTTTTTACTGCAACTTAGATTTCCTCGCAAAGGATACCGTCTAGTCCGAATTTATTGCAGTCACAGGCTCTTTGATCTGTCTGGCTTAGCGTGTGTCTTAAGTAGGCTGAGCAAGAAGTGATTTCACCTCGTCATTAAAAATCACCTACGGTGCGGGACGCCTGAGTGGCTCAGTGGGTTAAGCCGCTGCCTTCGGCACGGGTCATGATCCCGGGGTTCTGGGATCGAGTCCCACATCGGGCTCCTTGCTCGGCAGGGAGCCTGCTTCTCCCTCTGCCTCTGCCTGCCTCTCTGTCTGCCTGTGCTCACTCGCTCTCTCTCCCTCTGTCTCTGACAAATAAATAAATAAAATCTTTAAAAAAAACAAAAAAACAAACAAAAAAAACACCTACGGTGAAGGTGAAGTGCCCGCACACCATCACGTATTCATTCAATGAACCTTTATGAAGTTTCAGTGCCACTGGGGGAGGATAATGACACTGAAGAGGGGGTCCCTGCCCCCGGAGGAGGCGTGGCCCCGCAGTCAGTAAAGGGGTCCCTGGAGCTATTTAAGTGGTTTTATCCTTCACATTAGGCTTTGCTTAATTAGAGGCACATGTCTTCTTCAAAAGACAAGAGGAAAGATTTCCTTCAAACCAGCTGCACGCACAGACTTCGGTGAAGTTGTTCCATTTAATCCCGACAAGCCGACGGTACCCCAGGCTGAAAGTGAGACCCACTGAAGCTTAACGGCCGGCCGGGCCGCACGCCAGCGTATGCTGGTGCCCGGCTACCGGTGAAGGTTCGCCGCCCCTCCAGGCCGGGACCTCCCTCTTCTACCTCACTGGTAATGGGAGCCCCCGCTAAGGCCGTTCCAAGAATATCCAGGGACCACAGAACTGTGCAAAGTTGCCATGTCTACGCAAAGCCATTTACAGCTTTTGAAAGCCAGCAGCCATCCAGTAAATTAAAACACACCCCTCCACACACACACCATTAAGTTGAAAAGAAAAATGGACACAAGGAACAGTCTACTTAGTCACTTATTGTTAATAGGCCCCAGCCCATCCAAGGACACAGTTGGTGATGTCTATCCCAAACCTCTCCCTGCCGTGGAGGGGGGCATTTTGTGAAGTCTGGGCTCCTTTGACTTCTAGAAAGTGGCCGAGGAAGAGGGTTGATGCAAGCAAGGTGCCCGGGGAGGCAGAAGGGCTGTGGTGTTCGGGCCCCAAGGGGACAGAGGGAGGAGACAAAGAAGCGGGCCCCTCGCCGTGGGAGGAGCTCCCCGGTTGGACACTCTGTCAGCTCACGGAAGCGGCCACCGTCCTGCTCACATCCCAGCCCCAGCTGAAAGCACAGCCTGGACGCGGGCGCCACACCTGCCACGGCACCTCCCGTGGCCCCTTCTCACCCTGCGCGGTGTCCCCAGCATCCTGCCTCCGGGTGGGCTTCTGTCTGCAGGAAACTCCTCTCCCGGGGCGCCTCCCTCAGAAGCCTCAGCCTGTGACCCAGATCCACTGCCGGGCACAGCGATCAGGAGCGCCGCTGAGGGCTTCGTCCATAGGGTTTGAACACTGCCTCCCGACCAGGGCTTTTCGGCCGGGGCTGAGGGCTCTACCGCTGTGACAACAGGAATCACTCTGCACCCACAGCGTCTGCGAGGCAGGTATTCCGACTTCCCCGACAGGCACTCAGAGAAAGTTCCCGTCCTTTGCCGGAGGGTTGGAAAGGGCTTTGCTACACCCACCAGAGCTACTGTTCATAGGAACAGTTTAGGACCCTGCGGGGAAAAACTCAGGGGGAAAATCCCAGTCCTGCGAGCTGTGTTTTGGCTCAGGTCCTTCTCGGCTGGAGAAGTGGTGTTAATCATCTGGGATGTCTTAAAGCCCCTGGGGAAAAAAAATCAATAAAAGTGCTTTTTCTCTCCTAAGCTACTTTCCTTGGTGGGGGTGGCCCCCCCCCCCCAGCACCCATGAACTCCTGCTCCGGGGACTCTAGCTCAGGACAGTGAAAATGGCTCCCTCTGCCAGGCCTGGCTCTCAGGGACATCTGTGAAGTCCTGTCAAGCTGACTGAGAGGAAACCTCTCCTTCGGGTATGACTCAAGAAGAGCATCTCACCCAGAAGGAAGATGTGGAGGCGAGAACAAATCAATGAAGGATTTGCAGATAGATGTTCCTCGGCCCGAGTACAATTTACAAAATGCAGTGTAAAAGGGGATCAATCTCCTCCCCCTCTCTGCCAGCCTCCAGCCGGTTCCTGAACAAAAACAACTCTTTGCCACAGAACCTTAGGCTCAGCTGGAAGTGAGTTTCCTCAAAAGGCGCAGGGAAGGGGGGACCCGCGCCTGAAGTCCCACAGCCGTTTCGCGTCTGGCGGCGTGAGGGTAGGGAAGGGGGGACCGGGGGCAGGGGGCAGGTGCCAGCGCGGGTTCCTGCCGGGACACTTTTACAGAAAGAAAGTTGGACGGAACGAGTTTTCCAATGTCACGGGGGAGCGGCCGCGCGGCCATCGGCAGGCCAACCCGGCGGCCTGTCACTGATCTGAGAAGCCAGTCAACTCAGGGTTATGCCCTTTCCGTGACCCCCCCGAGGGAAGGGACCCAGCGAGGAGCAAAGGGCTCTGCACGAGCCCAGGCTGGCAGAAACACCTTCCCCGGCTCTCCTGGCCACTTGGGCAGCTCCGTGAAGCCGGGACCAAAACTGACACGCAGGGAGCGACCCCGGCCCTCCCCACCCCTCCCCTCCCTCCAAACCCCCAAGGGAACTTGATTTGTCTGCCCGGAACCCAGGCTGGGAAACTGGAGAGGAGGCAGAGGGGCAGAGGGGAAGCCGGGGGCCAGGCAGTCCGTAGGAGGACGGATGCACAGCCCGAAGCCCCAGAGTGCCCCACAAGGACCGTACCTCCTGCTGGTCTCGGGGGAGCCGCTCCGGGATCCATGGCTGGGAGCTGAGGAGAATCTCTAGGGCATCGGGAGGGAGCGGCGCAGCAGCTCCTCAGAGCAATGGGCCAGGGCGAGCTTTAATGAACAGGGTCTGAAGCCTCTTCGTTTTTTGGTAACTGAGCAGATTTAAAGGGCTAGAGTCCCAATTCGGAGGGTGCAGGTGTTGCTCTTCCTGCTGCCGCTGCTGCGGCTCCCGCCACGGCTCCGGCGGCCGGAACAGCTTCCCGCAGACCTTTCGGTCCGGCGAGGAACAGCAGCGCCGACGGTGGGGCAGCACAGCCGCGATCTGGGGGGCTCGGGCCGCGGGGTCTGAATCGAAGCCGCAGGGTTGTGGACCTGGGCACCGCCCGCCTGCTGCCTTCGGACCAGGGAGGGAGGCTGGATTCGTGGGGTGCAGCGGGCAGATCCGCAGTGGGACGGACAGTGTCGGGGAGAGTGGGAAGTGGGGGCTCTGCTTTGTGCTCCTCTCCTGACAGAAATGCGCAGGGACAGCCGTCCTGCACGCTGCACACACACACGCACACACACCTGCCCGTGCACACGTGCACACCTGCCCATGCACACGCATGTCCGCCCCCACACACGTCCACCCATGTGCACACGGCGCACACACACACACACACACACACACACTCACACACACCCTTTCCAGATACCCAGACCGCAAAGGCAATGGCCCGCAGCCAGCCAGTTCCCTGACCACACACCTGCGTTTTACAGGTAGACACACCAAGGGAAACAGTTGTGACTGTTGCTCCAGAGCATGGCCAGGAGGCAAGAGGAGAAAGGCGGTGGGGGGGAAGGGGAAGAGCAAACCCTTGTGGACAGTGGCCAGCCTCCTTGGCTGCCTTTCCCAGAGCGCTCAGCCTCTTTCTCCGCGCTCCTACCAGGCTGCCTGAGAAGCCTCGCCTCGGGCGACACCTCAGCGTCTCATCCTCATGCCGGACACATGCATCGGGACCCCTGACTCTCGCTGATGCCGATGCAGTTGTCCCTGGGCGCTGCTCAGCACCGCTCTCTCCAGGAGGCGCACAAAGGAAACCCAGCCGCAGGGGCTCCCCAGACTTGGGGCTCTGCCTTGGAGTGAGTGACAAGGGGGTGTCCTAGACAGACCAGGGCTTGGGGATGGGGGACCTCAGATTCCTTCCGGCTCTGCGACGAACACCCGTGGGACCCCCTCCACCCCTCAGCCTGCATTTTCTCGTTTGTAAAATGTCGGTGCCGAAGCCAGCAAAGCCCGGAGCCAGCCTGCGAGGAGGGGGACGCGGCACTTTTAGGAAACACGTTCCATTATCCAAACCGCAAGCTTGACCACATCTTGGCGGACGGGATGGCTCCCTGCAGAGGGCACGCACCAGAAAGTCTGGAGAGACGCTTGCAGCATCGTCTCCAGGGGCCTCCGTGACAGTGAGGGCTGCAGGGGGTCAGGTCCGCCCACCCTGGCCCGGACTCTGCCCCAGGAGCGAGAGCCACGCAGTGGCCTGGAGCAGGTCAGAGAGCGGAGCCGCGTCCAGTTCCTGCTGAGCCTGGGGCTGAATCCACCAAGTGGAGGGTCTCTCTCCACCGAACTCTCTCTCCCTGCTCTCCTCACCCCTGGCCGGCTCGCTCCATCCACCACAAGGTGCCCGAGGTCTCCTGCGCACCGCCGATAAAAACTGTCCCCAGAGAACCTGCGGTCACCCCTTAGACACCCGTTCAGTGTGACTGCCTGTCCCCGTCGTCCGGGGATCCTCGCCCATGGCCTCTCCGCTCGCCTTTCAAAGACGGCAGCCGCGGGGACTGGTCAGATGGGGCCGGGCATGGGGCTGGAAGATGGGGCCTGGAACCGAGAATGTTCCCACAGCCCCCGGCCCCGCAAAGGCGTCTCCAAGGAGGGTCTGCGGGGCCTAGAGAGGCCGGAGAAGGACCCCTGGACAAGGACACGTCTGAAGGGGAAGGGAAAGTTCAAGTCCTGTTCTTCCCAGCCGGCCCCTCAGACCCTCGGGATCTCTGTCCCGGTTTTCAGGAACAAAGCCGAGCCCCCCGTTTGGAGGCCGACTCCAAAGAGAGCGTAAAGAGAACGCTCCCATGGGGGAGGGGCTGCGGCCCCGACACCCGTTTCTTGGAGCCGTCCGAGGACTGTCCCCGCGAAACCACAGCAGCCACCGTGATGGCCTTACGGGACCCCGTGGGATGCAACGCCCTGAGCGCCACAGTGCGAACCGCTCCTCAACCTTCCCCACGGCTCCTCAGAACACAGACCCGTGGGCCCCGAGATTGAACAGGAAGCTGGGTTCCCTGGCAGAGGCAATGGCTTACTCGGCCCCGTGGGGAGGCCTCCGACTGGGGAAGAGAGGAAAGGTCGCCTGCGGCCTCCACCACCAGGACATACCCTCAAGATGACCCTGACCTCTTCAAGTCCAAACTGAAGAGACTACGACCCAGAGAGACGCAGGGTCTCCCTCCGTCCTATCTAAGCTCTGCCATGGGCACCCTTTTGGCCCCAATGACGGCCTCTTCTCAGTGAGTGACAGACGGGAACGTCCCTGCTCCTCGTGCCCCCAGCGGGAGCTCAGCTTTATCAGACTTGGGCACTGTAAGCTTATCAGAACACAACCCTGGAGGCCCGATCTCTGTAGATGACAGGAGTGATCTGAGGGAGCCTGGAGATCGGCCTGTCGACAGATCTGCTTTCCTGGTTCCAGCACGTCCCTGTGGGCACTCAGCTTTGCCCTCGCTGCCCAGGACACCCTGCGATGCTGGGGCCAAGTTCTCCAGACCACTCTCCCCAGGCACCCCTGCCCACTGGCTTTCTTGTCGGTTCCGCTGAAGCAGGACCCCAAGAAGCTGGGGGGGTCAGGAAGGAGCAAACCACAGAGGGATGAGTCCTAACCCCACTCCGCTCCGGTATGGCTGGGACCAGCCTCACTGGTCCCTCGAGGCACAGCTCCAGCTCTGCCCACCTCAACGAGGTGGCCGGTAGCTGCTGGGCCGTGACCCTCAGTGGTCAGACGGCCGGCGGTGCCACGCCCCTCCCCCACCCTGGGTCTCCTCAGCCAGGACAGTCCTGCTGGGCTGGTGCGTCCCCCGGGGAGCTAAGCACAAGCCCCCTCGGGCCCCTCCTCGCCCAGGTGAGACCACCCGACCTCTCCCGTTCCCTCGCCCCCGGGATGGAAGCCGCTCTTGCGATTGCCAACTCTTGGGGTTATTTCTGCTTTCCAGGTCCTGTATAACCGGCCCTGCGTACTGAATGCCATCTGCTTGAAACGTTGAGGGCGGTTTTGTTTTCCTCGCTGGACAAGAAATTCCTTGGAGGTCCCAAATTCGAGCATTCCGAGAGTCCAGATCAAGTCATCCTCTGAACATCCCCGCATTTATGACGACGCATTGGAGAAGGGGAATGTTAACGTTTATGGATTGGAAGAAATTCCAGGAGAGAACTAAGTATTAAGATCATTCCGCAGGTCGGAGCCTCAAATTACATAGTTGTCATTTATTACACCAATTTCAACATATCAGAAAGGAAAAATATTCCTGATCTAATTTTAGATCTGCCGAATTCAAAACAGAAGAATCTGAAGGCCAACTTAGGAAGTTAACGGGGAGAAGACGGAAGGGAGGGCCAGCCCAGCAGGAAGGCCTCTGGGTAGCTCCTATGTTCCATTCTGCTTGGTTTTTAGCGTGTTGGGTAAATGGTAGCGTGTTTCACTAATATTCTGGAACCTGCGCGGTGTAGGCTGTTGGGGATGTGAAGGACCTTCATTCATCTCCGTGTCAGCCTCCTGAGTGCACGGTCTATGGTCTGAGGACAGCCTCTTGAGAACAAGAGACCCCTGGGCAGAGCGTGGACCAGTGCCCCGGCTCAGGAGTTCCGAGGGAGGAACTGGGGTCTTCTCCTCCACACCGAACACATGAAGTCAAGGCCCGAGAGCAAACCATGGTGTGACAGCCACCCAGACTCAGACAGAGAGGGGTGGCAGAAAGAAGTGGTCCCCACAGGGCTGGCAAGACCTGCTCTAAGCAACGGCCTGTCTGGGTGGGCTGTCTGCCGAAACACGAGAAGAGCGACAGCGTGACCCTGTGTGGCCTGAACTCTTTGAGCACAGGGGCCAGAAGGGCTCACTAATGCAGTGCCCAGGCCCAGAACGGTGATCACCGAGGCTTCTTCCTTTGGGAAGTCTGCCGTAGAGCAAAAAGGCAGCATCACGGAGAGCAAAACCGTCCCCTCTCCCACAGGGGACAGGGGTACAGATATGAGGCAGAGCAGCAAAGGTCATTTGCGTTCCTTCACATCACCTTGACCTCCCAGGACCCATGTCAAGCCCAACCCGGTGTGCGCGACCCTCACCGACCACCCGCCGCACCCCAGTCCTACTACCACTGGCTTCATGGAAGCTGTTTGCAATCTCGTCTGGTCTCCTACAAGAAATTTCTAAGTGAAGCACCCCACTTCCATCTATCCATAGTGTCCAGTGTCCTGCTGGCATCAGAGGTAAAGCCGGGCCCTTGGGGAGCTCAGGAGGTTGAAGGAAGACAACCATGAAACAATTGCAGAAGAGAATGAGCGCAGATAAGAAACGCACACCCAGTGCTACACCAGTGCCCACCCTAGGACTCACTTTCTCTGGGGCACTGGAGAAGGCTCGTGAGGCTGCTGGGACCTGGAAACTCGGCAGGTGTTGATGACGTGCTGGGGAGACATTGTTCCCAAAGGACCGGGCTCGAGGGCACCGGGCACTAGGAAAGGCCGGGGGATGGAAGAAAGCCAACTCGACATTGCTCACGGGGACACCGGTTCATGGTCAGATGGGGAGGTCAGCTGGGTGCACTCACAAGGCTTGGGACTTCATGGTCGGGGAGAAAGGAAGCTCTTACAGGGCTGGGCAGGACTGGGACCTAGTGAGGGAGGCGCCGTCATGAAATACCCTTCCTCGATATGGGATATCTAAGGCATGTGCTGTATAATCCAAGTAAGCAATGAAGAGAACTTGAACACGGGTTTATACTGGGAGCACGATGAAATGAAGCTTTCTAGAAAACATTTGTTTCCCCACGGTGCTTGGGATAAAACCCGACTCCTTGACCGACCTGACAGGTCCAGTGGATGGGCGCCTGGGTGGCTCAGTCTGGTGAGTACCCGACTCTTGTTTTCGGCCCCCGTCATGATCTCAGGGTCATGAGATCGAGCCCCACGTCAGGCTTCACGCTCAACACAGAGTCTGCTTGAGATCCTCTCTCCCTCTCCCTCTGTCCCTGCCCTTCTCTCTCTCTCTCTCTCTCAACAAATACAATCTTAAAAAAAATCTAAAAAATGAAAGGTCCTCCCGAAGCTGCTGGCATCAGTGTTCCTTCTGCCAACTCTCATCTCCTTCCAGCTCTCCTCCGAATTCCTGTCGGCTACAGCCACATGAGGGCACTTGCAAGCCCCATAAGAGGCCATCCCTACACGTCTCTGGGCCTTAGCTCATGCTTTTCGCCCAGCCTCGAACGTCCTTCCTTGCTGCCTTAGTGAACTCCTACTTATCCATCAAGGCCCTACTCAGATGTTACATTCTCTGGGAAACCTTCTACAAGAACCCCCTTTGCCCCCTATATCTACCCTTCCCCAGGCAGCAAAGGTACCTACCTCCCTTTATAGTAGCAATCACCATACTCTACAGCCACGTTCCTCCTACATGATTGTGTCCCACTCCAAAACAGCAACAACAGGTGTTCTTTGCCTCCCTATCCTTAGCGCTTGGTACATGGTGATCCCACAACAAGCTCTGGTTCCACTGAATGGGAACATATACTTCCACATCAACAAGCTTCCTTAACTCCTTGGTGAAAAATACAGAATGTGTAGAACTCACACCTGCAAAGTTCTATTAAAATGTCAACAATCTGTAGCCACTCATGGGAAAGTCTGTTCAGGAAGTAAATAGGCATCTTGTTCATTAGAATAATACACAAGTACTATTTCTTAATTTTCTTACTTTTCTCACATTAGTCAACTTGTCTAGAGTTGTGTCACGTGACCTTGCCCACGGACTCAGACGACACAACCCAAATGCTGGAACAAAAGGCCTCCCCAAGGCAACCACTTCTCTAGTCTTGCCCATGAGTTCTGAGATCACAGGAAAGGCAGAGGGTCCACGGTTGAAGGAAAGGTATTCGTTTCCCTGAATATGGAGTACGGGGGCCCAAGATGTGGAGCCACCAGCTTACAAAGCACCAAAGTCACAGCACAGACTTAGAGGCGAAAAGATGCCCGTCCCATTCTGACTGGTTAAGCAGAGATGAAATCCACACACTCACTGCCCCATGAGACCTTTGTGAACACATGGGGTCCAGTGCACTGATCCAAGGTATTGGTCACTGTCCCCTGGGTGCCCCGTGAAGCTCGGTGATCAGCTTCTACGCCGGTCCTCTGTCAGCCTTAGCTGTCACAGTTACCTGGCAGATGCGGATTTGGTACAGATGTTGCTCCACGCCCCTCCCCTCCCCGATGGCTGAGCACAGAGATTTGCCTTCCTCAGTCCCCCATGAATCTGAGTTTTGCTCCATGGCCCTGAAGGTCAAGGGTTTGGGGGATCTGCAAACAGCAGTAATTGCAGGAACAAAGGATCTGCAAACAGCAGTAATGGCCGGAACAGAGGATCTGCAAACAGCAGTAATGGCCGGAACAGAGGATCTGCAAACAGCAGTAATGGCCGGAACAGAGGATCTGCAAACAGCAGTAATGGCCGGAACAGAGGATCTGCAAACAGCAGTAATGGCAGGAACAAAGGATCTGCAAACAGCAGTAATGGCCCGAACAAACACTTGCTCCCTGATTCATTCTCTCCAACCATCCCAGATCCCTGTGTCCCCAGTTTCCTTGCCTTCCTCCTTCTGTCGATCCCACTTCCTAAGCAGAGAGCACAGCACTCTCGTGCCCCGGGACACCTTATGCAAGAACTGGACTGACGGATGAACGCATTGTGCCTGAAATCTGCTCCCAGGGCTTGGGGAGCTCTGGGCCACAAGAACCCCTCTAAGTTCTGACAACGGTGCAGCCTCGGCAGACGTCGGTTCCCCAGGCTGCCCACTTGCTAATGCGGCAGCGCGGGGACCCGGTGGGGGGGGGGGGACGACGCAGGGGCATCCCCGGGTAAATTTCCTGGAGGAAATGAGCGGCTCCCAGGCAGTTGATGGATGGCCTCGCTCCGTCCACCTGACCTCGGGTGCTAGCACAGGGGCCACGCCATCTGAGCCGCTCGGAAGACAGTGGTCCCAGCGGGGTGTTCTGGATAATGCGCGTTGTGAGCGGCAGTGTCGTTTCCTTAAATCACACTGCTGTCACTCGGCAAGGCCATCTCTGACGCTCCAAGACCCAACTTCCTCTCCTTATCTCACAGCCGAGGGAGATGCCAAACGCAACAATAAAACCACCGGCTTCTGAGAAAAGGAACCAGCCAGACAAACCTGTGTATACAGACATAAACTGAGGCCGGAAGAAGCAAAGCAGAGTGAGGTCCACAGTCCCGGTGTTCCAGTTCCCAACACAGAAAACCCGCTGTGGAGAGGGTTCTACCGTCACACAGTGGGGACTGGGCAACAGGGAGCCCTGTCGGGGGTGTGCCAATGGCCACCAGCCAGCCCTGCGCCACGGTCCTTTCTGGTCAAGAGATGGGAGTCTTACAAGGAAGCGCAAGTGGAAAACGAAGTGGGAGCTGCCAGAATGCCCAGAGCATTCCCTTCGAAGACCAGCCGAAGACCCCCGCCCAGCTCATTTCCTCCAGGCCAATTATGGTCCGCAAGGAAGTTGGACCGGATTTGCGTTTTCCTGGCTGGAGTCCTTGCTCATCTCCATGCAGCTTCTGCACAATTAATACACACTCATCATCGAAAGAGAGCACGGAGAAGTCGTCTCTCCAAATGACACTATCCAGGGGTCACTACCATTTTATTCCCGTTCACTGCCAGCAGGAGCCTGGCTAAGTCTCCCCTCCCCACCACCTGCTTCTTAATACGCTGAGGTTACTGGGTCTGAGCCTCTCCTGGAGGACCCAGCTGGGCAGGGGCTGGGCCACAGGGGTTCAACCTGGGCAGGCTGTCCTTGGAGGCGGACACCAGACCCCCTCATTTCTTCTCGGGTTAGAGAACTTGCACATTTTAAAAGGTAAAGATCATCATGGCGCCAACCTCCATCTCTTCCAGGGACTCAGGAAACTCCACAAATCCAAGGACAGCTCAGAGGGGGAGGGAGGAGGTCGCCACAAGCCTAGAGGGAACACACGGAGGGATCTGTGGTGGCAGAACTGGAATTGGTTGGGAGTGAGAGGGAGCTCATTTCTTATGAGACCCTACCTCGCTGTTGGTTACAGCAAACCGTCCCCCAGCTGCCACCACCCCTGCGTAGCTGGTGCAGAACGCATAGATGTTCATACAGTTTCCTTACCACCCCGAGGGGCCAGGAGGTGGGACACTGGAAGTGTGAACAAGCCGAAGTATAGAAAAACAGGGATGCAAAGTTCCGTTACATGAGGTAGAATCATAAATACATAGGCGTCTCTGTACTGGGTCCTGCATGCGGCGGGACTCAGGGACACATCTAACGCCAGGAGAAAGTGAGACTAATATTACTTTGCAAAAAAAGAGAAAACCTGTTCCTATTTTTTTAAAAGATTTTCTTTATTTATCTTACAGAGAGAGAGAGATCACAAGAAGGCAGAGAGGCACACAGAGGGGGAGGGGGAAACAGGCTCCCCGCTGAGCAGAGAGCCCGATGTGGGGCTCGATCCCAGGACCCTGAGATCATGACCTGTGCCAAAGGCAGAGGCTTTAACCCACCGAGCCACCCAGGCGCCCAAACCTGTTCCTATTTTGCATACGATCATCTCCCGGCCCACCTGGACCACAGCTCCCACAACAGTAGTAATAATACGAGAAGGAGGAGGCAGAGGGGGAGGAGGAAGAGGGAGAGGAAGAGGGAAAGGAAGGGGACGAGGCAGGTACAATCGCTCCCTCGAATGCATATTGCAGTGGTGGCATATCCAGCCCCCGGGCGCCCCGCTGCTGGCCCACTCGCTCATGCTACTCCTGCGTGCCCCCGCCCCTTTCCTCTGGCCCTGTTCCGTGCGGCCAGACTCTGCAGCTAAACCTTTCTTAGCATTTCTTTCTCTTTTTTTCATACTTTTTCAAAGATTCTATTTACATATTTGAGAGAGAGCACAAGCAGGAGGAAGGGCGGAGGGAGAAGCAGGCTCCCCGCTGAGCAGGGGGCTCAACACGGGGCTCGACCCCAGGACCCCGGGATCATGACCTGAGCTGAAGGCAGATTCTTAACCGACTGAGCCCCCCGGGTGCCCCCCTTCTTCACATTTCTAAGTCCATCCGAGGCTGCTCGTTGGACAAGCCCACCCCAGACTCTGATCGAAGCTGCCGCAGGTAACCCTGTAGCCCGAACAGCTCCAGCTTTGGGAAGTCACCGTCCCAGTAAACTTGGAGCAATGTCCCCGGCTCCCTTCTTCCGCCACAGGAAGAACAGGCACCGTTAGGTTTCTGAATCCCCTTGGATTCCTAAATTTTAGTCCTTGAAATAGAAGTCATCACACAGCAAAGGCTAAAAACAGAAACCACCAGTGTCCTATATCCCAAACGGGGACCCATTCCGGAGAATCGCCTAGACAGCAGTCAGGAGTGGTCCCACAGATGTCAGCCCCTGAGGGTTTCTGAGAACTGCCCGTCCCTCTTGATGTCTCCACACTGCCCAGGGACCCAGGAGTGTGTACACGTACTCCTGATCCAACCAATGTGTCGGAGTCCAGGCTCCAGAACCCGAAAGTCCTGGACAGACCTCAGAAGGACATCTCAGATGCCTCTCTCCAGTGTTCCCAGAACTTCAGGAGGAGGAGAGAATTTGGAGAATCAGGGTGCTGATGGACACGTTCCTGGGTAAGTCTTATTTGTTCTTTGTGGCTGAAATCAGACATCACCTCATCCAGGAAGTCTTCCGTCACGCACAAGGTTAGGCTCCCATTCTCTGTGCCCTCGAAGCATCCTGCGCTTCCCACCTAGGCTTATCACACTATCTTGTAAGTTCCCAGAGACTTCTCTGCTTCCCAAAACAAACTTAACTCTGTGCTTTTGAGCCCAGGGGCTTGTGTCTCACCGCTCTCTCTGGAAGGCTGACTCAGTGACCTCCTGTGTTTGCTAGTGGCCTGGACCCCCATAAGCGTACATTTGAGTTTTAAGACCTGGGTTGTACCTATTTGCACCAAGATTAACATATTTCCACACACTCTCACCCTTAATTGCTGCCACTAGGGGAATGAGAAGTGGGAATTGAAAACAGACCTCTCCAAGGCCAAACCAATAGAAGAAGGTTTTGTAATGTCACAGTCAAGGTCGGGAAAGAGACAGACACTCTTCCAGCATAAGAGAGTCCAAAAATTATGCTAGCAGGAAGACATGACTCTTGTATGTAGATCACCGGAGTCTGTGGGCAGGAGATGAACACTGGCAGTATAACCGATTTGTTGTTTAAAGTAGTTTGGGATGATCGTAGAGGAAAAGAAAAAACAAAACAAAACAAGTTTCCTGCGCAGAGAAGGGTCCCCTGTGTTTTCTCCTCTGACTTCTAGGACCAAAGTCTCCGCCTCACTCTGAGTCCAGTAAAATGAATGGAGACTTTAATGTAATGACAAGTGGGGACACCCCACCCAAGGGACTCGTCCTAGCCCAGGAAAGGAAGAAAACAAAATAAGCGAATGAACATTAAAAAACAAAACCAAAAACAAACAACAACAACAAAAAAACAGGTCTAAGTGAGAGATCTGGTCAACCAGGAGGACCGCCATGTGGGCACCAACACCCTCAAGGTCTGGACAGGGAAGCCCAGCGCTTGGTATGATGCGGGAGTTTGAGCTACTTAGTTTGAAGCCACAGTGGCTGACCCCCAACGCGTTACCACGGCCACTCCATATAGTCTAGATTCCGTCACACAGACCTGGACTGAAGCACACACTCAACTTTCCTTGAGGTCACGTGTGAGTCGTACACGTGTGTACACATGTGCACAGGCACTTGCCTGGCAAAGGAAGAGAAAAGATTAGCCCTCCCTCCCCAGGTCTACCGCGGGCACCTAAGATACCTCTAGGGTCCCTGACAGGGAGGTAGGAGACATCCGGAGGACGGCACCCAGCCTCCAGGGAGCCCACAGTCCAGAGTGGGGGGCCGAGAGGTCATCGGGGTTCTACACTGGGGTACAGAAAGTGCTATGTGGAGGTGCCGGCGTGCTCTGGGGACACGGGGAAAGGGCACCATAGGGCTTAGGAAGGCTTTCTAGAGAAGGTGATACCTGCGTCGGGCTCGGACGATCAAGGAGAAGTTAGCCAGAAGCATGTCCCCAAAATACCTCACCCCACCCCCTAATGCTGGAGAACAGCTGCGAGCCTTCCCGCGGGTCCCAGACAAGGACGCCCGTGCGGAGCCACACACAACTCAGTGTCCGAGCCTGGCTGTCCCCCTCGTGGGGCCCCGCAGCCGACAGCCCCCTGAGCTTACCCGTGTTCCCGGAGGCGGTCCCCAGTCCTTTCCTGGGGCTGCCTGAGCGGTCCCCGCGCCGTGAGCTGGGGTGAGGAGATGGGTGGGCGGTGTCCACACAGCCGGCCGCCGTGCCCCGGAGCCGGCCTGGCCTGGCCCCTTGGAGCCCGCCGAGGTCGTGCCAGACACGGGTCGGCTGCTGGCTCAGACTGCGGGCGGGAGAAGCTGCGAGCATCCTGGAGCCTGGCCAGGCCTCTCCGGCGGCAGGCAGGTGGAGGAGGAGCCGGAGACAGCCTTGTAGCAACCCTAGAGCATCACGTTAACTCCCAAGGAGCCGAGACAGCAGCAGGCTGCCCACCACCCCCAGGGCCGCTGCAGACCCCCGCCCGGGCTGGGGGCGGGTGTGTGTCCCTCACTGTGGTCCCCCAGACGTGCTCCTGATGAACTTGCGGCGGGGCCCCCACCCAGCAGCACCCCCCGGGCAGAGTCTGCTGCTGTAGGCTTTTCAAAGACATCATTTTTATTGAGGTGAAATTCATGTAACATAAAACAAATCATTGTACAGTGAACACTCCAGTGGCGTTGAACACATTCGGGATGCTGCGCGGTCACCGCCTCCCCTGGCTGTGAGATAATGTCGTCGTCCCGAGAGGAAACCCGGCCCCTGCGGAACACGTGCATTTCGTCCCCTCTGCTCCCGGCACCTGAGCGACACAGTCTGCTCTGTCTCTGCAGACGTGTCTACTCTGGATACTTCACTTCAATGTTGTCATAGGGTATGTGACGCTCTGGGTCTGGTTTCCTTCACTCACCAGACTGTTTTCTAGGTTCATTCACATTGAGGCACGTAGTAGGACCTCGTTCCTTCTTATGATCAAATAATATTCCATTGTATATATGCACCAAAATTTATCTTTTGTTGATGGACATTTGGGTTGTATCTACCTTTTGGCTCTTGCGAGTAACGCTGCTGTAAATATTTGCACACTCGTTCTGAGTTCTTTGGGATACAGATCTAAGAGTGGAACTGCTGGGTCATGCAGTACTTGTAGGTTTAACCTAATTTAAACATATGTTTGATACGTTTTTCACAGCTGTTGAACCATTTTGTATTCCTACCAGCAATATGTAGAGTTCCAGTATTTGCACATTCTCTCCAAAACATCTTTTTTTCCCCATAATAACCATTTTTGTGGCTGTGAAGAGCTATCGCATTAGGCTTTTGACTTGCATTTCTTTAATGACTAATGATGTTGAACATCTTTTCATGTGTTTTTTGGCCATTTATATATCTTCTTTGGAGAAATGTCTATTCAGATCTCTTTACCGTTTTTAAACTAGGTTGTGTTTTTGTTGTTGAGTTGTAAGAGATCTTTGTATATTCTAGATACAAGACCCTGATCAGACATATAATACGATATACGAGTATTTTCTCCCATTTTGTAGGTTGTCTTTTCATTTATTTGATAATATTCTTTTTTTTGAAGATCTGGAGCACATTTTTAATTAAGGTTTTTATCTTTATTTCAGTATCGTTAACTTACAGTATTATACTGGTTTCAGGGATATAATTCTATATATCACCCAGTGCTCATCATGAAAATTTTGATGAAGTACAATTTATGTTTTGCTTTTGTTGCCTGTACTTTCTGTGTCGTATCTAAAACTTCATTGCCAAATCTGAGGTCATGAATATTTGCCCCTTATGTTTTCTTCTGAGTCTTATGGTTTTAGTACTGTTTTTTTTTAAGATTTATTTATTTATTTGAAAGAGAGAACATGTGCATGCACACAGTGGGGAAGAACAGAGGGAGAGTCTTAAGCAGACTCTGTGTTGAGGGAGGACCCCAATGTGGGGCTCTATCTCATGACCCAGAGATCATGACCTGAGCCAAAACCAAGAGTCAGATGCTTAACTGACTGCACTACCCAGGTGCCTCTGGTTTTAGTTCTTACACTTAAGTCTTTGAATGATTTTGAGCTAATTTTTGTGTATGGTGTAAGGAAGGGGTCCAACCTCATTCTTTTTTAAGTAAATTTCCAATTATCTCAGCACAATTTGTTGAAAAGACTACTCTTTTCCCACTGAATGATTCTAACATCCTTTTCAAAATACATTGACCATAGATGCATGGGTTTATTTCTGGGTCCTCTATTCTATTCTATTGATACAGCTACCTATCCTGTCCTAATACCACACTGCTTTGATGACTATAGCTTCATAATACACTACAAAACCTCTTTCCTTAATCTTGTCTGAACTCAGTCAAGAAGAGGTGACCTGAATCAGTATTCCTTCTCCTAACTGGTTAACTCATAAGCAACCCTTTATTCTCAAATGTCCTTTGAAACTCTGGAATATGGGTCTAATTCTGAAGTCAGGGTAGAAGTATTATTTTTTTATTTTTTTACTTATTTGATTCATTTTTAATTGAGGTATAATTAACATACAGTGTCATATTTGTTTTAGGCATACGATATAATGATTCGGCAATTGTATTCATTACTCAGTGCTCACCCCAATAAGCGCTCTTCATCTCCTGTATCTGTTTCCCTCATCCCTCCACTACCTTCCCTCTGGCCACCACCAGTTTGGTCTCTGTATGTGAGACAGCCTCTATGGAAAACAGTATGGGGTTTTCTCAAACAAACAAACAAAATTACCATATGATCTAGTAATTCCACTACTGGGTATTTCTCCACAGAAAACTAAAACACTAATTCAAAAAGATATATGTACCTCTATGTTTATTGCAGCATTATTTACAATAATCAGGATACAGAAGAAACCCAAGTATCTGTCCACAGGTGAACGGCAAACGAAGATGCAGTATTTACACAATGGAATATTACTCAGCCATAAAAAAGAATGAGATCTTGCCATTTGCAGCAACGTGGATGGACCCAGAGGGTATAATGTTGAGTAAAAGAAGACACATAGAGAAAGACATATATCACATGATTTCACTTATGTGTGGAATTTAAAAAAAGAAAAACAAACAAAAAAAGAAAAACAAGAAACAAACATAAAAACAGACTCTTAAGTACAGAGGACAGTCTATGCTATTTTTACATTTTTTTTTAAAGATTTTTTATTTATTTATTTGACAGAGAGAAATCACAAGTAGATGGAGAGGCGGGCAGAGAGAGAGAGAGAGAGGGAAGCAGGCTCCCTGCTGAGCAGAGAGCCTGATGCGGGACTCGATCCCAGGACCCCGAGATCATGACCTGAGCCGAAGGCAGCGGCTTAACCCACTGAGCCACCCAGGCGCCCCCTATTTTTACATTTTATCCCTCGTCTTCACGCACCGGAGACAAGGGCTCTCAGCAGCGTCTAGGTCCAGCACACCTGAGGTTGGGAAGGTTGCGCTGAGCAGGAGTGCCAGCATGCAAGTGAAAGACCTTCTCCTCTGACAAGGAGCTCCTGAAAGACGAGAGCCCTTGCCCTGTGTTTGTATTTCCACCAGCATAGCACCTGCCACAGTGTGGGTGACCTTTAAATGTTCTCTGAATAATGAACAAACAAGGTGAGTCTGTCAGAAACAGATTCTCCGGACCTCTGGTGTCTCCTCACGTTCTTCTGCTTCAGTCTTGCTGGCACATTCCTCAGCAGAGGGCAGTGTAGTGCATCCCTGAGAGGCCTGACAATTCATCTGCTGAAATAGGTAATTTCCCCAAGTTTTATGGTTCTGTTATTTGGGGGGAAATTCCTTCTTGCAATAAACCCTAGATTTATATACGACCAGAAAACTACAAGGGCAAAACACAGCTCAACACGCCTGAAGCTGATGAATCCAATGGTTGCGCATAGAGATATACAAATTAATTGACCTCATCTTGGTAACGATACAATGCTACCTACATTAGCGCACTAAAAGCTTGGATACATAGCATTTATTTTCATTCTCATTTCAACAATAACCAAAGTGTTTGAAGGTAGCCCACAAGACACTTGAAGATCTGGAAAGGATAATGCAAGGACTAGAAAAGGAGAATTAATCTGCAGCACAGATGAACCTTGAAACATGATTACTAAGTAAAAGAGGCCAGTCACAAAGGATCACGGGATATAGGATTCCATTTCTAGGATGTATCCAAAGTAGGCAAATCTATAGAGATAGAAAAGAGATTAGCCTGGGGCTGGCGGAGATGGCGCAATGAGGGATTACATCTAAGAGAGGGGGGATTGATTGGGGGTGTGATCAAAATACTTGAAAATTAAGTTGAGGTGATGCTTGCAAAACTCTGTGAACATTCTAAAAACCGTTGAGCCGCATGCTTTCAATGCGTGAATTGTAGGGTATATGAATTCTATCTCAAAGCGAAAAAGAGAATGAATAATGTTCAACCAGAATTTTACATTCATCCTATTACCCTCCAGGTTTCGTCTCCATCTGTGATGGAGGTAATAACCTCCCAAGGACGGAGCATGCCATCACCCGTACATCCTGGATGGCATGTGTCGGCGGCGGGGGGGGGGCGGTCCATGTAGAAACACGACTCTTCGATGCTTGGCGGCTGGTCTGTTTTCTGACCGTGGCCGTGGTGCTGCGGGGGATGCGTCTGTTCACGGACAATGACCAGTCGGAATGAGAGGCAGGGCTCTCATTCTGATCACCAGTCCCACCGCTGGAGCCACGGGGGTTGACCTGGACGCTGGCCTGGTGCCCTTGCCCTGTTGGCTTTAACTAGGGATCTAACGGTGTTTGTGGCCACAAGAAACAGCAACCCCAAGACAACAAAGGCGCCAAGGCTTTGCTTCTAATTCTCACTCAATTTCTATCAAAGAGGGACCTTCTCCCAGTTTGCACGGCAGCTCCTGTAGTAAGCACTTCCAAGAAGGCGGTACTCTCTGGAACCAGCGATCTCAGCGATTGGAGGAAAAGCCTAATCCGTCTTTAGAAGAAGCATCACCCGCTGAGAATTAGAGGTTTGGCCTCTAGTTCTGGCCAAGTGGTTGACTGACCAAGATCAGACTGACCCTGAGTCCTTTCTGACCTTGGGTATGTCAGTACATTGGACTTCATATCAGAATTGAGGCTTAGAATGGTCAGGTTGTTCTCAGTTTTAAATTCTGGGACTTGCTGCTTCACAGCTTCGGGAACAGGTGCAGTCCGAGTGTTGAAGACGAACAGGGAGGGGTAAACCTCTGCTGTCTCTTTCCCATGTGCTGTCTCTGCGGTTTGCAACGGTCGTCATTGGAAAACCAGTGGTTCCTGTGATCACGGTGACCACAGTGGTTTTAGCGGCTATTACCGGGCTGGGTACCCGACCGTTTGCACCTGCCAAGAGGGGTGAGGCTGGGAACGTGACGGGGCCCTGGAGGAGCTGCCTTTGACAGCTTGAGCCTCTCGCTTGGCCTCTAGGGTTCACCTCGAATCTTAGTCAAGGTACAAATCTCCCTACTATATGATATCTTCAGGCAAGAAATGTAACTCATAGCATCTTAAGTGACATATTGCCCGAAAGGACATGCTGATGTGTTCTACTTGCATGAAAATGATGCTTCTTGTTCCCTCAGGGCCTCTGGTCCTGTAGCAGGAAGAAAACAATGCAGCCATCGGTGGTGGCCGTTCTTTCTTCTCCTCCAGTTCCCGTGATCCCAGTCCCTCCCCACTGCCGCCAGCTCTGCAGAGAGCAGAGGCTCCCCTCGCAGAAGGAGGCCTGGTTTGCCCTCAGCAGACCTGAAGACCCTTGTGCGAAGCCTCGCTGAATGAGCCTGGGTAGAAGGAGCTGCTGTCCGCTGCCAGGCTGTGCTTCAGCATGTGCGATACGTATCATTGTACGAAATGGGGCTGATACAAAAAATGGAGAGAGAAAGTTACCCGTAGTCTCACCACTTAGAAAGCCACATTAGTCAATAGTTTCCAATTTTTGAGCATTATTTTAAGCACTAAGCATTCTGCTGTGTAATAGCATACATTACGTAATGCAGTTTTCACAAACAGTCTCTGAGATGTGTGCGATTATATCCTAGAGCCGAGAAACAGTTTCAGAGAAGTGGGGCAATGTGCCCAAGGCAGCCCAGCCAGGAAGCCGCGGAGCTGAGATTAATTAAAATCCCATCGACCTGACTCCAGGGTCCTTGTACTCTGTAACCTTCCCTCCTGACACTGTGCACTATTTTCTCTCAGATTCTTTGTTTGTTTCTGTTTTTGTCTTCATGACTTCTGTTTTGTTCTATCTTTGCGTGATCGCAGTCCTACTGGGTTTTCTGGAGGCCTCCTACCCGCCAGACTCCCAACCCTCCGGCCCTCTCGGGGACTGGATCTATGCAGAACTTCACCCTGTAAACACAGTCCCTTTCTGGAGGACCCCAGCGCACTCTACCAATACGGAAGGTCTTTTTCTGCTTGGCAGGGAGAAGCCAGGCTCTCTTTTTCAATCTTTCCTCAGTTCCTAATCTCTTGAAGATTTACTTGCAATCCTTTGCCCGAGAAAGCAAAGACTCAGAAGCGAGTTACCTGTGTGGGGGATGATCTCCACTGGGCTGTGCGGAGAGCTGTGGCTAGGAGCCAGGAGGCCCGGCTGCCTGTGAGCTGCCGGCATGGGCTCCCTCATACCTGTGGTGGGCACCGAGGACAGAGGAGGACACCTCCGGCAGCCCCGCCGTGGGGTGCTGAGGACAGGTCCGTGCGGGGACTCTGCGGGGAACGCAGCCGGACCACACGATGACGGAGCCCGTCAGGGGGTTGCAGGTTGGAGCTGCAGCATGGATCCTTCCCTGGACAGGGCACCTCCCCTCACACCCCTTCCCCCCTCCTCATGGACTCCTAGAACATACTCTTCTCACCCAAGCCCTCCCCGCTGTCTTTTTGTTCTGTCCAGTTTTCAGGACCACCAAATAAGGGCTCTTTCAAGAGGTTCCCTTGAGGCAAATAGCCAAGAAGCAACATTTAGTTCTGCAGCGGGGCCGGGGCCGCTTGACGGGATTGAGCGGCCTTAAGAGAGAGACTCTTCCTCGAGATTCACGGCCCCCGCTCTGATTCCTCACCCTTCACAGGACATCAGGCTTACGCTGTGAGGAAAGTCTTATAAGGAAAATGTGAGCAAAAATAAAGAGCTCCAAACTCTGCTTTCTTACATCTGCTGTGAATCTTGACAGATTGTCAGAAATCAGAGCCCTGGGAAGGGCTGGGACCACAGGCCCTCAGCAAGGATGTCTTGCGTTGAAGCGAGAGAAGCTGTGATGATTGTTTTTGGTAAAGGGAGAATGATTTTTCTTTTTTTCCTGCGTGTTTCCAAAAGAGGGATGCCCTCTGGTCTGCATCCTGCAGGAGGACCACGGAGGCGACAACCTCCACACCCATTTTCACCACGTACTTGCTTCTTACTTGGGCAGGTGTTAGCTGAGGTACTCCCAGAACCCAATAGTCCTTGGTCCACATCATCCGGAGCTGAGTCACTGCATTTCAGAAGCAAAGAAAGTGTCCGCCACACCTATGGCGACCATCTGCCTCAGCCTCCTGTCCCCATGAGTAAGCCCTCCTGGGTCAGAACGGTGGCGAGTTTTGAGCAGTAACTGGATCGGTGACGCAGGCCCGTGGGCCCCCACGACACTGACAGTGTTAAGCGGAGACCCACCAAGGACTCTGGTCCAAGGCACATGTACAGCAGCAGAGTTTAGCAAAAGCTCTGTTCCTGGAGATCCTTAGGTACTATCTGACCATCAATAAGAATTATTCCTTGTCATCTACTGGGCTACCCTTGTGTGCATTCTCTTACTTGCTGGAATCCTGGAGGAAAGAGGAAGGGATCCTTAAGCCCTTTAACCTCTAGCAACTTCCAAGGTACTTGTCCTTGAACTTGGGCTCCAACTTCCCTAAACACTGGATGGCTACTTTTTAATCTCCCAACAGGGGAATTTTCTTTCCTGGTCTCAAAGCCCAGAAGGAACTTCTCTCCCATCTTTGTCATACCTGTCAAACCTTTATAACTTCCCGTTTTGATCCTCACCTGGTCCCTACTCATCTTTCCTTTTTTCAGACTCTTCTTTTTAGCTTGTCGACCCCCGCAGATTACGGTCCATTACTGACCCACATCGGAGAGCAGATAGAGACACATCCGCTTCTGTGATGATTACACGTAAGTGTGACACACACGTGTTGCACGATGTGTACCTGTGCACCGCATTCCCAGGAATGTCCCTGAATTCTGAGCCCTTTAATGTTTTTTAGAGAAGCAAGCTAAATTTTGGTCTAGATGTATTTTTTAACTTTGTAGTTAAAGTAGCTATTAAAATAATTAATTTTGGTGTTTCAAAAGAAAATATACTAGCATAGTACATGGTAGGTAATCAATGAATATTTGTTATGAATGGATGAATGAAAGAAGGACATGAAAGAAAAATAAATGGAGGTAATAAAAATTTAAAAACATTAAATTGCTTTTTTAAAAAGATCACTTTTTAGATACCAATGTACAATAATGAAACAGCATAAATACATATTGCCATAGTAAAAAAGGGTATAGTACAGATGATTTACAGATTTACATGTTATTACTACAGCATCTTTGTTGAGAATTCCATTGTTAATATATCTATATTATATCCATTGCATTGTTATTGTTGTTATTGTATCTACATTTGGTCCACTACAAGTTAACTTTTAAATTAAGCAAAATGACCATGGATCAACTTAGCTTACGCAGTTTGTACATAACACAACTTAAATTTTCTTGAACTCCTTATTTTTAAATAAGATTTATGTATAGATTTGAAAAAAGTGTTTTAATTAAAATAGTGAAAATTTTTAAAATAAATTCTATGATGATTCATGGTCACAACTATTAATGGTACATGAGAAATGATGACCTGGGTCAGAGAGGCTGAGAGTTATGTGCCTGTCTTACAGGCTGGGTATAAGAGACTGCCCTTTTCTCTCTTGCTTAGGAAAGTATAGGACTTGCACTTCTGGTCAAGGTGGAGTGACAGGTGCCCGACTTACTACCCAGTCTTAAATAAACTAAAAATGAACTACATAAAAACACTTTAAGACATTGGACATCAGACTAAAAATGACAGTTCTCCCAAAGAGATGGAAAAAAAAAAAAGGTGAGCCTTACAATGTACTCCCAGTTTACTCCTCTGAGAGAATACCCAGATAGTGCTGCAGGGAGGGTAAACCCAGGCAGGGCCTGACAGACTTCCTCAGTTGAGAAGAGATGGCTGACAGTCTGGGGCGATGAAGGAGGCTAGAATTCAAAGGCCTGAGAAGCAGGAAGGAGAAGCCATACAGAGGAGACCTGTGATCTGCAGAGGGCAAGCCCTAAGTTTTGAGCTGAATACTGATGAGTGCTTGCGTGTGAGAAAACTACTCAAGAGAACCATTTGGAAGGATGAGAGGTAACAGTCTTTGACACTCACACAGGCTGGGAATAGAGCTTACTCCTACCAGCCAGAGTAGAAAAAACTCATGATTCATGGACTTTGGGTGGGGTACCCAAAGGGTTTTTCCTCAATAGAATAGCTAAAGACCCAAACATATAGAACTGTTACCAAACAGCAACTTCATACAAAAAACCTTGCGAACATTTATAATAATTAAAAAAATAGCCATCACCCAACAAGGTAAAATTCAATAGATATTTATTGGATACCACTGTCTGGTATCCGATAAAAAATTACCAGGCATGCATGCCAGGCATATGGCCCATAATGAGAAGAAAAATCAATAATCGAAACCAACACAGAGTTTACAAAGATGTTGGAATTAGCAGGATTGATAATGAGGCAACTATTGTGAATGGTATTCCATATGTTCCCAAAGTTAAGTGGAGACATGGGAGATATTTATTTAAAAAAGTCCTAAATCAAACTTCTAGAAATAAAATCCACAATATCTTGGATGAAGTATTTACTGGATGAAATTAATGGCAAATCAGTCATTTCAGAATAAAAGTGACTTTTTAGTGACTCAAAGTTATAGCACTAGAAATTGTCCAAAATAAACCACAGAGAACAAAGAAAGAGCAGAGCCTCAGTGAGCTGTTGGGATAACTCCAAGAAACTTACAAATGTGTTACCAATAAATGTGTAACTTGAGTCCATGACAAAGAAGTTCAGACTTCTTCGCAAAGCAGAAAAATATTTGAAAAAATAATGACTGAGAATCTCTCAATTTGGTAAAAATATAAACTCATAGATGCAAGAAGCAAAAGACACTTAGCCTCACACACACACACACACACACAGGCATGTCACACGCAAACTACTCAAAACCAGTGATAAAGAGAAAATCATCAAAGCAGTCAGAGTGAAAAGACATGTTATATATAGAAGAACAAGATAAAGATGACAATGGATTTCTTGTTAGGAACAAAGGATGTGAGAGGTAGTGGAATAACATTTCTAAAATACTAAAAGAGTAAAAAAACAAACAAAAAATGCATTTCACCCTAGAAACAAAATATCTTTAAAAATGAAATCAATAGAAAGAGTTCTTTAAATATTAAAAAAATTGAAGAAATTAATGCCCAGCAGATTTCCAATATATGAAATATTTAAGTAAATCTCTTAGGCAGATGGGAAATGATACTGGATGGAAATATAAACCTACATAAAGAAATGAAGAAAACTGGAAATGACACTATTGAAGTACATATGCAATGTCTTCCTTTGTTATTTAAACTTATTTAAAATATATTGACTTTAGCTCTGCGGGGACAAGCGGCCTGCGGGCCCCACCCACCGCCGCCCCAGAACCTGCATTCCAGCAGCCTCTGGTGGGTCTGGGGGATGCAGAGAATAAAGGCAAAAGAGAAAAATAAAAACACAACAAAAAAAAGTTTGGACAAGATGGCGGGGGAGTAGGAAAAGGTACTGCCTTTTCAGCCAGTACCCCAAAGTGAGCTGATTACCTACCAAAGAACTCCGATCACCCATGAAATCAGCCTGAGATCAGAAATATACACGTCTGGATCTCTACAGGGGCAGAAGACGCCAGTGAGCAGGTAAAGCGGAATGGGAACGGCGGACTGATATCGGAAGATAAACAAAAGGGGGAGGGAGCCACCAGAGGCGACCGGTGAGAGAGTAATACCCCAATCCGAGCGCGAGTGCCCTGCGTCTGGGGACCAGCAGTAACTTGGAGACTGGTTGAAAGCACTCCAAAAGAGCAAAGGATCGCGGGGGGCAAATTGTGGGAATCGGGGCGGCTAGGGACAGGGGCTTAAGTCCCCGGTCCCAGACGGCCTCCCCGGCGCGGAGGCAGAGAGAGTGCGGCGGAGAAACCGGCTCCTGGTCCCTAAGCCGCCAGTGCGCGCGAGAATGCGTGGGTTCAGGCTCCTGTGAGGGGATGGGAGCCGCGCCGGTCTGCGGAACGCGCGCTCGCCCTACCACAAAGCTCAAGATAGGCGCACACGTCCCTCACGCTCCCGAGTTACTGAGGCCCGGCCGGCGCTCCTTGACCTGCGCCATTGTTTCAAAGCCTAAGCCACCCGCGCGCGAAACTCTTCCCCGGACAGAGGCGCGCAAAAGCCCAGCCTGGGGCTTACGGACCCGCGCCCCGTTCTCAGTGCCCCAGACGCGCACCCGACCCACAGCCGCCTCTGAAAAGAGGTGCGCGCAAGCCGGACACTCCCAGCCCGAGCCGGCGGCAGAATCTCAGTGTGCGATCGCTGCTTGGAACCTCTCTGGCGGTCGGGAGCTCCCAGACAGCCGCCACTGCCTTGGCTTTGGGGACGAGCAAAAGATCCTGCGCCCCCAGGGTCTGCAACTTGGAACCTGCGCTGCCAGCGGCCAAGGGGGAATTTATTCAGCTTCTGCACCCAGACTGAGGCTTCTCTCTGAGACGGAGATCAGGGTGCGGTTTGATTTCTTCTAATACTACAAAAACCATCAAAGGCGGTCAAGGTGAGAGGAAAAAAAGTGAACAAGCATAAAACATGGCAGAGAACAAAAGCCTGAAAAAAAACCAGTTTCCCCAGAGCCCACCACCTTGAGGGGGGCGGGAGGACTCAACTCAGGAAATATCATTGACTGACAACCCACGTGGCAGGCCCCTCCCCCAGAAAACAAACCAAGAAAGAAAAAAAAAGGACTACAAGAGAACAACCACTACTTCATAGGAAAACTTGTATTGTTCACTCATTTCCACTATTCCGGTTCATATTTTTTTTTTTTTACACATAGGTAATTTTTTTAACCTATTTACCATCACAGCGAGCTGTACAGTACATCAAATTCCATAATACCTTTCTAACCTGAACTTTTTGATACATACACCTATGTTTTTCTTTTGCATTTTTATTTTTTGAATTCCTTTTTTAAAATTTTAGTTTAGTTTAGTCTAGTTTATTCCTTTTTATTTTTATCCTCTAATATTCATATAGAGTTAACTTCAAAGTAATCCCCTTTCCCCAATCAATACTACCCCTATAGGTAAACCAATTTTTAATCCCCTTTATCTTAGGAAAGTTGAGTCCTTTAACAAAGATATCAAGATACATCCAGGAAGAATCAAAACAACCTTCCTCACACACACTGAGAATTTATAAGAACTCTCCCATCTTCTTCCACCAGTGTTTCTGTGTTTTTTGTGTTTGTCCTGATAGCATATAAATTTTACACTTGTGGTTCTTTTTGGCGAGGTTCTTTCTTTACTTGCATATATATATATTTTTTTCTCTTGCCATATACTTGTATCAGTCTTTTTATCTCTTTTTTGTCTACTTCATAAATCTTACCTTGGGGCCCATGGGCTGAACCTTCTTTTTCATCTTCCCTTTCTTTCCTGTCTCTCTCTCTCTCTCTCTTTTTTTTCTTTTTCTTCTTCTTCTTTTCTTTTTTTTCTTCTTCTTTTCTTTTGTCTCTCGTTTGGGTGGGGAATCCTGATTGCTCAGAAGTGTTCCAGGGTGCACCTTGACTGCACCAGACTTGATGCATCCAGCTACATCTGTTCAGTCATCTCCCACCAAAATGACTAGGAGGAGGAATGCCCAACAGAAGAAAAATACAGAGGATGGACCTTCTGCAACAGAGCTAATGGCTATCAACATAGACTATATGTCGGAAAGAGAATTCAGGCTAGCAATTATCCAGGCAATAGCTAGGTTGGAGAAAGCCATGGATGACCAAACAGAATTGATTAGGGCCGAACTGAAAGCGAACAGACAGGATGTTTACAATGTTAGGGCGGAGCTTAAAGCTACCAGGGAGGAGGTCCACAATGCTCTCAATGAGTTCCAATCTAATCTAAACTCTCTCAAAGCTAGGGTAACGGAGACAGAAGATAGAATTAGTGACCTGGAAGACAGACAGAGAGAAAGGGTCAGGAGGAAGCCTGGAACAAACAGCTTAGAAACCACGAAAACAGAATCAGGGAAATAAATGATGCCATGAAGCGTTCCAACGTCAAGATTATTGGAATCCCTGAAGGGGAGGAGAAAGAAAGAAGTCTAGAAGATATAGTGGAACAAGTCCTTCATGAAAATTTTCCCAATCTCGTGAATGGAACCAGCGTTCATGTACTAGAGGCTGAACGGTCTCCACCCAAGATTATACACTCCAAAAAAAATCACGACACCTGATAGTCAAATTGAGGAATTATAATTGTAGGTATAATCTCTTGAAAGCCGCCAGGGCAAAGAGGCTCCTTACTTACAGAGGGAAGCCCATCAGAATAACGTCAGACCTGTCTACAGAGACCTGGCAAGCCAGAAGAGGCTGGCAAGATATATTCAGGGCACTAAATGAGAAGATCATGCAGCCAAGAATACTTTAACCAGCAAGACTGACATTCAAAATGGATGGAGAGATAAAGAGTTTCCAAGACCGGCAAGGCTTAAAAGACTATGCAACCACCAAGCCGACACTGCAGGAAATATTAAGGGGGGTTCTATAAAAGAGGAAAAATCCCAAGAATAGCATTGAACAGAAATATAGAGACAGTCTACAGAAAGAAAGACTTCAAAGGTAACTCGATGTCAATAAAAACGTATCTATCAATAATCACTCTCAATGTGAATGGCCTAAATGCACCCATAAAACGGCACAGGGTTGCAGATTGGATAAAACGACAGGAACCATCCATATGTTGTCTACAAGAGACCCATTCTGAACCTAAAGATACACGCAGACTGAAAGTGAAGGGATGGAGAAGCATCTTTCATGCCAATGGGCCTCAAAAGAAGGCCGGGGTAGCGATTCTCATATCAGATAAATTGGACTTCAAACTAAAGACTGTAGTCAGAGATACAGAAGGACACTACATAATCCTTAAAGGGACTATCCACCAAGATGATCTAATAATTGTAAATATCTATGCTCCCAATATGGGAGCAGTCAATTACTTAAGAAAACTGTTAATCAAGATAAAGAGTCATACTGATATGAATACACTAATTGTAGGAGATCTTAACACGCCTCTTTCAGAATTAGACAGATCATCGAAGCAGAAAATCAATAAAGAAACAAGAGCATTGAATGACACACTGGACCAGATGGACCTCATAGATATATACAGAACATTCCACCCGAAAACAACAGAATACTCATTCTTCTCAAGTGCACATGGAACCTTCTCCAGAATAGACCACATACTGGGTCACAAATCAGGACTCAACCGATACCAAAAGACTGAGATTATTCCCTGCATATTCTCAGATCACAATGCTTTGAAGCTGGAGCTCAATCACAAGGAAAAGTTCCGAAGGAACTCAAACACCTGGAAGCTAAAGACCACCTTGCTTAAGAATGCTTGGATCAACCAGGAGATCAAAGAAGAACTGAAACAATTCATGGAAACCAATGAGAATGAAGACACTTCGGTCCAAAACCTATGGGATACAGCAAAGGCGGTCCTAAGGGGAAAATACATAGCCATCCAAGCCTCCCTCAAAAAAATTGAAAAATCTAGAACACACCAGCAGTCTCTACACCTTAAAGAACTGGAGGATCAACAACAAATCAAACCAACTCCACACATAAGAAGGGAAATCATCAAGATTAGAGCTGAAATCAATGAGGTAGAAACCAGAGATATAGTAGAACGTATCAATGAAACTAGAAGCTGGTTTTTTGAAAGAATCAATAAGATCGATAAGCCATGGGCCACACTAATCCAAAAGAAAAGAGAGAAAGCCCAAATTCATAAAATTATGAATGAAAAGGGAGAGATCACAACTAACACCAAGGAAGTAGAAACAATCATCAGAAGTTATTATCAACAGTTATATGCCAATAAGCTTAGCAACCTAGATGAAATGGATGCATTCCTGGAAAAATATAAACTACCAACACTGAACCAGGAAGAAATCGACAACCTGAATAGACCGATATCTAATAACGAGATTGAAGCAGTGATCAAAAACCTCCCAAAAAACAAGAGCCCAGGACCTGACGGATTCCCTGGGGAATTCTACCAAACCTTCAAAGAAGAAATAACACCTATTCTCCTGAAGCTGTTTCAAAAAATTGAAGCAGAAGGAAAATTTCCAGACTCTTTCTATGAAGCCAGCATTACCCTGATCCCCAAACCAGGCAAGGACCCTACCAAAAAGGAGAATTTCAGACCAATATCACTGATGAATATGGATGCTAAGATTCTCAACAAGATCCTAGCCAACAGGATCCAACAGCACATCAAAAAGATTATCTACCATGATCAGGTGGGATTCATCCCTGGGCTACAAGGATGGTTCAACATTCGCAAATCAATCAATGTGATACAACAAATTAATATGAGAAGAGAGAAGAACCACATGGTCCTCTCAATTGATGCAGAAAAAGCATTTGACAAAATCCAGCATCCGTTCCTGATTAAAACGCTTCAAAGTATAGGGAAAGAGGGAACATTCCTGAACCTCATCAAATCTATCTATGAAAGACCCACAGCAAATATCATCCTCAATGGGAAAAAGCTTGCAGCCTTCCCATTGAGATCAGGAACAAGACAAGGATGCCCACTTTCACCACTCTTGTTCAACATAGTATTAGAAGTCCTAGCAACAGCAATCAGACAACAGAGAGAAATAAAAGGTATCCAAATTGGTAATGAAGAAGTCAAACTCTCTCTCTTCGCAGATGACATGATTCTTTATATGGAAAACCCAAAAGACTCCACCCCCAAACTACTAGAACTCATACAGCAATTCAGCAACGTGGCAGGATACAAAGTCAATGTGCAGAAATCAGTGGCTTTCTTATACACTAACAATGAAAATACAGAAAGGGAAATTAGAGAATCGATTCCATTTACTATAGCACCAAGAACCATAAGATACCTGGGAATAAACCTAACCAAAGAGGTAAAGGATCTGTACTCGAGGAACTACAGAACACTCATGAAAGAAATTGAAGAAGACACAAATAGATGGAAGACCATTCCATGCTCTTGGATTGGAAGAATAAACATCATTAAAATGTCTATACTGCCTAGAGCAATCATACTTTTAATGCCATTCCGATCAAAATTCCACTGGCATTCTTCAAAGAGCTGGAGCAAATAATCCTAAAATTTGTATGGAATCAGAAGAGACCTTGAATCGCTAAGGAAATGTTGAAAAACAAAAATAAAGCTGGCGGCATCATGTTACCTGATTTCAAGCTTTATTACAAAGCTGTGATCACCAAGACAGTATGGTACTGGCATAAAAACAGACACATAGACCAGTGGAACAGAGTAGAGAGCCCAGATATGGACCCTCAACTCTATGGTCAATTAATATTTGACAAAACAGGAAAAAATATACAGGGGAAAAAAGACAGTCTCTTCAATAAATGGTGCTGAGAATACTGCACAGCTAAATGTAGAAGAATGAAACTCGACCATTCTCTTACACTGTACACAAAGATAAACTCAAAATGGATAAAGACCTCAACGTGAGACAGGAATCCATCAGAATCCTACAGGAGAACATAGGCAGTAATCCCTTTGATATCAGCCACAGCAAATTCTTTCAAGATATGTCTCCAAAGGCAAAGGAAACAAAAGCGAAAATAAACTTTTGGAACTTCATCAAAATCAAAAGCTTCTGCTCAGCAAAGGAAAACAGTCAACAAAACAAAGAGGCAACCCACGGAATGGGAGAAGATATTTGCAAATGGCAGTACAGACAAAAGATTGATATCCAGGATCTATAAAGAACTCCTCAAACTCAACACACACGAAACAGGCAAACACATCAAAAAATGGGCAGAAGATATGAACAGACACTTCTCCAATCAAGACATACAAATGGCTATCAGACACATGAAAAAATGTTCATCATCATTAGCCCTCAGGGAGATTCAAATTAAAACCACATTGAGATATCACCTTACACCAGTTAGAATGGCCAAAATTAACAGAACAGGAAACAACATGTGTTGGAGAGGATGTGGAGAAAGGGGAACCCTCTTACACTGTTGGTGGGAATGCAAGTTGGTGCAGCCTTTTTTGAGAACAGTGTGGAGATTCTCAAGAAATTAAAAATAGAGCTTCCCTATGACCCTGCAATTGCACTCCTGGGTATTTACCCCAAAGACACAGATGTCGTGAAAAGAAGGGCCATCTGTACCCCAATGTTTATAGCAGCAATGGCCACGGTTGCCAAACTATGGAAAGAACCAAGATGCCCTTCAACGGATGAATGGATAAGGAAGATGTGGTCCATATACACTATGGAGTATTATGCCTTCATCAGAAAGGATGAATACCCAACTTTTGTAGCAATATGGACAGGACTGGAAGAGATTATGCTGAGTGAAATAATTCAAGTAGAGAGAGTCAATTATCATATGGTTTCACTTATTTGTGGAGCATAACAAATAGCATGGAGGACAAGGGGCGTTAGAGAGGAGAAGGGAATTTGGGTAAATTGGAAGGGGAGGTAAACCATGAGAGACTATGGACTCTGAAAAACAATCTGAGGGGTTTGAAGTGGCGGGGGGGGGGGTGGGAGGTTGAGGTACCAGGTGGTGGGTATTATAGAGGGCACGGCTTGCATGGAGCACTGGGTGTGGTGAAAAAATAATGAATAATGTTTTTTCTGAAAATAAATAAATTGGGGAAAAATTTTAAAAAAATATTGACTTTAAACAAAAATAATAATGGAACATTTGATTTATAACATGGGAAAGTAAAGTGTATGACAACAGTAGCACAAAGTTTGGGAGTGAAGAGGTGGAAGAATATGTCTTATATTATTCTTAAATTGTGTGTGAATTAGCAGGTATCACTTAAAGGTAGGCTGTCGTAAGTTAAAAATGTATTCTGTAAACCTCAAAGCAACTAGTAAAATAACAAAACAAAGCCAACAAAGGGGATAAAATGAAATTATGCAAAAAATATTCACTCAACACACAAGAAGATAGGGAAAAAAGTGGAAAGTGACCAAAGAACAAACAGAAGAAATAAAAAACAAATACCAAAAAGATGGACTTAAATCTAACCATAAGGGGAATCATACTAAATATAAATGGTCTAAACATTCCATAAAAATGCAGAGAAACTGGATTGGCAATAGTGATATAAGACAAAGTAGATTTTGAAGCAAAGAATATTCCCAGTGATTTAAAAAATAATGATTTCATAATAATGAAATATTATGTAGATTGATTCATCAAGAGGATATAATGATTTTAAGTATTTATGCTACAATAACAAAGATTTAAAATATCTGGAGCAAAAACTGATAGAACTGCAAATAGACAAATCCAAATTAGAATGGAAGGTTCCAGTATACCTAAATTAATACTTGAAAAAAATTAGACAGAAAGTGAGTAAAGATATAGAAGACTTAAACAACACTCTCCACCAGGTTGATCTGTATGACTTTTAAGGAAGATATGGAGTCTCAGTAAATTTCAATTTCTCAATAGAAGTTTGTTTTATGACTGCAATGGAATTAAATTAGAAATCAAATTAAATTCTAAATCAATAACAGAAAAAGAGCTTTTAAAAATCTCCAAATATTGGGAAACCAAGTAGCACATTTTAAATTTAAGTTTTTATTTTTATTTATTTTTTTAAAGATTTTATTTATTTGACAGAGAGAGATCACAAGTAGGCAGAGAGGCAGGCAGAGAGAGAGAGGAGGAAGTAGGCTCCCTGCTGAGCAGAGAGCCCTATGCGGGACTCGATCCCAGGACCCTGAGATCATGACCTGAGCTGAAGGCAGCGGCTTAACCCACTGAGCGACCCAGGCGCCCCTTTATTTTATTTTATTTTATTTATTTTTAAGATTTGTTTATTTGAGGGGGAAGAGGTTTAGGAAGAGGGAGAGGAGGAAGTAGACTCCCCACTGAACATGAACCCCACGTGGGGGTCAATCCCATAACCCCAAGGCACAACCCAAGTGGATATCAAGAGTTGGACACTCAATTGACTGAGACACCCAGACTCCCCTAAGTTTTTATTTTAATTCCAGTTAGTTGACATACAGTGTAGTATTAGTTTCAGGCATACAATATAGTGATTCAACACTTCCATACAACACCTGGTGTTCATCACAGTTACACTCCTTAATCCCCATCACCTATTTTAACAGACTGAGACACCCATGCGTCCCCCTCCATCACCTATTTAACCCATCCTCCCACCCCTTTTACCTTCTAGTAACCGTCAAATTGTTCTCTATAGTTAAGAGCCTGTATCTTGATTTGTGTCTCTCTGTCTCTGTCTCTTCTTTTTTTTCCCTTTATTTGTTTTATTTCTTAAATTCCACATATGAGTGAAATCATATGGTATTTGCCTTTCTCAGGCTGGCTTATTTTGCTTAGAATCAAATAACACACTTTTAAATGAATCATGGGTCAAAGAAGAAATAAAAAAATGAAATTTGAGAGCACTTTGAGTGGAATGACAGTAAAAATACAACATATCAAAATTTGTGGGATGCCATTCAAGCAGTACTTACAGGAACATGTATAACACATTAGAGAAAAAGAAAGGTCTTAAACCCATAACCCCAGCTTCTACTTTTAGTGCTCTAGAAAATAAAGAGCAAAATTAACCCAAAGCAAATTAAAAGAAAAGAAAATGGGGGCGCCTGGGTGGCTCAGTGGGTTAAGCCGCTGCCTTCGGCTCGGGTCATGATCTCAGGGTCCTGGGATCGAGTCCCGCGTCAGGCTCTATGCTCAGCGGGGAGCCTGCTTCCCTCTCTCTCTCTCTGCCTGCCTCTCCATCTACTTGTGATTTCTCTCTGTCAAATAAATAAATAAAATCTTTAAAAAAAAAAAAAGAAAAGAAAATGAAGGATCGGAATAAAAAAATCAGTAAAATAAAAAATAGAAAACAATAGAAAAAATAGAAAATAAAAAATAGAAAACATTGATATTCAGAGAATATTCTCTGAATATCAATGAAATAAAAATGAAATAAAAATTTAGCTCTTTAATAAGATCAATAAAATTGACAGAGATTCTACGTACAGTATAATGATGTTAGGAAATACTATTAATACCTTTTTATCAACAAATTTGACAATATAAATGAAACATAAACTCTTCGAAACAACAATAATCTGCAGGCCAATATGCCTCTTGAATATAAATGCAAAAATTCTAAGCAAATTTTTGGCAAATCAAATCTAACAATATATAAAAAGAATAAAAAATGGAGATTATCCCAAGAATGAAGGATTGGTTTAACTCTTGAAAACCAACCAATGTGGGTTCAATCTTAACAGGCACAGTAAAATGTTTCACAAAATCCAACATTTGTCCCTCAAAGATAACTTCAGAAAACTGGGACTGGAAGGTGGCATCTTCCATCTGATAAGTGGTATTCTATGTTTTCCCCTAGATTTAGGAAGAGATTAGAATGTCCACTTTCACCATTCTATTCAACATTGGACTGGAGATTCGGGGCATAATAGGGTAATAAAATGAAACAAAAGGCATCCGTATTGGAAAAAAAAATTGGAAAACTAAAACTAATACCATGCTGATTATAAAGGAAGTAATTAAGGCAGCATGTTATTATCATGAAAGTAGACAAAAAATCAATGGGATAGAAGTAGAACGTCCAGAAATACACCTGTACTTATATGGATGGTTAATTTTCAATAAATGTGCAAAGTCAATTCAGTGAAGAATGCCTAGTCTAGTCGATTCAATAAATAGTGCTGTAACAATGAATATCTACATGCAAAAGTGGGACTTAAATTCATACTGCATATTATATAGAAAATTAACTAAAAATGAATCAAAGACCTAAATATAGAACCCCAAATTATAACACTTCTAAAACAAAACATACAAGAAAATTCTGTAACCTGTGTTAAGCAAAATCTCTTTTTATAGCTTATTAAAATACAATTTATATTCAAAAATGTATTTAATATATACAGTTTGATGAGTTTGAATGTATGTGTACGCCCATGGCATCACTACCACCATTAAAGTAATTAATATATTCAATACCTCCAAAAATTTCCTTGTGTCCTGTTGCTTGTTTTGGGGGTGTGTGAGGTAAGAACGCTTAACATGAGATTTATGCTCTTAAAAAATTTTAAGTCACAACATTGTCTTACCTATAGGTACCATGTTGTAAAGAAGATCTCTAGAACTTACTCATCTTGTATAATTGTGACCTTATACCCATTGAACCGGAAGTCCCCATTTCTCCCTCCCCTCATTCCCCAGGAGCACCAATGTATGTTTGACTATTTCAGACACCTCGTATACCTCATATCTCATACCTCATATATTTCAGATACCTCATGGAATCAAATGTTCACTGATAGAAAGATGGATGATGAAAATGTGATATACACATACAATGGAATGAATACTCTTCAGCCTTAAAAAAGAAGGAAATCTTACCATTTACAACAACATGGGTGGGCCTGGAAGACATTATGTGAACTAAAGCAAGACATTATGCTAACTAAAACAAGACTTTATGCTAAATGAAAATGATTTTTCATAGAGGCAAAAATGTATTAAACAAAATCATGATCCATACGAATGATAGAGTTCATCAATATTTTATTTTAAGTTCATCAAAATTTTAAGAATTCATTTGTCTGTAAGACACTGTTCAGAGAATGAAAAGGCAAGGCACAGAAATGTATTTGTGGGATAAAATATTTGCGAAGTATGTGTGTTATCCAAATTTTGTATCCAGAATATATAAGGAACTTTCAAAGCTCAATACAAAGAAAACAAACAACCAATTAAAATGGGTAAAATATATGAACCTGTACTTCACCAAGAACTTGTAAGGATGGCAAGTAACCTCATGAGGAAGACATCATACGTTGGTTTTTAGGGACAATACACCCTGTAATTTATTATTTTAATGAGGTTATTTGTAAATGTTGATTTTATTTTTGCCACCCAAATACTTTTGATACGCTCACAATTCATCCCTGCATACCAGGGTGTCCGGACACTACAGTGGTCAGGAAGAGTCAGTGGTGGGGCAGTATTTAAAAATCCAGGCACATAGACACCCTTACTAGGCTTTGGGATGTCAGGGACTTCGTCTGGGCTTCATACTCTCAACGAAATAAATCTGCTCAGAATGGCGGGGCTGCTTACGGCATGTACTGATTACAGATGTCCCAGGCTCATGGTCTCATTCGTTCAACCATTCATTCATTCATCCATTCATCACTTGCCTGTTGTCTTCCAGACAATGTGTTAGATCCTGAGGATGTACAGATGAATGCTACGTGATTCCTGCCTTAACAGAGCTTAGAAATTAATGGGTGAGGTAAGGATGTACGAAAAATGCTACGTGAATTCAACAGTAATAGGCAGATTGCATAGAGGAGGATTTGGAGAAGGAGGACCCGTTGTCCTGGGAAGAGCCAGCAGACACAGAGATGATCCTTGGCAAGGTGGTAAAAAAGAGAGGCAGGTGACGATCTCTAGGAACATCAGTTAGGTCTTTTCTAACTCCTCTGTGAACTGGTTGCTACACTTGTCTCTTAACCCCCATCCCCAACTTGTTCTTTGCTTCTTTTGATACAATTCTGCCCTTGGGTCTCAGCTCAATGGATCCTTTCTCTCACATGTCCTCAGGACTCACCTTTTCTTTGTAGCACTTATTCCAACTGTAATTTCATCATTCTGCATACACTTCTGCAGTTGGTTGCTTTGTCCCCACAGTGGAACATAATTTCCAGCAGAAGACTGCCTCTGTGTGATTTGCTAATTTTCTCCACCTCCAGCACCCAATGGTATCTGGCACATGGTAAGTGTTCAGCAGGTTTGGGTGGAATGAATGAATGAATGAGTGAATATATAGTCTGAAGAGAAGTGGAAAAGCAAGTCTGAATGTTACAGACTGCTAACATTTGAAGGCTGAAGCAGTTGGTTGTGCAAGCCTCCAGAGTGTTGGCAGGCTCAGGTGAGATGTGTGGAGAGCCCAGGAGAATTCCACTGTCTCTCACTCAAGAGGTGACTCACACCAGTACACTTTGTCCCAGGGCTGGGCTTTGCCAGCCTAAGTCACTCCAGAACTCCCAGGAGCTCTCAACCGTATCCACAGTAGACATTCTTCCTCCACGTCCTTCATAGTTCTTTGTGGAGCCAAGTTTGTTCAATTTTCAAATAATCTTGGGCATTCTGCACCGGGGACATGTGCCACAAAACCCATTTCCTCAGGGAACTCATGAAGATGTGCTCGAGCAGCGTGGAAAGTAAAACGTTCTAGAGCAGAGGAATGTAGTTATGCATCTGAAAGAACCGTGTTCGAGTGTTGTCTCAACCACTTTCCAGCTGTGTGATATTTATTTGGAAAATGGGACAAAGCTGTCTTTTGTTCAACCTTTTTACGAAAAGGTTTAATTTAGATAAGGTCAACCAATCAATAAATGATTTAGAATGAACACAGGCATATGTGAAGAACCCAGTAATTGTAGTGTTGTCAGAATTAACCACTACAGACACCGTACTGGGAGGGCTAGACCCCCCAGGTTTGGGAGAGTCCGGAAAGGGCACTTGGAACAAGTACCTTTCGCAGCAGATCATGAAGTAAGCACAGGAGAATTCCAGATGAACAAGTAGGGGAAGAGTGCTTCAGGCTGAGGGAATAATGAAGCTCCGGCAAAGTCAGGATAGAGGAGTCCATTGTGCTCCGGGGTCTGGACGAGAGTACATGGGGGTCATTGTGAGATTTTGAACATCGCAGGTCTGTTTGAAGACATTTCCCTGAGAGCCTAGCTTTCCCAGGTTCCAGGGAGATCTTTACAACCAATACACAGAGTTCAGAAAAACATCTAAATCTTGGAACTAAGGCAAAGAAAGAACAACATCTTCTTTCAATGTCACACAGGGGTATTGTTGAACAGGCCCCAAAGCATTATTTAATTATAGGGGAATGTACCTTTGTTTGACTCACTATTCACCATTGATTAAAAGCCCAGACACAGTGGAGTTACATGTTAACTCGATGATTTCTTTTTTTTTTTAAACTGGTGGGGATGCAATTGATTTCTGTCTGGCAGAAAAGATAACTCCAAGTGCTTTGTCACCCTATCAAGACATTAACCAGTTTTGTATCTAACCTCACAACTTTATTCTAACATGCTTTTTTCAAAAACCTAGAAATACCCCGTTCCTCAAATGCTTTTTGAATCAACTTTACCCAAACCTCTGATTCTCTCATTAGTAAGTTGAATAAATCTTTGATGTGTGTTCATTCCATATTTGCATGAAAACCATGTTATTAACATTTGACCCCAACGTTTCAGCCAAAAATCCCCATGAAGGAGAGAGTGATAAAACTGGAAAGCCAGGAATCATTTTTTCGATTTCAGCCTTGGGTTACTCAGCTGAAAACCGACGAGGGAGCACCTTAAGTAGTGGGAAAAATTACTTTGAAGATTAGCGGAGAGCACTGCAAGTCTGAGGGGCATCTTGGGAGCTCGGCAGCTCTGGTCAATGGACCGGGGAGCTGATTCGGCTAATCACGGGTGTGTGACTTTGTTTGGGCCAGCATGGACACGAGCCCACCACATGGGACAGAGGTGAGGGTTCCCTGCCACCCGTAAGATCAAAGTCAGACTAGTAGCAGCGTCTTTCCCCATGTGCTGCCAGAGGCAAATCTGCTGAAGGCAGGACTCAAGCCAACAGCTGGACAACAACCAGGGACTTGGGCAGCAGGACCTGCCACTTGTGGGAGGGTTAATGAGGGTTTTCGGGCTTCAGGGACCTACACTCCAGTGAAAAACTGGAAACAGGGCAAAAGGTCTGTCTTTCATGTCTGGCCCATGGGTTGGGTGCAGGTCAGAGCAGGAAGACTGCGATTTGAGAGCATGTGGAGTCGGGGGGCTCAATCCCAAATACTCCAGATACAGTACCTGAGATGAACAAGATCTGCCCGCATTGTCTCATTCATCCATTCTTCCGTTCAACAAGGATGTGGCGTCTGGTAAATGCCAGGCTCAGATGGCAAGTGGGAAGGCTTCTGTGACTCTGGTTGATAGGGGTGGGGAAGGCAGCACGGTCATGTCCTGTTTTGTCTTTCTCTTGGCTCATCTCTCTTGCCTTCATTGTGGTGGGATTGGGAGAAGAGCAATATTCTGTTTACCAAGACTCTGTGGAGCTTTGTAGGACACTCCAAGCGGTGGACAACTGTCATTCTTGTTAACACTCAGCTTTTTTTGACCACCCCACAGTGTTGGAGGGATTCCCCACAGGATGAGTCAACGCCTCCCCAACATAAAGCTTGGAACAAGCTTCCCCAGACACCCCTGCAGCGGGAGGCAGGCAAGCAACTAAGGCTTTGCCAGTCACGTGCTCCCTGGACAACCACGCTTTGGAAGCAAGTGACCCACAAAGGCAGGGGACCGTGTGGACTCCACATTGGCAAAGGAGATGCAGAGTCACTCAGCTTTCAGGAAGGGTGCAGGCTCAGCCCTGAAGTCTCCAGGCTCTCAGTGGGCTCCCTCTCCAAAGCAGAGTCCAATTAGACACATCTGTCTCCACTTAGGGATTTACCTGAACATCCAGAGATGTTTCACACAAAAGAAATTCTGGGGAGCAGTTAGAACACCCTGTAGCTCTGTCTTGCCTGTGCCTTTAACCGAAGTGTAGGATCCTTAATGATATTGGTTCCCTTTCATCAGGGAGAGAACAGTGATTGCTTATCAATGAAACAGACCCTCATTCTGGGAATGAATTCTCCTTCCCTGCTCACTAAGCTTCTGGCAAAATTGCTTGTGGACTCAATTATGGTATCCCACATAACACTTTTTACAAATTAATTAATCAAGAAGCTCATTTACTGAAAAGAAAATAAGGACATGTAAAAAAAACTAAAGTCTCTTCTATGCCTGGCCCGACTTAGGGTGTGTGTGCCTGCAACGGATTAAAAGCTGTCAAGGAACCTATTCTCCTTGCACACCCTTCCGGAGCAGGTATGTAAGATCAGATCTCGCAGGAGTCAGGATACGCCATGTTTCCACGGTCATCTCCCATTTCCATGCTGTGCTATTTTTTGAGCAGAATCTCTGGGCCAAATGCTTTATGTGCATTATGGCACGTATCCAGTTCTCGTAACAGCCCATTTTCCACATGAGAAAACCAAGGGCCAAAGAGGCAAGTTTCCCAACACCACAATGGCGTTTTGGAGGTTTCATGCATCTTTTTCAAGGTGGACTTCTTTCAGAAAGTGAGCAGGGGTGGGGGGGGGAGGGGGCGAGAGGGGTGAATCAAGATGGCGGAGAAGCAGCAGGCTGAGACTACTTCAGGCAGCAGGAGATCAGCTAGACAGCTTATCTAAACATTGCAAACACCTACAAATCCAACGGGAGATGGAAGAGAAGAAGAACAGCAATTCTAGAAATGGAAAATCAACCATTTTCTGAAAGATAGGACGGGCGGAGAAGTGAATCCAAAGTGACGGGAAGATAGACCACGGGGAAGGGGCCGGCTCCCGGCAAGCGGCGGAGCAACAGAGCACAAAATCGGGAATTTAAAAGTCTGTTCTGCTGAGGGACATCGCCCCAGAGGCTAAACCGGGGTGAAGCCCATGCGGGGTCAGCATGGCCTCAGGTCCCGCAGGGTCACAGAAGGATCGGGGGTGTCTGAGTGTCGCAGAGCTCACAGGTATTAGAACAGGGAAGCCGGCTACAGAGACAGAGCCGAGGAGTGAGCTCGCAGCTCGGGGTTACCTTGAACCGGTCGCAGGCTCAGTGAGCTCGGAGCGTGGCTGGAGGCCAGGGAGACTGGAGTGATTGGGCTCTCGGCTCCTCCGGGCTGGAGACTGGGCGGCCGCCATTTTCATTCCCATCCTCGGGAACTCTACGGAAAGCGCTCAGGGAACAAAAGCTCCTGAAAGCGAACCCGAGTGGATTACTCAGCCCGGCCCCTGGTAAGGGCGGTGCAATTCCGCCTGGGGCAAAGACACTTGCAAATCACTACAACAGGCCCCTCCCAAGAAGATCAACAAGAAATCCAGCCAGGACCAAGTTCACCTATCAAGAAGTGCAGGTTCAATACAAAGGAGAGGAGCGGAATTCCAGAGGAGGAGAAAGCAAAGCACGGAACTCATGGCTTTCTCCCTATGATTCTTTAGTCTTGCAGTTAATTTAATTTTTTTTTTCTTTTTCAATTTTTTTTCTCTCTTCTTCTGCTAAATCTTTTTAAACTTTTACCCTTTTCTTTTTTTTAACGTTTTTAAACTAGTTTATCTAATATATGTATTATTTTTTTCTTTTTTATATTTTTTCTTTATTCATTTTCTTTTTTTAATTGTTTCTTTTTTTTTTTTCTTTCTGAACCTCTTTTTATCCCCTTTCTCCCCTCTCACGATTTGGGATCTCTTCTGATTTGGTTAAAGCATATTTTCCTGGGGTCTTTGACACTCTTTTAGTATTTTACTTGCTCCTTCATATACTCTTATCTGGACAAAATGACAAAACAGAAAAATTCACCACAAAAAAAGAACAAGAGGCAGTACTGAAAGCTAGGGACCTAGTCAATACAGACATTGGTAATATGTCAAATCTAGAGTTCAGAATGACGATTCTCAAGGTTCTAGCTGGGCTCAAAAAAGGCATGGAAGATATTAGAGAAATCCTCTCGGGAGATATAAAGCCTTTTCTGGAGAAATAAAAGAACTAAAATCTAACCAAGTTGAAATAAAAAAAGCTATTAATGAGGTGCAATCAAAAATGGAGGCTCTCGCTGCTAGGATAAATGAGGCAAAAGAAAGAATTAGCGATAAAGAAGACCAAATGACAGAGAATAAAGAAGCTGAGCAAAAGAGGGACAAATAGCTACTGGACCATGAGGGCAGAATTCGAGAGATAAGTGACACTATAAGATGAAACAACATTAGAATAATTGGGATTCCAGAAGAAGAAGAAAGAGAGGGGAGCAGAAGGTATATTGGAGAGAATTATTGGAGAGAATTTCCCCAATATGGCAAAGGGAACAAGCATCAAAATCCAGGAGGTGCAGAGAACCCCCCTCAAAATCAACAAGAATAGGTCCATACCCCATCACCTAATAGTAAAATTTACAAGTCTTAGTGACAAAGAGACAATCCTGAAAGCAGCCTGGGAAAAGAAGTCTGTAACATACAATGGTAAAAATATTAGATTGGCAGCTGACTTATCCACAGAGACCTGGCAGGCCAGAAAGAGCTGGCATGATATATTCAGAGCACTAAACGAGAAAAACATGCAGCCAAGAATAGTATATCCAGCGAGGCTATCATTGAAAATAGAAGGAGAGATAAAAAGCTTCCAGGACAAACAAAAACTGAAAGAATTTGCAAACACCAAACCAGCTCTGCAGGAAATATTGAAAGGGGCCTTCTAAGTAAAGAGAGAGCCTAAAAGTAGTAGATCAGAAAGGAACAAAGACAATATACAGTAACAGTCACCTTACAGGCAATACAACGGCACTAAATTCATATCTCTCAATAGTTACCCTGAATGTTAATGGGCTAAATGCCCCAATCAAAAGACACAGGGTATCAGAATGGATAAAAGAAAGCGAGCAGGGATCCCAGGATCTCAAGGTCTAGGGAGAATATCTCCGCAGAGTTTCAAACACATGAATCTGCATCTACTCTCCAGGACGATAAGTGCATGTATCGGTCAGGTTCTGCCACAGTAGGCCACAGCAATGGGCACCTCCAGAACTGCGGGAGTCCTGACGTATGCACTTTTGTGTCTAATCGTGTTACGTGTTGACCTGACTGTGGCTCTGGTCCAAGTGCCTTCATCATTCTAGGGAGACAAGCCAAAGGGCAGCTCTAGTCTGGGATGGGCCACTTTCTTGGCAAATCAGGGGAAGGAAAAGAGCTGGGAGAAACTCATCAGTTCTCAAAGCTTCTGCTGGGATAGGCCGAATGTCCTGTTGGCTCACACGCCATTGACCAAAGTAAGTCCAACAGCCAAGCCTGAAGCCTGGGGGACAGAGGCAAGTCTACTCCTCCCACAGAGGCATCCCCAGGGAGGGAGCTGATGTGAGGGGCCCATAGAGGGGCAGCGAACATGCACCATGAACATATGAAGTCCTGAAGACCCCCGGGAGCCACGGTCGCTTGACAGGGGACCCTCCTCTGCAGACTCCACATTTCAGGACAGAAATATCACAGATACTAAAACATTTGGAAGAAAACTGCAATATAGATATTATGACTCATTTAGAATGTTCTCATTCCCGATTGGTACAACTCAAAGGGATAAATTGGTCTGTTCAAACTCAGAAAAACCATTTAGGGGCTTTCAAAATCAAAAGAGGTGCCAAGAAGGCATTTTGAAAGAGGCCATTAATAAAGGACGTGGCAAGTTACCCCTGACTTATTAAAGAAGAGAATAATTTTATAAATGAGTCCATTAAAAAGTATTCATGAAATATTAGGGCTCTGAGAACTGGTTGAATAGGAGAGAATGGAAGATAATTAGGGCAGTTAGAAATCTGTTACTTTGTGAGCTTGCCAAAAGGAAGAATTCCTACAACCGTTCTCCAACGGGTAGCTCTACGGCTTTGTAAGAGCCACTGCTAAGTGCCGGGGGTGTGAAGGCACAGTCCCTGCTGGGGGGGGGCAGCTCCCATCTGGTTTAACCCAGTAAAGACCAATACTTGGGCAATGCACAAAGGAAGGGGCAGCCCCCTCAGATGGCGGCACGCAGGGCCTCTGAGGGGCCATACGTCTCAGCCTAGAACTGAAAGGCAATTGAGCAAGGGGAAAAGTGAGACAGTGCTCAAGGTGAAGGATACAGCAAGTGCAAAGGCAGGGATAAAACTGCTCCGCGTTTGGGGGCAGGGCTGCCCGTAGCTGTCCAATGCCTATGTATGAATTAGAAGAGACACCACCATTACATAATTTAAGTCAGTTAGGGATTTTATTGTGTGCTCCCCTGAGTGTGTACCTGTGAAGGTTCACAGGGGAGGGAAGTTTTGGTGGGAAGGCCTCTGTTCTGTGTAAATTAGTAAACGTCCATGATGTGAACCTCCTGAATAAGCGGCGGCTTACTCGGTGTGCAACCTGAGCACCTGTACATGCAGGGCCACGTTGGGAGGACTCCAAGCCAGTGGTATGGCTAGACCACAAAGTATATTCATGGGTGGCTGGGCCCTGGGTGTTAGGGGGTGAAGAAGGAAGGAAGAAGTAGGGGTGGGAGACATGGTTTAAAAGGTGCCTAGAGCCAGACCCTGAAAGGCCTTCCACACCTTTCTGCAGTGGCAGCGACATGTTCAGAAGATCACTGGGGCTGCAGGGAGGGTGTGGGAGGCTCAGTATGGACCCCAGAATACCCAGGTCCTAATCCCAGGAACCCGTGAATGTTCCCTTATGCGGCCAGAGGAGTCTTGCAGCTGTGATTAGGGTAAGGATCTCGGGAGAGGGTCCTGAGTAGTCATCTGGCTCATCACGAGCGAGGGAGGGGCAGAGAGAGACTATACTGCAGACGACCGGGGGTGTGGGGGCGGTGGTGACAATGCTGTGATCTGTGCCGGCGTGGGGACCCCGGCCCAGGGACAGGGAAGGCGGCAGGAGACGTGTGAAGGCCGAACCCAGGGAGAGAAGGGCCTGACCGCGGGCGGTGGCGGCAGCCGTGAGGAGCGGCGGAGCAAGCGAGGGTACGACCGGGGTCCCGAGTCGCAGGCCGGAGCGAAGCCCTTAGGAAGCCCCCAGGAGCCAACCGGCCCAGCAGGGAGCCGACGGGCATCTCAGGGGCTGCACAAACAGGCTTGAGCCTCCGAGGAGAAAGCGGGGTGAGCGAGCCCCGCGTGGACCCCTGAGGCACCGTGGGTCTGGGGCGGAGAGGGAGAGAGAGGGGAAGGGCGTCTTGCGGGCTGGAGGAGACGCAGTCCGGGGGGGACACTGCAGGTGACCAAGGGGTTTCCTCTCCTGGCCTCTTTGCTCATCAGAATGGGAACAATGGAACTTCCTTCTGGAGAACCGCACGCAGCTGTTATCTGGGGGAAACTGGGGCAGTGAGGCTGGCATCGGGGATCCCCAAGTGGAGAAGTTTCTTTGACGGGTTTTTTCAGCAGAGGGACTGGCGGGGCACACAGCGCAGGGGTCACGGCTGGCCGCGGCGGCTCCGTGAAGTGTGTCGGGATCCCGTCGGTCCCGGGAATGGTCCTTACGGGGCTGAGGCCGGCCGGCCTCCTGCACACACACTGGGTTTTCTTTGGGGTGTGTTTGTGTGGGGGCACAGCTGCTTGATCTCGTCTTGTTTTACCATAAGAAAGTGAACGCACGTGGGCTTTAGTGACCAGAACACGGTCAAGTGAGCGCGTGAGGATGAGGAGGTGATTTCTCCTGGTTTTAATGAAACGTGTTCTACCCCCCACACTACTGCAAACACCATTAATATTCCTACCCCCCCCCAGCAAGGGTTGTAATTCGATGCCTCACATCAGCACCTCTGCCCCGACTCTTCTGGGGGGGGGGGTGACGCGGTGAAGAGTGGCCCCAGAAATGACCACGTTGAGATTCTGAGTCACGAACTGCCGTAATTAGGAGCCTGACAGGGTACACTGCCGCCCATTCCCTGTAAAAGCTTCGGGAATTAAAATCAGGGGCTTTTAACACAAGTGACCGGTGGGGCTCCACGTCGCAGCTGGCACCGGCGCATTCATTACAGACAGACCCAGACTCGTGGCCAACGGGTCCGGAGAAGCCAGATCGAATGTCCCCTTCCGCGGTCCCTCTGGGCACTCCAGAAGAGGGGCCAGGCCGGGAAGGAGTTCCAGGCACGAGTGTCCCGGCTGTAAACGGTTGGTCCCGTGCGGTGCACGAGCAGTGTCGTCCTGTCGAACAATTACCCGTCCCAGGAGCGCGGCGGCCGGTGGGGCTCTTCCTCAGTAAACTCCATCCCCGCTGACCTATCCTCCAAGCTAATCTGCCTTCAAGGAACTTATGTGAGGAAAGTACTCCCGGTTAAACCGGTCTAGACTTCGACACAAAAGCCCTGTTTTAGAAACCAGAAAAGAAAGAAAGAGGCCGGGAGCCGCCGTCCATGAGCAGAGGGTCAGGACCAGGAGGACCAGGAGGACCAGGAGGACCAGGAGGACCAGGGAGAGGCTGACTGGGCAGCGACCAAGGAGCGCGTTCAAGGTCCCGCGGCCGACCCCTGACCACAGCCCTGCGTCCTGCCAGAGAGGGGCTCCGAGAGGAGGTGTGGGTGCGGCGGGGAGCCCCGGAGCAGGGGACACTGCTGGGGCAGGGGACGCCCGCTCTGAAAGCCAGACGACGGGGCGTGGGACAGCCTTGTGGGTGAGCGACTCCAGCAACCTCCGCGGCCACACGCCAGTAGGGGCTTCCCCGTCCCAAGCGCCGTGACTCCTACTCGGGTGACCTGGGAGGGGACAGGGGAGGTGTGGGGAGAAGGAGGCCCAACCCTCCCTGCCCCTCGGGCCTGCGGACAGGTGAGCGGCCAGCCATCGTGTGGACGTCACCTGCGGGGCGACCTCGCCATCCCGGCCTTGGAGGGGGTCGCGCGGGGCTCCCAGCTCTGTGGCCCACGTGTCCCGGCCGCGCAGCGAGCTGCGTCCTCCCCGCGGGTCTGACCCACGCACGGCCCCGCTCCCCCCTCCCCGCTGGCTGCTCCTCCTGCACCTTCTCCAGGGCACGACCCACAACAGAGGATGGACAGGTCTTCCTCTCGCTGGGCCAGAAAAACACTCCGCACGGCCACCTTCAGCGCTGGGGCCCCCGGGGCCGCCCGCCTCGCGCGCTCCGGGAACTCGGGTCCCACACGCAGAGTTCGCAGGTGCTGGGCTCACCGGCCTCGGGGACCTCGTGGCTCCAGGTCCCGGTAAGCTTCCCGGATCCTCACGGCGGAGGACACCCAGCAGCCGGCACCGGGAAGGGGAGAATCGGGGTTTCACTGACCCAGACGGGACCGGGAGGCCGGCGCGGAGGCAGAGCAATGTCTCCGAGCAGCAGCAGCCCCGTGGCTGGGCCGGCGCCGGCCGGGCTCTGACATGTCCTGACCCTGTTGTCACGAGGGGCAGGGGAGGCCCAGCGACCCGTCAGAAGCCCCCGAGTCCCCCCAGAGGTCAGGAATGTCAGCGCAAGGAGAGACTTCTCTGGTGCGGGGCCGTCAGAGCAGAAGCAAGCCTCTTTGATGTCCCTCCTAAGCTCCGAGTCCCCATGGACCAGCAGCACGAGTGTCCCTTTCTCTGGGAGAGCTGGGTGGAACCGAAGTCCCAGGACGACAAAGGGACAGGACAGGGCAGGGGCAGCCACTCTGTCTGCGAACGGTAAGTGATTTGGGCGTTGGCGGGCCCTATGGTCCCTGTCACAAGCACTGGCAACGCCGAGGCGACAGGCGCGGCACGGTCCCACACAGCTTCACTCACGGACACAGATTGGAACTTTGTATAATTTTCACATGTCATGCAACAGTCTTCTGGGTTTTCCCCCGACCAAGTAAAACCCCAAACCACTCCTGGCTGCAGCTGGACCCAAACAGGTCACAGCTGGATTCGACTTGAGGGCCAACGCCGGGGGTGGAACCCAGGAGGGCATCGCGCTCAGGGACAAGGAAGTGGAGCAGAGCCAGGGTCTCTCTGATTACGGAGGACTCTGGCCGGGGAAGCTTGAGACGCCCCGGCCGGGGGGAGGGTGTTGCCGGGAAGGGGAGTGCCGGACCCTGCAGCGCTCAGATGCCGAGTCCGCCGGCCCCCCAGGTTGCGCGCCCCCAGCACGGGAAGGTGCGGCCACTCCATGCCAAGGGAAAGAAAAGGTGGGGGAGGCTTTGTCACCTGCAGGGCCCTGCCAGCCCCCAGGGCGACCTCCACGGGTGACCTGGAGTCCCCACCGGGCTGGGAGTGACCCTTCCCTGCGGCCAACAGCCTGGCCTGCGGGGCCCACAGGAGCCTATCGATGATTCGACGTGGACGCGGCCACAGAGGGAAGGTCCCCGAGCACGGGGAGCAGAGACACCGCGGGGGCCTCGCAGGACAGCGTCCCCCCCAGCAGCCGCAGCAGGCAGGAGACGGCGTCGGGAGTCCGAGACCCTGACTCCCAGGAGAGGCGGCCAGATGATGCACGTCCGTCCATCCAGACTTGACTGCAGACGACAGAAGAGCCCCGAGGAGCCCTGCCGGCCCGCAGCTGGGGTGCACGGGAACCCTGGACACGGGGATTGGGCCCAGGCTACCCACGTGCCTCTCAGACCCGCTCTGCAGGCTGCCGGGACCAGGTGCTGGTGGCTCTGACCTTTCATGCTCCTCGGTTACACCCCAAGAGCGAAAAAACTCCTTCCTTCTACTCAAGGCGCAGAAACGGGGCCGCCAGGGGGCTCGGCCGTCCTGGTCCCTTCTGGACCCCTGGGCAGGCCGCGGAGGCCATCCGTGCCCATCGGGTCACACGCCCAATTTCGGGGCTGAGACGGGGGCATGTTGAGTGCAGACCCCTGCTGCAGTGGGTGGGGGCCAGTAACCCCCCAAAACTGGGGGTGTCGCCATGGGCTGCACAAGGAAGCGATGCCCCACACGGGCGCCCGGATGCTCCCTGCAGGCCCGAAGGGCTTCGTGGGCCTCTGAGTGCAGAGTCGGCGCGGTGAGCCCACGTCCCTCTGCCCTCCAGCAGCCGGGTGGGCCAACGAGTCCAGTCTGGGGAAGGGCGGAGCCTTCAGAGCCAGGACGCGGTGGCGGTGGTTGAACCCCGGGCAGACACGGCTGCCGTCCATAAAACAAAAGCAGGTTTTTGCGGCTCCAGAAATGGCCTCTCCTTGCATTCTGGTAAACTTCTATTCATCCCTCAAGACCCCGCTCAAAGGCCACATCCCCTGGGAAGCTCCTCATTCTCTAAGGCCAGGCTGGTGTCTCAGCCCTAGTCCTCAGTTCCCAGAGTGTTTTGGTCTTACTTCGCCAAATGTTCATCTCTGGTTCATGGGAACTGCTTCTGTTCTCCGCTGAGCAAGGTGGGGGCTGGGTCCTACACAGCAAAGCTCCTCTTCCAGCCCCCGGAGAAAGCCCCCGGCCCTGAACAGGTGCCCATGACTCTTTGCTGGGTAGAGGAACCGCACAGGCAAGAAGACACCCTCCATGGCAAATGGAGTTGTTGTCCGCGCTCTTCTCTCCTGACAGATCCCACCTGCCTTCATAGAGGCTGAAAGTGCCAGATGTGCTCTCAGCCTTTTTGGTAACTGGGGTTTGCGGGGTGGCCCATTTATGGTTAAAAAGACTTAAGGAGAAGTCTGAGGGATCCCCCCCTTGAATTATAGAAAGAAGAGCCTCTCTTCCTTGTCCTTTTCCTTCCTGCCTTTGAACACAATGGAGCGTGTGATGTCTGGAGCTGTGGCAGTCATCTTGAGCCCATGGGGCAAACGGTCTGAAGATAAAAGCCAACATGCTCAAATGATGCAGTGGAAGGACTGAAATGTGCCTGTGCCTAGGTCTTTGACTCTTGGTATTTATTTTCTTATTTATTTATTTATTTATTTAATTTTATTTTTTTATTTTTTATAAACATATGATGTATTTTTATTCCCAGGGGTACAGGTCTGTAAATCACCAGGTTTACACACTTCACAGTACTCTCCATAGCACATACCCCCTCCCCAATGTCCATTACCCACCCCCCACTTCCAAACCCCCTCCCCCCAGCAACCCTCAGTTTGTTTTGAGAGATTAAGAGTCAGAATTCCAGAGGAGGAGAAAGCAAAGCTCTGAACTCATGGCTTTCTCCCCATGATTCATTAGTCTTGCAGTTAATTTGTTTGTGGTTTTTTTTTTTTTCAATTTTTTTTCTTCTGCTGCTAAATTTTTTTTTAACTTTTACCCTTTTCTTTTTTAACTAACTTATCTAATATATATATTTTTCTTTTTTATATTTTTCTTTATTCGTTTTCTTTTTTTTAATTTTTTTTTTTCTGAACCTCTTTTCATTCCCTTTCTCCCCCCACCCCCCATGATTTGGGGTCTCTGACACCCTTTTAGTATTTTACTTGCTCCTTCATATACTCTTATCTGGACAAAATGACAAGGTGGAGAAACCGGGTAGGAGCTGGCGGGGGTCGAGGCGAGGGTGGGCAGGAGCGGCACAAGCTGCAGCCGGAGCCGAGTTTGCAGAGCCGCAGGCCACTCCGTGGGACGGGGGAGGCGCGGGAGAGAGCAGAGCTAGAGCACGGGCAGCCCCCGCGTGTCAGGCTGAGGGGTCTGGACGTGCCTATGGCTTGAAGGCGCGGTAGACGAGTTTAGGTGGAAAGGACGTGGATTCTAGAACCTTCAAGATAAGCGTTCTAGAACCTTCCCTTGGGCAGCCTGTCTGGCGGCTGGCCAGGAGGAGGGGATGGGATTTGAGGTGAGGCACGGAGTTGCGGTCCTGACCGGTGCCCATCAATTACAGCCCAAGTCTGGACGGCGTGGTCATGCGCAGGCCTGGTATACAGGCGGAGCTCAGTGAACAGCCACTGTTACAAATTCTGTGATTACGCTCCACCAGCACCGTTTGCAAACTGATGGCCAAACAGAGCACCATGTGCTTCCGTGGCCTGTCCACGGCCGTGCCTCTCCGTCCGGGCTGACCTTCCGGCTCTCAGCTCCGGCTTCTGCCGGGCTCAGACGGCCTCGCTTCCTGTGCTGAACCCTAAGCCCATCCCGGCGCGGGGAGCGGAAGCGAACTGGGCTACAGCAGGAGCGCGGATTTCTGGTCACAGGGATAGTCCGGTCGGAACAAGTCGGAGCGAGCCAAGTCCCAGTGTCCCAGGGACCCCGGGGCCTTCCCGCAGGAGCTCACATGCCGTGAGACTCAGTAGGTGACAAGGCTTCCGAGGCCACATCCTGTGGGGCTGCAGACGTCACCCCCGTCCCCTGCTCAGCCCGGATGTGCCCGAATATACCCCGAAGGGGTGTATACCCTGAATATACCGGAAGGACGCCCCCGGCCCCCTCTGCGCGCCCTCACTTACCCCTTGGCTGGTGAGACTTGCTAACCCTTCTGAGCTGCGGTGCTTGGTCCAGGGCCAGCCCGGGCAGGGCGGAGGAGGCCGGGTCTTCCTTGTAGGAGAGGGGAGGGGGGCCCAAGTCGTTGGAAAGAACATCTCGGCCTTTCAACAGACGGAGTTCTTTTATCCCACTTCCCGGGAGCCGCCGATCCGAGGACACATGTAATTAGCGGGAGGGAAGGCGTTATCGGGGCTCAGGGCGTCCAGATAAGAGTTCCCGAAGCCGGGAGCAGGGCTTGCAGGGTGATGGCTCCCGCGGATCGCCCCGTCTCGCTCCCAGCACGTCGCAAGCATCAGGCCTTCACGAGGTCCGAGGCCCCCACGGGTTTTTCTTTTGCTCCCACGTCGCGGCCAGCATCCCCGAAATCCGGGAGAAGAAACCTGACGTCCCGGGGTCCTTCCACACGAGGTCCAGGAAGCGCAGCGGGTTTATAGCCCGGTTGCGAGCGTCCTCTGAACCGAGGCATGAATCCACGGGCTCGACCCCGCTGCAGGACCAGAGATGGTGAAAGACAAAGCGCTACCTGTCCCAGCGCCGGCGAGACCGGGCCCCGCTGACCTGTATTAAGTCACTTGTGCTGGGAAGAGCGTCCGGGACCGCCTCCGGCAGGGAAAGTCCCCGCCATTACAAGATGGCGCTTGGCTCACTGCTAGAAAATAGGCTGCAAGTAAACAACGAACCTTCTGGTGAAGCCCGCCTGAAGGAGGACATAGTCATTGGCTGTTTCAGATTTAATCAGCATAGTAACAGGACGCTCATTGGCTCTCCCCATTGCTTGGCCCCTTATTGGTCAGCCTGCCGCACGTAAGCTAAGGCAGCTGACGAAATGAACGGATGAAGCCTTGACACCACACCAGGCTGAGGGTCGTTCCTGGGCCGAGGGCGACAGGAGGGCTCGGCCGTTTGTGTTTCAGTGAGAAGGGAGAGAAGCCCCCGGCGCCGGGAACCGGAGAAGGTGAGATCATCTCCCGCCGGCAGACACGCTGTTCTGAAGTACGCTGAACGCCACCGTAGGAGGTTTGGATCTCAAGGTCTTATTTAAGGAAAACGCTTAGCGGTTTACCCCACGAAGAAGTAGAAGATAGTTTTCCCAGACCCTCCACTGTGTCATTCTGTTAAATAACATACTCAGTCCTGCGTGGCTTCAGGTGATCCTTGTGTCATTCAGACGACCGGGATTTTGTGTTCCGGGTGTCAGACGCCACACTGTGTCGTGAGCTGCTCGCCGTCAGAAGCCCCCCGGAACCTCCCCTCGGGGCCCGCACCGCCCGCACAGCACTGACCGGACGTGATGACCCCGTCCGAAGGGCGTGGTCTGGGATGCTCCTTGGCCGCAGCTCCCTGGCCTGGCCACGCCCCAGCCCCGGGTGTCTGCCCCCCCCCTCACGGAGGGACCCGTCTCCGTCCCGCCAGCTCCCGCCGGACCTCCGTGAGGGCCCTTCCCTTCTCCTCGTGTCGTCTCTGCGCTGACCTCGGCTCTCCCGGAGGCCTTGGGTACAAGCTACGATGACGACTTGCACATGCCGCCCCCCCGCGCAGGACTATGCCTGACGCCGCCTCCACCCTCCCCAGGCCAGTGTTGGGAGACGAAACCCGACGGGACGAGAAGGTGTCTGGGCCTGCGAGATGCTCCGGGGGCCGCCGGCCCGTCGGGCTCACTGCGGAGCTGCGGTGCGGGCGCCTCGGGGCAGGTTTGAGAAGGGGGGGGGCAGGGAAGTGTAAGCTCGAGAGGGAGGCTCGTCCCAGGCAAGACCAGCTTCCCTCGCGGGGACGTGCAGGGCAGCTCGCGGGAGGCCACGACCTCCTCTTCCTCGGGGCTGGGGGCGGGGGGGAGCCCGCGACGGAGGCTTCCCGGTGTCACCAGCGGTTCCCGACGGAGCCGGGAAGATCCACGTTTCTGGGGGAGGCCGGCCGCACCTGGGTGAGGATTAAACCCTGGTTTGGTGACTTGGCCTGGCCCCATTTGGGGCCCGCGGTTTTCTTTTCAACAGCAGCCCCGGCCACGCGGCCATAAACGACCCGGGACGCTCGCCGGCCCCCGGCCAGGATCACGGGCCAAATGACGCTGTCACCCCGCCCGTCCGCCGGAGACTCGGGGTCGTCCTGGGTATTTCCTCCCTCCTCCGCACCCCACACCCCGAACCAACCAATCTGTGGCCAAGCCCTGTCACCTTCCGGGGTCTTGTCCCAACCTCTCCGTGGCCCTCCCTACCCGCCACCAGGGGCCGCATGGAGGGGCGAGCCCTGCACCGAGGCCACAGCCCAGGGATCCTCACCAGCCCCTGTCCCCGCAGGTCCCTGCCAGGCGGTCCGCACCCCGCGGCTGAGCGCTTGCTAAAATGCAGATGTGGTCACTTCGTTCCTTTGCGTAATGGCTCTTAGGGCCGGGCCTGGCCTACATCTCCCCGAGTCACGCCCCACTGTTTCCTGAGTGTCCTGGCCTCTCCCACACCCTCCCACACCTCCAGGCACCGTGGCCGTCCCCCGGCTACATAGACAGAGTCAGGATCTAATTGTGGGACATGCGCTTGGTGTGGGGGGAAAAGCCCACACAGAGGAATTGGGAAGAGAATCCTATCCTTTTCCCATGTTTTAAAAATTTATTATCTTAGGGGCTGCCCTTGGGATTACAATTAACATCTCAACTTGAAACAATCTACTTTGCATTCCTACCTTAATCTCTTCTGCAGGGAGGCAGGGTTTCCTCCAACATGCCTACTTCCTCTATACCCCGCTGCGCTATCCCTGTCCTACAAATGACATCTTCACACAGGGAGCCCGTCAACACGGCGCTGGAATTCTTGCTTTACAACAGGAGTTACCAAAATACGGTTATGCGGTCTTTCACAAAACCTGTGTAGGCACTTTTACTGGTGTTCCTTACTTCCCGTGGATTTGAGTTCGTGCCCAGGGTGCTCTTCCTCAGAGCCTAAAGGACTCCCACAGTGTTCCCGAGGGCCAGGTCTGCAGGTGAATTCTCTCACTTTTGGTTTACCTGGAAATGTCTTGATGTCTCCTTTAATTTTGAAGGAGGATTTAGACAAAGGATGGTTGGTTGAAAGCCTTCTCTTCCAGCCCTCTGAAGACAGCAAACCACTGTCTTTTGGCCTCTATGGTTTCTGACGAGAAGTCAACAGTTAATTTTATTGATTTGTCTCTTAACAGATGATTTTCAATTTATTGTGAAGGTCTGGTTAAATGTCAACATTTTTTTTTAAAAGATTTTATTTATTTATTTGACAGACAGAGATCACAAGCAGGCAGAGAGGCAGGCAGAGAGAGAGAGGAAGAAGCAGGCTCCCCGCTGAGCAGAGAGCCCGATGCTGGGCTCCATCCCAGGACCCCGGGGGGTCATGACCTGAGCTGAAGGCAGAGGCCTAACCCATTGAGCCACCCAAGCGCCCTAAGTGTCAAAATTCTAAAATTCATTGATTTTAGTCACTTTGCCTATATTTTGTTTGTTTGAGAGGGAAAATGGGTTCGCAAAGGTCCTTACCGTGGTTGAAAAAGAGGTTGAGGATGGTCCAAAGCCCTGCATGTTGTGCCGCCGGCCTCCCGCTCAGCCCCAGCACTTGCTTTTCTAACACGTCATCTACTTTAGGGCGCTTTCCCCTCTCTGTTCACTGGACGCTAACCCACCTGGGTTTCAGTGAGATCTTGCCTCAGTGGCCTGCACCAGTCCCGTCTCTTGTCTGTCTCCAGTCACTGTCAAGTCACTGAATAGGAGACCACACATGAGCGTGGAGGTGCGTTCGAGAAGAACGAAGGGTTTCTGGGATGCTTTGCCACCAGCCCCTGCCACGTCGCTCAGGTATGAATCCCGAGCCTGGTTTTCTGCTGAGTGAGGAAGCAGGTTTCGTCTGGGAATTTCACTTCGGCAGAAAACAGAGGGTTTACAACCACAGCTGACACATAAAGAAGAGGTCAACTCTGATTGGGTTTCGAACCACGGGACTAGAAGCATCTTTAAAATAAACACTCAAGAGGAAATTCTAGTCTTTAGAAAAGATTTTATTAATTAAATTTTTAGGATAGAGAATTTTTTAAAATAACTGATATTTTAAAAAACTATTCAGAATTTAATGATGTTTTCAATTAGAAAAATCTTGAACCCTAAAAACAGACTCTGTACAGCAGAAGCTACAAGAGGGAAAAGAAGGTGGAGACCAGCTCTGTGGGGAAGGATGGGGCTTAAACACTGACTTTTTAAACCAAAGCAAACCGTACTCGGTCTCAAAGCCTGTCTGGGGGCTCACTCCTCCAGGGCACCACAGGGCACGCCCCCCACGGGAGAAGCTCAGAGGCCAATGGGGCCCTCACTCCTTCTGAGGCAATCTGATCTGCACGAGGAGGGGAGGCATCGGGACTTTTAGATCCACTCGATGTCATAAAGGGCTGGTTCTAGGCAAAAATTTAATATAATCTGTGCAGTATTAAAAACAGTCCAGAATTACGGCAATTTGAATGACTCCCGGGAGGCGTTATTCCAGATACAGAGAGGGGCGGGTGGCCTGGGGCGGGGGGCAGGTCCACTTAGCTCGGAAGGAACAGTCCACAAAGGCGCACAGCCCAGGAGGGGAAGAGGAACACGTACCCATTCCCTACAACAGCCCAGGACCGCCTTCCGGCTTCCTACAAGTTATAATTCAAAGCCACCAGTTTCACTCTAAGGACAGTGCGCTTGCCCTGCAACGGCCCTCTAGCAAGTCAGGTGAGGAGAGGGCCTGAGCTCTGGAAAGCAGTGGCAGAGCTGCTGCCTCCCCAACCCCAGATGCGACTTGCGTCCCCAAGAGCCTTACAGCCTCCTCTGTGTGAGACAGATCTCCTGCAATGTGTCCTTGGAAAAATCACGGTAGGGGGTGGGAGGGAGAACCCTCTGGGGCCGTCGGCGCTCGTCCTTCGGGGCCCCACAGCCAGATAATCTCAACATCCGGAAATGTCCTTTGACTTGTTCTTTCTCTGATATCTCGTGTCCTTGGGATCAAAGCCTCTTTCGCGGGCACCAAACACGGCCCAGGGCGGGGTTCTGGCCATGTAGTCCTGTGCGCCGAAGGTGGCCGAGCCCCCGCTGTGTTCGTACTCCCGCACCAGCTCCTGGAAGCGGTCGTAGTCGATCCACGTCCACCACTCGCTGCCGACCTTAAACTGGAAAGGAAAAGTGCAATCGGGTCAGAAGGAAAAACATCCCTTAAAAAATAATCACAATAAATATTTAAAAAATTCAAAAATAAGCCTGAATTTCTCTTCTATCAAGTGAAAGAAAATGCTTTCGCACTCAGATACGGGTCCGTATCAGAGCAGAGCATGGCAGTCAGGGCAGTTTCTCCCCCCAGGGCTGCCACTGTGCTGCGCCAGGAAGACCCCGGTGCTGAGGACAGAACTCGCCCTGGAACCGCACATCAAGTTCATCCTCAGCTGCGTCACTGTAAGAAGGTTAATTAAATGGTTTTGGCTTTATCATGTGTTAATGGATGAGCTAATTCCTAATTCCTGCTGTTGCCACTTTTTGTTTGCGATGAATTTTCTTGGTTGTGTCGGCAACACCTAGTGGGCCCCGTTTTATTATTAAATGTTGCCGGAGTTATTAGGGAAGCTTTAATCAATGACTTCTAATTCTGAAACGCTGACTAAATGCTCGAACTGGCCTGTTTAACCTAACATGAATACAATACCTCGTTAGTGGAAGGCTCGTTAAGAATTTCAATTCACTAAAGGGAATAATCCAATTTGGACTCTTTTAAGAAAATTGCTTCTCAAAAGTCATTGTCGAATAATGACCAGGAATGAGGAAAACAGAAAACAAGTCGAGGAAGCTCCGAAGGAATCAGGCGTTGGACTCAGAGCCTCTATTCTGGACCTCGTGGGTGGATACAGGACACCTAGTGCCCGATTTATGACCAGAAAAGTGGTTCTGGAAGCTGCTGTTCTACAAACCCTGATTATGAACCAAGTGAAGTAACAATTTCGTGCTCTAGCCGAGAAAAACACGGAGAATGTATAGCTTCCTGGATTCGGAATATTAAAATATGCTGAATTTCAATGACATCTGATTTTTTTTACCCAACAGCTAAGAGGCTTCTAGTGGGAAAAAAGCACCAAATAAATGTCAAAGTTTAGTCTGTCTCCGAATCACGAGAAATTACCTTCTGATAAGACCGTCCTCTGAGATGCGCCCCCGGGGCCTCCACGAACTCCGCACCCTGTGATAACAAAATCCGCGTCCCCCTCCCCCCTCCCGCGCCGTTCTCCCCCCGGGGACAGGCCACTCTCTTGTCCTCCCTGCCACGGACGCAACCGGTCAGCCCTGGTACGGAGCGCCCGACTCCAGAGGCAAGGGGGGCCGCACCCCGCCCGGACCCCTCACACCCGGACGCCGTCGGGTCCCGCGACTCCTCGGGAGCAGCAGCTCTGTGGTCCTGCCAGGCCTGTACCTCGGGCCCTCGCTCCCGGGACCCGCGACAGCGCCCCGGCTGCCGCCCCCACCTCCTGCGGACGGAACTCGGAGTGCAGGGCGCCCCCGCGGCACGAGCCCCGTGTCTGGAGCCTCCAGCGGAATCCCCGAACCTCCGTCTGAGGCCGTCCTACCCCCTCCGTCCGACGCACGCCGCCTCACGGCCCCTCACACACGGCCTCTGCCCGGGAAGTCGTCCCGAATCCCTCAGACGGCGACGGTGCACACGGACCTCACCCCCCCCCCCCCCCGCCGTCGGCCAACGACGGACCCGAACTGCTCCCGTAGGGACCTCCCCAGCCCCGCACCCGACACCACTACCGTCGCCTCTGCCTGTAGCTGACTCCTATGAATTCAGGCCGGCACTGCGGGGACACAGGACCCAGCCCCTGTCCCCTCACGTCTAACAAATCCGGAAGGCCACACGGTGAAAGCTTCCGCCCACACTCCTGACACCTCGGGGGTGCGACGCTGCTGCTGCTGGCGCCGGGCAAGAAAGTGTTCGCGGCCACAAGAGGAGGCACCGCGCTCACGCCTCCCTGCAGCCGGTGCCGCGCCGGCTCGCGCAGGCGTAGACGTGCTCAGTCCCGTGCCTGACGGTAACTAATGGCGGCCACCTTCTCCTCCTCCCGCCCGAGACAGTTCCGGAGTTAACGACGGCCTTGGCCCAGTCACAGACATTGAAAAAATAATGATAATCTAATGTGGTGTGTTCGGCGAGTCAGGTTTTCGAGTGCAGAGGAGGATGTGGGAAGTCACTCCCATGCCCCCGGGAGTTGGCCTCCTCGGGGCCCTCTGCTTTGCTCGCTGGGGGAGACGGATAACCGAATCTCGTCCCATGCCTCCCCCTGCGGACGCTGGATCTCTAGGTCCCTTTCTGGATCCCAAAGGCTGACGTTGCGGGGTCCGTCCTCCTGGTCTTCGCTTTCCCTCAGACCCCAACAAGCATCACGCGCCACGGGTACTCCAGCAGGGGCAAAAGACTAGCCTAAACCACAGCTGCAGACTTAAAATCTTTTTTCACCCCAACTCGCAAGAAATACGTTTTGTATCTCAGTCTAGTACACACACACACACACACACACACACGTTCTGGAAACACAACTTTCACAAACCGATGGCAATGATTTCATTTAAAAAAAAAAGAAGAAGAAAGTCACTTGCGGTAGGCGGCTGGGCTCCCTGACGCCCGATGCGGTGACGATCTGGTCCCCTCTGCCGGTGGGATTCCACTTTGACTTACAACGGAGGGCGCCGGCTGTGCAGACAACCACCGCGGGCTAACGTCTGACCACGGATTGCTAATCGCTAAGAAAAGCGGGTGTGTTAGCCGTTCGGTATCTACGTAACCGGACACCACAGACGGGGTGGCTGACGCGGCAGATACTAGTTTTCCAACAGTCCGGAGGCTGGAAGTGGAAGACGAAGCTCCCGGCAGAAGCTGTGGCTTCACCGGTTCCCTTCTCAGTGTGTGTGCGGGGGCGTCTCTTCTTAGGAGGATACGGACCCACCAGATCAGGGCCCCACCTTTATGACCTTCATTTAACCTTAATCATCTCCTGAGAGCCCTTGTCTTAAGTACACACCCCTGGGGGGGTTACGCCTTCAGCATGTGAATTCTGAACGGACCCAAATACTCGGTCTAGAACAGTGGGTGACTCTCAACTTAAAGCAAGCCACCAGACTCCTAAGACAAAATGAATCTATTTACGCCCCCTCCGAAGACAATCAGAATAATGTTAAATAACAACTCAGAAACAGTCAAACTGTTTCCGGAAAAAGGCGGAGCTGAAAGGGCCCGCGCTGACGTGCGGGTAGAGAGACGCGCTGCAAGACAGGGATGCACAAACAAGAGGAAAACCCCAAATCACAGAATCCGAGGTTCAGTATGCCGAGACAGGAGGTCACCCTGCTTCAGGAACTCCTCAAACCCGACAGTAAGGGAAGAGGCAACTCTATGCAGAATTACAGATACACTCAGAAGCTCAAAAACACACACAAGCGCAATGAGGTATGGATAAAGCTGGCCCTGGCTGAAAGAGCGGGCTCCGCGGCCTTGCAGGGCAGGCGGGCGGGTGCTACAGGTCCCATCGTCCACAACAAACGGCAGCTACCAGGGGTCTTGTCTCATTATTTTCTCTTTCACAGAGGGAAAATGTCACTGAACAGAATAATGGCAAATAGATTCTTTATTACTTTAGTGTCTAAAAAGAGTCTATCCAAGATGACAGATTAAACACATGCCTGTACTTCACTTCTTGAAATCCCACGAGAGTGACACCGAAGGTGTATCTGCAAGATACATAAACCTGTAAACGCAAAGAGATCAGAAGAGGACAAAACAGTATCAAACTTTTAGAAGCTGCAAGGATGACGGATGGGCGGTAACTGGCTTAGCAGACCCAGGGCACTGCATCTTAATCCAGCAAACAGAAAAATCCTGGATTCCACCTGACTTATGCCTCAGAATTCCCCACAGCCCTGGGAGCTGGTGGCACAGTCACCTTGGGAAGCAGGGGCAGAAGAAGCGCCAACTTCAACCCACACCCTCAAAAAAGCCCCAAAGACAGGTCTATATTCTATGTAAGAAACTGTTAGAATCCCAAGTTCACTCCCTACCCAAGTTTCTTCCATACCCTGCGTATCCATGCAGCTGAGCAGCTGCCCAACCACCCTCCCCAGCAGAAGACAGGAGGCTTATTCTCATAAGACAGTAAGAGGGAAAACCCATGGACTATGGGGTAGCAGGTAGAATTGAGAACAGGACTATCATATCAGAAATGAGAGTTCAGAACAGCCCTGTTCCCTGCCCGCTTTCCCACCCCCGATGGTCATGCAGCCTGGGGAAAAAAGGTGACCCTTCTGGCCAGCCCAAGAGGACTGACTGAAAAATACTATTTGGGTTTTCCCAAGGCAATGACTCAGCTAGATTTCTCTAAGATAAAGTCAAGCCCAGTCCATACGCTTAGGACTTTCAATACGTTTTTTAGTTTCCCACTTAAATATGAGCAGAGAACTAACAAGAGAACTAAAGCCAAAAGAAAAAAGTAACAGAGGAAACAGAGCATAGTCAAGGAGAAAACAGCAGACTAAACAAGATAAAAACCCAAACAACTGAACTGAAACAGTTGTCCTCAGAAAAATGAGACAATACTGTATCGGCAAAAAAGTTACTATACAAAAGAGCACTCAAGGAATGAAAAGAACCTTAAGACTTTAAAACTATAGAAGCAAAGATGAGAGATTCACAGTAAAGTAAAGAAAAAAAAATTCAAGAGAATTTCCTAGAATGTAGATTAAAAAGAAAACAGGAGAAAAGTTACTAAAAAAATAAATAATAAAGGACTTGCCCAAGTGACCTAACTTTAAAATAACACCAGTTTTTGAAAGAAAGGAGAAAAAACAGCAAGAAGAAATCCTCAGTGAAATAATCCTGGAAGAACATTTTATGAAGTGTAGGCCCTGAGTTTCCAGATTAAAGGGGTAGACGAAGGATAAGAACAGTCACACTGCCTGAGGCACATCTCAGTGAAATTTCAAAACGAGGGAGACAAAAGGAGATCCTAGCAAGGGAAATATGGTCACACACAAAGGATTCAGGATCAGAATGCCTGTCAGGTCTCAAAAACCACACAGAAAGCTCAGTGGCACTGAGGCACAGGGCCCAGTGCACAACAGAGAATTCCATACCCAGCTGAACTATCAATCAAGTATATAAGGAGAATAAGAACATTTTTAGGAATTTAAGTTCTCAATAAATTGGACCTTCCACACAACCCTTCTCAGGACTCTTCTGGAGGATGTTTCGCCTGAATGAGACAGGGATCCCCCAAATAAGACACCCCACACAGGGGAGAGCTCAAGGAAGGCCTAGTATGGCAGCTGTGTGTATCCAAAGCAGGTAGGCCAGAAATTGCCTCTGGGGAGACTCTCGACATCACTCAGCATCAGGGAAATACAAATCAAAACCACATTGTGATTACCACCTCCCACCAGTCAGAATGGCTACAATTAACAAGTCAGCAAACGAAAGATCTTGGGGAGCATGTGGAGAAAGGGGAACCCTCCTACACTGTTGTTGGGAATGCAAACTGGTGCAGCCACTTTGGACAACAGTAGGGAGGTTCCTCAAAAAGCTGAAAATAGATAAGACCAAGCGATTGCACTGCTGGGTATTTTCCCCAAAGATAAAAATGTAGTGATCCGAAGGGGCACATGCACCCCAATGTTTACAGCAGTAACTTCCACAATAGCAAAACCATGGAAAGATCCCAGCTGTCCATGGACAGATGAATGGGATGAAGAGGATGTGGTGTACACACACACACACACACACACACACACACACACACACGAATATTACATAGCCATCAAAAAATGAAAGCTTGCCATTTACAATTAACTAGATAGAACAAGAGGGTATTATGCTGAGTGAAATAAGCCAATCAGAGAAAGACAATTATCATATGATCTCAATAATGTGGATTCTGAAAAGCAAAACAGAGGACCATCAGGGAAGAGAGGAAAAAACAAAACAGGACAAAATCGGAGAGGGAGACAAACCATAAGAGACTCAATCATAGGAAACAAACAGGGCTGCTGGAGGGGAGGGGGAGTGGCGGAATGGGGTAACTGGGTAATGGACATTAAGGAGGACATGTGATATAATGAGCACTGGGTGTTATGTAAGACTGATGAATCACAGACCTGTACCTCTGAAACCCATAACGTATGTTAATTTAATATTAACTATTTTATTATTTATTTAATATAAACTATTTTAATTGAATTAAAATAGTTTAAAAATTTTTAAAAATAAATAGATGAACATGACAGAGAACCCAACCCATCTGAGAGGAGATACAGGTGGCAGAGAATTTGAGAGTTCACTTAGCTAAAGAATACAGAAATCTAGACCAAGAAAAAAACAAGTAAATATTAACTCTAAGGAAACCAGAAGGCATGCTGGAAACAAACAGCAAACATAGACGATTGCACTGCTCCACAGTGAACAGTGTCCATCCGGTCCTGTAACGCCTAAAACTATGGTGTGCGCACAGGGAAGGTGTGGTAAGCAAGGGCAGGGAAAGCCTCATCTCATCTTCCATAGTATGAAGAGACAATGAGAAAAAAACAGTGAACAGCAGCAATATTAAGCATGTTATTTAGAGACGTAAAGACAAATACTAAAATAATCACCCAAAATTTGAAGGTGGTTGATGCTTGAGAGGAGAAGGAGCTATGTTTGAGGAAAATACGAGGAACTGCTGATTTTTGTAATAAACTTTGACTTTTTAAACTGTCTCTGTAGAATTCTGATAAAACTAAAAAGCAAAATTTTAAGTAGTAACGACCAAGCTCTCAATGCCAAGGAAAAGTATTAACAACCGAACCACCAAACACGGTGGGGAGGAAGGGGGAGGCCTGCACAACGGTAGTGGCCACCAATTATGAAGCGTCCTACTGAGCACGTGGCACTACGTCTGGTTCTCTAGCTTGTGTAACCCCCTTAAACAAAACTCATGTGGTTGGACTCTCATCTTTAATACAAGGGCAAAACTCCAAAAAGGCCAAGTAACAAATATGCAAGGTCCTATCCTCTGTGTGGAAGAGCCAAGATTCCAATCTGTGGGTGTCCAAGCCCTGGGGTCGTTAGGCTATCACACACAGTTAGCTGTCAAGCCGGAAAAACGAAAGAACTCGTAATCACCAGGGTGTCTCTCAAATAGCTTGGAGGGCAAAGAGATTTTTCTCACCCCTGGATCTACTTAAGTGTAATATTCCTAAGTTAACTCCCTTTGCTTAACCGGTCTGAAAGCTACAGGAAATAATCCGTGTGCTCCAAGTTCTTCACGTCCCTCAACCTTCCTCAACATAAAGCGTGCATGGCGAGCACCGTGCGGAGAAGCTGTCCACTACTTCTCTACCCACGTACAGCCCAGCAAACTGTCTGCTCCAAGGCAAATGCGGGGAGACGAAAGACTTAACATGCGGACCTCGAGCGTTAGCCGACTCTGCCTTTGAGCGTTCTGTGTTACGTATAGAGCTTCCGTCCCTTCTGGCAAAATAATAATTAAAAAAATACAAGTGCGGGCGCCTGGGTGGCTCAGTGGGTTGGGCCACTGCCTTCGGCTCAGGTCATGATCTCAGGGTCCTGGGATCGAGCCCCGCATCGGGCTCTCTGCTCAGCAGGGAGCCTGCTTCCCTCTCTCTCTCTCTCTGCCTGCCTCTCCATCTACTTGTGATTTCTCTCTGTCAAATAAATAAATAAAATCTTTAAAAAAAAAAAAATACAAGTGCCACAGGGAGAGCTATTCCTCCCATTATCTTAACGGCTCCCGATAGCACAGGCAGTCTAGGTGAGCTCACGTCTTCTGTTTTCTGTAGGTGAAGAACTGATTTCCCACTAGTCTCAACAGTGTCGTCCATACACAGACGTCAATGTGGAGTATCCACAGCCACGTCAAACTCAAAATGCCACAAACGAAAATTCTTACCATTTGGCCTGTCCATCTTGTGCGTCAACCATGCTTGCTTAAGATATACCAGCTCCTAAATGATAAATACTGTGTACCTTCTGGAGAGGCATCTAATCATACCCAGCCAAGAGTACAGGAAATCCTGCATCTGAGCCAAAAAGAACAAATCAAGAGCTACTGATTAATATCACCAGTGGCGACAGTTTGTGCAAATATCCCTGCACATGATACTGTGGTATTCTCTGCTGAAAAGTCAAATCATCAGCACCTTAGGGAAGACCCTTTACAGAGTCCCATTACAGGCAAGGCACTAGTCTAGCTGCCCCGTACCTGTCACTTTCTTTAGCCGTCACAGTAACCCTGGAAACAGAGCTACCCTCTTCTTCAGATAAGAAACATGAGAAACAGGGAGTCTCAGATTTGAAAATAGATCTACTACTTCACAGTTCAGGAGCTCCCAAGGCTACCTTCACTTCTGTTGCCAATCGTAAATTCGGGGGTTCCCAAGACCATCTTCAGTTTGACAAAACCACTAGGAGGACTCACAGAATCCAATGAAAGCTCTTATAGTCAGTAAGGCTCATGACCGCATAAGGACACGGATCAAAATCAGCCAAGGGAAAAGCCACATGGGGCAGACTTCAGGAGAGCTTCATTTGTTGAGCTGCCAGTCGTCCTCTGGAAGAGTGGCCGGAGCTCATCTCAGCCATCAGTGATGTGCAAGAGGTGGCACGGAGTGTTGCCAGCCTAGGAAGCTCACCCGAATCTTGATGTCCAGAGTTTGTTGTTGTTGTTTTCTAAAGGGGAGGTGGGCAGGGGCACCTGGGGGGCTCAGTGGGTTAAGCTCTGCCTTCAGCTCAGGTCATGATCTCAGGGTCCTGGGATCGAGCCCTATATCGAGGTCTCTGCTCAGTGGGGAGCCTGCTTCCCCCCACCTCTCTGCCTGCCTCTCTGCCTACTTGTGATCTCTGTCAAATAAATAAATAAAATCTTAAAAAAAAAAAAAAAAGGCAGGGGAGGTGGGTGGAGGGGCAGAGGATGAGGGAGAGAGAATTTAAGCAGCTCCACACCCAGCACAGAGCCCTAAGTGGGGCTCAATCTCAACACTGAGATCATGACCTGAGCCAAAATCGAGACTGGGATGCTCACGCAACTAAGCCATCCAGACACCCTAATGTCCAGAGTTTTGCCTGGGACTTGGGTCACCTAGACATAGTTGATCGTGGCGTGGCTGACAAGTTGCCAGCTCTTGCGAAGGTCAATCAAATAAATACTGTGTACTCTAAAGCCCTACACTAATGTACTTGCTTGGTGTAGACCATCAGGTGTGGTCCAAGGCCCCTCAGTAAACAAAGACACTCTCCACAGGCAGGACGTTCCAAAAGCTTGGGAATCACCTCCTAGAAGCTGAGGGCAAAATTCTGCCTTTTCTTTGGGTAAAACTGCAACCAAAACTCAAAGTCCACATAGAATGGACAAAGTAGAATAATACAAAAAAAAAAAAAAAAGAAAAGAAAAAAAGAAACCAAACAAAAGAGACTCATACATTTCATTTGAATTTTCACACTCTTGAGAAGTTACGACCTTAGAGTAGTCACTTCCCAAGTCTGCTCCCCCAGACATAGTTAATACTTACAAACCAAACTCTGGAAAGTACCGGTTAGAGGATGGAAGAGGGGCTGCCAGACCTTCCCATAACTCAGAAGTAGATGTGAACTGGGAAGGAGTAGAGGAAATCCCAAGGTAGTTGGAGGGAGAAGTAATTTCGGAACACAAAAAAATAGTGCTATGGTAGTACCTGAATTTCCCAGATACATGAATTTTGTTCTTGACTACCGTAGCTACGACTGTGTTGTTCTTTTGGTGAAAGCAGGCAGAGATCACACAGACCAGGGAATCTGACGGCCTGCGACAGTGGAACACCGAGCAGAGTCGCTCCTTTTTCTGAGGAACCACATTCAGAAGCAAAACTACAACACACATGAATTCTAGTGCAATTAAAAAGTTTTTAAATCTGGAAACTCAGTTTCTGGAATTTCAACCTTCCTCTATAATTTTGTTGGAGTTGAGCTAAGTCCTCTTAGCAATGTCACCAGAGTCACCAAAATGCCAATTTTCTCTGACATTTTTCCAAAAGTAATTACTGGAAGCAAGCAGGCCTCTGATAAGCATGAGTTCCAGATGTATCACAGAAGGTAATATGTTCTGTCATTGGCTTTTGTTAGGAGGACACTGCATAAGCCCTGAATGGAGACAGACAATTCCCTTCCTCCTCCAAGAAAGGAGGGCTCAGGGAAGTGACAGGCCTTCCTTCCCTCCCTCTACAGACTGCAAATTTATGTGTCCAAGAGGGAGGAGTCTGTGACCTCAAATGCGGCAAAAACGTTCTCAGAGCTGACCTTGAAGGCGATCCATGAAACTGCTTCTTGGTGAGTGGGGTGGGGATCTACGCCGTCTCATCAGACACCTACCTCCACTTTCCTATCTGGTCTTACTGCTCTGTAGCACCTGAGAGACAGTACGCTGTCATGGTCATCCTGTCATTTGTATTTCATAATATCTGGGATTGAATTCTAATTATGTTTGTGCTTTCTTAGCCTGAGATATCTCCCTTAGAATATGAAGAAGAGTAATATTTATGACTCATAGGATTTTTCTAAAAATTAAATGAATTAATGCATACACAGCATTATCAAAGTGACCTTAATAAATGTTATTGATTGTTGAGTATATCAGCAGACACCAAACTAAGGAATAATACCAGACAACTCATTAATGATGAAAGATTCTGGAAGATTATGCTGGAAGACAACAGAATAATATCTGCAAAATGCTAGGAGGAGTTGACAAAGAAGCTATAAGGTGTATGAAGAACAAAGAGCAAAATGACAGAAGTCCCTTTTGTTTATAAATCAGTAATTACTTTAAATGTAAATGGGCTAAACTCTCCACTCAAAAAAAATCAGAGATTGGCAGAATGGATTAAACACACACACACACACACACACACACACACACACTCCAACAATATACTTTCTATAAGAGCCTTACTTTATATCCAAAGACACACGCAGGTTGAAAATGAGAGGATGGAAAAAGATGTTCTATGCAAACAGCAGCCAAAAGAGAGTAGGAGTGGCAACAGTAGTATCACACAAAAGAGGCTTCAAATTAAAAAGATTATAAGACAGAAAGAAGGACAATTTATATTAATTAAAGGTTCGATACAGCAAGACACAATAATTACAAACATTTATATATCTAGTACCAGATCATCAAAATATATGAAGCAGATACTGGCTGAATTGAAAGGAGGAACAGACAGCTCTACAATAATAACTGGAGAGTTCAGTATCCCATTCTCAATAAAGGATAAAACAATCAGACAGAAGTATGGAAACGAAGGACTTGAACAACACAATAAATTGACTAGAACTGAGAAAACAGTCTGCCCAATAACACAAAATACACATACTTCTCAAGTTTTAATGGGACACTTTCCAGGACAGACCACAATAGTTAGGCCATAAATTAAATCTCAACAGATTTTAAGAGATAAACGTCATATAAAGTATCCCTTTAACCACAATGAATTGAAGTTAAATATTGGTAACAGAAAGAAAACTGGAAAATGCACGAATTTGTGGTGATTAAACAACACGTGCCTAAACAGCCAGTCCATCAAAGAAGAAATCGTAAGGGAAATTAATAAATACTTAAGAGACTAAGTGAAAAGGAAAACACAACATACCAAAACTTACGGGACACAGCAAAAGCAATACTAAGAAGGAAATCTATCACTATAAATGTTTCCTTTACAAAGTAAGATCTCAGGGTGCCTGGGTGGCTCAGTGGGTTAAAGCCTCTGCCTTCGGCTCAGGTCATGATCTCGGGGTCCTGGGATAGAGCCCCGCATCGGGCTCTCTGTGGGTGGAGAGCCTGCTTTCCCCTCTCTCTCTGCCTGCCTCTCTGCCTACTTCTGATCTCTGTCAAGTAAATAAATAAAATCTTAAAAAATATATTAAAAAAAAAAAGTAAGATCTCAAATGAACAATGTAACTTTACAACTTAAGGAATGAGGGGAAAAAAAAAAACCTAAACTAAACAAAACCAAAAGCTAGCAAAAGGATGGAAATAATAATGGTTAGTGCAGAGATGAAATAGAGAAGAGAAAAATAGGGAAAAAAAACCCCAAAAAACAAACAAAAAAAAAACCAAGGCACTGAAACCAAAAGCTGGTTCTTCAAAGATATCAACAAAATTGACAAACCTCTGGCCTGACTGAGAAAAAAAGAGAAAAGACTCAAATAACTCAAATCAGAAATGTAGGTAGGGACATTACTACTGATTCTACCGATATAAAAAGGATTATAAAAGATTAATATGACTGTACAACAACAAATTAAATAATCTAGATGAAATGGGCAAATTCCTAGAAACACAAAGCCTATTAAGACTAAAGCACAAAGATACAGAAAATACGAATAGACCAAAACAAGATAAAGATATTACAAGAAAGGAAAACTACAAAACAGTAACTGCCATGAACACGTGTAAAAAAAATAAAATAGTAGAAAGTCAAATCCAACAATGCATTAAAAAAACTAAACACCGTGACCAAGTGGGATTTCTTCCAGGTATGGCAAGGCTGGTTCAACATCTGAAAATCAATTAATGTGACCCATCGCACCAACAGCTAAGGAAGGCAAATATGGTCGTACCGATAACTGCAGGAAAAGTATAGAACAAAAATCCAGCCTGATTTATGATTAAAAATTCTCAGCAAACTAGAAACAGAGGGAAATGTCCTCAACCTGATACACATCCACCAGTACCCTACAGTGAACATCATACTTAATGGTTACAAACCAGTTGCTTTCCCACTAAAATCAGAATCAAAGCAGGAATGTCCCCTTTACCATTTCTTTCTTTTTTCTTTCTTTTTTTTTTTTTACAACCCCACAGGCACCCAAGGGGTTCACCTTTTACCATTTCTAATCAACATCAGACTTGAAGTTTTAGCTTAACACAGTAAGATACGAAATGGAAATAAAAGATACATAGATTGGGAAGAGATGCATGATAACCACATTAACTGATGTAGAAAAATCCAGAGGGGCACCTGGGTGGCTCAGTTGGTTAAGAAACTGCCATTGGCTCAGGTCATGATCCCAGAGTCCCAGGACTAAGTCCCACATCAGGCTCCCAGCTCAGCAGGGAGTCTGCTTCTCCCTCTGACCTCTCCCCTCACATGTTCTCTCCCACTCTCACTCTCTCTCAAATAAACAAATTATTTAAAAAAAAAAAAAGAGAAAAATCCAAAGAATCAACAATAACAAAATATCCTGTGGAACTCAGGTTATTATAGCATGGGTGCAAAATAGGAGGTAATATTCTGAGAAATATTAGCTAACTGCTTTTTCATATACCAGGAATGAACAATTGGAATTTGAAATTAAAAATACAGTACCATTTACATTAACATAAAAAAATGAAACACTTATGTGTAAATCTAACAAAACGTGTATAGGATCTATACACAAGAAAAAATGGTGAAAGAAGTCATGGAAGATCTAAACAGGAGGTAGTTCACGTTCACAGATCAGAAGACTGAACTTGTTAGGTCGAGTTGAATGTGTAAATTCAACTCGATCCCAAACAAGAGACTAGCAAGTTAGTTTATAGGTATTAACAAACGGATTCTAAAGTTTACATGAAAAGGCAAAAGACCTAGAATAGCCAACCCAATAGCCAAGATGAACAAGTTGGAGAACTGATACCACCCAATTTCAATAAAGCTAACCAAAGTCAAGATTGCATAGTATTGGTGAAAGAACAGACACACAGATCAATGGAATAATACAAGGACCAGAAATAAACCCACACAAGTATCCAGCATAATGCAGGAAGAACAGTCTCTCCAACAACTTGACCTCCACATGCAAAAATCAAACAAACAAACAAAAATCTCAATATAAATCTTACAGCTTTCAGAACAGATCTTAGACCTAAACATATAATAAAACTACAAAACTTCTAGAAGGTAACACAGGATGAGGTCTAGGTGACCCTGGGTTTAGAACCTAGCATCATCCACGAAAGAGAAAGTTGATAAACCAGATTTTATTATAAATGTTTGCTCTGAGAAAGGCAGTTAAGAGAATAGAGTCAAATCACAGACTGGAAGGAAATATTTGCAAAACACATCTGATACATGGCATGTATCCAAAATATGTAAAGAATACTTAAAACTCAACAATAAGAAAATAACAAACCCAATGAAAACATAAGCAAAAGATCTGAACAAACACCTCACTGCAGAAAATGTCCAGGCAGCAAGTAAGCATGTAAAAAGATGTTCATTCATCTTTTCACATTATGTACTTTTCAAAACCTATACAACTTTATAGTACAAATACTGAACCTTAAAATATGAAATAGTTTACATTTTGAAATACATACATAAAAATATATGTGAATATATATAAAATACAAGACTCACTTAGGAGAGGTCAGGGAATCCCAGGAAAAGGTGCAGACTGTGAGAATCTGTTACAAATGTATGAAGTAACTTCACCAACGGGGAGGAAGAGGAAAAGGTGCTGACCTAAGTAATTCTGGAAATAGGCGGAGCTTCTACGATGAAAGCCGAAGGAGCTGCACACAAGCACTGTGCTCTAGGGTTAAAAGTTCTGACACTGCTGTCCTCGTATCTTGGAACTGTATGATTAAGGAAACAGACGGCTGCTGTAAGGAGCCAAGTTTCTCACTGTTAGAGGGAATTTATAAATAAGCAAGAAGCAGCTAGAGTGAGTCCCGCTGGCAAGAGATTAGTGTTTGAGACATTAGCATGTTAAGCTTCATACAACTGGATGCACGCAGAAATACTTACAGCCACATGTGTATAGAAAGGCTGGAATATATGCACAATTTCTTTGCTGTCGTACACCTTTCCGAGGGCATAAAAGAAGAAACAACACCCCAGCAGCACCAAGCACACCTTCGCCCAGATCTTGGCTTCTAACATCCCTCTTCAATAAAGGAACCAGGGCTGCTGAGACAAATGACCGTTTCCGGGACTGGAGCAGAAAATGTGCAGGATGAGCCTGGAACACCTTGTAGAGCCAGAAAGGAAAGCAGTGCTCAAGACCAAAGACAAAGAAAGCCCTGAGCCCTGACGAAAGCCCGGCAAAGGAGCACAAGAGCCCACTGGAAGAGATCCTAGTGGCCAGAGCTAGAGTAATTTGAGCAACAAAAGAAATGAAGTCAAACTGGATTATAACACAAGGTACAAAGTAAGTAAATACCATGAGTCTGTACTGCTATAAAGAATGAGGGAATAAGTTAAAAACTGGGGAAAAGAGATAAATCTATTTATGTAGCTATCTCACCATCAAGGATGTGGAATGTAACTCCCAGTTCTTACACATGGGCTGCAGAGAGTGACATCTTTCTGAAGAGTAAATGTACAGAAAAGGGAGGGGAAGAGTACTTTTACGGTGAGAAACCGGACAAACACCACTTCAGTTTGCTGCCAAGGTCAACATCACTAGCTGTAGATCATGTTGGCAGCATGCATCCCTGATACAAGATGACGAAACTGGCACTTTACCTCCGTGGCTTTCCTCCTAAAAACCCACAACCCAGGTCTTATGAGAAAAACACTGGACAGATTTCAGTAGTGGTGCATCCTACAGAATAGTTCGTGAGCACTCCTCAAAGCTGTCAGAGTTATCAAAAACAAAGTCTGAGAAACTGCCATAGCCAAGAGGAGCCTAAAGGGACATGACATTAAATGTAACATATTCTTCTGGATGGAACAAAACAGAAAAAGGACATTGGGTAAAACCTAACAAAATCCAAACTCTGGGCTCTGGCGAATCACGGAGCAGCACTGGTCCGCTAGTTGTAACACACGTACTACACCAACATGAGATGTTCGTAACAAGGCAAATCTAGAGTACAGAGGAACTCTTTGTACTGTCTTCTTAATTTTTCCATAAATCCCAAACTGTATGTACTAAGACATGAAATCTATTTTTTAAGTAAGCAATTAAGTTTTAAAACAGTGCTTTGTGTATTTGCGAGCCGTACATGTAACCTACTACTTGGTTTCCGCTGGCAGCGGTCCACTTTAACAGGATATCACCAATCCGCACAGGGGAAGCCCCTCACTGTTTCTACAGCAAAATCATCAAGTGTATTGTATTCACCAAGGTCTCACTCAAGCTTGCAGACTGATAGACCCAAGGTTACATCTGAGCTGCCCCTGGAGAACACAGAAGCAGAGGGGTGACTATTTCCTTATCCCGGCGTTCCTTCCACGGCACACAGACAGGCCCGCCCTCCCCCTGTAGACAGTCTCCTGTGGGCAACTGTACTTATTTCTTTGTCCCTCGAGCTCAACCTTGGAACTAAAACATGCTGACTTACCTTAAGTCTGTATCTGTCTTTCCTTTGTTCAAAGTCAAAGAAACTCATTGAACTTTCTACTCCCGACCATGAAAAAAACTCCCTCTTATCCAGAAACTCTATCTAGAGTCTAAACATCACTTCTAAATGACAAAACTGTTGTGAAAAAAATAACCATCCATTAAATCTTCCAAGGGGCGCCTGGGTGGCTCAGTGGGTTAAAGCCTCCGCCTTCAGCTCAGGTCATGATCCCAGGGCCCTGGGATCGAGCCCTGCATTGGGCTCTCTTCTCAGCGGGGAGCCTGCTTCCTCCTCTCTCTCTGCCTGCCTCTCTGCCTACTTGTGATCTCTGTCTGTCAAATAAATAAATAAAATCTTTAAAAAAAATTCCAAGAATTAAGAAATGCTCTGCATGTGATATACCACATGGCAATAATGAGATCGCTGTAAATTATGCAAATGACCACGGAGTATTTTGGGGATGGACAGGGTAATGCGGATTGTAACGGATTCTCCAGAGGCTGGTCCATGTTGTGAAATCTTACTAATTTAATGTAGAATCTTAAAAGGTCATTTGAATGTAAATATTCAACCCATGCTTGAAATCTCTAGAATCTTTTTTTCTTTGAAAGAATTCACCTTATACTTTAGGCTACATGGTATCCTAGAGAGAATTTAAAATTTTTGAAATGGATAAAGAAAGAAATGCCACAATGGAGGGATTTTCAGTGCTGCACTTGATGGCAATGTTCTTATTTCTGCTAGCCAGCTTCACTAAAATCAGAAAAGTAATGCACAGCAGAGAGAAGAAACTTTCAAAAAGCATGGATTGGCACCGGATTCCTGCTGCAGAAAAACAGGAAGGAGATGGTGAGCAGGAAAACAAGCAGATTTAACAACCAGCAGGTCAATGATAGCCTAAAAAATAGCAAACTCTGTAGAATAAATATTTACTGAATAAATGAATGAACGAATAAATAATAAGGAAGGAGGTAAGTATGGATCAAAATCAGGAAGGACGATGGAACACTGTCTCTCCTTTCTGGAGCTCAGACAGTGAAGACGGGACGGAGAGGGCGGGGAAGGCGCTGTGAGTTCTCTACACAAACACGGAGAATCCGCGGTGTCCCAGGGACTCTGGGAAGTGCTGGGGATGACACCCTGTGTTCCATGAACCCACAGCTCTTCAAAATGCAGCCTCATCTCTGCGCACATCGATCCCAGAGAGGTAGCCCCGAGGAGATCTGTTTTACAATTTTAAGGAGCAGAAATTCAGCAGGTGAACTGCGGTGGGGCAGGTGTGGGTGTCTTTCTGGCAGAAGAGGCATCTTGGGCAAAGGCGGAGGAAAAAAGCAACATGGCGGGACCTTGAAGCGGCCCAGAGGGGGCCTGAGACAAAGCTGAAAAGGCCCTGATTGTGAAAGCCATTAAGAATCAAGTATTTAGGTTTTTCTTTTGCGTTCACTGAGAGATGTCCTGTTTCAAAAATATAGCTGAGAAACAGTAAGCTTGGAATTGGCAGCATGAACAATGAGGTCGTTAAACAGTCAATACCCACGCTGTTATTTATGAACTAAATGGTTTGTTTTATGGATTCTTCTAGGCTTTGGTTTCATTTTTCTCTTTTTCTGTTTCTTTCCTTGATTTGGTTTTTGGTTATAGCTGTTTTCTGTGACCTTAAAGAGGCATCCGTCGGTAACTGCCAGCCTCCTCATTAAATGGGATCTGACAGGCCCCAGTGAGGATCAGACAGGGATGTCTTCGTGTACGTTTCCAGAAAATCTTCCCGGTAACAGTACAGGGCTAGCCTTGTAACATACGGGGTGACACTTCTAACATTAGTAAAGAAAATCAGCTTACACAGAAGTATTCTGCTAAATAATCTGTAATTCACAGTGTTCCCAGCGGACTGGCGTTACTGTTCACTGAGGAGGTATTTGGCCAAAATCTATAAATGTCAAAACTGTGGTCACAGACCTCTGCTTCTGGACAAGATGGAGGATATGGACTTCTTCCTACTTCTCCCACTACGTGGCTAAAGTCGCTGGGTATCATATACAAAGCAAACACAAGAAGACTTCAAAGGCAGATAAAAGGCAGACTGGTACACACTCCCTGGGCTCTGTCTGTGGCTCTTACTAAGAATCCTGCACTGGGTGCTGGAGCCTAGAGGCCTGGCTGAAGCCCACAATCCAGAAATACCAAAGGGCACAAACAGTAAACAAACAAACAAACAAATCTTAGAGCCCCGTGAAAAACCTGCTTTTCTCAGCCAGAGGACCAGGAAAAGGGCAGCCTAGCTAGCAAGACAGAAAACTTATGCAATACCCAACCTAGGCCATGAGAAAAATGCCCAATTCTCACCCCAGGTCAGTCAGCGTCTATGGGAGACCCTAGACCTTCATATCCGCCCCGCCACGTTGGGCCGCGCCCTCCCTCCTGGCCATGGGGAGCTGTCAGAGGAGGTGGAGTGGAGGGTCCGGCCATCCCACCCCCTGTGGTCCCAGGAGCACTGGCCTCTACCCGGCCATAGCAAGGTACCTCACCCCACCCACACCAGATTGGGGACGGAGGAAGCTTAGCAGAGAGCCAAGACCCTCCCTGCTGCCCGGGGGCAACGAGGCCCCCACATCCATCCTACACTGTCCCTGGGGAGCAGCAATGACGGGGTCCTCCCTTCCTAGTCAGAGTGGAGCAGAGGTTCTCCAAGGAGAGCCCACACTTTCACCCCCAAATCAGCCATAAGGACGCACTGCCCCCAACAGGTCAACGGAGGCCAAGTGGGGACCCGAACCTTGACGTCGGCTTGGTTGAGAGGACACCAGTCCACGACTCCCCTAGGAAGACAGAGAGCAGCCCGCACTGAGCGTCTGACCAAGTCTGCCATTCTCCTTTCTCTCCCCTCACAGCCTCTGTCAGACCCTCATCACGTCACCCTTGCACTGCTGCACTATCACGACAGTTTTTAACTGGTTTCTCTGTCTTCTAGTCTTACAGCTCATGCCCCCTCATGTTGCTAAACAAATTTTTCTGAGACCCAAATCTGATTGTGTCACTGTCCTACCTCAATCCCTTCAGCGCTGCCTGTGCTGTACAGGAAACGGCACAACTAGGATTCCATTCAGCGCCACCAACGCCCTTGCCCCTGACCAGTCACCCCCCCTTCCTTTCCCTTCAACCCTTCTTTTGAACTCCGGCCGTAATGAACTACTCGTTGTTTTCCCAACAGGTTAGGCCTCCATGCTTCTCCAAGGACCTTTCCTTGTACATTTTTCTGCCTTCATGTCCGTCCTCGCTGGGCTGTCGCTGGACATCCAGTCAAACAGCAACTCCTCTGGGAAGCCTCTGCTGATAGTACCATATTGTCCCCAGCACACCCCCCGCCCCCGGGTTCTACTCTTCCATCATTGCTCTGATGAAAAACTGGAGGTATTTGTTTCGATAGCTGCCTTTTTTCTTTTTTCTGTTAGACCACTCTCGAAGGCAGGGACTATTTGCTTAACTCATCTTTGCATCCCTAGTACCCAGCACCATGCCTGACACACCCTGGGTGCTCAAGAAACATTAGCTAATGAGCGTCGGTCTCGGACTGTCTCTTCACGCTGGTGTGTACCTGGGTAGCTATGCCTGTCACTGCATTTATCACACTGAATTCAGTTGCTTGGCGCCTTCTGGGAACTCCCTGTGGATATGGGCAGAACCAAAAGAGAAGCCAGAAGTGTGAAAACGGCAGATTATCTGAAAACAAGCGACAAACCAATAGCTGACTTGTTATCAATGGAATTTAAAAGACGAGATTATCGGAGTCTGCTTCGCTCTCTGACCTTCTCCTCGCTCATTCTCTCTCTCACTGTCTCTCTCTCTCAAATAAATAAAATAAAATCTTTAAAAAAAAAAAATAAATAAATAAAAGACGAGATTATCTCTATAGTGGTGAAAGGCAACAAATGTCAACCTAGAATTTCATCCCCAGCCAAATTGTTCATTTCCAGACAAACAAGAACAAAATTTTCCATCAGCAGACTCCCACTAAAGCATGTGTTAAAAAGTATCTGGAAAACAGTTCCATGTGGAGGGTCAAAAATGCAGAAAGGAACAGAGAGCAAAACAGAGTTAAAGAGGCATGTCCATCCAACGGAGTCCTGACTCCGTGAGGCAGTTAACGACACTCCTGCCCACTCACAACTACGGTACACAACACTAACAGTACCTGTGCTGGGAAGGGAAACGGGGGCTGATGAGGTGTTCTCAGATCCCTGCTTTGCAGTTAGAGTGTAAAAGTATCCTCTACCGTCAGACTGTGATTAGTCAAGGATGCATATGGCCATTCCTAGTGCGCCACTACAAGAACAGAAAAGCGTACAAAATTGCAGCCTATTTAAAGGGAAAGTAAGACCTAACGTGGCTGAGAATATAAAGAAAGTGCAGAGAGAGGGGAACGAGCAGTGTAGGAAGCTGGAGAGGTGCACAGCCCGATCACACTGGGTCCTAAGGTCCCTCTAAGGATTTTGACTTTGAAGTAAAAGCAATGGGAGGTCACTGAAGGGTCTGAACATGAGAGATCTGTATTCTCTAGCCTCGTACCTAGGAGAAAACTGAAAGAAGAACCAGAAGATAAAATTCAGGGTTTGGCTTTAATTTTTAAGATTTGCTTTGTAAGTTAATTAGCTTTGAAGCTACTTTAATTAACATTTCAAATACCAGGTGGCCTTTATTTCTCTGCTCCTCGACATCCCAGGACATACTCTTCTGTCTAAACATTCAGCTGCATACACTCTAACCACAACCAATGCATGCGAGCCTTTTAACCTGGCATTCGTGAGGCTAGAGGAGGTGAAATTTTAATTGAGCGAATCTTGTATTATTAAGTGCTGTTCAGCTAAGAAGCTGTTCAGGAAGCCATGTAAGGTTTTGGGGGAGGATAAAATGTTCTTTTGTGTTCAAATTAAGCCCGACTTTAGTCGCATAAAAAGCACTTATATAAGAAGAGGTACTCCCTTTCTTATATAAGGCCTTTATTATCTTTGGCCACTCTTGGCCTTTATTATCTTTTTGGTATTAATTTATCTTGATTGTGATATAACTCACATGCCACGAAATTCAGCCTTTTAAAGGATACAATTCAGGGACTCTGGTATAGTCACAGAGATGGGCAACCGACACCACTCGATAATTCTTGAATATTTCCATCAACCCCAAAGAACACGGCACCTGGCAGTGGTCACTCCCCAGCCTGCTCCTCCTCGGTCTCTGGAACCACTGACCTACTTTCTGTCGCTACAGATTAACCCAGTTTGGACATTTTAGACAAACGGAATCACGCAATAGTGCCCTTTTGTGTTTGTTTTTTTTTTTAACCTAGAATAATGTTTTCAGGGTTCATCCATGTCCCCTTTTTTAAAAAAGCCCTTGTTGTGCGGGGCGCCTGGGTGGCTCTGTGGGTTAAAGCCTCTGCCTTCGGCTCAGATCATGGTCTCAGGGTCCTGAGATCGAGCCCCGCATCGGGCTCTCTGCTCAGCGGGGAGCCTGCTTCCCCCCGCCTGCCTCTCTCCTACTTGCGATCTCTGTCTGTCAAATAAATAAATAAAATCTTAAAAAAAAAATTAAAAAAGCACTTGTTAATGCAGAACTTGAATAGAAAAGGATGCAGAGTCATCAAGCAAACCTGACTTTGCTATCATCCCATGTCAACAGTCATCCTGTCTGATGTACAATGCTGGCGTCTAGGAGCCAACAGCAGGAAAGAATTCTCAAGATTATCTTTGTGCAAAAAGGATAGTTTCATTAAGGCAGGCAGACAGGACCTGTGGGCAGGAAGAGCCGCGCTGGGGTTGTGAGGAGTGACCGATCACATATTTTCAAGCTGGGAGGGGGTCAGGGATCGCGTAAGCCTCTGAGAAAGTGGGAAGCTAGGCTTCCAGGACCTTGAGGGGCTGTTAGGATCATGTCATTTAGTGCTGTCTGGTAAAACCTTAGCCAAGAGAGCCTTCAGCGAGGTGTCAGGGAACATGCTTGGAAGATGACGACTGACATATATCTTGGGGGCGGATGGACAGAGAAAAGACGTTTCCAAGGGGATTTTCGATGTTAGAAGATTCACAGGACCCTGGAGGTTGGACTAATGTGAAGCGAAGGGTGCCTTTTGCCTTTAGCAAGGTATTAACGTGGAGGCAGTCGAGTTCCTGGAGGACGGTCACCCTGCCTGCCCGAGCACTTGTCGACGGGCTGCAAGCTGTAATGCAGCTCAGTGTTTTCCTACATTTCTTCGGCCTTTGTTCTCCACATCATTACACACACACACACCGAGGGCCTCCTGAAGTCATCTCAGGAAAGGAAGCAAACAAGCGGACGCCCCTACAACAAGGGAGGAGACACTGAGCAGAAGGAGCGGCCGGAAGAGCGCAGGCCGGGCTCTGCTTACCCTCTTGTGAGCGATAAGGAGGCAGTTGGAATGTTCGTGCTCACAAGCGATTTCGTAGTCGGGGATGAGATCCACCAAGTCCTGGACAAAGTGCACCACCTCCTCATGCCAGGGCACGTTGGCCATGGTGAGACTGCTGGCTGAGCTCTCGCCACAGTAGGTGACACCCTGCGGAAGCAGCACAACAGTCCGAGTTAAGCATGACCTGCTTCGACGGCATGGACGGGTGTCAGCGCCAGAAAGGCGTCGGGAGATAATCCACCCGGCCCTACCCCCCAACCCAATCCAGTCCAATGTGAAGGTGAAGAAAGCAACAGTGAATCAGAGATGATAAATTCTGCTGAGCGGCTCACGCAAGTCGGCAGGAGCTCCCAGGCCGATGCCCTCCGTGCCCCGCGACGGCAGCGCTTGGGTGCCCGGCTTCGTGAGGTCACAGGCTGTGCTATCCGGGAACAGCACTGTATTTGAACCAATAACGCATCTTTTCATTCAGATTCCTTGTGCACCATAATAAGTTAATTCTCGAAGAGCTACTCTCCTAGACCAATAACGGAGGCATGTCTGGCACCCACAGAAATTCAGGAAACACCTTACTCCCTGGCAAAGTAAGAGGAGCTTCAGTTTTCCAGCCCAGTTTGGGCTTCATAAGGCTGGTAAGGCTTCCCTGTAAAGGGCCAGCTGTTTCTTAGGGAGATCACTCTGTAATGCATTTTGTAAATGGGTACACTTAAACACAGATTTGTGCCAAACAGGACATACATTTGGGGCTACGCATACCTCCCTTCCACACGCTTGCATGTGTAAGCGTGTCTCACCTCTGCAGAAATTCCTGCATCATACAAATGGAGGTAAATTGGCTTCCTGGTCTTTTGAACGCTCCCTGACAGCCCAGGCATATAGGACCCCAAAGTTCCACAACTAAGTTTTCTATTTGGTAAGTTACATAATGATACACTCCTAGCAATGAGGGAGATCTTAACTCTGTGGGCTCTTTCAAAATTCCAGGATCAAACTTTCTTGACAAGTGCATGGAATATTCTAGATCTGCTACGACTAAGGAGGGAATGACTGAAATAAAAAGACATCCAGTCACCCACTCACGCTCTCACACACACACGGATACAGATGTGCACACACACACTCTCACATATACACGGATACAGATGTGCACACACACGCTCTCTCTCACATATACATGGATACAGATGTGCACACACACTCTCTCACACATACACGGATACAGATGTGCACGCGCACACACACGCTCTCTCGCATATACAGGGATACAGATGTGCACACACACACTCACACATACACGGACACAGATGTGCACACACACACTCTCACACATACACGGACACAGATGTGCACACACACTCTCACACATACACGGGCACAGATGTGCACACACACTCTCACACATACACGGACACAGATGTGCACACACACACTCTCACACATACACGGGCACAGATGTGCACACACACTCTCACACATACACAGATACAGATGTGCACACACACATGCACTCTCACACATCCATGGATACGGACACACGCACGCACGCACACTCGCAGACCCGAGGAGTTAGGGTGCCACGTTACGAAGAGCCCGCGGACCAGCACTGCAGAGGGCCCGTGACCCTGCAGACAGAGCAGCTGGGGGTTGGCCGGAGACTCCGATGAGCTCTGCAAAACGCGCCACTCCAGATGGCCATTCAGAAAGGTCACTGGTCACTGGTACGCTAAACTGAGGTGACCTTTGCTGAACACAGACTGGAGGTGACCCAGCTTAGTTGTACTAAACAAGAGCGTCTTCTCTACCAGCCTGACGATTTACAGAATTCATTAAACTGGGCTTGAGATTTAGGTGAATTTAAAAAAGCAAATAATATGTCAGTTTTAAAAACCTTTAGGTATGGCTGAAAAATTGTACTAAATTTCCCCAAATGTATACAAAACACAGAAATGATTTGCTGGTAGATCAAATTAGTTAGAAAAATGACTTTATTTCAATTTAAATACAGTTGATCTGTGAATTATACGAGCAAGTGTGCACATAGTAGCTACAGAAAAGAGTTTACCTTTCATATTTAAAAAGTTCCTTGAACCAGATTTTAGATTAGATCTTACACTTAGGACAAGGGCTTTGGAAAATATTTGACTATTTCCTGTTCAGCAATAAATGACGAGTCGTCAAGCACGGACGTGGCTCGGAATGGCAAAGTGAGGTCGAACGCCACAGCGTTCATGTGACATTGTCCCGTTCACACGAGGCTTCCCACTTAGCCGAATTCTTGCACTTAGAAGTTCTCATTGTAGCCAGACAAACCCTCTGGGGTAGGCCATGCACGCGCCTGTCTGAGCCCACCATGGAGCCCCGAGCTCTCCGTGACAGAACTGCTACAGGCAGAAGCCAGTCCCAGTGAACTGGTGTGTGGAGTCAGCTCTGCGAAGTCCAGGCCCCCGTCAGTCAGGCCCCCTGCCCCCGCCGCACCGTGCCCCTCCTCTGCTCTGGCGGCTTCACTCCATCCTGCACTCCAGTCAACCAATGACTTGCCCCGACGTTGTTCCTGATCACACTTTAGCTAAATTGCCTAAAAGTGCTTCATTTTCTTTTCTTTTCTTTTTCTTTAAGATTTTTAAAATTTGTTTATTTGACAGACACAAGTAGGCAGAGAGGCAGGCAGAGAGAGAGGAGGAAGCACGCTCCCTGCTGAGCAGAGAGCTCGATCCCAGGGCTCGATCCCAGGACCCTGGGATCATGACCTGAGCTGAAGGCAGAGGCTTTAACCCACTGAGCCCCCCAGGCGCCCCAGAGTGCTTCATTTTCTGTATCGTGGCTGTCTGCCGCCTTCTCACCCCACCACCTCCCTGTCCCCACCCCATCTAGCACCAGCACTGACTCTGTCCCTCGCTGCTTTGAAAGAAGAGTGGACTCAAGCAAGCAACGGATGGGCACAGTGTGGCAACTGGAAAGCCCTCACTTCAGAATCTGCAGGTTGAGGAGTAACAAGCAGACCCAAAGAAAGTTCCTGAAGAACAGGACAACTTACCCATCTCTGGGTCTGCAGCGAAAAGAATGACCCCCACCCTTACACCGCTGCCTTTCGGCTGGATCGCTCTGCTCTAGGACTCAGTCTCTTACTGGCTGCGTGGACGGTTTCCTGGGGATTCAGGGTCCATCCGAGGAGCCGTGTTGTGCCAATCTGACTATCTGACACTTCAATTAAGCTGACTGGATGTCGAAAGGTTCCTGATAATGTTTCTCTCCTTCAGTCTGATGGGAAATGTTGACTTTTTTCACAATATACTCAAAACATGACACTCTATCCTAAAAATGTTTCAACAGCCCTTCCCACAAGAAAACCAGCCCCAGCCTCTCAGCACGGCACGCGGCCTTCCTACGGGACTGCCCCGCTCTGCATCCAGTCTTTACCGGGCGAAATTTCCCACCACGTCTTCCATCTCTGTTCAGGAACCCTCACTGCATCTGATCTCAAACTCATACCTTGCACATAGCTCTTACCGCTGTATACGTTCTGTAGACACATATATAACACAGACATCTAATATACACATGTAACGTATAATTATAACTCTGTCTGAGTTCTGAGCTTCTAGGGGGAAAGGCTGTGCCTTGTTCTTCTCTGTACCCCAAGCAATCTATGCTGCACGGCCTCAACATCATCACATATTCTTTATATGACATTAAACACCAAAACCCTCTTCTGATCTAATAAAAATTTCATTCCCCTTATTCAGTCTTTAATGACAGGACATGAAGGAACTGATGAACTCCAGTTTGGGACCACTACCTGGGTAAGTGGATATACTCTTTATCTTTGTGCAAAGAACGGGGGTGAGGTCAGGCTACAGCATTTGCTTTGCAGAATGCACTCTGCAAGGACTGAGCTCTGCAGACAGGGCCAGTGCCAAGAGTGTGAAGGAGGTTTAAATCATCTGACAACAAATAATTACTGAGCACTGACTATTTTCAAGGTGCAATGCAAGGCAGAGGGTAGAAAGACAGTATTTCATTTACAAGTAGACTGTGCTCGGAAGTTTCTCGACACAGCAGATGTTTATAACATGAAACACATTTTCACAAACAAGCAAGCAAATAATGATCACTACGATTCTTAGGCTACCAAATAAAGGCCTATTTAAGTCTAATGAAGCTAAAATATATGTTCATTTACAGGGAATAAAACAGAAAAATGTTTCATAAGACTAGCAACGGCAGAAAAGAGGGAACCAATATAACAAAGAAATAGCTTCTATTGATTTAGTTTAAATAAATGTGCTTAATGAAAAGGGATCTAAACATTTACTGAACCCAGGCATGTATTATCCCACTGAATTCTCACACAAACCTATTAAAGTGATACTATCATTCTAATTTTAATATTGAGGAAATTTAGACTCAGAGAGGATCAGTAACCTGCCCCAGGTTACATCAATACTTTTTAGGAGTATCAGAGGCTGCTCCTCCCCACTCCCCAGAACACTCTAGCATGTGTGTGGTGGGGGGACCTCATCTTCCTTATTCATTCGTCCGTTGAAGGGTGTCCGTTTGGCGACTGTGGCCATTGCTGCTATGAACACTGGGGTACAGATGGTCCTTCTTCTCACGACATCTGTATCTCTGGGGTAAATACCCAGCAGTGCCATTGCAGGGTCATAGGGTATGATGCCTGCATCAGAAAGGATGAACACCCCACATTTGTATCAACACAGACCAGACTGGAGGAGATTATGCTGAGTGAAACAAGTCAAGCAGAGAGTCAATTGTCATATGGTTTGTCTTGTTTGTGGAGCATAAGAGATAACATGGAGGACACAGGGAGATGGGGAGGAGAAGGGAGTTGGGGAAATTGGCAGGGGAGACAAACCATGAGAGACTGTGGACTCTGAGAAACAAACAGGTTTGGGAGGGGAGGAGAAGGGGTGGGTCCTTGGGTGAGCCTGGTGGTGGGTACTGAGGAGGGCACGGGTTGCATGGAGCACTGGGTGTGGGGCATAAACAGTGAATCCTGGAAGACTGGGAAAAAAAAAGACTCCAGCGTGTGCAGACTAGGACAGAGCCCGTACATGCGCGCACGCTCGCACACACCTGGAAAATGCAAGACACGAGCAAGTACTGTGTTTGCTTCTGCAGGGAGTCCCAGGCCGATTGCCGGCCGAGGGTCAGTCCGTACAACCCATCTCACACCTTCAGGGCGTTAGGTGACCCTGAGGTACTATTAAAGCTTAATGCCCAGCCCGTGTGAGGGCCAGGCTCTGGGTGACCCCTGGTTTTATGCCAGAGCGCAGGTGAAGGACGAGCTTCTAGGCACCACCGTGCACCAGCGGGTCGAGCCTGTCCTGATCGTGATCGTGGAAGGGCTAGTGTTTGTGCTTTAGACCTGACCCAGCGGTGCCGGAGCGACGAAGGACCACCAGGGCGGCCTCTCTTTGTGGAGCCCCGAAGGGACTTCCTTACAGACCGGACAGATGGCTATGCTCCCAAACGCATGTTTATTTTAACACACTGACTTCTAAGTGTTTTCGGAGGAATCTGAGGTTACTTAGCCACCACATTGCTGGCTCTCTCATCAGATGTCTTTCGGAGAGTACTTGTTTTAAAAACCGCCATTTTAGGAAACTTTTCACTTTAACTAATAAGACAACAACAATAATGAAAATGTTTTGTCAGACGTTAAACAGTTTAACTCGACTGAACAGGAAAGGCCGCCTTCTCCTCTACTGATTTCACTTCAGTCACTGGGATTACAGAAGTAACGCACGCTCACTGCTAATGCGCAGAGCACGGACGCGTGAACCATAAAGTCACGAAGCCTTTCCCTGTCCTTCTTCTAAATACAACACGGGGAAGAGTCTTGTGTCCTTCTATACTTATCTTATATATAATGTGTCCCAACGTATATGGTTAAAAATATAATCAAGTATTACTCTAGAACTTGCTCTGCTTCCTCAGTAGGCTACACTCTGCAAACATCCCTTTTGCTACTTCAATTTAAAAGGAAGATACTTCATTACCCTGCGGGACACACAGGGGCTGAATTTAACAAAGCACGTGACCCGGTCCTCAGAGGCGCAGCTCCTGCAACACAGGCCATTTCTGCCTTGGGCCTCCTACAAAGAACGAGCTGATCGCCACCAGGCTTTCCCCGATACAACTGTTATCTGTTACGGTACATTTTATCATTTACGTAAGGCAGTTAAAATGGAGAACAGATCACATATTTCTCCAAAATTTTTAAGTAAGATCTGTTCAAGTGCCTGGTTTTACTTCTGTGGCCTTTGCCTTCCTTGATAAGACCATCCGTGTCCCAAGCAACGTCTCCATGTCAAATGTCGTGTCTCTGGTGCTTGGACCAGGCCCCGCACATGGAGGGAGCTGACAAGTATCCGCTTGACGCGAGGGTCAAACGGCAAAAAGGAACTCTCGTTTGAAAGCAACCGTGTCATTACAACACCTCAGCGGCAGCCAAGAGGCTTTATTTCTGAGTTCCAAACTAAAACCCACATCAGAGAAATGACACTGTTTACAAAGTAGCCATCTTTCTTTTAAAAATAATACCGGGTGATTCTTCTCTGTAAACAAAGAAGGGGGAGTGGGGAAGGTGACCGTGCGATCGAGCCAACTTGCTTTGTAATAGAAGTTTTACAGCAGCCTCACTGGGAGCAGCCTTCTTGAATAACTAAGGCATAAATTAAAACCCCATTAATCCCCGGTGCTGGTTTCCCAAGCGGACACACACACCGCAGATGTAGTTCGCGTCTCTGCATCATCGGAGCTCTTGCCAAGAGCAGACGTTCAAAATTACGAGCAACTTCAAAACAAAAGAGCGTCTCTGACCCGACGAGAGCTGGAGGGCCGCACCCAGACAGCCGCGCTTCATCTCTCCCCGGCTCCCCGGGCCCCCGGAATGCGGCCCCCCCCAGAACGCAGGACTCACTAAAAGAGCTGCGGAATTCAAACATCCCCGACATGACGCCGAGTACAGCCGCTTCGTGCACATGCACTGAGGACGGAGCTTTCGGAGACTGGGTGGATTTTCCAGCCCCTTTCTCTCATTACGTGGATGCTTAGTCGTCCAAAAAACCCGTCTCCCTCGTAACACCCCACAGCTTTAACACCGCGGCACGCTGAGGACTTCCACATTCCCGCGGCCAGCCCCGCCTCATCCCCAGAGCCCCAGGCTTATATAAACAACGGCCTACGGACCTGTACCTGTAAACTGGAAAGATCTCTCAGACGGCGGCGGCCAACACAGAACTCGTGAAATGACCCGCACCCCCCGCCGCCCTCCTCCACTGGTGTCTTCCAGCTCAGTCAACTGCTCCACGGCCACACGACGGCTTCGGCCAAAACCCGGGTGCTGTCCTGATTCTGTCTACTCCTTCACTCCCGGCATCTCAACGGGCGGCAAGCCCTGCCGGTTCTACTTCCAGAATCCATCCCCCGTGCTCTCACTGCTCTCCAGCGGTGTATCCAACGACCTCCCCAAGCTGCCCCAGCTCCTGCTTTATAACTAGTCTGGCTACTCCTACTCTGAACCTCTGAATCCATTCAGGACAGCAGCAGGGTGACCTTTTAAAATCACAAATCACACCACATCCCCGCCAGCTTAAAACCTTTGCCCAGTACATCTACTACTCAAAAAGCTGACCATGAAATTTAGTATAAAACCCACTTCTTTTCTTGCTTGGAGGTTCTAACAGAATCCGGCCCCATCCCGCCTCTGTGGTTCACCTTGTGTCTCCGCCGCCTCAGCTGTCCCACTGAGATCACACGGGACCTCTGGACAGCGAAATGCCCTGACCCCAGGCGTCTGTGTACCGTGCTGCTTCTTACTATTTAGGAATCAGTTGTAAAATAAAAAGTTCTCTTCTCTTCAGCAAAACCCCCTTATGAAATCTAAAACAGCCAATCACAATATCTAGCAAAATAGTATCTGCCCTTTGGCACAGAAGTCCACTTACAGGAATCCGTCCCAAAGAAACATGGGCAAAAGCAGGCCAGAGACAACCAGACGTGACTGCCTCTGCTGTAAGTATAAATACCACCAACCAAATAATCGTGAAATGCAGACACACACACACACACACACACACACACACACACACATTTGATCAACCTTCTCTCGATCTAACTGCCAATTTACAGGGAGTATGGGGGACACAGGAACATGCAGTCAGCAAAATGTAAAATACAGACACAGGAACTAGCCAGGATAAAGACACAAGATGACTGGTGTGGACGGAGGAGAGAAAACACATGGAGGAGGAACTAACAGGTGAAAAGAAATTTAAGAGAGAAATAATCCAATTTCCGTCAATGACCCTTACTGGGACCCAGATTCACAAGTCCCGCTTAAACAAGAAGAAATAATTGGTCACGTTTAAAACCTTCTATTTGCGACACTTGCATGACCGCTGTGAACACTGTGCAGCTGTGAGTAAGTGTTTAAAACGCGTGCCTGTCTTTTAGAGACCTCTCCTCCAACAGTTATGGGTAAGCCATACAATGTGGGGCTCTGCTTCCAAATTACAGGGTAAGGCAGAGAAAATGGGCTGGGGGAGACTAGAAACAGGACTGGTCAAAAGTGGACAACTTCTGAAGCCGGGTGTTGACTGGATGGAGGGCCCCTAGACCAGTCTCACTACTTCTGTTTAGGTTTGAAATTCTCCACGATAAAAGTTTATTTTAAAGCCAACCAGTTCCTCACTATAATGCTATTTTATTTCTCAGGACATTCATGTTACGATATAGTTTTTAATTATTCATTTTGTGTTGACTGTCTACCTCTCCATGAATATAAGCTTTCTAAGAACAAAAGCTTACTCTTCACTGTTATGGTCCCCAATGCCTAGAGCAGTGCCAGCCTCCTGATTAATATTCCTGAATGAATAAGGAAAACATCTGGGGCCCCCCGTTGAGTTTTAAAAGATGCTAACTTGGCGGCGGCCAGCACATCACCAGGGGCAATGCGATGACACAGGCTGGCAGGAGCTTACCTTCACTTCGATGAAGTCGGGATTCCCCAGGGACACCAGCTCGGCGTAGGCCTGGAGCTCGTCCACATTCCACGCTTTCACTAGAGTCAGTCTGTACACAGTACGCTGTTGCTAGAACAGAGGAAAAGCCAACTTTGTTTTTATCTTGGTGGAAGTCACACCTAGGAAGATTTTCAAATTACTTCAATGAGAACCCAGCATATGCGAAATTCAGCACTTTTTTTTTTTTTACGATTTTATTTATTTATTCGACAGAGAGAGATCACAAGTAGGCAGAGAGGCAGGCAGAGAGAGAGGGGGAGGCAGGCTTCCTGCCAAGGAGAGAGCCCGATGTGGGGCTCGATCCCAGGACGCTGGGATCATGACTTGAGCCGAAGGCAAAGGCTTTAACCCTCTGAGCCACCCAGGAGCCCCAGCACTAACTTTTGTAAGTCGAAGTTATATTTTGTAAAAAGATGAAAAAAATGTATACAATATAGTAAGATTCCTATAAGCCCTTCAAAGGCACAGATGCTAGCATGCATCTTCTCCCACTCTAACCTCTAAATTCTGCATAAGACGCCCGAATGTTTCCCGACAACCACACACTGATCTCGATTTAGTAAGAAACTATAAATTGACTGAACAGTTCGAGACACTGAAAATCAATTCAAATAACCTTCAGGCTCTCAATCACTCAAGTGATTATGGTAAGAATTTCTAATTACTCTGGTCTTCTCTCCTGCTTTCTCGTCCTTTAATGACCTCGCTGGCAGAAAAGGCGCATTTCTGAACTGTCAGTGCTGTCACCTGTCAACCATTTAAACAAAAGACGTACTGGTTCTCTGCAAGCAACTAGACCACAGACATCAGAAGCTTTCAAAAGTTTATGCCTCTGACTTTGTAATTCCCTTCCAGGACCCCAGACAAATGTTCAAATGTTCAAAGCCTTATTTCAACATCTCAGAACATTCCTTGTAATGGTTTGAAACCTAAAGCAAGCGTGGGGGGCACGAGCTAAGCCTTGCCTCCAACCCACAGTGTACGGCAAAGGTGCTGTGAAGTATGTGCTTATGGGCCCGTGATTACATCCGCCTGCAGCAACTTCCCGGGCAATATCCATGCTTTAAGCAGCAAGGTCCAAAATACTTCAGAGAAAAACAAAGTGAGGTGAGAAATGAACAAAACGGTATCAACTTCTCTATTTATGTCTGTTTGAAGATTTCTGTAATTAGTGAAAAAGAAGAAACACTGGAGATCTTTAATGAAAAAATCTAATGAACGGTATTAGGCAGCCATACCACAAAATGTTCTCAAAAATTATTTTAAAATACAGTATGTAATGCAAGAAAAGACAGGAATCTTCCAGATTCCTCCTACATTGCTAGAATTCACCTAACATAACCGGCAGAGAACTGCAGGCCGCGTTCATTTGTACTTATTATATACACAAAAATCTCACAGAAATTTTAGCAATTAAGATTTGGCACTATTTAAAAACTTCTAGGAATGCAGGGTGCCTGGGTGGCTCAGTCAGTTGAGTGTCGTGCTCCTGATTTCGAGTTAGGTCATAATCTCGGGGTCGCGGATCGAGCCCCACGTCGGGCTCTGTGCTCAGCCAGGAGTTTGCTGGAGAGTCTCGCTCTCCGTCTTTCTCTCCCCAGGATCATGCTCCCTCTCTAAAATAAATAAATAAAATCTCAAAAAAATTCTAGGAAGGTAGGGATGAGTCATTATATGGTTTAACACAGAAAAATCCATGCGGTTTTCTTCAAGGATACACAAAAATATTTGATATAACTTAACAGCCATCCCTAATTTTAAAGCAAAACAGAATAAAGAAATCAAAAGCCATTTGTAACTTAAAAAACCGTATTCTTAACATAAAGAAAATACTCTGCAGTCAACTCTCAGTTATTTAGAAAATACAGGCGTTCGCATTCAGTAGGACTAACGGGAGGATGCCCACTCCATTACGTTTATCGACGCTTCCCCCGAACATTAAAAACAAAGCAGTACGACAAGGGAACCAGAATTATTGGATACTCCACAAAAAATAACTACTTGCAAATGATATAACTGGCTTCTTGGAAACCTGAGAAAGTCAACTAAAAAATTATGCTAAGGAAAAGTGACCGGTTACTAAATAAAAGTATAAAACAAACAGCTTTCCTGGCACAGATTAGAGGAGTAAAATGGGTGCTGGGGCCAGACCAAATCCCAGATCACATACTTAGTTTGCTACCTTTACCCTCTGTTCTCAGTTTCTTTCTTTCTTTTTTTCTTAAAGATGTTATTTAATTACTTGAGAGATAGCACAGGCGGAGAGGGAGAAGCAGGGTCCCCACTGAGCAGAGATCCCAGAACCCTGGGACCATGACCTGAGCTGAAGGCAGATGCTCAACAACGGAGCCACCCAGGCCCCCTGTTCTCAGTTTCGACTCTATGTAAACTGGGGGTCCCACACAGGATAAAAAGGGTGAGTCTGCATAGACCTTAGAACCCAGCCTGACAGCAGTAAGTCCTCAACAGTATTACTGCTAGACGCCAGCAAAGACCAATTATGAAATGCAAGCAAGGAAAATTTTACTGACAACTGTAAAACACATGTATAAAAGACCTCGTAATTAGTTTGTGAAATAACACGGACACTCAAGAAAATAAACTTTTCCGAGAGACCTAAACAAAAACTCACCTGCACAGAGAGCCATGATAGATTTATAAACAAGTTAAATTAGTGGGAGTTTAACTTTCCCTTGAACAGACAAACTGGCGACGGCACCAACGGCAGCAGCCGGGGTGAGCAGTTACTCAGCGCTTACCACAAGCCAGCTGCCGTTTCGCGTGCCTAATATCAGAGCGAAGACTCCAGTATTTTCTAATCTTTACCACAAATCATACAAAATAGGTTTGATTATTATCTTCACGTGACAGTTATGAAATCGAGGCCTAGAGCAGTTGAATGAATTTCCCGAGGTTACCCAGCGAGGCTGGGATGTGAACCCAAACAGTACGGCTCTCTCTCGCTCTGCCAAGCCTTTTCAGAATCATGAAATGAAACACACAACGAGAAAGGTGTAGGAAACACGCATGTGCGGCTGAGGGGTTGACATAAGGAACACACCCCTTTGGCCACCATCGTTCCCTTTGTCCCCAAGACACCTAATACCCCGAGTCACATCACAGTTGTAGATTCCTGCCTGTATGAAATCCACATAAAGGGAACCATGATCTTGTGTCTTGCTTCTGTCACTGAACATATCTATGAAATTCCTCCATGTCACCGGAAGTTCACATCTGCTCATTTTCTTCATTATCCAGCGTTCCGTTAGTTGAATATACAACAATTTACTCACCGTGCCCCCACGGACAGACATCTGGACCATTTCCATTTTTCAGCTGTTACACCTTTATGGCACTGGAGTTCAATTCTATTTCGGGAAATTGTATGAAATGCTACTATAACGTTATCTTCTCTTAGGTCTGGCTTCTCCCACAGAAACTTCCTCTGCAAGAGTGTCCTACCGTGGACTGGAGCTGTCCGGACGTCTTCATTCCCGTGTACTGGTCCCTCACAAAATAACGTTGCCACCAGTGTTGCTACACTTAACCCTTGAGATGCAGGAGAGCACATACTTCTCTCGGATGCGCCTCAGAGCAGAAACGCTCAGCCTCCGGACACGCACTCACGCAACTCCGGACCTGCCAGCCTGGCTTCCCAAGTCACTCCACTTACCTTCTCCCGCAGGTCACAGAGTCCCAGCCGTCTTTCTTGGTCACAACACTTGGTGTTGTCAGCGTTTACACTTGGCCACCCCTGTACTGTTCGATTCTGATCTGCCTGATTACTGAAGAAGCTGATTACATTTATGGCCATTTGGGTGTTAGCTTTTGTGAAGGGGCTGTTCTGATATATTAAATATTTCTTTATTGGGCTGTCTTTTTCCTACTGACTTTTTTCCAAATTCTTTATATATTCTGGCTATAAGAAGGCTATTATAAATGTCTTAGAAATATTTCCACACACTTTATGGCTTTCGTTTTCACTTTCTTCATATCTTTGGATCAGCAGAAGTAACTAATTTTCATACCTTTTTATCTATAACATACTTACAATCAAATTGCTACAGACAAAGAGAAGCATTATGGGATTATTGGAAAAGGAGTATTATTGGACTTGATTAGATTAGTTTATTTCAAATTATCAACTTCACATTCTGGGTTTTGCTGTGTCTGTGGGGAGCATACTCAATGCAATAATTTCAGAGACTTTATTTAAAGTCTGTTTAAAATTAGTTAAAATAGTTCTTAAGGTCTCTAGAAGAACAAAAGGGTGTTAGACTAGTTAGATTAGATTAAAACAAAAACTATGTGCAGATGTTACTTGAAAGGTGAAAGCTGGAATTGCCTTTGCAAAGGAAATACTTAATACTGTTATTTTATTCTTCTTTGTTAAAAAAGAAAAAAGAATGTAAACTGGATTGTATCCATTTAATTTGAATTAAACTTTTTTTTTTTCAGTTTGGGGATTTAGTACTTTTAATTTGCACAGGCTATAGAATGGCCATTACTACAGAATTTCCTGAATGTGGCATGTTATCTCGTAGGGACAGGTACAGTGTAGTACCACAGAATATAAAAATGAGGATGAAGGTATTTAATTCAGGCAAACAGCTTAGCTACTTGCTGTTTAGTGTTCAATGTTATTTGTAAAATGTCACAATGTGATTTGTCGAAAATGTCAAGAAGTTGGCATGTTATAATTACACGTATTTTCTGTTAACTTTGAGGGTCTAAGATCCCCCCGACCTGCCCCAGCGGTGCACACAAACACAGCAATATGGCGGGGCAGGGAGATATCTGAATGTAATATCACATCAAATGTGGCTGGTCTCTAGCAAGAGACCTCGATGTTCACCTCTAAAATTTAGACCAGATCTTTGTGACAGATTTTAAATTTGTGTTTTAACTTACGATGTTAAGGAGGGAAGCAATACATCAACTGAAAATACATAGATGAAAAACTGAGGTCAAGATACCAAAGGTAAATGTTAAATGCTTATCCAAGGGGACCGAGGGAGAAAAGGATTAAGTACAAAGCAGAAAAGGCCTGAGTAGTCAGGAAGGATGGGGGAAAGGAGCAAAAGTATAAGATGAAAAAAGAAACACGGTCTGGTACAAGGAAGGGTCTGCGTCCATTTCAGCTGCTGTCACCACCACCAGCACCAGCAGTGGCACAAGTCCCCCAGTGCACACAGGTATCCACCAACAGACACTGGGTCCCTCTCTCTGTCAGGCGTAATTCTAGCAGCTGGAGATACAGCACTGAGCAAAGCAAACAAAGTGCTGCTTGTTGTGTGACTTAACGTTCTATTCTGGTAAGTGAACAAAGCCAGCATCAAAAAAATGGGCCACGGTAGTAATACCAAGAGAGCAGAGGAGCCGGGAGACCAGCAGAGGTAAGCGTCCACCGCCACGGCCTTCTGCACCATCTCCTCAATCTACAAAAACCAAAGTGAATGTGGAGCAAGTGCATGCTTGTCAAAAAGTTAATTCTGAACCGAGTAACTTAAAGCAAACTGAACAAAACATAAACCCTCAAAATTAAAACAATTCCTCAATGATGACTTGTTTCTAAAAACAAAGGAATATTTTAATAAATATTTTAATACCTCTACTAGAAACTGGGCACTCTATCAAACTCCTTAGGAACCATACCTGTTACTGAAATGGTTTTAAACTAAGTTTTGTACTATTTGTGGGAGACAAAACAGAATGTGTCAATCTGATAAGTCAAATAAACAATGAATGAGAAAATAAATTCAAAGATACAACTCATGATAAACTTAATGAAATATTCTTTACATTCAAGGCAAACTGTTACAGAATTACTCTGAAAATAAATTAAGTAACCAAACAATTTTAACCTTAATGAACAACTAAAAATGCAGATCAAGGAAAGAGGGTAAAGGCATGGTTATAAGACTCAGTGAAGGGGTGCCTGGGTGGCTCAGTGGGTTAAGCGTCTGCCTTCGGCTCAGGTCATAGTCTCAGGGCCCTGGGATTGAACCTCTCTGCTCAGCGGGGAGACTGCTTCCTCCTCTCTCTGCCTGCCTCTCTGCCTGCTTGTGATCTCTATCAAATAAATAAATAAAATATTTAAAAAAAAATTAAAAAGACTCAGTGAAGAAAATCTGATCCAACAGGAAATCATTAAAGGAATACTCATCAAGCCACTAATAACATTTACTTCCCCAAAAAGGAGGAAGATTGTAGGCTTATTATTTACGTTTCTTCTTAAAGATCCAAACACCATGAAGTGTACTAACACACACATTACAAAAGTCTCAGGAGAGCAAAGAAAAAATGGCAAAAAGAATATTTGAAAAAAGAATGCCAATAACTTCAAAAACTTGGTGAAAAACACAAATTCACACATCCAAGAAGCTCAACAAATTCCAAGAAGGATGAACTCAGAGACCCACACCAGGACACATGATAATGAAACTGTCAAAAGACAAAGAGAACCCTGAAAGCAGCAAGACAGAGTGATTTATGACATATGAGCCTCCTGATAAGGTCCAGGGCCCATTTCTCACATTTCTCATCACCAACCATAGTAGTCGGGACGCAGCTGGGGAGGAAGTGGCGGGGGTGGGGGGGTTGTCAATCAGGAATATTTTACCTGGCAAAACTATCCTTCAAAAAATAAAGGAGAAACCAAGCCACTCCCAGATGAAGAAAAGCAGAGGGAGTGTACCGGGAGCAGAAGTGCCGGAGGAGAAGGTAAAGGGAGTCCTTCAGAACAACAGGAAAGGACACCAGACAGTAACTGGAAAGGAAATGAAGAAATAAAACTCCAATAAAGGTACCTGCATTGATAAATATAAAAGCCAGTATTTTGGCCATTCTAACTGGTGTAAGGTTACAGATGTCGTGAAAAGAAGGGCCATCTGTACCCCAATGTTTATAGCAGCAATGGCCACAGTCGCCAAACTATGGAAAGAACCAAGATGCCCTTCAACGGATGAATGGATAAGGAAGATGTGGTCCATATACACTATGGAGTATTATGCCTCCATCAGAAAGGATGAATACCTAACTTTTGTAGCAACATGGACGGGACTGGAAGAGATTATGCTGAGTGAAATAAGTCAAGCAGAGAGAGTCAATTATCATATGGTTTCACTTATTTGTGGAGCATAACCAATAGCATGGAGGACAGGGGGTGTTAGAGAGGAGTAGGGAATTTGGGTAAATTGGAAGGGGAGGTGAACCATGAGAGACTATGGACTCTGAAAAACAATCTGAGGGGTTTGAAGTGGCGGGGGGGGGGGCGGTGGGAGGTTGGGGTACCAGGTGGTGGGTATTATAGAGGGCACGGCTTGCATGGAGCACTGGGTGTGGTGAAAAAATAATGAATAATGTTTTTCTGAAAATAAATAAATTGTAAAAAAAAAAAGCCAGTATTACTCTATAAAGGAGTCTGCAACTCCTCTTTTTGTTTCCAAATGTGATCTGAAAGACATCTACATAAAAGAATAACTACAGGGTGCCTGGATGGCTCAGTCATTAAGTGTCTGCCTTCGGCTAAGGTCACGGTCTCAGGGTCCTGGGATCCAGACCCGCACTTGGCTTCCTGCTCTGTGGGGAACCTGCTTTTCCCTCTCCCCTGGCCTGTGTTCCCTATCTTGCTGTCTCTACCTCTCTCTCTCTGTCAAATAAATAAATCTTAAAAATCTAAGTAAAATCTAAAAAAAAAAAAAGGTAATTACAAATCTATGTTAAATGGGCACACGGTGTATAAAAATGTAAGGTATTAAATTAACAACATAAACGAGGAAGACGGAGTTGTACAGGATCAGTGTTTGTATGTAATTGAAGTTAATCTAGCAGGAATTCAACCTAAACTTAAAAATTAAAGGTCTTTTCTACTATTAAGAAAATAACTTTAAAAATACACAAAAAGGAAAATGAAGAGGGAATCAAAAGGCACACTGGGAAAAAAAAACAATCAAACTAAAAAGGGCAGTACTAGAAGAAATGAGAAACAAAAAGATGCAAGACATATAGAAAACAAAAATCATACAAGTCTTCATAATAATCATCTTAAATGTAAGTTGACTAAATTCACCTATTAAAAGACACAAATGAATTTTTCTTAAAAAAAAAAAAATTAAAGCCTTCTATGCTGTCTACAAATTAGGTTCACTTCGGATCCAAAGATACATATTTGTTGAAAGTGAGAGGATAGAAAAACAAGATTCCATGAAAGCAGTAAACAAGAGAGAGCTGGGGTGGCTATACTCCTAACAAACCAAATAGATTTTAAGTAAAGGTTGGTTAAGAGACAAGAAAGGCCCTTACATATTGAGAAGACGGCTAACTCATCCAGCTGTAACAATTATAAACATATATGCACCAAGCAACAAGCACACACAGAGAATCTGCCACAAGATTAACAGCCAGTCTCTCATCAGGAGTACGGCCAAACCAGGAGCGCCCACATGAACCTTTGGGGTCCAGAGTTCTTTCTGGTGCTCCATCACACTGCTCCCATGGCTAATCTTGGGTTTCCAGAAGCTCCTGGAGGTTCAGGGTCATAATTTTAGTTATCAGTTCCTCTGGAGATTGGAACTAATAATGTAATTAGTGAAGAAACTAATAAGGCTCCAAAGCCTCCACCATAAATCATATTTCTAGACTGTCCAGTGGCCAAATCTCCCATGCAAACAAAGATACTTCTGTCAGGTAGGACATTCCAAGAATCAAGAGATCATCTCCCAGCAGTCAAGGGCAGAAGCCATACATCTTAGGTAAAGTTAATTTTTCACTACACGCTAATGGGTCAGAAGAAAAATGAAAAGGGAAAATACTTTGAGATAAATAAAAACAAAACCACAACATACCAAAACTTAGAGAAACTGAAAAAGCAGTGCTTGGAGAAAAAATTAATAGCTCTAAATACCTACATTATTAAAAAAAAAATCTTAAACATTAACCTAAGTTCACATCTCAAGTACCTAGAAAAGTAAATTAAAACAAAAGCAAAAAGAAAGAAAGAAAGACTAGAGAACAGAACAGAGTAAAAAAGAGAATGGAGAAATTCTGGAGAAGAAAGAAACCCCAAGCTGGTTCTACAAAAATATCAGCACAATTGACAAACCTGTACCTAGACTGAAACAGAGAGAAGACACAATTAAAACAGAAGTGAAGGCGGAGACAATGCTGCCAACCTTGTAGAAATGAAAAGGGGTACAAGAGAAGACTGTGAACGACTGTATGCCAACAAATTAGATATAACCTAAATTAAGTGGACAAATTCCTAGAAACACACAAATTGCCAAAAATGACTCACAGACAAATGGAAAATCTGAACAGACCTGTAACAAGTAAAGAGATTAGATCAGTAATCAAAAAACTCCCAACCAAAAAAAGTCCAGAAACAGATGGCTTCACTGGTGAATTCTGCCAAACATTTCAAGAATAATTCTCCAACTCTTCCCATTAGCAGGAGAAAAGGGAGCACTTTTGAACTCCTCTGAGACCACATTACCTTAGAACCAAAGATATCAGAAGAAAAATATCCAGTATCCCTTATGAACATAAATGCTGAAATCCTCAGTGAAATGCTATTACACCAAATCCAACAATGTATTAAAATATTATGCAGCATGAATTAGTGGGATTTATTCCAGGAATGAAAAAGAAACAGACTGCATGAATTCATTTGTATGAAATACCCAGAACAGGTGTATCCTTAGATACAGAAAGCAGATTTGTTGCTGTCAGCAAGTGGGTAAGGAGGGTGGCTTACTGGATATAAGACTTTGTTTTGGAATGATGAAATGTTTGGGAACTAGGCAGAGGTACTAAGTGCCAGTGAGTTCTTCACTTTAAAATGGCTAACTTTACGTTGCTTGAATTTCACCTCAATAAAAAATAAAAAGTTCTTGTCAAAATTCCAGCTGCCCACTTTTCAGCAGGGTTGGGGGGTGGTGATTTTCAAGATGCATACAAAAATGCATATGGACTCAAAGAGCCAAAATAACTTTGAAAAAGAACAAATCTGGGGGACTCATACTTCCTGATTTCAAGACTTACTCAAAGCTCTAATAACCAAGACTGTGTGATAATGACATGAGAACGGACACGTGGATCAAGGCAACAGAACTGAGTCCAGAAGGGAACTCACACATTCATAGACAACTGATCGGACAAGCATGTCAAGTCCACTCGGTAGAGGAAGAACAGTCCTGAGACAACTGGACATTCACACACAAATGCATGAGGTGGAACCTCTACTTCATACCATACATGAAAACTAAGTCCAAATTGATCAAAGATCTATATGTAAGAGTTAAGGAAATGAACCTCTTTCAAAAGCACAAGCAACAAATGAAAAAAATACGTTGAACTTCATCAAAATGAAAGACTTTGGTGCTTTGGTCTGGCAGTTCCTCAGGAAGTGAAACATACAATTACCGTAAGACCTAACAATTCCGCTCCTAGGCAGATACACTTGAAAGAACTGGAAACATAGATTCACATGAAAACTTGAACATGAATATTCACAGCCTGTTATTTGTAAGAGCCAAAAGGAGGGAAGTAGCCAATGTCTGTCAGCTGATGAATGGACAAACAAAATGTAGCGAATCCGTACAATGGAGTCTTACTGGCTAGAAACACAAAGGGTGGGGTCCTGATTCAAGCAATTACATGAATGACCCCTGAAAACAATTATGCTGACTGAAAGGAGCCAGACACTATTAAAATGGCATGGAATTAAATCATGCTAACAGCTGCACAACTTTGTGACTACACTAGAGGCCAGTTAATTTATAGACTTTAAAAAGATAAATTCATGCTCTGTGAATTATATCTCAACTTTTAAAATAAGAAAAAGATTGAACATCTAAGCATCTCAGGAAGTCAGAAAGTGGATGGTAATCTAAATATAGGGAAGAAAAAAGGGGAAATAAGAGCAGAAATTAATGTAAGATAAAATACCTATAAAAATATGAACTATCAGAAGAACTAATATTGTTAAAATGTCTGTAATACCCATAGACACCTACAGTTTCAATACAATCCCTATAAAAATCCCAATGGGATTTCACCAAATCAGAAAAAGCAATCTGAAAATTTGTATGAAACCCCAACAGACCCTCAATAACCAAAGCCATCTTAAAAAAGAACAAAGCTGGAGGACTCACATTTGCGCTTTCAAAGTTGACTACAGAGCTACTGTAATTGAACCAGCATGGCACTGGCACAAAGACAGACACATCACCCAGTGGAACAAAGAGCCCAAAATAAACCCCTGCATGGACTGTCAACTAACATTTGACCCCGCTGAGAATACTCTTGATAATCTTGACAAAGACCATCTTGTCAGTCAATGGTGGCCGGAAAACTGGATAATCACATACAGAGCAATGATAATGGACCCTTACCTTACAACACTCACAAACATTAACCTGAGACGGATGAAAGACTTAGACATACGACCTGAAACCATAGAACTCCTAGAGGAAAACCCAGAGGAAAAGTTCTCTGATGCTAATCTTAGCAATGACTGTTCGGATATGACAACAAAAGTACCAGCGGCATCAAACTAAAAAGCTTTGCAGAGCAAAGGAGACCATCCACAAAATGAAAAGACAATCTGCCGAATGGGAGAAGATATTTTACCAACACTTTTCTGATAAAGAGCTAATACCTAAAGAACTCCTACAACTCAGTAACAAAAAACACAATCAGATTTTAGAATGGGCGGAGGAACCAGACAGACATTTTTCCAAAGACGCCCAAATGGCCCATGGATACACGAAAAGATGCTCAACATGAGAGAAATGTACATCAGACCCACACTGAGACATCTGCTCGTACGTGTCAGAACAGCTGTCCTTGAGATGGGAAAGGGGACCCTGTTTAGATTGTGGGTTCTGAGAACTGCTAGCGGGAACGTGAACTGGTAGAGTCACTGTGGAGAGCAGCATGAAGGATTCTCAGGAAATACAAATACAACTGGCGTACGACCCAGCAACCCCATCTCTGGTACGTATCCAGAGGAAAGGAAACAGGATATTCACTAGAGTCAATATACGGAAACAACAAAAGCGCCCATCAACAGAGGAGCAGTTTACGAACACATGGTGTCCGCGCGCGCGCACACACACACAGACACACACACACTGGAGTATCACTCAGCCAGGAGAAAAAAGAAAATACTCCCGTTTGTGAGTAAATGGACAAACAGAGACCTCAAAGGCATGATAAGAGATGTAAATCAGAGAATGACAAATACAATTTGTCGACCCTTGGATGACATGGTTTTGAACTGTGTGGGTTCACTTACACGTGGATTTTCAGTAAACACACACACACACACACAGTACTATAAATGTATTTTCCCTTCCTCAACGTTCTTAGTAATGTTTTCTTTTCTCTAGCTTGCTTTATTGTAAGAATATAGTGGAATATATAGAACATTCAAAATATGTATTGGGGGAATCGAAAGTTAATATGCAGATTTCCCACTGCACAGGGAGATGGTGCCCTGAACCCTAGGATGTTTAACAGTCCACTGTACGGTATCACTTACATGTGGGATTTACAAAAGCTGACTCATGGAAACAGAGTAGAACAGTGGTTACTAGAGGCTGTAGGGAGGGGAAATTGGAGAGGTACCGGCCGAAGGGTACAAACCCGCAGCTGTAGGATGAGTGAGGCTCTGGAGATCTAACGAACACTGTGATTAACAGTCAACAACGTTCTACGGCACACACTTCAAAGTTGCTAAGAGACTAATCTTAAATGTTCTCACCATAAAGAAAAAGATAATTATCAGGCGCGATGGAAGTGTGAGCTTACACTGCCATGGTTACCGTATCATATTATATAAGTGTATCAAATGAACACACCGTAAACGTACAAAATGTCACATGTCAATCATCAATTATAACTCAACAAAAAAACAGAAATGAGCCACAAGTATGGATATTTGATCTCTTACCAAATTGCCACTACAGAACAAGGTAGAAAAGGATAATATTTTAAATCGACAGTGTGGGTGCAAGGGATGTTCATGTAGGGGGTTAGAAGCACCGACACTTAAAAAAACGCCTTAATGGACTTAAATGTGAAAGAGAAACAATATTTAGATGACAAGAATCTCATGACTTTCTTGAAACAGTTCGAGACAAACTCAACAGAAAAGCAAGCCTCATGAAGCTGCAGTGCATTAAAATTTGCAACTTTTCCTTATCAAGATAGGATAAATGAGACAAGCCAAGAGTGAAAAAAGACATTTCCTCATATCTACCATATCTAAATGACTTCTACAAACCAATAAGAAAAAAGACAAATGCAAGAGAAATATTGACAAAAGCCATGAATGTTCCTGTATATCCTTGAGTAAGAATGGTTTTTATGATTTAGTGACAGAGAACATGAACTCTGAAGCAAGTATCCTTTACAAAAGAGGGTATCAAATGAACAATGAATAGAAATGCAATTAAAATCCACAAGAAAACAGCTTCACAACCGCCACTAAGACTGACAAAACCAGTTGGTGGCAAGGATGCAAAACAGCCCCTACACACAACTGTGTGAAATCACACGTTACCTTAGTAACTGTTCGGCATTATTCACGGACGGTGAATGCACGCACGCCCCACGACCCGGCGAGTGTGCTCCCAGGTGCACAGCCGACGTCACTGAGCAGATACACACCGAAACACCGGTACAGGAGTGTCACTAGTAGGTGATTCACGACAGCCAAACACTGGAACAGCGGGACGATGCTTCAACAGTAACACCGATTAACTGTAGCACGTTCGTATTACCAAACAGAACAATGAAGATGAACGGACCAGAGCACCACGGGTAAGTCTAACACACACGTGAAGTGAAACACAGCTGATCCTCGAGCAACATGGGTCTGTGCCGGGCCGCCGGCATGTGAATTGTTTACGGCGTGGGGCTGTAAATGTGTTTTCTCTTACGACTTTCCTAAAGTTTGCCTTCCTCTAGCTTACTTTGTTATAAGAACACAACACGTAATACATTCCCAAAATACGTGTCAGTCGGCTGTGTTCTCGACCAGGCTTCTGGCCAACAGCAGGCTTTAGTAGGTTTTGAGGGTAAAGTTACACATGGATATTCAGCTGCACAGGGTCAGCGCCCCAACCGCAGCACGGCTCAAGGGCCAGCTCTGTACTGTGATTCCATCTCTATGAAGTTCAAAAACAGGGAAAACCGTCTGACGGTGTTAGAAGTCAGTGATTACTGTCAGACAGAAGAGGGCTAATGACCAGGAGGAAAGATGAATGGTACAAAAGGGGGCTCCAACGGTGCTCTTAACATCGCTGCGGCAATCAGAGGTGCGTTCTTTTTGTAATAATTCACCAAGCTGTCCCCTTACGCTCTGTGCACTTTTCTGTAAGTATGATATACTCCAATAATAAATCCTATGAGAAGGATGCCTGGGTGGCTCAGTTGGTTAAATGTCTGCCTTCGGCTCGGGTCATGATCTTGGGGTCCTGGGATCGAGCCCTGCATCAGGCTCCTTGCTCGGCAGGGAGCCTGCTTCTCCCTCTGCCTGCTCTGTCTGTTAAGCCTGCAGCTCTTCGTGCTTCTGCTCTCCCTCTGACAAACAAATAAATAAAAGCCTTAAAAAAAAAAAAAAAACCAAAATAAAATAAAAGTTAAATAAATCCTATGAGAGATTAAATAAACACAGAATGCTGGGAAAAGACACTCATTTTTTTAAAGCCCTTATATGTTATACACGAGTGTTCATGGATAAAGTCACATATTTATTTGACTTGAAATATTCCAATGCCTCCTCCACCCCAAAAACACAGCGAGGACAGAAGAAACGAGAAATGAAGAGTGCCAGCAGCTGTCAAATGAAGATGACAGTCACACAGGAAGTCATTCAATTATTCTCTTTTCTCTTACTATAATCTATAATAAAAAGTTTAAAAATACATAACTGTGAGTTGGACAGAATTCTGTTGTTTCTAATTAGGCAGCTTTCAGTGCTACACATTCTGGATAAGGTTATTATATCCCAGGACTATGGCGCTTAATATCCACGATTTATCTTGACAGTTGCAATTCAAGGCGAACTCAAGTTGAAGCTGTGTCAAAACAAGATAAAACGGTCTCCTAATATATGGTACTGAGTTACTAGTAATCAAAGAAATGCAAATTGAAGCAGTAATGAGGTACCATTTTGAGTTATCAAATTGGCAAAGATTTTTAAAATAGCAATATCCAAGGGCGCCTGGGTGGCTCAGTTGGTTAAGCAACTGCTTTCGGCTCAGGTCATGATCCTGGAGTCCCGGGATCGAGTCCCACATCGGGCTCCCTGCTCCACCGGGAGTCTGCTTCTCCCTCTGTCCTCTCCCTTCTCGTGCTCTCTCTCTCTCTCTCAGATGAATAAATAGAATCTTAAAAAAAAAAATAGCAATATCCAATGCTACTGTTTAGCAAGACTGTCGTACCTGCGCACGGACGGTAAAAGCAGAATCCAGTAAAAACATTTTGGAAACTAATACAGCAACACGATTAAAGAACCAGAAAAATACTCCAATCTGTTGACCCAATAATTGCACTTCTAAAATTTTCACCTTTGGAAATGATAAAAATTGTGGATAAATATTGATCAATAGGAATGTTCACTCCAGCTTTATTTATAAGCTCTTAAGAACTTCAATCCCAAGAAAGAGCACAATGATTTATGACACAGCTACGGAACACCAAAAGGCGACGTTTCAGAGCCGTGGTTACGAATCCCAACATAGCAAAGAAACACACTCCTAATAGGAGACGCTCCATGGAGGCGTGATTTTCAGAAAGGGGCAGGAAATGGGAGAGGGACTTGTGTCTTCATACTTGTTCCTGTGGAGAGTAACTGGTTTTAGAAGAAAGTTAATGATGAGGGAAATTTTTATGGAATAGTGTTGGATTTTTAAAAGGCTAAAACAACACTGTACAGGTTTGGAAAGAAATATAACAAAAGTTGTGGGATCAGAACACACGGGGGCGCCTGGGTGGCTCAGTGGGTTAAGCCGCTGCCTTAGGCTCAGGTCATGATCTCGGGGTCCTGGGATCGAGTCCCGCATCGGGCTCTCTGCTCGGCAGGGAGCCTGCTTCCTCCTCTCTCTCTCTCTGCCTGCCTCTCTGCTTACTTGTGATCTGTCTCTGTCAAATAAATAAAATCTTAAAAAAAAAAAAAAGAACACACGTACACACACACATAACCACGCGCACGCACACACACACACACACACACACACATACACTTTTTAATAGTTCTGAGTCTTGAGATGAGACTGAATCAGCTTAACAGTCTCTTGATATTCCTGATCTCGACTAGCCATTATAGCAGATGGCTTAAACCACAGTCTCCCAGCCAAAGACCAGAAACGTAGTAAAAGATATAGAAAAAGATCTGCCTTAGCTCAGCAGCACCGCAGGAGACCAGGCCTCTCCACTGGGATGCGAGCCGGAGCGCCCAGAGTTGAAGGCCCACGTGCCTCTACAAGTCACCGACAACAGCAAGAAGGAAGGAAGGGCTGGACGTCCTCCTGGCAACAGGGCTAAACAGCAGGACGCTGCCGCCCGCGCGAAGGAGCAGGAGGGGGCAACCGTGCATGTGAGCTACGTGTGCACACGCAACCACGCGTTGTAACGCATAAACACACATACAGGCAAAGGGGCTCATCTCTTGAGAAGCCACAAGAAGAGAAAGCTCAGAAGTGCCAGTAAATACGTGAGAGTGGGAAAAAATTCCCATTACAGGATAAAAAAAATTATAAAAAGGCAGCGATATTTACGCTTCAGAAGAGCCTACGAGTAATATGGAGCAGCTTTCTCCATTCTCTGGATCTTGGGGGAAAGTGGAAGGCGTGGCTCCGCCGGCCTGTTAACAGGGGCGGGGAGTCCTCACTGGGTGGAAACGGCCTGTGGCGAGACCACGGACACAGAACTTCACAACATGGCAATGCATGGGAAAGGAAGGAGAATCATAATTTTTAAAAGGATTTTATTTATGTATTTGACAGACAGAGATCACAAGTAGGCAGAGAGGCAGGCAGAGAGAGAGGAGGAAGCAGGCTCCCCGCTGAGCAGGGAGCCTGATGTGGGGCTCGATCCCAGGACCCTGAGATCATGACCTGAGCCAAAGGCAGAGGCTTTAACCCACTGAGCCACCCAGGCGCCCTGAGAAATGTAATTTTTAAAAAAAAGATAAATAAGGGAGAGAGAATGTAAAGAATTAAGACAAAACAAAAATATATGAAAGAGGGGCGCCTGGGTGGCTCAGTGGGTTAAGCTGCTGCCGTTGGCTCAGGTCATGATCTCAGGGTCCTGAGATCGAGTCCCGCATCGGGCTCTCTGCTCAGCAGGGAGCCTGTTTCCCTCTCTCTCTCTGCCTGCCTCTCCATCTACTTGTGATTTCTGTCAAATAAATAAATAAAATCTTTAAAAAAAATAAATAAATGAAAGAGAATGAATAAATGGTAAGGTTTCTAGAGGAAGAAAGAGCTGAGCACAGAAACCATAGGGCCACTCTCTGCCTTCCACGACAGAGAACATCTAGTCTAAAGCCTCCGCCATGAGGCCACGAAGCCACGAGGCGAAGGAGAGCCGTAGCCCATCTACAGAACAGTAAATACAAGTGGATAAACAACGTCATAAAACTCGGTAAGTAGGTCATGTCACTGCCTACACCCGGGAGAACACACAGCCTCCGATCCCCGAAGCAACAACATCGACCTGCATGACTGCGGATATTGACAAAAACGTACAGCCTCTGGCGATGTCCCCACAGGCGAGGTCCATCTCCCACCCTGCAGCAGCCGCAAACAGAAACACCCGAATCCAGAGGGAACAGCAGGCGGTATGAGGAGGCTCTCAACAGAGCCAAAACATCCTGCAGAACTACTGGAAGGAAACTTGAAAGGATTATGGAATAGCCAGAAACCATACATCCATAAATTCAATAAACCCCACAGATCTGTTTCTCTAGACACATTGCTTGTAACAACTCATGAATTTAAGTCCCCAATGCTGCATACCAAAGGCTCCGTTCCTGGGGAGTTAACTGTCCAAACGCAAACACTGCACAGCTGAGAAATGTTCAGATTGTGCTAACCCACCAACTAGCCTCCCGGTGCCTAACCGCGGCTGGGGTGGGGGATGACTCATCAGAAGGTGACGAAGTCTGTGGAGTAAGCCTGTAAAATTCCCTCGCTGGAAAGCTTCACGGTGACAAGATGTGCCTGTGTATACAGAACTCTGGCTCACTTCTGACTCACAGGGAAGGGCATCTGCAATGAGAGCACGATGGGCCTCAAGAGGCAGACAGCACCCGCCGCACGGACACGAAAATGCCAGAAATTAAGCCTTTCATCCAAAATCCTTACTTACCTAATTCACATTATTTACCAAATAGTAGGAATAACGGACATATGGCCAAAAGGACACTTCAAGTTCATCTCTTGAGCCATCCCACTGCAACACAGATGAAATGAAAAACGCCAAGTCCACAGACAAAGCTAGCGGAAAAAATATATTGGGACAGCCTTGTGACCAGGGACTGGACCTAGCAGCCTGACAGAGCACCCCGCGAGCAAAAATAACTCCTACTCAAGAAGAGCCTGCAAACAATTTCAGAAGATGTGTGGAAATGTGACATTCCCCAGAGAGCCAACATAGCCCACAATTAGAAAATAAATCCCAGCAGAAGAAAACTGAAGTGATAGTGCAGGCAACTTTAACAAGCGATAAATGGAAGATACGACTCCATAAAGACGGCAACTTTCTCAAGTTAGACTACAAATTCAGTAAAATTCCAATCAACACCCCAAAGCTGTGTGTGTGTGTGTATGTGGTTGCGCGCACGAACATGGACAATCTGGCTCTCACATACATATGAAAACGTGTCATAAAGGGGCTAAGAATCAGCAAGACAGTTTTGAAGAAAACACTGATGAAGGAGGAAGGGTCTTCGGAGGTACACACCGAGTCTTACAAAGTTGCAGTAACCGCGTGGCAGTGGACAGGAAGGAAAAATCAGTATAACGAGTAGAAAGTTCAGAAACATCCATGAATATACGAAAACATGCCTACAGCAGGCAGTCACCACAAAGCATGGGGCAGGGAACGAACTGCTCAAACAATGGATGCTGCTGCAATCAATTACCAACACAGGGAAAAAGAGCCCTGTTTCATACGATAATGAAAAAAGTAAACAGCTAGATATGCACACATACATGTGGTATGAGTGTAGGTGCACACACAAGGAGATCTTCAGTCCTTAATAAAAAGCATTTGCAAGTTAATGAAAATCACAAACATCTCAAAAGAATGGTTAAGAGCCACAACATGATTTCACAAAAAAATACATATAAATGGTCAAAAAAATATAGCAAATTGTCTTAATACCACAAATAATTAAGTACACATTAACACAATGGACATTGGTTAAAAAAAGTTCAGGGGCGCCTGGGTGGCTCAGTGGGTTAAAGCCTCTGCCTTCGGCTCAGGTCATGATCTTAGGGTCCTGGGATCGAGCCCCACATCAGGCTCTCTGCTCAGCGGGGACCCTGCTTCCTCCTCTCTCTCTGTCTGGCTCTCTGCCTACTTGTGATCTCTGTCTGTCCAATAAGTAAATAAAATCTTTAAAAAAAAAGTTCAAAGCAGCAACATTCGTAACAGACACAAATTGGAAACAACCTTGATGTTCATCAAAGTTGAATAAATTCAGGAAGTTCTGTGACCTATTTACAGTGGAATTCTACAGGTCAATGAAAAAAATTAATTACTGCCACATACAATAACATGATGAGTTTGATGGGTAAAATGCTACTAAGGAAGCTAGGCCAAATAAAAGTACATATTTAATGACTCAGAATAGTGGTTTCTAGTGGAGAAGGGACATGAAGAGACCTTGAGAGTATTAATTATACAGGTGGATTGACTTTATTTCAAGATTCATCAAGCTGTACACTTAATTAGGACTTGTATACTTTAGTGATACAGGTTACACTTCAACCAAAAGAAAATTAACATTAAAAATAAGATTTATCAGGGGCACCTGGGTGGCTCAGGACAAGATCCCAGGGTGCTGGGATCGAGCCCTGATTTAGGCTCCCTGCTCAGTGGGGAGTCTATTTTCCCTCTTCCTCTCCCCCTGGCTTGTGTTCTCTCTCTCTCTCTCAAATAAATAAATATCTTAAAAAAAAAAAAAAGAGAGAGAGAGAGACTTATCAGAATCCACCTAAGACAAGTTTTTTTTTATAAAGCTGAGTAATGACAGAATATTAATAGCTGAAGTTGGTAAAAACATGCAGAAATGACAACACCATGTGATACAAACTTACTACAGGGCAAATTTGGCAATATCTATTTAAAATCTCTGTAATTGTGGGGCGCCTGGGTGGCTCAGTGGGTTGAGCCGCTGCCTTCGGCTCCGGTCATGATCTCGGGGTCCTGGGATTGAGCCCCGCATCAGGCTCTCTGCTCAGCGGGGAGCCTGCTTCCTCCTCTCTCTCTGCCTGCCTCTCTGCCTACTTGTGATCTCTCTCTGTCAAATAAATAAATAAAATCTTTAAAAAAAAAAACTCTGTAATTGTTATTTTTTATCCCAAGAATTTCTCTTGTAGAATTTATTCTAAGTAAGTAATCAGAAATGTGAGCAAAGATGTACATAGGTTTTCACAGCAGTATTTAGTAGATAGTAGTGGTATTTAATAGTAGGTATTATTTTTTTTAAGATTTTATTTATTTATTTGATAGACAGAGACCACAAGTAGGCAGAGAGGCAGGCAGAGAGAGGAGGAAGCAGGCTCCCTGCTGAGCAGAGAGCCTGATGTGGGGCTCGATCCCAGGACCCTGAGATCATGACCCGAGCCGAAGGCAGAGGCTTTAACCCACTGAGCCACCCAGGCGCCCCTAATAGTAGGTATTATTAAATAGTAATATTAATAGTAAAAAAAAAAAACTAATAGCAAACTCACTTGATGAACAACTATGCAGCAAATAAACTCAGTGTAATAGAATATTTACACAAAGGGTCATAACATGGTCTTAAGTGAAAAAAATTAATAACCCAGGCCTTCGCTTTAGTAGAGAATGATGAGCAATTTAAGCCTAAGCCAAGCAGAAGAAATAATAAAAATTAGAGCAGAAATCTGAAAAACAGTCTGAGGGGTTTGAAGTGGCGGGGGGGTGGGAGGTTGGGGTACCAGGTGGTGGGTATTATAGAGGGCACGGCTTGCATGGAGCACTGGGTGTGGTGAAAAAATAATGAATAGTGTTTTTCTGAAAATAAATAAATTGGAAAAAAAAACTTAAAAAAAAAATTAGAGCAGAAATCAATGACAGTGCAAAAGAAAACCAATAGAGAAAAAAATCAACAAAACCAAAAGACAGTTCTCTGAAGGGACAAAAACAATAAACTAAAATGGGTAAGCCTCTACTTAGGCTAACCAAGAAAAATGACAGAAAACATAATTTACTAAGATCAAAAATAAAGAGGGATCATCACTACTGATCCCATGGACAATAAAATAATAATATAGAAATACTCAACACTATGCCCACAAATTTGATAACATGGATAAAATGGACAAAATCCGAAGATCAAATGCACACAGGAAGAAATCATTTGATTAGGGCTATATATATTAAAGAAATTGAATGAATAATTGAGAACCTTCCAGAAAGCAGCAAGCCCAGCTGGGTTCTACCAAACACTGAAGACAGAAATGATATCAATTTACTACAGTCTCTTCTAGAAAACAGAAGCAGAGGTACCACCTCTCAGAATCCTGAGGCCAGTATTACCCTAAAATTAGAACCAGATAAAGGATTATGAAAAAGGAAAATTGAGGTCAGTATCTCTCCTGAGCATAGGTTTAAAAAGAAAACATTAGCAAAGTGAATCTAACAATGTAGAAAAATAATTACACACATGCTGAGCAGTTGGGATCTATTTCGTGCATCCAAGGCTGGTTCAGTATTCAAAAAATTCAACATCACACATCAACAGGGTAGTGCAGAAAAACAGTCGTGTAGAAAACCACTGAATGCAGTAAAGTATCTGACAAAAGCCAACATTTACTCATGATATAATTCTCAGCAAACTAGGAATAAAGGGGAATTTCCTCAATAGCAATAAAGAATATCTATCTACAAAGAACCCACAGCTAATACAATACCTAATTGTGAGAAACAGGACACTTTTCCCCCTAAGACTGGGAATACGGCAGGGATGCTCCCTCTTTCCATTCCTATCCAACCAGGTGCCAAAAGACTCAACAATAAGAGAAGAAAAAGAAATAAAAGCTGTATAAATTGGAAAGGAAGAAATAAAACTGTTTTTATGTGCAGATGATATGACTGTCTACGCAGAAAATCTCAAAAAAAAAAAAAAAAGACACAAAAACCCCCCCTGGAACTATGAAGGGAGAACAGCAGGATCACGACACAAACAGACAAGCCCCACGCTTTCCTACATACCAGCAACGGACAACTGCAATTTGAAATTTTAAAAAATTTTTTAAATAGTATGAAAAACATGAAATATTTATATATAAATGTAACAAAACTATATTCAAGATCAACACCTGATTAAATAAATCAAAGAAAATCTAAATAAAAGGGGACAGTCTGTGCTCACGAACTGGAGGACTCAACACCGTTAGGATTGATCTACAGAGTTGATATGATCTCAGCGACAGTCTCAGGAAGCGGCTTCCCAAACCCCGACGAACTGACTGCAGCGCGCAGGATGGGAAAAGACTTACAACAACCTACACAATTCCAAAGAAGAACAAAGTCGGAGAACTCACACGATCCATTTTCAAGATTTACTACGAAGCTACAGCAGATAAGACAGTGTAAATTGGTGAAAGAAGACAAACAGGTCATCAGAACAGCTGAGAAATGGACCCAGACAGAGTCAACTGATCTCTAGCAAAGGAAGAACACAGGCAGTTCAACTGAGAAAAGACCGTCTTTTCAACAAAATGGTGCTAGGATATTTGGACGTCCACCGACTGAATGAATGAATGAAAACCTTACACCTTTCTCTCTCTCTCTCTCTCACACGCACACAAACACACACACACACATACACACACACACACAGCCCTAAATGTAGGGGCGCCTGGCTGGCTCAGTCATTGTTAAGTATCTGCCTTCAGCTCAGGTCATGATCCCAGGGTCCTGGGATGGAGCCCCGCATCAGACTCCCTGCTCGGTGGAGAACCTGCTTCTCCCTCTCCTGCTGCCACTTCCCCTACCTATGCCCAATATCTCTCTCCCTCTCTCTCAAATAAGTAAATATATATATATATTTTAAACCCTAAATGTAGAACGCAAATCTATAAAACTTCTGGAAGAAAACACAAGAGAAAATCAACGTGACCTTGGGCTTGGTAAGGAGGTTATAGATTCAATACCAAAAGCATAATCTCGGTAAAAAACCCAGTAAGTTTGACTTTATTAATACTAAAAATTTCTGTTCTGAGAAAGATGCTGTTAAGGGAATGAGAGACAAACCAGACTGAGAGAAAGTATTCACAAAGCACATATCTGATAAATATTTCATATCCAAAATATACAAGGAACTCTTGAAACTCAACAATAAAAAAAAAACAACTAAGAAATGGGCAAAAGATTTGAACAAACAACCCAAGAAAAAAGACATACAGATGGCAAACAGGCGTACTGAAAGATGCTCAACACAATTTACCATGGGAGAACCACAAATTAAAACAATGAGACATAACTACGTGGCTACTGGAAGTTCCCAAACCAAACCACTTACAAGACCAAACGCTGATGGAAACGCTCTGCTACGGGAACTCTCCATTGCTGGGGAAATGCAAAATGGTACCGGCCCTTTGGAGGACAGCGTGAGCAGTTCAGTAGAGCAGTGAACACAGACTTACCAACCAGCAACGGAGCGCCGAGATACTTAACTCAACTAACAGAAACCTGCACGCAAATGTTTATAGCATCTTTATCCATAACCACCCAAAACTGGAAGCAACCCAGATGTCCTGCAGAGGAGGGTCAGATAATCTGTGGAATTATCCACATCACGAAGTACTGACGATAAAAAGAAATGAGTTACAGCTATGAAAAGACATGGAAGAATCTTAAGTGTATAAATATAAGTGAAAAAAGCCAGTACGAGAGGGCTCCAGACCATATGATATGATGCCAACTATATAGCACACAGAAGACACAACGACGGAGTTCAAAGATCCGTGGTCGCCAGGAACTTTGGGGGAGGTGGAGAATTCTGAACACGTGACACACGGGAACTCTCGGGGAGTGAACTTGTTTTACCTGATACTCTACCGGTGGGTCCACGACGATGTGCGGTGATCAAAACCACAGAACTTCACAGCTCAAAGAGAGAACCTGTTTTTTATTAAATAGACTCAGCATGGAGCCCAACACGGGGCTGGAACTCATGACCCTGACGTCAAGACCTGAATGCTCAACCAACCGAGCCACCCCAGAACCCCCAGAGAGAATCCTAATTTATACAAATTTTGGCTCTGTCATCTTCTTCCCAAAAACATCAGACACATTCCAATCAAGGGACTTCTACAGAATACCTGACCAGTGCTCCTAAAAACCTCCAAGGCGACGAAAACAAGGGAAGTCTGAAGACAGGCCAGCCAAGAGAAGTCCATGAGGACAAGACAACTAAGTGCAATGTAGGGCCTGGGACAGAAAAGGGAAACTGGAATAAAATGTGAATTTGGTGCATCAGGATTAGTTCATGAATTATGACAATGTACCATCAATGCAGCACACTGAAAGCAGAGGAACAGTAACAGGGGAGCATGGAAGCTGTCCCTGTCGTCTTTGTAACTTTTCGACAGCTCTGAAACTGTTCCCAAGTACAAGTTCATTAAAAAATAAAAACCTACTCAAGTGCTTCTAGCAACAAACAGAAATAACCATCCATCAGCAAACGGTTAAATAACAGCCCCACGGGCTCAGCTATAAAAGAATGAGGTAAAATTATCTGTATTCAGACCGAGGAACAAAATATATTGATGCAAAAGGCAAGCTTCAGGCACTGTGGAGAGCGCGATCCGATCTGTATTTTTTAAAATTCAAGTACGGCATACGTGTGCCACATATGTGGATGAAGATACTCTTTTCGTAAGTAGGCTCCACACCCAATGTGGGGCTCAAACTCACAACGCTGGGGTCAAGCGTTGCGGGCTCCACCGACTGAGCCTGGTGGGCACCCCGAAGACGCCTCTACAGTCAACAGAAATGTCTCCGGGAAACGAGATTTAAGGCGTGAAGGGAGTGGGCTCGAACAGGGAGGTTTTGGTTTTTATCCTTTTGTGTCCTTTATGAGAGTAAATTTGACAAAAGTAATTTTTTGTCTTAAAAACACAAACAAAACAGTACATACAATGTGATGCCTAAAAAAATACTGGTACGTATGTGCATATATAACCCTAAGCCTAAAAGGACGTATACTGTGCAAGTATTGCTTTGGAAGTTTTGCGGAAGCCCAAGAAACAGCAGACGCTCACCTCAACCATGGTAAGTGTGAATTAAGAGTCAAACTGACTTCCTCCCGGTGAAAAGGGACTGCAGGAAAGCCCTGCTGCTAGGAGACAGGAGACAAGGAGGAACGGAGGCTTGAGAACACAGACGGGGCGGGCTTCGGGCATCCGGATTCCCAGGAGCCAGCAGAGAGCAACAGGTGAGCGGGCCTGGAGGCACATTTGATGAGGAAACAGGAAACAGAGCTCGGGAGTGGGAGCGGGGCTGGGGCTGGGGAGCGGGGAGCACAGACAGATGTGCTCGAGCAAGATCACAAGACACAAACCAAACCAAGAAAAAAAAACTTACTAAACACACTGTGCTGAATGAGGATAAAGAATATTAATTGTCTTAACACATACGTCATAATAATGCAAGAATCCTGAGACACCAACGAAACCACTGGTCTAGAAATTACAAATAAAACACACCTCTATTTGAGACGCATAAGGTCACGTCTGTCTGCATCTTCCCCTCTACCTCCATGTTCATGCTCAGGCCTGCTCCACTGAAACCAAGCAAGAAATAACACGTCCCGTCCCAAGCTTGTGGAACACCCCAAAGACGGGGTCTGAAGAGAGGCCTAATGGGGGAGAAGGTAGCAAGGAACAGAAGGAAAAGGAGAAGCGTGACAGGTTCTAGGACACCAAGGGAGGACAGAGTTTCAGGAAGCAAAGGGTGGTCGGGTGAACAAAGCCGGGTTCAGGAGGACGGAGGGCAGCAGCGGTGGACGGGACAGCCGGCAAGGCCCCAGCCCCCCAGAGGTGAGTCCAACCCAGGGCTCGCAAACTTGTCCCGTTTTAGGCGTTGGGAATCAAATGGTCTCGGTGGCAACTACTCTCCTCTGCCACTGTAAGAGGAAAGCAGCCATGGGCAGTCCGCAGCCAGCAGCCCAGCTGTGTCCTAGTGAGACTTCATGACAAAAGCAGGGGCGAGTCACAGTTGGGCCAAGACTTGCACCCCCAACCCCCATACCAGTCTCCTATGCCTGCCGGGAAATAACTGCTTTCAGACGCTGCCTCTAGACACAGTGGCACCCCCGTCGATCGCTAGTTCCGTATGTAAAATTCTACCGCCTGCAGACTTGTATCGTCCTCAACCGTGAACTCTCCAGTGAGGACGCAGGGGAATTTCTGAACCACTAATAAGGGAGGGGGTCACAAAAAAGAGATCTAGGTGTTAGAGAAAAAAAGGGCAGAAAATAAAAGGTAGAGCAGTGGAGATTTTTGGATTATAGTCAGGAGAAAGAGTTACAAGGACAAAACAAACCCAGGCCTTAGAATAAACTTTGGAACCTATGAGGAAACAGGAAATTGTAGTTTCGATAAATTCGGGTGAGATCTGGGATAAAGTTAAGCATAAGCAGCTAACTCTGTTAAGGAGAACATTTTAAAATCTGACCAACTAAATGCATTAAATAAAATTTATCCCCAGGCTTTTAATTTCAAGCACCCTACTTATTCTCTGGGTTTCTTAAACCAGAATGAAACCTGAAAGTCAACAATTTAGCCGTAAGTTAAAGAGGAAGAAAAAAGCAAAGGCATTATTTCCTATGCATGAACATAGAACAAAACAAATTTTCAGTTATCATGTGGGTACTGTAGGGAAGTCTGAAAATACTACTGTAAGCAGAGAACAGAGAAGCAGAAATTAATTTAACAGTACCCATTACTAATTAAAGATTTATAAAATGTTATTAATATTCTCTATGAACACAGTATTTATAAGGGATTTCACTGATTCACTATAATTTCTGACTTCAATCTGAATTTTGCTTTAAGTGTAAAGTCTTCAAATGTGACTTTTCCTACTACATGGACTTTTTAGGATATAACCTTTATACGTTCGGTAAAGAACCCAATGTATTCCAAACGCGACTCCACGAAGCGGAACCATCTAAAAAAGACGGGCAGGAGGTGGTCCGTGCACTCCTCCCCTCCATCCTGCCCTCAGCCCTACATGCCGACATCCCCAGAAACTGCTGAGCAGGAACCTCGAAATAATCAGTGCTTTGCTCCTGGGAAAGACAGGGAGGCCCCTGCACTGTGGCTGGCCACAAGTGCACAAACACACCTACATCCGAGGCGTCCTAAGTGCCTTCAGTGTCTGCCGGATGTTTTCAAAGTACATCAAGTCAAAAGAGGGTAACTTTCCACCCTGAGCCAGGAACAGGAGGAAAGAGAAGTGGACGGTAGAGGTTTTGTGAAGGCACTGCGCCAGGTCGGTGTCTCCCCCTATGTTGAGATGGGACCCCAGGCTCCAAAGCTAGAAGCTGTGTCAGAAAGACTCTAGAAACTGGTGGAGATGAAGCTAATAAACTTGAAGGGCTGCTCAAATTCTATTTATGTGGTTTTTACCATTTCTAACTTGTTACAGGCAAAACACCTTTCTCCCCACTGTGTGGCTGGATGACGTGAAGGTGCAAATGACGGGATGTAAGTGGTATTTATTTCAGTCCAATATCTCAGCCTAGGAAGAAACTAATGGCATCATTTTTTGTTTCTCCTGTGAAGGTGGCGAGTGAGTTTCTGCCACGTTTACCGGCTTCTCACGGACCACGTCAGAGGAGCAGGTTAGCTTCCCGCTGCCGTAAGTCAGACCGAACTCAGTCTCCACTATCTTCATTTCCCAAACGCACTAATAAAGGTCTTCAAATGTCAATTTGAGAAAGCACTTCCCTCTCTCGAGTTTCAATAAGCAGAAGAAATTAACTTCTGACCATTCTTTTAATTTCCCTTTCCTCCTAACTCTTCTCATAAATCAAACACTACGATGCGCATAAAAAGGTTCAACTCTAATATCCAAGATGGCAATACCTAAGCTAAAAAAAATTTTAAATGAGCTTTGAGATGAATGGCTTTGAATTATTCCACTTGAAAGAAATTAGAGCAGATGAAATCCACAAAGTGGCAGGAAGAAAGCCTGCTGGTCTCCCGGTGGCGACTGATGACGTCTGTGACACCCGTCGGTGGCAGTGGATCACGACCACTTCTAACCCCAGACCACCTCTGACTAACAAGCAAATGTTCCCTTAATATTATCTGAAATTCAAAATCAATACCAGTAAAAACAAACTGAAAGTGACGGTCACTGTTTCACATGTCCGGGTGCCCTTGTTGTGTCCCCCTATTTGGCAGGTGAAAATCCATGATTTATGCACACTAGGATAAATAATTTTACCCCCCAAATAAGCATCATTAAGTGACCTTAGTTCCCATGTGATGTCTAGGAATATCACTAAAAAAAAAGAAAGAAAAAAAAAACTTACTAAACACACTGTGCTGAATGAGGATAAAGAATATTAATTGTCTTAACACATACGTCATAATAATGCAAGAATCCTGAGACACCAACGAAACCACTGGTCTAGAAATTACAAATAAAACACACCTCTATTTGAGACGCATAAGGTCACGTCTGTCTGCATCTTCCCCTCTACCTCCATGTTCATGCTCAGGCCTGCTCCACTGCAAACCAAGCAAGAAATAACACGTCCCGTCCCAAAGAAATCCCAGAGTTTTGTCTCCCTTCTCCTCCCAAGATACCACTTGTTCTGTTCTTCCTACAAAAATTAGGCGATCTGCCTTCGGCCTCTACCAAACCACGGAGAATACTTTGGTAATGGGCATTAATAATCTCCCATATGCAAATATTTGGGGACTTCTCCTCCAAATCAGTTGACTTCTTTAATCTTAAATATTTTCTTCTTAAGAAGTTTACTTTGCTGTCACCTGTCTAACATTTGAACTTCACACTTCAGTGACGCAGACTGCTAGCCACCTGTAACCCCATTTTCCGCTTCCTCCTTGCCAAGCAGAATGCCTCCACTATTTAAGGACAACAGTACACTCCCCTCAAAGATGGCATTTCCCAACCTCCCTCAGCAGGACATGCTAAGGGACCAAATTTTACAACAAGATGTAAATGCAAGAGTTACACGAATCATCTTAAGAAGATGTGCCCCTTCTTGTATCTGTCCTCACACTGCCTGCTCAGAAAGAAGGCCAATATGATGCCTGGCGCTCTAGGAAGCATTTCTTTTTTAGAGATTTTATTTATTTATTTGTCTGAGAGAGGACACAAGCAGGGGGGCGGCAGGCAGGGGGGAAGCAGGCTCCCTGCTGAGCAGAGAGCCCGAGGTGGGACTCCATCCCAGGACCCTGGGATCAAGACCTGAGCTGAAGGCAGACGCTTAACCTACTGAGCCACCCGGGTGGCCCTAAATAAATAAAATCTTTAAAAAGGGGGGGAATGAAATCTTGCATTTACAAGGACACGGATGGAGAAAGAGAATTATGCTAAGTGAAATAAGTCAGAACTTATTTCTGTTAAGTTCCTGTCATATGTCATAAATCATATGTGATTTGATTTCAGTTTTATGTGGAATTTAAGAAACAGACTTCACTGAAGAGCACAAACTGATGGTTACCGGAGGGGGTGAGTGAAACAGGTGACGGGGACAGAGGAGGGCACCTGTCCTGATGACCCCTGGGTGTGTACGCACGTGCTCAATCACTGAACTGTACCCCCAAAACTGACCTCACACAGGTAACTAACTGGGATGGGAGTAAAACCTTAAAAAAAACTGGGCACAAGAAACACACACACATCAAGAACCATCATACCACGGGGCACCTGGTAGCTCAGCAGGTTAAGCGTCTGCCTTCAGCTCCGGTCATGGTCCTGAGGTCCCAGGATCAAGCACCGCATCGGGCTCCCTGCTCAGTGGGGAGTCAGCAGGGAGTCTGCTTGTCCCTCGTCCTCTCCTGCTCCCTCCCCTCATCTCAAACAAATAAGTGACATCTTAAAAAACAATGCTTTAGTCAGGTCATTGGTTAATTAAACACCACGAAACATCAGCAATACAGTCTTCCAGCTAAGAGCAGTGACCCGCTCCTGAAACCCAACATCACACATAAAAATGCCAAAGGAAGCACATTTCCCACTGTTTGAAGTGAGAAAAATTAAAACGTTACACATAAAAATCTCCACAGACTTTCTTAAAATGAAAATAAAAGAAGGTAAAATGTCCATAAACATTAATAACTACAGTATCAGTCTGTAACATAGGTTAAACACTAATTCCCGACTTAACAACTGAAAACAAGCGAGGCTGGTGCGCAGTGAAGCGGCCTCCCGCGGGGTGGGCGCCGAGAAGCCAAGCCCCCCGCGGCCACCTGGTGAGCTTTTCAAATCGTCCGCGCCGGACTCTGGGGCGCTTCCGGCTGCACCTGGAAGGTCATTCGGGACGGTCCTTGCATCATCGTTTTGTTTCGAATGCTGTAGTATGTTTTGAAAAAAACTTATAAACTCTGCCCTTGTAAATACCAATTAAAAACACTGTAGCGAAGACTCCTGTGCTCCGGGAAGTCTAGATACTAGAAAGTCCTTGTACTGCGAAACCCACGCCCTCGAGGGAGACGGCCTATAGGGTGCTCCTGGATTTGGAAGAGGTTGTCTCTTCCTATAGCCTTCAGGTGGTCTGAAGTCAAAGGGTAGATCAAATTCTATCAACCTGTAGACAGCTAGATCTTTAAAGCCACTCAATCATTTTTTGAGCCGCGGTCTGTCACTACTGTTCACCATCATTCAAGCCACAATCTACTCAGGGCTGACCTTAACGTACACCAGGCTTCACGTAAAAGACACTTTCTCAAATGGAAAACAGTTTTGGCCCTGAAAATCCTCTGCCCGAGATGCATATTACTCTGTGTATTGGTTACTTAGACCGTCAAATTCTAGAAATTTCTACTGAATACATTATCCACTGCCACGGTAACGACCTATATAAAATTACAGCAAACTTGAAAGACAAAATATAAACTGTTCTTCTCTAATGTTATCATAAATTTTATTTTTAATGAAAACTGGAAAACTGATTAAAATATCACCCACAACCCCACAGTGACACAACTACTATGAACGTCTTTGTTCAACATAACTTTTTGGTCAAAAAAGTAAATAATTGGAATTTACATTAAAAAATGCTTTTTCACTTTCAAACGACTGGGAGTGGTTTTAGGACCACCAATTTTAACAGTTTTTCAAACTCCGGGTATGCCAGGTGCTATAAAGGTGCAGACAGTGAGATCTCTAAGTCCGTCTTGCATTTTTCGTGTCAGCACAGATCCCTTGTTGTTTTTTTAAACCACAGTTGAAGAATTCCCAACACTGCCTTTACCTCCTGCCATCACCCCCCGGCCCCGCCCCGCACTCCAGCAGAACGGAACCCGCGAAGGAGCCACACAAGCTTCTTCCATGTCCAAGCTCTGCTCTCCCTCCCCACTGGGAATGCACCTTAGCAGGAGTGGGGGCTCTCGGGAGTGCTGGGCGGCCGGGAGACCAGGGCTGGAGCGAAGCCCGCTTGTAACTCTCGTTACCCACCTGCGGCCCCTACAGATGATGCCTTACGTCCCCACCAGTGGTTAAGGCTCGGGCTGCGTTCCCGCCACCTCCTACAGGAAGCTCCTGATCCCAGAGGCGCCTCACGGTCTCACGGTCCCAGCACGCGCCACCTGCCGCTGGAGCTGTCCGTCCGTCCCCAGAGGACTGCGCTTCCTCCAGGGCACTGGACCATACCCAGCTACATCCCCGGCCTCGCACGGGACTGGAAACAAGCTCAGAGCGGCGGCCGAAAGGAGCACCGTAAAAACAAGCCTCTGAAACACCGACAAGCCCTTGTGACCAAAAACCATTCTAAGAGGCCCATGACCACTGTTCAAGTCTGAGCTCATCTCATTAAGAAGAGCACTGACGTCCGGAGCCGCCCGCACACCGCCCGAGCACTCAGTTTCACACGCGCCGGGTCACTCACTCCCTAACGCCGGCTGGCGCGCACGGACGCCCCTTACCCCACCTGACCGGTGGGAAGCAAAGGCTCTCCTGAGGCTCGTGGTTCGCCAAGGTCACAGAGCTGGCGTGCGCCCTGGTACACTCAGACACCTCCCTCACGCTCACCTCCTGAAGACAGAAGAGCTCCCACGGGGCTCCACCAAATACTCTGACGAGACATGATGCAGAAACAAGCACTGTCAGAAAGCCTCAAAAGGGTAAAAACCAAAAAAGCAACAAAAGCTGGCGATGGAATCTGAAAGAGAAGTCTCTGTTTCTCCGTAAACACCGCACCGAACGGTAAAGAAATAACAAGTTTACGATTGCCGGGTGACGAGTGAGAGTCTCGGGGGTTATTTTAGGTGTCGGGTCCGCTGTGTAGGAAAAGCAAACATACACAGTGTTGAACAGAGCGTAAGAGGAAAACACGCGTACACGAGACAATGAACATGTCCTGCGTTCTCGAGCCCACTGATACCTGGCCTACAATGGAATCTCTGCTCTGTGAGGAGCATTTCATTTCCCGCAACGCCTTCTCTGCTTGAGCCGAGCCTCCGTAAGGACTGCGAACACTAAAAAGAAAAGGAATACAAAATGGTATTTATGATTCTTTTCTCTAGAAATATTTTCTTCCTGGGGCAGCTTCCCACGGTTCTCCTTTTAAAAAGCAGGAACTCTTGTGCTCGCTTCGGCAGCACATATACTAAAATTGGAACGATACAGAGAAGATTAGCATGGCCCCTGCGCAAGGATGACACGTAAAAAGCAGGAACTCTGAAAAGGTACAAAGAGGAAAACAGCCGAAGATCTCCCTCCTCCTCAGACACTCGGGTCAAAAAGCAGTAACAGTTTTTGTATACAGAACGCCGCACAGTATTTAACTTAACTGGTTCTCTGCTGACGGACGTGTCGTTTGCTTCCAGTCTTCTGCTCTTGTAAATAATGTCACAATGAACGATTCTGCGTATATTCTACTTCATGTGGATGTAACTATGTCTCAGGGTAAATTACCAGATACGAACCACTCACTCAAAGGGCACGTGCATTTTTTATTTTAATAGATAGCATAAAAGCATCCTTCAAAGATGAGGTTGTACCAATTTATGTTCTCACCAGAGATGCAGGAGAGCACTTGCTTCCTCACTGACATTTTAATCTATATTTATGTGCCATTTGTATCTCATTTTCCATGAAGGGTGTGTATCTTTGGCTTATCTCCCTATGGGGTTTATCACTCCTTTACTTAATGATTGGTAGTAGCATTTTCATTAAGCTTAAAATATTTGGCATTTTAAAGTTTCCTAACTTTATTTACTTTATTTTAAACTTTGATTTAGAAATCTTTTTTTCAAAAATATCCGCATCCCAAAACACACTGTCATACGCCTGAGAAATATTCCAAGAAAGAAACGAGAGGGTTGAAAGTATTTTATAAGTTCTAAAGGCAAAAGACAAGGGATCGTTCCCTTCTTACACTAACAGGTCAGGAGGGAATATAATGATTCACAAAGAAAATAATCCTTAAGGGAGAAACAGAACTTACTTTTCATACATGATCTTTACAGTTTCTTGTGTTTTGAGACTTAAATTTTTTATTTGGAGATACTGCAAAATACATATGTATGTATTTTATATATATGTAAATAAACGTGGAGATAGCACAAAAATGTATGCACACACATGTTTATCAATGTGTATATATATGTCTTTTTTTAAATTTTTATTTATTTATTTGACAGACAGCGATCACAAGTAGGCAGAGAGGCAGGCAGAGAGAGAGAGAGGAAAGGAAGCAGGCTCCCCGCTGAGCAGAGAGCCCGATGCGGGACTCGATCCCAGGACCCTGAGATCATGACCTGAGCCGAAGGCAGAGGCTCAACCCACTGAGCCACCCAGGCGCCGCTGTGTGTATATGTCTAAATATACTTGCTCCAAGTGTTACAGAAACGTGCTCCATTTTAAAACTCAAGACAGAAAAGGACCCACAGACAATACACACCACGTAAAGCAACAGAGAAGGTTATGTTCTGAAGATGTTTGGGTCAAAACTCTTTTCCGAATTTCCCTCTTGTACTGAATTTCTCCTGCCTCTAAGGAGTTAGTGTTTTTTCTTAAAAAAAAAAAAAAAAGTCATTTCTGGTCTACACATGCAAAGCACCCTTCCCCACCTTGAGCGGTGCCGTAGTTCGGACCCCCTGAAGGGAGCTCTGCCAGGTGCAGGATGGCTAGGGTCCCCACATACTTACTCCTGTGGCTTTTGATCCTGGCTGCAGACAACCATATACACGCCACTGACCTTACCCTTCTCAAATTTTCCTGACCACTTTCAACTGATACTCAGTTAGAATCAGACCTTTCTTCAGAAGGTCTACCAGAGTGTTTGGCGTGGGTGAATACAGGATGAGCTGCCGGCAGTTCCCGCGGATTTTCAGAAATCACTACCTGTCCTTGACGGGCCAGGAGGGCCACCAACTCCGTGCCCCACTTTTCCTGTTTGGCACCATACAGATGCCTCGGCTAGACACGACATTTCCCAGGGTTCCCACAGAGCAGGGAGCCCCAGCTGGTCTAAGGCGGCCCGAAGTAGGGGCCCACAGAGTAAACACAGAGGGGTACTGACAGGGAAATGGTGATGCCCTGGCCTAGAAGGTCACACAGGACTTTGTCACCCTCTTGTGACCCATGAAAGCCAAGGGAGCTGCCCAGAGGGTTTCTCAAAAGCCACCTCAACTACTGAACGAGAACACGGGCCGATTCCCGACGAGCAGCCATCCCACCGGTTTCTCCGTCTAAACCGATTTCCCGGTGCCCAGATGATCGATCAGGAAGATCGATCCCACCCGGGGCGGGAGCGTGGGACTCTTCCTGCTGCTAAGATCGGGCGTCTCAACAGGGGCTGTGACGTCTCTTCAGGGAGGCCCTGACTAAGCACACAGTGAGGAAGGCCCTCCGGCAGGACGCTGGCACAGGGGGCTTCATGCGGTCCCCCCACAGGCCGCCTCAGAGGGCTTCTTTTTTAATCCTGGGGCTCAGCGCCCACCTCGAGACACACAGCTCTCTCCAAGGGGGAGCCGCGATGTTTAGCTCCGCAGACCAAGTCACTGGGCCACGAGCAATGCCTCCCAGAGGCTTTGTTTAAACCAGTGGTGATGGACGTGGATTACTGCCCCCGACCACGCTGGAATTCCTTTAATGCGGGCTTAGGAGCATTTTATCCCCAGAAAGAGCAAAGAGTGCTCACCGGCTTCTGTGAGGTAGGGCCATCAAGTATGCGCTTAAAGCAGCAGCAATCGGAGTATTCTGTAATCCGGCACGGGGTGAAGAGAAAGTCTGAGTCTTAGAAGCAAATACAATAAAGAAGGGGTGGTTGCGGGACAGGGGATCCGGAGGACTTGATTAGCGTCGTCTTTAGTCCCAGTACCTTCCTTTCTAAACCTGATGGAGGAAGGTCACTTGAGCCGACCAATTCTCAACCACAAAGACCTTTAAGAAAACAGGAAAACCTGGGACTTGTCCACCCCCTGACAGACGTCAGCTTCGGCAGTCAGTCGCGTCTAGCTTTCCGCGCTGACCTCTCTGTAACGTACGGACACGGAACCCGGCCCGGCCTCTCGTCGAAGTGCAGACGACGGCCCGACTTCCTCGCTCATCGGGCAGCGCTCCCAATTACACGTGATGACGCTGACTCAATCCAAAAATGTCTCCTTCCCGCGTGAAACAACAGGCAACTTGTCGTTTAACTCGTTATTCAGATCACCCGTGTCTGGGCAAGAGACCATCACAGAACTGCAGAGTGATCATGTTTTCGCAGACTTGCAAACCCGTGAAAATCTCCACCTCGTCCTACCGCAGAACACGGAAATGCGTCTCCCCGCCCGGTTCACAGAGTAGACAAGAGAGGGAAAGGTTCCGGCCGCGGGACCCGCTCGTCTCCCGGATACGGAGCAGCGGCTGACAAGGCTTCCCCGCCGTGTGCTCTTTCTGTCTCTGTCTCCTTCTTTCTCAAATGAATACATAAATCTTTTTTTTAAGATTTTATGTATTTATTTGACAGACACACAGCGAGAGAGGGAACACAAGCAGGGGGAGTGGGAGAGGGGAAGCAGGCTTCCCGCTGAGCAGGGAGCCCGATGCGGGGCTCCATCCCCGAACCCCGGTTCAATGACTGAGAGAAACCCAGGAGGCCCAATAAATAAAATCTTTTATAAAGGGTCGGTTAAAAAAGGAATACCAAGAAGCCAAACAACGTCAAAGCCTCCATTTCATCGATCTCTACCTCACAACAAATGAGCAAAGACCAGCACAGTGACACACATGACGGGTCAGCAGTTCTAGAGCTCAGTAAGCCGCCATTTAACAAACGTTAGCTATCGGGACTTTATTATTAAACATAAAAACTTACAGCAATTATGCCCTCTGCAAGGTCCGATGTCTGCCTTACATGTACTTCAAGGCTGAACCCAGCCTCCAGTCTCGCCAGCAGGGCTGGGGAGGTGTAGACCCGGCTGACCGGGCTGAGCACCCCGGGAACGGCCGGGCGGTGCTGGACAGGGCCTGTGTGGGCTTTGTGGGCCGACCCGGAGGAGCAACAGCCCTGGAAGGCGGGACACACTCTACGGAGACATGCAGGGAGCTGAAGACCGAAGCACACACCATAAAGGCTTTTAAAAAAATGTTTTAACATTTTAAATAAAAGGCTGGGCTGATGAAGATGTTCGGAAATGACGGTCGCCCAGCATCGTGAATGTACTAAAATCACTGACTCGCACACCCTGGAAGGGAGAACTTCATGGCACCCCCATATGTGTCAAGCAGAAGGCAACATGAACGGAGAGCATGTGTGTCCGTTCCGTCGGACCGGAGAGTGTTACCCAGCGGCCGCAGGCACCCAGGGGAGACGGCAGACTTAAGGGTGGTTACCCGCATCCTTGTCACCGGGACGTCTTCTGGAGCGGCAGGAATCTGAGCCTTTCCCTAGGCTCCCTGACAAACCGGAGGCACCCCCGGCTGGAGCTCACAAAGTGGGATCCATGGGGTCTTTCATGAACCTCGAGCATCCGTTTAACTCTACGCAGCGCAAGGTGGTGGCCCCTTCTGGGAACCCGAACGCCGCACACGTGTTCTTATCGTCATTCCATAAACACTGATTAAATGCGCAGCACAGGCCACGTCTGGTCGGAGGCCCTGAGGCTCCAGCAGGAAACGAAACAAGGTCCCCGCTCTCGCGGCCCCTGTCGGACCGGGGAAGAGCCGGACGGCAGGCGTGCGCCGGGCATGACCTGCGCCACGAGAAAGATGGGCGGGAAGAGGGACGGGGACGCTGCTGAGGAGGGCGACTCCGGCCGGCAGGTGGTCAGCCGAGGGCTCTGACAGGTGATGTCTGAACGGACTCTCGGGGAGTGAGAAAACGAACCCCACCGTGTCAGGGAGGCGCACGACTAAAAGAAACTCTCCAGGAATCCCCAAAGCTTGTCTGAAGCAGCAGTGGCCAAGTAAGCGAGGCCCGTGAAGGCGATGACGGAAACGGACCACAACACGGGACGACGCACACCCGCGAGAGGGACGCGCGACAGAACCACAGCAGACACCGAGTGGGTTTAAAAAGCCGCAGGGTCACCTGCTCGTGAGGACGGACCATGGCAAGTCTCCCACGCCGGTCCCCGAAGCACCGGGAGGAAAGAAATCCGGGGACAGACGTGCGCATCCTGCAGCGACGCTGGCGGCCGGCACGGGCCCCGCAGAAGCTGCGCCTGCCCAGGCGCGCGAGACCCTTCCGTCTACACTCGCAGAGAGCGGGAGGCCGCAGAAAACCGAAACGCCCAGCGCGGGAGCACCAGGGAGACACTGCGGACGGACGGCTACGCGGCCGCTGCCGTGTCTCAGTAAACCTCGGAGCAGAACACGGGACCAACACGCAGAAGCGGCGCGGCGGGCGGGGGTCACGCCTCCTGGCAGTTTGTCTGGAAGACGGCTCTGGACAGGGACGGCGGTGACGGACGCGCAACCATGGGTATGTACTTGGGGCCACTGAGCTGACCAGGTAAAAACGGGTGAAACGGAATTTTATTTTTTTCAAATGGTCCCAAGAAAGGACAAGTTGCAGCATGGTATTGATCGGGTGGTACGATAATGCAGTTTTAAAATACGGAAAACAGCTGCTCGTGGAGTTGCAAATACGGGCTGAAGTACAGAAACAGCTCGGAATGATAAACACGAAATAGGTACTGATCACCCTGAGAGAGAGGACAGGAAGCGTGACAGAAACAAGGCCCCTGTGTCTACAGCTGAATTTATTATGGTAGTTTTGTTTCTCAAACTCGATGGCAGTGACGTTGCTGTTTACCATCTTACGTGCAGTCTCTTCTTAAATGTCCCAAATCAATCCTATACACAAGAACGGTGACAGAGGGTGTTCCATTTTAAAATTTCCATGATGGTTTGGATGTTTCTATCTAGATCTTAGGAGGTAGGGACGGTCATTAACCCCATCTCACAGATGAGAAAGCTGAGCCCTGTGTCCGCTACTACACAGCCAGGAGGTGGTAGGAGATAGGACTCAAACCTAGGCGTGTTTTGGAATCCCAAGCTCACAACTACCACACCAAGACTAATCGTTGGGAAACAACCAAATACACACCAAGAGGCAAGTGGGTCAACGCATTCTGATCATGCGGCAATTGCGTGTCACACGGTGATGGGAGCGGGGAGTACCGCGGGGGGCAAGAAGACCTTCCACGCTCCTGAGTGCCGGAGGCAGGCACTGTGGGACATAAACCAGGGAAGGGGAAGGAGGGAGTCATGGAAGGCAGCCAACAGCAAAATTCAACTGTTATATCCATAAAGTAGGCAAAATTAATCTACGGTGACAGAAGTTGATATTTTCAATAAATATTTTAATTGTGGCATTATAAATAAAGAGTACAGTTGTAAAAGTAGGTATGGTATGGTCTCATTTTGTAAGTAAAACACACACACGCACGAGTCAGCGCTCCGGAAGACGCACAGCATCTTTACCGTCTGGTGGCGTATGAGTCATCTTATTGCTTCATCACAGTAATAGCTATTTCCAAACTGGATTTTGGCAGATATGCTTGGACAATTATCTGATGAAAGAGAACACCTTTAGTTTCTTCATGAAATGCGCTGCTGCTCTGGTTCAGAAGGTGCCCGTTCGTTAGCGGAGGATCCAGAGTTCGCTCTCCGCGCTCCACCCTCGCCGTCCGACCCACTGCACAGCGGCGCCTGCACAGCTCACTGCCGTCTACTTCTTCCGACATCGGCGTTGGAGACCAACTGATAAACCAAGTTTCTTTTTCCTCGTACCTTAACCTTCTCCTTTCCTCCCTCTGGAGCCTAACTGCTTCTCTGACCTGTAGGTAAGCGACGTCCTCGTATATGGAGCCGCACCAGACTGTACCAAATTCTTCCCAGACTCGCTCTCTCTGCGCCATCTCGAAAGCTTTGACGCTGGTTCTCCCAAGGCTCCTTCGCTCCTCTCTAGACGCTCCTGAACACGCCCACGCCCCGCTGCCTTCGACCTACCAACCTCTGGCCACAGGGAGACTGTCCCGGGGACCTGCTCGCACGCTAACGCGGCTGACGCCCCAGCCGTCTGGGCAGTGACCCGAAGACCCGATGACCGGATCACCGACGCCGCAACACGACCCTAAGACACACCACGTTCGTCTTTCCCTGACACAAGCTTGGGTAGAGGTCGGGGCTGAAGAAAACCTGTTGACTACACACTTCCTAGCCCCTGAGGAGCCCGTCGGTCTGTGGACACTGGCTTCGGAGGCCACTCCTGGAGAGATCAGGCGCGCAGTCGCGGTCTGGCCACAGAAATGGCTACAAGCAGGGCATGCTTCTCGTCAAGGGAGGAGAGTGAAACGGCATCAACCCAGGCTGCCTGGAATCAACACCCCCCGAGGCCCATGGAGAGGGCTCGAGGGTTAGAAGGAGGTGGACAGCAAGATAAAGCCTACGAGAGGACGACAATAAGGAACAGACCAGACCACCGTCCGACGGACTAAGGCTCAAGGCAGACTTCGGCATCAGGGACGGCAGGCGGCTCCGTCAGCGGGGGAGCAAGTCGGAACGGCGGAGGGACGCTCGCTCGTCCGACAGGCAGGGAAGGAGGACGACACGCTATTCCACCGCATCCAAGATTCCCCAGATGGAAGACACGACGACTCCCTCCCTCCGCCACGAAGGTAACAAGAATGCCCGGTAAACAGGACGCGCCATCTCTGGCTGGGCCAGTGTGTACGCGGCGTCTCCAGGGCAGCAGAGGCACCACGGCTGCCTCCCAAGGGCGAGGAAGACAGGGACCCGGGCGCCTGCGTGCCTCAGACGGCTCCGCGGCCGAGTCTCGATTTCAGCTCCGGTCACGCCCCAGCCTCCTGAGACCGAGCCCTGCGTAGGGCGCAGAGAAGTCACCTTGGGGTTCTCTTCCTCCTCTTCTCCCCCCACCCCTCCCCCTGCTCCGGTGTTTCTCTCTAGAAAACAAACAAACCTTTATTTAAAAAAAAAAAGACAGGAATGGGACTTACTGTTGGGTCCCCCCCATTAAACAAGTGCGCCAGAACACGACACACTCGGGCTGGCCCCACTGGCCAACAATCAGAAGTGAGTGACCAGGGAAAACTCAGTGCTGTCTCCGGAGTGTGTCCCTTACTGGTAATGCACACAGAACACTTCTGGTCACCACGTATGAGGGGTCTTCCCCCCAGCTGGGTGTCCTACAATTTAACTCATTTCTGTCACCACAGCACACTGTACATGCTGGTGACAAATCCAGGCTGTCACCTATGCTTCTGACCAAGCCATAGACGTCAGAGGTTCCCATGACCCTCCCCCCACAGATTCAGTTAGTTGGCTAAGGCAGCTTACAGCACTCGGGGAAACACTTACATGTATGTGCCAGTTTATTAATGGATACAGATGAGCAACCAGGCGAGGAGACAGGTGAGATCTGGGACCAGCCCGGGAACTTCTGTCCCCATGGAGCTGGGGTGTGAATGTGTTCACCAACCAGGGAGCTCCCCAAGCCCCCAACAAGGACTTTTACGGAGGCTTCTCACATAGGTCTGAGCAATTATTTACTCCATTTCCAGCCCCTCTCCCCTCTCTAGAGAAGTGGGGAGAATTAGCAGAAAATTCCAACCTTCTGATCAGCTCGGTCTTTCTGGTGACCGCCCTCAACCTAGGAGCCACCCAGGAGCCCACCCAGAGTTCCCGCACTAGAGCAACGACGGTCCCTGTGGCCTTACCACTCAGGGATCTACCAGGGTTTTAAGAGCCTCATGTTAAGTCTGGGGTCAAAGATGAAATACTCATGTTCCTTGTGTTTTTACCACTTAGAAAATTACAAACGTTCTAGGAGTTCTGTGCCAGGAACTGGTGCAGAAACCAACATATATATAGTTTCTATTATCGCACACCGAGATGGAAGACTAAGCTGTCCTTAACGGGAAGGTCACACAGAAGTATCTCACGCTACGGCCTGAGTCTGACGACAAAAGCAACATATTAAACTGAATGATAGATACACAAAAGCACTCCCCAAAGGATTAAATGTTAGTAGCAGTTGTCTCAAAGTCGATTTATAGGTAACTTCTTTCCTTGCCTCTTTATATTTTTCTTTACTTTCCCCAAATTTCCGTAAAGAACACATAATATTTTTATGATCAGGGATAAGGAGGTCAAGTATTTAATGTTTGCTTTTTTTAAAGATTTGATTTATTGAGGTGCCTGTGTGGCTCAGTGGTTGAGCCGCTGCCTTCGGCTCAGGTCATGATCTCAGGGTTCTGGGATCGAGCCCCGCACTGGGCTCTCTGCTTGGCGGGGAGCCTGCTTCCTCCTCTCTCTCTGCCTGCCTCTCTGCCTCCTTGTGATCTCTGTCTGTCAAATAAATAAATAAAATCTTTAAAAAAATTAAAAAAAAAATTTATTTATTTGACAGAGATCACAAGCAGGCAGAGAGGGAGGCAGAGAGAGGAGGAAGCAGGCTCCCCGCCAAGCAGAGAGCCCGACGCGGGGCTGGATCCCAGGACCCTGGGATCACAACCCGAGCCGAAGGCAGATGCTTTAACCCATGGAGCCACCTAGGCGCCCCCAATGTTTGTTTTTCAATCTGCAAATTGTGGGCCACGCGGATACCTTGATATCTAAATATTAGATACAAAGCTATGTCAACGGATAATAAGCCCTTCTTAACCACGAAACAGTATCAACTCCAGGAACATCAGGTCGGAGCACACTCAGATCCGCAGAAAGAGTGGTAACGTTCACTTCTGATATGCAAGAAAGTGTAACGCAGAGAACTGCTTTTGTTTTTCTTTTCCGATATGAGGTTTCAAGCATACTGCTATTACCACTTGTCCCACTGATCTTCACGCTGCCGTAACCGCACACCGGCAGAGACACGTCAGGTTGCACCGCTGACAAAAGTCTACGGCCGAAGGCAGGCAGTGCTGTCCTGTACAAGACGGATTTCTCTTTTTTCAAAAAAGGACTGTTTGACAAGTAGCTATTGCGGACGGAAATTGAAGCTAACACATTTTTGCTGTGTTATCTTGATGGAATTGCTTTTTAGCTCCCCATACTCAAGTACTAATATATTTCTCTCCTCATATTTGAAACGGAACATTCTGACAAAGGATAAAGATCTGGAAGCGTAAACACTATACTTGCCAAGAGTTTTAAAAAAAAATCCTCCTACCTTCTTCTACTTTGGGTTGCATTAGCTCATAAATAGGCTGAAAATCTTGGGACAAATCAAATTTCTCTGTTTAAAACAAGTAACAAGAAAGTACACAAGTACTAAAAGCCTAAACAAATACAAAAGATAATAGTACAGATGTGCAGACATTCTAATCAAAACATCTGAGGGGCATCTGGGGGGCTCAGTGGGTTAAGCCTCTGCCTTCGGCTCACGTCATGATCTCTGGGTCCTGGGATCGGGCCCCACATCGGGCTCTCTGCTCAGCGGGGAGCCTGCTTCCCCCTCTCTCTCTGCCTGTCTCTCTGCCTACTTGTGATCTCTGACTGTCAAATAAGTAAATAAAATTTTTTTTTGAAAAATCTGAAAAGTCACTCTTATTTAAAAGTTTTTATTTAAAAACTCAGTGATACCTGATTACAGTCTGACCCTACCTAGTAAGAAGAGCTGTAACCGAAGTGTTCTATTTTTGCGTGTTAAGCAGCACTAAAACAGACCTTTCTTGATAGTATCTACTGTATCAATGATATTAGATATTCAGAAGGAAAGAACACAGCTATAATTAAGAGAAGTTTCCAGAGCAGCTTCCTGCCACAGATAACAGATACTCTTTCTTAAATGGCAACGTAAACCATATACTAAGAAACAGGGACTGTAATTGCTACAAAATGCTTAGAATGTGGCTGTCCTGATCTGCCAGCACAGTTTCACATTTTTTTAAGCAGGCTCCACTCCCAGCACGGAGCCCCACACCAGGCTCGAATTCACGACCCTCGAGATCAGGAGCTGAGCTGAGATCACGAGTCACGGATGCTGAACCGACGGAGCCACGCAGGTGCCCATCTGCCGGTGGATTGTTTCAACAGCCCAAGGAAACCTTCCCAACCAGAGTTACACGGACACAGTAATGATATGGTGTGTAAAAAGCTCACAGGCTAGGAAATACTGCAGAACTTCAAGTTACTGCATTACTCTCAGTGAGTCAACCCAAAGTACTCAGAATGGAAACGGACATGCAAAGGCTTGACTTCGAGATAAGAATGCGTTTTGTGGAAAATTCTGACCAAAAGAGAAAAGAAGAAGCTATTAAGCCAATCTAGTAAAGTGCAGTTCCGGTCTTCCGCAGCGGACTCGGAACACAGCGCGGCTAACATCTCAGGCGCGTCCCATGATGCCGGCTCCCGCTGGCTGCCTCCACCTACGCGCGTTCCCACTCACAGGCCACGCAGCTCGCGGCTCGGCCGCAGGTAACGGCCACAGAGCTAAGCGTGGAGTCCAGAGACAGAGATTTTAGGAGGCCACGAAGCACCCAGCCTGCCCGCCTTATGAATCACCCACCCAGCATGATCATTTATAAAGAGTCCAAGACAGATCGGAAACCAAGTGCTGATTCCGCGCTGCCTACAGAACGCCAGCCTTAATCGCCAAATCACCAAACCAGGTACGGATTTAACGTCTCCAGCACAAAAGAGGGGAGGGGAAGTTTTCAACATCTGAACAGTCTGGAAATGTGTATGTACATCTCAGCACTGCGGAGTCCGCTCGGTTTCCACCCATTCATCCTTCCAAGGATCACTTTGAAATACCATTAAGTGTGCTGCACTAGACCTCGTGTGCAGCTCAGACAGGAGCGAGGAATCCAGCTGAGGAGAAAAGCAGCAAAGATAAAACAAAAGAAATGATGTTGATCGATACAAAACCCAAGGAGAGAGACGGGGTCAGTGATCTGCCCCTGGGGAAGGCTTCACACCTGAAGTGCTCAGACGCCGAGCCCCGCAGGTCACAAAGAACTTCTGCAGGTCAAAGACACGGAAAGAAAGGGTGACCCAGGCTCCGGGGAGGGAACCCAAGACTCAAGAAGTGGTGGGCCCATCGGCAGGAAGTATGGCCTTCTGAGGCCGGACAGAGAAGGGTAAAGTACGTGCCGGGCAAAGGAGAGAGAGGAGGGATGTTCAAAATGCAGATTCTCAAACCCCACTAGGAATAAGAAACTAATTTTTGAACGGGTCTTCCCGTTATCTGTTGTGTTTGGGTAAAGTGTAGAGAACTACGGGGCTAAAGCGGAGGGCAGGAAGGGGGATTGCTACGAGAGAACAGCAGAGGCAGAACTAACAGAAAACACCAACCATCAAGATACGGGTTTAATGGAAAAGAAGAATGAGAAGGGGACGTGAGGTCTGAAAGAACAGGAAAGTAAGTATGACGTAAGAGAAGACATAAGAAAGGGCTCAGTCAGTTAAAGCGTCTGCCTTCCGCTCAGGTCATGATGTCCCGGTCCTGAGACCGAATCCCACCCAGGCTCCCTGCTCAGTGGGGAGTCTGCCTCTCTCTCTCTTCTGCTTCTCCTGCTCTCTTTGTGTCAAGTAACTAAATAAAATCTTTTAAAATAAAATTAAAAAACGAAAGAAAGGGCAAATGTTGGCAGAGAAAGCCAAAATCTGGACATTCTGAGGTTGCATTCCCTACTGGGTAGGAAATTTGGTCTTAGAAATTAAAGAAAATTAACCTCATATTTGAACATATACAATATTTGCTGGCACATCTTCTAGGGCTGCTACGAGCTGGCTACTTTGCAACGTTTTATTAATTAACTTCTGGACTGTGTCTCTGTCTCCCTAAATACGTGAAGGGCAAATTATACATAGAAGGCAGAGTGTTAAAAACTTAAGAGGAACTCAATAAATATTTACTGGATAATGAAAGTAGAAGGCTAAACAAAGGTTGAAGGTTTTCTTTTTTTTTTTTTATGATTATTATTTTAAAAAGAAAAGGAAAAAAATCCTCTTCTCCACTTCTTTTCTCTCGCGCGCTCTTTTAAAGATGTCACAGTTCTTACCTTTGCTGCCAAAGCTTTTAAGCTGTCGAGGAATCTCTGCCAGAAATCCTTGAAGAGTGGGCGGTCGATTTTCTTCAGGCTATCTTTGGTGCTAGCATCCACACTGACATACAGCTGGGTAACTGGTTTGAGGTTCCTTTGTAATTTAAAAAAACAAAAAAACGGGGAAAATTATGCCTGTGTCAGGCTTTTCATGATGTAGAACTTACAGCCTGCAGGAGACGGGGTAATGAAACACCGCACAGGTCTACAGGCTTCTGCCTCTCCCGAAGGGCTGGAGAAACGATCTTCATAATGTGACAGAATGGGCTGTCAGTTGATTATGTCTCACAATGACTGGACGCCATTCTTAAGAAACTGAAAGCATTCGATTACTTAAAACTGGCCCCTCTTGAAACACTGGCTTTTAGTGGAAAACGAACAAAATGAGATCTAGCTTCAGGTCAGGCACCATGAGCCCAGGGCAATGAGAAGGGGTCTCAGACTTGGGATTCGCCATGAACTCTGCCCCTCAAGCTTTGTACAGCGGAAACACCGCAGCCATGTGGGGTCTGTGCTGACGGGCCACCTCCCATCCTCGATTCACCGAGGAAGAAGTTTTCGAAGGACCAAGAAACAACCCAAAAAGCTCAAACCTTTTTGAGCCTCACTTATGCCTCGGAGAGCCAGAGCGGGTTTAAAGCTCAGCCTTGTGGAGGCGAACCATGACCTAGTCAGGGAGCTTTAAGCAAGTGTGGAGCTAAAAGAGCAACCAAGCCTTATAAAGGACCGGACCCCCAAGAAGAATGTGTGCGGCAGGTTAGGCTTCCGAGACTTCTAGATCAGTCTCCTGACCACCACTCACGCCCCACTACTCAACCTCACGGACTCATCTCATTAAAGTCACATTCTTATCTAGTCTACTTGGTAGTTACACTTAAAGTCCAGACCGCACGCTTTCCAAAACCTTCCTGTTCTCCCTTCACATGGGTTCCCCAGGGGCACCTGGGTGGCTCAGTCGGTTAAGCGTCTGCCTTCGGCTCAGGTCATGATCCCAGAGTCTCAGGCTCAAGCCCCACATGGGGCTCCCCACTCAGTGAGGAGTCTGCTTTGCCCTCTGACTGCCCCCTCTCGTACTCTCTCTCTCTCTCACTCTTTCTAATAAATTAAAAACAAAAAACAAAAGAGTGGCATAATTCATCTTCTTCGATAAATTTGCAACTAGAAAGAAAGTTCCCTTTAATAATGCTATGACCAAATTCTTCACTATTAGCTTTCCAGAATTTGTATTTACCCCCAGAATTTATTTATGCATTTTTTTGCTTCAAAGTCTATTCACTTTAAAAACTGAAGTATAATTCACATGCCACAAAATTCACCACCAAAGTGGTTTATGTTTTTGTATCTATTAGTATCAGCCTAATGAGTCTCTGAATGTTAAGACCTTGAAGAGCAAGAACCATATTTTTTTAACCCAGCCATGCAGGCAGATCCGTGAAGCTACTTTTTACTCGATACTGTTGACCTGAGCTAACCTAAACTTTTAGGGCAGGCAGGGCAAACCAATGCTTATAATGATCTGGTTAGTGACATATGGAAAAATCAGAAGGTCTACACCCAAAGTTATTAAGAGTGGAGAAGCTCTGACCGAAGTTAAGAAGTGATTAAAATACTGGCAGACTCATTGCTTTAATCCATCTCCAACACTGGCATACAAAGGGAATCCTTAAAAGTTCAACCCTGTGTCACGACTGCGCAAAGGACATCAATTACTGAAAATGAAAAACAGGAGCGTCCTGTTAATGGCACATTCGGTCTCATCACCTCTTGCTGGGAGCCTCCTTAATAACAGACAAGCTATGCTACCTTAACTGGACTCTACGTTGCACAGAAAATAAAAGTAGAAGAGACTGCTTTAACGGATACTGCTGGCTATCATTATCTGGTACTTACAGGACTTTGTCATAAAGCTGCCTAATGCAAAGTGGGAACCAGCTTGACCTTTTCACTACGCCTTCATAACTACTTAAGATTATGAACAGTAAATTCCAAAGGCCACAATTATTTTACAAACTTCCCTCACTTGCAGAAAAAGGAAGCCCTGGACACTAACAGTACCAGTAAGAAATTTTAGTCGGTACTAAAATCTGAGATGCTATGATCAAGGAAGTTTGTACAGCTCTTACCAAAGAGCAGAGGAAGCATGAAGAGGAGTTCAAGTCCCTGGGAATTACAGAGCTTATTCCTAAGGGACTCAAAACATGAAAAGTACCTTGGAGAAATATTCTGAGCCTCAAGGATCTTTCGTCCCTCGGATTGGCCTCTATTCCCCAGGACAAGCAAGAGGGTCTCGGCGCGGCCATTCATGTCTCACGATTCTATACAGAGACTGCATCGATTTGTTCCCAAAATGCAAGAGAATGTTATAACCTTAAAATAATGATAATAATTTGTGTGTGACAGTCTCACAACGCTGCTGAGAACAATTATAAAGGACAATAAAATAAAAGGGAAATACAATCCTAAACCCCATCCCCAGTGAAAATACCCAACGAATCTTGGTAAGATTATTGTGACAATCTTTCATCCTGCTCATTTAAATCTGAATTAAGAACAATCATAAATACAAATGCGCTGACAACTGGACACAAAAATCCCTCTTCCTTTTTTGCCCTTCCATAGAGATTAGCAGGCCATTGGCTTGGAAGGTAGAATGAGAACCAATCTCTACAGCAAGGAAAAAAGGAAGAGATTTAAGTTTGCAAGAAACCAAACAGCTTACAGAGTAAGGTTGACGTTCCTACTGAATAAAACATTAAAAAAAAATAACCAAAGTGGTCCAAACATCAACAGCATTAAAACCAGAATCTGGGGGGTGCCTGGGTGGCTCAGTGGGTTAAGCCTCTGCCTTCAGCTCAGGTCATGATCCCAGGGTCCTGGGATCGAGTCCAGCATCGGCTCTCTGCTCAGCGGGGAGCCTGCTTCCCTTCCTCTCTCTCTGTCTGCCTCTCTGCCTACTTGTGATCTCTGTCAAATAAATAAATAAAATCTTTAAAAAAACAAACAAACAAACCAAAATCTGGGCTGTTAGTTGCGGCCGAATTATGCAGGAGGAGAAGAGGAGGAGGACAAAGGGGAAGGATTTACCGAGCACTCGTCAGGTGCTGGTGCTCTGTGCTTCAGCCTCCTCTTTAGTTCATGAAACCTTCACAGCAAAACAACACGGTAGTTGCTACTTCTACCAAGTTTAGACACGATGAAACTGAGACTCAAAGGCTAAGTAGCTTGTTCGAGAATCTGCAAGTATCAATACTGACACCCAAGCTGAGATGGGACCCCAGAGCCTGCTCCCCCAGCCCCGCACCACAACGCCTCCCTCAGACGGTCCGTTCACAGACAGTACTGGCTGGACCGTTGTCAAGGAAAGCCTCACAGCAGTGTTTCTTCAAGTGTGGTCAGGACAACCCATATCAGAAGCACCTGCAAACCCGGGTTCTGGGGCCTCTCTCAAGACTGAATCATCATCTAGGAATGGAGCCTTGGAAAGTGTATTGTTGTATTAGTTTCAAGAACTTCTCCACATCGATCAAGTAAGTTGAAAACACAAATAAATGGGAAGATATCCCATGTTCATGGATCAGAAGAATTAATTTGGTGATAATGAAAATGTCTGTTAACGCCCAAAGCCATCTATAGATTCAGGGCAATCCCTACTAAATTCCAATGACCCTTTTCACAAAAAGAGAGAAAACAATCCTAAACTTCCTGCAGAACCACAAAAGACTCCGAGTAGCCAGAGCAATCCTAATGAAAAAAAAAGAACAAAGCAGGAAGCATGGTACTTCCTGATCTGAAACTATAGCAGAGATACAGTAATAAAAACAGTATGATGTTAACACTCACATGAAAACATGAACGACATTAAAGCAAACGGACAAATGGAGCAGAATCAGCAATCCTGAGATAAACCCATGTGTACATATAGTCAACAAGTATTTGACAAGGGAGCCAAGATCACTCAATGTGGAAAGGGCAGTCTCTTCACCAAATGGTGCTGGGAAAACTGGATATTCACATACAAAAAATGAAACTGGACCCCTGTATCACTCACAAAAGCTAAGTCAAAATGGAGTAAAGACTTAAATATAATACCCCAAACTGTAAAATTCCTAGAAGAAAACACAGGGAAAAGGTCTTTCACCTTGGTCTTGGCAACGATTTTTGGATATGACACCAAAAGTGCAGGCAACAACAACAACAAAAAAAACAAACAAACAAGTGAACTGCACCAAATTAAAGAGCTTCTGCACAACCAAGTCAGAGAGGCAACCTCCAGAATGGAAGAAAATCTCCGTAAATCCTATGTCTGAATCAGGTTTCATATCCAAAATATGTAAGGAACTCCTACAACTGAAAAGCAAAAAACCTAATCTGATATTAAAAAACGGGCAAAGGACCAGCACAGACATTTTTCCAAAGAAGACATGCAAGTGGCCAACAGGGGCTTGAAAAGGACCTCGACGTCGCTTGTAAGCAAGGACATGTCAATCCAAGTGCCAGCCCCGTGGGGAATGGCTCTTCTGGAGAAGACAAGAGAGGACACGAGCGGCAAGGACGCACAGAGGAAAGGGAACCCTGTGCACTGCTGATGGGAATGTAAATTGGTACGGTCACTACGGAGGCTCCTCAAAAACACTAACACCAGAACCACCGCATGATGCAGCAATCCCACTTCTGGGTGTTTATCCAAAGGAACGAATCAGTATCTTGAAAAGATCTCTGCATCTCCATATGCACTGCAGCATTTTTCACAACAGCCGAGACACGGACAAGTGTCTACCAACAGATGGATGGATAAAGAAAATGCCACATTATTCAGCCGTGAGGAAAAGGAAATTCTGTCATTTGCAACATGACAGATGAACCTGGAGAACATTATGCAGAGGGAGAGGAGGCCAATACGGAAAGACAGACGCTGCACAACCTTACCTGTATGTGGAATCTTTAAAAAGAAAAAGAAGGAAGACATTTTCGATTAGCTGTTCTCTTCCCTGTGTAGGGGCCACCACACTCTCACTTCTTTGTCTATTTCATGATTTTTTAAATAAACATTTAACATTTTATATAATATTATGCACGACTCTGGGTATCAGATACCTCCCAATGCAAGGTTGCTGTTTTTTATTTGTTGTCGCTGTTTTTGTTGTTACTGAACTACTCTGGTAAATTCTGTAATTCTTCCTTGCGTTTAGCCTGCTTGGTTAGCTTAGTAGTCTACTAGTGACTGGCCAGAAACAGCCCTAAGCACCTCCAACCAGCAAGGCTCCCACCTCTGCTGAGGCTTCTGTGTGTCCGGGCAAGCGGAGGCGGGCGGCTGACAACTCGGCCTCGGTTTGCTTAAGACAGCGACATCAGGCAGGGGTGACAGCATAAAGCCTTGTCACGTCTCTCTGGCAGGCCCGGCTTCTAGCTTCCCAGGAATACACGGGAGCTTTTCAAAGTTCCCTATGAACACCTCATTCCCCAGCTTTTCCTTCAATCTCTTCAATCGGTGTCTTGCTTGCCCCAACCGTAACCACTGCCTCAGGCAGCTGCGAAGTTGAACAGTTGCCGATAACTGGCCCCTAACAAGAACCCCGCCCCCCCGGCCAAGAAAAGCTTCTTCCCTGGACAGGATGAATGACTTCAATAAAGACCAGCCCTGTGCATGGGCTTCCAGGGAACGGCCACAGAACCCGCGTAACGACGGTTTTCTGCAGACGGGACTCTGAGGGAGTCCCTGCTCGGTTCCGCCTCCCCTCCCCCCGGCTGCCAGGCGGCGGGTGTTTCCTGGGGCTACAAGCTATTGGGTTTAGGCTACTGCAGCGCTGGGGGAGTGGGGATGGACTAGGACATATTAAGACCCCACGAAGCTTAGGACATGAACATCACAAGACTTACTGTCCCCATTGAGATTCAACCGTTTTTCTAGAATAAATGCTCCTCAGACTGTTGTGTGTCTTTGATTAAGAAAAAGTTGATTCTGACCAGGTTTGCTAGTGTTCTCACTGCTTTTAAAGAGCAGCAGGTTCCGTACTGTTAATCCAGCTGACACCCACCCCGTAAGCTTGGTTTCTATTCCTCTCACTACCCATCACAGTATTTTCGACATCCACTGTGACTTCTTGAACCCATCAGAAGCAACTGATAAATTACAAACATACTAGAATATTCTATTAATCTCTCCGTGTTGATTTCTACTGTGATTCCAGGATGTTCAGGTTTCATGCTCTATACAAGTTCAATGCTTTGCTGAAACTTGCTATAATGCCCAGCATGTGGCCACTAGGAGATTAGTCTGCAAGCAAATTTCATGCTCTTGAAAAAAATTATATGCCGAAGTTTCTGGCTCCAATGCTCAATTTCTGTAACACAGGCTAAATTTGTTGCTTTAGTAGTTCAAATCTTCACTACTGCTATTGATTTTAATTTGCTTCTTTTAACAGTTTGAGACAATTATGTTAAAAACCTACCATCTCTCCTCATAGTTCTTTCAATATTGAGATCATGTTATTGTGTTTACAAGTTTTAAATTGTTAAATTCTTTTGTGTTCCCAGTGGGTTTAAGATTTTATTATTAAGAAACATCTACCTTATCTCGAGTAATGATGCCTGTCTTAAAGTACGCTTCGACCAAATTATTACTTCTAGGTGTTTTTATGTATTATCTCGTATACTCGTATACTCACAATGCCACTATACGATGGTCACGATTATAAAATCCGGTCACAGGTTAGGAAGCTGGGCCCCGAGAAGTTATTTTCTCAGTGTCACTAAGACAGCAAGAGATTCAGTTAGGATTCAAACCAGATCTCTTCTAGACCAGAGTCCAGCTCTTAACACCTAATTGTATTTCCTCTTTTTTAGCCTATCTAGACCTGCATATATTTTTTTTAACAATCTTATTTATTTATTTATTAGAAAAAAGGAGAGCATGAGTGGGGGAAGGGGTAGAGGGAGAGGGGGAAGCAGGCTCGCCGCTGAGCAGAGAGCCCGATGTAGGGCTCGATCCCAGGACCCTGAGATCACGACCTGAGCCAAAGGCAGACACTTCACCGACTGAGCCACCCAGGAGCCCCTAGACTAGCATATTTCTGAAAGGTACTCTGTCAATTCACAGACACAAGAGAAGACTATATTTTAAACTTAACACATTTACTACAAACAAAACAGGCTGGGAGGGGGAGAAAAGCTTCTACTGAAAGGATCAGGTGATATTTATAATCCTCTTTTAATTAGAAGCTATTTTCTGTAACCTAAAAAATACAAGAAAACTATTTGAGCTAAAAAAATACATGAAAACTATTTTTATTAAAATTCATGCATTTCCTCAAACATTCACTAAGCATCTAGTATGGGAAGAGCTATCCAATTTACAGAGGTTCTCTGACACATACGGTAAATGTCTTAGCACAAACTAAAAACAAAACATACAGCAAACAAAGTCACAGAAATACTGATGGGAGAAGCAAAACAAAGAGCCTGCAGTTCACGCGGCTTCAGTGCTCAACAGTAAATGAGCAGAGGGACAAATCCGGTGGGACGGCGAGGTCCAGGAGTTAAGCGCTCACCATGCCACAGCTCGATACAGAACACAGGTCTGTCTTCTTGGGATCAGCTGCTGGCACACAGACAGCTGTGCATCAACAGTATTTACCAAAAAAGAAAAATCAGATTTTAAGTGTAGACTTAAAAATAATATAAAACAGGGGCGCCTGGGTGGCTCAGTGGGTTAAGCCGCTGCCTTCGGCTCAGGTCATGATCTCAGGGTCCTGGGATCGAGTCCCGCATCGGGCTCTCTGCTCAGCAGGGAGCCTGCTTCCCTCTCTCTCTCTATCTGCCTGCCTCTCCATCTACTTGTGATTTCTCTCTGTCAAATAAATAAATAAAATCTTTAAAAAAAAATAATATAAAACAGATAAGAAAATAATGAGAAAATGGGGACTCAAGACGAAGCCAAGAGTACGTCCGTCTACAAGAGCTACACGAAGTGTATAAGGAGACTCTAAACCCTAAAACACTCGTGGAAAGACAGACACAGTCATGGGTTTCAAATGTCCAAGGAAGAACAAACCAGTCAGTTCTCGGAGACTCCTCAGAGAAGAAGCTACTCCGTGTTGCAGAACATCAGTCCAACAGCTTCATCACGCACAACACGAGGACCCCCGAGGTCTGCTTTAACAAGCGTCTCCCTGCCGGGCACCGGCAGCACAGCCCAGAGCGATCCCAGAAGGAGTAATGTGGCGTGCGCTAGCAGAACCGTGGTGTGAGGCACCTCTCTGACTGCAGGGCTGAACGCACACACCGACTGTACCCAATGACAAGGGTCCTAAACTCACTTGTCTACAGGGGCCAAGGATAGAGCGTGAGTCAAGCAAGCCACTTTTAAAGGAGAAAGTTCTTTGGACACCGAAACGCAAACTGCACATGAAACACGCAAGGATACTCTTTCCTTACTCCAAGTGACATGCTTCCATTTTCCTTGACCATGTGGTACCTTCCACGGTTTCGTATTTGTTAGAAATGGTGACAGAAACGCCTCTGCTATAAGAGAATGAACAGTGCAACTCCTCTGACAAGTGGCCAGTGGCACTCAGCCTTATGGCGGAGACAACAACACGGGGAACAGTCTGGCAAACTGAAAACCACAGCTTCCTCAAAGGAATAACCATTACCTGGTGTGATACTGTATAATAAGACAGGGTTCCTTACGCTTAGTTCCTGGCACAGAGTTCCTAAAACCCTTGGCATTTCCTGAGAGACAGAGGTGAGAGAAGCATCTTTTGTTATCCGTACTAGCCCCTTCAACTACTAAGATTTACTTCACTCATGAGGTGACTCCTGCTGGGCCCCTAGACAGCTTCAGGATGGGGTGTGCAGCCACAAGAACCAACCACGTGATTATAGGGTTGGAACGTTCAGATCCACCCCCAACCTCCGGGAGGGAAACAGGCTGGAGGTTGAGCTAATCACCAACTGACAAACACTGGCGCAGTCCTGTCTATGTAAACATGATGGGGTTCCAGAGGCTTCAGGCTGGTGAACACACTGAGGTACCGGCTGCAGGGGGAGGACGGGGGGTTGCTGTGCCTGGAGATGGGATGGACGTGTAGTGCCCCCCATACCGGGTCCCTTGATCTCTTCCATGTGGCTAGTCCTGATCTGTATACTTCACACTAAACGAATACCAGTCATAAACGGTTTTCCCTGATTTCTGTGAGCGGTTCTAGCACATCCCGGAACTTGAGGAAGGAGCCATGGGAAGCCCCGATCTACAGCTCGCTGGTCAGAAGAACCGGTGCGATACGGGACTGTGCCCGGCTCCGGAAGTGGGGCTCTTATCAGACTGAGCCCCTAAGCTACGCAGTCCGCCCGGCCCCAGCTGGTGTCCGCGGAGAACGGGAAAGCTGCTGGCGTGGAAAAACCGACACATCCGGTGTCAGAGGGCCGTGACTGATAAAACCAGCTAAGAGTGAAGTGTTCTGGTATTGGATAAGCAGCACTTTTTACTTGGCTTCTAACAATTTTTGCCAGACTGTCTTTTCCAAAAGTCAGAAATTCAGATTTTATGCAAAATCTCTGGATGTTAACTGTTGGCTTAAAAACACAAACAAAAAGCTTTTCAACATGGTTCAGGACAAATGAAACCTACTTCTGACCAACTGCCAGTCTGAAACCTTTGGGCCTCTCCAGCTAACCCATAAAATTATGGTTTTTTTGCAACTGAGTTCCTAAAAAACAGGGAATCCCAGTGGTTCAAGGTTAACCTCCTTGACCACTACAGCCATTGTGCCATACACTGGACGGCAAACATGGCCCTAAATTCCCCCTCTCCCTATATCCGCGCCCCTGGCCCCGCAGCTGGCGGTGCCCTCTCAGCTGGGACCTGCTTTGGCCAATGGAAGTGAGCGGGGATGACCCGAGCAGAGGCTCCCGAGACGCCTGGGCATGGAGCTCACCCTCCTGCCCCCGTGTGAGCACGTTCACGGGAGGGGAGAAGCTACACGGATAGAGACCGGCGGCCCCCGCCGTGGCCGCGGAGACCAGCCAGCCCAGCGGTCCGCCGACTGACCCAGGAACAACACTGAGACCAGCAAAGCCAGCGCACCCAGAATTAGGAGTAAATAAACGGCGGTCCCGTTGAGTGATTCGGGCTGCAAGAAGAGGTAAGTGACAAGAAGCCATGCCCGCTAACGATACCACTATAAAACCGCTTGCGTTGGTGGAATTAAGAGGGCCTTTCCTCAAGAGAAAAGGCTTTCACGGTCAATCCCTCCCAGTCCTCCTATTAATACTACGTGTCTTACGTGATAAAGCTGCAGAGTCCAACAGCCTTCTCCACTGCCCAAGGCGTTAGCCTCCGTCCTCCACAGCCTTGAGGACCAGTCCCTGTACAATGCCCCCGGGGGAGAACTGCCAGCACCAAGCCACACACGTGGGAGCCGGAGGGCGGATGAAATTCTCTTAAGGAAAAGCGGCGTGAAAGGGAAGTAGCCTGAACTACACCTGCGTGTGGGTCAAGGGAAGGCCAACGGACCAAGTCAAGAAGCTCCTTAGAAGGTATTAAAGTGTGGTACTGCAGTAACTTAAGGAAAAATTTTAATTAAAAAACAACTTGGTAAACCGCCGGTCACCGAGCGCGTCATTAAGGCCCAGAGCTCAGTGACAGACCGGCTGCGAAGAGCTCGCTCGCCCGCTCCCTGCCCGCGGACCCGCTGCACGGAAGCGGCACTACAGACGCTGCGGGTAACTTCCCAAAGTCATGTGAGTCCACAGCCTGGCGGTCCCGAAGAAGCCAAGACACCCGAGACACCGGCATTTGGATTCCTCCCAACTCACAGGACTAGGACAGTACGATCTGGACTCCGAGGTACGCCTCCTTCCTTTCTCCCGGGCCGGGGGTTGAAGGCAGAGGAGGGCGCTCAGCTCAACTCCGAGAGGCCCTCGGGTCAGGAAAGTATCAGCTGAAAAGTAGGGGCCCGTTTTGTTTCACTACTCTATAGCCCAGAGTATCTGAAACTCGTAGTTTTAAATACTGAGCATCAATACTTCATTAATACTTCGTTACAATACTAGTTATAAGGCTTAGTTAATACTCAGTATGAACACATCTTAGTTTCTGGTATGTCCAATCTCCGTGCTCTTCTTCTAACTTTTTTCTGAACTTCTCACACATCACTCTGGGGAGAGCAGGGGTAGGACAGTCACCTGTTTCGGGCCCCTAACGCCGGGCAGGCACGTCACGCCACACCAGCAGGACTGTTGTGCGTTAGACAAAGGTAGACTGGAACGTCAAGCTCCTCAATCCATCTCTGCTAGGGTGTCGTTAACAGAAATTCTTCTCGGATCCTAGCAGTAGTATGCGGAGCCGTAACTGTGGATCTCAGCTTTGGGTTTTGCCTCCGTCCACACTGGTATTTCAATAAATAACCAAGATACGCCAACTCTTTGAGTTCCAAACCTAAAACGGCTCCTTCCCACACATTCTCTCCTTCGCCCAGTAAGGACAACTAAAGAAGGGACACACACCCCTGGACCCCGGCAGCCTTGATATAGGAGCTTCAAGAACACTTTCCAAATCCACACAAAGGAACTTTCCTTCTGAGCACTCTTTCTTTGTTATTATTCACAGGATATACCCTTCCCGTTTCCTAAAAACTCTTGCGTTCAACGTCCGAGAAATCTGCTGACTTCTCGTGCCCCTACTTCACTCCTCCCTGCCTCCCTACCAGTTTACCAGTGCCCACACTGAACGACTGCCCACACTGAACGACGTTTAATCAACGCCTTTGTGTCCCATTTTTCACGGATGGCCGTCAAGACTAGCGTGGACACTGTGTTGTATGGTGATCCCCGGGCTCCGAGAGGAGGCTCACCGGCGAGAGTGGGGAAGAGAGACCCAAGAACACTTTCTGAGCGCTCGCGAGGTGCCAGGCATTTAGCTGGACACTCTCAAGCACACAGCTGATGCACCGCTCTGTAAGCTTCTTAGTCCGTGACCTCGCAAGGAGGGCGTGCGTGCAAACAGTGAATCATCTCTCTGGTTACCACTTTGCAGAGAATTACCTACATCCCACTTCAAGCAGATTTATTCTTTTTACATATTTATGCCTCGGATTTGGGATAAACTCCCTTTATGTCGTGTGTATATAAATCCCAACACCTACAGTAACTCTTCCCTCAGGAGCCATCTGAAAACCCAGGGGGTTTAAACGTAAAAAAATGTTTAAAAAGGAATAGAAACCCACACAAAAGTTATACACTGACATTTTAAAAACATTTCCCTTTTAACTTTACCTTTTTATACGACTTCAAAAAGTATTGTTTTAGCTATCCTTGTGACAATGTCACTGGTTTTCTTATTACTGCCCATTAGTCAATTTTATCCAACTCTGATTTCCTAGGACGCTAAATTTTAAACTCACTTTGCACATGCCCACGTATGATCATTCTTTTTACAAACAATAATGTCTTCTTTATTGAATACATTGAGCATGTGACACTGTAAGTTTAAGGTGTATAACGCGTTACATTTGTGTATCGGCATATGATTGTCAGAGTAACATTTATAACATTACATAACTTATACACTATGATTATCTCTATTCATTATACTATCCATTAGGTCTCTATGGCTCAGTTACTACTTGTTCCATGTTTGTACCCTTATCACCACCAATGTTACACCCTCCATCATTCCCTGGTAACCATCATTTACTTTTTTTTTTTTAAACAAATTTAACTTTTTGAGATTCCACACATAAATGGTATCATACAGTACTCGTCTTTCTCTGACTTGCATACCATAACGTGCTCGAGGTCCATCCAAGTTGTTGCAAACAGCAGAATACCCTCCTTTTTTATCGGTCAATAATATTTCGTGGTGTATACGTACCACACGGTTTTTATCTGTTCATCTGTTGATGGGCAGCTGGGGTGTCTCCACAGCTTGGCTATTGTGAAGGATGCTGCAATAAACATGGAAATACTTATCTCATCAAAATCCCGTTTCCATTTCCTTTGGGTATATATCCAGAAGTGGAGCTGCTGGATCTTATGGCAGATCTATTTTTAATTTTTTGAGAAACCTCCATATTCCTCCACATTCTTTTCCATGGTGGCCGCACCAACTTACATTCCCACCAACAAAGTATAAAGGTTCCCTTGTCACCACATCCTCGCCAGCACCTGCTGTCTCATCTTCTCAGTGATGGCCATTTTAACAAGTGTGAGGTGGTACCTCACTCTGGTTTCGATTTGCATCACCCTGACGATGTGTGATATTGCGCATTTTTCATGCACCTGTTGACCATTTTGATGTCCTCTTTGCAAAAATGCCTATTTAGTTCTTCTGCTCATTTTCTGATCAGGTTGTTTTTTGTTGCTAAACCGACCAAGTTCTTGACTTACTTTGGAATGTTCCACATATGTCCATGAAGTCGTTTGCTCTGAAGTGTGGCTCAATTCTGTTGTTTCCTCATCGACTTCCTGATCCATCCGCTGCTGAGATTAGCGTATCGGGGTCCTTTATTGTTATCACATTATTGAGTTGTACCTCAAGATCTCTTAGTATTTGTTTAATGTACTTCAGTGCGTGGGTGCTGGAACTGCACACACAAGTGTTCTGTCTTCTTGACGTGCTGATTCACTTACCACTGTGTGATGACCTTCCTTGTCCCCTGTGACCCTTTTCGACTTGGAGAGAGGGATGCCCCACCTACCTTCTTTTGATTCCCACCGCCTGGATGGTCACCTTCCACCCTTCCACTTTGTGCCTGCTGGTGTCTTCAGAGCTGGACAAGAGTCTCCTATAGGCAGCATATAGCGGAGTCCTGTGTAGTTTTTGTTGCTGTTGTTTTAAATCCATTCAGCCTCTCTGAGCGCTTGATTGCTGGGTTCAATTTTGGGCAGTTATTGATATGTAATGGTTTACTAGTGCCATTTTATCTTCTGCTTTCCCACTGTTTTTTTTTTGTTGTTGTTCTGTTTCTACCTTTATAAGTTCGTGGTTTCCGTGGTGATTTGCTCAGTCTCCCCTCTTCTTTATGTTTCGTGTCTATGCTCTACATTTCTTGCTTAGTGGTTACCACGAGGATTATGAAAAACACCTCTAGATGAAATAGCCATTTTTTCTGCTGATAGCAATTTATCCTGATTTGCCTATAATTCCATCCTCTTGATACTCCAGCATTTATTTTAACTATTATGTTCAATTAGCCAAAATATAGCACACCGTTAGTTTCTGACGTAGTGTTCAACAATTCACTAGTTGCGTACCCAGTGCTCATCACAACACGTGCCCTCTTTAATACCCAACACCCCATTCCCCATTCCCCCACCCCCTCTCCCTTCTGTAGCCCAAAGTTTGGGTCCTGGAGTTCAGCATCTCTCATGGGTATTCCCTCTCTTCCCGTATAGTCCTCTGCGCTGTTACATTCCACATATGAGTGAAACCATATGATGATTGTTATTCTTCAGTATTTTTGATGTGACAAATTACCTTTTCATGCTGTGATTTTGTTACCAAGTGGAAGTAGGTACAATTATTTTTAATACTTTTCCTTTAAACTTCATGCTCTAATTAAGGGTTTAATATACTATTGTAAAAAAGACTTATAGTCTTCTAACTGTCCATTTACCACCTTAATCAGCATTTTGTGTATATTCATTTTCCCATTTCAGCCTGAAGAACTCCCTGCAACGTATCTTGTAAGGCAGGTCTATTGGTGGTGAACTCCCCTCAGTTGTGGTTTGTCTGCGAAAGCCTTTATCTTTACTTCATATCTGAAGGATACCTTTGCCAGATATTCTTGGGAGGCAGTTTTTATCTTTCACTATTTTGAAAAAAATCATTCCACTCTTCACAAGGCTGTAGAGTTTCTGCAGAGAAATCTGCCGAAAGCTTCATGCAGGTTCCTTTGTAAGTTATTGTCTTTTTCCCCCAGGTTGCCTTTTAAATTCTTTACCATTGACTTTTGACAGTTTCAATATAATGTGTCTTAAAGAAGGTCTTTTCACATTGAGGTACGTGTTTTATTAGCTTTGTGGACTTGTCTGTCCAGTTCCCTCCCCGGGTTTGAGAAGTTCTCAGCTCTTATTTCCTTAAACATGCTCTCTGCTCCTTTCTCTCTCTCTTATCCCTCTGGAAATTCCCATTCATTTAATGTTGACTCTCATAAGGGAGTCTGATAGTTCTCACAGGGTTTCTTTACTTCCTTAAAATCTCAGTTCTCTCCCCTCTTCCACCTGAATCATTTCTAGATCCCTATCTTCCAGCTCATGAATTCTCTCTTCCATCTGATCTGCTCTATTTCCAATGCTTTCAAAATGCATTCTTCCTTTCATTTTTTGAGTATTCCAGCTCCAGAATTTCTGTTTGGTTCTTCATTAGAATTTCAATCTCTTTGGTAAAGTATTTCTTCTATTCACTAATTTTATTCCTGAGGTCACAGTATTGCCTTCGTAAGTTTTCTTGTAGTTTGTTGAAGTCCATCATAATAGCTAGTTTTGAATTATGTATCAGATTGCAATAGTCCGTGTTTTGTGGTTCTGTTACTAGAAAATTGTCATTTTCCTTTTGTGGTACCATATCACCATGATTTTTCATAGTGTTTCATGAAAAGTGCCTCTGCCATCGCATCTAAAGCAGCAAACACCCTTCTTATTTATGTAAAAGCCTTGTTTAGTTTGATTCTAATAGTTTTAACAGGTTGGTGAGGGGAAGCCTTCCTCTTCTCTTCCAGAAGGTGGGGCTGCAGCACAAATCTTTGGTTTCTCTTACCAGTGCTGACTCCCCCACTATGGCTGGGAGAGCTGTGCATTTAAAATAAAAGGGGGGGTGATGGCAGCACAGTGGAAGGTGGGGTGTGCTCAGCACCTAGGGCTTTGGGTGTGCCCCATGATCCTCAAGTAGGGGGCTCCCAGAGCTCCATGGGCACTTTCACCTAAATCCTGGGGGGCAGACAGCAGGAAACATACTTTCCTTCAGTTCTGAGTCTGCCTTCCTCCCTTCCCTTTCATTCCCCCACTTCCCACCCCTCAAGTCACTGTGGTTTCGCAGAGCGAGCAACAGGTTCTCTCCTAGCTCTGTAGCAACCGCTTTCAGCCTCCACCTCCTCTGCCAGAAGGGTGATGCTGGCTCCCTCCCAGACCTGTCCCTGCAGCCTCCGCTGCCACCCCCCCACTCCACTGTCCAATCCACTCACTTCTGGGTGCACACGCGAATGCCTCTCTTGGGTGTCCTGGTGTGCTGTACAGAGGTGCTTTTTTTTTGTTGTTTGGTTATGGGTATCTGATTAGTTGTAAATGGAAGGCAAGAGAAAAAGGGAATGAGGCAGGCCTCCATGACTCTGATATCACTCCAATACTGTCTTTCTTAAATTTGAAAATTATTTTCTCCTTTTTTTCATGTTATAGTTTATTGGTCAGTATTTACAAAACAACTTTGAATTTTAAAAGATCACTGTCTTTTATTCCTCTGTGGAAATTTCCTCAACATTTCACTAGCCATCTCCCGAGAACTCAGAGGCACTACACTAGTGACATGAAGATAAATAAGCAGGGGTCACCGGTCTCAAGCAACTCAGTCTTATGGGGAAAGCACAGGAAAATAAGTAAATTTAATGTTTTTTAGTGTTATACTACGTGCACAGCTCAAGTGTAATGCAAAAACAAGTCATTTCCAGGCCAGAGAAGATGGTCATCTGCATCTGGAAAGCTTTCCCTCTAAGTCACCCAAACCAACTCAACATCTTACGTGTTAAACCTGTTCTTTATGGGATCCTCTACTGCCCCAGGGCCCCGTAACCCCAGCAGTCCACACGGCTAGAACCCCTCCAGTCATCAACTGGTCCTCTCAGAGCCACGCAGGCTGCCAAGCTGATCTCTACATCTCCGTAATGTCATTTTTAGGGCTCCTCATTCTCATGGTCTTAATTGCATCTTCATGACTCCTACCTAAACAAACACTCTCCTGTCTGGCTGCCTGCGTTCTGGCTCTCCCGTTTGATACCATGCTAGCAGACGGCTCCGCAGGAAGCAAGATCTTTCCAAAGAACAGCGCTTGAAGTCCTCTCCAATCTACCCCCTACCTTTTCAACTTGGCTTCCAGCTGCCAGCCTCTTTCGCACACTCTGTGGTCCAGATGAACTATATTTACATAACGGTATCACAAACACCCTAACTTCCTACCTCTCTCAGGAGGTTCTTATTAAAAACTACAGCTTCCTACCTTTAAGATTCCAATTAAAACAGTGGCTTCTCTGAGAAGTTTCACACCCTTCTGGAAAAAACACTGCATTCTCTTTTGAATTCCCCCAGCAATTAATTTGTGTCTCTATTCTTTTTACTAATATTATCTTCCCTAATAGAATGAATTTTTAAGAGTAGGCCTATCTCTCACCCCTAAAAAACCAACATGTGTATGTAATTAGTAATCAATAAGCCCTTTATGAATACATTAAGGCCTTTCTGCCAAACACAGATCCTAGCAGAGGATCTTAATAAGCTGAATGGCTCACCTGATTTCCACAGGGAATTGTGCATTTGTGACCAGGAAACTAGAGATTTTACACTCGTGGAGTAGTGTCAAAAACCTGTTGATTTCCGGGTACATGATGGGTTCTCCCACCAGAGACAACGCACAGTGCTTTACCATCATTCCTTCTTCAAAACGTTCTTCTTTGACACCCGGTACTCCTGGAGAACACAGTGAAAAAGAACAAGCTCTAGAAAACATGGGGAAAGAATATCACTTTCACTTTTCTCAATGAAAGATTTTTAATTTTTCTTTTCTCTTTTTTTTTTAATATTTTATTTATTTATTTGACAGAGAGAGAGATCACAAGTAGGAAAAGCAGCAGGCGGAGAGAGAAGGGGAAGCAGGCTCCCTGCCGAGCAGAGAGCCCGATGTGGGGCTCGATCCCAGGACCCTGAGATCACGACCTGAGCCAAAGGCAGAGGCTTTAAGCCTCTGAGCCACCCAGGCGCCCCGAAGATTTTTAATTTTTCTTAATGGTTCTTTGGTTACAGAAGGCAAATTCATTTTTGAAACCATCCAAATAATATAAAACAAGGGCAAGGGGAAAGGGCTAAAATTAGTAAATCAGAAAGATCAGGAATCTCCCCTTCAGTTCAACCCTAACTGAACTACAGGAACATGAGCAGGCGAAGCGAACTCCGTTAGCTAACGATCTGGAATGCAGAACACATCCCTTTCCGTAATTTGCTTAGCTCTGTATTCTTTCATGTTGGTTTAAGAAAATGAGCTCAAATGTTTATCAACAGCTAAGTGGATAAACAAAATTTAGTGTAAACGTGCAATGAAATATTATTCAGCCTTGCAAAAGGAATGTGATGCTGACAGGTGGCAACACGGACGAGTCTGTGCTAAGTGAAAAGAGCCAACACATAGGGACAAACTTATGATTCCACTAATCTGAGGTCCCTCGAATAGACTAATTCAGACAGACAGAAAGTGGAAGGTTACCAGAGGCTGGGAAGAGGGAGAAACAAGTGGTTATTTTTTCTTGGGTACAGAACTTCTGTCCTGGATGATGACAAAGTTCTGAAAATTGACAGTGGTGACAGCTGCACAATATCAAGAAAATACCTAATGACACTGAACCGTACACTTTACAATGACCGCACTGGTAAACATTGTGTTTTGTATATTTTACGACAATAAAAATATGAGGGGAGGAAGCTGAACTCAATATAAGGAAAAGCGTCTTCTAGACCCATCATTTCTCCCTTTACTCTGCAAGTATTCTGAACCGTGAAACTAAATGGAGTTGGTCCAAAAGTATACGGGAGAGAAAAAGAAGAATCCTGAACTTCCCTTTGGCCGCATGCCGGGATCACCAGGAGTGTCAAAAACTAGGTCCATTGCCAAAGACTGCATTTAATCGGGGTGGGTGTGAACCAGGATTACGGGAGTTTTAAAAATTCTTCAAGTGATACTAATGTGCACCAAGGTCTAAAACCACTGCACAAACCAGAAGGTCCCACATCTGCTTGCCCACTGGACTCACGCTTCCAAACTCCAGACCCCAGCACAGACCAATTAAATCCCAATCCTGGGAGAGAAGCACGGGCTGCAGTAGTTTTGGAAGCTCCCAGGTGACGCCACAGTGCGATCAAGTTCAGAAACGCTGGCACACCACGGGCCCTCAGCCCTCACGGGACCCTGGAACTACCCACCCAAAGCACTTTGAAAAATCCCAACATCAGGGCGCCTGGGTGGCTCAGTGGATTGAGCCTCTGCCTTTGGCTCAGGTCATGATCTCAGGGTCCTGGGATCAAGCCCCACATCAGACTCTGCTCAGGGGGGAGTCTGCTTCCTCCTCTCTCTCTGCCTGCCTCTCTGCCTACTTGTGATCTCTGTCTTTCAAATAAATAAAATCTTTAAAATTAAAAAAAAAATCCCAATGTCCAGGTGGTATCCCAAACCAATTAAATCAAAACCTCTGGGGATGGGACTCCCCATCTGACCCCCGTGTACACAGCGGGTTGAGAAGAATTGTTCTCCGTTCCAGCGCAGAAGGCACTCACGACAGTCCCTCAATCTAAGACAGAATCTGGAAGACTTAGAGTATAACAAAGGAAATAAAAATGTATCACCTTTACTTCAGACATTTCTATCAATTAACTCTAGGTTTTTTCCAAAGCACATAGTCTCTGAAGGATAGAGATTCTTCGGGGAGACTGAGGGTGGGGGAACCATGTTCACAGTCCCTCTCAGTCACTTACCAATCACCTGGGAAACATAACTGCCTGAACTGTAACAAGTCCCTCTCCAAGAACTTTTGTTGCCATTAATTGAGATAATGCTTGTCAAAGGCTTTAGCAGAGTGCCTGGCACACCAGAAACATTCACTAAAAATTTATTCCAGCCGCTATCCTGGTTTCTTATAATGACTGAATCCCAGTCAACATCCCCTTAACAACAACAAACCTGGAGAAAATAAATTCAGATTTCACTGCTCATTTGTACCTTAGCTTCCAGGAAGTGATTTTCGTTTACACACACACACACACACACACACACTCTGTGGAAAGAAGCAACTGCAACTAAATCCCCAAGAGATCAAGCTAACACAACACAGGCTAAAATCAGAGTAACCTAAATGTGGCAGCTGATGTCTGCTGAGAACGTATTTCCCATCAGTATTTTTAAATGAATAATTTTTTTAGATAACTGAAATCTAAGATCTTAAGAATCAAGTTTTTTAAAAAACCTGATCCTTAACTCACTGTGTGTTGCCCAAACAACTCAACCATAAGCATAACATCTCCTTTTTGTAAAAAACATCATTAACTTTAATTCCCCCAATGAGCAGAAAGTAGAAAGACAGATTTAACCTGAACGGCAAAACTGACCTGAAACGCAGGAACTAGGTAACTGAGCACTGGCTAAGCCCTCAGCATGGGAAATCCTGTGACCCTGTCTCAGTTCTGGCTGTACCACTCAGCTGGTTTGTGTTCCTTGGTCAAGGCATTCAACCTCTCTACGCCCACACCCTGATCTGCAGTTGGGGATTTTACACACACACACACCCCTCTTTTTAAAAATATATATATAAAGAAAGGGAGAGTACATAAGCAAGGGGAGGGCAAAGGAAGAGGGAGAGAGAGAACCTCAAGCAGACCCCATCCTGAATGCAGAGCCTGACAGAGGGCTCAACCTCAGGACCCTCAGATCATGACCTCAGCTAAGTCAAGAGCTGGACGACAACCAACTCAACCACCCGGGCAACCCCATACCCAACGTCTATAAGAAGTCAATGAAATAAATCCCGAGGGCAGCACCAGGCCTAGCACACAAGTGTTCCAAAAATGGCAGCTACATTTAATTTAACAGAATTATTAAAATATTTTTATTTTAATAATTACTTTGTGAATGAAACAAATTCAATCCTGTATTTCAAATAAAATGGTAATTCCACTCAACTCAACAGACACTTACTGATCACTACTATGGGTCAACTAGTGTTCTAGGTAACTTTTCTACAGTCAATCATTTTATAAGTAATTTCTCTATTTAGAGAAAAACCCTCTGCCTTTATGAAGTTTATATTCTTATGAGAGAAAGAAAGTAAACACCAAACATAATAAATCTATAAATTCTACACCACTGTAGTCCAGTAATATGTTCTGAGATGGTGTAAATGTTCTCTGTACAATCTAACACAGCAGCCGCCAGCCACATGTGCCTCTTATTTTTTTTAAGATTTTATTTATTTATTTGACAGAGATCACAAGTAGGCAGAGAGGCAGGCAGAGAGAGAGAGGAGGAAGCAGGCTCCACGCTGAGCAGAGAGCCCGATGCAGGGTTCGATCCCCGGACCCTGAGACCATGACCTGAGCCGAAGGCAGAGGCTTTAACCCACTGAGCCACCCAGGCGCCCCCTCAGGTGATTCTTGAGCACTTAAAACGTGGTCAGTGTGACTGATGATGAACCAGATTTTTTATGGTATTTAATTTTCATTAATTAAAATACAAAGGGCCATATGTGGCTACTGGCTACCATACAGGATATGCTCATCTTTTAGTATGTTAGCAAGAGAGATGAGTGTGGAACAGGAAAGGTGGAGCAGGGTGAATAAGGTCAAGGACCCAAAGAAGAGGCAGCTGCCTTGAAGACGGGGCAGTCTGGAGAAGCTCCCCGGGAAGCTGAGATCTGAGCTGAAGAGATGAGGCTCAGGCCCAGAGAGTAAGGAAGGACAGAGCACTGTCGGCAGTGGGTGGTAGAGCAAAGGCCCTGGGGTGGGAGCAGGCTGGTCCAAGCAACCTGAGAAACACAGGGAGCACTGCGGGGTTTGGAGGAAGGTGCCATGATCTAAATTTCTTTCCACGTGTTTGGACTGGATTGGCTGCGAAGTTGAGGACAAAGGGGCAAAGAGGCTCCTCTGGCAAAAGGCTATTGCGTAACCTCAGCAAGAAATGATGGCGGCTTCCACTGCAATGGTGACAGCTGAGGCCGCAGGAAGAGATCGACCAATGGGCTATAGTCAGTAGGACTTTCTAATGGACTGGAGGAAGGATATGAGAGAAGGAGAGATAATTAATGATTTCTACAAGCTTTTGGCCAGAGCAACAGAGCTGCCACCACCTGAGACAAAGTCTCTAAGGGTAACGGGTTTCACAAGTCAGGAACAACCTCTGTTCAACTGTAGAAGGGTGAAGTTCGATGTGTCTGTTCTCTGTGCGTGAAAGAACGTCCCGCGTTCAAGCCTGCAGTCTGGAAGGATGCACTGGACGGAAGGAAACATTCTGGCGAACAGATGGTACTTCTATTCCAGGTCCGAGCTAGGGCAGTAAGCACAGACAGAGAAGTGAACTGGGAGCTAGAAGACGCGCGTGTCTAGGGAAAGGAAGAGGGGTCATCAGAGGACACGACCGAGGAGCAGCTGGGGAAGGAGGAAAGCGTAAAAGCAAAGGATCAGCTGTCACTGTCTCTGAGAGCCTGAACGAAAAAATCAACCCGCCCATTTAGACATCGACAAAAACAAAAACCAAGACCAAAAAAAGTCCCCTAAGTAAATCTCCTAAAAGAGTAAGGATTCTGGGATTTAAAAATTATCTTAATTTTCTCAAAAAGTAAAGTGTTGAGAATATGTAGACCCGTGGGTCTCTCCTTCACAACAGCACGCTTCCACTTCATGGTCACTGCCAGAGGCTATTACAGTCATCTTTCCCAAAACAAGGCCTTCGGGGACTCAGTCACCTGCTTCCTTCACGGTCCTCAAGGAAGTAGGTCAGAAAACAAGACATCCTCTAAATTTCTAATAGAAAAAAGCCCCAGAGCAGGAAGAGAGAGCACGGACCAGCAAACACTTCATTTCAGTAACGAAGCTGAAGAAATGTTTTTCACATGGGGAGAGTCTGTCTGTCTCTCCCACATACACTCTCTCTCTCTCTCTCCATTCTCATGTTTCCCTAAGCCTTTCTTCACAACTAAACTCTGCTTTCTTACTCTGATTTTTTTTTTCCTTAAGCAAGTTTCTGACATTTCGCTTATCCTGAACAGCTTCCTGGTCCTGGACAACACTACGGTCGTCATATTAACTAGGAAGCCTACTTTATCTCCCTCGAAGGTGCCAAAGCAGACACTTAAGATGCCAGAAGTGTCCTCCTTCTGTTACAGCAATAAAACCAAGTAACACAAAATCAACAAAGGGTATTCAGCAAAGGGTATTGAGGCCTAATTCTAAAGTGTGGGGCAATTAGACATAAAATATTCTCTTTCTTTGCATAAGCAATTCAGTCCCAGGCCAAAGATCTTCCTAGAACCCTCCCGGGTAAACGCCACATAAGTCTTTGACAGAGTCACTTCCACCGTGAGGGTCTCATAAATCACCTCCAGGAACAATGAGCAGGTGGTGCTCTCTTCCTCGCCACCCCCGTCTCCTCTGGACGCGCACTTCAGCGTACCGTTTGTGAAAACCGTCTGTCGGAGACCCTGACTCCTTTATTCTGCATCACTTCACGTCTACGTGAAACTACAGAGAAGAAAACCTGTCTGCACCTTCAGCGCCGCCGACGTGCCTGACAAGGACTCGACCGCTGAACCGGTGGGAACCGCCTGAAGGAAACCCCCAGCCCACTCCGGAACGCCTTCTCCTGCCGTGGGAGCGTGTGGGGGGACAGGCAGCGTTCCGAACAGATGCTGAGCGGCACTGAAACTCTGACCCACTTGTAATCAATATAAAGTTAATTCTGCATGTGTCTGAAGGGAAAGCTAATAAAGGTCATGAGAGAAAGCTATTTTAATGATTCAATTAAATAACTGAAGAGACAATAATTGTCCTCAGAATCGAGAACAAGCACAAAAGGGAAACATTTTTTTAAAAAATCAGAATATCTTCAAAATCTGTTCAAGGCTGGCCCCTTGGCTAAAGCTTGAAACTCAGACGGAATAAGCAGCAACACTCACGGCAAGTCTCCCCTCCACAAAAATAAAACCATAAAACGACCGAACCAGACCCGTGGAGAAAGAAGGTAGAAAAGCACACTGAAAACCAAAGGATTCCAAGCCAGAACAAGGGAAATTACGAACAAGTTAATGCTCTACAGAGACGATGAACGTAGGATATCCAGAATATAACCAACTAAGAAGGAAATAATTGGCTCTGATTCTCTGAAAACTGCCTATAATGTTCCTAGAACATTTCTGTTTAACCCTAAAATCTGTATTCCCACAGATAAAATACCATTAAAATGGAGATTGAGTTACCATTCAAATCCCAACACCAAATTCATCAGCAATAACCCTAAGCTACAGTACTAACGAATCTATTTCAGTGGTGATTAGGCAAACTGAACTTTTTTCTCCTATAGGAAAGTACAACCCAAATTCTAACCAAGGAAACCAGTAATACTCCATTCCTCATTTTGTTTTGCTTTTCTCAAGCCACCAGAGGGCACAAGGTAAGAGCACCCGTGCTCTAATGGGAAAACTAATGGGTGTGGGAGAAGGGAACTTTCCTGCAGGGCCTCGGTGGGGAACTGTATCCCGAGTTAAGCCACGTCTGCAGCCCCATCTCTACTGAGGAGTTCAGGGCTTGCCTTTCAGAAAGGACGGGACCTGTTTTACTTACACCCTATCCCCTAGCATGAATAAAAGACAGAACACAGAGATTTCACTTAATGCAGGAGGCATTCAGGTTCATAAAAAAAGAGAACACTTTAGACTAGAACCATTGATAAAGACCGAAGTTACAAAATCTCATTGTCTGATGATTACCATAAAATAAACAGCCATGCATCTGAATGGTTTAGATTCTGCCAAAAAGAGAGAAAACATAACCAATATTCTGAAATACTAAAATTTCGTAATTTTGCCCACTGTGGTTTGTTGTTGTTTTTGTTGTTGTTGTTTTTGGTTGGTGTTTTTTTTTTTTTGACAGATCACAGGTAGGCAGAGAGTCAGGCAGAGAGAGAGAGGAGGAAGCAGGCTCCCCGCGGAGCAGAGAGCCCGATGTGGGACTTAATTCCAGGACCCTGGGATCATGACCTGAGCCAAAGGTAGAGGCTTTAACCTACTGAGCCACCCAGGCACCGACACTGTGGTATTTTTTAGAAGAAAACAATTTGCGTGCTTGTTGAGGGCTGCAGACTACCACCAGTTTTGTAGAAGAGCTCTGAATTTTTACAAATTATGTATTTCATCCTTTAATAATTAGTTTTTTCTCGGGACGCCTGGGTGGCTCAGTTGGTTAAGCAGCTGCCTTCGGCTCAGGTCATGATCCCAGCGTCCTGGGATCGAGTCCCACATCGGGCTCCTTGCTCGGCGGGGAGCCTGCTTCTCCCTCTGCCTCTGCCTGCCTCTCTGTCTGCCTGTGCTCCCTCTCTCTCCCTCTCTCTCTGACAAATAAATAAATAAACAAATCTTTAAAAAAAAATAGTTTTTTCTCTTTTAATACTATAGCATCACACCCAGGTTTACTGTAATTATTATAACAATAAGACAGATTTTCAAAAAAGTAATGTTTTGTTTAAGCTTGGAATGAAATTTTAAAAAGCATTAACAAAGAGTTACCATGATCCAAACACTGAAGACCAAGAGAGCTCTCACCCTTCGTGAAAACATAAACTACCATGAATGAGAGCTCCTTTATGCCCCCGTGCCTACACGCAGCAACCTTCCAACAGAAACCCATTTTCTACAACGCCTACCACTGTAAAGAAGAACTGCTCTGGCACTGGGAGGCGTGTCGGTGCACAAGGGTCAACCGGTTCCAACTTGAAAACCCCTGTGGAAAATTTATTGCTGATTAAATGAATAGTTGTTGTGCTGACATGGTAACACTATGTCAAGTAATTAAGATGTGAAAAAAGAATCCTTTGGGGAAATTACTAGGGCAAAGTAAACTCTAGAAAAGGTTTTTTAAGAATGAAGTTGACAGGGGCACCTGGGTGGCTCAGTGGGTTAAGCTTCTGCCTTCGGCTCAGGTCATGATCCCAGTGTCCTGGGATCGAGGCCTGCGTCGGACTCCCTGCTCAGCGGGGAGCCTGCTTCCTCCTCTCTCTCTGCCTGCCTCTCTGCCTGCTTGTGATCTCTGTCAGATAAATAAAATCTTTAAAAAAAAAAAAAAAAAGAATGAAGTCGACAGTCGTTGTTGAATTGGGGGGGGGGGTCGTTCCCTCTCCTTAGGCATTTTAACCCTAATTCAGGATTCACTTGTCCACAGATAGGCTCTATTCGCTCTCTCTCCAATCCTTTATCTATCTTCCCCCATAAGACAACATATATATATGTTCCCCCATAAGACAACATATATATATATATATATATATATTTTCCTGAGTGAAAGCGGTGTCTTTAGTCGTTCAGAAGGAGCCCCTGTGGAGCACACCAGAGCTAATGAGGTGACTCAGGGCCCCTAAATGGCCTCAGGACGGGGCTGGTCCCCAAAGAGACAAGCGATTCAAGGCCCGGAATCTTACATCACAGACACCGAGCTCCTGGACGGGGAGAAGGGCTCCGTATTGGGCTCCATTAAAAACTCGTGAGCACTGAGAGTTGAACTGCCAGGCTGGTGAGAGCCTCCATGTGCCAGGAGGGTGACCCACTGCAGGTCCACTGGGACAGAAGCTCCTGCGCTTGCAGACTTTCCCCTACGTTACCTCTTCCTCTGGCCCCTCTGAATCCTCCGTAAAACCCTCTATAAGAAATTGGTGAGTCCACTAAGTGTAAATAAGTGTTTCTCTGCGTTCCATGAACCACTCCAGTAAATTAATCATATCTGAACAGGAGGCAGCAGGAACCTGTTGTTTACAGCCAGTTACTCAGAAGTGCAGGGAACAACCCGGACTGGAGATCAGGGTCTGACGTGGGGCACGACTTACAGGCCTGAACCCTCACCCTGTGCGGTCTGGTGCTACCTCCAGAGTGTTATGACTGAATTAAATTTATAGACCACCCAGCCAGTGTCTACTGAGAACTGAAGACACTGGCTGAGTGGCCTATAAATTTAAGCACACACGTGCACACACACAACTTATCAGAAGTACTTTAATCTCAAGAAGGAGTGACCTGACAAATTTCTTCACATAAAAGAATCATTTGAACTTCAAAATGATAATTACTGGGGTTTATAAGGACTCCCACATATGAAGTTAGCACCACAAAAGTGTCTATATCAACACAACCTTGGTTAAGATTTGTGTTTTATTGTTGCATAGCGAAGGAAAAGGAACATAGAGGAGAGAAGGACTTCCAAGTGGTAGGTGGAGACAGACACACAGATTTCTCAGGGAACCTAACAAATTTCAGTTCAGCATAGGCAGCCACGACTCTAGAAAGCCAACGTTTTGTAAGTCCACTGTGTCTCTCTGCAGCAGTGGGCCTCAAAGTGGGGTCTCCAGTTCCACAACACCAACACCCCCCGAAAAGGTTCCGAAATGCACACCCTTGGGCCCTACCTCCAGACCTACTGAACCAATCTCTGGAAAAGGAAGCCAGGAATCTGTTTTAACAAGCTTTCCAGATAATTCTGATGCTCACTAAAGCCTGAGAACCAGTAACCTCCAGTAAAGTATATACCTTTTAATATAAAACAGAACTGAATCAGGAAATTCTAGAAATTGAGTGGCAGAATGTTCACAATATTACGGATCACATGATATTAATAGAATCCTTCCTTTTTATAAGTCATTTAATAAAAAATGCTTTCCCAATACTACATTACTGATAATATTTAAGATTTTTCCAATGATCTAAACTTTCCTGTCCCCTTAAGCTGCTTTATGCTTACCAAGATAGAACAATATCAAGAATTTTTAGGAAGGATGATGATATGCTCCCAGGCAAAACTTACAGGCTAAGTGAGCAATATTCTAAATTGTTAAGCTCTGAGTGAATTTTTTTTAGTTTTTCCATCATATGGGACATAAAAGTTGTCAGTAAAAACTAAAAAAGCCAAAATGCATGTAATATTTCTACAAAGTTTTCACTTCCCTATATGAAAATTTGCCAGTGGGAACAAAATCCTGTCAAAGAGGCAACTCCTCAGCCAATTTAATTCACATTAATTAGCATTCCTTTGTAGAGGGCAGATAAATACCTTTAAACTGCTTAATCATGCTCTGATGGTTTTCAATGGCTTCCTTTAGGATCACTTCAGGCTGGTCCATCTTCCACCGCCACTCGGTGCCCACTGGATTGGTGTGGTGCCTGAGAAGAAGAGGGAAGAGTTCTAAAGGACTCTGGAGTGACATCTCAGCGCGTCATCTACTACGCGGTAGCAGTAAAACCATAAAGTCACAGCAGTGAAACCATAAAGTCGTAACATCAGGGTTGGTTTCCCCCTAAGAGTTTAGCTGTTTATAGCAGTGTTTTCTGGCTTAGCTCATGAGATCTAGCAGAGAAGGTTAGTTGGAGAAGTGCCAGGCTGAGATTGAGGTTTAATAGGACAGTCAGAAATGCGCAACCTTTCCTTTCAGTGCCCCGCCACCAGGCTAACAAGCATCCATTAAATGCTAACAGAATATTCCTGGAAGAGGTCCAAAACCACAGTAATTGACCCTCTGAGAGGCAGCCCAGCTGAACATCTAAAGCTTAGGATGGATGAGGCTTGAGGAGAAAACTGTCACAGAAGCCCCCAGGCCACACGTTCGGCATCGCCTAATGGGATGTTAAAGCCAGTGGTAGAACGAGGTTCGCACAGAAACAGCGAGTCTCAACTCAAGCCCAGCTCCAGACTCGATGAACCTCAACTCCAAAGGGAAAGGCCATGCAGAAGGGAAAGGTGAACTGATTTCCAAACACAGAAACGCGGCGCACCTCAGTCTGTAACGTAATAAACAACGTTATTGTTGACTTTACAATAACAGTCTGACTTTAAACAACAAAAAATAGGAGGCACAGAAAAACAACACATTTCCAACAAAGCAGTCGGCAGAACCAAACTCCTGACACAAGTGCTTGAAGTCTGTGATGGGGAATTTTTACAACAATCGTTACTATGTTAAAAGCCCTAACAGAAGGGGCACCTGGGTGGCTCAGTGGGTTAAGCCGCTGCCTTCGGCTCAGGTCATGATCTCAGGGTTCTGGGATCGAGTCCCGCATCGGGCTCTCTGCTCAGCGGGAAGCCTGCTTCCTCCTCTCTCTCTCTCTCTGCCTGCCTCTATGCCTACTTGTGGTCTCTCTCTGTCAAATAAATAAATAAAATCTTTAAAAAAAAAAAAAAAGCCCTAACAGAAAAGGTGGGTAACATGGAAGATCAGATGCGTAAATTCAGCAGAGACGGAAATTGTAACAAAGAAAATGTTAAATATGAAAAAACGGGCTTCTGACAGGTTCAGCAGTGACTATTAACAGCTGAGGACAAAGAGTAAAAAAATAAAAAAAACTTGGAGACTGGTGCAAAGAAGCCAACAAAAGCACAAAGTTTTCTTTCTTAACAAAGTTTTCTTTCTTTCCCTTAAGGGAAAAAAGTGACACAGTGTCCAAGAGCTGGGGGACAACAAGAATAGGCCCAAGATACACATACTTGGAATCCCAGAAGAAAAGCAGAGATAAAGAAGCAGAAGAAATAGTCGAAAAACAATCGCTAACAGTTTTTCACAGATAATGAAAAACCACCACAGATCCAAGAAGCTCACAGAACCACCAGGACATTTTAAAAATAAAAAACAACCTAAAAATACCATATCCAAATGATGAAAACAAAAGATACTGAGAAAATCTTTAAGTTAGAGGGGGAAAAAGACACATTACATGAGAACAGAGTACAGTTTACATGTGACGACTCATCAGAAAACTGCTGAAACTGCAACGACACATCCAAGAAGTGTGCCTAACAAAAACCACACTCACCAACCAGAAGCCTAACAGAAACAAAACTCATCAACCAGAATTCTACACCCAGCGAGAGTATCTTTCAGAAATGGAAAATTTTGCACCCAAAATCCAAGAGACGTCCTTCTCAACAACCTACATTACAAGAGATGTTAAAGAGAATTGCTCAAACTAAAGAAACATACAGTAGATAGAAACCTGAATCTGGGGGCGCCTGGGTGCCTCAGTGGGTTAAGCCTCTGCCTTCAGCTCAGGTCATGATCTCAGGGTCCTGGGATCAAGCCCCGCACTGGGCTCTCTGCTCAGCAGGGAGCCTGCTTCTCCCTCTCTCTCTGCCTGCCTCTCTGCCTACTTGCAGTCTCTCTCTCTGTCAAATAAATAAATAAATAAATAAAACTAAAAGAAAGAAAGAAAAAAAAAAGAAACCTGAATCTGTACAAAGAAATAATGAGCACTGGGAAAGGGGGAGGAAAAGGAAAAGATATTTACCTTTTTTACCTTTAATTGCCCTACAAATAACTGACAGTGTAAGTAAAAAAGAATAATGATGTATTGTGTGTTCATAACTTACATAAAAGTTGTACCAACAAAAGCCCAAGATGGTCGAGGGGAATGAGAAACACCGCTGTAAATCCTGACACTACACACGCCGTGGTGTGTCATCTGAAGACTCTGGTCGACTGAGGATGTGCACTCTAAACCCCAGGAGAATCTCTAAAATACTTTAAAGGTTTATAAAGAATAAGTCAAGACTGGGCATAAAATAAAACCATTTAAAATACCCAATTAACAAGAGAGCAGGCAGGACAACGAAAAAACAACACAGAGACTAGAAAACAACAAATGCAAAATTTCATCAAACCACACTGACAATCAGTTTCAACACCAGTTAAAGGATATTATCAGGTTAAAACATAAGACCTGAAGAAGAAAAAAAATGGGGGTGCCTGGGTGCTCGGTCAGTAAAGCGTCTGACTCTTGGTTTTGGCTCAGGTCACGCTCAGCGTTATGAGACCAAGCCCCACGTCAGGCTCCATGCTCAGCCTGGAGTTGGCTTGGGGATTCTCTCTTGCTCCTTTCGCCACTCCCTTTCTCTTTCTCTCTCTCTAATAAATAAATAAATCTGAACACACACACACACACCCTTAGACCTGACTATATGGGACCAGCATCACTGAAATACAAAAACCACATTAAGATGTTATAAAGAAAACTATAGACCTACACCTTCCATGAGCAGAGACAGAAACCTAAAAAAGTAAAACAAATAAAGACCCTAGGCAAACTGAATGCAGGAACACGTGAAAAGGAAAATGTGTCACAACCAGGTAATTTATCCCAGCAATAGCAAGGTTGGTTCAGCAGGCAAAAATCAATCACTCCACAGAAGCATCTAGTAAAATTCAACATTCATTCGTGACAAAAACTTGCAGCAAATTAAAAATAAAAGGGAATTTCTTTAATTTTATGAAGGGGATTAAAAAAAAAAAAACAACCCTCACAGCTAATGTCAGACTTAATGGTGAAAGAATGGATGTTTTCCTCTAAATATCTGAAACATCGTAAGAATGTCCTTTCTACTATTCCTAGATAACATGTAAATCCTAGTCAGTGAAATGAAGCCAGAAAAGGGAATAAAACTTTCTTTTCACAAATGACATGTTTATCTACATAAAAATTCAAAAGAATCTACAAAAAACAGACTGGAACTAATGAGAACTAGTAAGGGAGCCTACAAATGCCTAAGATACGTGATCAACACACAAAAATCTACTCTTTATTACACATAAGAATGTGTGGTATTGGCCAAAGAGAGACTCACAGATCAACAAGACAAATGAAACCGGAAACGCACCGAACATATGCTACCAACGGAGTTCTGACAGAGGCGCGAAGGCCGTTCAATGGAGAAAGAGTAATCCGTTCGATAAACGGTGCTAGAACGACCGACATCCAAAAGCTAGAACGAAAACAAAACAAAACCAACCACTTCTGTCCCTACGTTGAACGTCCTCAGGAATAACACAAACTGACGGCGTGCACGCCCCGGTAGGTCTGATGTACTGAGAACACTATTGCGTCACACAAAATACCCATAATCTCATTCCAATCATGAAAAGATATCAAATAGATAATGAAATGATATATCGAAAGTATATCAAATATGTAATGAAAATATATCAAATACAAATTGAGGAAACTTCTCCAAAATACCTGACCAGTATTTTTCAAAAGTGTCAAAACCATGAAAACAAGGAGGACTAAGGGACTGTCACAGGCTGGAGAAGACAGACACAGCAACTAGAGGCAACGGAGGGTACTAGAGTGGATCCTCGAACCGTTTAGAAAGAACAGTAATGGCAAATCTGGCAAAATCTCAACATCTCCAGTTTCATTAATAGTAATTTTAACTGTTGCAATTGACAAGAAATGTTAACTTCTCGGTTGTCACAACTGTCCCATCATCAGGGAAGATATCAGCACTACAGGAAGGCGAATGAAGGGTATACCAGAAGTCGCCACAGAACCTGTTGCATAAGGAAAGGTTTTCTTCCCTTGCAACACTAACCCTCGTTGAAAACAAAGGAAAGAAGGACTCATACTTAATACTGATTCAGAACTTGATATAATTTGTGTCCAAAATAGTTAATAAAAATGCAAAACATCTGTACAGTGGAGTACTAATTACACAGCCAGCTACAATAACAAAAAAAGACACCTATCTTGACAAGCACTGAGTAATGTATAAAATTGCTGAATCACTTGGGGCACCTGGTGACTGCCCAGTTAAGCCTCTGACTCTTGATTTCGGCTCAGGTCATGATCTCAGGGTTGTGAGATCAAGTCCCACCACAGGCTCCACGCTGGGTATAGTGGCCTGCTTAAATTCTCTTTCTCCTTCTCCCTCTGCCCCCGCCCCCATGATCACACTCTAAAAAAAAAATTATTGAATCATTATACTGTACACATGAAACTCATACAATACTATACGTTCATTATACTTCAATTTTTAAAAAGAAAAAAATTATATTTAAAAAAATTAAACCCAACTTGACTATGGTCTTTTGTTGTTTTTTGATGCATCGTTGTTTCATTGTTCTTCGATGCTGGGCTCTGGGTTTTTTGTTTGTTTCTTTGTTTGGTTGTTTTGTTTTAGGAGGGAGGGGGAGATTACCTGGAGTGGGGGCCAGGTAGTACAGGCAGAGGGAGAGACAGAATCTTAAGGAGGCTCCCCCTCAGCACGGAGCCCCACACAGGGCTCGATCTCACCACCCTGACATCATGATCTGAGCTGAAATCAGGAGTCAGACACTTAACCCACTGCGGCACTCTGGTGCCCCGGACTCCGTATTTTAATGTACTGTTCAGGATTTTACACCAGTACTAATGAGTGAAACTGCACTGCAATTTTTGTTTTCCATGCTGTTCTCTGGGCTGGTATCAAGGTTTAGTAGTTTCTTTTTTAATCTTTTTTTTTTTTTTAAAGATTTTATTTATTTATTTGACAGAGAGAGATCACAAGCAGGCAGAGAGGCAGGCAGAGAAAGAGGGGGAAGCAGGCTCCCTGCTGAGCAGAGAGCCCGATGCGGGACTCGATCCCAGGACCCTGAGATCATGACCTGAGCCGAAGGCAGCGGCTTAACCCACTGAGCCACCCAGGCGCCCAAGGTTTAGTAGTTTCTTAAAATTATTTTACAAGTGTTCCTTTTCCCTTTGCTTTCTGGAGAACTCCTTTTCCTTGAATGTTTGCTAGAACTTACTTATAAAACCATCTACGTCTGGTTTCTTTCTGATAATGGTTTGTAACTACTGATTCCATTACTACAGTGATTACAGAAGTACTCAGAATGACATTCTTCTTGAATTACCTTTGAAAATCTAAATTTACAAGGAATTTAGAGAATGGGAACAGGCTAGTGATTTCCAGGACTAGGAGCCAGGAGGACAAAGGAGCAGGCACAGCCGTCAAGAGGAAGGAAAAGGAAAAGGTCTGTATTTTCATTGTGGTTTTAGATACGCAATTCTAAACAGATGATACAATTGTATGGAACTACACACACACACCCATCACACAAATGAGTGCATTTAAAACTGGTAAAATCTGAAGAAACTCCACAGATGTATTAAAATAAATAAATTTACAAGGAATTTTATTTTTCCAAATTTTCAAATATTGATTAGTTAATACATTGATGAATATTAACTAATGAAAAGATTAAATCCTTGAGACATCTATAATAACAAATATCATCTTTCATTAGTTAATATTATTTATTCCCTCTCTCCTTTTTTGATCCTATACAAATAATTTCGGATTAAACTTCTACCAATTTCAATGATATCTGATTGATAATACTGCCACACACAGTATCACCTAATCACCAGTTCTTTAAGATTTTGTTCTTCAGATCCATTTATTTGCTGTTTATCTTCTACCAGAGCAAACAGAGGACATCAAAAAATTAAGGGGAACAGTTTAAGTTCATTTGCCTTAAAACAAACAACAAGGAGTATCCAGATCAAAAAAATAAAAAAACAACAGAGTGAAAAGGTAACCTGTGAAAGGTGCAGATATTTACAAACTAGATAAGGGGTTAATATCCAAAATATACATAGGATCCCATTAACTCAACAGCAAATAATATTAATAATAACTCAATTTTAAAATGGCCAAAGGACTTGACATTTGTCCAAAGAAGACCTACAAATGACCAACAGGTATATCAAAAGATGCTCAGTATCATGAATCACCAGGAAAAACAAAGCAAAATCACAGTAAGGTATTATCTCATACCACAGCTATGGCCATTGTGAGAAAAAATAATAAAAATAAAATAAAACAAAATAATACACGTTGGCAAGCATATGGAGACATTAGAATCCTTATGCATTATTAGAAATGAAAAATGGTGTTACCCCTATGGAAAGCAGTCTGGAAGTTTCTAAAAATAATTAAAAAGAGAAAATCATATGACACAGCAATCCCACTTCTGTGTCTTTCTACAAAAGACTTAAAACCAGAATCTCAAAGAGAGACGTCCACTCCCATGTTTACTGCAGCAGAAGTGTGAATAAAGAGAAGGCGGCGGGTACATGCAGTGGAATACTATTCCGCCTTAAAAAAGGAGATCCTGCCGGGCGTATGTGACATACGGGTTAACCTGGGGACATCATGCTGAAACGAAACGAGCCGCGGGAAGACAGAACCGCATGACCGCACCCAGACGGAGTCCACAGAAGAGTCAGACACACAGAGGCAGACAGCAGCATGGTGGCTGCCAGGGGCTAGAGGAGGCGCAAATGGGAAACTGCTATTTAACAAATACAAAGTTTCTTCACGTTGGATTCGAGTTCTAGAGCGCTGCTGGACCATCTTACAGGAACCACACTGTATGTCCACGTAACAGTCCGTGACCAGAGCCGACCTCATGTTAGGTGTTCTTACCGCAGCAATAATAATCATAAAATACTACTTTGGAGCAAAATTATATGACAATCCTCTGACATACAAAGGAGGAGGAAATTTTTGTGGAAGACACAGACCTTAGTAACGACTTTAAAGACAAAGGCCCTTTAAACACACTTCTTTCCTGCTTTCCAAACAGTGATTCAATTTGGCAGATTAAGAGCTGGTTCGGAATCCACACGCACTTTGACACGAACAGATCTCTCAAAGTGGGAGCAAAGAGCAAGAGTCAGAATACTGCACGGCATCCTGCTGCTTGTGTGTGCGTGTGAACAAAGACACGCACACCCCCAAATCCATTCGCAGGTGTGTGGCGTATCTCCGAAAGCTTAAGTGACGAGAAGGCAAGAATGAAAAGAGGACAACTGTCACGGTATTATATATTTCGCATTTTCACTATATGCAAGGGTGACCTTTCAAACTACATTTAAAATATATTTTTAAAACTTATGTTTACTACTCAAGCAAAATGTTTTTTTTTTTAACTTTCTATGATGAGTGGAAATGTCACTTTCTTTTTTTTTTTTTAAATTAGTTAATTTGTCAGCGAAGAGAGAGAGAGAGCACGCGCGAGAGTGAGAAAGCACAAGCAGGGGCAGCAGCAGCTGAGGCAGAGGGAGGAGCAGGCTCCCTGCGGAGCAGGGAGCCTGATGCGGGACTCGATCCCAGGACCCTGGAATCATGACCTGAGCCGAAGGCAGATGTTTAACCAAGTGAGCCACCCAGGTGTCCCTCAAGCAAACTTTTTTTAACAGCCTTACTGAAATATAATTTACATACCATAAAATTTCATTTAAGGTGTACAATCCAGTAGCTTTCAGTATATTCACAGAGCTGTGCACCCATCACTACGAGTCAATGTTAGAGTGTTTTTGTCATTCCCAAAAAAATCCTGCTCCTCTCAGCTGTCACTTTTCAATCCACACATCCACCCAGGCCCCAAGCAAACACTGACCTACTTCCTCTCTCTACAGGTTTCTCTAGCCTAGGTATTTTAAAGAAATACGACCACACTATTTATGTTTTTTGTGATGGGCTTCTTTGACTTAGCGGCCCATTTTCAAGGTTCATCATGTCATACTATGCATTGGAATTTCATTCCTTTTTATTTCCGAAGAGTATTCCACAGGATGGATATTCTGTTCATTCAATATTCATCAGTTGAGGAGTATTTCACTTATTTCCAACTTGGGACTACTATTATTGTTTTTAAAGATTTTATTTATTTATTTGACACAGAGAGAGAGATCACAAGTGGACAGAGAGGCAGGCAGAGAGAGAGGAGAAGCAGGCTCCCTGCGGAGCAGAGCCCGATGCGGGGCTCGATCCCAGGGCCCCGAGATCATGACCTGAGCTGAAGGCAGAGGCTTTAACCCACTGAGCCACCCAGGCACCTCCCAACTTGGGACTATTATTACCTTCTCCTGTGTTTATTGGACATCTGTATATCTTCTCCGGAAAACTCTGTTCAGATCCTTTGTCCATTTTTGTAATCAGGTTATTTGCTCAAGACACATAAAACTCTGAATTTGAAATTTCAAAGTACAAAATTTTCACTTACATGAACAGAAAACAGGAGACAAACTGGTAAATCTGGGCTATCTATACACATAGCACTCAATAACTCCTGAAAATTAATAGAGCAATAATATTTTATCTATCTATAACCATCTGCTACCCATATTATCCAAATAAAGCTACAGAAATTCATTAGGGAAAACTCACATCTGCACATCATACGGCAGTTTGAAGAGCTTTCACATGCATCATCTCCCCCAAGCAATTAAGCCTCAGAGCAACCTTGAAAGGAAGGTGTTATTGTTTTATTTTACAGTTAGGAAACTGAGGATTAGAGGCTATTTTTAAGAACCTGTCAAATGAAATAAAGATAAATAAAACATTCACATAAGCATCTAAGTCTATTTCTCTGGGCCTTTTCTAACATGTGTATTAAATTATTTGTAACTGAGACAGATGGTGAATTCTAATCTTAAAGTTAGTGTATTAGTACTTCTTTGTCAGAAGCTACGGTTAGTGAAATCTCTCCACTTACTTTTCTCTAAAATCTCATTAATGACTTCATTAAGTATATCACTTGCTTTTTAAAAAACTGGGTAGGGGTACCTGGGTGGTCAGTTAGTTAAATGTCTGAGTCTTGGTTTTGGCTCGGGTCACGCAGAATCTGCTTGAGATTTTTCTCTCCCTCTTCCTTTTGCCCCTCCTGCTCATTCTCTCTCTCTCTCTCTCTCAAATAAATAAATAAATATTCAAAAAATTAAAATTAAAATTAACACCTGGGTTAATTTAGTGCCTCGGAAACTGAAGGACTGGGCTACTGGCTGTAAACAGGTAACACAAGTAAGGGGTACCACCCACTAAATCCCATTCTTTTGAATCTTGGCCTTCAAAAAAAAAACAGAAACAAAAGCAAACACACACACAAGGACTCTGTCAAAAATCTCAGGGAGGGTTTAGAATAGACTGTAAAATGCGATGTAGTGAGAACTGGGACACAAAGCCCCTGATTCCTTCTCCTACGAGCTAAGTGCTACGTGATCCGATACGTCAGTCCGCATGCTCCCATGGCTTTTGTTTGGCAAATGTTCATCCTACAATATTTTAAGTTTCATAAGCACAGACTCTATGACTAATGACATCACATCGCCACAGTCCTTCTGACTGGAAAAGTCCCTCTGGCCCACTGCACACAGGACTTTTCAGTGGCCGCACAACTGACATTTTGGACTGGATAATTCTTTGTTGTAGAGGTTTTCCTGTGCATTCTAAGATGTTTAAGAGCACTGTTGACCTCTGCCTACTTGATGCCAGAAATACCGCCCTCAGCTTTAACAATCAAAACTGCTTCCAGACATTGTCAAATGGCCAAGGTTTCCCCACAGAGTGAAAAATAGCAATTTTGCTCCAGTTGAAAACCACTGATTTAACAGGATGTCCAAAGAGATATTTTTCAGGTCTGCTTGTTTGTTTTTTCCTATAGCCCTGGATAACTAGAAAAGAAAATACATGCATTCCCTTTAATAGGAGACGAAAATTTAATATAAGAAGATGCTATTATGGTTATATTCTTTCTTTAAAGGTCTTTTTTAAAATATTATCTATAAACTTAAGTATGTACAGACAGAACAAAATCATGGCTGGGATCTGCATCAAAATAGCACCGGGGTAGACAAACGGAACACAACAGGCTTTTGTTCATCATACTATTCATCCATCTATATTCAAAAAAACTCTGTAGTCATAGTTTTAAAAAAAGGAACTCCACACAGATCTCAGTAGATAAGTAAACAACCTGCTGCTGACTACATCAAAGCCTTACAGTTCAAGAAAACAACAGTTAGCTGAACGCCTGGAAAGAAATGCTCGGAGAAAGAGCACCAGGTGAGTCAAAGCACTGAAAAGCATCCCATACACCGGGGAATAAAGAAAGCCTACTGCACACCCAGACAGAATCCATGCTAAGAAAAGCCCTGAGAAGACACTAAACTTTCACCCAAAACGATTTTCAAGCTCAGCACAAATAGGAAGTGAAGACAAAGGCAGAGCTGGCAATAGCGTGGCCAAGTTTTGAAGGAATGCCCCCAACACACAGTCAATCCGCAAAGACTGGGAAAGGGCTTTTATTCCTCTTTTTTTCTTTCACTTCAGATGCTCAAGGAGATCTCTATCAACATTCCCTGGCCGCTAAAACACAGGCTTCACAGGTAATACCCAAGACAGTACAGAGTCTGTACGAAAATGGTCTCGAAAACTCATTGAGCAAACAACTAAAACCCAGAGCAAGCAACAAAAACAAACCTGAACAATGGGAAGAACCTGATTTCCAGAGTTAACACATCATAATCTCCAAGATGTGCAGTGCTCAAGAAAATGTCACAAAGCATATGAAGAAGCAAGAAAAGTATGGCCTATTCACAGGAGAAAATAATAAAAACTGTCCCGGAAGAAGCACAAACATCACACTTAAATTGCTACCAAAAGACTAAGTCGACTGTCTTAAACATGGTCAAAGAGCTGAAGGAAACCAAGTAAAATGTCTGAACAAACACAGAATGTCAATTAAGAGATAAAAACAATTTTAAAAAAAAGAAACCAAATTTCAGAACTAAAAAGTAAAATAACTGAAATGAAAAATTCACCAGAGGGTTGCAACAGCAGACTGAGCAGGCTTTGAGAAGAATCAGTAAGCTTGAAGATGTGTCCATCACCCAGTCTGAGGAGCAGGAAAAGGAAAAGTGCATGTAGCTTTATAGACCTGTGCGACACCATCCAAGAATATCAACATATGTTGAATGGAAGTCCCAAGAGGAAACAGAGAAAGGGGCACAAAGAATACACGAAGAAATAATGGTTTAAAACTTTAAAAACTTCCCAAATTAGATAAAAGACATTAATTTACATATCCAACAAGCTCAATGAACTCAAGCAGAATAAATTCTAAGAGATCCAAACCAAGATGCATTATAACCAAACTGCTAAAAGACAAAGCCTTCAAGAATCCTGAAGGAAGCAAGAGAAGAATTCATCACATACCAGGGATCCTCAGTAAGATTAACAGCCCATTTCTCAGCAGAAACCATGTAGGTCAAGAAGTAGTGAGATAACATATTTAAAATGGTAAAAGGAAAAACAATGTCAACCAAGAATTCCGTATCTAGCAAAACTATTCGTCAAAACTGAAGGAAAAACAATGTCAACCAAGAATTCCGTATCTAGCAAAACTATTCGTCAAAGCTGAAAGAAATACAAGGCATGTCCAGAAGAAGCAAAGCTGAGGGAGTCCAGCACTAATGGACCTGCATTACGAGAAATGCTAAAAGCAGCCCTGGTAAGCAGAAAGGAAGGGACACTAGATAGACTTGCAGCACCACACAAAGAAACACAGAACGTAAAGCTTGTTACAAATACAAAAAAAGTCTGTATAACTGAACTTTTTGGACTATAGCACCTCTTTTTTCCCTATACAATTTAAAAAACAAATGTATAAAACAATAATCATAAATCTCTGTTAATAAGCCTATAATGCATAAAGTTGTAACCTGTGACAACACAAAGGAGAAGGAATGAAGCTTTGTATGACCAGTTTTTGAATACTGTTGAACCAAAGGTGGTATTTGTTCAAAATAAAGTCAATCCTCATTATTTGCTTATGCCATATTTGTAAAATTACCTACTTCCTAAAATTTATCTGAAACCCCAAAGTCAATATTTTAGGGTCAATATTTATGGTCATTCACAGAGCAGCAAAAAATCTGAGTCTAGTACATACATCCCAAATGAGGTCAAACAACACAATGTTCTCTTCGCCTTCTTGTTTAAGCTTTTATACTGCAAATGATGTTCTTTTGGCAGCCAACTTCATGTCCCACTTTTTGCATTCTGTGCTTTTTCTTAGCGCTGTTGCTATTTAAAATAGCTCCCAAGCACAGGGCTAAAGTGCTGTGTGGTGTTCTGAATCACAAGAAACTACGATGTGCCTTGAGGGAAAATATCCGTGTTAGATAAGCTTCATTCAGGCATGAATTACAATGCTGTTGGCCATAAGTTCAATGCTAATGAATCAAAAGTATACGTAAAATGAGGCATCTTTACACAGAAACACACAGAGAACAAAGTTAAATACTGAGAAGATGGCAAATACGTTGTGACAAGAGGACTCCCAAGAACTTAACCCTTTATCCCCCAAGTCAGTTTAGTATTTGCTAATGCAGCATTCGTGCAACTTCACAGAACTGTAAATATCCACAGATAAAGAAAATTAAATGTAGACTGTTGTAAATTCAAGAGGTTAGTTTTAATCCCCAGAGGAATAACCACCAAGAAAATAACTAAAACATGTATAGAAAGGGAAACAATAATGGAGTCAAATTGTACATAACCAAAAAACAAACACAAAAAAAAGACAGTAATAAGGTGTACAATATAAAAGATATAAAATTTACAAAAACAAAGAGCAAGATGTGAATGGATTAAATTATCTACATTAAAAGCCAGAGACTGGCAGAATGAATTAAAAAAAAATCCAAGTGATCCTCTGGATCACTTTAGATCCGAAGACACAGACAGACGTGAAAGGAAGAAAAATATTTAATGCAAATAGTAATCAAAAAAGACTTGACATAGCTATACTCATATAACACAAAACAGCTGTTAAGTCAAAAACCATCAGGAAAGAAAAAGAACATTATATATTGATAAACAGATCAATCCATCAAGAAGATGTTAACAATTACAAGTATATACATAGTTAATAAAAGAGCACCAAAATACATGAAACAAAAATTTATAAGCTAAAAGAAAAATACAGTTCTATATTAATAATTATAAAATTCAAAAACCTTATTTTAAATAACAGAACTGGGAAGAAGATCAAAAAAGGAATAGTGCATTTGAACAATATGATAAACCAATAATACCTATGACATATACAAAACAAAGCACCCCCCCAAAAAAATACACATTTTTTTCAATTGTACATAGAACGTTTTCTAGGATGCACCCTATGTTAGACCATAAAACAAGTGTCAATAAATTCTCAAAGACTGAAATCATACAAAATATTTCTTCAATCACAATGGAATAAAAGCAGAAATAAACAACAGAAAGAAAACTGAAAAACCAACAGATAAGTGGAAATTAAGCAACAGTTCTAAACAACCAGAGGATCACAGGGAAATCGCAAAATACTACAGATGAACAGAATTTTGCTAAAACAGTGCTCAGAGAAAAATCTGTACTTGTAAACACTCACATGAAAAAAAAATCAATAACCTACCTACACACAATAAATACTAGAAAATGAGAAGGAAACTAGGCTCAAGGCAGCAAAAGGAAGGATATGACAAAAATCAGAATAGAAACAAATGAAACTTGAGAACAGAAAAATATAAGAGAAAAATAATGAACCCAAAAGCTGGTTCTTGCAAAGATCAACACCAATAAACAGTTACCTAGATTGAGCAAAAAAAGAAAAAAGACTCAAATTAGTAAACTCAGAAATGAAACAGTACACCACTACCAAGCTTACAGAAATAAAGGATCATGATAATACTATAAACAACTATATGCCAACAAATTAGATAAACTAGATGAAATGAACAAATTCCTAGAAACATACAAATTCCCAAAGTGACTCAAGTAGAAATGGAAAATCTTAACCAAATTATGACAAGTAATTGAATCAGTATTCAAAACCTCTCTACAAAGAAAAGCCCCAAAACAGGCTTCACTGGTGAATTCCTCTAATCATTTTAAGAATCAATACCAATTCTTCCCAAATTTCCAAAACCGTAAGAGAAGGGAACACTTCCTAACTCATTCTATAAGATTAGCAATAGATAAATCCATCCTACGATAAATTTATTTCTCACAAAGGTGTGAGTCTGTAATTCTGAAGTCGTTCACATGCACATAACTAAGGCTGAAGTTGCTATGTTGTAGATGATGAGGGCCAGGCTGGGTTCCTGACTGTCCAAGAAAAAAGTTACAAAAAAGCACAAAAGGAGTAATAGAATGAACTCTATATTTGCTGATGGGAGTTGAAGATACTGGTAAAAACTCTCAGTTGTGTATTTTAACATACACCGAGAGATACACATACATTTCTACTTCTATCTGCTGAGAGGCCCTGGAAGCACTAATACCCGAATATAAAGGAGCATATCAAGCACCCAGATTTCGGAGTCTAAGTATCATTCTTCAGTAAGAGGAACTAGAGCTCCTTAGAAAAGTGGCTGACCCCAAAGCTGGGCAGGAAAAACACAAGATGGACCTGGAGCCTCTTCTGGAATCAGATAATACCAAGTGTTTGTTGTAAATGCAAGAAAAGACTCGGAAGCCGACACGGAAGCCGACCCAACAGAGCTACTAATGGCCAAAGCTAGAAAAATATGAGCAATGAAGTAAATAAACAACAGTACTGGATTTTCTTGAGTCCAAACTAATATAATAGTAAATTTTAAAATGAGGGAGAAATGAGTCTTCCTTAAAGAAGCAGTCCAATTATTAAATGTAAAAAAAAAAAAAAAAATCAGTGGAACACCAAGGTAATAATTTGTAATAATCCACCAATGAATGAAAAATTTAGTGGGCAAATGCTTAAAGAGAAACAGCATATTTGCATAGACTCAAAGTACCTTCCCAAATATTTATTAATTACACAAAGGGGAAAATGTTAAGGTGTAACTTTACACTTGAAAGCCTAGCAGACACCCTCTTGATCCAATGATAAAAGCTACCACCACTGGAACAGGACAGAATGTTATCATGTATACCTTGAATAGGACCTGCTGAGAAGGTCACATCACCCCTAGGGTAGTTTCCCAAAATCCATAACTTTGCTCTAACCACGAGAAAACATTACACAAGATTTGTGACCCTCAGTCTTCCAAGGTGTTGAGGTTATGAAAAACAAGGACGGACTGAAGAACTGTGACAGACGACAGAAAACTAAAGAGATATAACGACTATATGTGATGAGGGATCCCGAACTGCATCCTGAAAGAAAAAGGGTATTAGTGGGAAAACTAATGAAACTCAAAGTTTCTAGTTTAATTAGGAGCACTGCATCAATGTTAATTTCTTTTTGATTATTTCTGATAATTGTTTTGATAACTGTTCCATAGTTAATGCTCCCTAATTAACATTAGGGAAAGGTAGGTGAAAAATGAACAGAAGCTCTACTATCTTTGTAAGTCTTCTGTATATCCAGAATTATTTCAAAACAAAAAGTTTATGCCTGGGGGTGCCTGGGTGGCTCTGTGGTTAAGCTGCTGCCTTCGGCTCAGGTCACGATCTCAGGGTCCTGGGATCGAGTCCCGCACTGGGCTCTCTGCTCGGCGGGGAGCCTGCTTCCTCCTCTCTCTCTGCCTGCTTCTCTGCCTACTTGTGATCTCTGTCTGTCAACTAAATAAATAAAATCTTTATAAAAAAAAAAAAAGTTTATGCCTGTAAGAATTTAATGACAGAGCAAGAGTCTTATATTTTAAAAAACAAAAACAGGATAAAAAACAGAAAGTAGAGAATAATTTCAACCATGTTTTTGAAAACATAAGAAGACTCGGCGGGGGGAAAAGAGAAAGAAAGCAAATGCTCCAGATCATTAACAGTGATTTGTCTGGATTCTGGAATTACAAAGAGTTGTTTCTCTTTATATTTTATACCTTCTTGTATTTTCTAAAAGTTTCTATAGCAAGCATGGATAACTTTTATGATCAATTATATAAAACCATTTAAAAAAAAGAATTACAGCTCTTGTACCAATACGATGAATTAAAAAAAGAATTATAGCTCTTGTACCAATATGATGAATGAAGAAATGGCATAGACTGGCAAGTATTAAATCATTTCGTTTGCTAAAGGGTGAAATATTAAGAATGTAAAACGAGGGTGCCTGGGTGGCTCAGTGGGTTGAGCCTCTGCCTTTGGCTCAGGTCATGATCCCAGGGTCCTGGGATCCAGCCCTGCAACAGGTCTCTGTACAGCAGGGAGCCTGCTTCCCCACCTCTCTCTGCCTGCCTCTCTGCCTACTTGTGATTTCTGCCTGTCAAATAAATAAACAAAATCTTTAAAAATAAAAAAAGAAAGAAAGAAAGAATGTAAAACAGAATTCGGCATATAAGTGGATACAGTGAGTTAGAGACAGTAGAGCTTTTCAGCCTAAGCCACTGGACAGCTAATGGTGCCTTAACAAAACCAGAGGAGGAGGGGCGCCTGGGTGGCTCACTGGGTTAAGCCTCTGCCTTCCGCTCAGGTCATGATCTCAGGGTCCTGGGATCGAGCCCCGCATTGGGCTCTCTGCTCAACAGGGAGCTTGCTTCCTCCTCTCTCTCTGCCTGCCTCTCTGCCTACCTATGAGCTCTCTCTGTGTGTCAAATAAATAAAAAATTAAAAAAAAAACCAGAGGAGGAGGTTCACAGACAGCATAATAAACCCCACTGTGGAAGGACCTGGGGATCAGCGGGAAGAAAATATCCAACAGGCAACTGCAAACAGAGAATGAAAACTCGGAAAGGAGACTAGGGTCAGAGACAAAGAATTCAAAAGTGGCTCGGTCAGTTAGGCGTCCAACTCTTGATTTTGGCTCAAGATCCCAGGGCTGTGAGACAGAGCCCTGCAGCCAGCTCTGGTGGAGCCTGTCTCGAAGATTCTTGCACGTCCTGTCTCTCCCCATCTCTCCTCCCCCTGCCCTGCCGACCAGGCACTCAGCTTGCAAGTTCTCTCTCTTAAAACAAAACAAAACAAAACAAAAAACAAGAATATAAAGGTGTCTATCTACAGGTATTTAATGAACACATAGAGACGGTTCACTTCTCCTACCACTATAATGCAGAGCAATAAAAGAAAGCCAAGGATGAAATCAGAGAGAATTAGTCAGGCAGAGAATGAGCCAAAGAGCTAAAGAGGAAATTAAAAAGGAACTGACAAAGGACTGGGAGAAAATACTAAAGAGACTGGTGGGTCTGATAAGGGGTTAATACCCAAAATATATAAAGAATTCATACAACTCAACACCAGGAAGCAAATAATCTGATTCAAAATGGGCAAAGAACCTAAAGAGATACTTTTCAGAAGAGGACATCCAGATGGCCAACAGACACATGAAAAGACGCTCAGCGTCACCAGTCATGAAGGAAATGCACATCAAAACCACATGAGCTATCACCGAACACCTGTCAGAATAGAACAAAAAAGACAAGAAATAACAAGTGTTGGCAAGGGTATGGAGAAAAAGAACCCCTTGTGCACAGCTGATGGGAATATAAGTTGGTACAGTCACAGTGGAAAACAATATGGAAGTTACCCGAAAAATTATAAACAGAATTACCATATGATCCCATAATTCCATTCCTGGGCATTTACTTACACAAAAAGATGTATGTACCACTGTTTACTACAGCATCATTTAGAGTAACCGTGATATGGAAGCAGCCCAAGTGTCCCCTGATAGATGAACAGATAAAGAAGATGGGGTACACGTGTGCAATGGACTATTACTCAGACACAAAAAGAATGAGTCACTACCTATGTGACTATTTGGTTGGAACTAGAGGGTATTAACGCTACATGAAATAAGGCAGACAGACACAGACAAATGTACCATATGATTCCACTTATATTTGTAATCTAAAAACAAATGAATAAACAAAGAAACAAAGAGAATCAGAACTATAAATACAGAGAAATGATGGTTACCAGAAGGGGATGGGGATGGGAGATGGGCAAAATGCATGAGGGGTGGTAAAAGATACAGGCTTCCAGTTACTGAATAAATACATCATAAGAATAAAAGGTAGAGGGGCGCCTGGGTGGCTCAGTGGGGTAAAACCTCTGCCTTTGGCTCAGGTCATGGTCCCAGGGTCCTGGGATCGAGTCCCACATCAGGCTCTCTGCTCAGCGGGGAGCCTGCTTCCTCCTCTCTCTCTGCCTATCTCCTCTGCCTACTTGTGATCTCTGTCTGTCCAATACGTAAATAAAAATATTTTTTAAATATTTAAAAAAAAAAAGAAGAAGAAAAGGTAGAGAACAGGGAATACAGCCCAGTGTCATGTCACAGTGTTGTACGGTACCAGACGAGAGCTGCCGTCATGGAGAGCACAGCGTAGGGCATAAACTTGTTGAATCACTATGCTGCACATCTGAAACTATCATGTATGTCAACTATATTCAAATTTTAAAAATTTTTTAAAATAATTAACTAATCAAAATCTATGGAATGTAGCTGAAGAAGTACTTAGATGAAAATTTTTGATTAAAGACTTATAGAAGATTAATATTAATAAGTTAACAATCTAAGCTATAAAAAGAAGAGGGGCAAAAAAAATAGTAGTAGATTACTGAACAAGAAAACAAAGATATAATGTAGAGGATTCACGAAAGACAAAAAATTGGCAAAGCACTGATAAAACTAATCAAGGAAAAACAACCAAATGCATGAATGTATTAGGAATGAAGAGGGGGGTTAATTATAGAAACAGCAGAGCTTTAGGTAAATTTGCATGCAATGCTGAACAGAAATTGATTATTACAGATGGTTACAAATTTGGTCACCACAGCCATTCATTTTTACTTACCGCCAACAGAAGACACATTTATTTGCACAAGCCAAGCTTGGGGTAGTTTCCATGCAACGATGGCTTTCAATGCCATAGAATGTATGTTTATAGCAACCTCCTCTCCCTCGGAGCATTGACTGTGAAAGTGAAAAAACAAATGATAATCTGGATAAAATCCTCAAGGCAAGGAAACAGAACACGAAGTACATCATATTTAAGAAAAAATGTGCCTTTCATAACCATAAATACCCCTACTGGTATCGGCATGACGCAGAAAATTAACATTACAGTGTTTTGATGGTGCTTTGGGTTTTGATGGTCCTTTAAGTTTTCTAAAACCCAGTGAAATAAACTATGATTCATTAACTCTGAAAGATCAATAGAGAAGACCACTGATGCCTGCACTTTCAAATCCATTCAACTGCCTCAGACAATGTGAGTCCAATAATACAGAAAACCAAGGGGTAGGTACGACAGGCTCCCAGAAGAGGGCCACAGCACTCACGCGAAGGGGAATCTCTGCTTTGAGTAAGGGAGGTGCGTAAGGGCATGCATCCTGAAGTACAGTCTGTGTCGAATGAAGGGCAGAACTTGAACATACTGAGACCGTTAAGGGGACAAGTAGCATGAACGTGAAAGACATATTTTTCCCAAAAAGGACACTATTTAATACATGAGTCGTAAAACCACGGTGAGTGTAGGAAGAATGAAAAGTTGAGGAAACAGTGCAGATCAACTTAGGGTTAGAATCACGAGATATTACCAAGCTTTCTGAGGTCACATCAGAAAGCTCCATCTAGAATTTCTGCAAGACAGGCTGGATTTCAGTAAGAGCGAAATCTGGGGGGAAGCTATGCAAATAAGGCTATGGTGACTTGGCTCCCATCAGCGGAGGAAAGAGGCAGGGTGCTAAGGAGGTATGTGATGTTGACTCAGGTCAGCTGCGACTGAGGTATGACGGAATCATCAACAGGAACAAACGAGATGCAAGGAGCCTGTGTGTGCGCGTGCGTGTGTGTGTGTGTGCGTGTGTGTGTGTGCATGCACGTGTGTGTGTGATATATATATATATATCAGTGTGCTAACATCATAATGCTATCCATAATGAAAGAAAATTACCAAAAAATCTACCAGCTCGATTACTATGTTGGTCGATCACTAAGTCTCATTTTTTGCCCTGATCAAAAAGGTTCCCTTGTCCATCTCACTTGGTACTTGCATAAAGTAAAGTAAGAAAAAATACTGTTCAAGGTAACTAAAAATTCTCTTTCAACTTCCCAATAAAATATCCAAAAGGCAAACAAAACATTCAAATCCTGCAAACAGCACTGGAAACTAAAAATAAAAGCCTTCCAAATGCCAAAGTCAGAGGGAAACCAGCACTAAAGGAGAAACGAAGTTGAAGACCTAAAGATTCTAGTATTTACTGAGAAGGTAATGAACCTCAAAGACGGGTGTTGAATGTACAAGAATGAGTAAGACCGAGCCCCCAACCATGATCCAGTACGAGGAAATGTCAAGTAAAGAGGCAAAATGGGGGGCGCCTGGGTGGCTCAGTGGGTTAAGCCTCTGCCTTCGGCTCAGGTCATGATCTCAGGATCCTGGGATCGAGCCCCATATCGGGCTCTCTGCTCAGCAGGGAGCCTGCTTCCTCCTCTCTCTCTGCCTGCCTCTCTGCCTAACTTGTGAACTCTGTCAAATAAATAAATAAAATCTTAAAAAAAAAAAAAAAGAAATAGGCAAAATGGGTAATGCTATTACAATAGGGTATTTGAATCAATCAAGAGTCTCCTGCAAGCAACAGAAACGGACTGTGGCTGAAAAGAAAAGGGATTTATTAAAAGGACCCCACAGCTCACGGAATCTTCAGAAAGGCAGGAATAAGGCCGGCTGGCAGGACCAGGCCTCCATCCCTCAGACACCATCACTCTCGGGACACATCAAGGCACCAGCCCTGAAAAGCAGAGGCTGCTGCCATGAGCCCAAGCATGAGGTGTCCCTGCCCCAGGTCCACCTCCTCACTCACCTCACACTCCAAGTCTCAGGCAAAGGCAAGCACCACCCTAAAGGATCCTGTTACACCCACTGCCAGCCCGAGACACCAGGGAACAGTGTCTCTCGTCCTCGGCTTCTGAAGCAGGCAGTGGGTCCTTGCGCTCAACAAAGCTAATGTCACAGAATTCCCCAAACACGAAAAGGCCCAGATGCTGGGCCAGCAGAGAAGAGCCAAGTGTCCATCATGGTGTCACTCGGCGTCCCAAGATGGACGCCGAGCCAGCTGGCCTTGCAGGCGCGGAGAGAACTTCCCAGAGGGGTGCTGTGCACACTGAATACCGGAGGGCTATAAGGATAAAGGGTCAGAGGCATATGAGAAGAAGGACGACACGCTGCTCTTTCTAAAACTGTTTTCTCGGGAGCCTGGGTGGCTCAGTGGGTTAAGCCTCTGCCTTCAGCTCAGGTCATGATCCCAGGGTCCTGGGATCGAGCCCCGCATCGGGCTCTCTGCTCCGCAGGGAGCCTGCTTCCTCCTCTCTCTCTGCCTGCCTCTCTGCCTATTCCTGATCTCTGTCTGTCAAATGAATAAATAAAATCTTTTAAAAATAAAATACCTATTTTTTCTGTAAGTTTTATAGCTTTAGTTTAATTCATGATCCATTTTCAGTTAATTTTCATGTAAGATGTGAAGTTTATTTTTTCAGAGATTTTATTTTTATTTATTTGACACAGAGAGAGAGGGAGGGAGGGAGGGCACAAGCAGGGGGAGGAGCAGAGGGAGAGGGAGAAGCAGGCTCCCGCTGCGCAGGCATCACAGTAAGCTTTAACATCAAGGTATGTGATTCCTCCCACTTTATTTCTCGTCCTCGACACTGTTAAAGCTATTTTAGGGCCAGGACCATTCCCTGCAAATTTGAGAGCAAGTCTGTCTATTTCTACAGAACCCTCACCGGGATTCTAGTAGGAACTGCATGGAACGTAGAGCTCAGTCTGGGGGAAAGTGACAGTTTCCCGTACTGTGTCTTCTAACCTACCAACACCTACGGAGATTTACATTTAGATTCCCATTCACATGTACACGCATTCAGATTTTCATCGATTTCTGCTTTGTTCTCTTTCCGCATTTCCAGCATAAGCACTTGCTGCTGAAAACCTCCCTCGGACCCCTGCCTGACTCACCCCCCACATCTGGTTTTTCTGTACTGTCATTCGCTTATATGTATTTTTCCATTTCCTTTGCAAGTTCTTCCGTGGCCCAGGGCTTTCAGAGATGCACTGTTTAATTTCCATACAGAGATTTTCTTTTTGTTTCTATTATTCATTTCTAGCTTGATTCCATTATGGTCAGAGAACAACCTAATGATTTCAATTCTTGTAAATCCACTGAGATTTGTTCTTTGGCCGAGGACACGGTCTGTCTTGGCCGGTGTTCCACAGGCACTCGAAAACGTGTATATTCTGCTGTTGCTGGGTAAGATGCTCTTTATCTGTGAACCAGATCCTATTAGTTACTAGTGTTGCTGAGATTTTCTATATCCTTGTGATTTTCAGTGAAGTAGTTCCAGCAGATGCTGAAAGGGGTTTCAAGGTCCCCAACTAAGGGGCACCCGGGTGGCTCAGCCAGTAAGAATCTGACTCTTGGATCAAGCTCAGGTCATGATCTCGGGGTCGTCAGGCTCTGCACTCAGCAGGGAGGCTGCTTGAGGTCCTCTTCTGTCCCTCTGCCCCTCCCGCCGCTCACGTGTGTGCTCTTTAAAAAAAGGTCCCCAGCTGTAACTGTGAATTTTTATTTTTTTAAGGTTTTTCCATTCAACGACATCAATTCTAAGCCTCCAGTGTCTGATGTAACCTCCTTTAGTGTGGATTATCCTTTTATTATTATGAAACGTCATTCTCCGTCTCGTATGTTTCCTGGCTCTGTGGTCTGCTTAATCTGACTTGATAGAGGCAGTCCTGCTCTCTGGGTTACTGGTGGCACGCTATGAATCTTTCTATCTTTTTACTCAGCCTACTCGTGTCACCGGGTTTGAAGTGAGTTTCTGGTCCATGTATTCTGGGGTCCTATGTTTCTTACCCACTCTGCCAGTTATCTTCCAGTTCATATATTTATTTATTTTTTAAAGATTTTATTTATTTATTTGAAAGAGAATGAGTGAGAGAAAGCACGAGAGAGGAGAAGGTCAGAGGGAGAAGCAGACTCCACAAGGAGCTGGGAGCCCAATGCGGGACTCGATCCTGGAAGTCCGGCATCATGACCTGAGCCGAAGGCAGTCGCTCAACCCACTGAGCCACCCAGGCGCCCCTGCCAGTTCATATATTTAGAATATTTACATTTGAGGGGCGCCTGGGTGGCTTAGTAGGTTAAGTGTCTGCCTTCAGCTCAGGTCATGATCGCAGGCCCCTGGGATCGAGCCCGAGTGGGCTCCCTGCTCAGCGGGGAGCCTGCTTCTCCATCTCGTCCTGCTACTCCCCGTTAGTTCGCGCTCTCTCTCAAATAAATAAAATCTTCAGAATATTTACATTTGAAGCAATCACTAATTTATTAGTCCTCGGGTCTGGTATTTTGTTATTTGTTTCCTGCTTGTTTCCTTTCTGTTCTCAGGCCCATTACTCTTTTCTTGATTTTCTGCAGGTTACCTGCAGGTCACCCCATCTTAATTTATCTTGCGGGGTTTTTTTTGTTTTAGTGTGTCCCTTTGTAAACTTTTGTCAGAGTTGTTGGCAGCTCTTTGTATAGTTCTGTAGTAGTTATTCTGAGTCTTGCCTATATACAGGACTTCTGTACATACTGCATATATATATGTGTGTGTGTGCACACTTACATATATACATGAGTCTCAGAGTTGGCTGCTACTAACATTTTATACCTCATGTGAAGTGTGCAAATATCACTTCCATTCCCTTTAACTTTTCCTCTTTTAAATGAAATATCATTGCCCTGAGTATTACATGGTATTTTAATTTGTTTCAATCATCAAATATGATTTCTAAAAATCATGAGGAAAATAATCATCTCCTGCACATACCCATATTTCTGATCTTTCCATCATTCTTCCTTTCTTTGTGCTCCAATAATCTGTATCATTTCATTAGAAGAACTTCCTTTAGCCAGTTTTTAAGGGCAGATTAGCAAACAACAAATTCTTTGTTTCTCAATCATGTATGTCTTTATTTAATCTTCATTCTGGAAGGACAGTTTTCCAGACACAGAATTAATGCTCTTCACATATTTTCTTTCAACATTTGAAAAACGTGTACCACTTCCCTCTGGCCTCCTTGACTTCAGATGAGAAATCCGATGTCAAATAAATACTAATACATCATTTTTCTCTAACGTCTTTCAAGATCGTTTCTTTTTTACTTTTCAGATCATTAGTTCTAAGGTATTATGATGTGGATTTCTTTAGTTTTTTCCTGTTTGTGGTTTGCTCTGTCGTTCAGATCAGGTAAATTCTATCGAGCTATGCTGTTTAGAGATCATACTACTGACGTGGTAAGACACCTGATTCTATCCTCTGTCATCTCCACTCCATTAATGAGCCTCCTTAGGTGGTTTTCTGTTGCTAAATTAAGGATTAGGAAACGTGGGGTCTCAGCCTTCCTCTTGAGACAGACAGACGTAGAACATCCTGCTGCCCTGGAGTCCCAAACCAGTTAGCCTTCCTCTTACCAGATTTCAGAGTTCTCATCTGGTGCCTCTTGTGTTTTCCCCGGTTCAGAGTTATGCATAGCAGGAAGGAAGAGGGAGAAAGGGGTTTATAACCCGTGTCCAGACCACAAATCCTCAGAGAACACATTCTGAAAGGAAGTTCTCTCCCATCTGAGAATCGGTAAATAACGAGGATGGAAAAGGAAAAGACCCGAGGGTAACGCACACTCAGAATTGAATCTATGTTATAAATCTAAGGGCAGAAATTATAGATAGCCTCAGAGTTCTGAAGCCATTAATTCCTGGCCTCAGGGCAAATGAGAGCCCAAGAACATAGAGCTGCAGCCCAGCAGAGCCACACTGAATGAACGCAAGACACCAGCACCAGGCAGGCTTTAGGCACATCAATTTGGGGACAGGGGTGCAGGGGGAGGAATGGAGATGGGGTGCTGGGAGACAGAACTCCATGGGTCTCTCTGAATTCATGCAAGCAGCAGTGCCTGCCTTTATTCTACACTATCTTCTCAAAAAGGTTTGTACAGTGAGTGGCCTTAGAAGATACAGTGTCTCTCTCTGGAGCCAATGATATGTGTGTTTATTGTCCAGTATAATAAGGAGCTGTCGCTCTAGGACAAAGGTCAGGCAGGATTACTGTCAACTCTAAGAGCTTCATTTTCCCTAAACTTGGGGTTCCTCTCCTATAGCACATACAGAGATGTTACTGGCCCTTCCAGAGCTGCCCCGGGGCACCAGGGACTCCGGAACCAGAGTAAATAATGACATTCCGGCTACAGCTGTTATTACCATAAACTGCCCGTGCCTTCTGCCAGCATCCATGACCCTGTGGCCAGCTAACCAGCTATACACAAGTGGGTAAAATTTCAGACTCAAATTTTTGACAGAGGACGGAGAATGCAATGCAGAGGTCAATGAACGCCAGCGATGGGACAAAATCAGTCTGCTGCCAGCTTCTGCAAATACAGGACTGCCGGAATACTGCCCACCCCCCGCAATTTGTGTACTTACTGCCCACGGCTGCTTTTCTGCTATGGCAGAGTGGAGGAGCTACCGCACAGATCATGCGACCCACAGAAGTTAAAAGTCACTATCTGGGGACGCCTGGGTGGCTCAGTTGGTTGGACGACTGCCTTCGGCTCAGGTCATGATCCCGGAGTCCCGGGATCGAGTTCCGCATCGGGCTCCCAGCTCCATGGGGGGTCTGCTTCTCTCTCTGACCTTCTCCTTGTTCATGCTCTCTCTCACTGTCTCTCTCTCAAATAAATAAATAAAATCTTTATTAAAAAAAAAAGTCATTATCTGGCCCTTTAAGAAAAGTCTACTGATCCCTAACTCAGGTATTTCTTTCCTACTCTAGAGCAAAATAAATTCCAACTGATTAAACCTTAAAGAGTACAAAAGGGAGGTGAATTCAGGGAAGATGGAGGAGGAGGACCCACCAGGACTCAGTCGCCCCACCTGGACCACTGCACTGGCAGAATCTGTCTAATGCAACTACTCGGAAACTCAAGTCGGTTGAAGGGTTGCAACTTCCAGGAAAAGCTTAGACAGTTCATTTCAGCTCTTAGCAGAGCAGGAGCTCCCCACCCCCAGCCATGTGGCAGACAGCTATGCGCATGTTCCTGAGGCAGCTTGCACACCGTTTGTGGTAGCTAGGGTAGGCAAAAAGGACCCTGGCCTGCAAAATACTGGGCACCTGTGCTGTGACTGCTAATTGTAGCTTCTGATCACAGAGGTATGAAAGGGCACAGAGCCAGTGTTGCTGCACTGCTCCCCATCCGGATTTCTGAAGGCCTTACCCCGCTAGCTGAAGTGACTTCCAGGAGACTGAGAGGGCCTCCACCTATTCTTATCCCCCTCCACCTTACACTGTCACCTTTCATGGAACCAGACATTAAAGACTAGAATATTCACATACAGTGGAACATTCAGGGAGAAACAGAAAGTTACTCTGCATGCCCAGGGAAAGGCTCAGAAAAAGATGTTAAGACATTAAGTTTACACCTCAGCCTGATCCTTACAGAGAGAGCCTACGAAACTCAATAAAACAAAAACAATAATAAAAAACAGCAAACCCTGTGGAAGGGAGAATCTGATTTCCAGAGTTACCACATGATTACATTCAAATGCCCAAGGGCATACAAAGACATAGGAAAGTTATGTCCCACTGGAAAGGAAAAAAATAATTCAACAGAACCTATTCCCGAAAAATACTTTACGGCAGATATATTAGACAGGCCTTAAAAACATGGTCCTAAAGTTTCTCAAAGAACTAAGGGAAGAAGTGAAAACAAAACAATGTGTGAACAATATGGAAATAGTAATAAAGAGCTAAGAAGCCTAGAGAGAAACCAAAAAGAAACTCTGGAGCTGAAAAGTTTGATAATGGAAATGAAAAATTCACTAGAGGGATTCAAGGGCAGATCTGAATGGCCAAAGAATCAGAGAACCTGAAGATAAAATGGTAGAACTTACCAAGGCTGAGGAGACAAAAAAAAAAAAAAAAATGAAGAAAAGCAAAGAGAGAGCTTAAAGGACCCATGGGACACATCAAGTGGAACAACATGCACGTTGTTCATGTCCTAAAAGAAGGGGCAGAGAGAATATATAAAGAAACGATACGTGGAAAACCCCCAAATTTGATGACAGACGTGAATGGAAACACCCAACGAGATCAACAAGCTCCAATAAGATGAACTCAAAGAGACCCACAGCAAGACACATCACACTCAAGCTTTCAAAAGACAAAGAATAAACCTGGGAAGTGACCAAAGAAAAGTGAATCATCACGTACAAGGGGTCATTCATAAAATTATGGGCAGATTGCTCGTCTGAAACTTCAGAGATCAGAAGGCAGTGGGCCAAGATACTCAAAGTGTGAAAAGAAAAAAACCGTCAACTAAGAATTCCGCATCTGGCAAAACCACCCTTCGGAACGGAGGGAGAAATCAAGGCATCCCCAGACAAACACAACTGAAGCGGCTCGTGGCCACCAGGCCTGCTCCGAAAGAGACACTCGAGGGGTTCCCGCAGGGAAGTGAAAGGGGACTACGTAGTACCTCCACGCCGTACGGAGAAGATCCCAATAAAGGTAAATATGGGGACAATTATGAAAACAACTGTTACTGTGTCAATAGTTTGTAACTTTCGTTTTCTACATGATTTAAGAGACTAATACAGTTAAAGAAAAAAAATTATTAGTATAAAACTAGTATTTTGCAACTTTGGTTTGTAATTCCAAATCTTGTTCCCTACATAATTTAGGAGATAACTGCATTAAAGGAATTACTAGTTTGTGTTTTTCTGCTCACAAGGTATGAAGATGTAGTTCTGTGCCATCAATTAACTGAAAGTCGTGGGGACCGAGCTGTAAAGGTGGAATTTTTGCATGTTACTGAAATTAAGCTGCGGTAACTTTAAAATAAAAATGTTACATCAATGTTAAATGTAATCCCCATGGTAACCACAAGAAAAGTAGCTATAAAATATACACAAAAGGAAACTAAGAAGGAATTTATACATTTCGCTACGAAAATCAACTTAAAAAGATAAAAATGTAGGGAATGAAGGACAAGAAAGCAATAGGGGATATAGGGGAAAAAAGTATAATGACAGAAGTAAGCCCCTCCTTACCAGTAATTACTTTAAATGGAAATGGATTAAACTCTTTAATCAAAAGACAGACCTTGGCAGAATGGATAAAAAGACATGATCCAACTCTATGTTGTCTACAAGAGACTCACCTTACCTCCAAAGACATAGCTAGGTTGAAAGATAAAGGTCGGAAAGATATTCCATGCAAACAGTAATCAAAGGAGAGCAGGAATGGCTATACTATTAGCAGACAAAATAGATTTTAGTTACAAGGGACAAAAGACATTACATATTAATAAAAGGTTCAAAATAGCAAGAATATATAATAATTATAAACATTTACACACCAAATGACCTATCTTCAAAATATATGAAGCAAAAATGAGGGGAGAAATAGCTTTACAATACAGTTGGAGACTTTAATATCCCACCACTCACAATGAAAAGAACCACGAGAGAGAAGACAAGGAAGGAAATGGGACTTCACGCAGCAGACCAACTAGATCTAAGACACACATGTAGAACACTCCAGCCAAGAGTAATAGCATATACAAGCTTCTCAAATGCACACAGGACATTTCTAGGATAGACTACAAATTAGCCCAAAAATTAAGTCGAATGGATTTTAAGAGACAGAGATCATACAAAGTATCTTCTCTGACTACAATGGGAGGAAGTTAGAAATCAGTATATAAAGAAAATTGGGAAGTTCACGAAATTGTGGAAATTAAACCACACACTTTTAAACAATCAATGCATCAAAAAAGAAATCACAAGAGAAGTTAGAAATTACTCAGAGATTAATGAAAATGAAAAAACACACACACAAAAAAGCAAAGTTTAGCAGTGCTGAGGAAATTTATAGCTACAAATGCTTATATTAAAAAGAAAGAAAGAGAATTCAAACAAGCTAACTCTACAACTTAAGCAATTAGAAAAAGAATGAACAAATCCAAAGCTAGCAGAGGGAAATGAAATAATGAAGATGAGATCAATAAAACAGACAATAGAAAAACAAGAGAGAAAAATGAAACAAAAAGTTGGTTCTTCAAAAAGATCATCAAATATCAAGAAACCATTAGCTAGATAGGACTAAAAAAAGAAAGAAGACTCAAATTACTAAAATCAGAAATGGAGTGAGGACATTACCACCGATTTTACAAAAATAAAATAGATCTGAGTATTATGAACCAATGCACCCTGAGAAACTGGAGACACTAGTTGAAATGGACACAAAATCTACCAGGAAGTCACAAAGAAACAGAAAGCCTGAATAGACCTATCACCAGCAAGGAGACTGAATCAGTAAACACCAATCTCCCAGCAATGACAGAAAAGCCTCATATCTGATTCCTTTACTGGATGAATTCTAACAAATATTTAAAGAAGAACTAATACCACTCAAAAATCGTCAAAGGACCTGAATAGACGTTTCTCCAAAGAAAGTATACAGATGTCCAACAAGCAATGAAAAGATGCCTGACACACTAACAGGCAGTGAAATGCAAACCAGAACCACAGTAGACACACCCATTGGGATGGCTACTCTCAAAGAACAAAAACAAAACAAGTGTTGGTGAGGACACGGCAAAACTGGAACCCTGTGTACTGTTGGTGGGAATGAAAGATGGTACAGCTGCAGTTTAAAATGATATGGCCGTTCCTCAAAAAATTAAAACTAAAGAATTACCATAAACCCAGAAATTCCACTTTGGGGTCTGTACCCAAAAGAATGGAAAACAGGCTCTCAAAGGGCTATCTGCACACCTACCTTCATAGCAGCATTGTTCCCAACAGCTAAAACATGGAAGGAACCCAAGTGTTGATCAACAGGTAAATGGATAGCAGCGCCTGAGTGGCTCAGTTGTTAAGTGTGTGCCTTCGGCTCAGGTCAGGACCCCAGGGTCCTGAGATCCAGTCCCGCATCAGGCTCCCTGCTTTGCGGGAAGCCTGCTTCTCCCTCTCCCACTCACCCTGCTTGTGTTCCCACTCTTACCGGCATTCTCTCTCTGTCAAATAAATAAATAAAACCTCTAAAACAAAACAAAACAAATGAACAGCTAAAGAAAAATGTGGTATATATGTACAGTGGAATATTATTCAGCCTTAAAAGGGAAATTCTGACACATGCGACATGATGAACCTTGAGGGCATTATGCTAAGCGAAATAAGCCAGTCACTAAAAGATCCGCATTCTACGATTTCACTTATACGAGATACTCAGAGAAGTTGAAATCATAGAGACAGAAAGTATAATTTAGGGAGTTACTAGGAGCTGTAGGGAGGGAAGAGTGGGGAGTTACTGTTTAAAAGGTACAAAGTTTCAGTTTTGCGAGATCAAGAGTTATGGGAATGGATGGTAGTGACAGCTGCAATGGGAAAAAGTATTTAATATGACTGAACTGTTTAACATGATGAGGATGGCAAACTTTGCTTAACAGAATTTTAAAAATTAGCTTTAAAAAGTAGCATAAAGAGGGGCGCCTGGGTGGCTCAGTGGGTTAAAGCCTCTGCCTTCGGCTCAGGTCATGATCCCAGGGTCCTGGGATCGGGCCCCGCATCGGGCTCTCTGCTCAGCAGGGAGCCTGCTTCCTCCTCTCTCTCTGCCTGCCTCTCTGCCTACTTGTGATCTCTGTCTGCCAAATAAATAAATAAAATCTTAAAAAAAAAAGTAGCATAAAGAAAGAAGTGATTATTTTCTAAATCTCTGGGTGGGAAAGAATTCCACAAGTTAAAAAAAGAAGAAGAAGAGGGGAGAAGCAAGACAGCGGAGGAGGAGGATATCTCAATTCCGTCTGGTCCCAGGAGTTCAGTTAGACACTTCTCAAACCATTCTGAACACCTACGACCTCAACAGAAGATCGAACAGAAGAACAGCAGCAATTCTATGCATAGAAAAGAAACCACTTTCTAGAAGGTAGGACACGTGAAGTGAACCCAAGGCAGTATCTGAGAAGACAGACCACTGGGGGAGGGAGCCTTTGTCAGCCGGCCCCCAGCACACGGTAGAGCAGCAGAGCACAAAATCAGAACTTATAGAAGTTCGGCTGAGGGACATCGCTCCTGTGGTTAAGCAGGGTCTGGAATCCTCGCTGGGACAAGTGTGGTCTCAGGACCCTTGGGGTCACAGAATGACCAGGTGTCTGAGTGTGGTGGAGCTCCCAAGTATCAGAGCGGGGAAACAGCTGCAGAGACAGAACCCAGGAGAGGGCTCTCAGGTAGGGGTTGCCATAAACCATGATTCCCCGTCCAGTCGGACCACTGCTCTTTGAGCAGGGACCCTGCAATGGCAGATCCAGGGAGGCCCCCCTTTCCTCCACCAGGAAGAGTGGCACAGGGGCACACTGCAGCAATCTGCTGGGTTTGGAGACTCCAAACAGGGCCATGCACCAAAGACAGAAATGCTCGGTCACAGGCGGGGTGAGCTCAGAGTGTGGCCAGAGACCAGGGAGATGGGGGGATTGACTGCTTTTCTCTGAGGAGGCACCGAGGAGGAGGACCCAGAGTTCTCAGCCCCTCCAGAGCTGGAGATTGGGGGGCTGTATCTCCATTCTCCTCCTCCAAAGTTACTAGCTGGACTTGAAGAAAGCATAGAAGATAATAGAGAATCCCTTTCTTCAGAACTAAAAGAACTAAAATCTAACGAGGTTGAAATACAAAAAGCTCTTAATGAGGTGCAATAAAAATGGAGGCTCTTACTGCTAGGATAAATGAGGCAGAAGAGAGAATTAGTGACATCGAAGAACAAATGAGAATAAAGAAGCTGAGAAAAAGCAAGATAAAACAACTACTGGATCACGAAGAGAGAATTCAAGAGATAAGTGATACCATAAGATGAGACAATATTAAAATAAGTGGGATCCCAGAAGAAGAATGAGAGGGGGGCACGAATGTATATTGGACCAAATTATAGCAGAGAATTTCCCTAATTTGGAGAAGGAAACATTCATCAAAATCCAGGAGGCACAGAAAACCCCCCTCAAAATCAATAAAAATAGGTCCATACTCCCATCATCTAATAGTATAACTTATAGGTTCAGAGACAAAGAGAAAATCCTGAAAGCAGCTGGGGGCAACAGGTTTGTAATCTACAATGGCAGAAATATTAGATTGCCAGTAAACCTATCCACAGAGACCTAGCAGGCCAGAAAGAACTGACATGATATATTCAGAGCACTAAATGAGAAAAATATAAAGCCAAGAATACTACATCCAGCTAGGCTAGCAATAAAAATAGAAGAAGAGATAAATCGTTTCCAGGACAAACAAAAACTAAAAGAATTTGCAAACACAAAAGCAGCCCTACAGAAAATATTGAAAGGGGTCCTTTAAGCAAAGAGAGAGCCTAAAAGTAACAGACCAGAAAGGAACAGAGAAAATATATAGTAACAGTCACCATACAGACAATACCATGGTACTAAATTCTTACCTTTCAATAGTTACCCTGAATGTAAATGGGCTAAATGCCCCCAATCATAAGACACAAAGTATCCGAATGGATTTAAAAAACAACAACAACAACAAGTCTCACTGATATGCTGTCTGCAAGAGACTCATTTTGGACCCAAAGATACTTCCAGATTTAAAGTGAAGGGGTGGAAAACTATTTACCAAGCTCGTGGACATCAAAAGAAAGCTGGGGTGGCAATCCTTGTATCAGACAAATTACATTTTAAACCAAAGACTATGATAAGAGATGAAGAGGACACTATATCATACTTAAAGGGTCTGCCCAACAAAAAGATCTAACAATTTTAAATATCTATGTCCCTAACATGGGAGCAGCCAATTATATAAACCAATTAATAACAATTTATAACATATAATAATTAATAACAAAACCAAAGAAACACATTGAGAATAATACAATAATAGTAGGGGACTTTAAAACCCCCCTTCACTGAAATTGACAGATCATCTAAGCAAAAGATTAACAAAGAAATAAAGGCTTTAAATGGCGCACTGGACCAGATGGACATCACAGATATATTCAGAACATTCCATCCCAAAGCAACACAATACACATTCTTCTCTAGTGCACATAAGCATTCTCCAGAATAGATGACACCATGGGTCACAAATCAGGTCTCAACCAACACCAAAAGATTGGGATCATTTGGGGCGCCTGGGTGGCTCAGTGGGTTAAGCCGCTGCCTTCGGCTCAGGTCGTGATCTCAGGGTCCTGGGATCGAGTCCCACATCGGGCTCTCTGCTCAGCAGGGAGCCTGCTTCCTCCTCTCTCTCTCTGCCTGCCTCTCTGCCTACTTGTGATCTCTCTCTGTCAAATAAATAAATAAAATCTTTTAAATAAAAAAAAAAAAAAAGATTGGGATCATTCCCTACATATTTTCAGACCACAATGCTTTGAAACTAGAACTCAACCAAAAGAGGAAAATTGAAAGAACTCAAATACATGGAGGCTAAAGAGCATCCTACTAAAGAATGAATGGGTCAACCAGGAAATTAAAGAATTTTAAAAATTTACAGAAACAAATGAAAATGAAAACAACTGTTCACAATCTTTGGGATGCAGCAAAGGTGGTCTTGAGAGGAAAGTATATAGCAATACAAGCCTTTCACCGCACGAAACAAGAAAGGTCTCAAATATACAACCTAACCCTACACCTAAAGGAGCTAGAGAAAGAACAGTTAAAAAAAAAAAAAAAGCCTAAACCAAGCAGAAGAGAAATAATAAAGATCAGAGCAAAAATCAGTGAAATAGAAACCAAAAGAGCAAAGGAACAGATCAACGAAACTAGGAGCTGGCTCACTGAAAGAATTAATAAGATGATAAACCCCTGGCCAGACTTACCAAAAAGAAAAGGAAAAGGACCCAAATTAATAAAATCATGAAGGAAAGAGGAGAGATCACAACCAACACCAAAGAAATAAAATTATAAGAATATATTCTAACCAGCTATATACCAACAAATTAGACAAAAGAAACGGATGCATTCCTAAAGATGTATAAACGACCAAAACTGAACCAGAAAGAAATAGAATACCTAAACAGACCTATAACCAGTAAGGAGATTGAAGGAGTCATCAAAAATTTCCCAACAAACAAGAGCCCAGGGCCAGATGGCCCCCCCAAGGGAATACCAAACATTTAAAGAAGAACTTAACACCTATTCTACTGAAACTGTTCAAAAAAATAGAAATGGAAGGAAAACTTCCAAACTCATTTTATGAGGCCAGCATCACCTTGATCCCAAAACCAAACAAAGACCCTATCAAAAAAGAGAATTACAGACCAATATCCTTGATGAACACAGATGCAAAAATTCTCACCAAAATACTAGCCAATAGGACCCAACAGTACGTTAAAAGGATTATTCTCCACAACCAAGTGGGATTTATTCCTGGGCTGCAAGGTTGGTTCAACATCTGCAAATCAATCAATCAATGTTGGTTCAACATCTGCAAATCAATCAATCAATCAATGATACAATACATTAATAAAAGAAAGAACAAGAACCACATGATACTCTCAATAGGTACTGAAAAAGCATTTGACAAAGTACAGCATCCTTTGTTGATCAAAACTCACCACAGTGTAGGGATAGAGGGCACATACCTCAATATCATCAAAGCCATCTATGAATAGTCCACAGCAAATATCATTCTCAATGGGGAAAAACTGAGAGCTTTTCCCCTAAGATCAGGAACATCTTTTCTGAGAGCTTTTCCCCTAAGATCAGGGCTGTCCACTATCACCACTGCTATTCAACATAGTACTAGAAGTCCTGGCCTCAGCAATCAGACAACAAAAAGAAAGAAAAGGCATCTGAAACGGCAAATGAGAAGTCAAACTCTCACTCTCTGCAGATGATACGATACTTAATGTGGAAAACCCAAAAGACTCCACTCCAAAATTGCTAGAACTCATACAGCAATTCAGTGAAGTGTCAGGATACAAAATCAATGCACAGAAATCAGTTGCATTTCTATACACCAAGAATAAGACAAAAGAATAAGAAATTAAGGAGTCAATTCCATTTACAATTACACCAAAAACCATAAGATACCTAGAAATAAATCTAATTAAAAATACAAAGAATCTGTACTCAGAAAACTACAGAATACTCATGAAAGAAATTGAAGAAGACGAAAAGAAATGGAAAACCGTTCCATGCTCACGGATTGGAAGAACAAATACTGTGAAAATGTCTATACTACCTAGAGCGATCTACACATTTAACGCAATCCCTATCAAAATGCCATCAACTTTTTTCAATGAAATGGAACAAAAAATCCTAAAATTTATATGGAACCAGAAAAGACCTGAATAGCCGGAGGAAGGTTGAAAAAAAAAAAGCAAAGGTGGCGGCATTACAATTCCAGACTTCAAGCTCTTATTTTTTTTTTTTTTTAAGATTTTATTTATTTATTTGACAGAGAGAAATCACAAGTAGGCAGAGAGGCAGGCAGAGAGAGAGAGAGGGAAGCAGGCTCCCTGCCGAACAGAGAGCCCGATGCGGGACTCGATCCCAGGACCCTGAGATCATGACCTGAGCCGAAGGCAGCGGCTTAACCCACTGAGCCACCCAGGCGCCCCCAGACTTCAAGCTCTCTTACAAATCTGTAATCATCAAGAAAATACAGTACAGGCACAAGAAAAGACACATAAATTAATGGAACAGAATAAAGAGCCCAGAAATGGACCCTCAACTCTATGGTCAACTAATCTTCGACAAAGTCAGAATGAATATCCAATGGAAAAAAGAGTCCCTTCAACAAACGGTGTTGGGAAAATTGGACAGCCACATGCAGAAGAAAAATGCACCATTTCCTTACACCTCACACAAAAATAGACTCAAAATGATGAAAGACCTCAATTTGAGACAGGAATCCATCAAAAACCTTGAGGACAACACAGGCAGCAACCTCCTTGACCTCAGTCACAGCAACTTCTTCCTAGAAACAACTTCAAAGGCAAGGGGAGCAAGGGCAAAAATGAACTACCAGGACTTCAAAGGAAATAGTTAACAAAACCAAAAGACGATTGACAGAATAGGAGAAGATATTTGCAAATGACAGATCAGATAAAGGGCTAGTATCCAAAATCTGTAAAGAATTTATCAAACTCAACTCCCAAAGAACAAATAATCCAACCAAGAAATGGGCAGAAGACATGAACAGACATTTATGCAAAGAAGGCATCCAGATGGCCAACAGACCCATGAAAAAGTGCTCCACATCATTCAACATCAGGAAAATACAAATCAAAACCACAATGAGATCCCACCTCACATGAGTCAGAATGGCTAAAATTAACCAGTCAGGAAACAACAAATGTTGAAGAAGATGCAGAGAAAGGAAACCCTCCTACGCTGTTGGTGGGAATGCAAGCTGGTGCAGCCACTCTGGAAAACAGCATGGAGGTTCCTCAAAAAGTTGAAAATAGAGCGACCCTATGACCCAGAAATAGCACTACTGGGCATTTACCCAAAGATACAAACGTAGTGATCCGAAGGAGCACATGTGCTGGAATGTTTATAGCAGCAACGTCCACAATAGCCAAACTATGGAATGAACTTAGATGTCCATCAACAGATGAAGGAAAAAGATCATGTGGTATATACCTGCAATGGAATACTAGGCAGCCATCAAAAAAACCCCACAAAATCTTGCCATTTACAATGACATGGATGGAATTAGAGGCTATTATGCTAAATGAATTAAGTCAATCAGAGAAAGACAATTATCATATGATCTTACAGATATAAGGAAATTGAGAAACAAGACAGAGGATCCTAGGGGAAGGGAGGGAAAAATGAAACAAGATGAAACCAGAGAGGGAGACAAACAATAAGAGACTCTTAATCTCAGGAAACAAACTAAGGGTTGCTGGAGGGGAGGGGGGTAGGATGGATGCAGTGGCGGTGGATGGACACTGGGGAGGGCATGTGCTATGTATGGTGAGTGCTGTGAATTGGGGGAGACTGACAAATCACAGACCTGTATCCCTGAAACAAATAATGCATTAATGTTAATTTTTTTAAGTAAAATAAAATTTAGATCTTATTTTTCTCCTGCAAAAAAAAAAAAAAGAGAGAGAAGAAAAAAAAAGAGAGAGAAGAAAACACAAAGGTAACATTAAATAGACAAAAATGTAAAATTAAAGCACATCAACAACAGTAACAACTGATGGAGCAAAGAACAGACTAGGAAGAATATTCCCAATAACGACAGATCCAGACTTCATTAATAGTTTTACAAACAGTTCATAGGAAATTACAAGAAAAGACAGTAAACCTTTTCAGTTGGTAATGTCATTTCTAGGACTCTAAGGAAATAATGTAAATGCTAACAAAGCTTCATACAAAAACACATTCTTCACATAATACATTATATTAGTGGGGGAAAAACCCACATCGTCATCAGATAAATGGCAAATTAAATTATGGCACTTTCATTTATAATTAATGTAGTCTCTATGCTTAGAAAAGACTTCAACAGGAAAAAGCTTGTTACAATGTTCAGTGAGAAAAACTGATACAAAACTTCATATATGATTTCAAACATGTAAAAATATACATAAGGGTGAACAGTAGAAAAGGCCGAAAGAAAATACACTTTAAGATTTCTAAGGTGGAGGGACACCTGGGTGGCTCAGTGGGTTAAGCCGCTGCCTTCGTCTCAGGTCATGATCCCAGGGTCCTGGGATGGAGCCCCGCATCAGACTCTTTGCTCAGCAGGGAGCCTGCTTCTCTCTCCACCTCTGCCTGCCTCTCTGCCTGCTTATGTGCTTTCTCTCTCTCTTTCTGACAAATAAATAAATAATATCTTTAAAAAAAAAAAGATTTCTAAGGTGGAATATAAGTTTTATTTTATTTCTATATTCTTCTTATTTTTTTAACAAAGACACCTTTTACAAAAAATACCTTTTTTACAAAGGTGTTATTAAAAAGTAGTTTTGTTAAAAACAAATGATTTGAATAATAAATATGAAAAGCATTGCCCACAACGCCTGTGAACCTTTTCACTAAGTATACGATCACAAGTTTAAGGACTGATTATCCTTTTTCACCAGAACGGGACAGCTTTCGGAATGGCCATCTGCACAACTCATCACCGTGCATCCTGCCTCACACTATTCTCGAGGCTGAGACTGTGCTTTTTCATCACTTACCTGTGGCTCAGCGTTTCAGTAAGACTCACAGACACTCCCTCCCCCACAACTTACTGTGTTCGCAGAACTCACTGCAGGGAACAATCATGTGAATTACTGGGGATTTTTCATCGGAAACCATGAAACCGGAAGACAATGGAGCAGTAGCTCTGAAGTGCTCAAAGAAACGCCGTCAACCCACAGTTCCATGTGCAAACAAAGAATGAAAGCAAAATAGGACATCCTCAGGTAAAGAAAAACTAAGAGAATTCATTGCCAGCTCACCTGCTCTGAGCCAGACTCAGGGAGATCAAAGCAGAAAGAGGGGAAGGATCGTCTGCAAGCGGAAAGCGAGGGCGGCTAAACGAACACCAGACAACTGAACTTCTGGACAAGAACCCTTACGCAAGAAACCGAGGGACATCGTATGTGAAAAGGGCAGATTCACCAAGACAGAACCATCCTAAACGTATATGCAGCGAACATCAGAGCTGCAACGTACGGGAAGCAAACGCGGAGAGAACTGAAGTGAGAAAGCCGAGCCCACAACTAGAGCCGGAGTTCTGAACACTCCTGTCTAAGACAGAGAAAATGACACCAAAACCCAGCAAGGACATGAAGACTATTACCAAGTCAACTGATCTGGGCTGGGGTTTACTGGAGCTACTTGGGACTGGGTAGAGGGAAACCGGAGAAGACAAAGGAAGAGACGGGTGACCCTTCCGCCGAGCTGACCGACAGAACCGGCGAGAGCAGCCTCTGTCACGTCCCTACGGCCTGCCCTGCTCTCAGCAGAGACAGCGTCTGCGGAGTGACGGCCGCCGTACAGCACTGTCCCATCTCCTACTCCCGGGACACGCGACGTGTGGTTTTTCTATACTACCACTGTCTTAGCAGTAATAAAGCCACATTCACAATGCAAAGCGGACGTGCTAGGATACAGGACATGTGGCATATACAATGTATTTATGTATACACTTCTGACAAATATATATACCTTTTCCAGACTGCAGTGGTAGAGACGGGAAAATACAGTCAGTTAAAAGTGACCACCAAAAAGGCACGCCCTCCTGCTCCATCAGTACCCTTACAAAGTCACGTTTCCTTTCTTCCAGCCAGGACTCCACGCAGATGACAGAGGTTTCGAAAACGAAAACGGCAAAGCCAAAGAGCACTTGACAGAATGCTTGCTGGGCCCTTAAGCTTTCAAGGAAATGCTCCGACACGGAACTGAAGAAAGAATCAATCACATTTCCTGTGCTTTTCTCAGCATTCCCATCTAAACCCCTGTCTGCGGGATGACAGATGCCACAAAGGTATCTAACACCCACCAGATCAGCAGCAAACCACGACTACTTCCTTCTAAGTAGCCAGTACATCTGTCTCAGGTACGTCTTGTTGCTCAACACGCTGGTCCACAATTCAGTGGCTTAGCACAACACCGATCTCTTACTGTCTCTGCTAATTCCGTGGGTCAGCTGGGGGCTCTTCCCAGCGCCTGTGCTGCGTGCTGGAGTCACTGGTGCAGCCGCAGCGAGAGGTGATTCAGCGGGGGCTCACGCCCAGGAAGACCTCAAGCAGACGTCTGACATGCGACAGGGGCGGACAGGCCTTGCGCATTCACTGCACTGGTCTAGACGGGCTTCCTTCAGCACGGCAGCTGGGTGCTCAGAGGAAACCTTCCAAAAGGACATGCCTCGATGTCCACGCATTTACCACGCCTCTGCTGGCGCTGTGCTCTGCTGGCCAGTAGCCAGATGGGCTAATGGCCCATCAGCCCAAGCAGGTCACACAACTTCCCCCAGAGCGCTGTGAGAAAGGCCTACGAGAGTGTGGACACTGAGTCATGGTTCGTTGAAGGCTCCCCAGTCCGTAGACTCCGACATCGTTTATACTAATTACATTCACGCCTAGTCTGAAGGCAGAAAGGCCTCACATCACAATTCATTAGTTTTCAAAGAGCTTTCACACTCAATATAGCGGCTAATAGCTCTAGATCAATTTTTGGCTTATTATAACAAAATCCTTTTAATATACGGTGATTACTGCAGCTCTCTGGGTAGACAGGCAAATATACTGATTTTAGATATTTAATATATGTTTACTTAATATATGATTACCATATTCTGTGCTAAGTGATCCAGAGGAAAACTGAATGATTTTGATTTCATCGTGTATCTTTTTTTTTTTTTTTTTAAGATTTATTTGACAGAGAGTGCACACACACAAGGGGAAGTGCAGAGGGAGATAGAGAAGAGATGATCTCAAGCAGACTCCCTACTGAGCACTGAGGCTGCTACAGGACTCAATCCCACGACCCTGAGATCATGACCTGAGCCAAAATCAAGAGTCGGGGGCGCTTGGGTGGCTCAGTGGGTTAAGCCTCTGCCTTCAGCTCAGGTCATGATCCCAGGGTCCAGGGATCGAGTCCCGCATCGGGCTCTCTACCCAGCGGCGAGCCTGCTTCCCCCCTCTCTCTCTGCCTGCCTCTCTGCCTACTTGTGGTCTGTCAAAGAAATAAATAAAGTCTTTAAAAAAAAAATATCAAGAGTCAGATGCTTAACCAACTAAGCCATCCAGGCACCCCTGTATATATGTTTTTTATATAATCCTAAAATGTTTACCTTGGAAAATATAAATGCTTATTAATCTACTAAAAAATGTTTTTTAAAAATTTTACACTGAAATCTAATTGATATATATTAACAAAGATTGAATTACTACCATAGTCACACAGACATATAATTTATTGCAAAGAACTTTAGAACAAATTATTTTGAATGTACGTTCTTAATGAGATGAATTCTACTGACAGAAGGAGCTACTATGAATCTTTTTCTCTTCCTCAAAATTATGGAGGATCCCAAAGAACTCTCATATATGTGGTTTGTATCAATCAATCTTAACATGATAGAAATCAGAACCAAGAAATGTTTAAATTATCTTTACATTAGTTCATTTAAGATAATAACAAGCCTATTAAATGTTCACCAAAAAAGCACGGTTTTATGACAAAAAAATTTCCTTCAAGACAAAATAAGAAAAAACAGTTGGATTTGTATAAATAAGAAAAAACAGTTGGATTCGTATACGTATCTACATTCCAACTATTGTGATACATTGTTTTGGCTACAGTATATGAACAAAATCCAGCCCCACAAAGACATTCAGCTGGAAAAAAAGGAGCGCTTTAATAGCTGAGTGCTTTATAACTTTTTCAGAAAACTGTGAAGGTTCTACTTTAATACTATACCACAAGTCCACAAGTTTCATTTAAAAAACGGACTGCATTATGGAATCTGGAAATATTAATGAACTTCTCATACTTTGTTACAGTAAAATCTGTCTACCTTGCACTTTGAATTTGCTCTTACAGCATCATGCACTGGAAAACAAAGCTTCACAAAGTTAGGCAGATCTTCCAAATATTGGCACATTTCATTACATAGTATTTAAAAATCACACTTTTTAATATCAGAATTGATCTCATCATGAGACCCTGTAAGTACTGGGAAACTGCCAAACTCATGACATTAATACAAGTTTTCTAAAACTCTAGTTTTCATGTTAAGGCTCCAATTTATTACTGACAATAAATACGTTTAATGGCTTTCCTTGAAATGTCAGGATCATTTTGATTATTTAAAAAATTCAAAAACAAAAACCGTTGGCCAAATACCTAAGCCTGAATAACCATTCTTCGTTGTTTTTGTATGTTAAAATGGCATTCCGAGGACACAGCAACGCGCAGCCGACCTGGGACACTGCTTTCCTAAAGCGACTTAACTCCGGCGCACGACCCAAGTGCTCTCTGCATCTCCCCACTTCTTCGTACCGAACACTAAACAGGCGGGTATTCAAAGGTAGAGATCTTAAATAAAAAGTTCTAATTTCTCCTACTTTATCAAGGTAATTCTTAAGTATAATTGACAAAAAATTTTTTAAAAAGAGTGACTGTACCTGGACTACCAGTACAGTTTGGTTTGCTGCCTTAATTCACACTGAGAAGTCCGCTTTCTTAACCACCCCTGCTCCTGTACCATCAGTTCAAATGTCCACCCGGCAAAAAAGACAAAGTAACATCACAGCATTATTATGATGAAAACAGTTTTGATCTCTTGGACTCCACAGGATCTGCAGATTTAAGAACCACACCAGTACCTTTAACAGCAGTAAGAAATCATGTCAATAGCAAAAACCAAGATTTTTGTTGAGGGGGAAAAAGTGTTCCAATTATAAAATCAAATCAACTGAAAACTAATGTTAAACTGAAATGAGAGTTCAACTACTTTGGAAAACTATCCATAATACTTACTAAATCTCAACATATGCTTAAGCAATTCCATGTCAAGGTGTACACGCAAGAAAAATGAGTGTTATGCCAAAGATTGTACAGGAGGTTCACAGCACTGACCTCATAGGAGCAAAAACAACAGCAAAAAAATTAGAAACAGTCCATATGTCCATTGACAATTGGAAGAATAAATAGAGACCTATCTATATAATGGAAAAGATCCAGGAAGAAATGAAATACCGATTCACACAAAAACATGGAAGAACCCCAGCAATTATGCCAAATGAATGAAGCCAGATCAAAAGGAGAACACAATGTGTAACTATATTAAATTCTAGGAAATACATACTGATATACACAGAAAGCAAACCAGTGGTTTCCTGGAGATAGGAATAAAGAAACAGACGGATTACAAACACGAACAAGGAAATCTGGGGTGTTCATTACCTTCATTTTGATGATGGTTTCCTTAGTACGTATCTATGTCAAAACTCATCAAAATTCACATGCCATATATAATTTCTCATGTGCCGATGATACTTCAATAATGTGGAAAATATTTTAACTTAAAGGGGAGGGGCACCTGGGTGGCTCAGTGGGCAGGGCCTTTGCCTTCAGCTCAGGTCATGATCTCCGGGTCCTGGAATCGAGCCCCACATCGGGCTCTCTGCTCAGTGGGAAGCCTGCTTCTCCCTCTCTCTTTCTGTCTGCATCTCTGCCTACTTGTGATCTCTGTCTGTCAAATAAATAAATAAAATCTTAAATAAATAAATAAATAAATAAATAAATAAATAAAGGAGAGTGGGGAGGGAGAGAAGAGAGACCCAGGAGTCAGCTAGAAAGTTCCCACCGGACAAACTGTGAAAATTTAGGTCCAACAAAGAAAATGACTGTGATGGGCTGAATTGAAGAAAATAACATAATAGCATTCAAAAACAGAGAAGAAAATTTGTTACCATTTGAGGCAGCTAGTAAAATAACATCGACTTTGAGAACTGGTACCTAAAGTAAATTAAGCATTTACCCTTACTTGCCAATAGGAACTATATTTCTGAGTAACCAAATACCCACAGTTAATAAGAAAAACAAATTCTTCTTTACAGAATAATGATACCAATTAACACAGAAGAAATAACAAAACTGAAAATATTATTATATAAAGCCTAAATATGTATTCTCTTAGACAAGTACTATCAAATGGTATTAACCAAAAAAAAACAAACAAAACAAAACAAAAAAAAAACAGTAGTTTAATGAAGTTGAGAAAAGGCTAGAGAAATGGATCTCCAATACATATATACATTTTCACTAAAATCAGCAAACTGTGCTCTGTCAGTTTCAGGTGTACACTACTGTGATTCGAGAGTGATTATCAGTGCTCATAGAGTAAGAACTTTTAATCCCCTTCTCCTATGTCACCCACCTCCCCCCAGCAACCAATTCATTCTCTGTATTTAAGTGTCTGTTTTGCTGTTTACCTCTTTGTTTTGCTTCTTAAATTCTATATGAATGAAATCACACGGTATCTGTCTTTCTCTGACTCATTTATCTGACTCAGCATAACACCCTCGAGATCCACCCATGTTGTTGCAAATGGCAAGATTTCATTCTTTTTATGGCTGGGTAATATCCCACGACAGACATACATCACAATCTCTACCCATTCATCAGTGGATGGACACTTGGGCTGTTTCCATAATCTGGCTATAGTCAATAATGCTGCAATAAACATAAGACGAATACATCTTTTCAAAATAGAGTTTTTGCATTCTTTGGGTAAATACCCAAGAGTGCCATTACTGGATCATATGGTAGCTCTATTTTTAACTTTTTGAGGAACCTCAACACTGTCTTCCACAGTGGCTGCCCCACTTTGCATTCCCACCAAACCTGCATGAGGATTCCCTTTTTCTCCACATCCTTGCCAACATTTGCCGTTTCTTGTATTTTTTTTTTTTTATTTTAACCATTTTGACATGTATGAAGTGATATCTCATTGTGGTTTTGATTATGTTTCCCTGGTAAGTGATGTTGAGCATCTTTTCATGTATCTGTTGGCCATCTGGATGTCTTCTTTGCAGAAATGTCTGTGCATGTCTTCTGCCTAATTTTTGATTGGATTATTCGGGGGGGTTTTGGTGTTTAGTTCTTTAAGTTCTTTATATATTTGGGATACTAATGCTTTAGCAGATATGTTATTTGCAAATATCCTCTTCCATTCAGTAAGCTGTCTTTTAATTTTGTTGATTGCTTCCTTTGCTGTGCAGAAACTTTTTGTGTTTTTAAAAATATTGTTTATTTATTTGACAAAGAGACCGAGAACACAAGTGGGGGAGAGGGAGAAGCAGGCTCCCCACTGAGCAGAGGGCCTGATCCCAGGACCCTAGGATCATGACCTGAGCTGAACACAGAGGCTTAACAACTGAGCCACCCAGGCGCCCCCAGACAAACTAATTTTTAAACCAAAGACTGTAATAAGAGATGAAGGACACTCTATTATGATAAAAGGGTCTATCCAGCAAGATCATCTAACAATTGTAAATATTTATGCTCCTAACTTGGGAGCAGCCAAATATATAAGCCAATTAATAACAAAATTAAAGAAACCCATGATATTAATACAGTAATAGTAGGGGACTTTAACACCCCACTCACAGCAATGGACAGGTCATGTAAGCAGAAGATCAATAAAGAAACAAGAGCTTTGAATGACACACTGGACCAGATGTTGAGTCCAGTTCAACAGATATGTTCAGAGCACCTCACCCTAAAGCAGCAGAATACACATTCTTCTCAAGTGCTCATGGAATATTCTCCAGAACAGATCACATACTGGTCACAAATCAGGTCTCAACTGGTAGCAAAAGACTGAGATCATATCATGCGTATTTTCTGAGCACAGTGCTATAAATTTTGAAGCCAATCACAAGAAAAAAATTGGAAGTACCACAAATACATGGAGGTTAAAGAACATCCTACTGAAGAATGAATGGGTCAACCAGGAAATTAAAGAAAACTTTAAAAAATACATGGAAGCAAGTGAGAATGAAAACAGAGCAAGTTCAAAACCTTTGGGATGCAGCAAAGGCAACCCAAAGCGGTAAGGATACAGCGATACAAGCCTTTCTCAAGAAACAAGGGAAGTCTTAAATACACAACCTAACCCTACACCTAAAAGAGCTGGAAAAAGAATAGCAAATAAAACCTAAATCCAACGGGAGAAGAGAAATAATAAAGATTAAAGCAACAATTATATATAAAAATGAAAAAAAGAGCAGATCAACAAAACTAGGAGCCAGTTCTTTAAAACGGTAAGATTGATAAACCCCTAACCAGCCTCATTAAAAAGAAAAGAAAAAGGACCCAAATAAATAAAATCATAAATGAAGACGAGGGATCCCAACCATTGCCAAAGAAATACAAACAATTCTAAAAGAATTATTATGAGCAATTTTATACCAACAAATTGGGCAAACTGGAAGAAATGGATAAATTCCTAGAAACATATAAACTACCAAAACTGAAAGGAAAGAGGAAGAAACGAAAATTTGAAAAGACCCAGAACCAGCAAAGAAGTTGAATCAGTAATTAAAAATCTCCCAACGAACAAGAGTCTAGGGCCAGATGGCTTCCCAGGGGAATTTTACCAAACATTTAAAGAATTAATACCTTTTCTTCTGAAGCTGTTCCACAAAATAGGAATGGAAGCCTAACTTCCAAACTCATTCTATAAGGCCAGTGTTACCTTGATTCCAAAACCAGACACAAACCCCACTAAAAAGGAGAATTAGAGACCAATATTGCTGATGAACATGGATGTAAAAATTCTCACCCAAATACCAACTAATAGGATTTGACAGCACATTAAACGGATTATTCACCATGACCAAGTGGGATTTATTCCTGGGCTGCAGGGGTGATTCAACATCCACAAATCAATATGATATACCACATAAATAAAAGAAAGAAAAAGAACCGTATGATCCTCTCAATGGATGCAAAAAAGCATTGGACAAGATACAGTGTCCTTTCTTGATAAAAACTCTGCACCATGGAGGGATAGAGGGAAATACGTCAATATCACAAGAGCCATATATAAAAGACCCACAGAGAATATCATCCTCAATGGGGAAAAAAAATCCTGGAGGAGAACTGGGGTAGCAACCTCTTTGACCTCAGCCACAGCAACTTCTTGCTCGACACAGCAAAGCAAAAATGGAGTACCAGGACTCCGTCGGGACAAAAAGCTTTGTACAACAACGGAAATAGTCAGTGACACTAAAACGCAACCTATGGAATGGAAGGACATATTTGCGAATGTCTTATCAGATAAAGGGCTGGTATCAAAAATCTATGAAGAATTTATTAGCCTCAACACCCGAAAAACAAAGAATCCAGTCAAGAAACGGGCAGAAGACATGAACAGACATTTCTGCAAAGACATACAGATGGCGAACAGACCACTGTTGAGAAAAAGTGCTCCACATCACTCAGCAGCAGGGAAATACAAATCAAAACCACAATGAGCTCCCACCTCAGGATGGCTCAGATTAACTCAGGAAATAACAGATGTTGGTGAGGATGCAGAGAAAGAGGGGCCCTCTTACACTACTGGTGGGAATGCCAGCTGGTGTAGCCACTCTGGAAAGCAGTATGGAGATTCCTCAAAAAGTTAAATAGAGCTACTCTATGACCCAACAATTGCACTAGTAGGTATTTATCCAAAGGATACAAAAATGCTGGTTCAAAAGGGCACCTGCACCCCAATGTTTATAGCAGCACTGTCCACAATGAGCAAATGTCCACAAAAGAGCCCAGATGTCCATCAACAGATGAATGGATAAAGAAGATGTGGTATATAAATGTGCGAGACACACACACACACACACACACTGGAATATTACACAGCCATCAAAATGAATGAATCTTGCCATTTGCATGCAATGATGTGGTACAACTAGAAAGTAGTATCATACTACTACGTGAAATCAGTCAGTCAGAGAAAGACTAATACCATATGAGTTCACTCATATACGGAAGGTAAGAAACAAAACAGATGAACAAAGGGGAAGGGAAGGAAAAATAAAATGAAAACAGAGAGGGAAGCAAACCCTGGGCCCCTTCCACATCACCTTCACGGCATCTGGGGAACACGGGAAGCAACATGAACGGGACGTTCAAGCTGCCGCTGTGTTTTGCCTTGACCCATCGGTCGTCTGCCAGGCTCGCTTGTTAGCTCGCACGTACGACAGAAGAGCACACTCGCCCCAGGTTTTAAAAGTCACACAAACACCCGGCTCCTTTGAGTTCCTCGTGCCACATGAACAAGTGCTGTCAGGAACCAAGGGGATCTCTGGGGCATCTCTTAGGACCCATGGACAACAGGTACAAGTTAAGAGAAGAGAGCAGGAGGGGCAACGGCCGGCCCACTGGACCCCCACTTGGTCAGGAAGCAGCCTCTCGGGCATTCGCTGAGCACAAGGGAAATGCGACCGGCCCAGTCGAAGGAGAAAATTATAAATACCAACCACAGTGGTGACCAGGTGCCAACGAGGAAGGCTGGGTCTGGGCAGACCATCCTCCCCTGCTCCTCCAGCTACTTCCAGAAGGCAGGCCGGCGACAGGTAGCCTTGTCATTGCATGCTCAGGTCTGAGATCTCGGAACGGTGCTCCCCCTTCTCGAGGAGCAGGTGAGCGAACACAGCCTCCCTCGCAGCAGCCGCAGCTCCGCAACACGCCAGGCGGAAGTCGGTGATTCCTGTCACCGCTCCAGAGAGCAAGCAGGGGCCGGCAGCCCCGCTCCACACTTTCGGACTCCCTGGTCTGAAGGAACCCTCCAAGGAGACGCACTTACACAAGATTCAGAAGACAAGAAGGAGGGACTATGCCTCCTCTCCGGCAGCCGCTGGAGGCACGAGGGCCGACCGCACACATCAGGTCTGCAGCGGCTCCCCAGCGGGCTCCCGGGAACATTCGCTGCGGTGCTGCGGCGCTCAGGTCACAAGCCGTGTCCTCTGAGGCCAGCGCCTTCCGACCTCCTCAAAGCCAGAAGCAATTCTCTCTGACCTTCGCCCCCGCCGGCCTCTCAATGGCTCTGTAAGTATTTAGTTCATTTCCTTTATTGAATCTGTTCTCACTACAATTCCCAAGGCGGGTCCGTTTTCCTGACACCACGACGGGCAGGGTCCGGACGGGTGGAGATCACCGGGGAGAGCGGGGCGAAGGCTCGTGAACTCTCCTGGAAGGTTCAATCCAGTAAACGGCAGGGAGCGCTCCAGGAACCGCAGGCAGCACAGGCCGCTCTGACAAGCTCCCCGAGCCGAGATCTAGGGGCGCAGCCCAAGAGCAGAGCCGGGAGGAGCCCCAGCTCGGTGCGTTCAGGGGACCGCCGGGAGGCAAGCGTGGCGGGACTGAAGCTCTGAAGACCAGATCTGTGGCCTAGGAGGCCACAGGAATGACTCGGGCTTTTACTGCGAGGGAGACGGGAACCCCTGGAAAGTGACAGGATCTGATCTCTCTGGGAACAGACGAGAGTGAAACCAGGAGGGGCACTAACATCCCTGAAATAGCACAAGGACCCAGGCCAGTGGCTCGCACCAAGGCAGAGCAGTATGAGCAGTGAAAAGCAGTCACATTCCAGATATATTTGAAAAGAAAATTTGCTTGGGTACGAGAAGTAGGACGGAGGGAAAAACAAGGGAGGAAAAATGACACACACACCCCCCCCCCCGGTTCCGACCCAAGCAAACGATAGAACCGCCATTAACTGACAGTAAAGACTGAGGGAAACAGAGTCGGGGGTGAGAATCAGAATTCAGTGTCTGATATGCTAAGTTCAAGACGCCTAGTACACCCCTGGATTGGTACCGGAGAGCAACCGTAACCCCCGAGAAGGGGGCAGCAAGCAGAGAAGCCCGCCCTGGGCACCAACCTGGTTAACGTCAGGTAAGTGGACGGGCCAGGCAGAGCAGGAGGGCTCCCTGGAAGCTGCTACCAGAGGAGAAAAAACTAGATGCAGTCAGTGCTCGAGAAAACCCGAAACCTGGGAGGGCAGCAGCGAAAATGCCCTGGGACAGAGGTTCTGGCGGAGCCAACGCCCCTGATGGGGGTGTGGAAGCTCGTGGAAATACTCTTGTTACCGATGTGTTTGGGAGGCACTAGCAATAAGCAAGCGGAGCCACTGCTCAGGATAAACCCCACAGAAGAGGGGGGTTCTACTTCCTTTCAACTGCCTCACCAGACCTCCATAATTGTGAAAAATCTCATCATAATGATCTGAACCTAGATTCCAACTTCATTTTGCCAATAAAATATTTTCTGTACAATTTTAACATACACTGAATTTTCCAGGAACGCAGCTACCATGTAAATTTTTTAAAAATTGAAAAAAAAAAAAAAAAGAACACTCTTGGAACACCTGGGTGGCTCAGTCAGTTAAGCGGCTGCCTTCAGCTCGGGTCATGATCCCAGGGTCCTGGGATCGAGTTCCGCGTCGGGCTCCCTGCTCAGTGGGGAGCCTGCCTCTCCTCTGCCTGCTGATCCCCGTGCTTGCACCGTCTCTCTCTGACAAGTAAATGAAATCGAAAAAAAAGGAAGAAAAGAGAACACTCTCTTTTATGCAAAACTTTCTCCAAGAAATTTCAACATTTTGAAAAACTGTGGCATAGAAAAAATGCAGTTTTCTAATATTTAAGTCACCAGCAGAACACCTGCATCTGTGTTATCTGTAGGCGTCACCTACAGATACATGACAGGAGAGACTCAAGATGGTCTTGGTAGACTTAGCACCAAATATTAAATAACAGACACGTGAAATGCAGGATTCTCACGAATCAAAGCTGTGTTAAAATTATGACGGTCATCTTACACACTGTTAGTTTTTATGGCATAATGCCAGGTATTTATCTTGCAATTATTATTTGAAATTAAACGTATTTGGGGAGGGTGCCTGCCATTTTAAAATCTTACTCTGAGGGGCACTTGGGTGGCTCAGTGGGTTGGAGCCTCTGCCTTCGGCTCGGGTCGTGGTTCCGGGGTGCTGGGATCGAGCCCCGCATCGGGCTCTGTGCTCGGCGGGGAGCCTGCTTCCCCCCTCTCTCTGCCTGCCTCTCCATCTACTTGTGATCTCTATCAAATGAATAAAATCTTTAAAAAAAAAAAAAAATCTTACTCTGAGCGTGTCACCAGAGGTCCAGCACAGTCTTCTCGGCCACTCTTACTACATTTTCTGCTTCCAACTCATCCTCTTCCTGCTGACACTTAGAGGATTTTGTTACAAATTGGACACAGACTGTGGCTCTCAACAAGATGTGGAATTTCAAGGCAGGAATTTTCTATGACAATTTGTCTCCACTCCTCCCAAATGACAACACAGAAAATTTTTCTTTCCCAACACTCACAAATGAGATACCACTCATTCACAAGTACATCTACATTTTTCATTTTTCTAATTTGATAGTCTACAATTGATAGGTATGCAGCCCTATTTCGATTAGGGTTATTTTCCTCTTTCTGTTATTATACCTAAATAATTCTGGCTTGCTATTACCTCTTATACAGAATAACCTCTGTTTATCTCTCTTCACTATAAACTCATCCATTATAAGCAGGTAGAAGTAGCTCCTATTTTACTATGCCTTCTAACAAAGTAGTGCCTAAGCATCTTGTAAGAAATACAAACTATTTTAATATAAAGTACTTCCTTTTCTCTGTCCTTACATCACAGCTAGAATAGAACACTGACTTTTTAAATTACGTACATGAAATTATATTTGTAAATCTGTGAATTTAATCTAGAATAGTAAAAGGGAATTATAAAACACTGGTTATAAGCAGAAAGCACTGAGTCTGACATTACTGAAAATCACTGGATTGGAAGAGACAAATACTGGATGTTAAAAGGGTTTAAAAAAAGAAAAAAGACAGTTGCACACAAGGATATGCTGAATGACAGAGAGTGTCGGAAGTGTCACCAGAATGTTCCTGCCCCTAAGGGTGAAGGCAGAAAAGCAGCAATGAAAAAAGGTAGAAGAGTTTCTCAAATATTCATAGGCAGTAGCAACAGGACTAAGGAGCAGACAGCACTAAAAACGGCTCAGAGGGATGCTGAGAAGATAACAATATTCCGAAAACAACAGGGGCTGGGGCAGCAGGCTCCTTATTAAGGAGGGCCATCAATGCACTGAGGCACCAAGCAAAGGTCACATACGGACTATGACATCGAGGGCAGGGCCATTCTGGGAGACAGGTGAAGACAAAAGGTTGTTTCCTCGCCAGGTACAAGATGAGGCAGGATCATAAAGGACAGGACACACAAAAATGCAAAGTAAAGGACAGACTTCAGGAGGCAGTAGTGTGAACTGAGGGTAGAAATTTTTAAGAACAGGAATAGAGAACATAAAGACAACCATGCCTGGAGAAGAAAGTCTGGTTTTATTCAAAACGGCCAGGTGTGGGCTAACCAAAACCGCAAGCATAGATCTTTGTGGGCAATACTCTTTATGGGGACCAGCCATATTGAGAGAAGGCCCGGAAGCCGGCAGCGGAGGGCCTGCGACACCGGAAGCCCAGCTACCGGAGGCCTACAGCAACTCCGCTCCGGGCGACGCGGCCAACAGCAGTGGGAGACTTAAACCACACATGAGACGAAGAACAAGTATCCTGGGGCACTTGGGTGGCTCAGTCGGTTAGGCGACCACCTTCAGATCAGGTCCATGATTCCAGGGTCCTGGCATGAAACCCAGCACGCATCGGGCTCCCTGCACGGTGGAGAGTTGGCTCCCCACTGCCCTTCCCCTGCTCATGCTCTCACACTCCCTCTCGTTCTCTCTCAAATAAAATAAACCTTGGGAAAAAAAAGGCAAACTAGCATCCAGAAGACATAAACGACTCTTAGAGCCCAACAATATAAAGGCAAAGAACCTAACGTTAAAATGGTCAGGGATCCGAACAGACATTTCTCCCAAGAAGATTCCCAAATGTCCAATAAGTACACATAAACAGTCAACGACATTTGTCATTAAGGGAAAAGCAAATGCAAATCAAAATCACTGTGGGGTAACAACTTCACACCCTCGAGGATGACTATACTCAAGAAGAGGGAAAAGAACAAACGTTAGCAGGTTGTGCAGAAACTGGGACCCTCGCACAGTGCCGGTGGGAATATAAAATATAATGGTACAGCCACTTTGGAAAATAGTTTTGCAGTCCCTCAAACGACTTAAACATAGTAACCATGACCCACAAATTCCACTTGTAGGTATTTAACCAAAGCACAAAAAAACACATCCACATAAAAACTTGTACATATACTGATGTTCACAGAAGCATCATTCACAATATCCAAAAAGTGGAAGCAAACCCAACGTCCACCAACGGACGGACAACACCAAAATGGGCGACAGCTATACACAGACTATTACTGGCCATAAAAAGGAACGGAATACCGATATATATTATCACGCGCATGCACCCTGAAAACACGATGCTAAATGGGAGAAGCCAGACAGAGAAGGCCACGTAACGTGCGAACGTCCGGGTGAGGGGAATTTATGAAGACAATAAGGAGACTTGTGGGGCTTGAAGGCCGGGAGGAGAAGGGACAATGAAGACGGACGGCTGCTGGTGCACGAGCTCTTCCACAGGGACAAAAATGCTCTCAAGTCGGACCGTGATACTATTTGCACAGCCCCGTGAATATACTAAAACCCATTCAACTGTGCACTTTAAATGCGGGAGCTGTAGGACAGGTAAATTATATTTCAATAAAGCTGTTTAAAAACGCCATCTTTCCTGGACCCATGGGATTTGAATTTATGGAAGTGACTGAGTGCCGGCCAACCTGGAGAGGCCACTGCCAACCAAAGAAGACACTACTAACATCTCTCAAGACAAGGGGGCACCCACACCACCCAGGGTGACAGAGAAGCAGCAGGTTTGCTCAGGAGGCAGAGAGAGGAGTGAGGGGAAAGCCAAGGCCAGAACTTTTACTGGGGTTTCTGCAGGAAAGGCAAGCCAGCACAGGGTAAACAATGCAGGACTGGCTTATTTGAATAATTCGGGCTGTAGGGCTGTCTCTCCTCCTCCTGTACCTGGCCCTGGGATAATGCAGCACAAGGAAAATACTGTCCTGGTGTGTGAGTCAGATAAGGAGGTAACTGAAGGCTGAAGATTCCGGACTGAGTGATTTGCACATGAAAGGCATACTTCGGGAAGGCTGTTGTTATCTTTAGGAATTAGCTGGCCCTGGGAGGGACAGTTTCTCCCCAGGTCGGTAAGGCCCCCCAAAAGCCTGAGCATCGAGGGTACATAAAATAATAAAATATAGTCAATCTAACTGGCCCTGTGATGAATGGATGCCACAGAGACAAATACAGAATCTGAGGAGATAGAATAAATGCATACAACAGAAATTCACAGGGTGATTCTAGAATTTATATGGAAACGCAAAAGACCCAGAGGGGTGGAAACTACACTGGAAATTTAAAAAAAAAAAAAAAAAAAAAAACAGGACAGAGAACTTACACTGCGTAATTTCAGACTTATTACAAAGCCACGGTTATTAAGACAATGTGGTATTAGCAAAAGGAGAGACAAAGACACCAATGACCAGAATAAAAAGCCCAGAAATGGGCCTACCCATAGACAATGACTGATATTTTACAAAGGCCTAAAGTAATGCAATGGTTAAAGGAAATTCTTTTCAATATCTGCATGGGGGCAGGTAAAGGAGTAAGTCTTGACCTTTGTCCCACACCACTCATAAAAATCAATTCAAGGTGAAATCAAAGACCTAAAACATAGTTTAAATTATATAAGAAGCTTCCACCAAAAAAAAAAAAAAAAAAGACACAGTATCTTTGTGACTTTGAAGTTGGCAAAGATTCCTTAATATATAAAAAACACTAAACAAACAAAAAACTAAAAGAAACAAAATGCACTAACCATTAAAAAAAAAAAGACAAATTGGACTTTATTCAAATTTAAGACTTCAAAAGATACCATTTGGGAAATGTAAAAAGGGAGTTGCAGATTAGGAGAAAGTGTTCACAGTGCATATTGGGGGAAATGACTCATTTCCACAACAGGAAGGACTCCTACAAATCAACAATATGATGTTAAACAACCTAATTCGGACAACAAACACTTCACAAATAGAACAGCCCGTGTGCACATGAAAAAAGGCACCCCTCCTCATCAGTAGTCGTCTGCAACATGCAAATTAAAGCCACAAGCACAGCACTTTGCGCTCACTAGAATGGCTAAAATTAAAAAGACTTTCAATACCACAGGCTGGTGAGATCATGTTCCAACTGTAACTTTCAGAAATTGCCAATCCAAGTATGAAACAGGACAGCCACACTGAAAATAGATTGAGAGTTTCTTACAAAGGTAAAATATATACCTACCCTACGACCTAGCAGTCCCCACTTTGGGATGTGGACCCAAAGGAAACCGAAATACATGTTCATAACAAAGTGTTCATAAGAAGGATCATGGCAGTTATAGTCATAATAGCCAAACACTGAAAGCAAGCCACTGCCTTTCAACAGATTAGACACAGTGGTACCCCCACATTACTGAATGGTACCCAGCAATAAAAACGGATAAATTACTGACATGTACTACAACACAGACGACCCTCAGAAACATTACGTTGAGTTTAAAAATCCACTTGCCAAAAAATACACATTAAGATTCCATTCGTATGAAATTCTAGAACAGGCAAAACCAAACTAGCCACAGCAACTAGAATAAGCGTTCCTGGCTGTGGGGGGGCGCTGCTGGCTAGACATGGACACGGTGAACTGACCAGGGTGAGGACATGGCCCATACGTATCTTAATTTGGGTGGTGCAGAAGGGTTTTTTTTAACATCCATCAATATGAGCTGAACTCATTTAGCAAATTTGTTCAAAATCATTACATTAAACGTAAATCATTCTTTAAAATGGTAAAATTCATTGGCTGCGTATCATAGCCGTACTAAAGTTGCATCAAACAGAAATAACATTTAAATAAAAATAAATACCTTTGTCCATCTACAAAGCTTCACCCCGGAGTGGCTCCCAATCAACTGATACCCTAAATAGAAAAAAAAGAACACAAGATTGAATTGATTCAAAGCCTCATATTAAAAGGTGATTAGAAACCTGTAATAAAATCATTTTTCTTTCCTTAAATGATGGCAGGCAACAACCCAGTGGCAAAAAACAGGTTTAAAGGTTTACTTCACCAAGATGATCAAATACCTTAAAATGTATATGCATCTAATAACACAAACTGGAAATACATAAGGAAACAAGAGGCTAATCCAAAATCATAGAAACTTTTCACATCTTTCAGTATCTAAGAGATCCCACAGACAAAAACTCACATGAGTTCTAAGACCTAAACAACACGGTAAAGGTGACAAAGAACACAGAGTACTACACGCGACCCCTACAGAATGCACGTGCTTTCGGAGGACTCAGGGCAACTTTCTTAAAAACAAATACAAGGGGCGCCTGGGTGGCTCAGTGGGTTAAAGCCTCTGCCTTCGGCTCAGGTCATGATCTCAGGGTCCTGGGATCGAGCCCCACATCGAGCCCCACATCGGGCTCACTGCTCAGCGGGGAGCCTGCTTCCCCCTCTCTCTCTGTCTGCCTCTCTGCCTACTTGTGATCTCTCTCTCTCTGTCAAATAAATAAATAAAACCTTTTAAAAAAACAAACAAACAAATACAAAAAACACATGCTAGGCTGTAAAGCAAAAGCAAGAACAAGAGACTGGAGAACTCACAACCGTAATCTTTGAAAAACGATGAAGAATCAGATGGCCAAAAGAAGACCGAAATAAGGAAACACTGCCCCAAGAAGTGGAAGATAAAATTCCAGGACCCAGGACCCAACATGAATTCTCAGCACCACTCCATAACCCAGCATTTAGAATTCGTGAGCCACGGAAGACATAAAAAGCGTGGAAAAGCCATGCCAAAGTGATCACATTTCCTTTTGTAATGAACCAGAAGAGCAAACAAGTAGAACACTCTGATTTCAGGAAGCGTTTAATAAGGTTTCTCCCAAGGCCACAGTCAGGAGTCTCTTACACAAAAAGACTCTTGACCTGCGGACGAATGAGGCAAAAGGAGACAGAATTCTAGTCTGGATGGTAGCACACGTGGCTCCGTGGCTGGTTAAACACCCATATTCACAGGGTGAGGATTCACGGAACAAAGTCAATGTGGATTGCAAGTCTCTAGCGGCAATACTACACGGCTCTGTCCTTTACCCTCTCCCACGTGCACGTAAACATCCCGCACATCAATAAGGCTCTCCGTACCTATCTGAAGAGAGAGCGGAGTCCAACGGAGCGAGTAAGCTCAGATGCAGAACGAGCATTTAAAAGATTCCTGGAGAAAATTCTAGTTCTTCTTTTGGGTTTCTACATTTTATGTTCCTGAGACCGTCGTCACAGAAATCACGGTCTACTACGTTAGTTCTTCATATTCTCCTTTTCCAAGGAACAAAGGGTTGTACAAAATGTTCACTTAGACAGTATGAAGAAGACCGCAGAGTACAGGATGGACAGACCTCTGGCTGACCACCAGGCCAAGGTAAGCCAAGGGTCTGCGGCCGCTAAAAATCACACTGCACAACTCCGTTCTAACCAAGATCAAGTGACAGAGGATTTACTCTCCCACCTGAAATGGGACAAAATATAGGAACCAACAGTTTCCAAGACATGAAACATCAGGCAACAAGGGACAGTAATAGGGAGACGGGAAACACACAAGATGAGCCCTACCATTCCCAGAGCTTACTGACTTGCAAGTTTCCAGGTCATGCCGCGGGAAGGGGCAATCGGAGAACAGCTCAGTACTCTCTGAGGCGAGGACATGAAAGCCAAGAGTCCGGGGAGCTGCATGGCTAGAGTTTGCAGAATGGAATACTGGAGAGTCAAGAGCTGCGCAGAGATTCAACCCAGGAATCTGCAGAGGATTCCCAGAAACATCTAGCTGAGGACTGCCTAGTGCAATAGTGAGAGAAAAACTCATGGAGAATTGGAAAGAATCACCTGAAAGGCCTAGAGGTACGCCCGGCACTCAGCTGGCTGGGAACTGTCTCTGGTCCTATCAGTCGGAAGCTTAAGATTCACAAGGCCCTGATGCCCCAATAATCAGAAGTAATTAGCCATATAGTGGGTAAGCTCTGGTCTCACTTGACAAGTCATAAAAGCCAGATTAAAAGGCTCAAACTGTTTCCAAGTAACTGCTCTTCATCTTAGAACTAAGCTTAAGGATGTTTATGGGAATACAAAAGTATCTAGCACCCCATAAGGTAAAATTAGATCTGCCGTGCCATCGGAGATTACCAGGCAGGCAACAGGACCGATGAAGAAATAACCCAGCAACGAACCTGATCCAGAAACGACACAGGGGTGGGAAGTACATTGCAACAGTTGTTAATTTTAATTTGTAGGCTCAAAGAGTTAAGTAGAGGGCGCCTGGGTGGCTCAGTGGGTTAACCCGCTGCCTTCGGCTCAGGTCATGATCTCGGGGTCCTGGGATCGAGTCCCGCATCGGGCTCTCTGCTCAGCAGGGAGCCTGCTTCCTCCTCTCTCTCTGCCTGCCTCTCTGCCTACCTGTGATCTCTGTCTGTCAAATAAATAAATGAATAAATAAATAAAAGTTAAGTAGAGACATGGAGACATAAAAAGACCAACTCAACTTCCACAGATGAAGACTATAAACCCGGAAGCTGAAAAACGCATTAGATAGCATTAACGGGAGAGCAGACATCAGAGAAAAAAGCTTACTACATCAGACCCGAAGACACAGCAACAGAAGCTACATGTAAGCAGAAATGAAAGCTAAGCAGAAAAAATAATTCTAAGTGAAAAGAGTATCAGTGAGCTATAGGTCAGATTCATGAGACTGAAGTCCCCAAGGAACAGGAGAGGGAGGCAGTGACAGGAAAATATTTGAAGAAATAATGGCCAAAATTTGTCCATTTGATTAAAACTATAAAATCCACAGAACCAGGAAGCTCAACAAATCCCAAGTAAAAGCAACATGAAGAAAACTACGTTGAGACACACTGTAACTGAATTGCTCAGAATCAGTAATTAAGAGAAGACCTTAGAGGTAGCCCAAGGGTGAAAACATCACATCGACAGAACAAATGAAAGACGGACACAAGCTCCATCGGAGGCCACGGGCACAAGTTGACACCTAGAAGACGCCCAAAGAGAGTCAATCGGCAATTCCACACCCATCAAACAACAGCCTTCAAAAATGAAGGCAAAATTGGGGCGCCTGGGTGGCTCCGTGGGTTAAGCCTCTGCCTTCGGCTCAGGTCATGATCTCAGGGTCCTGGGATCGAGTCCCGCATCGGGCTCTCTGCTCAGCAGGGAGCCTGCTTCCTCCTCTCTCTCTGTCTGCCTCTCTGCCTGCTTGTGATCTCTGCCAAATAAATAAAATCTTAAAAAGAAAAAAAAAAATGAAGGCAAAATAAAGCCTCCTTCAGAGACACAAAAGCTGAAATCATTAATCACCAGAAAGCCCACATGACACAAAATACCAAAGGAAGCCCATCAGGCAGGAAGAAAGCGCTGCCGGGCAAACACCGATCTCCGCAAGGGAACAAGAAGCACCAAGAGTGGTACCTACCTGAGCCAGTTATGTAAGATTGTTAGTAATCATTTTAATCAATTCAATAAATTTACATAAATAATTATGTAAGACTGTTAGTAATTATTTTAATTTAATTGAATTGATGACTGACTATTCAAACCAAAATAACAACAGCGTAGTGTAGGTTTATAACACACGTGAAAGTAAAACGCGTGGCAATAGCTTAGAGGCTGGCAAAGGGGCAAGAGATGTTATTCCTGAAGCCGCTTCTCCCGCAGGAAGCGGTGTATCATCTTAAAGATACACTGGGACAGGATACAGAGACACAGGGTAAAACCGCCAACCACCACCAAATGACAAGACAGTGTAACCAATGAGCCAACAAGGACGTAAAACCGAATCATAAAAAAGTAATGTAAGGAAGGCAGAAAACAGGAAGGAAGGAAATCAAACACATGAAACAAGTAGAAAACAGACAGCTAGAGGAAAGATTTGAACCTATCACAAAATCACTCTAAATAGTAAATAATCTCAACGTCCTTATTAAAAAGCATATTACATATACCTATTATATATACAAGCACAAACATTATACAAATACATACACACATGACCTGAATCCTCCTGTCTGTCTCCTCCAACAGGCCGATGGCTCCTTGAAGGGGACACTGTATGTTTGCCTGCATTGCCACAACTATTGCACACAAGCTTCTCGATAAATACAGAAAGACTCGAGTGAGGGGAGGAAATCAGTCCACTGACTCCCAACGGACCACTCTTTCTTCTACAGGAAATCAAAACTATTTGATCTCAAGCTATAGCCTCCTCAGTAAGTGACGACCACAGAACCCCAGACATATGCTACAGAAAACACTTCTAATCGATCCAGCCTCGTAGCAGCACGAGCTCTTTCCTGCATTTAAGAACTTCCACTTAATCCACGACAACACATGAAGAAGCCCGCGACGGCGTCTTCCGTCTGCAAACCCGAGCCACACTGACGCTAACAACCCAGTAACCCAAGCAGAGGGGAAACGTGCTGGCCCAGCGGCCACGCACCAGTGATCCGTGGGAAAAGAGGGGCTCCCTCGACAGTTGTGCAGTGACACAGCGGCTGGGCTGACCCCAGAAGGACCTCCTGACCCTTCTTCCCCCGTGGCAGTCCTAATTTAGGCTTCCTCGTCTAGGTATGAAATCAGAAGGCTGCGAGGGTCGTCCGGGGACCGCACCGCCCGAGTCCGCACCTTGTCTAGTGAGGGCTTCCCGGAGAGCCGGGGTTATCATAGCTCTTCGTTCGCCGGGGCCGTTCTTCCCCGAGCTCCGGAGCAAACCGCTCTTCTCCTCTGGCTGCTCCTTCTCTCTCTGCATGAAAATTAAAAGAACAAGTCAGCACGGGCAAAGGCACGAGAGGAAGAGCACAGCACTCACGACCACACGGCGGCGAGGACCGAGCCCTCGCGAACCCCGGCCCCAGACCCGGGCTCCTCCAAAGAGACCATGTTCCCCGTCAGATGCCGATCGAAGAACTGCCTGCCTCATTTTTCCTTATTCCTTCCAGAAAAGTAACTGCGCGCTCCAACACAGACCCCACCAAAGGTAAACCAACGACCCACTCATCTAGCTGCCAGTTACCCTCAGCAATCTGAGGGCAGACAGCTGCCGAAACGCATCAAGTCATTTCTCTGAATTTCAATTTCCTCAGCTGAAAAGGGAGGAAGGTAGCGTCTGGGGAGCAGGGATGTGTTAAGATTAAAAGAATAAATCACCAGGCACTAAGTCTGATACACAACAGACTTCAGGAAGATGTAAGACTGCTGGTTATTATATCTGCAAAGCCCCAAACAAGTCAAAATAGTGCTCGAGCCGTTTGCTCGGAGACCAAATTACTCCTCCACCTGTCGCCCTGATGGCTCCTTCTGGAAGATCCTGCGGGGAAAATGTGTCTTCAGCGAAAAAAAGAAACCTGAAGGAGAACACGAGATGGACTGTGTCTCGTTGTGACTGTGTCCCCCAGAACGTTCAGCAGCAGCTGACAACGTAAAGCCTCGCGTCACGCTTGTCGTGGCTTCTCTGTACGTGGCTTCTCACTGCACGGCGACCTTCACCCTTTAAACTCGTTTCTTCCTCTTTTTATTTTTATTTTTAATTTTTTTAAAGATTTTATTTATTTATTTGACAGAGAGAGGTCACAAGTAGGCAGAGAGACAGGCAGAGAGAGAGAGAGGAGGAAGCAGGTTCCCTGCTGAGCAGAGAGCCCGATGTGGGACTCGATCCCAGGACCCTGAGATCATGACCTGAGCCGAAGGCAGAGGCTTAACCCACTGAGCCACCCAGGCGCCCCTCTTCCTCTTTTTAAATCTTACCATATACACGTAATTTTAAGTTCTCTCGATGTCTTTTCGCAAGACGGTGGAACGCTAATCAGTAATGCCGGGGAAACACACAACGTCCGCGTTACCCTTCAGACGAGACACTGAGCGGGTCTCACTAGGAGACGCAGAAACTCAACATAATTCACCCTGGCAGCGGCCCCACCACCAAACCCATTTCCAGTGCCCAGTCCCTAGCAACCAGTAAGCAAACCTAAGAGTAATATCCTTTCTGCCTAAAAGTGGAAGCACCTCAGAGACCACAGGACGACTGAAATCTGCAGCCAACCGAGACAGACAGGAGGCTGGTCCGTGCTTGAAGCCGCCGGGGACTCACTGTATCATTCTGTCTACTTCTGCGAACATGCAACGTTCTCGGTACCAAAAATGTAAAACGGATTATAAGTTTTTTAGAAAGAAACAGAAAGGCTTGTAAGCCAAAGAAACTGGGCGTTGATTTCTCTGCCTTCCTTGTTACTTCAAGGATTTGCTCCCAAACTGGAAGTCAGTGAAAAAGTACTTTACAGACTCCAAGGGATCAAATGAGAAACAATGAACCCAAGTTAGCTCTCCCTGTACTGAAGTCAGCGTTCCCGGTTACTAAATGTAAACCAAATAAATGCAAAGCTAATGAACAATTTTGCTTCTGTTAATACAGTTCTCAACTACACATTTTCAGATAGAGCTGAAAAAATGTATAAATAAGCATCAATGATTTTCTCATCCATCATAAAATCCATTTAATGCTGGGTATTTTATTTAAAAAATATAGAAGTTTCAGTTAGTCTTTTAAAACATTTAAAATCAGGGGCACCTGGGTGGCTCAGTTGGTTCAGCACCTGACTCCTGATTTTGGCTCAGGCCACAGTCTCGGGGTTGTGGGACGCAGTCCTGCGCTGGGCTCAGCACTGAGCACAAAGACTGCTGGGGCTTCTGTGTCCCTTTCCCTCTGCCCCCCCCCCACTCTCATGCTCTTCCCTGCTCGCTCTCCCCTCAAAAAAATAAAAATAAAAATACAATATTTAGAAATAAAAGAATCCTCTGGCTTTTTTTTTAAGTCTATTTCTGCCAAGATGGGAGCTTAAAAAGGAAGCGTGTGGTACAGCAAGATGAGCTGACCTTGTCAGCGAGTCAGTGTCTCTGGGGTCACTGCACGGCAAGTTACTAGAGCTCCCCACTAACCACGCGAGAGGGGCCGGGAGGCAGCAGTATCTGCTCTCCAAACCTCTGTCTGCACAAAACATCGCCAGCCTGCCTGCCTACCCCCCAGGCCACATCAACCCAAAGCCGGACTCAGAGCTCCCGAGACCCCACTTGTGGTTAAAAAGACACACTCTGACCCCTACGAAATGCAGACTCCTAAAACGGTGCTCACGGAGAACGACCCACGTCCCACTACTAGACAAGTTGTCCAGGAGAAAATATGAGTGTAGCTACTGCATTTCAACCATTTACACACCAAATTTAGGAAAGCAATCAGAGGCCATGATGAAAGATCTCGAGCACTCAGGACATTCACCCTTCTCTGTCGCTGCGGCAGTTCAGGCCCCGCCTTCCGCACGCAGCAGTGACAGGGACACTTGACTTCTGAAAAGAAGGGCAATGCTTCCGAACAGTCCCCGGGAAGGGCAGAGCACCATTCCAATCCTAATTCTAATCTCCTGGGTGCGGACACTGTTCACTGTTCGCCCAGAATACAATAACGTAACAAACATACGTATGTACGGCGGCTACACAGCTTAAGCCGAAGTAAGTGAAAATTCCACAGCCGGCCAACCGTGATTCCTCCCTCCCCCGGACGCCCCACTGGACAATGAGTGACCAGTTCTGAAGCTTCACTTCCCACAGACTGGCTCAGTCCATCCACAAGGCCCTGGTCTCTCGGAACACGGGACAACTGTGAAAGCTAGCCTATCTCCCCGTCTCCAACCTGGAATCCCATCCCTTCCCAACCCCCGCACCCACCACACCTGCCCGGAAAGAACAGGCACGACCTCTCCAAGCTGCTGCTTCCCGACGAGCACAGAGGAAAGCTCCTTACAAGCTAACCACCTACGCATTTAGGAAAATGACTGTAAGTAAGTGGAAAGTCCTTTAAAAACAGACAGGACTATATTAATCTTACATAATCTTGGGAGCCAAAGTGGTACTAATTCCTTTTTAAAAAAGAAGATACTAGCAATATCAGCTAATTCATTTTCATTCTGTCATCCCCAAAAGCGCGGTACCATCCCAACTGTCAACCAGGAAATAAACAAGCCAAAAAAAAAAAACCAAGTCATCCGGTAAAGATTTGAAGGTAAATCTCACCTAGCCAGCTGCCAAACAGGTGTTTTGCCACAAACAAGTTTTTCATTACCAAAGTACACAGACGTTTCTTCTGGGAGAAAGAATCTGTTTCGATCTATTTATTTTATCGATCCTTGCTTTACCGTCCAGTGACTCCCTCCGTCAGCAAGCCACGCAGGAAGCCGTCCCAGGCTCTCCGGAGAGCTCGTTCTCCGGTACAGGCAGCCGGCTCAGGCCCGGGGCCCCGGCGGCCCAGGGTGGCAGGCAGCCAACGTCTGGCCGGACAGAGGAATGCCTCAGAGCTGGAGCGCAGCGACTCCTAGCTCGAGAAGTGCCCATCTCACTTCTCTCCATAAGGATCCTAGACCCGGCAACTTTCAAAACTAAAAACTCTCCTTCGGGTACTGAAACTAAAACTCCTTCCGCTGCAATTGAACCCCACTTCTGCGGGGTCCTATTTCTTTAAGAAAGGAACCCCCGTGGGGCGCCTGCGTGTGCCAGTCCTTATGCGTCTGCCCTGCACTGGCCTGGGATCAGGCTCGCTCTGGGCTCCCTGCTCAGCGGGGAGCCTGCTTCTCCCTCTGCCTCTGCTGCTTCCCCTGCTTGTGCTATTTCTCTCTCTTCCTAACAAATAAATCTTTTGAAAAAAAAAAAAAAAAGAAAGAAAGAAAGAATTCCAGAACTCACTGTAACAGCGCTCCTGGCTACAAAGGCCATGGGTAAGACAGGTTGGTGTAAAGGCGGTGTCTGGCGGTTCAAGGGCTGTGTCACCCGTGTTTCTGGGTGAATTAAATACCCAAATCCTTAAAAATAATAATGCAAGGGTACCAGCTGCATGTTATTCCGCCGCAGTACTGTGCAACTTTGTAACCAGTACTGGACACGCCGAGGCACCTCTGGAAACTGAAATGCTTCTCTGGTGAGTAATTACCAGGCATTCGCCATTTATTTCCAGAACGAACGATACTGATATCACTGTTTGTCTGCTTAACCGGAACATGCTGTGGGGAGTATTTAACAACATTAATTTACTGCAGGGAAAAAAGGAACATTCTGCTCTACATTTATAAATCACAACCAAGAGAAAAACAAAAAATAAACAACCTAAGGACTGCCGGGCTCTGGAGAACTCCCTGAGCCGTACCCAAACTCTTCAGATTGTCTTCTAAAAACCGCTGTTCCCCTGGAGGGTGAAACAGAGACAGAGTCTAGCCTTGACCCCACTTCGGACAAATTGCTGTACTTCTCTACACCTGCTTCCTGCTCTGTAAAACGGCAAAACGGAGACGGTAACAGGATGGATGTCAGGGTCCACGTGGGAACCGAATGAGACAATCCAACGTGTACTTCGATCTCTCCTAATATCCTGAACCTGTACTGGACTTACCCTCACTCCCCACAGCCCTAAACTCTCCGTCCTATTCGATCGAATCGCACTGCTTCCCAACGCCTGTTGGTTAAAGGTCACAGCCCCGCGACAGAGAATGAAAAGGCCTCCCGTATCTTGCCCCTGCGTTGCCTTCCTTCTCTTTCACTCCACACCTGCCCACCCCCAACTCAAAACTCTAGACAATCACACTGCTTAGGAGCAAACATGCCGCGCTCCCCGGCAGGCCACCCCTCTGCTTCTGCATCTACCTTCCTGACCTCCAACATTTCACACGTTGGCTCTCTGGTTTGCGGACATCGCTGCGACCCCCCGAACTCTCTTCAGCCCTGGAACTACCGTCTTGGGTCCTGCTCCAGAAGACGGGAGGCAGAACACCGTGGTGGCATACCGGTCAAGCAAACCGTTCGAAGACAAACCTGTTCGAAGACATCTCATACGAAAATGGTTCACGGTCCCCACGTACACACCACAAGGCACGCAGCACAACTCAGCGTGCACAGGAGTGACCTCCGCCTTCACAACAACTGCTTGTGAAGTTGTTTTCTCCCACTTCAAAGATGGGAAAACAAAATGACAGAGTAAAATGACATGCCAACAGACACACCGGCTGAGACAGTGTGACTGTGGGAATCGGGGACCGTTACTCAAAAAAAGGTCCTGCAAAAAAGGAGTACTCTGGCCCAACACTCACAAGTGCTCACACTCGTCTACGGTAGTACCTCCCGCAAGTCAGTGCGCGAGTGCGCGCAGGACAAGAATCTGGTGGAACCAGCACCTCGGGAATGCGTAAGAACGGACGCCGAAGAAAATGACAAAAAATACACGAAAAAGAAAAGCCAGGCAGTAGTAGCATCCACCACTGAGTTTACATTATGTCCGGTATAAAATGAAAACACAAGACCTACGTGGAGACCCTGCTATAGCTGAAATGAAGAACAAAAACTGCTTATTTCCGGGCGCCTGGGTGGCTCAGTGGGTTAAGCCGCTGCCTTCGGCTCAGGTCATGATCTCAGGGTCCTGGGATCGAGTCCCGCATCGGGCTCTCTGCTTGGCAGGGAGCCTGCTTCCTCCTCTCTCTCTGCCTGCCTCTCTGCCTACTTGTGATCTCTGTCTGCCAAATAAATAAATAAAATCTTTAAAAAAAAAAAAACTGCTTATTTTCACGTCAAACAGAAGTTAGAAAAACATTTATATTCATTTTTGCCCCAAATCTAATGACTTCATGAGGAACTTCTTATGAGAAATCTAAAATATCATAAATCAATTGCTTAAAGTTCATAAAATCCAAAATCATGCCATTTCAAAAAATAATTTACAGAGCTGTCCAAAACGTCCATTTGCTCTCTCCAGTGCCCTCTAACGGACAGAAGAGGAAAAGTACAGAAAAAAATGAACCCATGAATTACTCCACTCTTGACGGTACACTTGGAATTTGCTGAATTAGATCTTCAGTGTTCTCAATACACACACACACACGCACACGCACACATGAGGTAACTGTAAAGGAAGGACTTGTACTTCTCTGTGGTAATCATTTCACAATGTATACATATATCACATAATATACCTTAAAAAAATCAGTGTGCAACCTGAACGTATAAAATTTTTATCTATCAATCATACCTCAATAAAGCTAGACAAAAAAAGCATTCTAAACTCTTCACTCACTACAAATAAAGTTTAATTCTCTCCTCTTAGCCTTATGGAAAAATCCAGAAATCGATCTACATCAGGTACCTCATGCACAGAAATCTACCCTGTTTTAAGACCGTTTTGCCACTGAGAAATTACTCGGATTCTTCATTAAGAGTCATAAAATTATACATTTGCTTTGACCCGGTGTACCAATATGGGGAAAATACAACCTAAGATAATATCAGTACATTTTTTAAAGTAAAAACGGTCTCGGACCAGTGCTAATTGTAACAGCAGAAAGCCTGAAAGGGACTGGCCGGCCAGCTGTAGGGAAACAAAAATGTCTAAGCAACCGCGCTCCTCACTTTGATGTGTGTCAGGCTGGGACTGGGACGCACGGCCACGTGTGTTCTCATCTGACTCACACGTGCAAGGGAGGCAGAGGGCGAGGGCCCTGCTCCGCAGACAAGGGGATCAAGGCTGCGAGGGTTAAGCTGTGCTCTCGGATCACTGAGTTACACACCCGCTGGGCCAAGGCCTGAACCCACACCGCACACACTGGTCATTCTCCACAGCCCCTCTGCCAGGGCTTCCGAAACACTGAGCTTCCAAAATCGACAGAAGCGACCGCGACACAGGCAAGTATTTAAAAACGAGCAACAAGAACACTCAGCAATCTTCAATCGAGACAATAATTCTAGATATTACAGCGTAGAGTTGTACACTCAACAAGAACTCTTTTTGGTTCTGAGCTTTACAGAAGAAGCCGAATGAGCCAATATAAAAATGGGTACAGGACGGCATGTACTAAAAATTGTGGCCCTGCCGATAGGGAAGTCTGGCCTTTGCCCCCAGTTCCTGGAAAGGAACTTCTAAACTCCTGGAATTTCCTGCGTGAGAGCATGTCTGCTATTCACGGTGGGCGCCTCGGACCACACCAGACTGCAAGGGGTTTTGGGGGAGGCAGTGGAGATGGAGTTCAGCCACACGGGCAGGGAGTCGCCACGGCTACGTATGAAGCCTCAGCAGAAACCGGACGGTGAAGCTCAGAAAAGCCTCCCGGGCTGGCAACACCCAGGTGCAGTGTCACACTGTCGGTGCGCAGAGGCCGCACGTCCTGGAGAAGGAGTGAGCCCTTCCCAGACTCTGCTCCGTGCATCTCTCCCTTTGGCCAATTTTTCTGTTCCCCTTCCCAGCAACAGACCACAACCATGAGGATAACAGCTTTCGGGGAGTCCTGTGAGTCCTTCCTGCAAATTATCAAACCTGAGGATGGTTTTCAGGAGCCCCCCCGCCCCCCACAGCAAAACTCGCAGCTGGTGTCAGAAGTGAAAGCGGCCGTGCGGACGATGCCCTCAGACCTTGTGGTTTATTGCACACCAGGCAGACCCAGAAAGAAATCGTTCACAGGAAAATAAAACAGTTCAATCTGACTCAAAATGAAGGAAATACAAATTACAATCAGGTTATTATTTTTCACCTGTCAGGCTGGGAAGGTAACACCTGTGGGTTGGCAAAGATATAGAGAAATCTCATCTCTCCTATGAGAATAAATAAAAATAACTTCAATTATTTATAGGATAATTTGGAAGTATCTATTAAAACTATAAAATCCCCTTTGATCCAGAAATTTCAACTTTATGAACTTATTCTTGAGACAAATTTATACTGGCTGCAGAAACTGTAAGAGCAACAAGATTCAAACACCTACGTGTTAACCAGCAGGAGCCAAATACACTACGGGACACGGTCCTGGGCCACGACGCAAACGTGAAGACGAGGTGGGCAGGTCTCTATGCCGCCCTGGAGAGCTGTGGAGTTAGAGGGAAAAATCGGTCTGTAGACCCGTGAGTACAGAAGGATCCCAGCTGTGTAGCCAGAAACACAGTCCGACCACACGCAGGTGTTTGTCAAGCCAGTGAAACACCTGGAAAAACACTGCGACCTGTAAACCGCGGCCTCCTCTGAAAACGAGATCAAGGAAGAACGGGGACAGGGAGCCGCACTCTTCAAATTTTTTAAACGCATGTAAACAGGGTATCAAGTTAAACACAACTCCAAAGGGAGGGTCACATCAAGTGACACGTTTTCAAAGGGACGGTCTGAGACGCAGCGGCTTGGGGTGGGGACGTTGATAAGCCTCACACTGCCGCGCCGAGCACTGGCTGTTGTATGCGACCGACGGATCACGGAGCTCTACCCCCGAAACCCGTGATCCGCTGTACGTTAACTACACTGAATTTAAATTTTTAAAAATATTGTAAATGCCTCCTTCACGTCATCAATGTGAAAGGGTAGAGCACGTGGGGGTAAGGACTGAGGACTTCTGAAAACTTCTTTGGGGAGTTTTGGGAAGGTGTTCTAAGCCCCCCCCCCCGCCTCATTCGGTGAGAGGCTGGGGGCAGGTGCCTACCTCCCACCCCAAGCCCCAGGAGAGAGGCTCCGGCGCGGCCCCTCGAGGAAGCTGCCGCGTATGCCCTGCACTCGGAGGGCATCACTGAGCAGCGTCGGGCTCCTGCCCCGAAGTCCAGACACCAAAGGACCGGCCAGCTTCCCCAGCGAGTGAGCACGGCTGCCGGGGGATCGGCCCGTCCTCCTAGAATGAAGACTCAGGAGTCTCCCGCGGGAGCGGAGCGGGGTGCGGGGGCAAAGGTCTTCCACGCAGACCGAGTGGGAACTACAGAGAACAGAGACGGACCTCCGAGAGACGAAGGCAGAGCCACGGGGCACGCAGGAGCGAGTAAGCCACCATCAGAAGCACACGTCTCGGAGGACGCTTGGTCCGTGCAAGGAACCTGGTCAGGGCCCGCCATGGACAATGTCCCCGAAGAAGCAATGACAGTGCTGCGGGAGAAGAGTCAACCGTAAACCCGGGGAGGGGTAGGGGGAGAGCACAGAGGCATCCTAGGCCAGTGCCATGGAAGAACTTTCTACTTCTCCCTCTCCTGCCTCCCCAGCCCTTCCCCACACCCAAAAGAGCAGCTGGCAAACAGACCAGAGAGCAGACAAGATGGAAGGAGTTTCACCTCTGAATTAAATTAGAAACTCTAAGTTTCCTTAGTAAGACTAGGCATATATTACAAATTGCGCATTGTACTGCCAAATTAAGACACTGTATCTTAGAGGCGCCTGGGTGGCTCCGTGGGTTGAAGCCTCTCCCTTCGGCTCAGGTCCTGATCTCAGGGTCCTGGGATGGAGAGCATCACACCCCTTCTCAGCAAGGAACCCCCTGCTCCCTCTCCCTCTGCTCCCTGGCGCACGCGCATGAACACTCTCCCTCCCTCCCTCCCTCTCTGTCAAACAAATAAGTAAAATATTTTTTAAATAAAATCTTTTAAACAAAATATTTTTATAATGGAGATTTAGGTGCATATGAAACAAGATTAAAATAAATACTCCAAAGACTAATAGTGATTTTTCTGGAGCAATAGAATTATTGATAGAATTTTGCCCTTTCTCTATTTCCTAAATTCTACTATTATAGCTATGATCTTTTATAGTGAAAAAGTTTAACAGGCAAAATTAAACAAACGTTGCATTTATTTTTTTCTTCAATTACCATTTGTTATAGTATGGGACGACCCTGCATAAAATTAGAGTCCTCGTGTTTTACGGAAGAATTACGTTCTTAATCCTTATAGAATTCAAAACTAGAAAAAAAAAAAAAAAAAACCTAGCAAAGATAGGGGCTCCTGGGTGGCTCAGTGGGTTAACCATCTGCCTTTGGCTCAGGTCATGATCCCAGGGTCTGGGATCCAGTCCCGCATCGGGCTCCTTGCTCAGCGGGGAGCCTGCTCCTCCCTCTGCCTGCTGCTCCCCTGCTTGTGATCTCTCTCTCCCTCTATCTCTGACCAAAAAATAAATAAAATCTTTTTTAAAAATGGGAGACAGTCTTATATGGCAACATCATAAATAGTTTATAATTCATTTGATAATTAGATTTTTCTTGTTTTGTTTTGGGAGCATGGAGGGAAAGTACGTCCTCAGACTTTCCATTTCAAATCCTCAGAAAAGGTGAAAGATACAGGGTAGACCCACAGGTGCCCCCCCCAGATCCACCACTTTCGCTCCACCACTACCTGCCTATCCATCCACATGCGCACACACATGCGCACACACACGCCCTACAAGACACACACGTGTGCAGAATGAACCACTTGCCTGTGGTAGGCACCGTGACACTTTACCCTTAAATACTGTGAAGGCATCTCCTACAAAAGGCAAGACAGAACTGCAGAACTGCAATACCGTTATCACAACAAAGGGAATTAATGAAGAGCCGATATTATCTACTGCAAAAAATCCATTTCAAATACTCTCAAATGTCCAGACAACGGCTTTTTCTCTTCAAGATCAAAGACTGTACGATGCATCTAATTATGTTTCATTTGTCTTCATAAACCTTAGAACTGCCCCCACTCCACGTTTTGTTGTTTATGATGCTGACTCTTTATTTTAATTTATTTCTGGGGGCACCCTGGTGGCCAGTCAGTGGCTCAGGTCAAGATCCCGGGGTTCTGGGATCAAGCCCTGCATTGGGCTCCCTGATCAGCGGGGAGCCTTCTCCGCCTCTGCCTCTGTTGCTCCTCCTTCTTGTTCTCCCGCTGTCAAATAAATAAGTAAAATCATATTTTTTTTAATTTTTTTTTTTTAAATGTAGGCTCCACACCCAACACGGGGCTTGAACTCACGACCCTGGGATCAGGAGTCACAAGCTCTGCACACTGAGCCAGCCAGCCACCCAGACGCTGACTCCTTCTAGAGCCCGGCCAGTTGTCTCCAAGACTATCCCGCATTCTGGTTGGTCTGACTGCTTCCCCATGATTAAATTCAGGCTCAACATTTCTGACACGGAAGTAAAAGCCGACAGGGCAGACATCTTACCATACCCTCCTATCAGGAGGCACGCAAGGCTGGTTTCATACAGATGACGAAGCTGAACTTGACTGCGTGTGGAATCCAGGCACATCCTCGCTTCCCTCAGTGACTGAACATCTGTGTGTTCACTGACTGGGCAGCTACACTGAGCTTTCACGTCCAAACCTTCACTGGGATTTCCTTCACTCCATTTGTAAAGGTACATTTTATCCTTCGTAAAGAGCAAAACATCTGAGAGGGTGTGTCCCCCCCCCCACTGATTTATTTACTTTTGGTGCATCTAAGTGGGTTAGTTTGGGGGATATTTTGAAAATATGTGACTATCTGTTCCCCAGAGGCATTTCACCCAATCCTTGCTTAAATCAATTATTACACGGGGTTGAAAACAAGTGATTTTCTAATTCGATCATGGCTTCTGTATTTATTACCTGAAAACCTTCTACAAAGACACTCTCCTGTACCTCCTCTTTGTTCAGTAGCACAACGACTGATTTTCTCACTAGAATCCACATGCTCATTATATAATCACGGCGCGCACCTTTGATGCCCGAAGTGTCCCGTCTGGCCTGCGGGAAACTCTTTGAGCTGGTTCTTACGTCCTTTGGACGTATCTCCGTCAGTCACTGAGGATCTACTTGCCCAACGCGATGTCCCAGGCCCAAGGGACTCTCCTTTCCTCAACCCTGGAAGAAGTCATTTTTCCAAAAAGTCCCGGTTCCTTTAAGTGAGGAGGACATTTAGAAAACCAGATTCGAGCGCTCACTACCTTGGTTTCCAGGCCTGCGGCATCTGTTCTCTGTCCCCAGTTCCTGGCAGGGAGCTTCAGAAAACCTTGGCATTTTCTAAGTGCCAGAAGGGTCATTGTTATGCAAACGAGGCGAATGGACGGGGGGGGGGGGGGGGGGGGGGGGTTTGTCCCTAAATAGCTTCAGGATGGGGACTGGTCATCAGAAAGACCAACCGCTCGGTGCAACTTTGGGCCAGCTGGATCTGCAGGGCAAGAAACGGGAAGGGAGGTCAGCTGGACAACGAGTTCAGTCCATGGCCAAGGACCCACTCAGCCGGGCCGATGTAAGGAGACCCCAGTAAGAGTTCCGGGGGTGAAAGCTCAGCACAGCTCCGTCACTGAACACTGGGTGCGCAGGAAGGGGCGATGTGCCAGGATTTACAGAAACTCTTGAGTCTCTTCCCATCCCTCTGCTCTCAGACCTTGCTCTACGAGTCTTTTCCATTGGTTGGTTTGTATCCTTTAAAACTGTCATTGTGAGTGCTTTCGGGGAGTTCTGGGTCATTCCAGCAATTCCATTCTGCTCTCCTGCTCGTGCTCTCTCTTTCTCAAATAAACAAATACATCTTTATGGAAAAAAAAGAATATGAAAGGTTCTTTGTGCAAACACAGCTACAAAATACTATTTACACACACACACACTCAAATTATAAATGTGCAAATGTGCCATGACAATAAACACATTTTTTTTTAAAAATCGGATGTTCGGGGCACCTGGGTGGCTCAGTGGGTTAAGCCTCTGCCTTCGGCTCAGGTCATGATCTCAGGGTCCTGGGATTGACCCGCATCGGGCTCTCTGCTCAGCAGTGAGGCTGCTTCCCCCTCTCTCTGCCTGCCTCTGCCTACTTGTGATCTTTCTCTCTCTCTCTCTCTGTGTCAAATCAATGAATAAAATCTTTAAAAAAAAAGAAAATCGGATGTTCAGGTCAACTCCCACATCAAATCCAACACCACATTAATCACATTAATACGCGTGGATCCACCTTATCAATTTTTTTCAAGTAGGCTCCATGCCCAGTGCGGAGCTCAACATACGGCTCAAGCTCACGACCCGGAGATTAAGACCTGAGCTGAAATCAAGAGTCGGACGCGTAACCACGAGCCACCGGGCCCCGCCTTACTGCTTTGCACTGCCGCACAACAGCATCTACACAGCATGGATCGTTCATGCTTTCCCAACCGAGATCCGGCAGTTGTTCGCTACACATGCTTAGAGCTAGCCTTGTGTTTGCTGTTCCGTACTCGTAAACCTGGATCTGCAAGGCAAATCACACACCTGGGCCTGTGGGATCCTGCGTAAATGCACCAATTTGGTAGACTACCAAACCCCCCACCCCCGCACAGGTTACGCCAGTCCTGACTCCCACCACCAAGCTGCGCGCACCTGTTCTCCCCGAGCCTCACCGGCTACATGCACTGTCCAGTTTCTGAACATTCGCTCTTTCAGCAGGTGAGAAATCTAGGTCAGTGTGGTTTTAATGTGCATGTCCTTCATTTGAAGTGAATCTGAGCATTTTTTTATATGCTTAAAGACTATCTGTGTAACTTTTTTAGAGACTTGCCTATTTGGGGGGTTTGGACAATTTTTTCCATGAGGTTTCAGGTCTTTTTTCTTTCAACTTCTAAGAGCAAGTTGTAGAGTAGAAAAATTAACTCCTTCTTTATTATATAAAAGGGCAAATATTTTTCCCTCTTTATCATCTGTCTTCTGACCTGCAAAACCTTTTTTAAAAACCATTGGTAAATTCAATCTTTTATTGCTTCTAGATTTTTAAATTTATTTTAATTAACATATAATGTATTATCTGTTTTGGGGGTACAGGCCTGTGAGTCATCACTTACACACTTCACAGCGTTCCCCATAACACAAACCTTCCCTGGTGTCCATCACCCGGCCACCCCATTGCTTATAGATTTTGAATCAACAGAAAACCTTCCTCCAAGTTCAAAATAATGCATCTAACTCAACTCTGTTATTTATATATTTTTCCAACACTGAGATCTCTGACCCAATGTAATTTATTCCAACATATGTAAGAGGCAGAGCCAATTTTAAATTTTCACAAGTAGCTATCTAGTTGCCAATATCATCTCTCTTAAAAGTGTGTTTTTCCCTCATGGAAAAGAGATACCACCTTTTTTTTTTTTTTTTAAAGATTTTATTTATTTATTTGACAGAGACAGATCACAAGTAGGCAGAGAGGCAGGCAGAGAGAGAGAGAGGAGAAAACAGGCTCCCTGCTGAGCAGGGAGCCCGATGCGGGACTCGATCCCAGGACCCTGAGATCATGACCTGAGCCGAAGGCAGCGGCTTAACCCACTGAGCCACCCAGGCGCCCCGAGATACCACCTTTTTATATATGAAATTCCCATATATTTTGGGGTCTATTCCTGAAATTTTACTCTGTTGCATGGATCTGTCTCAAAAGGAGCCAAAACAGTTTTGATAAGATACCTTATAGTAAGTTTTAATATCTAGTAGGACTGGTTTTTCTCCTTACTATACCAAGGCGTTCCTCACCACTGTCGCATGTTTATTTTTCCATATGAATCAATAAGGCTGGCTCCGGGGGGGGGAAAAAAGAAGTTATTGAAACTTAATTTTTTAATGGGATTTCATCAAATTTAACGGCATCTTTAGAACAGAGTCACCATATCTAAAAACAAGACAAGTCACTGTTCAAGGCATTTTTATATCTTTCAGGAATGTTTTCAGTTTTCATCAGAGATTTAGGACATTACTTTTCAGATTTATTTCTATATGCTTATTTACCTTGTATATAGCTGCTGGACAGGGATTTTTCTCTTCCGCCAGGGCTTCTAACTGGTTATTGTTTGGAAATGTATTATTATATCCTGTAACTTTACTGATCTCTTTCATTTGAGGTTGTGTTAATTTTACCATTGATTTTCTGGGATTTTTCCACGGTTTTACCTCTTCTGTTTCTAAAACATGCACTTGCTACATTTGTAGTAGGATATTCTCAATTCCCAAAACTCATACATAAATCGAGTCTATATAATTTTCTGCTCTTGTGTATATTACACTATTTCAATTCCGGATCACTGGAATCTGTGTCCAATCCTACCGCACCGTCCATTCTCACGTTCATGTCGTCACGACAATGACAAGCCAAACTAACATCTCCCGAACTCCTAGGGCCTCCACCAACGCTGATCTTAGCGCCGACAAACCAAGGTGCTGTCCCTGCGCCCAACACGGCTCAGTCTCTGGGACAGGGAAGCGCCTGTAAGAGAGTTCCCCTGGAATCCCAACACGATCTCTTCACGCGGCTCAAACCATCTCTCTAGCCACAGCACGGAACGAAGCCCCTGGAACCATCTGCCCTTTCCTCAGCTCCTGCTGGGACCCGCCCGTCCTCCTCCAAGCTCACATAAACACGGCAAAGAGCTGGGGCGGCTCAGCCAGGTGAGCGTCAACTCTTGATCCAGGCTCAGCTCACGCTCTCGGGGTCCTGAGATCAACCCTGAGCCTACTCCACAGCCTCTCTCTCCGCCCATCCTCTTCCCCCGGCCCCGCTTGCACTGTCTCCTCTAAAAAACTTAAAATTTTTTTCAAAATTGTTAAAAGATGACAAAGAAGTGTAACACTGTCAGGAAGGAGGCCAAGAGAGACGACAGAGATGGAGCCTGAGCCAGGTGGCAGCCAGCCGCAGGGCCCAGGCCGCCTCTCCCAGGGGGACGCTACCTTTTCTCTCTTCGCGCAGCTCACGATCCTGCCGAGGTCCTCAACGTCAACGACGGGATTCGGATTCGGACGGTCTTCGGCGCCGGACTCGTCCTCACTGGTGCTCTCAAAGGGCTCCTCCTCCTGGAACATCAACGCGTCAGAAACACACTGTTCAAAGCAGCAAAGCCCCCAAACTGGGAGTCCTTGGAGAGATATGAGACATTTCAGGCCAGAGGTCAGCAAACCAAGCCCCACAAGCTGCACGCGGCTAGCCTCAGGCCAAACCCGAAGGCAGCCGTCACCTGCACACCATCTGCAGCTACTTTAACACGTCACCGTCACCGTGAGACGGCGGCAGGAGTAACAGCTGCAACAGAAACCATCTGACCCATAAAGACGGAGTCTCGACCAGCAGGCCCTTCACAGAAAGTTTCCTGATCTCTGTCTGAGACACAGAAGCAACCAGGCTTAGTGAGGAACTCAAAGCAGGAATGAGGAAAAGGAAGGACTTAAGCATGGCTTTCAAGTTTCTTCTGGAAGTAACTGAGTTGGTGAGTTCACTGAAATGAGAAAAATGTGGGGAGAAACAGACCAGGAGTAGAAATGAAAAGCTCCATTTTGAATGTGTCAAGTATGAGAGGCTCAGACATTCAAGCAGAGATTTTTAAAGAGGATGCACAGACGGGAACGAAATCAGGACAAACCTCAGGGCTGGAAATATAAACCTGGGACTGGCCGGCACACTGACAGAACCCAAGGCCACAGAACCGGATGAGCTCATCTAGGAAGAAAGTACCAACAAAGAACGGCGCACCAAGCCCTGAAACACTGCACCGCGTAGAGGCTGGGAAAGGGAGAAAGATCCCAAGTGAAAAAGAAAGCAACGCATGAGAATGGTATCAACAGTCAGGAGGACAGTGACTCAAAGAAGTCAGTAGCAAACACGGCTGAGAAGTCAAGTAAAATGAAGACACAGAAATATCCTCGGGGCCTGACAACACCACGTCCTGGGGCCTAGGAAAGAACAGTCGCTGTGGGGCAAAGAGCCAGTCTGGGGAGCCAGTCCGGAGTGGGGGGGGTATGACCTGGGACTTCTGCTCCCAGATGCCGGGTGGAGGGCACGAGACACCCCCACTCTGGAAAATAACACGGGGGCACCTGATGGCTCAGCTGGTTGGGCGTCTGCCTTCGGCTCAGGGCATGGTCTGGATCAGGGCATCCTGGGATCGAGCTCCACATCAGGGAGAGTCGCCGTCTCCCTCCGCCTGCTGCTCCCGGAGCCTGTGCGCACTCTCTCTACCACTCTCGTTCCATCTCAAATCAAGAAGTTAAATATTTTTTTAAAAAAAGAAAAGAACACTAAATAACAGAATATTTTAATAACACAATTTTAAATGTGTCCCTGAGTTGGCAAACATAGGATGAATTCAAAGAGGACAAATATGAACTAAAAAGGGTAGAGGTACGTAAGCGAGAGACGGAGCTGAGAGTATTCGCCGGCCTCCAGAGAACCTGACAGGACCAGCGGAAAGCAGGCGAAGTCGAAGAGATGATACGGGGAAGAGAGACTAACACGGAAGACCAAAGTCAAAGCTGGCACCCCACGAGGCTGCATTTCTCATATCCAGATAAATTAGAAATAAATATTCTGTGCAGGAGGAGAAAGCAGAGAAGACAGGCAGAAAATTAGGGGGGGAAAACAGAGCAAAGAAAAAATAAAAGGACTTTTCAAAGCTTCTAAAGTTTTTGGGAGGGGTAGAAGAGAATCTTGTAATAAAAATTCAGAATCAAATTACAGGATACTGAAAATAATGTTCAGCTCCACTAGAATTTTGGAGTAAGTCAGTGACAATCATAGAGAGATCAAAGCAGATGCAGCCACTACCTAAGGGAAATAAGTATACAGGAATGAACACAGGACACCACAGAACACAGATGGGAGGGAGCACGGGCGCAGTCAACGAATACCGTCTGGCCAGAAAGTGTGATCCAACCGCACAAAGAAAATAGAGGAAGGGAAGTGATACCGCGTTTGTGTCCATGTGAGACAGAGACAGAGACTTTGAACTGCTTTAAAAATCAAGAAATAGCAAGAAGAGCCCATTATTTAGGAATACAGAGATAAATATCTGATGAAAAAGCTAGAATTAAAAATGACTGCCCTGGGAAAGTAAGAATTAGAATAAGGCAAGAGAGTAGAGTAAAAAAAAAAAAAAAAATCTTTAAAGAGTTTTTAATTATAAGCCTAGAAGCACTATTTGAGAGTTTAAAGGTACAAGTGTTACTTTTGATTAAAAAAAATTTTTTTTTATCTAAGTTCGTTTAAATGTTAAGACCCGAGGCTGTTAACAGCAAAAATGGCAGAGTAGGTAACTCCACCGGCCTGTCCTCCCACGGAAACAACTACAAGTTAAGATTTAACTCTGACTAATTCCCAGAGATCTGAGAAAGGTTTACAAGAACCAAGTAAACACTGAATCGAGAAAAAGGAAACTTTTGTTTCCTGGATGGCTCAGTCGGTTGAGCAGCCAACTCTTGATTTGGGCTCAGGTCATGATCTCAGGGTCCTGGGTTCAAGTCTCACATCAGGCTCCGCATTCAGCAGGGAGTCTGTTTCAAATTCTCTCTCCCTCTCCCTCTGCCCTCCCCCTCCTCGAGAGACCTGCTCGCTCTCTAAAATGAATACACAAATCTTAAAGACCATTATCATATGAGCTCCCTGATATGAGGAATGTGAGAAGTAGAGCAGGAGGTTGTGGGGGCAGGGAAGGGAAAAGTGAAACAAGATGGAATCCGGAGGGAGACAAACCATAAGACTCTCTAAATCTCACAAAACAAACCGAAGGCTGCTGGCGGGTTGGCGGGGTAAGGTTGGGGGGCTGGGGGATGGGCGTTGCGGAGGGTGTGTGCTGTGGTGAGTGCTGCGAAGCATGTAAGCCTGGCGACTCACAGACCTGTTCCCCTGAAACACATACTACGTGTGTTAATAGAAATAAATAAATAAACCTATTTTTTTAAAAAAAGCAAACTTAAAAACAACATCCAAGGAAATCTGTCACAACACTAGCTGAGCACAAACTGAGGAAACAGATTTCAGAAACCAAGCACAATAGACAGTTTTCACAAAGATGGTTTTCAAGTCACTAAACAAACAATTACAACCCAACAAACTACAAAAATAAATCCTGAGCAGGGGAAAGAATCTGATTTCCAGAGTTAACATATTACAATATTCAAAACTTGCAGCTTTCAACACAACCAGCACAAAGAAGGAATAAAACAGTCTGGCCCAACCAAAGGAGAAATCGACCGAAACCATCCCTGAGGAAACGCAGACTTCCCCAATAAAGACTTCAAGTCAATGGTCTTAAAAATGCTCCCAGAGGAGCGCCTGGGTGGCTCAGTGGGTTAAAGCCTCAGGGTCCTGGGATCAAGCCCCGCATCGGGCTCTCTGCTCGGCAGGGGGCCTGCTTCCTCCTCTCTCTCTGCTGCCTGCCTCTCTGCCTACTTGTGATCTCTGTCTGTCAAATAAATAAAAATAAAGTCTTAAAAAAAAAAATGCTCCAAGAGCTGAAGGAACCCAGAATGGCATCCCAATAGAGAACATGAACACAGAGACAGAAATTATAGAAATGAAACAAAGAAATTCTTGCTCTGAAAAGACTAATAACCGAACTAAAAATGTCACTAGAGGTTTCAGTAGCAGATCTGGGCAGGCTTCTAGAAGCAAAGCAAACATGGTCACAGATCAGCTAGAAACGGGCTGATCTGGAAACAAGCGTTCCAGAACCTAGAAAAGGGGCACGTGAATCAAGCAGTGCCTGCACGGATCCGAGAATGTACTAAACACCAACGCACCGTATCCTTTACAACAGTTCATCGGCTCATCGTATGTAATTTTCTTAAACAGTGTAAAAACATATTAAGGACCAATGGAAAGGGCGATAAGCAAACACAAGCAAAAAGACTAGCTAGAAAGGAGAACAGAAAATACAAACAGCAGCTGAAACATACAGAACGAAGGAAACATTTCTTATTTGTCTTTCCTGTTCCTTTGAACAGGATGATTCCGAGGCCCTGTTCATTAATCCACAGAACAATATAATATAATGGTGGGGAAGAGACAGACAAGAGACAGAAAGACACCCAGAAAACACAGAGAAAAAGCCCTTGATCCCAGAACACAGAGTGGCTTTGACAGGAGTCGGGCCCACGGTGTCCTGTGGCTCAGGAGACGGGGAGGGAAGCGTTACAGATCTCTGGCAGCTTCCCTTAATAGCCGGAGGAACAAGCAGGGAGAAAAAGTACTGAACAGGCAGTCCCCTGGGAGAGCGAGAAAGGGAACTTAAGAGCGCTGGGCAGGTCTGAGTGCACACACGGGCCTAGAACCGGGGTCGAGGAGCAAGCAGCAGGCAAACAGGCGGGCAAGCGGTAGGTTTCAACCTGGTCTGGGGTTTGACCGGTTGGGTTAGTAGACTGGAAGGCAAGGCAACTGGAGATCGTTCATAAAAGAATGAGCATAAAACCCAAACTGGGAAAGGACAGAAGCGGCATAAGCAGTTTTCGTTATCCGATGAAAAAGGTATGAAACCAAAAGAATTTTCAAGTAGGACACGTGAGAGACCAGAGGCGAGGTCAAGGGAACATGAAATTTCAGAGGTGCCTGCGGAAGTGAGAGGCCAAGGTCAGCGAAGACAATGGCTGCTGGCGGTGTGAAGGCCCCTGGCAGACAGGACCCGGCATCAGTCACCTGCACGAACGGCTGTGCCCCAACGGGGAATGAGCGGAACAGGGTGGAGAGAAAGCGAGTCGGAAAGTACGGTGGTTCCTGAATAACGCAAGTGAGCAGGTGACCAAGCGCAGACGGACAGCCGTGACAAGCGCGGCAGTGGAACCGTCGGGTGACGTGGGCTTCCGAGCAACGAGGGTCGCTGAACAAGGACCAGAGACGTGTTTAGAAAGTGAGGGACAAAAACAGAGGAATCTAGGGTGAGGGGCAGCCTTCCAGTCCGAGTGAGAACGCAGCCGTCCGGCGACAGTCGGGAGGAAGACGTGCTTAGGGGTGACGAGGACGGGACACACGTAACCTCAGCCTCGGCAACGACAGGAGAAGCCCCCAGGCCGGCCGCGCGGCCGCAGGGAACCGGGAGGGCACAGCACGCACGCTGGTGGCCCTGGGAAGGCCCGCGCTCGCCACATGCCGCATCTTCCCTCTACCCAGAAGCCAGGGTCGGCGTTTCTCGGGGCGCGGGGAGGCCCGGCGAGCACCCCACACAGGAGACCGCACCCGGGCTGCGTACCGCGGACGATTCGCACTGGCCCCTCTTGCAGCTGCCGGCACAGGGCTTCTTCTCTCCCTTCTCCAGCGTGTGCAGCCGCGCGAGGAACCTGGCCTTCCAGGCTCTGAAGTCCGCCTCGATGCTGCCGTGTGTGCTGTTCGCCACGTCACAGTCCCCCTCCCCTCTCGCCACCACGCGGTGGGCACCAAGCGTCCAGAGCCACTTGTCAACGTTCTTGCCAACCTGCAAGAAGACAGAGGAGCTAAGACGCAGTCCTCGAGCTCACAGCCTGGGAGCCCTGCCAAAGGCCCGAGTTCCTCCAGGACACCGTCACCGACCCCGTCACCCACCCCGTCACCAATCCTATCACCGGCTGCTGCCGGAAGAGGGAACTTGGCCTAAACGGGCCCTCCAGCCCCAGCCACAACCCACAAACACTACACTGGCTACAGCTGACAGAACCCACAAAAGACTTTATAAACAAAGGGACAAACCCCTTCACTAGGGTAAGGGTTGCTGCCTTAAAAGACTGAAAACTACTATTCTAAGTCATGGTCAGAATAAAGTAACTTGTTAGCAAAATAACTTTGTTCAAAGGCAGCAAAGCCCATTTTAATAACAAACGGCAACGCAGTCCGTCTGGCCAGACTCAGACCTCACCAGCTCCGAACTCTGACACGCCGCAGGCGCCAGTGGCTGAGCTGACGGGGGCTACCGAGCAGCACACTGAGGAGTTGGAAATCCGAACGGGATTCCTGGGGGGCCAGGCATTACACAGAACATGTACATGACTGAACTGAACCAGTTTGGGGTCTACTTCCTTCGAAAATATGGTCAGAATCACACACCTTGATACAACAACTGAAAGAAAACAAGCTTAAGGAAAGATCTCCACGTCCACCTTCACTCATGTTCTTTTTTAGATCACAAGTAGGCAGAGAGACAGGCAGAGAGAGAGAGGAGGAAGCAGGCTCCCTGCTGAGCAGAGAGCCCGATGCGGGGCTCGATCCCAGGACCCTGAGATCATGACCTGAGCCGAAGGCAGCGCCTTAACCCACTGAGCCACCCAGGCGCCCTTCACTCATGTTCTATCTTGGACAGGTGGGCCAGGCCGGGCCCATGTTGGGAAGAGCTACATGTACAAAAGCTCGAGTAACTGTTAAGAACCACAAGAAACAGAGATGCTCTGTATTTTTTTTACTTAATTATTTAAAGTATAGAGAACAGGGCGCCTGGGTGGCTCAGTGGGTTAAGCCTCTGCCTTCGGCTCAGGTCGTGATCTCAGGGTCCTGGGATCGAGCCCCGCATTGGGCTCTCTGCTCAGCAGGGAGCCTGCTTCCTCCTCTCTCTCTCTGCCTGTCTCTCTGCCTACTTGTGATCTCTGTCAAATAAATAAAACCTTTTTTAAAATAAATAAAAGTATAGAGAACAGACTGCAAAAAAAAGGAGCCAAATTAACTTCATTTAGAAAAAAGATCTAGGAAAACAAAACAAAGTTTTATTACTTAAAAGACAATAAATGTCTTTCTTCTACTTCCCTTTAAAAATTAATGACTAAAGCGAAATAAGTCAATCGGAGAAAGACAACTATCCTATGACCTCCTTGATATGAGGAAGTGGAGATGCAACGTGGGGGATTTGGGGGGTTGGAAAAGAATAAATGAAACAAGATGGGATTGGGAAGGAGACAAGCCATAAGTGACTCTTAATCTCACAAAACAGGGTTTTGTGAGGGATTTGTGAGTGAGGGTTGCCAGGGGAAGGGGTTTAAGGAGAAGGGGGTGGGGTTATGGACACTGGGGAGGGTATGTGCTATGGTGAGTGCTGTGAAGTGTGTAAACCTGGCGATTCACAGACCGGTACCCCTGGGGTTAATAATACATTATGTGTTAATAAAAAAAAAGAAAGAAAGAAAAAAAAAATCAATGACTAAAAAACAATGAGCTCAACTGTATTCAGGGTTAGCTTGAGCCATAAAGGTTGTTCAACAACAGAACAGGCGGCTGGGGAAGTCCAGAGAATCAGTGATCTTCATCCCCAAGGTCCTGCCTGGGGACAGCACATTGAACACAACGACCATGAACCCAGGCCACTATGACACCAGACAACAGGAGGTATAAGCATTTTATTCAATAAAAATTTACTGGGAAACCTACTGCACCCACGCGTGGATACATCTATGTAGCAATTCCCCCCAAAAAGAGTAACACGAGAAGTTCATTATTAAACACCAAAGTTTGGGGACGACGTCACATACACATGTGAATGTGTGTGCGCGTGAATTTTTTTTTTTAATTACAATGGAGAATTTATCCCCATATTTCAACTCATACCCACCTTGTTGAAGTGGCTCGCGTAGGCAGAATTTCCCAGGCCAAATACGGCGTACCTCATACCCTTCAGGTAAGTCTTGCCGAACCGAAAATCACCGGCTGCTTCCTCCAGCCACCTGTAGAACCACTGTGCGCTGTGCGGGGGCCGACCGCCAGTGTAGGTAGCGACCACGAAGGCACAAACGTTTTTACCAGTAACCTAATGAGAAAACAATTATTTCAGAAGAATATTTAACATACAACTTACAGTAAGAAAATCCCTTTTTGAAATGCTGACAACCAGGGGCGCCTGGGGGCTCAGTCGTTAAGTGTCCTCAGCTCAGGTCATGATCCCGGCTCCTGGGACTGAGCCCCGAGTCAGGCTCCCTGCTCAGCGGGAAGCCTGCTTCTCCCTCTCCCACCCGCCCTGCTTGTGTTCCCTCTGTCGCTGTGTCTGTCTGTCAAATAAACAAATAACACCTTTTAAAAGTAAATAAAATAAAAATGCTGAATCCACATGAATACAAATCTCTAAGGACAAAGGTACTTTCAAAACGTTATCCATTTTCACAAGTGAAAGAGCACGAAGCAGGGACAGCACGGGGAGGAAACCCCGTCTCCTGCTCCTGCGTCTCCTGCTCCTGCCGATACACTCCACTCCCAAGTCCCAAGCAGTAGTTCCTATGCTCTCCAGCTGTCATACAGGAACAAAATCCAAACCAGGAAAAAACACAGGAAGAGATCTTTAAAATTACCTAAAAAACTAAAGCAACAAAACTTTTTAAATGTACATTAAGTACCTTATTCACTTGGTACCGTCATCTACTGGGGAAACAAAATACCCCTCCGTCCCGCCGGCCACGGTTTCCATCTCTTTGAATGCACCTTAGAAATTCTAAGTCACGAGGTAGGTTATAAGCAATCCATTATTACTAATAAAGTCTGAAAGGCTGCTGAAATCTTTCACAAGTAATTCTGAGCAGATTCAAGCTCGCTCATTTGCACTCCACTATTCTCTTACAGGAGAAAGAAATGGCCACAGCTGGGCTATCCACAGCTGGCAAACGATGTCCCACTGGCGCAGTCCGGCTCACGGCTCGTTCTGTTCTGTCTCATAAGGCGTTATCGGGACACAGCCACACTCATCCATTACGTACTGCCCACGGCTGCACAAAAGCTGATGTTTACCATCTGGGCCGTTCTAAGAGAAGTGCATCGACCCCTGCTCTACAAGCTTCAGAATCATCTGGAGCACCTGTCAAATTACCGTCCCACATCCAGGGCTGGGCTGCGTTTCTAGCAAGTCCCCAGGAGATGCTGATACTGCCCATTCAAGGACCACACCCTGAGAATCCCTACTGTAAGGACACTCCCCTGAGCACAGCTAAAAGGAAGCGGATTTCTCAGGTGAAGAAATTACACCCACATAGATGTTAGGTGACGCAGGGGCGTCCCACAGGTAATAAGAGGTTTCTCTGACGTCACAATCCATACCCTCTGCTAGGCAAGCGGCTCCGACCTCTCAGCGCACACGTGGGTCCCAGGCTCAGCACATGCCATCAACCACCTTCAGTCGACCAGGGGGTCGGTAGCAGGAGGGAGGAGGGCACGTCAAGCCACCACCCCTTCCCACCCTTACTCCCGCCACAGGGAAGACCGCATGCCAGAGGGACGGGTCCCACACCACACACTCAGCACCTCTGACACTGCAAACTCAACCAACTCAAATTCCTTAGCATGAAAATTAATTTATTCTGAAGATTCTATTTATCCCGGAACACAGGAGGTCAATCCCACTGGAGAGTCTGGACTGAAGGAAAACAGGACCCAATCACCAACCTCCTCTACTAGATGATCATCTGGGTCATAGTCTTTCAGATCGACAACGGCCACAGGCAGACCTAGGGAGGTAACTGCTTCAGCAAGACTTGCTGCAAATCCCTAGTAGAGAAAAAAAAAGGAAAAAAATCACATAAAGTCCTCAAGAAGCTAAACAAGCAAAACAGTCTTCACTTACGCCAGCTGCCAAAGGAACATTTATCGTGAGGAGCCTTTCCACTGACAAACGTTTCGCATCATGATCACAAACACTACTGTCAATTCTCCCACTTCCACAGGTCAGCCGTTCGGCTGCGCGGTTCTCACTCTGTACGGACACATCCGGCACAAAATCTAAACGGGCTTTTTTGGCGATCCGGCGCCTTGCGCCACTAGAATAGACACCAGGTGATAAGAAATCCTGAAGAGGGAAGAAACATGACACACTTCTGGAAGACAGAAAGCAAACAGAAGCAGGTTGACAGGGAGCAGAAAGCCCGAGGGGAGAGTCTGACAGAACCCCGGACAGACTCTGGGCTCAGAAACAGCCACGACAGCGGAGCCAGGAGGGAAGCCCAGGGCACAGAGGAACCGAGCAGCAGTTTGTAGACGGGACAAATGCACTCCAAGCCCAGGCAGCATCCGCCCTTCACCCCCCGACAGAACACCCGCCGGCTAACCGTCGGCTCCCCACCTCCCAGGACGAGAGCGAGGCCCACCGAGCATCCGTTACTTTCATGGGCATCTACCACGCAGAGTCCGTCCTGGGCGGTATCACCCAACAGTGACAACACGCGCAGAGTCCCTGCCGGGGAGCTCACATTCCAGCGGACAGAGGCGAGCAGACGTGGAAATGAGAAAAGACACAGCTGGTCAGGTGAGGACCAGCGCTACGGAAGAAAATAAGTCAGGGTAGGGGGGAGAACACAGGGAAGGACAGGTATGGGGACAATTGTTATTTTACACAGGGAGGGTCAGGACGGGTGCATGAGATAAAAAATAAATAAATATTCAGTCTTTCTCCCTAGTTCCTGGCACAAAGCTCCTAAAACACTTGGCACTTCCTGGCTTTGGTAAGCTAATGAGAGGACTCCTGGGGAGGCAGGCCCCAGGTAGCCCCGGGCTGGGGGCCGGTCACCACAAAACCACTATGTGATTAAAGGGTTAGAACTTTCAGCACCGTTGCTCCCAGTGAGTTCAAGCGTCCATGGCCTAGGATTTGGAATGTCCAGTAAAGCCCCTAAATGACAGGACTCAGGGAGTCTGTGGGTGCTGCTGTGCTGAAGCGACGGGGGGCACAGAGTGCCACCCTCCCCACCAAACCTTGCCCTACGCGAGTCTACCACTGTCTGCGTCTGCCTTGTATCCCTCCTAAAACTGGGAAGCACAGTTTCCCGATTCTGCGAATCCTTCTAAGAAATGATCAAATCTAAGAGGAGAGGGCTGCGGGGTCCACTTTATAGCTGGTCCAGTCACAAGCACAGGTGGCCCCTGGGACGTGGGACTGGCACCTGAAGGGAGACAACCACGCAGACTGCATCCTTACACCCGTGGAGTCTGACAAAAACTCTGCGTTGTTCGTGTCACAACTGGAGGGCCAGTGTGGAGAAACGACACGTATGTGGTGCGACAGACTTGAGCCGAGCCTGAAGCACATGGGAGACAGGCCACGAGGCTGCCCCACACAGAGCAACGGGTACGTGAACAGGCCCACAGGAGGGAGCACGCTTGGCAAGGAGGTCAACTGGACTGGAGACGTGAGGACCAAGGACAAGAGGTAAAAGAGGCGGTGGAGGGGGCCCCTGGGTGGCTCAGTGGGTTAAAGCCGCTGCCTTCGGCTCAGGTCATGATCTCAGGGTCCTGGGATCGAGTCCCGCATCAGGCTCTCTGCTCAGCAGGGAGTCTGCTTCCCCCTCCCCCCCGCCTGCCTCTCTGCCTACTTGTGATCTCTCTCTGTCAAATAAATAAATAAAATCTTAAAAAAAAAAAAGAAGAGAGAGAGACGGTGGAGAATCGGGTGTGAGGGCCTCCGGCCACTGGGAGGGCTCGGATTCACTCTACGTGAACAAGGAGGGCATTGCTGGGTTTTAAGCTGAAGGGAATGTGATTTCACCTAAGTTTTCGAAGTCCCCGAGCTGCCAAGCTGAGAGGACACTGAGGCCAAGGGAGGCGCTGAGCAGCACTGAATGAAGGGGACCGGCCAGCGGGGAGGGGACCGCAGTGACCCAGACAAAGGCAGAGAGTGCCGTGAGCCAGAGTGCTGAGAAGCGATTGGCATCTGGATCCATTCTGAAAGTAGAACAGCATTTGCTACAAAGGGCATGGGGGTAGCAGGAAAAAGAAGAGAATTCAAAGATTTGTTGTTGTTTTAACTAGTCAACTGGAAACAACTGGAAAGATGACGTTGCTGTTTACTGAAATGGTAAGGGTTCTTCGTGGAAAAAAAAAATGGGGAGTTCAGTGGGACGCCTGGGCGGCTCAATCTGTTAAGCCTGTGCCTTCGGCTCAAGTCATGATCCCAGGACCCCGGGATGGAGCCCCAAGTCAGGGTCCTTGCTCAGCAGGGAGCCTGCTTCTCCCTCTGCTGCTGCTCCCCTCTGCTTGTGCTCGCTCTCTCCCTCTTTCTGACAAATAAATTTTAAAAAAAGGCAGGGGGAGTTCAGTTGAAGCGTACTAATGTTTAGATGCCTACCGGACGTCACATGGAGACCTACGACAGCCCACTGGACAGGAGAGACGAGTTGAGGGGAACAGTTCAAATTAGAAACGGACACAGATGAAGGCGTGCAGGTCAGATCCAGTTCTTCATTTGTGTCCATGGGTAAAAGCTCCTGGGGCCCCGTCGTGCCGTTCATTTACCCGCGGTCTGCAGCCGCTTCCGCACTACAGCGTAGAGCTAAGTAGACGCAATGAGGCATATGGCCGACAAAAACTGCAAACCTAAAAACACAGCATATAAAATAAAATACCTTGCCCTTCATAGAAAAAGTCTGCCAAGTTACAGCTAATGAATAAGAATGTGAAACTGATGACAAGATCCCTTAGAGTGAATGCAAATAAAGACAGGGTCTCAGGGACCGTGCCTTGGGACACTCTTGTCTTTCAAGGTCAAGAAACGAGGAAAATCTGCAAATGGTGAGGAAGACGAGCCTTGGCTGAGGAGGAGAGAACAGCCTCAAGGCAGACGAAGAGTGAGAATTACTGAGCACCATGGAAGTCGCTGGGAACATGTCAGGCTGTGCAAGCCTCACAAGAGCGGCCCAAGGCCCACAGGCGCAGGGAAATTAGAGAGGCGCAGTTATGGGCACAGACACACTCAAGGAGCTTGATTCTTAAAGGAAAAAAAACAACAAAAAAAAAACACCTGATGTGGTAGTAGGAGGGAGATGTGGGGCCAAGAGGGAACGTGGCTTGCCTGACCCACGATGCAGAGGAGATCTGGAATCAGAGAACACAAACCCGTGCACACACCAGAGAAAATCCACAACAGCTACCACTTCGGTCTCTCTTCTACATTAACAGAAAACCCTGGATCACTAAGAAGATCTTAAGAACAAGCAACAGGAAGGAGAAACAGCAGCAATAGAAAAAGTGAGAAAGCAGACAAATCAGGGAACAGAAGAAATGAATTCGCTGAGATATACTTTTTTTTAAACACTATTTATTTGAGAGAGAGAGAGAGAGAAAGCGAGCGAGCAAGCACAAGCAGGGGGAGCCACGAGGCAGAGGGAGAAGCAGGCCCCCCGCTGAACAGGGAGCCCAATGCTGGGCTCGATCCCAAGACCCTGGGATCACTACCTGAGCCAAAGACAGATCCTTAACCAAATGAGTCACTCAGGTGCCCCTACAGAGATATATTTTCAAATTACTAATAAGATAATATAAAAGCTGAAAAAAAGTGGTGTTTTTGCAGCTAAAAACACAATGGCCAAAATTAAACATTCAAAAAAGAAGGTTTGGAATTGAAATCTCACAAACTAGAGAAGAAAGAGAAAGTTACAAAATAGGAAAGATTTAAGACAAAGAAGCCATCCAAAAGCTCTAACATTCAACCAACAAGAGTCCCAGAAAGAAAAAAAAAATTAAACTAAATCGAGGGGAAAAAATTTTTCCCAGGAAATCTTAACAGAAATGCTCACAAATCTTCTAAAGAGCCCAAATGTCCAGCACAACAGCTAAAAAGAAGAGCCAACTTAGACACTGCCTCAATCAAGTTCCAAACTTAGGGGTGCTTGGGGCACTCTGCCAGCTAAGCGTCTGCCTTGGGGCTTGGGTCATGATCCTGGGTCCTGGGATTGAGCCTCACACTGGGCTCCTTGCTCAGCAGGGAGCCTGCTTCTCCTCTCCCTCTGCTTGTGCGCGTGTGCACGCTCTCTCTCAAGAAAACAAGTAAAACAAAACAAAAAAAAAAGTCTGAAACATCAAGGACAAAGAAATGATTCTAAAAGCTTCCAGAAACAAAAAAAAATTAAGTCATCGACAAAGGAATGAGGAGACCAGCTCTGATAGTGAAGTGACACCTTCGAAATTGTAAGGAAAAGCTGATCTCCCCCACCCAGACAGGAATCCACTCAGTGTGAAAGCAGAATAAAGAAACCCCAATGGCACAGCTTCAAGCAGGGTCGTCCAACCTGTATCAGCAAAGAAGTGGCCCACGATAAAGCCAGTGAGATCCGAGGAGTGTCTACGTTAATTACTATACGGGGTCGGTAACTTTAACATCAATAATCTAGAAACACAGCACACACAGGTTAAAAAAATAGCCATCAGAGGAACCAAAAATATGGAACAGCTCAAAGGAGATTCACTAGAGAGCACTTTTCATTACGAACCCTCCTCACACCTGAACTTCAGACAACCTGCAAGTACTGATCTGATCTTCTAGAAAACATTAAAAACACGCACGAGAGAGGCTATGAATGAGATCTTCTATAAATAACATAGAAGGACTTCATTTTAGCTGCTCAGATGCCTTTTTCACATTTCTGCCAGTTTCCCACCTCTGTTGCTTACAGCTGAACTTGGCACTACGAGACCCTCAACTAAGAAGTGGGGAACCGAACCTTCGCTGCACTTCCGGAAAACCAAGAAATATTACTGTGCAAATGTCCACAGGAGGGCAGTGCACCCCTCTTCAGTCTGACACAAAAATAACTGGACACTGACTTTTTTATTAAACTTCATTTTCATGTCCACCTTAGAATCCTCTCCTAGAAAGCACTGAACAGTTGTGGCCGTCATAACGAGGACGCCGGCGGCGTATACACTGCAGCACGGATCTAACTTAAACACTATTCGGTAACTACGGTCAACCATTCAACGCTATTAAACAAAGTACACTTTACTAAGTGGACGTGTGAAGTTGTGAAAGTCAGGCTGCACCCGGGACACCACTGCGGACACTGTCTTTTCACTGTCCCCTACTTCTACGCGCACCTTCCGTAACAGGCTTAGAACTCTGTTCTGCGGGGGCAGAGGTGAGCTTCAGAACAGAGACCCTTCGTTAACACATCAACCCGCTGGAACTGGGCCCAAGGAATAAAAACCCACCCGGCACCCCGGAAAGGAAAGATGTAAGCTGGAAAAGGGAAAAAAGAAGATGAAAAAAAAAAAAAAATTAGAAGACCAATTCCGTACGCTGTTAGTGGACACTTTCAAGGATCTTGTACAACAAGATCAGGAAACCCAAGGAAAAGCACCGCATGAGGTTCTCACCTTTGCGGTTCCGGTCTGGGAACCATAGAAAATCTTCACCCCGGACACGGAGACCTCCTTCCTTTGAAGAGAGATAGAACCATCTGTCCCCAAATCCTGGCTTGCTTTCGGAACAGATCTCTCCTGGGAGCTCTTGTCCTGGAAGACAAACAAGTGCACAAAGTCCATCAGGTCCGAACCCTCTCCCAGCTTCAACAGGGATAAAAACGAGCAGACACTGACAGCCTTGACTCTTCTCCTGATCCCTCTGGTGTCCTCCTCAAATAATGACCCATGGGTATACAGTTGGGTCCCTGAAAGGCTGGACCCAGGCTCCTTGAGACTAGGAAGACCCCACTCCCTCCAGGAAAAACCCACATACAGCCCTGGGAGAGGGGCTTCAGCGAAGGGAGAGCAGGAACTACGCACTGATCCTGAGTCAGGGGTGAGGAAGGAGGAGATCCCGCTCTTTGGAGACTGGGAGGAGATACTTTCTTTACAAGTTTACTTCTCCGCTGCGGGGCCTTCCTGTAACTCAAGAGCCAGACACCCACAGCCCCTCACAACATACGTATTTAACTTAGTCCATAGTAACTTAGACTCTAAAAACGAGAATAAGTTCTTTAGGCATAAAAAAAAGTCTAGAGACCACACGAAAGTGCAGGCTCCTCCCAGCTCTTCCGAAACCCGAGAACCGGCCCTGACGCCCTGCGCGAATCCGGCCCCTCCGTACGCCCGGTAAGAAGGAACCGCTTACCCGCCTCCTGACGACCATCTGGAAGCAGATCCACAGGCTGATGCCACAGGCCAAGCCCACGTACACGTAAAACCTGTTGGTCCACAGCGAGACCCAGGGCGACGCGGAGTCCCAGGCGCCCGCGGGATCTGCATCGGAGCGACACGCACGAGTGACCCGACTGGGAGCGCACGACGCGGCTCACCCCAGCCGAAAGGACACAAACGACCTTCGCCTTCACAGACCGGTCGGACACCGACAGAAGCGGCGCGGCCCGCACCGGGGGCAGCAGGACACCGCACGGACGGCGCGCACGCGGGACACGGCGCTCGGAGTCCGCGACGCTGACACCCCGCGCTGGGCCTACGGGGCGCTCCCTCCACGGAGCTTTCCGCCTCGGACACCCCGCCGCCTGTACGGGGTCCGCCGCCCGCACCCCGCGCCGCCCCTCCCGCAGCCGGAAACAGGCCGAGCCTCCCGGTGGGACCCTACGCGGGTCAGAGGGCGAGCCCGGAAGGCGGGCGGCGAGGTCGGGGTCGGCGCGCCGCGCGGGAAGCACCGAGGGCCCGGCGCACGCCGGGGGGAGAGCCGGCGCTTCGCCCGCGCGGGACTCAGGTCGGACGTTTGGTCCCCTCCGGGCCCGTCCCGAGGCCGCGGGAGCAAGCCCGGTCCGCGCCCCGCCCCCCCGCGGTCAGCGGCCCCCGCCGGCGGCAGCAAGCGCCGAAGCACGGGCCCGAGCACAGCGCTCTGCGGGGAGACGCTCCGGGAACGCGGCTTCCTCCCTCCTCCCGCCGCCCGCCGGAGGGCCCTTACCCATGCTCCTCAGAGCCCGCCCGCGGCGCACAGCCCCGGTACCGCAGACCGGGAGAGCCCGGCGCCGGCGCGCGCGCACGGAGGCCGTCGAGCTACCCTGAAGCCGGGCTAGCGCGCTCTGACGCCTCAGCACTGGGGGCCGCCATGCCGGTCGCCGGCGCGTAGGGATTGGCTCCGACGGGAAGGGGCGGGCCCCGAGGGAAGCACCGCCCACGGGTCCGGGTGAAGCTCCCGAATTGGTGCGGAGGCGCAAGGGGCGTGTCCAGAGGGGGCGAGCCAGGGAGGCGTGGCGTCGGGGAGAGACCCGCGAGAGACGCGCTCCGGGAGAGGCAGCGTCTGCCCGACGGCGTGCGCGGCCGCGGCCGGTCCTCGGTGGGAACGCAGCGACCACAGAAAGGGCTTGTTTCGGAGACTGTGGTGTGGACCGGCGATTCGCTGATCTTGCCGGGCACGCCTGGAAGGAATAGACACGGACGCACTTAAAGCTAACGTAACTGGCTGTAATCTACCCCAACGAAAAAAGGGGCAGGAGGATACAAGGCCGGTAGAGCGTTGATCATCACTGAAGCGGGGCGATGGGCTCGCGGGGGTTCGTCCTCCTTTTTTCTCAACTTCACCTTAGTTTTCCCGCAAAAAAGAGTTAAGGTGGGGTGGCCCCGAGCTCTGCGGAACCAAGAGGGGCGGACGTTTCGTTTCCGCCCGGTTGCAGAAACAGCCCGTGCACTGCCCGATCAGGGCGGCGTAGCTCATTGGCGGAAGGGTATTACGTGAAGGAAGAGAGCCTCGCTTGTCCTCTGCGGAACGACGTCGTAAAAGCCGCAGCGCGCAGGCGTTGTTGCTCCCTTTTCCTCCCCCGACTTCCGGCACACCCGACGCCGGCGCAGTAGGTCAGCCGGGTGTGGGGAGCCGCGCGGCCCGGGTCTCCACAGCGAGCGCTGGTGGTCCTCCGGCGGGCGGCGCGGGTGAGCCTCGGCGGCTCGGCCCGGTCTGCGCGCGGCGGCCATGTCCATCTTCACCCCCACCAACCAGATCCGCCTGACCAACGTGGCGGTGGTGCGCATGAAGCGCGCGGGGAAGCGCTTCGAGATCGCGTGCTATCGCAACAAAGTGGTCAGCTGGCGCAGCGGCGTGTGAGTGCCGCGGCCGGCGGGCGGGGCGGGGGGCGCGGGGGCGCGGACGGGACGCCCCGGGCCCGGGTCCTTCCGCGCGAGGGGCGGTGGGGGGGCCCGCGTCCGAAGGGCTCGTGGAGCCGCTGCTGTCGCCGGGGTCGGCCGCGATCCGCGGGCGCGGGGTCCCCTCCGCCGCCGTCGGGCACCGGGACCCCCGCCCGGTTCGGCGCTTCCGGCTCGCGCCCGGGGAGGGGCGGGGCGGCGCGGGGCGGCGGCCGCGGTTCGGGGCTCGGGGTGCGCGCGGGGGCGGCCGGGGGGTCGGGGCGTCCGGACGTTCACGCAGCGCGTGTCCCGCCGTCGGCAGCGAGAAGGACCTGGACGAGGTGCTGCAGACGCACTCGGTGTTCGTGAACGTGTCCAAGGGGCAGGTGGCCAAGAAGGAGGACCTGCTGAGCGCGTTCGGGACGGACGACCAGACCGAGGTCTGCAAGCAGGTGAGCCGCGGCGGCCTCCCGGCAGGGCTTCGGCAGGTCCCGGGGCTTGGCGGGGGCTGGGGGGCCTGAGCGGAGCAGAGCCCAGCCTGAGGGCGTGACCCGAGCTGAGTCGGGGTCGGACCGCCGTGGATGGAGCCCCCAGGTGCCCCCGCAAGCTCTCTTCTCAGTGAAACTTCGCTGACGTGCGGTGGCGTTCGTGTCCGGTGCGCAGCGCGGTCAGCGCCTGTTGCGGTCACCGCCTGTCCGCCAGCAGTGCTGCTGCGGTGCTGCCCAGCCCGTGCGCGGACGCCCCTGTGGGCTCTGGGACGTCTCTGCTACGTGGATGTCAGACCTCGAGCCCCCCGTCCCCGTTTCATGCGGTCCCTACTCGCCCACCCGGCACCCGCCAGCTCACTGTTGAGCGTCCGCGGGGGTTTTCCTTCTTCCCTGTTGGCCACACCGGCGTGAGGTCACACGGTGCTCGTCCTTCCCCCGCTTCCCTGAGCACCGTCCCTCCAGGGCTGTCCCTGTCCCTGCAAGTGGCAGGACTTGGTCTTTCCCATGGCTGAGTCCCGCTCCTGCGTGTGTCCGCACGTCTGCGCACGTACGTTGTGTTGTGCCTGCCTGACCCGTCGGGACGCGCGGCTCCCGTCAGCAGCGCGGCAGCGACCGGTGTGTACGCTGTTTGCTGTGTTAACGCTCCGTAGTGCAGGCCTCGGGTCTCACGGCGGCTGCCCGTTTTCATGCCACCAGCGGTGCGAGGGGCTCCCCTTCTCCACGGCTCCACAACACTCACCGTTTCGTGGTTTGGGTTTTTTGCTCCAGTAACTGCGACAGGTGTGCAGTGGTGACTGTGGTTGTGATTGGCGTTGCCCGGATGACAGGGGACGTGAGCCTCCTTCTGTCGGTCTGTTGGCCGTCCGTATGTCTTCCTTGGGAACTGCCTTTTGAGGTTCTCTGCTCTTCTTAATCACATCGTTTGGGTTTTTTATTGTGTGGCATCATTTTTAATAATTCAGGACATGAACAATCTTGCCGCGCCCTCCAAAATTAAGTCTTCTACTGACCTGCTGTACTTTGTTCATTTATATATTTTTAGCATAATGTACCTGAAGGTAGAATTTCTTTTCAAGGTTTTCACCGTTGACCACCTGTGCAATATTGCCTTTTCCCCTGCCCCACCTACATACAAGATCTGACGCACAAGTTAATCCAGTGTCTCCTGTAGGTGCATCTCAGACCCTTACTGGTGTATCAGTAGCTGAGGAGGATGGGATTTAATTTCTCCCCAAGTTGTTAATTCCTGTGGTTAGTTCACAAATAATGTACACTGAAAACATTGTTTTCTTAAATCTGTTCGGTTTTCTAGATTTTGAGTAAAGGGGAGGTCCAGGTGTCCGATAAAGAGCGGCAGACGCAGCTGGAGCAGATGTTCAGGGACATAGCAACCATCGTAGCCGACAAGTGTGTGAACCCTGAGACGAAGAGACCATACACGGTTATCCTGATTGAGAGAGCCATGAAGGACATCCACTATTCGGTCAAAGCCAATAAGAGTACAAAACAGCAGGTGAGCGGTTTTCAGTGTCAGTATCCAAATAAAAGTCCGTTTCCTCTGAAGAAAATATGAAAATGATCTGAAACATGGTACTACTTAGAAGTAGTGGGGTAGAGGTTTTGGGACAGGGGAAGGAAATGAAGGGGTTGTAGGGAGGAGGAGTAGAATTCTTTTTTAACAAAGCACAAATGTACTACGGCTCCCCTCTTCCTTTCCGAACCAGTCCTATAAAGATAAAACTTGGGTTTTGTTTTTTTTAAGATGTATTTATTTATAGGAGAGTGTGCACGCACGAGCGGGGGGAGGGGCAGAGGAAGAGGGGGAAGGTCTCTAGCGGACTCCACACTGAGCGTGGAGCCCACCACAGGGCTGGATCCTACAAACATGAAACCATGACCTGAGCCAAAGCCAAGATTCAGATACTTAACTGACCGAGCCGCCTAGGCACCCCAAAACTTGGATCTCTAGTCATTTCAGCTCTGTATTTTGTATTTTTTTATTTACACATATTTCATGTGCCACACAAAAAAGTCATCTTTTTATAGGGTGTAATTCAGTGGCATGTTCACAAAGTTTGTGCGGCCTTCCCTGTTACCTAATTTGAGAACATTTCTGTCACCACCCAGAAGAGACCCTGTCACCATTAGCAGTCACTCCTTGTTTCCTTCCTCTCACGAGTGTTTGGCAAATTTGTTTTTTGTCTCTGCGGACTTTTCTATTCCAGACATTTCGTGGAGATGGAATCAAGTGGCCTCTGAAGGTTCATACCTGTTATAGTACGTCAGTGCTCTTTCCTTTTTAGGACTCCGTAGTGACCATTGATGGAAATAGTGTATTTTGTTGGTGGATATTTGGGTGGTTTCTACTTTTTAGTTATTCTGAATAACATTGCTACGAAATTCTGTGTGTACGCTTTTGTGTGTACATGTTTGCATTTCTCTGTACCCAGAAATGGAATTACTGGGTCAGACAGTGGCTATATTTAACTCTGAGGAACTGCCACGCCATTTTTTGAAAGAGCCGAGGCATTTTACGTTCCCATAGTCCGTGCTCAGGGGTTCCGGTTTCTCCACGTCTTTGATGATATTTGTAATTAATCCGCCTTTTTTGCTAGAGCTGTCCTGGGTGTATCCTTCTGGGTTTGGTTTGCATTTCCCTGATACCTGTGATTTCAGCATATTCTCATGTGCTTACTGACCCTAGTCCTCAGTGGGGAAAACACAGTCTACGTCCTTTGACCCTTTCTTAATGATCTGTGTCTTCATCATCCAGTCGTAAGCAACCTGTACGCGTTCTAGATGCTGGTGCCTCATCAGACGTGCGACCTGCTTGTGTCTTCTCTTCACTGGGTTGTCTCTCCACTTTCTTGACTATTTTATGAAACACAAAGGTTTGTCTTCTTTAAGTCCCAATTTATCACTTTTTTCCTACGGTTACTCCTGTTCTCTGTGTCCTAAGGACTGTTGCCCGATTCAGCCTGATAGAATCCGCTTGGTTTTGGATCCCTTACAAAGAAATGCAGAAGCAGCAGCGAAATGGCCATCGTTGTCCATTTTGTCTTCCTAGGCTTTGGAGGTGATAAAACAGTTAAAGGAGAAAATGCAGATCGAACGCGCCCACATGAGGCTCCGGTTCCTTCTCCCAGTGAACGAAGGGAAGAAGCTGAAAGAAAAGCTCAAGCCCCTGATCAAGGTCGTAGAGAGCGAGGACTACGGCCAGCAGTTAGAGATTGTAAGATGAACATACTCTTGTTCCCATGCTTCCGTCTTACCAAAGTCGTCCGTTCCATGGTCATAAGTGCATAACAGACACTTAGAGGGTATGAACAATAAGACATTCCCAAGACCTCTGACACAGAATTAAGTAAGAATGTCGAGGTCTAATAAGACTAAGTTGTAGTTAAGCACACTTGGGATCTTGTTGTTGTTGTTAAGTCCACGCTCATTTTGGAAGAGAGACTATTTTACAGGGAGTGTTCTGTTACAGAAAATTGGAAATAAGACTAAAAGTTGGACAGTCTTATTTACCACAGAATTTTTTTTTTCTTTTTGAAGATGCATTTATTTGAGAGGGTTTGTGGGGGGAGAGGGAGAATCTCAAGCAGCCTCCCTTTTCAGTTCGGAGCCAGACCCTGCGCTCAGTCCCACAGCCCTGAGTTCACAATCGGAGACAAAACCACAGGTCAGATGCTCAACCGACTGAGCCACCCAGGCACCCCCTACCACAGGACATTTTGTAGAAGCAACAGAAACCTTGTGTCCTGGGTCCTCTCCCCACGGTGTCAGACACAGTATAGGGCCCGGTGTCTGCAAATTCACGGCTTGAGATTCTGCAAGAGCTCCCGCGTAAATGAGCTCTAGACGGGTCGTTGCATGTCGCCGCAACCTGGAACAGCACAGCTGACGTTTTGAAATTCTCAGATCTTTTCAGAACTTCACATGTGATTTTAAATGGGCCTTCGAGCTTCTTTTTCTCCTTCAGATGTCCATAAAAAGCGGTGCTTTCACAGAACTTTAAGTGTTCATGCTAAATTTTAGTGCAAAAGAACCATAGTGTTCTAGTCCCATTCACTTTGTAGCCAAGGAATCCAGACGTCCTCAGGCAGGAAGCAGACACCTGTGCCCAGGGCTCACATGCACACTTAGAGACAGAGGCTGCTCTGGCTACCTACATCCAGCGATTGGAGGACTAGGTGTTTGCCCAGAGAGTACAGAAACACTGATTTGAAGAGGTAATGCACTCAGATGTTCACAGCAGCAGCAGCCACAGCCACACTACGGAGCGAGCCCGAGTGTCCATCAGCTGCTGAAGGGAGAAAGAGGTTGCGGTGTACGTGTGCAGTAGACCATGGTGCGGCCATCAGAGTGAACGAGATGGGCCATCTGTAGCAGCGTGGCCAGAGCTAGAGACCGTCATGCTGAGCGAAAAAAGTCCGAGAAAGTCAGATACATGATTTCACGCACATGTGGAATTCAGGAAACAAAACATGAACATAAGAGAGGGGAAAGAAAACAGCGGAGGGAAGCAAACCATAAGGGACTCTTTGTGAGGATAGAAGACAGACAGGGATGATTGGGGGGGTGGGTACCGAGAGCACTTGTTAGGATGAGCGCGAGATGTTACTGTGTAAGCCATGAATCCCTGAATTCTGAAACCAGCAGTGCACTGTGCTGATGAGAATTTAAGTAAGAATTGGGAGGGGTGGGGAAAGACAGGCTGGACTCAAACCCAGTCCGGTGCCCGCTGTGAGGTCTTGGCTCTTGCGCTGTAGAGCTCGAGCAGCGGGCACACTCGGAAAGTGCGCGATTGTCCCCAGGATGGTGGTGCTGTGTCGCTCTGTCTTCGCGAGGTGAGCAGTTGTGTTCGTGTTTCAGGTGTGTCTGGTTGACCCGGGCTGCTTCAGAGAAATCGATGAGCTGATAAAAAAGGAGACGAAGGGCAGAGGTTCCTTGGAAGTGCTCAGCCTGAAAGACGTGGAGGAAGGAGATGAGAAGCTGGAGTGACACCCAACAGGCTCCGCAGCTCAACACTACAGCGCCCTCTTCCCCACAGTCCCTCCTCTCTGGTCAGCCAGACTCGTGCTCAGATCTGATGTTGTCCGTCCTTGTGCTCCTGTGTACACAAACACACTCTTCTGATAGGTAGTGCGCTGCGGAGCTCGCTCAGTTTTAGTCATAAGGTGGGGTTTGGGGCAAAAATGAAAAATCCAAGACAGTGAGGGCAGAGGAGCGTTTCGCTGCTGTCTCGTGGCCCGGACTTTCCGGCCTGCAGATGATCCGAGGCAAGTCCATGGGGAAACAGTTAGACTTTGTATGTTGTGACAGGAGACAAAAAGGAAGTGTTTGTTGAAGAAAACATAAGGACCTGTTCTGACTTAACGAGAGTGTGGCCTCATCCATAGCTTGGACGATGACCTGAGCATCCGGAAGTAGCTCTGGGGTGACCCAGGACTGAAGCGGTTCTCACTGACCGTGTGGCCATAACCTTCGTGATTCCTGGTAAAGAATAACATAACGTCATCGGTTTCTGACCCTTAAAGTTTATAATATATGTTAACAGAGTGGAATTATACGTAATCAGTAAAAGCACTATTTTTTATTGAATGACGGCGTGTGTTTCTAGACTGCTTCCAGGCTCCCTTCCTTTCCTCTGCCGCTGTCCAGTGCTCCGGGGGTTCTCAGCAGGGCGAAGTAAGTCCCGCGAGGGGTGCTTAGAACAGGGCCTGTTCCAACGGACACCGGATAAGTCTTCGTGATTTGGGAAGTAACAATATAATTATTTTGGTACATAAACACTTAAATGGACAATATGCAAGTTTTCTAAAATCTACTTATCTTCAGAAGAGATGTAGAATAAAAATTGGGGTTTCACTCAAAATTAACATGGTTGTATTTTGTGGACGGAGGTTTTTAACTGAAGGAGTTTTGTATTTGAACAGGCCCAGATGGGTTTTACAAGCACACATGATTCACTGCTAATGCAGCTCCTCAGAAATGGCCCATTTAAAAATAATTAATGGAAATTGCAAAGTCAAACTGTTCCTCACAGTGTCAGAAGAAGTGTTCCTGCTGGATGTCTTGGGAACACACTTTCTGTCACGCTGCAGTGTTACCCCTCTGCTGCTGGTCCTTGAGGTGGCCTTCTCACAGACTCCACGTTCCCGGTGAAGTTCATGGTTTCATGAAGATGATCTAAACTTGAAGGCCCAGAAGATAATTTTTAGCCAACGAGGCTGACACTTTATCTCCAGCTTCGACAGTGTTTCAGGTTGAAAATCCTACTCACTGGGAATGTCTGTTTAGCTGCGTCTTGAGTAGGAAGGTTCAACGGTTAGATAGCCCCTTAAGTTTGTCTCATTATTCATCTTAAAAGCTGGAGCCTTAAGAAATGTAAAATGTAGATCATATCATGAGTCACACTTCTGAGCCTATAAAAAGTAAGTTTTTACCACATACTAATCTCATTTCTCAAAGTAGTTACATGGTTGTGCTGTGTTACTTAACAACTTACTGGAGAGAGAGGCGGAGGGGAGAGGGACAAGTAGACTCCACACTGAGTGCAGAGCCCAGCGTGGGGCTCTGTCCCAGGACCCCAAGTTCATGACCTGAGCTGAAGCCAAGAGTCAGGTGCTCAACTGACTGAGCGACCAGGCACCCCACACCGTGTAACTTTTGACCAGAAATTATTACCAAGCGATTGGTAGAAGGGAAGTATCCTCAAGGTAGTTCACCATGTTAGACCTGGTTTCTGAGCAGGAGGCAGTGTAACACCCCAGCAGACGTTTTAATGTAAAAATTAGTCCTCCTCCTTCAGGAATAGCAAGTAAACAGCGTAGGGACAAAGTCTACCGCAAAACACGGAATTTCTAGCGAATCCACTTCTTTCCAAGTTCTCGTTTCCTTGGCTTTGGTTTCCATTCGCTGCTTCTCAAGGCTCTACTTTGTCCTCATAGATACTCTGATTTCCGAAACAGCTGCAGAATCCGTGAAATGCAAGTGCCCCTCGGCTCCCCACCCTCCAGCCTCCAGCCTCCAGCCCCCACACTCACTCTGCGCACTTGCAGATGCCGTCGTGAGGGAGGCGGGCAGGAGGGCCGGGTAATTCACCAAATTTCTGTTTACTCACTCCATAATACCCCTGCCCAGAGCTTCTGGGTGCCTCCCGTTCTCAAATGTGTTCGCAGGAAAACAGTTTCCTCTTCAAAGGACCAAAGAATGTCAAATGACAAACCTCTCTCTTATAGGTCTAAATCGTTTTAAAAATTCATGACAGCTGTTGCATTTTCTGATTCCAGCTCTCTACGGTAAGAATCAACACAGTTCCACCTCCAAGTTTTGCAGAAAAATTAGGAATGTACTCAGAACTTTTCAGAGAATTCTGAGCGATTTCTCTACCAAATTTGCTCAAACAAAACAATGACAATGGCTGAATTCTCCCTGCATGTTTGCTAATTCAGTCCTTTCTGTATTACAGCTGACCCTTCAATGGCTCAGGGGTTAGAAGTTCCAGTCCCTGCCCTCCCCATCGGGGGAAGCGAGTAGTCCGAGAGCCATGTAACTCTGGACCCCCAAACACTCAACCACTGATAGCGTACTGTTAACCAGAGCCCCAATAACAGAACGAGTCGATTAACACATAGTTTACACATGTGTATCATACACTGTGTGTTTATAGTAAAGTAAGCTAGAAAAAATCATAAGGAAGAAAAACACATTTACAGCACTGTACTGTCTTTACCAGAAAAACCCGCATATAAGTGGACCCACACAGGACAACCCGAGATGCTCAAGGGTCAACTAAAACACAGAGCTTTGTGTGACTCGTGTGTCTTGGGGACCCGCTCGTGATTTTGGCTCTTCCAGTTCAGCAGTTGTCAAGTGCGGTCCCTGGGCCCGCAGCATTAGAACCTCTTGGAAACTTGTTAAAAACACATTCTTGAACTTCGCTCCAGACCTAACGAATCAGAGACCTGGGGGCAGGGCCCACTCGTGTGTTGCAGTGATCTCTCCGAGTGATTCAGATGTGTTTGTAAGTCAATATTTTAAGCCAAGAACAAGTATTTAGATTGTTCAGAGCTCGGATGGGGACACGGGAAAGCCGAGAAGCCAAATGCATATGAAGGAAAGCCTTTCATTCCTGCGAGCTTTCTGCAACAGATTTTCTAGAAACTTGATGACCATCTGGGGAGGCTAAAGGAACTAAAAGAAAGCATCAGACAGATTTGTTTTAAAGCATTATAGGAATAAAAGAAGCCCCGAGTCTGAAATGAATTCAGACAAATGGGAATTTAAATCTTACCAGTTGCGTCAACTTGGTACGCAGCGAATGCATGTTCGGTGTTTGTCAAACCCGCAACCCTTCCATCGCTTGTCTAGAACCCGTCATTCCGTCTCTCTGGAGCTGGGGCACAGGCGTGCGAGAGCATATGGTTCCGAGGGCTCCAAACGGACCAGGTCCAGTCGCTCGCAGAGAGGCAAGTGACAGTGAAACAAGAAAGGAATTTATTCCGGTGAGGCCGACACTGGGAAGGCAGTGGACTAGCGTTTCAAAGACTGTCTCCGAGATACTGAAAATAGTCCAGGTTGATAGGAAAAATGTGGGACAAAGGTCGGAGGACACGGGCAGGCGGCCGTAAAGGTCAGGTCATCATTGTCTTGGGATCAGTCACAGGTGGGGTCTGGCTGGCTCAGGGCCATCTTTGCCGGAGCGGGTGGTTTCACTTCCCACGGGGAAATGATGCTTTGCCTGCAGGCTCTTTTGCTGAGTTCAGAGATAGCTAGAAAGACCTTAATGCATTAGAAGGTTTGAAGTCAAAATGGAGGTGGTTGAAATCCTTGTTTTCCACACATGGAGAAACTTGCAACCGTATGTGTGGCCTGGCCACAGACCCTACTAAGAAGACGCAGTCGACCCTGTAAAAAGCTTAGAGTTGGGAGTGACGGTCAGGTCTTCAGCAGGCAGCCGGCCCTGGAACATAGGGTTTCCGGAGCTACTACGGCACCATCGTCCTTCTCTACAAGGACGAAGAACCGAGAGAAAGGAGCCATTCTGTGGTGGCTGGAAGGACGCATCAGGGTGCGTTTGCCAGGCTCCCAGCTCCTTCCTGATCCAAGTTCGAGGTCCTCCTGGCTCTGGTGGCAGGTCTGACTGTGGGCTCAGCAGAACGTCCCTGGACCCTCCCTGCCCCTCCCTTTTCGATTCCTTTGCAAAACTGAGCTCTAGTTGGTTTCTGTGACTCACGACCAGGAAGGCTTTGCTCAGACATGTGAGCGATTACCCAGTTTCACCCAAGGTCAAGGTCTGCGTTTGCAGAAGGAGGCTCACAATTGCTGCCTCATCAATTGGCGATGACCTAAGTGAGATAACACTCAGAAGAATGTCTAGAACACGGTGGGCTCAGTGAACTGCCCCTTCGAATCAGGAGCCTGAGCTCCGTACACCCTTCCCTGGTCCAGCACAGGAGGACCGGGTGGCTCCCCCCACTGACCCTAAGCTGGGGCAATCACAGATCACTCGTTCTCCCTGGCAAGGACGTGCGGACAAGGTGCCTGCCGGGGATTTCACTATCTGAAAACACCGCATTTTTGAAAAGCTTCTTTCCTTTTCTGTGATGACTTTGCTTGGCTCTTTCGGAACAAACCTTTAAGAAGACAAACACAGAGCTTTTGCTTCCTCGATCCACAACAAATCCGTAGACAATGCCAGGTGCTGGGGACACAGCGGCAAGCGAGACACAGTCTTTGCCCTCCAGGAGCCGCAGGTGATGAAGGAGAAACGTCTGAAAACACATCAGGGTACGTGCGATGGGACGGATGCACATTGTACTCTGCTGTGCTCAAGTCTGTCCACGGACTCTCAAAAAACACTGAGAAATCAGATGTGCCTGCTCCCCCCTCCCTATAGCAACTGTAGATGCTGCTCCACTCAAAAGATTTACTGGGGTGGGGGTGGGGGAGCCTTGATGCTGCAAATGTGAATTCCATTTGCGTCCACACCAAGAGCTGTGTGGTTTGTGTTTTCCTGTGAAATAATGAATTGTGGCAGATGTTAAAATACAATTTCTACCGAAATGGGAAGGCAGAGATGAAAAATACGAGAGAGATTTCTGGTTTTGCTTCCCGGCAAAGCATCCAGACGGACTTTATCTTTACATTTTACTTACGTGTGTATTTCCCCAATAAGCCCTGCCAAGAGAAAGAGAGTGGGAGGTGTTCTTGCAGCAGATGCCGGGGTCTCTAGACTCATCCCTACCCAGATGCGCCCCAGCATCCCTCTGAGCTTGGAGGCACTGGGCCCGCCAGTCTGCTCCGAGTGCCCTGGGGCGGCCCCACCCGCCTCGCAGACCGGGGGAGCTGGGCCTCCAGTCGTGTGTCCAGGCGGGGATGGACCGCACTGGTCCCGGCGGGCCCCAAACATCCAGACTCGGAACAGCTTCAGAGAAAACTAAACTTCCCGAAGGGAACCGCTCTGACAGTTCACCTTCACTGAAATATGCGTTTTTTAGTAACGAAAGCCTTTGGGGTTTCTTGAGAAACCCTGGCTCAGGCTCTCTTCGCCCCACACGGCCCGGCGGGACCCGCGGGGAGGACCGTCGGATGAGCAGAACCGCGTCCACCAGCCGGGAAGCAGCCCGAGCGCGGGGGCTCCCGCCCGTCCCGCAGGCGCCGCGGGTCCCCCGTGGACAGCGGGGTGGGGAGCAGTCGCCAAAGCCTCAGCCATGGCCTGTGACTGCCCCTTTTTTATAATGTCTAATGACTATTTTTGAAAAGACCTTATTTACTTACGTATTCGAGAGAGAGAGAGAAGAGCACAGGCAGGCAGAGGGGCGGAGGGAGAGGTCACGCAGAACCCCCGCTGAGCAGGGAGCCCGATGCGGGGCTCGATCCCGGGACCCCGGGATCATGACCCGAGCCGGAGGCAGAGGCTTCCCCGACGGAGCCCCCGGCGCCCCCGGTCTGCTCCTTTCTGGGACGGCGGTGCCGGTCCTCACGGGCAGCCCCGCGCGGCCGGCGGGCGGCGCGAACCCAGGGACGCGCGAGCACAGGCGGCCTGGTCGCCGCACGGAGGAGGCTGCGCACAGGCGACAACGGGGCTTCCTCCTTCACGCGACCGACCTCGGCGGGAGCTGCGGAAGTGCGCGCGCACCCTCCGTGCGCACCACGTGACCCTTCCTCGTCCGGCAGGTCTGAGCCCGCAGTTCCCGCCGCCGCGCGGGAGACCTGAGGAAAGACGAGATTCGCACCGCGTGTCTGACGCAGAGCGGGTCCGACCGCGCGTGGCAGAGCACGAGCCTCACCACAGCCAGCCGCAGACCTGGCGTGCGGAACGCCGGCGAGAGAGGACGGGCTTCGGCAGGAGGCGGGGCTGAGGCAGCGGGAAGGAGGGCCCGGCGGACGGGCGTGGAGGTGAGCGGGGACTACGGAGGGTCGGCGGCAGGCGGGACCCCGGTCTCGCCACCAGGAACCGCCCACCGGCCCGAACACCCCCTGGACCCGTGGGGGTCTCGAACGCGCTCCCTCTTGGAGGCAAAGGCCCCACTCGCGCGGGGCAGTGGGCAGGGGAAGGCGGTGGTGTCGCGGCCACAAGGCCCGGGCCGCTCCCGGAGCAAAGCGCCTCAGACCTGGGGACCACGAGCCCGTGAGAAGCGCACTGCACAGAAGGACCTCACATGCGCGCACACACGCGCACACGTACACACGCGCACACGCACAATAAAACACTAGTCTCCTGAACTGATATCCAGCCTCCCTACGGAGACACTCTCCCATCTTCTCTGTCCTATTTAACGCTTCTCGTTCTAAGCACGACCTTCTAAATGACCTTAAAACCCGCCAGCGGCTCTCCTCCCCGCAGTCTGACAGGCTCGGCCCCAGCAGAGTTTCCTCGTGCATTGAGGGCCCAGGGACCGGCCTTCTCCCAGAGAGAAGATTCCCCGTCCCACCTTTGCTCCCACGGCAGAGGAGGCCAGGAAACGCCAGGCTTCAGCCCAGCGGTCTTCACTGACGGTCTGTTCTTATCCTGGGGCACAAAACTGTTCTCAGTCCGAAGAGCCCCAGCGTTTGACAAAAGAGCCGGTCGCCAAATGCTTAAAACCTCGAGGCCCAGTACGGAAGCATAAACGAGTCTCTTTCCTATTTCAGCTTCTGAGTAAGCCTCACACCCCTCCTGGGGCTTGAACTCATGACCCCCACGTTCAACAGTCACTCACTCTACCCTCGGAGCCAGTCGGTGCACTCCCATTCCAATTTTTTTTTTTTTAAAGATTTTATTTATTTATTTGACAGAGAGAGATCACAAGTAGGCAGAGAAGCAGACAGAGAGAGAGGAGGAATCAGGCTCCCCGCTGAGCAGAGAGCCCGATGTGGGACTCGATCCCAGGACCCCGAGACCATGACCTGAGCCAAAGGCAGTGGCTTAACCCACTGAGCCACCCAGGCGCCCCAACTCCCATTCCAATTTTTAAAATTCCACTTGAACATGTCAATTGTCTCAGTATTAAAGACAGAGGCAGGAAGAGAGGGAGCAGGAAAATATAATAAATGGCTCAAAAAAAGAACAGTTCAGAAAACAGCACACTGGCCAGAGGGTGACAGATGCATAGAGATGGAAACAGATACCTAAGTATCCTTGTAAAATGTGGTGACCCCTCTTGCCTGAATTTCTCCTCTTTTACTAAATTAAATAGCATAATAGCCCCCAATCTGGAAGCACATCCCACTTTGAAACAGTTTGCCTGTTTCGAGCTTTTATTTACCGCACATGACATCCTGACACTGTAAGAGAGGAAGACACCGTTCGTTTCCCGGACAAACAGGCTCCAGCAAGGTACGACATCACTGTGACGTCCTTCAGGGGCTAAGTCCACAAGCATTACCGAGACCTGTGACCTGCCACCAGCAGAACCTGGATGGGTCACGTTCATTTGCTCCTCCAAGAGCCCATCTAGGCCATCAGGCTGGGTGCTGGGCCACTGGAAATACAGAAATAATTGAGACGTGGTCCCTGCCTCAGTAGAACGTATGGTCTGTAATGGGGGATTTTATTATTATTATTATTTTTAATTTTGCTTTTTTATTTTTGGGAAAGAGAGCGAGCCAGCCTGAGCGGGGGAGGGAGTAACAGGGGGAGAACCAGGCTCCCTGATCAGCAGAGAGCCTGACACAGGACTCAATCCTAGGACCCTGGGATCCTGACCCGAGTCAGCTTGGCGTCAGTCTGCCACGTCCTCGACGTGGGTGCCGTTACCCTTATTTTCCAGGTGAGGAAGCAGGACCGTCAGGTCTGAGAACTCTCTTCCTGGACCTTTCCTTGCAGGGGCTCGATAGCAGCAACCTGGAGGAATCCTGCCCTTGGGAGGGGACAGAAGTCCCCACAGGCTTCCCCTTCTCCACCCAGCAAGGAACCAGGGCCCCTGAAGCACGGCCTCTGAGCTCTAGGGCCTCTCCCAAGGTGCCATCCGCGTGCGACCACCCGGGGTCTCGGGGCCATCAGCCTCGACCCCGACGAGCCTCTATAGCCCATGAGATCACAAACACCGGTTCACAGACGTTCTCACCAACTAGAAGGACATGCCAAAAGGACAAGTATTTTGTCTAGGCGCTACTGTACCTCTAGCTCCCAGAACAGGGGTGGCACTTCAGAGAAACTGCAGAAGTATGTGTTACTAAGTAAGCAGGAGTTGGGAGGGAAAAGTGCAGAAAACCAGAAGCAGAGCCCATCCCCGTTCCCTTCAGACAGGGCACCACACCTGCCATCTGGTCCTGCAACGGCTGACCCACTCCGGTTCACGCATCACCGACAAGTAGCCGAGGGAAGGAGCCTGGAGTCCTCAGGAGGGAAGAGGAAGGAAAAAGGCTCTTAGAGTGGGAGCTTCTGTGAGCAAGTTCACAACAAGCCCGACCGGACTCCACGCCACCCCCAGGTCTGAGCATTCATCCTGCGAGTTTCCACTTTCTCTGTGCTCATGGCTCATCTGCGATCAGTACCTTCAGGCTCTGCCCACCCCCTGGGACATGAAGTGGTTTCAAAGCATTATCTGGGCCCTGGTGTGTCAGATTTCACACACAGCGGACAGGAGATGTGAGGTCTCCTCGTCCAGGGGCTCTCGCTTGTCTGAGCTGCGCTGACCCAGCAGAACACACGGACCGCTGGGGACGAGGAGGGAGCAGAGGGCAGCAGCGCCTGACCCAGGACAGAGAAGGCCGGAGAGGGGAGGGAGGTGGAAACAAACGGGCCTGGGGAGGTGTCCTGTCCCACGGTGTCTAGAAACTGACCCCTACGACCCTGCACCTGCTGGGGAGGGAGGAGAGACCCTCAGAGCCCCTGCCCACTGCAGGAGGGAAGAAGTCACTTGGTGACCACGATCTCCTCCACGCATCGCTGCAGGGGACGCAGCGGCCGGTGGAGGCAGCCTGGCACACGGGGGGCTCCACGGCAGGAGGCAGCGCGGCCGGAAGTCTGCTTCTCCTAACTCAGGCCAAGAGCACGAGAAGGGCTTATGTAACTGAGCGGGGGTCTTCAAATGCCCACACCTGCGCCATCGCTCCCTCGAGCTCTGTTCCTTCCTTTACCTACTTCTGGGCAGGATTTGGGCCAGGTCTGTGAGGACCTGTTGGTCCGGTGCACGGAAGGAGGTCCCACACTCAGGGAGGCGAGCTGGGTGCCTGCCAAGGCCAGCTCAGTGGGAACCACGGCCACCCCACATCCCGAGGACGGGTGACCCTCGGAGGGAACAGCTTGCAAGATGCCCTCAATGACTTATCACAGATGCTCTCGCCTTAGAAAACACCCAGCAGATGGCAGGAAACAGGAGACACGGCAAATAAATTCAGAGGTTTTATTCTGTAAAGCACATATGCACATACTCCAAACACAGAAAATTAACCTGGGAGTGAACGCCGTAACAGATCAGCTACTGACCATCGTGCAGAAGGTAAGCGAGACGGGTCTGCGGGCCCTCGCAGCCCCACGGTGCCTGCAAGAGAGCTGGAAACTGGGATGCGGAATCCCCACAGACCGTCAAAGAAAATGCAACCTAAACGCAGGCTCCTAGTGACGAGAAAAACTTACAAATAGAATCAAAACTGATTCAAGTCATACAGTGAAAGGACAAAAGGAGAAAGGAAAGAGATCAATATGATCTGAAACGACCACTGAGAGCTGCTGACCCTGACTTGGCCTCCGGTCCAAGACGCCTGAGAACGCCCAGGGCTCCCACACGGGGTCACTCGCAATGGCACCTGGGCCGTGCTGGGACGCTCTTCTGATCCCGAGGTCCCCCGGCAAGAAGCAGCGGAGGACCAGGCCTCATCTGCAAGCACCCGGATGTGACAGGACTCCGGACGTCCCAGAGCCCATGGGAGTCTCTTCGGTGCCTAGATTTCTGCACCCAGGTCCACGGCCTCTCCGCTTGCCCGCCCTCCTTCAGACACCTGACAGACCCTGGGTTTCCTTAAGATCTTTGAGAAATTACCTGCCAGAGTGAACGCTGGATTTTAAAGTGTGTGTCCTCCCCTCGTGACAAGTCATACTGTCGAGGCATTTTTGGCACTTCCTTCCCTCATGCCTAAGAGTCCCTCCGCCCCGGCTACAGATTCCAGCCACTCCCTGTCATTGAAATAAGGGACAGTCATATTAGCAACAGCTGGATCGAACACGCCAAAGAAACTGACTTTTTTCACCTTTCTCCTTTCATGGCGCTCTGCCAGTTACAGACCTCACCCTCTAACTCCACCTCACTGGGATTTCATGAATTCAGTAGCAGCTTAATCTAAAATCTGTTGATCTTGATACTGATGTTTCTAAAGGCCAAGCCAAATGGCTCTCTCTCCATCTTGTCTCACAGTCTCTACAGAGAAAACTAAATGAACGGGTTAGCCACGCATCACGTAAGCATCTCAAAAAAACTAGATAGACAAGTATGATTACTGTGCTTGAGATGTACCAAAAGAAAAAAAAAATGGGGGGGATATTGATATATTCAGTTACTACAGTGATTACTTTAACAATCTTTGTGAAGAGCCCACAACTGTCTTCCATTCGAGAATGCCTGGGACCACATGTCTAAGGCCAATTATTTTAGATGTAGGACTGATCTGCAATTCAGAGCAGACTACAGACCTGACGTTGAGGGAAAGAAGTGCTGACAGTCACATCCAAGGTTTTAACTGCCCTTCGGCTCCACACCACTGCTTGGGGGAACACAGAGGTCAGTCACGACAATGTGTTTTAACGCAAAGAGCTATTACGAAAAACAATAAGAATACAAGTAGCAAGAAAGGACTAGGAAAGACCACGCATTTTTTTTTTTTTTTTATAAGATGGATTAGAAGAAAAAAGAGATAAAGGGTCTGGATCATCAAAGTGCCACAGGAAAGAAAAATGCTTTTTGTCTTCCTCAGACATGGCGGATCAGAGCTGCCTTCCTTCCAGTTCCACAGGCACCTAACCCTAACCCTAACCCCGGATCTACCAGCTGCCATTTCCTTCCGAAGACATGTTCACTGCAGAGACATAGATGCAAAAAGTAGAAGGAAGAAAACCCACTCGCTCTTCAAGGAAGACAAGAAACTCCTGCACAACTATTAGGCTGAACCAGCTTTCTCTTTCCAAACTGCCGTCAGCATTCCAGCAAACAGAATAGCTAATTTCTACTCTAGAGCCATTTACTTCATTTTTAAGCTCTTTTGAGTGAGGACGCTGCTTTAACTTTTATAATCGAGGAAAGGGACAAGAGTTAGGAGAAGACAGTGGAAGATTCTGTGCCAACTCGACTCACACAAGACCAGGTTCCTCACCGTCTGTATGGAAAATGAAACTTAGATCTTTACCATGTAGGTGATTTTTCAATAGTTAACTTTTTACTCAAGATGAAAGCACAAGTCTGTCCTAACTAGAGTAGTATTAAAATGTGACTATTTTACTTTTCTTTTCAAAGGAAAAAAAAAAACAAAACAAGAAATAAGAAAGACAGGCATGTTTCCTTGCAAGCAAAACGGAGAAAAAGGGATTATTGTTGTCACCATGATTATTAAGCCACAGACACGTAAAATCCACAAAATGGATTGGTGGCTTTGGAAATGCAGTATCACATCGAAGGTGCAGACGGTTTCGAACATTCTTTACATACGGGCTGAGACAAGGACCGAAGCAAACCTCAACCCCGCCAGCAATGAAATGCCCGTGACCGCGGGGAAGACGGCATGGTCTGCTCTGCCGCAGCGAGCTCCCCGTCCTCCCCGGCGGTGCAGGCGCATCCCACCAAGTCCGCGGTGGGGCTGAAGGCTTTCGGCTGCACCCAGTGCGAAGCACGTGCATCATCGGACCAATTTCTGAATAGATTTTATAAATATATACAAATCAGTTACAGGCACTTGAAATGTCTTTGGCTGGAATAACCCAACATTGCGAGATAACATATTCACAGAGTGTCCAGGCCCAGGCTGGGTTCAGCAGGCAATGATTATGGTTCTCTCAGTCTCAGAGAACGGGCAGTTGTGGGGTTAGGCATCGGCCAAAGCCACCTGAAAGAGAACATGATGAGCGACCCCGCCACACAGCAGAGCCCGCAGAACTCGGTCCCACCGGCGCCCTCACCGGCGCCCTCACCCGTGATCCAGACCCTTTATCGACCAAACACCAGGAGCTACATGGCAGGCATCTAGCGGGCAGAGGAATGACTAACTCCCTAGGGATAAAAGATCTCACTTAGCAGGGCATGAACAGCAACCCGAAAGTCTCCGCCGCGAGCGGCTGATCCAGCAGAACCCCCTGCCGAGACAGAGGTCGCGGTTTTGAGACCACGGTCAGGATTCTGCGAGGCGGCTCCTCCAGCTGACAGAAGCAGACAGGAAGCAGCCCTGCCAGGGTCCGGGCCCCACCCCCTCCACCCGCCCGGGGCTCTAAGAACAGTTCCCAGTTCCCAGCCATGCAGTGGGTGTGCGGCTGGGGGCAGACCACTACAGATACACACAGGACCTAAGCTCTCTGCAGGAGATGAGCTGCCAGCCACAGAGGGAATCAGGACCACGCGGGACGTTCAGTCTGCAGAGACCCCAGCAACAGTGCTGGGCCACACCCGTCCACTGCTCACCTTCTCGGGACAGAAGTCGGGATTGCTCTGACGCAACTTGCTGGGTCTGCCTTTGATGACCGCATAGCAAAACATGGTTATCACCATCACGAAGAGGAAGTAGCTGGTGTGCATGAGATGCAAATTTATTAATGAACGGTCGTCCTGAATAAAGAGAACAAGCCAGAAACATCGCACTGAGTTGCTGGAAGACGTCACTGCCAGGATTCTGGAAACGGGTTCATAACCTCCAGACTCACCTCAACTTGAATTCTTAACTGGAAGGAGAGAGGGTTCTCTTCCTCTTCTAAACTATTAAAACCAGGTCTAAGTAAAGACCTTGTTCCCGGGGCCACCCACTTCTTCCTAAGGCAGCCCCTGCCCTGGCTTCTGCACTCCCACACTGCCCAGGACCCTGCCCCAGGACCCCCTGCCCCCAGGAAGCCCCAGAGACCCAGGGGCTTTAACCCTTTCTCTTCTTCTCCGCCCCTTCCTCTGACAGCCCAAGCCTGTCTTCCCCAATCCTCCCTACTCTCCCGCCAAGAAGGCCTCTCCCCACGGGCGGCTTCCTTCTGTCTTTTTCTCACTTTCCAAGTCCTTGATTCACTCTTCTCTGACCTCCCGCACGCGGTCACCGTCACCAGGCTGCCAGGTGCCGCACGCCGGCCCTGCTCCCACCCCCTTTTCCTTCACACACACGCACACACCTCCAGGCCTCGAAACATCAGCCTTGGGCCCTTGGGCTCCAGCCCACAAACGCTCATGGGTTGGGCAGACCTGTCTCCCTCACGCACTGCTGTGCAAGGCCCTACAGCCCAAACGCACACAGTCCGAAAGCCTCGGCGAGGCACCGACGCGTCTCTCAGCCCCCGGCCCCTGCCCGGCGCCCAGCCTGGCTCTGTTGCTCAGTCCCGCAGCCCCAGCCCACCAACTGCTACAGCTCGACAGAAGAAAGAGAAAAGAATCACCCAGAAGAAGTCTAGCTACCATATACTGACAGGAAGAAAAGTGTGGACACTTAGATAAATCCGTGCAGTCCGTTAAAAGCGGGTTCAAGGCTGGGCACGAGGCCGAACAAACCCCAGCAGGCAGGTTACAGCGTCTTCCTCCTTGTTAGGTAAAACCCTACCAGCCCTTGGTATCTCGCCAAAGACTCTTCTCCTCCAATTTACTTCCACCTTTCTGAATTTCACACGATTTACTATTCATGTTCACACCAACCCAATACTCCCGGAGTGACCGCGGGAGTGAGCAGACGGTGCACGTGTCCCTGGAACACAACGGCCGCATGACAAACGTAACTGCTGGTGACCAAAGCAGAAAATGAAGAACAGACGCAGAGTGTCCTTAACCAACAGGGTGGCAGCTCTGCCCGGGCCCCCGCTACCACCCCTAGTCTCCTGGCCCAGCTGGAAATCCAGAAGGGGAAGGGCTAAGCGCACTCAAGGTGGTAGAGAGGGCCTAGGTGACTGTCCCCAGATGCAAGCAGACACACAGACACACAGACACACAACTTCTCTCACTTACGTCTGGAACAATAACTGTAAGCTTGGGATTCAAAGCATGATAGACTTTTCCAATGGCCCCCTTGTAACACCAGAAAGGGTTGTAATCCTGAGCATATTTTGTGTTGGCGTCTCTCGCGGTCGTGAAGATCTTGTACCAGAGCGTGGCGTTGCTGTACGTGTCGGGAACACAGTGTGGTGGCTGTCTGCGGGGAAGAGAGCGCAAGACAAGGCTCAGCGGCCTGATGCCCTCACCCGGGCCTCCCCCACGGCCCAGGCGCCGCACTGAGCATGGCATCCCATGTGGAGAAGACAAAGAAGCAACATACATTTCTTTAAGATGAAGACCTTTACGTTCTTTTTAGCTTACAGGTTTTTTTTTAAAATTTAACAAACACCTAACGGAGTAAGAAACAGGCAAATCTGTTTGTTAAGTCTGCTTGTTAAGATTTCTGGCTTCACAAGTCAACCAACCATGGTTCTCTTCCCTGTGATGTAGCCAAAGAGAGGCCTGGCCCTTTTAGGCCCATTTTTGTAAATTATCTAAATTCTCAGTCACAACTGAAAGTTTTATACACAAACTTCTCCGACAGCAAGTAACACTTACCTGATCTTGTCCTACAAACCTTCAAATATCTAAAACAGATAGATCCCAGAGTAATTATTTTTTGAGAGCGCGAGCGAGCAAGCAAGAAGAGTGCGTGCACGTGCGTAGGGGACAGGCAGAGGGAGACTCTCAAGCAGACTCGATGCCCAGCGCAGAGCCCGACGTGAGGCTCCACTCACGACCCCGAGATCATGACCTGAGCCGAAATCACGTCAGATGTCAACTGACTGAACCACCCAGGTGCCCCCACCGAGTAATTCTTCTTCTTTAAAAAGAATTCATCTACACTGCAGGTTAATAAAAATAATTAAATAAAAAACCAGAATTCATCTTAGAATTCTCTTAAATAGGCTACATCTTACACATTTCATGTACTTACAGATCATCATCTCCATTATAAAGAGGCAAAAAAACCCCAAACCTTAAAACTTATCCACAGTGACATGGACAGCTGCTAAAACACATGAGGCACAAGTTTCAGCAACAGACACTGTTTCGCAGAAAGATTCATTTATGCTCCCGGTCGCAATGACTAAAGCTTCATCTTTCTGGAGGCTTCCTCATAAGTCCTGCTGGTGACACATCAGCTCCTACTTACTCGGTGTGACACGCTTGCACCGACAGGACGGGCGGCCCAGCACGGTAAGCAGAGCGGATGCTTTCAGTCCCTGCTCAAGCATCACTCACTCTCCAATCCTCAATGCCGAGTTCTACCTTAGGATTCCAAACTCAACTCAAATAACCCTTCAGACGGGCCGGCCGGGACAGCCGTGTCCAGTCGTTTACCGCAAGCTTCCCCAGAACCTGCCCAAGCGCCCCAGTCCCACTCCTGGTCAACAGGGCTTCCGGCGTGCAGCCACGGGGTTCTGGAAAACACTTACACGGTGACAGGGAACACCCCAGGGTTGGCTGTGAGGGTCATGCACGTGGTGAACACCACCTGCTCGCAGTGACCGTGAAGGGCACAGTCGTCCGAACTCCAAGCTGTAGGCAGGGTAAAGGTAATGTTGATCTCCTCGTGGGCTTCCCTGCCTACGAAAGAGAAATGGGGGTGGGGGGCAGGGAGGGAGAGCGTTGGTAAACCAAGGTAGGAACTCATCTATGCATTATGCTCTGGGATTCCAAGGAATCCTGGAATCAAACTCACCCAGGAATCCCCTATCAGCCCAGAGAAGCGAGACATCTGCCTGTGCGGGATTTCAGGAACTAGAGCTTGGAGCCGGACTCCGAGGCCTGGTCACCCGGGAGAGCCCGCGTGTGGCAAACGGAAAGGACCCACTGTTAGCCAGAGCCCAGAGATGCCAGGCAACAAGGGCCCCCAGTGCCCAAGGTAGAAAGTTGGGGGCTGGCTGAGTTACCACCTCCGCTGTTCCAGCACCTGTACGGCACTCGTGCCATTTCCAAATCGCTTTTAGATGTATCACTTCACATAAAACCCACGCCAGCCCACAAACATGACCAGAGAAGCGTTACTGCTCCCTTCCACATGTGAGCAGACCAAGGATCGGGGGTCTACCAGACTTCAGGAAGGTTGGGAACTGATAAGGGATAAAGAAGCTTCAACGAAAACCAACGTCTAGCACCACAGCAGAAGGAGACGGTCCACCCACTCCCAGAGTCACCTTCCCGCACTCTTGTGGGAACAGCTCTCAGCCGGAAGAGCCAGCAGAGGTCACAGGCACTCCCAAGTTCCTCCAAGGACGGAGAGGCCCTTGGTAACAAAGAACCAAAGACTATTCTTCTAAGATCTGGGCCTCCGTAGGAAGCCTGTCCTAGTCACTCCAGCTTCTGCTACGTCCTCAACAGTCTCCTGAATCACTTGCAGTCTGTCACGGTCAGAGTGCCCGATTGGTCCAAGAGCAGGGCTCAATGTTCTACTGATGGTTATTTTCACTATTTTTTTTTTTTTAATTTATTTAAGAGAGAGGGAAAGAGTACAAGCAGGGGGAGGGGCAGAGGGAGAGAGAGAGAGAAGCTGACTCCCTGTTGAGAGGGAAGCCTCGCACTTGGTATAGCATCTCCTTTGTGCCAGGAACTACTGTTAAGTGTTTGATAAATATTAACTCATGTTCTATTTGTCTCTTCTGTGATCCTAAAATTCCAACAGACAAGACCAGGTTTTGGGCTTTTTCTTGTTCTTCCCAGCAGCTCGCACAGTGCTGAGCTAATGTGGGTGCGGATTCGAAAATTTGTAGACTAGTAACAATATTTGTAGTATGTAGTGAAAACTCTAAGATGAAAAACCTGAATAAGAATTTTGTGTTTGTAAAAATTAAAACCGGAGCTCGGCCTTAAAGTCTCAACTCAGTCGTTGTGTTGAGAGCCTACTGTACACCAAGCACTTTAGGTGAAGACGTAGCAAAAACAGCTCCTTCTTGACTTCATTTAGCTCCAACTCAAGAAAAGAGGACACGTGAAAAAACAATAATCTGACGAGTAAAAACCATATACCACTGATACTCTGTCTTAGAAGTTGCTGCCTAAGAAAATCTGAATGGAAAAGGGTGACACTCACATACCTGAAAGTCCAATCTGATGGCCCAGAATGGTGGAGCACAGATGGCTGACATTGCGGGAGTACCCTCCGAAGGGCTTCAGCGGGTCCAAGGTCAGCGTGATGGCCACTGAGATGTTCAGTGGGCCCGCGTCCTCCAGGGCCTGCGGGGACTGGGTGGACGCTCTGGCCTGCCCGCTGGCCGCCGTGCTCTCCGGGGTTGTGGTGTCGTTTGTGAGGTGCTTCAGTGTTTCGTTCTCGGATACACACAAGTCCAGATCGTTGAACCGCAGCAGAAACGTATTCCAGTCCTGCGGTGGGAGAAAACAGAGGTGTAAGGAAAGCAAGTGAGAGCTGTCTGAAAGCGCTGCCCCTGGCACCCTACAGCCAGGACCCCTGGGTGGGGTCAAGGAGCCACAGAGTTAAGCACTGAAAAGAACAACGACAATACAGCCCACCAGCCTCTTGCACCGGCATATGTGCTGGTTTTCCAAACATACACAATCTAAAATACGAACTCTTCACTGGCATGAGATATGAAATAAACTAGGAGATTAAACCAGCTTATTCAAGAAAATGTATAAAAAACCAGCATATTATACTTAGAGAAAATGATCTAGCTTGAGAACAAAACTTGAAAAGAAAGCTTGAATGAAAGTAGTAAAACATTAAAAGCATTAATCCAAATTCACTTAGCAGATGTGATTAGTTACTTGTTTTTTCTAAGACTTGACTTTACTTTTCACTTGTGAAGGGGACCCCCCTCCTGCCAAGGTAGTCTAGGATCGAGAGCACTGAGCACAGAGCACAGAGCAGGCCATGCCCCCTGCTACACCGAGGAAGACCCCTCCTCTCCTGCACAGGGCGCACACAAGGCAGACACCGCGCGATTCCAATCCCTGCCCCCGTTCCCGCTCCCACCAAGGCACGCACCCCAGAAAAGAAAGGGTAAGAGAAGGCACCCCATAAGTCTACTAAGGCAGGAACTCATTTGTCCTAAGAGAAACCACAACCACCAGTAATTTACCATACCTTTAATTCAGCATAATTCCTAACATTGTCAAATACATTTTGTAATAGGTACATTATCATTCAGCTCCATTAAATAAGAACTGTTAACTTTGTGTTGTTTTCTTTGTATATGCAAAAATACATCTTTTAGAACCCGTATTATGAGTATTCAAACCATTATTTGCCTAGATTAAGGTTTAAAGGGCAACACCCTAATAATTTATTTAAACTGACCACAGTGTAAAATCTAGAAGGCCAGTGTGCAGAAAACGGAAGCTCTGCTTAATAAAAACAAATATATTTGGAAATAAGATCCAGCTTTCTATTTCTTCAGTGTCCCTTCTCAGGCAACGGAAAAGCTATCAGTACAGCTACTAAACCTCCGTGATGACACAGGGCCTCACAACAAATGTTTACAGTTTTTAAAAATAGCAATTAGCTAATTCAAAACTTCAATAATAAATTTGCTGATTTATTAAGTTAATAATAGCAAGCATGTTAGTTCTCTAAGTTATACTTCCAAAACACACGGTTCACTGCTGAAGCAGTCCAACTGAAACTGTAACATCACTTAAGTCAACAGCTGTCTGACGAGATATATTCACAGTGAACCACAGGGAGATGGAAGACAGATGCTGGGGAAAATGCTGCTTTCTCACTGGGTTCAAAGGAAAGGTGTGTGGAGAGCCCAAGGCTGTTCCCCTACTGTGGAAGGCCTGGCCAGCCCGAGAGGAAGACTTGGAACATACCATACCTCCGCCATTTCCGGTGACTTAATCTCCTTGATTTTGAAGAAATAGCCCAAGGTCAGGAAAGCTATTGCCATGGCGCTGACACTGATCATGAAGACCACGAGGGGAGGCCGGCTGCTGATGTACAGCTTCAGGTTCTCCAGGGGGTTGATGCTGAACATTATTCTCATCAGCTCCACCTGAAAGGGACGAATCATTAGACTCAGGGACCATCTCGCCCAAAGAAACCCTACGATCCCCGCCGTGGTTTCCTTCTCTGGTGCCTGGCTATATGTAACAGGATTTATTTTTCCTGTGGGCTCCTCGACGGACTGCTGTGCACTGCAGTCTGGTTTTTTGTTTTTGTTTTTTAAGATTATTTATTTATTTATTTGAAAGACAGAGATCACAAGTAGGCAGAGAAGCAGAGAGAGAGAGGAGGAAGCAGGCTCCCCGCTGAGCAGAGAGCCCGATGCGGGGCTCGATCCCAGGACCCTGAGATCATGACCTGAGCCGAAGGCAGCAGCTTAACCCACTGAGCCACCCAGGCGCCCCGAAATCTTGCCAGTCTTATTCACTGCCCTAGCTCCCTGGTTCCTGGCCCCTAGTACAGGAGCTGACACACAACCAGCAAGTCTATACATGTACAGACGACAACACTAAAAAAAAGCAACTAAAAAAAAATCTGTAACAGCTTTTAAGTTTGAGAGAAAAATATGCATCAACACGCCCTAAGAACCCACAGCGACCCCGTGCAGTAAGCCGGGCTGTGTCCTCCCTCGCCCCCACCAAGAGTCCTTTGAGATGTGAAATCATGTCCTTCGTGCTCCTCCCAGAGCAACATCCCCGCGTGTTTTGTGTCCTTTTACTACACACACACACACACACACACACACACAAAATTACTGGCACTGCACACAGAAACTTGTGGAACATGATACACTGACTATGTTCTGACGCTGGTCTCATTCACACGGTTGGAGCTTTAATCTCTGCAGATCCGCGTCAGCCGGATGCACCAGCTACACCGTGTGTTAGTGCGGCTGAGCCCTGGGGTCCTCCCAGTTTCCCACACCAGGCCCTGCAGCTCACATAAGAGGGGCCCTGGGCCACAGAGCGGGCCACAGGGCAGGCCCCTTGGCCACCGGACCAGGTCACACAACACAGCTCTCCAAGGAGTCCTACCGGCAACAGAAGGGCCCAGTCTACTTCCTGACATTAGGACCAACACTCCACACTCTGAGGCAAGCTTACTGACTGGGACCAGTAAGATCACTGCGAAATGTTATCTCATCGTTTGTTTGTTTTTTTTAATTTTTATTTTTGCGAGAGAGCACGCGCGTGAGCAGGAGCAGGAGCAGGGCAGAGGGAGAAGCAGACTCGGCCAAGCAGGGAGCCCAGAGCAGGACCCTGGGATCGTGACCTGGGCCGAAGGCAGATGCCCGACTGAGCCCCAGGTGCCCTCCTCACTATTTAAATTGCATCTCCCTCAAACTGACCGTTTCCACTGCTTTCTCAGCCATTTAAAGAAATAGCCATTTCTTAGCCATTATTTTCAAGTCTTACAGTTTCTTCCTAAGGAAACTGCCTCAGTATTTTGGCTACTTACCAGCCTTTCGTCCCTTTCTCATTAAGGCTCAGGAGTTTTTATATTCTGGAGCCTAAGCCTTTTCCAGTTTTTTACCTTACACATAACGTAATGTATACATATGTTATGTATATGTTACATAAATATGTATCTATACATATGTTACTTATACATTATACTTGATGACTTCTGTGCACTTCCTTTAATACAGTTTATGGTACCTTTTACCATATGAAAGGTTCTTGTATTTTTTCAACAACTCTCCTGATATATAATTTACATATAATTCACCCATTTAACATGCACAAATCAACTCACAAAACTGGGCAACCTTCACTATAATCAATTTTCAAACATTTTCATCGTCTCATAAAGAAACCCCCCACGCTTTAGGAGTTACTCCCCATCCCCTCTGGCCCTAAGACAACCACTAACACAGCTGGTCTCTACAGATCTGCCCATTCCAAACACTGCGCAGGAATGGACTTGGCAGTATGTGGCCCTTGGTGACTGGCTGTCTCCCCTAGCATGGCGTGTCCGGGTTAGTCCGGGATGTTGCATGTATCAGTACTTCCTCCCTTTTTGTTGCCCAAAATACTCCACTGTATGAAATACTTTATTCACGTATTTTGCACATCCACACGTCAGCTGACAGACGTCTGTTTCTACCTTTCATCCACTCTGAGTCAGGCTGCTACGAACATGCATGTGTCATTTATTGTATGGACACAGGTGTCCACTTCTCCTGGCTGCTGTCTGTCTTACACACCCCAAGAGTGGCACTGCTGGGTCATGTGGTAAGCACAGGTTTAACCTTCTGAGAACCTGCCGGGCTGTTTTCCAAAGCAACTGCCCCACTCCGCATCCGTACGGCCAGATAGGGAACGCTTTTCCCCACCGCATCACCCACGCTCATCACTGCCTTGTTCATTACTGTCCCCTTAATGGGTGTGCAGACCACTGGGCTGTGGTCTGCATTTCCGTGACAGCTATGAGTTCTTGATTCTAATGTATTTATCCCCCTTTTCCTTTTACAATTATGTGTATGGGTACATTATTTAATACTCTTTCATTATTTTTCTCTTCAAGTCTTAGAGTTTGACTTTAAGTCTCTTATCGACTTGGAGTTGATTTGAGATTCCAGAATCTAGTAGGCTTTTCATTTAATCTTTTTCGATATAGGAGGCCAATTACCCAATATCATTCACTGAAGATGGTTTTACACTGAACATGGATTTCCCATGGATTTGGAAGGCTACCTCTCATACACACGAAGCTCCCAGATGAATGTGGGTTTGTCTCTAGGCTTTTCTAATGTCCCATCATGGTGTCTACATCTCCCCACCTTGGTACCGTTTGAAATCTTGCCATCTGATACAAGAATTCTAACATTTTACTTTTATTCAAAATCGTCTGAGCTCTTCTTGGCCCTTTACTCTGCTGTATGAATTTTAGGTCCTACCTATAAAGTTCTCAGGAAAATCTAGTTGAGTTTTAAACTGGAACTGTACCAAACAGACTACTAATTTGGGGAAGAAATGACATCTTTATAACACTGAGGTCCCCAGTCTCTGAACAGAATCTGTCTTAATTTACTTGGGTTCATTTATCTTTTTCAGTAATTTTTTAAAACTTCTTATGTACCTTATTAGATTCAAAAAATACTGATTTATGCAGCTATCATTGACAGCATCTCCTAAAAATTATGTTTCTTACTGCTGATGTATATAAAAGCAACAGGCTTTGGTTGCTTCCAGACACACCGCTGAAATCTTTTAAATTCTAACTAGGTTATTTGTAGCTTTCCCTGGATTTTGTGTAGACAGTCACATTGCAAACTAGTAAATATTTCTTTCTTTCCCGCCCCTATTTATTTTTCTTACAACTTTGACTAAAATCTTAGTGAAATGATGAAGAGAAGTGGCAACAATCAATTTCTGCCTTTAAAGGGAATGCTTCTAAGTGTTTCAGTATTAAATACCGTGTATGTTAAAGGTTTCTGAAAGAAACCCCTTGCCAGGTTAAGAAAGTACTCCTCCGGGGCACCTGGGTGGTTCAGTGGGTTAAAGTCTCTGCCTTCGGCTCAGGTCATGATCCCAGGGTCCTGGGATGGAGCCCCGCATTTGGCTCTCTGTTCCATGGGGAACCTGATTCCTCCTCTCTCTCTGCCTGCCTCTCTGCCTACTTATGATCTCTGTCAAATAAATAAATAAAATCTTTAAAAAAGAAAGAAAGAAAGAAAGAACGAACTCCTCCAATTCAAGCACGCAAACAGACTTTCCTTACAAACAGGAGTTACATTTTAATGATCGCTTTCTCTGCAATTTCTTATCAACTTTTTCTCTTTGATCTGCTGACATCAACTACACGCTGACATTCTCATGGTAACTCATATTTACGTTCCTTGGATAAACTTAACATGATTGTGATTTTTTAAAACTACATGACTGGTTTATGTCTGCCACATTTTATCTGGACCTTTTAATTTCTATTCGTAAGAGATAAGAAAATGATCAGCCATGATCACGCTCTCCTTGACTAGTAGGACTAAGTCATCCCAGGATCACGAAATTAAATGAATTATCTGCACATGCATTTTCAAACTGTGTATGAGTCTGTGGATAAGATATGCATAAGATGAGTTTTTATTTCTTAGACCTTAACAGAACTTGACCCCAAAAAAAAAAAAAACCTCCTTCTTTACCTAAATCATGGTCATGGCCTCACCACGACCACCAACCAAACCCACTAGCTAACCCTGTAGCTCTTCTTTCCAAAATCTCTTTCAGGCTCACCCATTTCCCCCACCTTTCTGTGAAGAGGTATCAACCCTCCACAGCTCTAAGAGCTCAACATCCACGAGCCCAGCGAGCATCTTTATACTTACACATTCCACATGTCCAAAACTGAACTCATCTGCCTTCCTGCCAATATGATTCTTCCCCCTGTATTCCCCACCTCAATCCATAACTCTGGAAAACAAGCCAGACTGCCTGTGCCTTCCCCACTAGATCCAATCAACTGCTAAGTGCTAAAAGATTCTATTTCTTTACCATCTCTTACTTCCTCTTCCTCTCCACACTCCTGGGCCGCTGCCCTTAGTTCAGGCCCTTATCACCTTTCTCTTGTAGCTATTACTAAGCGTCTCAACCGGCCCTGCCTATACCAGTCAAATCATCCATCCTCCATCCTCCACATGCTGCGAGAGTGACTTCTCCAAATGTCAACCTAGTCATGTTGCTGCTGAACTCTTGCAGCGCTCCAACAGCCAAGGGATGAAGTCCAAACTCCCACCATGAGCTAGGTCTCGTCTACCTCTCAACGGTCTAACTGCTTATAATTCTTGGAACACATTAGACAATACTATAGCTAGATGGGGAAGCGGGAGCGGGGATGGATGAAACGGGACGGAAAGGAGTACACGTGTCATGATGTGTATTAGGAAGTGGTGAATCACCATACCACACCTGAAACTAATTTAACACTGAGTGCTAACTAACTAGAATTTAAATAAAAACTTTTTAAAAATTGGGCTCATTATAATTAAGAATTTCTGCTCTATGAAACACACTGTTGAAAGAATGAGAAGACAAGCACGGACTAGGAGAAAATACTGCAAAAGACATATCTGTTACCCAAAATATACAAAGCACTCTTTAAAAACAGCACAATTTAGGGGCGCCTGGGTGGCTCAGTGGATTAAGCCGCTGCCTTCGGCTCAGGTCATGATCTCAGTGTCCTGGGATCAAGTCCCGCATCGGGCTCTCTGCTCAGCGGGGAGCCTGCTTCCCTCTCTGTCTCTGTCTGCCTCTCTGCCTACTTGTATCTCTCTCTCTGTCAAATAAAATAAATAAAATCTTTAAAAAAACAAAACAAAACAAACAAAAAAAACCAGCACAATTTAAAAATTAGCCCAAAACAGTTATAGTTATAAGATGTAAAATAAATAATAAATAAATAAATAAATAAATATTAGCTCTTGACAGCTCAATAAAGAAGATTTACAGATGGTAAATAAGTACACAAAGAGATGCCCCACATCGTAGGTCATCAGAACATACAAATTAAAACAACAATGAAATATCACTACACCTGCTAGTATGGCCAAAACCCAGAACACTGACAATACCAAATGCTGATGAGGATGTGGAGCAACAGGAACTCTCATTCAGTGTTGACGGGAGTACAAAATGCTAACAGCCACTCTGGAAGACAGTTTGGTGTTTTCTTACGAAACTAAAACATACTCTTTTTTCCCCCCAATATATTATTTATTTGGCAGAAAGAGAGAGAGCACAGACAAGCAGGGGGAGCAGCAGGCAGAGAAGCAGGCTCCCTGCTGAGCAAGGAGCCCGATGCGGGACTCGATCCCAGGACACCTGATCACAACCTGAACCAAAGGCAGAGGCTTCACCGACTGAGCCACCCAGGCGTCCCAATTAAAACCTACTCTTACCCATAAGGTCCAGCAACTACACTGCTTGGTATTTGCCCACAGGAGTTTAAAACTTACATCCACATGGGGATGCTAGGGTGGCTCAGTCAGTTAAGGGTCGGTTCCTGATTTCAGCTCAGGCCACGATCTCCAGTCCATGAGACTGAGCCCCACGTCAGGCTCTGTGCTGGGCACACAGCCTGCTTGGGATTCTCTCTCCCCCTCTCTCACCCCTTAAAAAACAAAACAAAACAAAAACTTCTGTCCACACAAAAATCTGCACTTGGATCTTTATAGGCACATTATCCATAACAGCCACAATTTGGAAGCAACCCAGATACCTTTCAGTAGGTGAATGGATAAACTGTGGTATATCCAGATAATGGAATATATTATTTGGCACTAAAAAAAGAGCTATTCAGCCGTGAAAGGCAAGGGGGAAACGTAAATGCATATGACTACATGAAAGAAGCCCATCCGAAAGGCCACTTACAGGATGACCCCAACTATATGACCTTCTACAAAAGGCACAACAATGAAGCCAATAAGAAGACCGGAGGCTGCGGTGGGTGGGAAGTAGAGCACAGAGGATCTGTAGGGCAGTGAGAACACCACATGACACTATCAGGGTGGACACAGGTCATTATAAATTTGTCCAGGGCACCTGGGTGGCTCAGTGTGTTAAAGCCTCTGCCTTCGGCTCAGGTTATGATCCCAGGGTCCTGGGATTGAGCCCCGCATTGGGCTCTCTGCTTGGCGGGGAACCTGCTTCTGCCTCCCTCTCTGCCTGCCTCTCTGCCTACTGTAAAATAAATTTAAAAAAAAAAATTAAAATTAATAATAAATAAATAAATAGATTTGTCCAAACCCCTAGAACATACAACACCAAACACAAGTGCTAATGTAAACTGCACTCTGGATACTAGTGACAGGTCCACAGAGGTTCACCAATTGTAACAAATGTGTCACCTGTGAGGAGGCAGGGGATGGAGGGTGCTGACAATGGAGGAGGCCGTGCACGTGTGGGGATTGACTGGTTTCTGTACCTTCCTCTCAATTTTTTTGTGAACCTAAAACTGCTTTTAAAAACTTGAGTATTTTAGGAAAAAAACCCCAAAACTTGAGTATTTTTTAAAAAATAAAAATCTAGAAATGCCATTACTTAGGTTAAGAGTCATAAGATTCAGAAACAAAAACATCAATAATAACTTAGAATTCGGTAAATTTAAAGTTGGAAGCCTATTCTATATGCTTATAAAGCTTATTAAGAAAGAGAACAAAATCTGAATCATATATAAACTTAAGCACCTGAAACTGCAATTATGAAATATCTAGAAAAATAGAAAAATCTAAAATAAGCTTTTAGAGAAACCTAAGTCATTAAAACCATGTCACACCAGAATGTAAACACTTAGATAAATATCAGCATAAATACCTAAAAATTAACAAACTTCAACATAGCTAATTTAATTAGAGAAAATTCCAGAGGAGGCCAACTATATTTACTTAAAAGTAAAGTTTTAAATTATTTATTTATTTTCTTTTTAAAGAGCACGTGTGAGAACGAGACGGGGAAAGGAGCAGAAAGGAAGAGAATCCCAAGCAGGCTCCATGACCAGCATGGACCCCTACAATGTGGGGCTTGACCTCACAAGCCTGAGATCATGATCGGAGCTGAAATCAAGAGTCAGACACTTGACGAACTGAACCACCCAGGTGCCTCAAGCTTTTTAAAAAAATTTTTAATAAAACAATGAAAAGTCTAAATATTCCATAAACTTAAAATTCCTTTCCTACAAGCATTTTCAAATACAAATTTAACAAAAGCTAAACAAATTTATTTCTTTGCCAAAAAAAATGACGAGAACATTTCTGTAACCTTCATCATAGTAAGTGTCACTAATTAAAGAGGAAGTTAAGCTCTGTACAGGGATACGAAAAGTAGATCAGAGGAAAAGCACACTATCCGGCCCCCTCCCGTAAACCCATCCCAACTTCAATTAGAGACTTTCACAAAAATAAAGAGAGAAACCGCCAGGGCTTGTGATGCTGCCTCTTGGCAAAGTCTAGGCATTTAAGGTACCAGAACACAGCCCAAAGGCAATTTTACAAGCACATGATTCAAGTCCCCTGGCAAAGCACCTAGAGCTCAGAGATGAGTTCAACGCCAACACTCCACATCAGGTGGCAATTTAAGTAGACAAAGGCTAAGATTAGTGCGTTGTTACCTCAAGCAACCTACAAGTTTGGATAAACAAGTCACTTTAAAAAGGGAGAAAAAGGGCTGTTAATCTCGCTAGAGACCAGCTTGGCCACACGTATCAACAGCATTAAAGCCTAGCACACTCCTACCTCTGCTATGTGACTTCTAAAAACTTCACCTGAGAAAATACTCCTCGCTGAAACCAAAGATTTAACTAACACAGTTCCCTCAGGAGCGTTTAAAATGGTAAAGGAAGGAAGAAAGGAAGGAAGGAAGGAGAGAGAAAAAGACAAACCAGGTACCCACCATCAGGGCAACGGCTACAGGAGGATATACTCCCAGCAGAAACACCACGGTCCTCAGACAGCCAGGACCTACAGTGACACACACAGAACGAGGCTCAGCAGGTTTAAGGACGAGCGTGTGTGCACCTAAGCCCCCACAGGGGGTGAACAGACAGCCACCCACATACCGTAAACAGTGGTGGTTCTCTCTAGCTGGTGAGATTACATACATCTTCTTTTTAAAAAATTTCCAAATGAGGGGCGCCTGGGTGGCTCAACACCTGGTTTCAGCTCAGGTCCTGACGTCAGGGTCGTGAAATCGAGCCCCGCCCTGGGCTCCCGGCTCCGCGGGAAATCTACTGGATCTTCTCTCTCCCTCTCCTCTTCCTGCTCAGGAACGACGCACTCTCACATAAAAGATTTTCCATAATAAGTATGTATCCTCTTTGTAATAATTTCTAACAATAAAATTTATATCTATAATCCCCAATAGAGCCTGCTGCTCTCATGGCCAAAACAAAAACTTTATTGAATCTTAATTCTATTCACTTTCTTCATTAATAAAGGTGATGGGGTGCCTGGGTGGCACTGTTGGTTGAGAGCCCAACTCTTTTTTTTTTTTTTTTAAGATTTTATTTATTTATTTGACAGATACAGATCACAAGCAGACAGAGAGAGGGGAAGCAGGCTCCCTCCTGAGCAGAGAGCCTGATGCGGGGCTTGAGCCCAGGACCCTGGGATCATGACCTGAGCCGAAGGCAGAGGTTTAACCCACTGAGCCACCCAGGCACCCCAAGAGTCAAACTCTTAGTCTCAACTCAGGTCATGATCTCAGGGTCGTGTGGGACTGAGCCCTGAGTCAGGCTCTGTGCTGGGTGCAGAGACTGCTTGAGAGTCTCTGTCCCTGTCCATCTGCCCCTCCCGCTCATGCTCCTTCTCTCTAAAATAAATAATTCTTTAAAAAAATGATAAAGGTGATTTAAAAAAAAAACACACCTTTTTTATACCAAACTAGAACAAAAATAAATAGAAAACAAGATGGTCCTCTAGTATGTCCTGGTGCTAAAGAAAGGCAAAGCTTAACTCGCAGTGATCTGTACACAGAGGGATCTGTAAGAAACCAAAAATAAAATAAGAATACTTAGGTGAGGGGCACCTGGGTGGCTCGGTGGATTAAAGCCTTTGCCTTCGGCTCAGGTCATGATCCCAGGGTTCTAGGATCAAGCCCCACATCAGGCTCTCCGCACAGCGGGGAGCCTGCTTCCTCTTCTCTCTTTCTCTGCCTGCCTATCTGCCTACTAGTGATCTCTGTCAAATAAGTAAATAAATAAATCTTTTTAAAAAATAAATATATATTTTAAAAAAACCAACAAAATACTTAGGTGAGGTTCCTCTAGACCACCCACTAACGTGTGCTCCTGGAGGTCCTCCCGACAAGCGTGGGCTCCTCCCCAGGGCATGGAGGGGAGCGGTGACCATGAGTAGAGAGGCACCCAGGATGGTAAGGTGTCTTGCGAGGCAGGAGAGAAGAGCGTCAAGAAGGAAGCGGTACTGAGAAGTGCGTAAGTACGAGAGTAAGAAAAGAAAGGACATGAGTCTCTCCGTGCTTGAAGATGCGCTTAGTTGAACCTGAGCTTGCGTAATCCTGCACCTGGCAAGATCACTGGTGACCTTTAAAACCACTCTGGCGGAGGGAAATCAAACAGGAAGGAGAGAAGAACAAGGATGAGGAGACAGGCAACAGGTGCACACCAGCGCTTCACATGGAAGGACAAGCGACAGGGTCAGGAGAAGTGAGGAAACGGACAGAAAGGAGCTGCTCCAACAAGAGGCTGCCCAAGGGACCAGGCAGCCGCAGCTGAAATACGCAATTCTGCATCTGGGCTTAGCATCTTTATTAGCAAGAAAAGAAATGAACACCGATTATGTCAGATAACGAGCCCTTCCACAGGGTCTCCCTCTCTCCAAGTACACCACAGAGCTACTTGCTCAAGTTTAAAACTACGATCTAAAACCAGAACTTAGATCTGCTAAACCACTACCCGTGACCCAATCAAAAAGTTCACTTTATGTGAAAAAAAACGCTGTTCACCTTAAACCAGGTTTTCGGCCTCAAGCTAAATGGGAAATTCCTTAGATCTCTCCTATAAACTCAAGTCCTTTTCTAAGTTTGGAAGAGACTGGGAGGTGGGGCGGGGGGCGGGGGGCGGGGCATGCCAAAGCGATAACGTGGGGGAGGCTTGGAGAGCCTGTTCTGCGTGCCCACCCCAGGAACGCCCTGCTCTTGGGCCAAGGGAAGAGCCGGAACTCACCGGGATGTGGGAGAGAGGCCCGCTCCGAGTGTCAGGACGGAAGCGGCGTTTCTCCAATACCCTGCGCCCACCAAAGAGCCCTTGCGGACGGGACACCAGACCGTGCAACACCTGGCAGAGCCGCAGGCACCTGCTGGCGTCAAAGAAACCCTGGGCGGTCTCGAGCGCCCAGTTGCCATCCTCACTCTGCTCCCAGAGCGGCGGCAGCTCAGCCTCCACCCCAAGCACACGGCCGGGCCTCTGCACCAGGCAGACACACTCATTCCCAGCTTCCCGTCAAGTTTCCATACCCATCTCCCACCGCCGCTCCAAACAGCCACCCACCGAAGCCCTCTACTGAGCTAACCCACGGGTACCTGGAGCCGACCGGGCCCAACCTCATCCGCGGTCGCCAAATCAGCTCATCCTCCTGGACAGACACAGCCACCCCCCCAGTGACCACTGCCAGCCCTTCCTGAGTCTCTCCCTCCCAGTCACCGTCTAGCAGGTCCCGCCTTGGAACCTGGCTCGCGAGCAGCTGCTCCCCCTCCCCAGACACTGCCTCCTTTAGCCAAACCGAAAGCCGCACGTAAACCGAAAGCCGCACGTATCCTCATGTTGCCTCTCCTTCCCAGGATGTTTCTGCACTGCCCCACCCCCGACAGGCACCGCCTGACACAGAGCCGGCGCTTAACGTAACACTGCACACGGCTGCCCACTTTTCACGTGAGTGGCACACGGTTCCAGGAGTCCTGCACATACTGTGTATGTGCCCTACAGCATCTGTATTGCACAGAAGAGCAAATTAAGGCCTAAGTCAATAGGCTAACTTACCCAAGGCCATACAATAGACTCCAATCCAGTCCACCTCCAGAGACAGCGCACTAACCAGTAAGCACAGTGCGGCCTCCCAGGAGATGTTCCGGATTTGGATAGAGTCAAGCCTAGTCAGCCCCCATCAAATGAGGTAAAAACCGAGGGTACACATAACACTTTGCAGTTAAGACATCAGTAGCGGTACAAGCAAGCGCCCTCTCATGGAGGGGATATGAGGAAGGCAGAGACCAGACTACCAAGGGTTAAGGAGAGTGTCCTGTCTAACAGCCACTACCTACAGCACACCCTGTGTCAGACACCGCGCCAAGTGCTCTACTCACGTTGTACTTCTTAATCCTGCAACAATGCTAAGTAGATCCTACCATCCTGATTTGACAGAAGGGGAAACTGAGTCAAAAGAGGTTAAGTAATTTGTGCAAGGTAATAAGTGGCAGAGATAGACTCTGACTTAATTCATCCGAGCCCAAAAGCTGTGTCATCAATCACAATACCATGGTTGATAAGTAGGTTTCAAGTCCAACATCAAGTTGAAAAGAAATAAATCTTTTTACAAGCCACAGATATGTAAAATGTTTTTACTCGTGGAATTCAAAAAGCACAAAACCAACTTTTTTGAAGTTTAAAATGGTGAACTTACTTTCCATCTCTATAAACAAGGCAATTCATGTCTCAAAATGTTTATCCATTAGAGTACAAAGCAAAGATGAGTAGAATTTTGTCCATGGTTTGTTTCTCAAGCAAATATAATTCAGTGTAGAAAAAACTTTCACCATAACCAAAAGTTTAAATGATCAAAAGAGAAATTACAACAGAAAGCTTAAAGTTTTAGTTGCTAAACGTGCATTTTAGGCAATACCAGTACTCAAAAAAGACAAAAAGGAAAGGAACAACACAGGCTGATATAATTACATTTGTAAGCACACTTACTTTCAAAATTCAGACTCAGGCTGTACTTACTCACTTATAATTAATGAACGCATGGTTCCATTCTCCCAAGTCATAACGTAAAATCACTGTAACCTCCAACATGCCCCTGTCCCTTTTTTATAAAATTAATTCACCATAGTTCCAAAACAGAAAATAATTTATCTTTGTTTTTTAATATTTTTAAACTGCTGACCATCTTAAAACCCGAATTAAAAGTATCCCCACATTAAAGTTTAATGACTTGGGAGTTTAATTAACAGATATTAAAGTAATAAATCACGAGTGACAACAAGATTAAATGAACTCTAAACGTTCAATGTGAAATTATATTGTAACATCCAAATTCAGTATAACAAGTGGGAGATGTCGTGAAAACAGCACTTTTAACCAATGAGCATAAAAGACCAACTGGCAAATGACTCTACTTTGCAGACTGTCATCTCCAAAGGCTTCTGTAGTCCCCAGGACTACACTGAGATCTGTAATTAAACAAACTACAAACCTCTGGTCAAATTTATTCAATCTGTTCCAGGGAAAGATAATTTAAAGATTTCCATATTTATTAAAACAAATCCAACATGGAAAATCAATTTGCTAAAAACTCTCTTTCCTACATTTCCTTTTTTTTATCACTATGATACTGTGCTCGGTTTATTTTTTTCAAGTTTATTTAAATTCCAGTTAGCTAACAGACAGTAATACTGGCTTTAGGTGTACAATTTAGTGATTCAACACTCACATACATTGCCAAGCGCTCATCGAAAACAGCGCCCTCCTCAATCCCTACCACCTTTTTCACCCGTGCCCTCGCTCACGTCCCCTCTGGTACCCATCAGTTTGTTCCCCATAATTGAGAATCTGTTCCTTGGTTTGCCTCTCTTTTTTCCCCTGTGATCACCTGTTTTGTTTCTTAAATTCCACAGATCATTTTTAATATTAATTGTAGTGTCATAGTAAGATACTTTTTAAAAAACCCTCTTACATGGCAACAGAATTCTGCAGCATACTACTGACAAAAAAAAAAAAACCATCACGCAGACTGTCCGTCCCTGGACTAATGTCGTGCTGCGGCCCCTGTTAAAACCAGTCTTTTTCAGACGCTCATCTGTAATGAGGAAGCACAGCAGCGGGTAGAAAGGGACCAGTCGTCTAAAAGAAGCATTAAAAAGTCAACAGAGCGCAGTCCTGAGCAGGTTCAAAGAAAGGATAAGGCTGCAGTCAGGGAGGTCCTGAGACTGGTTACAATGATGCGAGGCAATTACAGGGCATCCTCCTTGAAGGATACTAGGTCAGAGAAACCGCACGTCTGGGAAGTGAACTGATGTCAGTGAAAATGCCGGGGAACCAGCAGAAAAGCGCTGTCCATCACCCGGCTGCAGCCAGAGCGGCAGAGCCCTCACCACGGCTGTGTTCTGGCAAACTAAACACAGGCACGGAAACAACGTGCAGACACCAAATCTTATTTCCTGATGGCTAATACCAGACAGAAATCACCATCAGCATCTTTTTCATTGTCCTTAAAATAAGTCAAGCACTGCTTTGTGTCACTGGCGGCATAAAAGAACAAAAGAAACCCACCACATGAAAACAATTCTTTAGAACCCAGAAATCTACCAGAAGCCAGACTGGGTAGCCTCGGCTTTTTTTGTCTTAGAAAAACATTTAACTGGAGCACTTGGGTGGTTGAGTCAGTTAAGTGTCCAACTCTTGATTTAAACTCAGGTCATGATCTCAGGGTCCTGGGATGGTGCCTGGAGTTGGGCCCCAAGCTCAGCGGGGGCTTCTCTCCCTCTCCCCTTCCCAAATAAATCCTAAAGAAGCAGAAGCAGAAGAGGAGAAGAATTTAATCCTTTTTTCAAAAAAAGATTTTATTATTTATTTGAGAGAGAGAGAGCAAGAGCAGAGGGAGAGTCAGAGGGAGAAGCAGACTCCCTGCTAAGCAGGGAGCCCGATGCAGGACTCGATCCTGGGGCTCCAGCATCATGACCTGAGCTGAAGGTAGTTGCTTAACTAACTGAGCACCCAGGCACCGGAGAAGCAATTAACCCTTAACGGAGTTCCGGGGCCAATGACTGCACGACCCCACTGTCCAGCTACCTAGTCTGGGTGCTGTTCCATTAATTGGCCCTTGCTTTTTCATTTCACGGGTTAATTCTGAAAGACCCAAATGCTCCAGACCCCCTGAGGTCCACCGTGAAAGCCACTTCCTTTATGACACTTAAGCATAACAAAGCCATAGGGCCTGTGGGCCAGCCACTTCTTCCGGCTCTCTCTAAGCATGTTCCCTGCTGACAGAACTATTGGCAGGTCTGGTCTCTCTTCCCTGCAGCAGCGGCAGCTGCAGCCCAAACAGAGGGTGTTCCTTCCCCCAGCATCTGGGGATCTCAGACGCCAGGCGTGGGTGGCGGCCCCCTCTTCCAGTCCCCCTCAACGAGGCCACAGCCATTCTTCCCACACCTCTACTGGGAAGTCCGCACAATGCGTCCTCATGCTAGAGAGAAAGCAGGCATGGGGTCACGAAGTACGTCTCTGCTGCACAACAGGTCAATCTCCTCTTCCCACACGGGGAAGCGGGAAGGTGCTCAAGCAGCTGCACACAGACAGCTCCCACGTGCTCAGACCCCGAGGGGACCTGAGAGCTCTGGGGACAAACCGATTTACGAAACCTTCGTCCTCCAACCATCCAGGTCCGGCGCTGGGATTCCCTCCCACCTGCTCCCACCGCGGCTCACCTTCGAGGCAGGCGCGCAGCAACTCAGGAGGCGCCGCGGTCTTTCGGCTTCGGAGCCGGCTGCGCGGAAGCCCCCAGCCGTCACCGAGGGCTCGGCCTGCCGCTGACAAGCCGGGCGCAGGCCCCGGGCCCCGAACGCAGCCCCTCACCAGCTGTCCCGGCTCCGGTGCTCACAGGCTCGAAGCGGCCCAGCAGGCTCGGGGGTACCGCTCACTTGCTCACCCCGAGAAACGAAACTCCGCGCCTCCAGGTCCCCCCGCGGCCGCCCCCGAGTTCATCCAAGTGCGCGTGAAGCCGGTCACCCGCCGCCCCGGGGCAGCCACCGAGCCCGCGAGCGCGGTGCCGGCGCTCCGTTCCCGCACACCCGCGTCCCCTCCAGTCTTCCCTCGCGGACGCTAATTCGCGGAGGGAGCGGGACGCCGGCACGACCCCCACCGGCCCGACCCGGCCACCAGCAACGCGCCCGCGCCGAGTCCAAACTGCCCAGGCCTCGGGCGCGTACGGGGAGGTCCCGCGGCTGGCCAGCCGGCGGCGGGGATCAGGCCCAGGCCCGCGGCGCAGGCCAGACCCTGCCCGGGCGGAGCGACCCCCACCGCGACCCGGGCGGCGGCTGCGGCCCCAAGAGGCTGCGGGGACGCCCGGCCAGCAGGTCCGCTCCCAAGCGGCGCGGTCCCCACTCGGCCCCGCGCTCGGCCCCGGCGACCCCGACCCCGGCCCGCCAGCCCCCGCTCACCCCGCCCCGGTGGGCAGCGACGCGTCCCGGGCCCAGCCGGGCCAGCTGGTCGGCGGACGTCCGCGGCCGCTCAGAGCTCACTCGCGGCGGCGCGCGGCGGGCCCGGGGCCGCTCGGCACCATCCTCCCCGCCGCGCCGGGGGCGGCGTCGGGCTCCGCGGGGCCCAGGCGAGGCCCAGAGGCCAGTCCGGCTCACGCCGTGGCGACACAGACTCGTCTCCGGGTCCGGGAGCCGCGGTTTCCGGGTAGAAAAAAACGCCACCGCCAACGCCGCCGTGACCTCCGACACCGGGCGTCCGACGGCGGCTCGGCCGGGACAAGACTCCTCCGTCGCGAGCGCCAGAGACCACGCCCCGTCGGGTCACGTGGCGGGGGCTTGCGTGCGAGCACGGGCGCTGCGTGCGTCCCGACGTGGAGCGCGCGCCGTGCCTTTCCCGCGCGTGGGTGTGAGCGCGTGTGCCCGCGTGTGCCCTGAAGGCGCGGGGCAGCGACGGTGTCCTCTCCGGGGAGCCGAGGGCGCCCGGCCGTGCCGGAGCGTGTCGTCCGGAGCCGCGGTGGACCCGGGGGGGCTGCGGAGCGGCTGCCGCGTCCCCGGAGCGCGCGGAGGACACAGGTGCCCGCGGCCAAACGGGAGACACGCTTTCGTGTGTGTTTTTAACGATTTTATGTATTTATCTGACAGAGGGGCGGGGGGGGAGCAGGCTCCCGGCGGAGCAGAGAGCCCGACGCGGGGCTCGATCCCCGACCCTGAGATCAGGACCCGACCCGAAGGCGGAGGCTTAACCCGCTGACCACCCAGGCGCCCCGTACATTCACTTTTTAAGTTTCAGCCTATTTTCAGTCTATTATGATCAGATTGGATAATTTCTGTTGACCTGTCTTCAGGGCACAGATTGATTGCTGATACTCCCATTCTAGTATGAACGCCATCGGTGGTATTTCTTTCTTCTCAAAGTTCAGTGATTGTAGTGTTCAGTTCTAACACTTTTTTTTTGTTCTTTCCTATTTGTTTTGCTTTGTTTTTATTTCTACTTTTTCATTGTTTTCAGGCATGTTCATCTTTGCTCATCAATGCATTCTTAGGATGGAGTCTTAAAATTTCTCTTTAGATAATTCCAACCAACATACATGTCACCTTGCCTAGAAGTGGTTCAAGCAGCCATCCTTGTCCTGCTCCTGGTCTTAAAGGAAGAGCTTTCAATCTTTCACCATTGAGTATAGCTTTGGGTTGTCGTATAAACCTTTTGTTATGCTGTGGTTTCCTTCTATTCTTAGTTTACTGTTTTTTTTCTCCAAGGGTATTAAATTTTGTTAAAGGCTTTTTCTGCTTCAGTTGAGATGACTGTATGTATGTATTGCATCGACTGGTTTTATATATTGAACCATTTTTGCATTCCAGGAATCGGTCCTACTTGGTCATGGTGTATAATCCTTTTAATGCGTTGTTGAACTTAGTTTGCTAATATTTTGTTGAGGATCTTTGCGTCTGTAGTCACCAGGGAAATTGGTCTGTAGATTTTTCATAGTGTTCTTAACTCACTTTGGTATCAAGGTAATGCTGGTCTCTTAAGAAGTCTTCCCACTTAGGGGTGCCTGGGTGGCTCAGTGGGTTAAAGCCTCTGCCTTTGGCTCAGGTCATGGTCCCAGGGTTCTGGGATGGAGCCCTGTGTTGGGCTCTCTGCTCAGCGGGGAGCCTGCTTCCTCCCCCCCCACCTCTCTCTCCCTACTTGTGATCTCTGTCAAATAAAAAAATATTTTTAAAAAAAAGCATTCTCTTTGATGTTTTATTTTTTTTTAAAGATTTTATTTATTTATTTGACAGACAGAGATCACAGTAGGCAGAGAGAGAGAGAGAGAGAGAGAGGGAAGCAGGCTCCCCGCCGAGCAGAGAGCCCGATGTAGGACTCGATCCCAGGACCCTGAGATCATGACCCAAGCCGAAGGCAGTGGCCCAACCCACTGACCCACCCAGGCACCCTCTCTTTGATGTTTTAGAAGAGCTTGAACAGGCATGACTTAGTTCCTTAAATGGTAGAATTCAGCAGTGAAGCCATCTGGTTCTGGGCTAAAAGACTGAGATTTAAGATTGCATTTCCACCCCTACAGTTACTAGTTGTCATTTTACTGGGAGGAAGGCTTTCCCTCTATCATCTGGGTTCCAGTTCCAGTTCTTCCTCCAAATGTGTTGGTATAATGGTAACCTACAATATGTGCAGGTTTAAAAATTTATTCGATGTTTTTCACAATTACTCTTCATAGTTTTTTATTTAAACTGTCCCCAAATAGGCCAGTGAGAATCCTTCAAGCTGACTCCTGTGCCCATTAGCCTTAAAGTAATTTCTCACTTTCTTGCTTTCAGACCAAAAAGATGTATTTTCCACCTGGATTCAACTGGCCAAGATGCAGCTCTCAGACAGCGAACCCTCCGTTGCACATCATGTCCTGGTCCAGCGCCCCAAGAGAGCACACCCAGCACTGACCATTCCTGAGTGCCCAGGCCGTGGCTAGAGTAGTCATACCCTGGCAGGGGTAAGTCCAAGAGCTCATTCTTGGAGGTGGTCAGAAGCGAGACTGTGAATGAGCTCTAAGCCTCACTGCGCGTGATCCACTGTCCCATCAAACTTCACTTCAAAACACAAATTCAATGACAAGGGCGCCTGGGTGGCTCAGTCGGTTAAGCAGCTGCCTTCGGCTCAGGTCATGATCCCAGGGTCCTGGGATTGAGCCCCGCATTGGGCTCCTTGCTCAGTGGAGAGCCTGCTTCTCCCTCTGCCTCTGCCTGCCGCTCTGTCAAATAAATAAACTTAAAAAAAAAAAAAACCCAAAACCCCCCACCAAATTTAATGATAAAATTATTAAGAATTTCCAAGATGGCAGGGCGCCTCGGTGGCTCAGTTGGTAAGTGTCTGCCTTCCGCTCAGGTCATGATCCCAGGTCCCTGGGATTGAGCCTTGCATCAGGCTTCCCACTTAGCAGGGTATCTTCTTCTCCCTCTTCCTCTGCCTCTCCCCCTGCTCGTGCTAAGAAATACAAAAAAATCATTAAAAAAAAAAAAAATCTTAAAGAATTTCCAAGATGGCAGAGATAGAACATTACAGCCCAAGTGCAGAGAACTTGAGCCTCGGCTCTGTGTATGTCTATTTTTTTTCTCGATTTTATATTTTTTTCCATATAAATCTTAAAAGCTCTTGCTACTTGATTTATTTTGTCATTGTGAGTAAAATTTTCCCATTATATTTGCTAAGTGGCTAGTAACAAGACACAGAAAAGTCATTTCGTGCAGTTACTTCTGATGGCTTTTCCTAGCATTTTCTGTCTTACTGTTTTAGTTAAATTTAATGTTTCAGAATCAGTTCTCTTGGGATTTCTACACAGAAGAATCACCTATGACTTGAGTACTTAGCACTGCTAGTCACTGTTACAGGTTGTTTAATCCTCATGAGCCTTCGAAGCAGACACGACCATGATCCCGTCACAGACTAGGGATGTGACACGAGAGACTTGCCAAAGGCCAGAGAGCTGAGAACTAAGTGGCAGCCAAAAGTCAAAACCAGCACTGCGCCTCCTTGAGTTCTCGTCCTCATTTCTGTATTGATTATATTCAGCTCCCTTTGCCTGGGGGGCTCCGTGAGGCAAGTGTCTGCCTCCAGTTCAGGTCCTGACCCCAGGGTCCCGGGATTGAGCTCTGCGTGGGCTCCCTGCTAGCGGGAAGTCTGCTCCTCCTTCCTCCTTCTCCCTCCACTCCTCCCCCTCTCATGCTCTCTCTCAAACAAAGTCTTTTAAAAAATAAAAAAATGAATAAATAAGATTAAGTCCATGTTTACTTCTGTTTGAAGACTGAGTAGCTGGGGTGAAACTTTGAGAACAATGTAAATAATAGTGACAGCAAACATCCTTCTCTTGTTCTTAATTTTAACACGAATGTCTGCAATGTAATGGTAATGATGGTTCTTCAACAGGAAAACTCTGTAACATGAGAGTATCAGTAATGGCATTTTCCCAAGACAACTAAAAATCAATCTGTTTGGAAGAGGGATGGATCATGAAACCTTACTAGTACGGACTTCTGTTCAAAGGTTTATTCTGGTTACACTTATGTACATAAAACAGCAACGGTTCTTGTTGAGGAGACACAGACTATGGCCGTAGTGTTGAAGCGGACCCAAGAGAAACAGAAGCTTCCCAAAGGCAAGAGTTCCCATCTACAGAATCCACCTGACAGGAGATGTACAAAGAAATCAGTGCAACAGCTTACTTGAACAGTGAGAAATCGAGAAAAGACAGCTTTTGTGGGAGGCCAATATGCACATTTTATTTAACAAACAGGGTACAACGACTGAAAGAACTGTATTCCCAGGAGAGTTAAGAATGTGTATACCTGGATTAGCACCTAGAAAGTACATAGAAAAGAACAATGGGAAAGGGCAGCGCTTTCTACGGAGGTCAGTGGGGCCCGGGTTTCTAAGTGCAGATCCTCACTGGCCTGTTGCAGTGACTCGCCGCACTTCCCGTGAGCGCGGTGACAGGTGACCCAGGTCACTGTGAACGTCTTCAGTGCGTTATGACAACAGGTGTGTCGACCCGATGGACCTTACATGTAAATTTAAGGAAAGGATAAAAAGTTGTATATTTACCCTAGTTTTATTCCAAAATTATTGCACTACAGATCTGTGGTACACTACCAGGAAGATACTGGGAAAGCAAAGAAACCTTAACTGCTTGTGATGTGACCTCGTTTCAGAATGGGGCCCTGGGCAGGATGCACAGGTGCACAGTTTCACAGGTCCACTGGTCATCTGTAGAAATCACTGCCTGGGGGGAGGACCACACTTAGGTGATGAAGGGTTCCGTTAGGGTTAGAAAAGGTTCCGCGGTGCCAGTGGCTGAAGAACCTCCATGACTATCAGTTAACTGTTCTGTGCATTTAATGCAATATTCTTTGGTTACATTGTATTAACCACCAGCAGGAGAACTTCCTCACATAGGGAACAGATGAGTTGTTCCTAACTGGGGGCGATTTTGCCACCCTGCTCCAACCTGGAAACGTGGTAATGTCTGGAGATAATTTTGCACAACTGTGGGGGGTGCCACTGGTGTCTAGTGGGTCAGAAGCCAGGAATATTGCTAAACACCCTACAATGCACAGGGAAGCGCCCAGAACAAAAGATCCTCCGGCCCCAGATGTCAGTAGTACTGAGGTGGAAAAACCCTGGAAGAGGTTTACAGGACGTGTGTCTGGGTTGTCCATCAAGTCAAACGCCCGCTACGGAGGCAGAAAGGCAGCTGTGCACATCAGAGCTCGGAGGGATCCCCCACCGCTCTCCCCAGTGCAGTCCTGTTCACTCCTGTCGTCCGGTCCAGACCCAGGACCAGCTCCTTCAAAAGAACTCGATAAATATTTCCTGAATGAGTAGAAGAAAAAGATGCAAGAAGCACAGTTCAAACTCTTCCAATGACCCTGAACAGCAACTTCATGGGACCTAAAAGTTACTCTGAACCTCAATGGCGTCACAGTCTCTGACCATACGGAGGCCAGGTCAGGGCTGACGTACTGTTGAAGATGGAGCCGAGGCTTCAGGGGAGTCTGTCTAAGCACTTCTGGACTCACTGAGGTGGGCACACCGAACAGAACGGAGTTAAAGGTGAACAGTCAATATACTTCATTTTGAACTAAACAAATTAACACATGAAATGCCATGCACAGCAGACACCATTCCTTTTCTTGTTTTTACATATTTACAATTTTACATATTTACTTATCAATATATCTTCTATCTTTACAATTATAAAATATTTCAAACTGTAGAATAGTGGTACCATTGAATTCCCTTCAACATACATTTTGTAGCATTCATTTGTTTTATCCTTTAAAGGCAATTATTTACCCAAATCCAAACCACAGTGAATGCCACAGAGGAAGCACTTAGGAAAATCATGGAGAAAAAAGAGATTTAGATAAAACTTGCACATAAACCTTAAATGAATCTATTTCCATAACTCAAATAAATAGTATTTTATTATTTACTAAGCTTCCCCTGCCAGGAAAAACAAACAAAACAATCCCCACAAACTGTACCTTTAAAAATGCTCCGACGCGTAGAAGTGATTAAGTTGCCGTCTAGACCCCAACCACGCTGCAGGAAGGACTCGCTACAGTTGAGGCTCAAACAAATGCCACCCACGTGCGCTCCGTGATCCTGCGTACACCTGAGGTTGCAGCGGTGGAGGAAGTTTATCATTTTCAACATTTTCAGAGTCAATAGCTGCTAAAGACGGATTCGGGGGCTTGATCTCAAGGGGATATTTCTCAACGATGTCCTGAACCTGTTTAGCGACCCCATCTGTCCACTCTATGAGATCTTTTTCCAGTTTCCTGGCTTCACTCAGGATCCTTTCTTGCCGTTCATTCAACTGAGACAGAAGATCCAAGTTCTTGTACATTTGCTTGACCCCCAGGCAAGCGTCAGGAGACCAGTTCTCAGATTCCTGCTTCCGGGGAGAAGTCTGGCCAGACATGTATCGATCAAAATCTTCCTGACTTAAATTCAAAGACTGAGCATCCAGCTTCTCGATGAAAGCCACAGCACAGCACTGAGAAACAAACAAGCCCGAGAACGTTATTTACTCCGGTCACCTAAGAAAGACTCAGATTCTCAAATATGTATTTTTAAATCCTTTCACTGGTGCATTTAAAACAGAATCAAAAGGACACACAAGAGTCTAACGACTCCCCAGGGACTTCAGATTCAAAAATTAGAACTCAGGGCCAATCACGTTTCCTTCATAGTCCCATTTGAAATGATACGTTTCCTTCTTTAAAAAAATAAAAAAAAGTTAGGGCACCCGGGTGGCTCAGTGGGTTAGGCCTCTGCCTTCAGCTCAGGTCACGATTTCAGGGTCCTGTGATTGAGCCCCACATCGGGCTCTCTGCTCAGCAGGGAGCCTGCTTCCTCCTCTCTCTCTGCCTGCCTCTCTGCCTGCTTGTGATCTCTGTCAAATAAATAAATAAAATCTTAAAAAAAAAAAAGTCAAATTGCCAATTCTCACTGGGTCTGTCAGAAATTCATTCCTTTCCTTAGGTTGTTCAAAGGTCCAGGGGTCTTATACAGCGTGAAATGCTAGAGCAGACACCTTCAGGGTCTGTCCCACACTGGCTACCACAGAGCTTCCGTGGACAAAACCGAAACAATTCCTCAGACCCGAGGCTCCCTGCTTTCCTGCTGCGCCGCAGGGCAGAAGAATCGTGCTGGGGCCGGGAGCTCTAGGGCCCTATGTCCCAGGAACCTGCCCCACAAAGCCATTCCCTTCCGAGGTTGAGCCAGTCTCACAGCGTTCCCTCAGGGCATGGCAGCGGCCTGCAATCTTCGGGGACCGCTGTGGCACACAGGCCTCCGGGCCTCAAAGGGCCTTTGGTCCCTTCACATCAAATGTTTAGAAGAATAAGCTTTGAAATCAGGCAACCTGAGCTGTCCCCTCTGTCAAGTGACAGTCCAAGAGTCTGTGAGCCTACGCGAGTCTCCCCACGCCCTGACGTCCGTGTGTCCGTTAGACGGGGAGGCACAGGTACTAGTGCCACACGCGGGAACAGCGGACGATAGAAAAGAGAAAACCATCGGCCGCTCGGGAAGCTGTGAGTCTTGGAAACTAAACGTGGGGCTGGATGAAACGGCTGGAAGCGGGGTCAGTGCAAGGGCAAAGCAGGGGCCACAAGCCTGTGTGTCGTCCGTGTGCAGGTGACAGCTGCGCCGGTCCGGGGAGAGGAGCCACGGAGGACAGAACCCTGGGAAGTGACACCATTCGAGGGGAAGCAGAGGACACAGACACGGAAGGAGTGGAACCGTGAAACTCGAAAGACCTAGAAGCTGCAGAACAAGGAGCTCTCAAGGGCGGTAAGGGAGTAGGACGCACAGCGGGAGCTGTCGTGGCTCTGACAACCTGCGGACTCTCCCCGGAGCCACAGCGGAAGCCAGACTCTGACCCAGACGAGAGGAGGATGAGAAAGAAGGTTCCGGCCCTGGGAAGCGGCAGGAAGAGGCGGACCTGCAGCCTCCGCTGCTGACCACAATGGCTACACCTCCCGGTCCCGCTCGTGGCTTCTACCACCAGCCACGTCTCCGTCTCCAACTTCTCGGAGATCTGCAGCCTGTCTGAGGTTCCCCAGAGTAAGAGCTAAACCCACAAGGCTCCTCTGCAGCAGTGAACAGCACTTGCGTAAAGAAATGGGTACTCGGCCACCTACCCTGCTGGGGGGCTGTAGTTTAAATAGTGACGTGTCTGGAAGAATGACAAATACTGCCAATAACAGCTCGAGCAGCATTTTGGAGAAATGGGCTGGCTGGGAGACGGGCGATCAGGAGGCACCTGCCGTAAGCACGGGGCGCCGTCTCCACGTGAGGACTCACTACGCTCTGCTCTGCCTCCAGCTTTGCTACCCTGTACGCTCACCGACTGGAGCTTAAATAAAAACCTGGAACAAGGAGAAGAGCACTGCCACGTCGAGCAGCTGAACCCCGCGGCTGAGGGTGACGAGGGACGGGGCAGCACCAGGTTTTGAGGGACCCGGAGCTTATACACTTTTGGGAACCCACTTAAAGGAAAACATGACACAGAACAGGTACAAAGGTGAGTACGTATTTGGATGTAAAAATAAATCACAACAACTTTCTGGAAGCCTTGAAGATTCATGTACCGTCTTTTTAGGCCATTTACTAGAATTTACTAGAAACACTTCCTTCAGCAACCTGGCCTCCTCTCCCTATTCTCCTGTACGGCTTCAAACACAGGAAGGAAAGCGTTTAAGGTGTTTTGAGGCTCAAGTTCATTAGCAAACCTACCCTAAAGTTAACAACAGACGCGTTCAGTGGTCAGGAGGAGCGCTCTGCCTTACGACTCAGACGCACGCTCCTGAGCACGGTCTCACCAAGAATCAACGAACACGACCAACGATACTTGAAAATCACCTCACATCCTCTAAACCAAGCTTTTTAAAATCTCGGTATTCAATTCTAAGAGATCACTTACAAAAATAAAGCAAAAAATAATTCCTAGGTTTTATAATAAATCAAAATCCATGATCCGACTCATTCATGGTTAAACAACCCAACTGAGCGAGTGGCCCTTGTACTGGGACCCGGGGCGGGACGGCCGCGCACAGCAGACGCTCCCCCGCGAGGCCGCGAGCTGGCCAGCAGAGGACCGCGGTCTCCGGCGAGGAGCCGAGGTGCCGTGTCTGCGTGGCACGGTCCCGAGAGCTCTGTGACTCCAAGCAAGCCTCCTCAGCTGTGCCGACGCAGCGGCGCCGAACCGCCCCAGGCCCGCAGCGCCCTGCCACATCCCTGAAGCGCGCGCCTCGGTGACCTTCGCCGTAACCCCCGGAGCGTGAGGCTTACCAGGTTGGTGAAGTAGTAGCCGTCCTCGCCGGTCATCAGCCGGCTGGGGTTGCAGAAGCGGGTGATGTACTGGATGTTGGACTGCAGGCGCGGGGGGTTGCCCTTCAGGACGATGTAGATGAGGGTCGGGAGGAAGTCGTCGGCCGAGGCCGGCTCATTCCTGGTGATCTTGATGGCGTTGAAGATGTGCTTGCTGCAGCGGGTGATGCAGGCCAGCTTGTCCCGCGGCACCCGCTGCGAGTCCATCTCGATGATATCTGCGCAGCGGGAGGACACGGCTTCCGGTGAGGACATTCGTCCACGCGGCACCGGAATCAGCACTTTCTAACCCAGCAGCGTGCGGAGGCCTCGTGGAGCCGCCTCCGCCAGGTACGTCGGGCCCGAAAACGGACCACGCAACACCGTGAGCTCAGCTCGTCCTTTCAGGACGCCCGGCCACAGAGCGGAGGCTACATGCGTTACTTCCTTGCCCCCCAAGCCCACTGCTTTTCCATCCCCAGACTGGGCAAGGGATACAGCTGTGAGGAAGGCAACTGAGGTTCAGAGAAGCCTGGTGATTTGCCCAAATCATACAGACAGCAAGGGACAGAGGGGGGTTTTGCAACCAAGTCTGCCGGATTCTGAAACCCCCGCTCTTAACCACGGTGCGCAGCTGCTGGTGAGCTCGCGGGAGGATTCGAGTCTTTCTCCTGCTTCTGCTCCTCTGCCACCCTGGGAACCGTGCAGAATGCACACTGCTCTTTAGAAAGGCAGAGACGACACAGCATCGCCGCACCAGAGCTCAGCTGCCGAAGCCCCCGACGGGTCGGTCTACAGGACGTGCCCATCCCCCCCGGCCAGAAACCACCAGGGCCCCTCCACGGCATTCGCACCCCACCGGTCAGCACGGGGGTGAGCGAGGACAAACCTTTCGTCTCACACGCACCATTCACTTCCCTCAGAGAAAAACCACTTCACCACCCCTAACCCCCTAAGTGGCAGGCTCTTATAAACCGTCCTGTGTTGCCAGGACGAGGAGCCCGTGAGGAACAGGAGTCAGCCCCGGGGACACGGTGCAAGGGAAGGGGGAGGGCGCCCTTGGATGTGCACTGCTGCCTGCCGACTGCGGCCCCGTGGAAGAAATAGCGGGGCAGGTTCCTCTGACAGCAGTAGCTGCCCGTAGCAGGAACTGAAGTTTCCAGTTTGGGGGGGGGGGCGGTGGTGCGCATCAGGGTCCCTTCTGCTCCCAGCTCCATCCCTGTGGTCGGCTCCGGGGGGAGCCCTCACAGGACCACCGGCCATAGAAGGGGAGCGTGTGGCGGGCAGAGCCACTGGGCCATGCGGAGGCCGAGTTCTAACTTACTGATGGGGGCACCTGGGCGGCTCAGTGGGTTAAAGCCTCTGCCTTCAGCTCAGGTCATGATCCCAGGGTCCTGGGATGGAGCCCCACATCGGGCTCTCTGCTCAGCAGGGAGCCTGCTTCTCTCTCTCCCTCTCTGCCTGCCTCTCTGCCTACTTGTGATCTCTGTCTGTCAAATAAATAAATAAAATCTTAAAAAAAAAAACTTACTGATGCTTTTATTCCCCGAACTCACGAGTCTATTGTGTGGTTTTTCCTTATTTTATAGTTTGGTTCCTTTAGTCTTTTAATTATGGGCTGTAATTACTGTTAATATGTCTCAGCCTGTTTTCTCTGAGTAGAACATACTACAGGAGCGACTCGGGGGAAGACCTTTTTAAACCAACTTCACTACTTTCATTTATGCTATTTAGCTTCCTACCTTTTATTACTGGTTTTTACTCTTAGTTTAAACTTTTAGCCAATCTCTCATTAATGTTTATTCTTTAAGTATTAAAGTGAATAAAAAAAGAATCACTTTTTCTCTGGAAGCATGTGTAGCTGCCAGTGCCAGGAGGGAGGCCAAGAGTGTAAAACGGAAGAGAAGGGAAGGAAGAAAAGAATGAAGCGGGGGGTGGTATGGAGATTTCTCCCACACCCTGTCCTGTGGCCAAGCTTCCCCTTGCTAGCACCCTTCGGGACTGAAAGAAGATTTGGGGGGATGCTGCTGGGTCCCCACCACGGGTAGTGAGCTCCATGACCTGCACTGCCCTAAAGCCCAACTGAGGGGGTCCGGGAGGAAACAAGAGAACAGGAAACTCCCCCTGGTGTTAACTTCTCCCACTGAAGGATTCCCCACCCCGGTCTGCCTGCGGTCACGTCACAGTCCTCAGATAACGGCTGCGCGTCTGCTGCCCCGGGCTTTTACAGTGGGCAGGACGCGAGCCGGGCCTTGTGTGGTCCTGCATCTGGCACAAGTCCAGTTTTAGCTTTAGCGAGTTCTGCAAACAAAGCAGGCTAGCCCTCTAAGTCATGACTTCTCCACCTTGGCACCCACGACAGCCCGGACTGGATCATCTCTTCTGGGAGTGGACTGTCCGGTCCTGCAGGATGTTTAACAGCATCCCCGGCCTCCACCTCCTGGACGACAGATGTCCAATGAGACAGAAACCTCATTCCGTGTATTTATCAACAAAACTGCCAGTGCTCAGCAGCAGCACATGGGATGGTTCTGAGAAATTTAGCTGGTGTCTCCGTTTTGAAGACCAGGGTTAGACCCCGTGTTTGTTCCTGTACTTGGGCTAACACCTGGAGATTAGGAAAAAGCACTCACACGGCCTGTGGCCCTCGCAGAACGTATATGCACTCGGACTGGCAAGACAGAGGGGCTAAGATGAGAAAAAGTAAGGAAGCTTTTAGAATTCTGTGGCCAAATTTCTACTATCAACACATCTCTTCAAACTCCAACTCAGAGGCCTTGAGATGAGTCTCACCTCAAATTCTATTAACAAACTGTTGAAATACTGAAGTCCTTTCAGTGCCACTTTTAAGCAGACAATGGTCTGGCTTTTGTAGTTTCTGGTTTTAGAAGGTCTAACCCTTTGGCACTTCAGCAAAGAGTCCCTGGCACAAATTCCTATGAAGCGCTTTAAACATAAACCAGCTGGTCTTGAACTTGGCAAGAGTCTTTGGAAAAAAACACAAGTACGAGGCCTACACCCAGGCTTCTCACCTTCAATCTCTTATGATGTTCCCTGAGCAGAAGGTGGGAGTGGGGGGGCCTGGACCCAGAGGAGACAATTCATGAAACCTACAACACAGCCTTGGAGAAAAGCTCTGAGTAACGGAGAACGGTAATTAGCTAGGCCAGTTAGACTCCGCAAGCAAGTGGAATTAAATCATTCACTCAGAAAATAATTCATTTCAAAACAGGAGTTAAAAAGCAAAGCTATACAAAGAGAAGCAGAACTCGAGAGAGCGGAAGAATCGTGTTAGGAGCAGATGACCCAGTTCCTAGTGGGGCTAAGTTTTGGGGAGAGCCCTGCTCCCTTTCCTACCTCGAGAGTATCTTAAGCAAATCCCCGTTTCTTCCTGCCACGTGAGTGTCTAGTTCTTAGAACCAAAGGAACCTACTTAATGGCTTCCCCAAGCCACGGCAAGAGCAGCTAACTTTCTCTCCCAGCGGAGCTCCCCTAACAGCTCTAAATAGGGAAGTCTTTCCAACTCTTCTTAATTAAGAAGTATCTGGGTGTCTTCTCCATAAGGCTGAATTTGTTTTCGTTCTTCTTTTTTTTTAAACTTCCATGGTATACCTCTGCTGGGCTATTCCTCTGAGCAAGAAACAGAACCTTATCAGGTGCCGGGACCTGTCCTGGATGGAGGAGCCGCATCAGGGTCCTTCATTTCTACACTGAACAAACCAGGAAAGTCATCCAAAGCACGTCTCTGACTAACAACCAGTCAGAGAGATTTCATTTTAGTATATAACTGTAGTGTGCGGATTACCTTTTTCCATCAATTTGCTTCCTCCCCCCTAAATTATTCTGAATATGTAAATGCAACGGGGTTTTCAGAAATTTTCCTTAGCTGGGGTGCCTGGGTGGTTCAGTGGGTTAGGCGTCTGACTCTTGACTTCGGCTCAGGTCATGGTCTCGAGCCCGGTACTGGGCTGCGCTGGGCATGGAGTCTGCTTGAGATTCTCACCCTCTTTCTGCCCCTCTGCCACCCTCCCACTGCCCCAGTCACACACGCCATCTCTCACTCTAAAAAAAGAAGAAAAAAGGCAAGAAATCTGCCCTCGCTGCATCTGACCTCAGTTTAGTTCAGTGCCCACGAAATGAGAGACCCGGTCACAGGAGGCCCAGAGGAAACGCTCACCTGCTAGAAGGCACGGTCCAAACTCATACACTAGCACACTTACAAGCTGCTTTTACCACATTCCGGTATGTCTCTGGCAGTCTACATTTTAGAAACACTTCGCTGTCTTGTATGGATTTACGTCAGTGTCAAGGGGAAAACATCCAGACGAAAAGGCTCTCCGTGTCACTGACCTGTGATTGCTTTCACCACCATATCGGACACTTCTGAAATTTCTTCATTAACAGGGACACAAAGCATCTGAGGTGTGACCCAGTGCAGGGCTCTACAAAGAGGGAGAGACAATAAAAAAAAAAATTCCAAGAATGGACCACAGTCATTTGTCTTGTTATTCCCTTTAGTTAAGGGAAACTACTGGGGCACCACTGACTAATGAGGCAATCCTAGGCCCCAGCACGTTGCCCCTGAACAGATCAGGAGCTCAGACGAAGTGACCAGAACCCTCAAACGAGGCTTCTCTCATCACAGGAAAAGCAGAAGTGATCTGAGACTGAAGATCTGAGAAGAACCCGCCGCTCCCTCTCTCCGTCATCGATCACCGTAATGTCACTGGGGCTCTACCCTCAACTCTCGAGGCAGAGCAGAACAAGTGAATAAAGGTCACCAAGCATGAGTCGCCCCCTTTGGGATCCCTGAGTTTCCTGGTCTCCCCATCTTCACGGCAGGGATTCCGACGGACGGATGCTCCCACCCCACACATTAGTCCAAGGCCCACCTAGTGCCTTAGGGCTCCATGTGCCACCTTCCTAATACCAACTCCTTGCTTCTGCCAGACACATCAAGATAGTCTACCACTTAGCAGCCCCACTGTCAAGGAACCCTGCTTGGATTCCAAGACCCCTCCTCCAGAAGCACCTTAGCATGACCAGTCTTGGACCCATTCCCACATCTGATGGCCTATTTCCTACAGGTTTCGCTGCCACTGGTAATACAGAGCCCTGGGGCTCACTGTGCCGCCAGGGAAGACGGAGCGCTTTGGGAAGTGTCGTCAGCCCAGTGTGAGCGCAAGTTGTGATCAGAAGAACAGCTAAATAATGAGTGACAGGGAGGAACAAGGACGCCGACCGCCTTCGTGTGGATAATCACAGCTTCTTGCCTGACACGACAGTATAATGAAATGAGACAAGAAGGACATTTCCCCCCGTTCCTTGGAAATTCTGGAGATCTGAAACAATCTGAAACATCAGATCTGCTTCCTTTCTAAAGCTTCTTGGAGTCAGATGGATAAGCAAGTACGTGTTTTCAGGTGTTCCCTCCTACAGTCTACCAGATGCTTTTCCTCTGACACCCCGAAGCCGCGGAGATGCTACGGATGGTGGGTACCTTGGCTGCTGGTCGCTGTCAAGGCCTGAAATCCAAGTGTGTCCCCTGCTGGCAGGCAGTAAATACAAGACAAAGGAAAACAACCAGCTACCTGATCCTCTTCTGAATAGCGAGATCCTTCTTCTCGTCGTCGGTAGTCTCTGGACAGAACACGTACTTATAGAGACGAGTCATGATGTACTTTTCGATCTGATCCATGATCTTCTCAACTCTTTCAGGAGGCACTGGAATATCCAAATGGACATAAAAGCTCAAAGGAAGGGCGGACGGGATAAAGGAAGAGATGTCTTCACAGCTTTCCCTGTCCCCATGCGGCAGAAAGCCGATTTACTAGTAATGCATTAAATATACCCAGAAACAGAAGTGTAAGATGTTACATTAAAAAATACCCTTTAAAAATCTACCTCAACTTCTGGGACTGCCCTTCACAGAGTCACCACCTCTAACCGGAACTGTTCTGGCAGGACCGAACAGCGGTACGCCGCGCCAAGTGGGAACACCTCAGCACGGGTCCCTCCGCATTGCTACGTTAGAGAAGCACTTGAAATTGCCAAGACCGGGAATGTTGGCGGCCCACGCTTCCACTTTTCTGAGGTTTACTGTACAACCTTGGAGAGCTCTTAGAGATGCGCAGTGGGGCTTATTTCTCAGACAGACAGACATGCTACGTATATCCTAAAACCCAACACCAATGGAAGACAAATTCAAGAAAATGTACTAAAAACCTAAGCTCTAAAATATTTACAAAAAAATAAATAAATAGGGCGCCTGGGTGGCTCAGTGGGTTAAGCCGCTGCCTTCAGCTCAGGTCATGATCCCAGGATCCTGGGATCGAGTCCCACATCGGGCTCTCTGCTCAGCCGGGAACCTGCTTCCTCCTCTCTCTCTCTGCTTGCCTCTCTGTCTACTTGTGATCTCTGTCAAATAAATAAATAAAATCTTAAATAAATAAATAAATAAAATAAAAATCTAAGCTTTAAGTCAGTGACTCTCAAATTTTTTCCATCCCTCCAGCCATCTGAGGAATGTATCACCATGAAAAATGACTCACCAAAATGGTGATTCCAAGATGGGCATTTCGTGTAGAAGCCTCCTTCGGGGTTTTAATGGACTCTACCCTACCCCAACGGGATGATTAAACAACGTTTAATAAACTACCCAACTGCTGTGATCACTTTGGAGTGACACTGGTGGCATTCAAAGACCCTCTCAGGACAAGACAGCCACCAGCATGTCGGTGGAGCTGTGTACAGGACGGAGTTGGCAAACCAGTCAGGCCATCAGAGAGAGAGAAAGCTCTAACAGAGCAGTCAGACTCTGTACAATTACCAGCAATCCCTTTACAGCTGGCGAACAGAGCATTACCTTTTCCACGAGTCTGCATTCTTTCAGCCACATTCTGGTAAAAATCCTGAGTACACTCTGACTGTTCCTCAATGCTTAGATCCTGAAAACAAAAGGACAAAGAGGCTGTTGGTAGCTCAAGAAAGATCATGCGTAAAGCTCTCAATTTTACGAAGCTTCAAGAACCCACTCCGTAACTGATGTAATCTCGAAAGTACCTACCAATTATACCAACTCTGCAGAGGAGAAAACCCCATTACTTACAACTCCCATGACCTCATACTTTTGTGTGTGTGTGTGTGTGTGTGTGTGTACATAATATGTATTCACAGATAAGTACATTTTTCTTACATGGGTACATACACATCCTTGATAATGTACACATTTATGTACATTTCTATTTATCGGGTCCACATAGTCCTTTCTGGGGACCTTCTCACACCCCTTGTGTTAGGTGAATTACTGAACCGGTCTACCCTGTGCCTTCGAGTTCCTTCTCTTTCTCACTACCACGTACGGCAGCATAAGTAACCATGTGGACTATCTCTCTGGGGTTATTTCTTGGTGATGCATATTGAAGAGTGACACTAAGACTTTAATAAATATGAACTTTATGGCTCTCAGTATCTGCTGCTAGATGCGATCCTCGGAAACGCCAGTGTCCAGCCATTAGCCAAACGAGTGTTGATTTCTCTACAGCCTCTACGCCACTCGGCTTCGTAATTTCCCTTTGGGTTTACTGGTTATATACATACAATATGTGTATTTATTCCCTATTTTCTCCTAAAGAGTACGATCTACACAAAATGCCAACACAGTTCAGCACAATTAACTAGATGAAAACGAAACACGGAAAGACCAGAGGACGGAGCTGGGAGCAACAGAGAAGCACGGTCCTCGAAGATACAGAGGTAGAGTCAGCCTAGGCATCAGCCTCCAACAAGGTCTAGCAACCATCACTAAGACAAAACCGGTCCCGTAACTGGGGGTCCGAAATGTAAAAGTAAACTAACTCTTCAGATGAACTTCTAACACCAAACCCAGAAATTTCTCCCAAGGCTTTTCTTAAAGAAGTCACTGCAGAAAGGGCACCACTGCAGCCCGGGACAAATCCCACAGGGCTGAGTCTTGGACAGCCGCGCGCAGGGCAGGGAAAGCAACTAGCGAGGGCTTGGGGAGAAGCTCTGGGGAGAGCGCGCAGACCTGGCTGCCCCAGCTTAAATCCCAAAGTATGGGGCGCCTGGGTGGCTCAGTGGGTTAAAGCCTCTGTCTTCAGATCTCAGGGTCCTGGGATCAAGCCCCACATCGGGCTCTCTGCTCGGCAGGGAGCCTGCTCCCCCGTCTCTCTCTGCTGCCTCTGCCTACTTGTGATCTCTGTCTGTCAAATAAAATCTTAAAAAAAAAAAAATCCCAAGTATGCCGTGGGGTCCAGACCATCCCCTGCTGCCTTTACAGTGTCTGTCCCCCCCATCTTTGCCGGGTTTGGGCTCTCGTCACCCCTCATCTCGAGCAGAGCTGCTCTCCCCAACCCTGAGCTCACTTTCCCATCTGTCCTACACACCAGGCCCACCGGTCACCTCGGATTCAGACCGGGGCATGACAATCGGATCAGCAGCGGAGCACCGAGGGTGTCCGTCTGTCCGTCCATCCGTCCGTCCGGGGGATGGTGCCTCAGTCTGTGCCCAGCACCGCCCCCGCCCCCCCGCCCCGCTTCCTCTGCCGGGGAGCCCGGGTCCCGAGGCTCTGCTTGAGCTGCCCGCATCTCGGCATCTCGAGCACCGCAAAGTCATTCTCGTCCTGACGCACTTCTGTTGCTCTCCGTTTTCCAAGAGCTGCCCAGGGAAGGCTCCGTTCACACTTCCCTCTTCTAAGGGGTCCTTCATCTCCTCGGTCAGAATAACTGCAGGTCTCACAGGGCTGGCGGGGTTCTCGGACAACCCTGACAGCAAGTCCTGTTGCTTTCTTAACTAGTTATTTACAGAAGAGCGACCTGGTGGAATTAAAATCGATCCCTTGTCTAGTGAGAACTCAGTACTAAGTAAATTTTACACATTTTAAAATCTTAAGCTTTTCTTTATATTCACCACAATTTCCCAGTGCTACTTTCCATTTTATCTTTTACTTTTCATTACACGGCTTTCAAAAAAGTTAATGCCACTAAACCTTTTAACTGGTCCTTAAGAATAATTCTTTAACAGTTCAGCTGCACCTTGAAAACTGTTCTACTCGGATATGAGGAATCTGAGAGGCAGGGCAGGGGGTAGGGAGGGGAAAAATGAAACAAGATGGGATCAGGAGGGAGACAAACCATGAGAAACTCTAAATCTCACAAAGCAAACTGAGGGTTGGGGGGGAGGGGGTGGCGGGTGATGGACACTGGGGAGGGATGTGCAATGGTGAGCGCTGTGAAGTGTGTAAGCCTGACGACTCACAGACCTGTACCCTGCGGCAAATACTACATTATATGTTAACTTAAAAAAATACATTTTACCTTCTTTGGGGGGTGGGGGGAAACTGTTCCAAATTTCTCCACAGAAATAAGTACCTACAGTTGAAATAAATATCCTAATCTACTTTGTTAATCTACTTCTAAGTTTTCGCATGTTTAACTCTTTCTTTGGAGGAGCTGTGGGCGCACAGCACGGAACACAGGACGTCATCAACATACAGACCCCCGTCTTCGTCAGCGGCAGGTGGTGAAGCCACACTGCCCCTCGCTACCCCAGCTGTCACGTAACTGGCTCCTGAGAAACCGAATTTATTTCTGGAATCCCTGGTTTATTTCGCTGTCCTATATTTTAATTTTTTAATCAAAATCTCACCTACTTGTGATGTCTTTCATTTTAGGAAAGTTGGCCAGATTTAGAAATCTCTTCCACCAAATTCATGCTCCCCACCCCACCTCACAAAAAGAAAATACTCTTTTTTTTCCTAGAGTAAATGTAACATTGTAATTTCAAGTTTTCTTACAATCCTCAGTCTTTTAATTCTTTGAATGAGCTACGACCTAACTTTCCTTATTAGAGTGCTATTAACATTTAATGCCATTCATTGCTAACATCTTTAAAAGTAACTATTTTTTAGTACTGTGCTCGGCTCTTTAGCTTTTATTACGGGCATGTCATATTGCAACTGAATTTTGCGAATTTATCTTGTCATGTGGCTAATTTTATGCCCCTATTAGTACAGCTGGATTTTCCTGAATTTCATGAAAAGTGTATTTGTATCCACTCTGAAAGCATCTGCTGCATGACTGAATTGCCAGCCACTGCACCAAACACACAAAAATAAATAAAATGCTCCAACAGCACTCAAGCTGAATGGGAAGACTGAATGCAAATAAGTAATGACAATATTCTACGAAAACTGTAAGCCAGAATGACAAAGTGCCACGGCGCATGTGGTCAATCTCTGACCTCTCTCATTCCATCTACCTTCTCCGATCTCCTCTCAACAGACACGGGCAGAGCGGCGAGTACCCGTGTTCCACACCACCACCCGCGTGAGTGCGGACTGACGTGACAAGCAACGCCCACGAGAAAGTGTGTCCTTCACGCCCTGCGTGTAAACTCCCGCAGATCCACTGCCACTCGTCCCCGTGGGGGCACGACGGGACTCGAACCGACCACGCTCCGTCCGTCCGTACGTGGCCTTCCTCTCTGTACCTCGACTTCCCGTAAGACTTCAAGCTTCTGTTTCCTATCAGCCCTCACTATGAGTCAGTCGATAAAATGTGTACGGTAAATTCTCTAAGCCTTAGATCACCAGACGAATATATCCATGGAGCAAACAATTGTTAAGTTCCCTGGTATTACTTCTTCAGAGAGCGAGTTTTACTGCTACGCCTGGACTTCCATGGGGGTAATCAGCAGCAGCAGCTCCACGAAGAACATGTCCCTAAGAACATGTTTATGAATTCTAAATACCATGGAATTATCGTCCTCTTCTCTGATTCTTACTTTAAATCATTCCGTAAACCTCCTCAAATCCCATCAGTCAGCAGAGCGGCTTTCTGTCAACAGAAGGACTATCAATACGGAGTCTGTCAGAGGAGACCTCTTCACTACTAAAACTGTAAATCTCATTTTATTTTTAAGATATGGGGGATTCCCTTAGCATTTTAACAATAATGTTCTTCCTTCATGACGCTGTGATTTTGCTTTCCTTCCATTTACGAACCTTCCACAACAGAATGCTTTTGCTCTTTTCCTCTACTGAGGCGCCTGAGACACGGCTACATTCCTAAGGACCGAATCTCAACGCTGAGAGCAAATGACATGGACTCTTGCGGTTACTACCAGTACTCACTTCTACTAGAAACACTGATGCCTTCTGACTAGTGGCAATGAGTTACCTGCTCCTCCCCTGCTCCACGCAACCACGGCGATTCTGTTCTACGCAGGATCTTTGTAGATCTCTCCTTCTACTGCATGACTTACAATTCATTACGGTGTTTATTTTGTACTTCTAACTAACTCCCCTGCCACTCTGTCCTCTTACCTTATTTTAGATTCTTTGTAGGACTTACCACTACAGCACTATCCTGTATTACAAATGTTTATTCTCTTTTCTCCACAAAAATGGGAGCTCCACAAGGGCCCTGCTGACGACCATACCCTCAGTGCCCACAACAGGGCCAGGCAGAGGGCTAGTGCTCAATTAGGTGAGAGAAAGAATAAATCAATGTGACCGTCCATCATCGCCCCTCCCTTTATAATACTGTAAGAACACTGGGACACAATTCTACAAAGATCTCTTCTATTTCTGCATATCTTGTGAGGCGAGCCCTGGACTGCCTTTGTTCTACACCATCTTTTCAAGGACAGCTATACAGAGCTATCCTCGGAAGACAGAGATCGTGCCTCCCTCAAGTAAAAGGACAGATTGTCTATTTTCCACTTTAATAAAGATAGTATTTCCATGCGAGGTGAAGGTCCGGCGAGCACACCGCCCGTTAGAAAAGATCCTCTTATCTAACGTTCGTCCTGCACGCACAGGCACTACTGGTCTTTGCAGGCCCGTGGGAACAGGTGTCCGGGAACTGCCACAACTGCTGATACACTCTTGATACAGCCACGGCTGTGAGTCATAAACTGGCCTTCTTTTCCGACCCCGGAGACTCACGTCTTCTGCCGCATCCACAAAATGGTGGCAGCCTAACTTGGAAACTTCCAAGTAGGGAAAATCTCAGATCCTTCACACTTCTTGTCAAAGGAACTAAGTGATGTCAGGTTTGTGCTGGTAAATTTTTAGATTCTACAAAATTCCAAAATGTTTTTTCAGTTTTCTAAGAAAAATCAATCTAGCCACGTAAATGAACCTCTTTCCTTAAGTATTTTTAAGCTATTGCTGGGATCATCTTTTCTATTATGTCTGCATGTGAAGTTATTTTTTTTTCCTAGAAATTTTTCCTTTGTAGTTTAAAAGTTTGACAAGAAGGTGAATTCCTTTGAATACTGAGAGGTATTCTGTATACTTTCTTAATTGTCTGGTTGAAATCTTTTTTTCCCCCAATGTGTTTTGAGAACTGACTATTCCTTAATTGTGTTTTATTCATTGTCCATCTGAAACTCTCATCTTTAGAATCTGGAATTCCATGATTTGTTTTCTGGGTTAAGTTTCTTTTGTACTGTAGTTAACTTTTTGATTTATTTAGGTGTTAGCTTTGATGTTCATATTTTTTGAATTGCTGGTTCCCGTTGCCTTCAATAATTTTTTTTTTTTAGGAAAACAAACATATTAGGCCTTTAATCCTCTCAAGTAAAATATTAAAATTAACACCTCCAGTAGACCAAGCACATGGTTTCATATTTTGAGACAGTTCTTCTTACCGGGGACTATGCCCCAACGTCATTAGTAGCTAGCTGAACACGGATTTAAACATTTTTACATTTAGAGGAACAAAACAGGGCAAAAGTAACTGATTTTTGTCAAAGTCAATTACTGGCAATATAAAGGTGGTGGGAATTGTTAAGGTACATGTGTTCCTTCCACATCTCTGTGGAAAAGCCAATAGTTGATCATTTCTAGCAGCTGGTTGGTTACTAATCACAAATGAGCCCAAATATGTTCTTTACAAAGGTCATCATTAAATTTTTTTTAGCAAGAAAATCTTTAAATTCTTGTCTTTCATTCACTGAACGCAATGGGTATTGGGGGAAGTATTCCAGTAACTCACACGCTACAGTGAGATGCAAAACCACAGTGCAGCCAGGCAGGGCCAAGTAACCACACAGAATTCCCAAAGACACTGTGTTCGTCTAAGATACCTCGATGCCACCAGAGACTGAGCAGGTGCAGCTGCTCCACGATACTCCGGAGGCCGAGTAGCGTCCCACTGGCCTCTGCTCTGAGTATGTGCAACTATGAAACGTGGAATCTTAAAAAAATCAATGAACAGACTCCTGAATTAGAGTTCATCCGTGCAATTGCGTGTTTTAGCCACTCGGGTTGTCCAACAAGGTTTGGGAAAAGGTCAAAAATACTCATAGATAAGACAAGATGCCTTTCAAGAGCTACAGCGGCTCATTAAGAGGCAGCTACGCTTCTCCCGCCACGCCCACCAGGGTTGGCCTGGTGTGTGCCATCAGCCTGTACCTCAGCTTGTTAACAAGCACCGTCGAGCCCAGCTCCTTCCCTCCACCAAGAAGGCAGAGCCACGCCTCACACCTAGAGGGTCAAACGGGGACCACAACTGGCTCAGTGAGAGTCAGCTGTGTTTTCTGGCACCTTCCGAACATGGAATTTAGGCATCACGAGGCTCTTCTGGAGGTCTTACAGGGTTATCATCTTTAGTTTTCCTTTTGGAACACACATTGCGTTGCTTTCCCCAAAATGCCTATAACCTCTAGCAAGTCCCCGCAGAATGACAAAATACCACGTAATTCTGCCTCCTTCACCAGCTTCGGCTCCTCGGCAGCGAGCTCTTGTATCTGCCAAGCCTCGCTGGTGCTCTTCCTCAGGCTCTTTCAGCCGCTCTTCTAACGCGACCTTCTCTTCCAGGATCATCTTCTCCATAGAGAAGGCATCTCTTTTCTGTTTCATGTCCACCCATGTTCTCCCTTCCATCCCGGCCACTGTTCTTTTGTCTCATGGCTGAGCACAACAGGAGAGGCCCGAGAGGCGATGCCAAAGCTGGAGCCTGTCTTGCCAGACCCATCGACAAAGTCATCATGGTTCGACTCCACAATGTTTTCAATTTTCTCTTACAGGGGCGTCTGGGTGGCTCGGGGGGGTTGAGCCTCTGCCTTCAGCTCAGGTCATGATCTCAGGGTCCTGGGATCCAGCCCCGCATCGGGCTCTCTGCTCAGCAGGGTGCCTGCTTCCCCCTCCCGCCTCCTTCTCTGCCTACTTGTGATCTCTTTAAAAAAAAAAAAAAATTCTCTTACATGTCATTGTATTCTATGTACGTTCTTATTTTATTCATTCACCACTTTCACAGTTAGCAACTCAACCTTTTATCTACTTTTAGTTCTTATGATCTACAGACTGTACCAGCTCAGACACTTTCCCACCGCTTGTCCCCTCACTTCTCATCCTTTGTGCTCCTAATCCTGAAATGTGTCCTGGCTTACTCCCCCATCCCTGTTCCCCAGTTTTCTTACCACGTTTAAAGCCCATTTTGTTAATTAAAGTTTCTCTGTCTCGGACGCCTACTTCTGCTCTCTTAGCAGTAACTGCATAGCAGGGAAAACTACTCCTCGCACATACATACGGTTTAGGATAGTGAGGACATTTTAAGGCACAGAAGGACATCTATCTCTCTATTTATTCTGAGAAAGAGAACGCAAATGAAGATATAGCCACATTTTAAACTCTTTTTCTCCTTTCTCAGGTTTAGAAAAACAGTTTTTCAAGAGAATTAATATGGGAGAAATTTTAAATTTATGTATATAATAGCATCAGAATTTTATAGAAAGAACGGCTGGGAACAAACAACGTAAGTAGTAAAAAGTCTTCCACCGTGTCTGACTGCTTCTATAGTAAGGGAAAAAAGCACATCTGAATGACTGCTAGTAAAGAGGTCTTTTTTAAAAAATTGCACTGAGAGGGATGCGTGGGTGGTTCAGCCAGTTAAGCCTCCGACTCCTGGCTCTGGTTTCAGGTCATGATCTCAGGGTCGTGAGCCCCATGTCGGGCTCTGGACTCAGCACAATGCGTGCTTCGTTTTCTCTTTCCCTCTTCGGCCCCTTCCCTTGCTCTCTTTCCCTCTCTCTAAAAAATAAATCGATCTTTTAAAAAACTGCACTGAGAAACCCACAAAATTCACTTATTAAAGAGCTTTAATTCAATATCCAGTAAATTAAAGGGCATGTGTTTTCAGGAAGTCGAGGGTAATACAAGCTATGCTTTCAGAACAGGGGAGACTATTATTAAAGGATTTATTAATAATTAACAAGGGCAGGATTTAAACAATTTGAGCAGCAAAAGTATCTTTTTTATTTAATTGCAGTCTGGTTTGTGTGTGTTTTGAAAATGTTTTCATATAAATAAACCTGTGGGGAAAAAGGTCTTCACTTTTGGCAAGGATCTCATTAAGTTAAAAAAAAAAAAACAAAAAAAACACAGTATTTTCTAATTATGACAGAAAAGCTTAACATCTGGTTGGGTCTCTATAATATTTTAAATTACCCTGGGCACATAAGGTTTTGTCCAAATGACAAAAGAAACCTATACACCCTTCATTTCTCTGGTAACCATATACATACTGGAATCTGTGGCTACTCTTAGGCCTATTTAAAGCTTTGTTCATACAGTGAGATTCTTAAATTCTAGTTATTTTTGTAATGATAAGAAGTTTAAAAAAACGAAACCCTGCAAATCCTTCTTAGCTTCTTCTGCATACGCCACCCCGTCAGCCATTTTCTCAGTAAAATTCAAATTCTTGCTAAGATGAGTACTAAGAAAAGTGTTTGATAATAACATAAATATAAATGAACTTTGTGTTAATGATATAGCTGCCTATCCGGTTTGCAATAAACACAACTCTCTTATTCTAAAGAAACGAAAATGAACTATAAGAAATACATGTATTAATATTAAATAACTAATAAGATTAATGGAAAAGGAAAAATGGCAAAATAAACAAGCTTCCGAAGAGTCTTAGCAAACAGCAGCATCTTTGGGACAGGGACGCGCCACGCTGCGTTAGTGCACTGGGCATGAACCACGCAGGACCCAAATGAGATTTCAGCCCAGAAAGACACCCTTTGGAATGAGGAAATTAAGAAAACAAAATAGTCTGGCTACAGATAAGGTGTCTTATGACAAAGATAAAATGGCTGGGGAAAAAACCCCCAATCCTTTTAATGCTATTCTATAAATATTTGGTTTTCTAGACTTGATCCATACGTGGAAAAGGCTGCTCTCCACGGGCTTACTCCAGGACTGGAGAAAACACGCATGTAGTAGAAAAAGATATGGGCAAGACTGGCTCACTGTTGTGGACCTCAGATATGCTGGGAAGACTACAACTGTGGGACACAGTAGAAAGAATTACCAGTTGGGGTGCCTGGGTGGCTCCCTTGAAGCAGCTGATTCTTTTTTTTTTTTTTTTTTAAGATTTTATTTATTTATTTGACAGAGAGAAATCACAAGTAGATGGAGAGGCAGGCAGAGAGAGAGGGAAGCAGGCTCCCCGCCGAGCAGAGAGCCCGATGCGGGACTCGATCCCAGGACCCTGAGATCATGACCCGAGTCGAAGGCAGCGGCTCAACCCACGGAGCCACCCAGGCGCCCAAAGCAGCTGATTCTTGATTTCCGCTCAGGTCATGATCTCAGGTCCTGGGACCAAGCCCTGAGCTGGGCTCGCCGCCCAGAGAGTCTGCTTCTCTCCCTCTGCCCCTCCCCCTGTTTGTGCTCTCTCTGTAACTCTCTCAAATCAATAAATAAAATCTTTTTTTTAAAAAAACCTACCAGTTAATGGCAATGTCACCGGAGGGGTTCAAACATACAAGAATGAGTTTTCATATTGTGTAGGTCATTAGAGTAACATGACTGGAAAGTCTATTTGGTGAGAATAACATTAAGTTGAGGTTTTTCGAGTCTTCAGTCTAAGCCAAAGTTAAGGTTTGGAGTTCCGGTGAACGGAGCACGGAGGGCACCTCCACTAACATGCACTTCATCACCTCACGGCAACCATCCCAAGCTGTACCCAGTCAAAGTCTTTGAAGAAACTTAAATGATTAAATGATCTGAAGCCAGTTAGTTAAGACTGGCTCACTCTGGTATAAGAACCGTTTCATTTACTTGAAGAGACATGTATGTAGCCTGCAGCCAAAGGCAAAAGGGCTTCTCCAGGGACATTTCAGTTGAACAAACGCCTGTTCCTTATCAGGTGCGCGCCAGGTGTTGTGTGAGATACTGCACACGTGTGACGTAAGCCTGGGCCACTCAGCCAGCACACAGTCAGGGCTTGGGCAGACACGCAGAACAGGCTGGAAGACGGCCCTTCAGACGCAAGCAGTCTGAGGCCCGACCCGGCTCTCCGGGGCCGTGACCCTGAACACAGGCAAGATGGCAGCCGCACCACTTAATTACCGTTCCACTTCCGTGCACGGAGTCAGAAGTCAACTAATTATTACAGAACAAGAGCACACTACCGTCTGAGCAAAAGAAGAATGAATAAACTGGCTCAGAAGAGCCGATCGAGTGGGCGGACGGGCCTCCGACATCCAGCATCACCGCGCGCCGTATGTGCTGTAGCACAGGCTGGCGAGCAGGATGTTACAGGAACACCGTGCGGGCAGAAGGATAAAGAACCACAAAGCCTCAGCTCTTACCTCTGGTTAAAAACTTGAAGTTGCAACCACATGAGCTCTACTGTGTCCCTACTGAGAGTCTATCAGTGCTTCTAACTCAAGACATCAATGACCTGTGCTTTCCTTAAATTTTACTATCTGCTTACAAATACTCAGAAAAAAACGGGGGGGGTCTGCTTGTCTGCTTACTTATTCTCAGTGTAACTACACATCAAAAAACAAAAAAGCTTCTTTTCTCCTTTACTAACTGAATTTGGCATTTAAAAAATATTCTGGCAGAAGACGACCGCTTATTAGCCTCCTGATTCTGGCCACGCTGGAACACAGCCAAGCTGTTCATCACCTCGCTGCTTTCTTTACTCTCTTTCTCTTCTCAAGACCCCCTCACTTCACAGAAGGTGCCTTTAGTGCTAATTCTGAGTTTAATGGGTGAAGAATGTTACAAACAAACTGATCATTGTTTAAAAAATGAGTCCCTTTACAAGTAGTCTTATGAATTACTGAACTGAAATTACACTTGAGGAACTAGGGGTTGGGACACACGTGTGGAAGGCATGAGTTCTAGCTCTGACGCGGGCAGAATTGTAGCCGTGTAACCTGGACAAGTCACTTACCTTCTCTGGCTCTCAGCCCCATCTGTAAAATAAAGGGGTGTCTGCTAAGGTCCCTTTCCACATCCGAAGTCTAGCTTTCCCTTCTCTACTTGAGCAGAGAGAGTATTTTGTATCAAAACACAAAACAAACAAAACCAAAACACCCTGACTCAGTGCTACTTGGTCTAACAACTGTCACTTCGAGTTCGAGGTCTACTCTGCTCCTGGCCGTCTGTATTACTCGCAAGGTGACCGGTTAGGAAGGTTTATTACTAAAGTACACAATGTAAGTGGCTTCAATGTCAGACTTTCCATGCAAAGATGACCCAAACACACTGACTTGCAGTGGAAAAGTACTAGCCTGGGAGCTGGGTTTTCACTTGGCTCAGAGACATTTCTTCGGTAAGTAACTTAACATCTCTGGGTCTTGATTTTTCCAGGTATAAAGTGACAAAGTTACACTAGATCGTCTCTAAGACCTTTCCTAAAACCAAAACTCTATGTTTCTAAGTGGTTACTCTCAACCTACCCTTTTGTAATGCATTGTTTCCAAAAACATCTTGGTCTGCTTATAGATTTCTTGGCCTGTCTTGTGGAAGGTCTTGAGAAATTCTATGAACTCTTTAGACACTCTATCCGTCTCAATGCTGGTTTGCCGGTTTATGGAAGGACTGGGAGCTTTTGCTTCCTGAATTTCTGCTGGGAAAATTAAACATAATGAGTTTCATTACACAGAAGATCCATGCATGGAATTACTTTAAGTATGTTACTTAAATTACTTAAATTATGCTTAATCAAAGTTAAACCTAAATTTAAATTACTTTATGTTTAAATATTTGGACAATTTGACTTAAAGTGAGCTAAATCTATTTTATGACTAGGACGTACAAGCAGATAACAGTAGATAAAATTTCCATTCAAATAAAAGTGGATCTACTAATATTTTATCACCAAAATACATCATGCTTTGATCTACATACTTAACTGTAAATATGAAATAGCACTACCGTCTTGAACTTTCTCAAAGACTGCATGAGTTTACAAAGCTAGTCAGCAAGTGACATAACAATCAGTAGGACAAAAATGTTACATTACTTATGGTAACTCTTCCAAATCCACTGTACTTGTCAAACAGGCTAATCTGTTGATGTGGAGACTAACAATTATTTTCCCACCATTCAGTTTTCAAGTCAGACTGCTCAAAGTGAACGGATGCACCCAACACAGCACAGTGAACACGACAGAACGTACAGCAAAGGCCGCAAGCAGACAGACAACACGTGAATAATCCACCGCCACACAACTCCTTCACCTCTTCAAATTAGTTCACTGAAAGGAAAATGGGACCTTCCCAGAACAAAGATAAGAGGTCGCCACAGAGGTCAGTGCTACCGGGCACCATGAACTAGCCCCTGATCTCTGACCACATTCTGAGCCTCCTGACTTTGAACTGCGCTAATTCAGCTAATTCAATAGCTGTAACGAAGTGAATTCCCTCATACCCCATGAAAACAAAGTACCGTTGGAAGGTACCGAAATCAACTTATTACCTGCTTTCTCACAGTGACTTTGCATAATTCCACTTTCTGAACTTTAGAACCTGGGATACATTTTAATGACGCGGCGTCACTGAAGTTTTAAGAGAAGACTGGATTAGTTAAGGGGCACATGGGGGCTCAGTGGGTGAAGCGGCTGCCTTCAGCTCAGGTCACGCTCTGGGCTCCTGGGATCGAGCCCCACGTCAGGCTCTACCCTCAGCAGGGAGCCTGCTTGAGAAGTCTCTCTCCCTCCTCCCTCTGCCCCTCGCTCACATGTGCTCTCTAATAAATCAATCAATCTTAAAAAAAAGAAAGAGAGAAGAAATTTAACAGTTCAACAGGAAAATGGGTAGAGAATACTAAATGCACAGAAAGGAAACATAAATGGACCTTAAATGTAGGAAACAAATTAAAACTACATGAGATGCCATTTTAAAAATTAACGAGGAGACCAAGATCTGATGCTGAGGAAGGGGGGAGGGGCGCTCTCATACTGTGGAGGTAAGAATGTAAAATGATCCAAGTGCAATGGAGAGCAATGTGGCAATAATCATCAAATTAAAAATACATTTATCCTATGACCCAACAATTCCATTTCTCAGAAATTTCCTACTAATGTAACTGCACATGTACAAAATGAAATATGTACAAGGCCACTCATTTTAGCACTACTTGTAACAGCAGAAGACTAAAAATGTCACAGATATCTACCACTAAGGGACTAAATAAATTGTGATTTAATCCATAAAATGGAACACTGTATAGTTTTAAAATAAATAAATAAAATATTTTTAATATACTAAAAAAGTTCTTATACATAATGCTCAAGTAAAAATAAAAAGGACAGCATGTGACTAAGAATACAGAGCACAGTACATGAAGATACACGTGTCTCCACTGAAAACAAAAGCACATAAGGATATACAAGAAGTTAATGATGAAGGTTGTCTGCATATGGGGAGAAATGACGGCGGTAGTGGCTGGAAACTAGATGGGTAAGGGACCACACACCTTTTATTTTGGAGACATGTGAATGTGCTACTTTTCTTTTTAAGCAAGTGAATAAATCAGGTACAATTTAACTTACAACAAAAACTGGCAACATCCTTTCTGGAATATTTTTTACCAATATGGAGAACCAAACACCCTTGTATGATTAGAAAAAGCTCTTTAATACTTAAGAGTTTAATCCCTCACTCATCCTATTAACTCCAATCTTAGTCACGATGGAGTTACTGGGATTGGGTTTACCCTGCAGCCTTAACAACTAGAACATCAGAAAAAACAGATGAAGTGGTGGTTAGACACTGGTCGAGAGGCAGATGGGAGAGGAACTCATGAGAGGCGTCGGCAGAGGTGGTAAGTCTTACAAGTACCCAGCTCACTGCAGGGAGAATTTGTAGCCCATAGCACAGGGGGAGGCAAGGCAACTCAAACAGAGTCTAGCAGACCACTGAATTGGGGAAAGAGCATTTAGAGCTAAAGGAGGCCAAAGTCCCTAGAAACCGCACGGCAAAATGAGAGGACAGGGCGGCACAGAAAAAATTCCAGATAACCACACAGGGGGTTCCCTCAAGTCTACGACTGAGCACTGCGTGTGCAAATTAGAAAACTTCCAATGACTGCATACGGAACCAGGCAGAACCACCCCCAGGCAGACATGACTGGGATTAATTCATGTCCCAGCAGCCAGGAACAAAGAACATCAGCAATGGCAAATATAAAAAACATTTAAAAAAATTTTTAGGGGCACCTGGGTGGCTCAGTGGGTTAAGCCTCTGCCTTCGGCTCAGGTCGTGATCCCAGGGTCCTGGGATCGAGTCCCACATCGGGCTCTCTGCTCAGCAGGGAACCTGCTTCCCCCTCTCTCTGCCTGCCTCTCTGCCTACTTGTGATCTCTGTCTGTCAAATACATCTTTTTAAAAAATTTTTTGAGGACAACTAACTGTTTAAAACTAAAGTAATAATAATAGATAGTGGGATTTGTATCATATGTGTAAGTAAAATCTATGACAACAACAGCACAAAGGGAGGAAAGAAGAAATCCAAGAATACTATTGGTAAGGGTCTTATGTGTAAACTGGGATAACACCATCTGAAGGCCGAGTAGTTAAAAGGTATTTTTTACACCTCGGAACAGCCACTTTAAAAAGAAAGAAAGACGGGACGCCTGGGTGGCTCAGTTGGTTAAGCAGCTGCCTTCGGCTCAGGTCATGATCCCAGCGTCCTGGGATCGAGTCCCACATCGGGCTCCTTGCTGGGCAGGGAGCCTGCTTCTCCCTCTGCCTCTGCCTGCCATTCTGCCTGTGCTTGCTCGCTCTCTCTCCCTCTCTCTCTGACAAAATCTCTGATAAAATCTTTAAAAAATAAAATAAAAATATACATACTTTGTTTAAAAAAAAAAGAAAGAGAGAGAGAGAAATGAAAGAGATACAGCTAATAAGCCAATAGTGAAAATAAAGATGCAATCATAAAAACCAATCTACAAAAACAAATAAATGAAAGGGTAGGAAAAGAGAAGATAATTAAGTCCAGACAGGACAAATAGAAGACAGAGAGCAAGATGTTAAGATTCCACACCATGTTATCAAAAATTTTACTCGTGTAAGTAGCCTGAATAGGCCATGATCCCTATATAACTTGTCTACAAGAAATCCACTTAAAAAAAAAAAAAAAAGAAATACAGTTTAAATATAAAGACATGAATATATTAAAAACTAAAGAAATAAAAAGGATATACCACCCAAATAAATAGAAAGAGCTTAAGTGGTTTTATTAATACTGGACAAAGTAAATTTCCAAACATGGAATATTACCAAGGATAAACAGGGGCATCTGCCAAAAAAAGGGGGTTAATTCTTCAAAGAACACCAACCCCCGAGACTTTGGAGGTCTGTAGGTCAGCCAAGGGTAGGGGAACATTAGCCATCCCCTTAATGCTTTGCTTGCATATACTCTCCCCTCCAACAAACACTTCTCTTCAAAGACAGATAATTTTGATGTTTAGAAAGCCCTTCAAAATGTAAATGAAAATAAAATGTAAGTGAAGATGTTCTGTATGATCCCATCATGGCAGATACACGTCATTCTACACTGTGCAAACCCACAAAACACACACCACCACGAGGGAATGAACCCTAACGGAAACTACAGACCATGGATGGTGGCGACGTGTCGATGCAGGCTCATGAATAGTAGCACAAAACTTTCCATTCTGGGGCAGAATGCTGGTAATGGGAGAGGCTGTGCATGTGGGGGCGAGGGACATACGGGAGATCTCTGGACCCTCCTCTCAATTTTACTGTGAATCTAAAACTGCTCTTAAAAAAATTAAAATCTTAGGGGCACCCGGATGGTTCAGCTGGGGGAGCATGGGACTCCTGCTTCTGCCCAGGTCATGATCTCAGGGTCCTGGGGCTCAAACCTCAGATCTCAGGCTCTGTGCTCAGCACAATCTGCTAGACACACTCCTGCTTTCCCTCTACCTCCTCCTCTGCTCCCCCCTGGGCATGCACTCGCACTCTCTCAAATAAGTAGAATCTTTAAAAAAATTAAAATCTTAAAATACAAAAGAAAAAATAAATCAAGACTAATTCTACTCACTAGTAGTAATTAGTACAAATTATTTAAAATTAACGCTTGGTTGTTTCTGACCTTCCTAAAAACCAACTCCCCAGTAACAGAACAGAAGTTCGAAGTTTGGATTATGGAGTGAAAACTGAGAGAGCCAGAGTTCAGGTACAGACAAGGTGATGAGGCCCAATGGGTATTCAGAAGGGAAGACAGAAAGGAATAACTTTTCCTGTATCACATTTTGGTGAGGATCCGGATGCCTTGCGTTTCAACTTCTAATCTTAAGGTTTTAAGCAGGCTGAGTGGCAGGAAGAGGAGGCAGAGGGAGAAGCAGGCTCCCCACTGAGCAAGGAGCCTGATGCCGGACTCCATCCCAGGACTCTGGGATCATGATCTGAGCTGAAGGCAGTGGCTTAACCAACTGAGCCACCCAGGCATCCCTAAACTTAAGGTTTTAATACAGAAAATTTTTCATGTAGAGTGTTCATTATATAATGTATGTATATATACTATATGTATATACTACATGTCACATAATATAAGTAATATTTATATTTAATATTAAAATATTAGTATATAGTTAATAATATTATATAAAATACTATATTCAAGAATCACAAATCTGCCATGAGTATCAAGCTTTTCATTACACCATCCACACTCCATTTAAAAAGTCTTCCTGGGGACGCCTGGGTGGCGCAGTTGGTTGGACGACTGCCTTCGGCTCAGGGCGTGATCCTGGAGTCCCGGGATCGAGTCCCGCATCGGGCTCCCAGCTCCATGGGGAGTCTGCTTCGCTCTCTGACCTTCTCCTCGCTCATTCTCTCTCACTGTCTCTCTCTCTCAAATAAATAAAATAAAATCTTTAAAAAAATAAATAAATAAATAAATAAAAAATAAAAAGTCTTCCTGGGGTGCCTAGGGGGCTCTGTCAGTTGAGTGTCTGCTTAACTTAACAAGGAGCCCTGCATCAGGCTCCTTGCGCAGTGAGGTGCCTGCTTCTTCCTCTGCCTCTGCCTGCCACTCCACCTACTTGTGCTTTCTCTATCGAACAGATAAATAAATTTTTTAAAAAGTTAAAAATAGAACTATACCCTACAATCCAGCCATCACACTACTATTTTTGGAAGATATTTTTTGGAAGTTATGGAAGTTTTTGGAAGTCATTTACCCAAAGAATACAAAAATACTAATTCAAAGGGATATGTGCACCCTGATATTTATAGCAGCATTATCAACAACAGCTGAATCTGGAAACAGCTGTGTCCACTGACTGACGAATGGATAAGGAAGATGCTGCCTATATATACAATGAAATATTAGCCATAAAAAGAATGAAATCTTGACATTTGCACAACACGGAGGGATCTAGAGAGTATTATGCTAAGTAAAACAAGTCAGTCAGAGAAAGATAAATACCATATGATTCTACTCATATGTGCAATTTAAGAAACAAAACAAATAAGCAAAGGGAGAAAAAGGAGAGAGAGAGAGAGGCAAAACAAGAGCAGACTCTAACTACAGAGAACAAACCGATGGTTAGCAGAGGGGAGGTGGAGAGGGAGGCGTGTGTCATGATGAGCACAGGGTGTGCACGAAGTGCTGAGTCACTGTATCCGAAATTAATATTACTATGTTGTATGTTAACTAACTGGAATTTAAATAAAAACTTAGGGGCGCCTGGGTGGCTCAGTTGGTTAGGCGGCTGCCTTCGGCTCAGGTCATGATCCCAGAGTCCTGGGACTGAGCCCAACATCACGTTCTCTGCTTGGCGGCAAGCCTGCTTCTCCTTTTCTCATTCCCCCTGCTGTGTTCCCTCTCTGTCTCTCTCTGTAAAGTAAATACACGAAATCTTTTAAATAAATAAATAAATCTTTAAAAAATAATTTCTTTATACCCCGTACTCAGATTCACAAAATTGTAACACTTTGCTCATCGGTATTATTTTTGTCTGAATTGTTTCAGGTAAACTGTATGTATCACGGTCTTTAGCCCTTAATACGCATGGCTCCTAGTAACGGAAACATGCTTTTATATCACTGTGCTATCGTTCCTGGAAAAGGTGTGTGTTTTTCTCACACAGGATTCAACTGAGGGTCATGTCTTCACTTGGTGGTCAAGCGTACTTAGCCTCCTTTAACCTCTGAGGACTCTCAGCCTTCCCGTGTTTTCATCATACTGACAATTTTGAAGACCATAGGCAAGTCATTTTATTGAATACCCTTCAATTTGGGTTTTTCTGCTGTTTCCTCATGACTGGATTTGGGTTTTAAGTTTTTAGCTTGAATAGGTCATAATTCATGGTATGTTCTTCTCAGAGCATCGTATCTAGAGGCACATAATGTCCATTTCCCACAATTACACGGTCACCATTTCTCTATGTGTAATCAATTAATTAGCTGCGGGGGTTAATTTCAGATCATGTTCACAATTTGCTCCTCAGGAAACTCTCTCCTCCACAGATTTAGCATCTATTGATGGAATCTGTCTGAGTCAATTCTTACTATGACGACTGCAAAATGCTGATTTCATACTCCCTTACTCCTTTCCTATTTATTAGTCAACATTCTATGGCAGAGGAAAAAAGCTTTCTCCATGCTCCTGGGTGCTCAGTCAGTTAAGTGTCCTGATTTCAGCTCAGGTTACGAGATCGAGCCCCACATCTGCATCTGGTCCACATCCACAGCCGCGCTGAGCAGGGAGTCTGCTTAGGATTCTCTTTACCTTTCCCACTGTCCCTTCCCCTTCCCCACCTGCACTCTGGAGCACACGCTCTCAAATAAACAGATCTTTAAAAAAAAAAAAAAAAAAGCCTTCTCTTCTCCTTTATTTACTCGTTTATCTATTTTGTTAGTTGAAATGAGTAACCCCTGTTCCACTCCATCGGTCATACCCACTTACCGTCGTCCTTACTCAATACTCAAATTTGGCAGCAGAAATCCCCAGAAGCTGACTTCCGGGTCGTCGACAGGTCCCCGGATTTGGGGATGCCCTTCTCTCCCTGCTCCAGCCCCTGGATCAGTCTCTTCTCCAAGGAACCCTTGAGTTCACTTTGGTGAGGACTAGTATTTAGAATCTAAGGTCTGGGTGGAAAAATTGGTATTTAAATTCTAAAAAAAGAAAAGCGATCCCTCCCACGAGCACTGCCTTCACATAAGGCCTGCCTTGCCTTCAAATGCGCGGGAGAGTCTGCTCAGGTCGGCAACAGCCTATTGAGCTGTAAAGGGAAAGGGCTTTCAAAATGTACCCACGAGTATTCCAACCTGGCCAACCACGACTTGCTCTGGGACCTACACTAACTCACTCAACCTTACTCTGGTAATTTAAAAACTGTGAGTAGACTCTCCGAGTTTACTCAGAATCAAGCTATTCCATTAACCTTCTCTGAAGGGCATCCAAGTCTTAACAAGGTATTAAATATTCTTCAAACTCCTTAGAAGGCTAAATTTATGTTCGGTTTACCACAGACCTTCCTCGGTGTAAGAGTTTTCTTTCATGCCACGACAGAAGCAAGAAAAATATCAAGAGCGAAAGCATCACGTATTAATAAAGCAGAGAATACAGAACACAAAAGGCCTATTTTGGCTGAGACTCAATAAATGAAAACCACAGTTAGTATAGGCTAACTTTATCCACAGGCAAAGACCAAATAATCAGCCTGAAATGCAAAGTTCACCTGGCCAAGTTGCATAAGCTACAAACATCAAATAAGGGCTTCTTGTCTAATACACACACACCAGTTTTTTTCAGTACTCTGAGGTCTTCATCTTCCTACGCTTTCTATAGAACAAAGCCAACTAAAGATTAAAAATCCAAGGTAGTAATCTACCATTTGAAAAGAAAAGAAGCTAAGAAGTATATCAATATAATTTTTAAAAATAAAAACAACTTAGAACTTTTAAAGTACAGATCTTTCATAAATAATGCACATTGCACAGACACTCTTAGGACACCATTTTTTGGAAGTACCAAGGACAGTCACCAAATGTACATGACTATTATGCACTTAAGAACAGAGACCTCACCAACTATCTTTCCACAGAGAGAGACACAGATACACACACACACACACTTACTAGAGATCAAGGGATACAGTGGGAAAAAAATGGAACCAGGAGTTAGGAGACCTGAATTCTAATACACCAACTTACTCTATGACCTTGAGTCTGTTACCTAAAAGAAGCAGCTAGAGCCACTGGTTTTATAGCTTCTTTACTGTTTCATGTTTCACCATATTTGACCATTTCACTGTATATCATAATTTCATAAGGTTAATGAGACTTTCCCAAAGCAACAAACAGAATTTAAGCTTACTAGGAAGGAGCAGCTTTAATACCGCTGTGCTCCGTATTAGCACAGCTTATTCTACCAGAAAAACAATACTAAATAGTTAGTATTTTTCTAACTAAAATTTACCGGAGACATATCTGTCAGGTATTTTTGCTGAACTCTTTTAACTGCATCGCCTCATTTGATTCTTAAGACGTACCTCCAACGGGTATTACTATCTCCTCAGGACGGAGCTTAAAGACATTCGCTTGCTCAAGGTCACAACGGCTAATAAACCACAGAACTGAGACTCAAAACAAGAGGACTCCAAAGATTACGCACCCCCCTCCCTACCTCCTAATAAATAATCATGAGCCAAATTTATCCTTAATTTAATCCCTAACAGGTACTAATTATTCCCTTTCTAATTACAGTAGAGAAAACCACCATGAATGACAGACAACCAAGAAACAACTCCAAATTAATTATGTGAACAAAAAGATTATTCCAAGGTTTGCTTTTATTGGGACACCTGGGTGGCTCTGTTGGTTAAGCACCTGCCTTCAGCTCAGGTCATGATCCCAGCGCCCTGGGATCGGGTCCCACACCAGGCTCCTTGCTCAGCAGGGAGCCTGCTTCCCCCTCTGCCTGCCGCTCCCCCTACTCAGGCCTTTGCCTCTCTCTCTGTGACAAATTAATAAATAGAATCTTAACAACAACAACAAAAGGTTCGCTTTTATTAAAGAGAAGGGCTGTTTTCCTTCTAACAAGACAAAACAAAACACGAGCCATTAAATCTGAAAAGCCAGCAAGGATCTTAAGGTGTGATATTGTTACTCAAATACAAAAACAAAACAAAGAACCTCCTGACAACTCCCTCAGGTGGTGGGGTTCGTTGGGGAGACCATCTCCTGCGACAGTCTCTACTACCACTTCAAATCTCCTGCCGAGCTCCGATAACCAACACTGATAACCACCGCAGAGGTTCGAAGACCAAGCCCTCCCAACGGACTGTCCTCGCTTGCAGCTAGGCCGCGTCAGCTGCCCTCCAATGACGGGCGGAACACATGCAACGTTCGTGATGGTCCTTTCACGGGTATTGAGCATTTTAAGAAGCAGATGAAAGAGATAATGCACAGACAAATCCACGCGCTAGAAAACACCCACATGGCTTACTTTCACCCTCCAGAAGCCCAAAGTGAGCCTCTTCCTGTGTGTTCTCTGTGTAGGTCTTCACGACGCAAGCTGTCCCTCAAGCACTCAGAAAACGTCTTGTTCACCTCCTTTAAGCCCAGAGATAGTCATTTCTGATAAGGGATGTTTAGTAAGGATATTATACAAGGAGAATAGACCAGAATCCAAAAGTTAAAGGCACAAAAAAATAAAACATCCAAAAAGATACACATTTGGGTGGGAATGCATTTTATAAACAAAATTACATTTTTTTAGTCCTATCGAGTAATAAACAAGCTTCTCCAACACACAATGTCCTCCAACTAAAGATGACTTTTGGTTTTATGTCTTATCTGATCCTTAAACCCCATTTCAGTTCCAAATCTGGGTTGGTGCATCCTGGATGCTTACTGAAACTGAAAAGCAGAGTCCACAAGCACTGTGGGTCTATACTGCATCTCACTTGAGCACAGAGGAAAAAAAGAATCAGAAAATTACCCTTTTTTGATCCAACCCTGGACGAAGCACTGAAGAATTTCTTTACTGTGGTCACTTTGCGGGTCTTCTCATTGGTTTTCTTTTCTTCAAACTTGGAAAATGTGAGGGACTGGGCCCCCTGGCTGCTCTGGCTGCTGGCAAAGGCCTCTTCCTCCTCCCGCTGAAGTCTGCAATTCAAGAGAGAATTGAGAACAAGCCAGACAGCCTCCGTGTTCCTTGTATCGGAACAGCAGGAGGGTCTAGAAGTTTTAAAACAGGAGGCTAAACACACCAAGCAGGTCTGAGGTGTCTGATATGAAACCGTCCCACACACGATTCCAAAGGGACCTTCTCCGTAGATATTCGTTTAGCAACTGTAACTAAATGTAACTAAGGTTACATAAAATAACTAAACTCTACTTTCCACTAACAAGCTCAAGGCTGAAAAGGAGAAAGAGTAAGCAATCACCATATAATGTGACAGCTCCTACCAACAGCTCCTACCGTAGAGAGGGAAACCCAACTGCTATGAGAACATAGGGAAGAACAACTTCATCTGCTAGAGAAGTCCGAGGTTTTACAAGGGTGACATTTAGGTTTATCTTTTTTTAAAAATTTTATTAACATATGACCTATCATTCGCTCCAGGGGTGCAGGTCTGTGCATCGTCAGGCTCACATTCACAGCGCTCACCCAGCACATACCCTCCCTCTCACCCCCCACCTCCAGCAACCCTCAGTTGGTTTCCTGAGATCCAGTCTCTTTTGGTTTCTCTCCCTCCCCGGTCCCACCTTGTTTCATTTCTTCCCTCCCTTCCCCCGTGATGGAGTATGACAGGCTGATCTGAAGAGAGGAACAAGGTGCCACTGAGTAGAAGGACATTCCAGGGAGAGGGGACGATGAACGTGAAGGCATGTGGTTTCTTCTGCGGACTAAGTTAGCGAAGTCACTAATGGTGTGACCAGATGGTAAGAAAGCCCGAATGCCAGTCCATCAGAACCCTACATGCCACCATGCGGTGGCGAACCAAGAATGGCCGTAAATTCAATAAATTACCATTAGGAGATCTGTGCTTCAGAAAAATACTGGAGGGAGCTGTGTTATAACCTGAGGGGCAATAATTTAGACTGTATTATACAAAGATTTAAGTGAGAGAAAATAAAGACCAGGAAACTAAAAAAGGGTGAAATTCTAAGGTCTCCTCTGAGCTGAGTAAGTTCTACCTATCGCTCAAAGACGGCCAGCAAAGGCAGCTGTCCCAGCAGCGTCCCCTGGGAACTTGTTAGAAATGTAGATTCTCAGAGCTCACTCCCACCCTCCTCAAGTCAGGGGCTCTGAGGAGAGGTCCAGGGATGCCTCTTTTTTATAAGCTTTCCAGGTGATTCTCAAGCTTGCTCAAATCTGAGACACAGCGCTGCCGGAAATCTCAAGCAAGGTCCCAGACGGAAGAAGGAACAGCAAGGAGTCCCAGGCAGAAGCGCTGGGCTGAGCTTAGAACTGGGACACGCCACTCTCTCAGACAAAACCGAATTAACATACAGATAGTAGTGCAGTTTGCTGTGGAGAGGGGAGAAAGCTAAGGGAGTTCATGCCTACTGACCTCTACTGAAACCAGGAGACACAGGCAATGTTCTTTGCCTACATCTTCTGTCTCTGACCGTAGAGCCGCTGAGAGCAGTGGGCACTGTCATTCTGAGTTCACCACAAACACCAGCGAAGTGGCCACTCAACGGACACGGCTGATCAGACACACATAAAACTAACAAAAGTTGTCCGAGTTCAGTCTGACTTCTTTTTATGGAGAAGTTTTACTGTTTCTAGGATGTTCTGGCAAAAGATTAACATCACGCGTGGTGCTTTATCCATCCCTGAGCTCACTGGCCATTCCACCTTCTACCATGGTCCTTGGTCTGGGTAATATATAAACTACTTTTCACTAACAAACCCCATTTTAAAGAAAAGGTTAAATTTCCAAAATGCAAGGGCCATGTATACAAGTCAACAAGTTTCCACCAGTGTGTTACCACCACGTCAGATGCCACGCTAGATATACTACAAGAATGAGGAAAAGGATGTTTGGTGAGAGCCACGAGCCGAGGACTGTGCCAGGGACACCCCAGAGAGAGCCACAGCTCATAGTTCAAGTATGTGTTTTGCATTCCTCCAGTCCAAGAAGCCTATTATCTACATGAGAGAACTCAGACTAACGCACTCTAAACATAAGTAATTACAAGACAAAGATAAAAATAAATAAATCACTGAAAGCTATTCATTAAATACTGACTGAGAAGAAAAGGGTAAAAAAATTCGTTTCTCTTAGCATTAAGCCGACATGCTGACAGCTCGCCAGAGGAGAGAAAAGCGGATTCTGACAGTGGCAGAACTGCACATCCAACCGTTTCCCAGTTAAACACCCCTCTTAGTCCTTTTACCGCTCGGCCAGCTCCCAGTCCTCCTGAATCTGCTTCTGCCTTGCTTTGTGGTACTCTTCCCTCCAGCACTTGGAGCAGAAACCCTGCCAAGCAGGGTTGCCATAGTAACCACATCCTTTCTTGCACAGGAGCTCGGACTGATCCACATGAATCCCTCGGCGTTCAGACTTAAGGCTCATCTTCTTCCTGCTAATCAAATAAATAAGAAGGTCATGTTGCAAACAAAGTCACTATCATTCTTCTATCAGCAGAGCAATGAACAAAAATGTGTCCATAATCTTCAAGCTATGAAGGGGGGGAGGCAGGCTGAGAGGGAGGGAAAAAGAGTTTAAGTAGAACAAGTTGCTGGGGGACCTGGGTGGCTCGCCTGGTGAAGCCTGAGATCTTGATCTCGGGGTTGTGGGTTTGAGCCCCACACTGGGTGTAGGGATTACTTAAAATCTGGAAGGAAGGAAGGAAGGGAAGAAGGGAGGAAGGCTGGTCCTGACACAGTCATACTAAAGAAAACACTTCTTATTTCCTTCTCAATGATATAAAGAACACTTTAAGAAAGGACTTATATTAGATTAAAAACCCAAATGCAACATACGAACCTATAAAACTCAAAGAAGAAAACATAAGGAAAAAACTCCATGACATCAGATTTGGCAAAAATTTCTTGGATATGACACCAAAAGTAAGGTAAGCAACAAAAGGAATAATAGGCAAATGTGACTGTATCATATGCAAGCATGTCAGAGGGCGTCGGGCAGAGGGAGAGGGAGAACCAGACTCCCTGCCAAACATGGAGACCAACGTGGGGCTCGATCCCAGGACCCTAACTAACACCATGACCTGAGTGACGGCAGATGCTTAATGGACTGAGCCACCCAGGAACTCTGGTAACAGACGTTCATAACAACATTATCCACAATAGCCAAAAGGTGGAAATAAACCCCCCCCCAAAAATCCACCAACTGATAAATGGATAAACAATTGTAGTATATCCATACAATGGATTTTACTTGGTCACAAAAAGGAATTAAGTATTGATATATGTCACAAGATCAACCTTGAAAACATCATGCTAAGTTAAAGAAGTCAATGATAAAAGAACACATATATGACTCCCTTCATAGGAACGTCCAGAACAGGTAAATCTATAAAGACAGAAAGCAGCTGAGCAGTTGCTTAGGACTAAGGGGCAGGTGTGTGTGTGGGGGGGGGAGAATGGGAATAAAGGAAACAGCTAAAGAGTATGAGGTTTCTTTTGAGATAATGAAGATAATGAAAGATTTTAAAGTTGGCTGTCATGATGGTTACCACTGAACTGTTTGACCTTTAAATAGCTGAGTTCTAGGATATGGAAATGATGTATCTAATAAAGTTGCTCTTAAAATATAGGTATAGGGGGACCTGGGTGGCTACGTTGGTTAAGCATCTTCCTTTGGCCCGGGTCACGATCTCCAGGTCCTGGAATCGAGCCCCAGGTCATGCGCCCAGCTGAATGATTCTGCTTCTCCCTCTCCCTCTGCCCCTGCTTGTGCTCCCTCTGTCTCTGTCTCTCTCAAAAATAAGTAACATCTCATAAATAAATAAATAAATAAATTACAGGCATATATTGGAGATATTGTAGGTTGGGTCCCAGACTACAAAAAAGCAAATGTCGCAATAAAGTGAGTCAAATAAATGTTCTGGTTTCCCAATGTATGTAAATGTTAGGTTTACACTATACTGTAGTCTATCTGGTGTTTAATAGTATTATGTCTAAAAAAAAAAGTACATCTTCAATTAAAAATACTTTATTGCTAAAAAAAAAAAAAGAAAGAAAACCTTTATCGCTAAAACCTACTAATCAACCACCATCTGATTTTTCATTGAGTTCTAATCATGGACCACAGATACCGTAACAAATAATAATGAAATCATTCGAAGTATTCCAAGTACTACGAGATCTTATGATAAAGAAACACAAAGTGAGCAAATGCTGTTGGAAAAATGGTACCAACAGATTTGTTCAATGCAGGACTGCCTTTACACTTTCAATTAAAAAAAAAATGCATGGGTGCCTGAGTGGCTCAGTGGGTTAAGCCGCTGCCTTCAGCTCAGGTCACGATCTCAGGGTCCTGCGATCAAGCCCCGCATCCGGCTGTCTGCTCAGCAGGGAGCATGCTTCCCTCTCTCTCTGCCTGCCTCTCTGCCTACTGTGATCTCGCTCTGTCAAATAAATAAATAAAATCTTTAAAAAAAAAATGCAGTATTTGTCAAACTCAATAAAGCAAAGTGCAAGGAAACAAGGTATACCTGTCAAAATCAGGAAGGAAGGCAGAGTGAGAAGTCAGATTCAAAGAACTATATCAGCTTCGATGGTGGACAGACGATAAGCCAAGGAATGTGGGTGGCTTCTGGAAGCTGTGAATAACCCCTGGCTGACAGCCAGCAGAGAAATGAAGACCTCAGTGCTGTAACTGCATGGAACTCAATTCTACAAGCATGAGTGTGTCTGGAAGCAGATTTTCCCCACAGCCTCCAGGTAAGAGCCCAGGCTGGCTGACTCCTTAATTCTGATCTCTGGAGATCCTTAACAGAGTACCCAACCAGAGCAAGCCAAGAGTCCTCACTCACAGAACTTAGGGATAATAAACGGGTGTTCTTCCAGGCTGCTACATTTATGGCACTAGGTTACGGCAACGACAGAAAACGAACACAAGCCCCCTTTCCATTAGTCTTCTTGGGGGTCTCTGCCTTGTGTTCCAGTGTCTAGAATGCTGTGCGCCCCGCTGTTCGCACGGGGAATACTTATGATATGAAGGCCGCAGCATCCACGTCATGCTTCCAGAACGGCCTCCCCCTGCAACTCGATCTCAAGTAGCACCTCTCCGATCTCCCCACCCTTCCCTCCACACTGGCTCAGCATTGCTTCTCTCCAGCCTACACATGTCTAACAAGGGAGGGAAATGAAAGAGTTAACCAAGCAGGATAAATTGCTAAAAAAACAATTATGCACATTCTCAGAAGGGCCTGCTTATTATGTGACTGGCTCTTGGTCAGCTTCTAGGGGAATGGAGGTCTTGGAAGTGTCCTTGTGTTCTGTATGCTTGGAGGTTCAAGCCACACTATTCTAACTTGTTCCGACAGCTCACGCAAACAGTGTGCTGTACGGCAAGCACCTGCTGTCTTTCTGGGGGTGTCTGGAGTTGCATTAACTGTGGTCGGTCCTGAAGGCAGTCATGCCTGTCTGACCAACCTTCAATAAAAACCCTGTAATTCAAAGCTTAAGTGAGCTTCCCGAACAGAAAACCGAACAGAAAACATCTCACATATGTTGCTACAATTTGTTGCTGGGGGATTAAACACACCCTGTGCAATGTCTCTGCTGGAGAATGACTTGGAAGCTCATGCCCGGTATCCTCCAAATAAATAAATTTTATCTTATTTATAAATAAATAAATGTGTCTCTGTCAGGTAAATAAATAAAATTAAAAACAAACAGTCCTGTGAGTCCGTCTATCAAATCACCAAACCTGGGGGCAGTCTTGGGGACTGCTGACACTGGCTAGGATTATAAAGGGGTGGCATGAGGATATCTCAGTGGTAACAGAATAGTTCTGTACCTTGACTACGCTGGTAGTTACAGGATCTACATACACGATAAAAAATGCCACAGAACTGCTAAACATGCACACAGTACAGAAATCAAATTCTCGGTTCTGATGTTGTACTACGGTTACGTAAAACACAGCCACTGGCACAACCTGGTAGCGAACTACAGCATCTCTCTTATTATCTTTGCAATTTTCTGTTAATCTGTAATTTCAAGTTAGGGAGTTATTAAAAATTTCACTTAAAAATTCAAATAACACTTATGATTGAACCAATGTGTATCACACAGATAAGCACATCACTCAGATTATTTTTAAATATGGAAAACAAAGAGGGCAAGTGAATCTCCAAAGTACATGCCAGGATTTGAAAGGCTATCACAGTGGTGACGATAGCTCTGTTTCAGGGGGCAAGCAGGTACACTCAACACACCTAGATTAGATATCAGAGCTATGTAAGCAGCATATCCTCTTCAGTTAGGGAAAAACACAAGGGGATCAACTGCCTGAGACGGGATTCTGTCCTTCCTGCCCCAAAAGACCTATCCCTCATTAGTAAAGCCATAATCCAGAGGCAAGTTACTACACCCAGGAGGAAGGTGAGAAGGGCACATCAGTTCAATAAAAATACGCTTTTACGGAACAACCTGGGCATACAGAATGCATAATTCAATTGACCCATTCACATTAGGGAAGACAGAGTAAGAATTATCTCTTTCTGAGACAGTTGAGATTCCTATGAATTCTGCTCCAGAACTAGGATTCAATCTGGGTTGAAGTACCCCCCAAAACAAGGGCCAGAGGAGGTTCAATCATGTCTTGGTGGTTCAATCAGTTAAGTCTCTGATCTTGGTTTTGGCCCAGGTCATGGTCTTTTTTTTTTTTTTTTTAAGATTTTATTTATTTGGGGCACCTGGGTGGCTCAGTGGGTTAAGCCGCTGCCTTCGGCTCAGGTCATGATCTCAGGGTCTTGGGATCGAGTCCCGCATCAGGCTCTCTGCTCATCTGAGAGCCTGCTTCCCTCTCTCTCTCTGCCTGCCTCTCTGCCTACTTGTGATTTCTTTCTGTTAAATAAATAAATAAATAAATAATCTTTTAAAAAAAAAAAAAGATTTTATTTATTTATTTGACACAGAGAGATCACAAGTAGGCAGAGAGGCAGGTGCTGGGGGTGGGGGTGGGGAAGGGAAGCAGGCACCCTGCTGAGCAGAGAGCCTGATGCGGGGCTCGATCACAGGACCCTAAGACCATGACCTGAGCTGAAGGCAGAGGCTCAACCCACCGAGCCACCCAGGTACCCCTATAGGTGTTCTTTTTTATGTTATCTTTTAGTCCCTGACTCTGTATTATGAAGACATTATCACCGCTTTAATCAGACAATATTTAAAATCCATATCCAAATGTCACTGACTTTTATATTAACTACATTGCTTCCAAAATGAATGTAAGTATCACACTGAGGGGGCTCCTGGGTGGCTCAGGGTACAGGATCAGACTCTCACTTGGCTCAGGTCAGGATCTCCGGGTCGGGAGACAAGCCCAGAATCTCCGGCGTCTGCCTGAGATTCCCGGTCACCTCCCTCGGCCCCTCCCCGGCCTGGGCTCCTGCTTCTCTCTCTCACAAATGAATAAATAAATCTTTAAAGAAATATATCGCACTGAGAATCAGTGGCAGAGTTCCAATGTTAAATTTAACAAAACAAAGTATCCAAACACTGGCCTGCCCACTTCGTAATCAAGCCATGAAGAGAATGTGGAGTCGATGCTGCGGAATGAGCAGAGCCAGCAGAGCCGCATTCTTGGGGAGTGAGCTCCTGACAACAATCTGCCACTGTGCCAAGGCCAAGTCCACGTCGTGCCCTCTCCGGGTAAGCACAATTAGGACGCCAACCTGAGCTTGCCATGCCCCAGGCTAGCGACACCAACTCTGCTCTACTTCCTACCGGGCTCCGTCCTCAATCCTCCACGGGTCAGTTTCTTGGGAAAGTAAATGACCAGATACACCCTCTCTTCACTCCATTTAAACGAGCAACAAACTGCAGCACATTATGTGGTTTCAACCATGAACAGCTCGTTTCCCTCAGAGTCACACGGCAGTTTTAGCTTCACGGCGGCCCCCACACCTTGGCCTCACCCAGCTGCGGCTGCACAAAGTGACACACACACCTATGAGACGAGAACTACAAAAAGCAATTGCCTGAACTGAACATGAATTTATTCAGATTCGTTAGACAGCTCCATGAAATACATTATGTTCTAAGCCACTGAGAAGTATCTTGTGTATAATAAAAATATAACCCCATTTAACTCCAGAAACTTTCAAAAGTTGCTAAAACCATACCCTCCTGGGGTGCCTGAATGGCTCAGTTGGTTGTACATCTGCCTTCAGCTCAGTCACGCTTCTGGGGTCCCGGGATCGAGCCCCACATTGCACTCCCTGCTCAGCGTGGAGCCTGCTTCTCCCTCTCCCTCTGCCCCTCTCCCCGAACTCATGCTCTCTCTTGCTATCTCCCCCTCAAATAAATAAAACCTTAAGACAGAATAAAATAAAAAACATACCATCTGTTGGGGTTGAATTATGGCCCCCCAAAAGACAGGCTGAACTCAATACTGCGGAAGAAACCTGATCTGGAAATCAGCTCTAGGCAGATGTAATTATAGAATGAGGTCATGCTGATTAGGGTGGGCTCTAAATCCAGTAACTGGTATCCTTATAAAAAGGCCCTGAGAGGCACCCCGGTATAAAGACCCAGAGGCCGCATGGCCATAGAGGTGGAATCAGAACGATGCGGCTGCAAGCCAAGGAGCTACAGGGAAGCCAGCAATCATCTTCCCTGCAGCCTTCGGAGAGAACATGGGCCTTGTGGACGCCTTGATTTCAGATTTCTAGCCTCGTAACTACGAAAGAATGAATCTGTATAGCTTTGAGTCACCCTGCGCTAGTCTGTTTAGAGTACTCCTAGGAAAACCACAAAAATCATCCATTAAGAATTATAAACAGTAACTGTAAACAGAGAGTTGAAAGCAACGAGTTTTCCACAAGGTAACACAGAACTGGGGTTCGCAGCATCACTTGGCTCTTCACAAACCGGTAAATCGCATATCGCAGTTCATGAGAACAGCCCCGGCTTCCGTCTGCTACCCTAGCAGAAAGGCCCCCTTTGGGTCCTCAAAATGACCTGCTCTGCACAGTAACTTACACAGTCATCGTATTCATGAACAAGCCCAGAAACCCTCCTGTTAGTCCACCTTCAAATTCCGCCCCGTTCAAACAACATCTGACTCCCGTTTCCCACTGACAGAGTAATTCTTTCTGGTTCATACAGGATTTTACAAATACAGCTACTGCAATACGTTCTATTATAAAAGCTTGCTTACATGTCCATTCCATGTTCACAGACACACAGCACAGTGCCAGAACAGACTGACTAATCAATACACATTTCCTAAATTTACTGAATTATTTATTCAGAAGACTAAAAAATACCTATACAGACCATTTTCTTTCATTTTTTTCCCCCATATACACTCTCCAGGGCCCAGTGAAGATATAAGTAGAAATTTAAACAGCGAAACAACTATCTTATGAAGCCCTTATTCTCAAATTTTAGCATGCAATCAGTATCACATGGAGGACTTACTAAAGCACAGAGTGCTGGGTCCCAACCCAGAGTTTCTGATTCAGGAGGTCAGGCGCAGCGCCTGAGAATCCACATTCCTAAGAAGTTCCCAGATGATGTGGCTAAGGACTACTCTTTCAGAACTAGAATTATAAAGCAAGCACAGCAATTATTAAAAGACCAATTTCTTCTCATGACTTCCTTACTGGTAGGAGACCTTCTTTTCTAAATATAATGGAGTAGTTTGTGGCGACCAACACTCCTGCTGAGAACAAGGAAAGCTAGACACATGTTTAAAATCCATTATTTAAAGGCATCAGAAAATCTAAAGGAATCTAGGTGCCTCTGGATTCTGGAAAAAGAGAAACTGTGGAGAAACAAAGCGACATTCTGCAGTCACTTTTGCCCCAAGTGTATCCATGCCTGGGACAAAATGATGAGAATCCAGACTTACTTTAGGCAGAAGAACTAGAAGAGCTTTTGGGAAAGAGGAAAGGCAAGACTCAAGGAGCCAAAATCCTAGTTAAACAGAGTCAAAGAGAGCTGGGCTTAACAGAAGGCTGATTCCCACCCCCACCAAGGCCCAAGGACATATACCAAATTTTGCAGCTGCAAAGAGAGGGCTTCAAAACCATAGGGAAACCCTCTGAAAATCTAGAGTGGCATTTACAGGGGCGCCTGGTGGGCTCAGTTGGTGGAACATACACCTCTTGATCTTGGGATTGTAAGTTCAACCCCCATGTTGGGTGTAGAGATTACTCAAAATGAAATCTTTTTTTTTTTTTTTTTAAAGTGGAGGGGCCTGGGTGGCTCAGTCGTTTAAGCTTCTGCCTTTGGCTCAGGTCATGACCCCAGGATTGGAGCTGGAGCACCTGAGTGGGTCAGGAGTCTGCTTCTCCCGCTCCTTCGGCCCTCCTCCACGGCTTGTGCTCCTGCAGGGTGCCACCCACGCTCTCTCAAATCAGTAAAATCTTTACCAAAAAAAGTGGAATTTTCAGTAATCTTACTGTTCTCAGAAACAAAGATTACAGTACAGAAGCCACCAGGGGAAGAGACTCCTGTGAATTCACTCCCCTACGGGTGGGAAGCTCTGGACAACTACTTAATAGTAGTAAAGGTAAACCCGAGGGAAACAAAGCCTTATCGACCCAGCAAGGCGACTTCAACCGGTAGCTCAGTCCCTAATAGGATTAGGTGATAAGCCCCTACTCAAAAGGGAGGAGAGATTTTCTCTCTGAAAAACAAAAAGAGTACCATCCAGAGCTTCATTTTATTCACAACACCTAGCATTTACATAATTAAAAACAAAAAAGAAAAAAAAAGACAATAGAAAGAGATGCTCAGATGATCCAGACAATGAAGTTAACAGAAAGACTTTTAAATAGATATTTATTTAAATTCCCTATTTTTTTAAAAAAAAGGTGAAAAATAGAGGCATCTGTGTGGCTCAGTGGGTTAAGTCTCTGCCTTTGGCTCACATCATGATCTCAGGGTCCTGGTATCGAGGCCCATGTCGGGCTCTCTGCCCAGCAGGGACCCTGCTTCCCCCTCTCTCTGCCTGCCTCTCTGCCTACTTGTGATCTAAATAAATAAAATCTTTTTTAAAAAATTAAAATTAAAATTTTAAAGTGAAAAATAAATTAAAAATAGGTGAGAAAAAGGGGAAAGAACATTTTTTTTAAAGATTTTATTTATTTATTTGACAGAAAAAGATCATAAGCAGGCAGAGAGGCAGGCAGAGAGAGAGGAGGAAGCAGGCTCCATGCTGAGCAGAGAGCCTGATTCCGGGCTGGATCCCAGGACCCTGAGATCATGACCTGAGGCAAGGCAGCCACCCAGGCGCCCCAGAACATATTTTTAAAATGAAGAATTTTAACTAAGCATTGTAATCCCTAAAAATCGAAATGAAATGCTAGACCTGAAAAGTATAATAACTAAAACTAAGACTTCAAAGAGTAGATTTAAGAGCAGACCAGACCTAACAGAAGAGAGGATTAGAACTGGAACCCAAGTCAATAAAATACACCCACAGTGAAGCAGTAGGAAAAACTAATAGGAAATACGGGGGGGGGGGGGGGGAGTATAAAGAGAATCAGGGACATTGTGGAAAAGTCTATGGAGTATGTAACTGAAGTTCCTCAAAAGAAGAGGAAAGAATGAATAAGAACCAATATTAATGAAATTTTTAAAACTGATAAACAGACAACAAATCCAAGAAATTCTGTGAACCCCAAAGCAGAAAACACAACACAGAGATACAGCATACTTAACAGCTGATAATCAAAAACAAAGAGAACCTTTTGAAAGTAGCTAGAGGAAAAGAAAACACATTACTTTCATAAGTGGGACAATAAAACTAAGCTAAATTTCAAAAGAAGTCATAAATGCCTTAAGACAACAGAATGACCTATTGAAAGTGCTGGAAAAAAAAATGCCCCCCCTAGAATGTGGTGTTTAATAACTTGTTCCCCTTAAAAATAAAGGCAGAATAGGGGCACCTGGGTGGCTCAGTCAAACATCTGACTCTAGATTTCAGCTCAGGTCATGATCTCAGGGTGGTAAGATCAAACCCTGTGTCAGACTCCACGTTGAGCCTGTTTGGGATTCTCTCTCTCCCTCTGTGCCTCTCCAGACTATCCCCCCCCACCCCCCGCCACCAACCCACTCATCACCATTCATGCACACTCTCTTTAAAGTAAAAAATAAAAATTATAAAGAATTCATTATGGGCCTACTAGCATCAGAAGAAATAGGAGAGAGAACTCTTCAAATGGAAAGAAAAATCAGTGTATCCCAAAGAGAAACACAAAGAAGGAAGGATCAAAAAGTAATGGAAACAGTAAACATGTAAGTAAATACACATAAATATTGATTACAAAAAACAATCATTTCTTGTGGGTCTTAAAATAATAAGTAGAGGGGCGCCTGGGTGGCTCAGTGGGTTGGGCCTCTGCCTTCGGCTCAGGTCATGGTCTCAGGGTCCTGGGACCAAGCTCCACATACGGCCCTCTGCTCAGCAGGAAGCCTGCTTCCCCTCTCCCCCTCTGCCTGCCTCTCTGCCTGCTTGTGATCTCTGTCAAATAAATAAATAAAGTCTTTAAAAAAAATCTTTTAAAAAGCACTTAATTCTTCTTCTCCAAATACAGTCCAAGCTTTGACTGAAGAATGAAACGGACATCTTTTCACCACACTTACATAAATGGCAGACTCACCATTGTAACCCTCAGTGGTTGTGTTTGGGGCTGGAACTGGCTGGGCCTAAAATCCAACCTCCTGATCAGTTTTTCTGTTAGAATCTAAGAACTTTAAACGTCAAAGAATCTTAGCTTATTTCTCAAGTACTACTTTAAACAAAATAAGAAATAAGTTGAGATTTTTATTTTCTAATTTACTTATTCAATTACTAGCCCTAAGTACTAAGAAAGCAAAAGTTCTTATTTCTCTCTCTCACTCTCTTTTTTTTTTTTTTTTTTTTTTGTTCAATGATCTACACAGGGATGGGAAAGTTGTTCTTGAAATAAATAGTCTATACCCTCTTGTGGGTAACAACAATGACAAAAAAGTATCTGTACTTTGTTCCCAAGTATGTCCAAGAACAAAAGCAGGCTCTTGGAAGAAACCAGTGTTTACATACAGTTGCTATTCAAAGAACTTAAATATGGAGCAGTTTTAGCATATGGGTATGAACGCCCTTTGCCATCTGATTAATCCTCGTAAATGATACTTAAGACGTGTCCGCCCATGACTGTACAACATTTGAAAGCCTAGACAAAAAAACCCTACACTTACCACACACAACTACAACTGCAGTGGCTACTTAATTTATACAAATAAAGATATAACTCAACTGGCTAAGTAGAAGCCAAGCATATTAATTCCTGAGACACTAATTACAATGGATTTTAGACATTTTATCTCATCAGCACACAATTCTGTTTTTTGTTTTCACATTTTTTTAATTTACATTCTTCTTGTAATACCCTATTCAAAACTGTGGTCACTAGCCCAAGTCATTTTTCAGGAACATGTTTAAAAAACAATGTCAAGGGCGCCTGGGTGGCTCAGTGGGTTGAGCCGCTGCCTTTGGCTGGGGTCATGATCTCAGGATCCTGGGATTGAGTCCCGCATTGGGCTCTCTGCTCAGCGGGGAGCCTGCTTCCTCCTCTCTCTCTCTGCCTGCCTCTCTGCCTACTTGTGATCTCTCTCTGTCAAATAAATAAATAAAATCTTTAAAAAAAAAAAAAAACAATGTCAAAAGCTCTATGGAAATGCAATTAAGGAACCACTAAGTTACATAACTACATTTAGGCAACAACACTTCCACCTCTTGTTTACTGACTAAAGATGAATAAGGATGTTCTTGATTCTGCAGTTTCATAAGCTAGGTCATAATTTACAATATACCGGAGGAACTGTATTAGAATACTTCAAAAAAAAATAATAATAATTTGGAATTACCTGAAATAGCTGCATATGAAAATACACAATAAATAATGGTTTACTCAGGAGCCTGGATGGCTCAGTGGGTTAAGCTTCTGCCTTCAGCTCAGGTCATGATTGCAGGGTCCTGGGATCAAGTCCCGCATCAGGCTCTCTGCTCAGCAGGGAACCTGCTTTCCCCCTCCACCTCCCCCCCCCCGCCTGCCTCTCTGCCTACTTGTGATTTCTCTTTGTATCAAATAAATAAATAAAACCTTAAAAAAATAATGGCTTACTTGACTGTACAACTTTTGTGCAATACACTTCCTGATGAAACGGAATGACAGTTAAGAACACAAACACCCTGCAATGGCATTACCACAAAAGCATAACCTAAATTCATTCCGTATCACAGCAGTGTCGGGGCACCTGGGTGACTCAGTCAATTACATGTCTGCCTTCGGCTCAGGTCATGATCGCAGGGTCCTGGTATTAGAGCCCTGCATCAGGTTCCCCGCTCAGTGGGGAATCAGCTTCTCCCTCTCCTTTGGCTGCTTCCTCTGTGTGTGCTCTCTCGGTCAAATAAATAATAAAATATTAAAACATACACACACACATACACACAGAGCAGTGAAATGACCAGCTAAGGTTTACTCTAAAATGTGAATATTTGGCTCCTGGATGGCTCAGTGGGTTAAGGCTCAGCCTTCGGCTCAGGTCATGATCTCAGGGTCCTGGGATCAAGACTGGCATTGGGCTCTGCTCAGCAGGGAGCCTGCTTCCCCCTCTCACTCAGTCTGCCTCTCTGCCTACTTGTGATCTTTGTCAAATAAATAAATAAAATCTTAAAAAAATAAAATACGAATATCAACCTCTTTTTCTAGAATGGTGCCCTATTTTTATAAATATTATGGTGGCTTTCCTGATGTCAAGACAAATTTAGAGCCAAAAGAAGAAAAAAATATATGTATTTTATGTGCAAACACATGAAAAAATATCCCCACTTTGCCAATCCTGATGAATGCTTAGAGCCCCCAGCTTTACAGACTATGACCAAATGCCTTAAAACTTGCAGCTCCCCAACCATTATCTGGATAGAAAGATCCCAAACTGTTCACGGCCCTTTTGTAATAGTGGGTTCCAATACTTGCCCACGTGCTCACTCTATTAACTGTGTATGTCTGCTCTCCCCTTGGGAGCTCAGAGTCTAGTTTGCGGCAGGTATTACAAAGTCATGGTTAAGCGCTGACCACTGATGCGGTCAGCCTACCCGAGTTCAGATCTCCACCACCTCTTGTATGACCTGAAACAAGCTACTGCGCTGAGCCACGTTTGTGTCTTCAAGGAGGGTGAAGGGAGAGGACAACACGGAGATCACACAACGGAAGGACTTCCTACTCACACAGCGCTTGGGCCATATTACCAGCGATAAATCTGATAAATCTGAACTACTGTTACTTAAACAGTCAGTTTTTTAGCTTGAGCAAAATACAAATATATTAATTTTCTAGACACTCCATCTAAGACAAATGGATCTGTTCTTTTTAAAAAAATAAATTATAGGCCTGGACTTTTCAAGCCAACGTTCCCTAGGCCCCAGCTAACAGCCCGAACCTCCTTCTAGAAATGGTTGGGTATTCCCTAAGCCCATCTCTATGTGGAGGTGAGGTGACTTTCATTCAAGCATTCATCCTCGTCAGACGCCTCCACGTTCATAACGCTGATGAAAATAAAGCACGCCTGCCAAAACCACAGCTCTGTGGTGAAACAATACACAAGAACAACACAGAGGTATTCGAGGAACTTGTCAGGAAGCAAGACCCTAACCCCACTGCTCTAACTCTGTCCCAGAACGTTCCAGTGAGAATGCGCTCATGGAAGGTGACCTGAAGAACATACCATCCCCGCTGAATTATCCAGATAATCTAAAACAGACACTTAAATTAAATTAGTGTAGAAATCTAAGAACTTAGATCCCATTATTTCGCCAGCTCCAGAATTGCTTTCGCTGAATTACGTTCTGATGTTCTGTCATCAACCTACACAACGAGGCAACGAAGACTTCTAAGTAAAAAACAAAGCAAAGCACAACACAGTCCTCTGAAATGCTGTTATGCCCTTAAGGATGTAGCTGAGGACTCTGTCAGTACAAGGAGTCTCGGAATCCAAAAGAGAAATTGGCCTTTTATTTTACAGTCACTGAAGTGTGCAACTAACTGATCATGCTTCTCTCTGAACTGGCTGCTACAAAAGCAGTCACATTTGAGGCCCTCTAACAAGTACTGAACCCGGTCTAAGTGCTTTGTGCACAGGTCTCCTTCCATCACAATGAGGATCTTACAGATGTGTCTGCATCTTCCTTTCTCCCCGTCGGTGCTAAGTTCATCACCCCTTACTTCTGTATGTTCTCAGTAAGGGGCTGTATCTCTGCAAGCCACTGTAAGCCATTACCAGTGCCTTCTGGAAGACGACGTGACATAAGTAAAATGACACGCTCCACTTAAAAAACATTGTAACAGTAAGGTATTTTCTTCTATTTATGAGCTCAACTTGTAAACGCATGACCTTTTTGGTAGTCCAAAAGAAAAAACAAAGTGCTTTTGCAAATATTGTGTCTAAAATTAGGAAACTGTAACAACAGGAACTACAAAAATAAAAGTTTCATGATGTATTTTTCACTCTGGAGCACCAGAAAATTACAAATATATCCCATGTAAAAATCCCCCAAGTCATTTTCTAATTTTAAAATACAGGCCAAATCACCAGAAATGCAATCACGGTTATTTATTGAAGAGACTAGCTTCAAAAGCGGTTCATGAGCTTGCGGACCATGACCTTGCGGTCCAGAGGCCGCCAGCCACCCCCTGCGGTGCAGCGCCCCGGAATTCGGAGACCCCAAGGCCCCTGCTGCGCTCCTGCGTCGGGGACTCCGGCCGGTTCCCGGCCTCATCGCAGGAAACGCTGGAGAAGCTCGCGTGCGCCGTCCGGCCCACTCCGGAACTCACACTCGGACGCACACTCGTCCGCTCCACGGCCGACGACCCCGGCGCTCCGCCACCAGGAGCACGGGAACTGCTCTACCGCACAGCGGAGTCGCGGCTTCCGCCCCAGGAGCGTCCTCGGACACAGGCGCTTCACCCTGTGACCCGCAAGCAGCACCAAGTCCAGCTTTTCCCCAGAAGGTCTCAGGAGCGTCGCCCGAGGTCCAACAACAGGTGCGGCAGTCGTCGGGGGGACGGGAGCCACCGCGTGCCTCCGAGGGCGCGCGCACCGCCACCCCGTCCTCTGCACCACCGCCGTCGTCTGGTCCGCGCGCCGGGTCTACGGGGCCCGACAACGGAGAAGGCCGCCGCGAAGCTCCCGACACGTCCGACTCCACCGTGCGAGGCCCGCCCTGCGCGGCGAGGGGCCGCTTCACAGCGCGCACTCGGAGGCCGCGGCCGGACGGGGGTCGCCCGGCGCCGTCCATGCTTCCACCGCAGACGCTCGCTCCGCCGCCAGCGCAGACACGGGTCCGCGGCCGCGCTCACGGCCCGGACGGACGTCCAGCGCCTCGGCACACGCAGGGGAACGCGACCTCGGCCCCCGCGCACTGAGCCCGTGAGCGCGACGCCGGCGCCCCGCTGACACCCGCGTCGGGAACAGCGAACGCTCACCACGGCGGCGCGGCCCCACCGAGCCTGCAGCCGAGCCGGACGCAGCCCGCGGGCAGAGGAGAGCGGCGACCCCGTCCACGGACGCTCGCCCATCGGGCCCGACCCTGTGCGCCAGGAACCGGCCGCGAGGGCCGCGGAACTGCACTTCGGCCACGCCGAGGCCCTTCTGGCCTGGTCCCCGTCAGACCGACGCCCCCGGCCCCGCACCTCGGCCCCGCACCGCTGGCTTCGCGAAGACCGCGGCCCGCGGAGCCACGGGCCTCCTCGGCGCGGACTCGACCCGGCCCCGCATCCCCCCCCCCCCCCCGCTCGTCTCCACGGGACCAGGTCCTCGCGACCCCGCACCGCGAGCTCCCCGACGGGGCCCCCGCCCTCCGGACCTGCGGTCGGCCCCGGGGCTCCGTCTCCGCTCCGTCCGACGTGGCGCGGAAGGACCGTCACTGTCCCTGACCCGCAGCCCGTTCAGAAGGCGAGTGACCCCTCAGACCCCGACCCCGTCCGGCCGTCCGTGCAGAGGCCGCGACCTCCGCCAAGCTTCAGCCGCGCACCACCGCCTGGGCCGACAGTGCGGCCCGGCCCCCCGCCCCGCAGCTTCCTCGGTGCGAGTTTCCAGCTCACAGACTTTACACGCAGCCCCGGGGTCGCGGGGAACGGCCAGACGCGGCTTCCAGACCCACAGCCCCGACCCGCAAACCGGAGCACCCGAGCCGCCGCCCTCCACCCCAGCGCCGTGAGGCCGCGACCCGCGCGCCGGCTTCCGCGCTCCCCTCAGGGCAGGACGAGCGCAGGACCCAGTCGGACGCGGCCGTCCGTGACCCTCTAAGCTCCCCCCGCCCGAACTTCCGCGATGGCATCACCCCGTGGTCCTCCGGGACGGCGCGCGAGCAGGGGCTTCCGCGCCCGCCCCAGGCCCCCCGGCCCCGGCCGCCGGAGAAGTCGGGACAGGAGTTCGAGGCCCCGCACCTGGAAAGCCCGCACGCCCCCCGCCCCCGGACTTCTCCGCCCCCAGCACCCACGCGGGGTCGGAAGTCGCGGCGTCCCGGCCCGGCGGGGACAGTGACAGTCCTTCCGCGCCACGACCCTGTCTGCGCCGTCCACGCGGACGGGCCCCCGAGCGGCCCGGGGCCCGAGCCCGCAGGGTCCCCACAGCCTCCGCGCTGGAGAGCGAGGACGGAGCCGTCGCGCGGGGCGGGCGCCGGGAACGGCAGGCGCGTGTCCGTCGGGGCGCAGCCGGGCCCGCAGCAGGCGGCGCGAGCGCCCGGAACGCCCAGAACGCCCGGCTGGGCACCACAGGCTTGAGGCGGCCGGTGAGGGCCGCGCCGCTGCGCCCGGGGCTGGGCCCGACGGCGGCTGGACGCGCCGGAGCGAAACGGCCCCGGCCGGGGAAGCGGCACGGGCGGATGACCCAGCAGCCCCCGCCCGGACGGCGCCCCCGCCCCGCCGCGCCGCCCGCAGCCGGCAGCCGCGCAGCCCCCGCCGGCGCCCCACCGCCCCGTACCTGCGCTGCGGCTCCACGGCGTCGGGACCGCCGCCCTCCGCGCCTAGCTCAAGGGGTCCCCGCTCCGCCAGTCCGCGACCCGCCCTCCGGCCGGCCCTCCCTCCCTCGCGCCCCGCCCCCGGCGCCGCGAGCGCCCGTCACGCACGCACGACGTCACTTCCGGGCCCGGCGCGCGGAGAGAGGAAGTCGTCGCGGCGCCGCTCGGGGCCCGCGCTGGGCGGAGCCAGGCGGAGGGGGCTCCCGCGGTGAGCGGTCGGGCGCAGGGGCGACGTCGAGGCCGGCGGTCGGGGGTGGCGGAGGCGCGGGCGTTCCGTCCTCGTGCCGCCTGCCGCGGTGGCCGCCAGCCCCTCGACGCCGCCGAGGCCGTGCACAGCCGGCGCCGCGCCAGCTGCGGTCGCCTGGTCGCCGGGTCGCCGGCCCGCGGGGAGTGAGGCCGCGTGGGAAGCCGTGAACCCTGACCCTCTCGGTGCCGGGACTCCTGGTTTCCGAGGTCCCGGCCCGGAGGGTGGTCGGGGGGCCGGAGGCCGTCCTGACGGCGGAGCGGCGCCGAGGCCCGCGGACCGGGTCGCTAGGAGGCCGCGGCGTCCGGGGCGTCCGGTTCCCCAGGCCCCGGGTCAGGAGCGTCGGGCCCTGCGGCCGCCTCGGGGTGCTGGACGCCGGCTGCGGGTCGCGACCCAGCGGCGGGGACGGAGCTGTGGCATCAGAGACCGGCTTCGCTCCGACCCGCCGCGGTGGTCTCGGACGGGCGTCCGGTCGTCCCCTGCGGAGCCCAGGCGGACTCGCTCCCCGGTGGTCCCCGAACGCGGGCGGGATGCGGCCCCCGCAGACGCGGGCTTGCGGCGGAAGGTGGGTGAGGGGCGGCGCGGGGAGCGAGCCGGCGCCTCCGGCGGGGACGGGTCGGGGGCGGAGGACGTGTCCCCGGCAGAGGGGTCTCCGGGCTGCGCCGCCGAGGACGCCCGCGCCCGGTGGTCGCTCGCCAGCTCCGCCCCGAGCGCGTCGGCTTCTCTTCCCGGTCACGCCCCCGAAGTGGCCCGGCCGCGGCCCCCGCCGTCCCCTCGTCTGTCTGACGTCGGTGCTACCGCCGGCGCCCGGGTCCGTGGACTCCGGCTGGTGTGTCCCTCGCTGGTCGGTTCCTTCCCGGCCACGAACGTCCCCGGTGTCCCCTGTGCCCGGCGAGGACCCGGGGAGTGTCGGACCTTCCGCAGGGGAGGCGGGGCCCGCGAACGAGCCCCGGGAGCGCCGGAGGGGGCGGGGGCGCGGCCGTGGGAAGCGCCCGGGCCGGGGTCTCTGCGGGGCCGGGAGCGGGAGCGCCCTCGACCCTCCCCGGTGCGCGGCGGAGGGACCTGGCAGGAGGCGGGGGAAGGGACCGAAGGGAGCGGGCGGAGTGAGCGCGGGGGTGAGGATCGCGGGGGTGGGACGAGGTGGGACCGGCTGCCCGGCGGGCTTCTCCCGGAGGCGGCGGGCTGGGGGCCGCCGGGACGGCCGCACCGTTCTGAGTAACTGGGGAGGCGGGGAGTTGAGTGGTTCATGTCTGGGTACGTGTGTGGGTTCGCTGCGTTTCATTTCGACTCGTGGGACTTTTGCAGGTGAATTTCTTTCGATCTTGATGGACGGACGGACGGACGGACGGAGAGAACATCCGAAGCCCAACCCAGGGCTGGATCTCACCGGCTGAAGCTAAAAACTCATCGTGGAATCAAAAGATCCGAGAATCAAAGATTTATCTTGGGTCGGAAGAAGAAGAGCAAAAGGAGGGTGGGGAGAGGAAAGACGGAGCAGGACTGACAGGGAGAGCCCGACTGGTAGGAAGGTCAGATAAGAGGACTCCACCCCAGAGAAATGAAAACGGACTAATAAAAGTGGGAAAAAGCAGGCATCCTGTCTTGTTCCTGATCTTACTGGACGATGTTCACGCACCGTCGAGCGTGATGTTACCTCTGGGTGTTTCTATGCGGCCTTTATCATGTGTTGACGGCGGTCCCTGCTCAGTTTACAGGCTGCTGTTTTACTCACGAAAGGGTATTACAGTTTTTAAAACATAACTGTTTACTGTAAAATATAGTGACATAAAATTAACAGAAGAATGAATTTGGACCCTTACCTAACACTATATACAAAAATTAACGCAAACTGGATTAAACACCTAAATGTGATATAAAATTTAGAAGAAAACACAGCTGAAAAGCCTCATGACATTGTATTTGACAGTAGTATCTTATGCAACACCAAAAGCATAGGTAATAAAAGGAAAAAACAAAAACTAGACTTAACAAAATTTAAAATTTTTGTGCACCAAAGGGCACAGTCAACAGAATACAAAGGTAACTCACAGAAGAAAATATTTGCAAATGACTTCTCTGATAAGGGACTGTTACCCTTAAAACTCAACAACAAACAACCGAATTTACATGAGATTTCTTTCCATTTCCTTGTCGTCTTCTTTGTTTTCTGCAAGGTTTTAGAGTTTTCATTGTACTAATCTTTTACCTCATTGATTAAACTAATTCCGAAGTATTTTATTCTTTTTGAGGCTATTATAAATGGAATTGTTTTCTTAATTTCTTTTAGGTTGCTCATTGTTAGTAATGCTGAGTAGAATGGGGGGGAGGAACGAGCATCTTTGTCTTAGTCTTGATCTCAGTGGCAGCACTTTCTTAGCAGCGGGGTTTTCATGTGTGGCTTTCTTATACTGAGTCAGTTTCACTCCATTCCTACTCTGTTGAGTGTTTTATCATGAACTGTGTCACAAGATTTTTCTCTCTCAATTGAGAAGATAAAGTAATTTTTTCACCCTTAATTCTCTTCAGACCATAGTTCTCATAGACCTAGTATTCTAGGACCATATTCCACTTGGCCACAGTATATAATCCTTTTGATATGCTGTGGAATTCAGTTCATATTTTGTTGAGAATTTTTGTATCAATATTCATAGGGGATATTGATCTGTAGATTTTGTTTTTGTTTTTTCCTATAGTGTCTTTGTCTGGCTCAGTTTTGGGGCAGCAAATGAGTTACTAAGTTAGAAAGCATTCTCCGCACTTTGTTTTTTGGGAAAGTTTGAGAAGGATTGGTATTAGTTCTTTAAATGTTTTGTAGACTTCTCCAGCAAAACCATCCAGTCCAAGGCTTTTCTTCATTGGAGGGTTTTTGATTACTGGCTCAACCTTGTCACTAGTTACAGATCTATCTGGATTCTCCCATTTCTTGGTGATTCAGACTTGGTAGGTTTTCAATTTCTAAAAATTAGTCCATTTCCTTTGGTTAATTTGTTGGTGTATGTATGTTCATAGTATTTTATCAGCCTTTTTATTTATGTAAAATTAGTAGTAATGTCCCCTCTTTAATTTCTGATTTTAGCAATTTGAATCTTCTCTTTTTTCTCTGACATTCTTGCTAAATATTTGTCAATCTTGCTGATTGTTGTTGCTGCTGCTGTTTAAGATTTTATTTGTTTATTTCAGAGAGTGAGAGAGAAAGCCTGAGCAGGAATCAAGGCAGAGGGAGACGGAGATGCACACTCCCTGCAGGGGGTGAGGGGGGATGGCTACGTCATGAGCCATAGCCAGACACGTAACCAACCAAGCCATCAAGGAGCCCCAGTTTTGCAGATTTTTTTAAAAAATTTTGGTTTTGTTTCCTATATTCTTTTTATCCTATTCATTATTTCTCTTTTCTCCACTCTAATGTTTATTTCCTACTCGTTGCTAACTTTGGCTCAGTTTGTGCTGCTCTTTTTTAGTTCCTTTAAGGTGTATGGGGGCACCTGGCTGGCTCAGTAGGTGAAGCATGAGACTCTTGATCTCAGGGCCATGAGTTCCATCCCCACATTGGGTGCGGAGCCTACTGTAAAAAAAATTTTTAAGGTGTTTAGTTCGGTTACTGATTTGAGATTTTTTTTTTTTTAAAGATTTTATTTATTTATTTGACAGAGAGAGATCACAAGCAGGCAGAGAGGCAGGCAGAGAGAGAGAGGAGGAAGCAGGCTCCCTGCTGAGCAGAGAGCCCGATGCGGGCCTTGATCCCAGGACCCTGAGATCATGACCTGAGCCGAAGGCAGCTGCTTAACCCACTGAGCCACCCAGGCGCCCTGATTTGAGATTTCTTAACTATAGATGTTTGCAGGTAGAAATTTCACTTAAGCACTGCTTTTAGTACATTCACTATGTTTTGTATGTTGTGCTTTTATTTTCATTTGTCTCAAAATATTTTCTAATTTCCTTTATGATTTCTTCTTTGACTTCTGGTTATTTAAGAGCATTTAAAAATTTTTTTCAATTATTGTGAGTTTTTCTTCTGTTACTGATTTCTAGTTTTGTTCCACTATAATTAGAAAAGACATTTTTATGATTTTTCAGCATTAAAATTCATTTTTTGTGGTGATTATGTGATATGATACAGGTTGGCTAATGCTACTGATGGAAACACTGGCAGTATAGAAGCCTATTGAATCAACACATTGTACACCTTAAACTTACATGATGTTATATGTCAATTATATCTCAATAAAGCTGAAAATTTTTAATTTAAAAAAAAAAACATGTTTTCTGGCCTAAAATATGTTTTACTCTGGACAGTGTTCTGTGTGCATTTGAGAAGAATGTGTGTTCCATTATTGTTAGGTGAAGAGTTCTATATGTATGTCTGCTAGGTATACTTGGATTATACCATCATTCAAGTACTCTCTTTCCTTCTTGATCTTTCCTCTGGTTGTTCTATCCATTATTAAAAATGGGATAATGAAGTCTCCGACTATTATTGTAGAATTGTCAATTTCTCCCTCATTTCTCCATGTTTCATATGTACTTGGTGCTCTGATTCAGATGCTATATGCTTATAATTGTTGGATCATCTTGTTGGATTGAATTTTTTTTGTTTATAATGTCCTTCTTTTTTTTTTTTTTAATTTTATTTTATTTATTTGAGAGAGAGAGACAGTGAGAGAGAATGAGTGAGGAGAAGGTCAGAGAGCGAAGCAGACTCCCCATGGAGCTGGGAGCCTGATGTGGACTCGATCCCGGGACTCCAGGATCACGCCCTGAGCCGGAGGCAGTCGTCCAACCAACTGCGCCACCCAGGCGTCCCTCCTTCTTGTTTCTTATAACCCTTTTTTTAATGTAAAATTTACTCTAATAATATAGCCACCCCATACTCTCCTTTGTTTACTGTTTGCATGGAATATGTTTTTCCATCCTTTTACTTTCGACCTCTTTGTGTCTTTGAATCTAAAGGGAAACTCTTTTGGACAGCATATAGATGGAGCTTTTAAGAGAACATACTCCACAAGTCTCTGACTTTTAATTAGAGAGTTTCATCCATTTACAGTTAAAGTAATGACTAATACATAATGACTTCTGCCATTTTGCTAGTTCTCTATATGGCATATTTTTTTTATTCCTCAATTCTTTCATTACTGCATTTAAAAAAAAAATTTATTTATTTGACAGACAGAGATCACAAGTAGGCAGAGAGGCAGGCAGAGAGAGAGGAAGGGAAGCAGGTTCCCCGCTGAGCAGATAGCCCAATGCGGGTCTCGATCCCAGGACCCTGGGAACGTGACCTGAGCCGAAGGCAGAGGCTTTAACCCACTGAGCCACCCAGACGCCCCTCATTACTGCATTTTTGATATGCACTTGTTTTTCTGTAGCCTACCATTTTGATTCTCTTTTCTGTATATTTTAAAATTTATTTTCTTAGTGGTTAGCTTTGTGACTATAATTTGCATCTTAAACTTATAACAACATAGTTTGAATACCAATTTATTTAAAATTGCTTATATTCTGTACATATACCTCTCTGTCCCCTTATCTGGTTACTTTCACAGATTTCAGCTTTAAAAATTGTATGCCTGTTAATACAGGTTTACAATTAATGATTTATGTTTGTGCCTTTTAAATCATATAGGAAAAGTCTTTTTAAAAAGATTTTATTTAGGGACACCCGGGTGGCTCAGCTGGTTAAGCAGCTGGTGTGGATCTCTTTATTTTATCTCACTTGGAGTTTTTTAAGCTTCTTGAATTTGTATATTTGCCCCATTTGCTTTATCATTTGTTCAGTCTCCCTATACACACATGCACACACAGTTTTCCTGAAGAATGCAACTAAAATGCAGAATCATGCTTCTTGACTTCTGTATATTTCAGTGTGTATTTCCTGAAAACAAAAATACCCTCTTAGATGAGATGAGATCAGGTGCATTCAGGGTGGTATGGCCATAGGTGAAAGATTAGAAAACCAAAGCAGAATCATTAAAAAAAAAAAAAAGGAAATTAACACTGATAAAATCCTACTGCTTAATCTACACCCCTTACTCAGTTTTCATCAGTTTTCCCAAGAATGGCCTTTATAGCTATTGCTTTTCCTGGTCCCAAATCTAACTCAAGATCATTTAATTGTCATGTCTCTTTAGTCTCCTTTAATCTGGAATAGTTCTTCCATTTTTATTTGTCTTTCAAGTTCTTGAAATTTTTGAAAAGTGGAAGATGATCAATCCAAAGAATGTCCTTCAATTTGGGTTTTTCTAATGTCTTCTTATGATTAGATTCAGGTTATTCATTTTGGCAGAGAAATCACATAAATAATGTGTCTTTCTCAGAACAGGCCTTTTGGCTAATGTTGACTTTGGTTACATGACTCATTGAGAAATCTTTCAGATGTTTACACTGTAAAGTTACTATTTTGACCTTTGTAATTAGTTATTTGTAGGGAACCACTTTGAGACTATGTTAGATCCTGTTTTTCTTCAACAGCTAATCAGTTTTAGAATCCATTGATGATTCTTGTCTAAGTCAGTTATAAATTTGACCATTGCTAAAAGTAGATTTTTCCAAACCCCATCCTTTCCTTTATATTTGTTAGCTGACATTTTACTATAATTAAGAACTTTCGGGGCGCCTGGGTGGCTCAGTGGGTTAAGCCACTGCCTTCCGCTCAGGCCCTGAGCTCAGGGTCCTGGGATTGAGTCCCACATCGGGCTCTCTGCTCAGCAGGGAGCCTGCTTCCCTCCCTCTCTCTCTCTGCCTGCCTCTCTGCCTACTTGTGATCTCTGTCAAATAAACAAATAAAATCTTAAAAAAAAAAAAAAAAAAACTTTCTAGCGCACCTTGGTGGCTCAGTCGGTTGAGCCTCCGACTCTTGGTTTTGGCTCAGGTTGTGATCTTGGGGTCATGGGGCTGCATAGGGCTGTAAATGTCGTGCACAACAGAGGCAACATCTCTGCCTTCAGGGAGCTTATTTAGAAGAAAATACAGACTTAACAAGATAATTACTATTGGCAATAAATGTTATAAAGGAAATCAGGTGACGTGATAGATAGTAATGAAAGTGCGCTTTAGATGGCATGATCAGAGGTCCCATTTATTATGTGACATTTGAGCTGTTATGTGACATTTGAACATAAAATAGGAAAGTGAGCCAGCCCATGAGAAGGGTTGGGGGAAGGGCATTCCTGGGAGAGGGAATGACAGCCACAAAAACCTGAGGCAGGAAGTGAAAAAAAGGCCAGAGCAGAGATGGGAAAACAGGAGCAGGGTGGTGAGAGGAGGCTGGGGTGCATAGGACCCAGATCAAACATGGTAGGACCTTACAATCCCATTGTAAAAGTGAAGGGTTTTAAGTGAGCGTGCTGTAGGATCTAATCAGACCCTTCAAGACTATTTTGGAGAATAGATTGGTGGGGTAATCAGGGGCCAAATTAAGCGAAGAAGCCCTTGTAGTAACACAGAGTGAGAGACAATGGTGATTCAGACAGGTGAATTTTTGACGTTTTCAAGATCCATCCTGAAGATATATTCAAGACTTGGTGATGGATTGCACTAGAAGGTGAGGTAAGGAGGAGTGTTAAAGATAATTCTCAGGTTTTTGTTGACTGGGTGAATGGTGGTGGCATTTCCCAAGATAGAAAAGATAGAATAAGGATGTTGGGGGTGGAAGAGGAAATGAAGAATTCCATTTGGATACGTGAGGCTTGAGATGGCTAACCGACCCTGAAGTAGCGGTCTTTATCTGCTTACTGGGCATACAATTCAAGGCTGAGGCAAGAGGCCTGGGTAGGAGTATAAATTTGGGAGTCACCAGCATACAGTAATGCCAGTTATTGGGGCACCTGGGTGGCTTAGTCGCTTCAGCGTCTGCCTTCAGGTAAGGTCATGGTCCCAGGGTCCTGGGATTGAGTCCCGCATCGGGCTCCCTGGTTGGTGAGAAGCCTGCTTCTCCCCACTCTGCTCCTCCCCCCATGCGCTCTCTCACATAAATAAAATCTTTTTTAAAAAAAGATGCCAGTTATTGATCGCCTCTTAGCTCCATATTCATCCTTCGTTGGCTCTGCAGTATTGGGTTGGGACCTTTGAATATTTTTTCCTTTGCCAATTAACAGGATATTAAACTTCATTAGCAGAGGATATCGGGGACACCCTGCCAAGAGGAAAGGTACTTCCCTTCCTGGTTCTGGTGTGATTGCCCCCGCACAGCTTCTCCTGCACGCAGCTCCTGCAGTGCGTGGTCACCAGCAGCACAGAGGCCAGCAGCTTTCCCCAGCACTCACCTTGGGTGGCTTTGTAGTGGAGTGCCTCTGATAAAACACCTCCCTGAAGAGATTTTCCCAGCGTCCTAGAGGAAGGATTTCCAGCAAGTTCCACCAAGCATAGCACCCAATGACTTCCCTGCCATTCAGTAAACCAGGGCTCTGCCCTCTCCAAAAAGGTCTGTTATCAGCTCTGGGGAAGGGGCTGTTCTTCCTTGGATCCTCTATCTCAGTCCTGGGTGGCGCTTCCTTTATGTGGTCTCTCTATTGTTATCACTAGTTATCACTAGTTCTCTCTAGTTATCACTACTGTTTGTGAACCAGTCCCTCATTATTACAACGCAACTATGATTAAGCTAACTTACAGTAAAGATAGAAATTGTTCAATTGCTACTTTTTTGTTTTGTCTTGACTAATACAAATGACTCAATGCAGTTCGGGAACACTCACCGGAGAAGGAAGCAGCACATACTGCTGTGTCAGAAGGTCCCAAGAAGTCTGTTATTTTCCATTTTGAATGCGTGAGATATAAAGGCACGTGGGATAGCTGGCCTCCTTCTCGGGCTCTTGTGCAAGTTTGCAGTATCTTCTGAAGCCAAAATGCTTGAAAAACACATCCTGCCTGCACTATGTGGACAAGCTCCCAGTTTCACCTTGAGTACTCCGGGCTCCTGCAGACAGACATCCCCAAAGGGCTTCCTCAGTGCCGCCTCTAGACCTTGAATCTGTTGGTCTTCTTGCAACGCTCACACCTACAAGGGTCGTCGGCCTGCCAGTGCCACTATCGTGGACATGGGGAAACAAGGGACAGAGGCTGCCCATGCTTGTGCCTCCTTGTGATCCCTGCCAAGGCACCGAAGTGCATGATCGGAGAAAAGAGGTACAGGGTTTTCAGCTACTGGAATTCTAGGTCCTTAGCAAGGGGTCAGCTCAAACCCCATCCTAAAAAGGCAGGATGGCCATGTGAAGAAGTGGAGGAACATGACCAAATGGCTACTGCCTATAAACCCCCAAAACTGTGGGGTAGTTGAGCATCTGGAGAACCTTCCACCTAAGAAACAGCACTTTCTTTTTTTTTTTTTCCCCCTCCCCAGAAACATCACTTTCTTATACACTATCATGAGGATACCTTGGTTGAACTTCCTGGAAATCCCACCTCTGGATCTCCGTCCACAACCGCAGGTTATCCCAGGGCTGCTGCTGCCATCAAGGGGTCAGGACTGTCATCCCAGCAGACCACGGCTCTGACGGGGTCCGAAACCAGGCAGTAAACCCCATGTCTGTGGAATCCTCCGGGCTAAATGCCCAGCCAGTGTAAGTGGGGGAACATTCTAGCAGGTGACTATAGACAGTATTCCTCAACACCCTACCTCTCTGAACCAGCGGGAATTTCCAGACAGAGCTGTACTTGGAAGTATACAATCAGGCAGTTGGGTAGAACATTTCCTGAATAGGTCTGGAGGCAGATACGTGCTGTCTTGACTTTCTGCGAGTGCCAAGTGAGTAACGCCATCCTCATTTTGGCCAATAGTGTGGTCAGCGGACCAAGGAAGTCCCTATTTTTGTTAGGAAGCTCTTGGTGAATGCAGTTTCTGGGAAAAGTATGGTGATTATCCCTTCCAAGGGTAGAGGAGGGTGAAGCTAACTTACCTGTCTGGTGGGGCCTTGCAGGAATCCTCTGCTGCCATTGCGGAAGCAGTCACAGTAGACGTGGAACTTAGAAGGGCTGAAAATGCTCTTCAGATCCTAGCAGGCCAGCTGAGAAAGCTGAAACGGAAAGTCTGGGACCTTGGTGCAAAGAGCACCTACCTGCCTGAGAAGCAGCGGGGGACACTATTGAACGGAACATCACCGCCAGGGCTGGCTACCAAATGCTGGATGAGGTACGGCCAGAAGTGGCAAACCAGCTTTAAAATGCCAAAGACGGGGCAGTCGTTAAGTGGTGGGGGTGGGGGGTGGTGATGATGCAGGGAGAGTGGGGACAGTAGGCACCCACAACAGATGGGTGCATGGACAGATGGGTCCTCAGGGCAGTGTAAGCTGAGGCAGAGCTGAAGGCAAGGATGTAATGCTGTAACTCACACTAATAAACACACTAATGGCATTTACAGAAGGTGATACACGTTCTCAGGACTTAAGCCTGATGATACCATCCAACCCACCTACAAACATAATAGAGGTATAAGGATTTCAATTCAACTCTTAACTGATTAATTTCTTTTAATGGAGATCAAGCTTTAAGTTTCATGGTGCTTTGGGTTTCTATTTCTTAATTTTTCCTTAATAAAGGAGAAGTATGTATCCATCTATTCAAAAGATCTACTGGAGCTAGGCCACCTGCCACGATCACATGACACAGGAAAAAACCCAGGGTCTGTAATACATTAGGAGAATCTTCTAAAAGTCATGGTTTGTGGAAGGGTGATTCAGGTTGCCACTGAGATCACAGAAGGGCAGAAAAGGTACATCACAATCTGATTACAGGTCCCTTCTATGAAGTACTTCTGGATGGTTCAAGACGGTTCAAAGTCTTCCCTGCAGTTGAGTCGGACTTCTTCCTGGTGCACAACAGTCCCGTTTCCACTGAGTTCCAGGTGGTTGGAGGTGGTGGAATCCCAGGATATTTAGATCATGTCACTGCTCGGGAAGAACAAGCGTGTGAAGGAGGAAGTCCTCAGCAGTCAGGACTGGGACTGCCTTGTTCCTAAGTCTGAACTTACTGTGCGTATATGGGGGAGGGTGGCATTCTGAAGGGGGAGGGAAGAGCTCTGCCATCGGATGTACTAGATAACCCAGATCTATGGCTTTTGTAATAACTGTCAGTTTCTCCTTGCCTTTAGACTTCAGAAGAAGAAATTCATCTAAGGGAAAAATGAGATACCTAATGTTCACGGCTAATAAGATCATTGTAGAAATGACTGGAGGAGGGAAAAAAAGGCATATAATTACCCTTGCTCAGAACAAGAACTACCTTCATTAGCATCCTATTCATATAGGGGCTTTATTTTAAAGTTATGTTAGATATAAAGTTTAAAATTATGTTTAAAAAAATGGAGAACACTAAAACACATGATGGGAAAAGAAAATGGTAAGGAATCAAATGACAGGAAGTTAAAGTAACAAAAGTGAAAGAAACATGCTGTAAGTGAAACAGATCAAAAGGAAAAGTTACTGAAGCTAGCTACGAGGTCATCTCCAAAATGATGACAAAGGAACAAACAGGCCCAGAGCCCAAGGGCCAAAAAACCCAAGCCAGGCATACAAGATGCCCTAAGCTAAACGAAAAAGCCTTATACTCAGTTCTTCTCCCGAGGCCAGGGGCATCCTTCCCCACATGGCCAGGCTGCACATCTGTGTGGCTAGGCCCGAGGGCTGCAGGAGTCTAACTCAGCCGCCCCAGATCAACTCACGCGTACAGGCCAGGCGGCGGCCCTTACTCGCCTCCATCACTGCCCACGCGCGGGGCCCTTCTCCACCTAGTGAACGCGCGTCCCTCACTCAGAAGGGTAGTACACTGGGGACCCGAGCTGACTCTTTAATGCTCTGGGATTACTTAAAACCTATACATCAAAGTCTTTCTAACATTCCTTCCAGAGCATCTGCCTGTCAAATTTTCACAGGGTGAGCAGGGTGAAGCCCTAAGCCCGAGAGGTGGGACACTGAGCTGCCAAGAAGGGAGGGCCCCACTGAACACTGCGAGGATTTCGGAAAAGGGCCCTCAGAATCCTGACTTCTACTTACTGGCCGCGTGCCCTTGAGGAAATTACAGCTCTGCGAGCTTCAGTTTCCCACTCGTTAAGTATCATTGGTGTATTGTTACCGTGCGGTTGTGCGCACAGTAAGTAGGTCAGGGACATACTTGGCACAGGTGATGCTTTGAAAGTCAGAATCATCGGAGATTTAAGGAAGCAGGTGGAGGGCGGCACAGCTCCCCAGCACGTCAGGACTCACCTTTCTGGGTCAATCCAGGGAGTGACTCCAAGGGACATCTTGATGAGGACACTCATTAGCCAGGAAGGTGTCCAACTCTGCTTCCAGAGGAAGAACAACTCAAGTCCATTTTCCTCAAGGACCGGTCTTAACCACTGAGGCCCACATAAGCTTAGAGCCATTTCTCTCTCCCTTGAAAGAAGTGAATGACAGAAGGGATTCCTTTCGGAACCACCTGACGTGGTTGGGAGCTACACAGTGACTGTGCACCTGTGGTATCTTCTTCCCCGGAGACCTCTCAACACGAGAGGGGAGAGCTCTGTGCCTAGACTGGGTGGGCACACTCCTACCTGGAACAGAGACAAGGCTAGAGTAACTGCAGAACAGCCTTCACGGGGCCCACGTCCCTTTTACTTCAAGCCAGGGCAGAAGTGCAGCTGCCGAGCTCAGGAAAAGAGCCTAGTTTACGTCGTTGAGCGTCCCCAAACACACCACATTTCAGGGAGAAATCGAGACACTGTTTGCTAGCACCGTGAGGGCAGAGGAGAGATGAGAGTAAGTCCCTAAAAAAGAAAGGCACAGCACCCAGGTTCTAATTCTTCACTTTAATGCCATGTGAGGGTCCTGGGGCTCCATGCACCAAAGCGCTTACAGACAGGCAGCGAATGAACACGGGAGGTGTTATACCATGTACACACACCCACCACCACACAGAAGGAAGGCAGTGGGCCCAGGTGACCTCCCATGCTCCAGAGGCAACCGGTTCCTAGATCCAGTCTTTGTTCCCGCCTCCTCAACCCCTGCCAACCCACCCGTCTCCCCGTTAACATATGCATACATATATGTTTCTTCCAGAGTTCCAAAAAGTGCCTCTTTCACCCCACATCCCCACGCTCCGGCTTCTGATGAATAAAGCCTCCCTCTTTCAAGGATCACAAGGCAGGCACTGCCTTCATGAACGAGCCCCAGTGAAAGGTACCTAAGAAAGCTTAATCACTTGGAATCAAATACGGACAGATCCCAGGTAGAGGTAAAATTCTACCTGGGATCAAAATGCTCAGTGAAGCAGTTTTGTTCTGTTGCTGCTGTCATTTGTCTTAACCTCTTTAGGATCCGGCTTGGACCAAGGTTGCACACTGAGGCTCACCCCACTTTGTGGCTTGCAAATGTCATTCTTCTAGTCCCCCAACAAGCAACCCAGAGCAGGAAGGCTGTGTCACCTGACCCGCCTGAGGCACAAGGCTCCGACAGCCTCCAGAACACCCTAAGCCCCAGGAAGAACGAACAGAAACTTTCAGAGCACAGTTGACTCTCTGCACAGGATGGGCAATGGGCAGCCTCGTGAGTTACCCCAGAGGTAGAGTAAGGATGCTGGCGATTCGTCTCTCTCTTCTATTTAGAGAGTTACCCAAAGAGCTCCTCCATCTGGCATGCTGTCGGGTTTCGTTGTGGTTTTGTTTCGATCTCATTTGTTGCCATTAAGTTTTTCATTTTTGCGGAATTTTGTAACGGCTGCTATTGCACCATACAACCCTAGCCCCTCAAACTTTCACCTTCCCAGCCGGCGAGCACGACACCAGGGAGAAAGGTGCCCAAAGTCAAACAGAACTGAAGCACCAAAGGCAGGCACTTGGTTTAACCCATCAATATTACGCACAAGAATTCAATGAAAACGTACTCCCTTGGACTGGGAACAAGCATTCATCCTTCGGAGCCCTCCTTCCTAACCCAGCCTTTCTTATGCTCTAGACCTGACCATTTAGACTTGAGAAGGGATCCAACTGGGAAAAGTCACTTCCTCAGATACGACCTTTATCTGGAGGCCATTATCACAAACCACCACATCCAAAAGCACTTTTCATCTTGGCCTTGGCTTCTCATCAGAGAAGGGCCAAACTGGGCCACTGAATTCTTTTACTTCGTTTGAAAAGAGCTCGAAGCTGGCTGCCAGTATCCCTGCTCTGCCCGCCTGGTCTACTGGCCCAGAGCCTTGTCTCTCCCACAGTGGCACAGAGTGCACCACTGTGAGGACAAAACAGGGCCAGATGGTCCAAAGGAGTGTCTCTAGCAAGAGGCCTGGGGACAGTGTCCTCCTGCAGCATTCATGTAGCCCTAAGCTAGTGTTCAGGGCCTATCTTTGAGCAAACTTACATCGGAGCCTACCAGTCACTCTGTCTTCCATGTTTGGACTCTAACCAAAATACTGTGATGCCCTGTGCCAGCGGTGGGAACGAGAAGGAGCCAAGGCCAGATAACTGAAAGCACTGGGATTAATTGTCTCCTTTCTACTCACACCAGCTTTCTCCCGAAGAGCTTGCCTCAGTGTCTGTCCAAAAATGAGTTTGCATTAGGCAGTAACACCGATCAGAGCAAATTCAGTGAAGGACTTCTATTAGAACAAGACAAGAGCCGTGTTGTCGGAGTAAGCTTTAGGCAGGGACATCAACTCCAGAACAGCGATGATTCATTTGTGGATGAGAACAATGGAGAGAACACATACCTCAGAACCTCAACAACTGACTTTACCTTCCTCTTAGAACCCCGTGTGGACCTCTGTTCCACCACATGACGTGGGAGTGCAAAACTGCGCCCTGTAACCGGCTCCACAGAGGGCCAGGAGGTCACTGCCCCACTGAGGGGTTCAGCGAGGTCCCAGGACTTGGCCTTCTCTTCCTCAGAAGGATGCAGACGTCTTCAGCTCCCCCTCCCCCTCCCTCATCAATCTGGTCTTGTAGGACTGAGACCAATGAGGCTGTCCTTACCCGTGTTTTACATATTAAAAAACCTCCCTAACAAATACCCAGGACCGTCAAGCACAGTCATGATCACAGGGAGAAGCCCTTAATGCAGCACAGGAATGTTACGTTCCCACTGCTGGGGCCACGCAGCTCTTCTTTCAGGAGACGCGTGTCCACAGCCTGCTTAACTGCCCTGGTCTGAAGACGCGAGCAAGAAGAAAATGCACTGGGAGCGGGACCCTGTGGATCTTTTTCTCTGTCTGGGATGTGGAGAGGACAGCATGAGGGAGGCTTGCTTCGACTGTCCTACAGCTCCTGGCATAGCTGTGCCTCCCACCCAAGCCTTTGTTTGCTTCCTCAGAACAGACACTTCTCCTAGGAGAACGTGAACAGGGTAAAACAGCAGGGTTTAAAAAAGAGGGGGCTCCTATCTACAGAGGTTCACCACAAATTGGATGCTAACACATGAAATGGCAGCCAAAGAAATATTCTGAGCCTCCAGAAAGGATGTTACATCTCAAAGATAACAGAAGATCTATGCAACCTGCCTGCTTGACTCAGGGAATCTTCGAAAGGAACCTCTGAAATCTACATTACAGCCCTGAGAAGATAACCCTTCAAGCAAGGAAGGTTGGTGGAAGGTAGGAGAAGCTGCGGCCCTAAGGCAGGGCTGTAAACATTGTGCTCTTCTAAGGCCAACCTGGTGCACAGCTTTGGCAACTATGGTTACATCTCCAAAAGGTGGTGAAGAGTATGTTTCAGGAGGAAGAGTCTCTCCACATCCTAAAACAAAGCCCGGAACTATCCCTGGGGGAAGAGGGAGAGAAAATGCTTCTCCTTCAGTCAGGGGCTTTGGGGTAGGTCCTTGGGTAACCCCCATAGCAATCTGTGCTCATACCTGTGTGCTAGGCACACGCAAGGGGCCCTCGAATGGGGCTGAGGAAGGGATCACGCCTATATTAGTCTGGTAACATGGCACTAAAAAGGGCAGAAACTCTCTTGCAAGACCAGGAGAGTGACAAACCTCTCCGGACTTCCTGGTCCAGCCCTAGCTCGCCAGACCCCATCAGCCTCAGGAAAAGACTGCCGTGTCCTGAGGAAAGGTCAGGAGAGCTCGGGTACAAGTCCCTCCGGGCCACAAGCCCTAAGCCTGACCTCAAGGTACAGCCAGGAGACTAGAGCTGCCAGGAGACCTTCATCCCCTTGCAGCTGTGCCTCAGGACTTGGTCCTCACCTCAGCGGGTCTGGGGCAGTTAGTGTCCCTCTCAGGATCCTACTCCCAGAGCCACTAAAGAGAACAGACGCCCTCCCTGACAGGCCTCTGTCCCTAGCAGGGCTACTCACCACCACGTGATCTTGAACTCATAGATGGGACGCTTGCAGTAGTAGTGGTTGATGAGGTGCTTGTCACACACCCCGATGCACTGGTGGTCCACGACGAGGCCCTGGGCTGAGAGGTCCGTGACCAGGCAGTGCAGTAGGTCATAAACATCAGCCACAGCCTCCCAGGGCCCAAAAGACACATCCACCTCGCAATGGTGCTCAAAGAGCTGCCCATCGCTCTCGCTCCGCTCAAAGCGCAGGGAGTTGAGAAGCGGACACTCGTAGGGGGTGATGGGCATCTCCTCCTTGAAGACACAGACCTTGAGCTTGGCAAAGCGGGCCTTCCGCTGTACCGCACGCAGCCGGGCAATCTCCACGATCCGCTCCAAATGGTCTGTGGGGGTGAAGACGGTACCCGTCACTGGGACAAGGGTCAGGAGGCTGGGGCATGGGCGAGGCAGGGTCAGGGCACACAGAGAGAGCCCCAGTGAAGGCAGGATCCAACAGGGGAGAGAGATCCTGGGGAAGGGACTCTTTGGGCTCATGAAGGATGCAGACTTAAACAGGGATCATGGATCACCATGGCAAAAGGAAACCAAAACGATGGAATGGGGATAATCCTTTTGAAATGGGATTTGATGATGTCATAGGCAAAGTGGGTCCTATTTAACCTGAATCGTCCCAGTGTGACTGGGAGGGGAGGGCAGAAAGGGAAGCAGAAATCTCTCCAACCTTGAGCAATGCGGATGAATCTCAGACCCACTTCTTCTGGTGAAGACCTAGGCCCAGACAGATGCCTTCCACCCTCCTTTCCCACACCCTGACCACCCTGGGCAGTTGACCCCTCACCTTTGTAATAGGGCATGAGTCCCAGAAATGCCTGGCGCACTTTCTCCCCCTTCAGAGGCTGCATGTTCTCTAGCTGCTCCAGGAGGGGACCGATGGCATAGTACTGGGCCTCTTTGTACACAGCCCGTACACGTTCCCGGGGCGGCAGGTCGCCTGAGCGCAGAAAATTCAGCACATCTCTGAGCAGGAAGGAAAGAGAAGTGCTGAGAAGGAGCTAATGGACCTGGGCAGTGACACATGGTAGTTAGAGCACAGAATCTGGAACCAGACTACCAGCTGCATAACCTTGGGTAAGTGAACCTAACATCTCCATGCCTTGATTTTCTCATCTGTAAAATGAGGAAAAATTGTAAAAAAAAAAAACAACCCTACGCCATCATGGGATCAAGGGATTCAGTGAGTTTATAGATAAAAAGTGCTTGGAAAATACCTGGCACTGGGTAAGCCCTCAGTATGCATTAGCAGCTGTTATTATCAGCATCATTACCATTAAAATTACTATTAGGTGTACTTTTTATTTTTATTAGTTGTTGTTATTATTGGCTATATATAGGAATAATGGAAGGATATGATTTCTGGGCTCCTTAATCTAGATTTTTATATTAAGGTATAGTTAATACGCAATCAAGGTATACAGTTTGATTTTGACCACCACCTACACCAAGATACAGAACATTCCATCTCCTTAAAGTTTCCCTCTGCCTCTTCCGATTCAAGCCCAAAATTCTTCTATCAACAAAGACTACTTTTGCCTCATCGTGACATCCATATAAGCGGAAGCACACAGTACGTTCTCTTCTATGCTTATCTTCTCTCCTTCAACAGAATGCTTCTGAGACTCATTCCGTACGTCATGTGTGACAAAGGAGGTGGCACGGCACTGAATGGATAGCCTGTCGTTTATTTACCAATTTTCTTATTGATGGACAGTTGCGTTGTTCCAGTTTGGGGCTCTTATGAGTAAAGCTGTTATGAACATCCCCGTGTAAGACTTCCTGGGGACACACGTACCAACTTCTCCTGGGTATATATTAGGAGTAGAACTGTTCACTCATAAGGTAAAGTGCACACTTAACAAAATGGTCGTAGCGTTTTATATTTTCACCAGCAATGTACAAGCGTTCCCCATCTTCTCTACATCCTCGCCATTAGTCTTATTCTGTAGCTACAAAGACATCAAACGACTACCCACAACACCTGAACAAATTGATGCTTGGGTGAATAAAATCACATACTGCATTTTCTTAAAATAAAAACTCAGTTCTTTTCATTCTATCTTCAGATTCTTTAAGTGCTAAGAGTAATCAGATCCTTCACTGGTAGGTGTGGGCAGGTCTTTTCTGTAAAGACGTGTGAGTAAACCCCAAGATCAAGATGTTGCCTCAGTAGTAGTCTATGACCATAACATAATACCAGCGAACACTGACTAAGTCCTGATCTGTGTCAGTCATTCTCCATGTCTTATCCCATTGAATCACTTCAATGACATTGTGGAGTAAGTTCCATTTTAGGTCCATTTCATAAGTGAGGAAAAAGAGGGGCTCGGAGAAGTTAAAGAACACTCTTACTCAAGGAGCCACAGCTAGCAGGAGCCCAAATGCAGACCTACTTGACTCCAAGCCCATATCCACAGTGGTCAGACTCCTGTCCCAAGCGTTTCACTCATCAAGCAGCCTTCGTGGTGGGTTCTGGGAGCACAGGAACCGCCCCAGCAGAGAAATGTACCTGACCAAATGCCTTAAACACCTGTACTATTTTATCTGAGTCTTCAGGCAACTTCATCTGCTGATGATGAGTCATAGGCCACGGGAGTCCAGCAGCCCAAGGAGAAATGCTTTCTGCCACACCCCTGCCTGCCTCCGACCCTCTCCAGCTATGGCCACCTGGGCACAGGCACATCAACCTAGAGCCAAACCCTGCTCCCCCTCCCCACAACCCCTTTCCAAATTAGCGCTCTAGGATCTTAAGCAAACCTTGGTCTGCTCTGAAAAACATAACCCCGGGGCAAGGCCCAGCTAAGAGTACTGTGGGAGCTGCCAGCTGGGGCCAGCACTTTCCTCCCCCAAACAGCCTGCAAACAAAAATCTTTTTATAGCTCTGCAGAGTGATGTGACACTTTGTTTTCTCAGCATCGGAGGCAGCTGACAGCCCAATGGGGACACCCAGATGGTTCAAAGTAAATTGTTTGACCAGAGGCTCCTTTCTGAGGATAAAAATGACCTTTCTCCCAGTGCGGGCAATCCGAATCAGAGGCCAGCACGAAGAGGTAGTGGCTGTAGAGCTTCTGCCTCCTTAGTCAATCTGCTGAAGGTCGAGAACCATGTTCGTTCTCTAGGCATTCCAAAGTTGGGCTGAAGGGCCAAACAGCTTTTGCCACATGCTCTGGAGGGACCTGGCCAGAGGTCACAGAAAGGCTCCTTATGTAATCGGCATGGCAGGCCTGCAAGGCAGCCACAATTATTTCTCATTTCACAAATAAGGAAACTAAAACATAAAGTCTTCAAACTGTTTATGTGTGAGGTGTCAGAAATCCTTTCTTGCGAAGGGCTATTTTCTTTTTTGAGATTGTGTCTTTCCATGTTTTAGTATTAAAATTACAGTCAAAATTGAAGTGGTTTTTTTTTTTGTTTTTGGTAAAGACTTTTCTTGGCAAAATTAAAGGATGGCAATCACATATGGGCCCTTCCCTCACCTTTTTTTTTTCATTTGTTTTAAACTATTGAAGGAAGTCTGACAACCATGGTCACACACCATGTCCCTCCCTAATGGCAATGTGGAGCCCCAGAATCTGAATCTGAGGATTTCCCGCAAGAAGCTGTGTTGTAACTCCACAGCCTCCAGGTGGGATCACATCTATTCCACACAGATGACAACTTTCTGGTCTTCAATTTCACAGGACAGAAGCTGTTCCACCACATGCAGCCACTGGGTGTCACCTGGGATTTCTCTGGCTGTCCTCATCTCCTCTGGGAAAGTAACTGCCTTTTTATCTCATTCAATAAACACATTTATTAAATTCCAGCAGCACATTTGTGATCTCCTCTTCTAGGTACTGTAGAAAACACTAAAGCCCCATACTGAAGCCCAGGACACTTACTCGGACTACAAAGTTGATCACAGAGGAATAAACATACCCAAAGTGCGTGCCATCCCGGTCAATGAAGTACCGGCCCTCGGCGTCGGTGGGGATGTAATGCCGCCCGCTGAACATGGCCGCCAGCATGGTGTCCTCATAGCGCCGCAGGGTAGACAGGCGTGTGGTGAAGTGAGCCCCTCCAATGTTAAGGGGGACAACCTCAGGAAACTGGAAAGGAACCACCGGCACTTTCAGCCAGGCACTGGGGAATGAGAGCAAGGGCTGCTCTGTGTCTCCTTGGGTCTCATCAGTGCTGCACCACTCAGGTACCCAAGGCTAAAATACGGGAGTCTTTTTGAATGCTCTCCTGTCGCCCCCTTCCCCCACACTCCTCAGTTGCCAAGTCGACCCCACTGTTCCCCAATACCATTCAATCAGGCCTCCCCACCCCAGTTCTATCTCTGCTCTAGAATGAATTTACCATTTTTATGTCCTTGCTTATGCTGTCTTCTCTGTCCGGAATGTTCTTCCCAGTCTCCCTCTGTCCACCTAGCTAATGCAATTGCCCTGAATGTGGTGTGTGTTGTTCACTGCACAAGGGCACCTGTCTCCCAGTGATCTGCCAGCCCAGCTGTGTGCCCTTTGTCTAATGCACACCACGGCACCATATAAGTTAGCAGTATCCATTCATTGCAAACGCTTCTGTTTAAGGTTCCTGATCCTGTGAGTGTTCTACTTTGTTTCCCGCTTGCCCCAAGACCAAGTTAACTAATGAGTCACCCTCCACTGTGCCTCCACCATGTGCCACGCTCTCCTCTCTGGAGTGCCTGGCGTGTCGCAGGGCAGGCTGGCTGTTACGTACTCCTGTCAGCCCTCCTTTCTAGAACCCAAGCTTCCTGAGGGCAGCATCTCATTCACTAACCACAAGGCCACCCACAGCAGGGCTCCCAGATAGTCGTGGATCATTCCAGACGTCCACTCCGCATTCGCTTTACCTCACTGCTTCTCTCCTATTTAAACCATGGAGCGAGATCAGTGCCTGGTCCAGCTCAGGTTCCGGAGGCACAGGCAGTGGGAGGAACAGGGCATGACGGTACAGAATGGCCCAAAGCAGCTCTGGGTAAAATGCTCAGCACCAGCTGGGGGGAGGGGGATCTTTCACTGCTTGTTGTTTTTAAAGAAATGAAGCCAGTTCTCTCTAATTTTCCCACAAACCTCCAGCTTAACTAAATTTCTACACTAGTGCATACTTTTCAGTATTATGACATCTCTCGGGCTCCCGTGTACCTTTGTCTGCAGGGTCCTTTCCCCCAGCTTTCCAGTTAAATCTTTTCCCCACTCTTTTTTGAGGTGTAGCTGACACACAAGGTTGCATTAGTTGTGGGGTGTTCGGCACAGTGGTCTGGCAGGTCTATACGGCACAGTATGCTCACGACTGGCGCGGCTAGCGCCTGCCACCACATACCACTATTACAGGGTCGTTGACTGTATTCCCTACGCTGTGCCCTTCATCCCAGTGACCTATTCATTTCGTACCTGGAAGCCGGCACCCCCCAGTCCCCTTCAGCCACTCTGCCCATCCTTCTACCCCCTCCCCGCTGGGAACCACTGGTTCGTTCTCTGTTTATGAGTCTGTTTATGCTCTGTTCGTGTGTTTGTTTTGTAGATTCCACGTATAAGTGAAATAATGTTTTCAAATTCTTTGTGAAACACAGCAGGACCGCAACACACTCCCTCAAAGTTACCCGGAGCCCCACGCGGTGTCCGGGGCGCAGTGAGGACCCAAACAGGCCCTGAATGAACGAGTGAGGAAGGAAGAGGACAGAAAGGCGGGTGCGGTTCTTGTGTGGGTGCCCTGTCACCCTGTCCCTCGGCAGTCAAAGGGCAGCAGGTGCCTTCTACGCGCTCCGCAGCTCCTTCGCCCAGGACGCGCGCTGCGGCGGGATAACGCGACTCCACACTTCTGGAGCTCTCGGGGCCTCTTCCAAGGGCATCTCCTGCCAGCCCGGGGGTTGGCTCCGTACAGCTTAAGACCGGGGCGCAGAGGGAAGCGGTCCAGCAGCGTGCGGACCCCACAGCGGGCAGCGGGCCTGCCGCGGGTCCCGCGCTCCCGCTCGCAGACCTTCCCGGCGACGGTGCCCAAGAGACGACCCCGCCGCGGTCCTTTCCTTCCCCAGGGGCGAAGATGCCCGCAGGGCTTGGCTCGTGGGCACGGGCGTTTCGGGATGCTGCGAGCGCAGCTTCCGTCCCGAGGGGACCGGCCACCCCCCGCCCCGCCCCCCCGGAGCTGTCCCCCCTCCCGGGACTGCACGCGTCCCGGCCTCCCTCCCGCAGCGCCGCCGCAGCTCCTCCTAGTCCCGTCCTGCCGCGCCGGGAGGCCCCACCTTCCCCTCTCCCCCCCCCCCCCGCCGCCCGGGAGGCTCCTACACGAAGTCAGGAGGAGCCCCCGGCACGGGGGCGGGGAGGAAAGCCCCGCCGCTGGCGGGTGGAGGCGGACACGCCGATCCGCGGGCTGCGTCTCCGCACGGGCCAGCGGGGCAGCAGGTCTGGGCGCCGCGAGGGCCGCCTCTTGGCTTTCCGACAAGACGCTCCCCTCTCGGGGCGCCCGGGCCCTCCCTCGGCCCCCTCCCCCGTCGCTCTAAGGACGGGCCGCGGGGTGCGGTCCGTGAATTCCGGGAGCGGGGGCTGGGCCGGGGGACGCACCCCGGGTGCGCTGGGGCGGGGGGAGCAGGCGCAGCTCCTCGGGCGCCGCCCTCGGCCCGGCCTCTGACCCCAGCCGCAGCCCCGCTCACGCCCCGCGGTCAGCTCTGCGGGGCCCCGGCTTCTCCCCTGCGCCCCTCCCCACGCCCCGGCCCCGGTACCTCCTGGGGCAGCAGGGGCAGCGCGTGCCCCGCCTGCGTGGCCGTCGGGGTGGCCGGCTCCACGAAGTCGTCCTCGGCGTCGGAGCTGGACATGGCACCGTCCGCGCGACGGCTGTCTGGCTCCCGCCCCGTGACTGCCACCATCCCTCTGGCTCTGCACAGTGGGCGCGGCTGCGGGCGGGCGGCGGCGGCCCGGACACTAGCGCCGAGCGGCGCCGGGCATGACGCGGCGCGGCCGAGGGGCGGGCCCGGGGGGCGGAGGGCGCAGGGTGCGGGGGCCCGGGAGCGGCCACTCCCTCAGAGCCGAGCGGCTCGCCGACCACCGCGCGCACCGCCGGGCCACCGGCCTGACCCGGCCGCCTCCTGCTATTGGCCGACGCGCCTCTTGCTCCGCCTCTGATTGGCAGGAAGCTCGCCCAGTCCGAGAGCAGGCAGCGCGTCGGCCTGCGCCTGAGTGGTCACTGGGAGCCAGGCTGCGGGCCCGCCCTGCCTTGATTGGTCGTCAGGCCAGCGGACGCGCCCTCTCCGCCCGCCCCTCTCAGCCGGCGCGCAGGGCGGGTACGCGCGCGGCCGCCGCGTCTACGCGGGCTCTCCTCGTTGGCTCCGAGGGTGGTGTCCGCGTCGGGGTCGGCGCCTCCCCGCTGGAGAGAGCAGGCAGTGCCCGCAGCCCAGTCGTTGGTCTGTGGGCGGTGCTGTCGGCCCTGGGCCCCCTGAGGCGCTGAAGGCCGGGGAAGTCCGGGGCGGGGAGAGCAGGCCGCCGCGGTGGAAGTGCGGGAGGAGCGCGGAGGGCGCGGAGGGTGAGGCGGGAGGGTGCGGAGTCGGCTGAGGTGCGGGAGAAGCGCGGAGGCCGGGGAGGTGAGGGGGAGGGGGCGGCGGCCGCTGAGGTGCCGGAGGAGCGCGGCTCGGGCGCGGGGTCCACGGGGGCGAGCCTGGGCTCCCCGCGCGTCCGGGGTGAGTCGGGCAGGAACCAGGGAAGGGAGAGCGCGGACGCGGAGAAACCGAGTTCCGCCCCGGGAATCCGCCCGGGAAGGCCGCGGGCCCGACGGCTGGCAGGGGGGCGGCTCCGGCTCCGGAAGCAGGGCTGCGCGAAGCGGTGAGAGGGCGGCCCCGGGGGCCCAGGACGCAGGGAGGCCCGCGGCCACCACCCCTGCCCGCTCGCACTGTGCTGCGGCTCTGGCTCCGCCGTGCTGCGGCGCATCCCGCGGGAACGGGGTTTCCCGGTCCTTCCCGCGTGCGCGGCGGGGCTCCGGGGGCCGCGGCCCGGCTGAGGCCCTGCGCAATGAGCGGGAAGGGCCGTCGGCGGGCAGCGGCGCCTCCACCGGACCGTGCGGCGGCGTCCAGGCCCGTCACGGGAGCGCCGCGGGGAGAGGCTCCGCGAGACGTCGGGAGGGACGGGGTGAGGAGCAGAGGCCCGTGCGGAGGCGGGGGCGCCTGCAGGCCCCCCGCGGTCCCGTCTCCGAGGGCAAGCCCGACTCGAGCGACCGCCGCTCTTTCCCGTGTCTCCCGGAGAGACGCCCCGAACGCGAGCCCGAGGACTGCTTCCCCACGGAACCTGCGCGCCCGGCCCGGCTCCTGGAGCGTCGAGCTCCGAGCGCGGTCGTGTCTGAACTCGCCCGGGATCCCCCTGCCCCTCTCCTAAATACGGGATCACTCCATGCGGCTTCTCTTTCTTGGGGATTCACGACCCCAAAACGCAAAACCATATGTGTATAGTGTGAAGAGTAACTGTAAAGCAGAAGCTCAGTCGAGAGCCGGAACACTGCCAGCCCCCACCTGCTCCAGGGTCCTCCCTCCGGAGGTCACCTCCATTCTCCCAGAGGTCACCATCATCCTCACTTTTCTGACAATCCTTTCCTTGTTTTCCAGGCTTAACCACGCTCTACATCTCTAAGCAATGCAGTTTAGTTTTAGCTGTTTTTAGACTTTATTTTTTTCAAGATCTATTTTAGAGAAAGAATGGGGGGGAGGGGCAGGGGGCGAAGGAGAGAGAATCTCAAGCAGGCTCCCCGCTGAGCTCGGAGCCTGACATTATATCTTCTCCCCTGTCCTACCCAGATCCTGTGTATCTAAGCATCTCCCTGAGGAATGCCTTTGTGTGTTCCCCTTCCAGCACCTGACAAAATCCACCAGATTAACCCATCAGCCTTCCATGCTCTGCTTCTGGGTGAGTGCCATCACCATGGGAACTGGTACCCTATAAATGCATGATTAACAGTGCCACTGGGCCATCTGTCCATGGTTTCTTCTAGTCAGCTCTCGCTTTTTTTAAAAATTGAGATGTAATTGACATATAACATTATACTGGTTTCTGGTGTACAAACAGTGATTGAATATTTGTATGAATGGCAAAAGGCTTACCACAATAAAACCAGTCAATATCTAAGTCAGCTTCCTCTTCTATTTCCAGTCTGATTATTCTCTCCAAGATTCCTCTGCACCCCAGGAAATCGCTCCTCCTTCCAGCAAATGGCAGTCTGGTTTTTACTGCATAGAGCAATGAGGCTATCAGGCCTAAAGAACTCCCTGCACTTTCTACCATCTCCCTTGCGCGTTAACCCTCTTCTCTGGGTTTGAGGCTTAGTCTCCAAAGCAGGCTCTGACTTTTCCAGGATTGCACTTGCTCCATCCGGTAGCCCTTTTTTCTCCTGAATTTTCAGTCTCTTCTTCTAGATCGTTTCTTTTGCTACAGGCTATTTTTATGTGCCAGCTTCTCCCAGCATAATAAATACAAATTCTTCTTCAGCACTGCATCCTTCTCTAGGCTGCACACCTTCTTTCTCCGTCTCTTCATAGCCAGTATCCTGACAAGAGTCCTCGCTGCTTCCTCCACTTCCTTATTCCCACCGCGAGGTCGACTTCTCACCCTCACTGAAACTGCTGTCCCCAAGATCAGAGTGGCCTCCTAATCGCCAAGCCCAACGATCTGTCCTTGAGCTCTCTGAAGCATGCCACTGTTGGCCAGTTTATCTCTTAAAACTCCTTCTTCTTCCTTTGAATTTCATGAGCCTCTTCCGCCTCTCCTCTCTCTTTCCCATCCGCTTTGTATGGTTCATTCACCCTTCACCTTTTCAGAGCTGTTGCATCCTGGAATTAGCACTTGGCTTTCTTCTTTCTTGTTTTACATACACTCTCAAGGTGATTCTGTCCACTCCCATGGTGAGAGAGGGTGCAAAAGAAATGTGCTTGGGCCAGAAAGAAAGAAAGCTTTGTGAAAGAAGGAATGTCAATACGGATGGAAATAGCATCTATATGTGCTTCAACCACCATCTATCTGTTAAAGTTCCTCAAATTTAAATTTCCAACCCAGTTGTTTCTCCTGAACTTCATATCCTTATCTTACATAAAACTGTTTCACATCTCTAACTGGATGTCCCTAAGGGCAATTCAGACTGAATCTGTTCAAAACCTTCCCACCAAATGTTTCCATCCTCTTATTTCCCCCAATTCTCGCTCAACTCCTTGTTTCTTATCCATTGGCTTTCCCTTGCTCTCCCAGTCTTGAGAAACAAGGCCAATAGTCTTGTTTGCCAACAGCTTCCCAAGGCACAAAACCTTGGCTAATGGCCCACTTGCTCTCAATCCAGCTCAGCGCTCCCCCAGCCTCTGGTGCACCCCGTTCATTACCCACCTCTATTCCTTTGCCTGGACTTCTCTTCCTATCATCTGCTTGGAAAATGTGACCAATGTTCACACTGGCTCTCTTACTGCTTTTCTGGTCTCTCTCAAGTGTGCCTCACTGAATGGTAGAAGCTTGAAATCTAAAAGCTACTTTTCCCAGAGTACCTTGTATCCTGGATTCCACACATGACCTAATTTTCACCAAGAAGATCAGTGCACTTGACATGTGGTGAGGGAAAGTGAACACTGATTTGGAGGCCATGATTCTTTCCCTTTTGGGAGGCAAGCTCAAATGTGGAAGAGTTGAAACTTTTCCTTTTTGCTGTGGCTGTAGCAGACTTCCTAGTATATACCTTCCTGGATGTCAAAAAGCAGAGTGGAGGCATCTGTTTTATTGTCTTACTATATCTCTCAAGGTCCGGTACAATGCACGTCACACAGGAACTCAATAGATGAATGCCAAAAGAAATTTGTGCGGTGATCACATTCAAATTATTATTGCCATATACTTTTTCCTCTTGTATTTTATTGTATTATTAGTACATAGGGTTTATATTATATTATATATATTTTATATATAATATTATATATATTATATTAGTATTAGTATTGCTGTTATTAATATCAAAGAGGTAGGGAATTCCAGAATGCCATCACTCTGGGCTGGTGGGAAGGAGCTCCTGTCAAGCTGTAAGAAGTCCTAGGAGTGAACACTAAGGGAATGCTCTTTGGTTTGGGGTTCACACTGGTGACCATGGACATCTTCACTGTGCAAGATGACACTGGCCCTGAAGGACTCTCATTCCAAGCTCTTTACGTGTAGGCTTTTGATGAATGTTGTGTATATTTTCACTTATTAGTTATAATTAAAACAAAAATAACATGCAACAAATGTAAAAATAACATTAGAATTCCATGAAAATGGTGTTTCATGAATGTGGTTTGAGGGTCAGTCATTGTCCTACCTATTACTGCATGTTACTTTCTCGTATCTTATGTCTCTAAGTGAGGCTGGTTCCAGTCACCTCTGGAAGCGTTTTGGTTAAATCCAGTGGGTGAATGTAATGGAGCCACGTCCCCAGTTCTCCCTCCCACCTCATGCCCACTTCGTGTGGCATTTTCACTGGTGTATCGTTTCAGGGTTAAGCACTTCCCAGCTTAAATATCTATGACCTCCATATGATTTTAGCAAGTAGAAAAAGAATTTAGGGGAAACACAACCCTGCACCTGAGAAAACGCACCCTGTCTCCTACTGTTGCCTTTTTTGGGGGCCTCTCCTCCATTCTACATTCTCTGTCTTCCGAGGCATCCCAACCCGCACAGAGACTTTGTTGGGTTTGGCTCTGATGTTTGTTCTGACATTTCTTGGAATTGCTGGCCGAGAGCCCCTTTGGTTGGCTAGAGACATTAAGGTGTAATGAAATATTTAAATATCCTGAGGCAGGATAGGATTAAAATAATCTCTAAGAGCAGGGGTTTGTGTATTTTTTCTATTAAGGGGCACAGAGGAATATTTTCATCTTGGCAGACTGTATAGTTTGTCTCTACTCAGCCTGCAGCTGTAGGGAGAAAGCATCCACAGATAAGACATACACAGCACATGTGGCCAGACTTGCCTCACTGGCTCTAACTTGCCAGCCCCATGTAAGTTAAATAAATGCATCCAAATGCATTGTGATCTTTTCAAATGAGCGCCGTCCAAACATCCAAATGGCTGATAGCCTGCTTCATTTATGATTCAAGTCTCAGTTATTTATTTGCGAAGAACAACAAATAGCCATGTCTTCAGTTTATTAATATTCCTAACTAATCATCTGAAGGCTGGAAAAATGAGACTTACTAGAAAACGAATGAACTGAAAGTCAATGTTAAGCCTAACTAGATGTGTAGTTTTGGCTAAGTTGCAATACTACTCAAGACCCCAATTTTCTGTTTCTTTTTTACCTGTAGGATTAGGCGGTTTGGTCTCTTATTTCTTTAAAAAAAGTATTGTTTTGGGGGGGTCTCCTTGTGGTGGCAGCATGAGAGCAGAGTAGGCACTGTGGCAGCCAGTCACTGCAGGACAGCCATTGAGAAAGTTTTCTTACCCTCTTTAAGTTTAGTTGCAAGGAGTGCAGCCAAAACTGTAACCAAAAAAAAGCATTTGCTTCCAGAAAAATCTCAAGGAAAGTATTGTAGGCAACAGTAGTAGCTGTTGATAGGGCTCTAAAGGAAACTGTGGAGAGATTCAACCAATTAGCCTGAAAGTTGAGAGATAAAGTTCTCCCAGAATATGGAGGCCCCAAAATAGTATTTAGAGATGGTGACATTCTCGGAAAATATGTAGACTGAAATAAATCACTATTGAAATGGCATCACATGAAGCTGTCCATTCCACTGATGTTCTGAAACCTTTCCTGTAAATAATTTCCATGTCTCTTTTTCATAAACTAATGATATCTAAGAATGTAATAATAATTCATTGTTTACTTTTTTACAAAAATAATTCATGTTGATCATAGCATGTTTGGAAAACAGAGTTAAGCAGAAAGACAAAAACAAGAATCTCCACAATTCCACCACAAGACATAATACTTAACATTTTGGAACACGTCCTTTGAGTTTACCAATTTAGCTATTCTATTTAGTTTCCTACCTATCCTTTAAGTAATAAAAATGGGATCATAATAAAGAGCTTTGTGATCTCAAGTTTTCACTTAATGTAACATGAGCATTTTTCCATGTTATTAAATCTTTTTCTATATTTATTAGCGGAGTTCTATTATGTGGATATACCACGATTCATTTAACCAGCACGCCCTTTTGCTAGATTTCTTAAGCTTTTTTATTTCCATAAACTACTGTAATGACAGTTTCATACAGAAAGCTTTGCACACATGCAAGAAGTATTTCCTTTTTTGTTTTCAGATTGAAAACTTTTTCCTACGTTCAGCAGTCATTCCATGTTTGACCAGTAGAGGGCATTTTAGGCTTTCTCAGGTAAGGCCCTAAAGCCATTTTTATAACACATAAGAACAAAAATAGTGGTTTTATTGTGAAAATGATTCCATTTTGGATCTTCGGTAATAATCAGCTCCAAAGGAAGAATCAAAGTCACTTATTTTTATCTGTAACAAAACTACTCTCTCTCTCTCTCTCACACACACACAGCCCAATACTCAAATAATGAACAGCTTTGTTAGGATTTCAACACAAAATGAATAAAACTTCCCTCTTTTGCCCAATTCAGAATAACTAAGAAGGGAGCGCTGTGCTTCACACAAAGACCTAGCTCTGCGGAAGACAGCAGTGCGTAGTGACGAGCAGGAAAGGGAACTCAATGCTGAAAATACGGACCTCTGGAGGAGAGACCAGACAGCTGCATGATCTACAGTTCCTCTAGAAATACAGATTTGGCTGTAACACTGAATGGAATCTTGCCCAGACCATTACTTATATATCACCGACTAGCCAGGTTTTGGTAGATGATAATACATAAATTTTTTTAGAACCTGAAATAATTGTTTTATGGGCATTTTCCTTGATTTTTACCAAGACCATAAATTCCTAAAGGCAGTCCTCTGCCTGTACTTTCTGGCACACCACCCAATTATACCCAGCAAATTACTAAGTACAAGGGAGGTACTTAAACAGTTGCAACTGTTTAATGGCAAGCTTCTATTCTAGTATAAAGATTATCGACATGCAGGGTAGTGGTTAGGGTGTTGGCTCCGCAGCCAGGGTGCCTATGTTTGAATCCTGACTGTCACTAGCTGTACTCCTTGCTTTACCCCCAAGCCAGTGTTTGTAAAATGGAGGTCATCATAGTACATACTTCAGATGGTAATTATGAGAATTAAATTATTTTAAACATATAAAATGGTTAGCCCAGGGCCTGAACCATGACAAGTTCTTGATTAAATATTACTAGATGGATTACTTGATTAAGGGATTACTGAGGGTTCTTTTTTTCCCTCTCATTTTTAAATTCAATGATTTTCATGGCTGATGCTCTCTCCAAGCTCTTCCTGTGGCTTCCAAGAACACCAGCCTCTCTCTGGCCTTGTGGGTTCACTTGCTGTGGCCAATGGCTAGGCTGGCTCCGGGAAGTTCTCGGATAGTCAGTCAGAGGGCATATGTCTACCTGGTCCCTTCTTGTTACCTCCTTTTAAATTTTACTCCAACCATCTTTCATCTGGTCAACAGGAGCGCCATTTGATTTCACCAAATCACAACATCTCATAGACAGTCATCTTCATACATGTGATTGAGGAGGTCAACAGGAAACAGAAACACTTTTCTTCACAGGGTGCAAAAGAAATGTGCTTGGGCCAGAAAGAAAGAAAGCTTTGTGAGAGAAGGAATGTCAATACGGATGGAAATAGCACAGCATCTGTTTCTTCAGGCCAGTTATGCTGTAGTTTCCTTTTTCCCCCCAGTCAGCCATTTTGTGCCATGGTTCTCTGCCCTTTTCCCATGCATCCCCACCGGTAAAGCTGGAATCTCTAGGGTGGGCGGGTGGGGGGAATACAATTCCAGTCTCCTTTGGGGCCAGTCCTGGAGGCAGGCTGCGTTATGGTTTAAAAAAAAAACACAAAACCCACTTTGGGGCGCCTAAGTGGCTCAATGGGTTAAGCCTCTGCCTTTGGCTTGGGTCATGATCTCGGGGTTCTGGGGTAGAGCCCTGTGGCTTAGAGCTCTCTGCTCAGCAGGGAGCCTGCTTTCCCCACCCCTCCTCTCTGCCTACCTGTGGTCCCTGTCTGTCAAATAAAATCTTAAAAAAAAAGTCCTCCTCTCCCATTCAGATAGATAGGCTCTAGAGGAGTATGTGACCTCCTCCCTACAAAGTTAATGATGTAAGAATAACACAGGTAGTAAACAAATCATGATTACATTAAGCTGAAGCTGACTTGTTACTATTGGGAGGTTGCAGCAGTTGTATAAGGAGAAACGGCACTGAATACAGCTGAGCCCTTCATGAGGCCGGGATTTCCCAGGTGGAGGGGAGCGGGTTTCTAGGCATCTGGAAGAAGCAAGGAGTAGGCAGGAGGCGTACCGGACACGAGGAAGTGGTGAGGTCACATTGTGGAGGCAGGACGATTTAGTGGCAATGTGTTAGGCAGCAGAGAATCAAAGAAGCCTTTGAACAAAGGATTGATACGGCAGCAGTATTCATTTCCAAATGAAGGGGAGAGGCCTGGGCAAGTGGACTGGAAAGAGGGATGTTGAAGTCAGGCTTGGACTGAAGCGCTGCTCACCATGATGGCACTGCCTGAGGGGCCTTGTCTAAGGGATCCGGCTGAGCCTGTTTTCTCATCTGTAAAATGACATGCCGGAGGTTTCTGGGAGAATTGATAATTTACCAAGTATTTTCCTGGGTTCCTGGAATGTGCCAGGCACTTTACTAGGTGTCAGATACAAAAAGGGACAAGAAAAGATACAGTCTCTATCTTCCAGGAACTTACCTCTCAGTACGGGAGACTGATAAATTTAAAAAAAAAAAAAGGTCAACAGATTAAAAACTGCAAAGTCTGATAAGGTGATACCATGAAGAAGAGAGGCAGGAAGGGCATCTACTTTTTAGTTCAAGGGGCCAGGAAAAGTCTCTCTGAGGAAATGGAATTTATGGAGACCAGACCTGCGAAGGAGGCCTGAGGCAAAGAGCAAAGGGAAGAACATTCCAGAGAGAGGAATAATATGTGCAAAGGCAGGAAAAGTTTGGTGTGTTTCCAGGGGATGCAAAGAACCCTAGAACACAAGGGGTGAGGTGGGGGAGGCAGAGAGAAGGGTGGTGGCTGGGTCATGGCAGTAACATGGATTCTATTCTGAGAGAGAGGGTAAGGGGGAAGGATAACTATATGCACATTGTAAAACTATTACTCTGCTGCGTGCTAAACAGAATTGGGGGGAGAGTAGGGAGGGGATATTATCTAGGAGGCTCTCTACGGCAACAGTCTGGTAACAGATGGTACTGTCTTACGTTACAGTGGGGGCAGTGGAGCTGAAGTGAAATAGATGGCTTCAAGAAATGTATATATATATATATATATATATATATATATATATACACACACACATATATATTTTTAAGATTTTATTCATTTTATTTTTATTTATTATTATTTATTTTATTCATTTATTCGACAGACAGAGATCACAAATAGGCAGAGAGGCAGGCAGAGAGCCGGGGGGGGGGGCAGGGAGCAGGCTCCCCGCTGAGCAGAGAGCCTGATGCAGGGCTCAATCCCAGGAGAGCTGAGATCACGACCCGAGCCGAACACAGAGGCTCAACCCACTGAGCCACCCAGGTGCCCCTCAAGAAATATTTTAGAGATAGAATCAAAGATCTTGTACATGGGGGAAAAAGGGGAAGAAAAGACTCTTGGGTTTCTGGCTTGAGTGACTAGGTAGAAAATATTATTTGCTGATGGATAAGACCAGAGGATGCAGAATTCTGAGGCCAGGTATAAGAAAACACATAAAACATCTTGTTTGGTGCCTCACACACATAAGAACACACTCAATAAATAGAAATTACTATTATTATCTGGTCATTCTGTATTGTAGAACAATGGCTTCCAGGAAACAGCTGGGAACAGAAACTTGTCCTTAAATGTAATATGTAGGCATGAAACAGAACAAGATTTGAGACAAATGGATGATAGCAAGTCTTTATGAAATAAATTACAGCCAAATCATAAGATGTTAAGATGCATGTCAATCTTCAACAAAGGAGGAAAGAATTGCATCAATGGGAAAAAGTCTCTTCAATAAGTGGTGCTGGGAAAACTTGCCACGTGCAAAAGAATGAAACTGAGTCACTTTCTTACACAATACACAAAAAGAAACTCAAAATGCATTAAGGACCTAAATGTGAAAAAAAAAAAAAAAACCTAAATGTGAGACTCGAAACCATAAAAACCCTAGAAGAGAACACAGGCAGTAATTTCTCACATTAGTTGTAACAACATTTTTCAAGATATGTCTCATGAAGCAAGGGAAATAAAAGCAAAAATAAACTATTGGGACTTCATCAAAATAAAAAACTTCTGCACAGCAAAGAAAACAACGAATCTAAAAGGCAACCTCAGGATGGGAACAGGTATTTGCAAATGACATATCTGACAAAGGGTCAGTATCCAAAATATATAAAGAACTGATACAGCTCAACACCCAAAAAACAAATAATTCCATTAAAAATGGGCAGGAGAAAAAAAAAATGGGCAGGAGACACGAACAGACATTTCTCCAAAGACATACAGATAGCGAACTGATAAGTGAAAAGATGCTTAACACCACACATCATCAGGGGAATGCAAAATAAAACCACAATGAGATCTCACCTCACACCTGTCAGAACAGCTAAAATAAAAAACACAAGAAATGACAAGTGTTGGGAAGGATGTGGAGGAAAAGGAACCATTGTACACTGTTGGTGGGAACGCAAACTGGTGCAGCTACTGCGGGAAACAGTATGGAGGTTCCTCAAAAAGTTAAAAATAGTATGAGCCCAATAAAGAAGATCTGATACACACACACACACACACACACACACACACACACACAGAGAGGAATACTATGCAGCCATCAAAAAAATGAAATCTTGCCATTTACAACAGCATTGCTGGAACTGGAGGTATTATGCTGAGTGAAATAAGTCAATCAGATAAAGACAACTATCATATTATTTCTATGATATGAGGAATTTGAGAGGCAGGGCCAGGGGTTGTGGGGGGTAGGGAAAGGAAAAAAATGAAACAAGATGGGATCAGGAGGGAGACAAATCATAAGACTCTTAATCTCACAAAACAAACTGAGGGTTGCCAGTGGGTGGGGGGTTATGGAGAGGGTGGCTGGGTTATGGCATTGGGGACGGTATGTGCTATGATGAGTGCTGTAGAATGTGTAAGCCCGGTGATTCACAGACCTGTACCCCTGGGGCAAATAATACATTAAAAGTTAATAAAAATAGTTAAAAAAAATAGTATGAACCCAATAATTACACTACTGGGTATGTACCCAAAGAATACAAAAACACTAATTCAAAAGGATACATGCACCCAAATGTTTACAGCAGCATTCTTTACAATAGTCAAATTATGGAAATAGTCCAAGTATCCATCAATTGATGAATGGATAAGGAAGATGTGGCACACACACACTAACAATGGAAGATTACTTGGCTATAAAAAATTATCTCCTGCCATTTGCAACAACATGGATGGAGCTAGAGAGCATAATGCTAAGCAAAGTCAGAGAAAGACAAATACCACGTAATTCCACTCCTGTGTGGAATTTAAGAAACAAATGAATGAAGAAAAAAAAAGAGCAACAAACCAAAAAACAGACTCTTAACTCTAGAGAACAAACTGATGGTTACCGGAGGGGAGAGAGGCGGAGGTGGGGGATGGATGAACTGTGACAGAGATTAAGGAAAGCCCTTGCGATGAGCACTGGGCATTGTAGGGAAGTACCGAATCGCCATACTGTACACCTGAAGCGAATATAACACTGTGTGTTAACTACACCGGGATTAAAATTAAAAAACTTAATTAAAGCAATGATGCAGAGAAGGAATTATCTACAATAGAGCCAACTAAAGAAACTCCAGTTTATCAGTCACCATCTGATAAGGTCTTACTGCTTCTCTGAAGTCACAATAATGAAAACATGTAAACCACCAGAATGTTTCGCACATTTAAAGCTTTTATTTTGAAAAATAAAATACAAAAGTCATTAAGTTGTAAATGTATACGGTAATTCCTCAACTTCTCAAAAACAATACAATGAATTATTTAAATAATTAAGATATTTAATATTATCCACATCAATACATTTAAACAGGAAGTGTTCTACAAAACATTAGAACATGTACAGATAACCTATCCCAAGAAGAAACTGCCCAGTTTTGCTTAGAGAATTCCATTTAAAACCCTCCCCTTAAAACAAGTTTGGAATCTGGTCAGAAAAGATGAGGACCAGAGCAGTTTTAGCAGAAAGCACATGCTCCCTCTGGGCTTCCTAGGCAGTGGCTGTGCACGCCATGGGGATCAAGAGCACCGCACCGGGAAGCAGATCACTCGGGAAGGCCCAGATGTGCACGGGCAGCGCACGCTCTCAGTGGAAGGAGGCGGGCAAGTGAGCGGGAGATGCAGGCCGCGCTCTGCTCATCTCAACCGGGGACAACCAGTTCTAGAAATCTCCCTCCTGTTGTAAGGCGGCAGTCTTCCCTGGGGCAGACAAACAGAACTCGGTTACAAGTGTGGAGTCACACTTTGTTCTCCCCGCACCACGCTGCCTCCTTCCCAGCTGTGGTCCTGGCATCAGCCAGGCAGACAGGGAGGAGGACAGACGGTTCCGAGAGCAGCTGCCTCAGAAGCACTGCCCTCCCGGAGATGCTCTGTTGCCTTCCTTGCTTCTTCCGAGTCCTTCTCTCACCGCAGGTGGCCCCTACAGGCCGCAACAAGCGTATGGAGGTGCAGTGATGCTGTCGAGGCAACTCAAACGCGGAGTCCATGGACACTACATTCTGTCTCGTAAAGTATTCGATACGCGGGTCCCTGTGTGTGCATTTCATGGACGGAAATTACCTGTAAGAGGTGTGATTACTGCTGCTACACACGTCTACAGAGTGTGTGTCTAGCACCTAGCATTTCCTCCTTAGCAAAAAGGTAGTCATAAATCTTGAAACCTATTATTATTAGCTCAGAGTCTTCCATGATCTTGACATGGCCTAGCAGTGTTCATGTGCTTTTTCATTCTATTATCCGCTAACCCAGCAAGTCATAAAAATCTTACTCAAATCATTCAGTCTTCATTTTCTCATCAGTACAACAGGGATAATACCACCTACTTGCCAGAGTGGTTTGAACCTTGAAAGAATTCACTCATATATGTACATATATGAATATAATAGTATATATTACATAGTTTGTCATATAATATGTCATTCAAAAAAAAGATTTTATTTATTTATTTGACCTAGAGACACAGCAAGAGAGGGAACATAAGCAGGGGGAGCAGGAGAGGGAGATGCAGACCTCCCGCAGAGCAGGGAGCCCGATGTGGGGTTCAATCCCGGGACCCCGAAATTATGACCTGAGCCAAAGGCAGACACTTAATGACTGAGCCACCCAGGCACCCATGTATATGGCATTTATATATTACATATATAAAATGCTTGATATTCTATGCCTTGAACAGAGTATGCAGTCAATACAGTGTTATTATATAAAATAAAATAAAACAGCAAGCAAAACTATAAGAAAAAAAAACAGTTTTTTAAAAAAGTTTTTCAAGTTCCAAATGATCTAAGGCATTACCACATCATTCAGAACAAAATAGAATCTTAAGGACGTGTGGAAAAGGGGCATGAGCTCTGAGAAGCAATGTTAGGAGGTCTGGGTTCAGAAACAAGCTTTTCCACTAATTGGCTGGTGTCCCTGGACATGTACCTGATGATACTCAGATATAAAGGGGGCTGATAGGTATGGCTGGCCTAGCCCAACTGTAGCCCCCACCTACAAGAGACAATATAGGTTACCAACATAAGATCTCATCGTACATTAAAACCGGCAAGCACAGACTTGACCAATCTCCAAAAATACTACTGCAAAAACATTTGCACATCCAGCATGCACAGATGCAGCACAGGGTGGTGGAAGAAGCTTTCACCTTCCCGTGATGTCACTTTGACAAATAACCTGCTCAGTTTCCTTATCTGCAAACAGGTTATTGGGATTAATGGTCTCCAGATTTCTTTCAGCTAAAATATCTTAGTATCTTATACTCCTCCTCATATTAAAAATAAATACTAACACTGTTTGAGTGCTTACTAGGTTCCAAGCTTTTTGTAGACATTATTATGCTCAATTCTTACTACTCCTCTCTTACTAATATTGTCCTCGTTTTGCAGATGAGGAAGCTAAGACACAGAGAAGCCATTTGCTCGATGCCACAGAGCCCAGATTCTAACTCGGCCAACGGACTCCAGAGCTGTGTTCTCCACTCCAGCCATACTGCCTCCTAAGAGAGCTTAAGCGGGGAAACCCAAAGACCAAAGAATGTCCCCCAACTCTCACCTCATGTATGGAAGAGGTTCCTGGCTCTGCTACTCCACTTCCTCAGTCTGTCAAAGGAAGCAAACGGTATTTTAAAAGACCTTGGAAATATCAGGGATAGCTTGTCAGCTCTGATCACAGATTTTCCAATGAACTCAGTCTGCTACAACTCTATAATAAAGAACCTGACTGGCCTGTCTCTAGTTCCTGGTAGGGAGACTCTAAAGTCTTGGATTTTCCAGGGTAAAGGGAATGTCTTCATTATTCAGGAGCTGCTTGGATCATACTTGAGTTTAAGCTACAAAATGAGAGAACTCAGGATGGAGTCTGGTCACACAAAGATCACACCTGTGGTTAGAGACTTGGGACTCTGAGCCAGCCCAGCCTCGGGGTAGCGGATGACCGGGAATCACTTCAACTACATTGTCAATGATTCAATCAATCATGTCTATGTGATTAGATCCCAATAAAAAACTACGGATGCTGCAGTTCAGTGAATGCACAGATGTGCTGCTGAGGGGGAGAAGTACCCCGATTCGTGGGGAATGGGCACAGCTCTGTGTCTGAGAATCTCATAGCCCTTGTCTCTTCATTTGGCTGATCCTGATTTGTGTCCTTTATAATAAAACTGTAAATACGGCACTTCGCTGAGTTCTGTGAGCCACTTTAGCTATACCAAACCTGAGGGTTCTGTGAGTTTCAATTTTCTCATTTATTATAAGTTAAATAAAAGTCTTTTACAGCCGTTTTCTAAGTATTTGCGTGTGAGATGCATTAAACTAACCATAGTAAGGGGCTTAAAGTCTTAGTAAGGCTTTTGCACAATTTTTTTTCTGATAGATTTGTAGGAATCCTCTATAGTCTACACATGAATCCTTTGTTTCAAATTATTTTATCCCACTTAAGGTATACTTTTATACTCTTTATGATGCTTTCTAATAAGTAAATATTACTAATTTTAATTGAGCCAAATTATCCATTTTAAAATTAACAATTAGTGTTTTCTATGATCTAAGAAATCCTTCCCTCTTAAGGTCACGAAGATAATCTCCTTTGTGGTCTCCTAAAAACTTTATTATTTTGCCTTTAACGTTTAGGTTTATAATTGGCCTGGATATGGTTTTTGTGTATGCTGTGAAGCAGAGGTATCCCTTTAATTTTAGACTCAAATTTCCTTTCTTGATTCCTTCAAACTTATTATGCAAAAAAACAGTCTTTGGATCTGACATTCCTTCAAGACTTGCCTCTTGGGTTATTCTCTGGCTCCAACTGCCACACCCTACAAGTGACTGATGGCTTATTCATGACTCCATCCAGGTTTTGGGGGCATCACGCCTAGCCCAGGCTCCGGGCCCAGGGCCCCCTTGTCTGTAAAAATTGATCAGTCTTCAAGGGAGATCGGAAGTTCCTTAAAAAGACCTTTTTTCTCTCTGACTCTTGAGGACTCATTCCAACTTCTCACCCATGACCGAAATTGAGTAAACATTTGTTGAATAAATAAAATGAACGAATGGGAGGATTAAAATTGAACATATGCTAATAAGAATATGCCTTGGAAGTAGTATGAAATTCTCAAGTAATACTAATATCAACTACTAATGGCTGACTGTTATTGGACAAGGATCTGAGAAGACAGAGCCTTCAACCCCGGTGTGAGATGGAGCTTCTCCTACAGGGCCCAGCCCACTCAGTCCAGGCTCGCTTCAGGCAACACGACCTCACAGAGTCTGTGAGGAGGTATGCCTCCCTCACCAATCCTTATCTGGAATGATTTTAGAAACCAAGTTCAGTGCTGAGTCTTCCTTTCCTATTTACAAGCCAATTACTGATAGCAAATTCCCAGTAATATGATTGCTGGGTCATAGGGTTGCTCTATTTTCAACATTTTGAGGAACCTCCATACTATTTTCCAGAGTGGCTGCACAAGCTTGCATTCTCACCAACAGTGTAGGCGGGTTCCCCTTTCTCCGCATCTTCACCAAGATCTGTAATTTTCTGACTTGTTAATTTCAGCCATTCTGACTGGTGTGAGGCGCTCTCTCACTGAGGTTTTGATTCGTATTTCCCTGATGCCAAATGATGTGGAGCACTTTTTCATGTGTCTGTTGGCCATCCGGATGTCTTCTTTGCAGAAATGTCTGTTAGTAACTTCTGCCCATTTCTTAGATTATTTGATTATTTGAATTTGGTAAGCTCTTTATAGATTTTGGATACTAGCCCTTTATCTGATATGTCATTTGCAAATATCTTCTCCCATTCTGTTGGTTGTCTTTTGGTTCTGTCAACTGTTCTCTTTGCTGTGCAAAAGCTTTTTATCTTGATGAAGTACCCATATTTAATTTTGCCCTTGGTTCCCTTGCTTTTGGCAATGTTTCTAGGAAGAAGTTGCTGTGATAGGTTGAAGAGGTTGCTGCTTGTGTTCTCCTCAAGGATTCTGATGGCCACCGGTCTCACATTGAGATCTTTCATCCATTTTGAGTCCACTTTTGTGTGTGGTATAAGAAATGGTCCAGTTTCAGTCTTCTGCATGTGGCTGTCCAATATTCCCAACACCATTTGGTAAAGAAACCTTTTTTCCATTGAACATTCTTCCCTGCTTTGTTGAAGACTAGTTGACCATAGAGTTGAGGGTCCATTTCTGGGCTCTTTATTCTGTTCCATTGATCTATGCATCTATTTTTGTGCCTATACCATATTATCTTGATGATTACAGCTTTGTAATACAGCTTAAAGTCCGGAATTGTGATGTTGCCAGCTTTCCTTTTCTTTTTCAATCTTCTTCTGGCTGTTTGGGGTCTTTACTGGTTCCATACAAATTTTAGGATTATTTGTTTCATTTATGTGAAAAAAATCAAAAGTATTTTGATAGGGATTGCATTAATATGTAGGTTGCTCTCAGCAGTATAGACATTTTAACAATATTTGTTCTTCCAAACCATGAGCATGGAACGTTTTTCCATTTCTTTTTGCCTTCCTCAATTTCTTTCATGAGTATTCTATAGTTTTCTGAGTACAGATCATTTGTCTCTTTAGATTTATTCTAGGGGCGCCTGAGTGGCTCAGAGGGTTAAGCCTTTGCCTTTGATTCAGGTCATGATCTCAGGGGCCTGGGATCGGGCCCCGCATCGGGCTCTCTGCTTCCCCCCTCTCTCTGCCGGCCTCTCTGCCTACTTGTGATGTGTCTCTCTCTCTGTCAAATAAATAAATAAAATCTTTTAAAAAAAAGATTTATTCTTAAGTATCTTATGGTTTTGGGTGCAACTATAAATGGGATTGACTCCTTAATTTCTTATTCTTTTGTCTTATTCTTGGTGTAGAGAAATGCAACTGATTTCTGTGCATTGATTTTATATCCTGACACTTTACTGAATTCCTGTATGAGTTCTAGCAGTTTTGGGATGGAGTCTTTTGGGTTTTCCACTTAAAGTAGCATATCATTTGCAAAGAGTGAGAATCTGGCTGCTTCTTTGCTGATTCAGAGGCCTTTAATTTCTTTTTGTTGTCTGATTGCCGAGGCTAGGTCTTCTAGCACAATATAGATTAGCAGTGGTGATAGTGGACATTCCTTTGATTTCCTGACCTTAGGGGAAAGCTCTCAGTTTTTTCCCACTGCGAATGACATTCGCTGTGGCTTCTTCATAGATGGCTTTGATGAAGAAAGGATGGTGTACTCTGTCAAATGCTTTTTCAGCATCTATTGAAAGTATCGTATGGTTCTTGTTCTTTCTTTTATTAATGTAGTGTATGACACTGATTGATTTGCAGATGCTGAACCAACCTTGCAGCTCAGGAATAAATCCCACTAGGTTGTAGTGAATAATCCTATTAATGTGCTGTTGGATCCTATTAGCTAGTATTTTGGTGACAATTTTTGCATCCATGTTATCAGGGATATTGGTCTGTAATTCTCCTTTTTGATGGAGTCTTTGTCCGGTTTTGGGATCAAGATAATGCTGGCCTCAAAATGAGTTTGGAAGTTTTCCTTCTCAGGAATAGGTATTAATTCTTCTTTAAATGTTTGGCAGTATTCCCTGCGAAGCCGTCTGGCCCTGGGCTCTTGTTTCTTGGGAGATTTTTGATGACTGTTTCAATCTCCTTATTGGTTATGGGTGTGTTCTTCCTGGTTCAGTTTTGGTCGTTTATATGTCTCCAGGAATGCATACAATTCTTCCAGATTGTCAAATTTGCTGGTGTACACTTGCTCATAATATGTTCTCATAATTGTTTGGATTTCTTAGTGTTGGTTGTGATCTCTCCTCTTTCATTCATGATTTTAATAATTTGGGTCATTTCTCATTTCTTTTTGATAAGTCTGGCCAGGGGTTTATCAATTTTATTAATCCTTTCAAAGAACCAGCTCCTAGTTTCATTAATCTGTTCTACTGTTCTTTTGGTTCCTATTTCATTGATTTCTACTCTGATCTTTATTATTTCTCTTCCCCTGCTGGGTTTCAGCTTTCTTTGCTATGCTTTCTCCAGCTCCTTTAGGTGTAGGGTTAGGTTGTGTACTTGAGACCTTTCTTGTTTCTTGAGAAAGGCTTGTATTGCTATATTCCTTCCTCTCAGGACCGCCTTTGCTGCATCCCAAAGACTTTGAACAGTTGTGTTTTCATTTTCATTTGTTTCCATGAATTTTAAAAATTCTTTTTCCTGGTTGAGCCATTCATTTTTTAGTAGGATGCTCTTTAACCTCCACCTATTTGAGTTCTTTCCAACTTTCCTTTTGTGATTGAATTCTAGTTTTGAAGCACTGTGATCTGAAAATATGCAGGGAATGATCCCCATCTTTTGGTATCAGTTGAGACCTGATTTGTGACCCAGGATGTGATCTGTTCTGGAGAATGTTCCATGTGCAATAGAGAGGAATGTCTTTTCTGTTGCTTTGGGATGGAATATTCTTAATGTATCTGTTAAGTTCATCTGGTCCAGCGTGTCATTCAAAGCCCTTATTTCCTTGTTAATCTTTTGCTTAGATGATCTGTCCATTTCAGTGAGGGGGGCTGTTAAAGTCCCTACTATTATTATATTATTATTGATGTGTTTGTTATTAATTGGCTTATGTAATTGGCTGCTCCCATGTTAGGTGCATAAATATTTACAACTGTTAGATCTTCCTGTTGGATAGAACCTTTAAGTATGATATAGTGTCCTTCCTTGTCTCTTATTACAGTGTTTGGTTTAAAATCTAATTTGATTGCCACCCCAGCTTTCTTTTTATGGCCATTACTATGATAAATGGTATTCAACCCCCTCATTTTAAATCTGGAGGTGTCTTTGGGTCTAAAATGAGCCTCTTACAGACAGTGTAATGATGGGTCTTGCTCTTTTATCCAATCTGATATCCTGTGTCTTGGGGCATTTAGCCCATTTACATTCAGAGTAATTATTGAAAGATATGGATTTAGTACCCTGTATTGCCTGTAAGGTGACTGTTACGGTATATTGTCTCTGTTTCTTCCTGGTCTATGTTACTTTTGGGCTTTCTCTTTGCATAGAGGACCACTTTCAGTATTTCTTATAGGGCTGGTTTGGTGATCACAAACTCTTTTAGTTTCTGTTTGTCCTGGAAGCTTTTTTTTTTTTTTTTTTAAAGATTTTATTTGTTTATTTGACAGACAGAGATCACAAGTAGACAGAGAGGCAGGCAGAGAGAGAGAGAGGGAAGCAGGCTCCCTGCTGAGTAGAGAGCCCGATGCGGGACTCGATCCCAGGACCCTGAGATCATGACCTGAGCTGATGGCAGCGGCTTAACCCACTGAGCCACCCAGGCGCCCTGTCCTGGAAGCTTTTTATCTCTCCTTCTATTTTCAATGACAGTCTGGCTGGATATAGTAGTTTTAGCTACATGTTCCTCTCATTTACTACCTTGAATATATCATGCCAGTCCTTTCTGGCCTGCCAGGTCTTTGTGGATAGGTCTGCTGCCAATCTAATGCTTCTCCTCTTGTAGATTTCAAACCCCTTGTCCCAAACTACTTTCAGGATTTTCTCTGTCTCTGAGATTTGTAAGTTGCACTAATATATGTTGGGGTATTGACATTTTTTATTCATTTTGAAGGGATTCTCTGTGCCTCTTGGATTTTGATGGCTGTTTCCTTCCCCAAATTAGGGAGGTTCTTTGCTATAATTTGCTCTAATATATCTTCTGTCCCCTCTCTTCTTCCCGATTCTAATATTGTTTCACTTTATGGTATCACTTATCTAATTCTCTCCTTGTGATCCAATAGTTGTTTATCTCTCTTTTTCTCAGCTTCTTTATTCTCCATCATTTGGTCTTCTATATCACTAATTCTCTTTTCTGCCTCATTTATCCTAGCAGTTGGAGTGTATGGCTTTGTTCATATTTTTTATTGTACCTCATTAATAGCCTTTTTTATTTCAACTTGGTTAGTTTTATTTATCAAGGAAGGGATTCTCTAGTATCTTCTATGCTTTTTTCAAGCCCAACTAGTATCTTTATAATCATTACTCTGAACTCTAGTTCCAACATTTTATTAATGTCCATGTTGATTAGATCCTCGGCAGTCAATACTGGTTTTCTTTCCCCTGAGGTGAGTTTTTCCTTTTTGTTATTTTCTCCAGAGAAGAATAGATGAACAAGAGAACAAAATGCTACAAGGGTAACAGTGACCCTAGAAAAATATACACTAAACAAATCAGAAGAGATCTGGAACCAGGGGGTTAAAAAAAAAAAAAAAAAAAGTCTGGCTGGTCCATAGGACAGAGCCACCCATTAGCTTTTGAATTATTTTGGTCTGTTAGAAGAAACTGCCTCCCAAAATTTTAAATAAAGGAAAACTGACATATATAGAAAAATAAGGGTAATACAATGAAGGGATGGAATAGGACTGTAAAAATGAAAATTAGAAAAAATTTTAAAAAAGGAATTGATAAGACGTTGATTAAAAAAAAAAGAAAGATTTAAAAAAAGGGGAGAATATGATCAGTCAGGTTAATAGAACAAAGCCATACACTAGATTTAGGGTATATTTTGGTCTGTTAAAAGAATCTGCATCCCAGAATTTTAAAGAAAAAAAAACATATATATATATATATATATATATATATACATACATACATACATACATACACACACACACACACACATACATAAAAGTTAAATACAATGAAGGGATAGACTGTGACTTCCAGAAAGTGGTCATTTTTCTGTTCATAGAGTTGCTGCTATTCTTTTCTTAAATCTCCTGTTGTGTTCGTAGGTGTTCATAATGGCTTGATAACTCTCTAGCTGAATTCTTGGGACCAAATGACATTTAGGTCTCCTATTCCTCCTCCATCTTGGAGTTTGCCTGCCAGGCTTCTTATATGTGGAAGACTGTATGGTTTATACACCTCCAGCAATCAGATTTTAGTTATCGATAAAGTAGTTCCCTAATTCTGGAAGACACTGACACTGAGCTCTCTCAAATTAAAACCAACAGTTACCAGAGGCCAATTTTTACCACCAGCACAGTACTCTTTAAAAAGATCCCTCTGACACAAGAGCCCATCTGTCACATTAAGAACAGAAGCAGATACAGTACCTGAGGTTTTTCTTTAAGAAATTCAGGGAGCTGAAATTCTCCTTTATAGACCTGGGGGAAAAAAGCCAACTGTGAATTTAAGGAAACAGTGTCCTCATCACTTCACAATACTTGCAGTGCCTGATGGTGGATGGATTTACTGCTTCATTCTCAGTGAGTTTTAGAATGGGAGGGAAACCTGTTAGTTTAAAAACAGTTAACATTGAAGGACTGAGTGAAATTCCCATTCACTCTGGTCTCAACTCTTGTACATACTCTGAGAGGCCTCAGAGTATCTGAAGTAGAAAAAAAGCATCCTAACATTCCAAGCCCCAATCATTTTAGCTGAGAGAGAAAGCAAGCCCTGGGCCATCTCTCTCAAGCAACCAACAGAGAATTCACACAATTCAGGAACAGACTCCTCCTGATATCCTTTTGAAATCTTCACCAATACAAATCTTAGATTTATTCCAAATTTTCTTTTCTTTCTGGTTTTTTTCTTTCTTTTTTTTTTGTTAAAAATTTTACTTATCTGAAAGAGAGAGAAAGAAATAGTCATAGTGATAGCAAGAGAAAGCATGAGCAGAGAGAAGTGGGAGAAGCAGTTTCCCAGCTGAGCTGCTCAGGGAACCTGATGCAGGGGTTGATCCCAGGACCTGAGCCAAAGTCTTATCTAACTGACCCACCTAGGTGTCCCCTGCCAATTCACTTCTCTTAATGTCCCCTATATTCTCATAATAATTTGAATATTAGATATGAAATGATATATAAAGTTATATACTTTAAACCTCATAAAATGTTATAATTAAAAAACTTACTTTTTTTTTTAAAGATTTTATTTATTTGATAGAGAGAGATCACAAGTAGATGGAGAGGCAGGCAGAGAGAGAGAGAGATGGAAGCAGGCTCCCTGCTGAGCAGAGAGCCCGATGCGGGACTCGATCCCAGGACCCTGAGATCATGACCTGAGCCGAAGGCAGCGGCTTAACTCACTGAGCCAAAAAACTTACACTTTTTTAAAAGATTTTATTTATTTGAGGGGCACCTGGGTGGCTCAGTCATTAAGTGTCTGCATTCGATTCAGGTCATGATCCCAGGGTCCTGGGATCGAGTCCCACATCAGAGGTCCCTGCTCAGAGGGAAACCTGCTTCTCCCTCTCCCACTCCCCCTTGCTTCTGTTCCCTATCTCCCTTTGTGTCTCTCTGTCAAATAAATAAATAAATAAATCTTTTTTAAAAAAAGATTTTATTTATTTGAGAGAGAGAGCATGAAAGAGGAAAAGGTCAGAGGGAGAAGCAGACTCCCTGTGGAGCTGGAAGCCTGATGTGGAACTTGATACAGGGACTCTGGGATCATGACCTGAGCTGAAGGCAGTTGCTTAACCAACTGAGCCACCCAGGCGCCCTACCCTTTTCAGTATATAAAATTAGGTTGCTTTATTTTAAGTATTTTATTTGTTTTTAACTCAGAGAGAGCGTGTGCAAAAGCAGGGGGAGTGGCAGGCAGAAGGAGAAGCAGGTTCCCTGCTGAGCAGGGAGCCAGATGTGGGACTTGGTCCCAGGACCCTAGGATCATGACCTGAGCCAAAGGCAGCCAGGCATCCTTAAAATTATGTTTTAATACAAGCAATAATAAGGAAATAACTTTAAAAAATAACACCATTTATAACATCGAAAAACCCCCACCAGATACCTAAGAATAATTCTAACACAAGATGTATAAGATCTTTACACAGAAAACTATAAAACGTTATTGAGAGAAATTAAAGACCAAATAAACAGAGAGACCACTTACAGGGGTTAGAAGATTCAATGTAGTAAGGATGTTCATTCTCCTCAACAAAGGAATTCCAATCAAAATTCTAGCATGCATTTTTTTTAAAAAAGATTTTATTTATTTACTTATTTGACAGAGATCACAAGTAGGTAGAGAGACAGGCAGATAGAGAGGGGGAAGCAGGGTCCCTGCAGAGCAGAGAGCCCAAAGTGGGGCTCGATCTCAGGACCCTGGGATCATGACCTGAGCCAAAGGCAGAGATTTTAACCCACTCAGCCACCCAGTTGCCCCAATTCTAGCACACATTTTTGGGCAGGGGCGCAGGGGTGATTTTAAGCTGATTCCAAGTTATATGGAAATGCACAGGGCCAAGAATAATCAAAATAATCTTAGAAAGAACAAAGTGGGGGACTTACTCTATTAGATATTAAGGTGTATTGTTATACAGCTATAATAAGTCAATTATATAGCTCATACATATACACACATACAGTTATAATTCTTATAATATATCTTAATATATATTATTATATATATAAAGATAATAAGTCACACTGAAGACAGAAAAGCTTTGGTACAAGTATGGACAAACATATCAATGAAACAGAATGAAGAACCTAGAAACAGACCCTTGTATACAGATACTTGGTTAACAATAAAGATGGCATTGCAAGCAATGCAATTAGAATGAATAAATAAATAAGTGTGGTATATAATGATACTGAATAGCAATTAAGAAAAATGAACTACTGCTATGATAATAGCATAGATGAATCCCAGCACATATGAGGAGGGGGATAAAAGCCAGGCCCCTAAAAATGACATACATGTCTCCATTTAAAATACTTCAAAGTTGGGACGCCTGGGTGGCTCAGTTGGTTGAGCAGCTGCCTTCAGCTCAGGGCATGATCCCAGCGTCCTGAGATCCTTGCCTCGCAAGGAAACTGCCTCTCCCTCTGACTCTGCCTGCCACTCTGCCTGTGCTCGCTCTCTCTCTCTCTCTCTCTGACAAATAAATAAAATCTTTAAAAAAAATAAAATAAAATAAAATAAAATACTTCAAAGTTTGTAAAATGGCAAAACAACTTCATGATGTTAGAAATCAGGATACTGTTTACTCTGGGGAGGAGGGAGGTGGTTGTGATTGGGAAGGATATGAAAGAGGCTTCCAGGGTACTGGAAATTTTCAGTCTTTATATGGGTACCAATTGTGAAGGTGTACTCTTTTTTCTTATAAAGGATATTTATTTATTTGTCGGGGGGGGAAGCACATATATGGGTACCAATTGTGAAGGTGTACTCTTTTTTTTTTTTAAAGGATATTTATTTATTTATTTACTTGTCGGGGGGGGGGGCAAGCACAAGCAGGGGGAGCAGCAGGCAGAGGGAGAAGCAGGCTCCACGCTGAACAAGGAAACTGGCAAGGGACTCAATCCCAGGACACTGGGATCATGACCTGAGCTTAAGGCAGATACCAAACCAACTGAGCCACCCAGACGTCCCAGGTTGTACCATTTATAGCGCTATGATTTGTGTAATTTTTCTGTAAGTTATACTTCAAGAACAAAATTGAACAAATTAAGCCAGTAACTTAATGCTAAAAATTTACTGCCAACACACACAAATACACACTCTTTAAATACCAGGATGTTTGTTTCAACACTGCAAAAGCAAAAAAGCTGGGAACTATTTGTGCCAATCAAAAGTAAAGAAGGTCTCCATGAGCCAAAGTTTGATAATTGATGAACTTGAGAAAGTATGGTGAGAAACTACAGATGGTTACTGGGAAGACAGTCACTGAGTAGTCTCTCCGAGCAAAAATAAAGCTTCTGAATGGTGAATCCTAAAGCCCACAGACCTAAGGGATTCTTCCTTGGTTATAAGATGACTGTTCGACTTCGAAAAGCAGCATTCCCTAAGAAACTCAGAGAATGAATGTACTCTCTGCCTGTCTCTTTCTCTGCAGTTTCTGAAACCTGCTCCGTTCTTTACCGTCCCATAGACGACTACATTGAAACAGAGATGTCGGATTTTTGGATACAGGCACGTCTTCAGAGACGCATCACAGTGGAAGTTAAGGGGGTGCAGGATAACAACACCGCATCTGCCAGGGCTGTTTCAAAAGCTACTAGCATCTCTTTCAGACCCTCGAATAATCCCAGGTCATGGGGGCGGCGGTGGAGTGGGGGGGTCTGGTCTAGCTGCTCCCTGAAGAACTCCTCTTACTCTGCATGTAAGAGTCTTTTCTGTTCTACCCTATCACCACAGCCCCAAAATTGTTCCGGCTTCCTGCACAGCGCTCCTCGTACCCCCAGATTACTGAGCTACAACTGCCATACAACATCGTTTTACTTTCTGATTAGCTTTCTGATGTAGGAAGGATCTAAGCCCCTGGAGTCGTGTCTCATGTTAATTCTGACTTCCACTGTGCCTGTCTGCAAGCGAACACTAGAACCAGTGCAGGGGCTCAAGCCAAGAGGATGTTTTTCTTGTTCCTCTTTGTGTGTTTGTTTTTTCCCACCAGATTCTCAGGTAGGCAATCTCTCCTTCTCCCTCTAGTCACGGGTCCCAACCCCCATCTTCCGAGCCCCTGGGGCATATGCTACTCAGGCTTAGTTAGGGTCCTGTGTCCTGGCTGCATCACTGAACAGAACAAGGCTCATTTGTCCTAGTCCCTCTTCCAGTTAGTGGGTTAGGTCCCCACGCAACTTTTCTTATATTCCTCATAACCTCCGACTCCAAAAACCGGTTCTCCTCTCCTTTAGCTAGACTCTTCTACCAGAATTCAAGCAGAAGGTTCAGTGAAAGCCCAGGCGGTTACACAGCACTTCGCTGGCAGAGTGAGGCTTAGAAGGCCCCACCCAGCACTGTCATTAACAAATCTTACAGTTAAATCTTCCCTTTTCTCAGTTCACTAGCAAGGCAGGACAGAAAAGATGAGTGGGAACATGAAATATTGTGAGTCTTCCAGGAAGCAATAGTTCCAGAGAGATAAGGCTTATATGAAAGGGGGAAACACCCCAAATTACATGTCACAAATTTCATAAAAACAAACCAAAAAGGGGTCAGGATAAGACATCAGATAAAAGGCTCCATCAAAAAATAAGTGGAAAGCGAAAAAGAAAAAAGCAAAAAAAAAAAGCAAAAAGCAAAAAAAAAAAAGTGGAAAGCTGCCTCCCTTCATTATCCTTTAGGGAACAAATGCTTCACAGGAGAGAAACTATGGCACATAGAAGAACACTTTCTACTGACAAAGCAATTCCTAGTTAGTGCAGGAAACCCAGCACTACATTGCCTGTAAAAACTGCAAAATCAGGGATGGAATTTCCTTTGGTTAAATGAACAGTAATTTTGGACATGTTATTCTCTGGTACTAATGGACTGAGGACTGTGCTGGACAGCAATGAGCCAGGCACTCAGAATCCAAACCTTCCTACTGATCCCTCTCACCTCAGGCCCCAAAGGCATGAGGAGGAGGAAAAAGTAGGCTCCTGACATGGAGGGCTCACTGGGAAATAAAAGTAGTAAGAACAGCAGCTAACAGTACTGCCTCAGGTGCAGGTTAAGCGGTGCTTCCTATGTATTATCTCACTGAATCACACAGTCTCTGCAGGGAGGTGTTATTTGTTCTTATTTTACAAATGAAGCAACTAAGTCACAGAGAATTAAGTAGTTTGTCCAGTGTAGTGAAATTGGAAGCAAACAGGTACCAGGATTGAACTTGCATTCTAAAAGGGTCACCCTAATTGCTCTGTTTACATTGTAGAGGGCCTAGGACAGCAGTATGGAGGTTACAGCAGTAATCCAGCCAAGAGAGGATGACAAGGAGGTGGTGAGAAGTGGTAAGTCTGTCGGTCTTTATTTTTCCATATTATACAGATCAGATGTGGGGTGTGAGAGAGAAGTAGTCAAGGATAATTCCAAGGTTTTTGGCCTAAGCAACTACTAGTGGAAATATGGAGTTGCCATTAACTGAATTAGGAAATGTTCTGGCTCCAGCGTATTTTCAGGGGGAAGATCAATAGCTTAGTTTTGGGTATGTTGAGCTTGGGATGTCTACTGAACGATAAATGAAAATGTCAAGTCACCAACTGGATATACAAGCCTAGAGTTCACAGAAGCCTGGGTTGGGATATATATGTTTGAAAATCATCAATTTACAGATGGTATTTAAAACCTTGATACCTGAAAAGATAACCCAGGGGCTCAGGGTCGAGAAACAACAGCAGAGGACTTAAGACTGAGATATGGGGGCATTCTGGCATGAAGAAGTCAGGGGGAAGTGGAAGAAACAGCGAAGACTGAAAAGAAGCTACCAGTAACACAGAAGGAAAACTTAAAAAGTGGTGTCCTTAAAACCAAGTGAAGGAAACCTATCGAGGAAGAAGTAATCGATTGTACCAAAAAGAGGCTGGGAGCTAAGACGGTAATTGACCACTCAATATAGCAACATGAAGGTCACCGTCAATTTGACAAGAGCAAATTAAGTAGAATGGTAGCTGTAAAGTTCTGTATGGAGTGGATGTAAAATAGAAAATGGACAGGAACTGGAGACAAGGGAGTACAGAAAACGTCAGTTCTGATGTAAAAGGAAGCAAAGAAATGAACGGCAGGGGCTGGACAACGAGAATCAAGAAGCATGGGGCTGTGTGTGCATGTTAAGACAGAAGACCTAGGGTTTATCTGTTTGTTGACAGGGAAGGTCCTGCTGGAGAGCAAAATCCAGTGATGCAGGAGACGTGGGGAGATGGAACTGGGTACCCACGGGAAGGAAACGCCTTCAGATAGGAGCATGGACGTTGACTCCTGTTACCTACTTTCTATTATGAGAGATGAGGATATCAGGGCTGCAGCCCTCCCTTCTACTACTCTCTCAAAAACTACATAATAATTTCTGGTTAAGGTCACATTCTGTAAGTTTCCACTATTATGACAATATAAATACCACATATTTACATTTTCTTACACAACTTATTTGTTGTTATTGTAGCTAGAGTTAGTAATAACCTCATGTATTTTTAAATTAGACTCGACTTTTTAAGAGTTTTTTTTAAGACTTTATTTATTTATTTGAAAGGATGAGCAAGATCACAAGTAGGCAGAGAGACAGGCAGAGAGAGAGGGGAAGCAGGCTCCCCGCTGAGCAGAGAGCCTGATGCAGGGCTCGATCCCAGGACCCTGAGATCATGATCTGAGCCCAAGCCAGACGCTTACCCTCCGAGCTACCCAAGTGCCCCTTGACTCTAGCTTTTAGAGCAGTTTTAGGTTTACGGAAAAACTGAGCCAAAAGTAGAATCCCCATGTGTCCTCTCCCTCTCCTACAGTTCCTCCTATTAAAATCTTGCTCTTGTAACTGCGGTACATTTGTTGCAATTAATGAACTGGGATTCACTGACTGTTACTAATTAAAGTCTTCAGTTTGCACTAGGGTTCACTCTTGGTGTTGTACTTTCTATGGGTTTTGATGAATGCGTAATGACAGATATCCACTGTCCATTAAGTGCAGAATAGTCCCGTTACCATAAAACCCCGTGCCCCACTTACTTATCCCTCCCTACCTTCCCCCAATCTTTTTACTACCTTCAATTTTGCCTTTTCACAATGTCATAGAGTTGGAATCATAAAATATGCAGGCTTTTCTTTTTTTTATAAGAGATTTCTTTAAAAAAAGATTTTATTTATTTGAGAGAAAGAGCATAAGTTGGGGGGGCAGAGAGAGAGGGAGAAGCAGACTCCCCATTGAGGAGGAAGTCCAACACAGGGCTCGATCCCAGGCCCCCACGGTCATGACCTGAGCCGAGGATAGGCATTTAACCAACCGAGGCACCGAGGTGGCCCTCTATAGCATTCCCTTTTGAGTCTGTCAGTTCCATGTCTATGCCTACATTTCCCCGGTGTTCTTGCATGTCAGCCATTTTCCCATCAAAGTCCTTACCATATTCATCATAGCTCTTTTAAGATTTTTTTAAAAATTTATTTATTTGTTAGAGAGAGAGAGAGAGAGAGAAGCACAGGCAGGCAGAGGCAGGGGGAGAAGCAGGCTCCCTGCCGAGCAAGGAGCCCGATGTGGGCCTCGATCCCAGGATGCTGGGATCATGACCTGAGCCGAAGGCTGCTGTTTAACCAACTGAGACACCCAGGCGTCCCTCATCATAGCTATTTTAAGTACTCAGTCTGGTAATTCCAAAATTTCTGGCATATATCCAGTTTCAATACTTTCTATTGTCCTATTGTCTCTTCCAACTGTTTTGTTTTGTTTTGTTTTGTTTGCTTTTAGCAGATCTTGTAGGTTTGTTTTCGTCACAAGTGGGCATGATATACTGAGTAAAAGGGATAGGGCAAATAAGCCTTCGGTGTGTGGTTTTACGTTTATCTGGCTAGAAATGAGCCCGTGATTAGTTTGTTGGAGCTACGTATCAGAAGCTAAAATTTCTCAAGTGTTCTTGTTTTTGTACTCCTTGTTGCCCTTCTTTTAAAAGTAGAATCTGAGCATTGTCGTTCTTTTAGTAGTAACGCACTGTTACTGCACACGAGCCTGACTGGCGTGGTGGCAGGGCATGTGTGTTTAAGGACTGGGGGAGAAAGCGTTCTATAATCCCATAATCACATCTAAGTATTTTAGTGAGCCTGTGTGCCTGGGTTGGAACCATTGTAAGTGCTTCTCAGCTTCCCCTCAGACTCTTTTAGGTAAGACAGGAAAACTGGAGGGTCTAGAGTTGGGTAGTTCCCTTCCCCCAAGTTGGTTGGTTAGACTTTGGCAGAACAGTCTACTCGAAGGCAAGCTGTTCTAAGTGTCCCAAGCTTATTTTAAAATGGTTACTTTCCCCTTCCCTCTGTCAGAGCACTAGAGGCTTTATCTCTGATCTTTATTCTGAGAACCTTGTGGGGCTCCCTAAGACTGTGCCCCCGGAGTTTCTGAACTCTCAATCTTTTGAACTCTCCCCCAGCCTCTGGCGATTCATCGTTTACACATCGATGAACTCCCAACAGCACTGCCTTCAGCGGTAGACTCCCGCTCTAGGCAATCTACGATTCTTGGCATTTACATTCCCTCTTCCATTTTTTCCCCCTTTCCCCAAACGTCCTTCCTGAATCCCTCCATTCACTTCCAACTGAACTGCTTGTTCTCCAGCTTTCCCGCTCAGGTGTTGTCTTGGGATTTTTCTAGGAACATCCATCTTAGGTATTCTTTCTTCATACCTCTACTGTTCTGATTCCCACTTCCTTGCCCAGGTCTTCCATTTACTTGGTTAATCCTCCATCTTTGGTACATTCTTCAGTAGCTCCTGAGAAAGGGTGTAATAAGAAGCAAATCTTTGGGGTGCCTGGGGGGCTCAGTCAGTTGTGCCCAACTTTTTTTTTAAGATTTTATTTAAGAGAGAGAGAGAGAGATCAAAGCAGGTAGAGAGAGAGGAAGGGAAGCAGGCTCCCCGACAAGCAGAGAGCCGGATGTGGGCCTCGATCCCAGGATCTAAGATCACGACCCGAGCCGAAGGCAGAGGTTTAGCCCACTGAGCCACCCAGACGCCCCAGCTGTGTCCAACTTTTGACTTCAGATCCGGTCATAGCGTCAGGGTCATGAGATCAGCACCAAGTCGGTCTCTGCTTGAGATTCTCTACCTCTGCTCTCCCCCACCCCCTCTCTTTAAAATAAATAAATCCTTTTTTAAAAAAGACAAATCTTTTGTGATTCTGCATGTTTGAGAATGTATTTACTTTATCCTAATACTTGATTGAAAGTTTATCTGGGTATATAATTCTAGACAAATAATTTTCCCTTTGAAATTAGAGCATTACTCCACTCTTGTCCTTTCCCATGTTGGGTGGACAAGGCTGACATGATTCTAATGGCTGGTCCTTTCTATGTGACCTCTGCTTTCACTCTAGAAGTTTGAAAAGTTTTCTTCTTATCCCTAGTGTTCTATAATTTTTTTTTAAAAGATTTTATTTATTTATTTGACAGAGAGAAATCACAAGTAAACGGAGAGGCAGGCAGAGAGAGAGAGGGAAGCAGGCTCTCTGCTGAGCAGAGAGCCCAATGTGGGACTTGATCCCAGGACCCTGAGATCATGACCTGAGCCTAAGGCAGCGGCTTAACCCACTGAGCCACCCAGGCGCCCCTAGTGTTCTATAATTTTATGATAGTGTCTTTTTTTGTTTTTAAAGATTTTGTTTAACAGAGACAGAGAGAGCAAGAGAGGGAACACAAGCTGGGGCAGTGGGACAGGGAGAAGCAGGCTTCCCGCTGAGCAGGAAGCCCAATGCGGGGCTCGATCCCAGGACCCCGGATCATGACCTGAGCCAAAGGCAGATGCTTAATGACTGAGTCACCCAGGCATCCCATGATTATGTGTCTTGATGAGATTAGTTTTCTTCACCAACTTACTGGAGATGCATGTCCTTCTGTTTCTGGAAATGTCCTTTTATTAAAATTTTGATAATTTCCTCCTTATCACTTTATTTTTCTTCAATTAGTCAAACACTGGAATACCTAAATAAAGCTTCTAATTTTTTTCCTCCCTCCAAGTCATCTGTTGGTCTTTTTGTTCTACTTTCTAAGAGATTTTCTCAACTTTACCTATTTTTTTCTTTTATTGATTTTAATTTTTATCTTATTTTACTTTATTTATTCATTTGACACACACACACACAGAGATCACAAGTAGGCCGAGAGGCAGGGAGAGGCAGAGAGGGAAGCATGCTCCCTGCTGAGCAGAGAGTCCGATGTAGAGCTCGATCCCAGGACCCTAGGATCATGACCTGAGCCCGAAGGCAGAGGCTTAACCACTGACCCACCCAGGCACCCTTTTACTGATTTTAAATTTCAGCTCTCCTATTCTTAAGTTTCCAAATTTTAAATTCTCTGCTTCTGTTGTTGTTTCAAAAAACAAAACAAAACAAAAACCATCTTGGGATGCCTGGGAGGCTCAGTTAGTTAAGCGTCTACCTTCGGCCCAGGTCATGATCCTAGGGCCTTGGGATGACAGTCCCACATCGGGCTCCCTGCTCAGCGGGGAGCCTGCTTCTCCCTCTGTCTGCTCTGCCCATTCTGCCTACAGCAATCCGTGCTTCTGTTCTCTCTCGCAAATAAACAAAATCTTTAAAAACAAACAAACCCATATTGTTCTCATTCCTTCATCTTATTTCTACAAGAATATTAATTATAGTTCGTTTACATTTTCTTTTTCTCATATTGTTTTTATTTCCTCTGTGATCCCTTTTCTCTTTCCTTTGGTCTCTCTCTTTTGTGGTAGGGAAGTTCTGCAAATCTCCTGTGCATCTTGGCTGTGAAGCACAGAAAGTTGACTGCGGTTCTAAAGATGAAGATTGAGGTTAACTATAGGTGTGCTTTCTCAGCCGGCTTTTTTTTTTTTTTTTTTTTTTTTTGGTCAGCGTTCTTTCTCCATGTATGAAGGCACACCCATACTATGTACATTCTCTGAAGTTAGGTAGGTAACTTGTGTCTGGAGGCTGCAAACCACTTTTTATGGAATTGCTAAATAGAGGAACACATTCTATGTTGTACAGAGGAAAAAGATTTTTAAAAAAGGAGAGAAATGTAATTTCTCTAAATTAAGCTAAATCTTTAGCTTTACTGTTAATTTTTTGTAAGAGACTGGAGGTACAAGGAAAGATTAAGAGGTTTTAAACTGCTCCCCTCTGAGCTCTAATACTTTGTGAGTCTGAAGGCAGTTTCTCAAAGCCTGAGTACACAGGGATTGCTTGCTCAGTTCTGCCTTTGCCGTCTCTAGTAGGCCTTCCAGGTCTGTGTCTAACAAGTTATAAAGGTTACTGCACTGCTTTTGAGCCACTCATAGAGCAAAACACTTAAAGTCTGAAAGAAATGCATGTAAGTATGTGAGTTCCACATATTCAAAAGCTTTACAGCTTTTACTTGTGGTACTGACAGTGTGCTTCCATTTGAGAGGCTACTACTGGCAACAGACACAATTTCCAAAGAAATCACTCAAATAAAAAAGTAAATTATATATGTTTTGGGTTTATAGCATATGTGTGTCTTTAAATTTTAAAACAGTGGTTTATGTAGAAGAATGCTCTTATTCTTAGAGGTGTATTTTGAAGGAGCACGGTATCTGTAACTTTAAATAATTTGGGGCGCCTGGGTGGCTCAGTGGGTTGGGCCTCTGCCTTTAGCTCAGGTCATGATCTCGGGGTCCTGGGATCGAACCCTGCATCGGGCTCTCTGCTCAGCGGGGAGCCTGCTTCCCCCACTCGCTCTGCCTGCCTCTCTGCCTGCTTGTGATCTCTGTCAACTAAATAAATAAAATCTTTAAAAATTTTTAAAGTAATTCAGCAGCAGCAACAGCAGCAGCAAAAAAAGCATGTATGTGTACATGCACATGTACATGGAGAGATGAACAGATGAAGCAAGTACGGCAAAATTTCAACTAATGATCTATGTTAAAGGCATATGATGTTCTTCAAATTTTTCTCTAAGTATAAAAAGGTTGGAGAAAATGAGGGGACCAAGACAATTTTCAACACAACAAATAGATTAACTTTACAAAGCTAACTGGATTAAAGAAATATACAATCTGCATATGGGCTGAAACTGAGGATTACACTCCGATGTCGGCAACTTACTCTGTAAGAGGCCAGTGAGTAAATATTTAAAGCTTTGAGGGCCACACAGTCACTTTCTAAGCTACTCAATTCTGCAAACGTAGTGCAGAAACACACATAGACAATATATAAATAAACGAACCCAGTGAACTCTAATACAACTTTATTTACAAAGGCATATCACAGGCCAGATTTGGCCTGTGGGCTGTGAAGTGCCAATCCCTGCTTTAACTCAAAACCTTCTTTCAAAATAGAGAATTTTCAACAATCTCCAGAAACAGATACTAATGACCATATTATGTGCTAAGCATTATACTAGGCACTACAGACTTTAGGTGTTGCTTTTGCTTATCATTTTCTATAAAATGTGTGTGTGTGTGCACATACAAAGGTTAAAAGATTAGTCTCACAACCCGTGGTTTTGAGTTCAAATTTCACTGCAAACTCTAATTTACTCTTCCTTCTTTCTGTAAACCCACTATAAACTCTATACTATAATCCATCTATCCTTTTTTCCCTTTCTCCTTCCAATTCTAGACAAATGAACAAAATTGGATTAATCATAACCCTTAGTTCATGACAAACTTTCATCATTGGTCTATACTTGGTCTGCTATTTATCCTGTATTCACTGTTTTTAATAATGTAATAAGCATCCCTCTTGAGAAATTATGACTTGGTATTTTCACATTCAGAGAAAACAGAACTCCAGCCAGATATGATAATACAGGAAAGAATCTAGATTTTGAAATTCACATCCTTAATCCCACTGGGCTCTTGTGGCTCATTAGAAACTTATTATCTCTGAAACACAAATATGAAACAGCTGATAACATGTATGTTTACATATTCTCATTTGTCTTAAAATATTTTGGCAGCTTTGCAAATCTCAGATTGGGTTCTTGGAGAGCTCCATGGTCTTGTCTGCCTAGAAGCAACTAGGCAAATGTTATTTTCTATATCAAGAAGAAAATTAAGGGTCGCCTGGGTGGCTCAGTCATTAAGCATCTGCCTTTGGCTCAGGTCCTGATTCCAGGGTACTGGGATCGAGCCCTGCAACCAGCTCCTTGCGCAGCAGGAAGTCTGCTTCTCCCTCTCCCACTCCTCCTGGTTGTGTACCCACTCTTGATGTGTCTCTCTCTGTCAAATAAATAAATAAAATCTTTAGGGGCACCTGGGTGGCTCAGTGGGTTAAGCCTCTGCCTTTGGCTTGGGTCATGGTCTCGGGATTCTGGGACTGAGCCCTGCAACAGGCTCTCTGCTCAGGGGAAGCCTGCTTCCCCCGCCTCTGCCTGCCTCTCTGCCTACTTGTGATCTTTCTCTCTGTCAAATAAATAAATAAAATCTTAAAAAAAATTAATCAGCTCAGAAGCATGACCATGCACTCCAACAATGTTTTTAAGAAAACAACGTTTCAGTGTATTGATTTTTAACTGAAGTTTGAAAAGATGGGTTGGAATGTGAATTGAATTAGGAAAGAGCAATAACTGAAATAGGAACTTATTTCTATTATATAAAGCAGTTTATCATAGCAAACTTAGCATTAAGACTTTGATTTCCAGGGACGCCTGGGTGGCTCAGCTGGTTAAGCATCTGCCTTCAGCTCAGGTCATCATCTCAGGGTCCTGGGACTGAGTCCCAGGTCGGGCTCCCTGCTCAGTGGGGAGTCTGCATCTCCTTCTCACTCTCCCTCTGTATATTCTCCCTCCCTCTCTCTCTCAAATAAATTAATTAAATCTTTAAAAATAAAAAGACTTTGATTTCCTGGGGAATAAGTTAAGCTTGCAGAATGACTGAGAAATCACAATATTTGACTACAGGACACTTTTCAGGCAAAAGTGCAAAGTAATTTCTCTTCAAAGGTATGAAACTGAGTTTTGAGACACTGGAAGATAGTTAATACATACAAGTACCATCAATACAGTGCCCTCGTGGCATCCTAAATGACCTACTTTTATGGCAGTTATCACACTGAATTACAGCTAATTACAAATGTATCTTCACCATATTTCTTAAGGAGAGAGAAAATCAATCATCCTTATATCCTGGGTACAAGAACAAATGGACAGTTGGGTGAAAAACAGTAGTTTTTTTCATATGTTCTTTAGAAAATAGTAAGCCCTTTTTATTCTTCAAGTATTTTCAGCCTTAGAAACTTTCCTACAATGACAAATTTGATTAATGCTTCTGTTCTGTTTCTTCGGATTTTCCCTTTAGAGATTACTATGATTCATTGGTTAATTTCTAATTTTCTTTCTCTCATATGTATACTATCCTTCCACCTTTTCGTTTTCATCTCTGTCCTTTCGCTACGCATTCCAGAAGGGCACTCCAATGTGCTGTGTCATCCGAGTGATTTTTGTAGCATCCATTCTGCCCTTTATCATATGGTCCTTGTACTCCAGACATGTTGTTTTCCTGGAGCTGGGACTTCAGTGGAACAGAAAGACACAGTGACCACAGAAAGAGGGGAGATGATAGGGTTAGGATTTAGCAGACTAGCTAATAACTCTAACTTCTTGATTTTCTAGTTAGGGCACTCCTTCCGATCTGGAGTTGGAAACGGATAGTAATGGTGAGTCCAAGCTTTATTATGCCTTCTTTGAGGCCACTGGTAAACTTGGGTTTAAGGAAGTAACATGGATCTGGTCCTCATTGTAATCAATGATTTACTCATTAGAAAATTTCTCCATTCTTCAGCATAAAGCTTTTTCATATCTTTGTTTCACAGTGATGTTTCTCTTTATTCAAGTATCTTTATGGAATTTTTTTAAAAAGATTTTATTTATTTTGAGAGAGAGAGAAAGTGTGCGTGCAAGTGTTGGGGAGGGACAGAGGGAAACAGAGACTCTCAGGCAGATTCCACACTGAGCGCAGAGCCTGTGGCAGGGGTCCATCCCAGGACTCAGAGATCATGGTCTGTATTCTGGTTTATTATATTCCCATTATAGACATGGATTTTCTAAGAGCTGAGTATTATTGTTTAGTATATCATTTCTGAATGTTTAGAATAGGTCTTAATTGACATAAAGAGAACTGATTTCTTTCTTTAGAATTCCAAGGGAAAGTGTAAATAGCTACCCAAACCTCTTGACTTCAAATGTTCTCTCTCCCTCAAAAGATGGTTTCACTAATGAAAGCAGAAAGAGAAAGATGAGAGGAACTATGGAAAGAGCTTCTTTTAAGAGACTGGATCCCCCACAGGCCTTCACATAGGATCCCACTTGAAGATAACTGTTGTTAAAAAAGATAATTTAAATGTATTATATCAGGAATGACACAAGTAAGGAATGTGTGGCTTTTACACATAGCAAAGGGTCTCCGCTGACATGTCATCTATTACACAGCAAATACAAATGCACGAAATTCATTACTGCCAAGAGGATTTCTGGCAGAAAACACAAGTTATTGTGACATATTTGTGAATGATTGTGCCAAAATGGTGACAGAGAAGATGAAACAAAGATTTGACTTAGATTTGACTATTCCCTTAGTCATATCCGATATGTCTCGGGTTTTGAGAATGACCTAGTGGACAAACTCCTGAGTACTGAAAACCAGTTTTCATGCTTTTAGAACACAGTGGAAAATATTCTGTCACCTTATCATTACCTTATTATTATTTCTATTATTTCTACCTTATTATTTCTATGTCATATCTTTTATAATTACCCACATCTTCTTCCTGTATACAAACCCAGTCTTTGCTTCTTCTGCAGCAACTAGGTATTATGCCTAGAGCAATTATTTAGTAATTATCTGTGTAATAATTAAAGTCTTAAAGGGGCTCCTGGGTGGCTCAGTGGGTTGGGGCCTCTGCCTTCGGCTCAGGTCATGATCCCTGTCCTAGGATCGGCCACATTGGGGCTCTGTGCTCAGCGGGGAGCCTGCTTCCTCCTCTCTCTCTGCCTGCCTCTTGCCTACTTATGATCTCTGTCTGTCAAATAAATTTAAAAAAATAAAATAAAATAATTAAAGTTTTAAAATGATAAATCTAAATACAGACCACGGTATTCTGAGAGATGGTAAAATGTACTACTCTGAACTTCCTCATATATTCTTCATAAAATGCCCAAAGGAACAATTCTGCCCATTTTCAAAACCAAGGCAAAATACTTGGGGGTCGGGTGGGGAGCTGGAATAAGGAGTAGAATTTAATTCTACAGTTTTTGCTTTGAAGGTCTATGAAAATCTTAAGAGAATGTGGTAAGTATTCCTTTAACTAAAACAGCTAAAATTTGAGTACAAGAAATCAAGGAAATGAGGAGGAGCTGAAGATTTATCATCCTTCAAATTCACCAAGCACAGCATTAGTTGGGATATTCCTACTATGTATGGCCCACAAGCCCAATTACAGGAAAGGAATCCAAGGGGGAATTTTTCCCTGGATGTGAAGGACCAAGTGGCAAGAGCAGAGCTGAAGATGATATTCACAGACAACCAGGACTCCAAACAGATCCAGACTCTCTCTTGGACTCGCTCTGCTTGCCTCACTGGCTTGGCTTTGTTTCCTCCACACACCCAGGACTAGGACTCCACTAGCAGTTAAGATACAATTACAGAATAATTGGTTAAAAGTAATTCAAACGCATAAGAAGTCCAGAGGTAAGGTAGATATGGTCAGCCCTGAGCTAGGCTCAGTAGCTCAGCAATCAAGGGTCCCAGGCTCTCTCTGTCCTCCTCCTGCCATCTTCAGAGTATCAGCGATATCTTCTCTTACAATCTGCAGGAAGCTACAGAAGAGCCACACGTGATTTCTTCCACAGCAATGTTCAAAAGTAGGAAGGGAAAGATCAGCTCTCTTCATACAATTCTTTATTTTCTCAGACAGTTAAATGTCTCCCAGAAAACCCTAGCAGACATCTCCTGATGAAAACTGGTCACATGCTTACCCCACCCATAAGAAAGTCTAGAAAAATTAGTATCAGGAATTTTTAGTTTATTTTTTAAGAGATAGTTCCTACTGATAGGAAAAGATGGGACAGGGAATCAACAATCTCCAACCTTCTATCACTAGTTCCTACGCCTTCTATCCAGCTCCTTCTTGCTTGCTACAGCTGATACCTGCTTTTCCGTCTGATTCCTCGCTTGTTACTAGGGCTGTCTACTCCGCTTTTCAACGGCACGGGCAATCCATACTTTGATCTGCTTTTCAGCTCTCTCTGCAGGCTTAGTAGCTAGGTCTTTAAGCTGTTTTCTGGCTTGACTCATGTGCCTTGAGGACTCTGCTCTTCCCGTCTTCTCAGTGGCACACAGATGCTTCAAGTGTAGATGAGCTAGCCTATCCTACCCCTGCTCTGGATTCTTGCTCAGTTTAGTGAACAATTCCATCGAGCTTCTGCCTACCATGCAATGAGTCTGGAAAATAAGTTCTACTGTGGTCACTGAGTTTGAAGTCTTCGTGAGCATGTAGGTAGAGATACACAAAAGGCAGCTGGAAATAAGGAACCTGGGGCTTACGAAAGAAACCCGCTGGGGGATACAGATTTACAGTCATCAGTGAATAGTCTATAATCAAAGCTACATGAGTGGACAAGCTTGATCACGGGGACTACAAAACAGAAGTCCTTAATGCGAGGGGCTTTAAGGGACACCTGTGAATTCACTGAAATTGTGGATAAAATTCTGTGCATCTCTTTGTCTCTATTTCTAAGGTAGGGATCCATATATTTCATCAGATTCTCAATTAGGTTTGTAAATCTAAAAAGATTAAAAACTTATGGGAGAGTGGAAGTCTAAGACTGCAACCAAGAGGCCACTATTTCCTTAAACGTGCCAGAATCTGGGATTAGAGACTATGATGGGAAAGAGTATGGAATATGTTAGCATTTAATTTCCAATTTACCATCTGAGTCATAGCAACCATCAAGCACATGATTTTCTATTCAAAATTGGGCAATATGTACCCCAAATATGTTGACTCAGATACCAATACTTCTAGACTACCCAGAATTGAATGAAAACCAGCACTTTTAGGCCTGGAGTTTCAGATTCTACATTCCCAGTCAAAATGTGAATTTCTTCCCACTCCCATCCCATTAAAAAAAAAAATCTCCCTAGCTACCTCCCTTCTTTGGAGCCATTCTCACATCACATTTGACAATCAAAGATCACTTTTTAAGCATTACTTTATGAAACTTCATGATCTTCAGTGCTGGATATATTAGCCTCTGAGTTTTTGCAAGCAAAGAAGCTTTGAAAAAAACACAGATTTAGATTACAAGAAGGGCTATGAAATCCTGCCCCACAAAACGAGAATGTCAGCTTGTATGTATTATCATGAAGTGCTCAAAGATGGAATTATAGTTTACACTTCATCTTTTTTTTTTCCTCAAAATTATGTGTCATTTCAGAAATAGAAATGGGGGGAAAGGTTTTTTATTTTTTTATTTCCCAGTGTGCATTCAGAAACCCTTTAAAAAACCACAAGTGTGTATGAAACAAATTCTCTAGTCACATGAATTCAAACCACAACATTCTTCCCAACCTACCACGCAAGCAGGCCAAGAATAATCTAGCCAGTCAGCTTGTATGTAGGAAAACTACTACTGCCTGGAAAACCCTAAATAACATTTGTACATGTTTCTGGTTTATAAGAAACATTTCACTATTGTACAAAAGAGAAAGCTATGAATTAACAGTTACCAAGAGATTATCAAGGACTATGATTATGGATGTTAGACTGATGTGTACTTCATCTTTAGAATGTAAACTTTTTTAAAACTTCAAAGATGGTTCATAAAAGAATATATGCATGTAGGTAATAACTGGGAAATATTCAATTATATTAATCAATGAAACCTATTAAAATTAGCAAAAATAAAAAATAAAATTATCTATTATACAGATAGTTCATATAGATAATATGGATAGATATAGATAGATAATATACCTATTATACAGATAGATTAAAAAGAAATTATCAACATATAACGAGGAACTTAAAAAGTTTCAGGTATCTGTACCTGGTTTAATTCTACTTTCATTAATCTAACCTTAAAAAAATAACCTAAGGGACGCCTGGGTGGCGCAGTTGGTTGGACGACTGCCTTCGGCTCAGGGCGTGATCCTGGAGTCCCAGGATCGAGTCCCACATCAGGCTCCCAGCTCCATGGGGAGTCTGCTTCACTCTCTGACCTTCTCCTCGCTCATGCTCTTTCTCACTGTCTCTCTCTCAAATAAATAAATAAAATCTTTAAAAAAAAAAAAAAATCTAAAATGTATTTTGTGCAAAGATGTTCACTGTAGCGTAATCTGTCAAACAGAAGACTGTAAGCAACAAAAGGAAAATGATAAAATAAGTTACAGAACATATACTAGGGAAATATATTTTATTTATTCATTCATTTATGGACCTGCAACTGTGTTTCAGAAAGGATTTGAGGTGGTGCATATGATAATATATTATGTAACCATGAAAAATTATGTTTAAAAAAGGGAACATACTCAGGGGCACCTGGGAGGCTCAGTCAGTTAAAGCATCTGCTCTCAGCCTGAGTCATGACCCCAGAGTCCTGGGATCGAGTCTCAGATTGGCTCCCTGCTCAGTGGGGAGTATGCTTCTCCTTCAGCCTCTGCTCTCTCTCTATCATATACATAAAATCTTTTTTTATAAAGAAAGCAAAATGCTCATGACTATTACAAGGAAAGGGCTGGATACAAAATTGTGTTTGTGTGCAAAATTAACATTATAAAACAATGCAACCTTACCTTTGTTTAACAATATGGAGAGAAAGAAGGGAAATCCACTGAAATATTAAGAACGGTATGTGTATGCAAGACATACCATAACAGACATAAGTCTATTTTCTTCTTTTACCTATTTAATTTTATGTTATATACACCAAGCTTATATTTTTATAATTTATAAAATTTATAATTTTATATTTATAAAATTCTTATAAATAAATAAATATAAGTATTATAAAATTTATAATTTTATAATAAAATATCTGTATATATGAAATCATAAAGAGAATAAAGATTATTTTTAAAAAATTTTAAAACTAGCTATATATGTGATGGTTTAAAAGAAGTTACCTCTTGGGGCACCTGGGTGGCTCAGTGGGTTAAAGCCTCTGCCTTCGGCTCAGGTCATGATCCCAGGACCTGGGATCGAGCCCCGCATCCGGCTCTCTGCTCCACAGGGAGCCTGCTTCCTCCCCTCTCTCTCTCTCTGCCTGCCTCTCTGCCTACTTTAGATTTTTCTCTCTCTCTGTCAAATAAAAAAAAATCTTAAAAAAAAAAAAAGTTAGCTCTTCCTACACATAGCCACTAATGTAAAAAAGGAAAATTGAAGTATGTAATACCTAAGGAAAAAATCTGCATGGAATTAACCTCATGAAATGTGTGTTTGTCAATTAAAGGTATCAAAAGAAAGACAGAATAAAGAGATGATGTAAGGTTGTAGGGAAAGAAGGACACTAACATAAGCAAGAGAATACCCGAGAAAAGGAAGGAATTTTAATCTTGACATCAAGACTATCACTAAACTTATGCTGACATAGTTGGGTTGTTTAAACTGCAGTTTTAGAAAAGAACGCATGCAGAGACAGAAGGTAGAGCCATGGTTGCTAGGGGCTGGAAGGAGGGGGAAAAGGTAATGAGTATGTACTTCCAGTTTAGGAAAGATGAAAAAGTTTTGGAGATGGATGGTGGTGGCGGTGCACAACAATGTGGATGTACTTAACACCACTTAACTCTACACTTACAAATCGCCAAAATGCTAAATGTAATGTTACGTATATTTTAAACAATAAAAAAAGAAAATTCTGATTTGATAGAAATTAAATGGGAAAGGTATACATTCAGATTAGCTCTGTGAGTTTTCAGCTTTTCTGAAACAATATTTTAAAGATCTGAGCACAATTTATTTTTTTTAAAGTTGTGATTATACTTTATTTTTTATTTTTAAAGATTATTTATTTGATGGAGAAAGAGAGAGTGAGAGAGAGAACATATAAGTAGGGGGAGTGAGAGAGGGAGAAGCAGGCTTCCTGCTGAGCAAGGATCCCAACCCAGGGCTCCATCCCAGGACCTGGAGATCATGACCTCTGCTGAAGACAGATGCCCAAGGACTGAGCCGCCCAGGCTCCCCTGTAATTACACTTTATTTTTTTTTTTTTTAAAGATTTTATTTATTTATTTGACAGAGAGAGATCACAAGTAGGCATAGAGGCAGGCAGAGAGAGAGAGAGGAGGAGGAAGCAGGCTCCCTACCGAGCAGAGAGCTCGATGCGGGACTCAATCCCAGGACCCTGAGATCATGACCTCAGCCAAAGGCAGCGGCTTAACCCACTGAGCCACCCAGGTGCCCTGTAATTACACTTTAATAACAACTTTCAGTCAGAAGATAACTTATTACATCTGTTTAATAATTCTTCTGATGTAGTCAATGTTCAGTTTTCAAGTATCAAGAAATCATGCCCCATTTAAACAAAGGTTTAAAAGTAAAGTAGTTACTAAGTTCAAAGGAAAAAAAAAAACCTACAAGATGAGATCACTAATAATTCCCTTTTTTTCCCTGGCAAATTTGTGGTAATCATCTATGAAAATAAATTTTCCCAACAATAAGCACCATTTCTAGAAATTGGACAAAGGAGATTAAAGAACTGTCCCCATAATTCCTGGGAAAAGTCACAGTTACCCTTCAAATGCAGTGGAAGTGTTCTCATGATAAAGCATTCTACAAATAGAATTTTTCAAACTTAAATTTCTTTCTTTTTTTTTTTTTAAAGATTTTATTTATTTATTTGACAGAGAGAGATCACAAGTAGGCAGAGAGGCAGGCAGAGAGAGAGGAGGAAGCAGGCTCCCTGCTGAGCAGAGAGCCCGATGCGGGACTCGATCCTGGGACGCGAGATCATGACCTGAGCCGAAGGCAGCGGCTTAACCCACTGAGCCACCCAGGTGCCCCCAAACTTAAATTTCTGATCATAAAAAATAAGGATGAAAATAAGAAAAAACCTTTCAGGACCCAAATTCCATATCCAGTTTTCTCAATTTACTTTGAAAATCTCACTTACCCTTCTAGTGTTTTCAAGGATTTTGGGATCAGGTTTTCCATAGTTCGGTGGATTGGCATACGGGTCATATCCAAGTTTGGCGAGCATGGGTGCAATCACTGCCATATCTTGTAAAACATCCGGGGGTATCTTCCCAACCCATTTTGACAGTGCTCCCACATTGACTGGCTTGATGACTTGGTCTGTAGATCTTTCCACTCTGAAAACAATATAATATGAATAAGTATTTATTTAGAATACCAAAACATAATAATGTTAAAAGGCCAATGGAAATTATTTTTGATAGCTTTAAAAACTATAAGTGTCTGGATTATAAATCTATTGAGAAAGGGGATACTAATCAGCCTTAACACTATTTACCAGACCTTTTTTTAACGTCCTAAATTTGATAGCTATTATGAGCAACTTCATTTCTAGAAACAGGAAAAATGATCAGCTGAAAATATCTGCACAAAATGGGTTAACAATTATAACATACACACACACACAAAATAACAAAGCTAAGACTGCTTAGAAAAACAGCTGTTCAACTTACCTGAAAGGCATCAAAATTAAACAAATAAATATGTAAGATGGACTGATAAATGACTAGAGGGACAGACAGATGGAGAGATGTGTGGTAAAGCAAATACAGCAATAATTAATTAAAACTAGTAGGTATAATTCTTTCAATTCTTTCTATGTTTGAAATTTTTATAATAAAGTATTAGGGGGGAAAGAGCCAACCATAATCCAGTAAGTAGGCAAAACATTCATTTGTTCTGTTTTTCTGTTGACTTCCTGAAGAATCCTTTTTTCTAAAGAAAGAAAAGAAGCACTATTTATGATTTTCAGTATTACAGAATAAATGTATCCTATCTCTTGATCTAGAAATTTATGTTGTACTTGTATGGTTATACTCCCTATATTTGACTAAACAACTCATAATCTTAGGATAAAATAAATAAATACAAGTGAAATAAACATGAAATGACACCTAGATTTAAACTGGATCTGAATTAGCAGATTTTGGCCAAATGACTGCAAAATAAAAGTGCTTAAGAAAACTTACGAGAGTTTTACATCATAATACATAATTAGAAGTCCTTCAAAATAGTGTTCTAATAAAAGGTAAGACCTCCTTTTTAAAAGTATATGAGCTCTCACTGCAGATAATCATTATCTGACAATGAATCCGTCAAAGGGACTCTACTCCTAAACAAAAGACAAGAGAAAATAAAATGATTATTCCTTGGGATTCTGTGAGACTATACCTTAAGGACATGTAGGGTCTGTGTGTGGGTGTCTCAGGTGACACCCTTCCTTATAGAAGGACCCCCTAACTTTCACACACGAGAGACCTGCTGCACTTAGAGAATGGAGACCTACATGGGGAGAGAGCCACCCCACTTGTTTCTAAATGGTGTATGACTGCTTTAGCTTTAAGTCAGCTGAATATTACAACAAAAACTGAACGGCTGGTCAAGTGAAAAATACCTGGCCCTTTACAGAAAGTTTGTTGATCTCTGTTCAAAAGGATACAGTCATTAGAGAGAAATGAGCTTTGTTCTACACAACAACCTGCAGCTGGATGGAGCTCATCAAATCCCCCTTACTCCTTCGGTCTTTCTAGAAATTAACCAATAGTTAGGAGTGAAGTGTACTAGAGTATAATTTAGTTACCATTCCAGTACCCACCAGTTTCACTGGGACCTTAAGAAGAGCCTACCAGACTAGAATTTTTCAACATCCACATCCCAGGCAGAGCACTGCAAGGCAAGATACCTGTGAATCCGCACAGTCTTCCCCAGTCCTAAGTGTCCAGGCTCCCTTCTCTCTGCAGCATTTATAATGGAAGCCATTCGTCCTCAGGGAATGGGGACAATGCCAAAATCCTAAATAACTGAGGTGTATAAAATCTTCCAAAACACTCATTTTAAAAGCATGGATCTTACATGAGTCTTAGTTAAACACTACAGCCAGGCGAGCTGCCAAACCACAGGTCTGAATTATGATACACAGCAACTACTACAGGAAACCAAATTCTCTAGACTAAAGCAAGCGTCAGGGCTGCAACTGACATGCAAAAAAAGGAATGGGTAAGAGTATATACAACCCATAGGGTTATATTCATTAGATGAAAACAAAAGACGAAATACAGTTAAAACTCATATTTTCAGGGGCACCTGGATGGCTCAGTAGGTTTAGCATTCAACTCTTGATTTTGGCTCAGGTTATGATCTCAAGGTAATGAGGACAAGCCTCACACTGGGCTCCACACTCGGCAGGGGAGTCTGCTTCTCTCTCTCTCTAACTCCCTCCTGTCCCTCCACCTGGTCGTGCACTCTCTCTCTCTAAAATAAATAAATATGGGGCGCCTGGGTGGCTCAGTGGGTTAAAGCCTCTGCCTTCAGCTCGGGTCATGATCCCAGGGTCATGGGATCGGGCTCTCTGCTCAGCAGGGAGCCTGCTTCCCCCTCTCTCTGCCTGCTCTCTGCCTACTTGTGATCTCTGTCTGTCAAATAAATAAATAACAATCTTTTAAAAAAAATAATAAAATAAAATAAATCTTTTTTAAAAAGTCATGTTTTCAAAGACTATTTCATTTTTGACAATACTTGGGTTATGTCTTGTGAAAGTGGATTTTTTTTATGTGTACACAAAAGAAATTCAATTTGATGTTATAGATACAGAATCGTATCAAAATACTAACAATGACAGTGATATGATTGTGAATTTTGTATTTTTATCTAACTTTTCTGTATTTTCCAATTTTTTATAATAAGCAATGTTTTTTTCAGTCCATGGAATAGTGGAATTATAAAGATCCACACATAAGTCTAATAACTATCTTAGCTCAACACAGTCCAAACTTATCTCCTGATCTTATCCTCAAAGTCTACTATATCCATGGCCCTCCCAATCTTAGTTGAAAACAACTCCATTCCTCTGCTATGCAGAATAAAATAAAACTGGAACTGTCTTTTGACTACTCTGATTCCACATCCAATCCATCTGAAAATCTTATCAACTTATGCTTCAAAATATATCCAAATATGATCACTTCTCATTAAATCCACAGCTACTACTCCCCACCTCCCAGTCCAACCCAACATTATCTCTCACTTGGATTTCTACAACATTCTTCTAAGTTTCCCTATCTTCCTTTACATCCTTGTGGTCTATATGCAGTATATACACCAGATAGAGTTAGATCGTGTCACTCCTCTGTTCAAAATTCTGCAATGCCTCCCTAAGTATTCCAAATCCAAGTCCTGAAAATGAGAGGGAATCTGAGAAGCCACAAGAATAGGTCTTTTATTTTTATTTTTTTCAAAGATTTTATTTATTTATTTATTTGACAGATGGAGATCACAGGTAGGCAGAGAGGCAGGCAGAGAGAGGGGAAGGGAAGCAGGTCCCCCGCTGAACAGAAAGCCCGATGTGGGGCTCGATCCCAGGACCCTGAGATCACGACCTGAGCCAAGGCTTTAACCCACTGAGCAATCCAGGAGCCCCAAGAATAGGTCTTTTAATCTTGACAAATCATCCACGAAAACAAAGAAACGAGATAGCAAAGCCAAAAAACCACAAACATTGAAAACAAAACTAAGTGAAAAGGCTGCCCTACAAACTCCAAAATACCCTAAAAATTCCAAAATTGGTGGATGGAAACAACCAACATAACCATAACACCTGCATGAAATGAATGAGTGGCGGGAAGGACAAGGAAGCAACAGGGCATTTGAAAGACATCTATATGGCTGAACACTGAACATACCATGTTGTTTACCACTAAATACCATGGTATTTAGGGGTGCTGACATCGACCTATGCACTTGAAAATTCTTGTATATTTTTTTTTCTTTTGTTAACTAATCTCTACACACAATGTGGGGCTTGAATTCAGGACCCTGAGATCAAGAGTCACATGCTCTACTGATGGAACCAGTAGACTAGGTATCTCCCTTTCCGTTCCTTGGGTAATCTTTTATTTCTTTCATCAGTGTTCTATAGTTTTCAAAGTACAGGCCTTTCACCTCTTTGGTAAGTTTATTCCTAGGTATCTTATTATTTTTGTTGCAGTTGTACATGGGACTGGTTCCTTACTTTCTCTGCTTCATTATTGGTGCATAAAAATGCAACAGATTTCTGCACATTGACTATGTATCCTGTGACATTACTGAACTCATTCATTCATTCTAGTAGTTTTTTGGTGGAGTCTTTTGGGTTTTCTACATATTGTCTCATGTCATCTATAAATAGTGAATGTTTTACTTCTTCTTTACTGATTTGGATGACTTATATATTTTTTTGTTATCTGATTGCTGTGGCTAGGACTTCCAGTACTATGTTGAATAAAAGTGCTAAGAGTGGACATCCTTGTCTTGTTCCTGACCTTAGGGGAAAAGATCTGTTTTTTCCCATTAAGGAGGACATTAGCTGAGGGTTTTTACTGTATGGTCTTTATTATGTTGAGGTATGTTCCCTTTAAACCTATTTTTGAGGGTTTTCACCATGAATAGATGTTGTACTTTGTCGAATGCTTTTCCCACATCTATTGAAATGATCATACGGGTCTTATCCTTTCTTTTATATTGATTGATTTGTGAATATTGAACCACCCCTGCAACCCTGGAATAAATCCCACTTGATCATGATGAATGACTTTTTAAATGTATTGTTTGCTAGTATTTTATTGGGAATTTCTGCACCCACGTTCATCAGGGATATTGGCCTTTGGTTATGTTCTTTTAAGTGGAGTCTTTCCCTGTTTTTGGTATCAGGGTAATGCTAGCCTTATAGAATGAATTTGGAAGTTCTCCTTTCTTTTCCTTTTTTTAGAATAGTTTAAAAAGAATAGGTGTGAACTCTTCTTCAAATATTTGGTGGAATTTACCTGTGAAACCACCTGGTCCTGGACTTTTGATTTCCTAGTCAATTTATTTGATTATCAGTCTGTTCAAGTTTTCTATTTCTTCCTGTTTCAGTTTTGGTTTATATTTTTCTAGGAATTCTTCCAGGTTGCCCAATTTGTTGGTATGTAGTTTTCCATAACTTTATCTTATGATTATTTGTATTTCTGTGGTGTTGGTTATATATCTCCTCTCTCGTGTGATTTTGGGTTCTTTTTTTTCTTGAGAAGCCTGGTTAGAGGGTTATCAATTTTACTGATTTTTTTTCAAAGAACCAGCTCCTGGCTTCACTGATGTGCTCTACTGTGTTTTTAGTTTCTAGATCACTTATTTCTGCTCTAATCTTTACTATTTATTTTCTTCTGATGGTCTTAGGTTTTCTTTGCTGTTCTTTTTCTAGCTCCTGTAGGTGCCAAGGTTAGGTTATTTGAAATTTTTCTTGCTTCTTAAAGTAGGCCTGTATTGCTATACATTTCCCTCTTAGAACCACGTGTGCTGCATCCCAGAGGTTTTGGACCACTGTGTTTTCATTTTCATTTGTTTCCATGTTCTTCTTTTAAGATTTTATTTATTTATTTGCGAGAGAGAGAGAGCACGCACATGCACAAGCACACATGCAAGCAGGAGAAGGGAGAGGGAAACAAAGAGGGACAAGCAGACTCTCCACTGAGCATGGGGCTCCACGTGGGGCTTGATCTCATGATCCTGAGACCATGACCTGAGCTGAAATTGAAAGTTGGCCGTTAACTGACTGAGCCACACAGGTGCCCCAAGTTTCCACGTACTTCTTTATTGCTTCTTTATTTCCTAGTTGACCCATTCACTGTTTAGTAGCATGTTTTTTAATCTTCATGTATCTGTGGCCTTTCCAGACTTTTTCTAGTGGTTGATTTCTAGTTTTATATGATGTGGTCAGAAATTATGTATGGCATAATTTTGATCTTGAATTAGTTGAGGTTTGTTTCGTGGGCTACTATGCCATCTATTCTGGAGAATGTTTCACATGCACTTGAAAAGCTGTATTCTGCTGTTTTATACATTTATATAATCTGTTAGATCCATCTGTTCCTGTGGATCATTTAAAGCCACTTAAAAAAAAAAGATTTTATTTATTTATTTGACAGAGAAAGACAAGCAAGAGAGGGAACACACGCAAGGGGAGTAAGAGAGGGAGAAGCAGGCTCCCCACTGAGGTGGGAGCCCAATGCAGGGCTCGATCCCCAGGACCCTGGGACCATGACCCAAGCCCAAAGCAGATGCTTAATGACTGAGCCACCCAGGCACCCCAAAGCCATTGTTTCATTGTTGATTTTCTGTTAATATGATATGTCATTGATGTGAGGTGTTAATGTCCCGTACTATTATAGTATTATTATCAATTAGTTCCTTTATGTTTGTTACGGTTTTTGTGTATTTGGGTGTTCCTATATTAGGTGCATAAATATTTAAAATTGCTATATCATCTTATTGGATTGTCCTCTTTATTATTATTTTATTGACAGAGAGAGAGAGAGAGAGCACGAGAGAGCACAAGTAAGCAGAGTGGCAGGGAGAGGGAGAGGGAGAGGGAGAAGCAGGCTCTTCAGCAAGCAGGAACCCGAAGCAGGGCTCGATCCCAGAACCCTGGGTTCATGACCTGAGCCTAAGGCAGTGGCTTAACCGACTGAGCCACTCAGGCGCCCCTGTCCTCTTTATTATTATACAGTGCCCTTGTCTCTTGTTACAGTTTTTGTTTTAAAGTCTGCTTCATCTGGGGCGCCTGGGTGGCTCAGTGGGTTAAGCCGCTGCCTTCGGCTCAGGTCATGATCTCAGGATCCTGGGATCGAGTCCCGCATCGGGCTCTCTGCTCAGCAGGGAGCCTGCTTCCTTCTCTCTCTCTCTCTGCCTGCCTCTCTGCCTACTTGTGATCTCTCTCTGTCAAATAAATAAATAAAATCTTTAAAAAAAAAAATAAAGTCTGCTTCATCTGATGTATGTATTGCTACTGTTTTTTTTTTTTTTACATCCATCTGTATGATAGATGTTTCTACATTCAATTTACTTTCAATCTACGGGTGTCTATAGTATAAAATGAACCTCTTGTAGAGTTTATAGTGGTCTAGAGATGGGACAATTTGAACGTCAACAAAATAATAATTGCAACAGATTGAAATCATCAAATTAGTCTCTCAGAAAGATATGAAAAGAAACCAACTCATTATCTTGGAAACTACCAAATAAAGAATAACAATCAAGTATTTATCATGCTTTCTCTTCCTGTATGGCCTATAATCCTGGGTAATCAGATAGTAGATGCAGGGATATATCTCTTTATAAAATTTTTCCAAATAATATTGAGAAATGAAATCACGATTTTGCAAGATGAAACACACTAATGGATATAATAGGCACTGAGGATCAAAGGTTGCTAAAATCACAAAAAGAAAGACAACTATATATAACAGATAGCCTTGCCAAATCAGATCTTGAGTCTGATTAAGCCTCTAGATTCAGATGCTAATTTGTATGAAACACAGAATTATGAATATGTTGGACAATCAGCAGTCCTATTGAAAAGATTTTGCAATTAGCAAAATTCAGATGGTAAATAATTTTCCTGGCTGAATGACATAGGCTCTTCAAAAGATAGTATATGGTTATGATAGGAATTGAGCATTTGGAAATCTATAAATCAAGAGAAACTTAAAATATGTGCTAGGTTGTTTTTAAAGGATGAGACTATAATATATAAGCTTGCATATTCAGATGATAAAACTGTGAAGAAACATCAGGAAGGACTTCTAAGTGTCAGAATAGTGTATAGTTTAGGGGGAAAGCCTGAGATTTATTTTGAGGTCAGGATACATGGAAAGGCTTCTGGACTGACTGGCATAGTTAAATTTCTTGACATGGACAGTAGCTATATAAGGGTGTTTGCCTTATTAAAATTCATTAAACTAATTTTTATTTTTTAAAAGATTTTTTTAAAAATTTACTCAGTTGACAGAGATCACAAGTAGGCAGAGAGGCAGGCAGATAGAGGGGGAAGCAGGCTCCCTGCCAAGCACAGAGTTTGATCCCAGGACCCTGGGAATCATGACCTGAGCTGAAGGCAGAGGCTTTAACCCACTAAGATACCCAGGCGCCCCTAAACTATTTCTAATTGGTCTTTACAGTGGTCTACAAGGCCCGATAGAACCTAATCTGACTTCCACACCCTCCTACACCCACTCTGCTCCAGCTCCATTGACATTTTTGCAATTGTTTGGGTAGACCAGGTATGCTCCTCACTAGTATCTTTACAATGCTACTTCCTCTGCCTGGAACACTCTTTCCCAGATGTCTACTTGGCTAACTCTTCACCCCTAAGATTTCCTCAGATCTCATGCTGATGAGGAATACCATGATCACTCTATTTCATATTATAATCTGCCCTTCAAAATCCCCTTGGTCCATGGGACACCTGGTTGGCTCAGTCAGCAGAGCATGCAACTCTTGATCTTGGGATTGTAAATCTGAGCCCCATGTTGGATGTAGAGATTATGTAAAATTAGCTCTCTGCTCAGCAGGGAGCCTGCTTCCTCCTCTCTCTGTGCCTGCCTCTCAGCCTGCTTGTGATCTCTCTCTGTCAAATAAATAAATAAAATCTTTAAAAAAGAAAAAAAAAAAACTTTTAAAAGTCCTGGATGCCTAGGTGGCTCAGTTGGTTAAGTGACTAGTTTAGGCTCAGGTCATGATTCCAGGGTCTTGGGGTCGAGTCCTGCATCAGGATCCCTGTTCAGTGGAGAGCCTGCTTCTCGTTCTTTCTGCCCACTGCTCTGCCTACTTGTGCTCTCTTTCCATCCCTCTGTCAAATAAATAAATAAAATAAAATAAAATAATTTTGTAAAGTGTACTCTTTCCTAGTCCCCTTTATTCTCCTGATTTTTCTTTTTTCATAGCATTTATAACATCCTAATATGCTGTAGGTTTTTCCTATTTAATGCGGTTTTGGGGGTTTTTCGTCTTTGCCCACTCCATAAGGCAGCAGTTTTGTACTTTTTTCACTTGCTCTTGCTCTCCCCTAGGTCTCCTGCAGAAGTACCACCTTACCCACCAGGACTTCCCTAGTATCCCTATACCCCAACTCTTAATAACCTATCTTCTACTTTCTTTCTTTCTATAGGACTCATTACCATCTGATGAACCAGATATTTAACTTGCCTATTTTTTTAATGAGATAGCTCCCAAATGCTAATGTAAGTTCCATGAAGAAAGGGCTTCTTTTTATTTGTTTTGTATGTTTTGTTAACTGCTATAACCTCAGCCTATTGAACATAACCTGTGTTCCATGAAAATATGTTAGGTGAACAGTCTTTATCATATTTAGGCAGTTTTTTTCCTATTCCTTCTTAAATTTTTATTATGAATCACAACTATTTTACCAAGAGCCTTTCAACATTAAATAATATGATCATTTGGTTTTAATTTATTGATGTAATGAACTGTGTCAATAGATTTGTCTGATATAAACCATTCTTTCATTTTTGGAATACATATTATTTGGTCATAAAAGCTTATCAATCTTTCATACACTACTGAATTCTGCTTACTAATATTTTACCTACGACCATGATTTATAATTTTGGCATCAATACGGTTAAGAAAATTCTGGTTTTCTTTTGTGTAATTTCTATTGGGGTCTGGTTTCATAAAATGACCAGGAAGTTTTCCTTCTTTTTTTTTATGACCTAAACTTGTTTAAACAGCACCGGACTCATTTGTAAGAAATAATTCAATTCAATTCAATTTTGGGGGTGCCTGGGTGGCTCAGTGAGTTAAAGCCTCTGCCTTCGGCTCAGGGCATGATCCCAGGGTCCTGGATAGAGCCCCATGTCGGGCTCTCTGCTCAGCAGGGAGCCTGTTTCCTCCTCTCTTTCTCTCTCTCTGCCTGCCTCTCTGCCTACTTGTGATCTCTGTCAAATGAATAAATAAAATCTTTAAAAAAAAAAAGAATTCAATTTTGAATCATCTATGCCTTTTTGAATATTCTCTCTTGGTTACCTTTTCATTCTCTTTCATGTTAATCAATGTATTTAAGTTCTCCGTCTATCATGAAAAATTAGCTACTATCTCTGGGCTTTCAATTTATTACAAAGATATCTTCACATATAATTCTTTTAATTTCATTTATACCTGTATTATTTCTCCTTTTTCATCCTTTAGCTGATACACATCTGCTCTCTTATACCTTCACTGATATTGCAAAGGGTTTACCTTTTCGTCGATCATCTCAAATCAGTTTTCATTTTTATTTATCCTTTCTACCATTTTTCTCTATTTTAGTATTTTCAGGTTTATCCACATTGACTTTAGGATCCAAGACTATGACAGTAGTACCCTCTTATCCACCAGGGATACATTCCAAAACCCTCCGTGGACACATGGAAGCACAAATAGTACCAAGCCATTTGTACACTATTTTTTTTAACCCAAGATAAAGTTCAATTTATAAATTAGGCATTATAAGGATTAACAATAACTATTAATAAAATAGAACAATTATAACAATGTCTATGTAACAGTTTGTAACATGGTCTCTCTCTCTCTCAAAACACCTGATTATACTGTATTAATGGTTTTAAGATGATAAGTTGCCCATGTGATGAGAAAGTGAGGTGAATGATATAGGCATTGTGACACAGCATCAGGCCACTACTAACCTTCTGATATGTCAGAACGATTACTGGCTTCCAGACTCTGGTTAACCACGGTTAACTGAAAGTGTAGAAAGCAAAACTGCTGATAAGGATGGGCACTACTATACTCCTTTGTTTATGGTATCATACCAATGTCCTAAATTTCCATATAATTTGGGTCTATTTCTAATTCTTTTCTTTACCACTTATGAAGACAAATCAATCAATTCATATACAAGAAGATTTTGTTATTTAAGTACTAACGAGGGTTTCAGAAAGAGTAATGGGCCTAAACAGCAGCATTAAACTGGAGGTTTCAGCAGGTATGGACAGCTAAAGGTTAAAAGAAAAGCAGCCACCTAACAGAGACTCCCTGCAACATGTACAATGTATGTACGCATTTGTACCCCACCCCGACTCTCAATATATGTTCCATAAAGGCAGGAATTTGTGTCTCTTGTTTGCTGTTCTTTTTTTTTTTTTTTTAAGATTTTATTTATTTATTTGACAGAGAGAAATCACAAGTAGGCAGAGAGGCAGGCAGAGAGAGAGAGGGAAGCAGGCTCCCTGCTGAGCAGAGAGCCCGATGCGGGACTCGATCCCAGGACTCCGAGATCATGACCTGAGCCGAAGGCAGCGGCTTAACCCACTGAGCCACCCAGGCGCCCCTTGTTTGCTGTTCTATCTCAAGTATTTATAATGATGCCAGGAACATAACAGAAGGTCAATAAATATTTGTTGAATAAATGAATAAACTGGAGAAATCTGTTTCTGATTCTTCAGATGAAGTCAGAATTTCTAGGTTTAGATTAACAGTTCACACAAGGTCAAGTAAAAAATAAAAAATCTCTCTACTCCCCTGATTACTCTTCCTCTGCCCCGTGCCTGGTCATGTCCCAGTCCTTATTCTTTCTGTCCTTGAACATTCTGGGATGAAAGCAGCTCTGTTGTGGTTTTGTCTCTGGTTGTTTTATTTTCTCTATGCAGCAACATCTTGGTGTTTGGCCAAACTTGCATTCTTTGTAAGGAACAGATTTCGTTTCTTTTTTACAGCCTACAAGTAGTTGTGAAAACACTGGCACGTTATTTCTTTTTTTTTTTTTTTTTTAAGATTTTATTTATTCATTTAACACAGAGGGAGAAAGAGAGAGAGAGAGAGAGAGAGAGAGAGAGAGAGACAGCCAGAGAGAACACTAGCACGGGGAGTGGGAGAGGAAGAAGCAGGCTTCCCGCTGAACAGAGAGCCTGATGTGGTGCTCGATTCCAGGTCCCTGGGATCATGACCTGAGCTGAAGGCAGTTGCTTAACGACTGAGTCACCCGGGTCGCCCGGCACTTTATTTCTTGAAAGTTCACTTACTTGCTCATTCTACTTTGGCCCTCCAGCATGAAATAACAAAACAAGCTAGTAAAATGTTGGTAGTAATTGCTCTTAGCCCATTCAGGACTTTAAGATTAACATATGTATGGGGTACATTGGTGGCTCAGTTGGTAAAGCATCTGCCTTTGGTACATGATCCTGGGGTCCTAGGATCAGGTAACACTGGGATCCCTGTTCAGTGGAAAATCTGATTCTCCCTCTCCTTCAACCTCTCCCCTGCTTGTGCTTTCTCTCTCTCAAATAAATAAATAAAATTTAAAAAAATTAACACATGTGACCAAATAATTAAATATTACCCTAAAGTCAAATAGGATAATCATCAGATTATTAGAACTAGGTTTATGTTTTTACGTCAAAGGTAAATTATGTTAACAAATTATATCTTAACTAAAACTTTTATCAGTTATAAACAATGCAATTGTGGTTGAATTTCCTTCCACATGATCTAATTACATACTATTGAAAGATCCCCCGGGGCTCCAAGCACCCCGGAATGGACCCCTTCTCAGGAGGAGACCCCCGGACCCAAAAACCAAGCCGAGTCCACTGATCAGATGCAAACAGCACGAGGTTTATTGAGTTGACACAGGTACCTGCGGGCGATCAAGTCTTAGGAAGACTCGCGCGCCAGCCCTTTGTTCAGGGCCTTTTTATGGGGTTTGGGGAAGCGAAAGCATACGTACAGAAGCAGAAACATAGTTACAAGGTTCTTATTGGCTGGTTTGAATGTAAGGCATACTCGGTGTTTGTAGATTGGCTTTGAAGGACCCCGGCGCGCGAAGAGAAAGGTGGGGAGGGGGAGTGAGGAGGGGGAGTTGGACCTTATTACTCAGCAGAGAAACATCCTGCCTACGTGACTAGGCCCACGTACCTAGGCGACCCCCTTGCCTATGTGACTATGCGCATAAGGTATCCTGTTGAAACAGGAGACCAGTATCACCCCCTAAAAGCCAAGTGGTTACAGAAAGGCAAGGGAGTGGTTAAACAATTAACTGGGGGAGGGGTCTAACAGGGGAAGGGCAAGCGATTACAGAAAAGCCAAGAAGCAGTTAGTTAATCAATGGCTTGGGGGGGGGGTGTCTATATGCGGAGTCTTTCACTATTATTTACCCCAGATTTGAACAACACTGACAGAACAACGATATATATTTCAAGATTTTAAACTATCTTACATAATATAAAGTACAAACAGAGCTTTAAGAACATCAACATTTTTTAGCATTTAATTCAAAATTTTATGTGTATACCCATGTAACTACCCTATACCAGTTTACAATCCCACCAACATTAAGAATTCCACTTGCGGGCGCCTGGGTGGCTCAGAGGGTTTAGCCGCTGCCTTTGGCTCAGGTCATGATCTCGGGGTCCCGGGATCGAGTCCTGCATTGGGTTCTCTGCTCGGCAGGGAGCCTGCTTCCTCCTCTCTCTCTCTGCCTGCCTCTCTACCTGCTTGTGATCTCTGTCTGTCAAATAAATAAATAAAATATTAAAAAAAAAAAAAGAATTCCAGTTGCTTCACATCTTTGCCAACACTCTGAATTGTCCATTTAATATTAACCATTCTGGTGGACATGCAGGGGTCTCTCACTATAGTTCTAATTTGTATTTCCTGTAATAACCCCACTCTTTCATTTACCTTTTTTTTTTATAAGTAGAATTGGAATGGTGAAAAGATCTCGCCTCATTAACCTATTAAGAAGTCATATGCTGCATGACAGAAGACAGTAGGACTCCAGAAAGGTGGAAAAGACTGAAGTGCGGCTTTTATCTTTTCGGTCTTAAAGTAAGTGATCTTTGGAAGACTTCATTTTTCTATGGACCATCTTGGCCAGTGGTGAGTCAACCTATGTAGTTGACTTTATCCATGTTCTCTAATTTTTATACAGGTTCAAGTCTAGTGTTCCTTCATCTCGTCCTGAAGGGATTACCTTTAGTGTCTGCATAGGCAGATCTACTGCTGGCAAATTCTCTCCCTTTTTATTTGTAAGGATTGTCTCATTTCTTCTTCATTTTTTTTTTAAAGATTTTATTTATTTGACAGAGAGAGATCACGAGTAGGCAGAGAGGCAGGCAGAGAGAGAGAGGAGGAAGCAGGCTCCCTGCCGAGCAGAGAACCCGATGCGGGACTCGATCCCGGGACCCCGAGATCATGACCTGAGCCAAAGGCAGCGGCTTAACCCACTGAGCCACCCAGGCGCCCCTCATTTCTTCTTCATTTTTGAAGGACAGTTTTGGCAGATACACAATTCCTGAGTTCTGCCTTTCAGCACTGCAAATACACCCTCTTATGCATTCTGGAATGAATTTTTCTTTTTTAAAAGATTTTATTTGTTTATTTAATAGAGAAATCTCACAAGCAGGCAAAGAGGCAGGAAGAAAGAGAGTGGGGGAAGCAGGCTCCCCGCTGAGCAGAAAGCTTGATGTGGGCTGGATCCCAGGACGGGGATCATGATGGGAGCCGAAGGCAGCGGGTTAACCCTCTGAGCCACCCAGGTGCCCTGGAATGAATTTTTCTAATGAAAAAGGCAGCTGATACTCTTATTGAGGATCTCTTGCATGGCACGAGTCCTTTTCTCCTGCTGCTTTAAAGATTTTCTTTGTCTCTTGAAGTTTGATTATGATGTGTCTAGGTATGGATGTCTTTGGTTTTATCCAGCCTGGAGTTCACTGAATTTCTTGATGTGTTAGATACATGTTTTTCATTAAAACTGGGGTTTTCACCATTATTTCTTCAAATATTCTTTCTGCTCATTCAGTAAATCTTCTCACTGTAAGATTCCTGTTATACGTATATTAGTACACTTAATGGTATCCCACAGGTTCCATATATATTTTTTCTATTGTTCAGATTGGATAGTAGCAATTAATTGATCTACAAGTTTGCTGGTTTCTTTCTTCTTTCAGTTCAAATCTTTAGGTCTAATGAGAGAATTTTTCTTCTCACTTATTGTCAACTCCAGAACTCCTATCTGATTTCATACAGTTTCATCTCTTTATTCTCTATTTTGTGAGACACTGTTCTCATACTTTGCTTTATTTCTATTTTTATTTTTTAAAAAACTGTATATATTTACAACATGTATAATATGATATTTAAATATGAACACTGTGAAATAATAGCTACACTAAAAAAAAATATAAAGCACCTTTTTGTGTGTGTGGTAAATATACAAAGATCTACTCTCTTCACACTTCTTGTGAGTCCTTAAGTCTAAACGGAGTCTTCTGTAGCCCCCAACACCAAAAAAAATCAGTGGATCTTATTTTCTTAATCCATTCAGCCACTAAAGCTGAATACATATTGAATAGTTGGTAAATTTAAACCCTTTACATTTATTCTTTTTTTTTGTTTTTGTTTTAAGTAATCTCTACACCCGACATGGGCCTCAAACTCATAACCCTGAGATCAAGTTACATGCTCTATCAACTGAGCCAGCCAGATGCCCCTAAAGCAATTCTTGATAAGTGAGAGCTTACAGCTATTTTTTGCTGTTTTGCTACTGTTTTGTTTCCCTCTTCATTTCTTGCTGACTTCTTTCGTTTTTTTGACAGCTTTATGTAATGGTTTCCTTTGATTCTTTCTTTTTCTCTTCTAAGTATCTATGATAGGGTTTTTTTTCTTTGTGGATACAAGGATTCTATAAAATATCTTATAGTTACAATCTTCTGTTTTAAGTTGACAACAATCACATACAAAAATTAACTTCAATCACATACAAAAATTCTACACTGGCCTTCACACATACATTGTTTTTTCATGGTCAGAGTTTGCATCTTTCTATAATGTATATCAATTAACAAAATTTTGTGTTTATAATTATTCTTAATGTTTTTGTTTTTTAACTTTTACATTAGGGTTAAAAGTAATTTATATACCACCATTATACTATTACATTGATTATATATTTACCTTTACCCATGAGACTTAAATGTTTTCATCTGGCTGTCTAGCTTGTTTTCATTTTAAATTGAAGAACTCCCTTAAGCATCCATTTCTTGTGAGGCAGGTCTAAAGGTAATGAACTCCCTCAGTTCTCATCTGGGAAAAACTTTACCTCTCTTTCATTTTAAAAGGATAATTTTGCCTCAAATTGAGTTCCTCTTTGGCAGTTTTTTTCTTTTAAAATTTTGAATATACCACCCCACCCTTTCCTGGCCAGTAAGTTTCTGCTGAGAAATCCACTGAATTTCTTATGGGGCTCCCTTCTAAGTGATGAAACACTTTTCTCCTGATGCTTTCGAAGTTCTCTTTGTCCTTTACTTTTTTTTTCCCCTTTATTTTACTTTTTAATGGAGATATAATTGACATATAACATTGTGTAAGTCTAAGATATACAATGTCCTTGACTTTTGGTAATTTGATTATTAATATGTCTCAGTGCAGTTTTCTTTGAGTTGATCCTTATGTGGAAACTTCTGAGCTTTGTCAATCTGGGTATCAATTTCCCTCCACGATTTGGGAAATTTTCAGCCATTATTTCTTAAAAAAGCTTTCTGTCCTTTTCTCTCCTTCCTCTCCTTCTGGGACCCACATAATGCATATATGGTTTTGTTTGATGGCAGCCCATGAATCTGATAGGTTTCTTCATTCTTTATTTTTCCTTCTTTGGGTAATCTCAAATAATATATCCTTGAGTTCTTGTCTCTTTATTGGAGTATGCTTATTTGAGTACAAGGTTAAAGCTCTCTATTGTATTCTTTAGTTCCAGACTTTAACTTTTTAAAATGATTTCTCTTTGTTGAACTCTTTGTTTTCTTCATCTATTGTTGTCATGATTTTGTTGAGTTCTCTATCTATATTCTCTTGTAGCTTATGAGTTTCTTAAAAACAATTATTTTTAATTCTCTGACAATTTAGAGATCTCCATTTCTTTGGGTTCAGTTACTGAAGTTACTGTGTTCCTCTGGTTGTCACATGTTCCCTGTTTTTGTGTTCCTTTTAGCCTTGCACTGCTGTCTTTTCATCTAAAGAAGCAGTAACTCCTTCCAACCTTCCTTAGTTAGGGAAAGATGTCCTCCAAGAGAAGACGTGAGGTCATCAGCTGGGCTAGATGAATAGCAGCTCCAAGTCCAGATGTGGAGGTGTGCCAGTTCTGGGGTCAGTGAGGACACTTGGTCTTCCAGCTGCATATGTGCAACCATGGCAAGCACCTGGTGCCATGGCTGTACATGAGCAACTATGGTGGGCTCATAATCTCTTGGACACATGGATGGGTGTTCAGTGGTACCTGCATATGCTGGAAGCTATGCTCAGGCTTGCACATCAAGGGGGGCATGGGGGCTGGTAAGGGAGAGTGACTGTTCCAACTCGTGGCGTGGGGGCAGCATTTGGCAGCTCTGGTTCCAGGGGATGCAACGTCTCTGGCATGAGAAAGCTCTAGCAGCTGGGGTTTGCATCAGCAAAGAACACAGGAGTCCTCTGCAGTGGTAACTGTGGCTGCTGACTCTCCCTCTTTCCCAATCAGGGGAATTCATGGCCAAGGGAACTCTCTGCAACACTTTGCTGGCCTGAGGGAAAGGGCAACATAGGCAAAATGCTACCTATCCCATTTATGCAGTCATCTCTAGTCTCTGCACTCCTCTGGTTCACTGCAGTCCCCTAACTGTACCCCATCATTTTCCCAGAATTTTCCTCATCTGTGATAGTTGACTTTATCATTATTTTGGGGGGGAGGGTGAGGGTTGGGATCTCGTAGTCTGCCATCCTGCTAACATTACCCTCCCTCATACTTACCCTTAGTTTTTTAGATACGGTTTGATTCCTTTAGGAACTATTTAAAATAGCTGATTTAAAGTATTTGTCTAGAAAGTACAATATCTAGGCTTCCTCTAAACAGTTCCTATTAATATTTTTCCATTTTTATTTGCATGCCTGTAATTTTTTTGTTGAACACTGGACATTTTGCATATTATACTGTGGCATTTCTGCAAATCAGATTCTCTCTCTTCCAGAGTTTCTCATGACTGCTACTTATTAAGTAGTTATATGTTTAGAGACTCTTCAAAATCGATTTTGTAAAGTCTGCATTCTTTGTTTATGTATGCATTGATCTATGTTCTGTTAGCTTAGAGGTCAGCTAATGATTGGACAGTTTACTTTAAATCCCTGGAACCAAAAATCTCCCAATCATTACAGAGGACTGTTGGTTCAGAGTATACTTTAAACCCTCAGCCAGGCGGTTTACAACTCTGTCTTAGCCTTCACTTCCTGCTTCCACAGACCTTCAAGATGGGCCAGAGGTGAGGCCTTAGGGCCCTCTTAGAAGTCTTCCCTAGGCGTGCATATAGTCCTGCCCCAGTATATGGATTTTAATATTCCCAGGAATATGCTGGGAGTTTTCCAAGCCGTATGAACATCTAATTCTAGGCCTTTTTGTCGATTGCTTGACCCAACTATTTTCTATTGTGTCAGGTAGCAGTAATAAAATTATTTGCTTATAGATATGTTTTTTAAGATTTTATTTATTTATTTGACAGAGATCACAAGTAGGCAGAGAGGCAGGCAGAGAGAGAGAGAGGAGGAAGCAGGCTCCCTGCTGAGCAGAGAGCCTGATGTGGGGCTCGATCCCAGGACCCTGGGACCATGACCTGAACCGAAGACAGAGGCTTTAACCCTCTGAGCCACCCAGGTGCCCCTGCTTATAAATATTTTTGACAAATGCTGCTCTTCCTGCTCCCAGCAGGTTTAGCACTTGGCCAGTTGTGAGTCAGAAGAAATAACGACAAGGGTTTAAAGTCAATCTTCCAGGGAGCCTCCAACCCAGGCAAAACAAATAATTACAAATCTTTGAGAATTAGTCTATTTTCTCAAATACTGAGAACACAGGCTGTTATTTTAGGCTCAGCTGATTTGGGGGATAGGAAATGGGACTAGTGTAAACTGAAATGACATAAAGCTCACTCTTCTTACTGAAATTCAGCCACTTTTCATGAGTAAGTATTTCCCTAAGTTGTTGCAAACCTTTGGTTAATTACCAGAGTTCTGAAAAGTTGACTCTAACAGCCTTTGCCAGTTTTTCTGTTGCCTTTACTGGAAGTACTAAATTTCAGATTTCTTGACTCTGCTATTTTTGCTGACGTCATCTCAAAATAAAACTTTAAAAGCTACTTTAAAATGCATCACTCCTAGTTTCCCAATAACTCAATTTATCAAACATTTGATGACAGTTTATATTGTTGTGTGGCTATAGGGACAACTAAGAAAACTGTTTCCACTCAAGTAACATGAATTCAATAATATAAGATTTCATGTGAAATTATTAATAATTATGACACTGGAGCAGAGTCCAGAAAGCTGTAACTTTAGTAAGTGTCCCAGGCAGTTCTGATACTGTAGTCTGGCTTGGAGAAAAACTGCCTTAGGTTTTCCATGGCTTCTGCATCCCAAGACAATATACTTTTAAACATAAGCATATGAAGCATACATGTATTATAAAGACTTAGCTATAAAGCTGGGCAGTCAGGACAGGAGAGGCTAACTGCAAGGTAGGGAGAAGAGGCCATGATGGAGCCTACCTTTTGCATCTGTTCATAAGCAGTCTTGAGGTTAGTTTTGTCAAGACTCAAAGCAAGTCCTGAAGGGTTCCGATCTTACTGCCTCAGAGAATGTTCCTTCACCTCTATTCTAAATTGGCACACCCACCTCTATCCCAGGATGTATTTTTTCTTTTTTAATTTATTTAATAAATACAGTATTTTTAGGTATCTTCCAACCTGTGTTTCCTTGTCAGGAAGCTGGTTATACTCTCCCTGTACCAGACTTGCCATTTTGCCTTAAGAAAAGCAACACAGGAAATAGAAAGCCTACTCTGAGCGGGCTCCTGGGGGACTGCTGGAAGGACAAGAGAACAGTGGGAAGGAAACAGCAGTAATAAACGTCTATACGGACCTTCTTCCTCCATAATAAAGTCCTGAAAAAGAAAAGACATGCTATAGGTTGAAGAAAAAGCTGAGAAGAGAGGGACTTTAATTTATTCCCCAGTTGGGGTTCTGAGAGGAGACTGCTCTGTAGGACGGATGCCCCTCTTAATAAGCCAGGGAGCCTTACACGATCAGTATAAAAGATGAGGAGTAGAGTATGAATTTACATATCCAGAGTCCCCTGGCTCCCACATGGCATAAACGCATTCAGAGTTTTCTGCATGCCCAAATGAAAAAGAGTAAGGGAGCACAGGGTTCTTAGCAGAATTTTATTACTGCAAAATTACCATGAGAAAGGAGTTTGCCCTAGGGGTGCCAAAGAGATTCTGTAGCTCAGAGCTGTAGGTCTTACTGCCCAAGATCAGGGCTTAAATGAATATGACAGCCAGACCTCTAAAGGTCAGTATGAGCCAACGACTCAGCCACAGTGGAGAAGAGATCAGGACTTAATTTGCCACAGAATGCATCCAGGAGGCCAGGAATTACCAATATCCCAGAACGAATAAGGACTCAGAGGAATAAAAGACCACACACAATCACCTAATCTTTGTCAATATATGTCACTTAAGAAACGTTAAGTGGTTCTCTTTGCATGTATACGTGTAGTAATATAGTAATATACGTGTAGTGGTAAAAATAACACAAGCTGACATACTTTTATAGCCGCTATTATGTGCCAAACACTGACCTAAGATTTCTACATACATATTAATTAATATTTCATAATATTTTACAAGCATTTGAGGTAAGCAACAGAAGTATCACCATTTTACAGATGAAGAAACTGAGGCATAAAGAGTTCTGACTCGGGGTACCTGGGTGGCTTAGTGGGTTAAAGCCTCTGCCTTCAGCTCAGGTCATGATCTCAGGGTCCTGGGATCGAGTCCCACATCGGGCTCTCTGCTCAAGCAGGGAGCCTGCTTCCTCCTCTCTCTCTACCTGCCTCTCTGCCTGCTTGTGACCTCTCTCTGTCAAATAAATAAATAAAAATCTTTAAAAAAACCATAAGTGACTCTTAATCTCACGAAACAAACTGTGGGTTGCTGGGGGGAGGGGGGTTGGGAGAAGGGGGGTAGGGTTATGGACATTGGGGAGGGTATGTGCTTTTGGGTAAATTGGAAGGGGAGGTGAACCATGAGAGACTATGGACTCTGAAAAACAATCTGAGGGGTTTGAAGTGGTGGGGGGGTGGGAGGTTGGGGTACCAGGTGGTGGGTATTATAGAGGGCACATCTTGCATGGAGCACTGGGTGTGGTGAAAAAATAATGAATACTGTTTTTCTGAAAATAAATAAATTGGAAAAAGAAAAAAAAATCTTTAAAAAAAAAAAAAGTTCTGACTCAAGGCCCCATAGTAAGTGGTAAAGTCAGGATATGAACTCAAACTGACAACTTGTGTATTAGGGGAAAGAAAGTGGATGTATCAAATGTATTTTTTTAATGTAAGAAAATGATAAACACCTAATCTAGAATGAGTCTCACAGAGATTTTTCTAGTTCAAAAAAAAAAAAAAAATCTAGGTATTATATGTCTCTGGAACCAGGACAACAAAAACTGAAAGACTCCGCATATAGACACCCCCCCCCAAGCCATTGATTAACTAACTGCTTCTTGGCTTTTCTGTAATCGCTTGCCCTTCCCCTGTTAGACCCCTCCCCCAGTTAATTGTTTAACCACTCCCTTGCCTTTCTGTAACCACTTGGCTTTTAGGGGGTGATACTGGTCTCCTGTTTCAACAGGATACCTTATGCGCATAGTCACATAGGCAAGGGGGTCGCCTAGGTACGTGGGCCTAGTCACGTAGGCAGGATGTTTCTCTGCTGAGTAATAAGGTCCAACTCCCCCTCCTCACTCCCCCTCCCCACCTTTCTCTTCGCGCGCCGGGGTCCTTCAAAGCCAATCTACAAACACCGAGTATGCCTTACATTCAAACCAGCCAATAAGAACCTTGTAACTATGTTTCTGCTTCTGTACGTATGCTTTCGCTTCCCCAAACCCCATAAAAAGGCCCTGAACAAAGGGCTGGCGCGCGAGTCTTCCTAAGACTTGATCGCCCGCAGGTACCTGTGTCAACTCAATAAACCTCGTGCTGTTTGCATCTGATCAGTGGACTCGGCTTGGTTTTTGGGTCCGGGGGTCTCCTCCTGAGAAGGGGTCCATTCCGGGGTGCTTGGAGCCCCGGGGGATCTTTCATTTGGGGGCTCGTCCGGGATGTGAGACCCCCACCCAGGGACCACCGACCCACTGTCAGGAGGTAAGCTGGCCAGCACTTTATTCGTTGTGTTTGTGGTTGTAGTTGGACCTGTTACTTGTGATTTCGCGTTGTGTCTATGGTGGTGTCTGGATCTGTTACTTGTATCTGTTACTTGTAATTTCGCGCACGCGTTTGGTTTTGGTTTGGGGTTCGATCGGATCCATTTGTATTTGGCGAGGGCCAGAAGGAGCTGACGGGCTCGGACTTCTCCCTCGCAGCCCTGGAAGACGTTCCAGAGGCGTTTGTAATCCCGCCGGGCGGGACATTTGGGTCCTTCGGGACATTTGGGCCCCGGTGCAGCGGGGCATTTGGAGCTCAGCCTGTATCAGAGAGATACGTGGCCTTGGTTGGAGAGGGGGAATCCGGACCCCCAGGATCTCCGCTTGAGTTTTTGCTTTCGGTTTTGTACCGAAATCGCGCAGCGTCCTTCTTGTTAACTGTTTTGTGTGTCTTACTTATTGTCCTTGGTGTTTTCTTTGACTCTAAAATGGGGCAAACACTTACCACCCCCTTAAGTCTCACTTTAGGTCACTGGAGAGATTCTGAGTTTCTCCTAATAGATGTGGGGGTTTCTCCCTCACTCACTTCCCATGTTAATGGCTATAACTGGAACCAACTGGGGTTGGTCTAACTCGAGACAGAGACCATAAGGAATATTCCCAAGCAGCTGCCGAAACTCTCTTTGTTTCGGGGAAGTTTCCCTGTGTTCTCTGGCCCGACTTGGACTGCTTAACCCCTCCCCCCTTGCTGGTGGGAAAGCATGGCATCTGCTCCTCTGTTGGGGCTTATGAGCTCTAAAACCGGGAATCCTTTCTCTGCCTCCTGGCAGCACTTTGTTTTCCTCTGTTTCCCCCTTATCGTGTTTCTGCACCAACGTGCGTGCAGCCTGCATGACTAGCCTCTCGATCATGCACCACGGCTCCTTCTCTCTCCACTGTCAAGGAGCAAGAAGAGCAGCCCCTGGACCTAACGCACCCCCACTCCAGATCTTCCCATGCATGTCTCAGATAAACATTCAAAGTGGAGTGGGCCCAGGTGAAACGTAAATCACTATTGGAACTAAGTTAAGTTTGTTGGTTTAATTAAGATAAGATGTGTCTTTGAAGTTACAGCAGTAAATGTGAAGCTTTTATTCTATCAAAGTTTATTGAAGGTCAAATAAGCTTGTGTTATTTATTAAAATTTGTTAGCAAAGAAATGACTAAACTGATGGTTAATTGTCTGTCTCAAAGTTCTAATGGGTAATTGCTGAAGTAGCTTTCAAAGTCTTTGGTAACCTGAAAGTTTTAAAGTTTTACTTGGATGACAAACGGAATTGAATTGTGGACATCTATATCTTAACCAAACAGGATAAAATGCTAAGTCATTAATTACTGGATGTAGATTTGTGCTTTTGACTTCTTAACTGCAAAGAAACTAAGAATATTTAAATCTGCTGGTAAACTTGTTTTCCACTTAACTGATTCATAAATTTGCCACCTGAAGAATTCTGTTGTAACAGTTCACAAATGGCTAATAACTAAAGGTGTTTCTAAGAATACAAAGTTCTGCTTAGTGTAACTAAGACTGATGGAAATAAGGGAAACTCTGTATGTAGGAAAGTAGGAGATATGTAAGAAAGATTTAAGGAATGGGAATACATTTTGTTGAAGGTAAGGGAAGGTAATTTTGTCCTCAATGAGATGGTTGTTTGGAAGGAAATAGCTTGGGACAAAACCTAAATGCAAAGGAAAGTTGTAGAAGGTTTATGAAGGGAAATCTTCAGAAAAGGAATTTTAGATATGGTCAGGACAGACTAAAAAGGAAGAAAAACAACCTCCAAGGTGATTTAATACTCTCCTGACCTGCCTCCACATAGATTATACTTCCAAGTAAAGTATAAGGGCCATTTGGCCTTGAGAGATTAAGGAAGAAGCCCAACCTTGAGAGACTGCGAAAACACCCGGTTGCCATCCTCCATTGCCTGTAACCATAGAAATTCACTCTAATCTGTAAAGAGTAAAAAGGGAGATTGATCACCTTCCATTAGCCAGAGATACCCAAAAGGGAGGGTATCCAACCTGTTTGAATCTGAAGAGTGCCTGACTGTGTAAATCTGTCTGTACGGCTTCACTGCTTCGGCTACGGAGTCTGAGTGGGCTGCACCCTGAGTCTCGCAGGGCGTCATATGGCAGAACGGTCATCTACTCCACGGAGTAGCCTGGTCTGGGGTTTATTTGGACAGGCCTTAGCTAAAACGCTCCCAAGTTCCTGTGAGGGATGCGAGCAGGACAGCAGGGGAAAGATCCCCCTCCCTTGTCTGCGACATCATTCATGATGGGAGAAAAACCCAGAAAACTCCTATCTTAAGACTGCACACTTAGAAATAAAATTAAAAAGGGAAAGACACTGGTATAAAAAAAAAAAAAAAAAGCTGGTTTTCTTTGTTTAAAAGGACAAAGTTTTCTTAGATTAATTGATCAGATAAGAAAATGTAAATGGTTTTCTCTTTGCCAGCCCAGAAAACCCAGTCTCTATGTTTTGTTTTATCACGTGTTTAACATCCCTAATTATATTTAGGCATGTGCTTTAAAACTTTCTAAGATTTTAGCAATTGTTGACAAGATTTAAACCAATGATAAACCTTGGGTTACATTTGGGAAAATGCTATAATTATTCTAGAGATTCTATACATTTCCTAAAGTTTTAAATGTTTTAAAAGATCATCGCTTGATATTATAATTATGAAAATGCTATGTGTCACAAAAATAACCTGATTTCCTTGCCAGCTAAATTGTAAACTCTTGTCTCATCAGCTCTAACCATATCCATTCTGAGTTTTTGTCATTTATAATTGTTTTAATTCTCTTCTAAATGAGTTTTATCTTCAAGGAGATTCATATAAAGGACTTTCAAGACAAATAGATATTTGATATACTTGAAAACCCTAAAACTAAAATGGGTAAGAATTTCCAAAACTAACTAAAGGTGCATTCACCAGATTTAATAACATGGGACTAAATGGACTACAAGATTATAGTGTTATGTCTCTTAATGTTTTGTCTTGTTTTAGACATTGCAGCTTCTCTAATGTTTGCTCTTCCAGACTAGGGATACTTTTTCTTAAGTTATCTGTAACTCACAGAGATGTAAAAGTGCTCAAGGCATTCAACTTTTCTCTCTATCTAAACCCTCTGAAACCAAAAGGTCTCAATAAGTATTCTTTCTTCCATTGCAATCAGTCATTTGCATAAGTTCAATAAGAATCTGTTCTCTTTGTAACAGGACAGCATTGGAAACTGGTTATTTTACCAAGGCTTTGACTGGAATGTCATAGTTGAAAAAGACATGCATAGACTCAGATATGACCAGACAGCTTTAAGGAACTAAGGTTGACTTTATGAAACCTGGAGCCATAAAGCCCCTTGGGACTATTGGCCTGATACCTTGTTTACAGAGTTCCCAGCAGCCTCACCAGGTGAGTAAAGAATGTCACTCCTTGGTAGGTGCAGAATCTCATGAAGAGGCATATGCCCAAATCGACAGGTATTGCTGGCATGCCTGATGGCAAGTATGTGGCTTGGCTTCTGGCCTGGAGAGGCTACTAGAAGTTCAACCTAGAGATTCCTTATAAGAAGTTCCAGCAAAGCAGATTCTAAAAGATCTATATGATCACACTCAACTGTTCTTGCTGAGCTTATGTAAATAATTAGGCCAAGTTTGTTGAAACTGGACTTGTTTCACAAGTGAATTAGTCCTGATTTGGCTATCTCTGGAAATGAGGGTTATCTTAGAGAGAAAAATTATATTTTAATAACACACCTTTATGGATATTAAATTCTAGATTCGATTGTCTTTAAATGTTTGTTTACCTAAGCTAAACAATTTGAGGTAAACTTCAGAGAAGTTACACAATAGCTTCTTTAATCAATCTTATTATCTTGTGGGTATATTAACAAGACCCCACGGCACATGATTAAACAACTGGAAAATGGGATTGATTCCCCTATAATTGTATAACTTAACTAACACCTTGTTTGTGGCTGGGATAATGAAATTGCCTAAAGGCCAGCCTATTGCACTCCATAGGATTAACTATGGACTTATAGAGATAATGGATGACCCCACTTTCTTTATGATTAGATCGGATGATGCATGGGGAACTCCCCTTATCTCTTGACAAGTTTTCTCACTTGCCAGTGATCCTCTGTAATCAGGATATTGTTAAGGCTGGACCACTCAAAGGTCTTCTTATTGGTTTCATCCCTTAGTCATATTTATCCTAGAGGCCACCTCTGTTGAGGTGCAATTGCAAACAGATGCTTTAGCGAAACCTAAAACAGCCCCTAACTAATGAGTTCACATCAGGTCCAGATTTTTCTTAGAATTCAAAGGCCACCAAAGAATGATGAAGGCCAACTAATTAAATATTGGGCTATACTTACAGATATGCCAGATGAATGACAGTTTACTGATGACAATAGTTTTCATAGAAAAAAAATAAGAAAAGCTAGGTATACCGTAGTGCTCACTAGCACTTTCCAATTGCCAAAGCCTAAGAATTAATATTTATACTGACTCCAAATATGCTTTCCTGGTACTACATGCCCATGGAGCTATTTGGAAGGAAAGGAGATTGCTATCAAGCCATAACTCCCCAATCAAATATAGGCCTAAGTTACAAAACCCTCCTTAACTTACTAAGGATGGTGTATATCAAATCTGGGATGCATATCTGTGGCTTACACCCACGATTGGACGGCTCAGTCAGAAGGCAGTTTTATGCTGGGAACAAAGAAATCATACGAGTGATATTTGGGCAAATAACACACGATATCTGGGATGGCTATCATTAGAAATGTGTTACCAAATAATAGTACTCCAGGCTATTAACTGGACAAGGTGACCTGGCATTAGATGGCCAGCTCCAAACAGAACCCACTGGATATGTGAAACAAACCTGTGGCCCTGGCTTCCTCCAGGGTGGATAGGTCGCTGTACCTTAGGATTTGCCTGGATTCATGGGCGCATTACTAAAACCATTACAACTCCAGCTAGTCTCCCCAACTTAAAACAAAGATGGATGCGATCTATTTTTTAAATGGTATAATCACTTAGCATCCATTTTTGTTCCATCTTTGTGACTAGAGGATGTCATGTGGCATATGTGCAATTATCAAGACAGAATGTTGTGTGTACATCCCAGACTATCACAAAAATGTCACAGGATTAATAAAGAATATAAATGCCCAGATTAAGGCTCTACAAGATCCCTCTCTCTCTTTTAGTGATTGGTTAAGTTCCTGGCTTGGAGGAGGGCTATGGCCAACTCTCCTTTTCGGGCTTCTCATTCTTATCGCCTTATTAACCTTAACATGTTGCTTTGTTCGCTATTTCTCTACTTGATGCCGAGACTCCATCGCTGCAATGACTTCACCACGACAGATGATCCTTACCATGCGCAAAGATACTTTTTCACTGTCAGCACTGGATTCAGCTGCCTCTGCCTTTCGTAACTCCCCTATACATTCCTCCACTGATCAATGTTGACCTGAGTAGGTAGGGACAGCTCTACGCCCCTATTCAGCAGGAAGAAGTTACAGAAGATAAGACCTTCCACCTTCAACCACCTTAAAGATTTAAGGGTCAAAATTGTTCAGGAGGCTGGCTGAAGAGGGAGCAGGGGCTGGCGCCTTGCACCCCCTCTCCACCCCTCCCCTTGATAATATGTATGACATTTCACAGGCACCCCTGACTGCCCTGAAAAAAAGAACAAATGTTTATATTGCAGAGATCACAGTCTTGTAAGGCAGGAGTCTCCCTTTGTTTGCAAATGTCCTTGAGATTTACAACAAAGAAGTTACCTTATCAATAGCCCAATTTCCAAAGACACATAACTCAGTTCCTCAAGCCCATCTGCAAGCCCTGCAGCTAGTACACCCTAACATCTGCAAGCTAGCAATGGGAACTCCAGCCAATTAGGACGTAGAAAATTACTTTGACCGCCTTCACAACCATCCCCCCCCCCGGGGGTGACTCGGGTTAAATCCTTGGGGAAGCTATGGGGACTGAAGTCAACAAAGTATGTTAAGAACACTTATGCCCCGTGTTTCACAGACCCAGAGAGTGGACCTACTGTAGTGGGACATCCCACTTTTATTGTCGCTATTGGGGCTGCAAAACCACTGGTGACACAGCAATATCAGCTAATTCGACAGACCGGATCCCAAACTGACCTGGTACAGGACCAGAGCGAATGGATATAAGATTCTATCCATGATAAAGAAAAAGGGGGGAATGAAAGACTCCGCATATAGACACCCCCCCCCCCCCAGCCATTGATTAACTAACTGCTTCTTGGCTTTTCTGTAATCGCTTGCCCTTCCCCTGTTAGACCCCTCCCCCAGTTAATTGTTTAACCACTCCCTTGCCTTTCTGTAACCACTTGGCTTTTAGGGGGTGATACTGGTCTCCTGTTTCAACAGGATACCTTATGCGCATAGTCACATAGGCAAGGGGGTCGCCTAGGTACGTGGGCCTAGTCACGTAGGCAGGATGTTTCTCTGCTGAGTAATAAGGTCCAACTCCCCCTCCTCACTCCCCCTCCCCACCTTTCTCTTCGCGCGCCGGGGTCCTTCAAAGCCAATCTACAAACACCGAGTATGCCTTACATTCAAACCAGCCAATAAGAACCTTGTAACTATGTTTCTGCTTCTGTACGTATGCTTTCGCTTCCCCAAACCCCATAAAAAGGCCCTGAACAAAGGGCTGGCGCGCGAGTCTTCCTAAGACTTGATCGCCCGCAGGTACCTGTGTCAACTCAATAAACCTCGTGCTGTTTGCATCTGATCAGTGGACTCGGCTTGGTTTTTGGGTCCGGGGGTCTCCTCCTGAGAAGGGGTCCATTCCGGGGTGCTTGGAGCCCCGGGGGATCTTTCAAAACAAGTTGAAGAAGGACATAATGGTGTAATTTTGATGTGGGGTCTGGGAGGGAATGATCAAAAAAGAATTCTTGAGATGTCTGCAGTGCAAAAGGGTTTTTTTTTTAAGGATTTTATTTATTATTTATTTGAGAGAGAGAGGTTGGGGGAGTACGGAGGGGGAGGGAGAGGGGAAGCAGACTCCCCACCAAGCAGAGAGCCCAATGCAAGGCTCTATCCCAGGACACTGAGATCATGACTTGAGCCAAAGACAGATGCTTAACCAACTGGGCCACCCAGGTGCCCCAAAAGGTAGTTTTATTAAAGCACAGGAACAGGACCTGTAGGCAGAAAGAGCTGCACTACCATTGTGAGGGGCAACTGATTATATACTTTTAAGTTGGGAAGGGAAGAGATAAAGAAGTTTCTAAAAGGAATTTCATGTTAGAGAAGATTTCCAGGATCCTGGAGGTCTGGCTACTGTCAAACAAAGGTTGCTTGCTACTTTTACCAAAGCATTAACTTTAAGACAGTTGGCTGCTGATTATCAAACAACTGTTGCAGGACAAAACTGATAAACTGGGAAATTAGCACACAAATTTATAAATGTTTCATGAACTCAGAGATATAGTGGTGACCAAAGATTTGAGTTAAAATTGAAGAGCTCTTGGGACACCTGGGTGGCTCAGTTGGTTGGACGACTGCCTTCGGCTCAGGTCAAGATCCCGGGGTCTCGGGATCGAGTCCCGCATCAGGCTCCCGGCTCCACGGGGAGTCTGCTTCTCCCTCTGACCTTCTCCTTGCTCATGCTTTCTCTCACTGTCTCTCTCTCTCAAATAAATAAATAAAATCTTTAAAAAATATATTGAAGAACTCTTAACTTTTAAAGGATCACACTAAAGTATCTATAAATAAAATGCTTCAAAATAATTCAGTGGGGCAGGGTGGGCTGGGTGGCTCAGTCAGTTAAGCACCTGCTTTCAGCTCAGGTCCTGATCCCACAGTCCTGGGACTGAGTCCCGAGCTGGGCTCCCTGCTCAGAAGGGAATCTGATTCTCCTTCTTCCTCCCCCGACGTGTGCGCTCTCTCGTTCTCTTTCTCTCTCACTCTCAAATAAATAAATAAAATCGTTAAAAAAAAAAAAAATTCAGGGGCACCTAGGTGTCTCAGTGGGTTAAAGCCTCTGTCTTCGGCTCAGGTCATGATTTCAGCTGTCCTGGGATCAAGCCCCGAGTCAGGTTCTCTGCTCAGTGGGGAGCCTGCTTCCCTTCTTCTCTCTCTGCCTGCCTCTCTGCCTACTTGTGATCTCTGTCTGTTAAATAAATAAATAAAATCTTTATTAAAAAAATTCAGTAGGAAACAATATCTGAAACAATTTAAAAAAACCAAATATGATATAAAATGCTGGAAATGCATGAAACACTGGAAATTAGGTATTAAAGAACAATGATGCCTGAGATGGGGAGCCAATAAGATAAGCCTTTATAACTGTCCCAGCTTACTCCACTGAGAGGTTTATAGGCTGTGGTACAACAGGGGAACCCAGAGAGAGCTTGGTGGATTCCACAAGTTAAGGAAATGGAGCTGAAAGACAGAAAACTTGTGTGGTTAGTTTGAAGGCCAATCAAAGAGGAGAAAAGTGCACAGAGAACTTGGGAGATCTGCTAAGGAGAAAGAGCCACCTGAAGAAATAACACAGAACTGTGTCCAGGGCTCACATAGGGCTGGGACTAGTACTTGTTACTACCACGTGGAATGGAAACACCCATAATTCAACAGATATTGGTAGTATTCTTAGGAAATTCTTGACTCCATACTGGGGAATAATTAGGCCTAGATGAAGCACTTCCTCTAACTTACCTAACAAATCATAAAACTAAAACACAAACAGATCAAACTATCCAAATAATTTAATTGCACTGCAGAACAAACCTTAAGAATATTTATATAAATACAAAATACCCAGTGTCCCAAAAAGGTAAATCCACATCTGGCACCCAATCAAATATTATCAGGCATGCAAAGAAGCAGAAAAATACAACAGATAACTAAGGGGGGGGGGGGAGAAACAGTAAAAACTGGCAAAGATACTAGAATAACAACAAATAAACACATTAAAATAATTATTCAGTATTCTCATGAAATTGAGTTATAAAAGTATATAAGACTTGTGTGACACTGTGATTTATAATAAGAGATATACTTTGGTCTTGACCGCCCATTTCTCCCACAGAACTCCTAAAACCCTTGGAATGTCTTAAGAATGGAGAGGGATACCATCTGTCCTTATGTTAATAAGCCCATAGGTAAACTAAGGACGGGGCTGGTTGCCAGGGGAACCAACCATGTGATATGAGGGTTGGAACTTTCAATTCCACTTCTTAACCTCCTAGAAGGGGAGAAGGCTTGGAGATAGAGGTCAGTCACCAGTAGCTAATCATTTAATCAATCACACCTATGTCATGAAGCCTCCCCAAAAGCCCAAAAGGAGGAGTTCAGAGAGCTTCCAAGTTGGTAAAGGCATCCACATACCTGCAGGGCGGCACACCTCAAACTCCACAGGGAGAAAAAGCTCCTGTTCTCAAGACCCTTCTAAACCTCCCCCTATGTATCTCTACATCTAGGTATTCATTCGTATCCTTTAATATCCTTTGTAATAAAGAATAAGTAAACTGGTATCCCGAGTTCTGTAAGTGGCTCTAGCAAATTAATGGAACCAACAAGGGAGCTGCAGGAATCTCCAATTTGCAGCCAGTTGGTCAGAGGCACAGGTGACAACCTAGACTTGTGACTGGCAAGTGGAAGCAGTCTTATGGGTCCAGTGGGACTGAGCCCTTAACCTGGGAAATATGACACTCTCCAGGTAAATAGTGTCATAACTGAGTTAAATTTGTGCCATATTTCATCAGTGTCCTTTGAGATTAGGAGAACTACTTGGAGGTGTGGAAAAAACACATATAAATAGAACACGGAAGATATAAAAGACCCAAATCAAACTGGGAATGATGAAAATTCTGAGTTGAAAAAAATACAAGATATTTATGGAAGATTAAATATATTTCGAACGATAAAATTAGTGAATATAAAAGACAAAGCAATAAAATAATCTGGAACAAAACACAGAGAGGAAAAAAATTTTTCTACTAAGATGACGACGTTCAGTTTCTCACTGAGCATGCAAGGAGCTTGGAAGTCGCCCCTCCACCCCAACAAGTAAAAAGCTGAACAAACTGAAAGAACAACATCTTAGATCTATCAAGTAAGTGAGGTCAGAAGGCAAACCCCCAAAGTGGGAGACAGACAGGTAGATACCAAGAAGTATGACTTACCAGAGCAGAAACCTCTAGGGAAAGCAGTACTGGGATGGAAAACCTAAACTACAGGGGGAGATGAACCATCACACTATAGACTCCAGGAAACAAACTGAGGGATTTAGAAGGGAGCGGGGTGGGGGACAGGCGAGCCTGGCGGTGGGGATTAAGGAGGGCATGGATGGCAGGGAGCACTGGGTGTTCTACGCAAATAATGTCATGGAACATTATATCAAAAACTCATGATGTACTGTATGGTGACTAACGTAACATAATAAAAAATATATATGTGTGTGAATAAAGAAAAGATTCTCTCTCCCTTTCTCTCTTCCATTCCCCTCACTCCCTCTCTAAAATAAAAATAAAAATAAAAATAAAATAAAATAATAAAATTTTTTAATAAAAGGAAAACCTGAACTATAGTTGACAAACTGCTGGAGACTCAGAGTAGGCAAACCTATGAGTTAAAAATTTGAGGGGCACCCCCCAGAGTTTTATCATCTGTAATACGACCAGGTCTCACTGTAAAAATCAGAGAAAAATCTCCTGCTTCTGTCAGGGATAGGAGAAAAGTAACCCTTTTGAAATATGCCAGAGCCTTTGTCCTTAATAAAGCCTGCCCTCAAAAGAAACGAACTGACCAGAGGCTGCCTGACCCGAGGGAAGGAAACTACTCAGTTTCAGTCCTCTCCAGTCATCCTGTCTAACCTAGGCACAGGGCAGGGGAAGGCAAAACAAAAAGGGTGCTTGTGAAGTTCATTGCTGAAGGGCACCAGTTAAGACAAGACCGAGACCTACTCCTCAGACCACAGAACGCCTCCTTGGCCCCCAACACCACAGCCCATATCACTTAAGAGCTCACCAGAGTTCCTCTCCCCCAGTACACATCACGCATGGCTTTCAACAAAAAAATTATAAGGCATACTAAGAGGCAAAAATCAGTTTGAAGGACCGGAAGCATCAGAACTAGATTCAGATACAGCAGTTATGTTAGAATTACAAGACCAGGAATTCAAACAACTATGATTAATGTGTAAGGGTTCTAATGGGAAAAGTGACAACATGTAAAAACTGAGATACTATACAGCACAGAGATAAAAATTCTAAGAAAGAAGAAATGCTAGGGATCAAAAGCACTGAAACAGGGGCGCCTGGGTGGCTCAGTGGGTTAAGCCTCTGCCTTCAGCTCAGGTCATGATCTCAGGGTCCTGGGATCGAGCCCCGCATCAGGCTCTCTGCTCAGCAGGGAGCCTGCTTCCCAACAACCCCACCCCTGCCTCTCTGCCTACTTGTGATCTCTGTCAAACAAATAAATAAAATCTTAAAAAACAACAACAACATAACAGACATGAAGAAGGCCTCTGATGGGCTCTTTAGCAGAGTGAACACAGCTGAGAAAAAAATCTCTGAGCTTTGTCAATAGAGGGTATGTCAATAGAAATTTCAAAACTGAAAAAAAAAATGAGAAAAAAGACGGAAAAGGGGGGTGCCTGGGTGGCTCAGTGGGTTAGAGCCTCTGCCTGTAGCCCGGGTCATGATTCCAGGGTCCTGGGATCGAGCCCCACATCAGGCTCTCTGCTCAGCGGGAAGCCTGCTTCCCCCTCTCTGTCTGCCTGCTGCTATGCCTACTTGTGATCTCTCTATCAAATAAATAAATAAAATCTTTAAAAAAAAAAAAAAAGATGACGACAGAGGAGAAAAAATCTTGCCTATACAGGAGCAAAGATAAAAATTACCTCCAGCTTCTCTTCAGAAACCAAGCAAACAATCAAAGTGGAGTGCAATATTTAAAGCCTTGATAGGGGGGAGGGGGCACCTCACATACTTATAATTCTGTATACTGTGAAACTGTTCCTCAAAAGTGAAGGGGAGGTGGTGGGTATTATAGAGGGCACAGCTTGCATGGAGCACTGGGTGTGGTGAAAAAATAATGAATACTGTTTTTCTGAAAATAAATAAATTGGGGAAAAAAAAAAGTGAAGGGGAAATAAAGACTCACAGACAAACATTAAGGGAATTTGTTGCCAGTGGACCTACCTTGCAAGGAATTTAAAAGAGTTCTTTAGAACTGGGCAGAAACTTGGGATCTACATAAAGAAAGGAAAAGCATTAGAGAAGTAATAAATGAAGGTAAATTCAAAACTTTCACCTTTCTTATTCTTTTTTTTTTTTTTAAGATTTTATTTATTTATTTGACAGACAGAGATCACAAGTAGGCAGAGAGGCAGACAGAGAGAGAGAGGAGGAAGCAGGCTCCCCGCTGAGCAGAGAGCCCGATGTGGGGCTCGATCCCAGGACCCTGGGATCATGACCTGAGCCGAAGGCAGAGGCTTTAACCCACTGAGCCACCCAGGCGCCCCCACCTTTCTTATTCTTAACGGATCTATTAGAGTTTGTTAAAATAATAATAGCAATAATGTATTTTAGTATGAATACTTATGTATAACTGAAATGAATCAAACCAACGATACAAAGGACAGAGAATAAATAGAAATATTTTGTTAGAAAAGGTACTTGCACTACCCATGAAGTGGTATAGTGTTACCTGCAGGCGAAAAGGCAACCACAAAAAAATTATTTTTTTAGTATAATTCGTATGCTAAGAAAGGAGAGAAAACTGAATCATATAAGAGGCTCAGTCAAAACTATAAATGGCAAAAAGAGTGACAAAAAAAAAACAGGAACAAAGAACAAAGCGATGAATAAAAACAAGTAATAATTATAGTAGATATTAATCCAACTATATCAGAAACACTCTGAACATCAATGGTCTAAATGTACCAATTAAAGGCAAGTTATTGTGAGAGTGGATCAAATACAAGATCCAACTATATGTTTGCTTCAAGAAACCCATTTTAAATATAAAGACACATATAGATTAAAGGTAATCTATACAAATAGATTAAAGATAATCAGGTGGATAAAGATATAACATGCTAACACCAATCAAAGGTAGAGTAGCTGTATTCATGATAATGGGATCAATTATTCAAGAAGACCTAATAATCCTTAATGTATAGGCACCTAACAACAAAGAGTCAAAAGACAAGAGGCAACAAAGGTCAGAATTTCTAGGAGAAATAGATTAAGTCCATTATTATAGTTGAAGAATTTAACACACCTCTATCAGAAATGGGCAGATCCTACAGGCAGAAAATCAGCAAGGATGTAGCTGAACTCAACATCATCAACCAACTGGATATAACAGACATTATTGTTTCTCTCCACAACAGCAGAATAAACATACCTATCTTAGGTTCACATGGAACCTACACCAAGATAGATCACATTCAGGCCATAAAAACAAATTTGAAGGGCGCCTGGGTGGCTCAGTGGGTTAAGCCGCTGCCTTCGGCTGAGGTCATGATCTCAGGGTCCTGGGATCGAGTCCCGCATCGGGCTCTCTGCTCGGCAGGGAGCCTGCTTCCTCCTCTCTCTCTCTCTCTGCCTGCCTCTCTGCCTACTTGTGATCTCTATCTGTCAAATAAATAAATAAATAAAATAAATTTTTTTTAAGATTTTATTTATTTATTTATTATTACAATGTATTCTTGTAAACTCCAGTGGAATTAAACTAGAAATCAATAACAGAAAGATAGCTCGTAAAACTCGAAATACTTCAAGATTAAACAACACATTTCTAAATAATACGTGGATCAAAGAATAATTTTAAATATTTTAAACTAAATAAAAATACAACTTATCAAAATACGTGCAATGCAGTGAAAACAGTGCTTACAAGGAGCAAAAGAAGTAACAATTAGAACAGAATTCAATGAAGTTAAAAACAAGGTATCAGGGGCGCCTGGATGGCTCAGTGGGTTAAAGCCTCTGCCTTCAGCTCGGGTCATGATCCCAGGGTCCCGGGATTGGGCTCTCTGCTCAGTGGGGCGCCTGCTTCTACCTCTCTCTCTGCCTGCCTCTGTGCCTACCTGTGATCTCTGTCTGTCAAATAAATAAATAAAATCTTAAAACAAACAAACAAACAAAAAACAAAACAAGATATCAATAGAGAAAATGAAAGCCAAAACCTGGTTCTTTGAGAAAAATCAACAGAATTGATACAATTCAGTGCTTTAAAAAAAAAAAAAAAAAAAAAAAAACCTGTCAAACCACAAAATTTAAATGCATATTACCAAGTGAAAACAGCCAATCTGAAAAGGCTACATACTGTATGACTTTAACTCTATGACATTCTGGAAAAGGCAAAACTATGGAGACAGTTAAAAAGACCAGCTGTTGCCAGGGGTTGGGAGCAGAGAGGGACAAAAAGGTGAAACACAGAGGATTTTCAGGGCAGTGAAACTATTCTGTATATAACTGTAATGGTGGATACAAGACAGTGTACATTTGCCAAAATCTACAGAATGAACACCACCACCAAGAGTGAACCCTACTATAAAATACGGACTTTGCATGAAAATGATGTATCACTGTTGGTTCGTTAACTATAACAAATGTACCAGTTTGGTTCGGGATTTTGATAGTGGAAGAAGCTTTGCATATGTGGGGGCCAAGAATATATGGAAACTCCCTGTACTTTCTGCTCAATTTTACAGAAATTTGAATTTAATTTGAACCTAAAATTGCTCTAGGGGTGTCCAGGTAGCTCAGTCAGTTAAGCATCTGACTCTCGGTTTTAGCTCAGGGTCCTGGGACTGAGCCCCGCATCCGGCGCTCTGCTCAGCAGGGAGTCTGCTTCTTCCTCTCCCTCTCTGCCTGCTCATTCTCTCATTCTCACTCTCTCCCTCAAATAAATAAATAAAATCTTAAAAAAAGACAAGCTACTAAGAGAAGCGGTTTGTAACATACATCAGATAAAATCTAGCAAAAAGAAAATGACAAAACCTATGCATTGGAAAATGGGCAAAAGTCACAAACAGGCATTTCACAAGAGAACCACAAATGGCCACTGAAAATATAAGGTGCTCTTCCAGGCATGTAAGGGTGGTTCAATATCCTCAAATCAATCAATGTAATACATTGCGTTAACAAGAGAACAGATAAAAACCATATGATAATTTCAATAGATGCAGAAAAAGCATTTCACAAAGTACAACATACATTCCTGGTAAAAAACATTCAACAAATTAGGCTTAGAAGGAACAAATCTCAACATAATAAAGTCCTGATACAACAAAACAAAACCACCACCGCTAAAATTATACTCAATGGTGAAAAACAGAACTTTTCCCCTAAAATCAGAAATAAGTCAAGGATGTCCATTCTTACCACTTTTATTCAACATAGTACTGGAAGTCCTAGCCACAGGAATCAGACAACAAAAAGAAATAAAAGACATACAAACTGGTAAGAAAGAAAGAAAACTTTCACTATTTGCAGATGACATGATACTACATACAGAAAACCCTAAAGACTCCACCAAAAAAAACACTAGAACTGATTAATGAATTCAGTAAGGTTGCAGGATAAAAAAACAATTTACAGAAATCCATTGCATTTCCTAACAGTAATAATGAAGTAGCAGAAAGAAAAAAAAAATCCCATTTACAATTGCACCCAAAATAATAAAATACCTAGGAATAAACTTAACCAAGGAGGTGAAGGACCTATATTCTGAAAACTATAAAACACTAATGAAACAAATTAAAGATGACACAAAGAAATGGGAAGATATTTCATGCACATGGCCTGGAAGAACAATACTGTTAAAAAGGCTATATTACCCAAAGCAATCTATAGATTTAATGCAATCCCTATCAAAACACCAATAGCATTTTTCATAGAACTAGAATAAACAATCCTAAAATTTGTATGGAAATCAGAAAAGACCCTGCATAGCCAAAGCAACCTTGGAAAAGAAAAGCGAAGCATCACAGCTCTAGACTTCCCGTTACATTACAAAGCCGTAGTAATCAAAACAGTATGGTAATAACACAGAAATAGACACATAGATCAATGGAACAGAATAGAGCCCAGAAATAAACCCACAATTCTACGGTCAGTTCATCTTCAACAAAGCAGGAAAGAATATGCAATAGGAAAGAGATAATCTCTTCAACAAATGATGCTGGACAAACTGGGCTGCTATCTGCAAAAGAATAAAACTGGACCATTTTCTCATATCATACATGAAAATAAACTCAAAATGGATTAAAGGCCTAAATGTAAGACCCGAAAACCACAAAAATCCTAGAAAAGAGCATACCTGACATCAGCTATAGCAATATTTTTCTAGATATGTCTCCTGAGGCAAGAAAACAAAAGCAAAAATAAACTACTGGGACTACATCAAAATGAAAAGCTCCTGCATAACAAAAGAAATAATCAACAAACTGAAAGGCAACCTACAGAATGGGAGAAGATATTTGCAAATGACAAGTCTGGGAAAGGGTTAGTATCCAAAATACATAAAGAACTAATAAAATTCAACACCAAAACCCACAAATAATCCATTCAAAAACTGGGCAAAGACATGAACAGATATTTCTCCAAAGAAGACATACAGACAAATGAAAAAATGCTCAGCAACTCATCATCAAGGAAATGCAAATCAAAACCACAATGAGATAGCACCTCACAGCTGCCAGAATGGCTAAAATAAAAAACACTAGAAACAACAAGTGTTGGAAAGGATACAAAGAAAAAGGAACCCTCAAGCACTATCGGAAGGACTGTCTTGTTTACACATCTGGACTTGGCTTTTTGCCTGCCTGGAACATACAAGCTGTTGGTTCTTTTTTAGGGAATCTTTAGGAGTGACTGGATTTTGGGAAGTTAATATCCTTTACCCTCTTTGGGGCCCTTACACCTGAGCGGGGTTATTCAATACTGCCAGAAATATTTATAATTAAAATTCTTTACCCAGAGGGAAAGAAACCAATTGAGGATAATATAGTTGGATAAGTGGATCAATGTATGATGTCATTTAAGTTACACCCCAATTCTTTGAGGAATTGAAAGCAACTGTCCTAATCTGGCAAATTGTTTGCAAAACAAAACTCGGCTCCAGAGGCAATTCAAAATTCACCTATCTTTTTACCAATTCCCAAACTCCTTTATCTCAAACAGCTTGTAAATTATTGGCTTTAGGAAAGCTAAAGTCCATCTTGGAGAAACTTACATTCTTTCAGTTCCTTGGAGTTAGAAACACAGCTCATATCACCTGACTCCAAAGGAAGAAAGAAAAGGGGAAAGGACTTTGTAAAATACAAACTGCTAAAAGGGCTCCGAGGCTCTGGCAGTCTCCATAGGATTAATTCCAGAGACAAAAACCTTGCAGATTTCTTGGAATCCCATCAGTACACAACCTTCCTCTGGTCCCCTCTTACTTTACAGAACTACAAGCTACTCTAAGCCTCTAAAGTCTTATGATCAAGTCTATCAACAGGCTGAAGAAGTGTATCCGGATCCCAATCCAAAGGTCACAGTTTAGAACTGGTGATTGGGCATGTTGGAAACAGGAGAGAAAAACAGCTCGAGCCCCACCTGGAAGGAACATTACCAACTGCTCCCGGCCACCGACACTGTCTGCAAAATTAGAAGGTGGTAAGCCTTGAGTCCGTATCACCCAGCTAAAGGCTCCACAGGACACGGAGCCCAATACAGACACTGCAGACCTTCAAATCAAATTATGAGGAAGATCAGTATCCATCGTCAAGACAGACTTCCACTCAAGACGATGGATCAGGATTGCCTACTTTAACAGATCCTGAAATCTTTCTCCTTTTCCTTTCCTTTACTCTGCCACTGGCCTAGAAAGATAAAGTCTTCATCTTTCTCTCTCAGGCCACTGATACAGGTGTCAACCTCTGGAATTTAGGACAACCTTTTATTTCAGGCTAGAAGAAAATCTAACTATGGTCCTAACTTTCTAGAAGCAAAATAAGGCACCTTATTGGTCAACTCCCCTGAATTTAAATCATGAGTTAAAAAGACCTATTAGGAGGCTTGCAGGATTCAGGATTCACTCCTTTTGGCAGGTCCTTATTTCCTCTGTTAGGGTTAGGGTGGGCCTCTGTAAAACTGACAGGGAGGGAAAACCCCATAAAGTGGTGGGTTGCAGTTGTGTGATAGCAAAGAGGCTCAGACCAAGGACTGTCCTTGAGGAATAATTTGAATGTAAAAAATGAACAAATAAAAAACTTGGTTCTTGGGGCGCCTGGGTGGCTCAGTGGGTTAAGCCGCTGCCTTCGGCTCAGGTCATGATCTCAGGATCCTGGGATCAAGTCCCACATCGGGCTCTCTGCTCAGCAGGGAGCCTTATTCCCTTCCTCTCTCTCTGCCTGCCTCTCTGCTTACTTGTGATCTCTCTCTGTCAAATGAATAAATAAAATCTTAAAAAAAAAAAAAAACTTGGTTCTTGTTCCTAAATGATTAAAAAAAAAGTCTTAATACCCCATCTAACTGCAGCTTCACACCCACTGAAATGTTAACCTTTAATCATTCTACATGGGAACTTCCTGGTCAGCACTAGCAAATTTACCGTTAGACCCCAGCTATTCCCCTTAGGAGGGCAATCTTGCCTAAAACAATGGTTTCTTTCCGAATAATTTCATTTTTCCCACTGTCTCTTTATCTTTAAAAGCCTTCCCTTTTCTGTAAACTTTTGGGGCTCCCCCACTAATTGCTAGATGGGCTACGCCCGATTCATGAATAAAGCCAATTAGTTCTTTAAAATTTACTGAGTTTATTTTTATTTAATACTATCTCTGTTCTGGATCTGATTTCTAGTTTTCTCTCTGCTTTACTTACTAGAAGTTTCAGAGTGTCAATTACTTTATTATATAGTATATTATATTGTATAGTACCAAATATTGTACTATTTTTTTCTCTTGTACTTACCACTGCTACTGTATTTTTCCTTCTAACCTCTTTGTGCTTAACAGTTCTACACCTTTTTTTCTGCCCAAAGGGCAGATAACTTCTCTCTGAATTGTAGTTATGATTCTTGTACCTGCTTCTGTTTAAGGGTTATCTTTATAGTGTTTTGTTTTTCTGGCTTTGCTCTTTTCACCTAGTAAATCTGTTTACTGATCCTAGGTTACTTGTTTATTTTAGTCGACCTTAAGTATACCTTGGTGCACTTTTCTGTTATTGTTACTGATGATTTTTATTTGTTCCAGGTAATTTCATAGTATCTGAAAGAGTTTAAAAGCAGGAACAATGCTGTATACACTAGTAATTTCCTGAATGTTCCCAGATGGAAATGACTGAAATTCCACAAATATTCCACAATTCATGAGACGAAGTTAATGTAAATAGCCTCAAACTTTATTTCCATTTCCTACTCCAATTATCTGAGAAGCAGGGAGGCAGTAGATACCATTCTATCATTAGCAAAATCCTACTACGTATTCAATCACTTGGAGAATTCTACTAGAAACCACCTAATTGCATAACTTATTTTCCTTAAAATGTACTCCTCCTTACCTTTCTATATAAACATTTCTTGAAAGATAAAGGCAAAAAGACATTTAGAAATGCTTCAATTTTTTTTCTACTCAATTATTTTGGAAGAAATAAAGAGATCAGTGAGCTCTGTATCATTTTTGGAGCCATAGAAATCAAGACTACAGCTCAATTTAATATAATGTTGAACAGTATGGGTAAATAATTTGTTAAAACAGAACACCGTATTCAAAGTATCAAAGGTACAACATCAGTCACTGGAGAAACTATTCTACTACTTCGCCTTGAAATGACTGCCTAAAAACATCCAGGATTAATAGTGTACCTAAAATTCTATAGCTGTATCTTAATGCAGACCTAAACTTATTAGCCAGCTAAAGCAATCTGTTTCTATCTCTTCACCACTCATTAAAACCTTTGATTTTATTTTCAGTTTTTTTTAAAAAAAGCTTAACTTATACACAGTAGTCTCTAATGAAGATTCCCTAAACCACCCCAGAATGAAAGAATGTTTTCTTCCACCAAATTCTTTCATAGAGAAACTCTTACATACATTAGCAAGTGATTAACTTATGCTCCTACTCAGAGAGCTGTACCTCTCTGACTGAAAATAACTGGAAATTTCTAAGCAAAGCAAAAAAAGCATTGCTTTTTTAGTTAACACAACAGGGGAGGTAGAACTGTGAAAGTTTTCCTTATCACTGTCTTCAATAATTTCTGCATATGTTCCTGGGTCATCTGGTAGTATCTTCAAGCCTTCAAAACTGCCTAAATATTTTTAGTACTTCAGGACTAAGTAATACCACAATAAGTATTAAAATACTTATTTTAAACAATTTTCCCAGAAAAAAAATATTTATAGGAAAGAATCCAAGTGTTATTTTGTTTTGTTTTTAGGTTTAAAAAATACTTGTACTGGTCCTAAAATTAAAAGGACTCAGAATACCAAGTGTTGGCAAAGCTGCAAAGCAACTAGAACACATTCCTGTATAATATAGCTGTACGTGAATGGTACAGATCCTGTGGAAAACAAGTATCTGTTATCTGTATCTGTTAAGGACATCTAAATATGGAGATACAGAGATGTCCTATGATCCAGCGATTCTACTCACTGGCATATACCCAAGAGAAATTAATGCTCCCTTCACCAATAGTAATGGACAGGAATGATCTTAGCCACTTTACCTGTAATAGTCCCAAACTGGAAACATCAAATGTCCAGCAATGTAACAATGGATAAACTGTTATATTTATATACTAGAATATTACATAGTAATGAAAAAGAATCAACTGCTGCTCTTTACAAGGTTATGGGTAAATCTAAGGTTCAATGGAAGTAGCCAGGCAAAAAATAATGAATAGGCATGCTTGCATTATATGAAGTTCAAAAACAAGCAAGACTATTTCTGAACTTCACACATGACATCAGAGCCCCTTGGTGACAGAGATCAGAACAGTGGTTTCTTTTGGGTTGAGGAAGATGTTAACCAAGAAGAGGGATAAAGGAGCCTCCCGAGCACTGGCAATTTTCTATATTTTTATACGGATGGGGATTATACAGGTGTATACAGATGTAAATACATATCAAATTGTACACTCAATATCTGTGCATTTACTTATAGGTATGCCTTACTTTAAAAATAACTCATATGATACCAAGAATCTTGGAATAAACATTGCAAGGTCTAGTCATGGCTCTGCCAGGTTTGATTCTTGACAAGGTGCAAAACCTCAGTGGGTCTCCATGCCTCAAACTGAATGCTAAGTAAGGTCTCTTCCCCTTCTAAAATCCATTTATTTGTAGTTTCTATGAATTTCCTCAGTCTCCATGTTTGCCTTAAACATAGTAATTATATATGTAAAATGATCTTTTCCTTATTTCCACCAAAATCTACCTTGAGCATATCTCCTTAATCCCTACTTGGACAGACTGGGAGTGGGTGTGGGGATGTCTATCAGGTTTATTTTATTTTATTTTTAAAGATTTTATTTATTTATTTGTCAGAGAGAGAGGGAGAGCGAGCACAGGCAGACAGAGAGGCAGGCAGAGGCAGAGGGAGAAGCAGGCTCCCTGCTGAGCAAGGAGCCCGATGTGGGACTCGATCCCAGGACGCTGGGATCATGACCTGAGCCGAAGGCAGCTGCTTAACCAACTGAGCCACCCAGGCATCCCTATCAGGTTTATTTTAAACCACTAGAAGGAAACAGCATCAGAATATCTGAGCCATGGGGTGCTTGGGTGGCTCAGTGGGTTAAAGCCTCTGCCTTCAGCTCAGGTCATGATCCCAGGGTCCTGGGATCGAGCCCTGCATCAGGGAGCCTGCTTCCCTTTCTCTCTCTCTCTCTGCCTACTTGTGATCTCTGTCTGTCAAATAAATAAATAAAATCTTTAAAAAAAAAAGAGTATCTGGGCCAAAATTCAAGCACATAAAGTGAAATGCTTACCTAGGAATACAGGTGATTAGAAATTAGTTACGGTCTATTATCTGGAAAGAACAATAAACTATGATGACAGTAGCTAGGACTATAATTTCCTTTGAATCAATAAAAATAAGCCATTAGAGTGATAATACCTAATAATTTATAGTCAATACCCCGTAAGCTAAGTGCAGAAATGCAGCTGTTCCTTTCAAATTATCTAGATCAGGAATTAATACTCAGTGCATAAGTTCTATACACTGAAAAAAGGAATCAAGAAGACACTCCTTGGTAGGAGGAAGCAGGGTACCTAAGGGAGAAGTACACTGTTTTATCTTTTCTTTCTTTCTTTTTTTTTTTAAACAGCAGGTACCTGTTTATTACCTTTATAAATAGAAAAAAATAAAACTTACTTACACCCAGCTTTTCCCCGTAAGGAGATGCTACCTGAATTAAGTAGTTTCATTTTATATCCTTATTCTGGGTACATAAGTCATCAAATCACAATGTCAGATCAAGTCAGAGCACCCCAGTCACCACTTCATAAGAAAGGGGAAAATGCAATGGTTTTAGAAGTATTTGAATCTAAGGCATTTCCCGTACAGATGGATTATGGATTAAGCTTCCAACCTGTGGAGTTCTCTACCTCTACATAAAAATCAATACCCTTCAGATGACAAAAGAATTACTACATGTTATGAAATGTCATGGAAAACAGCACTAGCCCACTGAGACCAAGGCATGGATTCTAATTCTGGTCTTTCCATCTAAATTTGAGTCAATCATTTTTACTTTCTGATTCACTTTTCCAACTTGTAAAGTGAAAAGGACTGGGTTAGATCATCTTAGCCTTTATTTTTCTCTATTACTAAAAATTCCTAAATGCTTAGAATTCACCACTTGCTTACCAACATGTGAGAAGCTTCTCATATTAACCTTAATCCACACAAAAAGCCAACTATCCTTATTAATAAGAGTATCTAGAAATTAGAAATCAGGAGTCACTAAAATTGAATGATGGACATTAAGGCCTAAGGTCTGTGAAAAAGACCTTTATCTGCTATAAATTGGGTTTGCTTCCATCAAAAAAATAAAAAGGACCACAATTCTAAATATACAGATGAACTAAATAAATGAAAAGGTCTACAATGAGCTAGCTAGAGAATTTTTTTTTAAACTCACTGATGAAGTTGTATCTATTCCAAAAGAGAGCTGGAGTTTCCACACATACATACACCCCTTTATTACCTGAATATAGGGTAATAAAAATAATAATGGCATCTACTCACTTTGACAGAGACACTCCTCCAGCCTTCCCAATCATCTCCTCATGATGTAATACTGAGTGGTTCCATGGAATCTGAAGGAACTTTAAGAGTGTTCTCATCCACCGTTCAGGATGCAAGACAAGTTGTTCATAGTGAACCAACATGCATTTTTTATAGCCAACTTCCATACACTGGTTATACATGGTCTCTATGGCGCGATTCCATTTGGTCAAACAGTCTCTGTAACTGTTCAGGTCAAACCCAGCTATGGTAACTTTCCGAGAAATCATTGAATGTACTGATGCCCGGCCATCTCGGACCATCAGTAGAAATTTGGCATTGGGGAATAACCTAGCAAGGTAAGTTAAGGATTTCAGGGCAAAGGGATCTTTATTACATAAATAAGGAGCTGGTTCTCCGTGCTTAACAATAATCTCTAGTAGGAAGGCTTGCATGGCAGAATCCAGCACTTCATCGGTGACACCAGCCTCATCCAAGCGTATTTTCTCTTTACTTGACCGCGACCACATCTGCTTCAGGGCCAGGATTCGGGGAATCACCCTGGTTTCCTCTCCACAGCGAATATCGGGGTGTGCATCTAGCATGGCCCTCATGAGTGTGGTTCCACTCCGAGGCACACCTCCAATAAATATCAAAGGCATATCTTTGTGATAGGCAAAGGTTTTATTGGCTTTGACATCCAGGCCAGTTCGCACAGTGGTCTTTATGCTCTCCAATTTGAGGGGCTGGCTACGTTCTTCTATTCGGTGATGGCATTCCATGGCGTGTTGGCCCAAGTAAAACACAGTCACAGAACTAATCACCAGACATGCCAATAGTAAGTTCTGCTTCAGTTTTCCAACCATCTTGATGTGGTTATCTTGTTATTAAACAGATAGTCTGCTCAAAATAATTTTCAGAAAATGTTCAGGCCATGGAGATTCTGTTGCAGAAAGCAGATGAACATCTAATGGGAAAAGGAAAAAGTTATTTTATCCTCACATTAAGACTGTTTACCAAAAAAAAAGAAATTGTTTACAACTTAGTCATCAGTGATCACCATTACATTTTAGCTAGAAAGAAGCTGAAGCAGTCTTAAATACTGTGATATTCTTGGAACATAAGTATACACAAATGAAAGCAAAAAGAAATCATTTCTAATCAGAAACAGCTTTTCTTAAGGTAACAATTCTGAAGCTGGGGTGCCTGGGTGGCTCAGTGGGTTAAAGCCTCTGCCTTCAGCTCAGGTCATGATCCCAAGGTCCTGGGATCGAGCCCCGCACTGGGCTCTCTGCTCAACGGGGAGCCTGCTTCCCTTACTCTCTTCTCTCTCTCTCCCTCTCTCTGCCTGCCTCTCTGCCTACTTGTGATCTCTGTCTGTCAAATAAATAAATAAAATTAAATTAAAAAAAACCAACCATACAATTCTGAAGCTAGGTACCTTACAGAGAATGCCAAAATAAAACTATTTGTATCAGTGAATCATGCAAATATTTAATATATCCAAGTATGCCTGCAATCTAACCACTGGCATTCAGATTTGCTTCACCCCTAAGAAGTCATTTTCCTCCATTCTACTCTAAAGAAAAATTACAGAAGAAATATACAACTGCCAAAACTTTAACAAAGATTCAGTTTATTTATCCCGCAAGTCATTTATTTAGATACTACAGGCCAGATACTTGGGCTTCGCTGAGGATAAGCTTTGACAACAACTACAATGCAGTGACTCCTGCTCTCAGGAAACAGTCTCATGAACCGACAGATGTGCAAACGATGACAAAACGCACCCAGAGCCTTGTTAGAACAAGCCAACAGGACAAAGACAGTATAATGAAAAGAAGTACATCAGTCTACCAGAGGAAGCTATAAAAGCCTCAAAAGAAAGTAAGAGGAAGGGGTACTCTCAGCAGCAGGAACCTGTGTACAATTTCCTGCACACAATGAACGACAGAACACAGCCCAAGAGGGAGGGTACTCTCAGCAGCAGGAACTTGCACAAAGACATGACCGAACACAGCATGTTTAGGAAAGAAGAAGTCGTTCGGGAGAACTGGTGAGCAGTGTGTGAAGACAATTATGCAGTCATGACTGGCGAGCTCCGTGCCAGCAAAGAGGCGCATGGAGGCAGAGAGGAGACATGAAAGGAATGATAGGAAGGAAGGCACCAGCGCAGATGGAAACCACCCGAACTCTGAGTGCGCTCCTCTACGCACATGAAGATCCACCAGCAGATGAAAGGTCACACTGTCTTAAGACACTTGAGCCCAATCACTGTCCACTAAGCTACACTGACAGGAAGGCAGCCCCTAGAGAGCCATGCTTAGAAATGAAAACAATGTTGAGTGTGCGGGTGTGCATTTGAGCAGCTCCATCAGCACAGATTTACATGAAATGTCCACACAGGGCAAATTTAGGGAGACAGAAAGCAGAGGTTGGAAGCAGGAATTTAATGACGTAGGCATGAAGTGACTTTTTGCAGGAATGGAAATGTTCTAAAACTGGACTGCTGTGTTAGTTATACACCTCTAGAAAACTTAATAAAAAATCACTGAATTGGATGCCTACAATGGTAAATCTTATTGTATATAAGTTATACCTCAACACAGCTGGTTGTTTTTTTTTTTTTTTAAAGAATACTTTCCTAGAAAAATATTTTGAGTCTCAGTAGGATACACTAAGATCTGGTTTTTGTTTACTCATATATCCATTCCTTTCATTGCGTGTCTGAACACATATTATGTGCCAGGCAATGTACTGTACTATAAAGCTACAACATGGGAAAACAAAGTGAGAATACATGGAGATTAAACGATCAGCTTAATAAGACAGCAAAGAAAGGGCGCCTGGGTGGCTCAGTGGGTTGAGCGGCTGCCTTCGGCTCAGGTCATGATGCCGGACTTCCAGGATCGAGTCCCGCATCAGGCTCCCCGCTCCTTGGGGAGTCTGCTTCTCCCTCTGACCTTCTCCTCTCTCGTGCTTTCTCTCATTCATTCTCCCTCAAATAAATAAATAAAAATCTTTAAAAAAAAAAAAAAGACAGCAAAGAAAAAAGCACTGATTAAGAACACTAGTAGTAGGGCACCTGGGTAGCTCTGTTGGTTGAGCGTCTGACTCTTGATTTTGGCTCAGGTAATGATGTCAGGGTCATGAAATCGAGCCCTGCATGGGCTGTGCTCTGGGTGTGGAGCCTATTTAAGATTCTCTCCCCAACTCCCTCTGCCCCTCCTCCCCGACCCCTGTGCTCTCCTTAAAACAACAACAAAGAACACTGGTAGCAACATAGCACTGAACTATCTATACAGAAAACTGCATCCATGATATAAAAGACACACTTACGATGTTATAAGAGTATTCAGTTTAAAAGGGGACAGATGTTTTTTATAAACAGCAAAATTGCAAAAGTAAGTTGCAAAATTAAGATTTAACCCTAGAATAATAATATTTTGGTTAAAAATTATAAGCATAAATGAAGAAAACATTGCTGAAATGGAAACAAATTATCTATAGATGTGAGGACCAACATTTTAAGCAAAATAAATGACAATAAACCCAATCTGGACATATTCTTGCAATTTCAAATAACCTTCAATTTCAAGTGTGAAGAAAATACTTCTGCGGGCTTTCAAAGAAAATAAGGACCAAAGGATCAAATAATAACCTGGCATCAGATGTATCTACCACACTAAACGCTTACCCTCTGGTTTCCTAGTAGTCACCATTCTTTATTTTTCAAATTAAAAAAAAATAATTTTTCAAGTAAATAAAAAATAATATTCAAATAAATAAATAAATTCATTTTTCAATGAATATTTGTTATTTTTCAGAGTGGGTAAAGAAAAACAAATATTTTTAAAATAACAGGAACAGGGATGCCTGGGTGGCTCAGTCAGTTACAGTTTCTGCCTTCAGCTCAAGTCATGATCCCAGGGCCCTGGGACTGGGTCCTGAGTTGGATTCCCTGCTCAGCCGGAAGCCTGCTTCTCCCTCTACCCCTCCCCCTTCTCCCGCTCATGTGTGCATGTGCTCGTGCACGCTCACGCGCGCTCTCTCTCTCTCTCTCGTGCGCACACGGGCGCAAAATATAAATAAAATCTTCTAAAATAATAGATAATAGACTACCTAAAAAGATTACATTTAGGTAGAGATCTGAACAGTGAACAGGATATAGGCGAAGTGAAGAGAAGAACATTCTAAGCAAAAGCAAGTGGATATGCAAAAGTCCTGCAATGGAAGGCCAGTTCAAAGCCTTTAAAGAGCAGGGTAAAGCAAGAGAAAAAGTGGGTGAATAATGAAACTTGAAAAATGGGCAGGGGTCAGATCATAAATCTTGTGGATCAGTTTAGGAATATGACATTTTATGAAAGATGCAATCAGATATGGCGGATTTAAAAATTTTAAGCAGGGAGTTACTTAATCCTATTTTAGGTTCATATAGTCTCATTCTGGCCAAAACCATCTTGAAAAAGAGCAATGCTGGAATATTCACAATTCCCAATCTGAAAACTTACTACAAAGCTAGAGTAATGAAGACAATGTAGTACTGGATAAAAACAAGCATATGAAAGAATAGAATAGGATTATAAATCCAGAAATACACCCTTACATTTTTTGTAAGTTGAGTTTTCTTTCTTTTTTTTTTAATTAAGCTTTTTATTTTAATTCCAGTATAGTTAATACACAGTGTTATATTAATTTCAAGTGTACAATATAGTGATTCAACAATTTTACACATTGATCAGTGCTCATCATGGTAAGCACATTCTTTAATCTCCATTACTTATTTCACGAATTCCCCACCCACCTCCCCTCTGGTAACTATCAGTTTGTGCTCTGTTATTAAGAGTCTGTTTCTTGGGGCACCTTGGTGGCTCAGTGAGTTAAGCCTCTGCCTTTGGCTCGGGTCATGATCTTGGAGTCCTGGGATGGAGCCCCACATCAGGCTATCTGCTCAATGGAGATCCTGCTTCCCCCTCTCTACCCGTCTCTCTGCCTGCTTGTGATCTCCCTCTCTCTATCAAATAAATAAATAAAAATTCTTTAAAAAGAAGAGTCTGTTTCTTGGTTTGTTGCTCTTTTCTCCCTTGTTCATTTGTTTTGTTTCTTAAATTACACATATGAGTGAAATCATATGGTATTTGTCTTTCTCTGACTAACTTATTTCACCTAGCATTATACTCTCTAGCTCCATCCATGTTGCTGCAAATGGCAGGACTTCATTATTTATGGCTGAGTCATATTTCATTGTGCATGTGTGTGCGTGTGTATGAATATAAAAATATATACCACTTCTTTATCCATTCATCCACTGGCCTGCCTCTGTATCTTGGCTACTGTGAACAATGCTGCTATAAACGGGTTCATGGGGGTGCCTGGGTGGCTCAGTGGGTTAAAGCCTCTGCCTTCAGCTCAGGACATGATCCCAGGGTCCTGGGATCGACCCGCATTAGGCTCTCTGCTCAGCAGGGAGCCTGCTTCCTCCTCTCTCTCTGCCTGCTTCTCTGCCTACTTGTGATCTCTGTCAAATAAATAAATAAAAATTTTTTTAAAAAAATAAATAAACAGGGATTCATGTATCCCTTTGGTTTTTTTTTCTTTTTTTTTGGTAATTTGGGATTAAATACCCAGCAGTGCGATTACTAGGTCCTATGATAGTTCTATTTTTAACTTTTTGAGGAAACTCCATGCTGTTTTCCACAGTGGCTGCACCAGCTTGCATTCCCACCAACAGTGCATAGGGTTCCTTTTTGTCCACATCCTTATCAACACTTCTTGTTTTCATGTATTTTTTTATTTTGACCATTCTGACAGGTGCAATATGATATCTCGTTGTAGTTTTGACTTGCAATTCCCTGATAATGAGTGATGTGGAGCATCTTTTGATGTGGTCAATTGATTCTTGACAGGGTACTGAGACAACTGTGTGAGGAAGGAACACCGTTTTCAACAAATGGTATTAGGACAATTGGATATCCACACGTAAAAGAAAGAAGCTGAATACCTGCTCACAAAACTTTACTCAAAAGAACTAGAGGGGTGCCTGGGTGGCTCAGTTGGTTGGGCGACTGCCTTCAGCTTAGGTCAAGATCCTGGAGTCCTAGAATCAAGTCCCACATCGGGCTTCCTGCTCAGCAAGGAATCTGCTTCTCCCTCTGAACTTCTCCCCTCTCATGCTCTCTCTCTCTCTCACATAAATAAATAAAATCTTTAAAAAAAATTAACTAGAGACTTAAATGTCAGAGCTAAAACTATAAAACTGAGCTTAGAGAGGTATAAATCTTTGTGGCTGCAGTTCCTTAGACATAAGAACAAAAGTACAAGAGACAAATTAAAAACAGATGAATTAGATTTCATCAAAATTAAAAACATTTGTGCTTCAAAGAACATCATCCTTCTTTGATGTGAAAGTGAAAGACAAATCAAAAGATGGGAGAAACTAATCATGTACCTGATAAAGGACTCGTAGCCAGAATATATAAAGAACAATTATAATTCAACAATAAACACAAATAACCCAATTAAAAAAGTAGGCAAAAACCCATACAGACATTTCTCCAAAGAAGAGACATAAATGGCTAACATGCACATAAGATGCTCAATATTCTTCAGGAAAATGCAAATCAGAACTACTTCACACCGACTAGATGACTACGATCAAAAACACAAATAAGGGCGCCTGGGTGGCTCAGTGGGTTAAGCCGCTGCCTTTGGCTCAGGTCATGATCTCAGGGTCCTGGGATCGAGTCCCGCATCGGGCTCTCTGCTCAGTAGGGAGCCTGCTTCCTCCTCTCTCTCTCTGCCTGCCTCTCTGCCTACTTGTAATCTCTCTCTCTGTCAAATAAATAAATAAAATCTTTAAAAAAAAAAAAACACAAATAAATAACAAGTGGTGATAAAGACGTGGCAAAAGTGGACTATCCAGTGCGCATGCACTGCTGGTGGGTGGGGCTGTACAATGCCGCAGCCCGTTTACACAAGTTTGGCAGTTTCTCCAGAGGTTAAATGTAGAACTAACAGATGATCCAGCAAGTGTACACAAGAGAAATAAAAACATGTGCTCCAGAAAACTTGTGCAAAGCATCACTATTTATAGCTAGAAAACAGCAGTAACACAAATGTCCACCAACTGAGAAACGTATAAATAAAACATGGTATATCCAAACAACGGAGTATTATTCAGCCATAAAAGGAGTGAAGTACTGATATACAATTCAATATACACAAACTTTGAAAAGATTATGCTAATTGATTAAAAGAAACTCATAAATGACCACATATTACATGATTCCATTTATATGAAGTGTCCAAAACAGGCAAATCTGTAGAGACAGAAAAATTAGTAGTTGCCTCGGGCTGAAGCGAAAGGGAAGATGGAATTGACTACTACATAGTTTCTTTTTGGGGTGACAAACCTAGATTGTAGAGAATTTTTTGGTATGTGGTTACATCTCAATAATATTGTGTTAAAACAAGAACAACACACTACACACTTCTTAGAATGGCTAAAATAAAAAACACTGACACTATCAAGTGCTGACGAGCATGAGTAGCTGGACTTCTGTCTTTCTGGGAATGCACAATGCTACATCTGAAGAAGTGTTTGGTGGATCCTGATACTGTAAACATACACTTACCAATACTTACTGTACTTACTTACTGTACTCCTGAGCTTTTATCCTAGAGAAACGAAATCTATGTTTACACAAACCTGCACATGAATGTCCTCAGCAGCTCTACTCATAATCACCAAAAACTATGTGTAAATGTGTAAATCAGATAAACCATGGTAAATCCACTGATGGAATACTCCTCAGCACTGAAAAATAACAAACTCTTGATACACAGAACAATGTGGATGAATCCCAAAGGTAACGTATAACGTATAAAAAGAAAGAAGACAGTCTCAAAACAGTTCTATTCATAAAATATTCTCGAAAGGCAAAACTACAGATCATTGGATGCCAGAAGACTGTAAATTTATTTTTTTTAAAGATTTTATTTATTCATTTGAGAAAGAGTGAGTGAGAGAGAGAGCATGAGCAGGGTTGGGGGAAAGAAGAGGGAGACGGGAAAGCAAACTCCTCACTGAGCAGGGAGCCGGATGCTAGGCCATCATGACTTCAGCCAAAAGGAGATGCTTAACTGACTGAGCCACCCAGCATCACAAGACTATAACTTTAAAGGGATATAACACAATAAAGTTTTCTGGGATGATGGAACTATTTATTCTGTGTTCTGTGGTAGTTGTTACACAAATCAATATATGTATTAAAACTCACAGAAATATGCACTGAAATAAAAAGTCTATTTTACTGTATGATAATCTTTAAAACAAAACAAAAACAATTAATCAAGAGAAACTTGCAAGGAAATGTGAGGGACAGGGAAAAAAGATTAAAGATCAAAAATAGGAGAGTTTATGATTCTGAATCTTCCAATCAAAGTTTCTGATCAAGTATTACTTAGTGGTGATAAATTCAGTGGTAACAGGAATACATGAAACAAAGGATGGGTTTTACTAACAAGAGCAGAGAAATGGTCCTAGAAAAATCTTCTTATGTTTTCCATTTTATAAACACTGAGATGAAATAAAAATTCATTTAAGTCTGAACAAAGCAAATAAAACTTACTTAGTGAAGCAAAGAAAAGTGCTCTTAGGGAACCAAATTAACTCTAATAATGGTGGGTTTCATTCTAGATAGTTCTATAGGCATGATTCCTCTAGCACATTTCATTTGTTTGTACGGTGGCAGATGCATCCTGCATGATGTATGAGAGAAGAGCAGTAATCACTAAGAAATCACTCGAAAATGGCAAAGCTTTTTGATAAAATTTAGTACTATATGTATTTTAAATTACATTTAACTTACCAACCTCTGACTTCAATATGTAATAAATAAATGAGTCTTTTTCAAAAATTACCTGAGCAACAATTTAAAATTCAGTGTACAAAAGCAAGATACCCATAAACCAACTCTTCCCCAAGCACATATCAGATACAAAATATTCACCAACCAAAAGCTAACATGACAAAAACCACTAAGTTACTATAGTAGCAACCAAGAGTATCTGATAACTTTGCATTAAAATATCCCAAATTCTCAGTAGAACATATAAAAAGACAAAAACTGGAAAAATATTAACATATTTATGTGTCCAGAAGCATACTTATAAAATCATCTTAATGGCTGCGTAATACTTTACTGAAAGGACCTTTAACCAAACCATGAGTTTGCTCCTTGGTGAGTTACAGGTAGAGACTGCACTGAAGTAGAGTTGGCAAACAAAGGGAACTATTTGCAGCAAATAAAGGAAATCATGAAGAATAACTTCCAAAGCAGTGAATCCCTGAGCAGGGGTGAGCGGGTTCCTTCTATTTAGGGTTAGGACAAATACTCAGAAAGGGAAGCTCTGTCATTATAAGGGTGGGCGTAAGGTTGCCCTCTCGTACTTAGAAAACAGGCCTATACATACATCCTATGTTATGTTATTGAAGCTTGTGCTCCTTCTAGGATGGAGACTTTAACATTACAAGGAAGCAGATATAACCGTTAGAGGGGCTATATGGGCATGCTCTGAGATCTGGATGGGGTTTGGGGCTCCTTATCACAGGAAAGGAATGCAGAGCTTTGCTTGCTTATGAAACAGCACTGGAATTTTTTTTACCACTTATTTATTGTACCTGCTATGGTTGGGCTATTTCCTGGCCTGGTAGACTTAGTTTCAGCATTCCCTTTATTTCCTTAAAATTATTAACTACTGGGGCACCTGGGTGGTGCAGTTGGTTAAGTGTCAGACTCTTGGTTTTAGCTCAGGTCGTGATCTCAGGGTCGTGAGATTGAGCTCTGCTTAGGCTCCAAGCTCAGCACAGAGTCAGCTTGAGTCTCTCTCCTTCTCTTAAGCCTTCAACCTAATGCTCGAACTCTAAAATAAAATAAATAAATAAATCTTAGGGCGCCTGGGTGGCTCAGTGGGTTAAGCCGCTGCCTTCGGCTCAGGTCATGATCTCGGGGTCCCGGGATCGAGTCCCGCATCGTGCTCTCTGCTCAGCAGGGAGCCTGCTTCCTCCTCCTTCTCTCTCTACCTGCCTCTCTGCCTACTTGTAATCTCTCTCTGTCAAATAAATAAATAAATAAAATCTTTAAAAAAAATCTTAAAACAAAAAACAAAATAAATAAATAAATCTTAAAACAATAAATAAATCTTAAAACAAAAAACAAAACAGAACAAAAACCCTTAACTACTTAGGTTTTTCCATTTCTTTCTAATTCTGATCTCCAAGAAAGTTCTGCAAGAAGTGCGCTTGGGTAAGCAGGGCATAGATCATTGCGGGGGGCCGGGGGGGGGGGCAACAGCTGGGGGCTTAAAATGGCCTCTCAGTAGGGCACCTTGGTAGCTCAGTGGGTTAAGCTTCTGCCTTCGGCTCAGGTCATGGTCTAAGGGTCCTGGGATCAAGCCCCGCATCGGGCTCTCTGCTCAGCAGGGAACCTGCTTCCTCCTCTCTCTCTCTGCCTGCCTCTCTACCTACTTGTGATCTCTCTCTGTCAAATAAATAAATAATTTTTAAAAATGGCCTCTCAGTGTCACAAAGGTCATATCTTTCTTTTTCTGCAGACACCTAACTCTTTCTAATTACAGATGTACCAACATTTATTTGGCCAACTCTCTTATTATGATTTACTTGTTTTTAAACTTTCATGACTCTAACACTGTGATAAATATTCTTGGATAAACAAACATCTTTGTCCATGTGATTATATTCTTTTCTTTTTTTTAAAGATTTTATTTATTTATTGGACAGAGATCACAAGCAGGCAAAGAGGCAGGCAGAGAGAGAGGAGGAAGCAGGCTCCCCGCTGAGCAGAGCCCAGTGCGGGGCTCGATCCCAGGACCCTGGGATCATGACCTTAGCCTAAGGCAGAGGCTTTAACCCACTGAGCCACCCAGGCTATTATATTCTTAAACTAAAGTTTCGAAAGAGGAATTGCAAGGTCAAACTGTGTGGAATACTGAGTGTGGGATATGCTCAATTTTAAAACATTTAATACATATTTGATTCATATCCTTCTCATATCTTACATCCAAATCTGATAAGAATTCTATTGGCTCGATCTTCAAAATATAGTCACAATCTGACCACTTCATTTGCACCACCAGCATCTCTCACCAGGATTATGGAAAGATATCCTTATGTCTACTCCTGTCCCCTATTCTCAACTCAACAGTCAGAGGGATTTTTTTTTTAAGATTTTATTTATTTATTTTTCAGAAAGAGAGAGAGAGAGAGCGCACGCGTGCACAAATAGGCAGAGCAGCAGACAGAGGGTGAGGGAGAAGCAGGCTCCATGCTGAGCAAGGAGCCCGATGTAGGGCTCAATCCCAGGACCCCAGGATCACAACCTGAGCCAAAGGCAGACGTTTAACCAACTGAGCCACCCGGGCACCCCCAGAGGGATCTTTTAAAAATTTAGTCAGAACACATCATTCCTCTGCTCACAGCCTAGTATTGTTTTTCAAAATAGCCTTGAAAAGACTTAAGACATCCAACATTAAATTTGGTTAAATTTCTCTTTTTCTATTGATTTTTTCAAGAAATCTCTGTAGAGATCAAAAATAACACTGACAGAGGTCAGAACAATGTCTCTTCTTGTTCAAACTAACTGAGAAGACACCTCTTAAATTACAAGTTTCATAAGAACTAAAATGAAGGGGTACCTGGGTGGCTCAGTGGGTTGAGGCCTCTGCCTTTGGCTCGGGTCGTAATCTTGGGGTCCTGAGATGGAGCCCCGCACTGGGCTCTCTGCTCAGCAGGGAGCCTGCTTCCCCGTCCCTGTCTGCCTGCTTGTGATCTCTCTCTGTCAAATAAAAAAATAAAATCTTTAAAAAAAAAAAAAAAAGAACTAAAATGAAGGCCAACTCCTTCTTTACTAAGGATAGTGGAAAAACAAAGCCTTACGACCATAGCAGGAATGAACTTAGTCCCTGAAGACTGGGGTAATCTAGCCCGCGCAACCTTGTCAGGAGGGCAATTATCTAGTATGGAAAACAGCCTGGCAAGAATACTCACAGGACACTGCCCGCCGTAATGCAGCGGCTGGAAATCCTCAGTGGGACATAGAAATGTTAATGGGAATGGGACCGTACATGGGAAAGCAGGCCCAAATACAATACAACCCTGCGGTGTATCTGCAAATAGCCGCGGCGGCGGCCACTAAAGCATGAAAAACAATTCAAGGCAGTGGGGATTTACAGGGTCAGCTGTCTAAGGTAATACAAGGACCAAATGAGGCATATGCTGATTTTGTAGCGAGGCTGATGCAAACAGCTGGTCGAATATTTGGGGAGGTAGAGGCAGCCATGCCATTGATAAATCAGCTGGCTTATGAGCAAGCTAATAAGTGGTGCAAAGAAGCCATCAGACCTTGGAAAAGCGAAGACTTGAGTACATATATTAAAGTTTGCAGGGATATCAATGACAGTGTTATTCAAGGGCAGGTTATGGCTGCAGCGATCACTCAAGGTTTACAAGGATTACAGGGAGCTCAACAATATAAACATAGGGGTATTCCTGGAGTTTGTTATTACTGCAAGGAGCCAGGACACCTTAAGCGTGAGTGCCCAGAGATAAAGGGGTCTTATCAGGAGCCTAAAAAACCAGGTATCTGCCCAAGATGTGGGAGAGGTGCCCAATGGGCAAATGAATGCCGCTCAATAAGGGATATACGAGGAAACTCTCTGCTTCCAAGAGGGTCAAAAAACGGGAAGGGGGGCCCCACACCCCAGGGCCCTCAAATGTATGGGGTGCTCCAACAGGTGGCTCGCTCACATTATCCACCGACGAGCCAAGGCGAGCCACAACAGGGAGTGCAGGATTGGACATCCGTGCCACCACCAGACTCCTATTGACTCCAGAGATGGGGACCCAGGTAGTCGAATCAGATTTTAAGGGTCCATTACCTGAGGACACCGTGGGCCTCTTGCTAGGACAGAGCTCCACGGCGTTATCAGGACTCATTGTTCACCCCGGAGTTATAGATGCTGATTATAAAGGAACGGTGGTGAAAATCCTGGTATCTTCCCCACGTGGAATTACAGCTATTAGTCCAGGTGATAAGATAGCTCAGATCCTGGTATTGCCTAGTTGTCACAAGCTTTTTGGAAGCCATGAGGTTACGCGGGAACAAAAGGGACTCGGTTCATCTGGAGCTCCTCTAGCATGCATCACGCTAGGCATGGAAAATAGACCCCTTTACTCTCTTTGGATAAGAGGCAAGAAATTCATAGGCTTATTGGACACTGGAGCGGATCGCAGTATCATCAATGAAGCTGACTGGCCTAAGGATTGGCCTGTGCAAAAGGCTGATCTAACACTTCGAGGATTAGGGATTGCTCATAGCCCCATGTGCAGTGCAGCTACACTGCCATGGAAGGATGATGAAGGCCACCATGGACTTGTGCAGCCATATGTCCTTAAAATTCCCATTTCATTGTGGGGACGGGATGTTTTGGCCCAAATGAACCTGAAGTTGACTCCAGAATTATTCTATAGTGAGGAAGCTCAAGCCTTAGTGACAAAGTCTGGTTATCCTGGAACGGGAGGCCTAGGGAAACAGCTGCAGGGCACTCCTGAACCTATTCCCTTGACTCATTACTTCTCTCAAAGAATAGGTGGGCCGGGGCTGGGTTTTTCTTAGGGGCCACTGAACCTCTAAAAATTCAATGGAAAAACAGTAAACCCGTGTGGGTTTCTCAGTGGCCCCTGCCTAAAGAAAAATGTGAAGCTGCCCACACGTTGGTAAAAGAGCAACTTGCCGCCGGGCATATTCGGCCCTCCACATCACCATGGAATACACCTATTTTTGTGATTAAAAAGAAGTTGGGGAAGTGGCGATGTTACATGACTTACGAGCTGTTAATGAAAGGATGGTGGCCATGGGAGCAGTACAGCTGGGGCTGCCTTTAGTCTCAGCCCTGCCCTCTGGTTGGCCCTCTGTGGTAATCGATATTAGAGATTGTTTCTTTTCCATCCCATTGCACCCCGAGGACACCCAATGTTTTGCTTTCACAGTACCTACCATTAATCATTCTAGTCCGGATCAACGCTATGAGTGGGTGGTATTGCCTCAGGGCATGGCCAACAGCCCTACAATGTGCCAATTATATGTAGATCAAGCCCTGAAGGAGGTGAGAACACAATTTCCCCCACTCATTGTGTATCATTATATGGATGATATTCTGCTGTGCCATAAAGAAGAACAATATATTGAGAAGGCCCTTTCCTTTCTTTTCAAACATTTTGAGAGATTCGGATTATACATAGCACCAGAAAAGGTCCAAAAGACGCCCATTAAAGAGTATTTGGGAACTAGGTTAGAGAATACTAAAGTCAGACCTTTAAAGATAACCCTGCGGGGACGCCTGGGTGGCTCAGTTGGTTAAGCAGCTGCCTTCGGCTCAGGTCATGATCCCAGCGTCCTGGGATCGAGTCCCACATCGGGCTCCTTGCTCGGCAGGGAGCCTGCTTCTCCCTCTGCCTCTGCCTGCCTCTCTGTCTGCCTGTGCTCGCTCTCTCTCCCTCTCTCTCTGACAAATAAATAAATACAATCTTTAAAAAAAAAAAAAAAGATAACCCTGCGGACGGATCACCTAAACACATTAAATGATTTTCAAAAATTGTTAGGAGATATCAATTGGATCAGGCACTATCTAAAACTCACTGATCAGGAACTATCACCTTATATGAGACACTTAAAGGAGACCCTAACCTCACCTCTCCTCGTCAGTTGACTGAGGGGGCAAAGGCAGCCATCAATCTGATCCAGAAAAGGCTAGAAGCTGCTCAGATAGACAGAATTGACTATTCCAAACCTTTGCTATTTTGTGTCCTTGCCGAAAAACGAGCTCCCATTGCAGTTTTTTGGCAATCTGGCCCCATATCATGGGTTAGTTTGGCCCACTCTCCAAGGAAGGTCTTGCCTTGGTATGCAAGCGCCGTTGCACAAATTATACATAAAGGGATTAAACTTAGTATAGCAGCGTTTGGTAAACAACCGGATACTATAATAACACCATATACGCAGGAACAAATAAAGTGCCTAGCAGCCTGTGATGATGACTGGGCCATTTTGATAACTATAACGTGCGCTCAATTTGATAACCACTACCCATCACTACCCATCACATCCATCACATCCATGGCTACAGTTCAGTTTATCCAATCCAATCATATACCCTAGGATCACTCACCATAAACCCCTCAGTAATGTAAGGCTTATATATCCACTGATGGATCTAAGCAAGGAGTAGGAGCTATAGTTACCAAAGAAGAGAGCTGGACCTTCCTATTTCAAAGCTCCTCTCCCCAAGAAACCGAGCTGCTCACAGTGATAAAAACATTTCAAATGTTTCATCAAGAACCCTTCAACTTTTTATCAGATAGTAGATATGTGGTGCAAGCTGTCTCTATCATTGAAAATGTAGGTTCTATTAATGCCGGGTCTACTATCTCTAAGGCATTACAAGAAATCCAAACATTAGTTTGAGACAGGAAGGCTCCATTTTATGTTGGCCACATAAGAGCTCATACAACCTTACCAGGCCCCCTGACACAAGGTAATCGGTTAGCAGACTCCTTAACCAGAGGAGAATTTGTCTTTGCCATTGAGGACCCGCTGCAACAGGCGAGACATTATCATAAGCTGTTCCATGTGAATGCTTTAACTCTTCGCCTCAAATTTAACATAACAAAAGCACAGGCACAGGACATAGTAGTCTCCTGCAGAAATTGCGTGACTTTACTACCTGCACCGTCCTTGGGGGTTAATCCTAAGGGTCTGTTACCTAATCATATATGGCAAATGGATGTCACACATGTTTCAGAATTTGGGAAGTTAAGATATGTTCATGTCTCTGTAGATACCTGCTCTGGAATAATTTTCGCCTCAGTGCATACGGGGGAAGAATCCAGAGATGTTATTGCCCATTGCCTACAGGCTTTCGCGGCATGGGGAAAGCCACGCCAGTTAAAGACAGATACTGGTCCAGCCTACACCTCACAACCCTTTAAAGCCTTCCTACAACAACTTGACATTCACTTGATACATGGAATACCCTATAATCCACAAGGACAGAGTGTTGTGGAGCGCGCACATCTTACAATAAAAAATGCGCTTTATAAACAAAAAGGGGGAATAGGGGACACCCTCAGGTCCCCTAAAGATAAGCTCAACACCATTCTCTTTATTTTGAATTTTTTAACGTTGGACAAAGCAGGTAAATCAGCAGCAGACAGACATGCAAGTGCTGCTGCTGCTCCCCCTAAGCCTTTAGTACTTTGGAAGGACATCCTCACAGGAAAGTGGGATGGACCAGATCCAGTGATAGTGTGGAGTAGGGGGTCTCTATGTGTTTTTCCACAGGAAAAAGAGGCTCCAATTTGGATCTCAGAGCGGCTGGTGCGTGCAGCCTTGCCTCCGAACACCAGTCATGATGCTGAAGATGCTGATGATAACTCTGGGGGTGCTACACCTCCTTTGGCAGACTCAAGCCAGAGAGCTGCGAGCAGTGGTTAAAGCATGGCTATATCCTTTACCAGTGACTAACTCTTCTCTCATATTCCCTCCTCTCCCTTGGATGCATGGCAGGTCTGTAACTTGCTAGGAGCATGTACTGATATCTTAGCAGTGTCCATGTTAAATGGTGGCAAATCCCTCAACTGTTCTTTTTTTTTTTTTTTTTTTTAAAGATTTTATTTATTTATTTGACAGAGAGAGATTACAAGTAGGCAGAGAGGTAGGCAGAGAGGCAGGCAGAGAGAGAGAAGGAAGCAGGCTCCCCGCCAAGCAGAGAGCCCGATGCGGGACTCGATCCCAGGACCCTGAGATCATGACCTGAGCCGAAGGCAGCAGCTTAACCCACTGAGCCACCCAGGCGCCCTCCCTCAACTGTTCTTATAAACAAAATGACTCTAGTACCTTTGAGACAATAGTTAATGTGTCTTGTCCCAATAATATTATTTATCAGCCCACTCCCATATAGGTCTCGCCACTGTTCCTTTCCCTCGTAACAAATGCTAGCAAGCTGAATGATACGTTGAATTGCACTAAGAATTGCTATCTTTCCCAGTGCTGGAATGTCACGGCCTTCAAGCTGGCTGTGATTATGCGTATCCCTACCCATGTTCCTATCCCAGTTTTCATTCCAGATGACAAGTTACCGGTGGTGCTATCCAGAAAGAAGAGAGATTTTGGTATCACAGCCGCCATTGTGACAGCATTGGCTATATCTACAGTAGCTGCCACGGCAGCAGCAGTCTCGCTTGCTGCAACTATACCCACTGCGGAAGCTGTGAACACCCTTGCAGAAGGAACGGCAGCTGCCCTTCAAACACACTCAGATCAATGCACATCTGCAAGCAGGAATCCTGATTGTCAACCAGAGAGTGGATTTGGTTCAAGAACAAGTGGATATATTGGAGGCCCTATTGGGACTGGGATGTATAGCACCCTTCCCGGCAATTTGTGTAACTCCCATAGCCTATACTAATATGAGTGACTTACAGAATGTCTCCCGACAGCTCTCCCAGTATTTGCAGGGTGCTTGGTCTGACGATTTTCAAAATTTCACACGAGTACGCGTGTGCAACCAGCTTCCCTCCCAGAGCTATTTCAAACATTCAGCAATATGTTCCAGTTTACCAAACGATGGGCTGGCACAGTTGGTCTTCTTGTCCTCCTTCTTATTGGCATTCTGCTTCTATCCAGAAAAGTTCGCCAATGGAGAACATAGCAGCGAGGGCAGAGCTGAGCTATAGTACAGCCCTTTTGTCAACAGAGGCTGGGCTATCTCCCCAGATATGGCTAAGCATGCTAGATCGGTAGTCAAAGACGGGTAAGATCAGTAGAGAAACATACCAACCTAAGACAGGACAGAGATCATCGACATCTTGTGTCTGATGACAGGTAAGGATGTTTTCTGCTACTGACGACCTAAAACAGGCACAATCTCTGCCATAAAACAAAAAATGGGGAGATGTCGGGGACGCCTCCGGCCGGGAAAATCCCCACCATTACACGATGGTGCTTGGCTCACTGCCAGCAAAATACGCTGCAAGTGAACACCAAACTTTCTGGTGAAGCCCACCTAAAGGAGGACATAGTCATTGGCTGTTTCAAATTTAATCAGCATAGTAACGGGACTCTCATTGGCTCTCCCCATTGTTTGGCCCCTTATTGGTCACCCTGACACATATAAGCTAAGAAAGTTGTCGAAATAAAGAGACGAAGCATTAACACCATGCCAGGCTGGTTGTCGTTCTTGCCGGCTGAGGGTGACAATATTGCTACAAGGCTTTCATTAGCAAGCATATGTTTTAAGAAATATACCAAGCTTCTGAATTATCCCAATTATCAACAACTCAGATCTAATGAGATGATAAAGAAAACTCGGAATGCATGTATGCATCCTATTTCATTGCATTAATGAGCATCACATGCACATTTACATACTTTCTGCTAATCCCTGAAGGTATCATCTAGATGGGATTAAGAATGGGCGCCTGGGTGGCTCAGTGGGTTAAGCAGCTGCCTTCGGCTCAGGTCATGATCTCAGGGTCCTGGGATCGAGTCCCGCATTGGGCTCTCTGCTCAGCAGGGAGCCTGCTTCCTCCTCTCTCTCTCTGCCTGCCTCTCTGCCTATTTGTGATCTCTCTCTGTCAAATAAATAAATAAAATCGTTAAAAAAAAGTAAAATAAATCAGATCATATAATTATGTTCAAGAAACTAAGACCACACCCAAAGAATCAAAGTAAATCAAAGTAAATTGAGAATAATTTCTCACCAAAGAGAGAAAATAAATAGGAATGAAAATTTATTTAAAGAAGAACCAAGAGGCACTTAGGTGGTATAGTCAGTTAAGCCTCTAACTCTTGGTTTTGGCTCAGTCTTGATCTCAGGGTGGTAAAATTGAGCCCCAAAGTCAGGCTCCATGCTTAAGGCTTTCTCTCCCTTGGGGAGCCTGGGTGGCTCAGTTGGTTAAGTAACTGACTCTTGATTTTGGCTCACATCATGACCTCAGGGTTGTGAGATCAAACCCTATGTAGGTCTCTGCATTCAGTAAAGAGTCTGCTTCTCTCTACTCTCCCTCTCACTCTGCCCCTCCCCCAGCTCATGTTCTCTAAAATAAATACCTCTTCAAAAAAAAACCTCTTTCTCACCCTCTGCCCCTTCCTCCTGTTCTTGTTATCTCTAAAATAAATCTTTTTTAAAAAGTTAAAAAATACATAAGAACCAAACAAATCCTAGAGCTGAAAAGTATAATTGAAATGAAAAATTCACTAAAGAGGCTCAACACCAGACTTAAGATAGAAGAATCACCAAACTTCAAGATAGATCAATTTCCCTGTCTAAAGAACAGAAACAAAAAAGAATGAAGAGAAATGAACTTGTGGAATATCATCAAGCATATTAAAATTCATAAAACAGAAATTCTGGAAAGAGACAAAAGAAAAAATCAAATTTATATAAGTAAGTGGTTGAAATCTTAAATTCAATGAAAAACATTAATCTAGACTTCCAAGGAACTACATAAACCTCACATAGGGTAAGTCAAATAGATGTGCACCTAGACACAATAAAACCAAGCTCAAAAGCCAAAGACAGAAGAATGTGAAGGCACCAGGAGAAAAAATTAATCACATAAAATCCTCAACAAGATGTAACAACTAACTTCTCATCAAAAACCACAGATACAGTGGGAGACAAAGTCTACACCTAGAAGAACTGTCAATCAATTCTATATCAAGCAAAACTATCCTTCAAAAATAAAAGAGAAATTAAGAAACTCCAATAAATAAAGCAGAAAATTTTCCACTTGGAGAGTTGTTGTACAAGAAACACAGGAAGCCCTTACTGCTAAAATAAAGGCATTAAGTAAGTAAATGAAATCCACAAAGAAAAATAAACAGCATCAAATAAAGATTGTTACACAAATACAAAAGACAATGTAAAAATATTTGAGGGGTCACCTGGGTGGCTTAGTGAGTGCTTCAGTCTGACCCCTGATCTCAGTGTTGTGAGTTCAAACCCTGTGCTGGACTCCACACTAGGCGTAGAGCCTTCTGAAAAAGCAATGTTTGTTTAGAACACTTTTCCTACCTGAATTAAAGACACCTGCATAAAGCAATAATTACAAAACTGCAGTTGATGGGCTTTTAATGTAAAATGTGTAATCTGGATGAACTCAAAGGAGAAGAAATGAAAATAATTCTATTGAAGCAAAGTTCTGCATACAATGCCTCTGAATGACACAATGTACCAGATGGACTTAACAGACATATTCAGAACATTTTATCCTAAAACAGCAGAATACACATTCCTTTTTGTATACATGGAAAATTCTCCAGAATAGATCACATAACATAGGTCACAAGACAGGCCTCAACAAATACAAAAAGATTGAAAACATACCATGAACCTTTTCTGACCACAACGCTATGAAATTAGAAGCCAACCACAAGAAAAAGTCTGGCAAGACCACAAGTACATGTAGGATAAACAACATGCTAATAAAACAAAGAATGGGTAAACCAGGAAGAAGAAATAAAAAAAAAAAAACACGGAAACAAATGACTATTAAAACACAACAGTCTAGGGACACCTGGGTGGCGCAGTTGGTTGGACGACTGCCTTCGGCTCAGGGCGTGATCCTGGAGTCCCGGGATCGAGTCCCACATCAGGCTCCCAGCTCCATGGGGAGTCTGCTTTGCTCTCTGACCTTCTCCTCGCTCATGCTCTCTCTCACTGTCTCTCTCAAATAAATAAATAAAATCTTTAAAAAAAAAAAAAAAAAAACACAACAGTCTAAAACCTTTGGGATGGGGGCGCCTGGGTGGCTCAGTGGGTTAAGCCGCTGCCTTCGGCTCAGGTCATGATCTCAGGGTCCTGGGATCGAGCCCCGCATCGGGCTCTCTGCTCAGCAGGGAGCCCGCTTCCCTCTCTCTCTCTCTCTCTCTCTGCCTGCCTCTCCATCTACTTGTGATTTCTCTCTGTCAAATAAATAAATAAAATCTTTAAAAATAAAAAAAAACAAAAACAAAAAAAAACCTTTGGGATGCAGCAAAAGCAAAGAGGGAAGTATACATCAATACAGGTCTACCTCAAGAAGAAAAATCTCAAATAAACAACATAACCTTACACCTAAAGGAGCTAGAAAAAGAACAAATGAAGCCTAAAACCAGCAAAAGGAATGAAATAATAAAGACTAGAGCAGAAATAAGTGATGTAGAAACTAAACTCACAATAGAACAGATTGATGAAACCAGGAGCCCGTTGTTTAAGAAAAAATCAATAAAATTGATAAACCCTTGGCCAGATGTATCGAAAAGACAACAGAAAGGAACCAAATAAATAAAATCACGAATGAGAGAGATCACAACCAATATAACAGAAATCCAAACAACTGTATAAGAATATTATAAAAATTACACACTAATGAACTGTACAACTTGGAAGAAATGGATAAAATTCTAAAAAACATATAAACTACCAAAACTAAAACAGGAAGAAATAGAAATAGAAAACTTGAACAGACTGATAATCAGCAAAGAAATTGAATCAAAAAACTCCCAAGAAACAAAAGTCCAGGGCCAAATGGCTTCACAGGGGAATTCTACCAAACATTTAAAGAAGAGTTCATACCTATTCTTCTCAAACTATTCCAAAAAATAGAAAAGACAAAAACTGCCAAATTCAGTCTATGAGGCCAGCATTATTCTGATACCAAAACCAGAAAAAGACTCCACTAAAGAAGATAAGTACAGGCCAATATCCCTGATGAACACAGATGTGAAAAAAAATTTTTTTAAGATACATTTATTTTAGAATGAAAGTGCACATGTGCGTGCGGGAGCAGGGGGAGGGACAGAAAGAGAGGGAAGAATCTCAAGCAGACTCCCCTCTGAACACAGAGCCCAATGTAGGGCTCAATCCCACAATCCTGACTAAGATCATGACCTGAGCCAAAATCAAGAGTGAGACACTCAACTGACTGAGCCACCCAGGTGCCCTATGAAAAAAATTTTTTAAAGATTTTATTTATTTACTTGAGAGAGAGAGAAAGAAAGAGAGAGAACAAGTAGGTTGGGGGCGGGGGCAGAGAGAGAGCAGGGAGGCTGACACAGGGCTCGATCCCAGGGCCCCAGGACCATAACCTGAGCCAAAGACAGATGCTTAACTGACTGAGCCACCCAGGCATCCCTCAATGTAAGAACTTTTTTTTTTTAAGTTTTTATTTATTTATTTGGGAGAGAGAAAGCAAGAGAGCACAAGCAGGGGAAGTGGCAGAGGGAAAGGGAGAAGCAAGCTCCCACTGAGCAGGGAGCCTGATGTAGGGCTCAATCCCAGAACCCTGGGATCATGACCTGAGCCAAATGCACACTCTTAACCAAAAGCACCCCCGGATGTAAAATTTCTTAATGAAATACTAGCTAACTAAATCTGATATAACATTAAAAAAATCAATCACCAGATCAAGTGGGATTTATTCATGAGCTGCCAGCATAGTTCAATTTTCACAAATCAGTCAATGTGATACATCATATTAATTTTTAAAAAGGGGTGAAAAACCATCTAAAAATTTCAATAGTTGCAGAAAAAACATCTGACACAGTACAACATCTGTTGATGATAAACACCCTCAACAAAGAAGGTTTAGATGAAACATACCTCAACATAATAAGGGCCATATATGAAAAAACCATAACTTATATAATCCTCAATGGGGATAAAACAAAGCTTTTTTCAGGAACAACAGAGGGATGCCCACTCTTACCACTGTTATTTAACATAGTGGTGGGACGCCTGGGTGGCTCAGTTGGTTAAGCAACTGCCTTCGGCTCAGGTCATGATTCCAGCATCCTGGGATCGAGTCCCACATCGGGCTCCTTGCTCGGCAGGGAGCCTGCTTCTCCCTCTGCCTCTGCCTGCCACTCTGTCTGCCTGTGCTCACTCTCGCTCTCTCTCTCTCTCTCTCTGACAAATAAATCAATAAATAAAATCTTTAAAAAAAAAAAAAAAACATAGTGGTGCAAGTCCTAGCCTCAGCAATCAGACAACAAAAAGAAATAAAGGGCATCCAAATTGGCTTAGAAGAAGTAAAACTTCCCCTATTTGCAGATGACATGATACTCTATACAGAAAACCTGAAAGACTCCACCCAAAAACCACTGAAATATGAATTCATTAAAGTTGCAGGATATAAAAATCAATGTACAGAAATTTGTTGCATTAATATACATCAATTATGAAGAGGCAGAAAGAGAAATTAAGAAATCAATCCCATTTACAGTTACACCAAAGTCGGTAAGATACCCAGGAAAAAACCTAAACAAAGAGGTGAAAAACCTGTACTCTGAAAACTGTAAAACACTGATGAAAGAAATTGAAGATGACATCAAGAAGTGGAAAGACGGGCACCTGGGTGGCTCAGTGGGGCCTGGGTGGCTCAGTGGGTTAGGCCACTGCCTTCGGCTCGGGTCGTGGTCTCGGGGTCCTGGGATCGAGTCCCGCATCGGGCTCTCTGCTTGGCGGGGAGCCTGCTTCCCTCTCTCTCTCTCTCTCTGCCTGCCTCTCCATCTACTTGTGATTTCTCTCTGTCAAATAAATAAATAAAATCTTTAAAAAAAAAAAAAAAAAGCCTCTGCCTTCGGCTCAGGTCATGATCCCAGGGCCCAGATGTGGGGGGTGTGTGTGTGTGTATACACACACTACATATACATACAAAATATGTATAACAGAATATTACTCAGCCATCAAAAAGAATGAAATCTTCCATTTGCAATGATGTGGATGAACCTAGAGAGTACTATGTCAAGTGAAGTAAGTCAGACAAAGACAAATACCATGATTTCATGCATATGCAGAATTTAAGAAATAAACGAGCAAAAAGAAAAAAAAGAGAGGGAGACACACAAAGAGACTCTTAACTATAGAAAACAAACTGATGGTTACCAGAGAGGAGGTGGGTGTGGGGATAGGTTGAATAGGTGATGGGAATTACGGAGTGCACTTGTTGTGATAAGCAAGTGTTGTTATGGAAGTGCTGAATCACTATATTGTACACCTGAAACTAGTATTATGCTGTATATTAACTGGAATCTGAATAAAAACTTTTTAAGAAATCACCCAAATATGTTTCTTAAAAGATATCCTTTAGACTCAATGACCAAATGGGCTGAAAGCAAAAGAAGGGGAAAAAGATGCACCACACACCTTAACAAAAAGACTTTGAGTAGCTATACTAACATCCTATACAATGCACTTTAAGATAAAATTTGCTACTAGAGACAAAGGGCACTACATAATTTTAAGAACTGAAATCCATTAAGAAGGTATAAAAATTATAAATACATATGCATCTAACAAGAACTTCCAAACACAAAAGGCAAAAATTGACAGTTGATGGGGCACCTGGGTGGCTCAGTGGGTTAAAGCCTCTGCCTTCGGCTCAGGTCATGACCCTGGGCTCCTGGGACTGAGCCCCATATCGGGTTCTCTGCTCAGAGGGGAGCCTGCTTCCCCGCCCCCCGCCTGTCTCTCTGCCTACTTGTGATCTCTGTCTGTCAAATAAATAAATAAAATCTTAAAAAAAATGACAGTTGAAGACAGAAATAGGTAATTCTACAACAATATTTGGAGAATTTATTATTCTATTTTTGATATCACATAAAACAACCAGAGAAAAGATGATCAAGGAAAAAGACTTGAACAATATTACAAGCCAACTAGACTTAGTAAACATCCATGAAACAGTCTAGGCGTAACATCATTTTCACATGCACATAGAACATTCCCTACGATAGTCCATAAACAAATCTCAGTAAATGTAAAGGACTGAAATCATACAAAATATATTCTCCAATCACAATAGAATGAAATTAGAAAACAGGAGCAGTTAAGATATTTGAGAAATTTGCAAATATGTGAAAATGTATAGAACATTCTCCTAAATAACCAATGAGCCACAGAAGAAACACCACGGGAAGTTAAGAAATGCTTGGAGATAAAAACACAAAACTTACAGGAGATAGCACAAGCAGCAAGAGCTATGTCATAAGGGAAATTTATAGTGTAAATACCTATAAAAAAGAAAATCTCAAATCAATCTGTTGTACAGCTTAAATTTACACAATGTTACACGTAAGCAATAGGAAAACTTTTTTTTTAAGATTTTATTTATTTATTTGACAGACAGAGATCACAAGTAGGCAGAGAAGCAGGCAGAGAGAGAGGAGAAAGCAGGCTCCCTGCTGAGCAGAGAGCCTGACGCAGGGCTCGATCCCAGGACCCTGGGATCATGACCTGAGCCAAAGGCAGAGGCTTTAACCCACTGAGCCACCCAGGCGCCCCAGCAATAGGAAAACTTTAAAAATAAAATTTTAAAAGTTTAAAACTTAAAAAAAAAAAGTTTAAAACTTCACAAGTTAAAGACCTCAAATCAACAAGCTAACTATTCACTTTAAGAAACCAGAAAAAAGGGGCACCTGGGTGGCTTAAGTGTCAGACTCTTGATTACAGCTCAGATCATGATCTAAGGGTCATAAGACTGAGCTGCACATCAAGCTCCAAATTCAACAGGGAGTCTGCTTGAGATTCTCTCCCTTCCCTTCTGCCCCTCCCCATGCTTACAAGCACATGTTCGTATACTCTGTCTCTAATAAATACATAAACAAAAAAACAAGAAACAGAAAAAGAGTAAACTGGACCCAAAGCCAGCGGACAGAAGGAATGAATTAGATTACAGTGAAATAAACACAGTAGAAAAGAATAAATTCAACAAAATAAAAAGTTGGTTCTTTGAAAAGATCAACAGAATTAACAATCTTATTTAGATTTAACAAGAACAAAAAAGATAAGACTCAAATTATTAAAATTGGTAATTATTAACAACCTTATATAAGTAAAATTATAATGAATTATAGGGAATACTATAAACAATTGTAATCGAATAAATTATATAACTGGATAAAGTGGACAAATTCCTGGAAGACTCAAAGTACTAAAATGCATTCACAAAGACATGCTCTGAATAAAGCCATAACAAGTAAAGAAAAGTCTAAGATCAAATGGCTTCACTAGTGGATTCTACCAAACCTTAAGAATGAACAACAATCCTAAACTAACTTCCAAAATGCAGAAGAGATGGGAACACTTCCCAACTTATTCTCTGAGGCCAGTTTTCCCCAACTCCAAAACCAGACAAAGACACTGTAAGAAAACTACTAACATATATTTATTTATATAAATGCAAAAATCATGAGAAAATGCCAGCAAACCAAATCCAGAAACATACATAAAGGATGACCATACATAAACCATGACCAAGGGTGGATTGTCCCAAGCATGTAAGATTGTTTCAACATATGAAAATCAACAACTGTCATACACCATATTAATTAATGACAAAAAGCACACAATCATCTCAATAGACACTGAAAAATCATTTGACAAAATCCAACATTTGTTCATGATAAACACAAGGAATAAGTCAGAAATAGAGAAGAACATCAACATGAAAAAGGACATCTAAGATAACTCACAGCTAACTTCACACTTAATGATTACCCTGTAAGATCAACAAGACTGGCTGGATGTCTGCTCTCACTATTTCTATTCAATATTGTACAAGAGGTTCTAGCCAACGCAAGTAGGCAAGAAAAATTAAAAGGTATCCAGATTGGAAGGAAAAAGTGAGACTGTCTCTCATCAGAGATTATGTATCAAGTATACATAAAATCCTTAACGCATTAAAAAACTATCAGAACTGTTAAATGAGTTAGGGATGTTTGCAAGATATAAGACTAATATATAGGATTCAACTGTATTTCTTTTTTTTTTTTTTTTTTTTTTTCCCCAATTTATTTATTTTCAGAAAAACAGTATTCATTATTTTTTCACCACACCCAGTGCTCCATGCAAGCTGTGCCCTCTATAATACCCACCACCTGGTACCCCAACCTCCCACCCCCCCCGCCACTTCAAACCCCTCAGACTGTTTTTCAGAGTCCATAGTCTCTCATGGTTCACCTCCCCTTCCAATTTACCCAAATTCCCTACTACTCTCTAACGCCCCTTGTCCTCCATGCTATTGGTTATGCTCCACAAATGAGTGAAACCATATGATAATTGACTCTCTCTGCTTGACTGATTTCTATATTTAACGATAACAATCCAAAAATGGAATTAAGAAGATAATTCCACTTATAATAGCATCAAAAGAATAAAAGATTAAGAAACAAGTTTTACCAAAAGTAATGCAAGTCTTATACATGGAAAACGAGAAGACATTACTGAAAGAAATTTAAGAAGATCTAAATAAGGGCGCCTGGGTGGCTCAGTCTTTAGAAGTCTGCCTTCAGCTCAGGTCATGATCCCAGGGTCCTGAGATGGAGCCCCACATCTGGCTGCCTGATCAGCAGGAAGCCTGCTTCTTCCTCTAGCACTCCGCCTGCTTGTGTTCCTGCTCTCTCTCTCTCTCTGTTAAATAAATAAATAAAATATTTTAAAAATAAATAAAAAAGAAGATCTAAATAAATGGGGGCATCTGGGTGGCTCAGTCAGTCAAGCGACTGCCTTGGGCTCAGGTCATGATCTCAGGGTGCTGGGATGGAGCCCCAAATGGGGCTTCTTACTCAGCAGGAGTCTTCTTCCTCCTCTCCCTTTGCCTCTCCCCTCACTCATGTGCTCGCTCACTCTCTCAAATAAATAAAATCCTTCAAAAGAAGATCTAAACAAATGAAAAGACATTACATGTTCATGGACTGGAAGACTAATACTGTTAAGACAGCAATATTCCTCAAATTGATCTATAGCTTCAATGCAATCCGTTCCAAAATCCCAACTGGAGAAAGGTGCCAAGATAATTCAGAGGAGGAAAGAATACTTTTTTTTTCAGGGGTGTCTGTGTGGCTTAATCAGTTAAGCACCTGCCTTCAGTTCAGGTCATGATTGTGGGGTCCTCGGACAGAACCGCATCAGACTCCTCGCTCAGCGGGTAGTCTCCTTCTCTCTCTTCCTTGGCTGCTCCCCTGCTTGTATGCATTCTCTCTGCCCAATAAATAAATAAAATCTTTTAAAAATTAAAAAAAAAGTTTTTTCAACACATGGTGCTGAGATAACTGAATATCTAAAACAAAAACATGAAGATAGACCACTATCTCACACTACATACAAAATTCAAAAAAAAAAAAACAAAAAAAACCAAAATTCACAAGTAAGATAATAAACCTAAATATAAGAGCTGATACTCTAATGCTCTTGGAAGAAAACATAAGCTTAAGTCTTCATGACCCTGAATCAGGCAATGGTCTGTGGCAATAAATATGGAAGCAATAAATATGAAACCTAAATGGTTCATAAAGGGGGTGCCTGACTGGATCAGCTCGTGGAACATGTGACTTTTGGGGCTGTGAATTCAAGCCCCATGTCAGACATGGAGCATACTGAAAACAACAACAACAAAAATGAAACCTAAAGCACAAGCAACAAAAGAAAAAAATTAATAAATTGAAGTTCACAAAAATTAAAAACCTTTGTGCTTGAAAGGACACCATCAAGAAAGTGAAATGACACTCATAAAATGAGACATTTGTATTTGCAAATTATATAGCTGATTAAGTATCCAGACAATATAAAGACATCTTACAACAATAACTTAATTTTAAAATAGAACAGAGATTTCTCTCTGGAAAAGAGAGGAACAGAGATTTCTCTCAATACATACACAGAGCCAAAAAGCACATGAAAATATGCTCAACATTATTATCTACCAGCAAAATGCAATCAAAACCACAAAATATTACTTCATCCCATTAGGATAGCTTGGATCAAAGGGTCAGATAATAATAAGTGTTGGCGAGGATGCTAAGTAATTGCAGCCTTCATAAATTGCTGGCAGAAATATGAAATGGGGCAACCACTTTGGAAAACAATCTGGCAATTCCTCTAAATGTTAGATTTAGTGTTCTAGAATTACCATATGACCAGCAATCCACACAAAAACTTGAACTCAAATGTTCAAAGCAGCATTATTCATAACAGCCTAAAAAGTGGAAACAATCTAAACACCCATCAACTGATTAACGGTTAAGTCAAAAGCATTATGTCTGGGCGCCGCAGTTGGTTCAGTGTCTGCCTTTGGCTCAGGTCATTATCCTAGAGTCTTGGTATTAAAACCTGCCCCGGGTTCCCTGTTCCTCGGGAAGCCTGCTTCTCCTTCTGCTTCTGCCTCTGCCTCTCTCTGTCTCTCTGACTCTCATGAATAAATAAATTTTTTAAAATCTTTTTAAAAAAGCATTATGTCTATAAAATAGTATTAAAATAATACAATAATATAAAATAATATTATTATTAAAATATCATTTAGCAATACAAAAAACCAAAATGCTGGTACATTCATCAACATGGAAGAACACTGGAAACATTATGCTAAGTGAAAGAAACCAGTAACATGAAATGTCTAGAACAGGCAAATCTACGGGACGGAAGACAGATCACTAGTTGCCCAGAAATAAATTGGGACAGCTGGGAGTGACAGGTAAGAATTGCGCAGTTTTTTTGTGGGGAAACGAAAATGTTCTAAAATTGATTGTAATGATGCATGCACAACTCTGTAAATACACTAAAAATTTTCATACCTAAGATGGACAAATATATGGTATGTGACTTATTAACTCAATAAAGCTGTTACCAAAAAAAAAGGGAGGCTGGGACCTACACACTAAACCTCTTGGGTCGACTGCTTTCTATAACCAAAGATTTAAATAGGATCCACAGTCTCCAAACAAAATATCAAATATGTCTAGGAAAAAATCAGAAGTCAATCATCATACCAAGAACCAAGAATAAAAAAGATAATTAACATATACTAATACCACACATGAATCAAATGTCAGAATTACCTGACAAGGATTTTAAAGCAGCCATCATGCTTTAATGAGCAATGATACACTACTGAAACAAACAACAAAATAAAGTTTACAAGAAATAACAGATACAGAAAAGAACCAAACGGAAATTATAGAACTGAAAAATAACCACAACAAAAAGTCAATAGGTGGGCTCAACCACAGACTGAATACAAGAAAAAACAAGTGAAGTTGAAACTGGAAGTAGAACAACAGGAATTACCCAACCTAAGTGCTGCTGAAAAATTATTCTAAAAAGAAAAAAAAAATTAAGAGAAAAAGAAAAAATTTATCCTTAAAATGGCTGAAAATCCAAAATGGCAAAAGACATAAACTTATAGTTCTGAAAGCTAACAGAGGGGTGCCTCGTTGGCTCACTCAGTACAGCATGGAACGAACTCATGACCTCACAGTTGTGGGGTTCAAGCCCCACATTGGGCATGGAGCCTACTTAAAAAAAAAAAAATTAAAATAAAAGTTAAGAACTCCAAATAGGATAAGCCCAAACAAATCCATGCTAAGACATATCATAATTAAGCTTCTGAAAGCTAAAGACAAAGAAAAAGCCTTTAAAGCAGCCAGGGAGAAGGATGCCTGGTGGTTCAGTCAATGTCTGCCTTTGGCTCAGTTCATGAACCCAGGGTCCCCAACCAGATGAGTCCTGAGTCCCCCATCCACCTCCGGCATTCAATTCCAACTCCAACTCCAGCTCAGCAGGGAGCCTGCTTCTCCCTCTGCCTGCCTCTCCTCCGTTTGTGCGAGCACCCACACACACACTCTCACTCTCTCTCTCTGAGACAAATAAAATATTTTAAAAATAAATGAAATAAAGCAGCCAGAGAGACAGGATACTTCTCATGTAGAGAAACACAAATTCCACTCATACAGGATATCTCACCTAAAATCATGGAGGTCTGAAAAAGGCAGCAGAACATTTTCAAATGTTAAAAAGTAAGGAACTGAGTGCCTGGGTGCCTCAGTTGTTTAAGCGACTGCCTTCGGCTCAGGTCATGATCCCAGGGTCCTGGGATCGAGTCCCGCATCCGGCTCCCTGCTCACTGGGGAGCCTGCTTCTCCCTCTCCCTCTGCCTGCCGCTCTGCCTACATGTGTTCTCTCTCCCCCTGTCAAATAAATAAATAAAATCTTTAAAAAATAAAAATAAAAAGGAACCATCAACCACAAATTCTATAAAGAAAAACCGACAAAAATATTAAGAAAACTAAAGAACACAAGAAGACAACTCTCCAGTTTTTATCTTAGTTCTAACTTATTACAAAGTATATGGTACTATTATATGAGCAATTATAGGTTCTTCTTATAACAATAATTAAATATTTGGGAATTACAAACTTCTGTTGAGCAGAGAGCCCGCTGCGGGGCTCCATCCCAGGACCCTGAGATCATGACTGAGCCGAAGGCAGTGGCTTAACCCACTGAGCCACCCAGGCGCCCCCACCAATGAGATTCTTATATGTAGATGGCTTAATGCACATTCCCTACTTTCTTAATTCTCTTAAAAAGAAGTAGTTCTGCCAATGTTCAAGATCTTTTATCAATCTGACAGGTTTTGTTCTACTTGAAAATTTCAAAGCTTGTAAGTCTAAAATCAGAGCTATTTGTTTAAAAAAGATGGAAGATACATATGTCTCAATCATCCATAAAGTCGACTTTAAATAGCATCTACTGAAGACGCAGTCTGAATGAACTTCTATAATCATGCAACAGCTTAGCCATGTTAAAAGCCAAATCACAAGAGTAAATATTATTTATCTTAATCCAATCTAATTTATTACAAGTGTGTGTTTTTTTAAACAAGAGTGACTATCCAAGTATGACTAGTGACCTGTTAATCAGCCAAGAAACAGATGGTCATCTTGTAAACTATGAATTCAAGATCTGTTCTACATTATTTACCAACTGATACATTCAACTAATTTTTATCAAGTTTTTAAAATATAGGGGCGCCTGGGTGGGTCAGTGGGTTAAGCCGCTGCCTTCGGCTCAGGTCATGATCTCAGGGTCCTGGGATCGAGTCCCACATCGGGCTCTCTGCTCAGCAGGGAGCCTGCTTCCCTCTCTCTCTCTGCCTGCCTCTCCATCTACTTGTGATTTCTCTCTGTCAAATAAATTAATAAAATTTAAATAAATAAATAAATAAATAAATAATGAAATATATTAAGTACTGTACAAGGCAGTGACAAAAAAAATAAGGTATAATGTTGTGATGCAAAAATTATCAGAGTAGAAACTAGGTCTTCATCCCTGGCTCCCGACCCAGAGCTCCTAAAACCCTTGGAATTTCTTGAAGGGTAAGAGGATCATCTTTTGTTATTCATAATAGACCCTTTTCAACCCTATCTTGGAGAATGGAGACTGGATGCCAGAAGAACCAATCCCTGACCTCAGGATAGAGGATAAGGTCTATGGATTGAGTTTATCACCGTCACCCAATGATTATGCCTACACAAAAGTACATACTTAAACTACATACAAAAAGTACATGCATAAAAGTACATACATAAAAACCCTAACTGAAGGGATTCAGAGAGCTTCTGGGTTGGTGAACACATGGGAATGCCAGGAGGATGGTGCCCCCAGGGAAAGCAAGGAAGCTCAGGGAAGCTCCATGCCCCTTCCCACATACTCTGCCCTAGGCATCTCTTCCATTTGCTGTTCCAGAGTTATACCATTTATAATAAGCAGGTAATGGTTAAGTAAAGAGCTTTCCGGAGTTCTGTGAGTCATTACAGCAAATTATTGACCTGAGGAGCGGGTTGTGGAAAGCCCCCAATTTATAGCCAGTTGGTCAAAAGTACAGGTCAGAACAGGGACTTGCAACTGGCATAGCAGTAGGGTCTGGAGGAGGTGGGCGGGGCTAAGTTCTTCATCTCTGGGGGCTCCACTTACTCCAGATAGGTGGTGTCATAATTGGGTTAAACTGTAGGACACCCAAAAGGTGTCTGGACAGCTGGAGAACTGTAAGGGGAAAGCCCACATGTTTGTTGTCAGAAGGGTCATGAGCAGTGCAGAAAAAGAGCATAGGTGGTCCCAGACCTCAAGGAATTCCTAGTCGTGACAAAAATTGGCCCTTGAGAAATAATTTAAATTAAACAGTATGTACTTTAACAGGTACACGTACCAAGTACCAGGAAAGTAAGCAACTAACCATGCCAACAAGATAACATTTATCCTAATTTTTAAATGAGTTAAATACCACAATTCCTCAGGGTTCTATCAGTCCCTCCTCAAGCTCTCAGCCCAGTTCTCAGCCCTAGCTGCATTTTACCAACACAGAGGGAGCATGTTTTTAATTTTTTTTTTTAAGATTTGAGAGAGAGAAGGAAAGAGAGAACGAGTGGAGGGGGAGGAGAGGAGGCGACTCCCCAGGCGCCCTGGGGCTTGATCCCAGGACCCCAAGATCAGGGAGCCGATGATAGACATTTAATTGAGTTACCCAGGTGCGCAAGGAAACATTTTTTTAAATGACAAGATCTGGCACCACACCAAACCAACTGAATCAGTCTGTGTGGAAGCCTTCATCCCCTCATCCTTAACCTTTAAAGGCTCCCTAAGGTGGTTTTAAAGTAGTGCCTGGGTAAATGAAGGAAGTAGGAAGGAGGGAAGAAAGGAAGGGAGGGAGGGAGGAAGAGGTGGTGCCGGGGTTGGATATGACCATGTCTGCTCAGGAAAAACTTAACCCAGGCCTCAACCAATCTTCTGGTGGAGAAAAACATTTCAGGTAGAAAAAATATGAGCAATGACAGACTTACTGTAAGGAGAGAAGAAGATTCCACCGTTTCTAGGGTGAAGGCCTAAAATAGGACAAGGAGCATTTGTATGTACTTGAGGGGGCTATGTGAGTAGAGCGAAGAAAAAGAAAAAGCAAACTAAGTTTGGAGCACTCGGTATCCAAGTCTGGTTGTCCAAAAGATACATGAAAATAGAGAACACCTGAAACTCAAGAAAAATGGGGACCGAATACACATCTTAGAAAACCCTAAATATACAGGTACTATTTGAAGCCCTGAGAGGAAGTATCATCACACAAGGGAATTACAGAACAGAAAAAAGAACAAAAACTGGAACTCTAAGGAAGGCCCCATTAATCAGAGAAAATTAAAGAGGGAAGCATCAAGAGAAGCTTTTTGTTTTTGTTTTGGAAAATGTAAACCTGACCATGTACACAGAAGAGAAAAAATGAGAACAGAGAGATCAAAGATGTTAGCCTCGGCGAGGACACTCCTGCTTCTGATAAAGGGAAAGGAGATGAGAAATCCGGCACAGGCACACGGGAAAATGACAGACCCTTACTCGTTCAGGGCTAAAGACCACCTACTTCTTCCGTGCATTTTCTGCTTCTTGTGAAGAAAGCAATGAGGAAACATCAAGAGTAGGACAAAGAGAGGAGAGTGACAAAGTCTGCGAACCAAAGGGCCTCCCGCCAGTCTGAGGAAAGGTAGAATCCAGACGCGCGGACGGCACCGGCGGTGACACGACCTTCTCAGTCTGCTCTGGAGACCCCAGGAGAAAAAGCCGCTGTTGGAGCCACCGTGGCTTGTAGACCACTAAAGCCAACGTGGCAAGCGCGGGTTCACGCCGGTAACACCGCTTTCATCACTGTGAAAAGTAAAATTTATTTCACTTAAAAAAAAAAAAAAATGCAGCCACTTGCTCTGCTCGCCAGAACGTGTAGGGAAAGGCGGGGGAAGGGCTCTCCAGCTCTCACAGAACTTGCTGGAACTCTCACTCCCCAGCGTTCGTGATCCCTCCAGAGCCGATTCCAAGAACTCCGCACCGGGTCCCGCAGGCTCCTCAAGGAGGAAAACTCCCGGCGGGACCGGACCCCGCGCAGAGGGGAACGAGGGAAGCGCTTCGCACACACAGCGTCACTGGGAGAGAACGCGGGGGGGGGGCGGTGATTACACCGCGAAGCTCCCTAAGAATCTTCTACAAAGCCAATGAACATAAAACAATATTTGACCAGAAAAAGAAAAAAAAGCTAAACTCGGTTTTCTGTGAACGAATTCAAAGAGTAAAAACTGGCCATTTAATCCGTCTGCCCCACTAGGGAGCGCGACAGCGTGTCCGGCCGGCTCCCTGCGCTCTCCCGACGGCGGGTCGGACCCCTCCGGGACCGGCCCTCTTGCGGCCCCATCCCGAGCGCGGAGACCGGGGAGGAGGGGCAGGCGACCGCGCACAGGCACCCCGCGCCGCGGGCCTACTGTGTGCCAGGCCCCGCGCCGGCCGCCTCGCCGCCGTCCGCGCGCCTCCGGGAAAGACCGCAGATCGGGCCCCGGAGCGCGTGGAGGCGGCCGAAGGTTGCGCGTAAAGGAAAAGAAGCGCCTGCCGACCGCGAGCTGGGAAGAGGCGCGCTGGGTCAGGAAGGCAGCGGGGAGCGAGAGGGCAAAACCCCGGGACATGGGGGCGGGGGCGACGAAAGCTGCGGAGGATGCGGCTCCGAGGGCAGGGATGCGGGCGACTCTGCGGAGAAGCCCAGGTGCAGCGCGGGCAGCCGTCCGGTCCGATCCCCACGGGATGGGCCGGGAGGGCGGGGGTACCGGTCCCGGACGGCGCCCCGAAGGGCTGCAGAGGCGGGTGACCCTTGCCGGCGCCGCGGAAGGGGAGCGGACGGAGCGGGGAGCGGAAGGAGGGGAGGGGCGGGGATGAGCGGGGAGGGGGCTCGCGCCGCTGCGGCCAGGCGGAGGCCGGGAAACGCAGGCGCGCGGGAAGGGGAGCGGCCGTGGGCGCACAGCCGGCCCGGGCGAGGGGCGCCACGCTCGGGGGCGGGGCTGCACGGCTGCACAGCTGCCCCGGGGCGGACTAGGGGACGTGCGCGCAGGAGGGCACACGGGGCCGAGGGATGCCAGGACGGAGTCGGCCGGGCCCGGAGCCAGGTGGGCGGCGGGGCCGGGACCGGGGCGGCGCTCCCAGCCGGGCCACGGCCAGCGCGGAGCCCCCTTACCTGAGACGAGTGAGGAGCCGCCGCGCCGCCTCCGCAGCATCCTGCGCTCAGCCGCTGCTCCCAGTGCCCTGGGCGGGGACCATTCCGCTTGCCCCGGGAGTCCGCCCTCACCGCCAGGCGCCAGCGGCAGCCAGCCCGGCCTGGCCTTGCGGAGCAGCGCCGACGCGACCCGCGCCCGCGGCCGCCTCAGCAGCGACTCCCGCCGTCGCTGCCTCACCGCCGGCCGCCAGCCTCGCGGGCGGGCCCTGGATCACACGGACGCAGCGATTGGTTTTAGCCTGCCCGGCCCGGCCGATGTGTCGGCTCCTCTGATTGGTGGTTCTCGCTAGCTGCCGCCCGCGGGAGGTGGCATTCGGCCCCGCGCCGCGTCCGGCGCGCGCTAAGGGCGGGAGGGGTCTGACGTCGCGGCCGGGGGGCGTGCCTCCGTCCCCGCGCGTGCGTGCTCCCCGCGAGGCCCCGGAGCCGCCGTCTCCCCGCAGTACTCGTTGCCTTAGCGATGGCGCGTCTGCCCTCGCTGACCTGGAGCGGGGTTGGGGACGCGGTCCACCCGGGAAAGCCGGGCGCGCTCCGGGAAAAGGAGCTCTTCCAGGGAGCGTGGCTTCGAGGACTACCTCTCCGGCCGCGGCCGGCGGAACCTCGCTCTCCGGAGGGAGCTCGGAGCCCACAGCAGTCACGCCGCGCTGCGTCCCGCACGGACAGGGCGAGCGACCGCCGACCCCGCCGCAGGGCCGGGGGCCGATGCCTGAAGGAACAAGTGACACGGGGATGCGAGAAAAGGCGGGGGGGGGGGTGCTGGGAGGGACGGCAGAGAGCGCCCGTAGCCGAGCCCCTCCCACCGGCGTGGCCTCGGCCGGCCTGTGAGGGGCTTCCGTGAGGGACGCGCTCGCGCCGTCGCTGGAGTCGCGCTGAGGCTGCAGGGCCGCGTCCGGCCCCGGGGACACCTCGGACGCGTTCGTCTGCGGAACCTTCGGCTCCTGTCGGAGGCAGCGGGTTAGTTTCAACGGCGTCTCCCGTCAACCTTCCGCGGGCGGAGACAGGAGGTCGGCGCCCGCGGCCGAGCAGCCACGTGTCAGCAAGTGGAAGGTCGGCGGTGGCGATCCTGAGTGTTTCTCTTGAAGATTTTACTTATCTGACAGAAAGAGACCACGAGCAGGCAGAGAGGCAGGCAGAGAAAAGGGGAAGCAGGCTTTCTGCGGGGCTCGATCCCAGAACCCTGAGATCACGACCTGAGCCGAAGGCCGAGGCTCAACCCGCTGAGCCACCAGGTGCCCCGCCAATCCTGATTATTCTAAAGCAAACGATGTGCCCCTGTGCCCTTTGAAAGCCTGGCCTTCTGCGCCCTTGAAATCCAGAGCGCACTTTCCCCGTCAGTGGACTCCATGTGTCCCTCAGGTAAGAGCCTCGGTTGCGTCAGCTCCTCTCTTTGGACAGAGCACAGATAGCAAAAGCTGGGGCTCTGGAATCGAACCCCTGAATGTCCAGGAGGCACATTTCCTGTCAGCCACACTGGGTTGTTTCGTCATCTGCAGAAGGAGACCTGCAGTGTCCGAGTGAGCTCCGCCCAGGAACTTGCCCCGAATGCCCACAGCAGCCTCCGCGATAGCCAATGACGCGAGAACAGCGTTGATGTCCATCAACGGTTTAACACAACTCAGTATATCCGTAGGATGAAATATTAGTCATCCGTGAAAAGGAACGAAGTTCTGACACACGCTACAGTGTGGACTGTAATACTGAAAATACTACACTAAGTAAAAGAAAATAGTCACAGAAGACCCTATACTACGTAAGCCCATTTATATAAAATGTTTGAAATAAGCAAATCCATAGAGACAGCAAGTAGACTAGTAATGCTTTGGGCTGAGGGGATCGCGGAAAATGGCAAGTGCCTGCTAATGCATACAGGGTTTCCTTTAGGGGTGATTGATGAAAATGTCCTAAAATTAATTGTGTGATGGTTACACAATTTTACGCATATATTAAAAACCATTGGATTGTGTACTTTAAATAAGGGAATTGTATGGCATATGAGTTATATCTCAATAAAGCTGTTACTGTTTTTTTAAGATTTTACTTTTAAGTAATCTGTACACCAGGGTGGACTCGAACTCCTGATCCCAAGATCCAGAGTCACATGCACTATCAAATGAGCCAGCCAGGTGCCCCAAAATATTTTTATCTTTTCAAAAAAAAAAAAAGACAACAAACCTCTGAAAGCCCCTGGCTCTGGTGCATCTCTAAGAACAAGAGATCAGTATATCTAACTTTGTTTTTTCTTTATTCAGTTAGCAAAATCTTATAAGCAATATGATCTGAGAAAATTTAAACAAATACCCAGCATGATAAATTTCTTTGGAACATCTAAATCAAATGAAGAAGATGGTCTGATTTGTCCCAAGCTGCTTTGGGGCAGAAGAAATGAACCACTGGGATCACAAAGCTCATCAAAAGAAAATGAGCAAGATCAGCAGGCCTAGAGCAAGAGAAAGAGAAGGAAGGAAATAGCTCGACAAAGTGATTATAGAAAGACCCAAGGGCTGCCCCCAAAGTCATTTAACTGGCCTTTTAATGTTGAGGCCTATGTCCCATTCCACTTCCTGCGCTCCAGACTCTTCAGGAAAAATGCTCACCGTGACATGAAACCACTGCCTGTTGCCAGCCCCTCTCCTCTGCAAAACAGAATTGCAACTGACATGTTCTTCTTACTGCCCCCGAAATACTTCATCCAACTACAAGACCTGAAAACAACTGAGTACCCAGGTGAGGGGCTGGAGCTGTGTCTCACCTAGTAAACCATGAGAGCAAGTCCCAGATGGGGGCATCCAGGAAGAAGAGAGGACACAAATCAATTTGGTGGAATCTGGCAGGGAGGTGGGCCCCCTGCCTGTCATCCCCCTGGCAGGATGTCTCCCAAAGCAGGACAGCTTTAGGTGGCCCAGGGGGCCACACTATAAAAGGCAGCCAGAAACAAGGAGCTGCTTGAAGCAAAGCAAAGCTCAGAGTCATTTGGGAAAAGTTTTTTCTGCTTTCTAAATCTACCCCCAACCCATACAGTGTATGTTAAGAAAAAGCACTCCAAAATACACTCTTAAGAGGACAAAGTTAAAAACAGCGTATGTAATTTACCCGTTTGCATTTTTGTGAGAACACACTCCCACCCACCCCCACACACATGCTTGTGGTTCTGAGAAAGGATCGCTAGAAGGTTGCACCGTGAATTGGAGCAATGGCTGATTCTGGATGGAAAACTGAAGAGCTTGGGAACAGGACTGGGAAAGAGACTTTTTTTTTTTTTTTTTACCATATCTGTATACTCGGGCAGTTTTTGAAAGTTTGTGTCCTGTACTTGGCTTACCTATTTAAAACAAATTCAGAATAAAACAAACCCTCTCTTCTGCAAAACTCACCATTCAAGCCTATATGAACTCCTCTACATGACATGTTATGGGGCTCTGTGTGATTTAATAAGCCACCTATTCAGGACACATAGTGTGAGCGTGGGACTTTCCCTCCCCAGCCTTACCTCTTCCAGGTGATCTGCTCAGGCTCCAATAACCTCACTGAGGGCACAGACAGCTTTATCCCCAGAGCCATCCAGGGGCAATTCAAAGGACTCGGGCTTGTTTCTTCCAAACAGCCTAGGCAGCCCCCACAGGCCCAAGGAAAGAGAGGAGTGGGCAAGCAGTTGCTGACACCCCAGGGACAGCCTGGAAGCCACTGCTCCCCTAAAGCCAGCCTCGCACAGCTCCCACCTCAGGATTCGTCTCCCAGGAAGGCCTGGCCCAGGGTAAGGACCATAGTATTTCACCTCCAGGAAGGAAAGTCTGGTCAACACATCGAGGAACGTTCCAGCTTGGAGAACTAGGGAGGCAGCACAGCCCTCCACTGCTTTTACCTGGGGGGTAGATTGGCTTTGAGTTGGGTTTTGGTGCAGCAAATCTCCTTTCATGGCATTGCCATTCCAGAATGTGGCGTGGACCGAGGATGGTGGCAGAGGTGAGCGGTGGAAGTGGGGAGAGGCCCTCCGATGTGGGGAAGAGAATCATGCCAGGTCCTAATTTTTAACTTTTATTCTCTATTCCAGTCCAAGAGAGCTGGAAATGAGAGTCGGGAGCAGGGGGCTTGGAAACGGAAAATGGAGAAGACAGGTTATGTTTGCAAGTGAGGGAGCAGAGATCTTTCAGAGAACACACACACGTGGCTGCCGGAGAAGTGTGGGGAGTGGAGAAATGGGGACAAAGGCAGGTCTCAAGGCAAAGGGAAGAAATGGTAATGACAGAAGGTGACTGTGTCTTCCCGACCCTCCGTCCTGCTCTCAGCACAGGGCCTAGTGTGCGGTAAGTGAATGGATGAGTGAATGAATAGAGATAGAAATGGCAAAAACTACAGCTGTCAAGAAAGGCAAAGCAAAGGGACATGGGGAAGAGAATTGAAAGGCACTCAGGGTCCTGCCTAGGTGGGCAGAGAGACAGGGTGAGGGCTCCAGAGGCAATGATCCTTACTGGAAAATTGAGGGTTAAGTTAAATTTTGGCCCGGGCGCCTGGGTGGCTCAGTGGGTTAAGCCGCTGCCTTCGGCTCAGGTCATGATCTCGGGGTCCTGGGATCGAGTCCCACATAGGGCTCTCTGCTCAGCTGGGGTCCTGTTTCCCTTCCTCTCTCTCTGCCTGCCTCTCTGCCTACTTGTGATCTCTCTCTGTCAAATAAATAAATAAAATCTTTTAAAAAAAAAAAAAAGTTAAATTTTGGCCCAACCTAAAGTGACTCCCAAGTCCTGGCTGACGTAGGACAAAATGAGACACTTACCTACAAATAGCATCAAAGTCCCAGGTGACACTGCACAGTGCTCTTGAAGCTTGTGAGACAGAGGGATTTGAGACAGAAAGAAAATGGTGATACAATTTAGAGAAAAGGAAAAGAAAAGAGCATGCATGCCTCTGCACTTTCCCCACCCCTAGATCCAGGAAAAGTGGCCAGGTCAGGCCCCTCGGCCACATCAGCATTTTAAAATGAAAATCCAGCCTAGCCTATGAGCAGGCATTTTCCAAATGGTTACAGAATTCCTGCACCTTCCAAAAATACCTCTTCGTGGAACGCCTGCCAGGGAGCGAGGGCCACATGCCCAGGCTGGAACCAACCAGTCGGGCTTTCTAAGCCCGGGAGCTCCCACCCACATGCTCTGCAGTCCCTAGATGCAGGAAATGCCCACTGCCTCACAGGTAAACCCAGCCAGACAGCTATGGGTGCTGAGCCCCAGACTGGGAGCAAGGCTCTAGCTCCACTTACAACAAAAAAGATTATGTGACTTCCTGGAGTGGTTTTCAGACCTAGTTCTGCATATAACCCACCTGTACAGCTTTGTAAACTAGACCCCAAGCCTCACATGGGTTATATGAAGCAGAACCTCTGGAAGAAGGGTCCGGGGGCGGGGTGGGGGGACAGCAACTAAAGTAGTGACTGGAAGGTGGTGCAAGGGGTACTAGAGAGATGCTAGTCAGTGATGTTCCGTTTCCTGACCTGGAAATTACCCAGTTTGCTCACTTCATGAAAACTCATCAAACTATGGCACATGTGCACTTTTCTGTATATTTGTTACACTTCATTTTTCCAAAAGTTCCAAGCTAAATTCTGCTCTCCTGCCAGGTTTGAAGACCGCCGAGCCAGAGCTCCAGGGTGAGGGTCTTAGGTTACATCAGAGAAGCCGAGTGCTTGGGGCTGTATGTTGGAGTAGCTACAGGGGCTGACTCTACTCTTAGGCAAGTCTCTGACTTTCAAGGGAAAGAAGCTCTGGGGAAGGGGTGAGGGGACAGGTGGGAGGCACTCCAGGGAACAGCTCTCTTATACCGCAGCCTGCCTCTTGGACAGGGCTTGCTAGGCCCTCTATGACCCAAATCAAGGGGCTATTTTCACCTGTGGCTTTGATTTTCCTTCCCTGATGTCTTCCACCAGGCATGAGGTGCTGAAGACACAGCAATGAGCAGCAAATCGGCCCCTGCAGTCCTTACTGGGTTTGTATTTTAATGTAGAGCCTGGCATTTAATTAGATATGAAGGAGCTCGGGAAACACCACCCCAAAATCTAGCAATGTAGCTTAAGGATTATTTTGAGTTGAAGGCAATTAAGAACAGAAAACACGGGGTGGGGGGAAAGAGAGGGGCTGCCTGGATGGCTCAGTGGGTTAAAGCATCTGCCTTCGGCTCGGGTCATGATCCCAGGGTCCTTGGATCAAGCCCCACATCGGGCTCTCTGCTCAGCGGAGAGTCTGCTTCCCTTCCTCTCTCTCTCTCTGCCTACTTGTGATCTCTGTCTGTCAAATAAATAAATAAAAAATATTATTAAAAAGAGAGAGAGAGTGAGAGAGGAAGAAAAAGAAAACACAAGTTCTTTGTCCTCTTCCTTTCTGCAGGAAACAGGACATAAATTTCCCTTTTGTAAGGGAAATTTCTATTTGTAAAGATGCTCCCCCCTCTTACCAGGAAGAGAACAACTTGGAGAGAACTGATCACCTCATCATCAGTTGGTCTGTATAACAACCCTTACTCAATCACCCTTATCTTCCACTATATACTTAACATGCTTTCCTGTCCCTAGAAACCCAAATCCTCCATTTCCCTGATGAAGTTAAAAATGTAAGCCTTGGGACGCCTGGGTGGCGCAGTTGGTTAAACGACTGCCTCCGGTTCAGGGCGTGATCCTGGAGTCCCGGGATCGAGTCCCACATCAGGCTCCCAGCTCCATGGGGAGTCTGCTTCTCCCTCTGACCTTCTCCTCGCTCATGCTCTCTCTCACTGTCTCTCTCTCTCAAATAAATAAAATAAAATCTTAAAAAAAAAAATGTAAGCCTTGGGGGGGACAAGATGGTGGGGTACTAGGAAGAGGCGTCTTTTCAGCTGGTACCCCAAAGTGAGCTGATTACCTACCAAAGAACTCTGATCACCCATGAAATCAGCCTGAGATCAGAATTATACACGTCTGGATCTCTACAGGGGCAGAAGACGCCAGTGAGCAGGTAAAGCGGAATGGGAACAGCGGACTGATATCGGAAGATAAACAAAAGGGGGAGGGAGCCACCAGAGGCGACCGGTGCAAAAGTAATACCCCGATACGAGCGAGAGTGCCCTGCCTCTGGGGACCAGCATTAACTTGGAGACTGGTTGAAAGCACTCCAAAAGAGCAAAGGATTGGTGGGAAATTGTGGGAATCGGGGCGGCTAGGGACAGGGGCTTAAGTCCCCGGTCCCAGACGGCCTCCCCGGCGCGGAGGCAGAGAGAGTGCGGCGGAGAAACCGGCTCCTGGTCCCTAAGCCGCCAGCGTGCCCCAGAGCGCGGGGGTTCCAGCTCCTGTGAGGGGATGGGAGCCGCGCCGGTCTGCAGAACGCGCGCTCGCCCTACCACAAAGCTTGAGATGCGCACGCACGTCGCTCCAGCTCTCCTGGGTTTCTAAGGCCCGGGGACGCTTCTTGACCCGCACCATTGCTTAAAGTCTAAGCCGCGCACGCGAAACTCTTCCCCGGACAGAGGCGCGCAAAAGCCCAGCCTGCGGCTTACGGACCAGCGCCCCGTTCTCAGTGCCCCAGATGCGCGCCCGATCCACAGCCGCCTCTGAAAAGAGGTGCGCGCAAGCCGGGCACTCCCAGCCCGGGCCGGCGGCAAAATCTCAGTGTGCGATCGCTGCTTGGAACCTCTCTGGCGGTCGGGAGCTCCCAGACAGCCGCCACTGCCTTGGCTTTGGGGACGAGCAAAAGATCCTGCGCCCCCAGGGTCTTTAACTTGGAACCTGCACTGCCAGCGTCCAAGGGGGAATTTATTCAGCTTCTGCACCCAGACTGAGGCTTCTCTCTGAGACGGAGATCAGGAAGTGTTCCAGGGTGCACCTTGACTGCACCAGAGTAAATACATCCAGCTACATCTGTTCAGTCATCTCCCACCAAAATGACTAGGAGGAGGAATGCCCAACAGAAGAAAAATACAGAGGATGGACCTTCTGCAATAGAGCTAATGGCTATCAACATAGACAATATGTCGGAAAGAGAATTCAGGCTAACAATTATCCAGGCAATAGCTAGGTTGGAGAAAGCCATGGATGACCAAACACAATTGATTAGGGCCGAACTGAAAGCGACCAGACAGGATGTTCACACTGTTAGGGCGGAGCTTAAAGCTACCAGGGAGGAGGTCCACAATGCTCTCAATGAGTTCCAATCCAATCTAAACTCTCTCAAAGCTAGGGTAACTGAGACAGAAGATAGAATTAGTGATCTGGAAGACAAACAGATAGAGAGAAAGGATCAGGAGGAAGCCTGGAACAAACAGCTTAGATCCCACGAAAGCAGAATTTGGGAAATAAGTGATGCCATGAAGCGTTCCAACGTCAGAATTATTGGAATTCCTGAAGGGGAGGAGAAAGAAAGAAGTCTAGAAGATGTCGTGGAACAAGTCCTTCATGAAAACTTTCCGAATCTCGCGAATGAAACCAGCGTTCATGTACTAGAGGCTGAACGGTCTCCACCCAAGATTATACACTCCCAAAAAACATCACGACACCTGATAGTCAAATTGAGAAATTATAATTGTAGGTATAATCTCTTGAAAGCTGCCAGGGCAAAGAGGCTCCTTACTTACAGAGGGAAGCCCATCAGAATAACGTCAGACCTGTCCACAGAGACCTGGCAAGCCAGAAGAGGCTGGCAAGATATATTCAGGGCACTAAATGAGAAGAACATGCAGCCAAGAATACTTTATCCAGCAAGACTGACATTCAAAATGGATGGAGAGATAAAGAGTTTCCAAGACCGGCAAGGCTTAAAAGACTATGCAACCACAAAGCCGATACTGCAGGAAATATTAAGGGGGGTGCTATAAAAGAGGAAAAATCCAAAGAATAGCATTGAACAGAAATATAGAGACAGTCTACAGAAAGAAAGACTTCAAAGGTAACTCGATGTCAATAAAAACATATCTATCAATAATCACTCTCAATGTGAATGGACTAAATGCACCCATAAAACGGCACAGGGTTGCAGATTGGATAAAACGACAGGACCCATCCATATGCTGTCTACAAGAGACCCATTTTGAACCTAAAGATACACGCAGACTGAAAGTGAAGGGGTGGAGAAGCATCTTTCATGCCAATGGGGCTCAAAAGAAGGCTGGGGTAGCGATTCTCATATCAGATAAATTAGACTTCAAACTAAAGACTGTACTCAGAGATACAGAAGGACACTACATAATCCTTAAAGGGACTATCCACCAAGATGATCTAACAATTGTAAATATCTATGCTCCCAATATGGGAGCAGCCAATTACTTAAGAAAACTGTTAATCAAGATAAAGAGTCATATTGATATGAATACACTAATCTTAGGTGATCTTAACACGCCTCTTTCAGAATTAGACAGATCATCGAAGCAGAAAATCAATAAAGAAACAAGAGCATTGAATGACACATTGGACCAGATGGACCTCATAGATATATACAGAACATTCCACCCTAAAACAGCAGAATAATCATTCTTCTCAAGTGCACACGGAACCTTCTCCAGAATAGACCACATACTGGGTCACAAATCAGGACTCAGCCGATACCAAAAGACTGAGATTATTCCCTGCATATTCTCAGATCACAATGCTTTGAAACTGGAGCTCAATCACAAGGAAAAGTTCTGAAGGAACTCAAACACCTGGAAGCTAAAGACCACCTTGCTTAAGAATGCTTGGATCAACCAGGAGATCAAAGAAGAACTGAAACAATTCATGGAAACCAATGAGAATGAAGACACTTCGGTCCAAAACCTATGGGATACAGCAAAGGCGGTCCTAAGGGGAAAATATATAGCCATCCGAGCCTTGCTCAAAAAAATTGAAAAATCCAGAACACACCAGCTGTCTCTACACCTTAAAGAACTGGAGGATCAACAACAAATCAAACCAACTCCACACAGAAGAAGGGAAATCATCAAGATTAGAGCTGAGATCAATGAGGGAGAAACCAGAGATACAGTAGAACGTATCAATGAAACTAGAAGCTGGTTTTTTGAAAGAATCAATAAGATCGATAAACCACTGGCTACACTAATCCAAAAGAAAAGAGAGAAATCCCAAATTCATAAAATTATGAATGAAAAGGGAGAGATCACAACTAACACCAAGGAAGTAGAAACAATCATCAGAAGTTATTACGAACAGTTATATGCCAATAAGCTTAGCAACCTAGATTAAATGGATGCATTCCTGGAAAAATATAAACTACCAAAATTGAACCAGGAAGAAATCGACAACCTGAATAGACCGATATCTAATAACGAGATTGAAGCAGTGATCAAAAATCTCCCAAAAAACAAGAGCCCAGGACCTGACGGATTCCCTGGGGAATTCTACCAAACCTTCAAAGAAGAAATAACACCTATTCTCCTGAAGCTGTTTCAAAAAATTGAAGCAGAAGGAAAACTTCCAGACTCTTTCTATGAAGCCAGCATTACCCTGATCCCCAAAGCAGGCAAGGACCCTACCAAAAAGGAGAATTTCAGACCAATATCACTGATGAATATGGATGCTAAGATTCTCAACAATATCCTAGCCAACAGGATCCAACAACACATTAAAAAGATTATCCACCATGATCAGGTGGGATTCATCCCTGGGCTACAAGGATGGTTCAACATTCGTAAATCAATCAATGTGATACAACAAATTAATAGGAGAAGAGAGAAGAACCACATGGTCCTCTCAATTGATGCAGAAAAAGCATTTGACAAAATCCAACATCCGTTCCTGATTAAAACGCTTCAAAGTATAGGGATAGAGGGAACATTCCTGAAACTCATCAAATCTATCTATGAAAGACCCACAGCAAATATCATCCTCAATGGGAAAAAGCTTGCAGCCTTCCCGTTGAGATCAGGAACAAGACAAGGATGCCCACTTTCACCACTCTTATTCAACATAGTATTAGAAGTCCTAGCAACAGCAATCAGACAACAGAGAGAAATAAAAGGTATCCAAATTGGTAATGAAGAAGTCAAACTCTCTCTCTTCGCAGATGACATGATTCTTTATATGGAAAACCCAAAAGACTCCACCCCCAAACTACTAGAACTCATACAGCAATTCAGCAGCGTGGCAGGATACAAAGTCAATGTGCAGAAATCAGTGGCTTTCTTATACACTAACAATGAAAATACAGAAAGGGAAATTAGAGAATCGATTCCATTTACTATAGCACCAAGAACCATAAGATACCTGGGAATAAACCTAACTAAAGAGGTAAAGGATCTATACTTGAGGAACTATAGAACACTTCATGAAAGAAATTGAAGAAGACACAAAAAGATGGAAGACCATTCCATGCTCTTGGATCGGAAGAATAAACATTGTTAAAATGTCTATACTGCCTAGAGCAGTCTATACTTTTAATGCCATTCCGATCAAAATTCCACCGGCATTCTTCAAAGAGCTGGAGCAAATAATCCTAAAATTTGTATGGAATCAGAAGAGACCCCGAATCGCTAAGGAAATGTTGAAAAACAAAAATAAAGCTGGTGGCATCACCTTACCTGATTTCAAGCTTTATTACAAAGCTGTGATCACCAAGACAGCATGGTACTGGCATAAGAACAGACACATAGACCAGTGGAACAGAGTAGAGAGCCCTGATATGGACCCTCAACTCTATGGTCAATTAATCTTCGACAAAACAGGAAAAAATATACAGTGGAAAAAAGACAGTCTCTTCAATAAATGGTGCTGGGAAAACTGGACAGCTATATGTAGAAGAATGAAACTCGACCATTCTCTTACACCGTACACAAAGATCAACTCTAAATGGATAAAAGATCTCAACGTGAGACAGGAATCCATCAGAATCTTAGAGGAGAACATAGGCAGTAATCTCTTTGATACCAGCCACAGCAACTTCTTTCAAGATACGTCTCCAAAGGCAAAGGAAACAAAAGCGAAAATAAACTTCTGGGACTTCATCAAAATCAAAAGCTTCTGCACAGCAAAGGAAACAGTCAAAAAAACAAAGAGGCAACCCACGGAATGGGAGAAGATATTTGCAAATGACAGTACAGACAAAAGGTTGATATCCAGGATCTATAATGAACTCCTCAAACTCAACCCACACGAAACAGACAAACACATCAAAAAATGGGCAGAAGATAGGAACAGACACTTCTCCAATCAAGACATACAAATGGCTATCAGACACATGAAAAAATGCTCATCATCATTAGCCCTCAGGGAGATTCAAATTAAAACCACATTGAGATATCACCTTACACCAGTTAGAATGGCCAAAATTAACAAAACAGGAAACAACATGTGTTGGAGAGGATGTGGAGAAAGGGGAACCCTCTTCCACTGTTGGTGGGAATGCAAGTTGGTGCAGCCTCTTTGGAGAACAGTGTGGAGATTCCTCAAGAAATTAAAAATAGAGCTTCCCTACGACCCTGCAATTGCACTCCTGGGTATTTACCCCAGATATACAGATGTCGTGAAAAGAAGGGCCATCTGTACCCCAATGTTTATAGCAGCAATGGCCACAGTCGCCAAACTATGGAAAGAACCAAGATGCCCTTCAATGGATGAATGGATAAGGAAGATGTGGTCCATATACACTATGGAGTATTATGCCTCCATCAGAAAGGACGAATATCCAACTTTTGTAGCAACATGGACGGGACTGGAAGAGATTATGCTGAGTGAAATCAGTCAAGCAGAGAGAGTCAATTATCATATGGTTTCACTCATTTGTGGAGCATAACCAATAGCATGGAGGACAAGGAGCGTTAGAGAGTAGTAGGGAATTTGGGTAAATTGGAAGGGGAGGTGAACCATGAGAGACTATGGACTCTGAAAAACAGTCTGAGGGGTTTGAAGTGGCGGGGGGGTGGGAGGTTGGGGTACCAGGTGGTGGGTGTTATAGAGGGCACAGCTTGCATGGAGCACTGGGTGTGGTGAAAAAATAATGAATACTGTTTTTCTGAAAATAAATAAATTGGGAGAAAAAAAAATGTAAGCCTTTCGGGGCACCTGGGTGGCTCAGTCCATTAAGCCCTGCCTTTGGCTCAGGTAATGATCCCAGAGACCCAGGATCGGAATCACGCCACACATGGGGCTCCTCATTCAACAGGGAGTCTGCTTCTCCCTCTGCCCCTCCTTCTGCTCATGCTCTCTCTCTCTCTCTCTCTCTCTCTCAGAAATAGTCTTTTAATTTTTTTTTAAAGATTTTAAGTCTTTCAGGGGCTGCTCCCTTGCCCATCACACGTGCAATGCACATTCGTGGGGACGTGGTGCTAAACGGTTCACTATCGACTGCTTCTGGCGGGCGGCGGCACTGGACAGCAGGAGGCTGGAGGCTGCGGCCGGCGAGTCGGGGCCGCCAAAGGCTGGACCACCAGACGCGGTTATAACTCTTACAAGAGCTGTTACAGCTCTTCCAGGCACCGTGACTGCCCTGCTCTCCGCCGCCGGAGCCTGGACCGCCAGACGCGGTTATAGCTCTTACAAGAGCTGTTACAGCTCTTCCAGTCACCCTGGACGCCCCTTCTCTCCGCCGACTCCACCACTCTCCGCCTACTCTCCTGAAGCAGCAGCCCCTGGACAGCCTGGCAGAGCAAACTTTATAGGGGAGGCTGAGCCCAGCCCCCACACAGGCAGCCAATTGAATTCCAATTTCCCCACTGGATATTCATATGCCTCACTGATTGGATGTCTCCACCCAGTCTGCCCCACCCTTACATTCAGGGTCCACAAGCAACTTCCTCTGGGAGGGGCAGACCCTTCCCAAACGACCGGTCAGACCTACCTCTTACGAAAAGGCGGGGACGATGATCCCAACAAGGTCACTTCCAAGAAGGCCACTCCGGACGAGGCCGCTCTAGATGACGCTGCTCCGCAGAGGAGTCCGCTCCATGATTGGAGTGGCTCCCAAGAAGAGGCCACTCACAAGATAAGGCCACTGCTCAATGAAGTTGCTCCCCGGACAAGGCTGCTCCCAAGAGGAGGCCGTTCTGTACAAGACCACTTCCTGGATGGGGCCACTCCCAATGACGAAGCAGCAACGATGACAGCAACAATGACGAGGCGGACAACCCGGATGACACAGACTCTGCTCCCCACGATGCTACTCTGACCAGGCTTGCACCCGGAGGAAGCCACCACTGCGGACAAGGCCACGTGTGGTTCGCCGTGGCGAGGCACTTTGCGGCGAGGCTGCTGGTGTCTAGGGGCCGTTGGCATCTCAGGGCTGCTTGCGCCTCGGGACTGCTGGCGTCTAGGGGCTGTAGGCGTAGGGACGGCCGACCGCTGGACCGCTGGCGTCCAGGGGCTGTAGGAGTTGGGACCGCTGACCGCTGGACCGCTGGAGTCTCGGCAGCTTGCGGGGCTGCTGAAGGCAGGGCCTCCGGAGGCTGCAGGCTGCAGGCGGCGGCTCGGGCCGCGGGAGGCGGGTCCACCGGAGGCGGGGCGTCAGGCGGCTTGAAGCTGCAGGCAGCGGCTTGGGGCCGCCGGAGGCGGTGCGGCCGTCGGCGGCTGGAAGCTACAAGCGGTGGCTCGGAGCTGCCGGAGGCCGGAGGCTGCGGGTGGCGGTTCGGGGCCGCTGGAGGCGGGGCCTCAGGCGGCGGCTGGAAGCTGCGGGCGGCGGCTGGGGTCCGCCGGAGGCTGGACCGCCAGTAGTGGTTATAGCTCTTACAAGAGCTGTTACAGCTCTTCTGTTCACCGTTGACTCCCCTGCTGTCCGCCGCCGCCGCCCGAGGCTGGACCGCCAGAGGCGGCTATAGCTCTTACAAGAGCTGTTACAGCTCTTCTCTTCACCGTTGACTCTCCTGCTGTCCGCCGCTGCCGCCGCCGCCGGAGGCTGGACCGCCAGAGGAGGCTATAGCTCTTACAAGAGCTGTTACAGCTCTTCTGTTCACCGTTGACTCCCCTGCTCTTTGCCGCCGCCGCCGCCGCCGCCGGAGGCCTCACCGCCAGAGGCGCTTATAGCCCTTACAAGAGCTGTTACAGCTCTTCTATTCACCGTTCACACCCCTGCTCTCCGCCGACCCTCCTGAAGCAGCAGCCCCTGGACAGCCTGACAGAGCAACCTTTATGGGGGTGGCTGAGCCCCGCCCCCACACAGGCAGCCAATTGAATTCCAATTTCCCCAGTGGATATACATACGCCTCACTGATTGGATGTCTCCACCCAGTCTGCCCCACCCTTACATTCAGGGTCCACAAGCAAGTTCCTCTAGGAGGGGCAGACCCTTCCCAAACGACCGGTCAGAGCTACCTCTTACGAAAAGGCGGTGACGATGATCCCAACAAGGTCACTTCCAAGAAAGGCCACTCCGGACGAGGCCGCTCTAGATGACGGTGCTCGGCAGGTGAGGCCGCTCCATGATTGGAGCCGCTCCCAAGAAGAGGCCACTGCTCAATGAAGTTGCTCCCCGGACAAGGCTGCTCCCAAGAGGAGGCCCTTCTGGACAAGACCACTTCCTGGATGGGGCCACTCCCAATGACGAAGCAGCAACGATGACAGCAACAATGACGAGGCGGACAACCCGGATGACACAGACTCTGCTCCCCACGATGCTACTCTGACCAGGCTTGCACCCGGAGGAAGCCACCACTGCGGACAAGGCCACGTGTGGTTCGCCGTGGCGAGGCACTTTGCGGCGAGGCTGCTGGTGTCTAGGGGCCGTTGGCATCTCAGGGCTGCTTGCGCCTCGGGACTGCTGGCGTCTAGGGGCTGTAGGCGTAGGGACGGCCGACCGCTGGACCGCTGGCGTCCAGGGGCTGTAGGAGTTGGGACCGCTGACCGCTGGACCGCTGGAGTCTCGGCAGCTTGCGGGGCTGCTGAAGGCAGGGCCTCCGGAGGCTGCAGGCTGCAGGCGGCGGCTCGGGCCGCGGGAGGCGGGTCCACCGGAGGCGGGGCGTCAGGCGGCTTGAAGCTGCAGGCAGCGGCTTGGGGCCGCCGGAGGCGGGGCGGCCGGTGGCGGCTGGAAGCTACAAGCGGTAGCTCGGAGCTGCCGGAGGCTGGAGGCTGCGGGCGGCGGCTGGGGTCCGCCGGAGGCTGGACCGCCAGTAGTGGTGATAGCTCTTACAAGAGCTGTTACAGCTCTTCTGTTCACCGTTGACTCCCCTGCTCTCCGCCGCCGCCGCCGCCCGAGGCTGGACCGCCACAGGCGGCTATAGCTCTTACAAGGGCTTTTACAGCTCTTCTATTCACCGTTGACTCCCCTGCTGTCCGCCGCCGCCGCCGGAGGCTGGACCGCCAGAGGCGGCTATAGCTCTTACAAGAGCTGTTACAGCTCTTCTCTTCACCGTTGACTCTCCTGCTGTCCGCCGCCGCCGCCGCCGCCGGAGGCTGGACCGCCAGAGGCGGCTATAGCTCTTACAAGAGCTGTTACAGCTCTTCTGTTCACCGTTGACTCCCCTGCTCTTTGCCGCCGCCGCCGGAGGCCTCACCGCTAGAGGCGCTTAGAGCCCTTACAAGAGCTGTTACAGCTCTTCTATTCACCGTTCACACCCCTGCTCTCCGCCGACCCTCCTGAAGCAGCAGCCCCTGGACAGCCTGACAGAGCAACCTTTATGGGGGTGGCTGAGCCCCGCCCCCACACAGGCAGCCAATTGAATTCCAATTTCCCCAGTGGATATACATACGCCTCACTGATTGGATGTCTCCACCCAGTCTACCCCACCCTTACATTCAGGGTCCACAAGCAAGTTCCTCTGGGAGGGGCAGACCCTTCCCAAACGACCGGTCAGACCTACCTCTTACGAAAAGGCGGGGACGATGATCCCAACAAGGTCACTTCCAAGAAGGCCACTCCAGACATGGCCGCTCTAGATGACGCTGCTCGGCAGGTGAGGCCGCTCCATGATTGGAGCCGCTCCCAAGAAGAGGCCACTGCTCAATGAAGTTGCTCCCCGGACAAGGCTGCTCCCAAGAGGAGGCCCTTCTGGACAAGACCACTTCCTGGATGGGGCCACTCCCAACGACGAAGCAGCAACGATGACAGCAACAATGACAAGGAGGACAACCCGGATGACACAGACTCTGCTCCCCACAATGCTACTCTGACCAGGCTTGCACCCGGAGGAAGCCACCGCTGCGGACAAGGCCACGTGTGGTTCGCCGTGGCGAGGCACTTTGCGGCGAGGCTGCTGGTGTCTAGGAGCCGTTGGCATCTCAGGGCTGCTTGCGCCTCGGGACTGCTGGCGTCTAGGGGCTGTAGGCGTAGGGACGGCCGACCGCTGGACCGCTGGCGTCCAGGGGCTGTAGGCGTTGGGACCGCTGACCGCTGAACCGCTGGGGTCTCGGCAGCTTGCGGGGCTGCTGAAGGCAGGGCCGCCGGAGGCTGCAGGCTGCAGGCGGCGGCTCGGGCCGCGGGAGGCGGGTCCACCGGAGGCGGGGCGTCAGGCGGCTTGAAGCTGCAGGCAGCGGCTTGGGGCCGCCGGAGGCGGTTCGGCCGTCGGCGGCTGGAAGCTACAAGCGGTGGCTCGGAGCTGCCGGAGGCTGGAGGCTGCGGGCGGCGGTTCGGGGCCGCTGGAGGCGGGGCCTCAGGCGGCGGCTGGAAGCTGCGGGCGGCGGTTCGGGGCCGCTGGAGGCGGGGCCTCAGGCGGCGGCTGGAAGCTGCGGGCGGCGGCTGGCGTCCGCCGGAGGCTGGACCGCCAGTAGTGGTGATAGCTCATACAAGAGCTGTTACAGCTCTTCTGTTCACCGTTGACTCCCCTGCTCTCCGCCGCCGCCGCCGCCCGAGGCTGGACCGCCACAGGCGGCTATAGCTCTTACAAGTGCTTTTACAGCTCTTCTATTCACCGTTGACTCCCCTGCTGTCCGCCGCCGCCGCCGGAGGCTGGACCGCCAGAGGCGGCTATAGCTCTTACAAGAGCTGTTACAGCTCTTCTCTTCACCGTTGACTCTCCTGCTGTCCGCCGCCGCCGCCGCCGCCGGAGGCTGGACCGCCAGAGGCGGCTATAGCTCTTAAAAGAGCTGTTACAGCTCTTCTGTTCACCGTTGACTCTCCTGCTGTCCGCCGCCGCCGCCGCCGCCGGAGGCTGGACCGCCAGAGGCGGCTATAGCTCTTACAAGAGCTGTTACAGCTCTTCTCTTCACCGTTGACTCTCCTGCTGTCCGCTGCCGCCGCCGCCGCCGCCGGAGGCTGGACCGGCAGAGGCGGCTATAGCTCATACAAGAGCTGTTACAGCTCTTCTCTTCACCGTTGACTCTCCTGCTGTCCGCCGCCGCCGCCGCCGCCGGAGGCTGGACCGCCAGAGGCGGCTATAGCTCTTACAAGAGCTGTTACAGCTCTTCTCTTCACCGTTGACTCTCCTGCTGTCCGCTGCCGCCGCCGCCGCCGCCGGAGGCTGGACCGGCAGAGGCGGCTATAGCTCATACAAGAGCTGTTACAGCTCTTCTCTTCACCGTTGACTCTCCTGCTGTCCGCCGCCGCCGCCGCCGCCGGAGGCTGGACCGCCAGAGGCGGCTATAGCTCTTACAAGAGCTGTTACAGCTCTTCTCTTCACCGTTGACTCTCCTGCTGTCCGCCGCCGCCGCCGCCGCCGGAGGCTGGACCGCCAGAGGCGGCTATAGCTCTTACAAGAGCTGTTACAGCTCTTCTGTTCACCGTTGACTCCCCTGCTCTTTGCCGCCGCTGCCGCCGCCGCCGGAGGCCTCACCGCTAGAGGCGCTTATAGCCCTTACAAGAGCTGTTACAGCTCTTCTATTCACCGTTCACTCCCCTGCTCTCCGCCGACCCTCCTGAAGCAGCAGCCCCTGGACAGCCTGACAGAGCAACCTTTTTGGGGGTGGCTGAGCCCCGCCCCCACACAGGCAGCCAATTGAATTCCAATTTCCCCAGGGGATATACATACGCCTCACTGATTGGATGTCTCCACCCAGTCTGCCCCACCCTTACATTCAGGGTCCACAAGCAAGTTCCTCTAGGAGGGGCAGACCCTTCCCAAACGACCGGTCAGAGCTACCTCTTACGAAAAGGCGGTGACGATGATCCCAACAAGGTCACTTCCAAGAAAGGCCACTCCGGACGAGGCCGCTCTAGATGACGGTGCTCGGCAGGTGAGGCCGCTCCATGATTGGAGCCGCTCCCAAGAAGAGGCCACTGCTCAATGAAGTTGCTCCCCGGACAAGGCTGCTCCCAAGAGGAGGCCCTTCTGGACAAGACCACTTCCTGGATGGGGCCACTCCCAATGACGAAGCAGCAACGATGACAGCAACAATGACGAGGCGGACAACCCGGATGACACAGACTCTGCTCCCCACGATGCTACTCTGACCAGGCTTGCACCCGGAGGAAGCCACCACTGCGGACAAGGCCACGTGTGGTTCGCCGTGGCGAGGCACTTTGCGGCGAGGCTGCTGGTGTCTAGGGGCCGTTGGCATCTCAGGGCTGCTTGCGCCTCGGGACTGCTGGCGTCTAGGGGCTGTAGGCGTAGGGACGGCCGACCGCTGGACCGCTGGCGTCCAGGGGCTGTAGGAGTTGGGACCGCTGACCGCTGGACCGCTGGAGTCTCGGCAGCTTGCGGGGCTGCTGAAGGCAGGGCCTCCGGAGGCTGCAGGCTGCAGGCGGCGGCTCGGGCCGCGGGAGGCGGGTCCACCGGAGGCGGGGCGTCAGGCGGCTTGAAGCTGCAGGCAGCGGCTTGGGGCCGCCAGAGGCGGGGCGGCCGGTGGCGGCTGGAAGCTACAAGCGGTAGCTCGGAGCTGCCGGAGGCTGGAGGCTGCGGGCGGCGGCTGGGGTCCGCCGGAGGCTGGACCGCCAGTAGTGGTGATAGCTCTTACAAGAGCTGTTACAGCTCTTCTGTTCACCGTTGACTCCCCTGCTCTCCGCCGCCGCCGCCGCCCGAGGCTGGACCGCCACAGGCGGCTATAGCTCTTACAAGGGCTTTTACAGCTCTTCTATTCACCGTTGACTCCCCTGCTGTCCGCCGCCGCCGCCGGAGGCTGGACCGCCAGAGGCGGCTATAGCTCTTACAAGAGCTGTTACAGCTCTTCTCTTCACCGTTGACTCTCCTGCTGTCCGCCGCCGCCGCCGCCGCCGGAGGCTGGACCGCCAGAGGCGGCTATAGCTCTTACAAGAGCTGTTACAGCTCTTCTGTTCACCGTTGACTCCCCTGCTCTTTGCCGCCGCCGCCGGAGGCCTCACCGCTAGAGGCGCTTAGAGCCCTTACAAGAGCTGTTACAGCTCTTCTATTCACCGTTCACACCCCTGCTCTCCGCCGACCCTCCTGAAGCAGCAGCCCCTGGACAGCCTGACAGAGCAACCTTTATGGGGGTGGCTGAGCCCCGCCCCCACACAGGCAGCCAATTGAATTCCAATTTCCCCAGTGGATATACATACGCCTCACTGATTGGATGTCTCCACCCAGTCTACCCCACCCTTACATTCAGGGTCCACAAGCAAGTTCCTCTGGGAGGGGCAGACCCTTCCCAAACGACCGGTCAGACCTACCTCTTACGAAAAGGCGGGGACGATGATCCCAACAAGGTCACTTCCAAGAAGGCCACTCCAGACATGGCCGCTCTAGATGACGCTGCTCGGCAGGTGAGGCCGCTCCATGATTGGAGCCGCTCCCAAGAAGAGGCCACTGCTCAATGAAGTTGCTCCCCGGACAAGGCTGCTCCCAAGAGGAGGCCCTTCTGGACAAGACCACTTCCTGGATGGGGCCACTCCCAACGACGAAGCAGCAACGATGACAGCAACAATGACAAGGAGGACAACCCGGATGACACAGACTCTGCTCCCCACAATGCTACTCTGACCAGGCTTGCACCCGGAGGAAGCCACCGCTGCGGACAAGGCCACGTGTGGTTCGCCGTGGCGAGGCACTTTGCGGCGAGGCTGCTGGTGTCTAGGAGCCGTTGGCATCTCAGGGCTGCTTGCGCCTCGGGACTGCTGGCGTCTAGGGGCTGTAGGCGTAGGGACGGCCGACCGCTGGACCGCTGGCGTCCAGGGGCTGTAGGCGTTGGGACCGCTGACCGCTGAACCGCTGGGGTCTCGGCAGCTTGCGGGGCTGCTGAAGGCAGGGCCGCCGGAGGCTGCAGGCTGCAGGCGGCGGCTCGGGCCGCGGGAGGCGGGTCCACCGGAGGCGGGGCGTCAGGCGGCTTGAAGCTGCAGGCAGCGGCTTGGGGCCGCCGGAGGCGGTTCGGCCGTCGGCGGCTGGAAGCTACAAGCGGTGGCTCGGAGCTGCCGGAGGCTGGAGGCTGCGGGCGGCGGTTCGGGGCCGCTGGAGGCGGGGCCTCAGGCGGCGGCTGGAAGCTGCGGGCGGCGGTTCGGGGCCGCTGGAGGCGGGGCCTCAGGCGGCGGCTGGAAGCTGCGGGCGGCGGCTGGCGTCCGCCGGAGGCTGGACCGCCAGTAGTGGTGATAGCTCATACAAGAGCTGTTACAGCTCTTCTGTTCACCGTTGACTCCCCTGCTCTCCGCCGCCGCCGCCGCCCGAGGCTGGACCGCCACAGGCGGCTATAGCTCTTACAAGTGCTTTTACAGCTCTTCTATTCACCGTTGACTCCCCTGCTGTCCGCCGCCGCCGCCGGAGGCTGGACCGCCAGAGGCGGCTATAGCTCTTACAAGAGCTGTTACAGCTCTTCTCTTCACCGTTGACTCTCCTGCTGTCCGCCGCCGCCGCCGCCGCCGGAGGCTGGACCGCCAGAGGCGGCTATAGCTCTTAAAAGAGCTGTTACAGCTCTTCTGTTCACCGTTGACTCTCCTGCTGTCCGCCGCCGCCGCCGCCGCCGGAGGCTGGACCGCCAGAGGCGGCTATAGCTCTTACAAGAGCTGTTACAGCTCTTCTCTTCACCGTTGACTCTCCTGCTGTCCGCTGCCGCCGCCGCCGCCGCCGGAGGCTGGACCGGCAGAGGCAGCTATAGCTCATACAAGAGCTGTTACAGCTCTTCTCTTCACCGTTGACTCTCCTGCTGTCCGCCGCCGCCGCCGCCGCCGGAGGCTGGACCGCCAGAGGCGGCTATAGCTCTTACAAGAGCTGTTACAGCTCTTCTCTTCACCGTTGACTCTCCTGCTGTCCGCTGCCGCCGCCGCCGCCGCCGGAGGCTGGACCGGCAGAGGCGGCTATAGCTCATACAAGAGCTGTTACAGCTCTTCTCTTCACCGTTGACTCTCCTGCTGTCCGCCGCCGCCGCCGCCGCCGGAGGCTGGACCGCCAGAGGCGGCTATAGCTCTTACAAGAGCTGTTACAGCTCTTCTCTTCACCGTTGACTCTCCTGCTGTCCGCCGCCGCCGCCGCCGCCGGAGGCTGGACCGCCAGAGGCGGCTATAGCTCTTACAAGAGCTGTTACAGCTCTTCTGTTCACCGTTGACTCCCCTGCTCTTTGCCGCCGCTGCCGCCGCCGCCGGAGGCCTCACCGCTAGAGGCGCTTATAGCCCTTACAAGAGCTGTTACAGCTCTTCTATTCACCGTTCACTCCCCTGCTCTCCGCCGACCCTCCTGAAGCAGCAGCCCCTGGACAGCCTGACAGAGCAACCTTTTTGGGGGTGGCTGAGCCCCGCCCCCACACAGGCAGCCAATTGAATTCCAATTTCCCCAGGGGATATACATACGCCTCACTGATTGGATGTCTCCACCCAGTCTGCCCCACCCTTACATTCAGGGTCCACAAGCAAGTTCCTCTGGGAGGGGCAGACCCTTCCCAAACGACCGGTCAGAGCTACCTCTTACGAAAAGGCGGTGACGATGATCCCAACAAGGTCACTTCCAAGAAAGGCCACTCCGGACGAGGCCGCTCTAGATGACGGTGCTCGGCAGGTGAGGCCGCTCCATGATTGGAGCCGCTCCCAAGAAGAGGCCACTGCTCAATGAAGTTGCTCCCCGGACAAGGCTGCTCCCAAGAGGAGGCCCTTCTGGACAAGACCACTTCCTGGATGGGGCCACTCCCAACGACGAAGCAGCAACGTTGACAGCAACAATGACAAGGAGGACAACCCGGAAGACACAGACTCTGCTCCCCACGATGCTACTCTGACCAGGCTTGCACCCGGAGGAAGCCACCGCTGCGGACAAGGCCACGTGTGGTTCACCGTGGCGAGGCACTTTGCGGCGAGGCTGCTGGTGTCTAGGAGCCGTTGGCATCTCAGGGCTGCTTGCGCCTCAGGACTGCTGGCGTCTAGGGGCTGTAGGCGTAGGGACGGCCGACCGCTGGACCGCTGGCGTCCAGGGGCTGTAGGCGTTGGGACCGCTGACCGCTGGACCTCTGGGGTCTCGGCAGCTTGCGGGGCTGCTGAAGGCAGGGCCGCCGGGGGCTGCAGGCTGCAGGCGGCGGCTCGGGCCGCGGGAGGCGGGTCCACCGGAGGCGGGGCGTCAGGCAGCTTGAAGCTGCAGGCAGCGGCTTGGGGCCGCCGGAGGCGGGGCGGCCGGCGGCGGCTGGAAGCTACAAGCGGTAGCTCGGAGCTGCCGGAGGCTGGAGGCTGCGGGCGGCGGTTCGGGGCCGCTGGAGGCGGGGCCTCAGGCGGCGGCTGGAAGCTGCGGGCGGCGGCTGGGGTCCGCCGGAGGCTGGACCGCCAGTAGTGGTGATAGCTCTTACAAGAGCTGTTACAGCTCTTCTGTTCACCGTTGACTCCCCTGCTCTCCGCCGCCGCCGCCGCCCGAGGCTGGACCGCCACAGGCGGCTATAGCTCTTACAAGGGCTTTTACAGCTCTTCTATTCACCGTTGACTCCCCTGCTGTCCGCCGCCGCCGCCGGAGGCTGGACCGCCAGAGGCGGCTATAGCTCTTACAAGAGCTGTTACAGCTCTTCTCTTCACCGTTGACTCTCCTGCTGTCCGCCGCCGCCGCCGCCGCCGCCGGAGGCTGGACCGCCAGAGGCGGCTATAGCTCTTACAAGAGCTGTTACAGCTCTTCTGTTCACCGTTGACTCCCCTGCTCTTTGCCGCCGCCGCCGCCGCCGCCGGAGGCCTCACCGCTAGAGGCGCTTATAGCCCTTACAAGAGCTGTTACAGCTCTTCTATTGACCGTTCACTCCCCTGCTCTCCGCCGACCCTCCTGAAGCAGCAGCCCCTGGACAGCCTGACAGAGCAACCTTTTTGGGGGTGGCTGAGCCCCGCCCCCACACAGGCAGCCAATTGAATTCCAATTTCCCCAGGGGATATACATACGCCTCACTGATTGGATGTCTCCACCCAGTCTGCCCCACCCTTACATTCAGGGTCCACAAGCAAGTTCCTCTGGGAGGGGCAGACCCTTCCCAAACGACCGGTCAGAGCTACCTCTTACGAAAAGGCGGTGACTATGATCCCAACAAGGTCACTTCCAAGAAAGGCCACTCCGGACGAGGCCGCTCTAGATGACGGTGCTCGGCAGGTGAGGCCGCTCCATGATTGGAGCCGCTCCCAAGAAGAGGCCACTGCTCAATGAAGTTGCTCCCCGGACAAGGCTGCTCCCAAGAGGAGGCCCTTCTGGACAAGACCACTTCCTGGATGGGGCCACTCCCAACGACGAAGCAGCAACGTTGACAGCAACAATGACAAGGAGGACAACCCGGAAGACACAGACTCTGCTCCCCACGATGCTACTCTGACCAGGCTTGCACCCGGAGGAAGCCACCACTGCGGTTAGGCCACGTGTGGTTCGCCGTGGCGAGGCACTTTGCGGCGAGGCTGCTGGTGTCTAGGAGCCGTTGGCATCTCCGGGCTGCTTGCGCCTCAGGACGGCTGGCGTCTAGGGGCTGTAGGCGTAGGGACGGCCGACCGCTGGACCGCTGGTGTCCAGGGGCTGTAGGCGTTGGGACCGCTGACCGCTGGACCTCTGGGGTCTCGGCAGCTTGCGGGGCTGCTGAAGGCAGGGCCGCCGGAGGCTGCAGGCTGCAGGCGGCGGCTCGGGCCGCGGGAGGCGGGTCCACCGGAGGCGGGGCGTCAGGCAGCTTGAAGCTGCAGGCAGCGGCTTGGGGCCGCCGGAGGCGGGGCGGCCGGCGGCGGCTGGAAGCTACAAGCGGTGGCTCGGAGCTGCCGGAGGCTGGAGGCTGCGGGCGGCGGCTGGGGTCCGCCGGAGGCTGGACCGCCAGTAGTGGTGATAGCTCTTAGAAGAGCTGTTACAGCTCTTCTGTTCACCGTTGACTCCCCTGCTCTCCGCCGCCGCCGCCGCCGCCGGAGGCTGGACCGCCAGAGGCGGCTATAGCTCTTACAAGAGCTGTTACAGCTCTTCTCTTCACCGTTGACTCTCCTGCTGTCCGCCGCCGCCGCCGCCGCCGGAGGCTGGACCGCCAGAGGCGGCCATAGCTCTTACAAGAGCTGTTACAGCTCTTCTGTTCACCGTTGACTCCCCTGCTCTTTGCCGCCGCCGCCGGAGGCCTCACCGCTAGAGGCGCTTAGAGCCCTTACAAGAGCTGTTACAGCTCTTCTATTCACCGTTCACACCCCTGCTCTCCGCCGACCCTCCTGAAGCAGCAGCCCCTGGACAGCCTGACAGAGCAACCTTTATGGGGGTGGCTGAGCCCCGCCCCCACACAGGCAGCCAATTGAATTCCAATTTCCCCAGTGGATATACATACGCCTCACTGATTGGATGTCTCCACCCAGTCTACCCCACCCTTACATTCAGGGTCCACAAGCAAGTTCCTCTGGGAGGGGCAGACCCTTCCCAAACGACCGGTCAGACCTACCTTTTACGAAAAGGCGGGGACGATGATCCCAACAAGGTCACTTCCAAGAAGGCCACTCCGGACGAGGCCGCTCTAGATGACGCTGCTCGGCAGGTGAGGCCGCTCCATGATTGGAGCCGCTCCCAAGAAGAGGCCACTGCTCAATGAAGTTGCTCCCCGGACAAGGCTGCTCCCAAGAGGAGGCCCTTCTGGACAAGACCACTTCCTGGATGGGGCCACTCCCAACGACGAAGCAGCAACGATGACAGCAACAATGACAAGGAGGACAACCCGGATGACACAGACTCTGCTCCCCACAATGCTACTCTGACCAGGCTTGCACCCGGAGGAAGCCACCGCTGCGGACAAGGCCACGTGTGGTTCGCCGTGGCGAGGCACTTTGCGGCGAGGCTGCTGGTGTCTAGGAGCCGTTGGCATCTCAGGGCTGCTTGCGCCTCGGGACTGCTGGCGTCTAGGGGCTGTAGGCGTAGGGACGGCCGACCGCTGGACCGCTGGCGTCCAGGGGCTGTAGGCGTTGGGACCGCTGACCGCTGAACCGCTGGGGTCTCGGCAGCTTGCGGGGCTGCTGAAGGCAGGGCCGCCGGAGGCTGCAGGCTGCAGGCGGCGGCTCGGGCCGCGGGAGGCGGGTCCACCGGAGGCGGGGCGTCAGGCGGCTTGAAGCTGCAGGCAGCGGCTTGGGGCCGCCGGAGGCGGTTCGGCCGTCGGCGGCTGGAAGCTACAAGCGGTGGCTCGGAGCTGCCGGAGGCTGGAGGCTGCGGGCGGCGGTTCGGGGCCGCTGGAGGCGGGGCCTCAGGCGGCGGCTGGAAGCTGCGGGCGGCGGTTCGGGGCCGCTGGAGGCGGGGCCTCAGGCGGCGGCTGGAAGCTGCGGGCGGCGGCTGGCGTCCGCCGGAGGCTGGACCGCCAGTAGTGGTGATAGCTCATACAAGAGCTGTTACAGCTCTTCTGTTCACCGTTGACTCCCCTGCTCTCCGCCGCCGCCGCCGCCCGAGGCTGGACCGCCACAGGCGGCTATAGCTCTTACAAGTGCTTTTACAGCTCTTCTATTCACCGTTGACTCCCCTGCTGTCCGCCGCCGCCGCCGGAGGCTGGACCGCCAGAGGCGGCTATAGCTCTTACAAGAGCTGTTACAGCTCTTCTCTTCACCGTTGACTCTCCTGCTGTCCGCCGCCGCCGCCGCCGCCGGAGGCTGGACCGCCAGAGGCGGCTATAGCTCTTAAAAGAGCTGTTACAGCTCTTCTGTTCACCGTTGACTCTCCTGCTGTCCGCCGCCGCCGCCGCCGCCGGAGGCTGGACCGCCAGAGGCGGCTATAGCTCTTACAAGAGCTGTTACAGCTCTTCTCTTCACCGTTGACTCTCCTGCTGTCCGCCGCCGCCGGAGGCTGGACCGCCAGAGGCGGCTATAGCTCTTACAAGAGCTGTTACAGCTCTTCTCTTCACCGTTGACTCTCCTGCTGTCCGCTGCCGCCGCCGCCGCCGCCGGAGGCTGGACCGGCAGAGGCGGCTATAGCTCTTACAAGAGCTGTTACAGCTCTTCTGTTCACCGTTGACTCCCCTGCTCTTTGCCGCCGCCGCCGGAGGCCTCACCGCTAGAGGCGCTTAGAGCCCTTACAAGAGCTGTTACAGCTCTTCTATTCACCGTTCACACCCCTGCTCTCCGCCGACCCTCCTGAAGCAGCAGCCCCTGGACAGCCTGACAGAGCAACCTTTATGGGGGTGGCTGAGCCCCGCCCCCACACAGGCAGCCAATTGAATTCCAATTTCCCCAGTGGATATACATACGCCTCACTGATTGGATGTCTCCACCCAGTCTGCCCCACCCTTACATTCAGGGTCCACAAGCAAGTTCCTCTGGGAGGGGCAGACCCTTCCCAAACGACCGGTCAGAGCTACCTCTTACGAAAAGGCGGTGACGATGATCCCAACAAGGTCATTTCCAAGAAAGGCCACTCCGGACGAGGCCGCTCTAGATGACGGTGCTCGGCAGGTAAGGCCGCTCCATGATTGGAGCCGCTCCCAAGAAGAGGCCACTGCTCAATGAAGTTGCTCCCCGGACAAGGCTGCTCCCAAGAGGAGGCCCTTCTGGACAAGACCACTTCCTGGATGGGGCCACTCCCAACGACGAAGCAGCAACGATGACAGCAACAATGACAAGGAGGACAACCCGGAAGACACAGACTCTGCTCCCCACGATGCTACTCTGACCAGGCTTGCACCCGGAGGAAGCCACCGCTGCGGACAAGGGCACGTGTGGTTCGCCGTGGCGAGGCACTTTGCGGCGAGGCTGCTGGTGTCTAGGAGCCGTTGGCATCTCAGGGCTGCTTGCGCCTCAGGACTGCTGGCGTCTAGGGGCTGTAGGCGTAGGGACGGCCGACCGCTGGACCGCTGGTGTCCAGGGGCTGTAGGCGTTGGGACCGCTGACCGCTGGACCCCTGGGGTCTCGGCAGCTTGCGGGGCTGCTGAAGGCAGGGCCGCCGGAGGCTGCAGGCTGCAGGCGTCGGCTCGGGCCGCGGGAGGTTGGTCCACCGGAGGCGGGGCGTCAGGCGGCTTGAAGCTGCAGGCAGGGGCTTGGGGCCGCCGGAGGCGGTGCGGCCGTCGGCGGCTGGAAGCTACAAGCGGTGGCTCGGAGCTGCCGGAGGCTGGCGGCTGCGGGCGGCGGTTCGGGGCCGCTGGAGGCGGGGCCTCAGGCGGCGGCTGGAAGCTGCAGGCGGCGGCTGGGGTCCACCGGAGGCTGGACCGCCAGTAGTGGTGATAGCTCTTACAAGAGCTGTTACAGCTCTTCTGTTCACCGTTGAGTCCCCTGCTCTCCGCCGCCGCCGCCGCCGCCCGATGCTGGACCGCCACAGGCGGCTATAGCTCTTACAAGGGCTTTTACAGCTCTTCTCTTCACCGTTGACTCCCCTGCTGTCCGCCGCCGCCGCCGGAGGCTGGACCGCCAGAGGCGGCTATAGCTCTTACAAGAGCTGTTACAGCTCTTCTCTTCACCGTTGACTCTCCTGCTGTCCGCCGCCGCCGCCGCCGCCGGAGGCTGGACCGCCAGAGGCGGCTATAGCTCTTACAAGAGCTGTTACAGCTCTTCTGTTCACCGTTGACTCCCCTGCTCTTTGCCGCCGCCGCCGGAGGCCTCACCGCTAGAGGCGCTTAGAGCCCTTACAAGAGCTGTTACAGCTCTTCTATTCACCGTTCACACCCCTGCTCTCCGCCGACCCTCCTGAAGCAGCAGCCCCTGGACAGCCTGACAGAGCAACCTTTATGGGGGTGGCTGAGCCCCGCCCCCACACAGGCAGCCAATTGAATTCCAATTTCCCCAGTGGATATACATACGCCTCACTGATTGGATGTCTCCACCCAGTCTACCCCACCCTTACATTCAGGGTCCACAAGCAAGTTCCTCTGGGAGGGGCAGACCCTTCCCAAACGACCGGTCAGACCTACCTCTTACGAAAAGGCGGGGACGATGATCCCAACAAGGTCACTTCCAAGAAGGCCACTCCAGACATGGCCGCTCTAGATGATGCTGCTCGGCAGGTGAGGCCGCTCCATGATTGGAGCCGCTCCCAAGAAGAGGCCACTGCTCAATGAAGTTGCTCCCCGGACAAGGCTGCTCCCAAGAGGAGGCCCTTCTGGACAAGACCACTTCCTGGATGGGGCCACTCCCAACGACGAAGCAGCAACGATGACAGCAACAATGACAAGGAGGACAACCCGGATGACACAGACTCTGCTCCCCACAATGCTACTCTGACCAGGCTTGCACCCGGAGGAAGCCACCGCTGCGGACAAGGCCACGTGTGGTTCGCCGTGGCGAGGCACTTTGCGGCGAGGCTGCTGGTGTCTAGGAGCCGTTGGCATCTCAGGGCTGCTTGCGCCTCGGGACTGCTGGCGTCTAGGGGCTGTAGGCGTAGGGACGGCCGACCGCTGGACCGCTGGCGTCCAGGGGCTGTAGGCGTTGGGACCGCTGACCGCTGGACCCCTGGGGTCTCGGCAGCTTGCGGGGCTGCTGAAGGCAGGGCCGCCGGAGGCTGCAGGCTGCAGGCTGCAGGCGGCGGCTCCGGGCCGCGGGAGGCGGGTCCACCGGAGGCGGGGCGTCAGGCGGCTTGAAGCTGCAGGCAGCGGCTTGGGGCCGCCGGAGGCGGTTCGGCCGTCGGCGGCTGGAAGCTACAAGCGGTGGCTCGGAGCTGCCGGAGGCTGGAGGCTGCGGGCGGCGGTTCGGGGCCGCTGGAGGCGGGGCCTCAGATGGCGGCTGGAAGCTGCGGGCGGCGGCTGGGGTCCGCCGGAGGCTGGACCGCCAGTAGTGGTGATAGCTCTTACAAGAGCTGTTACAGCTCTTCTGTTCACCGTTGACTCCCCTGCTCTCCGCTGCCGCCGCCGCCGCCCGAGGCTGGACCGCCACAGGCGGCTATAGCTCTTACAAATGCTTTTACAGCTCTTCTCTTCACCGTTGACTCCCCTGCTGTCCGCCGCCGCCGCCGGAGGCTGGACCGCCAGAGGCGGCTATAGCTCTTACAAGAGCTGTTACAGCTCTTCTCTTCACCGTTGACTCTCCTGCTGTCCGCCGCCGCCGCCGCCGCCGGAGGCTGGACCGCCAGAGGCGGCTATAGCTCTTACAAGAGCTGTTACAGCTCTTCTGTTCACCGTTGACTCCCCTGCTCTTTGCCGCCGCCGCCGCCGCCGCCGGAGGCCTCACCGCCAGAGGCGCTTAGAGTCCTTACAAGAGCTGTTACAGCTCTTCTATTCACCGTTCACACCCCTGCTCTCCGCTGACCCTCCTGAAGCAGCAGCCCCTGGACAGCCTGACAGAGCAACCTTTATGGGGGTGGCTGAGCCCCGCCCCCACACAGGCAGCCAATTGAATTCCAATTTCCCCAGTGGATATACATACGCCTCACTGATTGGATGTCTCCACCCAGTCTACCCCACCCTTACATTCAGGGTCCACAAGCAAGTTCCTCTGGGAGGGGCAGACCCTTCCCAAACGACCGGTCAGACCTACCTCTTACGAAAAGGCGGGGACGATGATCCCAACAAGGTCACTTCCAAGAAGGCCACTCCGGACGAGGCCGCTCTAGATGACGCTGCTCGGCAGGTGAGGCCGCTCCATGATTGGAACCGCTCCCAAGAAGAGGCCACTGCTCAATGAAGTTGCTCCCCGGACAAGGCTGCTCCCAAGAGGAGGCCCTTCTGGACAAGACCACTTCCTGGATGGGGCCACTCCCAACGACGAAGCAGCAACGATGACAGCAACAATGACGAGGCGGACAACCCGGATGACACAGACTCTGCTCCCCACGATGCTACTCTGACCAGGCTTGCACCCGGAGGAAGCCACCGCTGCGGACAAGGCCACGTGTGGTTCGGGGTGGCGAGGCACTTTGCGGCGAGGCTGCTGGTGTCTAGGGGCCGTTTGCATCTCAGGGCTGCTTGCGCCTTGGGACTGCTGGCGTCTAGGGGCTGTAGGCGTAGGGACGGCCGACCGCTGGACCGCTGGCGTCCAGGGGCTGTAGCCGTCGGGACCGCTGACCCCTGGACTGCTGGGGTCTCGGCAGCTCGCGGGGCTGCTGAAGGCAGGGCCGCTGGAGGCTGCAGGCGGCGGCTCCGGGTACGGGAGCCCGGACTCCTGGAGGCGGGGCTTCAGGCGGCTGGAAGCGGCAGGCAGAGGCTTGGGGCTGCCCGAGGCGGGGCTGCCGGCAGCGGCTGGAAGCTACAGGCGGAGGCTTGGAGCCGCAGGAGGCTGGAGGCTCCGGGCGGCGGGCGGTGGTTTGGGGCCGCTGGAGGCGGGGCCTCTGGCGGTGGATGGAAGCTGTGGGCGGCAGCACCGGGCAGCCAGAGGCTGGAGGCTGGAGGCTGCGGGCGGCGGTTCGGGGCCGCCGGAGCCTGGACCGCCAGAGGCGCTTATAGCTCTTACAAGAGCTGTTACAGCTCTTCCAGTCACCGTGGACTGCCCTGCTCTCCGCCGCCGGAGCCTGGACCACCAGAGGCGCTTATGGCTCTTACAAGAGCTGTTACTGCTTTTCCAGTCACCGTGGACTGCCGTCTCTCTGCCGCCCGAGCCTGGACCACCAGAGGCGCTTATAGCTCTTACAAGAGCTGTTACAGCTCTTCCAGTCACCGTGGACTGCCCTGCCCTCCGCCGCCGGAGCCTGGACCACCAGAGGCGCTTATGGCTCTTACAAGAGCTGTTACAGCTCTTCCAGTCACCGTGGACTGCCCTGCCCTCCGCCGCCGGAGCCTGGACCACCAGAGGCGCTTATGGCTCTTACAAGAGCTGTTACAGCTCTTCCAGTCACCGTGGACTGCCGTCTCTCTGCCGCTGGAGCCTGTATCGCCAGACGCGGTTATAGCTCTTACAAGATCTGTTGCAGCTCTTCCAGTCACCCTCATGCCCCTACTCTCCGACGACTCCACCGCTCTCCGTGGACCCTCCTGAAGCAGCAGTCCCTGGACAGCGGGGCCAGCAACCTTTATGGGGGTGGCTGAGCCCCGCCCCCACACAGGCAGCCAGTTGAATTCCAATTTCCCCAGTGGATATACATACGCCTCACTGATTGGATGTCTCCACCCAGTCTACCCCACCCTTACATTCAGGGTCCACAAGCAAGTTCCTCTGGGAGGGGCCGACCCTTATACAAGCCTGACTTGATTCCAAACCCTCGTATCATGACCTGAGCCAATGGCAGCATCTTAATAGCCTGAGCCACCCAGGGTTCCAGCATTATTATTTATTTATTTATTTATTTGAGAAAGAGAAAGAATGAGAGCGAGAGACACAGAGACAGAGAATGCATACTCACAAGAGAGGGGACGGGGTAGAGGGAGAAGCTGACTCCCTGCCTAGCAGGGATCCTGAGGCCTCACTCAATCCGGGGACTCCGGGATAGGACCCGAGTGGAAGGCAGTTGCTCAGCCAACTGAACCACCCCTGCGTCCCTACAGCAGCATTATTTACAACAGCTAAGATACAGAAGGAGTCATGTATCCATCAGTTGGTGAATAAAGAAGACATGGTATAAAAATTCAGTGGTTATTATTCAACCACAAAAAAGTGAAATCTTGGGGCGCCTGTGTGGCTCAGTCGTTAAGTGTCTGCCTTTGGCTCAAGTCATGATCCCGGGGTTCTGAGATTGAGCCCCGCATCAGGCTCCTTGCTCAGTGGGGAGCCTCTTCCCCCTCTCTCACTCCCTCTACTTGCGTTCCCTCTCTCGCTGTGTCTCTGTCAAATAAATAAATAAAATCTTTATAAAAAAGGTGAAATCTCGCTATTTGCAATGACATGGATGGAGCTACAGAGTTTTACGTTAAGAGAAATAAGTCAGTCAGAGAAAGACAAATACCACATGAGTTCACTTACATGTGGAACTTAAGAAACAAAACAAATGAGCAAAGGAAAAAAAAAAGAGAGAGAGGGAGGCTCACCAAGAAACAGGCTGTTAACTATAGAGAACAAGTTGATGGTTACCAGAGGGGAGGGGGTGGGGATGGGTGAAATAAGTGATGTGGATTAAGGACTCGACTTGTGAAGCGCTGGGTGAGTAAAACAGAAACTTAAAAATAAAGAAATATTATAAAAATATAAACAGTGTCTGGTGTTATGAGATAGTTTTTTGTGAAAATGTTTCCAGCTGCTGAAAAACTCCTTCTGACCCTTCACTACTTGGGAGAAGGTAAGGAGATAAACCCAAATGCTTTTCTGTTGTTAAAAAAACAAAATCCAGGTTGCCTGGACGGCTCAGTTAGTCAAGCGTCTGCCTTCAGCTCAGGTCATGATCCCAGGGGACTGGGATGGAGTCCAGCATTGTGCTCCTTGCTCAGCAGGGAGCCTGCTTCTTCCTTTTCCTGCGGTTCCCCCTGCTTGTGCTGTCTGTCTGTCTTCTTCTCTCTCTCTCTCTGACAAATAAATAAAATCTTCAAAAAAACAGACAAAATCCAGCTAAGTGCATTATAAAGATCTCATTGGCTTTATACAATGATTCATGAGTCGACCAACAGACACAGAGTTAAAATGAAAGCCTTATAGACCGAAGGGAATAGAAACGAGGAGGTTATACAAGCAAAAAGCAGAGTGGCTATGGCAAGGTCACTTCCCTTCAGGAGATGGCAGGGAACTATCACACAAATTATCTCACTAATATTGACCAGGTAATTTCTCACTGATTTAATGTTCCATTTCTGGAAGAATCAAAACTGAAATTATGTCTCGGTTTGGTAATATGAGGTTTAAAATAAGTGATCCCATTTGGGGCATGTTATTTTGTTTTTAACAATTCCCCCCTTTGACCAGACTCTCAGCCTGAGAGAAGTGATAAAAATTGAAGGCATTAGCACTATTCCCAGCTACCACTCTGAAGTTGCTTATCCTCTGTGTGGTATTCATTGGTCACAGCATCTGGTTCACATTCTTAAAGTCAGTCATTCTCTTTGTTCCCTTTCTGATGCTGTAGTCTTAGATCGTTTGCTTGGTGGTTACCAGCTGTGAACATGCATTTAGAGTTTTTGAGAGAATACAGTAAGTCCAGGAGGCAATTATGATTATTACAAACAGAATAGTTCTCAGTATCCAAAGTGCACTTCAGAGCCGTGGTCCCCAAGGCCCAAATCAAAATCAAATAAGTCAAAGAAAGATGTTGAAGGAGTCACTTTTGTTAAGCTATGTGGATTATTCAATGATGTTGTGGAGCTTTCCACTTCCCCAAAAGTGTTAGTCCTGGTGTTGGCCAGAGCTGAGACATCTTGCTCGGCTAAATAAGGTAGTCAAAGTCTGCCCTATTATCAAAAACAACTTTGGCCAAAGAATTGAGGGAATTTTGTGGGGCAGCTATGCTTTAGAGGCAACATTGTCAAGAGGGAGGTTCTTGATCAAAATCGTTTGTGGTTACTACCAACTAAGGGGAATAAGGAAGTGACTTTAAAGGAAGTGACTTTAGGGCACCTGGGTGGCTCGGTGGGTTAAAGCCTCTGCCTTCGGCTGGGGTCGTGATCCCGGCATCCTGGGATCGAGCCCCGAATCAGGCTCTCTGCTCAGCGGAGCCTGCTTCCTCCTCTCTCTCTGCCTGGCTCTCTGCCTGCTTGGGATCTCTGTCTGTCAAATAAATAAATAAATCTTAAAGAAAAAAAAAAGGAAGTGACTTTAAGTCCTGAATGCCTCTTGGTAATCCCTGGGTCTGTGGTCAGGACAAGAAAGTGCCTGTCATGGAGACAAGTAAAATATAAAGATCTGTAGACCACACAAGCTGTTTTATTTTGTTTACTTTTGCCTTGTGTCCTTTTCTTTGTAAGAGCCTGGACACAAGGTTCTAAGGTTTGGGGTTATGAACCAGAGACAGGGAAACAGACCCCCAGGGTTAGGAAACCTGATATGATGAAGAGGAAGCTGAGTTTGTTATAGAGAAACTAAGGCACTGGAAATCAGGGAGAAGTCTGTGGTGGCAGAACCACAGAATCATCAGAACCATGGCAAATCCAACAGACATTTGAAGCTGGATCACCTCCCTTTTCAATGCCTGAAATATATAAACAATGGTATTTCCTTTCCAGGCCAGAGCAAGGCAAAAGGTGAACAAAAGATTCATGGACCTTCACGTTGAAAGAATTAGAAAAAGGATGGGCAGATGGGAAAAGAGACGTGGAAAGAAATGTTCTTGACCTCATGTCTGGGAAAGAAGAAGTCTACCTCAACGTTAGCTGCTTATTTTCCTAGTCAATTTGATTTTGAGGTCTCCAGCATTTGCACAGGACCAGACGTCATTTGGAGACTTCTTCCTTTGCGAAATTGTAATCTGGCACCGCTGTTATCCATTGTTCTCGGTTCAGTCGTTTCCATGACTCACTTTTACAAAAGCATCGAAGTAAAACAATAATCGCAAATGACAAATGATTTTAAAATACCTGTTGCTAAAGAGCTGAGGGGAGTTCACTACCAAGCAGAAAAATCTGGTTATTTCTGTGACATGCAACATTTTAAGATAACTAGAATTATGACTAATAACATTACACAAGGACATATAAGATTTCTAGAAACTTCATACAATTTCTGGAACACTTATATTAACAGAAGCATTACTTTTAACTTGAAGATGCTTCCCATGTAATTTAATATATCAAATAAGCTTAATTATTTTAATATCTCTCTTTTCATATGGCGAGAGAACAAATCTTTTAAGATGTTCCTGGGATCCACTGCAAAATCCCAAATTTAGGTGGAGGTTGAAAAAAAACTATTCAGAATTTGATTTGGGGAAGTTATTTTAAAAATGTCAAAAGGGGGGCACCTGGGTGGCTCAGTGGGTTAAGCCGCTGCCTTCAGCTCAGGTCATGATCTCAGGGTCCTGGGATCGAGTCCCACATCGGGCTCTCTGCTCTGCGGGGAGCCTGCTTCCCTTCCTCTCTCTCTCTGCCTGCCTCTCTACTTGTGATCTCTCTCTGTCAAATAAATAAATAAAACCTTCTTAAAAAATGTCAAAAGGCTTTGGGCACTTTACTAAAAAGGCTCACAGAGCATTATGAAACAATACTAATTATGCATTTAGCCTAAGTGACAAAAAATTTCAAAGGCAAATACAGAAGGTTACATAGTTCTGAGCAAAACTTAGCCCTTTCAATATTGGGAAGACTAGGTTTACTTAAGTAATCAAAGACATGATGATAAAGATAACATGAAGCACAAGAAATTATTTTGACAAAACATAAAATCTTTGCTTTCTAGGCAAATTTCTTAAAAGGTAAAAAAACAAACAAAACCCAAAAACTTTGTTTAAATTTCTTTCTTATTAAGAGAATAAGAGCAAACCAGTAATTTAAGAAAAATGTTTCCTTCTTAATATAGAGAAAACCAAATTCTAATTTTGTACCAGTGTACTTTCAATATTAAAATTAATTAAATTTTAAAAATTTAATTAAGGGGAGCCTGGGTGGCTCAGTCATTAAGCATCTGCCTTCAGTTCAGGTCATGATCTTTCATGGACAACTTTCCATGTCCTTTGTTCTCTTTCCCATTCTGAAACAATTAGCTTTACTTCAGGACAAAATTGCTTTCTTTTGCATCAATAAAAATGCATGTCCATTCCTCATACTTTCCTGGGTGAAAACACACATTCCATTTTCCTTGTATATAGAGATGCTTCTTTAATTATTTCTTCTAGTTTAATTAAACCCATAAAAACCTTAATTTCAAGTGAAAATTATATAAATACATTTCATACTTGTTCATAGTAGATTTTCCAATGTGGCACAAACATGTTTATTAATAGACCCAAATATCTTCAGTTCCTCTATAAAAGGAAGCCAAAAGTATGTAAACGTATGATCAGTAATTAACATTTTATTATTTTATCTTATTTGGAAATATTCTAGATATTCAGTGACTCTCCATCATTTAAAGTAACTTAGCTAAACTCTAAAGTTTCAAGTTACCAAAAAGATTTGGGGAAACTATTTAAGTAGACATACCATAAAATGTAACTACTGCTGAAAAGTTCACTTAAAAACTCTTATCCCATTTACATCTATCTAAATCCCTTGCTCCCACAATTATGTTTAGACTATCCATGGGGGTTTCATGAGACACCAGACAAAGTTAACCATCATCCTAAGCTATTTTTCTTGCTGACAAATTCTTTAACAGGGATAACATGAGCTTTTTCTTTTAGTAAACTTGGGCAAAATAAATGTGTTATATTCAATGCCGAAAACGCAAAGAGCATACCTATTATAATTAAACCAACAAATTAAACCAGTTTTTATTTGAAGATTTATCTTAGATCACATGAATTTGAAAAATATTTGGGTTAGATTTATATTTCTCAGAGTATACTTAATTTATATGATTCTTGTGCATTTTTAAGCCAATTAAATAGAGCTCATCATCTGGAAATGTATTACACATCTATAAACATACATACATAGACATACATAAATATACAGACATCCACAGAAATCTTATCACTCTTGTTTTAAAAAGTTTCAGTCAAAAAAAAAAAAAGAAAAAAGTTTCAGTCAAGAAATGGGTATGGTAATGCAAAACTCACTAGTTTATAAAAGAATGGATGTATCCAAATTATGTTTCTGCAAGAGGTATTGGCAAGGGTGAGGAGAAAGAGAAACATTCTTGCACTGTTGGTGGGAATGCAAACTCAGGCAGCCACTCTGGAAAACAGTATGAAGTTTTCTCAAAAAGATAAAAAATATTTTAAATATTTAAAAATAGAACTGCCCTACAATTTGGGAATTGCACTACTAGTATTTACCCAAAGAATACAAAAATACTAATTCAAAGGGATACATGCACCCCGATGTTTATAGCAGCATTATCTACAATATGGAAATTTTCAATTATGGAAATAGCTCGTGTCCACTAACCGATGAATGGATAAAGCAGAGGTGTGTGTGTGTTTATGTGTGTGTGTGTGTGTGTGAGAGAGAGAGAGAAATGGAATATTATTCAGTCATAAAAAGAATGAAACCCTGCCATTTGCATAACATGGATGGAACTAGAGTATTATGCTAAGTGAAATAAGTCAATCAGAAAAGATAAATACCATATAATTTTACTTCTATGTGGAATTTAAGGGGAAAAAATACAAACTGAGGCATCTGGGTGGCTCAGTTGGTTAAGCATCTAACTCCTGATTTCAGCTCATGTCATGATCAGGGTGGTGAGATCGAGCCCTGCATTGGGCTCTGCACTGGGTGTGGAGCCTGCTTGGGTTTCTCTCCATCTCCCTTTGCCCCTCTCCCTCACTCAAGCACACTCTCAAAAGAAAGAAAGAAAGAAAGAAAGAAAGAAAGAAAGAAAGAAAGCAAGTGAGTAAAGGTAAAAAGAGAGAGAGAGGGAAACCAAATAACAGACTCCTGACTGCAGAGAACAAACTGATGGTTACCAGAGGGGTGTGCGGGTGCGTGGGTTAAATAAGTGATGAGGATTAAGGAGGGCACTTGTCATGATGAGCACCAAGTGATGTATGGAGGTGCTGAAATTAGAAAAAAAAACACTAAAAAAAACACCCAAATTATGTTTCTGGCCAATGAAATAATGTTACCTGCTCAGATGGCTTAGATAATTTACTAATATTTGTGGAGAAGAGTATTTTTAATATGCCAAGTTTCCAAATATCCTTTCCTTGTTTTTTTCCTTCTGATAAGAACTACCTCCCTAACATTTTCTTTCCTTTTATTTATTTATTTATTTGACAGAGATAAAGAGATCACAAGTAGGCAGAGAGACAGGCAGAGAAAGAAGGGGAAGCAGGTTCCCCGCTGAGCAGAGAGCCCAATGCGGGGCTCGATCCCAGGACCCTGAGATCATAACCTGAGCCAAAGGCAGAGGCTTAACCCACTGAGCTGCCTAGGCACCACCTAACAGTTGCTTTTCAAAGACATGGCCTTTAGTTCCTAGAGAAGACCAGGTAGAACATTTACAACTCAAAGACACAAAGAAAGAATGTAAGTCCCTCTAAGGAGGGCTTTAGTCTCCTAAAGTCAGAATTTTTACAATACCTACAAACTTTTTTTTTTAACCTACAAGCCTTTGAGATGGATGGGAGGTGTTTAGAGATGGGTAAAAAGAATAGATAGAATTTGAATTGCTTCTAGACATGCATTTGTGTTCTTATAAAGACTCAATTTATAAGATGAGAACAGCTGTTTTTATTTATTTTTTTAAATATTTTATTAATTGAGAGAGCACAAGCAGGGGGAGAGGCAGAGGGAGATGGAGTAGCAGACTTCCTGCTGAGCAGGGAGAACCACTCAGGGCTTGATCCCAGGACCCTAGGATCATGACCAGAGCTGAAGGGAGATGTTTAACTGACTGAGCCACCCAGGTACCTTGAGAATTATTGTTTTTAATTCCTCAAAGAAGTCAGTTGCAACCTAAATGACTTCAACAGCCTGTTGTATTTTTAACAGTGTAAATCCTTCATCAATTGAAAACACAGCAGTATACAGAGATGCTGAAACACCAGGAAGCTGATCATCGCTGCTTCACTCACCAGTGATATCGTGCTATAAGAAGAAATACATATTTGGTCTTCATCCCGGGAACCTGGCACAGAGCTCCCAAACCTTATCATTTCCTGAATGCTAAGGGTGAGAGGAACATCTTTTGTTATTCATAATAAGCTCCTTTCAACCATGCTTGAATTTATATTAATGAGTCCCTAGGTAACTTCAGATTGGGGGGTTGGTTTCTTGAGGAACCAACCATGTCATCAGAAGGTCATATCCCCAACCTCTGGGGAGGGGACAGCAGTGAAGATTGAATTAATCACCAATGCCCAGGAGTTAATCAATCATATTAGAATCTCCACAGAACCCAAAACAAAGGGGTTTTGAGAGTTTACAAATTGGTGAATACATCCTTGTGCCAGAAGGGTGGTATGTCCCAAACTTCTTAGGGACAGAAACTTGGGACCCTTCCAGAACTCACACGGTGTATGTCCTCATCCAGCTGTTCAATCTGTACACTTTATAACATCTTCTGTGAGTAAAATGTTTTCTTGAGTTTGGTGTGCCATCCTAGTAAATTAACGATCTTGAGCAGGGTTTGTGGGAACCCCTGATCTCTAGCCGGTTGATCCTAAGTACAGGAAGCTCAAACTTGCAAGTGGCGTCTGAAATGGGAGGCAGGATTTTGGGACTGAGCCCTTAATCTGGGGGTTCGCACTAACATCAGGCAGTTAGTTTCGGGTTTGATTTGAATTGCAGGACACCCAATTGCTGTCTGCAGAGAATTAGAGAATTGTTTGTTGTGGAAAACCCACACACTAGGTGTTAGAAGCGTTGGGAGTAGAGAATTAATTTTCCGTTAAATAGGGTAACACCATAATGTGTTTTCAATAAATGTTTCTTGAATAAATCCAAAACATTTTAGGCAATTAATCCATCTATCCTAACACAGACCTAAATCTGGTGATTGAGTTTCCTTGCTCTGGCGGCGAAGGGAGAGCTGCTCTAGGTCATTTACTTACGCTATATGGGCATTCGTTGAGTGAACGAATGAACACAGCTCATTCACAGCGAACACAGTGAACACAGTTGAGTGAAACTGTGTGTAGCGTTGTGTGAGTTTTCTAACTTTTAAAAAAAATAACACCTTGAGTGAATAGGAAGTGGATCGTCCGGCACAGACCAGAGCTCCCTATACACATCAGTGTCTCAACTCTTCTTGGTTTTTTGCATTTTCATATGTATTTAGAATCAGCTTGTCAAGATCTATAAAGAAACATGTTGAAATTTTAGTAAGAATTATGTGTAATCTAGAAATCAACTTGTATATAATTAACCTTCATACTATTGAGTTTTCTTTCCTTTTTTTTTTTTAAGTTGGGCTTGAGCTCACAGCCCTGAGATCAAGACCTGAGCTGAGATCACCAGGTGCATGCTTAACTGATTGGGCCACCCAGGCACCCCAATATTGAGTTTCCTAATCCAGGAAATGCTATATTTCTCAAGACTCATACATAGATTAATGACTGCAAAAAAAGATTTCAAAATGGTGGGATTGTTGTTTCAGGGGAAACCCATGGGAATGACTGGCTGGCACGGTCTACCTTCTTGTTTCTGCCCTTTCCCCTTTCTTTCTACTTTCAGGCTGCCCAATTATTATGTGACCTCTCTCCTGCCCAAAGCTGATTGGTTCAGGGTAAGGCACCTGCACTAGGCTGACAGGTACAGAGACAAGACAGAAAGGCTGGTGGTATTTGAGTCTCTGACTCTGTGTAGTTCTGGAGGCCCAACTTCATTGTTGCTTATGGGTTCCAAGAGTCCATTGTTCCTCCTAATAAATCCATCTTTAGGCTTAAACTAGTTTGAGTTGGGTTTCTATCACTTGCAACCAAGAGTCCAACTAATGGCGTTGGGAAGACTTAAAATAGATATTCTCAAATAGATTTCCGGTGAGCCAGACTGAGCACCTGGCTTTAACAGGCTCACAGTTGGGACTGCATTCCACTCCCTCCGGCGCCCTTAGAAAGAGCCTCTCGAACAGAGGCCAGCAGCCAGCAAACAATATTCGTTCCTTTGTTTCTCTATGGGAATTTTACTGCCTATGCTTGGGCTAGATAATCAGAAGTGGTCTCCCTTATCCTTTTTTATGCAGGATTTATTGAAAGTAAGCACTGGTCTTATTTTTATGTTTGGATGCCAAACTTTGGTTAGAATTTAATTACCATGTTTATCCTTAAGTCACCCATAAGGTCATTCTAAGGTCAACTTAGGTCAAACTGGCAAGTGCTATAGGTCAAGATGTTAAGAGTCTCCCAAAATAAGATGGAAGCACCAGATGGGACTTCAAAAGATATACTAAAAATCTACCTCACTTTTGCCTGTCATAGTAATGAGTCTATATGCAATGAGGCAGAGAGTAAAGTTCTGAATTTTGAGGACATTAAACAGAGGAACTTTGGATACTGTGATGTAGGGAAAAGGTATGAACTATATATACAGGTGGTTCTCAGCTTTGCTTAAGTCAAATCTTGAACAGTCTACACTTTTATACATTTAATGCACTATGCACAGACAGACCCAACACAATTTTCAAAGGCCAAATTTGAACTTTACAATCTCAGCCAACTCGGGACGATTTCGGGCTAACTCATGAGGCTGTTGTGTAGCCGTCAACAATCCCACGTCAGCATCATCAATTACCATTGGTATCAGTATAGCAAGTGATGTCATTATTTAAATATTTAGCGAAACAGGAAATATACAAAGAAAGGCTCTGACTGGTGATAAGAAACAAAGGTCTCACACACTTAATACAGTTGAGACAAAAGTGGGAATGGTTACGTGTATTATAATTGGGGAATCTTGAGCTTCTAGTCAGTCATCACACTGAAACTGGTTAATTATGTATTTATTTTCAAAGGGAAAAAAAGATCAATTTGTGCAGCATAAGAGAAGACCCTGTAGACTCTTGGGAAAGTGCTTTCCAGGGCCTGAAATGTTCTATGGCTTGCTTCCATGGCCGTGAGAAGCATAATGAAGCCAGTCAAGTTCCCCAAGATTCTCCAAGGCAGCCTGTTCTTGGCATTTCCTTTGTTACCCTATCAACTCCAGGAAGGTTCTTGCCACTAAACTTTAACAGGATTGTAAAAGTTTTAGTGCATTCTAAACTACTGAATTCAAGGTTATGTAACTTTGTAAAAGAAACAACTCTTCAACTATCTGTCTATATCTAGATGATGATATCTATGTCCAGAGATAGATAGATAGATAGATAGATACACTAATGGGATTTTTATAGGACATTCTAGTCAAGGTGTCTGTGTCTGGTTTTCCAGGAGAAAGAGATCCAGACCTCAAGATCTCTTGAGGGACTCCAGGATCTCTGAACTGATGAGTTACAATAGCTTAGGAATGTGCTGTTTGTTGGGGAATAGCCACATGAGGACACATTTTCATCATTAGTGCTGATGCAGGCCAGATTGCTTTCCAAGAAACCCTGCCCTGTCACTTTTTCCAGCCATTCTTGTCTGAGCATAGGGGAAGTTAAGCAAGCCTGGTATTCTTGGAAGGAAAACTACGCCTGAGCGTGGTGGCCAAAGTTTCCGCAGGGGGGTGTGCTGTGCAGGGTGTGATGACAGAAAGAGCAGCTCCCTGGATCCTTTAGGCAAGAGAGACGAATTCAGCAACTGAGCACTTCCAGAGATCACACTCCTCCAGGTTTGGAGACATAGGAGAACAAAAATCCGTTTCCAGAATCCAAATATGACCCCATTTCCCCCTTGCTTCTGAAATACGGTAAGGGCTCACTGCTTATCCAATTACTTTATCTCAAGAAATTTTGCTGTTTGAATAATTGATTTGGTGTGATGCAGCTAAGTACCCAGTACTCTTAGATTAGAAGATCTTAACTGGGAACACAACACCTGGAGAGACATTTCAAAATTCGCAGACACTGAATCCCCATTTTGAACCCATTGAATCAGAAAATCTTGGGCCTAAACCCACGTAGTTTGAGAAAAGTCATGGAGATTCTAAGACAAGCACCAAGTTAAGGGCCAGTACAAAAGAACATGGTGCCAATACGGCTAGGCCATGGGTCTTGGTATTTTTTTCTTTTTATGTTAAAAATGTCGATTTCACCTAAGTCACCAAAATACGTTAGAAGCTGTGTTCCGGGGTGTGCTGAACCAGGCTTCTCATGTAGATGAACGCACAAATCACATCTTGTTAAAACACAGATTCTGATCCTGCAGGTCTAGAGTGAGGCTTGACCACTGGCCTTTCTAACAAGTCCCCAGGTGTGCTGGTCCGTACGTCGCGCAGCAAGGGTCAGTGATTCCTAACCTGGGGCAACTTTGTCATCATCATCTTGAGGGGACATTTAGTGATGAGAAATGTCTAGCTATGTTTTTGTTGTCAACTGGGGAAGTGGAAGGTGTTAATGTTAACCATCTAGCTGGTACGTACAGTGCTGAACATCCTACGGTGCACAGGAAATCTCTCACAACTAAGACTATTTAATCCAAAATGTCTGTAGTTCTAAGGCAGAATCATCCTGGATTAGACCAAAGACAAAATGTGTAAGGTTTCGGAAAACTAGTTACTTTAGTCCTAACTCATTGCCCCAATGTTGGCAATTAGATTGAAGGAGAGAATTTTTTGGAGAGAATTTTAGAGAAGATGTGCATTTGCCCTATACCCAGTGACTGAGGAGAGGCGTGTTCAGAGAATTCCCCAAAGTACCCAAGCATCAAAGAGCTTTAAATATTAACAAGTCTGAAACCAGCTCACAGCAGTAGCACTCAAACGAGAATGTTCCTGTTACCCTTTCCTGTCTTCCTTTCCTGTATTCCAACCGAGGTGTTCACAGGTTAGCTGTAGAACACCTAGACACACAAAACAAGGGGAAGAAAAAATGCTTACGTGGCTTAAGTGACTAAATTTGGAGGGGTTTGTTGCGTGGCAAATGCTAACTGGTAAACTCGTTTCTGTAGAATCCTGGGATCTGCTTTTCTGCACTTGATATTCCAACACAAGCACTTTGCATACGGTCGCAATTCTTCATGAGCATTTGTGTTCAATGGCCACGTAACAGGCTCTCAAGGGACATATCTAGTTCATAAAATCGTTGCCCTTTTGTTTAACATTTAGGTTGTTGTAAGGTTGGCACTCATAATGCCGCTGGGATTGATATTCTTATGAATAAAGGTTTTTCCTAAACGTTTTCTGAGCATGGCCCCTCTGGAATAGAATTACAGAGAGAAGATGGAAGATCTTTTACTTTAGTTACCCCCTTTCTATGGAAATTTAAACAAACAAAATGCCAAAGAGTACAATGCATTCCGTGGACCAGCACCCAGCTTTAATAATTACTAATATTTTGTCATTCTTCTTTCATGGATCTATTCCCCATTCCCATGGGTTTTTTCCTAAAGTATTTTAATCCCTCCTTTAACATAAACATTTTTAGTACGTATTTCTAAATGATAAGGATTTAAAAAAAAACAGAACATAAACACAATTTCATTATCACACTTAACAGCAGAACAATAGTACATTAAAATCTTCCAACAATCAGCCCATGTTAATTTTCTCTGATTGTCTGAAATTATATTGATTTATTCAAATCAATATTCAACGAAGTCTTGGTTGATAAATGTTTTTTTCCAAAGACTGATCGATCGATTGATTAATTTGTCAGAGAGAGAATGAGAGAGAGAGAGAGAGAACACAAGCACAGGCTGGAGGAGTAGAAGCAGAGGGAAAAGCAGGCTCTCCAGTGAGCAAGGAGCCCTTTGTGGAATGCGCTCCCAGGACCCTGGGATCATGACCCGAGCTGAAGGCAAATGCTTAACTGACTGAGCCACTGGACATCCCAGTTGATACATGTCTTATCACTCTTGTAAATTCACCATAAACTGGATTTGGTTGATTGCTTCCTTATGAGGACATTTAACCCATTTCCCTAGCCTCTATATTTTCTGTTATTCAGAGACATTTGATTAAACTTAAAAATTTTTTGTTGAGGGTGATGGGTTCTTCTTTGGGCATAGTATGCTTCCTACTACATCACCTCAAAAGGCTTAGAACATCTGCTTGTCCCCTTCTGATATCTTACCATCGATCAGTGGGTTCCGAAGCTGTCAGCCTGGTCATTTCAGCAAATGCTTTTAACAGCCACTGATAGTCACTGCCTCGATTTTTTACTTCATTAGGTATTGTAAATAGAGATTTTTCTAATCCTATAATTCCTTTTTCTGTAAAAAGAAGAATTTTCTTTCATCAACTATTTGGGTATCCTAAAATGGAGTTGATAAGGAAAGACAGGATAAATGCTCAATTTTTTTTTTTGCTTTACCAACTTGCAGAATGAATTGGTACCCTAGAACTTGAAAAGACAATCTTTTACTTTTGTTTTTTAGCATTAAAGATTTGTTTATATATTTGAGGAGGGAAGGGCAGAAGGTAAAGGAAAGAGAGAGGGAGAGAAGCAGGCCCCCTGCTGAGTGTAGAGCCCCATGAGGACCTCAATCTCACGACCCCGAGATCATGACCCAAGCTGAAATCAAGAGTTGGACGCTTCACTGACTAAGCCACCCAGGCCTTTTGTTTTCCTTTTTAGTATTAAGAATATTTAGAGGATGCCTGGGGGGCTCAGTGGGTTAAGCCTCTGCCTTCAGCTGAGGTCATGATCTCAGGGTCCTGGGATCGAGCCCCGCATCGGGCTCTCTGCTCAGTGGGGAGCCTGCTTCCTCCCTCTCTCTGCCTGCCTCTCTGCCTGCATGTGATCTCTGTCTCTGTCAAATGAAGAAATAAAATCTTTAAAAAACAAAAAGAATGCTTAGAAATACTATATCCTTGATGTTTCAAATCATTGCAGACATTATTCTTTTGAATACCCAATATTTTTAGTCCTGTTTTTGTCCAAATAAGGCTATTTCATGTAAGTAATGTGTGAAAATATCCATTTGTTACTTTTTTCATTAAGACTGGATATTCTCATTAAGATTGATCAAAGAAAATATACATTATATATTTATATGTAAATACACATTACATATAAATCAGTTGTTGTCAATGGACATCAATATTTTTTTTAATGGTCCTGCACGAGTTTATGTACATTCAGGGTTTGGAATCACCAGACCAGGTTTTCTCAGTCTGTGTTTACAAATGTCTTGGGTATATGGTTAAAAGACAAATCAGATTCAGCAGGACTAGGGTGAGCTGAGACTATATGTTATGTGTTATATGTTGTATGTTATATGTAACATGGCATATATTACATGTTATATGTTGGGTGTTACGTGTGTTATAAATATGCTACATATATTTGTTATATGTATTAAATACATGTTATAAATATATATAAATAGTTGCCATCAGTAGGTTTAAGAAAATTGTATCTGTGTTGATTTGCCTTTTTTTTACGTTCCTAGCGAGGTTGAAAAATTTCCGTAGTCATTAGCCATTCGAATTCGTCTCTAGGTGAATTGTCTAGATAGAGCCTCCACTCATTTACCTACTGAATCTGAGCAGTTTTTAAAATTAATTTATGTGAACTTTTTACATATTAAAGATATTAACACATTGCCTGGTGCATTTATTGTGCATAATTCTCACAGTTCATTGTTCGCCTTTGATGGTGACTATGCAAGTTCTATGTTTTACAAAGATAATGCTGCTTGTCTTTCTATTTTTGAGTTGTCCCACTGTTACTAATTTATCAGATTCCATCATGAAATTTGTCAGATTCCATCATGAAATTTGACAATATTTTCCTCTAGTCTAGCATTTCAATGGGTTAAAAAAATCAATTTAACTGAAATCCATCAGGTGATTTTGATATAAAATCTGAGGCCAGATCTCAGTCTTTTCTTGATTTACCTTCATATTCTCATTCTAGTACCACACATTATTGTAGTTTCTATTGTAATGAATGTAGAAATCATTCATTTCTCCAAATAAGAGAAAAGGTCTAAACTATTATTCCCTTTTTTTTTTTTTAATTTGACAGAGAGAGAGAGATCACAAGTAGGCAGAGAGGCAGGCAGAGAGGGGGAAGCAGGCTCCCCGCTGAGCAGAGAGCCCGATGCGGGGCTCCATCCCAGGATTCTGGGATCATGACCTGAGCTGAAAGCAGAGGGTTTAACCCACTGAGCCACCCAGGCGCCCCTATTATTCTTAATCTTCATTGATTTCTCAGCACTTACTATGTTTATTCTTTCAAATAGTTGTTTCAGGGCTGCCTTTTTGGAGCATTTTCTGCCTCATGAATCCTGCCCATCTCCACCCTACAATGAACCAGGAAACAGAATTTCGCAGCCTCCCTTGCAGCTAGGTATGGGCAGATGATCTAAGTTCCAGCAACTCAACATACTTGTGTGAAACTTTGGTGTAGAAAACAAACAAACAAACAAGAAAGCGGGCTCTTTGTGGAATGCATTTGCTGGTGAGGTAACAGCAGACATCCCGCTGATCTCCAGGCACACGCGTGGCAGTGCGGGCAGCTGCAGACACAGCTGCTTTCATCCCTGGAGTGAAGGCGGGCGGGCTCAGTGTCTAGCGGTGGGAAGGCTGGTTCCCTCACTGGGTCCTTTCTACAACGTGGTCTGGGCACTGTTCCTAGGAGCTCAGCTCCAAGCTTCTCATGGGTTCTTAGAGATCCCCAATGCCCCTAATAAATGCCTTTTCTGAGCTAGAGTGTATTCTTGAGAACAGGAGGCAAAACTACATCGGGGAAGAAAGGTGTTGTATCCAGTATGAACTGTAGGTGTTGTTTAAAGTCTAGGCTGACCCTTGATATTTTACAGTGTGTGAACCAGTGTGTGAAGTCTGGTTCATGTAGGCCAGCAGCACCAGGACCTGAGAACTTGTTAGAAATGCCTAATGTCAGTCCACCCCACCCCACTTCTGCTGAATCTGATTTGCCTGTTTTTTGAGAGAGAGAGAGGGAGAGAGAGATAAAGAGAGGGAGAAAGTACACTCTTGAGGGGCAGAGGGAGAGAGAATCTTAAGCAGGCTCCAGTCCTAGCATGGTGCCTGCCAAGGGACTCGATCTCATGACCCTGAGATGGTGACCTTAGCCAAAATCAAGAATCAGACGCTTAACTGGTTGAGCCACCCGGGTGCCCTGGTTTGTGTTTTAACAAGATGCCCAGGGGATTCATAAACACGGATTGAGAAGCCCTGGCCTAGTGATGCCCAGCGCTGGCTGCACTTTAAAATCACTGGAGACCATTACAAAAAATACCGATGTCCGTTTACATTCTCCATGACAACAACTGATTCAGGAAAGAATCATCAAGGGAGTCTAAAACCACAGGGCAAAAGGCTGTTAGGGCATTGGTTATTCTCAAAGGATTTCCCACAGATCAGTTATTGATTACAAAGGGGAAAAATGACCTTCACAGCAGAGAAATCTGGCAGACTTCACAAAAAAAGCAAAAAAAAAAACCAAACAAAAACTTAACACAAACAATGGGGGCCAAGTAACATGAGCCTCCTCATAAGAACACGTCACTTATGGGGAACTTCTGCCAAAACTGAAAATGATTAACCTGAATCTAACACCAAGTGAACAAAAAAACCCCAAAACAAGAAAACAATAAAAACCAGACAAATCCAACCCAAGAGACAACCTGCTCTACAGCTGTCCTGGACTCTAAAAATGCCAGTTTCACAAGCATGGAAAGACTGTTCTGGATCAAAAGCATGAAAATTAAAAGTACTATATAATCTTTAATTACATACTGAACTGAGGGTGGAAAGGCTGTGAGGGACATTTTCAGGCCAGTTTGGGGGAATTTGAAAATTAGTTAAGAGTACGGTATTTCTGGTAAGTGGCTCCGGGTGTGATCATCATAACGTGGTCTACGAGGAAGAGTGAACTTGTTCTTAGGACACGCGCTGAAATACTGAGAGGCATATCATGAGATCTACACTTCATTTTATCCTTAATGACTTTGCCTGTCCGCTTGGTAGAGAGAGACACAGCGAGAGCAGGAACACAAGGAAGGGCAGTGGGAGAGGGAGAGGCAGGGAGCCTGATGCGGGGCTCGATCCCGGGACCCTGAGATCATGACCTGAGCTGAAGGCAGAGGCCTAACGACCAAGCCACCCCGGCGTCCTTCTACACTTCACTTTAAAGGGTTTAGGAAAAAAATCATAGATAAAAGAGAAATAAAGGAGGTGAGGGAGGGAGGGGGGAAAAGAGAAATAAAAACAAAAATTGCAAAATGCCAAATGTTAGTATTTGGTGGACCTAGACCAAGGGTCAGTAAGTTTTTTTCTGGGAAGAGCCCGATGGTTGAGTACACAAGGCATTACAGTCTCTGTCGCAATACTCGACCGGGAGAACGCACGATAACCCTAAACATAATACCCTGCTAGGTTCTAATAAAACTTTATTAGTGGACATTTATGCACTCACTGGATCTCACTGAAGTTCAGAAACAGCCATTTCAAAAACTTCCTTCTCCGAGTGGGTAAAGGGGAGCTCTGTTTTACTTTCTACACGTCCATACGGTACAAATGTTCAAAAGGGTACTTGAGTTTTCTGGGTTTTTTTTCATTAAGTGGATACTTAGATGAGTTGCTTTTGCTGCAGTAACAACCCCAACCTTATAACGAGTATTTGTTTCTCATGATGAGTGACAGCTGAGGATGGGCTGCCCTTTGGCTCTGTGTGTTTTCTTCTGCCGGCGCCCGGGCTGAAGGAACAGATCTGGAACACACTGTTCCCATAGCCGAGGGCAGAACCGCTAGACACCAGCCAAGCCGTGCAATCGCACTGAGAGCTTCTGCTCAGATGTGGGAGACTCGCCCGCTCCTGTGCCGAGGGCCAGCGCCCGAGGCAGCCCCACAGCCAAGCCCCACAGTGGAAGGCTTAACAAGGGGCCTACTTACGATCACTTATAGGGAAGGGAATGAATAATTGCGAAACAATGATATACTTGACTACATTTCTGTTGAATTTAGTAAATCTCCTTTGAGGAAATATTTTCTTGTTTTGTCCTCACATAGTTTTTTCCCAAGGGACCCATTTTTTCCTTCTCAGTTTTTGATTCCCTGCAGAAAGGTAGCTTTGGCCTTTTTGCAGAGGGTAACCCACTCGTGAGTCCTGGAATTAATTTTGTGGAGATGCAACTAGTCCGTTTGTTTAAAAGAAAAGAATACAATAGAAGATTATAAGGGAGGGACGCCTGGGTGGCGCAGTTGGTTGGACGACTGCCTTCGGCTCAGGGCGTGATCCTGGAGTCCCGGGATCGAGTCCCACATCAGGCTCCCAGCTCCATGGGGAGTCTGCTTCGCTCTCTGACCTTCTCCTCGCTCATGCTCTCTCTCACTGTCTCTCTCAAATAAATAAATAAATAAAATCTTAAAAAAAAAAAAAAAAAAAAAAAAAAAAAAAAAAAAAAAAAAAAGAAGATTATAAGGGAATATTGCCCATGGTAAAGATAAGGATTGTTTCATGGGAAACTTTTATTTTACTTACATATATCTGTTCATAAACTGAGATAAGCTATATTTTTTTGCTGTGAGTTTCAGTAAAAAAAAAAAACAATAATAATTAAAGCCTTGACCTAAAGGACAGGCTAGGTTGAGGGGCTGGGCACCCCTAGTTCCCATCTGGATTCAAGGATGCTGGCACCAAGACACCACTGAAGGCCACGGGAGCAGACTGAAGGCCTCACCCTCCTTCCTGTGTCCTCTTCTCCTTCTCTGCTGCAGAGACTGAAATCCTAAAACTACATTTCCCAGGCCCCTTTGCAGCAGGCTTCCAGGCGGCGTTTAGCTTCCACTCCCCAGATGCTGTGGTAGACTAAAACCCGCTCCTCCCACTGAGAGTAAGAATCTAACCTCCCTCCCCAGGGATCTGATCTGGCCTTGGAGACTCGTGCGGCCGAAAGCATGCAGCAGAAAGGATGTTCTTGAACTTTGTTCCCAAGTTCCTATGAGGCCTTACGGTGTCCACCTGGGCCTCTTGGAATGTTTGGTCTGGGGGAGCCGGTTCTGTGTGAAAAGTCCAACTACCCTTGAGAGCCACACTGGGAGAAGCCCAAGCCCACGCACCCGGAGGCCCTGAAGGACGGGACCAGCACGCAGCGGCGCTCAGTACTGGAGTGGACAAGATTAATTTGGAAGGACTCCTCCAGCCCCAGGTGCCCCAGCATGGATCAGAGACGGACCACCCTACCAAGCCCTCCCCTGACTCTCAAATCACGATCAAAATAAAACGGTTATTTAAGTCACCAAGTTTTGAGGTGCTGGGTTTCACAACTATAGATCAGCAGAAGAGATGCCTTTTCTCAAGACTTCCCTTTGGAACTGAGTCACGCAGAGACGCCGGCATGCAGGGCCCCCGAGGGACAGAGTGTCCTGAAGATGTGTGTAGGCAGGGTGCCCTCAGCAGCACCCAAGCTCCAGGACAGGACACTGGGAGCCAAGAGACATTGTGCTGAGAGAATCGAGCGGCTAACCCTAAGGACCACAGGAAAGCCAAGAAGAACGTGGGGTGCAGAGTCAGAAATGAAGCCAGACGGAGTGATAAACTCCGCTAACATTCACGTGTGCCAAGAATGTCCCTACACTCTCTGAATGTGTTTTTTTTTTTTAAAAGATTTTATTTATTTATTTGATAGGCAGAGATCACAAGTAGGCAGAAAGGCAGACAGAGAGAGAGGAGGAAGCAGGCTCCCCGCTGAGCAGAGAGCCCGATGTGGGGCTCGATCCCAGAACCCTGGGATCATGACCTGAACCGAAGGCAGAGGCTTTAACCCACTGAGCCACCCAGGCACCCCTCTCTGAATGTGGTTTTACTTGATCTCCAAACTATCTCAGGAGGTTGCTACTATTCATTCACATTTCATGGATGAAGAAATCAAGGCACAAGGAAGCCGAGTGATGTCAAGGTCCCACAACCGGTAACTGGCAGAGCATGGATGTATCTGATTGAGAGCTCGTGGTCCTACCGGCCACTCACACGAGAGGGGCTTCCAAGAGCAAGGCCAAGCGGCTCAGAGGAGCTTGAATCCACGGGGATGTTCTTGCACGAAAGTACAGACAGGATTCAGCCACACGAAACACAGAGTCGTCCTTTCCTTGAGGTAGTGTGCCCCCCCTCACTCTCTAGGCTTGTAGACTCCATCACTGTTGCCACACGGTGGGTGCCAAGAAGGTTCCTATTGCAACTCTCAGGCTCTTCTCCATTCCCGGTAACCAGAGGCTGAGCTCGTCTTTACATGGCTCAGAGCCCCAAGCAGTTCAGACCCCTTATACGGGTTCAGGTGTGATCCAGGTTGGGGCTGGCCGGGAAAATTGCTAGAAGAAGGGCTGGGGATTTTAAGATGGCCCCATAACCTTCACCCCCTTGTGGAACTCCCATGACCATGTTATGCTGTATGGCAAAAGGGATGTTACTCAAGTGGGCCTATTCTGATCACACGAGCCCACTAACGGCTGAGTTTCCCTGGTAGCAGAAGTGACGAAGGTTCCCTTTTTGACCAAACTGTGGCCAACCTCCTCGGAGCCCTTTTCTCCACTAGGCCTCAGTGTTGGCCTTTAAAGATCTGAACAAACATTAACTAGTTCCTGACAATTCTGGGCCACATCCCTTAAATAACCTTAGCCCCCCCTCCCCATTAAAGTGCCTCCCTGAAGAAGCTCCAAGTTGGGTTCGGGTCACATTGGACTCTTCTTCCTACTGCAACAGCGGTTACTGATTAAAATCTGTCCTTGCCACTTTAGCTTGTATCCAGCTTTGTTTACAGACAGAAGTTGGAGAGATTCCAAGCACGAATGATTCAACACACTTTGCTGGTTGGAAGACCGCGGGGCCACGCAGCAAGGAATAGGGGCGGCTTGTGGAAGCCAAACACGCACACAGCAAAATGAGATCCCAGTCCCAGGAACTGAATTCTGCCCCGGAACCGAGCCTCCACACAAGAGCCCAGGCGAGCACGCTGGACTCCGGCCCCAGAGGCCGCGGCCTAGTGAACATGCATTGTTTTAAGCCGCTAAGTTTGTGGTAACTTGTGCAGCCGTAGAAAAGGAAGGCACCCTTTGTTTGACCCAGAAATCCCACCTCTAAGACCTTATTCCGAGGATAAACTGTCAATAATACAAATACGTAGATTATTCACTGCAATATTATTTTTAACTGCAAAACACTGGAAACTCCCTAAATGTCCACGCGGAGGAGACTGGGTGAGTGAACTTGTAAACACGGTGAGAGTAAAGAGAACAAGGATGACTTCGTGAGCTGAGACGCACTGATTGCAGGAGGCAAGCGAAGACATTTAATTGCAGAGAAGCGTATTGTGAAGGAATCTTTTGTTCCAGAGTCGGTGGGTGACCCTGAAAATGTGAACTCTCCGATCACTTGCTCTTTCTGGGGACCAGCCCCCGTCGAAGGCTATCGTGGGGCCCCACACGGTCACTTCATTAGCCTCACGTGCCCTCACAGAGGGTCTCATCAGGAGTAACTAAAGACACCCCCATCATTCAAAACATTCCAAGGATTTCGGGAGCTCTGTGCCGGGAACCAGGGACAAAGACCAGATACATTTCTCTACAGCCCATGTGTACTATGCTTCTGCTGTGCAGGGGAGTCAGAACATACTCGTCTCTCTGCTGGTCGTTACAGAATAACACACAAGAAGGACGACCCAGGAAACTGTGCAGTTGGTCACCTACAAGGGTGGAGGGAAGAGGTGGAAATGGTATTTCTTTTTTTTTTTTTTTAAAGATTTTATTTATTTATTTGACAGAAAGAGATCACAAGTAGGCGGAGAGACAGGCAGAGAGAGAGGAGGAAGCAGGCTCCCTGCCGAGCAGAGAGCCCGATGCGGGACTCGATCCTGGGAACCCGAGATCATGACCCAAGCCGAAGGCAGCGGCCCAACCCACTGAGCCACCCAGGTGCCCGGAAATGGTATTTCTATGAGCTTATCTTTTCGTGCGGTTTTGACTCTTGAAAGCATGGCACTATCCCACGTATTCAAAAGTAAAATTAAATCCGTAAGAATGGGAAGGAGGTACGTTAAAACCAAAAGCAAACTAAAATAATTAGACTGGTCCTTTTCAAATAAGTACCGTTGTCACACTGAACAGGAAGAAAAAAGAACTAATTTGAAGTAATTTAACACCATATTTGACTGTATTCCCTCGGTTGGGGACAGGGAGTGTGGTGAGCGGGAGAAGAATCACAAACAAAGCCTGAACTCTTCTTCCTGGGTCTGCTCTTTGTAACGGTGTCCGCAAGGCAGTTCAGAAGTGATTCCGGCTGTCATAAACGATGTTCGATGACGTACAGGATTGAGCAAACGTGCTGAAAACTGGAAGCCAGGAATCTCACTAAGGGAGAAGGGACAAACAAACATGGAATGGGGAAGGCAAGAAATAACCTTGTGAGGGGATATCCGTGTAAAGTGATGATTTCTGAGATCTGTGTATGCATGTTTATGTCACACGTGTATGAGTGTGCAGACACATGTCCCTATGTACATGCATGTGACATGATCTGTTTCCCACCTCTGTCCACTGAGAGAGGCAAGAAGCGAGGACATTGCAAGAGCACCAACGACACTAACTCTCTGATTCTCGGACCTTGATCTCTAAGAGCTTCACCACTAAGTGAATCAGGCTCCTCAGAGAAATGACTGAGTTCTAGGCTGGCCTAAGAAATGCTTGGAATCCTTTGTTATGCCAGAAAGTAAGGAAACACTTTTTTTAAAAAGAGGTTTATGTCACATGGGCCTAGAAGACAGCTTGCAGGGGCTCTCGCTGGCAAATCTGGAATAACTTGAACACCAAGATAACTCAGAATTAAATTATAAATCCCTAACAAAATAGGAATTCATGCATCTATATCATGTGTCCACAAGTACATACATTGAAAGAAGGAGGGTCTCTTGTTCACTGGGAAACACAGAAGGCAGAACGGAAAATGTGGAGGGAGTGTCATATTACTGTTTTGGAACCATCGTGGTAGAGAGTGGACAGGCAAGAATCATCAGGGGATGATAACCCTAGGGGGAAACTTTGATAAAGAACAAGATATTTGGGGGGCACTTGGGGGGCTCAGTCAGTTAAGCATCCGACTCTTGATTTCAGCTCAGGTCATGACCTCAGGGTTGTGAGATCAAGCCCCACGTTGGGCTCCGCACACAGCAAGGTGTCTGCTTGACATTCTCTCTCCCTCTCTCTCTGCCCCTCCACCCTCAAATAAATAAAATCTTAAAAAAAAAAAGGAACATAATGTTTGCATGATGTCCCTGCATTGCTCTTTAGTGGTGAGAGAGAAGAAAACTCCAGCAATAATCATACAGTAAAGTATTTAGGGGTAAATGCCTTGATACATTTAACTCACTGTAAGAAGGTTCAGGGGAAAATGTGTATTTTTATATTGTGCTGCTTTTATTTTTGCAATTTTTTGAAAGTTTCAAATTATTTCTGGATGGTTTAAAAAAACACACACACAAACTCCTTCATGGAAAGTCTCTGAGAGTAAAGCTCTTGCAGAATGCAGTTTTTATCCAAAGGGAAGGTAGGGGCCTGACGGAGTGATCACAGCTGATAGGACCCAGAGCCTGAGCCCCAGGAAACTGAGGTGGGTGTGGGCCTGCGAGGCCTGTAGGAGAGGTGACAGTCCACCACAAAGTCCGATCCAACAGGCTGCCCATGACTAATGCACGCTTGCGGGCTTGGGCATCCTCGGCCTGGGCCGATCTACCAGCCATAGGCCACTGCCAGCCCTGAGAACAATCTTGCATCCCTGGAGAGCTCCGGACACGGGCTCGGGATCTCCTACACCAGCTGCACATGATCCTGACCTGCTGGTGCTTGTTCTTGGCTCCCACCCTGACTGCATCCCCTGCTATGACCTCGCCTGTATCTGGTGAGTTCTCCCTCCTCCCCGCATTCAGACCGAGGCTTCCCTCCAGATTTTCTGTCTTGCCCTGGCCCTGACTCCTTGTCTCCCTCTGACTCAGGGCTCTGGCTCCCTGCCCCAACCCCACCCTGCCCATGCTCTTGTCCTCCCAGCAAATGTCCCACAAGAGCCCAAAGAATGGGGATGTTTAACCCAGAGTCTGCCAGGTCACTAAGACCCTCCGCACCTATGGAGGTGTGAAACGACAGGTTGGGGCTTTGGTTCTGTCAACTCAGTTCCTGAGCCAGTCACCCCTGCAGGACACAGCAGATACACAGTGGCCCATGAAGCTGCAAGTTGGGGACGGAGCTGGCTCCCGATGGATGGCTGAACACACCAGACACATCACAGTCCACGGCGCTGAAGCGTGGCTGCCCTCCCCTCTGACCCGGTCAGGAGGTGTTTGGTAAGCCCAAGGAAGGAGCTTCAAAAACAGGCTCAGCAGACCTGATGCTCGGAGACCCCCATTTTCAGCTAATACTGGCTTCCCTGGCTCTAGCACAAGAACGCTAGGTCCGGAACAGCAGGTCCTGGAGTCCCCGCCCATTTCTACTGCTCCTTAGCTGTGTGCCCTGGTGCTGCTGTTTCCCCCTGCAGCTCAGTCTCCTCCTGGATGATGTGAGGACAGCGCAGATGAGGCGCCCCAGGCAGCAGCTGGGGCACAGTTGGTGCTCAAAAGTAGTAGCCACTGAACCAAGAAAGAACCATCGACAGATGATGATGCAAACTTGGATGAGGAAGAGGATCTTCATATAATCGTAAAGTACCTCTCCATAAATTACTAATTAATTTTAAAAGGGCGGGGCGAAACAAAGGACACTTAATGTGAAAAGAACCACAAATGGGAGTAAATATTTGCAGATCATGTATCCGATAAGAGCTGGCTATCCAGAATCCATAAAAACTCTTGCAGCAACAACAGCAACAATAAACACAATTCAAAGGACTTGAGTAGACACTTCCCCAGAGACGATTTACAGACGCTCAATAAGCTCCTGAAAACATACATTACCAATCTTTACAGAAATGCAAATCAAAGCCACGAGGAGATACCACCTCAAACCCATGAGGATGGCTCTAATTAAAACAAAAACAAAACTGGGGCACCTGGGTGGCTCAGTGGGTTAAGCTGCTGCCTTCGGCTCAGGTCATGATCTCAGGGTCCTGGGATCGAGTCCCGCATCTGGCTCTCTGCTCAGCAGGGAGCCTGCTTCTCTCTCTCTCTCTCTCTGCCTGCCTCTCCATCTACTTGTGATCTCTCTCTGTCAAATAAATAAATAAAATCTTTAAAAAAAAAAAAAACAAAACAGAGAAAAGGAAATGTTGGCAAGGATGTGGAGAAACTGGAACCCAAGTGCATTGCTGGTGGGAAAATGGTGCAACTCTTGTGGCAAATGGAAAAGCTACTGTGACAGCTTTTCACAAAGATGAAAATAGCATTACCATCCGATCCAACAATTCCACTCTGAGATACGTATCAAAAGAATTAAAAATAGGGTTTCGAATAGGTACTTGCACACCAACATTCACAGCCACATTATTCACAATAGCCCAAAGATGAAAACAAGTGTCCATCAACAAATGAATGAATCAACAAAATGTGGTGTATATATGCATAGATATTTATATACAATAGAACATTATTTAGCTATAAAAAGGAATGAAATTCAGATAATGGTACAACACAGATGATTTTGAAAATGTTATGCTTAGTAGAATAAGACAGACACTGAAGGACAAATATTGTATGATTCTACTTAAATGAGATCCTGGAATAGGCAAATTCACAGGGACAGAAAGCAGAAGAAAGTTACCAGGAGCTGGGGGAGAGGAGGGGGATCAAGACTGACGCTACCTGGGTACGGAATTTTGGTTTGAGATAATGAAAAAGTTCTGGAGATAAATAGTGGTGATGGTCACACGATGCTGCGAAGATACTTAATGCCACAGAACTGTCAACCTAAAAATGTTTAAAATGATAAGTTTTATGTTATATATATTTTACCACAGTTTAAAAAATGTGCGGAAGGGCTGCTAAGGTCTGAAGCAATATGGCTCCCTGAGAGCTCTCAGACTGGTAGGGGCTCCCGTCTAGGACAAGGCCCCACATTAAGAAGACACTGCTGGGAGTCAAGTCAAAATTGAGCAGAACAGAAACAACAAAGACAAAGAAACAAAAGGTCTAAATCAGGAGTCTTAAAGGGCTAGACAGTAAGTATTTGTGTCTCGTAGGCTTCAGCGTTAATGTTGCAACTCGACTTTGCTGATTTGGCCTGAGAGCAGCTGTAAACAATACGTAAATGAATGGACAAGACTGTGTTTCAATAAAACTTTATTTATAAAAACAGGTGACTTTTGCCAGTCTTTTATTTAAATAAAAGTGGGAGGGGAACAGAGTTGGCAAGCCCCCATACTTTTGAGTATTATAAAAACAACAAAAGAGAGAGCTCTTTGAAGTTAGAAAAACCATCCTAAACCACACAACTCCCTCTCAAAGTTCCAGAAAACTAATTTCACATAAAATAAACATTAGAAAATTATTAAGGTAAAATCTCATACAAAGATATTATTTTAAAAAAGGAACAGAATAACATTTTGCCCACAAAACAACTCAAATTGCAACCTACTATTTTATTTTTTGAGTAAACTCTATACCCAATGTGGGGCTCCAATTCACAACCCTGAAGTCAAAAGTCGCATGCTCTACCAACTGAGCCAGCCACTATTTTTTTAAAAGATTTTATTTATTTGTGTGAGAGAGAGGTGGGGGAGGGACGGAGGAAGAGGGAGAGAGTTTATACAAACAGGGGAAAGGGGCAGAGGGAGGAGGAGAAGCTGACTCCCCACTGAGCAGGGAGCTTGACCTGGGGTTTGATCCCAGAACTCCAAGATCATGACCTGAGCCAAAGGCAGATGCTTAACCAGCTGAGCCACTCAGGAACTCCAAGCCAATCACTACTTTAAAACCAGCTAAAAATTATTATGAAAGTGACACAAGACATGAAAGAGCTACAGTAAAAGAAATGAGAAAAATTTAGAAATAAAAGGGGAAAATGAAAAGTAAATTAGAAGAAACACAAAAGCAAATAAACAATAAAACGATTTTCCTTAAGGGAAATAGGAGGGATAAAAACGTTAAAAACATTTTTTAATACTTAAAAACTCTTTTTTTCGGGGCGCCTGGGTGGCTCAGTGGGTTAAACCGCTGCCTTCGGCTCATGTCATGATCGCAGGGTCCTGGGATTGAGCCCTGCATTGGACTCTCTGCTCAGCGGGGAGACTGCCTCCCCCCTTCTCTCTGCCTGCCTTTCTGTCTACTTGTGATCTGTCTGTCAAATGAATAAATAAAATCTTTTAAAAAAATGTGCATACACTTACAGGCATATATTTATATAAAAGACATGCATATTATGTACATATCATTCTAGCATATATATTTATATATGTATGCTTTGTGCATTTATATGTAATTTATTTGTAGAACATATTTTATATCATATATAGATGTAAATTCCTATCTCTGTGGACTGAAAATGCCTAGAAACAAGGCAGACACGATGACCAACGGGGGGCAATGCAGATACGGTCTCAAAATATCATTTTGCTCTAGAAGATACCAGGGCTTTTGAAGAAATGGATGATTCAAGGATAGGAAAGGCACGAGATGAGCCTGGGATTCTGCGTGCCGGATTAAAAGAAGGTCTCAGAGAAACGCAGCAGCCAACTTTGAAGACTTCCATGGGTCAGAGGACAATCTGAGCTGCACTAAGGAATAATTATATGGGTTGAAACCCATTAATAATGGGTTAAGTCCATGCATTAATAATGGAACTTAAACAAAACTGGGGCGCCTGGGCAGCTTGGTGGGTTAAGCCTCTCTCTGCCTGCTGCTCAGGTCCCAATCTTGGGGTCCTGGAATCGAACCCTGCATCGGGCTCTCCACTCAGCAGAGAGCCTGCTTCCCACCCCACCCCCCCCGCCAATGCCTGTTGCTCCCCCTGCTTATACTCTCTCGCTGCCAAATAAATAAGAATCTGTAAAAAACAAACAAAACCAATGGGTCACCTTCGGAGGATGCTTAGAAGCCAATTCATTCTTTTGAAAATAGGTAAATAAAGGACAAAATCAAACATCTTGCTTCGTCTCCATGAACTGTACTCCTAGGCGTAGGGTAAACAAAAATCTAAAAATAATAATAAAATAAATCTAGATATCTCTGGTGCTTAAAAGAGAACATTCCCCTTTCTTCCTTCTTTTTAGCATTCCTTTTAAAAGAAACCTGAATTTATAAATGCTTTCTCTGTCTCCCTGAGATATATGTAAATCTTTTTAAAAAGTTAAACAGACCTCTCGCCAGTTTTTCATACCAGTAATGCCTTCTTTCTCGGAGGCCATCCTTGAAAGGTGAGCTTGTCTCTTTGGGATTTTAAACCTAGGTGCCTGGCTCCTTAATGTACCATCCTGCTTGTCATAAAGATAGGAGTTTTATTTTCCTTTGATAAAGGCAATTAACACAAATGTATCGGATTTTATTTGCCTGGCTATATGTAACAGGATTTATTTTTCCTGAGGGCTCCTCAATGGACAGCTGTGCATTGCAGTCTGGATTTTTGTTTTTGTTTTTGTTTTTTAAAGATTTTACTTATTCATTTGACAGACAGAGATCACAAGTAGGCAGAGAGGCAGGCAGAGAGTGGGGGGGGAGCAGGCTCCCTGCTGGGCAGAGAACCTGACTCGGGGGCTCGATCCCAGGACCCTGAGACCATGAACTGAGCCGAAGGTGGAGGCTTAACCCACTGAGCCACCCAGGCGCCCCTGCAGTCTGGTTTAATGCTCATTCAATAGTGAGACTGTTGCCTTTCCTTCCTATATATTGTGGAAGCAAATTTCCGTGTCGGCAGGAGATCTGATTTATAATTACGTTTCTCCCAAATGGGTAATCAATAGTAGATGAGGAAAAGCATCTCATTATAACAATCTTCCGTTTAACAAATAAAGAAAAGGCGATAGAATCAGAATACCACCATCGTGCGACCCCCGAGAATGAACGGATCCAGACACCGAACACCGACAGCTGCTGCTGTCACAGACGGACAACGCAGACACTCTGTGGCTCCTGCTGAACGAACACAACACCACCACGGCCTTGCCAGAGAGATCCAACCTGAATCTGACCAGCCTCTGGACCGTTGCTAATATGCAGGAAAGAAGAAATAAATAACGAGAGAGGAGCTGGTTGAGCTGAACTATAAATACACCATCAGCAGAATCCAGGACTGTGGGAAACTCCACGGGTCCAACAGCCTGGGATTTTCATCATGAAATTGTGAGAAAGGCAGGGTGAATGACCTTGAAGATTAAGAGACCGAAAAGGTATGTTTGAAAAAAAGGAACAACAAAAGTGCAAGAGAAAGCTACTGTGGTAGCAGATGCACACTTGGGCAACAGAACTATAATGAAATCCGGAGACGTGGTGGCCCATGAAGGTCAGGACTGGGGACATTTTATGTAGGAGGAAGGTGACTGTATTGGGGACAGGGTGAAAGCCGGGTCTCTCGAGTGCCTGGCAAGGCTCTGTTTTTCGACCTGGGGGTAGTTATCTGGGTGTTCCTACAATTCACCGAGCTATGAATCATAATTGTAAATTCTCAATCCAGCTCCTTATAATTCACATGATTTATGTGGGGTTTTTTGGTATTTGTGTTTTACTTTACAATACAAAAGGTTAAGATTACTTAAACCAAGTCCTGTAATCATTGTCTTCCCTGAAAATTCTGCATGGAATTAAAACAGAAATGACTTGTTAATGAACTGGATGGAGGCTCAATCCCAGGACTCAGGACTCAAGGAACTTCGATTTATATAATAGGGTAAGGCGAGCATCACGAAAACACCACAAAGGCATGCATGGCTTATAGCTAATAACCAATAAATTTGTTTAGTTTACAGCAAGGAGAGAGTACTTCAGCATAAGATGATCAGGAACGGCTTTCTGGAGAAGGGAGGATAGGAGCCATATCTTGAGTGGGTTTTGTTTTTTTTTTTAAGATTTTGTTTATTTTTTAGAGAGAGAAACAGTGTGGTGAGAGCCCATGCGAGATGGGGCAGGGAGGGAAGGGAAGAAGAAGAAGAGGGAAAGAAGCAGACAATCCCCCTCCCCCAAGAGCACGGAGCCCAATGCAGGGCTCGAACTCACCACTTCGAGGTCATGAACCAAAGTCAAGTTCATGACTTGAACCTAAAATCAAGAGTCAATCATTTAACAAACCGAGCCACTCAGGGGCCCCTAGAATTTGGATTCTTAAGGGTATTGTAGTACAAGCAGATGGCTTCGTGTACACAAAATCAGAATTGAGAAAACACAAACGTCTCTTGAAGGAATCTTCTTTCCTTCATTGGCCAACTTTTAAATCATCCTTTAAGTCCACACATTACTTTCTCCAAGAACTTCCTTGATTCTCCCAGATCAGGTCAGGTTCTCTGTTATATGCTCTCTGGGCTCATTCTCATTTCCAACTCTTACCATAGTTGTAATGAAATGATGAACGGTGAAATTAGTCATTTAGCATCTCTCCCCCTAGAACATAAGACTTTCTGAAGGCAGCAACTCTGGATGTCAAAATCATGTCATATCCCTACTGCCCAGCCCTAAGCCTGGCATGGTAGACACTCAAAAACCTGAGTAAATAATGAGAGAGACCATTGGGCTGGAATGAAGGGTTATGCAGGAGACTAATAAAGTTGGAAATTTTATTGGGAGATAGACTGCAAATGTTCTAGAATGCTAGGGTTAAGTGCTTAGATTTTTATCCTTTTTTTAAAGAACTTAAACCACAGAAATTTATTGTCTCATAGTTCTGGAGGCTAGAAGTTCCAAATCAATTACATTCACCAACTTATAAATGTCATCGGGGCTGGTTTCTTCAAAGAGCTCTCTCCTTGGCCTTGTCCATGGCTGTCTTCAGCATGCGTCTCTTCACATGATCTTCTTTCTATATGTATCTCTCTGTGTCCAAATTTCCCCCTTCCCTCTCCAAGATCTTATTTATTTATTTGAGAGAAAGAGAGCACAAGCTCGGGGTGGTGGGGATGGGGGAAGAGCAGAGGGAGAGGGAGAAGAAGACGCCCCACTCAGCAGGGAGCCTGAACGTGGGGCTCAATCCCAGGACCCGGAGATCATGACTGAAGCCAAAGGCAGATGTTTAACTGATTAAGCCACTCAGGAGCCCCCAAATTTCCCTTTTTTCTTAGGATTCCAATCATTTTGGATTAGGGACCACCCAAGAACACCACTTCAACTTGATTACCTCTGTAAAGAAGCCTATGTCCAAAATAAGGTCACATTCTGAGGTACCAGTGTTAGAATTCCAAAATATTTTTTGTGGGGGACACAAGCCAACCCATAACACATGGCTAACTCCCCTCAACATGTGAGACTGTTCAAAAGTTTTATTTATTCTACATAAATTTCTTTATGTAGAACCCTACATAGAGTTATATAGAAATCTATCGAACCATAGAGCGATCTCTATGGTTCATGCTGCTCCCAATGTATCTTCCTGGTATGTTCGCTTTCCTGTCCCTTGGTATTTATTAAGCAGTGTTAGAAAATCCAGCAGATTATCCCTCAGTGGACTAGGAATGTCTTTACAAACAGAGATACCCTGAATTATGTCTGTATTTCACATAACGAGAACCACTTTTGGAATGAATGATACTACAATCTACATTTTTTAAATCTTCATTTACTCTGGTCACAGTATCAAACTAAAATGGCTTTAATATCTTTCAAAGACAACTACATATTGCATATAAATAAATACACAAAATTTTACTTTTTTTTTAAAAAGATTTTATTTATTTATTTGACAGACAGAGAGCACAAGTAGGCAGAGAGGCAGGCAGAGAGAGAGGAGGAAGCAGGCTCCCCGCCGAGCAGCGAGCCTGATGCAGGGCTTGATCCCAGGACCCTGAGATCATGACCTGAGCCGAAGGCAGGTCATGCCACCCAGGCACCCAGGCGCCCCTAAAGTTTTACTTTTTATTAGTATTTAGGCAGACAGTATGGCTTATATTCTAAAAACGAGTCAGAATATTGAGATTTATATTCCTAAGTAACAAGATTTCACTCTTTTTCCTTTGAAGATTTTGTTTGTTTATACGACAGAGGGGGAGTACAAGCAGGGGAAGCAGCTGGCAGAGGGAGCGAAAGAAGCAGGTTCCCCTGCTGAGCAAAGAGCCCATTGTGGGGCTGGATCCCAGGACCTGAGCCGAAGGCAGATTCTTAACTGACAGAGCCACCCAGGAGCCCCAAGATTTCAATCTTAATTCAAGGATATATTCTCTGTACATGCTTTTCAAAGTACACCCACAGCAGTATGACCCACTTCTGGAGGAAATCGGAACCGTGGTTGGTCTGACAGTATTGGAATGGGTGCCTATAGCGCTACCCTTTTGTCTGACCTTGAGAGCCATGAGTTGGCTTCGAAAATTCTTAGTAATTCAAGGATTGAATACAACAGTGTGTAAAACTCACTAATCTAAAGGACAGAAAGTGAAGACTCTGAAAACATACTGCTTTCTAAAAATCCTTGTTTCCTCTATTAACCAAAAAACCATAATCTCTGAATTTTGGTCTCCATATTTTTATATTCAATATTTAACTTTCTACTGTCATGTTCTATTTATGTATGTGTGGTACAGAATTTTTGCTGCTATAAATTAAACCAATGCAGTATTTTCCATTAAACTACTGAAGCCATTTAACACGTTCTTGGCACTATGAGAATACGTAAACACGTATTCTCTTTGGTTCCAGGAAGCTCAGAGCCAAAGTGATTTAACTACACCAATATTTCTGGTTAACACACCTGCTTTTTCTGCCTTTTACCCTGGTTTTCTAAAAACTTTTTATTGGGGTAAAATACACATAACATGAATTTACCATTTTCAAGTCTACAGTTCAGTGGCATTAAGTACGTTGACCACCATAATCTCCAGAACTTCATCTTTGTAAACTAAAATTCTGTACCCAGGGCGCCTGGGTGGCTCAGTGGGTTAAGCCGCTGCCTTCGGCTCAGGTCATGATCTCAGGGTCCTGGGATCGAGTCCTGCATCGGGCTCTCTGCTCAGCAGGGAGCCTGCTTTCCTCTCTCTCTCTGCCTGCCTCTCCATCTACTTGTGATTTCTCTCTGTCAAATAAATAAATAAAATCTTTAAAAAAAAAAATTCTGTACCCATTAAACAGTTACCCCCCATTTTCCTCTCTGTCCAGCCCCTGGCACATACCATTCTTCTTTCTGCCTCCATGAATCTGGCTGTTCTAGTTATCTCATAAGAATGGAATGAGGCATTCGTCCTTTGGGCCTGGCTTACTTCACTCAGAGTAATGTCTTTAAGGTTCAATCATGTAGCATCTGCCAAGATCTCATTCTTTAGGCTGAGAACATTCCTGTGTGTGTGTATGTGTGTGTGTGTGTGTGTGTGTTGCACTTTCTTAGCTTTCATCCATCAACTGATACTTGGATTGTTTCTACATTTTGGTTATTGCAAAGAATACTTCTATGAACATGAGTATACAACTCTCTGTTCAAGTTTTTGGGGTGTATGCCCAGAAGTGAAACTTCTGCGTGATATAACTCTATGTTTAAACTACTGAGGAAACACCACCCTGTTTTCCACAGTGAAAGCACCATTTTATGTTTCCAAAAGCAATGCACAAAGATTCTAATTTCCCCATTCTTCATCAACACTTGCGATTCTGTTTTCTTTTATGTCAGCCATCTTAACGGGTGTGGGTCTCAGACTGGTTTTGGTTTGTATTTCCCTAGTGACTAACGATGTTTAGCATTCTTTCACAAGGTTAGGGAACATCTGTATATCTTATTTGGGGAGATGTCTATTCAAAATCCTTTGCCCATTTTTGAGTTAGGTTGTTTTCTTTTTTCTTTCTTTTTTAAATATATTTTTAAAAGATTTTATTTATTTATTTGAGAGAGAGAGAGAGAGCATGAAAGGGGAGAAGATCAGAGGGAGAAGCAGACTCCCTGCGGGGCTGGGACCCCGATGCGGGACTCAATCCCAGGACTCCAGAATCACGACGTCAGCCAAAGGCAGTGGCTTAACCAACTGAGCCACCCAGGTACCCCTTCTTTCTTTTTAAAAAAATTTTTTTTATTTATTTGACAGAGAACCAGAAAGCACAAGCAGGGGGAGCAGCAGAGGGAGAGGGAAACAGGCTTCCCACTGAGCAAGGAGCCCCATGCAGACCTGATCCCAGGACCTTGGGATCATGACCTGAGCGAAAAGCAGACGCTTAAAGACTGAGCCACCCAGGCACCCTGTTTGTAATTGTTGAGTTCTTTACATATCCTGGGCATTAGTTGCTCATCAGATGTTTAATTTGCATTTCCTCCATTCCATGTGCTGCCTTTCTGCTCTGTTGACAGTGCATTTTGACACATGAAAGTTTTAAATTTTGATGACCAACTTGTCTATTTTCTTTTGTTGTCTGTGCATGTCAAAAAAAATCATTATCAAATCCAATGTCACGTAGCTTTCCTCCTATGTTTTCTTCCAAGAGTTTTACAGTCTTTTTTTTTTTTTTTTAAGATTTATTTATGTGTTTTGGGCGGGCGGGTGGGGAGCAGGGTCAGAGGAAGAGGGAGAGGAATCCTCAAGCAGACTCCCCGTTGACCACAGAGCCCAATCCCAGGACTCTGAAATCATGACCTGAGCCAAAATCAAGAGTTGGATGCTTAACCAACTGACTCACCCAGGCACCCCTTAAATCTTTCATCTTTTTAATGTAAGCATTTACAGCTATGTATTTCCTCCCTAGCAGGGTTTATGTTGCATCACATACATTTTGGAATGTTGTGGTTTTGCTTTCATTTGTCTCAAGATATTTCATAACGTCCCTTGAGATTTCTTTTTTGACCCATTGGTTTTTAAACAGTGTGTTATTTAATTTCCATGTAATTATGAATTTTTTACTTCTCCTTCAGCTGACTGCTAATTTTATTCCACTGTGATGGGAAAACATATTTTGTATAATTTCAGTAGTTTTAAAATGTATTTATTTTTCCTGTGGCCTAATCTATGGTTTGAGAATGCTCCATGTGCACTTGAGGAAATTGTGTATTCTCCTCCTGTTGGGTAGTGTCTGTATGTCTGCTGGGTTCAACTGTTTTATAGTATTGTTCAGGTCCTTTCTTTCCTATTGATTCTGTCGTGTTCTGTCTTTACTGCAAGTGGCACTGAAATCACCTACTATTTCTGTAGAGCTACCTATTTCTCTCTCCAATTCTGTCAATTTTTGCTTCAAATATTTTGATGATTTATTAGGTACTTAAATGTATCTTCTCGCTGTACTGAACCCTTTATTAATATATCTTTGTCTCTTATAGCCTTTTAAAAATCTTAAGTTTACTTTGACTCATATTAGTATGCTCTCTACTGCTGTCTTCTGGTTACTATTTGCATGAAATATCTTTTCCTATCTTCTCATTTTTAATTTGTGTACTCAGATCTAGAGTGAGTCTCTTGGAAACAGCATATAGTTGAGTCATGCCTTAGAAATCCATGCTGCCAATCCGTGCCTTTTGATGCAGGGCTTAACCTACTTACATTGAAAGTAACTGATGATAGGGAAGGACTTACTTTTGGCCTTTTGTTGTTTTCTGTATGTCTAATAGCTTTTTTGTTCCTCATTTATTTTATTGCTGCCTTCCTTTCTGTTCAGTTGATTTGTTGCTTTTTTTTTTTTTTTTTTTAAGATTTTACTTATTTACTAGAGAGACCGAGATCACAAGCAGGCAGAGAGGCAGGCAGAGAGAGGAGGAAGCAGGCTCCCCGCTGAGCAGAGAGCCCGATGCAGGGCTCGATCCCAGGACCCTGAGATCATGACCTGAGCTGAAGGCAGAGGCTTTAACCCACGGAGCCACCCAGGCGCCCCTGATTTGTTGCTTTTGTGACATATACTAATTTTACTTGTGGTTATCAAGGTGATTCTAGATAACATCTTCAAGTTGTCAGAATCTACTTTCGTTGATACAAACTTAAATTGCAAACAAAAATGTGCTTTTACAGATCTGTCTCCATCCCTGCACACTTACGTTACTGTTGCCACAAAGATATCTTTGTCCAATGAGTACATTTAAACACAGGCTTATGATGACCTTTTATGCTTTCTCTCTCAAATCCCATAAAAGAATAAAAAATAAAATTATAAACCTAAGTTGCAACACTGGTTTTTATCCTTGCCCTTGTATTTACCTTTGCTGGAGATCCGTAGAGCTTTCTATGACTCTGAGTCACGTTTCAGTGTCCTTTCATTTTAACCTGGAGTTCTCTCCTTAGCAGTTCTTGGAGGTCAGGTCTAGTGGTTATAACTGCTTCAGCTTTTGTTTATCCAGGAAAGTCTTAATTTCTCCCTCATTATTTTTTTAGTTATAACCATTTTTAAGTGTACCATTCATTAGTGTTAACTATATCCACATTATTGCACAACCGATTTTGAGAACTCTTTTCATTTTGCAAAACTGAAATTCTAAACTCATTATGCAACAGTAACCCCTTATCCCCTTCCCTCAGTCCTCGACAACTATCATTCTACTCTGTCTTTATGAATTTGGCTATATTCTGGGTATCTCATATAAGTAGAACCATCGAATATTTGGGTTTTTTTGTGACTGGTTTGCTTCACTCAGCATAATAGCCTCAAGGTTCACCCATGTTGTAGCATGTGTTACATTTTCCTTCCTTTTTAAGGCTGAATAATATTTCATTGTGGGGATATTTTGCTTGTCTGCTAATCTGTCAGTGGACATTTGGTTTGCTTCCATAATAACTGGGGTATTGTGAATAATGCGACTGAACATGGGCATACAAATGTATCTTTGAGAGCTTGCTTTCAGTTCTTTGAGTATAAAACCATGCTGTATCATATGGTGATTCTGTTTAATTTTTTGAGGATGTGTCATACTGTTTTCTTTTTGCTACACCATTTTACATCCCCATCAACAGTGTACAAGGGTTCCAATTTCTCCACACTTATTACTTTCTGTTTTGTTTGGTTTTGTTTTATAGCAACCATCCTTTAAAAAAAAAAGATTTTATTTATTCGACAGAGAAAAACAATGTGAGAGGGAACACAAGCAGGGAGAGTGGGAAAGGGAGCAGCAGGCTTCCCACTGAGCAGAGAGCCCAATGCGGGGCTTGATCCCAGGACCCTGGAATCACGACCCAAGCCAAAGGCAGATGTTTAAAGGCCAAGCCACCCAGGAACCCCTACAGCAACCATCCTAATGGCCGTGGGGTGGTTTTCTCTTATTTTTGAAGGACAGTATTGTGTGGTGTAAAATTTGTAGTTGGAAGTTTTCTTTCATACTTTAAATACATCATCTTACTCCCTTATAGACTCCAAGGTTTCTCCTGAGAAATTGATAATCTTATTGAGGATCCCTTGGATGTGACAAGCCACCTTTCTCTTGCTGCTTTCCATTCCATCTTTGTCTTTCTATTATTTGATTATAATGTACGTTGCTATGGATCTCTTGAAGTTTATCCTACTTGGAGTTTAAATTTTCAATTTTTAGATTCATGTCTTTCTTCAGATTTGGGTAGTTTTGGCTATTATTTCTTCAGATAATCTCTTCCTCTTTGTCTCTTCTTCTGGTACTCCCATATAAATATTATTGTCCTCTTGATTATATTCCATAAGGCCCTTAAGATGTTTATTTCCTTCATTCTTTTTGCTCCTCAAAGTAATTTCTAAAGTACTACCTTTAAGTCTGCGGATTTGTCTGCCTGCTCAAATCTGTTGTTGAACCCTCAGTGAAATTTTCAATTAAATTATCCTTTCTCAGCTTCAAAATTTGTTTGGGCCCTTTTTATTTCTATCTCTTTGTTACTGTTCTCATTTTGATTGTTTTCCTAACTTCCTTTAGTGTTTTGTCATTTTCCTTTAACTCTTTGAGCAAATTTCATAGTTACTTTGAAGTCCTTATTTAGTAAGTCTGATGCTCGCATTTCCTCAGTGAAGTATCCTACCACTTCATTTTCTTTTTTTGAATGGGCCGGGTTATCCTTCTTGTGATTTTTTTGGTTGAAAATTGGGCAGGTGAAAACCAGCCACTTCTTCCCGTCTTTGCAGAGTGGGTCTGTGCCAGTTTATTCTTTACTAATTAGATTAGATTCTTTACTAATTAGATATGTTCTGAGCTTTGGGATGAAAGGAGAAAGCTAAGTCTTCAGGTGTTTTGGCATGCATCTCACCTAGGTGTGCACAATTTCCCCCTATACACACTGCCCTTATGTCTTAATTTCCCAATTTCACTCCAATTTCTCCTTGGGGCCTTAGATGGTCTATTGTATGTCTCCACCCACAATGTCCTGCCCTAGGTCTATCTGTGTCATAATCTCTCTATAGATTTTATGAGTAGTTTCTGCCACTTTATGCTGCATTTCCTCTGGAGACCTCCAATTATGGGAAAAATAAACGAGTCCTTCAGGCAGTCCCCAGACAAGTTAGAACAGTACAAATAAGGTTTGCTCTGCTCCCTTTAGTTTGAGGTGGAGGAGGGTATTGGAAAACGGGCTGCTGCTTCCTCCAAATCAAGACTGCCCAGAAGTGGAGGGACAAGGATAAGCAAAACTTTCATGAATTTTCCTACCATTTTGAATGTAGCTTTTTCTTAACTGGACAGTCACTTGGTTACTGTAGACTTCTGACTGTTTTTCAGAGCTCCCTCAAGCTCAATTTATTATTTTCTTAAAAGATTTTTATCTGAGAGAGAGAGAGCACATAGGGAGGAGGAGAAGCAGACTTCTTGCTGAGCAGGGAGCCCAATGCAGGCCTTGATCCCATAATCCCAACATCATGGCCTGAGCTGAAGACACTTAACCTACGGAGCCACCCAGGCACTCCCACCAAGCTCATTTTAGGTTGCTTTTGTTTTCAATGTCTCTGCTGGAGAACAGGAGCTTAGAGCTTCTTAGTCCTCTGTTTTGTTGATGTCACTATGGAATTTTTATTCTCAATGCCATAGGAAGACCTCCAGCTTTTGAGCTGAGGATATAATATAAAGAAAAAGTACTTTAGAATATTACGTACAGGCAGGTACACAGTGGGTGAGAGCGTGAACAGTGGAGGCAGCAACTAACCTGTCTTATTTTGCAGGCTCTGTGTCTCCTGAGGCTTGACTTTGTGGCCCAGTATACAGCACTAATCTTGGTATATACTGTGTCCTCAACGAGCCTTTGTTGAACTAGATACCCAAAATTACAGCAGTTGTGACTGAGTACAGAGTCCTTAAGGCAGCCTCAATAGTGTGTGGTAGGTCAGGCAGTCCAAACTAAACACACTCCATGAGACTTTTGTATCATGCTAGTGGGTAGAATCTCAAAGAGAGTCGGGCATGCCAACTCTTGAAGCATTTATGGAAACCACCAGATGTCCTGCAGAAAAGCCACAGGGAGAACCTCATGAGGAAGGTTACTGGTGGATAGGGAACCCTCTTCTCCCTACTCTAGAACCATCTAAACAAAGGATCAGCAAATCAGAGCCTGTTGCCCGATTTTGTGGTTTTACTGGAACGGAGTCACACTCATCTATTCATAAATTGTCCATAGCTGCTCTCCCGTTGTAACATCAGATTACTGTCCCGTTGTGACAGTAATCTTACGAGCTGCAAAGCCTAAAGTATGATCTGGTCCTTACTGACCCCTGCTCTAGGTAATACAGCGAGTCTACGTGGGCTGGAAGGCTGCTGTAGATGACCATATCTCATAAGGGCCCAAGATGATGGATAACTAAGAAGTCCACAGAACCTGACGAAACTTAGTAGTCCTCTTCTTCTCAGGGACAGAAGGCTTGGAAGGACACAGGTTTCAACAAATGGTACTAGGACACATGGATATCCACATGCAAAAAAGTGAAGTTGGACCCCTTCTTCATACTATATACAACAATTAACTCAAAACAGACTGAAGACCTAAATGTATAAAATATTTAGAAGTTACAGAGGAGTAATTATTTATGATCTTGATTTGGGCAACAGAATCTCAGATATGATACCAAAGCCAGAAGGAACCATAGGGAAAAAAGGTATGTTGGACTTCATTAAAATTAAAAACTTACATGCTTCAAAGACATCATCAATAAAGTGGGGAAAAAAACCACCAAAAAAAAGGGAGAGAAAAATTATATGTCTGCTAAGGGTTTAGCATCCAGCATACATAAAGAAATCTTGCGATTCAACAGTAGAGACAAACAACTCAATTAAAAATGGGCAAAGGAGAAGAACAAGGAGACTGAACTACATGACTTCAAGACTCAGTACGAAGCCACAGGAATCGAGACCGCGAGCTACTGGTGAAGGAGCACACGGAACAACGGGACAGAACAGAGCCCAGAACCACCTGTACAAAGAGACGCAACTGAGCTTTGACAAAGGATCAAAAGCAATCAGACGGACAAAGGACAGTCTTCTCAGCAAAGGGTGTTGGAACAACTGGATACTCACACATCAGAAGAACAGGCAGATGTAGACCTTACATTTTTTGCAAAAAATCACTCAAAATTAACCAGACCTAAATGTGAAATACGAAACTATAAAGTTCCAAAAGGTAACACAGGAGGAAATCTAGGTGACCTCATGATGATAATCTAGCTTCACGGTGACTTTTTAGGTACAACATCAAAACTATGATCCATGAAAGAAAAAAATGGACAGGCTAGACTTCATTAAAATCAAAAACTTCTGTTCTGTAAAAGACTGTACAAGAATAAAAAGACAAATCGTGGACTAGCAGAAAATATTTGCAAAACACCTATTTGATAAAGGCCTAGTATTCAGAATATATTTTAAAAACCACTTAAGTCTTAACAACAAGAACAACAAAACCACCTAATTAGAAAATGGCAAGAGAGGCACCTGGGTGGCTCAGTGGGTTAAGCCTCAGCTCAGGTCATGGTCCCAGGGTCCTGGGATCGAGTCCTGCATCGGGCTCTCTGCTCAGCAGGGAGCCCACTTCCTCCTCTCTCTCTCTGCCTGCCTCTCTGCCTACTTCTGATCTGTCTGTCAAATAAATAAAATATTAAAAAAAAAAAGAAAATGGCAAGAGATCTGGATACTCACTAATAAAGATACACAGATGGCAAATAATATGGATATCTTATGTCTTTAGGGAATTTCAATGAAAACAACATGATACCACAACATCCTACCTATTAGGATGGCCAAAACCCGAAACACTGATACCACCAAATTCTAGTGAGGACACAGAACGAAAGGAATTCTGATTCTCTGCTGCTGAACGGCACAGTCATTGTGTAATGTGGGTTACCAGTTTCCTACAAAACTAAACAAACCCTTACCCCATGACCCAGCTGTTATACTCCTTGGTATTTTCCAAAATGAACTGAAAGCTTCTGCTCACACAGATGTGCATACACATGTTTACAGTGGCCTTTTTTGATAATTACCCAAATCTGGAAGAAATTAAGAGGACCTTCAATAGCCGAATGGATAAACAAACAGGTATACCCAGATATTCGAATACTAAATACTACTCAATACTAAAAAGAGATGAGCTATCATGCCATGGAATCATATGGAGTAACCTTTTTTCAGAAGATTTTATTTTTTTATTTGTCAGAGACAGAGATCGAGCACAGACAGGGGGAGCAGCAGGAAGGAGAACCAGGCTCCCCGATGAGCAGGGAGCCCGATGCGGGGCTCGATCCCAAGACCCTGGGATCATGACCTGAGCCAAAGGCAGATGCTAAACCAACTGAGCCACCCAGGCACCCCCAAATGGAGTCATCTTAAATGCATATTGCTACGTGAAAAATCCAACCTGCAGAGACCACATACTGTACAATTCCAGCTGTATGACACTCTGAGAAAGGCAAAGCTGGGGAGACAGTAAAAATATCAGTGATTGAAAAAGATTTGGAGGAAGGGAGGGAATGAAAGGTGGAGCACAGGGTGTTTTCGGGGCATTGAAAATATTCTGATGATACTATAATGGCTGAGTACATGTATTTGCCAAAACCCCCATTCTATCTATGCATTACTGCACTTTCTAATGGACAACAGAGTGAACCCTAATATAAACTATGAACTTTTTTTTTTTTTAATTTGACAGAGAGAGATCACAAGTAGACAGAGAGGCAGGCAGAGAGAGAGGTAGAAGGAAGCAGGCTCCCTGCTGAGCAAAGAGCCCGATGCGGGGCTCGATCCCAGGACCCTGAGATCATGACCTGAGCCGAAGGCAGCGGCCTAACCCACTGAGCCACCCAGGCACCCCTAAACTATGAACTTTAAGTAGTAAAAATTTATCAACACTGGCTCATCAAATGTAACGAGTATACCACACTAATGCATGATGTGAATAACAGGGGACCCTTTGGAGGGGGCAAGGGCCTGCATAGGAATTCCCTGTACTTTCTGTTCAATTTCTCTGTAAACCTCCTTGAAAAAAAAAAAAAAAATTTTTTTTTTTTTTTGTTAAGTGCAAAGGATTTCAACAAACATTTCTTCAAAGAACATATAAAAGTGGCCAGTAAGGACACAAAGAGATGCTCAGCTTTAACAGCCATTAGGGAATTATAAATGAAAACCACAAAGAGAGAGCACTTCACAACCACGGGGATGGCTGTAACCAACAACAGGGACAGTAACGAGACAGACGGGACTCCGCCACGCCCTGCCGGTGGAAACACGGTCCAGTGCGCGTGCTGCGGAAAACAGCCTGGCAGTTCATCAAATAGTTAAACAGAGTCATCACATAACCCACCAATTCCACTTTTTTTTTTTTAAGATTTTTAATTTCTTCATGTAACAGAGAGATCACAAATAGGCAGAGAGGCAAGCAGAGAGAGAGGAGGAAGCAGACTCCCTGCTGTGCAGAGAGCCCGATGTGGGGCTCGATCCCAGGACCCCAAGATCATGACCTGAGCCGAAGGCAGAGGATTAACCCACTGAGCCACCCAGGCGCCCCCACCAATTCCACTTTTAAGTATATGCAAGAGAAAGGAGAACACAAGTCACCAAAGTTTTCTACAGGAATATTCACCGCAGCTGGAGTAGAAACAACCTGAATGTCCAGCAACTGAGGAATCAACAATGGTACGTCCGTGCAATGAGCTACTGTTAAGCCATAAAAAGCAACGACATAGCTGCACCATGAAAATACGCTAACCCAAAGAAGTCAGATGCTAGACACCATATACTGTAGGACTCGATTTGTGTGAAATGACCCAGACAGGCAACACATCCAGGAGAAAGCAGGTCAGTGGCTGCCAGAGGCCGCGGGGGAAACGATGAAGAGTGACGGCTGTTCTGGAATTGGGGGCGATGGTGGTGCAACCCTGTGATCTAGTCAAAACCACAGAATGGTATAATCTTAAAAATAAGTAAAAGTATCTCTAAGCAGTTTTACTTCCTCTTAACCCATTTGTTCATTGTGTAATTAAACAAGATTTATGATTATTTTCAGAGTCTGTGATCTGTTTTATTGTTTACTGAGCAATGATCCATTTACACAAGTCGGTGTTAAATTAGTTTCCGGGGAGAAAATGATTTAGCAAAGGCTTTCTGGAGCACTGATTTACTTATTTCTCACTAGGGGGTAAACTTTTGAGCTGGTGCACAATTTAGGGAAATGGTACCCATTATTTTATGAACAAACCCTGAATAAATGGGAAGTCCTCTGAGGTGGCAGTAGGTCATACTGTAACTTTTTTAAAAAGATTTTATTTATTTATTTGACACAGAGAGATCACAGTAGGCAGAGAGGCAGGCAGAGAGAGAGGGAAGTAGGCTCCCCACTGAGCAGAGAGCCCGATGTGGGGCTTGATCCCAGGGCCCCCAAGATCATGACCTGAGCCAAAGGCAGAGGCCCAACCCACTGAGCCACCCAGGCACCCCCATATTGTCACTTTTTTAAAAAAAGATTTTATTTATTTAGAGAGTGTGCGTGGGAGGGCGAGGGGCAGAAGGAGAGAAGAATCTCAGGCCGACCCCCCACTAAGCATGGAGCCCGATGTGGGGCTTCATCCCACAACCCTGTTATCATGATCTGAGTCAAAATCCAGAGTCTGACACTTAATCAACTGAACCACCCAGGTGCCCTCATGCTCTAACTCTTAAGCAAAAGGGGGCAAGGGAAATATTTGGGTAAACCTCTCACTGGGAGTCAATTTTTTAAGAGTTCAGCTGTATTATCTTCTTGATAGATAACTGAAAAATCTTCCTGTGTCAAAAACTAGGGCTTTCCCCTTCAAAAAAAAAAAAAAGCAAACTGAGATTCTAGGAAAGCCTGGAATAACAAAGGGAGACTGGTCGACCTAAAAATACATCTAGCTACAGTGACTGAGCCCTGCACTGGCAACAGTTCTCAAAACTCTGCCTTCCTCACATGCCTGACCCAGATCCCCTCAGAGCTGCCCCTCCTAGGCTGACCAGACGCTGGGAGTGAGCCTCTGTACGGAGACATAATTCAACTGTTAAGAACACATTCCGTAACGTGCACAAAGGCCAAGGACAACAAACACACGGATGTGCTTTCTTCTTTTTAAAGAATACAACAGTCATAGGGTCAGAAACGAAAACCACACAGAAGGATATAAAATGCAAAGATTCCCAGGCTCCCCCACTCTCCTTCCCAGATGTGATACTGATTACATTTCCTGTGCAAATTATCTTATTTCTGAAATGTTATTAATATGGCAGGAATATTACACAGAATATATTTCCTCTAAGTCTTCCAGAGCCTGCCTGCCTTCATCAGAAATGGAGGTTAAGGGCGCCTGGGTGGCTCAGTGGGTTAAGCCGCTGCCTTCGGCTCAGATCGTGATCTCAGGGTCCTGGGATCGAGTCCCGCATCGGGCTCTCTGCTCAGCAGGGAGCCTGCTTCCTCCTCTCTCTCTCTGCCTGCCTCTCTGCCTACCTGTGATCTCTCTCTGTCGAATGAATAAATAAAATCTTAAAAAAAAAAAAAAAAAAGAAATGGAGGTTAAATTCAGGTCCCAAGTATTGAAACTTGAAATTTTCTTGCAATCTAAAACAGATTTCAGACCTAAATAGATTCAATTTCTTTTTTTAATAAAAAACTTACACATTTTACCTTTTAAGTCAGATTTTATTTCTATTCATGGCAAAACAAACTCTTCAAATATTTATAAAAATACCAAAAGTTGGCAGTCACTTGGAAACAATTTATTATTAACTAGATTAATCCATTAAATGCACTGAATACACTCAAGGTTAAAATGAAACAGTGACACAGATCCGATGCCTTGACAAATAAATCAACAATTCCTGGTAAAACTCCCAATACCAAAGAGAAGTTTAAAAACTGCCCTTCGAATTCTAGTTTTGTGCCTGTGAACAGGTCTCAGCTGATCCTCAGTGATAAGGTTAACAGCCACATCACTGTGACTGGCAGGGTTGGGGGTGGTTGAAATAATCTTGTAATTACAAGGGCGTGGGAAGTAACCCGATTAATAGCACCAAAAAATATGTAATCTCACAATAAAAGGAGCACTGATTTGAAAAATTAATGTCTGTGGGCATTTTCTTCTCCAAATGGGGGGCAGAGCAAATGTGGGCAATTACTGTTCAGCAATATTCCCGGGACCTAAGGCCACCACCCGTCTGGGGCTACTGAACTCTCCAGACCTCGGTATCTGCAAGCTCCTCACATGGTCCTTCTCCCCGGACCCGGAACTGGAGCGCTGAGGCCACTGCCACCGCCAACACACTCCAGTTCTCATTGCCAGGCTGAAGTCCTTCATATCCGGTCCCTGTCTGTGCCCGTTCTAAAGACGCAAACAACCCACCCCGGGGCAAGCGCAGCCCACCTGGCCTCCGGGGGTGGGCAGGAGACGCACACGGGCCGAAGGGCAGCCGGCGATGGACTTCTGTCGCCGCTGTCCGCGGCCTGCTGTGCGGCTCGTCCGCTGGAACGGGCAGTGCCCTAACGCTGCAGACTAAGTAGTGAGCTGGTGAACAAGAGCCCTGCCAGGCCTCTCTTCTCTCATCCTTGCTGTTCTCGAGGAAGAGCTTCCTCTCCGGTGAGCCAAGTCCAGCGGCTCATTCCAGCCTACGGCAACGACATGCGGCTCCGGGAGTGTCCGGTCATCTGCCCGGATTCTCCCCGCTCGACGCCCCCACAACGGCACTCAGCACCCTGCTCGGGAAGCGCGGAGAGCAGCAGACGACATGACAAGGACACGGCCCATCACGGGCGACACAAGCAGTCCTCCTGCTGCGCACGGGGCCTGCCCACGACTACGGCAAAGGCCACAGAAGAAACATTTTTACCACAGGGGGTTGCACGGTCATCGTCCTGTCTTCGTCCGCCTCCCTTCAGCTCTCTGCCCTGACAGCCCCGTCTGTCTTCACCACGCTGCGTCTCCCGGAGGCACGAGGACCTCTTCTAAGCTTGTTTTTGTGGTTTCTGCAGCCAACTGTGAAACCAGGCCTGCTGGGACGGAGAGTGAAACCCCGAGCAATCCTCTGGGTGCCCAGGCACCGGCTGCTGACTTCTCAGGGTCTTGAGGCGGCCAGGCCGGCCGTGCCCCCCCTACGCGGCGTCCTCGTCATCCCCCATCGCGTCGTCCGGGTTCCTCTTCGGCTCGGACTCTGGCCCCGCGGGCAGAATGCTGGTCACGGTGTGGAGAAGCGCCTCGATCTGCTCCTCCGTGAGCCGCTCTTCGCTCTCCTCCACCATCTGCAGAAGGAGACCTCGGGGGGTTACAGTCGAGCCGCACAGGCTGAGTCCGGCCCTGCCCTCCCCACCCACGCTGTTCCCGGTCCGCTGGCCTCCGGCGTGCCGAGCTTGGGGCCTGGCTCCCGAGGGGGGCTCTCGGTCCTCTCCGTCCTGGCGGGAGGGAGGCAGAAGCCGACTCCAATTCCCAAGCCACGGCTCAAAATGGGTCGAGGCAAAAAGCATTGCAGGTCAGCACTATTCCTCAAAGAAACAGAAAACTCTACCAGTCCTACATCCACCCACGTGCACACGAGCGTCTGTTGTATGTGCCACGGAAACTCACCTCTGGCGAGCGAAATGGCCCTTTACACACTTCTGTATTTCACAAGCACAGATGGAACTCAGGAATCCCACCAGCAACTCACCTGCCGGTGGCCCACCGTGTGCCAGAGGCTCCTCTACTTCTCCACATCCCCACCTCCAGCACCGGCAGCTCTTCCGGGAGCTCGCGTGCCTGACCGCACACGGCACTTCCCGTCTGGTACTTCTCTCAACCCTCGCAACAAGCCCGGCCCAGGAGAGGATGGGAATCCCAAGCCAGGCCTGCCCAACACTTAACACCTACGATCAACCTAACACACACCATGTGGCCCTGGTGCTCTCCTGGGAACGTGGAGCAGGAGTCTGACCAGTGACGGCTGGGGAATGACCCCCGCTGTCTCACTAAATTAGGTCCACTTAGAGCCCAGCTTGACACGTCCTGGAAATCTACACACGAACGACCCACAATTATGAGCCAGTTTTCTCAGCCTCACCTCTAGTTCTCCATATATTAACGAATACAAACACAGTCAACAATGTTTTTAAGAGGAACACACCGGCAGGCAAAGCACTAACCCATGTTCCCTCAGGGGCACAAGTCATCTACCACAAACGGCTAGACGTGGCCAGGGTCCTATTCTGCGCCATTTCCCAAAGCAACTCTGAAATCTGCCAACGAAGACCAAGAGGAATTCCACGAAGAAATCCTAGCAGATTTAAGTAAAACAAATGACAAGCTAGGCTTACAACCCTGAAAAAGGATTTCAGTCTATCTCACTTCAGACGACAGCAGAGAAGCTGATCAGATCAGGTAATGTGTCCAAGATCACATCACAAACTCCTGGCAAACCACTGGTCTCTTCAAGTTTCTACAACCAGAGAACAATCCTGAGTTTTCGAGGGTGGGAGATCCTGAGTGAACCAACGGGGCTGCGGTCACATAAAATGACCATTTCCTAAAGATTCAAAGGCTCCATAAAATGTAAGCTCTATTGAACAAGAAATGATCCTCAAAAATCCATTTTTAAACCAGATATGTAAAATTAGGGTGTGTAAAAGGAAGTAATCTAACACAGACTGTCTCCAAAATATGAAGGAGTTGGAAAGGGGTACATCTGATTTGATTATTTAATCTTAAGAAAAGATGGTCTCCACCAAGAGAGGAATGTCTCCAAATTCGTGAACTGGCACATGCATTTGGTTCACAACTGCTCCCCAGCTCGGGGGAAGCGGGCAGGGAGGTCCAGACGGCTCTGGGACGCTGACAACCAGCAGTACTCGTGCGGGGGCTTTCCCGCAGTCACCACCCAGCACGCGGCCGTCCACAGATGCATAAGCGCAGGCTCAGCATTATGAAGAAAACCCGACTTGGGCCTCACAGCAAGTAGTGCAAGGTCTTGGGACTTTGGATTCCAGCTCTTTCTAGAGTACGATGCCTCTGTTCTTTCCTCCCTCAGAGATGCAGACTGGAGTCCACTGGTTTGAAAGAATTTAGTTATAGGACTTCTGAGAAGCCTTCATTTTTAGAAAACCAAATAGAGAAGACTTGACCAGGCCACCTTCCTGCATCCCTGTCTCTGGTCTGGCAGATGCAGCGATGGTCACACCTCAGCTAATGTGTTCCCGGTGAGTGCGCCGAGGAACAGAAGCTTTCATCAGCACACACTCCTCGGGTCACCAACTTTTCACACTAAGATTCCCAGTCACAGCAAGAAAACCCAAACCTCATTAAGCAAAATGAAACACACAGACACAAAAAGAAACTGTCAGAAACCAAAACCTTACTAACCCCTCTTGGATCAAGACAAAATGATACGAACTATATCACTCGTCACCTTTTCTTCCCAACACAGAGGAAACTGAGGCCAAAATAAGGAAACGCAAAGCACCATCTCAACATTCTCTAAACACCTGACTTTTCAAGTTGTTCCGAATATAAGGGCAAATGAATGTGAAAATCCCAAGTATTTGCAGATGGGTCAAAAAGAAAGTTTTACCACATACAAATTCCTAGGGGCTGTAAAACTGGCCTATTATACTCCAAAAATGGTTGCTTCTCATTCTAAGCTGTCAAGGCAAACTTCCTACTTTACCCAAAACAACAAAACAACTCGGGGCACCTGGGTGGCTCAGTGGGTTAAGCCTCTGCCTTCGGCTCAGGTTATGATCTCGGGGTCCTGGGATCGAGTCCCGCATCGGGCTCTCTGCTCAGCAGGGAGCCTGCTTCCCTCTCTCTCTCTCTGCCTGCCTCTCTGCCTACTTGTGATTTCTCTCTGTCAAATAAATAAATAAAATCTTAAAAAAAAAAAAACAACAAAACTCGAACTAGCAACAATGGACACTTGTAACTATTTGACCCAGAACAGTTCACTTAATCTCTGTAACTTTCAAGTTTTCTCCACTGTAAAATGAAAGTAATGCCTACAGTAAGGACCAAATGAGAACACGTATTACAGTGTTTTGTAAGCCATAAAACTCTTATTTATTCCAAGACATTTAATAATCACTTTAAAAAAAAAAGATTTATTTATTGGACAGAGATCACGAGTAGGCAGAGAGGCAGGCAGAGAGGGGTGGGGAAATAGGCTCCCCACTGAGCAGAGAGCCCAACGCAGGGCTCGTCTCAGGACCCTGAGACCATGACTTGAGCCGAAGGCAGAGGCTTAACCCACTGAGCCACCCAGGAGCCCCTATAATCATTAACTTTTTAAAAAAATATTTTGCTTATTTATTTGACAGAGAAAGAACACAAGCAGGAAGAGTGGGAGGGGGAGAAGCAGGCCTCCCGCTGAGCCAGGAGGCTGATGCAGGGCTCAATCCCAGGACCCTAGGGCCATAACCTGAGCTGAAGGCAGAGGCTTAACCATCTGAGCCACTGACTTTTAATGGGCATACATATACGGTAGTGCTATTCAGGACAGTGGCCTGTGAGGTCATGAGGCTCACTGTCCTGTCCTCAGGCCACAGAGCTCACAAACTGTTCCCATACGAACACACGAGTGGCAGAAATCACAGAAGCTGGCGGCTTCCTCCTTCCCTCACAGACAACAGACAGTCACGTGTGGATCTGTGGATCTCAGCAAATCATGGCTGAGGTGTAACTAAAAGCAGCTTCAGCCTCCAAAACGGAACACTAATAAATGCTGGGTGCCGCACATGCTTCTGGATGTGAGGAGAATAAATGAGCTATAAGGTTATCGCAGGGAATCCTCTGTACTTCACACCCTGTGCGAAAACCTCATTTCTTATCCCTCCTTGGGAGAAGAGACACTGCCACAAGCCTTGGTAAATGTTTCGCTACCCTCTGTAGCCAAATCCCAGGCTTGGGGGAAACCGGACTACAGAATGGTCTGACTGCTGGGCAACAACATATACATGAAGACCCACTACCCACCTGTGAGAAGGAGAAAAGAACAGACAGTCTCAGGGGATGCCACACACATCTTCCTTCTCGCTATGCAGAGCACATGGCTTGGAGGAGAAAGTAAGGCTTTGTCAGACAGACCCAATCAGCCCGTCACTAGCACAGACTCTGTGGAGGGCATGAAAGGTGACATACAGAAATCCCATGGCATACAGCAGGCACGCTTAATAGTAGCTAACTGTACCAAGTAATGACAGAGTTTCTACAGGGCTGAGCTCACGCTAATCCTCATCTCTCTCCATCTGTCACTGAGCCGTGAATAACATATGTTGCTGATTAAAGTTGGAGGAGACAGGACATGTGATCTTTAACCCAGAGGGACATGGATTAGTTTCTTGCTGATTTGTTTTTTCTTTTCTAAGCTGTATCTCCAACACAGTTGAAAGCATCAGAATAAGCGTACCAAAAAAAAAAAAAAAAAAAAAAAGGATTTCTATTTAGCCTAAAGGCCAGTTCCCCCAGAAAGTCACCCTTTATGGAAGGAATTTTTCTAATTTAATTTTGGGTGCACTTTGAAGGACAGAAACAACACTGGGATGACAATAAAAGTTATAGTCAAAAACTAAATTCCCGTGACACTTTCAAAAAGGGTTCTTTATAAAGCAACTCTAAACATCATAGGTATTTCTGGTTACTTTCTTCCACACTTTTCTGAAGGAACTTTGACAAAGGAGAAGTTCTTCTAAACTTGACTTTGCAAATTCCTCAATTCTCCTTTTGTTAATTCTCCGATCAGTTTTTTTTCTTAAACCGGCAGTTAAATGGCCTGCCTGATATTTAGAGGTTTGATGGTATTCTCCGCCCTGCACAGCGGAGGGAAACTGCCCCAGGACATCAACACAGCAGCTGCTCGGTTTGTCTCACTGGGCCTCATTTTCATGCTCGCAGACCCTGTGTGGCTCCTGCTCTGGCGGCTTCGCACCATTCTAAAGCTTGTGTCGCCTGCCCAAGTGATGAGAGTCCACTGAATGGTCGTATGCAGCGAAACAAGACCATCAAGTCTGTGGTTTTAGCAAGTGAACTGACCGTGGTGGGAAAGGCAGACTGGAGGGGCCAGACTGAGGCAGGGATGACAAGAGGACAACCGCGAGAGCCACACTGAGAAGTGACAGAAACGGACACGGTGCAGAGGAGAGGAGAGAGAACAAGGGAAGACAGAAGCAACGGAACCTAGGGACTGAGTGCGTAGATCAAAGGCGGAGAGGGACTTCCAGGTTTCTGGCTTGGGAGACTGGGCCAGGAGGCCGAGCGAGCACAGGAGGAAGGGCACATGTGCTCCGTGAACTGAGAACAGAAACGGGGAAGTAGGGTTGAAGGGCGGGAGTCGGGGAGGAGAAATTCTGCCAGAGTCTTGGTGAGTCTATTGTTTCCATGCAACATCTGGTTGGCAACAACCCCTACAGGAAACCAGTGGCCAGAACGGGGCAGGACATCAAGGGAGACAAAGAGCCGCTGAGATGCCCAAACCCCGAGGAAGGAACTCAATTTCCTCTCGTCTCTTACTTTCACCAAGTCCACACCAACTGGGATCAAACTGGTGAGGTCCCCTTCTGTCATGAAATGGGGTAGTCGGGCCATCTTTTCAAGAAATGGCAATTCCCGCCTCGTCTGTTCTCCGCCTTTATCACCCTGCCTCCCTCTCAGGCCCAGAAACCAGCCCCTCACGCTCAGGCCGTCTTCACTCACCAGCTGGATCTCAACAGCAGTCATAGGCCTGTGATTCAACAGCTGAAGCTTTTCAGCTCTGTCAAAAGAAAAGTACAAAGAATTGAAAACTCGTATTCCCTTCAGAATCCTGAGTCTTAACCAAACTGTGTAGAGAACGCTGTGTCAGATGACAAATGGGAGAACCCGCTGGAACGGGTTTCTTCAGTTTCTTCAGTTCTTCAGTTTCTTCAGTTTCTTCAACTGTAAAATGAGAGAATAGGAACAGGAGTGCCTATGTCGGAGATTCTCGGAGGTACAAGTGTGTATCAGAATTCTGACAACAGAGATACTGACTAAAAGAAATGTAACAAATAGCAGAGGTGTAGTCTTAATACATTTTATCTGAAAAATATAAAGAAAATAACATTCTCTTAATCCAGATTATAGAAAGATTAGGAAACAATCTTGGTTGGTTGGTATCACTTAGAAATGGCTGAGAATTTGGGGCGTCTGGGTGGCTCAGTGGGTTGAACCTCTACCTTCAACTCAGGTCATGATCTCAGGGTCCTGGGATCGAGCCCCACATCGGGTTCTCTGCTCAGCGGGGGGGTCTGCTTCTCCCCCCACCCCCGGCTGCCTCTCTGCCTGCTTGTGATCTCTGTCAAATAAGTAAATAAAATCTAAAAAAAAAAAAAAAAGGCTGAGAATTCCTTTTTGAGATTAATATTAAACGTCAGATTTTGACTTATTATTTTAGAAAACAAAAACCGGGACAGGAAGCGGGCAGGGGCTAATGTCCAGAGGTACAAGCGTAGTCCTCTACCCACACAGTTCACAGTCCAGCTGGGGAAAGAAGACAAACACAAGCAAGTCTTAACAAACATGTAACAGCTGAAGGTAAGAATTTTCACCGGTCACAAGGCCACAGCGAGCTCACTGCCAGAGGGGTGGCTGAAATGTGTGGACTCTCACAGGTGACACAGGACTTAAAAGAAAAAGAAGAGCTCCAGTGACCGCCCCTGGGTAGGTGACAGTTTTGAAGTTCCATCTCTCATTCTGACCCGGGCGCTCCAGACTCATCTTTCAGTTCAACTCAGTAAATATTTATTGAGCTTAAAGACATTCTGAAATGAACAGATGAATGAGCCACAGGCCCACAGCTGCTTTGGGGGAAGCAGCACATTAGCCAGCCGCCCTATGCCTGGGTCTCACCATCTGTACAACAGCAACGATAACAGAACTTAGAATCTCACCAGGGGGTTCGGAGGGACGAACATCTCTCCGTTTATACTGCCAGCAGCTACCATTTGTGGCTTCCTCCCATATGGCGAGCACAATGACCCCTCCGACTTAACCAACGCTGAGATGGTGAGTAACTTGCCCAAGGTTACACAGCTAGGAAATGGCAGAGCTGGGACTCGGCCATCAAAGCTCATGTTCTTAACCATCTGCTTCTAGTACTCAGTATTCAACACGGTGACTGTCACACAGCTACGTCTCCACAAATGGCAGTCATTAGGGAGGCACTTGTAATTAAGTTCTACTCTTCATAATCCCCCAAACATTTCCTCTAGACTCAAAGATGACTTCACAGAGGAGGAAACCCTTGCACTGGGCCCTGAAGGATTTTCTAGTCAAAATGATTATAGGAAAGGGAAGTCAGGGCCGGAACAGCCCGAGGAAATGGCCAGAAGAACAACAATTACGGAGTTTTGGGAAACAGCTGCAGGAGAGGCTGTGGGACCTGAGGCTGGGTCATCAGAACAAGACCACACGGGCTCCAGCCACAGGGCTGCCCGTGACTCTGCGGACACCGGAAAGCAACCGAGGAAAGCCGTGACATGCTCTCAGGTGAGAAGAAATGAGGCAGGGCTGGCAATGAGACTGGACAGTGAAGCACTCCTGGCCACCCCGAGGTACAGTCAAAAGGACCTAATAACCGCCTCAGTGGGGCGGGGACAGGCGAAGGAAAGAGATGAGTCAGGGTTCAGTGTCAGACTTTTAGGCTGTTTGGGAAAAATTTATTATTTGAAATCTGAATTCAAGTTTGTGGTTGCTTTTGGGACAACAAGGAGAACTCTGTCCAGCCACCTGTCCAGTTTTAGGTCTAGTGCGACAGCAGACTGGACATATCAGCAAGGAGTCACACGAAACAACGGGAGTGCACCACAGTCCACACCAACTACACAGCAAGTGAAGACCAGGGGCGGGGGGAGCAGGTTGACAGTCAGAAGTCACCAGATTTGCCAAAATAGAGGGCACCAGCGGCCTGTGCAAGGAGTTTGTGTGGAATGACTGTGGTGGGGACAACTGGATTGTGGGGACTAAGGATTAACAGTGGAGAAATTAACCTTTACTTTTCCTGTAATGCAGTATCACTGCTTTATTAAGACCTTCAAAACAGACTCTATTCTACATTTTGAGTATAAAAAATCCACAAGTGCGCCACAGTGCAAACAGAAACGTACAACAGAGGATTTCCATAATAATCCATGGTACACAGCCAAACATCACACGTACAGAACCCAACATTTAGATGAACTGAAATTATAAGATAAAATAAAACCCAATTTTAGAAAAGAAAAACCAAAGTACTAAGGATCCCAAAACATTCTTAGCTCTAGTGAGATTTCACTGGACTCAAATCATTCAGAGGTGAGGCATTCACAATACGACCCCGTTAACCCCGCTTGGGAATTCTTAGGAGCCATGAGTGGCTGCATTGGGCAGGCTGACAACCAATGACAACCAGATTTTGATCTGAAAACTCCCCTTTATTTGGCTCTAAAGTTATCAGGCTTTTGAAAGGCATCTTCCTCACTGCCCCTCAGATTTTATTTTTTTTTTAAGATTTTATTTATTTGACACACAGAGAGAGATCACAAGTAGGCAGAGATGCAGGCAGAGAGTGAGAGGAAAGCAGGTTCCCTGCAGAGCAGAGAGCCCCATGCAGGGCTGGATCCCAGGACCCTGGAATCATCCCCTGAGCCTAAGGCAGAGGCTTAACCCACTGAGCCACCCAGGCGCCCTGCCCCTCAGATTTTAAACAATTTGCTTTCAGTACAGTTTGTATTGATGTTCTTTGTTCAAACAAACCTCAGTTTTCCCAGCACCAAAGCAAATTTAGGTTTGGCCCGTGTCTAGTAAAACCACCTGTGAGGGAGGTCCAAGAGGCAGATGCAAAAGCAGAAGCAATAGGGTCTGTGCTTAGGGTACAGAAGGGGTTTCAGAGGCTCCCTGTGAAAGACCAGCTCAAAGATGGCGCGCGGGGGGATGTGAGGAGAGAAGGAAGTCAGTCCGGCTGGCCTGTCCCGCATCTCGGACGCAAGGGGAAACGGCAGGAGGAACAGAAGACGAGGCCTGACGGTGGGACACGCAAAGGACGGAAAGGCAAAGGCAGACAACTGAAGCGTTTTACTTCCGACGTGCACTGTAGGTCAAAGACTTGGGAAAGTAAAGGCCAAGCAGAATGACCGGACGGAGGGTGAAGTTCCCTCCGAGCCGAATCTGCTACTTCATGACAGAGGCCAAGACCAGCGTGGCACAGCACCGCAGGGATTGAAGGACGGTCCTCGGGGCTACTTTGCCGACGCCGTTTCATGGACGGCTGCCTCCCCCGCATCCAAGTGCTTCCGGGAGATTCTGCCACCACAGCACGGTTCCTCAGGAACTCGGAGAAGTGCCCGACGTCGGCAGCAGAAAGACCCCGCAACGGGCGTCTGAAGGGCGACGTGAGGCTGATGGGACGAAGGCAGCCGCGCCTGCCGGGGCGACGGGCGTCCTTCCCAGAGCGCTGGCGGTCTGTCCCTCACCAGATGCCGGAGCCGCCCCTGCGCCACCCGTGAAGAGGTGTCCTTTCCGCTGAGTTCGAAGCACAGTGGCTCCCTGCTGCACGCGGAGCAGCCCCGGGGAGGCGCGCGGCGGGTGCGGGAGGACCAGCGGCAGGCCCGGCCCTCAGACGACGGAGCTCTGAGTGGGCGGAAGGAGCATCAGGACCGGCAGCCTGAGGAGGACACAGCCTGAGGGGACAGCGGACACTGCACGGGGTAGACTGGCCGTGCTCGACGCTGACCTACTGATCTCTGCAGTCACAGAGCTCACGGGTCTGGTTCTGCGCAGCATCACAGACCAAAACACCCTCCTGACAGAACTCAAAGAGCGCGACAGCCTGGGGACGGCAGGTTCTGGAGGGACACTGCAGCACGGCTGCCGGCTGAGAGCTAAGCACAAGGAAAGACTGAAATTATAGGGGAGAAAGGGAGAAAGACTCTCAGAAGAACAAAGAGGCGTTGTGTTCCACTAAGGCCACAGCACTGGGGTGGGGCAGATCTGAGGGGACCTGAAGGGAAAGGCCATTCATTCACTGGATAATTTTCTCAGTGAAGGAAGTGACGTCACCATCTGAGAAGGCAGGAAGGACCAGGAATAAGACCAGCAAGCGTGTCTGTCTGTCTTTGAGAGAGAGAGGGAAAAGGAGAAGCAAACCCCCACTGAGCGAAGGGCCCAATGCGGGGCTCGATCCCAGGACCGAGAGATCCTTTTTTAAAAATATTTTATTTATTTCTTTGTCAGAGAAAGAGCACAAGCAGGGGGAGTTGCAGAGGGAGAAACAGACACCCTGCTGAGCAAGGAGCCCAACACAGGACTCGATGCCAGGACCCTAAGATCTTGACCTGAGCCAAAGTTAGATGCTGAACTGAGTCACCCAGGTGCCCCCAGCAAGCGGTTTTTGTTTTGTTTTGTTTTTAAGATTTTATTTGTTTCAGAGAGAGAGAGAGAGAGAGAAAGAACACAGGCATGACAAAGGGGAGGGCCAGCGGGAGAAGCAGACTCCCTGCCCAGCAGGAAGCCCAATGCAGAACTCGATCCCAGGACTCCAGGATCATGACCTGAGCCAAAGACCATTGCTTAACCCACTGAGCCACCCAGGTGCGCCCCCCCCACCCCCAGCAAGCAGTTTGTTTTTGTTTTTAAGATTTTTTATTTCTTTATTTGACAGACAAAGATCACAACAAGTAGGCAGAGAGGCAGGCAGAGAGAGGGGGAATCAGACTCCCTGCTGAGCAGAGGGCCCGATGCGGGGCTCGATCCCAGGACCCTGGGATCATGACCTGAGCCGAAGGCAGCGGCTTAACCTACTGAGCCACCCAGGCACTCCTGCCCCGCTCAGCAAGCAGTTTTAAAGACCCAACTGAGCTGGAAAGTAATATGAACCTCATTCCAAATAAAATTATTTTTACCATCATTACCCAACCGCACGAACAAAGAAGAGAGAAAAAGGACAGCCGAATGAATGAGCGTCTCTGCTACAAATCAGTCACAGCGATGGAACTCCACTCACCGACCAGTCGCTGTCCTGCTGGGCTCTGAACGGCCGAAGCTGGTCCTGCGGTTACAGAGAAGGGTCTTGCGAGTCCCCGAGTAACAAAATCGCTCACCGCTGCCCCTGAAGAAGCCCACTTGGAGTCCAACCAACCAAGCAAGCTCTCTGCTGCCACACTCGAGGAGCTGAGCACGGCAGGAGCGAAATCACGGAAGCACAGTCCCGCAGGCTCCAGCTCGAGGGCGGGGGCTGCAAACGGTCCCTCTCCGCGCACCGCTAACCAAGCCTGCTTCCACCGTCTCCCCTTCAGCTCACTGCACTTTAGCTCCTGTCCCAACGGATCACCAAAACTGTTCTTGCCAAAGGGCCCGGTGACCTCCACATGGACAACTCCAGAGGATGGTCCCCTGTCCTGCTCTCCCCCGTCCTGCGCTTTCACTCCCTCCTTAAAACTGTCTACCCTGCGCCCTCCACACACCATTCTCTCCTGATTCTCCCACTCAACTAGACCTTCATCTCCTTCGGGGCTTTGTCTTCTGCTGCTTGCTTCTGCCGCATTCCCATGGTGCCGTCCTTCACCGTCCGACCCCCCTTACACCCAAACCTCACTATCTCACCTGCTACTATAGGTTTTAGGGCAAGTCGTCCACGTTTTCATGCCACGTGACCTCAGCTCCAGACCTCTGTAACCAGAGGCCCCCTAGATATCTCCTGAACACCTGAGGCCCACGTCAGGCTCCAACATCCCGGAGTGAACCGCCTCTCCTTTCCTACACGCCAGCTCCACTCTCCCAACTTCTCATCTTGGTAAAGAAGCAGACACCCAGGCTAGAAACCTGTGGGTCATCCTTGACCCCTCCCTCTTACCCACTGCTAGTATTAAGTCACCGAGAATTAAAAGCGGTTTCTTTCTTTCTTTCTTTTTTAAGATTGTTTCTTTTTCAAAATATCCATCCCCTCCTCACCATTTCTATAAGCCCCAATTCTTCTTGGTTAGAGGACAATGGCCTCTACCCCCAGAGGTCTGCCACTTTTTAAACCTATCTTCATTTACAAATAAAGTACCTTTTAAGAGATGAAAATCTGGCCACCTCATTATCCTGCTCGTAATCCTCCCACTGTCCCCACAGGTTTTGGTACGAGTTTGAATTTCCCTAGTTCAGTCTCCAGAGCCAACTGAAACTTGATGTTTGTCAATCTCCCGATGTTCACATGCCTTTGCTCTCCCCATGCACTCAGACCCCAATTAGATGAAACTAAACACTGCCCAGAAAAGCATCAGGCTACTTGACTCTGTGCCTCGCACACCACATTCCCTCTGCTCAGAGAACTAACTTGCCTGCACCTGACTGACTCTTCCTTTATATTAAAACCCAGTGTCACCTCCCACAGACAAAATGTTATACTCAAATTCTGACACTTCAGTGGGTCTCTCTACTATGACCCTCCTACCATTACACTGCATTCATCTCTGTGTCCCCCTAATAGAGACAAAGCCAGAGGGTAAGTTAAAGAGTTAGGCAGGACCGACTTTCAGGAAAAGTACAAAGAGGAGACAGCTGCTGAACACCGGGGAGACCTGGGGCAGGATTCCATGCTCTGAGAGTAGACAGCGTAACCACACGCCAGACAGCAGGGAAACGCGACAACCTCCGTCTCCTCTGAGCTTTGCTGGCCCTAGAAGTACACGTCCCACATACGGTGCCAAACCCCAAGAGTAATCTGTGTACAGATGAGTTCCTTTTAAGGACTCTAAGTTATTTTACAAACCCACCTAGGGTCCTTCTACTCCTGGGAAGTGCAGCTGCGCGTCTTAGGGAGGAGATCTCGGGACGAGAGCCGGGGCTGGAAGCCAGGCTGCAGTTCTCAAGAACAAAATACCTCAAGCAAGAATCAATGATTAAAGAACCACATGCCGGGGTGCCTGGGTGGCTCAGTGGGTTAAGCCTCTGCTTTCGGCTCAGGTCATGATCTCAGGGTCCTGGGATCGAGCCCCGCATCGGGCTCTCTGCTCAGCAGGGAACCTGCTTCCTCCTCTCCCTCTCTGCCTGCCTCTCTACCTACTTGTGATCTCTCTCTGTCAAATAAATAAATAAAATCTTTAAAAAAAAAAAAAAAAAGAACCACATGCTCTGGGGAACGAACATGCTACAGAAAAGTAACAGGACTTCGAGTGGAGTCTCAATACTACCATTTTGTTGAATAAAGTTATGAAGTTCCTACTATACCCTCAAGGACTCTAACAGTGCAGGTATTTAAGCAAATTAATAAGGTATAAGGTCTCCTTGTCCCAGGAGACCTGGACCATGTAAGGGCTATTATCATGAATCTCCTCCCCTGGAGAGGACGGCAGAGAACTCTCAGGAGATACGCAGACAGAAGGGTCAAAGAGTGCTTCAGCAGTTTCTGCTATAAATGGGATTCCTGTCTTCTGTCGCACAAGATGGACCCGGTCTTGATAGCATCCGGCAAGCAGCCCCTGGGTCACAGGTACTGTGGAAAGCCAAGCGGCTGAAACAGTTTACTGCACCTTGGAGAAGGCTCCCGGTCTCTACGGAGAAGGCAGCCCGCCAGCCCCCTCTCCTGGTTGTTTGGAGAACAACACTGCGTGCCGCTTCCGCGTCCCAATGTCACGGACAACCTATGTGACTATCCTGGCACATGATCTGTCTCAGAAATCAACCACTTAATGAAAGACAGGCACCAAAAAGTCACAAAGGAAGTTAAAAATCCTCAAATTTAGGATCACAAATGGTAAAAAGGAACTGATCTGAACATTACAATGTGTGTTAAATTTACATAGATTATGGCGAATCGTGAATCATCTTACAAGCCAATTCTCATTTTGGGCTTCTTTCTTTTAAAATTAAACTATGCCTGACGTGGGCTTGCAACCACAACTCCAAGATCAAGAGTCTCTGCTCGGGGCACCTGGGTGGCTCAGTGGGTTAAAGCCTCTGCCTTCAGCTCAGGTCATGATCCCAGGGTCCTGGGATCGAGCCCCACATCGGGCTCTCTGCTCAGCAGGGAGCCTGCTTCCTCCTCTCTCTGCCTGCCTCTCTGCCTACTTGTGATCTCTGTCTGTCAAATAAATAAATAAAATCTTTAAAAAAAATTAAAAAAAAAAAGAGTCTCTGCTCTACTGACTGAGCCAGCCAGACACCCCATTTGTGGGTTTCTCGAATGGTCGCCAGGTACATATTTGTAGCAGAAAATTTGTAGCAGGATTGGGAAGCAATACATCAGACCAGACAAATACTGAGAAGAAGTCTTAAAAACCAACTATGAGGACTTGTGCTGTACATAAGAGAAGGGTGAGACCACCGAAGCCAACCTTTCTGCTGACTGTACCAACACCAGGACTACAAACAAAAGCAACAACCTGAGGGCTCCGAATGAAAAGAATACAAGAGGAGGAGGACTGGGGAGGGAAATCAACGTGAAGAGCGAGTTAGTGACGGGGGAGGACTTCAGTTTCTTTCGCTTTGTTTTTTCTTTTCTCTCATAGCCCTGATCCTCCGGCCACAGAGGAGCTATGGCAGTAGTTCCAATAGGCAGCTAAGACTCCAACAGGAATCCCATCCTTCCAGCCAGAACACTGGGAAAAGAGGCCCCTTGGCCATGGAAATCTGGATGAAACTCACACCTCAGGGGCAGCTCCCCCAGGGAGCCCAAGCAGTGAGTGTAAACAGGAAGAGCGTCTCGGGGGTCCAGAGTGCCAAGTAATACACCTTTTTTCCCTTTCCTTCCTTGCTTTGCCCCAAGGGTGGCAGCAGTAACAACTGTACATGTGGGCAGCTAAATCTTTGAGAGAAATTCAGTACTTGTGGCCAGAGAACCAATGGGGGCCAGGGCTCAAGTGGTCAAAGAGTATGGGGCAACCCCAGAGAGGTATGCTAGAGAAGGGGATTCCCCCGAATTTGATTATCAATCAGCACAAACCCTAGTCAAGCAGCACAAACCCTAGGTTCAGCCTGAGCTATTCGTGTACAGAAGAGCCCCAAGCAACAAAAACCAGACTCGGCCCAGCAAACACCAACACAGTAAATCACACTCTAGTCTCATTTGCAAAAAAGATCCAAAGCTGCAGATCAAAGGTTTTAAAAACTAAACTGGCATGAATCTTGCCCCTGGAAGGCAAGAGACTTGAGGTGTGAACCTAACTGGGTTGACTAACTGCTAAAAGAAATAAACAAACAAAAGCAACATTAACGAGAGGGTTTTAACAGGGTCCAGAGTCTAAACAGTAATATTCAAAAGGTCCAAGACATAATTTAAAATTAATTTAAAATTACCTCAATGGAAAGAAAGAAAAGACAACTCATTCTCAAAGGAAAACATAATCAACAGATACCAAACCTACAATAACCCATATGTTGGAACTATAAGACATTAAAGTAGCTACTGTAACAACATTCTTGAAATGAGCGGAATAAAGTAAGTTCTTAGGAAAGAGACAGAAATTATAAATAATAAACAAATGGAAATTTTATAACTAAAAAACATAATGTATGAAATAAGTTCACTGGCTGGGACTTACTAACCAAATGGAGATGACAAAGTCTGTGAATTTATTGACAGATCAATGGAATATCTTGTTTGAACAACTAAGAGAGGGAAGGAAAGGAAAAAAATGAACAGAGAGGATTCAGGCAAAATGGCCGAGTGGAAAGAACCAGGAATCTGCCTCTCTACCACGCAGAAAACAATTGTCTAGACAACTAGACCTCAATGTAAAATGCAAACTATAAAAACTCCCAGATGATCATACAGGAGAACACCTAGATGATCCTGAGTTTGGTGGCGACTTTTCAGCTACAACGCCAAAGACACAACCCATGAAAGAAACAACAGATAAAGTGGACTTCATAAAAATTAAAAACATCTGCTCTGTGAAACATCAAGAAAATGAGAAAACAGACCACAGGCTAGGAGAAAATATTTATGAAAGACACAGGATAAAGGACTGTTATCCAAAATATACAACAAATTCTTCAAACAGTAAGAAAACAAACAACCCAATTTAAAAATGACCAAAAGACCTAAACGAACACCTCATCAAAGAAGATACACAGGGGCACCTGGGTGGTTTGGTTGTTTGAACATCTGACTTCAGCTCAGGTCATGATCTTGGGTCCCAGGATCCAGCCCAGCATGGGGTTTCCCACTTGGCGGGGAGTCTGCCTGTCCCTCTGCCCTTCCCCACGCTCATGCTCTCTCTCTCAAATAAATAAAATCTTAAAAAAAAAAAAAAAAGAGGGACACAGATGGCAAAGATGCTTGGCATTTAATATTATTAGGAAATTATGCATATTAAAACAAGTTACCATTTGGGCGCCTGGATGGCTCAGTTGATTAAGCCTCTGCCTTCAGCTCAGGACATGATCCCATGGTTCTAGGATCCACTTCCACATTGCAGGGGGCAGGGGGGTGTCCCTACTCAGTGGAGAGCCGACTTCTCCCTCTGCCTGACACTCCTGCTGCTTGTGCATTTGGGCGTGCACGGTCTCTTGCAAATAAATAAGTAAAATCTTAAAAAACAACAACAGGGCGCCTGGGTGGCTCAGTGGGTTAAGCCGCTGCCTTCGGCTCAGGTCATGATCTCAGGGTCCTGGGACTGAGTCCCGCATCGGGCTCTCTGCTTAGCAGGGGGCCTGCTTCCTCCTCTCTCTCTCTCTCTCTGCCTTCTGCCTACTTGTGATCTCTCTCTGTCAAGTAAATAAATAAAATCTTAAAAACAACAACAACAACAACAAAACAAGATATCATTTTACGCCTATCAGAATGGCCAAAATCCAGAACACTAAGATCACCAAATGTTGGTGAGAACTGATACCTACAGAAACTCTCATTCATTAACGGGGAATGCAAAATGATACAGCCATTTCGGAAGGCCATCTTGTGGTCTCTTACAAAACTAGATACGCTCTTACCCTGTGATCCAGCAAGTGCACTCCTTGGTATTTACCCAGAGGAGCTGAAAACTTACACTGACAAAAAAATCCTGTACACAAATGTTTAAACTAGGTATTTATGATAACTGCCCAAACTTGGAAGCAACCAAGATGTCCTTCAGTGGATAATGAACTCACAAATTACAGTACCTTCAGACAATGGAATATTATTTAATGTGAAAAAGAAATGAGCTATGAAACCATAAAAAGACACGGAGGAAGTTAAATACACCACCCAGTGAAAGAAGACCATGTGAAAAAGATGACATATGTAGGGTTCCAACCACAGGACATTTTGAAAAAGGTGAACTATGGAGTTAGTAAAAAGACCAGGGGTTGTGTGTGGGAGGGAGGGGTGAATAGCCGGAGCACAGAGGATTTCCAGGTCAGTGAAAACACTCCATACGATACAACAACAGGGGATATATGTGTCATACATTCATCCAAATCCACAGGATGCGCAACTCTAAGAATGAAACACAATGTAAACTACGGTCTTCGTAATAATGATATGTCAATGGAGGTTCACTGATTGTAACATAGTTACCAATCTGATGGGGGACAGTGACAAAGGGGGAGGCTGTGCATCTGATGCAGAGGGAATATATGAGAAATCTCTTGTCTTTCCCTTAATTTTGCTGTTAACATAAAAGTGATCTAAAAATATAAAGTCTTAATTTAAAAAAAAGGAGAAAGGACAGAGATGATTCTAGAAAAGTGACAAAGTAAAAAGCACCAGGAATTTGTCTCTCCATCTAGATAATAACTGCACTGGTAGAGTCTGTCTGATTAACTATTTTGGAATTCTAAGGCCTCTTAAAGGCTTGCAACTTCCAGGGTAAGACTTGGAAGGTAAACTAAAGTTAATTTTGGTCAATTTTAGCCCTTAGCACAGTATACCATCCTCCAATTTTATTGGTAGACAGCTGTACCCATGTTACTGAAGCAGCCTGCATACATCCTCCTGAAGCCAGAGAGGGCAAAAAAGAACCTGTCCTCCCCAAGGCCTGTGCTCTAATCACTGATAGCTGCTTCTGATCAGAGGTGCAGGTGATGGCACCGTGGCCACTGCTGCTCCACTTCCAGCTCCCCTCTCAGCACGGAGTCTGCTGGAGATTCTCTCCCTCTGCCCTTCCCCTGCCCTGCTCATTCTTGCTCTAAAATAAATATTTTTAAAAATTTATATAAAAAGACAAAGTATCCAAAATATATAGAGAACTTAGCAAACTCAGTGCTCAAAGAACAAATACTCCAATTAGGAAATAGGCAAAGGACAAGAACAGACATTTCTGCAAAGACATCCAGATGGCCAACAGACACATGAAAAAGTGCTCCGTATCACCAGGCATCAGGGAAATACAAATCAAAACCACAGTGAGATACCACCTCACACCAGAGAGAGTAGCTAAAATTAACAAGTCAGGAAACGACAGGTGTTGGCGAGGATGCAGAGAATGGGGAACCTTCCTCCACTGTTGCTGGGAATACAAGCTGGTGCAGCCACTCTGGAAAACAGCATGGAGGTTCCTCAAAAGGTTGAAAATAGAGCTACCCTATGACCCAGCAATTGCACTACTGGGTGTTTACCCTAAAGATACAAATGTAGTGATCTGAAGGGGCACGTGCACCTGAATGTTCATAGCAGCAATGTCCACAACAACCAAACTATGGAAAGAGTGCAGTTGTCCATCAACAATGAAGGGATAAAGATGTGTGGTGTGTACGTGTGTACACACACACACACACGCACACACACACACACACACACACACAGGAGTATTATGCAGCCACCAAAAAATTGACATCTTGCTATTTGCAACCACGTGGATGGAACTAGAGGATATTATGCTGAGCGAAATAAGTCAGTCAGAGAAAGACAGTTATCATATGATCTCCCTGATATGAGGAATTTGAGAAACAAGACAGAGGATCATAGGGGAAGGGAGGGAAAAAATGAAACAAGATGAAACCAGAGAAGGAAACAAACCATAAGAGACTCTTAATCTCAGGAAACAAACTGAGGGCTGCTGGAGTGGAGGGGGGTGGAGGGATGGGGTGGCGGGTGATGGACATGGGGGAGGGCATGTGCTATGGTGAGTGCTGTGAATTGTGTAAGGCTGATGAATCACAGACCTGTACTCCTTAAACAAATAATACAATACATGTTAATAAAAAAAATGATAAATAAAGGGGTGCCTGGGTGGCTCAGTTGTTGAGTGTCTGCCTTCAGCTCAGGTCATGATCCTGGGGTCCTGGGATTGAGCCCCACATTGGGCTCCCTGCTCAGCAAGAAGCCTGTTTCTCCCTCTCCCACTCCCCCTGCTTGTGTTCCTTCTGCTACTGGATCTTTCTCTGTCAAATAAATAAGTCTTAAATAAATAAATAATTTTTTTAAAAAAAGATTTTATTTATTTATTTGGCAGAGAGAGATCACAAGCAGGCAGAGAGGCAGGCAGAGAGAGAGAGAAGGAAGCAGGCTCCCGGCTGAGCAGAGAGCCCGATGCGGGGCTCGATCCCAGGACCCTGGGATCATGACCTGAGCCGAAGGCAGTGGCTTAACCCACTGAGCCACCCAGGCGCCCAATAAATAAAAATTTTAAAAAAATTGTTTGTATTGTTAAAGTAAGTAAATAAAACCTCAAATAAAGTCCAAGACCAGATGTTTCACAGGTGAATTCTAGAAAACATTCAACCAAGAATTAACACCAAATTTTCTCAAACTCTTCTGAAATGCCAAAGCAGAGGGAACAATCTCTAAGTCATTTTATGAGGCCAAGACTGCCCTGTTAACCAAAGTCAGGCAAAGACACCACAAGAAAACTAAAGACCACCAGCTCTTATGTTACTGTAAAATCCACAACAAAATATTAACCTAACTAGCTTATTAAGGGATTACACACAATGACCAAATGGGACTAATCTGAGGAATGCAAGAACTGTTCAACAGGTGAAAATCAATGAAATAAATCAGATTAACAAATGAAGGAAAAAACCCCCACTTAATCATCTGTTGTTGCAGAAAAAGCATGTGACACAATTCACACCCTTTCATGATAAAAATATTTTTAAAAACTTGGAATAGAAGGGAACTACCTCAACACAACAAAGGCCATATATGAAAAACCCAAAGCCAACACCTAGCCAATGGTGGAAGACTGAAAGCTCTTTCTCTAAATCAGGAACATGACAAGGATGTCTTCTTTCACCACTTCTGTGCTCAACACAGGACCAGAAGTCCTAGCCAGAGGAATTAAACAAGACAAAGAAATAAAAGCACGCAAATTGAGAAAGAAGAAAATTATCTCTGTTCACAGACAACATTACGTTATAGGTAGAAAACCTGAAGATTCCACAAAAACCTGTTAGAACCATTTCAGCAAAGTTAGAGGATACAAAATCAATACATGAAAACCAGTTGTGTTTCTATATACTAACAAGGAGCAATCTGAAAAAAAAATTACATTTACAATAGCACTGAGAAAATAAAATACTGAGGAATAAACTTAACCAAGGAGGTGAAAGACTCATACACTGAAGACTATAAAATGTCGCTGGAAGAAATTAAAGACACGCTGAGTCCCAAAGAGGGATTTATACACTCAGGTTCAGAGCAGCATCGTTATGCACAATAGCTAAAAGGTGAAAACAACTCAGGCATCTATCAGTAGGTGAATGGACAGGGCGGCCTGGGTGGCTCGGTTGGGCAACTGCCTTCAGCTCAGGTCATCATCCCGGAGCACAGGGATCGAGTCCTGCATCGGACTCCCAGCTCCACAGGGAGGCTACTTCTCCCTCTGACCTTCTCCACTCTCATGCTCTGTCTCTCTCTCAAATAAAATTAAAATTAAAAAAAAAAAAAAAGAAAGAAAGATAAATGACATATAAAATATCAGAGCGTTTAAAAGGAAGGAAAATATGACACATGCTATAACAGGGATGACCCTTGAAGACAGTAAATGAAATTAGTCAGTCACAAAAGGACAAATACCATATGATCCCCTCAAGGGAGGCGTTCAGAGTTCACAAGGGAAAGCAGACTGGTGGGCACCAGGGGCTGGAAGGCAGGGAAAGTGGAGAGTCATTATTTGATAAATGCACAGCTGGTTTCGCCAGATGAAGAATGGTCTGTGGGTGGACGGCAGTGATGGCTGCACGAGAATGTGCCTAATGAACCGCACACTTCAAAATGACTTGAATGGTAAAACAAAAAATTAAAATATTAAACGATATTCAATTTTTAAAAAGAAAACAAACATACATGACTACATGATAACACTCAGCATCTAGAGTAGTCAAATTCATACAAACAGAAAACAGAACGGTGGCTGTTGGGCTGGGGTGCGGGGGAAATGGGGAGTTAACTGGTACAGAATTTCAGTTTTGCAAGATCAAAAACTTCTGGATATTAGTTGTATAGCATATGAATATATTTCTTTAAAGATTTTATTTATTTATTTGGCAGACAGAGACCATGAGTAGGCAGAGAGGCAGGCAGAGAGAGGAGGAAGTAGGCTCCCTGGTGAGCAGAGAGCCCGATGCGGGGCTCGATCCCAGGACCCTGGGGTCATGACCTGAGCCAAAGGCAGAGGCTTTAGCCCACTGAGCCACCCAGGCACTCCAGCATATGAATATATTTAACACTAATGAGTTGTACACTTAGAAGTGGTTTAGATGACAAATTTTACCAAATGTAAAAAAATTACACACACATTCACGCTTCAAAGATGTCTGCCTGTTCAGAGTTCACTTGGGCAAGGGAAGTACACTTAGTTTACTGATAGTGTATCAGCTGCGTGTCTGATATAACATCCATGTTTCCCTCAAAAGAAAATTATTAATTATTCTTAATGAATGACAGAAGCTCTTGGGATTAATCAGTTCTGTACTAACTAAAAGATCAGAGCTAGTGTTCTTCTCATGTAATCTCTTAATCTAATTCTTTTTTTAAAGAGATTTTATTTATTTAACAGGGAGAGAGAAAGCATAAGCAGCAGGAGCGGCAGAGGGAGTGGGACAAGCAGGCTTCCGCTGAGCAGAGAGTCCAATGTGGGGCTCGATCCCAGGATCATGATCTGAGTCGAAGGTAGGCATGTAACTGACTGAGCACCCAGGTACCCCTCTTAATCTAATTCTTAGTGATGTTTTTAATTCCTACAAACTTAACTTACTCAAGAAAGTCACCAGGAAAAGTAATAGAGCTTTAAAAGAGAAGAGAATGTTATCAAGCCATTTTTGCCTCAAGCGACTTAAATGGTCAATTTTATAAAGAGCACTTTAATTTGTGAACCCAGCTGTCAACAAATTTGGCCTAAGTGCTGTACAGGGGTTATGCGGCAGGTCACAGAAGTCAGAGAAAGACAAATCCGTATGATTTCACTCTTATGTGGAATTTAAGAAACAAAACAGATGAACATAGAGGAAGGAAAGGAAAAATAAAAAAAGATAAAAACAGAGAGGGAGGCAAACCCTAAGAGACTCTTAACAGTAGGAAACTAATGGTTGCTGGAGGGCAGGAGGATGGGGGATGGAGTAACTGGGTGATGGGCGTTAAGGAGGGCACTTGACATAATGAGCACTGGGTGTTACATGCAACTGATGAATCACTAAATTCTACCCCTGAAACTAGTAATATACCATATGCTACTTTAATTGAATTTAAATTAAAAATAAAAAAATTTTACTTACTTGGTCAACTTGTGGCTTTTCATTGCTGTGAGAAATTCTCTAACAATCTCGGGACTCTGGTGCCTGCATGGTGTTTTTGATATATATTTCAATGTCTACCCAAAAAAAAAGAAAGAAAAAGTAAGCACAAGACAAAAAAACCCGAATGAGAAAAAAGAAAGACAACGGCTATAATTTAGTATTCTAAAATTTTATTTCAAAAATCTTCTATAAAAGGACCCATTACAGATTGGAGGATATTAAGGAGACATGGTAATTAAATACAAAACAGTATCCTTGAAAAGAAAAATTTCCTTAATGGAAAAACTGAGAAAATTTGAATAAAATCTATGTATAACTTTCTTAGTTTTGATAATTGTGCCATGGTTATATGAGACGTTAACATCAGGGAAAATGAAGAGAAGCGCACACGGGAACTCTCAGCACCACCTCTGTAACTCTTCTGTGAGACTACCGTTATCTCAAAATAAAAGGCTTTTACTTTTTTTTAAAAGAGGGAACCCCGGGCGCCTGGGTGGCTCAATGGGTTAAGCTGCTGCCTTCGGCCCAGGTCATGATCTCAGGGTCCTGGGATCGAGTCCCGCATCGGGCTCTCTGCTCGGCAGGGAGCCTGCTTCCCTCTCTCTCTCTGCCTGCCTCTCTGTTTACTTGTGATCTCTGTCTGTCAAATAAATAAATAAAATCTTAAAAAAAAAAAAAAGATTTAAAAAAAAAAAAAAAAAGAGGGAACCCCACCTAGACATAACTTGAAACGTAAACTAACCTCAAGACTCTAAGTTACAAGTCTCTCCCAAGTACAAGATCGGGCTGGTCTCAGACTCCTCCATAGCGATGACCAAAGCAGACTAAGTAATACCTACAGAACCTTGCAGAACGGAATCAAACCCATGAACTCCAAGTTCAGATGAGGTGTCACCACACATTAAGAACACTAGAAATATATTCTCAGGTATAAAAAGTCTCAAAACATTTACCACCACAATAACTGTCCTTAAGGCTCTATAAATTAAAAGAACTTAACAAATATGTAAAAGAGTGCCAGTGAGTTTAAAAATGATTTAAGCGTGTAATAAGAGTACCTGACAGCTTGAAATTTGGCTATAAAACTAATTACCAACAAACATTTCATTTTCTTTTTTAAGATTTTATTTATTTTTTTGACAGAGATCACAAGTAGGCAGAGATTCAGGCGGGGGTGGGGGAGGGGAGCAGATTCCCGGCAGAGCAGAGAGCCCGATGCGGGCCTTGATCCCAGGACCCTGAGACCATGATCTGAGCCAAGGCAGAGGCTTAACCCACTGAGCCACCCAAGCACCCCCATTTTCTTCTTTTAAAGAGATGAACACGGGGCGCGTGGGTGGCTCAGTGGGTTAAGCCGCTGCCTTCGGCTCAGGTCATGGTCTCAGGGTCCTGGGATCGAGTCCCGCATCGGGCTCTCTGCTCAGCAGGGAGCCTGCTTCCCTCTCTCTCTCTGCCTGCCTCTCTGACTAATTGTGATTTTTCTCTGTCAAATAAATAAATAGGGGCGCCTGGGTGGCTCAGTGGGTTAAGCCGCTGCCTTCGGCTCAGGTCATGATCTCAGGGTCCTGGGATCGAGTCCCACATCGGGCTCTCTGCTCTGCAGGGAGCCTGCTTCCTCCTCTCCCTCTCTCTGCCTGCATCTCTATCTGCTTGTGATCTCTGTCTGTCAAATAAATAAATAAAATCTTAAATAAATAAATAAATAAATAAATAAAATCTTTAAAAAAAATAAAATAAAATAAAGAGATGAACACTATACTGTAAAAGAACATGAGTGAATAAATGATAGATTTTTTTGAGAGAGAGAGTGAGCACATACACAAGCTCGGGGCAGGGGAGGAAGCAGATGCGAGAGGGAGAAAGAATCTTAGGCAGACTCCCTGCTGAGCATGAAGCCCGATGTGGGGCTTGATCGCATGACCCTGAGATCGTGACCTGAGCTGAAATCAAAAGTGGGATGCTTTACCGACTGATCTATCCAGACACCCCTGAATGATGGGATTTTAAACACATGATTAGATGAACAAAACTGGATGAGGAGGAATGATGACGAAAGTGCTGAACACCCTTTAATTTTCCTTAAAAGGGATTATACTCGCTTAAGCCAGGTTTAATGTGTCTTTGGAAAGATAAAGATAATTAAGGCTATATCCTTTGTAGCAACAAATCAGATTTGAAAGGAAATAGCAGAAAACATAAATTGTAAAAATAATTAGATAAAAAAATCAAACATCACATAAAACAAATATGGTTACTTAAACTTTTTTTTTTATATTTATTTATTTATTTATTTGACAGACAGAAATCACGAGCAGGCAGAGAGGCAGGCAGAGAGAGAAGGAAGCAGGCTCCCCACCGAGCAGAGAGCCCAATGCGGGGCTCGATCCCAAGACCCTGAGATCATGACCTGAGCTGAAGGCAGAGACCCCAAACCCACTGAGCCACCCACGTGCCCCAACTTCTTTAAGGATAAAGCATTAGGCTGGGAGAAAACATGGCAAAACGTCAACTAAGTGTTAAAACTGTAAATTATTTTTGCTTTCTTCTTTATACTTTTTGGTACTTTCTAAGTTTTTAACAGTAAAAAAACATTACTTTTTGTGTAATAAAGAATTTAGCTTTGCCGAAAGAGAAAGTTTGGCCTTTGTCCTCAGCTTCTGGGAGGCAATCTCTAGACTCTTGGAATGCTATATCAATGGAGTATCTTTGGAGGCCTTGGTCATACTGAATAGTCTTAAAAATGTGACTTAGGGTGGGGGCTTTGGGTCATGCAGTCTCAATGTACCTAGAGGCTGAGATGAACTACATAGGAAATCAATCTTCAATCATGCTTATATGATACAGCCCAAATAAAAATTTGGGACACCAAAGTTCAGCTGAGATTGCTGGTTAACAGTATTCTGTATGCATTGTTACACACCAATTTCAAGAGGAAAACATGCTCTGACTCCACATTAGAGGACAAAAGAAGCTCTAAGTTGGAATTTCTCTTAAAATCTGTCCCATATGCTTTCTCCCTTGGCCAATTTTAATTTGTAGTAAATGTAACTATGACTACAATAGTTTTCAATGAGTTCTGAGTACTTCCAGTGAATTGCTGAACCCAAGGGTGGTCTTAGGGATCCCTGACTTGCAAATGTTAGAACTGAGGGCAATCCTCTGACTATTCCCCCCAACTTTATCACTGGCTAAGCCTCACCATTGGCTAAACTCTTCGCACTTATACAAACAGAATAAAACTGGGTTATGGTAAAACTACTCAAATCAAGTAAGAGGTAGTCATGATTTGGTGGCTAGTCATCTGCAGAATAAACCGACCCCCCATGGTAGTTTGGGTGCCCCCCAGAAGCACAGGCTTACTTCATAGGTGATAGTGTTCAAGTTCTGTTGCCCAGAACTGTGTTTGTTCTTTCCACTTTCCTTCCGTTGCTCTTTCAGATCAGTTAGTAACTGGAACACCTAGAAAGTGATAAAATATTTTTATGAATAAATGTGAGAAATGTATTTCAAGGTCAATGATTTTGAAGAATAAATAGGACTGTGCCTCTTTTCCCTCACAAACCCTCCCCCTAACTCTTGTATTAGAGCAAATATGAGTCTGAGAAGCAGCTGACACTTTAAAAATGCTTTTGTCTAAGTTGAATAATCCAAATTCATTAGTTTATTGAAAATATTCCAAATGTTCCCTTTCAACATATACCGTATCACTGATCTCCTCTTATATTAAAAATATATTGAGTATTTGAAAGTAAATTTTCCTAAAATATGATCTCAATAGATACAAAGATTTTTCCAAAATTCAACACCAATTTATGATAAAAACTCTCAACAAACTGGGTTTAGAGGGAACACACCTCAATGTGTAAAGGCCATATATGACAAGCCCTCAGCTAACATCATACTGAACACTGAAAAGCTGAAAGCTTTTCCTATTAGACCAGGCCAAGACAAAGGTACCACTCTTACCCCTTTTCTTCAACATAGTACTAGAAGTCCTTGCCAGAGCAATTAGGCAAGAAAAGAAATAGAAGGCAGCCAAATTGTGGTAAAACTGTCACTATTTGCAGATGACATGATACTACCTATAGAAAACTCTAAAGACTCTACCAAAAAACTGAAATAATTATAAGAGAATTCAGTAAAATTACAGGATACAAAATCAATGTATAGAACACTCTATTGCATGTCAAATAATAATAGTGAACTATCAGAAAGAGAAATTAAGAAAACAACCCCATTTACCATTGCATCAAAAATAACAAAATACCTAGGAATCAATTTAACCAAGGAATGAAAGATCTATACACTGAGCAGGATAAGACACTGAAACTGAAGAAGACACAAATAAATGGAATGATATTCCATGCTCATGGATTAGAAGAATTAGTAATGTCCATACTACCCAAAGCAATCTACAGATTGCATGTAATCTCTATCAAAATTTCAATGGCATTCTTTACAGAAATAGAAGCAGCAATCCTAAAATTTTATGGAACAACAAAAGACCGTGAATAGTCAAAGCAATCCTGAGAATGAAGAGCAAAGCTGGAGGCATCATGCTTCCTGATTTCAAACTACATTACAAAGCCAAGAAATCAAAATGGTATTGTATTGACATAAAAAGACATAAATCAATGGAACAGAACAGAGTCCAGAAATAAACCCACACATATGTGTTTAGTTAATTTTGACAAAGGAGCCAAAAATACACAATGGAGAAAAGAGGGTCTCTTCAATAAATGGTGCTGGGAAAACTGGACCATTACCTTATACCACACATAAAAAATTAACTCAAAAATGAATTAAAGAACTGAACACAAGACCCGAAACCGTAAAGCTCCTAGAGGAAAACACAAGAGACAAGCTCCGTGACATTGGTTTTGGTGATGATTTTTTTTTAAACACCGAAAGGAAAGGCAACAAAAGCAAAAATTAAAAAGTGGGACTACATCAAACTAAAAGGCACAGCAAAGGAAACCAGCAAAATGAACAGACAACTTACTAGATGAGAGAAAATATTTACAAATCATCTATCTGATAAGAAGTTAATACTCAAAACATATGAAGAACTTACAAAACAACCAATCACATTAAAAAATGGGCAGAGCACCAAAACAGACTTTTTTCAAAAGACACACAGATGGCCAACAGACACATAAAAAGATGTTCAACATCAGTAATCATCAGGGAAATGCAAATCAAAACCGCAATGAGATTTGACTTCACAGCTGTTAAAACAGCTAACATCAAAAAGACAAGAAATAATGTGTCGGCAAGGAAGAGAAGAAAAGGAAACCCTTGTGCACTGTTGATGGGAATGTAAATTCATGCAACCACTATAGAAAGACATAATGGAGGGTCCTCAAAAGTTAAAAATAAAACCACTATATGATTCAGCAATTCCACCTCTGGGTATTTTATCAAAACAAAATAAAAACACTAACTCATACGTAAGACATATGCACCACCATGTTCAATGCAGCAATATTTACAATAGTCAAGATATGGAAACAACGTGGGTGTTCATCAACAGATGAATTTTAAAAAATGGTTTTTATATAAACAATGGAATATTATTTGGCCATAAAAAAGAATGAAACCTTGCTATTTGCAACATGGATGGATCTTAGGGTATTATGCTAAGTAAAATAAGCCAGACAGAGAAAGAAAAATATCTTACGATCTCACTTACATGAGGAATCTTAAAAAACAAAACAAAACCAAACGAGGGGGTGCCTGGGTGGCTCAGTTGGTTAAGCATGTAACTCCTGATTTCAGCTCAAGTCATGGTCTCAGGCTTGTGGGATCAAACCAGGGTTGGGTTCCATGGTCAGCACAAAGTTTGCTTGTCCCTCTCCCTCTGCCCCTCCACCTGCTAACAAGCATGTGCATTCTCTTTCAAATAGATACATACATACATACATAATAAAATCTTCACCACCCTCAAAAAAAAAAAAGCTCAGAGACATAGAGAACAGACTCATGGCTGCCAGAGGCAGGAGGCAGAGGGTGGACAAAATCAGTAAGGGAGTCACAAGGTACAAATTTCCAGTTATAAAATAAGTAAAGTATGAGGATATAACGTACAGCTCAGTGACTACAGTAAATCTGTACTGAATATGTGGAAGTTGTTAAGACAGGAAATCTTAAAAGTTCTTATCACAAGAAAAAAAAATCTGTATGGTAATGGGTGTTTACTAAACTTATTGTGGTAATTTCATAATGTACAAATACTGAATCATTTCATTGTATACCTGAAACTAATGTTATCTGTCAACTGTGCCTCAATTAAAATTTTTTTCCTACAAATAAGTTTTTTCTAAAAAGGGTCCTGTTTCACTAATATGAAAATCTAGTAAGTTTATTTCCAAAAAAGAAAAACTATGATGCAAGTGATAAATATAAGTTTTATGTTAAAAAAAAAAAAAAGAAGGGAAAAAAATTGCTACAGAACTTAAGAAGTAAACTTTCCCCACAAGGGAAAAACATGTATGTGTTAGTGCTGAGGAGGCTGGGTGGACAATATACCTTTCCTATTTTAGAGATTATGCCAGAGACCTAATAAAGTTGTAAGAATGGGCTCATAAACCATTACTAGATACAACAGAACCCCTCCCCTGTCTCTCACTATTTTTTCAGAAATACTATCATAAGATTAATGCAATGTTTCCCCAAAGGATAAAACCCCCAAACATTCAGCAGAATCCAAACTGGACAAGGAAGTTTCTAAAAGCCAATGGCTTGACTAACAACCATTTCCTTCCTGTAATTAGTAGCAACAATTTAAGGAAGGAGTATGACCAACTATGTTAATTCCAGTACTTTCTATTTTCTATATCACACAAGAGAGACTCAAATCTCCTAAAGTCTTCATGAATTTAGATTCCAGAAAATGAAAAATTGACAGTGAATGTATGAACGGTTCTTTATGTACCTGGAGTTAACCTATCAGAAGGCTTTGTGAATACCAAAAAAAACGAAGGCAAAATAGTAGACAGGCAAAAACAATGTTATTATCTCCCTTCTCACCAATTTCTTTCCTTTTTGCTTCTCTTTCTCCAAAAACCCAACCCTCACGCCCCCCAAATTCCAAATCTGCTAGTTCATACTAAATTTTTCAGAATGGTGCATCAACTAATCTGTCACTTTCAAAATGAAAGTGTTAATACTTATAAGATTATTATGAGGACTGAAATAATAACAAATAAAAGCATTTTATAGGTAAAGAGTAGTAATTAGGAAAGGCGTAAGTATTTTAATGGAAAACTTTGCAGGCAGAAACAGTTCTAAAATAGATGCTTCCATCCCATGAAGGCATATCAAATGAAGATCTAAAATACTTGGATTTGGGGAAGGCTGCCTACTGTAAACTGAAGTCTTCCCAGCTTCCCAGAATTACTACGTATAATTTCCCAAGCTTATAATTCCTAGGTCCACCAGATGGTGCCATCTGTCTTACTTTAAAGTTGAAAATCCAAATGAATTCAGTCATTTTAACTGAAACTAGTTCAATAATCTACAAAAGCAAAGGGCAAACTACCAGAGAGGAAAATTCAATAGTTTACTTCAGAACTATTTACCTCGTAGTTACTGAGCAGTGCAGAATTGGCATCCTTCCTGAAAAATAAAGTAAATTATCATCAGTCTGGGCTCAAATTCCTTTGTGAGAATTAAATATCTGTAAAATACTTCCCGTATCAAGATTGAGTAGTTCAGTTCAGGAATTTAGAGACTATAACCTAAAACTGAGAAATGTCCTAAGTCCTACTGGTTTAGCAGGCAATGGATAACTTCAGAGTAAACATCCCTCTCTACGGCATATATAATACATCATTTACTAAGAAGGTGATCAAAATACTATACTTATCCTTAATCTATGTAGGCAGAAGTTAAGAAAAGTCAGTCATCTGGGAGAAGTCGCTTAAAGGAAGAACAGGGGGCAAATCCAGAGAGTTAGGAAGGGGTGTCAACTGGAGAAACAACAGTGCTGTCTCATCCCACAGGCATGTCGTTTCCAGAGTACCATCTGCTCGCCTCAGTTACTGACAAGATACCTTGGGCAGGCAATGTACCCTCTGAATCACGAAAAATGGGATTATTAACACTAACATCACTACTGGGAATTTCAGCAGTGTCAAGAATCCTGCCAGAGATTCATAAGGTGTTCGTCTTCTCATCAATTCAACAGGTAAAGGTCACGTGTCAAGCAGTGGCCATTGTGCCTGCAATCGAGGCACAATGTCATCTTTCATGTATGAGTGAGCACAGCAATGTGACTTGTATTCAAGTATTATCAAGCCATTCTACAATACCACATCAGAAGTATTTACTGTTTTTAATAGTCTAGAGGCTGCACAGTGTGATAGTTATGAGCAGTTTTGAGAGCTTGTCTGGAGGTTCTAGCAGGGGACGCAGCTACTCGTATACCCTTGACCGAAGAACGGTCGTCTCCTCTATCGGGGAAGGTCGTCCTCTTCGACCGAGTGCGCAGCTTCGGGAGGGACGCACATGGAGCGGTGAGGGAGGAAGGGGACACCGGCCTAGCCAGCCAGATCAGCCGAATCAACCCTGGCGATCCATGGGGTGACAGATGTCGCAGCCAGATCGCCCTCACATCCTATGAGCAGTTTTGAAATCAGACAAATCTGGGTTCATATTCTAGCTCTGCCACTTAAAACGTCTGGGAGTTTTGGTGAGTTTATTAACCTCCCCAAGCTTCTCATTTAAAACAAAAACTGGGGGGTGGGGGGTGGCGCCTGGATGGCTCAGTGGGTTAAGCCTCTGCCTTCAGCTCAGGTCATGATCTCAGGGTCCTGGGATCAAGTCCGGCATCAGGTTCTCTGCTAGGCAGGGAGCCTGCTTCCTCCTCTCTCCCTGTCTCTGCCTACTTATGATCTCTGTCAAATAAATAAAATCTTAAAAAAAACCAAACACAACAAAAAACAAAAACTGGGGAGCAGAGTGGGAGACTGAGTTGCGGGAGCACTGCACGGATCCTGCTGCCACCATCCGGGAGTCTCCTGCCCGGCCCAGGGGAGCGAATTCCAAGCATCTCCTGCTATGGCTGCTCCTTGGAGCCAGGAGCAGGTAAGCTGAGTATGTGAAACCCTCTGGCCCTAGACCCGAGGCCCTCTTCCCATTTCCTGAACCACCATGACCCACTTCACCAAGGGCCCTTCTTGATATGCTCTCTGACAAGGTCAAGAGCAAGATCCCTTCCAAGCACATCCTCAGGCAGATCTCTGAAACTGGACAGAAGAGGTGATGGGCCTGAGCACCGGCAGCAACTTTCAGCATGGCTCAAAAGATGGCACCATCCTCCGTGAGCTCATAAACAAGTTGCCGGGCTCAGTGAAGAAGATTAATGAATCCTTGTTAAACTGGCCCCAGTTGGAGAATATCGGGAACTTTATTAAACCTACTCAGGCTTATGGCATGAAGCCACATGACATATTTGAAGCAAATGATCTTTTCGGGAATGGAAACATGACCCAGGTTCAGACTATGCTGGTGGCTCTGGCAGGTCTGGCTAAAACAAAAGGATTCCATACAACCAGTGACGCTGGAGTTATGTCTGATGAAAAGCAAGAAAGACATTTTGATGAAGGAAAGTTAAAAGCTGGCCAAAGTGTAGCTGGTTTGCAGACGGGAGCCAACAAATGTGCCAGCCAGGCGGGTACGACAGCCTATAGCACCAAGAGGCATCTTTATGATTCCAAAATGCACAACGACAGACCTTTTGACCAAACCACAATTAGTCTGCAGATGGGCACCAACAAAGGAGCCAGCCTCATGGGGATGTTAGCACCAGGTACCAGAAGAAACGTCTATGATCAGAAGCTAACATTACAAGCAGTGGACAACTCGACAATTTCTCTATAGACGGGAACCAACAAAGTTGCTTCCCAGAAGGGAATTCATATGTATGGGCCTGGGCGGCAAGTACATGATCGCAAACACTGTGCCACTCCCACAGAACCGGTCTTTCGCAATGGAAGCCAAGAAACACGAACAAAAGGATCTGAAATTAGTGACAGGGATTATCAGGCAGAACACCCAGATGAATATCATGGAGAGTACCAAGATGACCACCCCAGAGATTCCCAATATGGCAACCAAGGCGTTGATTATTAGACTGGCACAGAGGAGCTCAGCATTTAGTCCACTGTCTTTATTCAGTGAGAACCAAGCCAACCTTGAGTAGTTTTTATCTTGTCTCCCTAAAACACTATCATGCTTATTGTACCTAAAAGAAGTATTGCCTGACATTCCCCCCTTCCTTTTTCTGCGTCTTCCCCAAATAGCTGCCTTTTCGTGCTGTAACAGTTCAATCTTAGAGCAGAAGCAGTAACTCCCACAGGAAGTACAAGGAATACTGTGAACAGGGAGTACTCCTCATACAGCCAATTCTCTTATTAAAGACCTATACTTATTTTTTTAAGATTTTATTTGAGAGAGAGACAGAGACAAAGCACAAGCAGAGGGAGCAGAAGGCAATGGGAGAAGCAGACTCCCCGCTGAGCAGAGAGCCTGACTGACCCGAGTTGAAGGCAGAGGCTTAACTGACTGAGCCACCCAGTCTTACAATCTATTAATAAACTGGGATTTTGAAACAACAGGAGACTTTTTTTTTTTTTTAACAGTTTAGTATCTCTTTTCTATCTGGAGATAGAAATTGCTAAATCATTGCTAAATGAGATCTCTGCCAACTAAATTCACAATGCAGCATTTTAGAAATTTACATATCAATGTCTTAGTTTGCTGAATTTTTTTTAAAAGATTTTATTTATCTATTTGACAGATATCACAAGCAGGCAGAGAATCAGGCAGAGAGAGAGAGGAAGGGAAGCAGGCTCCCTGCTGAGCAGAGAGCCCACCCAAGACCCCGGGATAGTGACCTGAGCCGAAGGCAGAGGCTTTAAACCACTGAGCCACCCAGGCGCCCCTTAGTTTGCTAATTTTTTTTTTAAAGATTTTATTTATTTATTTGACAGACAGAGATCACAAGTAGGCAGAGAGGCAGGCAGAGAGAGAGAGAGAGAAGGAGGAAGCAGGCTCCCTGCTGAGCAGAGAGCCCGATGCGGGACTCGATCCCAGGACCCTGAGATCATGACCTGAGCCGAAGGCAGCGGCTTAACCCACTGAGCCACCCAGGCGCCCGTAGTTTGCTAATTTTTAAATAAAGTCCTGATCAGGGTGTATTCGTGACTACATGTGTGCTCATTCTCTTACCTAAACTGAAAGATCTTTACAGGGAGGTGTTTCTAAAGGCGCGTGTTCAAGATTGACCTGCGGACACTCAGGTCTGGGTGGTACATCCGTGCCAGCGTATCCACGTAGAGTTGGTCTGTGCTCTTCCACTGTTTATTTATTTATTTTTTTAATATTTATTTACCTGACAGAGAGAGATCACAAGTAGGCAGAGAGGCAGGCAGAGAGAGAGGAGGAAGCAGGCTCCCTGCTGAGCAGAGAGCCTGATGCGGGGCTTGATCCCAGGACCCTGAAATCATGACCTGAGCTGAAGGCAGAGGCTCAACCCACTGAGCCACCCAGGCACCCCTCCTCCACTGTTATTGCTACATTTCTTGGTGTAAACTTATCTCACTGTATTTTTTATAAGTAAGTATTTTGGCAACATTAAAAAAAAAATGGGGATAAAGTAGCACCTGTAAGTGTAGCCTGGATTCCAAGCCAGCTCCACTGATCAGAGCTCTGTAAATTCAGGCAAATTACCCAACCTCTCTGTACTTAGATTTCCTCATCCACGAAATGACAATTCGAGTACTAACCATGTACGATTATTTACAGGATTAAACTGAAAAATGTAAAGCACTGGAACACAGCAAATACTCAAAAATACCATCTTCTGTCACTACCCGTGTTATTACCATAACGTCTTCCTAGCTCATAAAGCTGTTGTGAAAATGAAATGAGACAACAAATTTTAAAACTGTAGCATTGTTCTTGGTACTTATTAAGATCTTCCTTAATGGAAGCCATTGTTTTTTAAAGATCTCACCTCACTGAATCCTCATTAAAAAAACCTGTGATGTAGGGGCTATTATTTTTCCTTCTTTGCAGATGATGAAACTGAAGCTCAGAGATTTACAAATTTGCCTCAGGTCATGCAGTAAGAAGCCTAACTGAAGTGGATGGTAACTACGGAACTGTGAAAAATGAGACTGGATTAGACAAATGGAAACCAATATTGCAGAATCCTAAAAATTCAGGAAGCACTCTGGACCTGACATACTGTATGATAAAGACGGCTGTTTCTTCCTAAACCAGGAGCAGGACTGTATGATGAAAATGCTGACACAAAATTTCAAAAACACGGGCCAAACAGATGAGTGATTTCCCTAAGCAATCAATAAAGCAAAACAAGCAGGTGGTGAACACAAGAATCTGACCTAGGCCTTTGGTCAGGAGCACAGGGACGTCAGCATTCTAATCTAACCAACACGTGAAGCTTACCAAACACTACAGACATTTAACAAATAGCTGGGATTTCATAAAAGTGCTGCTTTGCTCAATGACCACAACTGCACTGAGGTCACAAAGAAAATCACATTTAAAGGAATCTAAAACAGGAAGAACCATGCATAATTCGTGTCTATGATATGGTTCATTTAAAGGACAAATCAAACCACATGTCATCTCTGCCTACTTAATCAGGAAGTCAGTTCACAAGGCTTCTTCCTATCTTTGCTTGAAATCGAGTTAAAATTCCCTGTGTGCCCTAAAATACACTGTAACTAAGAAATCCCTTGTTAGAACAGACTGGAAAAATAACACAAATGTTATTTTTCCTCAAGGCTAAGGGATCCATCCCAGGTGCCATTGCTACAACTTCATTTCCAACTCAGAGCCTCTCCTTCATGCAGAATATTCTACGCCTTAGGAAAACCTGCCCTTGGCTATTCCAAGTTATGGCCCCACTACCCAAGCCAATACTGTTAATGCAAGAATTCAAAGAACACCTAGAACCAGGATAAAAAGGAGAGATGCTCTCTTGCACGTGGGTCTTTTTTTCTTTTTAAAGATTTTATTTATTTGACAGAGAGAGAGAGATCACAAGTAGGCAGAGGCAGGCAGAGAGAGAGAGAGAGGGAAGCAGGCTCCCTGCCGAGCAGAGAGCCCGATGTGGGGCTCAATCCCAGGACCCTGAGATCATGACCTGAGCCAAAGGCAGAGGCTTCAACCCACTGAGCCACCCAGGCGCCCCACTTGCACATGTGTCTTAATGAACCTGTGTTTGGGGGCCAGGAGAACAATGGATATTTAAACAAGTACCCCATCTTGGAGATTCTGGCTGGCAGAGGCTGATTTATTCATTTATTCTTTTATTAGGAAGATAAATAAAAATTTTTTTTCTCAGTAAATACTAATGGAATAAATGCCAATATAGGCTAGGCTTTCCTTTATTTAATAAAATGCCAGGGCGCCTGGGTGGCTCAGAGGTTTAAGCCTCTGCCTTCGGCTCAGGTCATGATCTCAGGGTCCTGGGATGGAGCCCCACATGGGGCTCTCTGCTCAGCAGGAAGCCTGCCCTTCCCCCCCCCCCGCCTACCTCTCTGTCTACTTGTGATCTCTCTCTCTCTGTCAAATAAAAAAATAAAATCTTTAAAAAATAATAATAATAAAATTTAAAAAAAATTTTTAAAAAATGCCAACAGGCATAAGATCTACCTTTGATGAAATGAACTATGGTCATTTCAGTTCCTAAATGAACTGTGCATATCAAGAAAAGTTTTTAAGACAGCGTTTTATCCTACTATAACCACCACTAAGTGGCAGGTTGGTGGGAACAGAAAATGGTAAGACCAGACAGATACCAACTTAATCAAGTTATCTCACTGAACAGCAGTGATGATGATGGGAGGCACTGAGAAAGACACATCCCTTATAGCAATCCTGTTAAAGAACATCTAATTTGAATCTAGCCATAAGGACATAACCAGACAAACCCAAGAAGAGGAACATAGTTCAAAACAACACGTTTAGATTCTTCAGATATCAATGTCATTTGTAACAATGTCAATGTCACAAAAACAGGCAAGGAAACTTGTTTTTAGAATAAAGGAGATTAGGGACGCCTGGGTGGCTCAGTTGGTTGGACAACTGCCTTCGGCTCAGGTCATGATCCCGGAGTCCCGGGATCGAGTCCCGCATCGGGCTCCCAGCTCCATGGGGAGTCTGCTTCTCCCTCTGACCTTCTCCTCGCTCGTGCTCTCACTGTCTCTCTCTCAAATAAATAAATAAATAAATAAATAAATAAATAAATAAAAAAGAATAAAGGCGATTAAAAAACTATGACAACCAAAACTTGGACGACAACTAAAAATATGATTCTTAAAGCTTGATTGAAAACTACAAAAAAAAAAAAAAACATTCTTGACTGGATTCTGAATCGGTGGTTAAAAAAAAAATCTAGCTGGGGCACCGAGGTGGCTCAGTTAAGGGGCTACCTTTGGCTCAGGTCATGATCCCAGGGTCCTAGGATCAAGCCCTGTGTGGGGGCTCCCTGCTAGGTGAGGAGTCTGTTTCTCCCTCTCCTTCTGTCCTTCCCTGTTTGTGCTCTATGAATAAATAAAGATCTTTTTAAAAAATTAGCTAAAATGACACTGGACAATGGGAGAGATTTTGTATTTTAATAATATTGGTACACCAGTGCTAAATTCCCTAGGTGTGACAATGGTACTGCAGTTAAGTCCATTTTTAAGACTGGGTAAAATGACATGGTATCTACAACTCTGAAATGATTCAGTAGAGAGAGAGTGTGTGTGTGTGGAGAGAGAGAGAGAAAGAATGTAGACCTGTGGAGAGACAGAATGTGGACATGTGTAAGAGAGGTAAGTAATGCAAATGAATCAAAATGGTAACAAATAGTGACTCTAAATACAGGATAGGAAGGTCCCTGTGGTGCTCTTTTTGCAACTGTTCTATGGGTTTGGAATTTTTCAAGCTAGAAAGTTAAGAAAAATGGAAATGTAAAACTAAAGAATTCCATAAGGTTAAAAAAGACATTAATATAACCTATAATTGAAGACATAAAATGCATTTTCCTCCAGTGTTTTTTCAGTGTGACTAGAATCCGCCAATTTTGCATTTACAAGCTGTTGTTCCTACTCAGCAGAAACTGTCTGCTCTGTACACAGCTTGCACTTTTGTGTAATACATTCACAAGCATTCAGACTTCTAGAAACCGCCCACCTACACAAAACTTTGTATTTTCCTAAAGGACTTAGACTAGTACTGATTTTAATTACAGGTGTTTAAAGCAAATATTCCAAATGAATTTTAAGATTGTTTGAATCTACATTTACAGGCAGGCAGTCATTTAATTTCCTTAAGTAATAAATTAGCTGACTGAAGTTGACCTGCTATTTTAAATGCAACCTGTAAATTTTGCTTAAATTGCAGAGTCAATTTAAGGGACGTAAACAACTACTTTGGAAAACTGAATTTTGAATAAACAGAGCAAAATTATCTACTGGCAGATTTTCTTCAGAAACACACATACACATGCAAACAGCACCTTTAATTGCCACACAGTTAACTCACGCACATAAAGACGAAGAGAACTGCTCAAATTCTCCTATGTTCAACCTCTATTATTGATTCAAGTCATGTTCTGAAAAACTAAACTCAAGTACAAAAAAATAGGCAGATTTCAAAGTCAACAAACTTAATCTGTACCATCCTCCTGAGAGCTAGCAAACGAGTACCCTCTTTCCAGTCTTACTACTGAACTGTTGTAGGACCCATGAGCTAACTTCTCTACCTCTCAGTGTTTCCAGCTATAAAATGAAGGAAATTCTTACAATGATTTCAAAAAGATGATACAGAAGACAATCTGTTTTCCCTAACTTTGTACATTAAGTTCAACAATAAAAAAGTGAACACAGGGATGTCTGGGTGGGTCAGTTAGTTAAGCATCTGCTGTCAGCTCAGGTTATGATCCCAAGGTCCAGGGATCAAGTTCTGCATCAGGCTCCCTGCCCAGTAGGAAGCCTGCTTCTCTCTCTCCCTCTGCCTGCTGCTACCCCTGCTTGTGTTCTCTCTTTCTCTCTGTCAAATAAATAATTTTTTAAAAAAATACATAAAAGAATTTTTAGAAAGAGTGTATACAGAGCTTTCCAGGTATATCAATAACCCAAGCATTAGACAAAATTAGCCAAAGGGAAAATACCTTATATGTACACAAATACTTAACTTTCCTACAAATATTCTGTATACTTTCGCATGAGGAAAATGCTTCCAAATGACCACCAAAAAGTTTTTATTTTTTAAATTCTACCAATCAAATAAAGCAAAAATATTCCTCACCTTTAAAAAATTTCTAGCATATGTCTACATGTATTATTTGCTCAATAGATATTTATTCAGTGATTGAAGGAAAGAAATGTAGTAAAAACTCAGAGAAGTTTTCCTTTTATTCCTCCTTCTTCCAGGATCTAGGAATGCCTGAAAAAGGCACAATATGTTTGTTCTCCCAGAGAAACAGAGCTCTGCCGAAGACCCTAAGGACCACACTGCTAGGGACCACATCTCATGCTGGAGGCCAGTAAGGAACTAAGTTTGGCCTCCAGACTTTTCCATCCCAGGGGTCCTTCTACTCGCAAATCACATCCCTACAGAAACCTCACTTTCCCATAAATTGCTAGCTGCAAAATTCCTGATTGGCTTCGGTTAAGTTTCTGACTCCTTGGGAGAAACGGACTGCTATTGGAGAAAATCTCTTGATTCAAACCATTTCACTTAAGAAAATGAGAGAATCTAAGGAAACTAGCTAATTCAATTATACTTTTAATTTGTTAAATTAATTAAGTATTGTTATATTACTTCATTCAACAACTATCTGCTGAAAATCTAATGTGTGCCAAATGTAGCTGCTAAGCCCCGGCCTTCATGGGGCTTTTTCATGAGGGAGACAAAACACTAAACAAGTAAACATGCATCTATTATTACAACTAATAATTATTCGAAGGAAAAGTAAATCATTGTGTTATAATAAGAGACAAGAGAAGGACTTATTTTGGACTGATGGAAAAGGAAAAGCAATACTCAACCTGAGCTACCAAAAAGATAAACAAAACCCAAAAATAAATAAACAAAAAAGCCAAATAAATAAATAATCAAAAAGATAAATAGGGAGCGGGACTGAGAAAAAGTATACCAGGCAGAGGGTCCCCTGGACCTTGAAAGGTTACAGAAACCACCTGCCAGTGGAAAATGTGTGTGTATGGGAGGTGGGAGTAGCAGCTCGAGAGTCAGTGAGGTTATACAAGGTCATACAGGTGCTAGCAAGGAATGTGGATGTTTCTTAGTACAACATAAAGTCAATGAAGAGTTTTATAGAGGGAGAGGAGTTTTATCCAATTAATATATTTTTAAAGACTTTATTTATTTACTTCTCAGAGAGAGAGAGAGAGGCAGAGACAGAGGGAGTGCACACACAAGCAGCTGGAACGGCAGGCAGAGGGAGAAACAGGCTCTTCGCTGAGCAGAGAGCCCGATGCGGGACTCAATCCCAGGACCCTGAGATCATGACCTGAGCCAAAGGCAGACACTTAACTGACTGAGCCACCCCAGCGTCACAGATCCAATTAATATTTTAGGATCACTCTGGCTGCTGATTGGAAAACAGAATGGAGGGGGCACAAGAGTGGAAGCCAAAGGCTACTGGCTAACCTGGACCAGAGAGGACAGACTCCAGACTGAGCAACGGAGATGGTGAAAAGTAACTGCACATAAAATATACTCAAGGTGAAGATGACTGGACTGGCTGATGGACTGGATTAGGGGTGAGGAAGAGGTCCAGATTTCTGGACTAAGCAACTGGACGGATGACGAGAGAAAAGGGCTAGAAATACGCTTTTGGGAGTTATCAGCGAATAGATGGGTAAAATGACCAAGGGAGAGTTTGGAGAAAAAGGGTCCCAGCTCTGAGCTCTAGGACACCTCCACATTTAGAAGCCAAGCAAGGGAGGAAGGGCAAACCAGGAAAGGAGACTCAGAAGTAATCCTTGACGTAGGGGGGAATGCAAACAGCATGTCACAAAGCCAGGAGTTTCTAGAGGTCTTCTGCTAAGTATAGTTGACACCCAGATTTCTGCATCCCCTGCTGCTAAGAGATCAAGAAGGCTGAGGCAGAAAATCAGCCTTGGAATTTGACAAGACGGAGGGCTCAGATAATAACACAAAACCCGTTTCTGTAGACTGGTAGGGATGGAAGCCCAGCCGAATGATTGAGAATGAGGGGATCAAGGACACCTCCAAACAGTCTTGTTGTAAAGGGAAGCAAAAGTGGAGCCGTAAGTGGACCTGAACGTGCGGACAGGGGAAGAACAATTGGTTAATAATAGCTTGGGCCAGAGTGATCTGAATGCTTCCCAAGAAGCAAACTACACCGCATTAAAGGGCCACAGAGGGTCTGCTCAGTGGGCCAGCGCTCTTCCGGAACCAGGGAGGCAACATCAGAGCGAGCCCCGGACGGAAAGGTTCTGCGTCACGACGCTTTCACTTCAGTTACACACACGCACTGGGTTTCTCTGAAATCGGCAAAACAGCATGGCCGAGGACCGTTCAACAGGTGAAAGAACACAAAGGGCAACAGTAAACAACCCCCGCCGAAGGGAGCACGGTACGGTCACGCCCGCGGGTTCACGCGGGCCGCGGGAGGACCTGCCGGCGGAGCAGCTGCGGGGACTTCCACGCGCCGGACGACACGCGAGCAGCACCCGCGCCTTCTGCTCCCGCGCCCTCGCTCCAGGCTCAAGCACTTCCTTCTCCCCGAAGACCTGCCCAGCCCACTCGGGGAGCAGCTCCTCGGAGTCAGGGCTCCCCGCGGCCAGCCAAGCCCTAGCCCGGCACCGGGCCATCTCTTCGGCAGGTGCTGCCAGGGCGGACGCGGGGCTGTCCAGCTTCTAAGTCCCCGCTGGACCCGGGCCGAGCTCGCCACGGTGACCCACAACACCAGGAAATGAATGAGGGCGCGAGCAGGCACAGGAAAGGCCGCAGGTCAAGTGGCGCCGGGGCCACGCGCGCCAGGCACGGGGTGGGCGCAGGGACGAAGGCTCCGGGGGCGGAGCGAGAACCCCTTTCCTCCCCGTGTCCCGCCCCAAGCCTTTTCCCCGAGCCCCGTACACCGTGCCGCCCCACGCCCGCGTCCCTCGGCTGCCCTCGGCCCAGCAGGCCCCGCTGCGGGCGTCTGCGCACGGCCGGGAACGCGCCCGCGACGACTTACACTTCCATGACGACCCCGCGTCGTCGCTGGCGGACGCACAGCCTCCTGCCGAGCCGCCTCCGCGCCCGCCGCCCGCGTCGCTCACCCCGCCGCCGGGTCTGCGCGCCGCGGGGCACGCCGGGAACGCCGCGGGGCACGCCGGGATCGCCGCGGGGTACGTCGGGACAGGCCGCGCTGCACGCCGGGATCCTGGCGGACCCGGCGAGTACTTCCGCGCGGTTAGCGGCTGGCCGCGGCGCCCGGGCTGGGTTTAGGGCGATTGATCGCACGCAGGCCAACGGCGCTCGTGCTTGCGCGGTCGGCGTGACGTCAGATACGAACCAGCTAGTTTCCAGAGGGACGGTCGGGTTACCGGCCTCCGCGGCGTTAGGGTCGCACGGTCGGGGGGTGCTGACGGCGGGGGCGAGGCGGCCCGTCCCCCGACTTCGGTGTCGCGCGCGCGGCGGGCCCCGTTTCTGACACCCGGTGACGTGGTCGCGCGCGCTCCGCTTCGTACGTGGTTCATCCTCGGAGGACGCGTCCCGAGACGAGGGAGCAGCGAGGCCGTCCGCGTCCCCGTCCCCGTCCCCGTTCCCGGGAGCTCGGCGGCGCGCGGACCCGACCTTCCCGCGCCCCCGGGGTTTGCCGGAGGGAGGACCGGACGCGTGGAGCCGGGCGTGCGGCGCGTGTTTTGGGGGAGGATCCTGCGGCCGCGCCGGGAGCTGCTGTTGCGGGGCTGCCGCGTGCGGGAGGGGGAGCCGCCCGGCCCGCTGTGAGGTGGCGGCCGAGGACGGCGGCTGCCCGTCCCCTTCGCAGGTGTGCGGCGCGTCTGAACGTCCTTCCCTCGAGACTTTACCTGTTCGTCTGCAGGGAAGCGACGGGCGGGGCAGAAGCGGGGCCTGCCCGGGGCGCGGGCGCTGGAGCCACGCGGCGGCCCCGCGGAGGTTTCACGGACGGGAAGCAGATGCCGAGACGTCGGCGCTACCAGTGTCTGGACGACAAGTCAGTGTCTCGTTCTTCTTCCCTCGCGGCTGTGTCGGTAACGTTTGCGGAGTCCGTTCCCCCGCCGGCGCTTGCTGAGGGCGGCGTGACCGCGGCATGACGGTCCAGCGGCGCGGGCTGCCGGCGGTGCCCGGGAGCGGCTGCGTTCACCTGCGGCACGTCCTCGGAGTGATGACCGTGGGACGCGACCAGACCGCTCCTGACCACAGCTCCCCGGACGTCAACCGCGAGTCCGCCCGGCAGCCTTCGTGACGAGCCGGCGCGCGGTGATGCTCCGCAGACGTTACCGACCGTGGCGGCGCAGCGAGGACGCCCCGGCGGATCCTGTTGTTCCTCCGATCGTTCTGCTGAGGGAACCGGGCTGGACGTGCGGTGGTTACTATTGACCCGCGGCCGGTCATCCTGGGACTTGCCCAGGAGGGGTTCACGCTCGGGCAGCTTGAGCAAGCGTAGGGACGTATTACATTGTTAACCGTGACTGATGATGGGTTTGTAAAACGTGTCGTAGGAATGGGACACTGACAGAACGTGGATGACCCTCAGATACATGCCAAGTGAAAGAAGCCAGACACGGAGGACCACATCCCCTGTGACTCCATTCTGTGAAACATCCCCACACGGAAGGCCACATTTCCATATGATTCCTTTCCGTGACGCATCCCGACACAAAAGACCACATCCTATATGATTCCATTCTATGAAACATCCAGGACAAGCAAGTCTACACAGACGGGTGAATTAGTGGTTGCTTAGGGGTGGGAGAGGGACAGGGAGGGCAGCTGATGGACACAGAATTTATTTGGGGGCATATGAAAATGTTCTAAAATTAGATTGTAATGGTTGCCCATCCCTGGAAAATACCAAAAATGCTGAATTATATACCTTAAATGAGAAAACAGTATGGTCTCTGAATTAAGTATCAATGAAGCTGTTAATTTTTTTTTTTAACTGGTGTTTGTGGGGATTAGATTGGAAGAGAAATGACATAAATTTTTAGCATTTAACTTTGCACATTCAGAATTTTAAAAATGTTTTTCAATGCACATGTTATTTTTAATTACAAAAAATATTTTAAAGACAACAAATTTGGGGATGCCTGGGTAGCTCCCTAGGTTAAGCATCTGCCTTTTGCTCGGGTCTTGATCCCAGGGCCCTGGGATTGAGTTCCGCACTGGGCTCCTTGCTCAGTGGGGAGCCTGCTTCTACCTCTGCGTGCTGGCCCGCTCTCTCTCACACACAAATAAATAAAGTCTTAAAAAAAAAAAAAAGAAAGAAAGAAAAAAGAAACTAAATTGGGGCACCTGGGTGACTCAGTTGGCTGAACATTGACTCTTGCTTTTGGCTCAGGTCATGATCTCAGGGTCATGAGCTCAAGCCCTGCATCTGGTTCTGTGCTCACATGGAGTCTGCTTGAGATTCTTCCTGCCTCAAGCATGCATGTGTGTGTGCTCTCTAATTCTCTCTCTAAAATTAATAAAGTCTTTTTTAAAAACCCAAACAACTGGGTGCCTGGGTGGTTTAGTTGGTTACGTGACTTCCTTCAGCTCAGGTCATGATCCTGGAGTGCTAGAATCAAGTCCCACATCGGGCTTCCCACTTTGCAGGGAGTCTGCTTCTCCCTCTGACCTCTTTCATCTCATGCTGGCCCGTGTGCGCGCATGCTCTCTCTCTCTCATCCTCTCTCTCAAATAAATAAAATCTTTAAAAAATAAAATAAAAACCCAAGCAACTAATTTATTTTTTTAAATCTGCAAATAAAATGCTACCCTGGACCCAGCTGGCCTAATTTATGTAGAAGGTCTCTATCCCTCCTATGAGAACAGCAGGCCCCACAAAAAAAGCATTAAAGATGTTCATTGTGTTAGTCACTCAGCAAACATGTAGTGATGGCCCATTTGGTGGTGATGGCACGCATGTGAGTAATAATGCACGTCCTACTTGGCGGCCTAGTTGGAGAACCAGCTCTGGACATCAACAGCTGCTGCACACGGTGTTTAGACACAGTGAAGCAGAGATGAGAATGACTAATGAGGTGGAGAGGCGTCCCAAAGCCAGGGCTGTTTGAGCTGGTTGTGGGGAGGAGCACCCAAGGCCAAGGTTTCTGGGATGGGCTTCCACAGAAGAGAACCTAGTGCCTGTCTGGGGGCCCATGAAAAAGTAGCTAAGCTCCAGGTTCTCCAAAGGAGGCTACCCTTGGACTGGGGGCCATATGCAGTCATCCTGCCCATCCTCTAAGGGTAGCCAAATAGGAGTGAAGCCCTTTCTCACAAGGGAAGTCTCCCCAAAAGGACCCTCTGTAATGAGATAATCCAGCCAGCAGAACTGGGCTAATCAATAGCTGAAACTCCTGCCTGACCTGTCCCTACTTAGGGCCTTCCTACAGCTTTCCTAATTTGAGGCTGCATAATGAGGCTTTGTTCTTTGCCACCCAAAGCATACAAACTTAGAGGTTTGTTTCCCCCACCCCAAAATCTGTTTTGTTTTGTTTTGTTCTAATGCAGAGCTTATCTACTATGTACAAAGGCCCAGAGCAGGAGCAAACCATATACCTCTTCCATGTAGAAATGTCCTTTTGAATACAGAGCTATTAGTTATAGCGCTCAGAAGAACACTGGCAAAAACTTTTGAAGGTGTAAGTAGAAACTGAAGCCTTTGAAGTGGTTAAGTCACCCAGGGAGAATCTAGAATATTGAGATTTACTTGGTGCTTACCATATGCCAGGCAGTTGATCTCAGCTCTTCACAGGGGTGTGCTTATCCCAAGATTCCAATGAGGAGGTGTCCACGCACTGCGTTAGCATGGTCTCACATACTGCTCTCAGAGTTTGCAGAGGTAAGCACGCGATTGGCCCATTTCACAGCAAAGTGAAGCTCAGAGAGGAGTTACAAAGGATCAGAGCCAGGATGCTCTCTCTTCTCTGGCCAACTCCCAACATGCACATGCACCAGCATTAACCCAACCTTTCCTCTCAGTTCTAGGGCATACCAACATCAGGGATGCCTCCCTGTTCTGCACTACACCCTTGTGATGCACCAAAGTAGAAAATGTAGGGGGAACAAGCCAGGCAAGGCTTTCATTCTTCTGAAGAAGCTAAATCCTGTGCAGCACTCAGGGCTCTGCTGAAATGGCTGCTGTCCATTGTCTGAAGATCCTGGACCCTTGAGCTGTCAATGGGGATGGACACACAAGGTTTACCTCTGGTCAAGGCCCTGATGGAAATGTCAGCAAAATCGAGTAAGGTTGTGATCTCATTATTAGCATCCCAGGAGCAGGAATTGTAAACCCTTGGTGACCTCCAGTCATGGGCTGTGTTCCTGGGCACCCACAGGAATGAGGCTCTCATTCCTGTGGTGGGTTGCAGATATGGGTTCTGAGGCCAGAGAGACGGTTAAATCCAGCACCCACCTTACTGAGTCAGTGTGTTTCAAGTGGCAAGCATAAAGAGAAACATGAACTATTATCTTCCCATACATCCAAAGCAAGGAAATAAGATTTTGGATGAAGAAAGTGTTAAGAACTTGGTGACAGATGGATGTCATCTAGTTCTCCTCATTGCAGGTACAAAGTCTATCTTCTTGGAAAAATCAAGAAGCCTTTCATTACCCACCTTACCTAGGGACAGTTGACATGAGTTGAGTGAAAGGCTTCTAGTGAGTAAGAGAATTTTACATGACAGAACAGGACTTGGAGGGTGGGGTGGGACTATGTGGTCAGCCCCATTTGGGGGCATTTTCCTGGATTCTTTCCATATGGGAGGCAGAAAAACATCCCCAAAGATGTCCACACCCCAATTCTCCAGAACCCGTGGATATGTTGCTATATATGCCCAAAGGGACTTTCCAGATGTGACTAAGGTTACGGACCTAATGATGGCAAGATTACCCTGAATCATTTTAAAGGGCCCAATGTAAACACATGGGACCTTCAAAGAGCAGAATCTTTCCCACCTGAGTTAGAGAGAGATGAAACCATGGAGGAAGAGTCAGACACATGCAACTTTCCTGGTTTTGAAGGTGGAGGAAGGGGCCATGAGCCAAGGAATATAGGCAGTCTCTAGAAACCAGAAAAGGCAAATAAATAGACTTTCCATGGAGCCTCCAGAAAGGACTGCAGCCAACACCTTACTTTTCGGTGTCTCACCTTCTGTGAGACTCGTGTAGAGCTTCTAACCTATAGAATTGTGAGCTAATAGAGGTGCTTGGGGGCTCGGTCAGCTGAGCTTCTGACTCCTGATTACAGCTCAGGTCACAATCTCAGGGGCCTGGGATCAAGACTTGCATCAGACCCCCCGCTCAGCAAGAAGGCTGCTTGTCTCCCTCTCCTTCTGCCCCTCCCCCTGCTCGTGCGCTTGCGCTCTCTCTCACTCTCTGAAATAATAATCTTTAAAAAGAAAGAATTGTGAGATAATACATTTGTGGAAGTTGCATGGGAGTTTATTACAGCAGCAATGGGAAATGAATATACCCCCATACAAGCCCGTCTTTCCATGCAGACTGTCCTCCTGTTAATTCACCGTCCACAGTGACTAAAGGCTGTTTCTCCAGTTCTGTTTCTACCTTTCCTGGAGGAGGCCGAGTACTCCCAAACGACTCCGAGGTAGATCCGTGTGTCGCACAGTACTGTGATGTAATGACCCGAGGCTACACCCAAGGAGTAATGTGGCTTAGATTTAATTTCTGATGAATCAACCTCTTGGCATGCTCCCTAGACCAATGTCATTGCTGTCCTGCATATAACAAGAGCTTTGTGGCCAGACTACTGGGGTTCCAGCCCCAGGTCAGCCACTTCCTAGCTGGGTATTGTTGGACAAATACTTTAATCCGTCCCAGACTCAGTATCCTCATCGGTAGGATGGGAGGAATTACAGCACTGACCGCAAGGGGTGGTTGTGAAAATTTAAGGGAGAAAATCGATTTGTAAGGTGTTTAGCAAGAGCCTGACTCGCAGTCAGAGCTCAAGGAATAGTAGCTGTCATTGTTATTCTGTATCCATTGCCCCATTTGTACATAAAACACCTCAGCCTACCTCTAAATTGTTTCTTTGGCTACTTGCCTCTGGCAGGAGCTAGAATTTGGAACTTCCTACGATGATGCTCAGGAGGTACGGGGAGGTAAGAGCCTCGCCCTTTCCTCCTTGTTTCCCCTTCTCCGGGGAGTTCGGTTGTTGTCAATAATAGCAAAGACAGCAATGCGCCGAGTGCCGATTTCGTAGCTACCAGAGCCAGTCTTGAGAGTGTGTGTGCATTATTAACTCGGATCTCACAACCAATCACACAGGTGCGGTATTTTCACTCATTTATTTATACTTTTTTTTTTCATTTAACAAATAGTTATTGAGTTCCTCCGGTGATCTAGGTACTTGGAATGCATTAAAGAATAAGACAGAGAAAAATCCCTGCCCACATTCTAGTGTGCAGGGACCATTGTAAATAAGCAAAAGGTAACAGAAGTAGCAGGTCAGAGCAGTAAGTGCTGGGGAGAAAAAGAAAGGTCAGAAAGCAGAAAGAGAGGAGAAGTAAATTTCTCCTTTCAGTGAGGTCCTCCCTTCGCAAAAAGGTGACATGTGGGCAGGGACAGGATGAAGGCGGGGCAGTGAGACAGGAGGAGGTGCGGGGCGACGTTCCAGACAAGGGGAGCAGCGAGAAGTCCAACGTACAAGGAAGCATAAAGGAACATGCCTGGATGCCCGAAGGACACAGGGAGCCAGTGTGACTGGAGAGAGAGTGACTGAGTGACAGCGGGGTCATGGGAGAAGCGGGTAGAGAGGTATTAAGGAAGGAAGGGGCAGGGCAGGTCACTGAGTTCTAGGCCACTGGCTCTCACTCTGAGTGAAATGCGGAGCCATGGGAGAGCCTCGAGCAGAGAAGTGGCAGAATCTAATCTAACCTTCCCTCCCTCCCCCTGCTCATGCTCTCTCTCTCAAATAAATCTATTTTTTAAAATAAACCTAAAAAAGTAAAATGGGCATTTGGGTTTAGAAGTTTTCCCTCCACTTTATAGGAAAGGGCTGGGTTGGGATTTAACCCAAGATAAATCTGACTCCACCACCTGTTATCTTCTGTGTCAAAGACCTACCACCGGTTTTTGGCTTCTGACCAAGACGGAGTCACTTGGACCTGATCTACCATCATGCATGAAACAACCAAAAAAAATTTTTTTAAACACAAAGTACATGAAAGAAAGATTTTCAGTGAAGAGTGGTGATTTCTGAAGGACAGAAATAAAAGAAGTGAGCCCAGTAATAATCCAGCTTATTGTTTTGAGCAAGATGTCAGACATGATGCAGGGAGGCAGAGTCTGGCAGACTCCCTCAGTGGAAGAGCCAAGACGGAGGCCTCCGGAGTTCATAAAACAGAGTAGCAGAGAGAAGAGAACCACACAGGGAGGGATTCTGAAGATCTACAGAGGGTCCTCCTCCAGCGGTCAGTGGATTCCCGAATCAATGCTTGGCTGTGAGGAAACGGAGTACGGGGGATAGAACAATCCAAAACGAGTAAAGGAAGTAATGCCTGTTTCTGCCAGTCGGACTTGGAAAACTTGTAATTCATCAGGTGGAGTATTAAGGAAACTCTTCCCTCATTAATGGGAAGTGATTAGCTCTAGACCGAGCACTGGGCATGGCTACAGACCTGCCTAACAAACAATGAAAGCAAAACCCCAAAGTATCAAACTGCTTCTAAGTAACCTAACTGCACCCCAGAGCAAAACCCAAGAAGATTTATAGCAATACAAAAATATCCAACAAGATCCAATGTCTAGCATCCAAAGACTGTGAGTGTATTAAGAAGCAAGGAAAATACAAATGATAATGAGTAGATTAACCAATCAGAGAAGGATATTAAAACAGTTATAACTGGGGACACCTGTGTGGCTCAGTCAGTTAAGCTCTCCCTTTGGATCAGGTCATGATCCCAGCGTCCTCTGCAGGGAGCCGGCTTCTCCCTCTGCTTCTCCCTCTACCCCTCTGCCTTTTACCCACTCATGCTCTCTCAAATATATAAATAAAATCTTTGACAAAAAAAATATTTTGAAACAGTTATTACAACTGTATTCCATATGCTCAGAAAGTTAAGTCAAGAACTTGAATGGACATTTCTCCAAAGATGACATAGAAATGGCCAAGAAGCATTTGAAAAGATGTTCAACGTCACCAACCATAAGAGCAATGCAGATGAAAACCACAAGGAGGGGCGCCTGGGTGGCTCAGTTGGTTGGACGACTGCCTTCGGCTCAGGTCATGATCCCGGAGTCCCGGGATTGAGTCCCACATCGGGCTCCCAGCTCCATGGGGAGTCTGCTTCGCTCTCTGACCTTCTCCTTGCTCATGCTCTCTCTTGCTGTCTCTCTCTCAAATAAATAAATAAAATCTTTAAAAAAAAAAAAAAAAAGAAAACCACAAGGAGCTATTACCTCACACCCATGAAAACAACTACTACTAAAAACAAAACAAAACAAAAAACAGAAAATAAGTTTAGTGAGGATGTGGAGCAGTTAGAATCTTTTTGCACACTTAGTGGAATTGTAAAATGGTACAACTGGAAAACAGTGTAGCAGTTCCTCAAAGAATTAAAAATAGAACTAACATATGATAGAGGCATATCACTTCCGGGTATATATTCAAGAACTGAAGGTATCACACACAAAATTCTAGGGTCTTGAGGAAATATTTGCACACCCATGTTCATAGCATCATAATTCACAATGCATTAATACAGGTATATTAATCAAGGTTCTCAGAAAGAAAAAACCAGAACCAAATAGGATATATATACATGAAGATTTATTATAGGCTGTGTGCCTGGGTGGCCCAGGGGATGGAGCATGTCACTCTTGAACTCAGGTTTGAGTATGAGCCCCATGTTGGCTGTAGAGATAACTTAAAAATAAAACTTTAAAAAAATTTATTATAGTAATTGGGTCATGAAGATATGCAAGCTGGAGACAGGAAAGTCAGTGATATAATTGGGTCCAAGACCTGGGAACCAGGGGGCTGATGGTGTAAGTCCCAGTCTGAACCTGAGAGCCTGAGAACCGGGGATGCCAAGAGAAGATGGGTGTCTCAGGCAGAGGTAGAGCAAATTCACTCTTGTCCATCTTTTTGTTCTATTTGGGCATTTGACAGACTCTGTGGTGTCCACTCGCACTGGAAATGGTCATCAGTTTTACTTAGTTCACCAATTCAAATACAAATCTTTTCTGAAATCACCCTCACAGACACACCCAGAAGTAATGTTTCATCAGCTATCTGGCCATCTCTTAGCTCTGTCAAGGTGACACAGAAAATTAACTATCATAGTGGAATAATATGCAGCCTTAAAAGGGAAGGAAATCCTGCCACATGACATGACGTGAACTTTGAGGACATCATGCTAAGTGAAATAAGCCAGTCACAAAAGTTAAAATAATGGGGGCCTGGATGTCTCAGTCGTTGAGTGTCTGCCTTCGGCTCAGGTCTTGATCCCAGGGTCCTGGGTTCAAGCCCCACATCGGGCTCCCTGCTGGGTGGGAAGCCTGCTTCTCCCTCTCTCTTCCCCCCTGCTTGCGTTCCCTCTCTCATTGTGTCTCTCTCTGTCAAATAAATAAAATCTTTTTTAAAAAGTTAAAATAATGTATGATTCCACTTATATGAGATATAGAAAGCAGTCAAATTCATATATAGAGAAAGTAAAATGGTAGTTATTGGGGTTAGGGGCACTGGGCAAAGGGGAGTTGTTGTTCCGTGGATATAGTTTCAGTTCTGCAAGATGAAAAAGTTGTGGAGACCTGTCTCACAACAGTGTTAATATACTTAACACTACTGAACTGTACACTTAGAAATGGCAAGAAGGGGCGCCTGGGTGGCTCAGTGGGCCTCTGCCTTCGGCTCGGGTTATGGTCTCTGGGTTCTGGGATCAAGTCCCACATGGGGCTCTCTGCTCAGTGGAGAGCCAGCTTCCCCCCCACTTCCCCACCTGCCTCTCTGCCTGCTTGTGATCTCTCTGTCAAATAGATAAATAAAATCTTTAAAAAAATAAAAAACATAAAAATGGCAAGAAGATAAATTTTATGATACATGTGGTTTTTTTTAAGATTTATTTATTTATTTGACAGAGAGAGGGACAGTGAAAGAAGGAACACAAGCAGGGAGAATGGGTAGGCAGAAGCAGGTTTCCCAACAAGCAGGGAGCCTGATGCTGGCCTCGAACCCAGGACCTTGGGATCAAGACCTGAGCTGAAGGCAGACAGTTAACAACTGAGCCACCCAGGCATCCCTATGATACCTGTTTTCTACCACAACAAAAAGTTAATATACAATAGCATTTCTGTATGATGTCAAAATAATTTAAAATATTATGAAACTGATAATAAAATTATCACCTCATGCCAAAAAAAAAAAAAAAAAAGTTAAGGAGAGACGAAAAATATTAAAAAGACCCAAAGTTCTAGAGTTGAAAACTAAAAGATTTGAGCTTTTTTTTTTCTTTTTTTTTGCCCCACCTACCATGGGAATAAAGATCATTCTCTACCATCAGACTGTCGGCATTCCAGAAAATGCTGACTTCGCTGTGGAGGGTTACACCGTTACTGTGACATCCCCCAGGAGAAACCTGAGGAGGACCCCAGCCGCATCGGTGTAGAATTCTGTTTCCTTGAAAGGCAGAGGAAGAGGCTCCACGTTCACAGGTGGTGGAGCCGTATAAAGGAGCGGACTACCATCCCCACTATCTGTATTCATGGACAGAACATGGGCGACAGTGTCACGCCCATCTTCACTTCCAGTAGAAGATGAAGACTCTGTGTGTTCACTTCCCGTCAATGTTGTGACTCAGAAGAACGGTTCTCTTGTTGAAATCTGAAATTTCTTGGGCAAACAAATACATCTGCTGGGTTCAGATGAGGCCAAGGGTTGCCTGTTCAGTATCACAGGCCCAGAGAGATGAGTTAATTCTTGAAGGAAATGACATTGAACTTGTACCAAATTCAGCTGCTTTGATTCAGGAAGCCACAAGAGTTAAAAATAAGGATATTGGAAAATTTTTGGAGGTCATCCATTGCTGAAAAAGGAAAAGTCCAGCAGGCTAATGAGTAGGATCTAAGCTGTTCATCTACAGAAACAGCAAGATACCAGATGATTTTTCAGACTTCCTTGCGATATTTTAGAGATGCACTATCAGCTGTGTGTAAAAAAAGAAAAGGCAAGAAAACGACAAGATTCGAGACACTGGATTGGATGGATAGCAGATTAGACATTATAGAGAAAAAGATTGGTGAATTAAAGGCATAAAAATAGGCATCGTCCAAAGTGAAACACAGAAAGAAAAAGAATCAACAGGAATAAAAGCACATCAAGGAGCCGTGGGACACTTTAAGTCCATGAAAAAATAATTGGGGTCTCTAAAAAGGGGAGCAAGAAGAGAATCGAAAGATAGTTTAATATTAAAAATTATAAATCCACAGACCTAAGATACTCAACAAGGAAAATGAAGAAAACTGCATCAATTTCTCAAAATCAGTGATAAAGAAAAAAAAATCTTAAAAGCAGCTAGCGGGGAACAAAAGACATGTTATGAATAGACGTACAAAGACAATCCTGAAAGATTGGTCGTTGGAAACAATGCAAATGAGAAGATGTGAGGGAACTAATGGGGAAAAGAGTCAACTTAGAATTCAGTATGTGGAAGAAATATCTCTCAAAACAGCAATCAGATGACAGGAAGACGTGTTCAGGTATACGGAAGCTGAGACGATTCATCATTGGTGCTATGGAAAAACCAGAGAATGCTTCAGATGAAAGGAAGATAATAGCGGAGGGAAAGCTGGAATCGCACAAAGGAATAAGAAGCACAGGAAATGCTAACTACGTAGGCAAATAGGAAAGATTTTTTTCTTACTATTTGAATTTCTATAAACATATTGATGGTTTAAACAAAAATAACAAAGTAAGGATAGAAGGGAACTTTCTCAATCTGATAAAGGGCATCTATGAAAATCTGACTGTAGTGGATTGAACTGTGTTCAGCAGAAGCCGCCTTCTCCCTCTCCTTCTGCCTGCTGCCCCCCACCCCGCTGTGTTCTCTCTCTGTGTGTGTGTCAAATAAATAAATAAAATTTTTAAAAAACACATAAAAAATTTTATAAAGAGTTAATACAAAGCTTTCCAGGTATATCAATAATCCCAAAGCACTTGACAAAATTAGCCAAACAGCCTTCAGAACTGTGAGAGAATAAACCTCCATGTTTTAAGCCACCACACCTTGTGGAAGTTTCTTTTGGGCAGTCCAGGAAAATAATATACCTACATCTAACACCATACTTAATGGTAAAAGAATGGATGTTTTCCCCCTAAGATAAGGAACAACACAAAGATGTCCACTCTCACCACTGCTATGCAAAATTGTACTGGAAGTACTGGCCAGAGCAATTAGGCAAGGGGGAAAAAAAGACATTGAGATGGGAAAGGAAGAAGCAATATTATATAAGCAGATGACATGTATGTAGAAAATCACAAAGAGCCTGCTAAAAAAACTGCTGAGTAAACAGATTCAACTAGATTGCAAGACAAAAGGTCAATATATAGAAATCAATCTCATTTCTATACATTAACAGTGAACAGTTGGAAAAATGAAATCTAGAAAAACAATTCCGTTTATAATAGCATCAAAAAGAGTAAAATACTCAGGAATAAATTTATCAAAAGTAATCCGAAACTTGTGTCCTGAAAATAATAACATATTATTGAAGGAAATTAAGCAAGATCTTATTAAATTAGAAACATTCCACATTCGTGACTGGAAGACTTAATATTGTTAAAATGTCAGTACTCTCCAAATTGATCTCAATACATCCTTGTCAAAATTCCAACTGTCTTTTTTGCAGAAATTGACACGTTAGTTGTAAAATTCATGTGAGGATACAAGGGACCCAGAATGACAGAATGGCCAAAACAAGCAACAATAAAAAATGGATAAACTGTACTTCACCAAGATTAAAAACATTTGTGCTACAAACAATACAAACAAGAAAGTGAAAAGACAATCCACAGGATAGGAAAAAAATATTTGCAGATCATACATCATGTACCTGATAAAGGCCTTGTATCATCAAAATTAAAAACTTTTCCTCTAAAGGGCACCTGGGTGGCTCAGTTGGTTAAGCAACTGCCTTTGGCTCAGGTCATGATCCTGGAGTCCAAGGACTGAGTCCCGCATCGGGGACCCTGCTCCGTGGGGAATCTGCTTCTCCCTCTGACCTTCTACCCTCTCATATCTCTCTCTCACTCTACTCTCAAATAAATAAATAAAATCTTTTTTTTTTTTAAAAAAAAACCTTTTCCTCTAAGAAAAATGCTATTCAGACAAAAAAAAGACAAACCACAGACTGGATGAAAATCTTTGCTAAGTGTATATCTGGGTGAATGACTTGTATCCAGAACATATAAAGAACCCTCAAAATACAATAATAAGCAAAGAATCTTATTTAAAAAGGACAAAAATTCAAATAGAAGATGGCAAATAACCATATGGAAAAATGCTCAGCATTAGTCATTAGGGAAATGCAAATTAAGCCAATAAATGAAACACACTATGCACCTATAGGAGTGACTAGAGTTAAGACTGACCATTTTAAGTGTTGACAAGGATGTGCAGAACTGAGACTCTCCTATACTGCTGGTGGGAAATGCAAATTTGTATAACAATTTGCAAAATTATTTGGTAATTTCCTGAAAAATTAAATATACATCTACCATGTGGTCTGGCCATTCAATTCATAGGTATTGAAGCAAGGGAAATGAAAGCATATGTGCATAGAAAGACTTGTACATGTCTTCAGAACCCTTGTCTGACCTCTGTATAGACTACAGGTAGCAGAGGGTGACCTCTGATGGTTACAGAGGACCTGTCCTTCCTTTCCATCTTGTCTGTGCTGGTAACAGACTGGCCACTGGCAGGCACCCTTCTCCAAAGCTCTCTCAGCCTCCCTGAGATTTTGCTCAGAGATGTCAGCTTTTTCAGAGAAAACTTGGTTACTGTGCTTCCATGAGTCTTTAATGCCAAGGACATTTCCTTAACATTAAGGTCATGCCCACTTTAGTGTCTACTGTCAGGGCCTAACTGCAGGTTCTGTTGATTTGTCTGTTTTTGCTTTGTTTTGTTTTGTTTCTTCACAAGCCTTCATTCTGCCTCCTTGTCTTCCTCGTGCTCCTGAGTTCCTTTCCCCAGCCCTGCAGGGGCCTCCGCACAGAAGAGGCTTGCTGTTTACTGTGGCACACTGCGGTCAGCCTGACTGTCTCCTTGGAACTGGCTGCCCACGGGCATGTCCATAACCTCTAACTCTTTGTGGCCTCAACCTCTCCATCGGTAGAGAAGACTGTTGTGAAGATGAAAGATCAATTGTGTAAAGGCTTTAGCGCAGGAGGTACCCAGTGAGCCACTGCATTAGGTGTTGTTATCTACAGCCCTGCCTGTGTTCTGCATCGTGGTTAGAGCTCTGCTCTCAAACATCTTTCCAGATGTTTTCCAGCCTCAGGTAACCCTCCTGAGGGTTGGAGCCTGCAGGTTGCTGTATGTTCAGGGCTGTGAACTCTTGCTTGCAGAGCACCGCTGGTTCTCCCTCTTGGCCCCCCGGGAAGGGATGTCGGGCTTCAGACCCTAATAGGTAGATCCCTTGCCACAATGTTCTCTCAGGTTAGAGGAGCACATGACTCACAGCTGGGTTCATGGGCTTCCCGAACTCTGTCTGCCTGTGGCCTGATGCAGCCCAGTTCTGGGGCTTCTGTGGGAGAAGACAAGAAAGGGCTGGGAGTCCTGAAGATAACGTGGACGAGGCCTGGGTAGGGGAGAGGACCTGGAAGCTACAACTGCGGGGCCCTTGGGGCACCTGGGTGGCTCAGTGGTTAAGCATCTGCCTTCCACTCGGGTCATTATCCCAGCATTGTGGTCAGGCTCCCTGCTCAGCGGGGACTCTGCTTCTCCCTCTCCCTAGGCCTCTCTCCCTGCTCATTCTCTCTCATGCAAATAAAAAACGAAAAAAAGAAAACTACAGCACTCTCAATTCAGGGAAAGACTACTAGATGCTCCTGTAGATCCGGTGGGAGCCCAGGGACGGACACCTGTAGTCTCCCCAACACTGATGATGCTTAGCTGGAACACTGACGGGCGGTGGGAGCGGCGAGACAGACCGGGAAGGAAGGGCATTCCCTGTGCGGGAAGAGCATTTAAGGAGACTCGAAACAGCCTTATACATTCCAGGAACTGCGAGTAAGCCCGGTCTGTTGGTCCCTGTGGTCTACAGGACTGAGCCTGGACCCTGTCCCTTGACACTCAAAGCCCTTCCTAATCTTGCCCCCACCTCCTTCCAGCAGTCCCGCCCGGCCCTCTCCGGTAGGTGTGTTGCCGCCGCTGTAACCGGCTCCTGCTCTCCAAGCAGGCCGTTTGCATTCTGGCCTCCTGGCCTTGCCCAGTCTGCTCCCTTTGCAGGGAAAATCTTAATCCTCGTCTTGGCAGAGACAACTCCCTCTCATCGTGGGGACGTGCCCACCAGAAGCCCCTTCGGGGCCTGAGTCAGATGCTTGTCACTTTGTCGAAGAGTGAATCTCGTGAGGGAAATCTGCCCTGAGTACCTGGTCCACGCTGGCCCTGCGCACTGCCCTCCGGCTTCCAGACATCGTCTGCGCTGTCAGGGCTTCCTGGGGCAGGTGCCATTTCTCTTCTTCACGTCAAGTCAAGCCGGCACAGAGGAGGGGCCGGTGCCTTCTGTTGGATGGATGGACGGAAGGATGGGTGGGTGGACGGTTGGACGGACGGACGGACGGGTGGATGGACGGTTGGATGTGTGGATGGGTGGATGGATGGATGGATGGATGGACGGTTGGATGGATGGATGGATGGATGGACGGTTGGATGGATGGATGGATGTGTGGATGTGTGGATGGGTGGATGGATGGATGCATGGATGGACGGATGGATGGGTGAATGGATGGATGGATGGGTGAATGGATGGATGCATGGATGGACGGACGGACGGACGGACGGACGGACGGATGTGTGGATGGGTGAATGGGTGGATGGATGGATGGGTGGATGGATGGACGGACGGATGGATGGACGGACGGATGATGGGGCCTTCGCACCTTCTGTATCTGCTCCCCCACAAGGCCTGGCCACTGTTTTCAGGGTCCCGCGCTGTCGCTGTCGCTCTGGCCCCGCCCTCACCGCCCCCACGCCCGCCCTGGGTCCCCGGATCCGAAGCCCCGCCCCCGGGAGGCTCCGCCCACAGCCGGGGTTGGAGGGAGAAGGCAACGCCCCCCCCCCGCAGGCCGCCTGGGATTGGTGCGGCCGCCGCCAGGGGGCGGGTCCTGGGCGGGGCAGCTGTGACGCGCTCGCGGCCAGAAAAGCCCGGCCAGGGGGCGGGCGAGGGACTGACGGCGCGGCCCGGAGCGGTGAGTGTCCGACGGGCGGGACGGGCGGGACAGGAGGGACGCGCGGCGGGCGGAGCGGAGGACGCCGACGGCCGTGGCGCGCGCTGGGCGCTGCCCACATCCGCCTCCCCGCAGGCCGCGCGGGGCCAAGCGCAGCGCGGGAGCCCGGAGCCCGCCCCGCCCGGGGGACGCAGGACATTCAGTCCCGGCTTGTCTTCCAGACCCGGACCGCCGAGGCCCCTGGAGGCGAGGACCCGCCGGCATGGCTTCGGAGGTGAGTGACCTCGGGGACGCCGGGGGGAGGGGCGCTCTGGGAGCCGCGGGGGCCCTGACCTGCGCGCGGGATCCCGCGTGCCGCACCCGCCGCCGGCCACCCTCCGGGTCTTCGCCGGCTGCGGGCGACGGAACCTCCGGTGCACCTGCCGGAGCCCGGGAGGCCTGTGCTTGGACTTCCCGGCGCGCATCACCATCGGCTCTCGGCCCGCTCCGCGCCCCAGGAGCTCTCCCAACCCGCGAGGCGAGGGGGGTGGCCCTGACCGACCCGACCGGACAGTGCTCCCAGCCAGGGCGCAGGGAGCGAGCTGCCCCCTCATTCAGCTCCCTCACCTCCCGATGCCCTTCCTGTCGGTCCCCACCCTGCGACCCTGCTCCTGCTGTAGCAGACAGAGGCCGCGTGACTCTGGCTTGTGGACAGAACCAGGAGGTTCAGGGACCATGCCCTGTGGCCCTAGTGGCCCCAGGGCCTGGTGGCTTGCTCTCTCACTGGCCTCTCTTCCTTAGAGCCACAGGGCGCCTGGGTTCTCCTCCTGACCACTCCTGGCAGGAGTCCTAGGCACAGGTTCCTTTTCTGGGGCCTCAGTTGGATAATCTGGCAGATGGGGGTAATAATAAATCTCTGCCTCCTTCTGGAAGGTACTGGGTCCTGAGGTCATTGCTTTGAACCTTTCAGGTAAAGGGGGCTGTTTGCTTGGTGCCAGCGAAGGGAGCCTGTGGCCTGGGAAGCAGGAGGTCGGGGTCCCAGTCCTATCTGGTCCTCATTAGCTAGCAAAGCACTTCCTCTCTCTGGCCCTCAGTTTGTTCATCTGCATAAATGGGATGAGAATGCCTGTCCTGCTGGTTTCTGGGTCATGGTGTCAGGGGCGACAGTAGGGCTTGGACTTTGGAGGCAAACAGAGTCGGTTTCTGAAGCAATTCCTCAACCCCCCAGGGTAACAGTGCCCACCTCCCAGGAGGGTGTAATAGCATATGTAGAATGCCTAGCCCAGGGCTGAGCTGTCGTACCAAACAGTAGGTGCTCGGTAAATGCTGGCTAAGGATACCGACAGTAACAACACGGTATTTCCCTGTGCCTTCTAAATTGGTTATTGCTTATTCATCCCCACCCAAACCAGTACTCCTGCACCCTTGCCTCAAAGGTGTCATTCTGGCCCAGATGTGCTCAAGGCTAGAGGAGGGCCCTTTCTGCCTTGTTGGGACTCCCCCTCTCTTCAGAGCCCAAATGGTAGCACCTCATTCTGACATCCATCTGGGATCTTTTTTTAAAAAAAGATTTTATGGGGCACCTGGGTGGCTCAGTGGGTTAAGCCTCTGCCTTCCGCTCAGGTCATGATCTCAGAGTCCTGGGATCGAGCCCCGCATCGGGCTCTCTGCTCAGCAGGGAGCCTGCTTCCCCCACTCCCAAGCCCTGCCTGCTTCTCTGCCTATTTGTGATCTCTGTCTGTCAAACAAATAAAATCTTTTTTAAAAATTAAAAAAAAAAGATTTTAATTATTTATTTGAGAGAGAGAGAGAGATTGAGAGTTTGGGCGGGGGGAGAAGAGACAGGGGGCAGGGACAGGGAGAGAGAATCTCAAGCAGACTCCCCACGGACCAGGGAGCCAGCTGCGCAACTCTCTCTATCTCAGGACTTAGAACTGAGCCAAAAGCAACAGTCGGACACTCAGTGGACTGAGCCACTAGGCCCCCTCTTTCTGGGGTCTTTTTAAGCCTGCCAGTGCTGCGGAGCTTGGTCCCAATGCAAAGTGGGCTGCCTTCAGGAGACCAGCGCATCAGGTGACTTCTGCTTGCCCCAGGCTGTCTTGTGGGTTGGTGCTAATTGGTTTGGCTGCAGCCCCACTTGTTAAGTAGTTGTTATTACTAACAACCCAGGCTGGGAGTCCAGGGCCTGCTGGAGGAGGCAGCGCCAGGTTCCGGGCGGAGGGGCCCGCTGGCTCCCAGTCCTGACTGGCATTGGCCTGCCCTGGTCTTCTGGCCCCAGCGGTCAGGAGAGGGGCCCACGTGGTGCTTTGCGGGAGATCAAGGCTTGGCGGGTAAGGGGAGGATCTAGCTCAAAAGGTTGAGGGGGGCGGAGGCCGCTTCTGCGGGGCAGAGTCCTCAGACAGCCAAGGCTGCTGGGCAACGAGGGGTCAGGTCACAGCCTGGGGCGCGAGCACAGTGGAGGCCCCCATGGTGCACACAGGAGCCCGGAGCGCGGTTAAGACACCGCCAGCCTCTGGCAGCCCTTGGCCCCTCCCTTACTGAGAATTTACTGAGTGGCAGGCACTGTGCTCTGTACGCACTTAGAAATTTCACCTAACTGAATGTCACAACAGCTCGAGCAGATAGGTACTACCATTGTCCTCGTTTATCGGGGGTAACCCTGCAGCTTGGAAAGGTTATGGAATATGCCCACAGTCAGGTGGCTAGGAGGGGTCTGGGACATTGCAGGGTGACAGAGGAGGACATATGTCCCCAGCAGCCGTTATAAACTCCCCCTCCGCAGGAAAGTCGGCAGTGAAGTAAAATGCCTCCGTCCACCCAGGGAACACTCTCCCAATCCTTGGCTTTCTGGGAGCTAGGACGGCTCCCTTGTGTTCTGTACCCCTCCCCCATCTGTCACATGCTGTGGCCTCTGTACTCTTTCAAAACAGAGGTGTCTCTGCCCCACCCCTCTGCCCTTAGCTCCTGGGGGGCATAGGGTCAGCTGGTGACCTTCTAGAAGGCCAAAGATAAGAGATGTGCCAGAGGCACTCTCCAAAGGAATGGTGGAGGTTGGGATCTTAGGCTCTGCCCCAAGCTGTGGGAGAGAAATGCAGGCCATTTGAGCCTGGTGGGGCGCCGGGCGCCTCAGGTGCTTCCTCACCTGTCCCTGCTGCAAAAGTTCAGGATATCAGAGCCAGCAGAGGGGAACATGGGGGGAGGCGTGCGGGCTCTGCTTCAGTTAGCTGGGCTGTGGTCCGGGCTCTATCACCCCGGCAAGGGCTCCGTGCCTTGGTTTCCCCCTCTCTGCAGCGGGATAGAATTGGTAGCCACATCAGAGTCTCTGTTGGCGCGGGCCAAGCTATGGCAGTCGTGCCTGGCACGCGGTGGGAGTGCAGAGTACGCTAGCGAGGACGGTTGTCATTACCGTCAGAGTGGCAGAGCTGGACTCAGACTGCATTCGGAGTGACTTCTCCCCTCGGTCAGTGGCACAAAAGGTCCCAGAAGTTCTGCTCTACTCTCAGGGGTGCCTCGTCCCCTGCCATCATTTCCTTAGAGAAGTGTCACCGGTGGGAGAGAACCCTAACTTCAGTGTCCAGCCACACTGACTCCCCAGGTGGCTTCGAGCAAGTTCCTGATCCTCTCTGAGCCTCCGTTTCCTTATCTGTCCAGTGAGAATGGCCCTGCCTGCTGGTTCCCACTGCCGTCAGACTTGCTAGCTCTCCCGCGGGCCCTTGGGGAGAGGCGCTGTTCTCAGGGTGGGAAGGAGATTAACTGTTCCTGCTCTCCTGGCCAGAGTGGGAAGCTATGGGGTGGCCGCTTTGTGGGCGCAGTGGACCCCATCATGGAGAAGTTCAACTCATCCATTGCCTACGACCGGCACCTGTGGGAGGTGGACGTGCAGGGCAGCAAGGCCTACAGCCGGGGCCTGGAGAAGGCAGGGCTCCTCACCAAGGCCGAGATGGACCAGATACTTCATGGACTGGACAAGGTATTCTGTACACCTGAAAGCCCCCTCTAGAGCCCCACCCTGTGGTCCCAGGCTTCCACCAAGTCCCAAACAGGTTGTGGAGGATGTGCTCTCCAGGCACACTTTCCCTTGGGATTAAATGTCTGTCAAGGTGCTCTTTATTTTATTTTTATTTTTTTAATTTTTAAAAGCTTTATTTATTTATCTTCGAGAGAAAGCAGGGGGAGGGGCAGAGGGCGAGGAAGAAAGAGAAACTCCAGCGGACTCCTCACAGAGCGGGGAGCCAACGCAGGGTTCATTCCCACAACCCTGAGATTATGACCTGAGCCGAAATCAAGAGTGGGCTGCTTAACATACTGAGCCCCCCAGGTGCCCCTGCCGAGGTGCCGTGTAAACCATGTGCTGTGCTGTGTCTCTCTTCTCCCTCAATGCCTCCGTGGCCCGTGACCCATGGCTCATAGGGGAAGGAGACCTGGGCCTGAGGTGCTCCCCTGGGTGTGGGGGCTACAACCCCCCAGGGAGCACTCACACCTCCTGGGGAGCACCCCGAGGACGCAGCTCTTACGCAGAGACAGTCAGTGATCAGAGCTGGGTGGGACCAAGGCTGTGGATGGCTGACCCCGACCCCTGGGTTGTTGGCATCTGCTGCAGGTGGCTGAGGAGTGGGCTCAGGGCACCTTCAAACTAAACCCCAATGATGAAGATATTCACACAGCCAACGAGCGACGTCTGAAGGTATGACCCCCTGCTGTCCACCTGGCCTCCCCCTTCTCCCTCACCCATGGCCCCTTGGAGCATGAGCACCATCCTTCTGTTCCCTGCTGGCTGGATGTCAGAGCAGGTGGCCTCTGCAGAGATGGCAGGGCCCAGGGGTAGGGAGGGAAGGTGACAAGGCTGGGAGGCACCAGGCCCTGCCTGGGCTGACCATGACCCCCTTCCTCTCTCCGCCCCCAGGAGCTCATCGGTGAAACTGCGGGGAAGCTGCACACGGGCCGAAGTCGGAATGACCAGGTGGGGCTCCCGCACTCCCCACCACCTGACCTTGGACCTTGTGCATTCCCGATCCTGGGGAGCCCAGGTGGCAGATGTAGAGCTCTGCCGTGGTCCTGGCTCCCCAGTGAAGCCACACATCTGTGTCCCCGAGTGCCACCCTCTCCTCCCACAGGTAGTCACAGACCTGAGGTTGTGGATGCGGCAGAACTGCTCTAAACTCTCTGCCCTCCTCTGGGAGCTCATCAGAACGATGGTGGACCGGGCCGAGGCGTGAGTTTCCGGTGGACACCCAGGTGGCAGAGAGGGGCACGAGGGCAGCCCTGCCCTGGGACAGGCAGCCTGAATGCCAGATCTACGTGGTAAGGGTGAAGGGGCTTGGGGAGCCAGGCCCTGGAGCTCAGGGAGGTCCTGGAACTCCTGGACTAATGAGGTAAAGCAGCCAGGAAGGGGGGCATTTCTTGCCATCTTTCCTACTCCCATGCCAGCTGAACGCAGCAGGTAGGGCGAGCTCACCCTCTGAGGCTTCGTAAGTAGGAGACTAAGGGACTAGGCAGATGCCTGAAGCCTGAGGAAAGGGGCTGCCTGTGCCAGGGACAGCCCAGGTCACTGCTCAGCCGCTCCACGCCCCGATCCCCACCCAGCATGGCTGGCACAGGACAGCCAAAGCTGCCTCCCACTGGCCTCATCCCAAGTTCTGGCTCTTTTGACCTCACATCTTTGGGGGTGACTTGGCTCCTTCCAGACCTGGCCAATTTGCTGCTGAGAAGTCCCTGTCTGGTGTCAGAGATAGGGGGACCCCAGCTCCCTGTGACCTCTTGTTCACAGACCTTACCACATGGGGGAGAACAACGGCCTAAGACCCTTTGCTCCGGGGGTGCTGGGAGAAATGGGGAGTGACTGCTAATGACTACGAGTTGCTTCTTTGGGGGGATGAAAACATTCTAAAATTGACGGGGTGACAGGCACACAAAAGTGTACAGTTTAAGTGGGCGAGTGACGTCTCAGTAAAGCTGTTTATTAAAACAAACAAACCAAAACCATCACCTGCAGCGCCTCGTCTCTTTGAAAGTGCCCCCTGCTCTTCTGAGGTCCTTGGGTGCGTCTCATGGGCTCACAGATGGCAACTCTCCCGCCAAGTAGTACCTCTTGGCGTCCCCTCCTTCACTGTCACCTCTGCTTAGAGCTGAGGGCGGCACCGCCTCGTGTCCCGGCTCCCATCCTGCTCTGGGGAGGCCCCGGGGCCCTGGCCCCGTCCCTGGGTCATGCTGCCCCGCTTCTGGTCTCTTCCTTTAGGATGTGTTTGTCCCCAGGAGGTCGCTTGGTTTCTTGCGCAGGCAGCTCCTTGCAAGGCTGGCCTCTCTCTTCCCCGCTGGGGCCTGCGGGGTGCCGGCGACACAGGCCGGCCTTGCAGAGCTGCGCAGCCCCTCAGACCCTGCGGCTCTTCTCCCCCCACAGGGAACGCGACGTTCTCTTCCCGGGGTACACGCACCTGCAAAGGGCTCAGCCCATCCGCTGGAGCCACTGGATACTGAGGCGAGTGGGGCGGGGCATCGTGCAGGGGTGTTGTGGAGGGGCTGTGACGGAGGGGAGGGCCCCAGGGGCCCTGACCTCTGCCCTCTGGCTTCCTAACAGCCATGCCGTGGCGCTGACCAGAGACTCGGAGAGGCTGTTGGAGGTCCAGAAGCGGGTCAACGTCCTGCCCCTGGGGAGGTGAGTCAGCCCCCAGTGTCCCGAGGGCCTCGTGGCGGGGCGGGGTGGGGGGCTGTCCCACATGGTTAGCCGGTCCTTGGGGATCAACGGAAGAGGAGGCACTAGGAAGGACAGAGGAGGCAGCCGGCCAGGTGACGGGCCTCTCCGTCCGCAGTTCTTCCACGCGGACCCACGGTGGTCTCAGAGATGGGGCTGACCAGGCTAGCAAGGATGCCAGAGCGGGGCCAGAGCTCTGCAGAGGTTAGAGAGCCGGCGGTTGCCCTCAGCCTGCCGTTTCAGCTCCGTGGGGACAAGCGTCCGTCAGCCACACTGCCTGGGTGGCCGCCACCGGGGCTTGGCTCTGGGTGTGTGTGTGTGTGTGTGTGTGTGCGCGTGCGCGCGCCAGGAGCCCTGCTCACCTGGGATCCCCTGTTCCTGCAGCGGGGCCATTGCGGGCAACCCTCTGGGTGTGGACCGGGAGCTGCTCCGAGCAGGTGAGGCGCCCTGCCCCTCCCGCGATGATCCCCCGCAGCACCTGCCAGGTGCCAGAGACACACACTTGGAGGGGGCAGGGGGCTGGCTGAGACCCTCATTTATTACCTGTGGACAGTGAGGCCAGAGCGGCACGAGAAGGCTTGTAACAGCGGTGCATGGCGCTGGGGACACTCAGGGCTCCTGCTTCGTGCCCGGGACCTGTACAGGAGACCCTCCCCCATTCCTGCCGCTCCCTACTCTCCTCCCTAAAAGGGCCTCAAGGAGGAGGTGGCTGGGCAACCTGATTAGGGGTAGAGGAAGGCCCTCCTTGCCCTCCAGCCCAGCCCTGTTGCCTTCCCCACGTCCTTCTCCAGAACTGAACTTTGGGGCCATCACTCTCAACAGCATGGACGCCACCAGTGAGCGAGACTTTGTGGGTGAGTCCTCGGAGCCTGCCCGCTTGTCCTCTAGGGCCACTCCCCTGCCCTGTGCCCTAATTTAGCTCTGTCTGGCTCTCATCTAGCCCTGGCTCCCCTCCCGCCTCCTCCTACCCCTCCCACCTCCCAAGTCTGGTCCCCCGGGGCGTCTCCAGAACGAGTGGGGAGCAGGAGAAGCCTGGGGACCGGAAGGCCTGCTCTCCCTTCCCCCACTAGCTGAGTTCTTGTTCTGGGCTTCGCTGTGCATGACCCACCTCAGCAGGATGGCCGAGGATCTCATCCTCTACGGCACCAAGGAATTCAGCTTTGTGCAGCTCTCAGATGCCTACAGGTAAGGCTGGGCCCTTCCCTACCCGGCTCTGCACCCGCCAGCGTGGCTTCCTTCCTCCCCATACCCTCCCTGCCCCGACACCCGCCCCCTGGCCCTGGCCCCGGGGCAGACCGGAACTGCATGCCGCTAGACCTCCCCTGACCCAGCCAGCAGACCAGCCAAGGGGCAAGGGAGCCCTTTCAGCCCTAGCCTCTCTGTCCCCAGCACCGGAAGCAGCCTGATGCCCCAGAAGAAAAACCCAGACAGCCTGGAGCTAATCCGGAGCAAGGCGGGGCGCGTGTTTGGGCGGGTGAGCAGGGCAGGGAGTGGGGGCAAGGCTCTGGGCTGACCCGGAGGGTCCTGAGGGAACGTGCAGGGTGGGCTCTGAGGTCCAGCCTCCTCATTCTCACTCTTTTCTCAGTGTTCTGGGCTCCTGATGACGCTCAAGGGGCTCCCAAGCACCTACAACAAGGACTTACAGGTGCGAGGCTGGGGCCGTGGGTGAGGGCCCCACCTGCATGTACACCGTATCCCATTCCTCCGGGCCCTGGACATCCAGGCAGGGACCCCGCGGAATTGCCGCCTCCCATCCCATGCACCCAGCCCTTGACGGTCCTTGAGAACTCTCTCCTCTCTGTCGATGTGGGTTGTACGAGGTGCTGAGCGTTCCTCACGGAGGGCAGTGGGATGCCTCCGTGGGGGGCAGGGCTGCTGGGCTCTCACCTCCTGCCACGCGGCCCCCAGGAGGACAAGGAAGCCGTCTTTGAAGTGTCGGACACCATGAGCGCCGTCCTGCAGGTGGCCACGGGCGTCATCTCCACGCTGCAGGCAAGCCCCCGTCCTCTTCCCCAGGCCCCTACCTGCCAGGAGGGGAGGGTGGGTACATCCAGAAGATCTGGGGCAGGGGGAGGGGGTGGGTGTTTGCTCCTGCCCCTAGGAACAGCGGAGAGACGAAAGCCACAGTAGAATGGAAGCAGGTTAAGACGCTGCGGGTCCCATCAACTGGCCTGACCGGATCTCCCTTTTGGTCCCTGATGACGGGAGATCTCAGTACACACAGCCGAGACCGCACAATGAACCCCTGTGGACTAGCGCCCAACTTCACCAACAAGCAACTCGTGGCATTTCTCGCTTCGGCTCTTTACCCACCACCCGCCCTGCCCCCGCAGTTCTGATGCAGCCTAAGCTGGGGACCCCGAGAGAAAGTGCCGGCAGCCCCGATAGCACCCCTAAACGTTACCGGGGATGATGGCAAACGGCGGAGAGGGCGGACCAGGCTGGGTCAGAGTAGATCTGCCTGGGGCTGAGGGTGGGAGGCTGGCGGCTTCACCACCAGGGTCCCCAGGATTCACCGCTCCCCTCCCGGCGTCCCCCAGATTCACCGGGACAACATGGCACGGGCTCTTAGTCCTGACATGCTGGCCACTGACCTCGCCTACTACCTGGTCCGCAAAGGGGTGAGTGTGGGGTGGCTGGGGTGCAGCGGGAGGAGATGGGGACGTCCCCGGCCGAGGGTGGGGGGCGTGAGGGACGGCGCGGGCAGAACAGGGGGCCGAGGATGGCTGAGTCGGAGCCCCCCACGCCGGCCGCCCCAGATGCCGTTCCGCCAGGCGCACGAGGCCTCCGGGAAAGCCGTGTTCATGGCCGAGACCAAGGGGGTCGCCCTCAACCAGCTGTCGCTCAAGGATCTGCAGGCCATCAGGTGCGGCCCCTGCCTCCCCGCTGCGGCCCGCCCCGGGAGGTGCGCCCGGGCCAGTGGGGTCCCCGGGGACCCCCGCTGGGCCCTGGCCCACCTGGTCCTCTGTCCCGCAGCCCCCTGTTCTCGGGCGACGTGAGCCGCGTGTGGGACTACGGCCACAGCGTGGAGCAGTACGCGGCCCTGGGGGGCACAGCGCGCTCCAGCGTCGACTGGCAGATCGGCCAGGTGCGGGCGCTGCTGAGGGCCCAGCAGGCCTAGCCCCCTGCCGCACCCCCCCAAGCAGGCCTAGCCACCCCACCCCCCACCTCCAAGCCCTCCCGGCAGGCCTCGGGCCCCCCTCTGTGCCCCCCAATAAAGCCGGCCTGAGGGGAGGCCGCTGCTTGTTCCCTGCCCTGCCTGACTCCCTCAGCCGCGGGCTCTCGGGGGTCTCTTGGGTGGACACTGGGGCCATCAAGGCAGCGGGGAAAATGGACGAGGATGGCAAGAGGCACAGATGGGGAAGGAGCAGCGGGGGCGGCCTTCATTGGAGCCTCCACCCTGCGCGGCAGGCGGCCACAGTAACTTCCTGCCTCCCGAGCTCCCGGGAGGCACTGGCCTCCTTGGAGCCTTGATGGTGCCTGATGGGCTTGGGGAACTCAGCCAGTCCCTGTTCATTATCCTTCCTTCCAGTGTCCTCCTGGCTCCCCTGCTCGCCTTCTCCTGCTTGACCCACCCTTCTCTAACAGTCAGCGGCACCTGTCGTGGGGCCCCAGGGTGGGGGGGATGGTACATTTGGGGGTAGAGTCACTCGGCCAGCTGGCGTGCGATGCCAGGCGCTGGGTGAGCTTCATATACGTGCCAGGCGTCTCCTTCACCCTGGAGGGTAATGAATGGTCCTGGCACAGATCACGAGGTGCACAGACAGGCAGTGCAAGGGGTGGGGGGCTGCTCCCCCGTGGCGGTCAAGGACTTACCTTTACTCTGCAAGGGCCCGAGGCCAGGTCTGGCACACAGTAAATGTTCAATAGCAGTGAGTCCCAGGAGAGGCCAGCAGAGACCTCTTCTACATGGCTGTCACCAAAATCCTCATAAGAAATGTCTGACATTTATGTTTCATTAACAACAGAGCTAAACCCAAGGAAGAATGAATAACCCCTCCCACGTGTTTCTTGGGAGCAATGGAAACACTTTGTAAACTGAACAGTTAAAACCTCAGCAGTGCGGACACCACACCACATTCCAAAAGGGGCCAAAGGCATGACTCACAGAATGTTGGCTCCCCAAGTGTGGTTCCTCTTTAACTTCCTCCTCCTCATTTGGGAGTTTGTTAAAAAATGCAAACTCTCAGGCCTGAGACCTACAAAATCAGATTCTAGGTGGGGGTGCAGCTAGGCCTTCAGGTGATTCTGATGCACATTCAGGTTTGAGAATCACTGATCTCTAGAATCTTGTTACCTAGAGTAACCACAGGTCACTACCTCTCCCAGGTCCCAGCTTGACCTGATCTAGAATCTGCATTTTAACAAACTCCCCAGATACTGGTTGTACACATTAGAGTCAAAGTGCTGATCTAATTAGACCTGAGAAAGTTTAATATCTAGTCTCAGAAATGAAGGAGGGACTAATGTACATCAAACAACAGACAGGATTAAAATAATGACTTGAATGCATATGTAATGCAGACGACACAGGGAGCAGTTCCTGCCCTACACCTCCATCAGGAGGACACACCACAACCTGAGTGAGAACTCTGTTCTCAGACAATCCTATCAAGTTTCTCCTTAACTGGAATCAGCCCCGCAGGGCTTCCCACCCGTGAGCCCAGCCACATGCCCTCTGACCTGACCAGAGGAATGAGCCTCTCCCGGGTCAGGGAGAGCAAGAGTTTGTATGGCTTTTCTCCAGACTGCCCATACGTGATTGAGTTACTCCCCTTGTCTGCCTCTTTCCATTCTGCCAACAATTTACACCAAAGTTCCGTAAGACTTCGGACTGGTTTCCCATTGCTGCTGTAACAAATTACCCCTCATAGTGGAATAAAACAGCATAAACATTATCTAATAATTGTTGAGGTCAGAGTCTGAAATGCGTTTATACTGAGACAGAATCAAGTGACAACAAACATTTGGGAGAATCTATTTCTTTGCCTCTTCCAGTTTCTAGAAGCCATCTGCATTCCTTGGCTTGTGGCCCTTTCCTTCATCTCTGAGGCCAGTGGTACAAATCTTCAAATCCTTCTGCTTCCTTTGTCACATCCTCTGACTGACCTTTCTGCCCCACTCTTATAAAGACCCATGTGATTACACTGGATCCACCTGGATAAAGCAAGAAAATCGTTTCATCTCAAGATCCTTAACTTAATCACATCTGCAAAGTTCCTTTTACCATGTTAGGTAACATATTCACAAGTTTGGGGGATCATTGTTCAGTTTACTGTATTTTGTTGTCTGGCTCTCAAAGACCAATATCTATCCATGGGCCACACATTCACTCCATCCCATGCACCACCCCCCCAGCCCAAAGTTTTAGCCCCTTAAACATCAGCACAAGTTCTAAATCTCGTCAGCTTGGAAGTCCCACATCTCATTATCTAAATCATCTGAATTAGGTATGAGAGACGGATATGATCCTCCAGGGGCAAAGTTCCTCCTTATCCATGAACCTGAGAATCTCATGTGACTGTGGTGGGGATTAGGGTTCGCCCAAACGAACGATCGTTTGACACTTAGAGGCATTTCAATTTATGTCTTTTTAAAGATTTTATTTATTTATTTTAGACAGGACAAGCGGGGTGGGGGGCGGCGAGGAGCAAAGGGAGACGGACAAGCGGACTCTGCACTGACCATAGAGTCCCATACGGGCCTCGATCCCGGGATCTCGAGGTCGTGACCTGAGCCAAAATCAAGAGTAGGACATTTAACAGACTGAGCCACCCAGGTGCCCCAAGGCATTTCAGTTTTAAAAGGAAGAAAACGGAAGGGAAAAAGGAATCCCTTGTTCCAAGCAATTTTGAAATCCAACCCAGAAAATTCCACTAGTTTTCAAGGCCTGGGAATACAGGTTTCCCCGGTGTCTGAAAGTACAGTGTTCCTTTGAAAGTTTTTATAAGCCAAAATGGTATAAAGTAAAAATTATTACCGTTAATTACTGTTATTTTATTTTATTTTTTTAAAGATTTTATTTATTCATTTGACAGAGAGAGATCACAAGTAGGCAGAGAGGCAGGCAGAGAGAGAGAGGAGGAAGCAGGCTCCCCGCTGAGCAGAGAGCCCGATGCGGGACTCGATCCCAGGACCCTGAGATCATGACCCGAGCTGAAGGTGAGGCTTAACCCACTGAGCCACCCAGGTGCCCAACTCCCCCCAGCTGGAGTGAACTCAAAGAAAAAAAAATGCCTCTGGGCACTTTTTCATGGATGGGAGGAGAAAATTTAATTCTGTATTTGCTGTAATGTTCTGCTAATCTTGAAAAAAAATGTATAATGTCACAGAGCTTTTAATTTTAAACTTTGATTTTATATTTTGATTTTCTCAAAGCAGAATTACAGTATAAACACACATATTTTAAAACATTAAGAGGCAAAAGACCACATACATAATTCCATTTACATAAAACCCCTGAATTACGGAGACAAAAAATAGATTAGTTGTTGCTTAGGACTAGATTGGTGGGACAGAAGGGTAGAAAGCAAAGAGCACAGAGTTTCCTTTTGAGGTGATGAAAATGTTCCAAACTTTAAAAAAAAAAAAGTTCCAAACTTAATCGCAATAATGGTCACACACACCTGGGAATATACTAAAAACTATTGCATTGTACACTGTAAGTGGATGAATTATGAGGTATTTTAATTATATCTCAGTGAAAGTGTTTTTAAAAAAATAAACATTAGGGTGCTCTCTTTGCTGAATCCACTGTGAGAATGAAGACATTTTCAGTAACCAGACTGTCCACCTTTTAGAAAATGTATCCCTCTGATGGGACAGTTATCGTGAAAAGCCCAGAAGACCCCTGTGGAGGGATGTCATCAGTGTAGAAATCAGCCTCCTTGGAAGGAAAGTGAGAGGCTCTGGATTGACAAACAGGGAGGAACTGGCGACCGTTCATGTGGTCGGTAGTCAAATATAGCACATGAGCAAGGGTTTCCATTAGGGTGAGGCCTGTGTGTGCTCATTTCCCCATTTATGCCTTTATTATGGAGAGCAGTTCTTTTGTTAAAATCTGAAAATTCTTGGATGAAAAAAAATTCATTTGCTGGTTCAAATGAGGCCAGCTGTTGCTCGGTGCCTGTCCCAAGCCCAGAAAGTAACTGGCATTGAACTTGTACAAATTCACCTTCTTTGATTCAGCAAGCTACAGCAGTTAATCACAAGGACATGAGAAAATTTTAGATGCTGTCGGTCTCTGAAAAAGGAACTCAAGAAGATCTGAGGTTTTCCACTAGAGTAACAAGATGCCAAATGAGTTCCAAGACCTATTTGAGATATTGTTTAAATGCAATGAAATTTATCTATCAGGGGGAAAAAAAAATAGGAAGTCTTGAGCTCCTGGGTGGCTTACTCAGTTGAGATCTGCCTTTGGCTTGGGTCATGATCCCAGAGTCCTGGGATTCCAAGCCCCGTGTTGGGCTCCCTGCTCAGTGGGGAGTCTGCTTCTCCCTCTCCCTCTGCTCCTTCCCCTGCTCATTCTCTCTTGTTCATTCACTCTCTCAGATAAATAAATAAAATCTTTTTAAAAAAAAGGAAGTCTCAAACTTATCTCTGATCAACGGAGTATCCTGTGACTTGCTTGTTAAGCTCAAGGCTGTGACCAGACAACCTTTGCAGGGACACTGGGCGTTGCTGCAGCCCGCCACAAGGGGAAGCGTGCTCTACAAGCCCTTCCTGTCCTAGACATCAGAAAGTCCTGTGGTTGTAGGGTAATTTGGGAAAAGGAATGAAGGGGCCATCGACAATTTAAATGCAATTTGGGGTGTATTACCTTGAGTAAGTCATTTTACCTCTCTGAGCCTTAATTTCCTCATCTGTAACAGAGACAGCAGAACCATTTTATAGTCTTTCAGAGCTATAAGGTTCTCTTTGCAGAATGCCCACTCATGGGGATTGCTACCACTATGGCCATCCGGCAATAGGAATCCAAAGGGCACCCCACACAGCCCAGGACACCTTTGCCTCAGTGATGCTCTGTATGCTCTCATTTGCGGTGGGGGGAGCAGGGCCCATGGGATGGTCATGGAACAAGGAGGGGGATCAGCTGCTAGAAAGTCACAGTCTGGCTAACACCAGACAGTGCAGACCCCTGAGTACAAACATAGTCACAGCGACTGTCCCAGGAAGAAGGAAAAGGGAGAGGTTCCTTTTGACCGAAGAAACAGAAGAGCTGGCGTCTGAACCGAGTTTGGAAAGATGACCCAGAGAACAGAACAAAGAACGCTACAGCCTCCAAGACAAGCCTGGGAAAGCATTTCTGGGCCCAAGAGGCAGGTTACAAGCAGAAGTGCACAGCGGGAGGATGGAAGGGAAGCCCGGAAAAGTAGCTTAAGACTGACAGACGTCCAGTCCGACGGCAAAGTGACTCCATGCTTCAGATGTACAACAGCCGTGAATGAAACACAAAAGGAGAAAGGCCCCGAAAGATCTCGTCAAGATCCGAGTGAGGGAGACCTCTTTGTGAACCAGACACAAGCAGAAAGTGGGATTGGGGAGCCACAGGGCCTGCCTCTGGCTCACGGGCAAAGGTCCTGTCTGAAGGGCTCCGTTTTCCCTCCCCTGGAATGGCAGGAAGTGAAAGCGCCCATGGCACAATCCCCGGAGAGCCCTCAAGATGCCCAGGAAAGGGGAAGAAAAACAGACCCTCCAGCCTGCCGCCCCCTGCCCAGCACACACCCAGGCAATGTCTCCCACGAGAGCACGGGCTCAGGGGCCGCCTGGGGACTGCGTGCTGAGGTGTCGACGGTGAACGTGAAAAATGGAAATAGCCTAAATGCTGAGTAGGCTGAGGGCACAGTTGGTGGCGGCGTGTTCACGCAGGGGAATCGTCTCCAGCAATTCAGTGTATGAGCTGGAGCTGCCTCTAGCCAGGACTTCAGATCTGGCCAAAGCGCGACTCGTGGGGCTTCCTGGGGTGGGAGAGCGCATCATCTCCCAGGGAGGGATGCCGCTGCCGGTGACCGGCTCTTCACCTGCCACAGGTACTCAAAGGAGCAAGGTCACTCGACGGCAGCCCGTGTCAGGGATAAGTCAGGGAGATGGGAGGTGACCGGACAGGGGGCCAATCTGTATTAGTTGTGTCAGAGAAGAACATCACGTGCCCCTTATTCCCCTCGTTTAAAATCCTCTGCTTTTCTCCTTCCCATATGGTGGATTTTGAGCTCTTTTCTGTAGGTGGGGGTGGAAAGTGTTTGGAAAGCTCCAAACACTGGGTTTGAAGAATGCTGCAGGAGAAAAAGAGTTTCAGGAAGGGCATGTCTCCTCTTTCCGGCAACTGCAGATGCGAGACGTCATTCCGTGTCATAAGTTCATTCAAAGAATCTTGCCTGAATGAAGTGTGAAACTGAGAGTACTCATGGAAGTTCCATCCAGAACTGACGCTTGTTTTATTTTGTTACTAAACACGGTCCTTGGAAAGGAGACGCTACTTTACACAGCAACATGGGGAATCCCAAAAACACTGTGCTGAGTGAGAGAAGGTAGACACGAAACTCATCCTGTGTAATTCTGTCTGTGTGAAACTCTAGAGAAGCCAGATCTAACCTATAGCAACAAAACGCAGATTGGTCATTGCTTGGGGCCAGGGGTGAGGACAGGGCTGACTGGGAAGGATCAGAGGGTCCTGCCTGGAGTAGTGGGAAAGTTCTACATTTTGACAGTGGTGCTGGGCACTCAGGTGTACATTTGCCAAGTTATATCAAACCGTGCATTTGGAATGCGCATGCATTTTATTACATGGGAACTATGACTCCAGAGTTTGTTTTAAATTAAAAAAAAAAAAAAAAAGTCCTCGGAAGTATTTCCAAAATGTGGGGGAAGAACTTTTTGAGAAGTTGGACTTTAGAGACTATTTTTAGATCTCTGTCATGGAGAGTAAGCAGACTGCAAAGCAGTTTGGATCAAACAACACAAAAATAATTGGTGATTATGCCAAGAGCAGTTTCCAAGGAGTGTTACCCTGATTGGAATAGGTTGAGGATAAAGAGAATGGGAAAATCTGGCAACATTGAGCACAGAAAGTCCTTCTGATAAATTTTGCTATGGAGAGGACCTCAGGATCAAGGAAGAACACTTTTCATGATAGGAGATCTAGAACATGTTTGAATGCTGTCCAGAAGCAGGACAAACACTGTCAATGTCAAGATGCCTGGGAGGGGTCACTGAGAGGAGGTCCTTGAGCAGGCATGAAGAGACGGGATTCTGAGCCCACACGGAGGGACTGGACTTTGAGGGGAACAGGGATAATTCATCTAGGGTAATAGGGATGCAGGCAGAGAATGTGGGGGTAGTTGCAAGGGGGTGGGTAGATTTGGTGGTGGAAGGAAGGTGAGGGAGTCTCTTAGAAAGGTTTTATTTTATTATCTTATTTTATTTCTTCCTTTCCCTTCCCTCCCTTCCTTCATTTCTTCCTTCCTTCCTTCCTTCTTTCCTTGACTTAAAACAATAGAAATTTATTATCTCACAGATCTGGAGGCCAGAAGTCTGAAATCAAGGTATTAGCAGAGTTGATTTTTTCTGGAGGAAAGGCATTAACAGTACATTATCTGGGAGGAACATTACACTTGGACTGTTTTGATGAGGAAACAAAAGGCAAACTGAGGACATAGTAGAAGCTGACACCCCCCAACCCTCCCCCCAACCCAGATGGGATATGTGTGACGTTCCTTGCACACTCCTGGCTGCCCTAAAGCTAAGGACAGGAAAAGCAAGGAGTAAACTTGTATAGATCACAATCCTACAAGACAGGTGCCTGCCCCGTTAACAGGTGTGTTAGCAATCTACAGGAACAAGGCATGTCTATCAACACTGCAGCTTCCGGAGGGAAATGTAGATCCAAGAAAATGTCCTTACCACCTGCGGCCGACGGCCCACTGACCGACACTGGACGCGGCAGGGTGTAGTGCTCCTCCGGAAACTCCCAGCTGTCCTACTGTTACTGCCTTGCTGGAGGGAAAACCACCCTAACGGGACAGTGGCAAGGCCTCTGGTATCCTGTGCATCTTTAACACGTGAAAATCCCTTTGAAACTTTCCTTTCCGGGGCGCCTGGGTGGCTCAGTGGGTTGAGCCTCTGCCTTCGGCTCAGGTCATGATCCCAGGGTCCTGGGATCGAGTCCCGCGTCGGGCTTTCTGCTCAGTGGGGAGCCTGCTTCCTCCTCTCTCTCTGCCTGTCTCTCTGCCTACTCGTGATCTCTGTCAAATAAATAAATAAAATCTTAAAAAAAAAAAAGAAAAGAAAAAGAAACTTCCCTTCCCTTATCTCCCCCAGCCCCGCAGTGAATCAGCCTCCCCTCGGAACCCCCGTGCGGCTGCTCCTTCTGCCCATGGGTCCTGTCCCCGTCCGCCCCTCTGAACGTCACCTAAATTTAAGGCCCCTCAGCTTCAAGTGTCTGTCCACAGGCCGCGGGTTCCAAGGACATTTACTTGTCTACACGCCCTCCTGGAAGGCCAGCTGGACGAGAGACGCTGTTCTGCTCGAGCTGCTGTAACCGAGGGAGGCTCCGCACATGCAGGATCGGAGCCTCTGTAAGTGAACTGCTTTTCCTTTAGGGCGGCCAGGGGCGCGCGAGGAACGCCACTGTGTCCCGGCGGGTGCTGTGGGGTGTCAGCCCCGCCCGTCCTCAGAGCCTTCTGTTCCCCCACCACTGGCTTCTCTCTTTGCGGCCGCGCCCTGTCAAAGGGGAGCGTGGGGCCCTGCGTGGAGGTCGGGGCCGCAGCCACGAGGGAGCAGACGCGGGCTGAGGCCAGCGCGGCTGCCGCCCTGCACCGCTGCCGCCCACCCCTCCCGTCCCCTGGGGGGATATGGTGGAAGTTCTCGTTAATGCCTCGGTAGAGGGAAAACCTCGGGAGCGTGACCACGGCAAGGCCTCGGACGTGTCCCCGGTCCTCCAGCACAGGAAGTTCTGAAAATCCCCCTTTTCCTTAGCTCCCCCGACTCCCAAGCGCAGCATGCGTCACCCCCGGGGACCCCGGGGCAGCGGCTCTTGCTGCCCACGGGTCCTGTCCCCAAGCTTTAGTAAAACCACCTTTTTGCGCCAAAGCCAGCTCGGGATGACCATGGGCTCGGCCCCTCACCCCACTCGGTTCCAGAACCACATTAGGACGGCCGTAGGGGGAGGCCCAGAGCCAAGCTACGGCCGCGGCGGGGGCACCGCCAGGCACGGCCGAGGCTTTGCCTGGGCTCACGAGGCGTCCGGCCGAGTCCCTGGGCCTCCCGCTGGCCCGCGGCCCCAGACGCCCCAGCCGGGGAGGGCCGGCGGTCCCCCTGGCCAGGGACCTCGCTGCCTTCCGGAGCTGGGGCGGGACGCGGGCGGGGGGGACCGGAATGCTGCGGGCCCTCCCCGCCGTCGCCACGGGGCAGCGGGGAGCGGGTGCCCCGGGGGACCTTCCGGCCTCGCGCTCCTCCGCCCCCCGCAGCCGCCTTCCACCAAGATGGCGCGGGCGGCCGCGGCGGGTCCCGTGACCGCGCCCCGCCCCCTCCCGCCCCCTCCCGCCCCCTCCCGGCCCCTCCCGGCCCCTCCCGCGCGGTCGGAGCGCGGCGCGGCCACAGTCGCCTGCGAGCGAGCGGCCGGAGGCAGCATGCACCCGGCGGCCTGGGCGGCGCTCGGCCCGCTGCTCTGGGCCTGCGGGCTGGCGCTGCGGGGCGGGATGCTGTACCCGCGGGAGAGCCCGTCGCGGGAGCGCAAGGAGCTGCACGGCCTCTGGAGCTTCCGCGCCGACTTCTCCGAGAACCGGCAGCGCGGCTTCGAGCAGCGGTGGTACCGGTCGCCGCTGCGCGAGGTGCGGGCCCGCGGGCGGGGGCGGCCGGCGGAGCGGCGCCAAGGGCGGGCTGGGGGGCGGGGGGCGGCCGGCGGCCTGCCGGGCGGGGGGCGGCCCCTGCGCGACCCGGCCCGCTGGGACAGGCGCCGCGGCCGGGCCCCGAGCTGGAGCGCGGGAGCGAGGAGCCCTCGGCGCCGGGTCCCCAGCCCTGCCGCGGCGCGGCCATCGCAGGGTTCGGAGAGAGGACGGGGCTCGACCCCCGCCCAGCCGGGGACCGACCCCCCCCAGGCCTCCCGTCCGACTTTGGGGGCGCAGTCGGCCTTCGCGCTCCCGGGCGCGCGACTCTCCTAGACCCCATTCCGCCCTCCGCTCGGCGTTCACGGGGAGGAAGACCGGGGGCCGGGGCCGGCGCGCGCACTGCGAGCTTCCCCTGCAGAGCGGTCCCTGCCCCCCGCCTTCCTCCCGCGGGCGGTCAGTTGACCGTCTTCCTCTTAGGGGCCGCTCACGGGTCCGCTTGTCCCCGGCAGGGTTGCGGCCGGGCTCACCCGGTGCACAGCCTGCCCCTCCCCAGCCTGGCCCACCAGCCCCGCAGACGTTTCTCCCCAAGTCCCACACCCGTCCAGCCACTGTTCAGGAGTCTCTGGAAATCGCGGACGCTCTTCCCCAGGCTGCTTCCAGGCCCACTGAGCTGTCTGTCCCCTTCGTGCCTGGCCTTGTACCCGAGGGGATCAGGGGGTTCCCTGCCAGGTTCAGGTTCACCCAGTTGGGCCAACTTGCCCTCAGGCAGTATCCCGTGGGCCCCAGAAGGCCTTCCCTGACCCCACGATAGTTCCCGCCACCCTCCAGACTCTTCACAGAGCTGACCACCTGCCTGCGGAGGCCTCGTTTTATTCCTGGCACCTAGAGCGGCCTTGTAGGTTCGGGGCACACTGTCCATTACGTGTCTGAGCGACCAGCATCCGCTTAAATGAACTCCACGAAAGGCATCAGTCAGGTGCTGGCAGAGAAGGACAGTGATGGGGCGCCTGGGTGGCTCGGTCCGTTAAGTGGCTGCCTTTGGCTCAGGTCATGATCCCAGCATCCCAGGATGGAGTCCCACATCAGGCTCCCTGCTCAGCAGGGAGTCTGCTTCTCCCTCTATCCCTCCCCCCTGCTCGTGATCTCTCTCACTCTTTCTCTCAAATAAAATCTTTTAAAAAAAAAAAGAGGAAGAATGACAATGATGGGACGGCCTGGAATCCCAGGGCCTGGGAGAAGTCATCTTGTCCAGCTTTCTTCCTGCAGGCAGGCTGTGGGAGGACCTGGCCTCTAGGGAAGGGGGCTGCCTGGGTCCTGGTCTCAGAATCCAAGGTGCTCTAGACCTAACCTCAGCCCTTCTCTCCTCAGTCGGGCCCCACACTGGACATGCCGGTTCCCTCCAGCTTCAACGATGTGGGCCAGGATAGGCAGCTGCGCAGCTTTGTCGGCTGGGTGTGGTATGAGCGGGAGGTGACCCTGCCCCAGCGATGGACCCAGGACCTGGGCACGAGGGTGGTGCTGAGGATTGGCAGTGCCCACTACTATGCCATTGTGGTCAGTACCACCAGCATCAGGCAGGACGAGCAGTCAGGCGCAGTTGCCGAGCAGCTTGGGGCTGCCTGATTCGCAGGGGTCACCTGACAGCCTGCCCCCTGGGGTGGATGGGGGGCACGCTCAGGCCCTACTCTGGGGTTCGTGGCGGGGGTCAGGGGAGGGTTGCCCGATCTGTTCTGGAGCTTGGTTCCTCCCTCTGTGAGTCAGGCGGCAGTCGGCGGGGCCCTCAGGCCCCACATACTGCCCTTCGTGCGGGGGGTGCCAGAGATGGCAGGCACCAACTTGTTCCTGCCTCCCATATCTCCCTGTGTCTGCAGTGGGTGAATGGGGTGCATGTGGTGGAGCATGAGGGGGGGCATCTCCCCTTCGAAGCTGACATCAGCAAGCTGGTCCAGAGTGGGCCCCTGTCCTCCTGCCGCATTACCATTGCCATCAACAACACACTCACCCCCCACACGCTGCCGCCAGGGACCATCCTCCACAGGACGGATACCTCCAAGTGAGCAGCACCCTGCTCCCCGCTCCACCCCACTCACCACCCCACCCATTGGTCTTCCCACTAGGGGCTGTGTGGCCTTAGCAGAGGTGAGGCCCTGGCTCTGGGAGGCCGGGCAGATGTTCCAGCTGAGGTCGAAGGACCAGAGCAAGTCTGTAGTTAGGCATTCTTCTCCCATCCTAGGTACCCTAAGGGTTACTTTGTGCAGAACACAAACTTTGACTTCTTCAACTACGCGGGACTGCATCGACCTGTGCTTCTCTACACTACACCTACTACCTACATCGACGACATCACTGTCACCACCAGCGTGGACCAGGGCACCGGTAAGGGCTCCTGGCAGGACCTTCCCTCGGCCTGCTCCCTGCATAGAAAGATCCTCTAGGGGAGACGCCCTCCCAACATCTCTTCACCCGCAGGCTTCCCATCCACCTAAGAGGAGCTGCGGCCCAGCCTGTCGGAATAGGCACGGGCAGCAGAAATCACCCATCTGGTCTGACCTCATTTTGTGAGGAAAGGGAGCTCAAAGAGATGCGGGGCTTGCCTAAAACCATAGCTCCGGGTCGATAGCTCAGGGTTCAGGAGGAATTATGTGTCTTCCCCCTGTGCTGCCCTCCCTGCAGACTGAGACTCAGGGTGGTGGCCCCAGGGAACTGTCCTCTGTATGACCCAGGCTGTTTCCTTCCCCTCTTTTGTCTGATCTGTCTTGTCCCTTGCAGGGCTGGTGGATTACCAGATTTTCGCGCAGGGCAGTGAACACTTCCAGTTGGAAGTGCGTCTTCTGGACCAGGAAGGCAAAGTCGTGGCCCAGGGGACAGGGTGCCGCGGTCAGCTGCAGGTTCCCAATGCCCACCTCTGGTGGCCCTACCTGATGCATGAGCACCCCGCCTACCTGTACTCTTTGGAGGTAACGGCCTGGGGCTGCAGAAGGCCTTTTGCCCCAACCCAGCAGCTTCGGCTCCCGGTGGTGGGGCGGGGTGTACAGGACAGGTGGTCAGTCAGGCACACCAGGTCTCCTGAGCTTCCCAGTCAGCTGGATCACAGTGTTCTCTGGCTGGCCGCCTCAGTGCTTGGTGAGGAGCCCGGCTTTGAAGAGCAGGCATGGGGCAGGGTGGGGAAAGTTTCCTCCTTGCTGGTGGCAGAAGTCGGGAATTTCCGCATCTCTCAGCTTGTGGGCCCCGCGGTGCAGGTGCGGGGCCTTCCTGCTGAAGGGAGGGCTGTGTGGGGCTCAGGCCTGCAAGGAAGCCCCACACCCGGTTCTCCGCGCTGGCAGGTGAGGCTGACCACGCAGACAGCAGCTGGGCCTGTGTCTGACTTCTACGCTCTCCCCGTGGGGATTCGCACTGTCAAGGTCACAGAGCGCCAGTTCCTCATCAACGGGAAACCTTTCTATTTCCATGGCGTCAACAAACACGAGGATGCAGATGTGAGTTGTGGCCTCTGGACCCCTCGGAGGGCCATTTCCTGTCTCCCCGCCCCCACGGGCCCTGAAGCAATGGAGCTGGCTCGGAGCAGTTGAGCTGGAAACCGCTGCCCGACGGGCTGTGCTGGGGCCACACAGAGCGCTAAGGCGGTGGCCCCTGGGCGGCCTGGCTTCAGAAAGCAGTGCGCGGGGCCGGGGTTCGGGCTCACCCCGCCGTGCTCTGCCCCAGATCCGGGGAAGGGGCTTTGACTGGGCCCTGCTGGTGAAGGACTTCAACCTGCTGCGCTGGCTCGGGGCCAACGCCTTCCGCACCAGCCACTACCCCTACGCGGAGGAGGTGCTGCAGCTCTGCGACCGCTACGGGATCGTGGTCATCGACGAGAGCCCGGGCGTGGGCATCGTGCTGGCGTGAGTGCCCGCCCCGCCCCGCCCCGCCCGCCCTCGCCCCGCCCCGCCCCGCCCGCCCTCGCCCCGCCCCGCCCCCTCCCGACCGCGCCGCTCCCCGTGCCGCAGCCAGAGCTACGGGAACCGGTCTCTGCAGCACCACCTGGAGGTGATGGGGGAGCTGGTGCGCAGGGACAAGAACCACCCCGCGGTGGTCATGTGGTCCGTGGCCAACGAGCCCGCCTCCTTCCTGCCGCCCGCCGGTTACTACTTCAAGTGAGTGCGGCCGCCCTGGGCCGGGTCGGGGCTGAGAGCGCGGATGGGGGGATGGGAGGGGTGGGAGTGCGAGTGCGGTGGGGGGATGCGGGCAGCGGGATGGGGGGACGGGGAACGGGGGTGCGAGGGGGGAGGGGAATGGGGTGGGATGGGGGAGGGGCGCCGGGCAGGTGCCGCGTCCGCCCTCGGCCTGCTCGTTCTGAGGCGTGAGCCGCTCCAGGCGAAGTTCCCAGCCACCCCGTCTCCACCGTCTCCGTCTCTCCGTTGTCCCCACTCCTGGGAAGGCTCGTGTACGTTGAAGGTGCAGAAAACCGCTGGCTGTTGCTTCGGGTTCACTTGTCAGTGCAGTTCGGCTCTGTAGGACCGCGTTTTCCCGGCAGATGACCCTGCGCGGGCCTGTCCGTGACGTACGCGCTCCGACTGCTCTCAAGTGACACCGTTGCCCTAAGTGCCAGTGGCTCCTCCGTCCCCCACCAGGCATGGCCGGGAAGAGCCCCCGTAGGGCAGTGCTGGCAACAGCCGCCCGGTTTGTTGCCCTGCGGGGAGGGTTCCTTGGTTCCTTTTCTTTCTTAGGGTCAGGGTCACAGTTGTAACTAAGCCTGCAAGGGGTGGGTCACTAGCTTCTGGGGGCAGCAGAGACTGTCCCAGTGTCACAGAGCGCTGTGAGCTGAGCTGTGAGTAGAAGATGCGCGGCTCTGAGCCGCAGGCCCACCTGGGCAGAGGACTGCCCGGCACACACAGCCCGGAGCCTTGGGGCCTCAGGCCGTGCTGAACCAGGGTTGGGGGACAGACGTTTGTTGTGGGGCGGGAAGGACTGCAGGCGCCCGGGAACAGGTGGCTGAGGTTCCTACCAGCTGTTCGGGGAGCTGCATGACGGCCAGGGCAGGGGGCAGGCAGCCAGGCTGTGGCTAAGGCTGCCTGGGCCTGAGGAGCTCAGCGAGGCTTCGAGGCTTCCCAGTGACACACAGGCTGTTTCAGAGTGTGGCTTTGGGACTCGAGGTGAGGGATAGCGTTCTGGCTTGGGGAAACCACAGCCCTTGAAAGAGAAGGGCAGTGTGGGGAGGGCTTCAAGGAGAAGGACGCTAGTCATGGGAAGAGAGAAGCAGGCTTAAGCTGTGAATGGGGTGGCCTCCGACAGGTCCCCGGGCTGAGCCCTGACCACAGGCTGGGTCCTCTATTGGGAAGCTTTTTCTCAGGGTCCCTCCCTGATGAACGCATCTCAGCATCAATGTTGTTTCTTCTGAGTCTGGGCTGACTCGCCCGGGCCCGTTAAGTGCCCCGTCACTGCCTCCCAGAGCTCTGTGCCTCCCCGCCATGGTCCTCCCGCCCCTTGTCATCATTCGTGGTGTCTCCTTGTGCAAGTGTCTGCTCCCACTGCTCCACCAAGCTGCGGACGGCCGGGGCTGTTCTCCAGCCAGCCAGGCACAGCCTGCCTCCTCGCACAGACCCCCTGCCTTGTGGAGTTTGTATCCGTCCTGGTCTACACCCACGCATTCTTCCTCCTCCTCTTCTTCTTCTTCTTCTTCTTTTTTAAGGATTTTATTTATTTATTCGAGAGCTCGAGATCAAGCAGGGGGAGCAGCAGGCAGAGCGGGCAGAGTGGGCAGAGGGAGAAGCAGGTTCCCCGCTGAGCAAGGAGGCTGATGTGGGACTCAATTCCAGGACCCTGGGATCATGACCTGAGCCAAAGGCAGACGTTTCACTGACTGAGCCCCCCAGGCACCCATCACCCCAAGCATTCTTGTTTTCAAGAGCTTTTCCAGAGATTGGGAATGCAGCTTTTAGCCACACCAAGTCCAAGGACCCCAGCTTTGGGTGCCTGCACACCCCTGTGACAGCGGCCCTCTCTCTGGGGAGGGGGGGGACTTGGGGATGGAGAAAGATGCTGGGGAATGTGATCTAAGGCTGGAAGGATGTGTCTGCTCCCCTCAGGTCCTCTTCAGGGTCAGGAGGAGAGCAGGGTTTGGGCTGGGAGATGGGATGGAGAGAGAGAGAGAGAGAAATGGCTGTCCAGGGTCCTTCCCGGACTGACGAGCCTGTGTCTTCTGCCCTCCGTGGACAGGACGCTGATTGCTCACACCAAAGCCTTGGACCCCTCCCGGCCCGTGACCTTTGTGACCAACTCCAACTATGAAGCAGACCTGGGGGTGAGCCTGGGGGGCCCCCCTGCCTGTCCTCTCACCATCTCTGGTGCTTGCTAACATGGGCTGCTGGGAAGAGCCCTGAGCACCCGGTCCACGCGCTTTCCTAGACGGTGTCCAGGTGAGGGAGAGCCAGCTGCTGACCTGCCGGGCAGTGACTTCCGAATACAGGCGGGCAGAGCACAGGCAGCTTTCGGTCGTTGTCAGTGCAGACTCCGCATCTGATGCTGCTCAGCTGGCGAGCACTACAGTTGTCGCCGCCCAGGTTTCCCAAACCTGGCCCATTGTCAGAACTTCCACGGGGGATGCCTGGATTCTGAGATTCCGGGTTGTTGCGTCCGGGGCGGCTCTGAGTTTTTAGAAAGTTCCTCAGCGACTGCAGTCGTCACCTCGCTCTGGGAACCACAGGCTGGGATGGAAGGGAGAGCCGGGCTCCCACATGACTGGTGAGCAGCAGCTCCTTGGAAACGACGTGCGCTGTTGCATGAAGCTGGAAGACGTGGGAGCAAGAAGTGCTTCTTCACGAGAGCACTCAAGGCCAGTACTTAGGAGGGAAGTGCAGAGAGAGCAAACATCTCATGGAAAGAACGGAGGAGAAAATGCAACATACGAATATAAATTGGGAACTCTCATTTTAACACGGATGGGAGAGGTTTGTATCCCTGGTGCTTCCCTCGCCATCTCTCGGGAACACCCCTTCAAGAGACTGGCAGACCCCAGCGTGGTACAGGCAGGTGTGGACGTTCTCAGAGCTCAAGTGGCATCTCTTCTTGTTCTGGTCTGCTGTGCGGACAGGGCAGCCAGTGCCTGAGCCTCCGAGGGTCACCAGACTCCTGGTGGGATATGCCGTCTGGGCGCATGTGTCCCCCACAGGCTTCCTTGTCCCACCTGCTGCTTTCAGTGACATACATACTGTAACTGCTCTCAAGTGACACTGTTGGGCAGGACCGATCCCGTTCCCTAAATGCCAGTAGCTCCTCCCTCCCTCACCAGGCACTGTCTGCCACCACTCTTGGGAAGGGCTCTGTCACCTGGGAAAGTTAGACCGCATCAGTCCCAGGGCAGGCTCTGGAGATTGGCGTTGGTTCAAGTGACGGGAGGGACTGGACACTGGCTGCCTAGTGTTCGCCGCACCGTCCTGGGCACTGCCCCGTGTGGACGCGAGGCAGTCCTGCCCGTCCTCTCTGCTCCCTGCCAGGAGGGAGTTTTCTGGCCAGCCCACGGCCCGTACCACCGTCTCACGAACAGCACGGTTAACCAAGGTCTTTGCGAGGGAAAAAGTGCGTCTGTCCTTCGGTTGGGAACTTTTCTCTAGGGCCAGGTAAGGGAAGGCTGGTGGAACAGGAGTGCTACGGAGAGAGGAACAAAATCCAATGCTACGGGCCCTGGGCTGCAGTGGGGCCGGCTCGTGGGGCACCTCTGTGCCTCTCCAGAGTCCAGCTGCGGGGCTCAGGAGCGCCCGTCCAGAATCCGCGCCTTGCCTGATTGTCACTCCTGCCTACATTTGCCACACACGGGAGCTCCTCCGTCGCTTTGTGCTCCCCCTCCCACCTCCCTGCCGGAAGCGCCCCCCAGGCTGTGAGCCTTAGAGCTCTTCACAGCCTTCTGGTCTCTGAGCAGGTTCCGTGCTTTCCTCCTAGGCGCCGTATGTGGATGTCATCTGTGTGAATAGCTACTACTCTTGGTATCATGACTACGGGCACTTGGAGGTGATTCCGCTGCAGCTGGCCACGCAGTTTGAGAACTGGTACAGGACTTACCAGAAACCGATAATCCAGAGCGAGTACGGAGCCGGGGCCATCCCAGGGTTTCACCAGGTGAGCAGTGAGGGGTGTTCCGTTATTTCCTCCCTCTCCAGGACAGAGGTGTCTGCCGTTCCCTCAGGCCAGAACGCTGCGCCTCTCCCAGCCCTCACTGGTGCTGATGACCTCCCTGCGGTTCTCCAGGCTCACGCCGTCCTCCAGGGCTCGGGCCTCTGCCTCCCTCGCCTGGTCTTTCTGGCCTTGTTCCCAGAGAGCTTCCCAGTGACTGCCCGAGTCATCTGAGCAAATCCAAACCTTGGGGGTCCCGTCATTGACACCCCATGGCCCCCACGTTAAGTCCCAGTCCCGGGCCAGAGTAGTCGCGCCCTTCGCTCTCTGCCCTCCCCCAGGTCGTCGTCTTCCTCTGCCTTCGCTCTTGGCTACTGGACTGTTCTCACTGTGCTGGTCGGCTCCTGCTCTGGTGTGGGCTGTCCCTTCTCCTGGGACGCCCGTGTTAGCACCACATTCGCCGACTCCTGGGTTCCCACTCTGTTCAGGCCTCAGGTCTGATGTCCCCTCTTTGGTGAGATGTCCAAGCTGTCCCCTCTGCTTGGGCTCTGTCTCAGCCTTTCTCACCACGTACCGTCATTATTGCTTTGACTCTCTCCTTGGCCAGAGTGCAGGCTCCAAGAGAGTGGCGGATTCCTAGTTACCGTTGCTTCCCAAGCCCTCGGCAGCCTCCAGCGCTCGGAGGATGCTAAATAATACTCAGTAGGGAAATGAATGAAATCTCGGAGCGAGGTTTAATCACCAGCGTTTTCCCTCCCTCTTTCTCTGCTTTTTTATTAAATTTCCTCACCAAAGATGAGATGCTCCTGCGGGGATTTTCTCCTTTGATTTCTGGAGCCACAGCCAGGCCCCCAGCCTCCCCAGCTCCCTCACACTCACCTGTCACAGATGTCAGATTCCGTGTTGACGCACAATATGCTTATCCTTGCTGGGTCGGGCAGCCACCCGCCCAACTGTATTTCTCCACTCAGACCCTTAAATTCATCTTGCTTACACGGGAGGCCGTTGTGAAGACAGGTGGGCGAGGGGAAGTAGCTTACGAGAACAATATATATTCGTACCAGCCCTTCGTCCTGAAAAGGTCACGAACTCGGAATGATTAAGCAGCTCAGTCTGCATATAGCGCTGATGGGACCGTTTGCGGGATGGAATTTTTTTTGCAGTGCGACCAGTATGGCCGAGTCGATTTAGTTTAATTCAGAATTCAGTCTTAGGTTTATTTAGCCACGCGTGGCGAGCATTAGGCCAGGCAGGGTTGGTAAGAAAAACTGCGTGTGGCCCTGCCCTCACATTCGCTCGAACCAGAACAAAACATGGTTCTGTGGTAACGTGACGCTACATCAATGCATCCTATGTAGCGCTTTAATCCTTCTCAGTGGAACAGAAAGCCAGAGCCTGCAGCGTTTTGTTCTCTTGCGAAAGGAGGGAGACACTGCCTCCTTGAACCTTGAACTTGCAGTGCCCCCAGGTCCCCATGGGAGGAAGGCATCTGAACATTGTTATGTCTCAGTACACCACAGGAGGCGCTCTCCACGGAACACTGAATGAGCCCCCACCACCTCTGCCTTGGTGACCCTTGTCATCAAGTGGTGGGAGCTCCAGTGTCTCCTGGGGAGCCTTGTGGGGCGCCGCGCAACACCCCTGCTAACCGTCCCCCCGGGCCCCAGCCTCGGCTCCACACTCCTGTTGACCCTCGTTACACTTAGAGCCGGAGGGCCAAGCTGCAGGGGCAGGGATGCTCCCACCTTTTCCGCCTGAAGGCCAAAGCTGCCAGGGAAGCAGACTAAGTGGTGACTTGTGGAATGGGTGGGTGCTGAGTAGCAGCCACTCACCTGGACCAGACCAGCTGAATGTGACGTGAGGGCAGTGAGTCACCCTGGTTCTCCAGTTACACACTGGCAGCTACTTAAAACTTGAGGTTTAAATTTATTATTTGGGGGAGTCAGTCATTAAGCCTCTGCCTTAGGCTCAGGTCATGTTCCCAGGGTCCTGGGATCAAGTCCCACACTGGGCTCGTTGGTCAGCAGGGAGCCTGCTTCTCCCTCTGCCTGCCTGTCCCCCTACCTATGTTCACCCTCTGGCAAGTAAAATCTTTAAAAATAATAATAATAAATAATATAAATAAATGTATCATGTGAAGACTTATTTTTACTTTCCGTGTAGCTCAGCTTTAAGACTACACCGGTGAATAGAGATGGAAGAGTAAGAGCAAGAAAATACCAAATTCTGTTGATACGTAAAGAAGTTACTAACTCAGGTTCTTTACCAAAAATCCCTGGTCTTTACTCCGGGCTACCTCCGCCCTGGCTGTGTCTGCACCAGCACTAGCACGTCCTGCAGTCACTACAGCCGCTGGGAAGTTGGGTGTTTTGGTTACTGTCACGTGGGTCTTCATTTTTTCTAACATTTACAGTTGCGTCAGTTCGCCTCTTCCGTTCTCCCTGTGCCTTGAATTCCAGGATCCACCTGTGATGTTCAGTGAGGAGTACCAGAAGGCTCTGCTGCAGCAGTACCACATGGTTCTGGATGAGAAACGCAAAAACTACGTGGTTGGAGAGCTCGTCTGGAATTTTGCCGACTTTATGACTGACCAGGGTGAGTGGCAGTTCGGGTTAAGGAATGGACCGTTTCTCATTCAGTCTGGTTGGCCTGTTCGTTCGGGGCAGTTGGTTGTAAGAAGCGCTCATTAGGTCTGGCGGCATGAGAATTTCCTGGGAGAAGCAAGTTGTGTTTAGCAAGCAGCAGTCACTTGCCTACTTCCCAGATCATTTTATGGTAAGAAAAAAAAGAAGCCAACAGAAGAGCCTATTGTCTTGAGGCAAAAATGACCAGCTGAACCTTAGTCTGTTTCACAACAGGGTGAGGAAATATCAGACCTTGTATTGGATTTCCCTGTGGAACGCACCCCTTATTCCAGAGTCGGGTGCAGAGCCTGGGAAACAGGGTATTTCATGTGTTTTCCGTCGTTCCCCCGGAAGAGGCAGCTTTACCGAGCACAAGCAGGCGTCGCAGTGTTGTGCACGTGGGAGGCTCTAAGTCCGCATGGTCGGAGGTGGGGTGACAGGAGGGCCACTTCAGCTAAGTCGCAAACGAAGGGACCCCGTTTCCTCCTGTGCCTCCAGGTGTTACAGCCTGTAGCCCAGCCATCTGGGGGGGTGAGGAAGGGTTTGGCTCTGGTGGGAATTAGAACGTGTCACCCAATAGGGAAAGACAAGTCTGCGGAAGGGGACAGTTTCATTAAAAACTGGAATGGAGAAGGGGGTAAAGAGGAAAAGGAAGGAGAACGTGAGCCTTTCCGTGTTCAGCAGAGGGGATCAGTGGCTTCCGCAGCCTCGTTTGGCGAGTGGGCGCGTCGCTCGTGTCCTGGGGCAGAGCCGCGTGACCGGACGGGTCACCTGGCTCTGGGAGGCCAGCAACTGCGCACGACGGCGCGGGCGACCCGGGAATCCATCTGAGACAAGTCTTGTCGCGGACGGACCTTCCGTTCAGCAGAGGCTGCGCACAGCGGGGCCAGAGGGGACGTGCCCGGAGCCTGTCGCAGCTCGGCTCCTCCCCGGCTGAGCCCGGCCGCCGTGGCCCGAGCAGCGGGAGCCCCGGCCGGCCTGGTCCCGACGCCGCCGCTGCCGAGACGCCCGCCTCTTCGGGGGAGCCGCCCCGCGCCCCGCCAGTGAGCCGCGGGGAACGCCTGTTTCCCAGAGAAGAGACGTCACTCGGGCTGTTGGTCCCCCACAGACGCAGACACAGCGCCGCGGGGAGCCGAGGAGGTCGGGGCAGCGGTGGTGCCGCCGCCCGCCTCTGAGCCCGCCTCAGGCCGAGCCGCCTGAACCGCGACAGGGCGCTTCCGCTGGCGCCCCGCGTGGCCCCGGGCGGGCTCCCGCGTGGCCCCGCACGAGTCGCCTGAGACGCCTTTGCCTTGTTTTCAGCCCCGCAGCGAGTGATGGGGAACAAAAAGGGGATCTTCACCCGCCAGAGACAGCCCAAGGCGGCGGCGTTCCTGCTGCGGGAGCGGTACTGGAAACTCGCCAACGACACGCAGCGCCCCCCGGCCGCCCGCGGCTCGCAGTGCCTGGAGAGCGGCCTGTTCCACGTCTGAAGCTCGCGCCTCTGCTCCCGCCTGGTGAGGGCCGCCTCCTGGTGAGGGCCGCCTCCCGGCCAGGGCCGCCACCCCGCGAGGAAGAGACCGAGCGCCTCCCGGGCCGTGCGCGGCCGACCCTCGACGGTCCGCCGGTGGCGAAAATAAAGGCTTTTGTTGTACGTGAGTCAAGAGTTGTCTCTGTGGAGGCGGCTGTCAGGCCCTGAGCGGAATCACCGTGTGAGCCTGAGGAAGCGCCCCGAGCGCTCGCTCGCGCCGGAAAGCGCTGGCGACTCTGTTCCGGGTGGGGCTTGTTCCGTCCCAGGCCGGGCTGCGGCGCCTCCACACACCGGCACCCAAGTCGGAGGAGCCGCTTCCGCAGGAGCAGGCCCGCCGCGCTCGGGGAGCCGCCTGGAGTCTGCGGGAGAGGCGGCGCTTGAGTTCGCAGACCGGCTCCGTCCAGTGAGTCTGCGGGGAGGCTCCCCCTGGCCGAGCAGCAGGTCCGCGCCCCGCTTTGCCCGTGAAGCTGACAGACAAGCGGAAGGAAGCCCGGGTCCGGAGGGAGCTCAGAGGTTCCCCGTTCCTCAGGACAGGGCTCCGGCCTCTGCCACAGTCCGGTCTGGACGGAAGAGGACACGCGGGGATTAAAGGCCCACGGGCCCGTCACCTCTGGCTCCAGGGAACGTGACGGGGCCGTTTCCAACCGGCTGGGCAGGCAGACAAGCCCTCCAGGCCTCTGTGCCTCGGCGTGAGGCCACCTGCCCTGCGCCTGGGGGATGGTCTTGGGTTTTCCTTCTGGAATCATCCACAGGCTCCATCTCGCCGAGTCCGGCACAGCGCTCCCGGGGTTTCAGATCAACCCTGGCCTAAAGCTCTGCGCCCTGCGAGAGAATTCCTGTGGGTGCCCCGTCAAATGGGGGACCGTGACCCAGTGTGGTTCTTAATGCGGAACTTGTCTCACTCACTCGTGGGTAGTACTTCACTTCTCAGCACATCCCTGTTTTTACCCTCCCTTTCCGAGCTCCACAAGAGGGACAGTAATGTCATCTTCTAGTGGCCCTCTTTAGACCACTTTTAAGGAACGTGAGCGTGGTAGGTTCAGACAGGAAGTTAGGGATTCTCGGGGTCCCACGTTTCTTGGGACCACTGAACTTCATTCAGTTCCTTGAAGGTTGCAAGTTCCAGGTTACATTTAACGTCTGGGAATTGTTAGGGTCCGTGATCAAAGGAACGAGACTGATACAAAGCGAAGGTCAAGCAAAACTTTATTTCGCGCCAAGCATCAGGAATCAAACGACCGGTCAGAGCTACCTCTTACGAAAAGGTGGTGACGATGATCCCAACAAGGTCACTTCCAAGAAGGCCACTCCAGACGAGGCCGCTCTAGAAGGCGCTGCTCCGCAGATGAGGCCGCTCCATGATTGGAGCCGCTCCCAAGAAGAGGCCACTCCCAAGACAAGGCCACTGCTCAATGAAGTTGCTCCCCAGACAAGGCCGCTCCCAAGAGGCCGTTCTGGACAAGACCACTTCCTGGATGAGGCCACTCCCAACGACGAAGCAGCAACGATGACAGCAACAATGACAAGGAGGACAACCCGGATGACACAGACTCTGCTCCCCACGATGCTACTCTGACCAGGCTTGTACCCGGAGGAAGCCACCACTGCGGACAAGGCCACTTGTGGTTCGGGGTGGCGAGGCATTTTGCGGCGAGGCTGCTGGTGTCTAGGAGCCGTTGGCATCTCAGGGCTGCTTGCGCCTCGGGACGGCTGGCGTCTAGGGGCTGTAGGCGTTGGGACTGCTGACCGCTGGACCGCTGGCGTCCAGGGTCTGTAGGCGTCGGGACCGCTGACCACGGGGCTGCTGAAGGCAGGGTGGCCAGAGGCTGCAGGCTGCAGGTGGCGGCTTGGGGCCACGGGAGGCGGGACCACCGGAGGCGGGGCCTCAGGCGGCTCGGGGCCGCCGGAGGCTTGAGGCTGCGGGCAGCATCTCGGGGCCGCTGGAGGCGGGACCTCAGGCCGCTCGAAGCTGCAGGCAGTGGCTTGGGGCCGCCGGAAGTGGGGCTGCTGGAGGCTGGAAGCTGCTGGCGGCGGCTCGGGCCGCCAGAGGCTGGAGGCTAGAGGCTGGAGGCTGTGGGTGTTGGCTCCGGGCCACCGGAGTAGGGGCCTCAGGCGGCTCGAAGCTGCAGGCGGTGGCTTGGGCTGCGGGAGGCTGGAGGCTGCAGGCAGCGGCTCTGGGCGCCAGAGGCTGTTCCGCCAGAGGCGGTTATAGCTCTTACAAGAGCTGTTACAGCTCTTCCATTCACCGCCGACTCCCCTGCTCTCCGCCCCTGCTCTCCGCCCGACTCCACCGCTCTCTGCCGACTCTTTCCGCTGACTCTCCTGCAGCAGCCCCCGGACAGCCTGGCAGAGCAACCTTTATGGGGGTGGCTGAGCCCCGCCCCCACACAGGCGGCCAATGGAATTCCAATTTCCCCAGTGGATATACATATGCCGCACTGATTGGATGTCTCCACCCAGTCTGCCCCACCCTTACACTCAGGGTCCACAAGCAAGTTCTTCTGGGAGGGGCAGACCCTTACAGGAATGACATATAATTCTCTACTTGAAACATTAAAAAAATTAAACGTAGCAGACACACTTAAATGTTTTCCAGGTTAGGGGTAAGTTTCACATCCTAAGTCCTCAGGTCCTTTGTCGTATTCAGTAAAATCCAGCCGAATCGCATTTTAAACAGATTCATCCTTGCAGATGTTGCCTTTCGAGGAGACGGAGTGGTGCCTTCAGGGGGAACCAATGTACAGCCGTGGGCCAGAGCTCATCTGCGCCGTCTGTGTGCTTACTCGCCTCTGGGCAGTACCTCCTTTTTCATTCATTCCTGACAGCCACACTGGAACCTGACGCAGATTCCAGTAACCAGAATCTCTAAGAATTCTGCATGTGTCTCCCATAAATAACAAATAATTTAAGGGAAAAAGAGGTCAGTACACCTGTGGAAAGGAAGTTAGAGTGTCAGCCTCAGGAGCTGTTGATGGGAAGACCAGCTGGGTTCCAGCGCCTTGTTTGGACTGTAACACTAGTATAAGAAGGACGGCAGCACAGCTAACATGGGTAACGGCTACATTTATTTTATACCAAAAAAGTTATGTGCAACAAATAAACATTCTTACATATTTACATTTGGTTTTTTTTTTAACCAGTTAGCAAAACTGTCCTAAATCTCTGATAAAGAATATTTCTATCTATAGTAAAGGGGGACGTCTGCCCAGTGAACTCCACTTTAAATGAGTGTTTGTTCTGGAGCTTAAAGCATGAGTAATAAATATTTTTGATGGAACATACTATACAGATCAGACACCTAATACTTAGGCCATGCTTAATACAGTTTTATAACAAAACATTTTACCTTTTCTGGGCTCATTTTTGGGGGAAAAAATTAACCAAGTAGCCTGGATTCCCACCCCTGCCCCTCCTATTTTATTGAAGGGGAGAGTTCTCACAGATTAGGAATCATAAGTGCTGCCTAAAATGTCTGAATAGAAATGTTCCACCAATGCTTGCATGTTGGGGGAAAATACAGGAGGACAAAGGTTGCATGTTAGGTATTCCTTCCCAAATAGGTTACCAAAAATGATAGTGGATTTCTTGTTGGCGTTTGTCTAACACGAATTTTCAAGACAAGATTTGTCACCTTTCACTCATGTCAAGTGTTGGTTCCAATTGCAGTTCACAAGTAGTCACTGAAGATAACTGCACTTCTGATAATCTTATAAATGAAATACAAGCAAAGTAAACCCAAGAAATGGTTTTAATTTCACTGGAGTCTTGGTCCCTATATCCCACTGAGTAGGGTCCAAAGATCTCTTGTACCAAACGACAGATCTTCGTCTCTGTATGAAAATAGTCAATGCTTTCAACATCTTTAAAAGTAACAGATTTAGAGTGAGGTGACATACATCAAGTAGAAGTAATTCCTGGCACACAGCTGGTTAAACCTGAGTTATTTCACCAGTTTACCTTCGTGGAAAGCACCTAGCTGCAGTGAAAAACAATGAAATCCTCCAAACCACCTAGATTGCCTAGAATTTGTCATCTAACCCCAGTTTCTCTTATTTCTTCAAATGATACGATTGCCAAGTAAGTAAGGGGCTTCATTTGTTATAACAGATTCCCCAAATCAAGAAGCGTGGAATTACTGCAAAGCCCAGAAATCCAATCCCCACCCCCCACCCGCCCAAATTTGTTCTTGTTTTAAATATTGAGTCTAAAATAGTCCTAATAGGCCTCGTAGTTTATAGCATGGTGTTTTCTCCTTCGGGTGGAAGAGAGGATGGAGAAGGGAGCGTAAATGCTTCCATTGGGGGCCTGTTGCTTACAGAGATGCTGGCATTATGATGCTATTATTTGAGGCAGCACACTGTCATCGCTCAGTGAGAAAAAGGGTATGAATTCTACTGGGGTCATAGGAACGTTGCAGAAATTTTTGTACGACTAAAACAGTGGTGTTTTCCCCAAGGCTTATTAGGAAAACAAAGGAAAACCTGGAAGGGTCTGGCTGAACATTTTTACATTTTATCATATGAGAGTTCAAGACATTTGCAAGAATGCTGCATCAAGACAAGCTTTAACTATACTCTGCTGATTGATACAAAATATGATGAAAAACCATTTTAAATTGGGACACGAGGAACTTATTTAGGACAACCAGTGTTATATATACCACAGAAGTCTTCACTGTTAACCATTTCCACTCTAGCTTAGAAGACAGAACCGTGAGCTGCGTGGCAGGACTGGAAGCACTCTACAGAGATGACCTCTGGACATCATGACTGGACAAGGTCTTCAGGGCTAGGACTTGTTTCTCCATAGACACCAGACATCCAATTCAATGCTTTCTGGAGTTCATTCACTACAGAAACAAGAACAATACATACCTAATAAAACAGGCATTGGAATATTCACATTTATGGGAAAACACAAGCCTGGAAATCCGAGTTTGGCTTTTACAAAACTGGGTAAAACTGGTTGAAAGTTCATTACAATTCAGATGTTACACCTGCCTTGGGCCAGAAAGATACACTGCATCAATTAGGACAGTTAGGCGGAAACTGCTGAACAGCTGCTGACTCCACACATTATGGGTTACAGAGCAGAACCTGTCCCCTCCCTTCAAAAAAGAAGGCTCATTCGTGAAAGCACTCAAAAGTTACCGGTCTGTTTTTAACATAATGATGAGACTAACTGGAAGCAAAAACATTGCTACTACTTCTCCATCTAAGGAATAAAATGATCATACAGAACCTTTCTAGAGAATAATGCAGGTTTTCTACTTCATGGTAAGAGGAAGGAAGGACACTTCTGCCCAAGTTCAACACACAAAATATTTGGTTTGAGGTTTAAGACAGAAGGCACTTTTAACATTCTGATGGTGTTAATCATAGAAGCATACTGTCCCAATTTCATTTGTGTTTATTCACATCACCTTTAAAATCTAGGCATTTGCGTAGTTTCTAGAAAGAGCAGTGACACCGTTAGTGTACTTCACCTTCAGATGTTTCTACCTGCACTACTCCCAATGGAGCAAACTCAGAAGCGTGTCAGCCCTAAGATTTACCAATCTAATACTGACTCTAAAACAATTAAGTCAGACATCCAATTAGTGCAGGATGAAATGGGAAATACCACAGGGTGACCCAAGAGTGATCCTACTCTGGAGCAACGGGGCTTCTATGGGCTATTTCAAGGTCCTAATACTGTTTGGTTGGCTGGCACCAATGTGAAGGGAAAACTTCTGCATGACAATTCAGCTACGGTAAGAGGCTTTACCTAGAAATGCCATATCAATGTTTCCAGCTTTTCTCCAAAGAATTCTACCCACTTCCCCATCTTTAGTGTCCTGAAGACTTTGGATGTGAAGGTCTGGTCACAGGACTCATTTTGTAAGGTTATAATTGATCCAGTTTTATGACTAGACACAAGCTTGACTTGAATGTCCAAATTTAGCTTCTTCCTTTCCAAGGAAGGAGATGAAAGGGAACCAACTACCCTATGATTTTGCTGTCAGTACTCCTCACAAGATGCTCCGTGCAGACTTACTATTTTCACTATTTCTTCAGTCAACATTGGGCTGACAATTGTTCATCGCTACACTTCAACTAAACTGTACAGTAAGTTCTGCAGGGATGGATCCAATATTTCTACCTTTATTTACAAATATCACATAAATGGATTCTAGTTGAATCTACATGTTTAAATCCATCGGCTAAAAACATATTACATATTGTAAACATGGCAATATTTAATACAGTATCTATTCTAAAATATTTTCATGTCATGATCACATTTGTTATACCTGAAATTGAATTTATACACGTTAGAGAATTACTAGCAATGGTCGCTCACTTTACAATCAAGGGCAGGGGGCTAGGGCTATATTTTATTATTTCGGAAATATCTTCAAAGTAAAGTTAAAGCTTGTCTTTGATTGGCTCGGCATATCCTTTTTTCTTTTCTTTTTTTTTGTATCCATATTCAAAATGAAGATTGACACAGAAAATAGCTGGGACCCCTTCTAATTTACAGGATTTTTAAAAATCAGTTTGAGATTCTTAAGGGAGAGTGTCTGTTGTGAAGAATTAAAAAAACAAAACAAAACAAAACTGCTGCAAAAGAACCCTAATGGGAAAGGGGGCTCGGCGGCCAGTTCGGAGTTTGTCTGTCTGCGGTCAGTCCTGCTTAGGCTGCAGCTGCCGCTTCCAGGCCTCATTCAAGTAGACCAGTCGCTTGTAGTTGATGATGAGAAGAACGAAGTTCAGCACGTACGTGACGACACAGATGAGGCAGAACTCCTTCAGCACAAAGTACAGGATGTAGGCCAGGTACAGGGAGCCCACCACGGACACGATGGAGGACGTCATTAGGACTAAAGCTGCCACTGCGCTTGCGGTCATGCCTGCAAGGGGAGAGACACGGCTCAGTCAGGCCTTGACGACGGAGAAAGTCTCTGAGTCAAAAGCAAGCCTTCTGCGACCTGCTGCAGTGCTGGAATGCTGATTTTACTGAACATGTGATGGGATTGGGGAGCGAAAACGACTGGTCTGGTGAGACTCTGCACACAGCACCAGTCTTACAGCCGCCGTGTTTCTCACTTGTCAGCATTCTAGGCGAAGTATCATGACTTGGACCGTGAACGGGCCTTAGTTTAGCCCTGCCAAGAGCACATGCAGGCTCCGAGTCCACAGTCTGCCTGAAGCTCACCTGCGAAATCGGCAGCCCCGTCGCTGCGGCCCCTAGCAGAGAAAGGAACGTGAGGACCACAACTTCTCTCCCAAGCAGAACACGCTGCCCCTGGCCTTTGCACTGCAGGCTTTGCATCTGTGGGCACTAAAACCTGGCTTCCTGTGTTTAGGTCAAATTTTTAAAAAAATCTGTTAATGTTTAGGTCAAATTTTTCAAAAACCATACAAAGATGATTGTACCAATATGCTGCTAAAGAAGGAAAAACTGGCAATAAACATTTCAGAAAGGGCTTGGGCTAGGAGGTAACAAGCCATGTTTGGCCAGTTGGTCACATGTGGGTCAAACCAGACCAAGAAAAAAGGTGGTTCTGTGCACTGAACTGGGGCTCTCTGATGCTGTCTGACATCTTCATGTGTTCTGTTCTGTAATTTCCTGCAGCCAACGGTCGTGGGAACATGAGCATTTATTCCCAGGGACAGAGGAGACAGCGGTGTATTAAGCTACCATCCCTCCCAACAACTAATGGACAAGGAGAACAGAAACAGAAAGAAATGATCAGTGGTAGGAGGCTGGAAGAGGTTAATGAAGGAGCTGAAATCCCACTGCCTGCTGACCAGAAGCTGCCTGTGGGCTCAGAGCGCAAAGGCCGGCCTTGCCCCCAGGCCTGGTCGTGCTAGAGTGTGACCCTTCATAAGGCTCTTCACGGCTAACGTACTGCCGGATTCCTGATGCCGGGGACTGGCCAATCTGACTGGCCCCCGCTCTTGCACCTACAGACTGACCAACCGAGGCGCGCTCACTCGTATGTAACATTTAGGACAGACTGAGTAGCTCAACAGACAGCAAAGCCTACACCGTTTTTTCTGTCTGGCCCTTTACTAGTTATTTAAACCTTCCAAAATTAATGCTGTCACCTTAATTTTACCAAGAGAGTTGGTTTCAACATGAGGGACAAGTTACTTACTTTCTCACCTCCTAATACCGATGTATGAATTAAAAGAGCTATTGGGCGGGCGCCCAGCTGCTCAGCCAGTAAAGCGTGGGACTCTTGATCTCAAGGTCCGGAGCTCAAGCCCCACATTGGGCCTAGAGCTTACTTGATGAATGAATGAACCAATGACCGAATGAATGAGCTAAAAGGTATAAAGCACTTCGAATGCTCCATAAACAATGGCTATTAGTTAAATACCATTTTGTACCCAACCTGTCCTGATGTGATGTAGCTGGTGGCTTGGGATACAATTCAGTGGAATTTACAACGGGCTGTGCCTCTAAATAATGAAGGTCCCATCAAGGAGTGGAACATTCTGCAGCTGGGAAGAAGAGTAAAGACACTCATGGATTGGTGTGGAAATACCACCACGATGGATTAGTGGAGCAGAAAAGAAAAAGGAGTATGTAGAACATTATGTACAGCATCTTTTACATTTGAGAGAGGAGAAAATGGAGATGACAGGTTTGTGTCTTCTTGCACAAGCCTAAAGGAAGTACAGCAACAACACGCAGCTGCCAGCTGGGGTTTGAAAGGCTACGAAGTGGGCAGAGGGGGCAACGGTCAAGGGCAGGCTTTTCACCGGATGGCATTTTACATGTTTGTACTTTTGGACTCGTGGAAGTATTACCTATGAAAAATTAGGTTGAAAATGCTGTATCTCAAACAACTTAGAAGAAGGGAGTGAAAATGACGTGCTCTGGAAAATCGTGTTGGAGGGGTCCGCGTCTGCCTTCCGTGTGCCTGACATTATAAATGCTTCATGTGAACACACAGAATGCGAACAGAAAAAAACACATAGGATACACACGATTTAAAAAACATATATATAAGGAAATTCAGAAATTAAATATGACAAATGGAAATTTGTTCCATCTCTATCTCCAAAAATTAACAAAGTCAAAAGTGTTTCTTATGCTATTTTAATTTTGGCCTATACGTTATATTCTTCTTTAGAAATCCAAATGAACAAATAAATGGAATAAAAAATAAAAGTCTCATCCGGGCCCCCAACCACTGACCCTTTTTATATGCATTCCTATGCATATATATAAACATAGAACTTCTCTCATATCTGTTATACTACAATTTGCTTATTTCACCAAACTATGTCTTGATCTTTCCAGAATATTCATGTAAGACCTACTTTTTCCTTTAATGGCTACATAGTATTTTCTAGTACAGGTGTAACCTAATTTATTCAACCATTACATTTTGCTAAGCTACTTCCAGTCTTTTGCTATTTTATACTGCTATGAATATCCTTGTGCATATTTTTATATTTCTATAGGATATGGAACTGGGTAAACCTGATAGAAGTATTCAGAAAAATTTAGATTCACAATTTCCCTCATAAGAAATCAACCTCAACTAGGCAGGAGAGCACTGCAGACGTAGCAGGTAATGGGGTAAAATATTAACGATGGAAACCAAAGGTCAAAATTGGCTGGATTTAACTCTGAAAGTATAAAACACTGTACAATCAAAATTCACCAAACTAGCACAAAAAGGACAAAGAATAGATAAAATGTAACAAATATGAAAACAGACTATTATCAGAACCCCAACAACAAAAGTGACAATGCCAGAAAAATTAAAATAAAATGATGGGGATTTGCAACTATTAAATTAGAAATTTTATAGAAAGCACTTGTAAAAAATGGAGATGGATGAAGACAGACAATTGAGGGAAAAGTGGTTTGGTAATACGTATTAAAGTCCATTAAATACTTTGTGTGTTTTGGCTCATTCGCCCAAGGTTTGGAAATTTATTTTGCAGAACTAATTCAAACAGGGAGGTGTGTGTGAGGGGCACTTTAAACAAAGTTGATCAGCACAGTGTTATTTAGAACACAAGAAACTTGAAACCTTGATGTCAACAATAACAAACACCAGAGAGGATACAGCATGGCAGAGTTCACATAGAGTGAAGTGGAAAGAGCAGAAGACAATGGACACAGCAGGTGTGTAAAGGTGATGAGTTACGTCTAGTGCTTGCAGTAATGCTCTCTCGGGGTGTGACATGTTTCAGGAATCTGCACAGTATATCAACTAATAAACAAGTTTCTGGGGGAGACTGGAAGAGTAAGTTCCCTAAATGAGGATGGTTTTTCCGGACATTATGGGATGCTGCTGTCCTTGATTAAAGACCAACAGATACCAAATTCAGCGTTAGCATCATCAAAGTCTCAGTGAACCAAATTTTCACAGCAGAAAAGTGTGCTGCAAACTAGCGGTTCTATCATTAACATGCTTTTATGTAATATAAAGACATTTCAGGGCAAAGACACAAAGTACTAAAGGGAATATAACAAAACAAACTTATTTTTGTATTGCTGTATAAATACTTACCAAGTAATAACTGTAGTATATAAAATATAAGTCCAAAGACACTGTTTGGCTGGTTTAATACACCATCCTTTCCAAAAATGGAACCCAAAAGACCAAATCCTCGACCCCATCTGTAAAATAAGGAAAACCAGTAACCCCATTTTGAGTCTTCCTATTTTAAAAAATGTAAAATTGTCTGAGAATGCCATGCCGATATACCCATCTGAATCTCTAAGTTGCCTATTTCTACATATTCTCTTATCCAAAAGGTAGGATGGAAGTGTGTTTTTTCGGATGGCATTAGTACTTGCAGAGGAAGGGCTCCATCAATTTAAGCCAGTCCCTTCGCAGCAGCACCACTGACATTTTGGGCTGAAGAACTCTTTGCACGTGGGGGCTGTTCAGTGCATTACTGGGTGTTAGCAGCAGCATCCCGGGGCTCTCCCCACGAGGTGCCAGTAGTATTCTCCCACCAGGTGGACAAGCGAAATGTCTCCAGCCATTGCCAGATGTCCCCAGAGGCAGGGGGGCAAAATCTCCCTCAAATGAAAGCTGCTGACTTAAGTTTCCTTATTTCTTCATTCAAAGTATGTGGCGCGCAGGGGCACCTGGATGGCTGAGTCGGTTAAGCATACGACTCTTGGTTTTGGCTCAGGTCATGATCTGGGTCGTGGGATCAAGCCCTGCATCGGGCTCCACACTCAGCACAGAGTCTGCTTGGAATTCTCTGCCCACAAATAAGTAAATAAATAAATGAATAAATAAAATCACAAAGTATGAGGACCGAATGTTGCTTCCTAACAAATTTCACCAGGCTATGCAACAGGAAACATATCTTAGGAACATATTTGTAAACACAGAACAGTATCAGAAACTACGGGTCCTTTCTAGAATCATACCTCAAGACTAAAAAACCTGATACACAATTTGCTCTGTCACTTTTTATCTGCAGTTTAACTTCAAATTTCACACTTAATATTTTCAGAATCATATTTTCCTGTTTTTAAGAAAGATTATTTCTGATTTAATAAAATTTGACTCAAATATCAAACTAACATTTACTTTGGATGAAAACCTTTGAAGATAACTTTAACTCTGAACGAGAAAGCTTTTCGAAAATAAGAAAGAAAACAGCAGTCATGGTTTCAAGTCCGTAGCAAAGCACTGAATGAAACCTGAACTTTGCTTTGGAATACAAACTACCTGAAAACAAGGAAAAGTAAGTAATTCTTTATTTGTCACACGAGCTTAATAGTGTCCAAGAAAGGGTGAAACCCCTTCATAATGATATTGGGAGGGAAGAGCGACCCTGATTTTACAAGCAAGTGAGAGCCCTGAGGATTTTTATCATCCAGAGTCATCCACCTGCACATTCTGGTGCGCATTCTAGGTGCAGGTCACGGGCCAGGTGCTGGGGTACCGGAGTGAACAAGTCGGAGAAGGTGATTCCCTTGTGGGGCTTTGATTCCATTTGGGGAGGAGAAGCAGTGAGCACAGAAACACGTGACAAAGTCTCCTTCAGAAACGGATGAAACTACTAACAGACCTGCAGGAAAAGTGAGGGCAGAGTCATTCCAGACCAGAACTGGTAATTCTAAAAATTTAGAAACGCACACAATCATCTTGGGGTCTCATTAAAATCCAGGTTTTCTTTTAGCAGGTCTGTGGTAGGACCAAGACTGCGTTTCCAAACCAAACCCAATGCTCCCAGCTCGTGCTTCTGGCGGAGGACCTCACTCTGGAAGGGAAGGGGTGGAGGGAGCTACTCTGGTAGACGATCGGGGACGGCCTTTTTCAGGAACCACGTTTTGAACTAGATCCTGTACGATGAAAGGCAGCCAGTCTCTTGAGGAATGGCAAGTGCAGAGGCCTTGTGGCAGGGAAGAGCTGTTCGTGTCCAAGAAGTGTGCGAGAAGGCCTCAAGGCTGACAGTGATGAGGGAAGAGCGGCGAGAGAATGAGGCACCCAATCATTTACAGCATTTATGGCCTTTTGCAGGCCATGATAAAGAGTCCGAATTCTATTCTAATCGCAATGGGAAGACATTCGGTGGCTTTTAAATAGGAGACTAATACAAGCTTATTTATGATCACTCTTAACTATTGTGTAAGAAACAAACACAGGAGGGCCCAAGCAACAGGAAGAAACTATGCAATCAGACTTCTCAGCTCTGCCCATCTGAAGTAGTAATTCAAATGTAAATCACCACCTTTGGCAATGGAAATAATTCAGCATGCCGCCCAAATCATCACGGGCAAACAGAATTTTTATATATTCCAAGCACTGGTCTGTGTCTAATTATTTACACAGGATCATGTTGGTATTTTCCTTGAAAACAATGCAGAAACCCACAGAATATATCATTTTATCAAAGTAATACATGCATACGGTTTAAAAATCAAATAATACCGAAAGTCTTACAAAATAGACTTCCCATGCTCCCGCCCTCTCTACACACAGTTCTGACTCCCCAGAGACAACCACTATGCTCTTTAAACCTTTTTCCCTATTTAATTCCACATTTTTAAAAGATTTTATTTGTTATTTGAGAGAGAGAGCAAGAGAAAGAAAGCACAACCAGGAGGAGAGGGGTAGATGGAGAGGGAGAAGCAGACTCCTCGCTTAGCAGGGAGCCTGATGCGGGGCTCAATCCCAGGACCCTGGGATCATGACCTGAGCCGAAGACAGACACTTAACCTGAGTCACCCAGGCGCCCATTAATTCCACATTTTTTTTTTTTAAAGATTTTATTTATTTATTTGACAGACAGAGATCACAAGTAGGCAGAGAGGCAGACAGAGAGAGACAGGAGGAAGCAGGCTCCCTGCTGAGCAGAGAGCCCCATGTGGGACTCGATCCCAGGACCCTGAGATCATGACCTGAGCCGAAGGCAGCGGCTTAACCCACTGAGCCACCCAGGCGCCCCTAATTCCACATTTTTAAATAATATGCTTACGTGGCTATTTCTTGATTTTTGAATTTTTTTAAAATTTTAATTCAATTTAGTTAACATATAGTGTATTATTAGTTTCAGGGGTGATTTCTAAATTCTACTATCTTATGTTTTTCTAATATGGTAGACTAGAATGTCACTTTAAAAAAACACTGTGGGAGCACCTGGGTGGCTCAGTGAGTTGAACCTCTGCCTTCAGCTCGGGTCATGATCTTGGGGTTCTGGGATCGGCCCCAAGTCGGGCTGTCTGCTGATGTGGGGGCCTGCTTCCCCCTCTGCCTGCCTCTCTGCCTACTTGTGATCTCTCTCACTCTGTCAAATAAATAAAATCTTTAACAAAACAAAACATTGTGGGGTAACCCTTTGGGTCCCCTCCCTCCTTGGGAGCTTTGTATTATCACTTGGCTACTGCTCACTAAACCTTGCTTTGCTGCCCCAAAACAAACAAACACCACCACTGTGGAGAGCTTTAAATGTATATACACAAAGTTAACAGAACAGTGTAATAACCTCATGCAGCTGTCGCCCAGCTGCGAAACCGAAACCGCACCTTCCCTGTTTCATTTCCACGTCTACCCAACTTACCACTCGAAGATCAATTTGTTACTCTTTAAGGCAAAATTTACATACATTTAATGCACAAATATTAACTCTTCTGTAATTCTGATGAGTGGAACACCTGAATTGTCCTGGTGGACTAATTCTGGAATACTTACCCACTGGTGTGAAAGGACAATTTAAGTACCTTTCCTAAACATCGAATGAATGAACACTCCAAAACCATGAGTGCTCCCATCTCCCCAAGTACATTGTTAGATCCTCATGAACCCACACTCTTCTTCACCTTTAGCATCAAATACTGGGATAGCGAGGCTTCCAGTAAGGAACCCAACTTCAAAACCCAAGTTACATCTTGGGTCTCCTGGATCACGGCACTATTTTCCTTAGGTCACATTCAAAGTTATAAAATACAATTACCATCCTAACGTTTACAACCGCACAGAACAATCACTTAATTCCTCAGTGAATATAAGTAATAACATTTAATAAACCTTGATAAACTTGATGTTAAAACTGTCACCAAGCCAAGTCACAAGTGAGGTAGACTGGATTTACGTAAGATTATCTTCCTTGGAAAGGGGACGAAAAACAGATTTTCATAAATGACACTATACTTTAAAACTCCTAAGGGTGCTGTAATTTAAAAACCTTAGTGAATTTTTTTTCAAGATGGGACATTTGAAAATACTGTAGTTTTCCCCTACTTCTAAAAGCTATACTATATGAAACATATTTTATACACTAACTTTATTCCTGGCTCTATCTTAGTTTCTAACCATTTTTTCCTTGTTCTGTCTATACTCACAATTCTATTATATTACTTATCCCAGAGCTGCCCCAAGTAATTTATGGAAGGAATGGGATATTAACCAATTGAGCCAAAAGAAAAAAATTTTTAATGATGATTTTTGTTGGTCATTTTTTAAAGTTTTTTTTTTTTTGTTTGTTTGTTTTAAATTCCAGTATAGTTAACATACAGTGGGATACTGGTTTCTGGTGGACAATACAGGGATCGACAATTCTGTACATCACTCAGTGCTCACATAAGCACACTCTTTACTCCTACACTTCACTCACCCACCTCCCCTCCGGTAACCATCAGTTTGCTCCTTATAATTAAGAGTCTGGGTCTTGATTTGTTTTTCTCCCTCTTTCTCCCTTTTGCCCATATGTTTTGCTTCTTAAATTCCATGTATGAGAGAAATCATATGGTATTTGTCTTTCTCTGACTTATTCTGCTGAGACTGTACTCTCTAGTTCCATCCATGTTGTTATAAATGGCAAAATTTCATTCTTTTTTATGGCTGAGCAATAGTCCATTGTATATATATACCACGTCTTCTTTATCTAGTCATGTATGGTTTGGGCTATTTCCATAATTTGGTTATTGTAAAATAATGCTCTTATAAACATTGAGGTGCATGTATCCCTTTAAATTAGTGTTTTGTGTTCTTTTTTTAAAAAGAATTTATTTGACTGAGAGAGAGGGAGAAGCAGGCTCCCTGGTGAGCAGGGAACCTGATGTGGGGCCCAATCCCAGGCCTCTGAGATCATGACCTGAGCCGAAGGCAGACACTTAACTGACTGAGCCACCCGGACCCTGTGTTTTCATAGTCTTTGGCTAAATACCCAGTAGTGTGATTGCTGGATCACAGAATAGTACTTTTTTTTTTTTTTTAAGATTTTTAGGGGTGCTAGGTGGCTCAGTTACGTATCTGCCTTCGGCTCAGGTCATGATCCTGGGGTCCTGGGATTGAGCCCCATGTCGAGGCCCATGCTCAGCCGGGAGACTGTTTCTCCCTCTGTCCTTCCCTCTGCTCAAAATAAATAAAATCTTTTTAAACATAAAGATTTTTAAGATTTGTTTTTAAAGAGTGTGCACTTTCGTGAGTGGGGGAAGGAGCAGAGGAAGCAGACTGTGTGCTGAGTGCAGAGCCAGGTGCAGGGCTGGATCCCACGACCCCAGGATCATAACCTGAGCTGAAACCAAGAGTCGGATGCTCAACCTAGTGAGACACGGAGGGGCCCCAGGGTAGCTCTATTTTTAACTTTTCGAGGAACCTCCATACTGTTTTCCACAGAGGCTACACCAGTTTGCATTCCCAGCAGCAGTGCAAGAGGGTTCCCTTTTCCCCGCATCCTCACCAAAAGTTGTTTCTCGTGTTGTTTGTTTTAGCCGTTCTGACAGGTCTCATTGTAGTTCTGATTTGCATCTCCCTGATGAGTCCTGATGTTGAGCATCCTCTCTGTGACTGTTTGCCATCTGAATGCCTTCTTTGGAGAAATGTCTTCCGCCCAGTTTTCACTTGGATTATTTGTTCCGTGACTGTTGAATTTTACAAGTTCATTATCCATTCTGGACACCAAGCATTCTTGGGATACATAATTGGCAATATCTTCTCTCCTTCTGTAGGTTGTCTTTTAGTTTTGTTGACTGCTTTGCTTTTTATTTGCATGAAGGCCAAATAGTTCATTTTTTGCTTTTATTTCCCTTGCCCCAGGAGACATAATGTAGAAAAATGTTGCTACAGCTAATGTCAGAGAAATTACTACCTGTGGTCTCTTCTAAGGTTATGGTTTCAGGTCTTACATTTGGGTCTTTAACCATTTTTAACTGATTTTTATTAATGTAGGTGTTAGAAAGTGGTCCAGTTTTGGGGCGCCTGGGTGGCTCAATTTTTAAGCGTCTGCCTTTGGCTCAGGTCATGATCCCAGTGTCCTGGGATCAAGAACCACATCAGGCTCCCTGCTCAGGGGGAAGCCTGCTTCTCCCTCTCCCACTCCCCCTGCTTGTGTTCCCTCTCTCGCTAGGTCTCTCTCTGCAAATAAATAAATAAAATCTTGGGGGAAAAAAAATGAAAAACAAAGTGGTCCAGTTTCATTCTTTTGCAGGTAGCTGTCCAGTTTTCCCAACACCATTTGTTGAGGAAACTTTTCCCCATTTTATGTTCTTTTTTCCTTTGTCAAAAACTGACCCGTGTAATTGTGGGTTTATTTCTGGGTTTTCTATTCTGTTCTGTTGATCTGTGTGTCTAATCTAGTACCATACTGTTTTGGTTACTACAGCTTCATATTATAACTTGAAGTCTGGAATTGTGATAGCTCCTGTTTTTTCTTTTTCAAGATTGCTTTATCTATTTGGGGTCTTTTGTGGTTCCATACAAATTTTAGGATTTTTTAAAAAAAGATTTTTTACTTGAGAGAGAGCACGAGTAGGGAAGTGGGGGAAAGGGGGGAAAGGGACAAAGAATCCCAGATTCCCTGCTGAGCGTGGAGCCCAATGTGGAGCTCAATTTCACGACCTTGAGATCACGACCTGAGCTGAAACCAAGCACTGGGATGCTAAACTGACTGAGCCTCCCAGGCGCCCCTAGGATTGTCTGTTCTATTTCTGGGTATCTTGACAGGGACTGCATTAAATCTGTAGAATGCTTTGGGTAGTATAGACATTGTAACAATATTTAGTCTTCCAGTCCATAAGCATTGAATGTATTTCCATCTCTTTGTGTCCTCTTTCATTTCTTTCATCAGTGTTTTACAGTTTTCAAAGTACAGGTCATTCACCTCTTTGGTTAGGTTTATTCCTATGTATCTTATTTTTGGTGCAACTGTAAATGGGACTGATTCTTTCATTTCTCTTTCTGCTGCTTCATTATTGGTGTATAGAAATGTGACAGCTTTGTGTACATTGATTTTGTATCCTGCAACTTTACTGAATTTGTGTATCATTTCTAGCATATTTTGTTGGAATTTTTCAGGTTTTCTCTATATAGTATCATGTCATCTGCAAATAGTGGAAGTTTTACCTCTTCCTTTCTGATAACGGATGCCTTTTTTTTTCCTTTTTCTTGTCTGATTGCTGGGACTTCCAGCACTATGCTGAAAAGGTGGTGCTAGTGGACATCCCTGTCGTGTTCCTGATCGCAAAGCCTCAAGTTTTTCTCCACTGAGGCTGATAATAGCTGTGGGCTTTTCAGAGATGGCTTCTACTTCACTGAGGTATGTTCCCTCTAGACCTACTTTGTTGAGAGTTTATATCATGAATGGATGATGTAAGGAAATATTTTCTTAAAGTACTATTTATATAGATGTTCATTTTGCTTCAGACATTAATGAAATGATTATGCAGAGGAGAATTTCTTTCATCTTTGATTCTAAGAAAGGTTCATTTTTGACCCAAATAATGACATCCTTGAATATTTTGTATTTGGGGGCATAAACAACAAGCACCACTTTCCTATGGTATGAATGAGAAATCACTCAAAAGTTTCTAAACACTCCTATTTTTGCCAGAAACAACAAATACGAGTCAATAGTTTTCTAACTCTCATAGGTCGCTGAGGATAAATCTAAGACATTATTTGCCTCTTCCACCCATTCCCTCCTAAGTGTCTAAGGAAGTTTTCCAAAGGCTACAGGTGTGACATGTAATAATGCAACAGACTGAAATGCAAGGGTTGATATGAGAACCCAACCGTCTTCAATTCAACAGACATTAAAGAGATCTGTGGCAAGAGAAACAATGCCGTTCAATTCACTACTGTATGTGTGTGCACGTGTGCTTGTTTGGGGAAAGCTACTTTTTATAAAACTATTTTGTTAACATATAATGGGGTTTACTATTACTTTTAAGTGAATGATTTAAATAACATAAGTAATTTTGTAGTTTTTAATTTCTAGTACAGTAAATACCAAAGATGTAACACACACAAATACAAACTTGGGGTTCTCAATAACTATTAAAGTATAAGGGAGTCCTGAAATCAAGTTGTTTGAAAATCATTCTTTCAACCAATTTTCCAGTAAAATACATCACAGTTCAGACAAAATTTTTAAAAATTGGGGTGCAGTAAAGTAGGAGGAACTTAAAAAAATAATTAAATAACGTGCATTTTAGTACATTGTATTTTTAAAAGATTTCATGGCCATAACATTAGAAAAAAGTAAAATAATAAATGGTGGTAAGGATATGGAGATTTTGGAATCCTTGTACATTGCTGGTGGGTAAAACGATGCAGCCCCTGTGGAAAGCAATTTGGCGGTCCCTCAAAAAGTTAAACACAGAACTACCATACAAGCTAGCAATTCCACTCCTAAGTACAGATTCCAAAGATCTGAAAACAGGTATTCAAGCAAGTACAAGTACTTGTTCAAAGCAGCATTAGTCCCAACGGCCGAAAGGTGGAGACAATTCAATGTCCATCAACTGACGGCAAACAAAACATGGCATGTGCCTACAGTGGAACATTACTCATTGGTAAAAAGGAATGAAGCACGACACGTGCTATAATGTGGCTGAACCTCAAAAACACTGTGCTCAGTGGAATAAGCCAAACACAAAAGGTCACATATTGTATCAATCTAGAATAGGCAAAGCCACAGAGACAGAAAATAGGCTAGTGGTTGCCAGGGGTTAGGGAGGGAGCAGTGAGGAGTGACAGCTTAATGCATCCAGTATCTCCCTTGCGGGTGATGAAAATGCTTCAAGGGGCACCTGGGTGGCTGAGTCAGTTAAGTGTCTGACTCTTGATTTAGGCTCAAGTCATGATCTCAGGGTTCTGGGATTGAGCCCTGTGTCTGGCTCCACACCCAGTGGGGAGTCGGCTTCTCTTCCTCTTCCTCCACCCTTCCCCCAACTCATGCTCTCTTAAAAAAAAAAAAAAAAAAAAGAACAGAAAATGCTTTGGAACCGGATAGAGGTGACCGCTGCACAGCACTGCAAGTGTACTGAATGGGCTGAACGTACACTTTAAAATGGTTGATTTTAAACAGATTTCACCTCAGTTAAAAAGAAGATTTGTGGGGGCGCCTGGGTGGTCCAGTTGGTTAAGTGTCCGCCTTCGGCTCAGGTCACGATCCCAGGGTGTTAGGATCGAGTCCCGTATGGGGCTCCTTGCTCAGTGGGGAGCCTGCTGCTCCCTCTGCCTGCTGCTCCCCCTGCCTGTGCTCTCTCTGTGTCTGTCTGACAAATAAATAAATAAAATCTTAAAAAGAAAAGAAAAGAAAAAGAACAAATTATTTTCAGGAAGAAAATAAATACCACAAATATCAACAGTTTCTTTCGAGTTTAATAAGGGTACTTTATTCCCCCTTCTACTTTGTTGTATTTTGTAAATTTTCTTTAATGACCAAATACTACTTTTATGACAGCAGCCAAAAAAGATGCTATATCAAGTTCATTAATCACATTTAAATTGATGACAAACTTTAATGTCATTCCAACTTCACTCTCTCCCACTCAACCAGATTTAAATTTTACTGCAATTTCTTTCCTCGTGGAATAAATACAAGACCCTAATATAATGACTAAAACATTCAGGAAAACAAAATTAATAAGAAAGGAACTAAATTAACAGTATGAGTCTCCCTGATATTCCTTACTCTGGGGGAGAATCTGTTGAGATGCTGGCTTGTACATACCACTTATACATATTCCTTTCACTTAAAAATATTTATGGGGGCACCTGGGTGGCTCAGTGGGTTAAAGCCTCTGCCTTCAGCTCAGGTCATGATCCCAGGGTCCTGGGATCGAGCCTCACATCCGGCTCTCTGCTCAGTGGGGAGCCTGCTTCTCCCTCTCTCCCTCTGCCTGACTCTCTGCCTACTTGTGATCTCTATCTGTCAAATAAATAAATAAAATCTTAAAAAAAATATTTATGATCTCTGACTACTTGCTTATGAACAATTTTTTCCTTTTCTTTCTTAGATTTAAATTCATGTGTAAGTGAAAGGAATATCCATAAAATATATTTTGCCTGTAATTCTCTAATTCTATTAAAAAAATTTTTTTAAAGATTGACTGACTTGAAAGAGAGGTGGAGAGAGCACTCATGCAAGCTGGGGGGCGCAGAGGGAGTGGGAGACGATTCGACTCCCTGTTGAGCAGGGAGGCCAACAGGTGCACAATCTCAGGGCCCTGAGATCATGACCTGAGCCAAAATCAAGAGTCAGACACTTAACTGACTGAGCCACGCTGGCGCCTCAATAATTTTCTCATTTTAGGTTGTATGAGCATTTTTGTAATGGCCTACTGGCATAAAAAATCTATTCAAACATTTAAAACTGCATTGTGAGCCTCTGCCTTCGGCTCGGGTCATGACCCCAGGGTCCTGGGATCGAGCTCCGAGTTGGGCTCTCTGCTCAGCGGGGAGCCTGTTTTCCCCCTCTCTCTGCCTGCCTCTCTGCCTACTTGTGATCTCTGTCAAATAAATAAATAAAAATCTTTAAAATTGCATTGTGTTTGATGGTTCTAAAACATCAGAGAAGTCCATTTTATTGAAAACAAACAAACCAATCTAAATAAGCGGGAACAAACAGAAATAAAAATTCAGTTGGTTTCCAAAAGATTTTGGATGCGTTAGGCACCAGATATGACAAAAAGTTTGATACATTCAAGAAAAATACTAAGGATGTAATTTCTACAAAGGAAAGGTCTACCCACTGTGGACCAGCTTCCTGTCAGATAACCCAAAGCCCCCGTGCTGGGAGTGTGGGCTCTGGAGTCAGACAAACTTGATTCTGTCATTAACAGGCTGTGTGACTTTGGGTAAGTCACTTAACCTTGGACTCTGAAGCCCCTCCTTTGTAAAATGGAGATGATTAGGTACTCAATTCATGGTACTGCTGTGGGAAATAAGTGTGTTAAGAATAATTCTATAGTGGCTTCAGATGTCCCTCAACAAATGAATGGATAAAGAAGATAGCACGTGCGCGCACACACACGCACACACAGCAGAATACTACTCAGCCATCAAAAGGATGAAGTCGGGGCGCCCGGGTGGCTCAGTGGGTTAAAGCCTCTGCCTTCGGCTCAGGTCATGATCCCAGGGTCCTGGGATCGAGCCCCACATCGGACTCTCTGCTCAGCGGGGATCCTGCTTCTCCCTCTCTCTCTGCCTGCCTCTCTGCCTACTTGTGATCTCTGTTTGTCAAATAAATACATAAAATCTTAAAAAAAAAAGGATGAAGTCCTACCATTTACATCAATGTGGATGGAAATGGAGGATATTGCGCGGAGTGAAGTCAGTCAATTAGAGAAAGATAATTACCATATGATTTCACTCATATGTGGAATATAAGAAACAGTGCAGAGGATCATAAGGGAAGGGAGGAAAACTAAATGGGAAGGAATTAGGGTGACAAACCATGAGAGACTCAGCTCTAGGAAATTGAGGGTTATTGGAGGGGAGGTGGGTGGGGGATGGGGTAACTGGTGACGGTCATTAAGGAGGGCATGTGATGTGATGAACACTGGGTGTTCTATGCAACTGATGATTAGATGAACTCTACATCTGAAACTAATGACGTACCATATGTTGGTTAACTGAATTTAAATTAAAAAGAAAGAAAATGGAAAAATTACCTGGTGGCTTAATGTCAAAAAATATAAGTAGATATGTATACACAAAACATTCTGCTCTCTAGCATTGTATCTTCTAGGCCCAGTGGTTTTGATATAGCATGCCTTTATATAAAGCTTTCTTTTTCTTCCACAAACACTGGCATGCTTTATTAAAACATTTTACATTTGATCTTAAACATTTGGTTTGATATTTTATGGATATACTGTAATTAATGGTGGAGATCACTGCTGGTGAACATCAGGCTATTTCTACTCCTCACGATTATACAACATTAAACAGATACATCATGCAAAGCGTTGGTCTGTATGTTACATTATTTCCAGAACATAAACTAAAAAGAAAGAAGTGACTTAAGTAGCATAAGCATCTTAAAAATTATTGTTGTTTTTGGCGGGGGGGGGGTGGGAGGTTGGGGTACCAGGTGGTGGGTATTATAGAGGGCACGGCTTGCATGGAGCACTGGGTGTGGTGAAAAAATAATGAATACTGCTTTTCTGAAAATAAATAAATTGGAAAAAAATTATTATTGTTTTTTACGATTTTATTCATTTGACAGAGCGAGAGAGGGACCACAAATGGGCGGAGTGGGAGAAGCAGGCTCTGCTGAGAAGAGAGCCAGACACGGCCCTCGATCCCAGGACCCTTCGACCATGACCCAAGCCAAAGGCAGGCACTCAGCTTACTGAGCCACCCAGATGTCCCTCTTAAAAATTACTGTATTATAGGAAGCAACCTCTTCGACCTCAGCTGCAGCAACATCTTCCTAGGAACATCGCCAAACAAGAGAAGCAAGGGCAAAAATGCACTGTTGGGATTTCATCAAGATCAAAAGCTTTTGCACAGCAAAGGAAACAGTTAACAAAACCAAAAGACAACTGACAGAATGGGAGAAGATATTTGCAAACGACATATCAGATAAAGGGCTAGTGTCCAAAATCTATAAAGAACTTATCCAACTCAACACCCAAAGAACAAATAATCCAATCAAGAAATGGGCAGAGGACATGAACAGACATCTCTGCAAAGAAGACATCCAGATGGCCAACAGACACATGAAAAAGTGCTCCACATCACTTGGCGTCAGGGAAATACAAATCAAAACCACAATGAGATACCACCTCACAGCAGTCAGAATGGCTAAAATTAATAATTCAAGAAATGACAGATGCTGGCGAGGATGCGAAGAAAGGGGAGCCTCCTATACTGTTGGTGGGAAGGCAAGCTGGTGCAACCACTCTAGAAAACAGCATGGAGGTTCCTCAAACTGTTGAAAATAGAACTACCCTATAACCCAGCAATTGCACTACTGGGTATTTACCCTAAAGATACAAACGTAGTGATCCGAAGGGGCACATGCACCCGAATGTTTATAGCAGCAATGTCCACAATAGCTAAACTATAGAAAGAGCCTAGATGTCCATCAACAGATGAATGGATAAAGAAGATGTGGTATATATACACAATGGAATACTATGCAGCCATCAAAAGAAATGAAATCTTGCCATTTGCGACAACATGGATGGAACTAGAGGGTATTATGCTTAGCAAAATAAGTCAATCGGAGAAAGACAACTATCATATGATCTCCCTGATATGAGGAAGTGGGGATGCAACATGGGGGGGTTAAGGGGGTAGGAGAAGAATAAATGAAACAAGATGGGATTGGGAGGGAGACAAACCATAAGTGACTCTTAATCTCACAAAACAAACTGAGGGTTGCTGGGGGAAGGGGGGGTAGGGAGGGGGGGTGGGGTTATGGACATTGGGGAGGGTATGTGCTATGGTGAGTGCTGTGAAGTGTATAAACCTGGCGATTCACAGACCTGTACTCCTGGGGATAAAAATACATTATATGTTTATAAAAAAAATTACTGTACTATGGTGCAAGAAGTTGTATTCAATTTTATGCCGACTTATACCTCCAGCATCAGCGCTGAAATGTTTTTTTTTTTTTAAAGGTTTTATTTATTTATTTGACAGAGAGAGATCACAAGCAGGCAGAGAGGCAGGCAGAGAGAGAGGAGGAAGCAGGCTCCCTGCTGAGCAGAGAGCCCGATGCAGGCCTCGATCCTAGGACCCTGAGATCATGACCTGAGCCGAAGGCAGCGGCTTAACCCACTGAGCCACCCAGGCGCCCCTGAAATGTCTTTTTTAATAATAGCTACAACAGAACAAATGGTAAACATGCTTTTACAAAGTTAAATAGAAAAATATATTCCCAAGTTTAAATTCCTTTTTTAATTGCTTATTTATATATCGGAAATCATTTGCTTTTTTCTTTGGTATTTAAATTTTATAGTAAGTGTGCCATTATCCTGTTTTTATCATTATACAATTTAAGAACAGTAATTTAAAATTTTTCTTTATATACCCACACACAGATATTTGAATTACATTCCTCAAATTTACACATGGAGAGACCTCCCTTTTAGCAGTACCTCCTGCCTCCTGACCCACTCCTTTACTCATCCCTTGCTGGGCCAGTAGCAAACTTACTCGACTGATCAGTTTCCAACAAGGCACTGAGCATCTGTGGATAAGACCTTCTGGATTCCTTCCTTGGCATTTATCCACCTGAACAAAGATGCATTCAAGACTAAACTTTTTTTAAAAAAATGTGGTTTAAAAAAAACCACATAACATAAAATTTACCAATCTAACCTTTTTTAGTGTACAGGTCAGGAATGTTGAATATGTTTGCATTGTTGTGAAACAGATCTCCGGAACCTCTTCACCTTGCAAACCGAAACACTATCAAACAACTCTGCTTTTCTCTCTGCCCCCGTCCCTGGCAACCACACTTTCATTCTGTTTCTATGTGTCTGACCACTCTACTTTAGGAGAACCATACGGTATCTCTCTTTATGGCTTCTTTCACTTAGCATCTTGAAAGGTTCATATATGTCGGGGCACGTGACAGGATTTCCTCCCTTTTTAATAAAAAGCTGGCTAATATGCCATTTTATGCACACACCATGTTTTGTTCATCTACTCACTGGCGCTGGTTGCTTGCACTTCTTGGCACATAAAGCTTTTTGCTGTATATATTTTTTCTGTTGCCCCAAACAACTGCCATGTTCTGGTAATTTTTTACCCAATCCTGTGATAGGAGCAAGCACCCTCAACAGAAATTTCAGAAAAAACCCAACATCAAGATAAGTCAAAGATGAAGGGCTAGAAGGTCCTCCCCTATCACTTTGTCGTGAGATCAAACAGCCGGTTCACGGGCGGTGATGCCCTGGGCGAAGGTGAAGAAGTAATATATATTTCTCGTGTTCTAAACTCATGGGTTATGATACAGCATCAATTTAGTAAGAACTTTTTGGAGAAAAAAGTTACCATATAAATATGTACATTGATCCAGATGGTAAAGTTAAGTAACAATGGACACAAAAATCACAGAAATAAAGAAGTTAATATTTGGTTCTATAAAATCTTTCTCAAAGTTTCTTTTGTGGAAATGACCAGCTCGTACCAGGAAAGTGCCTCATTCTCAGGCCACTGTGGACAGTAGATGTTAAATAAAACTTTAAATGTTTTCAAGAAGAAAGGTCTATTTTTTCACATCAGCTCAAGAACCCAAAAGGGTCATAACCACTTAAAAGGAAAAATGGATCCTGGAAAGTGCACACAAGTGGAGAAATACTTGTGTTGGGCCTAGCATGGTAGCTGGTAATGCTCTATGTTCAAAAAATACTTGTGACTATAAAAATTTCTGAGGAACTTCGTGTTAAGACCTGTATACTCAATTTGATAATATTTTTTCTTTTCATGATACTAAATTTTGTTGAAGTTATACATACTTATTTTTCAAAGCCAGATATTACTATAAGACTTAGCACAACACCTCCAAGTTCTCTGATCTTGGAGTCACCCTCCTCAGAGGTGAGCACTTTCAACCCATTTTTGTGGGGTTTTTTGGTATTTATTTTACATAAATTCTTCATCATTTTCAGACTGGATCATTGGCTGCAGCAGGTCACGGAGAAATACAGTCCGTACCACGGTTGGCCTCGGGCTGCTGTCTGGGCCTGCTGCACAGCCGCCCTCCTGATTTCCAGTCTCTTCTCTACACCAAACATTCTGTTTCCTAGATTTAGTATCTTCTTTTCCCCCTTGCTGACCCACTTGGTTTTGGAGAAACAATCTTCTAACAGGTTCCTTGAGAAAATACAGACTGGAGGTAACACTTCTGAGATACTGAGAGTCTAAACATCTCTTTCTTCTACCCTCACTGGATGGGCAGTTTTGCGGGTATATAATTATGAATTAAAAATAGCTTCCCCTCAGAATTTTTAAAGTCAGTGTCCTTGAAAATTTAATACAACTCTGACCCTTGAATATGACCTGTTTTCGTTCCATTATGAGGCTTTAAGCAACTTTAATACTATTGTCAGATTTCATTTATACTGAAGTTAGTTAACATAGAGTGTGTTAGTAGTTTCAGAGGTAGAATTCGATGACTTACTAGTTGGAGAGAACACCCAGTGCTCATTCCATCCCGTGCCCTCCTTAATGCCTGTCACCCAGTTACCCCATCCCCCATCCACCACCTTTCCAGCAACCTTCAGTTTGTCCCCTATAGTTAAGAGTCTTTTATGGTTTGCCTTCCTTTCTGTTTTTCTTATTTTCTTCCTTCCCTTATGTTCATGAGCTTTGTTTCTTACATTCTACATATGAGTGAGATCACATGGTATTTGTCTTTCTCTGACTGACTTATTTCACTTAGTGTAATTCCCTCCAGTTCCATCCATGTGGTTGCAAACAGCAAGTGTTCATTCTTTTTGATGGGTGAGTGAATATTCCATTGTATGTATATGTGTGTGTATTCACACACACACACACACACCCCCCACATCTTCTTTATCCATTCATTTATCAATAGATATCGGGGCTCCTTCTGTAATTTGGCTGTTTGGGATGCTGCTACTATAAACATTAGGATGCATGTACCCCTTCCAATCACTGTTTGTATCCTTAGGATAAATACCCAGTCGTGTAATTTCTGGGTCATGGGATAGTCATCTCCCCGGAGCACCTGCCAAGGGGCCGCCGGCGCGGGGATGGGCGCGAAACCCCAGCCCGAGCCCGGGAAGGGCCCCTGACTCCGAGCGCGACCCCGACTCCGAGCCGGACCCCGACTCCGAGCGCGACCCCGACTCCGAGCGCGGCCCCGACTCCGAGCGCGACCCCGACTCCGAGCCGGATCCCGACTCCGAGCGCGACCCCGACTCCGAGCCGGATCCCGACTCCGAGCGCGACCCCGACTCCGAGCGCGACCCCGACTCCGAGCGCGGCCCCGACTCCGAGCGCGACCCCGACTCCGAGCCGGATCTCGACTCCGAGCGCGACCCCGACTCCGAGCGCAGCCCCGACTCCGAGCGCGACCCCGACTCCGAGCGAACGCGGGCCCCTGGGTCGGCCCGCGCTGCGCATGCGCGGACGGACCCGCCGCGAGTCCGAGAACCGACCCCCGCGCGGCCCAGGCGCCGGACACGGGCGACCCCGCAGCCACCACCCGCGGCGGGGACAGAACCCGCAGTCGCACCGAGGTCACTGCGGGACGAAAAGGAACATTCGCCGGGAGACTCTTAATGGGACCCAAAGTCTGACAACCTGATATTCAAAATCCATCGAAGATACGCTCCAAAATTACAAAAATACATAGAACCAAATAAAGGGATTCTCGAGGGGAAAATAATGAACACATGTCAATCCTAAAATGACATCGATATTACCAGTCTACGTGGAAAACGCTTACATCTACGTTCCAGAAGGTGAGGGTAACTAGAAATGACAGGACAGATTAAAGTTCTCAGCCAAGAAAGAAGAACTATTAAAAAGGAACAAAATGGAAATTACAGAACCAGACATTGCAACACCTGACGGTAAAAGTCCAGATGAAGTCAAACGGCAGTGCGGACAGGCAAAGGAAGACTCGGTGAAGTATGAATTATATATTAGATATACTATATATTATAAATTTTCAACATACGTACTTAAAACATGGGACCTTTCTAGTTGTAAAATTTCCACATTCTCCTTTAAGTTATTAAATACTAAGTCTAAATAGAAAACGAAAGTTATGTATGAATATCATAATCTTTAGAAGAACCACTAAAATAGTTCAAATTTAATAATTCAGAGATATAGACTGGGGCACATGGGTGGCTCAGTGGGTTAAAGCCTCTGCCTTCTGCTCAGGTCATGGTCTCAGGGTCCTGGGATTGAGCCCCGCATCAGGCTCTCTGCTCAGTGGGGGCCTGCTTCCCCCTCTCTCTCTTTGCCTCTCTGCCTACTCCTGATCTCTGTCAAATAAATAAATAAAAATCTTTAAAAACTCAGAGATATAAACAGTCTATACATAAGTTAAAATGAAATACAAAAACATCCAGATATCAGGGGCGCCTGGGTGGTTCAGTCTGTTAAGCGGCTGCCTTCAGCTCAGGTCATGATCCCAAGGTCCTGGGATTGAGCCACCAAGCAGGGAGCCTGTTTCTTCCTCTCCCACTCCCCCTGCTTGCGTTCCTTCTCTCGCTGTGTCTCTCTGTAAAAAAAAAAAAAAAAAAATCCAGGGCGCCTGGGTGGCTCAGTGGATTAAGCCTCTCCTTCAGCTCAGGTCATGATCTCAGGGTCCTGGGATCAAGCCCTGCATCAAGCTCTCTGCTCAGCAGGGAGTCTGCTACCCACCCACCCACCCGCCCGCCCCCCCGCACTTGCCCGCCCCCTGCCTCTCTGCCTACTTGTGATCTCTCTCTCTGCCTGTCAAATAAATAAAAAGTCTTAAAAAAAAATTTTTTTTTAAATCCGTATATCCAAAATAAGATATGAAGCAGGGAATAGATGAACAAAATGGAGAGAGTACAAAAGAAAACAAAAACAAAAACAAAAGAAATATGAAAAGATAAACTTAAATTTAAACATATCAGTAATTCCATTAAAAGTAAACAGCCTGAACACATCAATTAAAAGACAGGTCACTATGCTGTACATCTGGAACTAATATAATATTGTATGTGTCAGTTATACCTCAATAAAAAAATCCCTCCCAAATTAAAAGACAGACAGTGTCAAAGTGAACTGAACAACAGAAAAGGATGAAGTATATGCTGCCTACAAGAAAACCATTTAGGGCGCCTGGGTGGCTCAGTGGGTTAAAGCCTCTGCCTTCGGCTCAGGTCATGATCCCAGGGTCCTGGGATCGAGCCCCGCATCGGGCTCTCTGCTCAGCAGGGAGCCTGCTTCCTCCTCTCTCTCTCTGTCTGCCTCTCTGCCTACTTGTGATCTCTGTCTGTCAAATAAATAAATAAAATCTTTAAAAAAAAAAAAAGAAAGAAAACCATTTAAATATAACATAGGTTAAAACTAAAGAGATGAAAAAAGATATATCAGAAAAACACTAATCAAAAGAAAGCTAGAAAATGGTTAAAATGTAGAAGTTTGTGTTATGTATATCTTACCATGAGGGAGAAAAATAAGAAAAACTAGAGTGGCTGTATTAACATGAGAAAAAGTAGTCTTCAGAAAAGGGAATTTATCTGGATATAAAAAGAGACATTATATAATGATATAAGGGTCAATTAGCCAAGATGACAAGTCAACCCTCAATGTGTAAGCATCTAAAGAGAGAGAACTCCAAAACCAATGAGGCAGAGAACTGTAATGAGAGATATATAACCCATAAATAGAGACTTGCACAAATCTCTCAGTAACTGATTGAACAGAGAATGAGAAAGGATATAGAAGAACTGAACAGAACAACCAACCAACCTAATCCGACATTTATAGAACACTCCACCCAGCAATAACAGAATACACATTCTTCTCAAATACACATAGAACATTCACCAAGATACACCAAATCGTAAGCAAAACATAAACAAATATGTTAAAACAAACCTTAACAAATTTAAAACAACTGAATCCATACAAAGAATATCCTCTGACCATAGCAGGAGTTAGAGTAGAAATCAGTACAGAAAAACACCTGAAAAATGCCAATTATTTGGAAATCAACACACTTCTAAAAAACATAAAATCCGCAGACTGAAGAAGTCTCAAGGAAATTAGAAAATACTTTAGACCAAAGGAAAGAGATCACATGTAAATATATGTAATGGTATCCTGCTAAACTCATGCTTACAGGGAAATTTATAGGGTTAAAAGAAGAAAGGGAAAAACTAAGATTAGAGCAAAATCAATGAAATTTAAAACAGAAAAACTAAATGAAATCAAAAGCTGATTCTCTGATCAAAAAAACTGATAAACCACTAGCTACAGTTGACAGGGGGAGAGAGACACAGAGAGAGAGAGAAGACACAAAGTATCAATATCAGATATGGAAGAGAGGATGTTATTACAGACAGGCATAGACATTAAAAGGATGAGAATACTACAAACAACTCTATGCCCATAAATTTGACAATCTACAAATAGTTAAATACTCAGAAATTCACAAATACTAAAATTTACTCAAGAAGAAACAGAGAATCTGAATGGTCCTACTAGTAGTTTAAAATCTTTCCCCAAAACAAAAACTCCAGGTCCACATGATTTCACTGGCAAATTCTACCAAATACAGAAGGAAAGAATAATATCCATTTTATACATTCACTTCCAGAAAACAGAAGAACATAGAACACTTCTCAACTCAATTAATTTGTAAGGCAAGCATTACCCGGACATCAAAACCAGATAAAAACATTACAAGACAAACAAAAACAAAAAGGAACAAGAAAAACACTATGGACCAGAATCACTCAGGAAAGGAGACACAGAAATCCTCAATGAAATATTATAAATAAAATCTAACAATATATATAAGGGATAATGTATCATGACCAAGTGGGAGTAATTCTGAAAATGCAAGGCTAGTTCAACATTCAAAAGTCAGTGTGATTCACCATTTTAACAGACTAAAGAAGAACAACTCAGTGATGATCTCAACAGACGCAGATAGCACATGTACTAACATAGACCGCTCACTAGTGATTTTGAAAATGCTCATCAGACTAGTTAGAGAAGGGATTTTCTCTGATCTGATAAAAGTTATTTACAAAAACCCTACAGCTAACATCATATTCAACAAAAGACCTTAGTTCTTAACAAAGATGTCTGCTCTCACCCCTCCTATTTGACACAGTACAGAAGTCCTAGCCAGTACAATACAAGGAGAAAATAAACCGAAGACATGCAGATTAGAAAGGAAGACATAAAATTCTATCTGTAGGCCACATGACGGTCTACCTAGAACCCTAAGTGAGAGGACAGATACACAAAGAGACAAGAGCCAATTCATACACACAAACCTACCACCTCTGTAGCAACTCGCTCAGGAAGCCAAACCACAACCTCTGTAGTGATCGTTGGTTCCAAACAGCTACGACTTGATCAGTGACTGCCAGCTTCCTTAATTTTTGCCCCCACTCCCAATTCAGGACCAACAGGAGGAAGTTAAATAAGCTCCCTTAACCAATCACATAGGATGCCCCACTTCTAGTCAGGCCAGCTTCCAGTTTCCCCAAGCCAACAACTTCCAATTAGGACAACCTGAAGCCTTCCCTTTTTTCATTAAAAAGCTTTTATATTCTCCTTTTAGATTCCCTTCTGAGTCCTTGCCAAATCCAAGTAATGGTGGCTGATGCCTTACTTATTCTCATTTAGGTGGTCTTCATTAATTTCCATACAAGAAATCTACAAAAAAAGCTAGAATTAATAGGTAAGTGAGGTCACACAACACAAGGTCAATATATAAGAAGCACCTATATTTCCATATACTTGCAATGAATTACTGGCAATAAAAATTTTGAAGCATCATTTATAATAATGTATACAGACAAAAAGAAAATACACAGATAAAAATCTAACAAAATAATATAGTATCTATATGCTGAAAATTATGAAACATTGACAAAATTAGTCAAAGAAGACCTACTTGGAGAAAGATACTGTGTTCATAGACTGGAAGATTCAATATGGATACAATATTAACTCTCCTCAGACTGATCTACAGATTCCTTCAACTTTTTTTTTTTTTAAAGATTTTATTTGTTTATTTGTCAGAGAGATGAGAAAGAGAGAGAGAGAGAGAGAGAGAGAGAGGAAACATGAGCACAAGCAGTGGGAGTGGAGGCAGAGGGAGAAGCAGGCTCCTCACTGAACAGGGAGCCTGATGCAGGACTCAATTCCGGACCCTGGGATCATGATCTGAGGCAAGGGCAATGCTTAACCAATGGAGCCATTCGGGCATCCCTCATTCAGTGCAATTCTAATCAAAATACCAGTGGGATATTTTTGTAGATAATAACAAAATTTATATAGAAAAGTAAAGGAATTAGAAACGCCAAAGCAGTTTGAAAAAGCATATAGTCGGAAAATACACACTAATTTTAAGATATTCTATGGGGTGCTGGGGTGGTACAGTCAGTTAAGCGTCTGACTCTTGGTTTTGGCTCAGGTCGTGACCTCAGGACCATGAGATGGAGCCTTGCATCGGGCTCCCCAATCAGCTCAGAGTCTGCCTGAGTTTCTCTCTCACTCTGCCCCTTCTCCTCACTTGATCTCTCCTCACTTGATCTCTCAGATAAATAAAAAATCCTAAAAAAAATCAATAAAATAAGGGGAAAAAAAAGTTATTCTAGAGCTACAGTACTCAAGACAGTATTGGCAAAAGGACAGACCATTGATCACCTGAGTAGAATACAGAGCTCAGACACAAACGATGTTTTTAACAAAAGTACAAAAACAACTTAATGAAGAAAAACATCTTCAACAAAACGGTGTTGGAATAATTAAACATGGATATGCAAGAAAGAAAGGAAGAAAGAAAGAACTTGACCCATACCTCATACCTCAAACATGATTCACAACAGAGATTACCAAAGTGGACTTCAAAACTTAAAATATTTGCTCTGTGAAGACATTGTTAAGAAAATGAAAACATATCAGGTGAAGAACTTTTATCCAGAATATATAAGATCACTAAAAACTCAAGCATAAGAAACAAAACTCAATTAAAAGAGACAAAGCCAATGATTTATAGAAACACATACAGAGATGGTACATTCAGTACATGGAAAGATGCTCAGTAATTAGAGAAATGCAAATTAAAAATCCATGACATACAAGTGCATACCTACCAGAATGGCAAATAAGCAGAACAGAACAAGACCAAACCTGCACATCTAAGTGCTGGTGAGGATGCGAAGCAACTGGAACTCACACATCGTTGATGCTCCTGCAAAATGGTGCAGTTAGTTTGGAAAACGAAGTACCAGTTTCCTATGACACTAAATACATGGGTTATGTGACCCAGCAAGCCCCCCTGTTTACCCATGAGAAATAAACACTTACACTCATTCAAAAATCTGTTTGCAAGTGTTTATAGTAACTTTATCTGTTATTGCTGGAAATAGGAGACAACTCAATTGTCCTTCAACAGGTCAAAGGATGAACGAACTTGTACATGCCAAGCAGCCTCACTCAATAATAAAATGGAAAGACCACCAATGCACACAGCAGCGCGGGCAAGACTGCACACACATTAGAAAAAGTTAACAAAGCCAGACTCAAAGACTGGATACTAGAAAACCCACCTAAATGATATTCTGGAAAAGGCAAGAGTATAAAGACAGAATAGATAAGTGCCTGCCAGGCATTAAGGATGGAGGCTGATCAAAAAGGGGAACTCTCCTCACGCTGATAGGACTGGTGGTCACCTGGCTGGGCACATCTGTTTAAACTCAACAATCTGTAAACCAAATAGTGAATTTCATTATAGGCAAGTTTAAATCAATTAAATTCAAAAAGCAGAATGGATGTTCTATTACTGGATGTAGTTTTGTCAACACTAAATGTTATCAGAGGTAGATAATTAGGCAAAGAGCTAATCATATCAGTAAGGGTCCCTGAATGTCAAATATGTATCCGTACATATTTGATCTAGAAAATAAAATTTCGGTAGAAAAAAAGAAGCCACCAGTCCCCCACTGCTAGAGGTAGGGATAGGCATGAAGAGGCCACCAGCTCGTGTTCTTACAGCTGTGTCTACTTTTCTATTCTTTATGTCCTTGTGGTTCTATACAATTCTTTTGTTCCTTTTTTTTCATTTCCTTAGGGTTCCCTGAGGATGTAGAGATAAATGCATAGAAGCTATGATGTTTATCTGGAAATCTAAAATTCACTTTCTCAAATTTTATCAAGTACCCATGTGCCAAACAGATGGTGTCTGAAGCAGGAGATAGGAATTGTGAAGTTGGCCCTAAGAATGCACTGGTCAGGGGCGCCTGGGTGGCTCAGTGGGTTAAGCCGCTGCCTTCGGCTCAGGACATGATCTCAGGGTCCTGGGATCGAGTCCCGCATCAGGCTCTCTGCTCGGTGGGAGCCTGCTTCCTCCTCTCTCTCTCTCTGCCTACTTGTGATCTCTATCAAATAAATAAATAAAATCTTCAAAAAAAAAAAAAAAAGAATGCACTAGTCAGAGTGTCGACTGCAAGACACTTTCTCTTTAAAGAACACGGAAAAGCCATATTCAGAAACACTAAGTAATGAACAGTGTGAAGTGCCCAGGAGTCCGAGTGGAGAGCTTCCTTCTGCCTCAGAGGGTGAGCAAGTGTCAGTGGTATCGGCACACAGCCGAGATTGCGCGAGGCGCTCAGAATTGGAGGAGCAGGAGTTAGGAGACTGCTCAGTAATCGTTCAGCTGAAGTGTGAAGGTCCAAACTAGGGCTAAGAGCACAAAACGTGGACTCAAAAGATATTCAGGAAGAAAAATCAACAGATTTGGTAACTGAATTAGGAAGGGACAGTGACTGGATCAATGGTGAGCCCGTCCATGAGACCCCGAGAGGAAGAAGAGTGGATGACCAACTTGCTCTGCATATGGAGTTTACACATATCTCTGAGCCACAAAGACAGTTATGTTTAATAAGCAGCCCAAAATAAAAATCTAAAAATTTATAAATGGGTCTAAAACGTGGATTTAGCAGTGTGATTCTAAAAACTACAGCCACGAATATGATGGCTCCGGAAGTTTTTAAGATTTTACTTATTTATTTGAGAGAGAGAGCATGAGAGGGGAGAGGTCAGAGGGAGAAGCAGACACCCTGCTGAGCAGGGAGCCCGATGTGGGACTCAATCCCAGGACTCCAGATCATGACCTGAGCTGAAGGCAGTTGCTTAACCAACTGAGCCACCCAGGCGCCCCAGCTCCAGAAGAGTTTTAAGAAAAAAGATTATAGAGAAGGAATCCACGGAGGTGACTGATAACTGGCTAGAGCAGTAGGAGAACAAGGAGGGAGTAGAAGAGGAGTGGATGAGAAAGATTCAAGGAAAGAACAGTATGCAATATCAAATCCTGAGGAAAAGATTAGTAAAATGCCAAGTAGAAAGTACCTTCTAGATTTGGCAGTTAGGCTAGTGATGAACCATGACTTAAAAGAATGGGCAGGTCTTTTTGATGTTGGTCTTCCTAATTCCAATATGGGTCAGGGGTTCCCATCCCCCATAAAACCAAGCAATTCTTGGACACCATCAAGCTGAGAATTCAACTCAATTCCATCACTATCTACCTGGAGATAGCATCAGATTCCACAGGTTAAGGGCTCAGTCCTACAAGACTGCCTCAGAGGCCAGCTGCAAGCCCCAACAGCTCTCCTAACCCAGTCCCAGGTTTTTAATGGAGGTTTCATTACACAGAGCAGGCCAAAAAACCCTAAAAAAACAAAAACCGTAATTGTTTGATTAATGCAAGAAGAGAAAGAAAAATGAACACTGAATTTGTGGGAGAAACAGAAACTGTGAGTGTTATTTTTAAATCCAAATATATCAGTAATTAAACTAACCATGTGAAAGGTCTACTAAAATATCTGTTAAAACTCTACTATCAGTACTTGTGGGATTTAGCTAACACTCTATGTGGAGGTACTTTCTAACCATTATCACATGCATTAGTGATCTGTGTATCAATCTCAAGTTAGAAAAATAACAGCAAATTAAACCTCCCCAGAATAAAATAAACAAATACAAATAATGAAATAGAAACAAGCATAACAGAAGAAACCAGACATTAATAAAAAGAATCAGTTCCTATTCAGACCCATCTTTAATTTAAATAAGAGGGAAAGCTACAACAATGATAAAAGGCGCACCACTGAAGAAGCTACCCTAACATCCATTTTTCAGATCCCAGGGTTTGACCCTTGACCAGGAAGAGCCTCCCCACCCCTCCCATCAGCCAGCTTTTCTCTTGATTCTGTACGGGTTTCTGTGTCTCCCAGTAAGAGTCTATGTTCCGTGAGGGAGGAATCGCTCCGTCACGACCCACAGTCTAGCACAATGTACAGCACGTGGGAGGGCAGGGACTCAGGAAGCACTCATTCAACAAATACTGAGCGCCCACCATGTATCTGGTACTGTTCTAGGTGCTCAGAATACAATAAGCAAAACAGACAAAATCCTATGGCCTCGTGGAGCCTACGTTCTTATGGAAGGAGAGACCAGCAAACAAAATACATACTATGTCGGATGGGGACAAGCAGACAAAGCAGGAAAGTGAGTGTAGAACTGAAAAACTGCAACTTAAACTTTATGTTTAAAATTTAAAGTCAGGTGGTCAGGGGAGGCTTTGCTGAGGTAAGAAAGTAAACCATGCCCACCTGGCAGGTTTGAAGAACGATCAGAAAGCAGGGATGGAACAAAGTGAGGGTATCAAGGAAGGGGAGAGCAACAGAAGACAAAGTCAGAAAACATCAGGGCTAGGGTCTCAGCAGATCATATGGGGTGTTTAGGCCATTATTAGGACTTTGGCTTTTACTCGGAATGAAATAGGAAGCTCATTTGTCAGTGTGGCCACGGTTTCTATTCTAGAAGGATCGCTCTGGCTGTAGTGTTGAAAACGGTTTATGAGGGCAAAAGGTGGGAACCAGGAGTCCAGTTATGAGGCTACTGTGGTAATCCCAGAAAAAGATAATGGTGGCCTGGACCAGATGACAGACGTGGAGGTGGTGAGAACTGGTTAGACCCAGCATCAATTCTGAAGGTAGAGCCGTGCAGGACTTGCGCACAAATTGGATGTGCTGTGTGAGAGACAAAGAAGATCGTCTAAGATGATACCAAGGTTTCAACTTGAGCAGCTAAAAACAAAAGTTACTTTCTGAGCTGGGAAAGAGAAGGCTCTGGGGAGTCGGAGAATTCACGGAGAATTCAGTTTGGGACCCATCATTTCACCTGCCCTTTATGTATCCAAGTGGAGGTGTCAGGTAGGCAACTGGATTGAGTTTTCCGTGTAAGCTAGAGATAGAAATTTGCGAGTTGTCAGCGTATTGGTGGTATTTAAAATCATGAGGTTGAATGGCGTCACCAAGAAACCTTTGACAAATGCATCAATTCATTAATGAATGAAGAATAAACATAGGACTGCTAGCCACCCGAGCTGTCATGGATGAAAAAGTGTTGTTGAGATCTGGGGACCTGAACTTTAGTTGGAGTGAAACCACAACTATGTTTGTTTCACTTTTTAAAGAACAATCTTCTCAAAGAGCACCTCCAAGGGCAAAAAAATGCATAGTCAACATTAAGGGATGGCAAGTTTCCTCAGTTTCCTCTTATTTTTCTCCAAAATTGGTAGATTTCCTAGCTGGCACCATGTTACCTGCTCTCTCTCTCTCTCTATATATATATATATATACACCGTGAAATGGATGCTGTACTCATCTTGTGAAATCCTGGGGAAAACGTACCCTTTGTTGAGTATTTGAAGATCATCCCAACCATTCATTCTGATGGGTATTAACTGGAAATCAACCTGGACCATCAGAAATCTATGCCTTTGGATACTATCTCTCCTATGTAGAATCGCTTGCACTGAGTTTCATGTTGGCATTACATCTTGGTAATTTTTAAAAAGATTTATTTATTCATTTAAGAGAGAGAGCATGTGCGAGTCGGGGGGTAGGGTGGAGGAAGAGGAAGAGAGAGAATCTCAAGCAGACTCCACACTGAGCACGGGAGCCTCATGCGGGGCTCAGTACCACAGCCCTGAGATCACAGCCTGAGCTGAAATCAAGTCAGCTGCTCTGGGCACCTGGGTGGCTCAGTCGTTAAGTGGCTGCCTGTGTTCCCCCTGCTTGTGTTCCCTCTCTTGCTGTCTTTCTGTCAAATAAATAAATAAAATCTTAAAAAAGAAAAAAAGAAAAGAAAAGAAAAAGAGTCGGCTGCTCAACCAACTGAGTCACCCAGGTGCCCCACATCTTGATAATTTCTAAAGGAAACCACCATATGAACTCCTTTACCTTGTCTGCTACAGGAATGTTGCTGAAAACATTATATATATAATATAACATATATATCTGTGTCCTTTTACGTGTAAACTTACAAGACTTTTCTTTTATAATTAATGAGAAAAATTTTGCCTTCCCTGGAGAGTTATATGCAATGTTTCTTTTTTAGGTAAGACTGCCTTGAAGTACATAATGTCTGATCCCATTTATAGGATACACTAGAACAAGCAAAACTACAGTAGGAAAAAAAAATCCCACCAATGGACACCTCTGGAAGGTTGGGAGACTGGCAAGAAGCAGGATGAAGCTTCCCGAGGTTATAGTAATGTTCCACATTAGAATTTCTTGAAAACAACACTACTAACAAAAAACTGTGACCAGACTCTACCCACTAGATGTCAGTACAACCCTACCCTTACCAAACCCAGTTGGGATAGCCAAAAACAATCTCGGTCAAATGTCCCCTGGGAGGCAAAATCGCCCCTCATTGAGTACTATTGCCCTACATCTTCACAGAGTTGTGGCTTACAGAGGTGTATGCATTCATGTCAAAATCAGAGAACACACACTTACTATCTGTGTGTGCCAGTGTATGTGCATTTTAGCTCAAAAGAAAACAAACTGTAAACACATAATGAACTCCAGTTACTGATATGCATGTTAAAGTATTTAGGGCTTTTTCAGTGACTGTTGGATAGAGAGGTGGATATATTTGTATAGTGATGCAATACTGCCCGAATAGCAAAATGTTAATGGTAGAATCTAGGTAGTGGATATAGAGGAACTCTATATGATTCTTTGAACTTTTCTGTATGTTTGCAAATTTTCATAATAAAATGTTGGGTTATTCTCATCAACCCATTACACGAATCAAGCCCCAAGTGGAGTCAGTTCAGAAACCTGGGGATACTTGTGCATTGGAAAGTATCAGCTCTAAGCACTGTGATCTTGGAAAGAAGTCACAAGTCATACCACATAGTGTGTGGTTCTTGATGGCTTCTTGACAAAGAAACAGTGCTCTATAGCCCCACAATCACTCATAAGTTACATTAGCAAATTCACGCCTCATAAACATTTAAGAACACTTCAAATATTCTGATATTTACTTAGAACTAAATGCCTGCACATCGTTTCATGAATGCATGGTCAAACATTTGAAAAGTAAAATTAGTTATAATTAAATATAGGTTATGATATTTCTTTTTTCTAACAAAGCATTTGTTTACCTCAGTATTAACTTATTATATAACTATAGCTCAATAGTGTGTAATATGCTCTGTTGTGTCATATAATAGGTATCAAATCCTCTTAAATCCATCTTTTAAAGACGCAGTGAAACTGGTTATTTCCTACAGACTTAAGTACGTGCGTATAAAGCCTACACCTTTAATGGGGGTGACGCGATCGTCCGACATCCAGAGCATGGATCTCCAGCAGGGATGGTCTACGAACTCTCACGGATCCATGCTGCAGTCAGTTCAGAGGCCGGAAGGAAGCACTCGGAAGCTGTCACAGAAGGCTGACACTGACATGACATCGAAGTGCACTGTGCATGTGGTACAGAACCAAGTTACATGTGACATTTCACGGTTATCTTGTCAGCTATGTAAAGGTGTACAGGAATCTGAGAAAACGCGCAGGCTTATTCATTTTTATAACTAGTTAATTTTATGAACATTTTCCTCTTAAGCCTGCTTATTATTTTATAAATTAACATAATTCACTAAATTAGAGAAGTGAAATTTATGCTACTTAAACTAATTTACACGCGGACAAACAAGCTTCAGTGGGTTTTTCAGCATCTTTTTGTTGGAGAAGACACACCTTTTCTGAATCAACAATAGCAGGAAACCAGATGAGGACGGCGGGTATGACCGATTTGGAACCGATGAGGACACAGAGGCCTGTGTTCACTTGGCAGTATGATCCCTGTATAATGAGTTCATTTCGCAGCCATTAACTGATGGTCAAGTGCTAACGTCACAGTATATCGCAGAATATACTGGTTAATGGAGCAACAAAACCATCTAAATTTCAGGAGTATTTATACACAAAATATATACAAAAATAAGTTCAAAACCAAAAGAATTACTTAGAAAAAGAAAAAGAACACTGAATTTAAAAGGCTAACAGAAACAGCTATCCAGTATTTTACCCTTAAGTATTTGTTTTACAGGCTTCCTATTTTAGCTTCCTAAGCTAAGCTATCCATCTTCCTATCTTACATTTTGTACTGCTAATACTAAAATGGTAAATACAACTGTTAAGAAACAAGAGAATAACTACATCAAAAATACTTGCTTAGAAATAGTGTGTAAACCTGTACTTTTCAAAGCTAACACCGCTCACCACATTTAGAAACTCATGACCTGGAAGAACCAGTTTACAAAACTGTACTTGCAAAGTATTTTTCATTGCACCTGGACAAGTGCACAGATACTGCCAATGTGTTATTTGAATATGATAGTGATATAAAGAAAGAATTCTTGTTCTCAGTTTTAGAGCTAACAAACAAGCAGCTTTGAACTGGATAAAACTATGAAGAACTGCACTGTCAATAACCGTGATCTGGAGTTTTACGGAGAAAACTATTCCGACAGCACAACTGACAGGACAAGAAAATACTCTGGACCAAATTTCCCAGATGAAGGAACATCCGAAAGTAAATCAACACGCAGCTTCTGCTGTTAACAAACTCTTGTTAGAAAGAGTCAGCTGAACTCAAGAGTATGTTTAGTATCCCAATAAAAATCATGAAAATATAAACGTTTAAAAAGTAAAGTTTGTTCTCTTTATTATGCAATAATAAAGCCGTATCTTATAAATGATTATTGGTGGGTTAATGTTAAAACAATGGCTCCTGAGGGGAAGTCGAAATTACAAACTCTCAGCGCTTCTGTGAGATAAAAAACAAGTTTGGTCCAACTTTTCAAAGATGTTAACTGGATAACCAGGTTCTGCAATATCTTCAGTACCTTTAATGTTCTTAAGGTTTCCTTACAATGAAGAAATGCAACATGTTTTTCAAAGGCGAGTAAGATTAAAGGGAAAAACAAAACTTTGCTTGGAAGAACAGTTTCTACAGTTATCACCATACAATTCATAAATATAATAGAACTCCTTCAAATGTAATTTTCCATCCAAATGAGATCCACAGATAGGAAATGTAAAAGAACTGAATCCATTTCTTTCATTTGAAGATAATTTAACCATTTACAGCTAAAACTGTTGAAGTGACTACTGCTGAAAGATAAAGGACACATTGGGAACTACAGCACCACTTGCTTTTGGTTAAATTCGAAACAAATATCCTGAGCTTGATGAAACTGCTTTTAAGATTTCTTCTTCTAGAGTCCCACCAATAGAACTCAACATTTCCTCTACAGTATTACTGAATCAAAGCATAACGAGTCTAACTATAATGTCATCATCTGAAAGTAAGGCTGTCTTCAACCCAACCTAGATACATTAATAACCAAGACGTAAGCTCATCTGTCACATTAAAACTTTAAATATTAAGACAATGTTTTTTCAAGGTGTAAGTTAGGTATTTAAAATACTCAATTGCCATTTCATAACTTTTTTTTTAAGATTTTATTTGTTATTTATTTGACAGAGAGATCACCAGTAGGCAGAGAGGCAGGCAGAGAGAGGGGGAAGCAGGCTCCCCACCGAGCAGAGCGCCCGATGCGGGACTCGATCCCAGGACCCTGAGATCATGACCTGAGCCAAAGGCAGAGGCTTAACCCACTAAGCCTCCCAGGTGCCCCATAACTTTATTATTTAAAAAGTAATCTCTACATCCAACGTGAGGCTTGAATTCACAAACCCCAAGATCAAGAGCCACATGCTCTACTGACTGAGGTGCCCCACTATTTCATAGCTTAAGATTACGATTACAAAACATATAAAGAGTGTAATAGAAAAATTTACCATAATAATTGACTATACATGCATAGTTTTTATAATTCTTCGTATTATTTTACTGATTATATTAAAATGTGATTTTTGTCATTTGAGTAAACTACGTGAGCTTGTATTTAGCTTGTGTTTTTATTTATTTTTAATAATTCATTTTGTAAACCCATCAGTCCATAATGGATTGGAAATTTTAAAAATTCATCTTTCACTACAATTTGAAAAACATTGGGTAGCCTTAAGTAGCTACTTGTATCTTGAGATTTTGGGAAGAGTAAATCCACATGAATCCTGAATAAATCTCTATTAATTGAGATATTGTGAACACTTGGAGTAAACTTAAATTTTTAAGTATTTGCAAATTTGTAGGGTGGAGAAAAAGGTCTTAACCAGTTGCTGGTATTCATATGCAAAGCAGAACTCCGTTTATCAAAGGAGTTCACAGGTCTGGTCCACTACTTGCTTGTTTTCACAGTAAATAAAGAGAACCTGGACTAGAACATATTTTCATATTTAACCCAGCATTTTAGCCTTCAAACTATTGTCTTTGATGGAAAAAAGAAACTGATGAAGATCCTCTTAAAAACAAACCTATCCAGCTGAGAGTAACAAACTGAAAACTGTCTTTGGAAATATCAAAATGTTCTGATTGTAATCTCAGACTCCCTGAAGCTCAAGTAAATTTGAACTTGAAAAATAATTAAGCACCTGGCTCAGAGATCTGTACATCATTATACTGGCTAATATCAATGAAAAATGTTAGACCATCCCCCCATGATTTTAAAATAAGGGAAGGAAAGGGGCGCCTGGGTGGCTCAGTTGTTAGGCATCTGCCTTTGGCTCAGATCCTGATCCCAGGGTCCTGGGATGGAGCCCCGCATCGGGCTCCCTGTTCGGCACCCCCCCTGCTTGTGTTCCCTCTCTCACTGTGTCTCTATCAAAAAGGGTAAATAAAATCTTTTTTAAGAAAATTAGAGAAGGAAAAATAAAATGAGATGAAATAAGAGAGGGAGACAAACCATGAGAGACGCTTAATTCTAGGAAACAAACTGAGGGTTCCTGGGGTGGGGGGATGGGGTAACTGGGTAACAGGTATTAAGGAGGGCATGAGATGTCGTGAACACTGGGTGTTATAAGCAATTGATGAATCACTAAATTCTGCCCCTGAAACTAACAGTACACTCTATGTTAACTAAATTGAATTTAAATTAAAATTTAAATATGTTAACTAAATTGAATTTAAATAAAAAATTAAAAGTAAAATAACAGTAGTATTCATAGTGGCATATATTGCCAATAATCAAGACGGAGCCCTGGGAGGTGCACTGTGGGTCCCGCGTGAAAGCAGACCTAAGCCCTCTTTCACGACAGTGGTCAGTGATGGGAAGAAGGTGCCTGAGGCCGTCACAATTACTGCTACCATAAAGGGTTCTCAAAAAATTTTAAATCTCCATTTTAACTTAAGGATGAGATGAGCACTGGGTGCTATATGCACCTAAAGGACCATTAAACATTATGTTAAAAACTAACGAAGTACTATATATTGGATTATGGTAAAATCTAATGAAGTACTATATATTGGCTAATTGAATTAAAAAAAAGAATAGGTATTTTCTATTCAAACTTTCTTTGATTACTTGTTTTTTTTTTTTTTTTTTTAAGATTTTATTCATTGGGATGCCTGGGTGGCTCAGTTGGTTAAGCAGCTGCTTTGGCTCAGGTCATGACCCCAGGGCCCTGGGATCGAGTCCCACATTGGGCTCCTTGCTCGGCAGGGGGCCTGCTTCTCCCTCTGCCTCTGCCTGCCGCTCTGTCTGCCTGTGCTCACTCTCTCTCCCTCTCTCTCTCTGACAAATTAAAAAAAAAAAAGATTTTATTCATTTATTTGACAGAGATCACAAGTAGGCAGAGAGGCAGGCAAAGAGAGAGGAGGAAGCAGGCTCCCCGATGAGCAGAGAGCCTGATGCGGGGCTTGATCCCAGAACCCTGGGATCATGACCTGAGCCGAAGGCAGACATTTAACGACTGAGCCACCCAGGCGCCCTGAGATTCACAGAATATTTTAAAAGATTTTTTTATTTATTTGAGAGAGAGAACAAGCAGGGGGAGGGGCAGAAGGAGAGGGACAAGAAAGGAGCCTTGATGTGGGGCTCGATGCCAGGACTCTGGGCTCCTGACCTAAGCAGAAGGCAGATGGTTAACTGACTGAGCCACCCAGGTGCCCCTCTTTTCAAATATTTTATTACATGTCAAAATGCTTGTGATCCAAAATGAAAACAGAGAGGATGGTCTCAGTTTTTTAAAAGCACATATTTATGTGTATATGTTCATATGAATATACATATATACATGTGCACAATACATATTTATAGACAAAAATCAACTGGAAGGGAGTGCACTAAAATATTAATGGAGGTAATTTTATCTTCTCTTTTACCTTGCAAAGTTTTTTTTTAACTGGAATGAGTTTTTGCAGACCATTTACATTTAATGTAATGACAGACTGATATGGCTGCATCTAAGTTTTGCTGTTTGCTATTTGTCCCAACTATGCTTTGTTCCTTTTCCCCTCATTTCCTGCCTTCTTTTCGATTAACAGAGTACTTTTTAAGGTTTCCATCTCTGCAATTAGTTTATAATTAGCTATAATTCTGCTTAATTTTTCTAGTGGTTTCTTTAGGTTTTAACTGTATCTTTACATTACCTTTAACATATTTTGCTTTTCTACAGTATAGCCCCTCCTGGATAATTTAAGAAATTTACAATCATGTATTTCCATTTTCCTCCCATCCTTTTGCTGTTGTCATACCTTTTATGAGTTGTAAAACCCACAATACAGGAGCGCCTGGGTGGCTCAGTGGGTTAAAGCCTCTGCCTTCAGCTCAGGTTATGATCCCAGGGTCCTGGGATCGAGCCCCGCATCTGGCTCTCTGCTCAGCGGGGAGCCTGCTTCCCTTCCTCTCTCTTTGCCTGCCTTTCTGCCTGCTTGTGATCTCTGTCAAATAAATAAATAAAATCTTTAAAAAAAAAAAAAAAAGACCCACAATACATTATTATTTGTTTTAAAAATCAAGTATCTTCTTAAGCTACTAATTCCAGAACATTTCCATCACTCCAAAAAGAAACACCATACCTGTTAATAGTCATCAAATTCAACTCTCTTGTAAAGGAATTAAGAAATAAGAATGTTCTGAATATTTACCCCCACATTTACCACTTTCAGCACTTTTCAATCCTTTATAAAGATCCAGACAGCCATCTTAAACAATCTTCCTTTTGCCGGAATAACTTCCTTTACCAATTCTTGTATACGTCTGCTGGCAACTGATCCTCTCAGCATGAGTTTGTACAGAAAGTCTATTTCAGGGTCACCCGGGTGGCTCAGTGGGTTAAAGCCTCTGCCTTCGGCTCAGGTCATGATCTCGGGTCCTGGGATCAACCCCGCATCGGGCTCTCTGCTTCTCAGGGAAGCCTGCTTCCTCCTCTCTCTGCCTGCCTCTCTGCCTAGTTGTTATCTCTGTCTGTCAAATAAATAAATAAAATCTTAAAAAAAAAAAGTCTCTCTCACTCTCATTTCTGGAAAGCATTTTCCAAGATAATACTAGGTTGACAGTTTTATTTTTTTTAAGCACTTTAAAGATGTCTCTCCACTGTCTTTTGATTCGCTGTATTTCTGATAAATCTGCTGACATTCTTGTTACTCGACATTATTTGTTTTTTTTCTCTGCCTGCTTTTGAGATTTTGCTCTATCACTGGTGGCCAGCACTCTGATTATGATGTATCTTGATGTAGTTATATATATATATATATATATATATATATATATATATTCTCCTTGGATTTGTTGCGCTTCTTCAATCTCTGGGTTTGCAATTTTCATCAGATTTGGAAATTTTCTGGTCATTATTCTTAAAAATGTCTTTTGTTCTCCTCTCTTTTCTGGGCTCCAATACACATATGTTAGACTGTTCTTGTTCCTGACTATGGTCCCTGTTCTAGACATTGATGATTTATTTTCCTCACATCTCCCACATTTTTAACAGTTTCTATTATTATATCTTCAAGTTCACTGATCTGCTATGCCTCACCTGCTAATACCTTGAGTATATTTTTCCACTTCATTTCCATCTCTGGAAGGTCTTTTTTTTTTTTTTTTTAAGATTTTATTTATTTATTTGAGAGAGAGTGAGCATGAGCAGAGAGGCAGAGAGAGAAGGAGAAGCAGACTCCCCACTGGGCAGGGAGCCAGATGCAGGGCTCAATCCCAAGACCCAGAGATCATGACCTAGCCAAAGCCAGACAGATGCTTAAAAGAACCCTGGGTTCCTTTTTGTATCTTCCATTTCTCTTTCCATTATGTTAACCATTTCCTCTACCTGCCTGAACATATAAAGCATATTTAAAAGAGCTGCTTTAATGAACTTATTTGTTAATTCCATCATCTCTGGGTCTATTTCCATTTTTTATTTTTCAGATTACTTTCTAATTACAGGTCATATTTTCCTGGTTCTTTGCATGCCCAGTGATTTTTTAACTGGATGCCAGAGACATTGTGAATTTTATGTTTGGGGTGCTGGATTTTGCTATATTCCCTTAAATAATGTATCATTTTGTTCTGGCATACAATTAAGTTTCTTGGAGATCCTCCAAGGCTTGCTTTTATGTTTTCTTAGGGCAGGTCCAGAACAGCCTTTACATTAGGGCTAATTTAGCCCTATGATCAAGGCAATACTTTTTTGATGTCCTGTCTCTACCCTGGCGAGGGAGAACACAGATTATTTCTAACATTGTGTAAGTTCCAGCCTATTTTTTCATGGAGTTCTTTCTCTGGCTTCAGGTGGTTTCTTCCTCTCGGTCTCAAGAGTACACACCTGCATATCTCTGAGTTCTCTGTGCAACTTCTCTCTTATGTTGTACCCCACAAATTATAGCTGCCTTTGCCCCCTCAAGCCCCCATCTCTGTCTTCTTAATGGAACCACTGGGCTCTATTTGGGTTCCCTGCTTTTCTCTGCAGCCTAAAAACTACCTCCAGACAAGAAATTGGGGGCAACCATTGAGTCCTGTAGGTTCATTTCTCTTCTTTCATTGTCACAGTCCTGCGTTGCCCATTACCCAATGTCTCTCGATTGTTATCTCATATACTAATTTTCTAGTTTAAGGTAGCAAGGTAAATTCAGTCCCGGTTATTCCGTCATTGTTCCACAGAATATATTTTGTAAATCAACCAGTGATTTCACAATTTCCTATCCAAAGTACTCATCTCACTCTCTCTTTTTTAATATCTAACAATACTAACTACTTCTTTCTCTCTTGGAATTTGCTACACTCTTAGTTTGACACTAAACTCTTTTTTAAAAATTTTATTTATTTATTTGACAGAGAGATCACATGTAGGCAGAGAGGCAAGCGGCAGGGCGGGGTGCAGGATCCCTACTGAGCAGAGAGCCTGATGCGGGGCTCAATCCCAGGACCTTGAGTTCTTGACCTGAACCAAAGGCAGAGGCTTAACCCACTGAGCCATCCAGGGGCCAGCCAGCCCCGACACTAAACTCTAAATTCTCCTCTCTAAATTCTCTACGAATCCTTATTCTTGAATCCTCAAATATAGGCACGTTTCCAAAGTACTGTTCTTGCCACATTTTCTTCTCCATCTGTGCAGGATCTCACCATGTGTGATTTCAATAAGCCCTACAATTTCATTTATGACCCTTTTGCTACTGACTCTGAACACAACAGAAGCATCATACGTGACTGGTTCTTGGACTTTTTCATTCATGAATAGAATACAAAGAAGAAAAGAATACAAAATGTGAAATCTCAACTCCATTTTAAAATGTGAGAGTTTAGGGGAACTTGGGTAGTTCAGTTGGTTAAGTGGCCAACTCTATTTCGGCTCAGGTCATGATCTCAGGGTCATGAGATCAAGCGCACATCAGGGTCAGTGCTCAGCAGTCTGCTTCCTTCCCCCAAACCCTCTCCTCACTTGCACACTCTAAATCTTCAAAATAAATAAATAAATAAATAGTTTATATATGTACTTTCATAACATGTAACCAAAATGGACAAACCCATAAATTAATTCAAATAAAATGTTAAGAATTATTGTTTTAGGGGCGTCTGGGTGGCTCAGTGGGTTAAAGCCTCTGCCTTTGGCTCAGGTCATGATCTCAAGGTCCTGGGATCGAGCCCTGCATTGGGCTCCCTGCCTGCTCCCCCCGCCCCACTCTGCTTGCCTCTCTGCCTACTTGTGATCTCTGTCAAATAAATAAATAAAATCTTAAAAAAAAAAAAAGAATTATTGTTTTAGAATTTTTTTCTTCTATATACTTTTCTGTATGTTCTACACAAATACAGTCATACATTAAATTTACAATAAGAAATTATTTTCTAAATCCCCACTTCCAGCTCATTGTTTCAGCTATTTCATAGGCCAGCATCTCAAGCCAATATATTCAAAGACCAGTCACATATCTTCAGCCTAGAATCTGCCTGTCCCTCTCTGTTCCGTTCTATTTAATGGCACAAAATCCACTCATAAATTTCCAAGTCATTGCAACTTACTCTTTTGTCCCCACATCCAGTCAACAATCCTAATGGAAACAATGAGTTTCCATTTGTGGAAAACAATATTAATGCAGAAAGCTACAGAATAATGATCTCAAGCAGCAGTGAATAGCTAGAGAATGAAAAACCTTTTTTTCCTTCCCCCAGGTCAGAGATACAAGAGAAATCTGCAAAGAGAAAGCAATGCCCTTGGCTTAGAACCAGAGGCGGACTTTGAGGAGGGCCAAAGTCAGACAGTAAGCGCAAGGAAAAAACTAGTGAGCAGAATGAGGGTCAAGAAGCTGGGGACTTGCGGCGCCTGGGTGGCTCAGTGGGCTAAAGCCTCTGCCTTCAGCTCAGGTCATGATCTCAGGGTCCTGGAATCGAGCCCTACATCGGGCTCTCTGCTCAGTGGGAAGCCTGCTTCCCCCTCTCTCTCTGCCTGCCTCTCTGCCTACCTGTGATCTCTGTATGTCAAATAAATAAATAAAATCTTTAAAAAAAAAAAAAAAGAAGAAGAAGAAGCTGGGGACTTAATGACCCTGATTCTGACTGGCACCTTTACAAGAAAACAAGGAGAAACACATAGTAAAATAAAGCCTCAAATTGCTCTTTGGCATAAAGATGTTTTGTTGCTAAAACTGGCAAAACGTTGGCTGACGTGACTAATACACACTACTAACTTTTTACTGTATAATTAACCAGCTCTGAATAAGGTCATAAAGGTTTCATTTTAATGCTCTTTTAAAAATAAGTAATAAATGAACAAGGAACAGGAGTCAAAGATCACAAAATACTATGGATGAGCCTTGAGGACATTATGCTAAATTAAATTAAGTCAGTCACAAAAATACATAGGATACGTGTGAATATTGTATGACTCTACTTTTTTTAAAAAGATTTTATTTATTTGAGAAAGAGTGAGAGAGATCACAGAGGGAGAAACCGTTTCGCCTCTGAGCAGAGGGCTCAATTCAGGGTGCAATCCCAGGACCCTGAGATCATGACCTGAGCCGAAGGCAAACTCGTAACGGACTGATCCACCCAGGCGCCCTGTATGACTCCACTTTTACGAGGCATCTAGAGTAGTCAAATTCAGGGGCGCCTGGGTGGCTCAGTGGGTTAAAGCCTCTGCCTTCAGCTCAGGTCATGATCCCAGGGTCCTGGGATCGAGCCCTGCATCAGGCTCTCTGCTCAGCAGGGAGCCTGCTTCCTCCTCTCTCTCTCTCTGCCTGCCTCTCTGCCTACTTGTGATCTCTGTCTGTCAAATAAATAAATAAAATATTCAAAAAAAAAGTCTTTAGAGTAGTCAAATTCATAGAAACACAAAGTAGAATGGTGACTGCCAGGGGTAAAGGGGAGGAGGAAATAAGGAGTTGTTTAATGGGCATGAAAAAGTTTTGGACATTGGTTTACACAATGATGTGAATAAACTTAACAGTGCTGAATTATAAACTTAAAGTGCTTAATATGGTAAATTTTGTTATGTACTTTTTGTCACTCTGAAAACTTTTTTAAGTTTAAGAGTCGGTGGGGTGCCTGGGTGGCTCAGTCAGTTGGGTGTCTGCCTTTGGCTCAGGTCATGATCCCAGAGTCCTGGGATCGAGTCCCACATAGGGCTCTCTGCTTGGTGGGGAGTTTGCTTCTCCTTCTCCCTCTGTCTGCTCCTCTGTCTGCTTGTGCTCTCTCTCCCTGTCAAGTAAATAAATCTTAAAAAAAAAAAAAAAAGTTTGAGTGTGTAATAGTATACAGAGAAAGTGTCTCTCATTTTGTCCCCCAGCCACCAACTTCTCCTCAGAGAGAGCCAGCATTTATATGTATTTTTAAAAGATTTTATTTATTTATGAGAGCAAGATAGTGAGTGCAAGGAGGGGAAGGGGTAGAGGGAGAGGGAGAGGGCAAAGCAGACTCCCCACTGAGCAGAGAGGTCTAAATGGGGCTCTTTCCCAGGATATTGGGATCATGACCTGAACCAAAGGCAGATGCTTAATGGACTGAGCCACCCAGACACCTCTTAATATATTTTTCTATCTTTCCCAAAATATTCTATTTATATTTTTTTACATAAATGACTTAAAAAACACACAAACATGGAAATACAGTTGATCCTTGAACAAAGGCTTGAACTTCGTAGGTCTAGTTATATGTAATTTTTTTTTTACAAATATAGTACAGTATTGTAAATGTATCTTCTCTTCCTTTTTAACATCTTTTCTCTAGCTTACTTTATTCTAAGAATACAGTACAGAACACATATAACACACAAAATATGTGTTAAACGGCTTTATGTTATTGGTAAGGCTTCTAGTCAACATGGGCTATTAGCAGCTAAATTTTGGGGAACCAAAGTTACACATGGGGAAATGCAAATCAAAACCACAATGACCTGATATGAGTCAGAATGGCTAGTATCAAAAAGACAAGGAGTAACAAGTGCTGGCGAGGATGTGGGGAAAACGGAACCTCGTGCACCGATGGGGGGAACAACGTCAACTAGCGCAGCCACTGTGGAAAAGTGTGGAGCTCCTCAAAAAACTATAAATATTAAGGGATCCAGTAATTCCATTCCACTGCTAGTTATCTACCCAAATGAAAACAGTAATTTGAAAAGATGTATGCACCCCCATTTACTGCAGTATTATTTACCACGGCGGGCCAAGAAATGGAAGCACCGTAAGTGCCCATCGATGGGTGGATAAAAAAGATGTGGTTCACAGACACACTGCAGCAGGACTTGGCCACAGACACGAATGAAATCTCGCCATTTGCAACAACATGGACAGACCTAGAGGTTATCATGCCAAGTGAAATTAGTCAGAAAAAGCAAAAACTACATGATTTCATTTATATGTAAAATCTAAAAAATAAAACAAATGAACAAACAAAAGCAGAAAAGTTCCCACAAATACAGAGAACAAACTTGCGGTCGCTGGTGGGGGGGGTGTGAAGTAGGCGAAGGGAATTAAGAGGTACAAACTTTCAGTTATGAAGTAAGACAGGGATGAAAAATACAGCAAAAGGGATATAGTCAGTAATACTGCAGTAATGTGTGGTGACAGGTCGCGGATCCACAACGTCGGATGACTTAAGTACGACTCTGCATGTCAACTGTACGGAGACGGGACTACACAGGTAGTCAGTGCCCCTGACCCCATGTTGTTCAGGGTCAACTCTATTAGCACAGTGCATGCACAACTCATGCACCTTGCTTGGCGTTTTTATTTAAAACATCTTAAGAGATGTTTCTAATTAGTTCACAAAGAACACCCTCCTTTTAAGAGATACTAATAATTCACTATATAACAATACCATTATTTTATCAGTTTCCCACAGACAGGTAACTAGGTTTTGTCCAAACTTTTGTTATGACAAGCACAGAAATGAATGTCTTCATACAACGGAACCCCCACATGTAAGAGTGAGTAAGTATATGTATGTGTGTGTTTACAAGCACAGTAAAGAATTGCTAAACAAAGCATATGTGCATTCCTTATGACTGCTATTTTTATTTAAAACTTGTTATTGAATTATAGCATATTTTCAGAGAAGTACACAAATCCTCAGTTTATAGCTTAACGAATTTTCCCAATATAAACACAATGTGTAACCAGGACCCTCATTAAGATACAGAACATCACAATTCCCCAAAAGTTCTTCTTGTGTTCCTTTTCAGTGAGGTAACACTATCCCGACTTCTAACAGAACAATTTTGTGTGTTTTCAAACTTTGTATTTTTGTGCCAGCTCTTTCACTCACACTATGGTTATAAGAAATCACTATTCTTTTGCGTAAATTTTTTATAAGATTTTATTGATTTATCGAGCCCATGTGGCTCGATCTCATAATCCTGAGATCATGACCTGAGGTGAAACCAAGAGTTGGATGCTTAACCAACTGAGCCACCCACCCCCTCTTTTTAAAGATTTTATTTGTGTGTAAATTCTAATTCATTCATTCTTTTTCTCTATAACATACTGTTGTGCAAACACACAAATTATTTATCCTTACTATTCCTGAGGTACACACATTCTTAGTTTTAATGGATATCATCAAACTGCTCTACAGAGTTTAGAACCTGACCGTTACTTTATGGAAGTCACCATTTCTCTACATCTTAGCCAAGGTCAAATCAATCAATTCAAAATTTTTTATCTTTGCCAATCTAATATATTAAAAACACTTTCAATATAGTTTCAATTTGCTCTTCTCTTGTTATGACTGGAAGGTCCTGTTTACGGATATTTGTGTTTATTTTCAACTGTCTTTGAATGTCCTGTGCCCACTTATCTACTGAGTTGTTGGTCTTTCCTTTATTTACTTAAAAGGATTCCTGGTTTTTTGTGTTTGTTTTTTAAGGAAATTAGCTCCTTGAACATGATGCATGACACATATTTTTTTCCCAGTTTATCTTTGGAGTGCCAACTCTGTTTATGCTAGTTTTTGCATGCATAGATTTTGTCTGTCTTTATGCAAATTCATATCTCTTTATGGTTTCTGGGATTTTATAAAACTTAGAGCAAATGGAACTCTCATATGCTGCTGGTGGGAGTGTAACCCGGTACACTTACTCTAAAAAACTATTTGCAGTATATACTAAAATTAAATATATAGGGCGCCTGGGTGGCTCAGTGGGTTAAGCCTCTGCCTTCAGCTCAGGCCCTTCAGCTCAGGATTGAGCCCCGCATCAGGCCCAGGACCCTGAGATCATGACCTGAGCCCAAGGCAGAGGCTTTAACCCACTGAGCCACCCAGGTGCCCCAAGTGAAAACAATTTAAATGCCCATTCAAAAAAAAGAGGGAGTTAACTGTGACATACTTGTGTAACAGAGTACTCAGTAATATGACAAACTTCAGCTCCATAAAACACGGATGAATCTCACAAGATAATGTTGAATGAAAGCAGCAGGAAAAAGGAAGGACAGACTTTAGTTAATCTTGAGAAGGAGGAAGAGTGTATTTTACAAGGAGGGAGTTAACGAAAGGCTTTCCGCAGTGCTGGCAACAGTCTAGTTAATGACCTGAATGCTGGTCACAAGGGTTATGCTTTGTGATTATTACATCAAAAAAGATGCACAGCTCAATGACTCTTCCATATCTAGGTTACAAATCAGAACAAAAAAGGCTGAAAAAAGCAACAGGGCCTGGTGGCTGACTGGATTTGGTGGGGAGAGGGGCGGGTGGAGAAACCACCAAAGAGGACAACTCCTAGGTTTCTGACTTGCACAACCGCTTGGGTGGCGATGCCTTTCACTGGGATCAGAAAGAGCATTTTCAGGGGAGGAACATTAATTAAACCTTGGACATATTATATTTATACTTTGGAGACATCCAAGTAGAGATGTCCAGCAGGGGATTAGATAGCCAGATCAGGAGGATCGAAGGAGAGAGAAATTTTGAGGCTGGCGACATACATTTCCTGGTTAGAGATAAAGTGTTCGGTTCATCCGTGAGTGAAGCCATGGACATGGATGTGACTGTTTAGGGAAAGAAGACTGACAAGAGGGTGTAGGGCTGATGCCTGGTGTGTCCACACTTAATGGGAAGGTACAGGAAGATGAAGGCAGTCAAGAAAGCTGCAAGGAAACAAGCGGTAGGAGGAAAATCAAGAACGTGTCATGAGCCATTAAGCAGGGGAAGAGAACGTCTCCTGAGTAACTTCACCGCTGCAGGCTGATGCAGTTAGGAAAGGTTACGGGTTATGCGCAATACCCAGCAAGCCAGTTTCACTCCACCTCTTTCTGGCTGACTTGAGACAAGCAAAAACCCAAAGGAAAAACCAATACTTCTGAGAATGGCTAAAAAGCTTTTGTATTATCTTTAGAAATGAGAAATTAAGGCCCCCCTCACTGTTCTTTCTCCCTCTCAGGAAGGAAGAAGACAGATTTCAAAGCACTGATTGAGTCTACACCATTAAAAGGTCAGTACACGAGTACAGGTTCACTCTCCCGCCTCTTCCATGTGACCTCAAGAGGGCCTTCTCTCCTCTAAGTGAGAGCCAGGGACAAACCTACTACCTGGGGAGAGAAGGCCTAAGGCATGTGGCCAAGGCCAGATCAGCAGTCAGCCAAAGCAAATGTGCTCTCTGGTTACATGGCCCGAAGCACTGATGGGAAGGAGTTAGATAGGGCAGACTTTGCTCACATCATATGGGGAAAATCTAGTCACATTTGAGAATTGAGGAGATGAAAGGGGTCCAACTCAGAGCCTGTTTTAGTTTGAAACAATTTAAGCTTAACTGGACTGGGATGGTGGGGTGAAGCATTCTCTTGTGAACCCAGCTGGGTTCATTACGGTCTTCTGCCTTGGGAGTTCGGTGCCCAAGTCCTAGTTATGAATAAAATGCAAAGTATCTTAGTTTTTCATTTGCAAGTCCAAATATTTAATACAGATTTCTTCCTCGGGGCCCTATAGTGGCTGTAGACTGGAGAGAATTCTGTTACTGGGATCCCTGTCCAGGATACTATCACAAGATTTCACAATTTCCAGGACCACATTAATTACATACAAAACAAAACTACAGTGGGCATCTAGGTTAAATTCATAACATAACAGCAACTCCAGGATCAATAGATATATTTGTTCCTTGATGGGAAAGTTTGAGTAAAGATTGACTCTTTCCCAAATTCACCTATAAATTCAGTACAATTCTAATCAAGATCTCAATGGGATTGTTTTTTTAACAATTGTTTCAAAATAAATTCTAAAATTCACCTGGAACAGTAAATGCATGAGAATAGCCAAGAAATGTCTTAAAATGATCGTATCTCCCCTATCAGATATCAAATGTACTATTTAAAGCCACAGGGGAGAGAGGAACAGTAGTAATGGAAATGAATGGAAACACAAACAACATACCACTGGAACAGAATGGAGAATCCAGAAAGAGGCCCTTGGTATACAAGGAAATTCTTGTTGCATTTCAAACACGGTCAAGTCAATACATGGGGTTAGACAAAACCTACCAACTAAGAAGAAGGTTTGATCCCTACCTCATACCATACATGAAAGTAAATTCCACTCAAACTAAAGGAGCTAAATATGAAAAAAATTCAAACAAAATACATGAAAGTTAAAAAAAAAAAAAAAATCTTGGGATGCTAGAGATTTTGTTAAACAAGATTAAAGAAAGAAAAAAAAACCCAAGCCCAAAAGCTACCAAGAAGTCAAAGATGGGACCACATAAAAAAGTTTGAACTTCTACTGAATAAAGACACCATTAATAAGATTAAAAGACAAATGAGAAGGAGAAAAGACGTGTAATGCATATAACAAAAAATTTCTGTGATACCTGAAGAACTCCCACTAACCAGTAAGGAAAAAAAAAAAGACACCTAGAAGAGAAATAAATGGGCAAACGTATAAAAAAGTAATCTCCAGAAGAAATTTAAGCGAACATTTGACATACGTCTATATAAAAATTAGGTTACAGATTCACCCAACCTATAAGCTACATTCTACTTGATAAATGATTTTTTTTCAAAACTAAAAGAAACCATAAATACCCATTCATCTGATATCAGAATGAGAAATGCCCTTCTAAACTCAAACCTATAGAAAAAAATACAAAGAAAAATAATTAATTTTTCATACACTTTCAAAATAAGCAATGTACTATAAAAATTAATGAAATAGAAAATGGCAAAAATAGTAACAAATGATAAAACATCCATATCCTTTAAATATATAAGGCATTTACCTAATCAACATAAAAAATACTAAGATGTAGGGACACCTGGATGGCTCAGTCATTAAGCATCTGCCTCCAACCCAGGTCATGATCTCAGGGTCCTGGGATTGAGCCCCTGCATCGGGCTCCCTGTTTGGCAGGAAGCTTGCTTCTCCCTCTCCCACTTCCCCTGCTTGTTCTCTCTCTTGCTGTGTCTCTGTCAAATAAATAAAATCTTAAAAAAAAACAAAAAAAACAGGGGCACCTGGGTGGCTCAGTGGATTAAAGACTCTGCCTTCAGCTCAGGTCATTATCTCAGGGTCGTGGGATGGAGACCCACATTGGGCTCCATCAGGCTCTCTGCTCAGCAGGGAGCCTGCTTCCCGCCCCTCCCCGCCTGCCTCTCTGCCTACTTGTGATCTCTGTCTGTCAAATAAATAAATAAAATCTAAAAAAACCAAAAACCAAAAACCAAAACCTAAGATGTATACAGGCAAGACTCAAGAAATGCAGGGGCGCCTGGGTGGCTCAGTGGGTTGAGCGGCTGCCTTCGGCCCAGGTCATGATCCCGGACTTCCGGGTTCGAGTCCCGCATCAGGCTCCCCGCTCCTTGGGGAGTCCGCTTCTCCCTGTGACCTTCTCCTCTCTGAAGCTCTCTCTCACTCATTCTCTCTCAAATAAATAAATAAAAATCTATTAAAATTTTTTTTTCAAAAAAAAAAAAAAAGAAGAAATGCAAACAATTAATAAAAATGTGAAAACCCAAAAAAAAAAAGTGAAAACCCACTAAAATTTGTTTACGCCTCGGGGAAATGCACATCAAAACAATGATGTGACATTTTTCATAAAATAAATTCATAAAGGTCTAAATAATGACATAACATTCAACAACAAGGGTACAGGACTCCTGACATTCTCTTACATTACTGGTGGAATTTCTAAGAACAAGAGAAAATAGTTGTGACATGTTAAATGAGGAAAAAAGATATAAAATACATACAGTATTATCTCAACCATGTTTTAAAATAATAGCTACATTTTATGAGCACTCGCAGTTGGGCCAGGTGCTGTGCTCAAGCTGTACAGACATTAGTGCACTGGTGTACTTCATCTTCAGATAATCCTGAGCTAGACACTACTGTTACCCTCCCTTTATGAAGGGGAAACTGAGATAAAGGAGAGATCAAGTTATACAGCCAAAATTTCAAAGCAGGTACCCTTTGGTCTATACTACGTCACCTTAACTATTAGCACAACATGCTAGCGGAAATAAATCAAACTTTTAAAAAACAGTGGAGTTGATTATACTCCCTTTTCTTATTTTGTCATGAATCTTCCACCATTTTACTTCTCAAAAACAATGATCATTTTTAAAAAGGTCAATAGTCCTACAACAGGATAACAGCATCCTTGAAATTCCCCTAAATTACAGATGCTAGTAACCAAAGAAACTGTATAGCTTATAATCCAATGGTTTAAAAAAATTTTTTAGCAAAAAATTTTTTTCCAAATGAAATTGTATGTGGATCTATAATGAAAAACAGATTTAAGCTATATTTCACTCTATCAGTGTATTTTAAAAGCTCAATGACATTTACAACAAAGGTCTTCTGATCAACACAAACTTTATAAACCACGGATGATTGGGGCAGTCAGACTTGTTCTGTTTTGATTGCGCAGCATCAAGAGTTGCAAATGATGAGTTTTGTTGTTTTTTTCAATAGCACATTAATGCTATTTAAGGACTTTATTATACCTGTCCCAAGTCTATGTAGAAGCACATTTCTAAGTTAAATCTCTAATAATAAATCTTAAAATATATAATAATCATGACATTAGAACATGATGCACAAGGCAGTCACATATAGCATAATACAATGGGAGTTCTACAGTAGTGAATTTGCTGATATCATTTTAGATGAGCAAACAAGCACTGGCCTGAATTTTTAAAATACCAATATAAAGCTGTAATCCTAATCAATTAAAAATTCAAGTATAAACACAAAGAAAGAAACTCTATTATAAGGATTTTTATCCTGAGTATTGGCATTATGGATGATTTTAATTTTTTCCTTTTGTTTATTTTCCCTCAAATATTCTAAATACAGTGATTTTTTTCCTTTTTGACTTTTTAATCTTTTTTTTAAAAGATTTTATTTATTTATTTGACAGAGAGAGATCACAAGTAGGCAGGGGGGGGTGTGAGGGGCATGGGAAGTAGGCTCCCCGCTGAGCAGAGAGCCCAATGGAGGAGGCCTCAATCTCAGGACCCTGGGGTCAAGACCTGAGCCAATGGCAGAGGCCTAACCCACTGAACAACCCAGGCACCCCTCTTTTTTACTTTTCAATCTTAATATAACTATAAATCACAGGAATTTGCAAAAAATGCACAGGATGGCCCCTAGCACACTTCACCAAACCTCCTCAAAGGTAACATCCTATGGAGGTACCTGGGTGGCTATAAATTACTATAATCTTGTATTTCAAAAATGCTATATAAATGCAATCATACAGGATGTCAACTTAAGACTGGCACTTTTTTCCACCTGGCATAACTCCTTTGAGCCAACCTGGCAGTATAAATCAGTGGTCTCTACTGTGTTAAAATTTATCACGGTATGCATTTGAGTATATACAAATGTTTATAAATGTTTTAAAGTTTAACATGTTAAAATGTGAGTCAAATGCTTGTGAAATCCCTACTGCACTGCCACACAACTAGGAGTTGGGGGAACAAATTCTGAAAACTGATAATCTAATACCAGTGCAGTGCAACTGAGTACAAATACTACGTAGAAGAGAAACCCAAAGCTCAGTGCTTGTAAGTCTTGTCCACAGTTACAAGAACATGTGGTTTACAAGAATGCCTGCCTTTGCATTTTTCTGGACAAGCTCTAGATTCCAGTCCTTTTCCAACCTAGGTGGGTCTGAGTTACATTCAAATATGATCACTTGCTATTCCCCCCAAACGGCCACCAACTTCTGCCTTTCCTCGCGCTGTTCCCTGGAGTCTTCCGAATCATCAAGGAAATGAATCCCTCTTAAATTCCTCCTTCCGGGTGGTGATTTAGCCGGCACCACGCCCCAGGCCCAATTCTCCAGATTCTTTGCACAGTAGATCCATGACTCAACACCTCTCTCGGAAAGAGCTTCCCCGCCCTCGTACAAATTCAAACTAACTTTTTCTCCTCTCCACCCCAGGTGCCTAGATACCCTTTATCTTCCTTCCCTTGGCAATTCTGCTGCGTTTTCCTGATAGCTCACCCCACTGCATACCTGTTCACTAACTAGGTGTGACAAATCCCTTATCTTCACAAGTTTAGGCTTAGAAGGCAAACACTCCAGAAACTTATTTCTTGAATACCAATCCTTCATAGTAGTGTCCTTGCTTTCCCCCGACAAATTGCTCTAAACAAGAAAAAGCTATAATGCAAACTCTAAGAATTTCTGGCATACAGAGGTTTTAAAAAAATGGCACCAGTGTTTGCATAGTTTTAAAAAACTCGGCCGATATGGGCATCACTCGATCAATAGTAGATCTAAATGGAATTCAAAGTAGCAAAGAGCCTGGGTTAGAACCAAGCCTCTGTCCCTGTATTATCTACATCAAGTTTCACTTACATTCCATGTGCCTCAGTTTTCTCATCTGTAAAATGGTGATAAAAGCACCTCATAGGACTGTTAAGAAAATTAAATAAGCAAGCATTTAAAACACTGCTTTGGGGGTACCTGGGTGGCTGAGTGGGTTAAAGCCTCTGCCTTCGGCTCAGGTCATAATCCCAGGGCCCTGGAATCGAGCCCCACATCGGACTCTCTGCTCAGCGGGGAGCCTGCTTCCCCTCCCCTCTCTGCCTGCCTCTCTACCTTCTTGTGATCTCTGTCTGTCAAATAAATAAATAAAATCTTTTTAAAAAATAAATAAATAAAACACTGCTTTGCACATAGTAAGCATTATCTTAAGTATTAACAGTTCTAATACCACAGCAGTCCAGTTACAATTGTGATATCTTCTTACATACTCTAAGTTCATACTGCTTCTGAAATTTCCATACCAAGAAACAACAGAACACAAGAACCAATATTTTATTTTATGTATTAGTCAAAACTAACTACTAACTACTAGAACAAATTTTCTTTCACAGGTATTAACATAGCATGAAATACGAATATAAGCACTTAAAAAATATGTGATGGAAAGAACGCTAGCAAAAAGTAGGATATAGATCAGAATACATACTATGATAATTTTATGTTTAAAAATGGGAAGAATAATATGGTCATATTTATGCTTGTACATAAAATGGCTCTGCAAAGTTTCACAGCTGCTCTGGAGAGGGAGAAGTGCGTGTCTGGGTGAAGGGTATGAAAGAGATTACTCACCATGTACACTTTAGTATCTTCAAATGTGAAACACCCATGCATTATCTCTAGAATTCAACTGAAAGAAATGTACAGGACCTTAAGAAGCCAGGTTTCCAGTCGGCTACTAATTGTGTTACCTTGGACAAGCTGTTTAACCTCCGAGTCTGGGTGGACAAAGAAAGGAGTAGCAAAGATTTCTAGTTCTACTCTAAAAATGGAAGATTCCAGGGTCCCTGGACGGCTCAGTCCATACAGCATGTGACTCTTTTTTTTTTTTTTTTTTAAAGATTTTATTTATTTATTTGTCAGAGAGAGAGGGAGAGAGAGAGAGAGAGCACAGGCAGACAGAGGCAGAGGGAGAAGCAGGCTCCCTGCCGAGCAAGGAGCCCGATGTGGGACTCGATCCCAGGACGCTGGGATCATGACCTGAGCCGAAGGCAGCTGCTTAACCAACTGAGCCACCCAGGCGCCCCAGCATGTGACTCTTGATCTCAGGGTCATGAGTACAAGCCCCATATTGAGCAGCAGAGCTTACTTCAAAAAAAAAAAAAAAAGACAAAACTCAACAAAAGTAGTAAGTAGACAGCACTATTACTTTTTTCAAGATGTGAGAGAGGTATTAGTTCAACATTTTGCAAAGGAAGACAATTTTTTGAGGAATTGATGGTTTTCGAATACTATTTTACAGTTTTTAAAACTGTAGAACTGTCAAGCCTATTCATCTTTTTTTTTAAGATTTCATTTATTTATTTGACACAGAGAGGCACAGCGAGAGAGGGAATACAAGCAGGAGGAGTGGGAGAGGGAGAAGCAGGTTTCCCGCTGAGCAGGGAGCCCAATGGTTCACTCAATCCCAGGACCTTGGGATCATGACTTGAGCAGAAGGAGGATGCTTAATGACTGAGCCACCCCAGGTGCCCCCCGATCCTACATTCATCTTTAAAGGTCACTTGTACTATTCTTAACATAAGAACCCTTGTAGAAAGGGGTCTAATATAACTTGCAGAAAATACCTATAAAGAATATTCTAGGAAAAAAAAAAAAGAATATTCTGCATATTATATTGTTTCTCTTGCCACACTTCTGAGATTGTTTTAAATGCACTTTAAGTCTTTATACTACGGCTGGGAGGAGCAATAAAGTACACTAAAACAATTTACACTAAAATACATAAATGACTATACCTAAAAAAGCATACTACTTAAGGATGTTTATTAGCAGATACCGCAAAAAAAGGTAACACCTCTGATCAATGATAACAGCTCTGAGTATATAATTTATTCCAGGTATCATCCAGGTACATCCTTACATCATCATTAACCCCACCACTCACCTGGCAAAGCAGGTTTTAAGAGCCCAGTTTAACACAAGAAACAACTGAAGATCCACAAAGGTAAGTGACTAGCTTGAGGCCACAGTCTAAAAGTAGCAGATTAGGCGCCCACCCAGAATCCATGGTTCTGAGCGCTGCACGGAACAGGGGTTAATGTTGGCTGGGAGGCGGGTGCAGGTTTGCAACAGACTATTTACTGATTTATATAAAAAGGAGGAAAAATAACGAGAAGAAAGCAAACCTTTTAATAAAGCTAAATGATTCGATTTAAAGTCTTTTATTTTGAAATTCTGGCCTCTCAAATCATTTGAGTTAAAATATCTTTTTTATAAATGAAATGAAAGCAGCTAGTGATGTGGGTTACTGTTGCTGTTTTCATTGGCTATCCCTGGCAAAAATAAATAAATAAATAAATAAAAATAAATTTGGCAACTCTATTGCACCCTCCCAATATGGGGTGGGGGTAATCATTTCTTTTGAAATCCAAAGTCGGGGGGGCGCACATGGCTGGTTCAGTCAGTGAAGCATGCAACTCCTGATCTCAGGGTTGTGAGTTCAAGAGCCACACTGGGTGCAGATTAAAAAAATTATCTAAAAAAAAGAAAAGAAAAGAAAAAAGAAATCCAAAGTCTGGGAACTGCTCCCTTACACAATGATGCCTCCCAAAATACTAGAGGACTTCACACACACACACACACACACACACACAACCCTCAAAATTCTCTCATTCATCTCTATTCTATTTGGATCAAGATACTTAAGGATTGAGAAATGAGAATAAAGTGCATTTTAGCAACCCAAAGTCACATGAGTTAACAACGGGTTCTGGTAGTTGACTTTCCTCAGGATTCCTTTTATTGGGTAACTTTCCTGATCCTTCATCTGCAATTCTACTCACTCTAACCTGGGCTCAGACTTTCTTTTCCTATGATAGTCACATTTTTTTAATACTTCTGCTAAGTAGCAATCAATACTTAAGTCAAATAAAAAGAATTACTTGAGGTCTCCATTAACCTGATTTTATTTAAAGCCAGTCTGACAAAATAAAAACTTTTAATGATGTTTACCCTACCAACTTAGAAGAAAAAATTGGTCTATAAATCAGACTCAAGCCATGTTAATTTCCAAATTTCTGTACCTCCTCTAAATATATTCGTATATATACACACACATAAACATGTATATGGTATATACATACATGGAGCTTTGCAAGCAGTTTATAAACAGGCTGATCAAACTGAGTAAGTTTCTTGAAAATAATGTTATTGTGTTTATAGCAAATAAGCTATTTACTCTTCGTTAGCCATGTCTTATTTCTTACCTATCCTCCTTTAGAGAGCATCGATTTTAAAATATTTTATGTACACAGCTACAGAATTAAACATTAGTTCCTGTCACAACATATTAAATTCACATTTAAAACTATAAAGACATCCAGGTACTCTTAGTCTTACTTACATACTTATATACACTTTTAATATTCTACGTGATGTTATTTATATTATTTTATAGTACTTTATTAGAAATTTTTAAAAGAGCACAAAAACCTGGATCTTAGAGGATATGCAACTGAAAATATTTATAGTCTATACTTATTGCATGGTTCAAAAACACTCCTTTTTAAAGGCAAATCGATTTTAAAACCGTAGCCCTACAGTTTGGGTAACATAAAGCACTCTTTCCATGCCTACAATGTAAAAGGTCCAGTGAAATCTATTATGGACCAGAGTTTGCAACTCTAACACTGGTAATAATTCTGCCTAAATTCCTTACTAATCTAGTATCAAAGTTATTTCTATTTCCTTTTTTAAAAGATTACTTGAACTCAATTGCTGGGCAGTCTTTTCACCTTACATTTCTCATCGTGTATTTACACAACTAACTTCGGGTACAGGTGCTTCCAAGTACAACCCGACGTGCCACAAGCAGGAGGGAGTCTGCCCAGAAGTGGCTCCGCGCTCTCGCAGGGACGCTCCGTCTGTGAAGTCCACGACGAGGCTCAGAATACTCAGCCCAGAACGTGACTGTCACACCGGCGTGCACCGGGGCTCGGTAACCCCGCACGGAAACCCAGGGCTTCCTGGAGCAAGAACGACGCCTATCCTCCCGCTGCAGCAACAGGGTCTGGCCTTAGGCAAAGGGGACAGAGCTGTCGGGAGCAGAGCCGGCGGCTGGAGCCTGCGAGCGTCGCCGACCAGCCCAGGCCCGGCCCGCTCCCGCAGTCACCAACGTGCGGGTCACAACAAACTGGCAAGCGACACGTTCCTGTCTACGCAGCGAGCTGCAGGTCGGCGGGGGAGAAGCGGCCGAAGCAGCTCCTGCTAAGAAACGCGGAACAGCAGGCGAGTGCGTGTCCGTGAGAACCGTCACCCACCAGTTCCGAAGTCGCGTCTTCACTCCGGCCACTTTCAACGACCCCCCCCCCTCGCATCTTTAAAAGGAGGCGCTTTAGGACGCGAATTCCTCCTTCCCCAAAGTAACTCACCCAGGACAGCCAGGGCAGCGAATTCCAGCAGACGCACCCCCGCGACCCGAGAGCCCCGAACCACCCCGCTCCGGGAGCCGCGCGCTCTCGGTCTCCTCCGGGCGCCCCCGACCACCGGCGCCCCGCACCGTCCCCGCACCCGTCTCGGGCACACGGGGCTCCCAGCGGACGCGGCGTCCGGCGGGCGCCGAGGACCGGGTCCCGGAGCCCGGGTGTGCGCGGCGCCGGGCTCTCGCTCCGCACCGGGTCACACGCGCTCCGGCCCGCGAACGCCGCCGTCCCAGGGGCCGCACGCTCGTCGGCGCCGGAGCACAAAGACGCCCGACCGCGGAGCACCTGTCCGGGCCGGGGAGCCCGGGACTGCGCGCCCCGAGTCCGCGCGGGCCGCACCGCCCCCGGCGCCCGCGGAGCCCCGTGCCCTCGCGGCGCCCGGCGCGGGGTCCCGCACCCCGACCCGCCCCCCGGCGCGAACCAGGAAATCGGTCGCGCCCGCCGCCACCCGCCCTCGGCGAGCCCCCTCGCCCCCGCCCGGCCCGGCCGCAGCCCGCCCGCCCGCGCCCGGTCCGCGCCGGCCTCCCCGCGGCACTCTGCCACCTCATCCCTCCTCGCCGGCCTCGCGGCCCCCGCCGCCCCCGCCCCGGCGGCCTGCGCTCCGGCCGCCCCTCGGGCCGGGGCCGCCGGCCGCCTCCCCACGCCCGGCCGCGCTCGCGGCGCCGTCGGTCCCTCCGCGGCCCGGTCCCCGCCGGCCCCCAGGCCCGAGCTCCCGCCGCGCGCTCCCCGCCCCCAGCCTCCGCCCTCACCCAGCGCGGCCGCTCCCGGCCCCGCTCCCCCGCGCCGGGCTACCTGGAGGCAAGGGCGGCGGAGCACTTCACCCAGGGCCCCAGGTCGCAGAGGGCCCGGTGCTCGGGGTCCCGCTCCTTCTCCCGCTCCACGTGGTAGGCGTAGATGGAGAGCAGGATCCCGGCGGCGCACACTGCATACCGGGCCACCCGCTCCCACCGCGGCACCGACACTCTCAGCAGGACGGGCGCCGCCATCTTCCCCCCGCCGCCGCCGCCTTCGCCGCCGCCGCCGCCGCCCTCCGCCTCCACCTCAGCCGCCGCCGCCCGTCGGGGCCCGACCCAGCCGCCGCCGCCGCCGCCGCCGCCTCCGCCGCCGCCGCCACCGCCGCCGCCGCCGCCGCGCCCCATTGGTTCCACCGCCTGCTCCGGGCCCCGCCCCCACAGGCGCGCGGCCCAACCGCCCCGAAAGGAGAGCGCCCGGCGGGGCGGGGAAGGCGCGCGCGGGCGCGGAGGGAGGGGGCGGAGCGCGCAACCGTCGGGAGGCGGGGCCGGGAGGCGGGGCCGGGAGGCGGAGGCGGCGCGGCGCACGCAGCGGGCGGCACCGAGAGGAGGGGCGTGGTCGGGGGTGGGGCGGGGCTCTAGAGTAAGGGGCGGGGAAGGGAACAGAGGGGCGGGACGGGGCCTGAGGGCCTTAGGGGCCTGGGTGCGATGAATAATAAATTTCAAAAATACCACCCAGTGTGACTAAGTGAGCCCTTGGCCCTTTCCCCTGGGGATGGTGATCAATTGCCACCGTATTTTCCTTTTTTGTCATTATCATTTGATATTTTTGACCCAATCCAAATGAACCCTGGCAACGCCAGAGCTTCAGAGTCTCGCTTCCATTACCGGATACGCCCCACCACGACCTCCAGCACCTCCGCGTTCAACAGGTGCAAACTTAAATATTCTTTTTCTTTTTTTTTTAAAGATTTTTATTAATTTATTTGACAGATCACAAGTAGGGAGAGAGGCAGGCAGAGAGAGAGAGGAGGAAGCAGGCTCCCCACTGAGCAGAGAACCCAATGCAGGCCTGACCCTAACCCTAACCCTAGGACCCTAGGATCATGACCCGAGCCAAAGGCAGAGGCTTTAACCCACTGAGCCACCCAGGCGCCCCCAAACTTAAATATTCTTTTTTTTTAAAGATTTTATTTATTTATTTGACAGAGAGAAATCACAAGTAGATGGAGAGGCAGGCAGAGAGAGAGGGAAGCAGGCTCCCTGCTGAGCAGAGAGCCGGATGCGGGACTCGATCCCAGGACCCTGAGATCATGACCTGAGCCGAAGGCAGCGGCTTAACCCACTGAGCCACCCAGGCGCCCCCCAAACTTAAATATTCTTAAAAATTATTTATGAGAAGACAAAAAAATTATTTATAATGCCTTGCTTCTCTGTAAGGTGAACTTGAGATGGCTTAACATAATTAATGTGATACAGAAAAATGTAAAAATGAACTGAAAAACCAGACAAAGAAAAAGACAACTCAGAATAAAAGGAAACATCGGGAGTAAGAATACAGATAAGCAGGTCATAAGGTCTTGCATAATTATTAAAATTCAACCATAAATTTGACTCTGAGTTTCCTGATGGTCACGATTTAAAAAAAAAACAACAACAAAACGTGTGATTGTCACCGTCTCTGAGAAGAAAGAAACACACCATTCTTGGAGATGGCCAGCTTTTCCCTGGTTGCTGCTCTCAGAGAGATTTCAGGAGCTTTATATAGTGATTCTGAGTAAGAAGCAATGTCCTTGCATTATCTATTGTTGGGTAACAGATTACCCCAACTTCAGCAGCTTAAAACAAAAATCCCTTATTTTCTCACAGTTTCCGTGGGTCAGGGATGTGGGTGTCATTCTGCTGGGTCCTCTGGCTCAGGGTCTCTTACAAAGCTGCATTCAGCTCAGCCAGGCCAGGCATCTCAAGGCAGGAGGCCTCTTCCAGGCTCACTCAAACACCACTGCAAGCCCTCAGGTCCTTCATTAGTTCCGGCCACTGGGACCTCTCCATAAGAATTATTTCTCAATAAAGCCAGAGGGGAAAAAAGAAGCTAGTCTCTGGGTCCAGTCTGCACCGAAAGGGAGGGGATTACACAAAAGCATGGAGACCAGGAGAGGGAATCACCGGGAGTTATCTTAAAGGTTGCCGACCACAGTCCTCGAAAGATCACCACTCTAATTCTCTAGTGGTTTCCATAAATGCAAGTGAAGTCATTCTCCTGCAACCCCCCTCCTTCCGTATTGACAGAGCCATTGATCCTCTGGCTTCTTGCACTTATCACTATGTCTGTAAGGTCTATCCATGCTATTGTACACAGAAACTGTTACTTTTCATTGCTGTGTTATAATCCATTATATGCATAACCACTATTATACTTTTATCTTATTTTTTGTTTCAATTTTTATTAAATTCTAGTTAGTTGACATATAGTTTCAAGAATAGAATGTAGTGATTCATCACTTGTATAACATCCAGTGCCCATAATAACAAGTGTCCTCCTCAATACTCATCACCTACCCAGCCCATCCCCCTACCCACCTCCCTCCATCAACCCTCAGTTTGTTCTCTATAGTTAACAGTCTTATATGGTTTGCTTCCTTCTCTCCTCTTTTTTTTTCTTACCCCTTCCCATATGTTTATCTGTTTTGTTTCTTAAATTCCACATATTGAGTGAAATCACATGGTGTCTTTCTCTGACTAACTTATTTCGCTCAGTATAACACACTCTAATTCCATCCACATCATTGCAAATGGCAAGATTTCATTCCTCTTAATCATTGAATAATCTCTCTCTCTCTCTCTGTGTGTGTGTGTGTGTGTGTGTGTGTGTATGTACCACACCTTCTTCATCCATTCATCAGTTGATGAACATTTGGGCTTTTCCCATAATTTGGCTGTTGGGATAATACTGCTGTAAATGTCATGGTGCATAGGTCCCTTTGAATCACTATTTTTGTATCCTTTGGGTAAATATCTAGTAATAGGGTTGCTGGGTCATAGGGTAGCTCTATTTTCAACTTTTTGAGAAACCTCCATGCTGTTTTCCAGAGTGACTGCACCAGCTTGCATTCCCACCAACAGTGTAGGAGGGTTACCCCTTTCTCCACATCCTCGCCAACATCTGTTGTTTCCTGACTTGTTAGTTTTAGCCATTCTGACAGGTGCGAGGTGGCATCTCACTGTGGTTTTGATTTGTGTTTCCCTGATGCCGAGTGATGGGGAGCACTTTTTCATGTGTCTGTTGGCCATCTGGATGTCTTCTTTGAAAAAAATAACTATTCATGTCTTCTGCCCATTTCTTGACTGGATTATTTGTTTTGGGGGTGTTGAGTTTAAGAAACTCTTTATACATTTTGGATATTAACCCTTTATCAGATCTGTCATTTGCAAATATCTTCTCCCATCCCAGAGGCTGCCTTTTAGTCTTGTTTGTTTCTTTCATTGTGCAGAAGTTTTCTATCTTGATGAAGTACCCATAGTTCATTTTTTTTAAGGTTTTATTTATTTATTTGACAGAGATCACAAATAGGCAGATAGACAGGCAGAGAGAGGAGGAAGCAGGCTCGCTGCCGAGCAGAGAGCCCAAAGCAGGGCTCGATCCCAGGACCCTGAGATCATGACCTGAGCCTGAAGGCAGAGGCTTTAAACCACTGAGCCACCCAGGCGCCCCCCCATAGTTCATTTTTGCTTTTGTTTCCTTCCCCTCTAGAGATGTGTCTAGAAAAAAGAGTTGCTACAGCTGAGGTCAAAGAGGTTGCCATCTGTGTTATCCTCTAGGATTTTTATAGATTCAGGCCTTACATCTAGGTATTTAATCCATTTTGAATTTATTTTTGTGTGTGGTGTAAGAAAGTGGCCCAGTTTTACTCTTCTGTATGTTGCTGTCCAGTTTTCCCAGAACCAGTTGTTGAAGAGACTGTCTTTTTTCTATAGGATATTCCTCCCTGCTTTGTCAAAGATTAATTCACCACATAGCCGTGGGTCCATTTCTGGGTTTTCCGTTCTGTTCCATTGACCTATGTGTCTGTTTTTATGCCAGTACCATACTGTCTTGATGACTACAGCTTTGTAGTAAAGCTTGAAGTCTGAAACTGCGATGCTTCTTACTTTTCTTTTCATTTTCAGGATTGCTCTATTTGGGGTCTTTTTTGGTTCCATACAAATTTTTGGATTGTTTGTTCTAGCTCTGTGAAAAATGCTGGTGGTATTTTAACAGGAATTGCATCAAATGTATAGATTGCTTTGGGTAGTATAGACATTTTACCAATGTTTATTCTTCCAATGCATTAGCATGAACGTTTTTCCATTTCTTTGTGTCTTCTTCAATTTCATTCCTAAATTTTCAGGGTACAGTTCTTTTACCATCTTTGGTTAGGTTTATTCCTAGGTATGTTATTATTTTGGTGCAACTGTAAATGGAACTGATCCTGATTCCTTGATTCCCTTTTTTGCTGCTTCATTATTAGTGTACAGAAATGCAAAAGATTTCTGTGTGTTGATTTTGTATGCTGCGAATTTGCTGAATTCATGTATTAGTTCTAGCAATTTTTGGGTGGAGTCTTTCAGGTTTTCTACATAGAGCATTTGTCATGTGCAGATAGTGAAAGTGTGACTTCTCCTTTGCTGATTTAGATGCCTTTTGTTTCTTTTTGTTGTCTGATTGCTTAGGCTAAGACCTCCAGTACTATGTTAAATAACAATGGTGGCTATCCCTGTCTCATTCCCGGCCATAACCACAATTTTATCACTCCGTTCTCTTCACTTTTGGCAGACATTGATCCGTTTTAGCTATTATGAATGACGTTGCTATGAACATCCTATAAATGTCTTTTGGTGGACATAAGCACTCATTTCTATTGGGAAACACATTCAGGAGTGGGAATAGACAGATATTCCCTCTGTGGGTTCAGGTCTTCCACAAAGCAGATGGAACTAGATGGGCAAGAGCTTTATAGGGGCAACGTCTGGGAAGGATAAAGGAGAGAGGGAGCAAGGGCAGACATGGGGAACCTCCAGACCACAGTGCAGGTCTGACCACTGGGAAAGCTCTGCGATTTCAGCCAGGCTGACAGGGGGCCCAGGCACAGGTGTCTGTCACAGGAGCTGTCTGCACGACAGCCTGGAACTAGTAGGTCTGCCATGCCCAGTTCTGACAGGGAGCAGCCTGGAAACGGCCTGGCCTCAGCATGAACACTGGAGTGGACCCAAAGGTATGGCAGCTGGAAGCTATTGGCTGACTGGCAGCCCCTTGCAGCTGGCTGTCTTGAAGGGAGATCGGAGTGGTGTACCACCAGGTCCACCATACTACCAAGCAGCTTTCCAAAGTGCTTATACCGATTTAAACTCCCACTAGCAATGTATGAGATTTCCTCATACTCTAAATCCTCAACAATGCTTTGTGGTACAGATTGTCTGTCTTATTGGATTATAGAAGTTCTTTATATATTCTGGATACAAACCCTTTGTCAATACATGTATTGCAGATATCTTCTCCCACACTGTGTCTTGCCTTTTCCCTCTCTTGCTGATGTTTTTTGCTGAACAACAGAAGAGACTTTGAATTCTGCACATTCATTCCACTACCTCTCAACTTGGAGACTTCAACCTCCTCCTTATTCACAGCTTACCTGTCCAATTCTTCTAGAAGGCTTTCCCACCCCTGTTGTACTAGGGAGGATTCTGGGTTGCCTGGGTGGCTCAGTCAGTTGGGCATCTGCCTTCTGCTCAGGTCATGATCCAAGGGGCCTGGAACTGAGCCCTGCATGGGGTTCCCTGGTCAGTGAGGAGCCAGCTTCTCTCTCTTCCTTTGTCATCCCTCCCACCTTGTGCTCTCTGGTTCTATCTCTCCGTCAAATAAATAGATAAAATCTATGGTACTGAGGACTCTGGTAACACACACCCAATTCACCAGGCCAGGGACTCAAACCCATCAGGACTCTCTCTGCCCATCTGCCACTTCTGTGTGTTGATTTTGTCCTCTCAGGACAGCTTTGTGCCTTCAGAAGCAAAAATAACTGCTGTAGTTCCTCCATCTTGCATCTCCATTTTCTCCTACCAGAAAGGAACTGCCTATCGTCCCTTCAATCCAATTTTTTAAAGTCCTGATGAAGAATTCCAGGTTGACCAGCCTTAGGTCACTCATGGGCCCTGTAGCTAGAAAGAGAGCTAGGGATGGCAGCCTCACACACGCATAGGAGAGTCTACGAAGGAGCAGTCCTCCCAAACAAAAAAATTGCAATTCCCAGAAGGAGGAAGAGGTAATTGTGCGGACAAAGCAGGAGGCTCGTCCATTTATTTATTCCACAACTATTTATTGAGCACCTACTGTGTGCAGGAACAACTTTAAAAGCTGGAGCCATAGTGGAGAAGACAAACAGCAGCCCTTGCCTCACAGAGCTCACATTGTGGAAGAAGCTAGGGGAGGCTGTCCCTGCAGGGGACTCACAGAGGAGAACCCCTGTTGTAGAGAAGCCACTCTGCTCCCAGACGGACAGAGCCGCTCATCAGCCTTTCTTCCTCTCAACAGGGCACCAAGGTCTTCTGCTAGTGGTCACAACTCTGGGAGGTTGATTTCTAATTCAAGAATGTAAACATCAAAATTTATGCACAGATGGAAACTTCATACATTGCTGGTGGGGAATGTAAAATGGTGCAGTCACTTGGAAAACAATTTGGCAATTCCTCAAAATGTTAAACACAGAATTACCATATGACCCAGCAATTCCACTTCTAGGTTTGCATCTAAAAGAATTGAAAACATGCGTCCACACAAAAATTTACACATGAGTGTTCACAGGAGCATTATTCCTAATGGCCAAAAACGTCCATTAACTGACAAATGGATAAAGAAAATGTAGTGTATGTATATAGAGGAATGTTACTGGTCAGCCGTAGGGAGGAGCTACATCCTGACACGCTTCACAACCTAGAAGAACCTTGGAAACATGGAAAGAGTAGACATGAAAGGCTACCTGTTGCAGGAGTCCCTCTAAATGAGATGTCCAGAATAGGCAGACCGCTAGAGAGAGAAACAAGTTAGTGGTAACCAGGGGCCGGGGTGACGGGAAATGTGGAGTGACTGCTAATGGGTATGGACTTTCTTTTGGAGGTCATTTAATGTTCTGGAATTTAATAGTGGTGGTAGAAGCACAACTGTATGAATATACTGAAACCACTTTAAAAGGTATTTTACCATATTTGAATCGTATCTCAATAAAGCTGTTTAAAAAGTGTGCACAGAGAGCTTCTGCATTGTAATCGCTCACTTAATGTCTGTCTCCGTGAGGCCAGCAGCTGGGTCTTTTGTATTCCCAGTGGCTGGTGCAGTGCCTGGCACAGCACTGAGTGAACGGGGGAATGGATGAATGAGACCAGCTTGAATGCCACCTCATTCAGGAAACTCCCCACTCTGTGCTCCCCAAGACCCCCCCCCCCACTCCCATTCATTGGAGGGCCAGGTTCACTCTGGCAGGAATCTCTGCTCTAGCCCATCGCCTTGGTTTCCGGGGCCGGCAGCCATGGCCACGTCCCCCTGGGCCCCTGCAGCTACAACTCTCTCCATTCCCTGTGCTGGCTTTAAGGTCTGTCTTTCATCAACACCTGGAGAGGTGCCTTTCTTCTGCCAAGCTTGGCTCTACGGCAAAGTTTCTTTTTTTCTTTCCAAAAACATTTTATCCCAGATTTCTATATTCGTATTTTTGTATTTTCTGTGTTGGCTTAATCTACCATGCCGGAACCAGAAATCCAAAAATGTTTCCATAAGCTTATTCATGACCCCAGACTTCCTTTGCTGAGTTAGAATGCTATCCTCTACATTTTTTGTTTGGGGAAAGGTCACAGCAAGGATACAGCAGGACAGTCTGGGAAGCAGCTGGCCAGATCTCTCTACAGCAGACTCTGTGAAAGCCCAGGTCTCCCAGGGCCCTTCAGTAAAATAACACTCAAGGTAAATGACATATCATTTTCTCATTCAAGGGATAGTGGAGTCGATATCATTTCATAACTACCAGTACAGAGGAAATGCTCATTTGTAAATACTGATGAAGAGTGGGCCAGTATACATCCTACGTTCGCAACCTGCGGACCCACCAGGAGAAGAGGCCATCCACTGAGCACACATCTAAATGCTAGGCACGGTGTCAGCCTCTTGATATGGTGTATTTAAACTTCGTAAGATCTGCATAAAGTAAGTATCAAGGTCCTGTTCCTGTGTCAAGGTAAAAGCAGATACTTTTCACGTGGTTTGCAGTAGGCTGAACCCAGGGTTAAACCCCAAAGTCTGCTGAGAATTCACTGCACACTGCCATCCCAGATACTAGCCTGGGGCAGCCTGAGGACCCTTTGATATGTCTTCACAGAGAGCCTTTCCTCCCAAGACCCATGAACCCCAGCACAGGAATCCTAACGGATAGCCTAAGCTTGATCCCAAAGGGGCAGTAGGAACTCCAAAGCCCGTGACATCCCCCACCAGGCCTCATGTCCCTGTCATCCTGTTGTAAATTCTTTACCTGTATTAACTCATTTAATCCAGACAACAACTGGTGATGTAAGAACTATTGTTTTCTATGGTTTACAGATTAGCAAACTGAGGCTCAGAGACGCCAAACACCGCACAGCTACGAAGCTGCAGAACGGAGATGCGGGCTCTAGCAGTCTGGCTCCCATGCTCTCAGCTCCTGGGCCGTGATCTAAAATGCAGAGAGAATCTGGATTTTTTCCCTTAGTATTTACCATCATATAACATAATAGGCATTATACTTGAAAAAAACCACCTCTTTTATGTGTGTCTCTTCCATTAAAATATGCACCTCCCAGGGACAGAGATACTTGTCTGCTTTGTTCACTACTGTATCAACATCTAGATCAGCATCTAGGCCAGACCTGCCCAGCGGCCCCTGGGAGGCCCCGGCTAACCTTCCGACTCTTGATTTTGGCTCAGGTCACCATCTCAGGGTTGTGAGAGCAGGCTCCCTGCTCAGTGGGGAGTCTGCTTCTCCCTCACCCTTGGCCCCTTGGCCCTGCTCCTGCTCTATCACTCTTTCTCAAAATAAGTAAATAATATCTTTAAAAAAAATAATAAATAAGTAAATTACCCTGGGTCCTGGGATCAAGCCCGGCATCGGGCTCCCAGCTTAGCAAGCAGCCTGCTTCTCCCTCTCCCTCTCCCTCTGCCTGCTGCTCCCCCACTTGTGTTTGCTCTCTCTCTGTCAAATAAATAATCCCAATCTTTAAAAATAATAATAATAATAATAAACTGATTAAATTAAAAAATAGAACAGACCTGGCCAGAGCAGGCACCTAGCAAATACATTTTGAACGAATGAATGAGCACTCTAAAAGATGTTAAATATTAGTATCTTTGCACAAACAATAGCCTACAGCAATATCTTTTCCTAAATAAAAGAGAAGCCCTCCCTACACGGATTCCTTTTGTTACCACCCCAGAACCAAAGGCAAAACTTGGAAGCTTTTACAATCGTGTTTGCCCCCTCTGCCTTCCCCACACCTCTCTCAAGTCCTCAGCTTTCCTGAGGATGTCAGCGTCCACGTGACGGCCGTGCAATGTCCCTGACTCATTGCCCCATATCTTCCTCATGTCTGATGACCTTTACTTTCATTCCACTGGAGTTGCCCATAGGGGCGGACCTTGTAATCCTCTTGAATGGCCAGATCTCTGAATTCTTACAATCCAATACTCTGCATTTTGTGCTTACACTCTATGGCACATTGCATTTTCTAAGATGGGGGCGATGAGCTCCCCCAGGCCATGGGCTCTTCTACACTGCGGTGCTGACCCTGCTCCAGTCGGGGTGAGAGGGGTGTCTGGGTGCCTTTGAGTCCAAGAGGGTCCGTGAGTCCAAGAGGGCCACTTCTGCCATGGGACCGTGGCAGAAGTGACCCTCTGTACCTTCTGAAGCTAGACCATAAAAGGTGATACTCCTTCCTCATGGTCTTGGGACGTTAGCTGTCCGAACCCAGCCACTGGGCCGTGAGGAAGCCAGCACAGAGAAGCTGTGTTTAGATCCCTCAGCCAACAAACAGCCCCAGGTCTCGCCAAGAGCCGACATTAGTCACCAGACAGGGACTGAAGAAAGCTTTGCGGTAACTCCAGCCCCAGCCATAGCAACAGCCTGAGGAACCCAAGTGAAAACCACCGTGCTGAATCCAGTCAACTCCTAGAACCATGGGGGGGAAAAAATTGTTTTTTAAGCCTCTGAGGCTTGGGGTTATACACTGTGCCACAACAGTAACTGAGACACATTCCAGCGTTCAGTTCCCCGGTTCTCGGTTCTCGCTCTCGCCAGACCTGTTTCTCGCTGGAGACCTGCTGTGACCTAATCAATGTTTCCCCCACAGTCCCAGCAGGAGGTAGGTTGGGGCATCTTTTTGCTCTTCCTGGCCATTTCCAGACCATTTTTCATCCTGCTGGGCTACCTAAATGTCTGTGCCTTCTCCCGCATCCTACCACCAAGAATATTCAATCTGTGTGGCTGCACAGTGGTGCGGTGCACAAGCCCTGTTTTTAGAGGGTTTTCTCCCTGAGGATTTCTGAGACTCTCTGAGGAGGCTCATATGCCTCCCAAAGAGGTGAGTTAATTTGCCCACAGTCCACATCCCAACCAGCAGGAAGCCATATGCCGCCGCACTGGCTGTCCCTGCTTGCCACTTTCTTTTCCTGCGTGCTCTTTCCTCACTCTGTGAAGACAAGGACACTTTCGAGCTAATCAATGTGTGTACTTTCTGTTTAAAGCAAAACACGTAATAAACAACCCCCTGCACAATGCTGACTTCCTAGCGGGGCCATGTGTTGAAAGCAGTTGTCTGCAAACCCAACTCCTGTGCAATTTTATCATTTTGTTTATTTGTTACTCTATGAACTCCTCGATAATTCACAGGAAGCCCCAGAATAAATAATTCAAAAATCATTAACAAAAGGCTTTATTGTCTTTAGCAATTTTGTTGGTGATCTTTCCTTGCTGGTATAGAACATATGTTTTAGAAGGAATGAGGCTCCTCCTCGTAACCTTTTGGTCGTGAGTTGCACACAGCACGAGATAAACCTCTTCGATACTAGAAACGCACTTCACGAAAGCACGATGAATGAAGGCACAGGCGGGCATCAGAGGCGTCGGTCTGGAGCAGGGCGGAGAGGCCGTGTTGTGGCGGTGAAGAGCGCAGGTTGTATCTCTTCCTCTTCACTACTTGCGTTCACCTGGGAAGGTGGTCGGCCTCCCTCCGCCTCAGAATCTGCATCTGTAAAATGGGGATAGTACCTGCCTCGGAAGGTTGGAGGAGGGTTAATACACCATGCCAGGCATTTAGTATGTGCTCAGCAAATGTTGACTACTGTTACCTTAATCTTGGCCTCTACAGAGAAAAGAAAAATGCAGCATTCCGTGAACTTAAGTTTTTCCAAAAGCAATGGCTTAAAATAAGCTGCTATTTGAAGGCGAAGATTATCATATTGAGTAAATGCTATCCCACATTGAACTGATCTGTATTCCAGTAACTACATGAAACACATCAGATTGTGTAGTTCTTTAAAGAACATTTAACAAACTAATGTAAAATACAGATTCCTGGGCTTTGCTTCATACCTGATTCCCAGCAAAGCAGGAGCCCAGGAAGGCGCACTTTTATCAGGAAGGTAAACTTCTGTCAAGCCTCCAGGTGTTCCTTCTGATCAGGCAAATTCAGGCAGCAACATGGGTGGAAGGGCTGGTGAGTGCACATTTCCCTGGGGAGCTCAGTTTTACAAGCCCTACCTTGAATATTCTCTAGGTTAAATAATAATGGTCACCGAGCAGTTGTTTTCAAATTCTAATGGTGCTTAAGAGAGTTGCTAAAAATCCAGATTCCAGGTCCGACCTCTAAGAGATGCAGATTCAGAGATTCAAGTGACACTTGGGAATCTGCAATTTTCAACCAGCCCTTCCCCTCTAGGGTGAGTCATTGAGAAGCACTTTTTTAAAGGTGTATTTATTTATTTGAGAGACAGAGGTCATGAGCACGGGTGTGAGCGAGTACGCAGAGGAAGGGGTGAGTGGAGGGGCAGAAGAAGAGGAAAAGAGAAAATCCCCAGACTCGTTTGCTGAGCACAGATCCCATGACCCTGAGACAGGACCTGAGCTTAAGAGTCAGTGTCCAGCGAACTGAGCCACTCAGGCGCCCCAGAGAAGCAGTTTTGACTCTTGCCGTTCACATGCTAGAGAGAAGCCAGGCATACTTTTTTTTCTGAAAAAGGTCTGACTTTCCCATGTAATTTGAATATCTCAGACCTCATCAACTTGTAGGTACAAGATGGTTATGCAAGAATCAGTTTCCCTCCCCAGGTGTATCTGGAGATCTCAAAAAAAAAAGTGCTTTTGTGTATGTATGTGTTACCTTTTTGTTCACCAGACTGATGGTTCAAATTTCAGCCTTACCACCTACAAGCCTTGGGCAAGTTGTTACTTATCTGTTGCTGCATTATAAATTATCCCCAAACTTGGTGGTTTAAAGCAACAATGATCACTGTATTATTTCTCATGGTTTCTGTGGTTGCGACTTTCAGAAGGGCTTGGTTGGCTCAGTGTCCTTCATGTGGTTGCAGTCAGACAGGGCTTGGAATGGAGCAGCTGGGTTCGCTGGGTACCTCTTCCTGTGGTTTGGGGACCTCTCCATGTGGTCACTGCATGTGGGTTAGTTTGAGCTTCCTCACAGCATGGTGGCCTCATGGCAGCTCAAGGCTGCAGGACAAGTATTTCTTTAGCAAGGTGGAAAGTTCATCCCCTTTCTGACCTAGCCTTGGAAGTCACATTGCCTCATTCTGCGGCATTCTCTAGACTACAAGAGATTGAGAAGTCTGCTCCAATGCCAGTGGAGGGGCCCAGACCCCACCTTTCAGTCACACTGCAGAATAAAATGTGGGTTAGGACGTGTGGTTGTGGTCATCTTTGGAAAACACAATCTGCCACATGTCCTGTCCGAGGCCGAGCCGTAGAAGGAAGATGATAATAATACCTACTTAGTAGGGTTGTGAGGGGGCGCCTGGGTAGCTCAGTCAGTTAAGCCACCAACTCTTGATTTCAGCTCCAGTCATGAACTGGGTCCTGGGGTTGAGTCCCAGCCAGACTCTCCACTTGCTTCTCCCTCTCCCTCTCCCTCTTCCACTCCCCCTTCCCCTCACTCTTGTGCATGTTCTCTCTCTCTCAAATAAATAAATAAAATCTTTTTAAAAAATAGGGTTGTGAGAACAACGTGGATAAACCCGTGGAAAGCACTTAGAGTAGACTCTGGCATGCTGTTTTCATCACCGTTACTGTCCTCACGCACTAAACAAGGAACCATGCGGTCGTGATCCCCATGGGTCCTCAGAAGTGCCTCTCTGAGCCCAAGTACACAACTGCCTCTGGCCCCTCTTTCCCTGAGTCACCCTCGCTGTCTGTAACTCTTCCACCATTGCTATTGGCATGCTGGCTGAGCTAAGACCCTGCAGCCACTGGTCCCCACACCTTCGCAGAGATGCCCATGCGCAGACCCCACACCGACTGGCTGCAACTTGCTGCTGCTGCCTCAGCATAATTATTGCCACCAACCCCAAATTCTAGCAGGAAGCCCAACAGAGGAGTCACCTCTGAGTTGACCTGCTGCCTGACTCCTGCTGTCACCCCATCCCTGAGGGTACCTGCTGATTCCCCCAGCCACAAATGCCCAGGAAAAGCAAGTAACAGAATCAAATAAGCGAACAACTCCCCCTTGATACCATGCTCACTTATGGAGGCTGGGACACTATTATTTGGGCCCCAAACTGATGGGTAGTAGTAAAACTGTGTTCTTAACTGACAGACATGATTGTTCCCCTGGAGCAGAAACAGTCCTACGATGGTTTCTTACATCAGAGGCAAGGCTGTTTCCCATGTCCACCTGCTCTTTCCTCTTTAGCGTGAACCCATTTAAACATCTGGTTATCATACTGGTGCCATTAAGAATTTGATAGTTTCTGGGCGCCTGGGTGGCTCAGTGGGTTAAGCCGCTGCCTTCGGCTCAGGTCATGATCTCAGGGTCCTGGGATCGAGGCCTGCATCGGGCTCTCTGCTCAGCAGGGAGCCTGCTTCCCTCTCTCTCTCTCTGCCTGCCTCTCTGCCTACTTGTGATTTCTCTCTGCCAAATAAATAAATAAAATTTAAAAAAAAAAAAAAAAAAAAAGAATTTGATAGTTTCCATAGTCTGATTCTACTGGTCCCAACAAGTCCTTCCTACAGATTTATATAGTCTAAGTTGTGAACAAAACTGAAGTTGATTTTTCCCTGGAGCCCCCTGTATAAGTCAGTAGATGCAGATGGAAACTTGGAGGAAGAGAGCCATTTCGACCCAGACCCAGAATACATTTCAGTACAAACTCTGCCTCCCAGTACCCTCTGTCACACCTGCGAGGACCCCCTCGTCCACTCGCTTGTTCAGAAAACAGGGGAAATGCTCCATGTAGGAAAAAGTTTTCATGCTTTCCTTGACTTCCAGTATGGTGGAGGAGTTGTTGCCTGGGTGGCTGAGATGGCTGCTCCAGGAGCAGATTTTCAGCAGGTATTTTGGAGGAGGTAAGGAGGGATGAAGACAGCAACAGGAGTCAGACTTTGTCCTGGCGAATGAGGGGCCACAGCTCAGGCTGAAGGGGCAGTTCTCACACATGATCCTATGGGCACTGGGGTCCACACCATGCACTTTGGCGCCCAAGTGTCGTGTGGCTCAGAGAAGGCTGGAGTGTCAAGTGGGGCAGGGGGTCTGGTCTCAGTGCGTGGACAGCTGGTTCTCTCGCAGGTACCCAGGATCTAAACTGCTCCTACAGTGGGCAATCTTCCACCTAAGGAGGCAGAGCTCACCTCCCACTGAAAGAGCTGAAAACATCAGACACTTGCTTTCTTCAGCATTGCTGGGGGTGAGGTATCGGGAGACCCACAGGCCTCGTGTCAGGGAGGGTAGATGCGTGGCAGCAGCTCCACCTAGTTTCTCCTGGCAGTGACAGTGACAGGGTTCTAGCGTCAGTGGGGACAGGCCAGGTGTTCTGGCCATCATGGAGAGCAGTTTCTTCATTATAATAGCTCCCGGATAGGACCTGGACATTTGTTGCTTGCTATCTACAGAGCTTCCCATTATGTTTTCCCTGGCCATTCCGGAATGTTGAAAACTATCCAATATTTAATATCATTTTAATAAGAAGTTCCTTTCCTTTTAAAATTAGCCCAAGTTGGAGTGCCTGGGTGGCACAGTCAGTTAAGCGGCCAACTCTTGATTTCAGCTCAGGTCATGATCTCAGGGTCTTGGGGTCCAGCCTCAAGCCCCAAGTCATGCTAACCCCATGCTTAGCAGGGGGTCTGTCTGAGCGCCACCTTCCTAAGCTTAGGAGGCCTAAAGTTCTTTTCCCAATGAAGCTAGTTCAGGGTTAAGGACGCCCTACCATTTGAAGGAAGGAAGTCCAGGGTTTGGCCACCACTTAACGTGTCTTTGCCTCAATGCCCTCAAAAGAAGAACAGAAGGGAGAATTCAGGCACTCTTTTACTATAAGTTCAAATGCTCTTTCAAAAGAAACAAGAAAGACATCACAGATATATCTAAACTAATGCTACAAGGCAGGAACCACAATAGGAACAAATAGTTAAGTGTTTGAGTCAGAGCCCTCCCAGATGGGAGGCTGGCAGTGAGGACCCCGAGCTTCTCCAGAGTGGAGAGGGGAAAGGAGCTTGCAGGGATCAGGCGGCACGCCCTGCTCTTGAATCAGCTCGCAGCAGCAGCCCCTGCATAGCCAGATGGTCTCACACCTGCAACTGTGGCCAGTTCACCCTTCTTATTTCATGAGCGTGAAAAGGTGAGTAATTTTTTGGTGGGAGGAGCAAAGAATTTGACTCTGAGATTTACAGTTGAGGCGGACTTTGAAAGGACTGAGTCCAACCCATTTAATAGCAAATTCAGTAAAATTAAATCTGTGAACCAAACACTTGACACATGTGAAGGAGTTCTGGAAGAGGAAACAGTGTTAAGAGAGTGAGGATTCTTGACCATCTTGGGTGATGTGTTGGTTATTTACTGCGGCACAAATTACCCCCCAACCTTAGACTCTTCAGTGTCTTAAAATGACAATACTTATCATCTCACACTTTCTCTCAGCCAGGAGTCAGTCTTCCAGGAATCCACAGCCTGGCTAAGTCCTCTTTCTCCGGGTTCTTACAAGACTGCATCTAGTTGTCAGCCAAGGCTGCAGTCTTATCCAAAGGCTTGACTGCAGAAGGATCTGCCTCAAATCTCCCTTACGTGGTTTTGGCAGGTTCACTTACTCACTGGTTGTTGGACTAAGGGCCTCCATTCTCTGACGACCCAGAGGCTACCCTCTGTTCCTTGCCATCCATATGGCAACTTGTTTTATCAGAGTGAGAAGCAGAAAGAGTGACAGCATGCTAGTGAGACGGAAGTCCCAATCTTTTGTAACCGAGTCATGGAAATGATATCCCATTTGCTTCGTGTATTCCATTTCTTAGAAGCAGGTCACCGGGTCCAAACCACACTTAAGAGGAAGGCATTATATGAAGGAGTGAATACCCAGAGGCAAGATTATTGGGAGCCTTATCGGCAGCTGCCTGCAACAGACATATCTAGAAGGTAAGAAAGGGATCAGCATCATAGAAATGTAGAATTTTCTGACTGAAATGAAAAGGCCCTTTAGATCTAGCCATCCATATGCTGCCTGAATTCCTAATACAGCTCCATGCCAAGTGGCTTTTTATTCTACATCTGTACAATGATGTGGTTAGACGTTGTATCCTTGTTATACCTGGCTAGGAACCACCTCCCTGTAATATTCATTCATGCCCATGAAGGCATCCTATAACCTGTGAGAATGGTAGAAAGCTCAGAAGTGTTTATTCTCTTTCAGTGATGGCCAACTGCATTGATGAAAGCTAAAAAGCACATTGGAAGTAAAGATTGGTTCTCAGGGTGCCTGGGTGGCCACAGTGAGGTGTCCACTCTTGGTCTCAGCTCAGGTCTTGATCTCAGGATTGTGAGTTCAAGCCCTGCATTGGGCTCTATAAGGGCATGGATCCTTACTTTGAAAAAAATTCTTTTGGTCTAATTTTTAAAGTAACCTGGAATGTAGAATGTTTCTGCAACCATTAGTTTACATAATTTGACATATAAAACACAAAAGATCTCTCTAAGAAACTGAATGAATCAGCACGATTTAAAGAAAAAAGTAGTGGGAGTATCTAGTATTACCAAAACCAAAGTCAGCAGTTAAAAATTCCAGAACCAAGAAAATAAACAGATCAAACAAAAGAGAAGGCCCTAGTGCTTTAATCCTTTGACATTAGGAATATTTTTTCATATGGAATTCTGAATTTGGCAAGAAATGTGAACTGTGGCCCCATGACTGGCAGGGAGCACTTCAGAGTTCACAGCGTGCTCTCTGGGAAACTACTGTGGCCAAGGTGGGGACATCATGCCTGACCACTCACTTGTCTATAAGACCTACCTCAAATGGCTATTTGTAAATGTCAACTCTAGTCTCAAAAGACAATTAAGGTTATCAGAAAGCAATAAAGTCAAGTTGGAAAGGAGGTGGGAGGGAGGGAAGGAAGTCAGCGGGGGAGGAAGGAAAGAAAGAAGGAAGGAAGGAAAGAAGGAAGGGAGGGAGGAAAGGGAGGGAGGAAAGAAGGAAGAAACTTTCCTTTGAATAACCCCTTTTATTTTGGGTGATTACAAGATTATGAGAACATACATAAGGCCTACATTGAGGACCACAGAACTATTTTGGGTGAGTGTTTATTGCAAAACAAATCTCACTGATTAACTCATAAAACAGCCAAGATGAAAAGATTTTAGGGAACATGTGGTCTCACCCCTAATTTTGAAGATGAGGAAATTGGGTCCCAAAGATGCTGAGTAACACACCAAGTAGTGGGAGAAGACTGACACTTAGACAAGCTATTCCCACTAGGGCTCCAATGTGGAACAGCTACAGCCAACTTGGTAATGTCTCCCTCCCAGAGGAACAGTTCGTCCTTTGCCTTGTGCAGTCACTCCAGCAAGAGTTATTTCTCAACGCTGTGCTTATGCAAACTCTTGAGCAGCACAGACTCCTGGACTAAGAGACTCTCCACTTGGTGTGCAATTGAGGGCAAAGGCTGGGAAGGCTTGGCGCTGCTCCAGACTCCTTCCACAGAGGCCTGAGGTGACAGAAAAAACACATGTATTTTTCCCAGTTAGGTGAATAAAGACCAGGCTCATCAAGTAAGAGTGAAAGTTACTTTATGAAGTAAAGAAAAGCATTCACACTGGAGGAGAGCATCGATGGTTCCACGTGGGTGAGACTTTACAACTGTCAGACTGTCAGGAACAGGTGGGACAAAGGAGAAACCTGGAAATGTATTTCATGTCTATGCTAGCGGAGATGGAAGTAATTCAACTGCTTTTCTTTCTTTTCTTTTCCTTTCTTCCTTTCTTTTTTTTAAGTTTCAGAGGTAGTGTTTAGTGATTCATCAGTTGCAACATCTGCTTTTCTATCTGCTCTCTCTCAGCCCAAATTAAATTTACCTTTTATTTATTTGTTTATTTTTTAATTTCAGAGTAAGCATCCTGCATTTTCCCAAGATGCTTTACTCTCTTTTTAAAAAGATTTATTTGTCTGTTTTAGAGAGAGAGAGCACAGGGGAAGGGCAGAGGAAAAGGGAAAGAGAAAATCTCAAGCAGACTCTGCACTGGGTGTGGAGCCTGACTCGAGCCTTGGTCCCAGGACCCTCAAGATCATGACCTAAGCTAAAACCAACACATGGATGTTCATCCAGCAGAGTTACCCGGGTAACTGGTTTCCCTGAAACTTAGCTTTTCATTCCAAATGCAAAATAAACAACATCGAAATGCAAGACAGCACATTAAAAAGACCCAAGAGTCAGAGGAGGAAAGGTGTATCCAGAGGTGTTCCATGAAGTTGGATGCTAAGAGATAAAGAAAGGAAAACACGGAGAGTGAAGAAAGCAACATGTTGAAAGCTGAGCAGGTGTTTTTTTTCTAAATCATAAATAGTGTTTATTGGACTCCCATCCATTAAAATATTGTCTATGGAAGTAAGATCAACATTTTGTCTCTTTGGTTCACAGAACACCAAAAAAGGAGGGGAAAGGAAGAAAGGAGATGAAGGAGAGAAAAAAGGACTTGGGTGAGAACTGGAGAAATCCCTAAGAAAGTTGGGGGGAAGGCCCATGCTTTTGGTTCTCTGCTCTCCCTTCCAATTCTATAATTAGCACAAGAAAGGATTCCAAGGCCCACTTTGGCTTATCTCTTATATCCTTAAATCCATGCCTGTTCCTCAAGTATTTAGTTAGGAAGGAGAGCTGTGAGCTAGTAAAATCTGGTACCCCACCACCTCTGGAATTTTCCCCACAGAAATAGGACACAATAAAGTCAGACAATGCAAGCATTCACTCCAGGGATGCCTCTGTTCTGGTGAACCAGAATGAAGCTTAACCAAATAAGCTGGGGAGCAACTTAAGCGAAGTGGAAAGAGAAAATGGTTTTCCACTTCTAGATATAGTGAAATATGTTAGCAATAGCTTTGGGGTCTAAGAAAACCCAATGAGTTACAAGTGATCAATTTCATGATGGCCTGATGAGATCACAGTTGAAGTACATTAATGATGATTAAAGTTAATGAAAAAGGTGCCTACATAGTTTGTTTTCTTTAAAGTGTGTCTTTTTTTTAGCCCCACTTTGTTGAGGTGTGAATGACATATAAAAAGCTGTGTATATTTAATGCATACCACTCAATGAGTTTAGGAGTCAAATCATGTCCTTTTGGGATCATGTGGTAATTAGAAAGCTTAAACATTCTAAACATACAGAAATGCTATGTGGATCACTTTCCAGGCAGTGCATGGTAATACTAAGTGTCTAAATGTAGCTATTTTGTAAAGAGCTCTCTTTGATTAGAAGGAGTTTAAAAGACACTAAGTAGGAGAGCTCTAGCCCAGAAATGATAGCGAGATTGATACAGTGGCCATGGGCTGAAGGAGAGGTGAGGCAGACGGGAGAGGTGATCTTGGGGTGCATCAAATAGGACTTGGAGACCAAGCAGACCTCTGGGGAGCATGAAAGGAGAGCCAAAGAAGGCCCAGGTGCCCAGGTTAGATGGCCAGTGTGACCCGTGGCATCAGTCGCTGAGCTTGCAGGCGACAGAGGAGGAATTCATGACACCGTGCAGCCAGGCCACCATGCACCTAGCCGGTTAGGTGGACTGACACCCTGGTTAGGTGCTCTAACCACGCACCTGCAGAGGGCTGTGTGTTCTCCAGATGGGGGACAGACTCCTGCCAGATTATGGACAACCCACTCACCCTGGCTGCCTATCTTCACAGTTACAAAATGACGCTTGTTTTAATATTCTCATAACATCATTGTGTTTAGCAGTTAGTGTCGATATTCAGAAGCCCTCAGATGATGCACACACTTAGTGAATTTTACGAGTAGACCAATTACATAAAATGAACTCTGTGAAACCAAGAATTATGCCTTTTGGGTATCCCACTTGGTAATCCCTTACCGTACATACTAGGCCACGTAACAACCATGCTGGGAGAGTGGTCCTTGGTGGGGTCGGGGGGATGACACGGAGGATAGGAGCCTAAGGAGGTGATAGGAACAGAGGGATGCAGCCAGAGTGACACCCTCCTCTGCGTTGTCTCCAGACTTTGTACCCTTCCTTTCTATAATCCAGTAATTTAAAAATGGTTTCCCAAGTGTACAATATTTGCTTCATTCAGTGACAGAATAGACACTCAATGTTCAAATTTACTGAGAGTAATGGTAATTAAAGTGGAAACTTTAATTGGAAACTTTTTCATTTGGAAACTTCTAAAAAACACATAACCAAGAAACTGAGAAAAAGTCCAATCAAAAGTTGTTAGAAAAAGTAAAAAAACAATTTTAAGGAACTCAGTGTTCATACAAATCAGTCTGATTGGTTTCTTGTCCTTCTCTCTTTCCAATTTCTTTCTTCCTCTCAAAGTGTGGGTTTCATTGACAAACTTGGGAAAAGAGGTGTTGGGGGAACACTCATTATTTAGAAACCTACAGCTGCCCAAGGGGAGTTCTGAGTCATAATTGATATACTTCACCTGGGAGCCTGTAACAATGATTTCTCTTTGTGTGAACTCTTTTTTTTTTTTTAAAGATTTTATTTATTTATTTGAGAGAGAGAGACAGTGAGAGAGAGCATGAGCGAGGAGAAGGTCAGAGAGCGAAGCAGACTCCCCATGGAGCTGGGAGCCTGATGTGGGACTCGATCCCGGGACTCCAGGATCATGCCCTGAGCCGAAGGCAGTCGTCCAACCAACTGAGCCACCCAGGCGTCCCTCTTTGTGTGAACTCTTGAGCAACATACACTCCTGAGCTAAAACACATTCCACTCAGTTTGCAATTGGATGCAGCAGATGTGTGATGAGGGACAGGCCATATTTCCAGCATCAAATGAATGAATGAAGATAGTCTTGTTTGAAAGACTCCACCCCCAAACTACTAGAACTCATACAGCAATTCAGCAATGTGGCAGGATACAAAATCAATGTACAGAAATCAGTTGCTTTCTTTCTTTTTTTTTTTTTTTTAATAAATTTTATTTATTTGACAGACAGAGATCACAAGTAGGCAGAGAGGCAGGCAGAGAGAAAGGGGGAAGCAGGCTCCTCTCTGAGCAGAGAGCCTGATGCGGGGGCTCGATCCCAAGACCCTGAGATCATGACCTGAGCCGAAGGCAGAGGCTTTAACCCACTGAGCCACACAGGCACCCCCAGTTGCTTTCTTATACACTAACAATGAAAATATAGAAAGGCAAATTAGAGAATTGATCACATTTACTATAAGACCAAGAACCATAAGATACCTTGGAATAACCCTAACCAAAGAGGTAAAGGATCGAGGAACTACAGAACACTCATGAAAGAAACTAAAGAAGGCACAAAAAGATGGAAGACCACTCCATGCTCATGGATTGGAAGGATAAACATTGCTAAAATGTCTATACTGCCCAGAGCAATCTACACTTTCAATGCCACCCCAATCAAAATTCCATTGACATTTTTCAAAGTGCTGGAACAAACAGTCCTAAAATTTGTATGCAACCAGAAAAGAATTGCTAAGGAAATGCTGAAAAAGAAAAACAGACCTGGGGACATCATGTTGCCTGATTTCAAGCTTTACTACAAAGCTGTGATCACCAAGACAGCATGGTACTGGCACAAAAACAGACACATAGACCAGTAGAACAGAGTAGAGCCCAGATATGGACCTGCAATTCTATCGTCAAATAATCTTTGACAAAGCAGGAAAAAATATCCTGTGGAAAAAAGACAATCTCGTCAATAAACAGTGCTGGGAAAATTGGACAGCTATATGTGGAAGAATGAAATTCGACCATTCTCTTACACTATACACAAAGATAAACTCGAAATGGATAAAAGATCTCCACATGAGGCATAAATCTATCAAAATCCTAAAGGAGAACATAGGCAGTAATCTCTTCGATATCAGCCACAGCAACTTCTTTCAAGACAGGTCTCCAAAGGCAAAGGAAACAAAAACAAAAATGAACTTTTGGGACTTCATCAAGATCAAAACTTCTGCACAGCAAAGGAAACAGTCCACGAAACAAAGAGGCAACCCACAGAATGGGAGAAGATATTAGCAAATGATACTACAGAGAAAGGGCTGATATCCAAAATCTATAAAGAACTCCTTAAACTCAACAACCAAAAAACAGATAATCATGTTAAAAAATGGGCAAAAGACATGAAGAGACACTTTTCCAAAGAAGACATATAAATGGCTAATAGACACATGAAAAAATGTTCATCATCATAGCCATCAGGGAGATTCAAATCAAAACCACATTGAGATATCTCCTTACACCAGTTAGAATGGCCAAAATCAACAACACAGTAAACAGCATGTGTTGGAGAGGATGTGGAGAAAGGGGAACCCTCTTACACTGTTGGTGGGAATGCAAGTTGGTGCAGCAACTTTGGAAAACAGTGTGGAGATTCCTGAAGAAATTGAAAATAGAGCTTCCCTATGACCCTGTGATTGTGCTACTAGGTATTTACCCCAAAGATTCAAATGCAATAAAAAGAAGGGCCATCTGTACTCCAATGTTCATAGGAGCAATGTCCACAGTCACCAGACTGTAGAAAGAACCAAGATGCCCTTCAACAGACAAATGGATAAGGAAGATGTGGTCCATATACCTATGGAGTATGATGCCTCCATCAGAAAGGATGAATACCCAACTTTTGCATCAACATGGACAGGACTGGAGGAGATTACGCTGAGTGAAATAAGTCAAGCAGAGATAGTCAATTATCATATGGTTCCACTGACTTGTGGAGCATCAGGAATAACATGGAGGATATTGGGAGAAGGAAAGGAAAAATGAAATTGGAGGAGATTGGAGGGGGAGATGAAGTGTGACAGACTGTGGGCTCTGAGAAACAAACTGGGGGTTTTGGAAGGGAGGGGAGTGAAGGGATGGGTAAGCCTGGTGGTGGGTATTAAGGACGGCACGTATTGCATGGAGCACTGTGTGTCGTGCATAAACGATGAATCTTGGAACACTGAGAAAATGAAATAAATTTTTTTAAAAAAGACTAAATAAAAATCATCTGAATGGAAGAAATCTATATATTCATTTGAGAAGCCAATGATTTCCCAAGAAGCCTCCAGAGCCTGACCCCACTGGGCCTTCACAGGCACTGAATGTGAAGATGAGGGGATTTGGGATGGGTCATATTTTCTTAGAGGCCCTGCTCAAAACTTGGCCTGGAATGATCAAAGGAAATTGATGGGGCGGCTTTTCACCATTGTTCTTCTCCCTCTATTGTCCCGCCACGTCCAATTTCTCAACAAGCAGGTAGAATGTTCTTAAAACAATGACTAGTTACTCAACCCTCCAACAATCTCCAATACTCTGAGAATAAAAACCAAAGACCTTATTAGGGCTCCAGAAACTCTTCCTGACAGGCCCCCATTACCCCTCAGTCCTCATATCCTGCCAGTATCTCCTGCTCTGGTCACATTAGTCTTCCTGCTATTCCTCAAACACGCGAGGCAGGCTACTTTCTCAGGGACTGGGCGCTTGCGGCTCTCCGTGCTGGAAGACCCAGATCTTCACGTGACTCCGTTTCTCGCTTCATTCAAGTCTTTGCTCAGTTCACCTCCTGAGAGATCTTTCCTAATCCTTCCGTTTATACAGGGCCCCTCACTCTCTATTCCCTTGCCCTGCTTTATTTTTCTTCATAGACTTATCGTATCCTAACCCCATGTTATATCTTTAGTGCTTATTGTTTATTTACCCTACCTTCTGGGAGAAGGAATCTTGTACTTGATAAAGAAAGAAAGAAATTGATAACAACCAGGAAAAGGTTATTCCCTTTTAATTAGTTTAAATTCAATAGTAGGAAATGACACCAGATGAAATGTTTCAATGGTAGGTAAGATTCTCATATAAAGGTGGCAAATCCCAAAATCTCCTTCCCCCAGTACTCATTCATTCTAAAGACATTTATTGTATGTTTACTATATCCCAACCACTATGCTAGGTTCTGAGAAGGAATAAGATGAAACTCTTGTCATGTGGTGCTTATGTTCTTTTTTTTTTTTTTTAAAGATTTTATTTATTTATTTGACAGAGACAGATCACAAGTAGGCAGAGAGGCAGGCAGAGAGAGAGAGGGAAGCAGGCTCCCCGCTGAGCAGAGAGCCGGATGCGGGACTCGATCCCAGGACCTGAGATCATGACCTGAGCCGAAGGCAGTGGCCCAACCCACTGAGCCACCCAGGCGCCCTGGTGCTTATGTTCTAATCTGGGGAGGAGAACATGAAGTTTAGAAAATAAATAACAAACTAATATTTTTAATGTGATTTAATGAGATTAGTTCCCTCTGTTCTGAGGGAAATAATAGTGTGATTGATGGGAAAGAGGATAAGTTCCTTTTTTTTTTTTCTTTTTTTTAGATTTTTTTTTAAATTTATTTATTTGACAGAGAGAAATCACAAGTAGGCAGAGAGGCAGGCAGAGAGAGAGAGAGGGAAGCAGGCTCCCTGCTGAGCAGAGAGCCCGATGCGGGACTCGATCCCAGGACTCTGAGATCATGACCTGAGCCGAAGGCAGCGGCTTAACCCACTGAGCCACCCAGGCACCCCGGATAAGTTCCTTCTTTAGACAGGATGAGAAAGACTCCATAGAGCTTGTGCTTGAGCTGAAGCATGAGAGAGGAGAAAGATCTAACCATGGCATGGGATGTTCATTTCAGGCAAAGAAGAGCATGTGCAAAGGTCCTGTGGAGAGAAAACACTTGGTATTTACAGGAGCAGAAAAGAAACCCATGTGGCCAGAGCACAAAGAGCGAGAGGGAAGGGTTAGGAGATGGCAAGCAGAACCAGATCTAGGATTTGCTATTTTATTTTATATTTATTTTATTTTATTTATTTTAAACTTGATTCTAAACCACTAAATGCTGTCAAGTGGAGGACTGACATAATATCATTTATATTTGAAAATCACTCTGTGTATCCGTTATCTATTGCTTTATAACAAACAACTTTAAGCTTAGTAGTGTAAAATAACAGTAATACTCATTATTATTCTCACAATTCTGGGGGCTGACTGGACTTACTAGGTGGCTCTTGCTCAAGGTCTCTTATGTAGTTGTCTGTAAATACTGACTGTGGCTGGAGTCATCTCAAGGTTTCCTGGCTCAAGTATCTGGCGGGCTCTTGGCTGGGACCTTAGCTGGGGCTGCCTGATAGAACACGTCCGTGCAACCTGTCCATGTGGTCTGGGCTCTCTTAAGGAGTAGCAAGTGAGTTGCAAGACAAACAGTCCCAGGAGAGCCAGGCGGAAGCTAGATCATCTTTTATGACCTGAGCTTGGAAGTGGTATGTGACTAAGTCCACATTCAAGGGAAAAAGAACTAGGTTTCACCTCTTGATGACAGAGTGTCAAAGAATTTGCAGACATGCTTAAACCCAGCACATCCTGGTTCCTGAGTGGAAAAATAAATTGTATGGGAGCAACGGTGGAGGAAAGGAGGCCAGTCACTGTCAGTGCAGTGTCCGGGGGAAAATGACAATGGGGTGGAGATGAAAGACATGCAGAATGCTAGGTCACATTTGAAAGGTAGAAATATCAGGATTGGGTAGTGGTTGGATGTGGGTCATGAGAAGAATGGACTTTGGTTTGAACAATAGGATGAATATTGGTGGTGCCACTTACTGTGATGGAGAACACTGAGGGAGGAACAAGCGAATGGGAGGCAGAGATGAAAACCAAGAGTTCTCTATAAGACATTTGGCTTTAAGATACATTCTCAATATACAAGAGGAAATAGCAAGGAATCTATTTAAATTTAATTTGAGTTCAAGAGGTAGGTGTACTCTTAAGGTATAAATATGCCAGTTGTTAACATATACACAGCATCCAAAGTCAAAGGTTAGAAGAAATCATCTAGCCAAAGGACGTAGACAGACAAGAGGACTAATCTTAGAGATGCTACAACATTTAGGACAATGTTAGAAAGAAAACGCAGTCTTCTTTGGAAAGAAAACACAGTCCAAAATTAGAAGAAAACGTCCCTACAAGTGCTTTGCACTACAGGTGAATTGGAAAATAAGAGCACAAGAACAAGAAAACAGCAACACAGAATGAGATGAAAGGAAGATTATAGAACCAAGGAAACAAAGAGAGGATAAAGTACCACCATTAAAAATCTAATCAATTAGTAACAAGGAAGAGAATCAAAATGGTCAAAAATAAAAATCAGGGCAGGCACCTGGGTGGCTCAGTGGGTTAAGCCTCTGCTTTTGGCTCAGGTCATGATCTCAGGGTCCTGGATTGAGCCCTGCATCGGGCTCTCTGTTCAACAGGGAGCCTGCTTCCTCCTCTCTCTCTCTGCCTGCCTCTCTGCCTACTTGTGATTTCTCTTTCTGTCAAACAGATAAGTAAAATCTTTAATAAAAATAAAAATAAAAATCAGGGGTACCTGGGTGGCTCAGTCATTAAACGTCTGCCTTTGGCTCAGGTCATGATCCCAGGGTCCCAGGATAGAGCCCCACGTCGGGCTCCTGCCCTGTAAGGAGCCTGCTTCTCCCTCTTCCACTCCCCCTGCTTGTTTTCCTCTCTCGCTGTCTCTCTCTGTCAAATAAATAAATAAAATCCTTAAAAATAATGAAAATAAAAATAAAATTTGATTTTTATTTATGGAAATTAGAAAGAGACAATCCAGGGTGCCTGAGTGGCTCAGTCAGTTAAGCATATGCCTTTGGCTCAGGTCATGATCCCAAGATCCTGGAATCTGAGTCCCTCAACAGGCTCAGCTCCCTGCTCAGCCGGGAGCCTGCTTCCCCCTCTCCCTCTGCCTGCTGCCCACCCTGCTTGTGCTCACTCTCTCTCTGTTTCACATAAACAATCGAACAAACAAACAAATAAATAAATAAAATCAATCTTGAGAGAAGGAAAGAAAGAAAGAATGAATCTAGGTTGTTAACTGGTGGCCCCGAGGTAAAGAACATGAAAAAATGAAACAGGAAAAGTTTGCAGAGATACAAAAGAATGTGATCAGCAGTCAAAGGGCACACCATATACCTGGAGAAATTAATATAGAATGACTGGCCCAGAGCCAATCCTGGATAAGCTCTTGAACTTCAAGGATAAAGAAAGCATTCCACAGGCTTTTGGGCAGAAAAGCACAACCTTCACATGAGAAAAATCTTCAGCCAGCCCCAGAACTATGCATAGCTACAGCCAGTGCCAGGTGATGCTAAAGTTATAGCTGGACGAAGACTGGAGTCCTAGCTCAAAGGAAGGGAATCTAGAATATTCCACTCATAAAGATGTCATCCAAGTATAAAATCGTTGAGCAGAAGCTCTCAAACATGCACCAACTCAGGAAATAAAGCACACATGAGCTAAAATGGAAACTGCACATTTAAGAGAATCGTCATACTTTCATTATCTTTTTTATATAATGAATCTTGAAGAAACAAATCTCATTTGTGCATAAGCATTTATCTGAAATTCAGAAAATCCCCCATCATTAGTTTCATTTGCTTCTGTTAAGCAAAATTAAAGTTAACATATATACTTAAAACACATGTAAAATATGTGGAGGCACCGGGTGGCTCAGTGGGTTAAAGCCTCTGCCTTCGGCTCAGGTCATGATCTCAGGGTCCTGGGATCGAGCCCCACATCTCTGAGCAGAGAGCCTGCTTCCTCCTCTCTTCTCTGCCTACTTGTGATCTCTGTCTGTCAAATTAATAAATAAAATCTTAATAAAATAAAATAAAGTACATGTAAAATACGTAAAGTTATTTTTTAAAGATTTTATTTATTTATTTGAGAGAAAGAGAGAGAGCAGGGGGTAGGGATCAGAGGGATCAGCTTAGATGCTGGGCTTAATCTCATGACCCTGAGATCATGACCTGAGCTGAAAGCAAGGCTTGAGGCTCAAATGACTGAATCACCCAGGCTCAGTCTCCTTAAAGTTATTTTTAATCTATTTGTCTATCTCCCTGTTAAGTTACATATTTGCACAGAAAAAGGTATGAAATGATTATCACATAATGCTAAAACAGGTGTTTTTTTTTTAATGGTGGTAGGAAATTTCATGATTTCTTACTTTCTTCTTTGTACCTTTGAATGTGGCTTGAATATTATATAGATACAAATTATTTTTACAAAAATAATAGTCATTCTAAAATTTTTTAAATTAAGGAATCATTAAGAAAGTACAGACAATAGTATTTGTTCATCTCCTATTACATATTAGATATTTTACACATATTGGTTAATATAATCCACATATAACTCATCAAGTAGGAATTATAAATTCATTACCCAGAAGAGGAAACTGAGGTCTATGAGTATTTGTGAATTTTCTAGAGTTGCACTGTTAGTAAAGACAGAGTCAGAACCTTGCCTGATGCCAAAGCCAATGTCTTCCTACTTGGCCTGCCTTCTGCAGGTTTTATCAAGCTCAACTTCCTACACCCACCCCGTCTTCTGTGCACACGAGTGTTCACACACACGCATATTTCTGCAGTTTTCCATGTGCCCAGACCAGGAACTTGTCAAGAGACGTCAAATGCAATACCCATTTCCTGACCAATGCTGTTACTCAATATCTCTGTGATTTGGGAAAGAGCTGCTGCTGAATTCACCCTGACAAGGGTCATTCTTAAGTCTTAAGAGAGGGAGTAATGACACAGCCTTCTGATCTATGTGGAAGTGTGTGATATGCTGATATATCCAGCCCTTTGAGATGTTCTGTTGGCAGGTGGTTGAAGGGCAAAGTACTATTGACTCATGGTCTTCTCTGTCCATTTTCATTACTGATGATGTTTTCTTCTTTAGTGTTTTTTCTAAGAACGGTTTCAAAAGTCCAAGGAAGTTTATCAGTTTCTTGGTATTCAAATATCTCTTTCACATTGAACGTTTGTGTGATGATATATACATATAATATACTCACATATTCATTGTGTATTCATTCACATATATACAAATCAAAAAGTGAATTCCTAATGCAAATAGCAATAAAGGTGTAACCCATGCTTCCCAGGCCATGTTAATGCTAGCCTGGAGATGAAAAATGAGGCCACAGCCATGGTCCTAGGAGAATGTCATTGGTTTTGTCCTGCCCACTTGTTTTGTGGGAACTCCATCTGCTATAAAATCCTGATCTGCTCAGGGCATGTGTCACATGTGTTCTTGGCTAATCCAATGGATCTTCTTCCAATGTGGCACAAATTTAATTATATCTTGTGGCATTGTTGGGGCCCCCTATAGCAATGACTGCCAGGGTTATGGCCCACCTGAGGCCGCACTGCTGCCACAATATTCACACAAAGCTAACCACCTGTCCCTCTAAATCTAGTTACCAGAAGATAGCCAAAGTGGGGCCTATGAAATGTGAAGCAGACCAGGTAATTCCCTGGTTCCAAACCCTAGAGAGGCATCCCACTACATATCCTAAATGGCTCTCGTGGCAGGGTCTGGTCCTGTCTGACTCTCCAACAAGTCTAACATGAATGGGGGCTGGAGGATGATGAGTGATGAGAGGAACAGACTGAGCAGGCCTCTTAGAATTACTTATCCCTTGATTTTGGCCCATTACTCTTGAACCACACATGTGTGCTGTGGTTTTCTTCCTTTCTGGTGAGTCTTCTTTTAACAGACCCTGACAGCCCTGCAACCAGTCTTTGGGATTTGCCAAGGGGTGGGTGTCAGGAAACTTCAATACCCTCATTGTCTTCAATATTCCTTCACTAAAGTCATGCTGGATAAATCACTATAATTTAAGTCAGGACTTAGGACAAGTCAGATAGTCACAACTCCCTCCAAATCCAACCACCTCCACCTAATTTCTGCCTCTAAATCTTCTGAGGTGGAGACTCTGAAGCTGCCAGAAATGAAAACCACTATGGAAAAAATAGGAAAAAAGGACTATGGGACCATAAACAGAAGTCTCCAACTTCAACAGAAAAGTAAATAAGATGGCATAAGTCTTTAGCCCAGTCAAAGAAGAGTCATCATGAGGGCTTTGTATGTTAAGCTAAGCAGTTCTTTTGTCTAATTAATTAGTTGTATTTGAAGTAGGCAAACACTCCCTGAGAGATTCCAAAAATAACTATAGGGCATAAAAAGAAAATATAAGAAACTCTATTTATAATAATTTTTATTTTGTCCATTTTCTTTCCTCCTTTTGTATATATTTTATACTCATAATTTTGAGTAGAACATGTATATAACTTAATGTGTGTATTGTGGTTGCATGGCCAAAAGCATTTTCCTGATGCAGGTGCGGGAACGAAGTACAGAGACCACAGCTATGAAAAATGGGAAACTATTTGAAGAATTTTTTTTTTAAGATTTCATTTATTTATTTGACAGAGAGAGATCACAAGTAGACAGAGAGGCAGGCAGAGATAGAGAGGGAAGCAGGCTCCCTGCTGAGCAGAGAGCCCGATGCGGGGCTCAATCCCTGGACCCTGAGATCATGACCTGAGCCGAAGGCAGCGGCTTAACCCACTGAGCCACCCAGGGGCCCCTATTTGAAGAATTTAAGCCAAGGGATGATGAGATCAGATTTTATTGTAGTAAAATCACCCTGTCCGAATTGTGGAGAGTGAATTAACTGAGGAGAAAATACAGGCATATGCTCTAGGTTAGGAGATATCCAAATCCTCCAAGTGAGGTTTCAACTGAAACAGTGGAAATGGGAATTGAGAGGGGGCTGAGGATAGGGACAAAGGGATTAGAGGATGAGAAATATTCAGCAGACAATCAACTTGACCTGATGATCAATATATAGGACAGCAAGGGAAACAGAGGAGTTTCACATGACTTTCGGGTTTCTACCTCTGTGACCGAGTGGAATCAGCCTCCAGGGTATGGAAGTCATGAGGCAGGAGCTGGATACTAGAGAAACTGCCCATGTCATAGAAGTCTGCCAATGGGAACAGATCAGAAGCAAGAAGGAAAACTTCTTGCAATGTCTTTTCTTTCACCCTCTACTGACAAAGCTGAACATCATAACAGCTGGCCAAGAAAACGTATTTAAAGGGCCCATCTTTATTTCTACAGACCAGGCAATGAGGAACGACTTTGAGTTGAGAGACAATAAATTAGTAATAATGTAAAATTCACCTTTGGCTTCTCAGGTTCCTTGAAAGATTTGCAGTTTCATCTGGGTCCAAATATATGTTCCTATTCCAAGTTTTAGGATCCCATTTTTAATCAAGTGATGCCCCAACTTTTATTCCCATGGGAATTTTTTGCTTTCATTTGGTGAGACTGTAAATTCTTGTTGTAATTCAGCAACCCACATACTTCAATTTGTATTCAATTTTCAAAAATAGCCCTAGAGATACAAGAAATAAGGAATTCTTTCAAGGCTGTCATGGCAACTCTTGGGTTCGAAGACCATGACTTAAGCTGAGTGTTAAAGACTTGAGATTGTTGTTTTTCACTCTGGAAGTGCTCAAGTGCACCCATTCCACACCATGGTCTCCCTAGTCGTCATTACTGTCGTAAAGGTCAAGTGCCACAGTCGCTTAGCTTCCAAGGCATTTGCTTCAGTTGGCATTTCACCACAATAAACAACAAGTGATAGCTTGATAATTGTGATGTCACTTCATGTTGTAAATTACCTGTATCCCAATTTCCACTGACAAAGAACAGCACTGCCCAAGAGTGAAAGCATGACCAAACCCGTCATCAAATCCCCTCTTTGTGGGTCTATCACCCGGTACGACTCCTGATACCAGTTCTGTGTCTGTCAGGGTCTAACCAGGAAACATAAACCACACAGAAGTTGAACAGGTAAGGTTTAATATAAAAAAGTATTATAACAGGATCAGAGTAATGAGAGACTGGCTAGCAAAAAATAAAAAGAACTTTAAAGAATGCAAGTTAGCAGATATTGGGAGTAGCTTCTATCCCTATGTTGATATACAGTGCCCAAGGGAGGGATCCCCTGCCCCCCAGGGCTGAGATCCAGACCTTTTGGAGGAGGCACAGTTGTGCATTATTGAAGGCAGAGAAGTCATTGTAGTGGAGTTGCTAGAAATTTGCCCTTTGGAATTTGCTGGAAATCTATCTTTCAGGGTCTTTTTTTTTTCTTTTTTAAGATTTTATTTATGTATTTGTTGGAGAGAGAGAGCACAAGCTGAGGGAGAAGCAGGGTCCCACTGAGCAAGGAACCCGATGTGGGGCTTGATCTCAGGACCCTGGGATCATGACCTGAACAGAAGGTGGACTCCTGACTGAGCCACACATGTGTCCCTACCCTTCAGGGTCCTACGTTAAACTGTTAATTAAGAGATATCTTACTGGAGGTGCTCCACTAGAAAACCACTCAAGTACTGGGGTACTGGAGTACTGGGGAAACGTGCTGACTGTTAGGTGCCACTAACCACTGTGCCCTGCTGGGACCAGGTGCTGGGAAGCTTTCTACCTGTGGACATTAGTACACCAGAAGCAGACCAAAAAAAAAAAAGAAAGAAAGAAAGAAAAAGAAAAAGTCCCTTGCTCTTGCACTGTTTCTCTAGCATCCTCTACTGACAGCGTTTCATATTGCGTCAGCTGGCAAAGGAAGGACGCACCTCCATGTTCACAGAGCAGGCCTCGAAGGGTGAATTTGGAACTTAGAGGCAATCAGTTGGTAACCGGTACATGATACATCATCTCCACCTGCCAAGGAAAGAAGGAAGCAAAGCAGAGTAGAAGGAAGAGAGTGGAAGTTGGGTCCTCCAGGTTTGCAGACTCAGTCTGAGGGGGACGGGAGAAAGAACATCATAACCACACAGGTTAGAGCCACCATAACTTCAAGACTGCCACCCTCCACTGGACCCTTGATGCTTCCAAGAAGTGGTCTGCAAGTCTTGAACCAGCTTTTCTTTCTTTTTTAAAAAAAAGATCTTGGGTGCCTGGGTGGCTCAGTGGGTTAAGCCGCTGCCTTCGGCTCAGGTCATGATCTCAGGGCTCTGGGATTGAGTCCCGCATCGGGCTCTCTGCTCGGCAGGGAGCCTGCTTCCTCCTCTCTCTCTCTCTGCCTGCCTCTCTACCTATTTGTGATCTCTGTCTGTCAAATAAATAAAATTTAAAAAAAAGATCTTATTTATTTATTCGACAGAGAGACACAGTGAGAGAGGGAGCCCAAGCAGGGGGAGTGTGAGAGGGAGAAGCAGGCTTCTTGCGGAGCAGGGAGCCCAATGTGGGGCTCCATCCTAGGACCTGGGATCATGACCTGAGCTGAAGTCAGACACTTAATGGCTGAGTCAGCCAGGCACTCCTTTAGCCAATTTTTCATCTCCCCTGTTCCTCTGGATGCTTCTCTGTGTTCTTCATGTCCCTAGCCCCAGGAGTCTGCCCCTCACTTGCAGACTATGACTCCGTCTTCTATTTCACAAAAATTTGGAAACCATCAGACAGAAATTTCCTCACCTTTTTGTCCCTAAATCTACCTACTATCCATTATTTCGTCTTTTTCACTTAGGCTATAAAGCAAGCCTTAATACCCCCTCTGGTGGACCCCGTCTCACCTTCTGGAACCTTACATCAAATGTTTTCCCACTTTTCTGTATCTTTTTTTTTTTTTAAAGATTTTATTTATTTATTTGAGAGAGAGAGACAGTGAGAGAGAGCATGAGCGAGGAGAAGGTCAGAGAGCGAAGCAGACTCCCCATGGAGCTGGGAGCCCGATGTGGGACTCGATCCCGGGACTCCGGGATCACGCCCTGAGCCAAAGGCAGTCGTCCAACCAACTGAGCCACCCAGGCGTCCCTACTTTCCTGTATCTTTAATCCATGCCTCTTTCTCAGTTCCTTTCCATTCGCATTTAAACTACTCATGTTTCTTCCATTTCAAAAAGCCCTCCCTAAACTCAGTTTGTTCCTCTGTAGCTACCCCTCTCTTTTCTGCACTTCACAGCCAGATTTCCTCATTGAGTTGTGTGTGTTCCTGTCTCTGTTCTCTCACGTTCCTTCTTCAACCCACCCAGTCAGTTCTCGCCAGTGACCTCCATAGGCTCAGATCTGCCAGACCCTTTCTAGAATTTACCTTGCTTGTTCTGTCAGGAACAGTCAACGTACTTGACCACCCTTGCTCTCCCAATACAATTCTTTCTTTTGGTTTCCCCTATACTTGTTTGACTCTCTCCTATCTCTAGCCCCTCTTGTTTTTCTCTGTTTGGTGATCTACACCTCATTATGTGAAGAAGAGTTTATTTGTTCACTATTTATATCATGAATGTCTATAGTTTTCAATTGCTTTTAACGAGTTATTATCATCATTTACTTTGATAGTCTAATTGTCCCAGATCTGGCAAGTGCAAGCTCCTTCAAATTACCTTCTGTGTCATTTTTAAAAAAGATTTATTTATTTATTTTATCTATAGAGAGAGCAGGAAAGTAAGTGCAAGTTGGGGGGGGGATAGACAGAGGGAGAGGGAGAGAGAGTCTCAAACAACTCCTCACTGAGTGAGAAACCTTACATGGGGCTTGATTTCATAACCCTTAGCCCAAATCAGGAGTCATATGCGTAACCACCTGAGCCATACCGGCACCCTCCCTTCTGTGTCTTTTGACATGTTCCCATCATTATTTGAACATTTTCTTCACAACAAAAATTTCCAGCTCCGTCTTATACATTCTCTGCCCAAGCCTTGTCGAATTCATCATTTTTCAAGGACCTCTGTTTTACTTTTTGTGGAGAGTAGTATTTAGAAGCTGATCTGGGCAATAGGCATGCTCATTGCTGTTAGGGGTCACTGCCCTCAGGCCTTCTTGGGACAGCACAGGATATAACTATATGTCTACCACTCCCTGACACACACTTTTATGTCTATACTTACATCTCTCTCTACATCATAAAGCATGAATTTGCACCAACAGCTCCAATTCCAAGCCAACAACACAGGGCTCAGTCTAGTTCCCCCTTTCCATCTCTGTACCAATCTTCGAAAGTAAGAAACATGGTTCCCAGTGTCCCTAATATATTCATGTCTCTGTGAGCTCAATCCCTTCCACAGAGCCACCACTGGACACTACTGGGCTGTCCCTGCCGCCCCACTCTCATGCTGTCCTCAGACAGGCCACCATGACAACCTCGTTTGGTCTTGTCAAGCCTAAATTGAATTAGAATGCAGGGAAGGGAAGGAGGAAAGGGAAAAGAAAGAAGCAAAGAAGAAAAGGAAAGGAGTCATGGGGTTGGCAGGAAGGGAAAGGAAGCTGGCCTCTCTGATTACCAGAGGCCTACCCTGCCTTTCCAACCCCTCCAGCATTTGTGCTGCTTACCCTATGACCTCTTCTCTTTTCTCTCCACCACCTCTCCCTAGATGAAATCACCCCCTCTCATGGTGTTCATCTATTTGATGATCACAACAAAATATGATTCTCTATTCTATACTTCTCTTGTGAGCCTCTAACTTCACATATTTATCTACTAGAACCCACTCTAGGATGGTCACAGGCATCTCAAATTTAACATGTCCAAAAAGCATCTTATAACACTTCCCCAAAACATGACCTAATTCTGCACTTTTGTCTCAATAAAAAGCATAAACAGAAGTACCTGTTGCTCACAAGAAGCTTAAGCATTACCTTTAACTCTGTTCACCAACTCTCATGATTCTGTCTCCTCAGATCTCCCAAACCCACTCATCTTCTCCATCTTCACTGCCTCTCCCCTGTTGGGATCTCTGAGCCATCTGTTCCTATCAATGCCTCCTCTGCACAACAGTCTGAGGAATGGTTCTACTCCATGAATCTGATCATGTCACTCCCCCATTTCAATAGTGTTCCTTTGTCTCCTGGATAAAGTCCAAACTCAACAGTCCTACCTTACAAAGCATCATCACTGTCTTCCTCTCTCCATTTTGTCTGTTGTCTAAGTCAACAAGATCTCTTCTCTGCCCCCCAGATGACCCATACTCTCTCTTCAGGGAGACTCTGGAGGGTTTTATGCCCGCTGTTTGGAACACTCTTCTTAAACCACCTACTCTCAACTGGGCTAGCTTCTGCTCATCTGAATCTTGTCAGCTTTGACATCACTTTCTCCTGAGCACCCTCCCTAATTCCCTAAACCTAGGTGAGGTGCTCCTTTCATGAATGAATGGAAATTAGGGAGTGTGTCTTCACAGGAAGGGGGAATTAAGGGTACAGATGAAATTAAGGGTGCTAATCAGCAGGCTGGATACTAGAATTTCTTATAAGAGCCAAGCTCTCTCAATGGACTAATTTGGTCTCATGCGCATCCTTGAACAAATCATTGTGGCCACAAGGATAAAATGAACTCATTGAAAAATGTTCACTGCAGAAGGACTCAAGAAGAACAGAGGTCTTTCAAAGTAGGCCATGTGAGTAACCGGAGAGATAGCTCATCAGGATCCCAGGGAAGGCTCTCTGAATAGGCCAAGGAAACACAAAGCCTGGAAGGTGGGCTGATGTTTGCATCTTTTTCAGCCATAGTCAGGTTTCTCAGGGGCCTCAGGAGGACCAAGGAAGAGAGGAATGCTGGCTCATGAGATGAAGTTTGGTTAGGAAAGGGAGTGAGACCAGGAGGAAACTAATGGGCCAGGTCAAGACACTAAAGATGTCAAGAAGGTTGAAGAGTTTGTGGGATAAAGGAGTCAGGGAGGAAGGGATTTGCAGAAAATAAGATATTAGAGTTCAAGGCTGGAGTGAAGAAGCATGTCCATTCAAAGGTGTGACTCTGGGTGTGGCCATGGAATGAGTGACTCAGGGAGTTATAGGTGGAAGCTCTTGAGATCATAGTCATCATCATGATGTAATAAGCACCTACTAGGAAGTGTTTGTTTATGCCCAACTTTGAAACAGAAAGGATTTAAGGTGATTCACAAAGATACACACAACATGTCAACAAGCTAAGGCTGTGGGGAACAGTGCTAGAAAGAGAAAATAATGGTAGGCAAGGAACAAGGAGACTGGAAGTAAAGCTAGGACATGAAATCTTTGCCATGAATTCCTATACAATTGATATTCAGGGCCACAGTTTTGACTTTAAGCTTTCCATTAGCCACTGTGAAGAAGGGAACAAAATAAGCAATTCCCTGAATGCCCTAAAGGTAAAAATAATCCAGTGTGTGATGGGGCGCCTGGGTGGCTCAGTGGGTTAAGCCGCTGCCTTCGGCTCAGGTCATGATCTCAGGGTCCTGGGATCGAGTCCCGCATCGGGCTCTCTGCTCAGCAGGGAGCCTGTTTCCCTCTCTCTCTCTGCCTGCCTCTCCAACTACTTGTGATTTCTCTCTGTCAAATAAATAAATAAAATCTTAAAAAAAAAAAAAAGAAAATGTTTCCTGTTTAGGTCCCAGAGGACAAAGTCCCCATGACATCATAGGGGCTTGGGAGTCCCACAGAGTTTACTACATCATATCCTGGTTCTAGCACTGAAACAATCTCATTGAGATCTGTAAGCCTCAATTATCTTGTGTCTTAAAGCTAATAATCTTTACTCTCCTTGGGTTGCTGTGAAGATAAAATAAGGGACCACGTAAAGCATATTTTATGTGAACAATTTTGAGTAGCTATTGTGAATGTCCCCAAATCAACAAACTGTTCTATTCTCAGATCTGTCTTACACCAGAAGCTTACAAGTCGTTTACACTGCCTCTTCTTGCACTTTTTGGAAAACAGCAGCCTTAATAAAGATGAAAACACAATGGTCCAAAACCTCTGGGATGCAGCAAAAGTGGTTCTAAGAGGGAAGTTTATAGCACTACAGGCTTACCTCAACAAGTAAGAAAAATCTCAAATAAACAACCTAACCTTACATTTAAAAAGCTAGGAAAAGAACACCAAAGAAAAATCAAAACAAGCTGAAGGAAGGAAATAATAAATATTACAACAGAAATAAATGATATACAAACTACAAAAATAATAAAGCACATCAATGAAGCCAGGAGTAGGCTTTTGGGGGGGAAAAAGCAATAAAATTGATAAACCTCTGGTCAGACTTGTCAAAGAAAAAGAGAAAGAACTCAAATAAAATCACATTTGAGAGGGGAGAAATAACAACCAACACTACAGAAGTACAAATAATTATGAGAGAATATTGTGAAAAACTATATGCCAACAAATTGGACAACATAGAAGAAATCAAGAAATTCCTGGAGCATATGAACTACCAAAACTGAAACAGGAAGAAACAGAAAATTTGTACAGACCAATAACCAGCAAAGAAATTGAGTTAGTAACCAAAAAACTCCCAGCAAACAGAAGTCCAGGGCCAGATGGCTTCACAGAGGAATTATACCAAAATATTAAAGAACAGTTAATACCTATTCTTCTAAAACTATCCCAAAAAATTGAAAAGGAAAGAAAACTTCCAAATTCATTCTATGAGGTCAGCATTACCCCGATACCAAAACTGGATAAAGACATCATTAAAAAAAAAGAATTACAGGCCAATATCTGTGATGAACATAGTTGCAGAAGTTCTTAATAAAATATTGGCAAACTGGAGCGCCTGGGTGGCTCAGTGGGTTAAGCCGCTGCCTTCGGCTCAGGTCATGATCTCAGGGTCCTGGGATCGAGCCCCGCATCGGCCTCTCTGCTCAGCGGGAAGCCTGCTTCCTCCTCTCTCTCTGCCTGCCTCTCTGCCTACTTGTGATTTCTCTCTGTCAAATAAATAAATAAAATATTTTAAAAATACATATTAAAAAAATATTGGCAAACTATCCAGCGATACATTAAAAAATCATTCACCATGATCGAGTGGGATTTATTCCTGGGTTGCAAGGATGGTTCAATATTCACAAACCAGTCAGTATGGTACATCAGATCAATAAAAGAAAGGATAAGAACCATATGATCATTTCAATACACGCAGAAAACACATTTGACAAAGTACAGCATTCATTCATGATAAAAACTCTCAACAAAATAGGTCTAGAGGACACACACCTCAACATAATAAAGGCCTTATATGAAAAACCCACAATGGATATCATACTCAATTGGGGAAAACTGAGCGCTTTTCCCCTGAGGTCAGGAAGAAGACAAGGATGTCCAAATCTCACCACTTTTATTCAACATAGTACTAGAAGTTCCAGCCACAGCAATCAGACAACAAAAAAGAAATAAAAGACAACCAAATTGGTAAGGAAGAAGTAAATACTTCACTATTTCCACATGACGTGATATTCTATACAGAAAACTCAAAGACTCTACAAAAACACTGCTAGAACTATAAGTGAATTCATTAAGCTGTAGGATACAAAGTCAATGTACACAAATTCATTTCTCTTCAGATGAAGCAGCAGAAGAAATTATGAAAACAATCCCAAAATAACAAGATACCTCTGAATAAACCGAACCAAAGAGGTGAAAGACAGGTACTCTGAAAACTATAAAACACTGATGAAAGAAACGGAAGTAGACACCAAAAAATGGAAAGATTTCACACTCATGGATTGGAAGAATAAATATTGCTAAAATGTCCCTCCTACCCAAAGCAATCTACACATTTAATGCAATCCCTATCAAAATACCAACAGCTTTTTTTGCAGAAATGCAACAAACAATCCTAAAACCTGTCTAGAACCATGAAAGACCCTGAATACCCAAAGCAAATTTGGAAAAGCAAAGCAAGCTGGATGCATCACAATTCTGGACTTCAAATTATATCACAAAACTGTAGTATCAACACGGTATGATACTGGCCAAAAATGGTTATACCGATCAATAGAACAAAACGGAAAATCCAGATATAAACCCACAATCAATGGCCACAATATGACCAATTAATCTTCAACAAAGCAGGAAAGAATATCTAATGGGAAAAAGACAATCTCTTCAACAAATGGTGTTGGGAAAATTGGACAGCCACATGCAAAAGAATGAAACTGGACCACTTTCCTATATGAAAAAAATTTCAAAATGAATTAAATACCTAAACAAGAGACAAGAAACCATTAAAATCCTAGAGGGGAACACAGTCAGCAACCTCTTTGACATTGGCCATAGCAACATTTTTCTAGATATGTCTTCTGAGGCAAGGGAAATAAAAGCAAAACAAACTATTCGGACTTCATCAAAATATAAAGCTTCTGTGCAATGAGGGAAACAATCAACAAAACTAAAGGAAACCAACAGAATGGGAGAAGATACTTGCATATGAGATATATGCTATAGGGTTAGTTAGTACCTAAAATATATATAAACTTACACAACTCGACACCGAAAATATCAATAATCCAATTTAAAAATGGTGAGAAGACATGACCAGACATCTCTCCAAAGAATACATACAGATGGCCGACAGACACACGAAAAGATGCTCAATACCACTCATCATTAGGGAAATACAAATCAAAACTACAATGAGGTATCCCCTCACATCTGTCAGAATGGCTAAAATCAACACACAAGACACAGGTATTGGCAAGGATGTGGCAATGCAGACTGGTGCAGCCACTCTGGAAAACAGTATGGAGGTCCCTCAGAAGGTTAAAAAGAGAACTACCGGGACTCCTGGGTGGCTCAGTGGGTTAAGCCGCTGCCTTCAGCTCGGGTCATGATCCCAGGGTCTGGGATCGAGTCCCGCATCGGGCTCCTTGCTCAGTGGGGAGCCTGCTGCTCTCTCTGCCTCTGCCTGCCTCTCTGCCTGCTTGTGATCTCCTGCACTCTCTCTCTGACAAATAAATATATAAAAAAAATTAAAAAAAAAATAGAACTACCTATCCCCCTACTGCACTACTAGGTATTTACCCAAAGAATACAAAAATACTGGGACACCCCGGTGGCGTGGTGGGTTGAAGCCTCTGTCTTCAGCTCAGGTCATGATCCCAGGGTCCTGCGATCGAGCCCCGCTTCGGACTCTCGCAGCGGGGACCCTGCTTCCCCCCATCTCTGCCTGCCTTTCTGCCTATTTGTGATCTCTGTCTGTCAAATAAATAAATAAAATCTTTAAAAATAAATAAATAAATAAATAAGCATATGGAACATGGGTGTGAAGAAACTTTTTCACATCTTATTTCAAAAGTAACCATTTACTATTTTTATGATTTAAAAAAATTAAGTAAACAAACAGACCATCAAATTGGCAAAAGAAACATTAACTATAAATAAATGGGTGAAATGGACAGATGACTTAGAAAAGAATTAGAGATAATAAATGAACGTAAGGAAAGATATTGAATTTTGACAAGTAAGGATGAGGTCTTTTATCTATTAAAAATAGTAAAAAAAAAGCCTACTAAATTACAATACCTCATGCTGTTAAAGATACACTAAAATGAGCACTTTCTTGTGCTTTTAGTGACATTTGTATTTTATATGAGCCTTCAGGGATAAAAATTGGCAATTTGTATCAAAGGCAACAAGAATGTTCATGTCTTATGACTCACTCACTTCCGGAAATATCTCACTTTGGAATCAATTCAACTTAAAGAAAGGTCATCTGTATAAAGACAGTGAAAATTTGGAAGCAATTTGAGGTAGAGTGGCTAAGTAAAATAAAGTTGTGAGAAATTAAATAATCTATGGTATTTATAGGCATGTTGTATGAACTCAGTACATTTTAGCTACAGCTGTTATTATTGTTGTTTTTATTATTATTATGGCAGTTGTACGTAATATAAAATTATGTATCATTAAAAATTATCATTGTCAAGTCTATGAAAAAACAATGTGTCCTATAGCATAACCATGCAAAAACATATAATTTTAAAATATTGAAAATGAATTTACAAAATGATCATGGATGTGTTAGGATACCAGAGTAAGGGTGATTCTTTTTATTTTCTTGTATTTTCCAAACTCTTGATAATATGGTTATATACATCTATAATTTAAAAATAAATTATAAAATATTTTAGCCCATTACTCATCTAGCCTCAAGACCAAATTTCAAAAGCCATATATATCTCCCAAAGTTAATATTACCAAAACATTCTGAACAAAATATTGTTCAGCACCTAGTAAAGAGGTATTTAGAGCTATTTTGAGTTTGTCCCTCACTCAGCTGTGACAATCATAATATGAAGAATAAAATTACATTCCAAGAATTACACCAATAAACATTAACACAATAAAACGTACCAATGAGAAAAACCTAGTTTAGTATGCTTTTTGAAATTTTAATTGAGGCTTGAGAAACACCTGAATCCAAATAAGGTGACTAGAAACAAGTTGTAAAAGTAGATGAAAAAAACTGTAGCTGAATTAACTTATTGAAAATTGGACAGAGACTAGAATAGTAGAGACGTGTAGGCTAGGTTAGCTGTTCAAACTTAAGAAATGCACTTACATCTTGTAAAGGAAAAATTATGACCCTCTAATGTTGACCTGTATTATTTTTATTATAATGAAACTTAATATACAAATAGAAAACTAGATATAAATTCCTTATTCTTGTTTTCATATCATTCTTTATGTATGTATTCATATATTTGATAAAAATGTCACAGAAGTGAAGTCATTATGATGACATCTGTTTAACTATACAAACTGACCCCAAGGGTAGAGTCAAGTTGCCAAAAATCAGAACACAAGCAGCTCACAGTTCTTTAACACCTGTGCCCTTGCACACCCTTGTCCACAGCCTGGCGTGCTCCAACAATCACAAGTGCGAAGTTCAGGCATAATCCCCGGAACTTTTCCCTGGCTTCCATCAAGTCCTGGGATGAGAAGAGAGAAACAGTCAATGAAAAGACCAATGGCTCAGCACATCTCTGTTCTAACAACTCAGAGAAGGCAAGACATGGAACACTGGGGCAGTATTTCCTTATAAATGCCTTATTCTCATAGCTGCTTCTATAGGTATAAAACCAAAGCTGATTTTAAAATTAAATGTCATTGGACCATATAAGTAAGACTCAAATGAATAGCTTTAATTTAATATGATGGGTGATGTTTTCTGAAAAGGAAATTCACATTAAACTCATGAATTACAATTTCCAACCCACTAGAATGGCTAACATTAAAAACAATGACAAGGAAGGAGAGGAACTGAAACAATTGTTGGCCAGGAAGTGTAGAAACTGAAACAATCATACATTGTTGGAAAATGTAAAATGGTAAAACACTTTGGAAAATGTGGTGGTTTCTCATAAAGTTAAATATCATCTACATTATGACCCAGCAATTTCACTCCTAGATGCTTTCCAGAAAAGAAATGAAAATACATGTGTCTTGGTTTCCTTTCTCCTCCTCCTCACCATGTTCACTTCTGTTGTTTCTTTTTTTTTTAATTTTATTTATTTATTTGACACAGAGAGAGAGAGCACAAGTAGGCAGAGAAGAGAGGGAGAAGCAGGCTCCGCTGAGCAGAGAGCCCGATGCGGGGCTCGATCCCAGGATCCTGGGATCATGACCCGAGCCGAAGGCAGAGGCTTTAACCCACTGAGCCACCCAAGCGCCCCTCTTCTTTTGTTTCTTAAATTACACATATGAGTGAAATCATACAGTATTTGTCTTTTTTTTACTTATTTCACTTAGCATTGTACTCTCTAGTTCCATCCATGTCATTACAAACGGCAAGATTTCATTCTTTTATACAGCTGAGTAATATTCCATTTTATGTATGTGTATACATACACACACACACATAAACCACATCTTCTTTATCCACTCATCAGATGATGGACATTTGGGCTCTTTCCATAACTTGGCTATTGTAAAAAAATGTTGCTGTAAATACAGGGGTGCATGTATTTCTTCAAATTAGTATTTTTGTATTCTTTGGGTAAATTCCTAGTAGTGCAATTGCTGGATCATAGGGTAGTTCTATTTTTATTTTATTTTAAAATTTTGGATAAATTTTATATTATATAATAATTTTTTTCTTGCAAATTCTACTTGCCCTCATCAAAATATGTACCAAATACCTTTTCTTTTTCATAATAAACTGGAGTGTAGGTAAAATTGCCTTCATAATTGGGCTAAGTACCTTATTTTACTCATGAATATCTCACTTTATTAGCTAAATAAGCATAAAAACCTATACAGTAGAGTGTAATCACAATTTATTATAAAATGCACTAAAATGATAAAATGCAGCTACCGTACTTATTAATAAGCAGGTAAGCAGGTGATTATTATTTAGATTTATATTTTAATCACCTAAATAAATGCTCTAAAAAAGCATATTAACTTATTATCTGATATTTATAAAGTACCCTCTTAACACTTCAGGCTATTTATCATATTTTATCTAATAGACACACACTTCAAACCTTAATTCCTAAAAGACATTACACATTAAAGCAAACACTTATGCATCTTTTAACATGCAAATTACCTTTGAGTTCCTTGAATCCCCATACTTTCTCTTTGTATTCATTTAAAAAATTTTTTTAAAAATTTTAAAAAGATTTTATTTATTTATTTGACAGACAGAGATCACAAGTTGGCAGAGAGGCAGGCAGCGGGCGGGGTGGGGGGAGGAGGCTCCCTGCTGAGCAGACAGCCCGATGCAGGGCTCAATCCCAGAACCCCAAGATCATGACCTGAGCCTAAGGCAGAGGCTTTAACCCACTGAGCCACCCAGGCGCCCTGACCACATCTTCTTTATCCATTCATCTGTTGATGGACATCTAGGCTCTTTCCATAGTTTGGCTATTGTGGACATTGCTGGTATAAACATTGGGGTGCACATGCCCCTTCAGATCATTACATTTGCATTTTTCGGGTAAATACCCAGTAGTATGATTGCTGGGTCATAGGGTAACTCTATATTTTCAACTTTTTGAGGAACCTCCATGCTCTTTTCCAGAGTGGCTGTACCAATTTGCATTCCCACCAACAGTGGAGGAGGGTTCCCCTTTCTCCTCATCCTTGCCAACTCCTGTTGTTTCTTGTGTTGCTAATTTTAGCCAAATAATGTATTTTTAAAATACTATATTTTCTAAAACAAAAAAAATAGTGAGAAAAGTGGACTCATTTTTCATTTTTGCCTGTCTCCTTAATGTCTGGCTTAATAAAAGACAGCTGGATTTTCATATCAGCATTCAATCTGTTGTGAAACCACACTACATGTAGCCTCTGGAAAATTTCCACTCTACACTAATGAGAAAACAAGAGTGAGAGGTAGATACCATCTTTAACATTGTTATCAAAACAATTTTCACCTTGTGGAACCCCTTTGCTCATAGTTTGAAAACCACTGACTTAAGCCCTTAGACACATCTAAACTTAGATGGAGTTGGTCAAATAAAAAACACCTAGGTTTTACCTTTTTAAAAATAGTTTTGTTCAGGAAAATTTACTGTTAAAATGTAGAGTTTGAATTCTGCCTGAACTATAAGGAATCTGTAATATGTACTTAAAGTTATCTCCTGCAAAATGGGTTTATTTTTCAGGCACTCACACAGCATTATTTGGTACTGCTGGTCTAATAGCAGAAACTTCATCTTCTGTTGCTATTTGCTTTTATTTTAAATGTTATTTATTTGTTAATTTTAGAAAAGGAGAGAGAGCCATGCATGGGGGCAGTGGGCACAAGGAAAGGAAGATGGAGAGAGAGAGAATCTCAAGCAGACTCCAAGCTTAGCAGGGAGCCCAACTTGGGGCTTAATCCCACCCATCCTGAGAGCATTACCTGAGCCAAAACCGAGAGTCTGATGCTTAACTGACGGCCACCCAGGTGCCCCCATTGTTACTTGTTTTTTAAGCTTTACTTAGCTCTCAAAGAAAAGTCTGCTTATGGCACTATTAACTTCAAACAAGTTATAGATTTGATTTCCAATTTTTAAAAAATCACAATTAGGGGCGCCTGAGTGGCTCAGTGGGTTAAGTCTCTGCCTTCTCATCCCAGGGTCCTGGGATCGAGCCCCGCATCTGTCTCTCTGCTCAGCAGGGAGTCTGCTTCCTCCCCTCTCTCTATCTTCCTGCCTCTCTGCCTACTTGTGAGCTCTGTCTGTCAAATAAATAAATAAGATCTTTTTTAAAAATCACAATTAGTTTTATAAAAAAAAAAACTGCCATACTGTCTTCCAGAATGACTATATCATTTTACATTCCCACCAGCAATGAATGAGAGCTCCTGTTCCTCCAAACCCTCACCAACATTTGGTGTCGTCAATAGTTTGAAACTTAGCATTCTAATAGGCATGCAGTCATGTGTCATTGTTGTTTCAATTTGTAATTCCCTAATGATACATGATGTTGAGCATATTTTCTTTTTTTTTTAACCTTTTTTTAAAATTAAGTAGGCTCCACACCCAGTGTGGGTCTTAAACTCACCACCCTGAGATCAAGAGTCACATACTCTACCAGCTGAGACAGCCAGGCTCCTCTTGAGCATATTTTTATATTCATATTTGCCATCTGTATACCTTCTTTTGTAGGGTGTCTGTTCAGATCTTTTGCCTATTTTTAAGCAAACTGTTAATTTTCTTATTGTTGAGTTTTAAAAGTTCTTTTTATATTTTGGATACCAGTTTTTCAACAAACATTAAGTTTTGCAAAGGTTTTCTCCCAGGCTGTGGCATGCGTTTTCATTCTCTCAAGAGTGTCTTTCACAGAGCAGGTGTTTTTAATTTAAATGAGGCCCAACACGAATTTTTTCTTTCATGGATCATGTTTTTGGTGTCGTATGTAAAAAGTCAACGCAAAGCCCATGGTTAGCTACATTTTTCACCTATGTTATCTTCTAGGAGTTTTATGGTTTTTTATAGTTTTTCCAGAGGCTGGGGGCAGGAAGGACAAATACTTGGAGTAGGGGGATTTTTAGGGCAATGAACATATTCTCTGTGATTCAATAATGATGGACTCATGTTATCATACATTTGTGAAAATACACAGATTATGGGACACAGAGTGAGCCCTAATGTAAACTATTGGACTTTAGTTAATAATAATGTATCGACATTTGCGCATCAGTTGTAACAAATGTGTGACCCTAATAGAAGATGCCAATGTGGGGAAACAGTGGGTGGTATGTGGAAACCTTCTGTACTTTCCCATCAGTTTTCCATAAGCCTAAAACAACTCTAAAAATAAACTCTATTAATTTTTAAATTACAGCTACCCCTAAAACTACTACAAAATAAGCAAGTACTACAAAATGGAATTAATAGGGGTGTCTGGCTGGCCCAGTCGGTGGAGCATGCAACTCTTGATCTCAGGATTGTGGGTGGGAGCCCCACGTTGGGTGTAGAGATTCCTTAAGAATAAAAAAATCTTTAAAAAATTAAATTAAATTCAAGTGAGGCTTTGTTTGTTCAAGATTATTGGAACTCATACTTTACCAACACTGTGCACAGGTAATTCTTGAAAGTCCAAAATGAAAGGATCAACTCTTTATCTTCATGGAATTTTCTGTTCACGTCAAGATATGACTAGGATTGTGACCTAGGGAAATCTTCATGAAAATGATTATCTAACCCAATTTATGCTGGAACTGGGAACAGAGTTTGTTCGTGAAGTATTTATGGCTTCATTTGCTGTCATAAACTGTTGCTAGTGGTGTTTACAAAACAAAAGCCTCATTCCAGAACTACGGGCAGGGAAAGGTGGCTTCGGGGGCACAGGTGTTGAGGTCAGTCTGCCTCAACTGTGGGTGCTGAATGGAACACGCTTGTCCATCATCTTTCTCTGTTGCAGCTACTGGGAAACTACGGCTCATCCAACTCAGCAGGACATCATTTGCTTTTACTTGGCAAGAACCACAAATGCAGGAATGATCATGAAAGCACAGGATGGTACCTGTTCTTCAGGGAATCTCAGGCTTAGGGGAAATTTTGTAAGAGGAGAACTAAATTGTTCTAACTAAATCCCAGTCTGTCCAGCCTCGGTTGACGGAGACGGTCCTCTGTTCAATAAAGAGGTGCGGTCTTTTTTGGAAGAAAAAGAACATGGCTTCTTTCTGATCAGGAGCTTAGTTTTCCAAGAACCTTTACATTGGAACAGGAGTCCTTGGAGAGTGGGCCTGAGTTTTGAGGCTACTCCAAGGGTAATGCCCCCTTTATAAATTGAAAAATGGTCCACCTGGATTAAAAAAGAAGGAGTTTCTTTCAGAAGGAACATTTCCCTCAGGCCCTGCCTATTTATGTTGGAAACATGAAAAACCAGAGCTCCTGGCGTATTGCAGGCCCTGTTCTGTACCGTAGAGACCTTATTGAGGTAGAGCGTTGCCAAAGCACCAGCCCACTGTCTCTACGTGTCCCTGTGTGTGTCTGTGGCTGTTATTTCCCCCAGAGGATGCTATATTCCAGCCCTCCCTAATGTTTCGTATCTTGCACAGTTCCTGGCACAAGGTCTTGCAACAGGGCAGGCTGCTGAGTCAGTGTTGACCTACTGCAGCTCTGACTTCAGGTTCCATCAGGGCAGTTTCCATTTCAGAAAGCAAGCAGGAGAGAGTGGACCCAGCCAAGCACTGGCCAACTGAGCAGTCTAAAGATAGATGCTGTTCAAAATGGGGGCAATTCTTCCAATTTTCTGGGTCTATCTTCACTCCCAGGGCCCTTTGGATAAAATAAATTTGCTTCTTCCAAGGGCCTCCCAAAAATACAGTCCCTACAGAGGGTGGACCCATCTATCTCTCTAGAATTCATATCTTAAATCCCTGTCTTTGTTTTCTTCCCTCCCACCCATCTGCAGGGATAGCAAACACAGATCTCAGTGGGGCAGACAGCCAGTTTAAATGAGGGAAGGGCTCCTGTTAATATGGGGATTGGTGGGAATTGTGGAACACTAAAAAGCATTCACATTTGGAAGTTTCTTTCTTTAAGATTTGATTTATTTATTTGACAGGAAGATATACAGTGAGAGAGGGAACACAAGCAGGGGGAGTGGATGAGGGAGAAGCAGGCTTCCCGCTGAGCAGGGAGCCCGACATGGGGCTTGATGGCAGGGTCCTGGGATCATGACCTGAGCTGAAGGCAGATGCCCAACAAATGAGCCACCCAGGTGCCCCATATTTGAAAGTTTGAAAACTGTCTTGGTCAAATGAAATGCACGAACAGGAAGGGCAATGCAGTCCCCAGCAGGCAATGTGGGGTGTTTGCTCTACACGGTAGAGTATAAACTGCTTTGCATGAACAAAAGGGCCCTTCCCAGCCTGGCCTCCAACAGTCTGCCCTGCAAGTCCGGCTGCTCCTACCCATGCCCTACACTCTGCTTATGTAACATACTTTCACGCATACTCTCCCTGTCACTTTTGCTTGTACATTCTTTTTGTTCCCTAACACTTACCAAACACCTAATAGGTATCGGGCACTATAGCAGGTGCTGAGGAAGCGATGGTGAACGAAAGTGTCTGACTTCATGGAGTTTATAGTGTAGTAAGGAGACATATATGTCAGACAATTACTAGCCTGTGAGAAGGGGTTGAGAGAAGTACAGGGCATGACTGAAACATATACAAGGTCACAGAGAGCAGGCTTGGAAGGCTTCCCAGAGGAGTAGATACCATCACTGAGGTTAAGGATGAGCTAAGGAAGCAAAGACGAGAGTGAAAGGGCAAGGGGGGGTGGGAAGAGGGTTTCCTAAAAGGGGAGCAATACTTGTATAGGTCCCTGAGGAAACTGACATTTGATGTGGCTGGAGAGCAGGGGTGTTCGAAGGTGGCACAAAATAAAACTGGGAAGATGAGCAGAGGCCAGATGTTCCCACATTTTGTGCCCCAAAAAGAAGTCAGATTTTGTCCAAAGGGCAATGAGTGGCCACCAGCAGTTTTTGCTGAAAGACCATTCTGACGTGACTTTGCATTTTAGAAGAATCCCTCTGGTGTCAGTGTGGAGAAGAGTCTGAAGTGAGCAAGCCTGGAAGGAAGGAGGACAATTACAGGTTCTCAGATAAACCAGCTAGAGATGATGGTGGCCTGGCCCGAGGAGCAATAGCAGGGTAGAAGGCATGGACCCGACTTGGGAGACAGAGTTGCTATAATTCAGACATTTATTATGAGAGCATGAGGAGAAAGACAAGAGCGTGTGTTAATGATGAACATGGAGTGTCCTGATTGCCTACTCCTCCTTTCAGCTTAGTTCTCTTGTAAGTCTTCATGGACCTCTGAAGTACCTTCTTACCTACGGTCCCCAGCACTCTGTCCCACTACTGGTTTAGCACAGTATATCATATGATGGTGCGAACTTGTATGTCCTTCTTCCTTGTAGTGTTGGGCAGGGACCCTGTATCAGTCAGGGTCAAATGAGGAGATGGAAGCCACACAGCAATTTTAACAGCTAAACTTTAATGTGTAGAATTAACTGTAACAAGTGATTTGAGTAATGAGGGTAATTGGCTGGTAAAAAGTAAGAGAACTCTAAAGAATATAGGATCAGCAGACATAAGGTTCACAGACCACCTCTGAGTCTAAGAGCACCTAAGATAGAGCTGAGACCTTGTTGGAGAGGACATGGCTGTGTGCAACTGGAAGGCACAGAAGTTGCTTGGTGCTCTGCCAGTGGTAATTGCTGGAAACTTGCCCTCCACAATTTGCTGGAAACCTACCTTCTGAGCTGCCAAAGAAAGTCCTTTCATAGAAAGGTGTCTCACTGGAGGCACCCAGCTACAAAGCCAATGAAAGTGTGTTTCAGGGAGAAACTACTGGCTCCTGGGTGCTGCTAACCACTGTTACAGGAGAAGCAAGTTCTGGAAGGGCTATATGAGCTGCAGCCCATGGTACTGGAAAAGCCATCTGTGCTGCAGGAGCTGGGCACTGAGGAATCCCTGCATACTACCGGAGCCTGCCGGAATACACCAGAACAAGAAGGAAAACCCCTTCCTCATGCAGTTGTTCTCCAGAGCCCACAGCTGACAAAGCTTAACATTGCACCACCTGACAAAGGAATAATTTCATATGGTCCAGCTCCATTCTTCCACAGCAAGCAATGAAGACTGAATGTAGAACCAAGAAGCAATAAATCTGTAAGCAGCAAAATCCCTTCCTGTTGATGGGCACCTGGGTGGTTCAGTGGGTTAAGCCTCTGCCTTCAGCTCAGGTCATGATCTCAGAGTCCTGGGATTGAGCCCCGAGTGGGGCTCTCTGCTCACCGGGGAGCCTGCTTCCCTCTCTCTCTGCCTGCTTGTGATCTCTCTCTGTGTGTCAAATAAATAAAATCTTTTTTTTAAATAAATAAAATCTTTAAAAAAATCCCTTCCTGTTGATCATAGCTGCTGGAGTATCACAGGGGTTAGAAGTCACTATGTCAAGGAAAGGCCAGCATGAAGAAGTGTATATATGCCCATTTTTTAATTAGGTTGGTTTTTCGTCGTTGTCATTGTTACTGTTGACATTCTGGATCTAAATCCCTACATGGTCTGCAAATATTTTCCCTCATTATGTAGATTTTTTCACTCTCTTGATAGTGTTCTTTAATGCACAAAAGTTTTTAATTTTGATGAAGTTCAACTTATCTATTTCTTTCTTTTGTTGCCGGTGCTTTTAGGTTCATATCCAAGAAATCATGACCAAATCCAATGTCATGAATTTTTCCCCTATGTTTTCTTCTAAGAGTTTTATAGTTTGGTCTCATGTTTAGGTCTTTGATTTACTTTGTTAATTTTTATATATGATGTAAGGTAAGGGTCCAACTTCATTCTTTTGCATGTGAATATCTTGTTTACCCAGCACCATCTGCTAAAAAGCACTTGACCATATATATATGCAAGGGCTTATTTCTGGGCTCTCCTACTCCACTGGTCTGTATGTCTGCCTTTATTTCAGTACCACACTGTGTTTTGATTACTTTAGCATTGTAGTTTGTTTTGAAATCAGGGAGTGTGAGTCCTCCACAGACTTTTTTTTTCAAGAATTTTTTGACTGTTAAGGATCCCCAGGATGGGCTTTTCTATTTCTGGAAAAAGAAAAAAAGTTCATTGCATTGTGATAGGGATGGCATCAAATCTGTAGATCACTTTGGGTAGTATGGAAATGTTAACAATATTAAGCCTTCTGATTCATGAATTTGTTTTTCCATTTACAACTTCTTTAGTTAAAAAATTTTTTTAAGATTTTATTTTTAGTAATCTCTACACTCAATGTGGGACTGAAACCTACAACCCAAGGTCAGGAGTCACATGCTCCACTGACTGAGTCAGCCAGGCACCCCTATTTACATACACTTTAAATTTTCAGCTATGTTTTGTAGTTCAGTGTACAAATCTGCCTCCTTGATCAAATTTATTCCCAAGTATTTTATTCTTTTTAATGCTATTATAAATGGAATTTTGTTAATTTCCTTTGCAGTTTGTTCATTGTTGATGAAAAATATGCTGATTTTTCAATGTTGATTTATTTGTAATTTTGCTGAATTTATTAGTTATAACATTTTTTGTGTGTATGTGCAGACTCTTTGGAGGAAATACATGGGTATTATATGTAGACATGTTGTCTACATATAAGATCATGTTATCTGCAAACAAGAATAATTTTACCGCTTCCTTTCCAATATATGTGCCTTCTATTTCTTTTTCTTGCCTAATTGTTCTGACTAGAACTTCCAAAACTGTACTGAATAGAAATGGTGAAAGCTGGCACCCTTGTCATGCTCCTGATCTTAGGGGGCACGTTTTCAGTCTTTTACCATGAGTGAGATGTTGTGGGTTTTTCGCATATGACAATATTTACATTGAGGAAGTTTCTTTTTCTTTCTTTTTTTTTTTTTAAAGATTTTATTTATTTATTTGACAGAGAGAGATCAGAAGTAGGCAGAGAGGTGGGCAGAGACAGAGAGGGGAGCAGGCTCCCTGCTGAGCAGAGAGCCCGATGTGGGGCTCGATCCCAGGACACTGAGATCATGACCTGAGCCGAAGGCAGCGGCTTAATCCACTGAGCCACCCAGGCGCCCCACATTGAGGAAGTTTCTATTCCCAGCTTGCCAAGTCTTTTATCATGAAAGGGTGATGAATCTTCACAGATGTTCTTTCCACATCAGCTGAAATGATCATATGGCTTATTTTTTCTATTCTGTTAATGTGGTGTATTACACTAATTTTCTCATTTTTATTAAAGTATAACTGACATATGACATATTAGTTTTAGGTGTAAAACACCACAATTTGATATTTGTTTATACTATGAAATGATCGCCACAATAAATCTAGTTAACATCCATCATCGTACATAATTATGAAACATTTTTTTCTTGTGATAAGAACTTTTAAGATCTACTCTTTTAGCAACTTTCAAATATGCAAAACAGTATTACTAACCATAATCATCATGATAGACATTACCTCTCCATAACTTATTCATGTTATAACTGAAAGTTTGTTGATGTTCTTTTATTGAACCATCCTTGCATTCCAGGAACAAATCCCACTTGGTCTTGGTCAGTAGTCCTGTTAATATGCTACTAAATTTGCTTTACTAGAAAATTTTGTTGAGGATTTTTGCATTGTTCACAAAGGAAATTGGTTTATAGTTTTCTCATAGTGTCTGGCTATTTAAGAAGGTAATGCTGGCCTTATAGAATGAAGTCGGAATGTTCCTTTCTCTTCAGTTTTTTGGAAGAATTTGAGAAGGCCTGGTGTTGATTCTTAAGGTTAGTAGAATTCACCGGTGAATCCATCTGGTTAAGGGCTTTTCTTTGTTGGGAGGTGTTTGATTACCGATTGAATCTTCTTACTTTCATAAATTTATTCAGCTTTTTTATTTCTTCGTGATTCAATCTTGGTAGGTATGTGTTTCTAGGGATTTGTCCATTTCATCTAGGTTGTCCTTTGATTCCTTTCTCCTTTCCTTTTGTATTCTTTTTTTAAAAAGATTTTATTTATTTATTTGACAGAGAGAGATCACAAGTAGGCAGAGAGGCAGGCAGAGAGAGGAGGAATCAGGCTCCCTGCTGAGCAGAGAGCCCAATGCGGGACTCGATCCCAGGACCCTGAGATCATGACCTGAGCTGAAGGCAGCGGCTTAACCCACTGAGCCACCCAGGCGCCCCTCCTTTTGTATTCTATAAATATTTTCTTTATCGTTACCAGGGGGATTTAGTTCCTTTTTATAATTCCAACCTCTTTGTTTAAATTCTCATTTTGTTCACATATAATATTCATGATTTCCTTTAGCTTTTTGTACTTAGTTTTTTTTTTAAGTCTTTGTCTAATAAGTCTGATGTGTGATTTTTCAGGGATGTTTTTGCCAATTTATTTTCCTCCTTTAAATGGGTCATGTTTCCCTGTTTCTTTATATGCCTTGTAATTCTGTGATATTGAAAATTGGGCATTAGAAAGAACCCATCTCTCCTAGTCTTTGCAGACTGGTATTGCACTTATGCATTCTTTCTCTAGTTATCTGGCTCATTTCTAGAACTTGAGATCAGCTCGAGGTGAAAGCTCAAAAGTCTTCTCATGTCCCTTCTGAGTATGTGTCTTCCCTCAGCCTTTGTGTCTTTACTAATTCCCCTGTATGCATGGTTACTTTTTAATGTCTTAATTTTCCAGAGTCTCATCCAGCTTCTTGAGACTATAGATGGTCTATTGTATATCTCCACCTATAATCCCTGTGGGTCTGTAGTCCTCTGCAGCTTTCTTGAGCCATGCCCACCACTTTTCCACTTAAACTTTCAGTGAGACAAAGCAGATACAAGTCCTTCAGCCCCCAGGCAGTTTAGAATGTTAAAGTAAGTTCTGCTCTGCTCTCTCTGGTTTGAAGGAGGGAATTGAGGACTGGGCTGCTGCCTCTTTCAGGTCAAAACCATTGCTATGCCATGAACGATGTGGGACAAGGACAGGTAAAAATAGTATAAAATTTCCTACTGTTTTGAATCTGACTTTTTCTTGATTGGGTATTTACTTTAACTGTTTACCAGAACTCCTAGAGGATTATTTTAGCTAGTTTCTGGGTTTTAAATTTTTGTTTAGTTGTTTGTTCACTTTAATGTCTTGTGTGAGAACAAGAGTTTGGAGGTTCCTATTCTACTATTTTGCTCTTGTCACTTTTGGTGTCTTCATTTTGTCCTTTGTTCCCATACCATTACCTAAAAAAAAACCCTTGTGTCTAAAATATTACATTCATGACATTTTCATGTTGCATATTTCTTGTCTTATCACTGAGAGATCATATATTACATACTTTTTATTGTCTGTCTCTTCTAGAATATAAAATGTATGAGAGCAGGGAATCTTAATCCTGAAAGTCTAAAACAATATCTGGCACATGCTACATGTTTAGAAAATATATTTTGAATGAATGAGGTTTAAATTATTGTTTAAATTTTGCTCATTTTCATTAAGAGCTTTTAATGGTTTTGGTTGTTTAAACATACATATATGTATTTATTCGACATTTATTCATTCAGCATTTATTTTATAACTACTGTGAGCTGAAGATGGGGGTGGAGGCAAATGTGTTTCTAATGTTATAGGGGAGCTAGACAAATACACAAGTAATGCAAATGCATGAATAAGTGGGGAAGAGAAAGAAGTGTTGAATATAAGCCGTAGTGAGCTCTGAGCTTGTGAATGAGTGTCACTTAATGCAAACACAGGGAGTCACTGCACCATAAGCCTTGGGCAAGCCATATGACCCGGATGAATCTCCATTTCTCTTTCCACTACCCTATGAAGTAGTTGCAATAATCTTTAGAAAGTGACAGAGCTTTATAAACTGTACATGGTTATGCTAACATGAGGAATTAAAGTCTTCTCCTGAAGCACGCTTATTAGTTTTTATTCCCTGTCTGGAGGTCAAACCACTACATAAGGTACAAAGTCCACTTTATAATCTTACTGCAATGATATCATCAGAATCAATTCAGAGTTCTGGGGCCAGAGAGCAAGACAGATGTTGGCACCTGTTTTTAAGTATCATCTCAGAAGCTAGGAGGGCAGGCATGTTTAGCAATCTGTGAACTGACAATGAGCTTCTATGAAGAGGCATAGTAAAATGGAAGATACGGTTACGTAGGGGTCAGATCTCACTCTTAGCCTGAATCTGCTTTTTATTAGTTATATAACCTCAGGGAAGTTGTTAAATTATTTCCTCATTTGGAAAACTGGGACAGTAATAGTTCACAGGGTTTATGTAAAGACCAAGAAACGTAATACAAGGCCCTAAGATTGTTGTGTCTAAATCCATTCTCTACACTAAAAAGGTCAAAGACTCCTTGGGGAAATAGCTAATTCCAGGTCTGGGGCATACAATGTATAGGATGAGCCTAGATGGACATCTTGGTTTACCCACAAACAAAGGCATTCTCCAAGACTACTAGGTTAATGCCAATAGAACATAAGAATCACACGAAGGAGCCCCCACTGTCCAAAGATGGAACAATTTGAGTATTAAGAGTAAAAATGAATGAAATTGATTAAACACACTGTGTTTTAAAATGGTACTTGAGTTCATAATGATTCTCAATAGGATAAAAGGTAGAGTCTGTTAGAACCCTGAAACCCATCTGTAAAAGGGAATTAGGGGTGCCTGGCTGGCTCAGTTGGAAGAGCATGTGACTCTTGATCTCTGGGTCATGGGTTTAAGTGCCACATTGGGTGTAGAGATTACTTACATAAATAAATAAACTTTTTTTAAAAAAAGATTTTATTTAGTCATTTGTCAAAAAGAGAGTGCACTAACAGGGAGAGCAGCAGGCAAAGCAGGCAGGAGAAGCAGGTTCCCTGCTAAGCAAGGAGCCCAATGCGGGACTCCATCCCAGGACCCCGGAATCATGACCTAAGCGGAAGGCAGATGGTTAAACAACTGAGCCATCCAGGTGTCCCAATAAATAAACTTTAAAAAATGAAAAGGAATTAAACATTAGTTTTGCCTTTCTTGCCAAAATGTATTTCAGGGTAACTAAATGGCCTAGGTTCATGAAAGAAAGAATTCTAGCAAATAAATGTGGAAGGAATGATTGAATTAGAAAGTTATATTTTGTGGCCTATAATGAAATAATAGCAAATAAACATAATAGCAAATAAAGCAATGAACTATAGATGAAATCATTAAAGTTTATGTGGAACTTCACAATTTCAAGGAAAGGCTGTTACTACCTGCATCACTAAAACTGAGACAATGAATTATTGTGGAAATCATGGTGTGATACCAACACACATTACTTCCTAGGAACTTTTCTTTACCCCCAAATTGAATCTGAGTATAAAGGAGTCTCTAGATCCAACCTGAATTTACAGGAAATGTGGGGGAGAGAGGAACAAGTTAAATGACACCACAAAGCAGCAGACAAATCCACAAAGTGGGACATTTAACAGGACAACTGACCCAGTTTCTGCAACAAGTCAATATCAGGGGATATGAAGAGGACAGGGAGACTGTCCTAGAACATGAGAGACTTCCAAGCAAGCTTCATGTAGATTTTGCTCATATTCTGAACTTCATCCTGGTGTCTTCTAGACAATCAGAGCAATGGGATTCTGGACTGAGGATGAGCTAATAACAAGACTGGCTGATTTTGTCAGGTGTGAAGATAACACTGCAATAGGTCTAATTTTTTAGATCTCATATTGAGAAATATCGGGGTGAGATGACATTAGGTCCGCCAAAGAAGAAAACAGAAAGGAATATGCAAAGCAAACGTGACAGGATCTTGTTAAGCGTGGAAACCGCGTGGAGAATAGAGGGGTTCATTGTTCTATTCTCTGTACTCTTGAGGTATCTGAATATTTTCGTAACAACAAACTCCGGAGAGATTTTTTTAAAAGACCGTGCGTGGGAGAGTAGTAAAACGATATTAGTTTCTCTTTTTCGCAATAGCAAATATAAGACGTGGGCGGAAGAGAAAATCCTCTCGGCGTTTTATTAAAAATACTCTCGGGGACTCGTTCCTTTAAGGATCCCCGATACCGCCCTCGGAGCGGGGACGCAGGCCGCGCCCCAGCCGGGAGCCGGCTTCAGAGCGCGGAGGGAAAAGTCAGCTCGGCACCAAACCCTGCAAGATCGAGTACCAGGGAAGGCGTTTTTTGTTTTGTTTTAAGTCGGGAATTATTTTTGATCTGTTAAAAAGAAAATCCTCAAGAGGAGAGCCGCAATTTTTGTGGGACGAGAATTATCTGGGCTTGTTAACCCTCCGCACGATAAAGGCGTTCACCGCAGTGACTCCCGCCGGCTGCGCTGAGAGCCACAGCAATTGGGGAATCGGCCCTGGGCGTCGCCGCTGAGCCGGGGGCCACGGAGCGCGGAGACCTGGTCCTCTGGGGCGCAGTCCCCCCGCCGGGTCCTCTGGCCCCTCCCCGCGCCGCCGCCCCTCCTTCAGGCCCCTGCGCGAGCAGCCGGCGCGTCCAGCTAATGAGTGCGGCCCCGCTGGCTGGGGTCGTGGACTCCCGCGAGGAGTCCGCAGTCGCGCGGCTCCCGGCACCGCAGCGGGCACGCCTGGTGATCTCTCGCTGCCCAAACTGACCTCCCGCTTCAGATCATTCCTTCTTTCCTCGTGGAGAGCGGGGGAGGGCGGGAGAGAAAGGAGCCGCACTCCTGCGGCCTCAGTGCTTGCAGCGCTCAGACGGGCCTCCCTTTCCTCTCCTTGTAAGGGTCGGCCCCTCCCAGAGGAACTTGCTTGTGGACGCTGAGTGGAAGGGTGGGGCAGACTGGGTGGAGACATCCAATCAGTGAGGCCTATGTATATCCACTGGAGAAATTGGAATTCCATTGGCCGCCTTTGTGGGGGCGGGGCTCAGCCACCCCCATAAAGGTTGCTCTGCAAGGCTTTCCGGAGTCGGCTGCAGTTGAGACAGCTGAGAACAGGGGAGTCAAGGATGAACAGAAGAGCTGTACAGCTCTTGTAAGAGCTATAACTGCCTCTAGTGGTATAGCTTCCCGCCGCCCCAAGCCACCGGCTGCAGCTTCCAGCCGCCAAATGAAGCCCCGCCTCCGGTGGTGCCACCTCCCGCCCCCAGAGCAATTTCCTGCAGCCTGCAGCGAGCTGCCGAGGGCCCACTGGTCTAGCGGTCAGCGGTCCCAACGCCTACAGCCCCTGGACGCCAGCGGTCCAGCGGTCGGCCGTCCCTACGCCTACAGCCCCTAGACGCCAGCCGTCCCGAGGCGCAAGCAGCCCTGAGATGCCAACGACTCCTAGACACCAGCAGCCTCGCCGCAAAGTGCCTCGCCACGGCGAACCACACGTGGCCTTGTCCGCAGTGGTGGCTTCCTCCGGGTGCAAGCCTGGTCAGAGTAGCATCGTGGGGAGCAGAGTCTGTGTCATCCGGGTTGTCCTCCTTGTCATTGTTGCTGTCATCGTTGCTGCTTCGTCGTTGGGAGTGGCCCCATCCAGGAAGTGGTCTTGTCCAGAAGGGCCTCCTCTTGGGAGCAGCCTTGTCCGGGGAGCAACTTCATTGAGCAGTGGCCTCTTCTTGGGAGCGGCTCCAATCATGGAGCGGCCTCACCTGCCGAGCAGCGTCATCTAGAGCGGCCTCGTCCGGAGTGGCCTTTCTTGGAAGTGACCTTGTTGGGATCATCGTCACCGCCTTTTCGTAAGTGGTAGCTCTGACCGGTCGTTTTGGAAGGGTCTGCCCCTCCCAGAGGAACTTGCTTGTGGACCCTGAATGTAAGGGTGGGGCAGACTGGGTGGAGACATCCAATCAGTGAGGCGTATGTATATCCACTGGGGAAATTGGAATTCAATTGGCTGCCTGTGTGGGGGCGGGGCTCAGCCACCCCCATAAAGGTTGCTCTGTCAGGCTGTCCAGGGGCTGCTGCTTCAGGAGGGTCGGCGGAGAGCAGGGGAGTGAACGGTGAATAGAAGAGCTGTAACAGCTCTTGTAAGGGCTATAAGCGCCTCTGGCGGTGAGGCCTCCAGCGGCGGCGGCGGCGGCAAAGAGCAGGGGAGTCAACGGTGAACAGAAGAGCTGTAACAGCTCTTGAAAGAGCTATAGCCGCCTCTGGCGGTCCAGCCTCCGGCGGCGGCGGCGGCGGACAGCAGGGGGGTCAACGGTGAATAGAAGAGCTGTAAAAGGCCTTGTAAGAGCTATAGCCGCCTGTGGCGGTCCAGCCTCGGGCGGCGGCGGTGGCGGTGAGCAGGGGAGTCAACGGTGAACAGAAGAGCTGTAACAGCTCTTGTAAGAGCTATAGCCGCCTCTGGCGGTCCAGCCTCCGGCGGCGGCGGCGACGGCGGCGGCAAAGAGCAGGGGAGTCAACGGTGAACAGAAGAGCTGTAACAGCTCTTGTAAGAGCTATAGCCGCCTCTGGCGGTCCAGCCTCCGGCGGCGGCGGCGGCGGACAGCAGGAGAGTCAACGGTGAAGAGAAGAGCTGTAACAGCTCTTTTAAGAGCTATAGCCGCCTCTGGCGGTCCAGCCTCCGGCGGCGGCGGCGGACAGCAGGGGAGTCAACGGTGAAGAGAAGAGCTGTAAAAGCCCTTGTAAGACCTATAGCCTCCTGTGGCGGTCCAGCCTCGGGCGGCGGCGGCGGCGGAGAGCAGGGGAGTCAACGGTGAACAGAAGAGCTGTAACAGCTCTTGTAAGAGCTATAACCACTACTGGCGGTCCAGCCTCCGGCGGACCCCAGCCGCCGCCCGCAGCTTCCAGCCGCCGCCTGAGGCCCCGCCTCCAGCGGCCCCGAACCGCCACCCGCAGCCTCCAGCCTCCGGCAGCTCCGAGCCACCGCTTGTAGCTTCCAGCCGCCGACGGCCGCACCGCCTCCGGCGGCCCCAAGCCGCTGCCTGCAGCTTCAAGCCGCCTGACGCCCCGCCTCCGGTGGACCCGCCTCCCGCGGCCCGAGCCGCCGCCTGCAGCCTGCAGCCTGCAGCCTGCAGCCCCGCAAGCTGCCGAGACCCCAGAGGTCCAGCGGTCAGCGGTCCCAACGCCTACAGCCCCTGGACGCCAGCGGTCCAGCGGTCGGCCGTCCCTACGCCTACAGCCCCTAGACGCCAGCAGTCCTGAGGCGCAAGCAGCCCTGAGATGCCAACGGCTCCTAGACACCAGCAGCCTCGCCGCAAAGTGCCTCGCCACGGCGAACCACACGTGGCCTTGTCCGCAGTGGTGGCTTCCTCCGGGTGCAAGCCTGGTCAGAGTAGCATCGTGGGGAGCAGAGTCTGTGTCATCCGGGTTGTCCTCCTTGTCATTGTTGCTGTCATCGTTGCTGCTTCGTCGTTGGGAGTGGCCCCATCCAGGAAGTGGTCTTGTCCAGAAGGGCCTCCTCTTGGGAGCAGCCTTGTCCGGGGAGCAACTTCATTGAGCAGTGGCCTCTTCTTGGGAGCGGCTCCAATCATGGAGCGGCCTCACCTGCCGAGCAGCGTCATCTAGAGCGGCCTCGTCCGGAGTGGCCTTTCTTGGAAGTGACCTTGTTGGGATCATCGTCACCGCCTTTTCGTAAGAGGTAGCTCTGACCGGTCGTTTTGGAAGGGTCTGCCCCTCCCAGAGGAACTTGCTTGTGGACCCTGAATGTAAGGGTGGGGCAGACTGGGTGGAGACATCCAATCAGTGAGGCGTATGTATATCCACTGGGGAAATTGGAATTCAATTGGCTGCCTGTGTGGGGCGGGGCTCAGCCACCCCCATAAAGGTTGCTCTGTCAGGCTGTCCAGGGGCTGCTGCTTCGGGAGGGTCGGCGGAGAGCAGGGGTGTGAACGGTGAATAGAAGAGCTGTAACAGCTCTTGTAAGGGCTATAAGCGCCTCTGGCGGTGAGGCCTCCTCCGGCGGCGGCGGCGGCAAAGAGCAGGGGAGTCAACGGTGAACAGAAGAGCTGTAACAGCTCTTGAAAGAGCTATAGCCGCCTCTGGCGGTCCAGCCTCGGGCGGCGGCGGTGGCGGTGAGCAGGGGAGTCAACGGTGAACAGAAGAGCTGTAACAGCTCTTGTAAGAGCTATAGCCACCTCTGGCGGTCCAGCCTCCGGCGGCGGCGGCGGCGGACAGCAGGAGAGTCAACGGTGAAGAGAAGAGCTGTAACAGCTCTTGTAAGAGCTATAACCACTACTGGCGGTCCAGCCTCCGGCGGACCCCAGCCGCCGCCCGCAGCTTCCAGCCGCCGCCTGAGGCCCCGCCTCCAGCGGCCCCGAACCGCCGCCCGCAGCCTCCAGCCTCCGGCAGCTCCGAGCCACCGCTTGTAGCTTCCAGCCGCCGACGGCCGCACCGCCTCCGGCGGCCCCAAGCCGCTGCCTGCAGCTTCAAGCCGCCTGACGCCCCGCCTCCGGTGGACCCGCCTCCCGCGGCCCGAGCCGCCGCCTGCAGCCTGCAGCCTGCAGCCTGCAGCCTCCGGCGGCCCTGCCTTCAGCAGCCCCGCAAGCTGCCGAGACCCCAGAGGTCCAGCGGTCAGCGGTCCCAACGCCTACAGCCCCTGGACGCCAGCGGTCCAGCGGTCGGCCGTCCCTACGCCTACAGCCCCTAGACGCCAGCAGTCCTGAGGCGCAAGCAGCCCTGAGATGCCAACGGCTCCTAGACACCAGCAGCCTCGCCGCAAAGTGCCTCGCCACGGCGAACCACACGTGGCCTTGTCCGCAGTGGTGGCTTCCTCCGGGTGCAAGCCTGGTCAGAGTAGCATCGTGGGGAGCAGAGTCTGTGTCATCCGGGTTGTCCTCCTTGTCATTGTTGCTGTCATCGTTGCTGCTTCGTCGTTGGGAGTGGCCCCATCCAGGAAGTGGTCTTGTCCAGAAGGGCCTCCTCTTGGGAGCAGCCTTGTCCGGGGAGCAACTTCATTGAGCAGTGGCCTCTTCTTGGGAGCGGCTCCAATCATGGAGCGGCCTCACCTGCCGAGCAGCGTCATCTAGAGCGGCCTCGTCCGGAGTGGCCTTTCTTGGAAGTGACCTTGTTGGGATCATCGTCACCGCCTTTTCGTAAGAGGTAGCTCTGACCGGTCGTTTTGGAAGGGTCTGCCCCTCCCAGAGGAACTTGCTTGTGGACCCTGAATGTAAGGGTGGGGCAGACTGGGTGGAGACATCCAATCAGTGAGGCGTATGTATATCCACTGGGGAAATTGGAATTCAATTGGCTGCCTGTGTGGGGCGGGGCTCAGCCACCCCCATAAAGGTTGCTCTGTCAGGCTGTCCAGGGGCTGCTGCTTCGGGAGGGTCGGCGGAGAGCAGGGGTGTGAACGGTGAATAGAAGAGCTGTAACAGCTCTTGTAAGGGCTATAAGCGCCTCTGGCGGTGAGGCCTCCTCCGGCGGCGGCGGCGGCAAAGAGCAGGGGAGTCAACGGTGAACAGAAGAGCTGTAACAGCTCTTGAAAGAGCTATAGCCGCCTCTGGCGGTCCAGCCTCGGGCGGCGGCGGTGGCGGTGAGCAGGGGAGTCAACGGTGAACAGAAGAGCTGTAACAGCTCTTGTAAGAGCTATAGCCACCTCTGGCGGTCCAGCCTCCGGCGGCGGCGGCGGCGGACAGCAGGAGAGTCAACGGTGAAGAGAAGAGCTGTAACAGCTCTTGTAAGAGCTATAACCACTACTGGCGGTCCAGCCTCCGGCGGACCCCAGCCGCCGCCCGCAGCTTCCAGCCGCCGCCTGAGGCCCCGCCTCCAGCGGCCCCGAACCGCCGCCCGCAGCCTCCAGCCTCCGGCAGCTCCGAGCCACCGCTTGTAGCTTCCAGCCGCCGACGGCCGCACCGCCTCCGGCGGCCCCAAGCCGCTGCCTGCAGCTTCAAGCCGCCTGACGCCCCGCCTCCGGTGGACCCGCCTCCCGCGGCCCGAGCCGCCGCCTGCAGCCTGCAGCCTGCAGCCTGCAGCCTCCGGCGGCCCTGCCTTCAGCAGCCCCGCAAGCTGCCGAGACCCCAGAGGTCCAGCGGTCAGCGGTCCCAACGCCTACAGCCCCTGGACGCCAGCGGTCCAGCGGTCGGCCGTCCCTACGCCTACAGCCCCTAGACGCCAGCAGTCCTGAGGCGCAAGCAGCCCTGAGATGCCAACGGCTCCTAGACACCAGCAGCCTCGCCGCAAAGTGCCTCGCCACGGCGAACCACACGTGGCCTTGTCCGCAGTGGTGGCTTCCTCCGGGTGCAAGCCTGGTCAGAGTAGCATCGTGGGGAGCAGAGTCTGTGTCATCCGGGTTGTCCTCCTTGTCATTGTTGCTGTCATCGTTGCTGCTTCGTCGTTGGGAGTGGCCCCATCCAGGAAGTGGTCTTGTCCAGAAGGGCCTCCTCTTGGGAGCAGCCTTGTCCGGGGAGCAACTTCATTGAGCAGTGGCCTCTTCTTGGGAGCGGCTCCAATCATGGAGCGGCCTCACCTGCCGAGCAGCGTCATCTAGAGCGGCCTCGTCCGGAGTGGCCTTTCTTGGAAGTGACCTTGTTGGGATCATCGTCACCGCCTTTTCGTAAGAGGTAGCTCTGACCGGTCGTTTTGGAAGGGTCTGCCCCTCCCAGAGGAACTTGCTTGTGGACCCTGAATGTAAGGGTGGGGCAGACTGGGTGGAGACATCCAATCAGTGAGGCGTATGTATATCCACTGGGGAAATTGGAATTCAATTGGCTGCCTGTGTGGGGGCGGGGCTCAGCCACCCCCATAAAGGTTGCTCTGTCAGGTTGTCCAGGGGCTGCTGTTTCGGGAGGGTCGGCGGAGAGCAGGGGAGTCAACGGTGAACAGAAGAGCTGTAACAGCTCTTGTAAGAGCTATAGCCGCCTCTGGCGGTCCAGCCTCCGGCGGCGGCGGCGGAGAGCAGGGGAGTCAACGGTGAACAGAAGAGCTGTAACAGCTCTTGTAAGAGCTATAGTCGCCTCTGGCGGTCCAGCCTCCGGCGGCGGCGGCGGAGAGCAGGGGAGTCAACGGTGAACAGAAGAGCTGTAAAAGGCCTTGTAAGAGCTATAGCCGCCTGTGGCGGTCCAGCCTCGGGCGGCGGCGGTGGCGGTGAGCAGGGGAGTCAACGGTGAACAGAAGAGCTGTAACAGCTCTTGTAAGAGCTATAGCCGCCTCTGGCGGTCCAGCCTCCGGCGGCGGCGGCGACGGCGGCGGCAAAGAGCAGGGGAGTCAACGGTGAACAGAAGAGCTGTAAAGGCTCTTGTAAGAGCTATAGCCGCCTCTGGCGGTCCAGCCTCCGGCGGCGGCGGCGGAGAGCAGGGGAGTCAACGGTGAAGAGAAGAGCTGTAACAGCTCTTTTAAGAGCTATAGCCGCCTCTGGCGGTCCAGCCTCCGGCGGCGGCGGCGGACAGCAGGGGAGTCAACGGTGAAGAGAAGAGCTGTAAAAGCCCTTGTAAGAGCTATAGCCGCCTGTGGCGGTCCAGCCTCGGGCGGCGGCGGCGGCGGAGTACAGGGGAGTCAACGGTGAACAGAAGAGCTGTAACAGCTCTTGTAAGAGCTATAACCACTACTGGCGGTCCAGCCTCCAGCGGACCCCAGCCGCCGCCGGCAGCTTCCAGCCGCCGCCTGAGGCCCCGCCTCCAGCGGCCCCGAACCGCCGCCCGCAGCCTCCAGCCTCCGGCAGCTCCGAGCCACCGCTTGTAGCTTCCAGCCGCCGACGGCCGCACCGCCTCCGGCGGCCCCAAGCCGCTGCCTGCAGCTTCAAGCCGCCTGACGCCCCGCCTCCGGTGGACCCGCCTCCCGCGGCCCGAGCCGCCGCCTGCAGCCTGCAGCCTGCAGCCTGCAGCCTCCGGCGGCCCTGCCTTCAGCAGCCCCGCAAGCTGCCGAGACCCCAGAGGTCCAGCGGTCAGCGGTCCCAACGCCTACAGCCCCTGGACGCCAGCGGTCCAGCGGTCGGCCGTCCCTACGCCTACAGCCCCTAGACGCCAGCAGTCCTGAGGCGCAAGCAGCCCTGAGATGCCAACGGCTCCTAGACACCAGCAGCCTCGCCGCAAAGTGCCTCGCCACGGCGAACCACACGTGGCCTTGTCCGCAGTGGTGGCTTCCTCCGGGTGCAAGCCTGGTCAGAGTAGCATCGTGGGGAGCAGAGTCTGTGTCATCCGGGTTGTCCTCCTTGTCATTGTTGCTGTCATCGTTGCTGCTTCGTCGTTGGGAGTGGCCCCATCCAGGAAGTGGTCTTGTCCAGAAGGGCCTCCTCTTGGGAGCAGCCTTGTCCGGGGAGCAACTTCATTGAGCAGTGGCCTCTTCTTGGGAGCGGCTCCAATCATGGAGCGGCCTCACCTGCCGAGCAGCGTCATCTAGAGCGGCCTCGTCCGGAGTGGCCTTTCTTGGAAGTGACCTTGTTGGGATCATCGTCACCGCCTTTTCGTAAGTGGTAGCTCTGACCGGTCGTTTTGGAAGGGTCTGCCCCTCCCAGAGGAACTTGCTTGTGGACCCTGAATGTAAGGGTGGGGCAGACTGGGTGGAGACATCCAATCAGTGAGGCGTATGTATATCCACTGGGGAAATTGGAATTCAATTGGCTGCCTGTGTGGGGGCGGGGCTCAGCCACCCCCATAAAGGTTGCTCTGTCAGGCTGTCCAGGGGCTGCTGCTTCGGGAGGGTCGGCGGAGAGCAGGGGAGTCAACGGTGAACAGAAGAGCTGTAACAGCTCTTGTAAGAGCTATAGCCGCCTCTGGCGGTCCAGCCTCCGGCGGCGGCGGCGGAGAGCAGGGGAGTCAACGGTGAACAGAAGAGCTGTAACAGCTCTTGTAAGAGCTATAGCCGCCTCTGGCGGTCCAGCCTCCGGCGGCGGCGGCGGCGGACAGCAGGGGGGTCAACGGTGAATAGAAGAGCTGTAAAAGGCCTTGTAAGAGCTATAGCCGCCTGTGGCGGTCCAGCCTCGGGCGGCGGCGGTGGCGGTGAGCAGGGGAGTCAACGGTGAACAGAAGAGCTGTAACAGCTCTTGTAAGAGCTATAGCCGCCTCTGGCGGTCCAGCCTCCGGCGGCGGCGGCGGCGGACAGCAGGAGAGTCAATGGTGAAGAGAAGAGCTGTAACAGCTCTTTTAAGAGCTATAGCCGCCTCTGGCGGTCCAGCCTCCGGCGGCGGCGGCGGACAGCAGGGGAGTCAACGGTGAAGAGAAGAGCTGTAAAAGCCCTTGTAAGAGCTATAGCCGCCTGTGGCGGTCCAGCCTCGGGCGGCGGCGGCGACGGAGTACAGGGGAGTCAACGGTGAACAGAAGAGCTGTAACAGCTCTTGTAAGAGCTATAACCACTACTGGCGGTCCAGCCTCCAGCGGACCCCAGCCGCCGCCGGCAGCTTCCAGCCGCCGCCTGAGGCCCCGCCTCCAGCGGCCCCGAACCGCCGCCCGCAGCCTCCAGCCTCCGGCAGCTCCGAGCCACCGCTTGTAGCTTCCAGCCGCCGACGGCCGCACCGCCTCCTGCGGCCCCAAGCCGCTGCCTGCAGCTTCAAGCCGCCTGACGCCCCGCCTCCGGTGGACCCGCCTCCCGCGGCCCGAGCCACCGCCTGCAGCCTGCAGCCTGCAGCCTCCGGCGGCCCTGCCTTCAGCAGCCCCGCAAGCTGCCGAGACCCCAGAGGTCCAGCGGTCAGCGGTCCCAACGCCTACAGCCCCTGGACGCCAGCGGTCCAGCGGTCGGCCGTCCCTACGCCTACAGCCCCTAGACGCCAGCAGTCCTGAGGCGCAAGCAGCCCTGAGATGCCAACGGCTCCTAGACACCAGCAGCCTCGCCGCAAAGTGCCTCGCCACGGCGAACCACACGTGGCCTTGTCCGCAGTGGTGGCTTCCTCCGGGTGCAAGCCTGGTCAGAGTAGCATCGTGGGGAGCAGAGTCTGTGTCATCCGGGTTGTCCTCCTTGTCATTGTTGCTGTCATCGTTGCTGCTTCGTCGTTGGGAGTGGCCCCATCCAGGAAGTGGTCTTGTCCAGAAGGGCCTCCTCTTGGGAGCAGCCTTGTCCGGGGAGCAACTTCATTGAGCAGTGGCCTCTTCTTGGGAGCGGCTCCAATCATGGAGCGGCCTCACCTGCCGAGCAGCGTCATCTAGAGCGGCCTCGTCCGGAGTGGCCTTTCTTGGAAGTGACCTTGTTGGGATCATCGTCACCGCCTTTTCGTAAGAGGTAGCTCTGACCGGTCGTTTTGGAAGGGTCTGCCCCTCCCAGAGGAACTTGCTTGTGGACCCTGAATGTAAGGGTGGGGCAGACTGGGTGGAGACATCCAATCAGTGAGGCGTATGTATATCCACTGGGGAAATTGGAATTCAATTGGCTGCCTGTGTGGGGGCGGGGCTCAGCCACCCCCATAAAGGTTGCTCTGTCAGGCTGTCCAGGGGCTGCTGCTTCGGGAGGGTCGGCGGAGAGCAGGGGAGTGAACGGTGAATAGAAGAGCTGTAACAGCTCTTGTAAGGGCTATAAGCGCCTCTGGCGGTGAGGCCTCCGGCGGCGGAAGCAGCGGAGAGCAGGGGAGTCAACGATGAACAGAAGAGCTGTAACAGCTCTTGAAAGAGCTATAGCCGCCTCTGGCGGTCCAGCCTCGGCGGCGGCGGCGACGGCGGCGGCAAAGATCAGGGGAGTCAACGGTGAACAGAAGAGCTGTAACAGCTCTTGTAAGAGCTATAGCCGCCTCTGGCGGTCCAGCCTCCGGCGGCGGCGGCGGCGGACAGCAGGAGAGTCAACGGTGAAGAGAAGAGCTGTAACAGCGCTTTTAAGAGCTACAGCCGCCTCTGGCGGTCCAGCCTCCGGCGGCGGCGGCGGACAGCAGGGGAGTCAACGGTGAAGAGAAGAGCTGTAAAAGCCCTTGTAAGAGCTATAGCCGCCTCTGGCGGTCCAGCCTCGGGCAGCGGCGGCGGCGGAGAGCAGGGGAGTCAATGGTGAACAGAAGAGCTGTAACAGCTCTTGTAAGAGCTATAACCACTACTGGCGGTCCAGCCTCCGGCGGACCCCAGCCGCCGCCCGCAGCTTTCAGCCGCCGCCTGAGGCCCCGCCTCCAGCGGCCCCGAACCGCCGCCCGCAGCCTCCAGCCTCCGGCAGCTCCGAGCCACCGCTTGTAGCTTCCAGCCGCCGACGGCCGCACCGCCTCCGGCGGCCCCAAGCCGCTGCCTGCAGCTTCAAGCCGCCTGACGCCCCGTCTCCGGTGGACCCGCCTCCCGCGGCCCGAGCCGCCGCCTGCAGCCTGCAGCCTGCAGCCTGCAGCCTCCGGCGGCCCTGCCTTCAGCAGCCCCGCAAGCTGCCGAGACCCCAGAGGTCCAGCGGTCAGCGGTCCCAACGCCTACAGCCCCTGGACGCCAGCGGTCCAGCGGTCGGCCGTCCCTACGCCTACAGCCCCTAGACGCCAGCAGTCCTGAGGCGCAAGCAGCCCTGAGATGCCAACGGCTCCTAGACACCAGCAGCCTCGCCGCAAAGTGCCTCGCCACGGCGAACCACACGTGGCCTTGTCCGCAGTGGTGGCTTCCTCCGGGTGCAAGCCTGGTCAGAGTAGCATCGTGGGGAGCAGAGTCTGTGTCATCCGGGTTGTCCTCCTTGTCATTGTTGCTGTCATCGTTGCTGCTTCGTCGTTGGGAGTGGCCCCATCCAGGAAGTGGTCTTGTCCAGAAGGGCCTCCTCTTGGGAGCAGCCTTGTCCGGGGAGCAACTTCATTGAGCAGTGGCCTCTTCTTGGGAGCGGCTCCAATCATGGAGCGGCCTCACCTGCCGAGCAGCGTCATCTAGAGCGGCCTCGTCCGGAGTGGCCTTTCTTGGAAGTGACCTTGTTGGGATCATCGTCACCGCCTTTTCGTAAGTGGTAGCTCTGACCGGTCGTTTTGGAAGGGTCTGCCCCTCCCAGAGGAACTTGCTTGTGGACCCTGAATGTAAGGGTGGGGCAGACTGGGTGGAGACATCCAATCAGTGAGGCGTATGTATATCCACTGGGGAAATTGGAATTCAATTGGCTGCCTGTGTGGGGGCGGGGCTCAGCCACCCCCATAAAGGTTGCTCTGTCAGGCTGTCCAGGGGCTGCTGCTTCGGGAGGGTCGGCGGAGAGCAGGGGAGTCAACGGTGAACAGAAGAGCTGTAACAGCTCTTGTAAGAGCTATAGCCGCCTCTGGCGGTCCAGCCTCCGGCGGCGGCGGCGGAGAGCAGGGGAGTCAACGGTGAACAGAAGAGCTGTAACAGCTCTTGTAAGAGCTATAGCCGCCTCTGGCGGTCCAGCCTCCGGCGGCGGCGGCGGAGAGCAGGGGAGTCAACGGTGAATAGAAGAGCTGTAACAGCCCTTGTAAGAGCTATAGCCGCCTCTGGCGGTCCAGCATCCGGCGGCGGTGGCGGAGAGCAGGGGAGTCAACGGTGAACAGAAGAGCTGTAACAGCTCTTGTAAGAGCTATAGCCGCCTCTGGCGGTCCAGCCTCCGGCGGCGGCGGCGGCGGACAGCAGGGGAGTCAACGGTGAATAGAAGAGCTGTAACAGCCCTTGTAAGAGCTATAGCCGCCTCTGGCGGTCCAGCCTCGGGCAGCGGCGGCGGCGGTGAGCAGGGGAGTCAACGGTGAACAGAAGAGCTGTAACAGCTCTTGTAAGAGCTATAACCGCCTCTGGCGGTCCAGCCTCCGGCGGCCCCCAGCCGCCGCCCGCAGCTTCCAGCCGCCGCCTGAGGCCCCGCCTCAGCCTCCAGCCTCCGGCAGCTCCGAGCCACCGCTTGTAGCTTCCAGCCGCCGCCGGCCGCCCCGCCTCCGGCGGCCCCAAGCCGCTGCCTGCAGCTTCAAGTCGCCTGACGCCCCGCCTCCGGTGGACCCGCCTCCCGCGGCCCGAGCCGCCGCCTGCAGCCTGCAGCCTGCAGCCTCCGGCGGCCCTGCCTTCAGCAGCCCCGCAAGCTGCCGAGACCCCAGAGGTCCAGCGGTCAGCGGTCCCAACGCCTACAGCCCCTGGACGCCAGCGGTCCAGCGGTCGGCCGTCCCTACGCCTACAGCCCCTAGACGCCAGCAGCCCTGAGGCGCAAGCAGCCCTGAGATGCCAACGGCTCCTAGACACCAGCAGCCTCGCCGCAAAGTGCCTCGCCACGGCGAACCACACGTGGCCTTGTCCGCAGTGGTGGCTTCCTCCGGGTGCAAGCCTGGTCAGAGTAGCATCGTGGGGAGCAGAGTCTGTGTCATCCGGGTTGTCCTCCTTGTCATTGTTGCTGTCATCGTTGCTGCTTCGTCGTTGGGAGTGGCCTCATCCAGGAAGTGGTCTTGGCCAGAACGGCCTCTTCTTGGGAGCGGCCTTGTCCGGGGAGCAACTTCATTGAGCATTGGCCTTGTCTTGGGAGTGGCACTTCTTGGGAGCGGCTCCAATCATGGAGCGGCTTCATCTGCGGAGCAGCATCATCTCGATCGGGCTTGTCCAGTGTGGCCTTCCTTGGAAGTGACCTTGTTGGGATCATCGTCACCGGCTTTTCGTAAGAGGTAGGTCTGACCAGTCGTTTGATTACTGATGCTTGGCCTGAAATAACGTTTTGCTTGACCTTTGCTTTGTATCAGTCTCGTTCCTTTGATCAAAGACACTAACACTTCTCAGTGGACGGCCGTGGGCCCCTGCGTTCCCGGGACACCAGAGTTGCTCCTACGGGAGCGACCGATTTACCTCACGTCACCACCGGGCACTCCCCCGTCACCTATAACCTGTCTGATGTTCACGGCTGAGAAGAGTCTGTGGATGCCCCGGCCTGTTTCCCCTACGCAGTCTCTCACGGCTGACTTGGGGCCATTTTCCAGTTCGGGCGAGTGTGGACCGAGTGCTCGGCCGGACTCCTCCGAACGCCCTTCCTGCAGTCGCGGCCAGAGGCCAGGCTGAGGGAGTGGCCGCTGCTCCTGCACCTGGAGCTGGGCCCTCGCGAGCAACTCCTTCCGGGCTCTGTGACGTCACCGATGTCCCGCCCCTCACGCAGAGCCAATCGGAAGGCGGGGCACGGTCTGCCAGCAGCGGGGGCGCGCGCGGGCGGGCGGCCCTGAGGCGCAACGCCATGGACCCGGTGCTCCTCAGCGCCCAGGTTCAGGCCCCGCCGCAGCCACGGGAGGGGTGGCCGCCCGTGAACTCCGAGGAGGAGCTCTACGACTGCCTGGATTACTACTACCTGCGCGACTTCCCGGCCTGCGGGGCCGGGCGCAGCAAGGGTCGGACGCGGCGCGAGCGGGAGCTGCGCACCAACTGGCCCGTGCCCGGCGGCCACGAGCGCAAGGTCGCGCAGAAGCTCCTCAGCGGCCAGCGCAAGCGTCGCCAGCGCCAGCTGCAGCCCCGCGCGCGCACCCGCCTGGTCTGAGCGCGGGTGCGTGCGGGCTGCAGCCGGCGGGACCCTGGCCCAGAACCCTGCCCCCCGGGCGCCCGTCGGGCTGGCCGTCTGCGACTGCGGCGGGCAGTGTCGCCCCCTCCGCTGGGGCTCCCGCTGGCGAGTCACGGCTGGCGCCGCTCCCCCCTGGGCCACAGTACGAATGGTGTGAAGGATCGAGAAGAGGTCGGCGGTGCGGAAACATCTCTTTAAGACAAGAGTGGAGCAGTTTCCTCCAGCACCAGCGCGCGGGCCAGGGCCGGTGATCGGCCTGGCGGTTCCCTGCGGGGCGCCCGGCGGCCCCGGGCGAAGTGTTTTCTCCGGCTCGGCGCAGCTGTGCTCCGCAGGGGAGAATGCATGTGGACCAGCATTTCTTCCCGACGTCGCCCACGTTGACCGCCGCCGCCTCTTTTCCTTGTGATTGTTAAGTAACACCAAGTGTCCAACGGGTGTGCCTTTTTAGGGTTTCTCATTAAAGCAGCAAGAACGGCATTTTAACTCTTGGTGGTTTCTTTTCCCCGAGTTGCTACGGTAACTCGTTTCAAGTCCACAAAGAAAGTAGTTCATCTTACGCGTAACGAAGATGAATGGGGGTAGGCAAAGGCCGGAACCTGCACGATTCACAGATGTGGTGTGCAGGCTTAATACTCGCCAGAATAGGAGTATATTCCGCTGTAATCGTGTACATGGGACATTGGCTAAGACTTGATCTGGCACCAGTCCTTCCAGGCGCGCCCTGCTAGCTCCCATTCGTCAGGTACACAGATCCTCGAAAGCATCACAGTTTCCTCTACTCTGGGCAACTTCCTGCTGTTCAGAATCACTCACAAAACCCAGGTCCAACGACAGAGTTGAGTTGTGGCTTAAACATTATACAGGCTATCAGAAGGCTGTCCTCTCTCTCAGCCTGCATTCTTTTAGGCCTCTGTGCCCCTTGGTGAGTCCTTGCTCAGAAGGCTGGTGTGTACTAGAGGAAGCAACCTGAGTGTTAATTCTCACTGTGACTCTTCATTGCTGTGGCATTCAGCAAATTTCCACGGTAACTACTGCCAGGTTATACCAAGCCTCTGCTTTCTCATTTGTAAAATGGGACTAATACTGGATTACTTTACCAAACTGGATTATAGATTATATAAAACATCTCCCGCAGTTAAGGGCCTGGCACGTATGAGGTACCCAATAAATAGTAACAATGTTTCAGTTTACAAAGCACAATCCCTTCTTCCTCTCTACTCAAATCCTTAATTCTTCATTTACTGTATTCATTCTTTTAAAATGCCTCCCTGTGGTGTGCTATAGAGGAGTCCTGGCTTCAAGGAATCAAACACCTGTATGAATTTGGGCAAGGGGCTTATCTGGATATAATACTGTATGGATTATATATACTGTATGGATTAAATGGATATAATACTGTACCAATTTCAAGAGACCAATTTACATCTTAGGAGGTGTAAATAAAATAATAACAGGTAAAGCTCTCCATGCCTGGTATATCATAGGCCCTCACATGACTAGTATATGTGCTGCTGAAGCAAACAGCACTTACATCAATGTTCCCATTGCCACTGACTTGGCCTTCAGGATTTTACCCTCAGTCTCCTGCTGTGTCTCAGAGACATCATGCCCAGATTAATCTTCCTGAAGGCCACTTTAAACATATAAAAACCCTCAAGGAGTGCTATAGCCCTGCAGGATAAAAAACCCTAAATTCCTTATATCATCTATTAAATTTTCTTAAATTTTGTTAACACAACTTCCAAAAACACACACTGGTTCTTGACACAGATCTTCTGTCCTGTCCTCACCATATTTGATTCTGCTTCTTCATGTGAATCTGTGCTGTCTTACTTTGTGTGCCCTTCCCCCCCTTTATCATTTTAATCTTTCTAAAACAAATTCTACCTGTACTTATTTTAAGTGCCAGGTTCTCTCCAAATCTTTCATCCATAGTAAACATCCATCCCTTTGAAATCCACAGAACTTTATTTAAACACCATCTAACCACTTGTGTATACAGTATTTTGTATTTTTGGATCTACAGTTAAAAATACATTCACTGGTGGCACCTGGGTGGCTCAGTGGGTTAAGGCCTCTGCCTTCAGCTCAGGTCATGATCTCAGGGTTCTGGGATTGAGCCCCTCGTTGGGCTCTCTGCTCGGCAGGGAGCCTGCTTACCCCCCTCCATCCCACTGCTCCCTCTCTGCCTACTTGTGATCTCTGTCAAATAAATAAATAAAATCTTAAAAAAAAACCCACGCATTCATTGGTTCATTCTTTTTTGGTCTGGTGTGTACCAGGCACCACATTCATTTAAGTATATCTTAGTTATCCAATGGAAAAAATGACATTTAGAGTGTAACGACCTTACTTTCTTAAACATCTCACTTCGTACACAGTTCCCAATTCATCACAATCCCAGACAGACATAAGCCGTGTTAAAGCAGAACTCTGTAACATGTTCTAACTAGATTTTGCTAACCTTAGATACTAAAACTTTTATAGGTTAAATATAGTAACTGTGAAAATTGTGTATTAGTTACCTATTGCTGTAGGTAACTAGGTAAATAAATCACTCCAAAACCTAGTGACTTAAAACAACAAATACATACTATCTTAGTTTCCAGAGGTGAAGAACTCAGGTGGCTAACAGAGTGGTTTTAGTTTAGGGTCATGATGTTGGAGAGGGATTAGGTTCCTTTTTTTTAAAATAGCACAAGCAGGGAGAGCAGCAGGCAGAGGGAGAAGCAGGCTCCCCGCCAAGCAAGGAGCCAGATGTGGAACTTAATCCCAGGACTCTGGGACCATGACCTGAGCCTAAGGCTTACGCTTAAACCGACTGAACCACCCAGGCACCCTAGGCTCCACTTTTTCAAAGATGTGTCAAAGAATATGTGCACCTATTTTAAACCACCATGGTATATTTAATTAGTATAACTTAATTAAATCAAACAAATTGGAAAATATGAACAAGCAAAAAAATAAAAAAGAAGAAATCCCTCTTCAATGGGTAATACCACTAAGTAAGTGCACATAATTCAAGTCTTTAAAATATGTAAGAACTTGTGCTCACTTCGTCAGCACATATACTAAAATATGTAAGAACTTTCAAATAATATAAACATACTATATATACCACTTTGTAACCTCTTTCACTTAATATATTGTGAAGATACTTTTCATGTCAGTTGTTCTTTCATAATACTTTAAGTGGCTGCATAACATTTTATCATGTATATAAATCATAACACATAATTCTATATTGTAGGACACCTTAAGTTTTTTATTTGATTTTCCCTATTTTATATGACTTGTTAAATGAACATCTTTAGAGCTAATTTCTTTCCACATTCATGACCATTTCTTGAATTCCTAGATGTGGAATTTCTGGAACAGGTTTGCATAATTTTAAGACTTCTGGTACCTACCACCTGACTAGAATTTTATTGTAATTATCAGGGGTCCATTCATCCAAACACCGGTATCACATATATGTAACAATCCCTCCAAGAGTTATTTGTTCAAATTTTGATCACTGTATGTGAATTTGTTGAAAATGATTGAGATCACTATGGAATGAGAAGTTGTTATATCTAGCTTGGGGGAACCCATGGCCACAAGTTAAAGCCACATAGCCATTGGGTCCCCTCAGAAGACAGTCTTATAATTCTGGGCCCCTTTAACTGCAGTCAAGATATCAAGGGCTACTCAGCTTTGGAGGGCCAAATTTTGAATTTGTGTAATAAAAGACGGTCTGTTGTCACTTTGTAGGGACCAAGGGAGTCCAAATCTAGGGACAATTTCTCTTGGCAAAGTTTTTGCCACCTCCATGGTTTTTTTTTTTTTTTAAGATTTTGTTTATTTATTTGACAGAGAGATCACAAGTAGGCAGAGAGGCAGGCAGAGAGAGAGGAGGAAGCAGGCTTCCTGCCGAGCAGAGAGCCCGATGTGGGGCTCGATCCCAGGACCCTGGCACCACGACCCGAGCCAAAGGCAGAGGCCCAACCCACTGAACCACCCAGGTGCCCCGAACCTGTCCCATTTCCCACTTGTTTAATCATATGTCCACGGGGTCCTGTTATTATCACCACAGAGTAACAGGCAAGAAGACTGCCTATACCTGGGCTATTGTGGCAATTTTTCTGAAGTTTACCTCAAGTTGCCTAGCTAAAGCAAACAACATTTAAGGACAATCAAAACTAGGATTTAACATCCACAAAGTTGCAGTATTGAAACACAATTTTTCTCTATAAAATAACCCTCATTTCCAGAGATAACCAAATCAAGACTAATTTCTTTGCAAAACAAGTCCAATTTTAACAAACTTGGACTAATTATTTACATAAACTCAGCAAAAATAATGATCATATAGATCTTTTAAGAATTTGCTTTGCTGGAACTTTTGAAAGGAATCTCTAGGTTGAAACTTTAGTAGCCTCTCCAGGCCAGAAGCCAAGCCCAGTACTTGCCATCAGACATGCCGACAATACCTGTAGTGGGAATCCCTCAACATGAGGTCTCCAAAGTGTCATGAAGCTCTTCCAGCCGCCAGGAGGTGATATTTACTCACCTGGTAAGGCTGCTGGGAACTCTTTAGTAAGGTATCAGGCCAAAATTTCCATGGGCTTTATGGCTCCAGGTTTCATAAAGCCAGCCTTAATTCCTCAAAGTTGTCTGGTCATATCTGAGTCTATGCATGTCTCTCTCAAATATGACATTCCGGTCAAAGAACTTAGTAAAATAACCAATGTTTCTAATGATGTCCTGTTATAAGAAGAACAGATTCTTATTGAACTTAAGTGACTATGACTGCCATGGAAGAAAGAATACTTACTGAGACCTTTTGACTTTTAGAGGATTCAGGTAGAGAGAAAAGTTAGATGCTTCAATGTGTTCACAAATGAATACTTTATCATGTTTCTGTAAGTCATAGATATCTTGAGAAAGCTTCCTTAATCTGAAAGAGTAAACATTAGAGAACCAGCAATATTTCAAGTAAGAGCCACAAAACTATAATCATCTTTTTAGTTCATTTAGTCCCATGTTACTAGTTCTTGTTTAACTTAAATGCAGCTTTTTAGTTAGTTCTGGAAATTCTTACCCATTTCAGTTTTTTTTCCCAGTTTTGATCTTAAAGATACTGAACACCTGCATTTGTCCTATAAGTCCTTTTGATGAACTCCTTTGAAGATGAAACTCATTTTGTAAGAGAAGTAGAATTATAAAAGACAAAAACTCAGAAATGGACATTGTTAATGATCTGAGAATTCATTATGATATAACTGATAAGGAAACTGTTATTTCCGTGACACAGAACACTTCAATAGCTAGAGCATCAGAACATCAAGTGATAATGACCTTATACCAAAACATAACATACTAAACAAAGATGCCTAATCAGTCAAGGAGACTTTGGTCATGATTTAAGTCTTGGGGAAGTTTGTTAAAACCTTAGAAAGTTTTAAAGCACACACCTAAAGAGGATTATGGATGTTGGTCAAAGACCTGATAACGGCAAAATATAGAAACTGTTTTTTCTCAGCAGGCAAAGAGAAAACAACTATTTACATTTTCTTATAAAGAGGAGACCCAACAATTCAAGGAAACTTCATCTTTTTAGCAGAAAACAGACTTTCAGTCTTATACCAATGTACTTTTAAAATCCATTCATTTCAATCTTAGTCCATCCTGACCACACCTAAAATTCTTTTCCAAAGATTTTCCATCACAAACCTACAGCTCTACTTTGCATTCAGATTTTGTCCCAAGCTATTTCTTCCCAACCAGTTGCTTTTAGGACAAATTTACCTTTATTTGCCTTCAATAAAAATGCATTTTTATTCCTTATGATGTGGGAAACAAAAGCAGAAGAAAAATAATTAACTTTCCTTACTACTCACTGACAAGTCCTTTAAACAGGCAGAGTGACATTTCTCTAGGGACTCTACTGCCTTGATATTGACACTTTACTAATGATAAAAGACAATCCTAGCCTGACCCACCCCCTAGGATTCTGTAAGTCTGACCCACCCCCCCAGGATGCTGTAAGTCTTCTTTAACATATAAAACTTCATTTAGAAATTTCCTTTATCACTAAACCCCCAAGCATATGGCCCACCAATATAGATCTGAAGGGTCTCATGACTAAGGCTTTATTAGACGGTAATAAATTATCTTTTCTCAACAATAGCTAGCCCCCTCCAGGCCTTGGAAGCCTTGTTTCAAAATTCCTTAGACACTTATGCTATCCCGAACCCCCTCTCAACTTGAAAGTATATAATGGGCCACTCCTTATGATCCCATAGCAGCTCTTTCTATCCATGGGTCCTGTCCCCATGCTTTAATAAAATCACCTTTTTGCACCAAAAAGTCTAAAGAATTCTTTCTCCTACATCACTTATATCTTTCTTACACATAGAATTGTTTTTCTTATTTCCATCAGTCTTAATTACAGTTAATAGAATTTTTTCACTTTAGAAACCTTGGTCTCCAGTGAAAACTAAGTACTAGCCAACTATGAACTGTTTCACCAAAACTTCTTAGATGGCATTTTCAAGAATCTATTAAGCACAAAGCATGTTTACCAACAGACTCAAATATCCTTAGTTTCTTTGCAATAATAAGTCAAAAGTGCAAATACATTCAGTAATCAATGATTTAGCACCTTATCCTATTTGGAAAAGACTTAGATGTCCGATGAATTTAATCCCATTTACCATCCAAAGAAAACTTTAGTTTCAGGTTACCAAAGACCTTGAAAGCAATTACCCATGAAAACTTTGCTGCGACAATTAGCCATCATTTTAGTCATCTTTTTACTAACAAATTGGAAAGAGGTAACACGAGGTTATTTGCCCCTCGGCAAACCTCTATAGAATAAAAAAAGTTTCACATTTATTGTTAACTTTAAAGACATATCTTAAACCAAAAAACTTAACTTAGTTTAAATACTGAATTATGTTCCACCTGGATCCTCCCCATTGTCAACGTTTACCTGAGACACTGTTCGGGGGGGATCTGGAGTGGAGGATGTCAAGTCCAGGGGGTGCTCTTCTTGTCCCTTTACAGAGAGGGGAGGAGCCATGGTGCCTGAGGCACCCAGGATGATCTAGAAGCCAGTTATGCAGGCCACATCCAAGGTGGTACAGAAACAGAAGGAGGGGGAGACAGAAGAGGCAAAGTGCTGTCAGAAGGCAGAGAAGGGGTTCCCGGTTCCAGAGCTCATCAACTCCCACAGAGGAGCAGATGCCATGTTTTCCTGCCAACAAGAGGTAATACGCAGTCCATGCCAGGCCAGAGAAGACACAGAATTTCCCCGAGAAACAAAGAGAGTTTCAGCAGCTGCTTGGGAATATTCCTTTAAGTCTCCATCCTGAGGCAGACTAAACCACAGTTGGCTCCAATTATAACCATTAACCCACGAAATGAGTGAGGGAGAAGCCCCCACATCTGTTAGGAGGAGGAACAGTGAGGGTCAGAGTCCCCTTTGCTAGGGAGGGCTTGTGTTTCCTCCAGGAACTTGGGTTTATTTGGAGGCCCATTTAGATAATTACCATCCAATATGTTGTGGGGGGGGGAGGAGGTTATTGGTCAGAACGTTCGAGCAAACATTCTGTAAGAGGCCTGTAAGTTGAAGTCCTGGTGTAGAGCAATGAAGGTTAGGTATGAGCCATGAAGATATTCTAGATCCATTTGCCCTATTCCCTGCAGAAGAGATCTGATAAATCCCACTGAGGCCATGCAGTGTTACAGCAGCTGTCTTTTCCTAAGTTTTGCAACCCAAATTGTTTAAAAGGCACCCCAAGGGAGAATCCTTGGGGACTGAAGAAAAGGGAAGGTCCATTACCTAGAAAATCCCCCCGCCCACCCCACCCTGGACTCCCAGGTGGTGTTCCAGGATATGTCAGAGGTTCATGGTGACAAAGCGACCAGAAGGATTTGCCGAACAAAATCGCTATAACCACTGCTGCCAATAAAGGCCCCTGTAGGAGGGACACTAGGGTCCCCCTGCTTCCCCATTGCATCCTAGGCTACAGATGGGTGCCCTGAAAGTCATGCCATAGAAGGTCATGCCTTATTTTACCTTGCCTTGAAGAACCTCGCATTTTTAACCCATGGAGAATACTAGAAAAGTTTTATAAGTGGAAATTACCCAATTTCGTAGCTTAAGTAGTTAGTAGAGGACATTGACGGAAAACAGTAAAGATAGAAATCCATCATGATCTAAGTAACATTCCAACACATGTGGTCTTTACAGCCAACTTCCCTAGGAAATGTTCCCCAGTTGGGCTTTAGTTCAGTTGGGTCCTGGTTTCGGCCAGCTCCCAGTGAAGGTCCTGTGGCCAGAAGTGGCTGGACCAGGGATGCGAAGGGGATCATATTAGATCAATCAGGAGGAGACCTCTCATGGGAGTCTTGGGATTAGCAGCCATCCCATGCCCAAGACAGACAACTTTGTATAAGAACAGCAGTAGAGACAGCATCAAGCTTCTTGGTCTTATTACCATCCTGTCCAGGGTACTAACTTCCAGCCAAGTGGAACAAAAAGTGGAACAAAAGTGTAACAAAAGGCAGGCTTTCCCTCCCCACAGAGTAGCCACGGGCTAGAGGAAAGCACCCTGAGCAATAAGCATGAAAGTGTTCCAATAAGACGGAACTCCTCAAAGGCCCCTGGAACGAAAGTAAAGGAAGAGGAGAGAAAGCACTCACCAAGTTTGTGTGGAAGCTCTGAGTCCAGATGAAAAGACCCAGAAGCTCCACATTCAGGTACCAAATGATGTGCTTTTGGAATATAGGTGAGGTTTGGTGGGGTGGGGTCTGGAGCTGATGACCAAGAAAGAATTCTTGAGACATATTTGGTGCACAGGGGTGGTTTTATTAAAGCCTGGGCAGAAAAAAGCTGCTGCCTGGAGCTCTTTTTTATAGTTGCATAGTATGTGATGTGACTTTAAAAAAAAATCAGTATTCTACTGACAGGAATCTAGGTTGTTTCAAATCTTATACCATTACAAAATAGCCTGGTACAAATATGTAATATTCTCTCTTCAGTGTAGGAATTAATGACTTAAGCCAGGAATGATTTAAAAAGTCTGTTCTGGATGCTTGCCTGAACTGTCCACAGTTATGCTCTTCTTGGGCCCCGATGTCCTATATAAGGCTCCTTTACTCCTTCTCCACTTATTAATTATCCGACGGCAAGTACAAAGTCGCTTCATTATTAAAGCTTTCATTGAGTTCCGTGAAAATAAAACTTCTTCGTGAAAGGTTTGTGCGTTATTTACCTTTTGGATGCACACACATTCCCTGTTACTGGAAATAATGCGTTAAACTCTCTTACTCTGGTGGAAGGGGAAGGCGTCTCTTGACATCCACGCAGAAATGCAGGGAACACCTCCGCTTCTCCTCCTCCATAAATCCCACCCCATCCCAAGGCCCTTCCCATGAAATGCCACTAGCCAACCTTCCCCCTTACTGCAGCGGTTCGGAAACGTTACTGCAGCCGCCTGTCGCGCCAACAGTCACGGAAACGCACACACTTGGGGCTTTCGCAAGCCCCTCCGCCGGGCCTGCTGCGACCCCTGATCGACACCTGGTTTCCTTTCGGTGCTTCCTCCAGGAGTCTATTCAAATGCCGCCTCTCCAAAGACAGCCGCCCTCTCCTGCCTCTCAACTTCCACCTCACTCGCGCAGCTTCCGTTCCTGTCGCCACGACCTGCTTCGTGCGGGCGTCTGTGTCCCGCTCCCTGCCTGTCTCACGTGCTGCCGTGTGGACCTGCAGGGCCTCGCCGGCGCCGGACCGTCGTTCGGAACACGGGTGACTACCAGCGGACGGTCCTACCCCGATAACGCGCACAGGCCGGGACACAGACTAAGAGCGTCCGAACACGTGCAGCCATAAATGCGAGGCGCCGCTAATCTCAACTTCTGCTGCCTCAGCCCAGATGAGAGAAATACAAACAGCTCCGACTCGGCGCCGTCGATCCTGCCTGAGGTATTCCGGCTCCCTCGTTCAGTCCCTACCGCGCGCCCACACGGTGACTCAGAACACCCGACCCGGGCGAGTAACTTCATGCTGAGTTAACGCGTCCGAGGGCAGCGGCAGTCGCGCCAGAGATCTGTCCGCCCGACTAACAACACGCACGTCCGGAGGGAAGCGGCGACGGTCCTCCCGCCCTGGGAAGCGAACCGCAAACCCCACCGACTCAGGCTCAGCTGGGAGCAGAACGCTCGCGCGGTTACTTCACGCACTTCCGGTCCCCTGCCGGCGCCCGGCGCGGAACTTATGACGCAAACCGCGTGCGACCTGGCGCCGCCGTGGCGTCCTGCCCTTCCAGCGACCTTCAGGGCCCGCGCGGACGTGGGCGAGCAGGAGCCTCTGCGTGCGCGCTGATTGGTCGCAAGCGCAGGCCCAGCCCGCCCCCTGGTTTCCGTTCTGCGGCGCCGCCGAAGCCGCCGGGGTCTCCGCCGAGTCTCGGACGTCTGGAAGCAGGGCCGCTCCGCCAGGAACCATGCCGCGTGGAAGCCGGAGCCGCACCTCCCGCATGGCCCCTCCGGCCAGGTGAGGCCTCCGTGGGGGGTTGAGGCCCAGCCGGCGCGTGACGCAGACGGAGGCCGCGCTAGGCCTCGCCGCGGCCGGGGGCGCCCGGAGGCCGGCGGGCGGAGGTCAGCCTCCGCCGCCGCTCGTTGGTTGTCACGGGCTTCGGCTGGGTTTCGCGGTGGGGGCCCTTCCCGCTTCCGAGCGCCCGTGACTCCCTAGAGCCCGTTTAGTTAAGTGACTCCTCCGGGAGGGGCTTGGAACTCACGACCCCCCCTCCGGCCCGGCCCGCCGCGCGCTCCCAGAGCGCATTTTACCTTGGAGCGGCCGTGCCCTGGAGGTGGCGTCTTCAGGTGGGAGCAGAAACGTCAGGAGGAGCCCCCCTCCCAAAAAAGGAAGAGGGGGGAGGAGTGTGCTGGAAAGGCCGTAGGATGGGGGAAATGAGCACCAGCAGTGGGTTCCGGGGGCTCGGCCTGGTCGGGAACGCAGTTACTAAAGCCTCACGTGTAGGGACGTTTTCTAGTTCTTTTCTCTTCTTTTTTTAATACTTATTTGTCAGAGCACAAGCAGAGGCCGCGGTAGAGGGAGAGGGACAAACAGGCTCCCCGCTGAGCAGGGAACCCCCCCCCCATGTGGGCCTCGATCCCACGACCTAGAATCATGACCCGAGGGGAAGGTGGACGCCTAACCAGCTGAGCCTCCTGCCCCCCCACCCCCGTTTTCTAGGTCTTAAAATATTTTGAAAGTACACGGTTACTCGCACTTTAACCTCAACACCAGTAACCTTAGGGAGAGGTGTTATTCATCTTTTCCAGAAATAAGGAAATCGACGGCTCGGATCAAGTGACTTGTGCACGGTCCTTCTATCAGTGCGTAGGAAAGCCAGGTCCGACCCGAGTTTTCCAGTTCAGGACGTTTTAGCACACTGGTTTTCTGGAGTAGGGGTGGATTGTGGTGAAACAGTAGGCTAGGAGTATAGGGAAGTGGTTCACTTAACGGAAAGAAGTTTCTCTCCAAAGAACCAAAAACCACATTTTTGTAAAGTGATGCCAGATGCACCTTGATGAACCGAAGTATAAACTTCTGACCTAGCCTTATGTGGGGCAAGAGCACCCGAGGAAGTAATCTAAAAATGGCCGGAGGAAACATAACATAGGTGAAGATTTTTATTTTATTTTTTAAAGATTTTATTTATTTGTCAGAGAGCACAAGCAGGCAGAGAGACAGGCAGAGAGAGAAGCAGGCTCCCTGCTGAGCAAGGAGCCCGATGCAGGACTTGATCTCAGGACCCTGGGATCATGACCTGGGCCGAAAGCAGCCGCTTAACCAACTGAGCCACCCAGGCATCCCTTTTATTTTATTTTTTAAAGATTTTATTTATTTGACAGAGCACAAGCAGGGGGGAGTGGCAGGGACCGGGAGACGCAGGTAGCCTGATGAGCCAGGAACTCCATGCGGGACTCAATCTAAGGACCCTGGGGTCATGACTTGAGCCACCACCATAGGTGAAGATTTTTAAAGCAGTACTGGACATGTTAGTGAGAGCCTGTTGATGACCAGAAGCCTTAGTAATAACAAGCAGGTAACATGTATTTTGTATGTTTTATTATTATAACACTGTATTCTTACAATAGAGTAAACTAAAGGAAAAATGTTCCTAAGAAATCATGAGAAAATACATGCCGTGGCGTACTTATCCTGTATTTATCAAAAAAATCCCCATGAAAGTGGACCCCTGCAATTCAGACCTGTGTTAAATGGTCAACACTACCGTTCCTTTTAAGTCCAAACCTGGTAGCAGGTGGGCATTTCATACTTGGTGTTCTGTTCTTTCTCAGCCGGGCTCCTCAGATGAGAGCTGCACCGAGACCAGCGCCCGCAGCTCAGCCGCCAGCAGCGGCTCCCCCATCTGCTGTTGGCTCACCTGCGGCTGCACCCCGGCAGCCCGGTCTCATGGCCCAGATGGCATCCACTGCAGCTGGCGTGGCTGTGGGCTCTGCTGTTGGGCACACGATCGGTCACGCCATCACTGGGGGCTTCGGTGGAGGAAGTAGTGCTGAGCCTTCAAGGCCTGACATCACTTACCAGGTAAGGTTTTGAGCAGTGTTTTCTTTCCGTGGGTCATTATGAGAAAACCTAGTTATTTTTAAGTTCCTTATGTATAGGAACTGTCTGTAATTTTAGAATCCACAGTGCTTTTAACAGAAAATGGTTTATCAAGAGCCAGGCTTGGCAGTTGTTAGTGGCTTAGATCAGCATCATCAAGTACTGTACAAATTGTATTTGTTTTTAAGGAATAGAAGAGCAGTTCAACTTGATTTCACTGTAAACAGCCATTTCCCCCTTATTTTAAATTTAGTTTCAATCTTAGTTAAGTGTTTAAAAATCTCTTCAGTAGCTCTAAATCTCTTCTCTGTACTCTGATCTCTTCTCTGACATTTGCCACTGCCCCTTTTTCTGAAGTATGTGAATTTATTTCTCTGATGAGCATATATGTTTGGTGTGGAGCCAGTTGTATTTTGGTGTATTCGATACTCTCATCCGTAAGTTTTTCTGTAATAGTCCCACTTTCTCCTCCATGAAACTTCACTGAACCTCACTGGTATTTTGCTTCATTGTTCTTGAATCTTCCTTCTTATAACTGGAATTTTGTTAAAGTCCATTTGCTTTTGCCTTTAAATTTTTTCACTTTCCATGTTATTAGATGGAAACTTTAATTTGCATCTAGTTCTAGTTATGCTTCCTCAGTTGACCTCAAAGACATTGGATACTGTTCTTTGTTCAGGTGTAGATCTAATTTGCTTTCTAAATGGTCCTGAATGTTGTGCCTTTCAGGAGCCTCAGGGAGCCCAGCCAGCATACCAGCAGCCACAGCAGCAGTTTGGCCCTTGCCACTATGAGATGAAACAGTTTCTGGAGTGCGCCCAGAACCAGGGTGACCTTAAGCTTTGTGAAGGTTTCAGCGAGGTGCTGAAACAGTGCAGATTTGCAAATGGTAGGTGATGCATCAGTCCCTGTTCGATCCTGCATCTGCTCAGTTCATAACTTTGGGATTCTGTGTCATAAATTAAACTGACAAGTTGGAGATTTCGTTTACATTCTAAAAATAATCTAGTTCTTCTAACAAAGAGTTGGTCCAGAGGTTTCTAGTCATTATCTTAAGCTTTTGCCAGTTACATTGTGATTCTGATTCTTCTTTAAGTGGGTGGAGATTAGTGTATCAAGTCTTGTTCTGGTTACAGGATGTGAGTGATCTAGCCATAAAGCTGTGAATAAAAAATTAGATTCCATTTTCACCCATGTCCAAGATTAGATATAAGGACTGATAAGTTATTGGCATTCTTCACACCTTATTTGAGAAAAGAGTTTATTCCAACCCTCAGTGGAACTGAAGTTTGGGCTATCTGGAGTGGTGGCAGTGAATTTGTTTATATAATCTCCTCCTTTTGATCTAAGAATTCACCATCTGTTAAAATGCTCATTTTCATTTTCCTACCTTCATTTAGGCAAGAATCTTAAAAACCTGGGCTTTCATCCGTCTTTTCATCATTTGGAAGGCTTCTGCTTTGCCAAGAATATACAGCTATTACTCTACTAACTTACCTTTTCTGTTTGCAGGATTAGCCTAATCAAGAAGTTCACATTGAAGACACAGAAAATCATCTCTCATGACCAAGTTAATTTAGCATAAAAATATATAATTAACAATGAATATATAAAGTATAAAATCACCAGTTAAGCCTCTCCATCTTTAATTACAGCTTTCTTCAGAATTGGAATGAAAAAGCATGTTCTTACTGAATAGAAGTTCATTGAGATGGTTTGAGTTTGGGGCTGTAAGGATGTTTGTGTGCCTCCTTAAATCACCTTTGTGATGTTCTCATTTGTGAGCTAATTAGAATAAAGTGATTTTCTTTCAAAATGTGGTGTCTTTGAAGTGTGAGATTATAAATTAGATATGGTGTACGCACGCTGCACATAGGCATTTTGCAAAAGAACCCAAGTGTCTCAACTTGTCTTTAAGCATCTCTGTTTTATAGTCTTAGTATTAAATTAGCATCCATCTGGAGCTCCCTGAGGAGCTTTTGTAGGAAAGTAGTTCCGTAAGGAGTCGCTCACTAGCCAACAGTGCTCACTAAAAAGGTTCCAGATGGAAGGCCAGGGTTTGGTACTGAGCAGTAGTAGGAAACTGTTTTAAAGTGAGCGATAAAGGAAATGTGGGTGGAGACCTGGTTGCAGGAGTGGGTTCCTGTGGCCAGGTCAGCACTTCTGTCACCTCCCCTACTATATCCAATTAATTGGTCAGAGATGAGAACCAGTCTCAGTACAGGCATTGCCCCTGCAAATGTTTTTCTTCTACGTAAGGCCTTGTAGCTTCCCTTTGCTGAAAGACTCAAGCTAGCTGCAGCTGCCCACTCCATGCTGTCTTGAGATGGGCTCAATTTGGGGTTCATCATTTTTAAAAAAGGAACCCAGCGCCATTCTTCACAACTCAAAATATCATTCACTTCTGGGAGTTCTCTCCAGTCTGCGTTGTGCTCTGCACTTCTGCTTTCAGATGCACCTTTCTGAGGCTACTGGATTTCTTCAAGTTGCAGAGACCCGTGTTACTGCAAGGTGAGGAAGGCGCTGTTGAGTAAGTAGATCTTCCTCCAGTTGCTGCCTCCTGTTCTCAACTGTGTTCTTAGAGTGTTTTTAAAAATTTTTAAATTTTTTTAAGATTTTATTGGACAGCACAAGCAGGGGAATGGCAGGCAGAGGGAGTGGTAGAAGCAGGCTCCCTGCTGAGAAGAGTGCCCAGTGCAGGGCTCCATACCAGGACCCTGGGATCATGACCTGACCCAAAGGCAGATGCTTGACCAACTGGGCCACCCAGGTGCCCCTACAGTGTCCCAGTCTTACTGAGTTCCTGAAAGGGGCCAAGAACACCTTGCCTGAATCACCACTGACCATTCATTCCTGGCAAATCCCCCAGCGCCCGTTTCTGTGAAAGCTCAGAACTTCTAAATTCTAATAGTGTCACTTCTAATAGTTCTTGTAATAGTGTTACTGCCCCTTATGTGCACGGTGTGTGATGGTGTATGGTGGGTACCCTAATAGTATTTTTTTTTAATTCTTTTTTTTTTAAAAGATTTTATTTATTTGACATCACAAGTAGGCAGAGAGGCAGGTAGAGAAAGAGGAGGAAGCAGGCTCCCGGCTGAGCAGAGAGCCTGATGTGGGGCTTGATCCCAGGACCCTGAGATCATGACCTGAGCCGAAGGCAGAGGCTTTAACCCACTGAGCCACCCAGGCGCCCCACCCTAATAGTATATTGTTGAATCAATGAATCAAGGGAAAATGGGGCAGCTGGCTGGCTCAATGGGTAGATCGTGTCACTTTCAATCTTCGGGTCATGAGTTCAAGCCCCACATTGACCGCAGAGTTTATGTTAAATAAACAGCTGTCAAGAAGAATGAAATCTTGCCATCTGCAATGGCATGGATGGAACTAGAAGGTGTTATGCTGAACAAAATAAGTCAGACAAATACTGTATGATTTCATTCACATGTGGGATTTAAGAAAACATAAGCATGAAAAAATGTTCATCATCACTAGCCATCAGGGAGATTCAAATTAAAACTACATTGAGATATCACCTTACACCAGTTACAATGGCCAAAATTAGCAAGATAGGAAACAACATGTGTTGGAGAGGATGTGGAGAAAGGGGAACCCTCTTCCACTGTTGGTGGGAATGCAAGTTGGTGCAGCCTCTTTGGAGAACAGTGTGGAGATTCCTCAAGAAATTAAAAATAGAATTTCCCTATGACCCTGCCATTGCACTACTGGGTATTTACCCCAAAGATACAGATGTCTTGAGAAGAAGGGCCATCTGTACCCCAGTGTTTATAGCAGCAATGGCCATGGTCGCCAAACTGTGGAAAGAACCAAGATGCCCTTCAACGGACGAATAGATAAGGAAGATGTGGTCCATATACACTATGGAGTATTATGCCTCCATCAGAAAGGATGGATACCCAACTTGGTAGCAACATGGACGGGACTGGAAGAGATTATGCTGAGTGAAATCAGTCAAGCAGAGAGAGTCAATTATCATATGGTTTCACTTCTTTGTGGAGCATAACAAATAGCATGGAGGACATGGGGAGTTAGAGAGGAGAAGGGAGTTGAGGGAAATTGGAAGGGGAGGTGAACCATGAGAGACTATGGACTCTGAAAAACAATCTGAGGGTTTTGAAGGGGGGGGGGGGGGGGGAGGTCGGGTACCAGGTGGTGGGTATTCTAGAGGGCACGGATTGCATGGAGCACTGGGTGTGGTGCAAAAATAATGAATACTGTTATGCTGAAAATAAAAAATAAATTAAAAAAAAGAATAAAGAATGGTCAAGAGGAAAAAAAAAAGAAAACATAAACACAGGAAGGGAAAGAATAATAAAAGATGAAAACGAGACAAACCATAAGAGACCCTTAACTATGAGGAACAAATAGAGGGTTGCTGGAGAGGAGGTGGACGGGGGGATGGGGTAACTGGGTGATGGGCATTAAAGAGGGCACTTGGAGTAATGAGCACTGGGCATTGTATGCAGTCATTATTGTATTCAATAATCACTGAATTCTACCTGTGAAATTAATATGTGATAATTTAAGTAAAATTTAAAAATTAAAATAAAAGGAAAATGAACCGCTGACATCAAGAAATGCAAGAGTCTGGCTGGCCTGGCCTCTCTCTGGTAGAAGCCATGGCTACAAAGAGACAGGAATAATCCACTAGATACATTGGCCTTTTGCCCTGAGGTTAGAAGGGATTTTGTTAAACACTGAAAGTATAAAGCAGAAATCAAGTCTGTAGTTTAGCATCTGGACAACAGAAGGGATCAGGGAACTTAGTGACCATAAGTGAAGTGTTTTCATCTTGAGCCAGATGCTGCGTCTCAGCAAGCAGAAGCCTTTATGCACAGACCCCAAGTCACTTCTGCTCCCGCCTCTCTAGCAGTCCAGCAGGTATCTCTCCGAGGGGAAGAAACAGATGGTCAACATGAATAACGGAAAGAGCACTTGGGGCCACAGCTGAGATCAGTCTAGAACCTCTTACGTATTTAGTGGCCTTGAGCAAGTCACATTCTCTTTACCATGGGCTTAACACCAGAGTTTTGGGGTGCGAGTGCTTTGTGAAATGCTAACCAGGTGTGCTTGTGGGCTCAGCCTCTGTGTGGGGCACTGCATTACCCCTCCCTTCATTTGTTCTATTCGAATTAGGGATTTGGAAAAAGGTAGTTTTAGGGAGATCTGGGCGGCTCAGTCGGTTAATCGTCTGCCTTCAGCTCAGGTCATGATCTCAGGGTCCTGGATCAAGTCCCACATCGGGCTCCTTGCTCAGCAGGGAACCTGCTTCTCTTCCTGCCTGCTGCTCCCCCTGCTTGTGCCTTCTCTCTCTCTGACAAATGAAATCTTAAAAAAAAAAAAAGAGTAGCTTTAGAACGAGAGAGCAATAAGTAAGTGTCTACTGTGTGCCAGCACCTTCCATACATTATTTCCAATTCTGTCAACCTCTTAATCATACTGATGAGGACCCTCACCCGAAGAGCCCAAGGGCACACACTGTCAGAGCCCATTTGCTTTTCCTGGCTGAAAACCAAATGGGTTAAGGATGAAATCATGGAGGTAGATCAGAGATCGATTCCTAAAGGGGATGTTCCCTAACCTTTAAGGTCAGCATTTTGCAAGTCAGCCACACTAACCGTTCCTCTGTGGGCCCCAATGTCTGGGTCCCCATGGCAGCCAGGGCTGCTCTATGGGTCTGCCAGTGCTTGGGTTTCTCCAGGGCCCTGCTCTCAACATACACAGAAATGGTTCCCAGAGAAGTGACTGCATTCCCACCAAGGCTGGCTTTGTCTACTCAGGGTCCGGAGGCCGAGGGAGCTCCGAAGGGGAGACAGGTCACCTCTGCCGTCCTGACTGGTCCCAGGCCGCCCGAGCTTCCCTCACCCTCCAGCAGAGGTCACCTCCTGGGGAGACTCCGGGCCTTGGCCTGCATCCCAGGTTTGCAGTTGTGATTTATTTCTGGTACGTCAGCCTTCCGTCACCAAGTGGCAAAGCCCGAAAGCCGAAGGAGGAGCAGCAAGATATCTTACTGTGGCCACGAGCGTCTGCGGGGGAGCCACTTCAGCGCTCAACTGTCCCCACTCCCCAAGGGGCTCTGAGAACTTCAGGATTCCTGTCACATTCACTCCGGGGCCTGCGAGGACCTAACAGTGAGTAGCTGGGCGGGTGATGGACAAAAGCCAGGCGACAGGCAGAGAGAGGGAGAGGCTTTGTGGCAGAGAAGACAGACCCAAGAGCTGTTAGACCCACTTTTCTCTTCTGAGGGCAGATGGATGCAGAGCAACACCACCGACTCTTGAAGCCCCCCTCAGGGTATTTGCCTACAGAGAGCAGGTTCTCTGTATTTTCAGACTCTCTGAGCTTGGGGGAGGGATGTTTTGTTCCAAAAAAGAATCAGGTAACCTACTCCCATCTGGGGACCCTTCCCAAAGAAGTCTTGGGAAAGGTGTGGGGGGTATGGATGGAGGCCATGGACAGAGGCCCAAAGATGGCCCAAGTTAGGCCTGGAGCAAGGGGCTGGCCCTCCTGCCCCACCCCAGGAGAGATGAGAGCAGCCAGAAGTCTGTGAAGCTCGTCATGCCAGGGAATGGAGACCCCAGCCTGGATGACTTACGGGGCTGGGGGTGGGGTGGTGGTCCAGATAGATACACCCTCTGCCTGTGCAGGGCTGGGGAAAGGGAGAGATGGTGTGCTACCCAGTCGTGGCAGGTGGGGGCACAGATGCCCATCTTGGGAGCTTAAAAGGACTTGCAGGAAATAGGCTTGTTTTTACAGGAACAGACATTTCTGTGCTCAGCTGGGGTTGCTGACTGGGAGCCTGCAGCAGCCTGGGCACCTGCTCTTGGCAAAGGAGACTGTTGTTATTCTAATTCTTCCTTTGGTAACCAGGCACCCAGCAGTGGGCACACCAGGCATCCTGGAACAGCTAGCCCCACTTGGCTGGTCAGAAAATTGGCCCCTTGGATAGACCAGGCCTTCCTAAGCCCAGAAAGGGCAGTAGAAGTGAGGCTAGAGACCGGTTTGGCCCTATTGAGTGTGAACTTGTGCCCATTTTCTGTCCGCCCCTCCTCCTGTCGGTAGATGATTCTCTCCATCCCTCAAATCCTCTATCGAAGGTAGGAGTACTAGGTGGCCTCGTGGGTAGATGGCCTCCATATTCCTGCGGCAAAGCCAGCTAGCTCAGCAGCTCTGCGTCCGGCCTGCAAATCCTGGCTTGGTAGTGCCCCGAAAGGCAGTACCTGCCACAGGGCTCACTGGCCAATATTTTGGTAGGACATGGGGCATTCTGAGGACAGGTCCATTCTGCCATCAGTACCCTGAGCCAAAGGGATACCTCCAACCATTGACTCACATTCAGGGAGCAGCACTGGGCACAGGTGGGGAGGAATGGCTAGGACATCCCACATAAGATCAGTCGCATGGAGGAGGTGACGCCACCCACTGAAGAGTGATACCAGAGCTTGGGACCATGAAGCTCTGCATCCCTCTGAGCACCAGGCAGAGGGCTTCTCGAGGAGTATGGAAGAAAGAAGAGGAAGAAAGAGAGAGAGAGAGAGAGACATGGAGCGAGGGACAGCAGAATGCAGGCAGGCAGGCAGGAAGGGAGGGTGGAAGGAGGGGAGGACAAGAGGGAGGAGAGAAGGTTAGGAAAGTCCTGGATAAGGGCAGAATGAGTAAGGAACAGTGGGAAGCTCAGGAAGTGTGTCCTCGAAGGAGGGGAGTTTCCAGGAGAGGACAGTTATGACTGCAGGTGGCAGGGAAAGGCTATATGACTGCCATATTAAGAAGGGGAATCATGAAGCTTCTCATCTCTCAGAAGTGCAGAGAACAAGCAGAGGAAAAGCAGGACCAGCCTCATCTCCTCAAAGAGAGGAGACAGCCCTTTAATTTGTCCCCTGCAACGTTTCTCTGGAGTTCTTTCTAGATTCAAGGGTGTGACAGCCTTGTGAGAGCTGACCTTGAGGGCTGATGGCCCAACCTCCTGCCTCCAGCCTGGGCTTAGGCCTGGCTGACCACCTGCTGTCGGAACAGCAGCTTACAGCCAGAACATTCCAGGAGCCACGTGCTTGCCTGGGGTTCACAGAAATTTACAGCCAGTGGGAAGGTGCAGGTGTTTGGAGCATTCACAATAGGCCTGCTCTGTGCCAGGTGATACAGACGGGCGAGAAAGGGCCTAATCCTCAAAGGGCACACCACCTAGATCAAGAGGACTAACAGCTGCTGCTGCTTCTTCTTTTTTTTTTTAAAAAATTTTAATTTAAATTCAATTTCGTTAACACCTGGTGTAATATTAGTTCCAGGGGTAGAATTCAGTTGACAGCGTCTTTCTATTTCTCCCTCAGAGCCCCTGAGAATCACCCCGAGTTGCTGAGCATGACCCGGGACGAGGCACTGCCAGACTCATACTCAGCACAGAGCTTCTATGAGAACTATGAGCCCAAGGAGATCCTGGGCAGGTAAGGCCCAGACCTTCCCCAGGAAGTGCTGTCTTGGGCTCCAGCCGGTTCCATGGCCACTTTTCCATCCCCAAAGCATTATCCCCTTGAAAAAGCCCTTAGTTTGGGTCCTACCCTCCTGAACCAGGACCAATGAGAAGGGTACAGAAGCATCCAGGTAAGAGACCTCTCCCAGCAGAGCTCTCCCGGTGCTGTCGACAAGCACCTCCAAACCCAGTTTTGTGCCAGTGTCGGAGATCAGGGGTCAGAGGGAAGATTATGGCCTTTGGTGCTGAGAAAAAGCACTGAACTAGGAGTCAAGGGTCCCAAGACCAGGCTTATTACTCAGCAGCTCCAGACAAATCACCCTCCAACTACCTTCTTCATCCCACCCTCCCCCCAAGCTCACAGGGAGGTGGTGGGCAAGAAAGAACATTTCTGTGGTGGCTTAGACCTGGGATTCTCCCTGGGGTGAGGGGGCCCTGGAACCACCTGTCCTCCACACCCCCAGAGGAGTGAGCAGCGTCGTCAGGCGCTGTATCCACAAGCCCACATGCCAGGAGTATGCTGTGAAGATCATTGACATCACTGGAGGAGGCAGCTTCAGCCCTAAGGAGGTGCAGGAGCTGCGGGAGGCCACACTGAAGGAGGTGGACATCCTGCATAAGGTCTCAGGGCTCCCCAACATAGGTGAGTGGTGGCCCTAGGCCCCAGCACGGTGCTCCACCATGACTCTGCTCTACTAACCCAAGTCCGGGATCGCGGCCCCACTGTGCAGCCAAAACCACCAGCGCGTCTCCTGCCCCTGAAACCCCGCCAGCCCGGTGCCCTGAGGCGTGAGACTCCGAGCTCCATGCTCTCCGCTGCGGAGATTCAGTTCTAAACCTCCTCTTCCAGCCAGACGGAAGGGGTTGCAAGCAGGGCTGGGGCTAGTTGCAGGTTGGGAATGGGAACGCGAAGTCCCTGGGCGGGTCCCTCCCTTAGCGGTCCTCCTTCGAACAGCATTCTGATGCCCCTTCCAGCTTCTGAGGTCGGTCCAAGCAGCTTTAAACCTGTTGCTCCTCTACCCCGCTGCCGCTCTGCCCAGGCTCCTCTGCTACCTGACACGAGTTAGTCATTTCCATTTCAGTACAGCTGAAGGACACTTATGAGACCAACACTTTCTTCTTCTTGGTGTTTGATCTGTAAGTACCCAGCCCCGGAGCCAGCCACACCCTGGGCCTGTCGGAGAACCTCCTGTAGTGGTCCCCTATCCAGTGCTTCCTGGAGCCCAACAGTCAGCTCCCTACACTATGGAGGCCAAATACGATCTCCAGTGCGTTAGGGAGATCAGCCCCGGGGGTCAGGCTGCCAGGTCTCGAGTCCTGTGTCCACCATGTAGAAGCCAATGATTTCTTTAAGTGTCTGTTTTCTCATGGGTATTGCAGAAGTAATAATAGCACAGCAAATGGCAGGATGTAAATGCTATGAATTATTTACGACAACGGTCCTTCTACAAATGGTCCTTCAACCCTCATTTTAGACACGGAGGCTACAGCAATGAGCAAGACATATAAGGTCCCTGACTTCGTGGAAGGATTTTCAGAGAGTGAAGAGAAAGCAATAAAGTCAGCCACAAGACACGCACAGTTACGTACATGTACAGACACATGAGCCAGAACAGGGCTTAGAGAGAGGTGGGGTTTCTTTAGATGGAACGACCGGCCAGGGAACGCTCTCCAGAAGGTGACCCAACTAGAGACCCAGACGAAGTGAGGGAGGGATCAGAGCCAAGACCTGGAGAAGGCTCCGCAGAAGGGCAGAAGGAAGAGCCAAAGCAAGGGCCCTGCTGGGTGGGCTTTGCATGTTCCGGGAAGCTAGGGTGGGGGCAGGGAGCAAGTCTGTGGTGTTGGCAGGATGTGAGGTTGGTTTGGACCGAACACCAGATTTTGCAGGCATGTTAGCCAGAGTCAGGATTTTGGAGGGATGCGAGCAGGAAGGTGATGGGATCTGATTTGCTTTTGAAAAGCATCCATCGGACTGTAAGGAGGCAAGAGTGGGAAGGAGGAGACCCTCGGTATTGGTGCAAGAGGCCCAGGAAAGCAGGTGATAAAGGTTATATTTGGGGTGTGGCTGAAAGAATGACATCTTTGTTGTCATCATCAATGTCACTATTCCCCCGCTTCTGCACCACTAGGGCTCACAAGATGAGCTCCTGTCAGTGTTAGCTCTGAGAGCCTCTGTTTTCTCAAGAGAGGAAAAATGACACCAACCACTGTATCTCCCAGGCGCTCAGCATTAATTCCAGCCACACAAAGTGCTCTGTGAACAATGCATTCAAACCTACTATCATTATTAGAAAAGCGTCCCAGGGAAGGAAGCTCTCCAGCTCCCTGTTCCCCCACTCCCCTGAGTCCTCCCTGAAGAATGTGAATCTCCCTGCGTGCATCATTCCTGTGGGGGCGTCTTGATTTCTCCACACATAATGGCTAATTTAGGGACTGGGTTTACCTGAGAAAATTACTCAAGTAGATTTTGTCTTGTTAGAATGTTTCATACTGTAGCCGTACCGTGGTAGGAGCAGGGTTATTGTGCTCGGAGACAGAGTGTAACTTGGCCGGTGTGTACGGTTCAACTGCCACCTCCAGGAAGCCACGGCCCGTTGCACCCTGCACAGTACCCAGTTTTACTGGTAAATCTTCCTGCAGCTGCTAACAGTGAATTCTCCTAGTGTCTTTAAAATGGAATTAGAATGATAACTGGATTCACACATTGCTTTTTAGGAACACAGTACAGGTATCGTGCAAGTAAGGTTCACCGCTGTGAATTCTAGGTTATCTCCTCAAAGAGGCCCCCTTCCACCTCCACCAGCTGAGCTCAAGGGTATTCTTGCCTCTCTGCCATGGGCCAAATCCCTTGTGCCTTAGGAATCAAACCGATTTCCCCAGGGGGGTGGTTGGGAGGGGGCAGGACGCATCTTTCCTATTTAACCAGGGGAGACTTTCCCAGGAACCCCAAGACTTAACCGGCCGCAGCTGTCCCAACTCTGCTCAGTGACATGGTCCTTTAGAGCCCTTGAGGGCAGCTCAAATATCCCTAACCTTTGAAGAAGTCGCTCGGGGAAGCTATTTTTAATGCTGTCCTGAGTTGCCCTCCAGAGTGTAACTAAATTGTTCTAGCAGCGACCTCTTTCCACGTCATCCCAAGAAGTGAGAAGACTGAACCATAATTCTTAATCCTAAAATAAGCAGACTTTGCTCCCTCAGCACTTGCACTATGGCTTCTACCATTCGTCCCTGGGAAAGATCAGGATACTCCTGTCCTTCTGCTCTGCATCTGGGGCCTTGGACCAGTGGCTCGAGGTCCCTCTTTCACCTCCCAGCCCTGATTTTTTTTTTAAGATTTTATGTATTTATTTGACAGACAGAGATCACAAGTAGGCACAGAGAGAGTGAGTGCAGGAAGCAGGCTGCCGGGCAGAGAGCCCGATGTGGGGCTTGATCCCAGGACCCTGAGATCATGGCCTGAGCTGAAGGCAGAGACTTAACCCACTGAGCGACCCAGGCACCCCCCCCAGCCCTGATTTTGACACTGACAGATCCCAGTCTGGGCTGTGACTTCCACAGATGGGGGGACCCCGACACTGCTGCCATCCCAACCCTTCAGCCCCCCCGCTCTCTTAATCTTCTAGACAACGTCTCTACTCACGTCCCCAGCTTTTCCCTGCAGCCCTTGGTCCTTTATTGTGGCCCACCATGTCTCTGGAGATATGAGGGTAGGAAATAGGTCCCTGGGAGCAGGATAAGGAGGGGTGGACTTGGAACCAATCCAGCTACAAACACTCTGTCCGCACAGGATGAAGAGAGGGGAGCTCTTCGATTACCTCACTGAGAAGGTCACTCTGAGTGAGAAGGAAACTAGGTAAGGATCCACCTGCCCCCCATCACCACTCCCTGTCCCAGAGCACAAGTGGTCCCACCACCAGGGGCTTGGAGGGGGCACAGCATGCGTTTGTCTGGGCTGGGGGTGTGCTGCAGGCTTCTGTAGCCTTCCGCCAGCCTGTCCGGAGCCCTCCCTCACTGGCAGTCTCCCTCCTGGGAGACCTGGCCCTGCAGAGGAGGAGCGAAGAGTAACACGTGCCTGTCCCACCCCAGGAAGATCATGAGAGCCCTGCTGGAGGTTATCCGCAACTTGCACAAACTCAACATTGTGCATCGGGATCTGAAGCCTGAGAATATCCTTCTGGATGGCGACATGAACATCAAGCTCACCGACTTTGGTTTTTCCTGCCAGCTGGAGCCAGGAGAGAAGCTGCGAGGTCTGGTAACATGGCCTTGACCCATGTCAGAGGCTCAGGCTCTCTCACCCACACTTCCAAGAACAGAAAATGCCTGCATTTCTCCTCCAAGTCCTCCCCCTCGCCCCAGAATAAAAATGTTACTGTCTCAGGTTGGGTGTCTTTTCGGGTAAGCCTCATCCCAGGGTTGGGCCAGGTTCCCACTGCTGGTGTTCTAGGCCACGAAACCACAGGCCCAGGCAGGTGGTCCTAGGAGCCAGCACCCAGTCCCTGCCCTTGGTCCTGCAGTCGGTCAGGTTAGAAGAATCCCGGCCCAAGCACCTGGTCACTTTTAGCACCACGTCACCGTTGTTTTCTTTGGACCTTCCCCTTCCAAGTGCCCCCTGCTGACCTATCCCGATGGAAACTATTTCTGCAGAGGTCTGTGGGACCCCCAGTTACCTGGCCCCTGAGATCATCCAATGTTCCATGAACGATGACCACCCAGGCTACGGGAAGGAGGTGGACATGTGAGTACACTGGGGAAAACAGCGACCCACAGTGACAGGGGAGTCCCCATGGCTCGGAGCACCTGGTTATGGAGGGGAGGAAATGGCAGGAGCTACAGCCAGCCCTCCCGCCTTCCTCCCTGTCTCCCTGGTGCCAGGTGGAGCACAGGGGTCATCATGTACACCCTGCTGGCGGGCTCCCCGCCCTTCTGGCACCGGAAACAGATGCTGATGCTGAGGATGATCATGAGTGGCAACTACCAGTTCGGCTCGCCTGAATGGGATGATTATTCAGACACTGTGAAGGACTTGGTGAGAGGCCAGGCCTGCTGGGAGTGGGGGGGCATATCGTGCTGCAGAATGGAGGACCCTCCTGGGAAGACCCTCTGTCTTGTCAAGTGTAGCGGGGACCCTGCCTTGGTGTTTTCAGCTCCCCTTCCTTATTCTCTCAGGTTTCCCGCTTCTTGGTGGTGAACCCCCAGGGCCGCTGTTCAGCAGAAGAGGCCTTAGCGCATCCCTTCTTCCAGCAGTATGTTGTAGAAGAAGTGCGTCACTTCAGCCCCCGGGGCAAGTTCAAGGTACTGAAGCTCCCCTCAGGGAGCTGGGGCCTGGGGCAGAACTCCTCAAGCCCAAGCCTCCAAGTCCCCTTCCTTCTCCCAGGGACTCGTTCCACCCACAGGGCTTCCAGAGCACCTGCCCTTCCCCTCTCCACCCATCCCGGTGATGGTTCCAGTTCAACTTCTGAATTCAGAGAAGGCAGATGTCCCCCATCTGGCTCCTACAGCCTACATCTCTGCAGATGCCGCAGGGGTTGGGATGTAGGGAGAACACGAGGAAGCGCCCAGCAGTAGGAGCACAAGCCTTCATGGCCAACGAGCTCAGGGACTCTCTGCTTCGGAGGGGGAAGGAGACAGGCCGGCAGGGGCTGGGGCCAGCATCTCACTTCTGGCTCTCCACAGGTGATCGCTCTGACAGTACTGGCTTCAGTGCGGATCTATTACCAGTACCGCCGGGTGAAGCCTGTGACCCGGGAGATCGTCATCCGTGACCCCTATGCTCTCCGGCCTCTGCGCCGACTCATCGACGCCTACGCTTTCCGAATGTACGGCCACTGGGTGAAGAAGGGACAGCAGCAGAACCGAGCTGCCCTCTTCGAGAACACACCCAAGGCTGTGCTCCTTTCCCTGGCTGAGGAAGACTACTGAGGGGCTGGCAGGCGGGGTCGGTAGGGTGGGCGACAGGCAAGGGGGGGGAAGCCCAGAAACGTAAGTTGAGGAGTAAGACCATGCCCAGGCCTCTATCCACAGGGGGCACTTGGCCCTGGCCAGGACCCCTGGCACTAGGGCCACCATCCCCTCTCAGAGGCTCTGCACAGGAAGAGCAGGGTACTCCCATCACACGTTGTAAGTGTGGTCAGGGCCAGGTCCTGTGGAGGGGCAACTAGCATTTGGGTTTGAGAGCCTTCCTGCTTCTCTCCTTCCCAGCTGCACCACCATCTCAGGTCCTGCCCCGAGACCCAGAGTTCCTGACACTCACAGGTACTTCCCTTAGGGTTCCAGGAGGAGGGTAAAAGAGAGGACAGTCTGAGATACACAATCGTGGAAATTTTACTGACCCCGCAACACCCACTGACACCATGGGAGCAGGTTCCTTTCCAGGGACATGTGTTTAGAGGCATATGGAAGGCCTCATATAATTAATAATAGAAAAGGAAGGTTCTGGTATTTGTTTCTCTGGAGTGTTACTTACTTTGTGACTCCCACAATGTAGTTTTGTCTAGTCCATAATTCAGTTCTCCTAGACCTTTTTTTTTTTAAGATTTTATTTATTTATTTGACAGAGAGAAATCACAAGTAGATGGAGAGGCAGGCAGAGAGAGGGAAGCAGGCTCCCTGCCGAGCAAAGAGCCCGATGCGGGACTCGATCCCAGGACCCTGAGATCATGACCTGAGCCGAAGGGAGCGGCTTAACCCACTGAGCCACCCAGGCGCCCCTCTCCTAGACCTTTTTAAAACTCACACTGTGCTTTAAAGAGCCCAGCTACCACCTTCTACAGACCAATAGCGGAAATCAGGTTCTCTCAAAGGCACATGAAACACTACAAATGAGGCTAATGAAGGATGGATTTTCCTTCTACAGCAGTTCGCTGGGAAAACAAAGAAAAATAGGGAAATTCTGTCTTCGGAAAACAATGTTGGATCCCTGCATCAGGCACTGAGAAAGGGGGAGGGAACAAATTTAAAAATTTCTAACGACGGGCCTTTCAGAGCATTCTGCCCCAGATGTTTAAGGACTGGCCCTATATGGTTAATATCTGACCTCTATGAGAAACAGCCAGCTCCCGGGCCACTATCCCTGAGTCAGGCCCCTTCTTCAAGAGATAGTGGTACTCCTCCTCTGAGGTCAGAGTCCTCTCCTGGCCTGATGAGAGATGCCTGCTACAGAGGGATGGGGTAAGGGGAGGGAACTCCTTCTTGAGGCTAAAGCTGAAGAGCCTGGAGTTTGGCTGTGTGGAGTATGGCCAGGGAGTGACACGGGTACCGCCGGGCTTTTCTCGGCTCTGCGTGGCTGTTCACAACTCCCCAGGCAGTCGGCCTGCACTGGAAGCACAGCGGAAGCCTAGGTTGTCTGAGGCTGAATCTGGAGTGTTGCCCATCCTGCCACCAGAGAAGAGGAAAGAGAATGGACATCCGTTGAGAAAGGGGCCTGGAGCCTTACCCAACTTTCCTGCTCAACCTCCCAGGGCCTGCTGTGGTCCAGGGTGCCTAAGGACTGAGGGCAGGGCCTAGAAAGAAGGCTGGTATGAGCGCACTCCTGGGGAAAAGGGTAAGAAGGGACTTGGGATAGGGTGGAGGAAGTGGGAGTGCGTAGCCCTGAGCGTCTGCTCTGGGGGACAAGAAAGGCAATGACTAGTAGCTTCGGCGGCTCACAGTTCAGAATAACTCAGCCAAGACAAACCTGTCAGTATGAAGCGAGAATATCATGTGCCAATGAGTACTTCATACTTTTCAAAGGACTGTCACATATATTCCTTCATTTGCCGTTTCTCAACCTTCCGGCAGGCAGGTTTGTTCACCACTTTACAGACCCAGAATCAGATACCAGGAAGATTCAAATGTCTTGGCCAAGGCCAACCAATGCTTCACGGGCACAAGAAATTCAGTGGCAAACCCAGCTTCCTGGTTCCCAGGCAGTACTTTCTCTACTACTTTATTGTAGAAAAGGAGGTGAGGGAAAGCCAGGGCCCTCAATGTACCAAAAAAAACAGCTGCAAACCTGACTTCCGGAGGCCACAGAAACTGTGGTCTCTTTCTGGTCCTTATGGAACCCAGGAATGGGAGGAGTCAGAGGGAGATCATCCAAATAACCCTCCAGATGAGCAAAGCAGAGAGTCCCAGCAGGGCACTCGGGAGCCTGGGACTCTACCACTCGGGCACCAACACTACCCATCTGTGTGACACAAGCAGGTCCCAGCACCTCTGTGAACCTATTTTGACTGTGAAGTAAAATGGTTATAGAAAATGATTTTTCATGTGCTTTCCACTTTGAAGGGTGAGCATTTCCATCAGCATGGGCCATGACCTAGTACTGATGTGGCCATTCCCCTCCCCTGCCACCTAGTTAGGACGAGGGGAGAAACCCTTATGATGCGAGACACAAAGTCTCTCTGGGTGCTGAGAGATGGCAAGAAAAGGTACAAGTTGACCTAGGTTCTTCTGCTTCTCACGGCAAATGCTGCTGCTTCTCTTTCCTCTACCCACAATTTGGGGTGCAGACCGAGGGGTGGAAGCAGAAGCAGCACCAGCTCTGGGGCTGCCGGTGCTCTGGGAAAACAGGACCCAGACCCTCAGCCCCCAGCTACCGAGCTCCTCACCTGGTGGTGACCCGGGCCCGGTGATTGGCAGAGCCGTCAGCTGTGTCGATCCAGGAGGCCCCCCGAAGGACACGCAGGTCCTGCTCAGCAGCCTGGTATGGAGATGCTGTCCACTCCCAAACGTTGCCCATGAGGTCATAGAGTCCTGCAGCACAGCAGGTGGGTCAGTCCCAGGCTGGGCAGCATCATCCCCCACTCCCCTGCCCCATAGGTATCAAATGCTTCCCTGGTGGTGTTTCTCTCGCCTCCTCCTTCAGGCAGAGTGATCCCACCAACCAATTTGTGAGTGTTGACAGCAACGTGGAGGGAGATCTTACCGTAGTTATTCTGCGGGGGGAAAGCATTCACTGGGGAGACTCCATGGAAGCCATCCTCAGCCTTGTCACCCTTGGGGAACTTTCCCTGAGGGGGAGAAATTTAAGCTCAAACATTTACCATCCTGTTCCAAGGTGGGTGTTCCTGCCTGCCCAGAGGAAAACCAAGGTCACCTGGGGCAGGATGAAGGGCATGAGGCAGTGTACTGAGATGCCCATCCTGAGCTCCCAAACCTGTCTCCTCATGTGCTCCACCCTTACCTCCTGGCTGGATTAGGAAATGTGCGGTTTCCCTGTGCCCATAGTGGTCTACGTCAAGCCCATCCCACTCCCACTTTCTCCACTTTCAGCAGCTTCCACCTCTCAGCCTCGAACGCCATGTCTTCAGTGCCTCCGGAAGGCTCCGCCTCTCCGCTCAGCACCACCTCCCTTCTCAAGGACGACTGGTGCCTGCCCTGTGCTCTCCTGTACCATCTCTTCCCCTTCTACCACCCACAGTTTAACTCTCCCTCATCTGACCTGACTCCACTGTCCTCATCTGTTCTTATCACCAAAATGCTTGGGAAGGAACCTGTATTTGCTGATGCAGTTTGTTCAATCTTCTCAGTAAAACTGGGGTTCAGGTCCCCCTACTCTACAGAAGCTGATCTCACTAAAAGGAAGATGAAGGGCAGCTACTCTGCTCCGGCTGCCACATTTCTCTCTTTTAATTTCATCCTTGCACGGTTGTGAGGCGAGTATTTTCTCCTTTTAAGAAACTGGCGACTGAGGCTCAAAGTGGTTAACTTATCAAAGACAATATAGCGAATACCTTAGATGTGTCTTTCTGCAAAGCTCTGATCCCAACATCATCTAAAAGATCAGTTTACCCCTCAGGTCCACTTTAATGCTTTCCCCTGAAATGCGGATGCCGTGCCCGCCCCCCTACATTCTACAGGGATTCCCAGGGGAATAACATTCTTGCCTAAGATAGATGTTGCTGACTCCCAAACCACTTGCTCTGACCCAGACCTCTGTCCTAAGATTCAGACTCATAGATCTAGACTCATATTTTCAATGTTTGAGCACATAAATGACCCAAGGGTACCTTAAACTAAGCTGATGCTAAACCCATCACGTTCTATCCTTCTGACCCCAACTGCATACCATCTGTTCTGGATGATGGTAGCACCATAACCCTGTTGCTCAAGCTTAGTTTCTTGCTTGAATCCAACTCCCTCCCACATCTCCACTTTGATTAATTTCCAAACCCCGTCTATCTTTCGGCCATGCTTCTCCCATTTGGCTTCCTCTCCTTCCCATTTCTATTTGATTCACGTGTTCATAATCCCCTGGGCCATTGCCACAGCCTCAAATTCAGAGACAGCTCCCACCCCTGCCCCCACTGCAGCTCTACTTCACTTAGGCACCAAAGAGTGACTAGCATCCTCCCCAAATCGAATGATGTTGTGAGTCCCATTTAAAAACCTTCACCAGTTCCCCACTGCCTGCGGGGAAAACCATACAACCCGCTGTCTACCTCATCTTCTCTACCTCCTGGGCTCCAGCCTCTCTGAATTTGTCCCATTTCTGAACACATGGTACCCTTTCCAATACAATGCTGACACTCACATTGTTCCTTCTGCCGTGAACACCCTTTCCTCCAATTTTCACGTGGCAAACTCCTATTCCATCAGCTCAAATGTCATCTTCTCCATGAAGTCACCCCCACCACGCTCAGGCAGTCACTAACTTCTGCAATTCTTCGATATGTAGACCTACCACAATGTCCTTTGCTTTACCAGGTTCCTGTCCCATTAGGACACAAAGCCCACTGCAGTCCCACAGCCAACACAATGCTTAGCCTCAGGAGGTTTTGGTCGATGCTTTGAGAAGGGACAGGGGTGAGGAACATAGGACTTACCTGCCACAGGTTGGTGCGGTTTGGCTGGAACTGGTTTCCCCATGGGTAAACCTGACCTGCCAGGACACAAGGAGACAGTGGGGGAGGAGGAGGTGAAGGGTTGTGAAAGGGAAAGCCAGAGAGAGGGAGGGAACCAGAAGGAAGTCAGGACGTGGTGAGAAAAAAGAGAGAGAGAGAGATTACTTACTTTCATTTCCCATGCCTGTCCCTTCCACTCACCATCCTGCATTCGGAGCCCTTGGCTGCCTGATCTGCTCCAGGGCAGTGCGGTCCCAGGTGTGGCTCGGACTCAAGCCAGTCTGTAGACTATCTGTTACCCGCTCAAATCCGGAGAGGTACAGACACTGAGAGTAAGAGCTCAGACACTTGTCCATTGGACTTAGACTGGATAAATAAACAAGCAACCTCATTTATCACAGTAGTTTTGACTAATGGCACGGCTAGTATTTAAAAAGCAGCAGAGCTGCCGTTTCCTTCTCCTGACTTTTTGCTCAGTTGGGACTGCCGCTCTTTGTAGGAGTCCCTTCATGCCTACGGAAAAGGATTCTGGGTAATTCTTTTCTTATTCCCTGTACTATGTTGTTCTGATTATATGCATTGAAATATAACATGTCTGGGTAGAATCTCCAAGAAAAACCAATTTTACGTCTGTTTCTTCATTCCAGTTTTCCAGTTATTAACTTTTATTGGTCTGAGATGGATCAGAACTGAGAATGGTAACCAGTGGCCCTCTGCCAGCCACACAGATTAAGAAGCACTGCCCTAGGAAGTATGGACCCTTCCCCCGCCTTCAAAGCTCCCACACAGGGCAGGATGGGGAGAAGAATAAGGGTAAGTCGCCTTGCCAGCTCTATACCATTCAAGCCCCCTCGGGCAGCAAACTCCCACTCTTCCTCGGTGGGCAGCCGTTTCCCCCGCCACGCACAGTAGGCACGAGCATCGTTCCAGCTCACATGTACCACCGGGAGCTCCAGTTTCTCTCGGATGCCAGAGCCAGGACCTGAAGGCTGACAGCCAGGATGAAGTGAGACAAGCTTCTGGGACTTCACGGAAGTCTGAGGACGACTAGGCCTACGGTGTCTGAGTTCAGCTTTTACCACTAGATGGAGCAAGGAAGTTGGAGGAGGTCGTCTGGAGCGTGAGGAGAGGCGAGTCAGAAGGAGCATAAATGTGAACCAGGGGGGAATGGGATGGGCAAGGGGCAAGAAGATCAGGGCGGAGGATACAAGGGGGCTTGGCTGCTGCCCTTTTTAGTTTAGTATCCCCAGATGGGCAAGGGGTCAAAGGAAACCAGGCTTCCAGAATAAGAGTCAGCAGGGGTGGAAAAAAATGAGGCGGAGGAACCAACCCTTACCTGCCTCCAGAACGCCCTTTCCACTGGAAGCCACCAGAGGACAGACTACAAAAAAGAAGAAGTATGACCGCCAGATTCTCTGACCCAGCAAGGGCACCTTCCTGGCTGACACACACGAGGCAGAGTGACACTTCAGGCTCAGACGCAGGGGGTCCAAGTGCGGGTGTTTCTGAGCCCCTGAAAGCAGGCCACCTCACTGCTGTTACTGGAGGGGTGCCAGGCTGTTCTCTTGTCAGTTCAGGGAGTAACTTGAACCCTACATGTATCTGGTTTCTTACCGAGCCTCAGTGCGCAGAAACCAGCCCAGTGTGAACACCAGGAGTGTGTGTCCCGCGGACCATCTGCAGGGGGTCTCTCTTGCTCCCCCTCCACCCCGCCCCCCACAGCTCTCAGGTGGGCTTCCCTGTGATGCTCTACCGTAAGCACCATAACCCACTCGCACTCCTTCCGCAGCAAGCCTGGTCCTCTCACCTCCATCTGATGGGTCACTTTGTTTCTGAGCTCATCCGAGACAAAGTCCTCAAAGACAAAACTCCACCCGAACATCTCAGCCTCTGTCCGGTACTTTTCTTCCCTGACAAACTCCCTGAAAAGAGAGATTTCGCTTAGTTAAGCTGATGATAAGGTTCCATGTCCTGCTCTCACCCGCTCTTGCTCCAGAAAACCTCATAGCGAAGCCACACATCACAGAGTTTCCGTCAGCAACAATCAGGTCCTACAAAAGCCTGGGCAGGAGATTTTCTTTTAAAATCTGTGGCTGTATGTTTAATTCACATACAGTAAGGCACTCCTTTTAGTGCATAGTTTTGTGATTTTTGACAAAGCGGATAGTCACCATCACAATCCAGATAGAGAGCAAGTCTATCAACCACCTCTAAAAACTCCCTCATGCCTCGGCAACCACTCATCTGTTTTTGTCCCTCTGGTTTTCCCTCGCCCAGAATATAAATTCACATAAATTGGATCATACATAAATTGGATCATCCAATAAACTGGATCATAACCAAACTTCGCTTACCCATCCACCAGGCACAGATCATCTGGGTAATCTCCAGTTTTGGGAGATTATGAATAAAGGTGTGGAGAAGATGTAAGGGGGGGAATGGGTCTCCTCTCTGAAAGGCCTTCATCATACACCTACTCACACAACAATCACAAGAGGGAGGCAGAATGTGTTACTATTTCCATATAACAGATGAAAAAAATGGAATCATATAAAAATAACGTGCTGAAATTTTAGAACGGATGTTCACACTATTTGGTATGGTAAAGCAAATTTCAGCAAGCAAACTGCCAGGGTAAGATGGATTGTTTTCACTTGGCTAAAAGTACCCCGTCGATGCCCACCCTTTGATCTGAGAAGACCTTGTTCACCCATCAAAGGGGCACTGAGAATGGAGGAGGTCAGATTAATAGCTATTTACCAACCTCAGAGTGTCTGAACGGTTTGAAAATCTTCCACCAGAGAGGCAGAGATAAATCATGGGTTCTAAGCAACGTTTAGAGGCTTGCTGAAAGTCTATCATAAACAGATGATAAAAATAAATAAATAAGTAACAGGCAAGTGTTATTTGAAATATAAAAGATTTCTATCACAAAATAGATAACTTGAAATACACAAAAGTGCACATGCGTCTACCCAGCTAGCTGTTTCTGTCATGATATAGTGCAAGCCTGACCTGAAGTGATTTCTCCTTAAATTTTAATAAACATTCTTTTAAAAAGCACATATAAGTAATGCACATTATAGAAAAATGAGAAAATAGAGGTAGATAAAAACAAAAAAACTGAAATCCATTATTACATCAACTAAGATATATCGTCCATATCCTTTCCTGTTCTGCCCCATCCGCAGGATTTCTAAATAGCTTTAAGGTGTTTACCTAAAAAAAAAAAAGAAAAAAGTGCTTCTGTGCAATTATTCTTATTTGGACATCACAAAAACATGGGCAAAATCTGTTACCTAATGCAATGTTACATCTTCCAGTCCTTTTTAAACACATTTACACTCCATGCACGTATTTTTTAAAAATAGGATCATACCCTGTATATTGTTTGTAAGCTACTTTCTTCACTTAACACCTCACAATTCTTTTTGACAAAAGGATTTTAATGGCTGCTAAGTATTCTGTGATGTTGATATAACATGTTTAAGCGATCCTTATGTTGTTAGTATTTGTTCACAATGCCATCTTTTTAGCTAAATGTTTTTGGAAGACTTTAATTCTTTTCCTTAAGGAGAATCTTTAAGGGTGGAATCACTAAGTCAAAGGGCCTGAGAAGTCACCAACCACCCTTATGCTCACCTCCGTCTGTGTCTCCTGAATTTAAAAAAAATTTGGTCTTTTATTTTTTATAGATTTTATTTATTTATAACAGAGACAGAGAGAGACAGCAAGAGGGAGAACATACACAAGGGAAATGGGAGAGTGAGAAGCAGGCTTCCCACCAAATAAGGAGCCCAATCAGGGACTTGATGCGTGCTCAATCCCAGGACCCTGGGATCATGACCTGAGCTACCCAGGCGCCCCGAATCAACTTTTTTCTAAGTCCACAATGTAACACTTAAGTCATTTCCCACGTTTGCTTTGTCGTTCTGTTCCTTCCTTTCCTTATACTCCCCTCCTCCCTCTCCGTCCCCCTCCTGTATCATTTGAAGGTAAGTCACAGGTATCTCCTGGATCATTTTCTGCTTTAGCCTGCACAAACATACACAAAACATACCACCTTGAGGAGACTGAGATAGCTCATCATGGCTTCTTAGATCGAGCGGGAACCACAATGCCCTTCCTAGACTAACTCCATTTCCCTAAGTAAATATAAAGCGGATTTAAGAGACTCAGCTACTACGACCCTGCTCCCAATTCCTTCTCCCTGTGGAAGAGGTTTTCGTTGAGTGTTTGACTCCCGCCCATAATTCTCAGTGCTATACCCAGTGTAATGGAAAGTCCACTGGCTGAAGAGTTGGGGGATGTGAGTTCCATACCCAGCTCTGCCACTAACAGAGCATGAACCTCCAGACTTCAGATTCTTCATCTGAAAAATGTAGGTAACACTTACATGTAAGTGTAAGATGACATGTAATAGTAAACAAGCTACTTTCCTTTTAGATATAAGGAATGAAAATTTGAAAAAGCTCTACCATTCCTGGAAGAACACCTGATGTACCTGAAATCTTTGTTGGTGACAGGAAATATGTCAATGGCAAAGGGTTTTACTGTCACCTCCCGGACAGGCCCTTCACCATCTCTGCCATCTGGAGAATTTGTTCCCATCTGGAATCTCCCACCTGGTAGCTGGACCATGTTAGTAGTCTGCCCATTGCCTGCAGAGAAGAAGAACCATCATCAGTAATACATGAATATATATTAAACAAGTGACAACATTTGGATTATATGTAATATTCATAAGGGTGTAATGAAAAAAAAGTAGGCTTAAAAATCTGGCCTTAAGTTCTTGTTCTGCCACTTAATTTGTTGGGTAATCTTAGGCAAATCAGGCAGATTTATTTGCCTACAAAGTAGAGATAACATCTAACTATTTCATAGGTGTGGCTGTATAAATTAAAATTTTATGTGTGAAATGTTCTGAGCAGATGGTAATTACTCAACGAATGTTTATTTCTGTCCCTACTGCTCTATTCCTGTACCCAACAACTCTGTCCCAGCTACCTAAACCTAGACACTAATACTCGCAGACGGTGTCTATCCATACTTCTCATGTTGTTTCTCTGCCTCTTCCTCCCCATTTCTTACCGACTTTCCCCATTATATTAGATGTTCCAGGAATTAAAGTACTATATTTGGCCACTGTGTTCCTGGCATGTAGCACAGAGCACAATACTTAGCAAATAATTGATTGAGATCCTTCATATCCACTGTTTGAACCTCAGAAAATCAGGATTAAAAGGATCATTAATTCAACCCCCTTATTTAACAGGAAAAACCCAGGATTCAAAAAAGGCAAAATCACGTGAAAAGCTAGTTAGCCGGGAATAAGGACTAGATGACCCGGGTGTCCTTACTTCCGGCTCAGTGCTATTTCCAACCCACCGCACTTGTCCCCACTTTGGAACGTCCTGTTTCTACTGAAGGACGTCTAAGTACCCTAAGTTCCTTTATGGCAGCAGCGTGCACCCTCTCCGCGTGTTGCTGTCTGTAACCTCCTGCGCTCATTCTGACGCTCTCGCGCGGGGACTTCGGCTCCTTCAAGGGGGAGGAGCGGAGCAGGCCGGCACTCAGACGGAAGGGAGTGAAGAGACGACGTGCACTTGCCGCGCGCGCACTTCATTTCGACACTAGCGCTAGTGAGCCGAACAGAGACTCTGGTGCACCGGCGTTTAGTGACTTAATTAACGAGAACGGTTACCCTTTTAAGGCAGGGAAAGAGGACGGAGTTTTTTTCATGACTCTCTTTTTTTTTTTCAAGCTGATATTTACAAATCACAGTGTGTAATGCCTGGATTCACTTCAAAAAGGCTGCAGGGAAATGGGAAAGTGGGAGCGACACCAAAACATCAAGATTAGCTAATTCGCAACTGCTTTAAGCTGCGCGACGGGCACATGGGAAGGGGTGTCTTTACATTCTCCTCTACTTAACGTCCTGAAAAGTGAAAAAGAAGGGAGGTGCACGCCGTCCCCACCGCGCCGCCTCCGGGAGGTGCGTCCGGCCGCTGCAAGCCCTTCCAGGAAGCGGGCGGAGGGGCCACGGTCTCTCTCCCGACCAGGGCGGGGAACCCACCCCCTTCCTGATGTCTCCCGGGGCACACAGGGTCAGGCCAGCACACTGACCTAACGCGAACCGCGGACCACACAGGAGCAGCAAGAGCGCCAGCACCGGCTGCGAGGGACCCATGCCGGCAACACGAGCCGCGCGCACAGGACGGCCCTGCTGCGCATGCGCTCCGCGGCCCGGCGTCGGAAGCCGTACTGCGTGCCCCGCGTCGGAAGCCGTACTGCGTGCGTACGGCCAGAGCTTTTTTTTTTTTTTTTGGCGTTAAGGTTTAGTTCTTCCGGGGCTACTGCTGGGTCCTGACTGAACACGTGTGGAGCCAGGTAAGAGCGGTGTCGTCAGGCTTAGCGCTGAGGGACACCGCCTTTCCAGAAGTCCCTCATTACCCTATGAACAGAACATTTTGATTTCCTTCCCTTTTATATTCTAACCCTTGTCGGACGCTGGAATAGCATTTGAGATCAGAGAAAAGGTTTCAACTTAACATTTATTGTGCATGTACTTAGGCAGCTGCCAAGTCCCCCAAAACACAAAGCTTCACAACACACAACTTCTGGGGTGGGGGCTGCAGAGATACACCGACCATACCGTCACCGCGGGAGGAAGGGGCACAAGTGCGGGGGTGTGAAGACATGACCCGCGGAGAATCCACCCCTCAGCCGCGGCCCGAAAGGAGTGGAGGCAGCAGTGGTGAGACGGCTTTCCCCACGTCACACTCGGGGCTCACTCAGCTCCCCAGTCCTTCTGTTCACGACGGCTCTTCTGGGGAGCATATTTAAGCACAGCTGCTTGGAAATCACTAGAAGTCTCAAGATCCAATAGTTTCACTCACAGGGATTTACTAAAAAGGGACGCTTTCAAAATTTTAAGTTACTTCAGTATTTGTATTAGCGAAAACTTCCAAGTGTAACAATGGAGTAACTACTGGATAAATGAGAATACGTCCATTAGAAGAAATTACTAAACCATTACAATTTGTTTTTCAAGTTACATTTAATAACAAGGTAGATAACATATACTTAACTAACATGGGACTTTTGTTATCACTCTAGCTAAAGCAAACATCCTTCTTATTGGGTAAAAACGGCCTGCTTGATGGGTGTACACTGCAGTGCAATTTAAAAAAATACTGTAATTTCAGAACTTCAGAATTTAGGTGTCAGTGTTCTCTTTTTTCATATGGGAAAAGAAGATGCTTTTGAAAATTGTTTGAAGCTTGGACAAAATTGTCGCTATATTCTTAGGATCACTCTATAGTCTTCATGATTCGGATGACATGAAGGAAGCTTCAAATTCAACCTTTTAGAGAAGACATTCCAGCTCGCATGATCTCATCAACCAGGAGAATGTTGGTGGCAATCACAGTGCTGAAAGGGGAGGAAAATTCAGATGGCTCAGATTTGAGATATGAACCCTAATTCAGCTCAATTTCCAAACTGCAAATTATATCCAATTAAGTTTCTCCTTTCCTCTCCAAAACATGGGAGGCTAGTTTAATTTCTATACTTTCAGTTGATGATCATTTCTGCAAACCAAAACCAAACAAAAAACAAAAACAAAAAACCGAAGAAATTAAATAGAAAACACCAAATTAAGAGTGTGATGAGTCCCTAAAGGTTTTGGTTTTCTCAAACTTACCAGGAGTGAAGCAGCTGCTTCTTTACACAATAGTTATCCCATATGCCTACTTCGGCTGCTACCATTGGCTCACCTGCAAAGAAAACACAGGAGGTTACAAGATCAGAATGCTAAGACAACAGAGTATTTTGTCATTTGCTCATCATTATCCAGACTTCCTCAATTAGTCCAATGTTGCTCCAAACCATGAATCCTGTATACACCATCTCTGATTAACTGGTTGATCTCTCCTCAGAAGACTTCTAGTAATAGTAATGCTCTATTTGGTTACCAAATGTTTTATCATCTCTGTTTTATGGGACACGTTCTTATTTGTCCCTATTAAAGTAAAAAGCATTTGAACTATAATCTGGCCAAAATGGGTTATCATTTCCCTCATCCCAGGAACCTTTTCTATTAACTTGAATGTAAATGATGTTACTGATAACAATAGGTCTTACACATACTGCATGGGAGTATACATCTCAGTTCTCTCTCTTCCACTTTCTACTTGTCTATTTTGTGTGATTGCATTTAAGACTAGGACTTTAAAATCATTTCATTAAGACTTGGCCCCATCTTCCAGCATTATTTGCTATCCTCAGCCTTTTTTCATCCACGAATACCATCATCTAATGTATTTTCTTTTTAAAGTCACGGATAAAAGACCGAGTACAGTCAGCCCAACATGAAATCCTTCCATATTAACCTGAACCACCTACTACTAATCAGCAACACCAAAAATCCATCCTCTTTGAAATTACACAAATGTCTACCTTATTCCATTACTTACTGTATCTAGTCATTCCATTTTTATATTTTTTACAACTCTGGGTTCCCTAATAACACTGATATCAAACTGCAAAGCATCACGCCAAGATTCATTTATCTCCATTTTTTTAAACTTATTTTTCGTTTATCTCCATTTTTTATCCTTCCTGGCTTTCTCTCACCTGAATCTAGCTCTCCCCCTACAAATAGCTGTGTTCTCTTACCTGTGTTCAGGTCCACACCGACAAGTTGACCTGATTCTGAATGTTCTGCTTGAACTTTAACTAGTGTTTCCTGAAGGTCAAAACCAGAATTCTGAGCAAGTACCTAAAGCAAACAAATTTAATCCTTTAAAGACAGAACCTAAGAAGTGATAGTCAATCAACAATAAATGAACTATAATTTCTATTAAGAAAAACAAACAAAGGGGCGCCTAGGTAGCTCAGTCAGTTAAGTATCTGCCTTCAGCTCAAGTCATGATCCCATGGTGCTGGGATCAGAGCCTGCACTGGGTTCCCTACTCAACGGGAAGCCTGCTTCTCCCTCTCTCTGCAGCTCCCAATACTTGTGCTGTCAAATAGATTAAAAAAATCTTAAACACAAAAAAACAACAAACCTTTAATGAAGACAGACTGGTATTTATGTTCACTTCACAGAACAGACCCTTGTTACTAACTCAATCCACTTAGCCCAGCAACACACTGATAGGAGCAATACCCCCAAATGAGCACATGACAGAATAAAAATAAAAAGCAAGGTTTACTCGGGAATATAATCCCTACACTCCAAACCCTCTAAAAACAGTTTCTCTCCTGCATCTGAAACTTCAGATATTCAATTCCCTTCCAGAGGAACCAAACACATCTGCCTGATGAGAGATACCGAACTCTAGCTACATTCATGAAAAAGTTGATAAAACCTGTTTACTCAAAATCTACATTATGAAAAAGATCCCACATTATCAAAAACTTTCATCAGCTAACTCATTTTGATATAGTTAGGAACACTGACTGTTAAGGTAGTCCTACCTTGGGAATAATGAGCAATGCATCAGCAAATGCTTGAACTCCCAGCTGGGCCCTGCCCTTCACACTGGGCTTGTACTTAATCAAGGCTTCTGCCATTGCCACTTCCACTGCACCTGCTCCTGGAACTACACAGCCTATGGGGGGTGGGCGAGGAAGGAGAGAAATGCTCAACTAACAAAATAAAGCTGTAGAATAATTTTTAATACATGAAACACAACGTAAAAATCATTAATTTCCTAAGAATATGTTACAGTCACAATGTTAATATTGTATTTGAAAGCACTATAAGCAACACATCAAATGGCAAAATGATTTAATTTAACTAGTATCTGCAAGCTTTTAGTATTAGCTCATTTACCTGTACCCACTTTTAAATATGATATGCTATGAAAAAGCTTAGCATACCATCACAGGCATTTTAGAGGGAAGACTTTACTTTTGCATGGTGTCTGGCTGTGTAAACTACTGATAAAAAGAACACAGTATTCAGCCATGCCTTTCACACTAGCCAAAGAACATAAATACAGTAAGGATCTTACCATCATCAAGAGCATTTTTAACAGCCCTCAAGCCATCTCTTATTGCATCTTTGATTTGTGTGAGTGTGTGCTTATTTGGTCCTTTGATCAATAATGTGACAGAGCGAGGATTGTTACATTTCTCAATAAAAGTGAACTTCTCTTCTCCCTATGTGAACAAGAGATAATTATTTTCAAAAACAGGGTATGTTTGGACAAAGAATGAAAAGCTTACAGGGCTTATGGAAAAATAAGTAGCATATTAATAAGGGGCCAACAGACCAATAATATTAGAGCAAATTACTTCATTTAAAAAAAAAATCACATATAAAAGAAATTTTTTCCCATCAGTGGCTTATCATTTACTACACATAACCTTCAAAATGTATGTACAAAAAGCAAAAGCCTGATCCTAAGTGTGAATGAATTTTTACTACCAAAGAATTCATGAACCAAAAATCAGTATTTATTACATTATCTTTGGAAAGAAAATACACTTACCAATGTATATTCATAGACAAGTCCTGCATGTCCCAAACAATCAGGACTTAGGTCATCAAAGGAATTTAAAGCCACTCCACCACAAGCAAGAGTCAGCCTGAAACAGTGAAGTGTGTTAAGGGAGATGTGTAAGCGGCTCTGTTCTGTCTAAAGAGATTATTAATAATTTTTAGGAAGCAATCTTTCAGAATTACATACTAAAATCCTGAAATGTTATTTTAACTTAAACGTTCCCGTTCACCACCAACCAGCTAAACTAGTCTTTTTTCCTAACTTCACATTTAATCCACTCTTTCAAAGTCAGCAAATACTCCTCTGATAAGAAATCTCAAGATGAACAAGAGCTCTTCATTGTGGTGAGGTCTGGGGAAAAAGTCGTTCTCTGAAACCCCTTGATACTCTCTTGACATACTCTCCTAAGGTAATGTACATACACACATCACGGTTTAAAACGAAAGCATACAACAATGTTCAGAAAAGCGTTATTCACAATAGCCTAAAGGAAGAAACTGAAACGTCCACTGATAAGTGCATTAAACAAAAGGTGATATATCCATACAACGGACTATCACTTGCCCTTAACAAGGAACAGCATTCTAACCCATTACGACATGGTGAACTTGGGAAACATCACGCTAAGTGAAATAAGCCAGACACAAGAGGGCAATTATTGCATGATGTCTTACTATAAGATACCAAATACACAGAGACAAAGTAGAATAGTAGTATTTGCAGGGGCAGGGGAAAGAAACAAAGTTATTATTTAATGAGTAGAGTTTCAGTTTGGGAAGATGAAAAAGTTCTGGAGGTGGATGATGATAATGGTTGCACAATAATGTGTATGTAACTTAATGCCACTAGATTGTATGTTGGAAAAAAATGAGTAAAATGGTAAATTTTGTATTGTGTATTTTATTCAGAATAAAAAAGGAAAAACACAATAGTAAGAACAGAAAAAAGAAGTAATCCCACTTAATTTGCAAAGTAAGTAAAATTTACAATACTAAGATAATATGCTATCCATACCTTTCCATATTTCTCCTTTTAGCTCTACGCAGAGCTACTATACCTTCTTTTGCAAGAGCATCTAAGGAAAAGGGGTCAATTCCCTATAACAAAAATAACAGTTAGTTACAACAAAAGGCACTTTAAAAAATAGCAAAATGGACAATACAGAGTCATTTCATTCTCACCTTTTGATTAATAACAACGAATCCCTTATCTGAATCACCACAAACTTTCTTTTTCAATTCTATTATTTTTTTAACTCTATCTTCAATGAATTTTCTTTCAGCCTTTACAAGCTTCTCTCTCTCTTCCGCACTCTTGTAAAAAAAGCCAGAATTCACTTCTCTGTTTAAGAAAAAGTTACGGAAGGGGGGTGGGAGAAGAATTTATTTTTTGAGAAGATAAACCAGAGCCTCAGAAACAGGATTGGTCTTGAGATTTAACAAATAGCCACTGAGCTCCAATCCTGCCCCTGGTATATTTTCAGAGGTTGTTTTCCAGAATTCACCTGAACCCAACTGAAGCATTACTGCCCTCACAGTGGGGAAACTTAAATCTCACAAGTGACTTGCCCAAAATACCCAGCTCCTCCACCTTTTTATTCCATTTGTTAAGGGGCTGTAAACTCACGTTTTTTCATATTCCAATGATACATTGCATGTGAGAATGTATGCATCTTCTACTCTTTTTTTCATATCAGGATGCCGTGCCCCATGGTCCAAAACAAGACCTCTGATTAAGCTGTTGAAACACATAATAATTTGTACCGTTATTTAGTTCCAGATGATATATAACCTATACTAATGAAATTCAAATACTGAATTGAGACTGTATTGGTAATTTTCACATTATATTTCTTAAGTTTTTGAAAAAGGCTGTTAGGTTAAACCTAGGCAGGTTCAATTATGAAAAAGCAATACCCAGAACATAGTACAAAAACAAGCCATTCAAACAAAAGTAACAACGCTTATCTTGTACAGAAAATTCTGCAGAGAAACATTAGCAACTGGTAGGCTCTCAAATTGTGATGACCTCCCTTTTAAAAATTATTTCCGAATTAGGATTCTGAAACGTAATATATATTCTAAATTCCCTGAAAGTCTCCTGTTATGCTTTGTAACCTACAGTTTAATAAATTGCTGACACAGCTCACTTTTCAGAATAATTCCAACTATAAATACATCATTTCAAGAGCAAAATTGAGCAAACTAAATACTAAATTAAACTAAAAAGTAACTTATCTAGGCAATACACATAAACTCGAAGAAAAAGAAATCAGCCAAATGATATGAACATAGTATAAGGTGCCTGTAAATTTACAAACACAGTTTGTAAGTATTTCATTGCTTTCTACCACCTACCTTGTATCAGTTTCAGATTTATGTTTCATCTCCATGATCTCAACCATGAAGAGGTCGATAGGTTCATCTTGTTTTTTAATGGCCAAAATGGAGTCCACCACAGCCTACAATAAGGGCATAACCATTACATGAATTTGATTTGCAGAAGTCCAGACACTTACACTGCTCGTTCTTCAGAGAAATTTACATTTCTTCAAAATCTCTGAATCAATCTACGCTTTTTCTAGTCAGTAACAGAATACATTAGTTATAAAGGATTGAAGTCACTTAAATTTCGACATCTCAATTTACAATTACGTAACTGTCATCCCTACTATTTATTCTATTACAAATATTGGGGATAGGAAGTTTTTGAACAATAAAATCTCAATTTTATGCACCTTTGATGAAAACTCTGATTACATCTTAATAACATGGTCAGGTATACTGCGATTTTTCTCATTTCACACACATCAGCTCTCAATGCCACAAAAAGAGAAACTACTTATTTCACATGGTATGGCACTGTGAGTTTTTAGGTAGCACTTTGTAATTTCAACTAGAAAGTATGCCAGGGGTTTTCAGTATAGGTGTGCACCATGGACACATACATTTAACATACCTCTGTTAAGACATCAGCAAGTTCAGCATGCACTTTAGTACGCAGAGATGTTTTGGCCACATCTATAAGTGTTTCCCTGTCCATTTCTTTGCTTACTTTGACTTGTTCCAAAAACTGAAGTGCCTTTTCCTTTGCAGCTTCAAATCCTTCTGTTATTATTCTGGGATGAAGACCCTATAAATATACAATTATATAACCACGCTAACTGGAGTTCTTCAACTAGATGATAAAATATTTTAAAGGAATATTCTGGATCATTCACATGCTTTATTACAATGTGCGGACTTTCTGAATACATTTAAAAGGATAAATAGTCCTTTCAATGCAGAGGGAAAGAACAGACATTGCTCTAGCACAGACTCAAAGCCAAGGGAACTATAAAGCACACTTGGGTGTTCACTGTGCAAACCACAAGGAATAATGGCCAAAACTTACAACCATACTCAAGAAGACCCTTTACCTTTTCGATTCACATCATTTCCTAACAAAAACAAACAGGGAGACTAGGGGTCTGCTTTTTCTCTCTTCCCAAGAATTTCTTGGCATTGGATTACTTTAACCCTCAGACTAACTCAGGGTTAAAAACATTTTGTAATTCTTTATGTTTTAGTTGGCTTTGTCCTTTAAATAAATACACCTAGTCCTGAATATCCTGTTTTGAGATCTCAACTATCAATCTCTTATAGATTTATATAAATAATATATAAATGCAACTTGATTTAAAAAGCCTTCAGGTCAAGGAAGTTTCCTTAATCTGTCCAAGATCACAATAAACTTGTATGAAGACCAGGATATAGGTTCTAGTTCCCAGATTAAGCCCCTGCTCTTTACATTCTACTACATGGCTACAGCTATTATTAACAACTCAATTTATACAAATTTCCCACATATAAACTACTACAGAAACAAGAATCATGTATACTTCAGAAATGTAGAGATCTGCCTGCTTCAGTAGCTCGCCAATGATTAGGACATTGGAAGTGGTACCATCACCAGTTATGTCATCTTGGGCTGTTGCTACTTTGGCTATTAAGGAGGCTGTTGGGTGCTGAATTTGCTGAAAGTAAAAAATAAAAAAATTACTTGAACGGAAATAGTCCACATATACCATAAGATGTATGAAAGGTCTCCATAAGTGTATCTATTTGTGTAAATTGACCAAGTGTTCAGCTACAAACCATGCTGATTTAAAACTCACCATTAACTATTTCCCACATTAATTTATGGTAACTCAAACATTTTCACATATAGATTTGAGATCATCTCCGCTTTAATGATGAGGAAATCTGAGGCCTGGTAAGTTTTACTGAATAATGCAGAGTTAACAGTAAGAAATAATTTCAAATCAATGCAAGCTTCTTTAGAACTCTTGAGAGTAAACCAGGTTCCTTCTAAAATTAAATCTCAGTCTCCATATTACTTGGAATTGAACAAAAAATTACAAAGATCATCAGTGAATGCTAAATCTTGAAAGGTTCTGTAAGAACAGGACATTCACTAAGTTTCCAATATCACCCCGGATTCTTAAAATTACAAAGGGTGCAAAAAGTGTTCCTGAACTGCTTTTGGTTTTTAAGTCTCCTTATTCTATGTAATCTAGAACAGTTTCCAGGCTTTTCTCTTTGGGGATACTGACAGTTTTAAGAATCTAGGCCAGATATCTTGCAAACTATCTCACCTAAATGTGATGTTAATTTTGGGGGGACAAGAATATTACATGAGTAATACTATATACTTCTCACTGGCTTCATGTGCTTCTTCAATTTATATATATATATATATATATTTTTTTTTTTTTAAAATTCTATTTATTTGACCAAGAGAGAGAAATCACAGACAGAGAAGCAGGCAGGCAGAGGGGGAAGCAGGCTCCCCAATGAGCAGAGAGCCCAATGTGGGGCTCAGGGCTCGATCCCAAGGCCTTGAGATCATGACTTGAGCGAAAGGCAGAGGCTTAACCCACTGAGCCACCGAAGCACCCGTTTCTCAATTTATATTGTATTACACAATTTAAGAACTCAAATAAAATAAAAGAAGCCACACAGATAAAGCCTTTTTGACAACCTATGACTCTAAGTATGGTCTGTTAGTGCAGATCACCACTTAGCCAACTAAAAATAAAACTGAACTTTCTAGATTATCTAATTCTTAGTGAAGATATTAACAAACATCTGTGTACTGAAGGCATGGTGCAGCACTATTAAAGCCCTGTATTTTAGCGCCTGGGTGGCTCATTTGGTTAAGCTTCCCACTGCTATCTCAGGGCCTTTCAGTGTCCTGAGTTCAAGCCCAGCCTCAAAACACAGGCATTTTAAGTAATAGACTCCTTGGATTTTAAGTGCTAGATTCTGGAAACCTAGGGATGAGTCAAACAAGTGCTTCTCTCAACGGTCTCGTGCTCTTGGTCAGTGAACTTCAACAACAGTAAAACAGAGTTTTATCTCCCTTTGAGCCTGGAGGTGGAGAGAGATGTCAAAAGACAGAAATAAATGTTTTAAAAAGCGAAAAAGTATAACCATTTTGCACCTGTCAATCACTTAGTTTTTCAGATTTTAACAGTTAATCTTAATAACTACAACCCTTTAACCACAGACTTACATGGCGAGAACAGGGACTCACTCAAAAGTTAGCTGTGACTGCAGGATCCCTCCCGGCACTGTATGTATAGTCAGTGCTCTTACCGCACTTCCTCCACTGTCTGAAAGACCTGCTGAGACCTGACCAACGTGCCCTCTGTTGAAAATAACATTAAAAACCTTCCTGCAAACCACACGCAACGCGGAAAACCCGGACATTTTGGACCTGGTAGAGCAGCCTCTCACCATTTCATGAAGCAGTACATTGCCGTCTTTAGTGAGCTTGATGTCTCCAGCTCCCGAAACCAGCCTGTTCGAAGGCACAAAAGAACCAGTGTGACTTTTTCAACGGGGACCTAACTGAAGAGTCCCACTGCAATCGGGCTTTACCCTGATCCTAGGCAGCGGGGCCACGCGGCCAGTTCTCGCCGCCCGTAACAGGAATGGTGCAGTGCCCACGCCCTCCCTTGGGAGAAACAGCCTGCCCCCCTCAGGGTCGCCGGAGTCCCCGGGCGCGGAGCAAGTCGCGCACGCGGGCGGCTTTGTTCTCCGCAGAAACGGCATCCATTACAAGAGGAAACGGCCGGGGCAGGAAACAGGAGCGACCCGGGAGTCTGCGGGTAAGCAGGGCCGCAGCTGCGAGCGGTGAAGCCCAGGGGCGCCCGGCTCGAGGCCCGGGCCCCCTGCGCCAGGCCCGCGATGGCGCTGGGTGCCCGCCCGGCCCCCGCCCCGCCGGCCCCGCCGGCCCCGCCGGCCCCGCCTTACATCTTCATGGTGCCTTTAGGCCCCAAGTTGGTCCTCAGCACGTCCTGCAGGCCCCGGGCCGCGCTGATGTTCACCGCCAGCGCCGCCTGGGCTCGAGCTACCTCGGCCTTGGGGTTCAGGGTCTTCACGGCCGCCATGGCTAACCAGCACAGGAAGAGGAAGAGACCTGGCGGCGCGCCGAGTGCCCAACGCCGGCGCAGCGTGGCCAGGAGGCGCGCGCTCCCGGAGGCTTCTGGAAATGTCGGGCGCGCCCGCCCCGCCCCCGGCGCTCCCGTGCGGCGCTACCATTGGGCCGCGGGTCTGCTAGCGCCGCTCAATGGGTGGTGGCACCGACGGTCCCGCCCCTCGCGGCTGCCCGGCAGCCATTGCGCGTAGGAGGGCTCTATTACGGGGCAGTAAGGGTTCCGGGCGGTCGGTGTAGGCTGCGGCCGGGCCCCGGCTTTTCGGACCCGGGACCCGGGGACGGAGGCGGGGCCTGTGGGCCAAGAGTGTCCCGGCGTGACTGCAGAACGGGCGGCTTTCACGGAGGTCTCTGGCCGCAGATGTAGGGTGGGCTTCCCCCCTCTCCCCCGACTCGCGCGGTTCGCTCGGCGTCCTGTCAGCGGCGTCCTGTCAGCAGCGTTTTCTTGACTGCTGCGTGCTTGGAGGGGGTCTCGGTGCCGTGGGGATACGGCGGTGCGTCTGATAGTGTCTCTCGCCCAGTGCTCGGGGGTTCGAAGAGAAAGAGGGCGGGTGCGCGGTGCCTTGTTAGCAAGCTGTGGGCTGAGGAGAAGCCGGGCGAGCGCCCCCCCCCCCCCCAGGACGCGCTGCTCTGTAGGCGGGTTTCTCTTCATTCATTCATTTGTCGGAGAGCGCCCGGGCAGAGGTTCGCGGGGAGCCCCATGGAGGACCCTATCTCAGCACCCTGGAGTCACGACCCGAGGGGAAGGCAGACGCTTACCTGACTGAGCCACGCAGGCGCCCTCGAGGCAGGTTTCGATGGTGGAGTCGGGATCCGGTTCTCGGAGAGGACTGACTCCCTTTTATGACCAATTCCGAGGGGTGCGTGCGGTTCCTCTCTGCTTCGGGTCCTCAGCGCCCGTATTCGGTCCGCAAGGTGACGTTTGGCCTCATTCTTGCAGGTAATGAGGAAAATGTTAGAAGTCAAAGTGCCGAAGGGTGCGGTGAAAAGTAGGCTTCTTGCCTTGCCTTCAGCTTCCTTCATACAACGCCATCACCCTCAGATACCCCGAACTTCGGATGCTGAGTTTGTAAATAAGCCTACAGAGGTACGAGCATTTCCTCCACACGGATGCCGGTTTATAACGCGCACGTTGGGTGTGTTACACTCCATCTCGGCGATTTTGCACATCAGTAGGAGCAGGGACGCCTCCTTCCCGTTAACGGCTGCTGGTCTTTTCTGTGAGAGTGACGGGATTAACCGGTCATTCGCTGGGTGACACCTAGGTTGTTTCCGGTCTTTTGCTCTTCAGCTACCGTGAATACCCTGGTGTGTAATGCTCTGAGGTGGCTTTATGCTTGAGAATCGGAAAAGCACACGTTTGAGTCATAGCGTTACTTACTGTGCTCAGCACCTTGTGTGTGTGCAGATGGATTGACGAGCGGGGAGACGGGAGCGGAGATGAAGGTTGTGCGGTTTCCAGGCATGTGCTTGCAGGTAGGGAAAAGGGGGGTGGATCTCCTGAGGTACAAAATTTAAAGGGGCACCAAAAACTTAGTAATTGAGACCAATTTTTTTTTAAGATTTTATTTATTTGACAGAGATGACAAGTAGGCAGAGAGGCAGGCAGAGAGAGAGGAGGAAGCAGGCCCCTTGTGGAGCAGAGAGCCTGATGCGGGGCTGGATCGCAGGATCCTGAGATCATGACCTGAATAGAAGGCAGAAGCTTAACCCACTGAGCCACCCAGGCGCCTAAGACCAATAATATTTTAATACAATATTTTTTTAAAAAAAATTAAAATTGATGCAAGAAATCCACAGTAAATGGAATTTTATTTTTTATTTATTTTTAAGGATCTTATTTATTATTTGACAGAGAGAGACACAGTGAGAGAGGGAACACAACCAGAGGGAGTTGGAGAGGGAGAAGCAGGCTTCCTGCCAAGCCAGGAGCCAGATAATGGAGTTCGATCCCAGAACCCTGGGATCATGACCTGAGCCAAAGACAGACGCTTAATTACTGAGCCACCCAGGTGCCCCTGAATGGAATTTTTTTTTTTTTAAAAGATTTTATTTATTTATTTGACAGACAAAGATCACAAGTAGGCAGAGAAGCAGGCAGAGAGAGGAGGAAGCAGGCTCCCTGTTGAGCAGAGAGCCCGATGCGGGGCTGGATTCCAGGAACCTGGGATCATGACCTGAGCCGAAGGCAGGGGCTTTAACCCACTGAGCCACCCAGGTGCCCCTGGAATTTTTTTTTTAAAAGATTTTATTTATTTATTTGACAGACAAAGATCACAAGTAGACAGAGAGGCAGGTGGAGAGAGAAGGGGAAACAGGCTCCCTGCTGAGCACAGAGCCGGATGCAGGACTCAATCCCAGGACCTTGAGATCATGACCTGAGCCCAAGGCAGAGGCTTAACCCACTGTGCCACCCAGGCACCCCTTGAATGGAATTTTTATTAGGCAGCTCCACTAACATGACACCAGACAGTCTCAGCAAAACAGATCCACATGATCCCTGTAGAGGCAGTCTGTTTGCATATAGCAGTCTCCACTGCCACACTTTGAAGCAAATTAATTGTTTTCATTATACCATGCAAAAGAATGTAGTAAGGGAGTGTTGCCTGTATGCTAATATATGTGTAGAGTGGAAAACGCTAGATTGTCTTGGGAGAATTTCACAGAAAGGGTCATGTGGGAGCAGCTCCATTTCAATTATAATTGAAGCTGTTGTGGTGACAGCAGATATTTAGCCATTTGATTTGGGAGGGATTTCAATAAAGAATAAAATTTTGAAGAATGAACTCTAATGAGGCAAGGTGGTAGGAATAGAATCCTAGAGTCAAACACTTTGAGTTTGAATTCTAGTTTGGCAAAAAAAAAAAAAAAAAAAGAATTCTAGTTTAACAATATGTACCATTAGGTGACCTTGGACAAGTTATTTAATTTTTTTTTTTTTTTACTCTATTTCCTAATCTATAAAGTAGGGGTAAGTGACATCTTAGAAAAAGTTAAATGAAATTGCGTTTGTAAGTAACATGCTTTGTGTTGTGCCTGACATGGAAGGTGTGAAGTAATTGCCACTTCTGCATTCAGACGGTATAATTATGCTATATAATTCTTTTTTTTTTTTTTTGAGCTATATAATTCTTATGGGACTTCACATGTAGTGTTTCATTCACTAATATGAATCCTTTGCCATTTAATAGGTCAGGTATAATTAAGCCAGTTTCATAGGTGATTAAATCAACCCCAAAAGGTTAAATGACCAACAAGGTCATGCTGTGTTGTATGAGTAGAGGGTCAGAAATCTAAATTTCGGGGCGCCTGGATGGCTCAGTGGGTTAAGCCGCTGCCTTTGGCTTGGGTCATGGTCTCGGGGTCCTGGGATCAAGCCCTGCATCGGGCTCTCTGCTCAGCGGGGAGCCTGCTTTCTCCTCTCTCTCTCTCTGCCTGCCTCTCCGCCTGCTTGTGATCTCTGTCTGTCAAATAAATGAATAAATTCTAAAAAAAAAAAAAAGAAATCTAAATTTCACCCTTGACTCTTCCCTTTGCCCCAGCCCCCCACATCCACTTATTCCCTGAACATTTTCACTTTCTAGATGTATCCATTTTTCTCCGTCCCCACTTACACCACTCAGGTTTAGGCCATGATGATTTCTTACCTGTATAACTACTGTAGTGCCCTAAGTAATTGTTTTGGCTTTCTTCCCCATGTTGCTACTGGAGCAGTCTATCAAAAGTAAATCTATGAGCCACAGATAATCCCTGTTATCCTCAAGACCTTAGACTGAAATATAAACGTCTTAATTTGCTTCCAGAATCAGCAACATCTTGTGCCTACCCCTCTGGGTTAAAACCCTTTTCTCTTTTTCTCTTACTCACTGCATTCCCTGGTCATTCTGAATTTTTCAGTGCTTGGAACACTCTTCAAGGACCACTTCACTCCTCATTCTTATCCCCATTCCCATCCAGTGTGTATAGAAATAAACATCCCTAATCCTCAACAGGCATGGCCTACAAGGAGATAAACTTATAAATAGGTGAATGACTATAGATGGTAAGATGTTATAGTTAAGAGAAATGAAGTACAATGAGCACAGAGATATTAGCTTTGAGCACCAAGGAAAGTTTCTTGGAGAAGATGAGGCTGATGGGATTTTGAAAGATATATAGATAATTCTTGCAAGACGGGGACTTAGGTGAGTGATTCCAGACAGAGCAACAGTGAAAGGAACTGGCATGCCCATTGAAAGGTGTATACTTAGGATGGAGAGAAGAAGATTGCAAGAGACAAATCTGGAGTAGTATTTCCTGGCTGCCATTTTTTTTTTTTTAAAGATTTTATTTATTTATCAGAGAGAGAGAGGGAGAGAGAGCGAGCACAGGCAGACAGAATGGCAGGCAGAGGCAGAGGGAGAAGCAGGCTCCCTGCCGAGTAAGGAGCCTGATGTGGGACTCGATCCTGGGACGCTGGGATCATCTTTTGTCTGCTTTTCTATTTGGTTTCTTGTGGATTTGTGGGAATTGTTTATGTTTTCTGTGTTGCAATTAACTTGTCTCTATACTATTTGTACAGTAGTTTGTATGTATGTCTTTTTTCCAATTAAAAATTTAAAAAATTCTTTTCCTGTAGTCATATGTATTTTTTTTTTTTCCTTTTATGGGCATTGGATTTTGTGCTCTACTGTGTAAAACAGGCCTTACGCTCTTAAAAAGTATTCTTAAAATTCTTCCATGTTTTCTTTTGTATTTTCAAGATTTTCGTTTTCATTTTAATCCTTGATTTATTTGAAATTTATTTTAGTAAGGAATGTGATAAAAATCTGTGGTATTATGAAAATATATATTTGGTCTTTGTCCCTGGTTCCTGGCACAGAAGTCCTTAACTATTTCTGAGTGATGGGATTATATTTTGTTATCCATAACAATTCCATTTAGAATATACTTGAGCTGTGCTAATGATGTAAGTTAAGGTGAGAACTCTAGATAGCCTCAGGATGGGGACTGGTCACTAGAAAGACTAAACACAGTGATTACAGTGGGTATTCTCAGTCCCATGGCCCCATCCTCTGGGGGAGGCATAGTTATATGATAGTTTATAAAAATGGTTAAATAACCAGTGTGGGTAAACCCATTGATATCCTGGTAGGGTGGTGTACCTAGAGGGCTTGGAAGCTCTGCTTCTTCCCTAGTACCTGATCTTGTGCATTTCTTCCATTTGGTTTCTTTTTTTTTTTTTTAAGATTTTATTGATTTATTTGTCAGAGAGAGAGGGAGAGAGAGTGAGCACAGGCGGACAGAATGGCAGGCAGAGGCAGAGGGAGAAGCAGGCTCCCTGCCGAGCAAGGAGTCCGATGTGGGACTTGATCCCAGGACACTGGGATCATGACCTGAGCCGAAGGCAGCTGCTTAACCAACTGAGCCACCCAGGCGTCCCTCCATTTGGTTTCTTTATGAGTTGTACCCTTTATAATAAACCATAAACCTAAATGAAGTGATTTCCCCAGTTCTGAAATTTTCAAACCTGGGGCACCTGGGCGGCTCAGTGGGTTAATACCTCTGCCTTCGGCTCAGATCATGATCCCGGGGTCCTGGGATCGAGCCCCACATCGGGCTCTCTGCTCTGCAGGGAGCCTGCTTCCCTTCCTCTCTCTCTGCCTGCCTCTCTGTCTACTTGTGATCTCTGTCTGTCAAATAAATAAAAAAATCTTAAAAAAAATTTTTTTTTCAAACCCGAGGAGGGAATTGTGGGAACCCCCAAATTTGCAGCCAAGTCAGACAGAAATGGAGGTAGCATGTAGACCTGGAGCTTGTAACTGGAGTCAAGTGGAGGCAATCTTCTGGGACTGAGCCCTTCACTGCAGGGTCTGGGCTAATTCCAGGTAGAATTAGAATTGGATTGAATTGCTGGATACCTAGTTGGTGTTGGAGAATCAAGAACGTTGGTATCTGAGGACTGAATTGGTTATCAGTGTTTGGAAAGAGCTCACACAGAATCCAATTTAATTTTTTTCCAGAATAATTAATATTTTCCACCACTAATATGTAATGCAATTATTAGCATATGCTACGTTCTCAAACGTACCTGGATCCACCTTGGACTAAATTCATAGCTAAGTCTATGTAAGTAGGAACACCATATTTTATTTACTATAGTTTCACAATATGTTTCAAAGTTTGGTAGAGCTGCATCCTCTTCAATCTTTCTTCAGAAATTTTCTGGCTATTTTGCATGTTTGATTTTTCCTAAATGAAGTACAGAATTACATGGTTTTGAAAAATCTGTTCTTTTGGCCTACACTTTCAGAAATAAGCATATATTAATTTTTAAATAAAACTTATGTTTTATAAGTGTGATATTCAAATCAAAGCAGTGGACATACAGATAGCAAAAGGCCAGGGGCTACAGGCATTCTTGACATAAAGTTGACAGAATTTTGAAACGTATTACGTGGTCACCATTTCTAGTCTAGGAGTCTGAAGAGGTCAAAGAAATCCCAGAAGTGGGGCAGGTTTAGAATGGGTAGGTGGAGTAATAGTATGGATTTGGGGTAATATTTTTTTCTGTTATTCACCATTCATTCTTTGAGTGTACTTTGTAGCAGAGTAGTGTGCTTGGGATAAACATATGCACATGAAAAGTGGAGGCTCTTTTCTGTAGAGCCTTCCTAGTTTATTAGACAAACATATAATAGGACACACAATATACACAATGTACTCAACAGCTATAATGGTATATTCTGAGTGCTATGCTGCTAGGGTAGACTTCCCAAAGCAAATATTTATTTATTTATTTTTTAAAAATCTTATTTACTTCTTTGACACAGAGAGAGAGATAACAAGTAGGCAGAGAGGCAGGCAGAGAGAAGTTGGGGAAGCAGGCTCCCCACTGAGTAGAGAGCCCAGTGCAGGGCTCTATCCCAGGACCCCGAGATCATGCCCAGAGCCGAAGGCAGAGGCTTTAACCCACTGAGCCACCCAGGTGCCCCGCAAATCTTTTTTTAAAAAACTACTAAAAATATATATTTACTTATTAGAAAGATAATATATGATAATCCTAGAAAAAAAAATTTTTAAATAAATTCATAAACTTCCCCAAGAGATAACCATTTGTGATTGTTAATTTTATGTGTCAACTTGGCTGGGCAATGTTGGTTCTCAGATATTTGGTCAAATGTTATTCTGAATGTGTTTTTTTGGATGATATTAAAAATTGGTGGACTTTGAGTAATGTAGGTTATTCTACATAATATGGGTGGGCCTCATTCAATCAGTTGAAGGCCTTAATAGAATAAAGACTGACCTCCCTATAGCAAGAAGGAATTGTGCCAGCAGATTGCCTTTGGATGCAAACTGCAACTCTTCCCCTGGGTCTCCAGTCTGCCAGCCTGTGCTGCAGGTTTTGGATTCACGAAGCCTCCACAATCACATGAGCCAAATTCCTTAAATTTCTCTTTTTTAATCTCTATGGTAGATAATTCCCTCGCTATGGATGGATATATAGATGTGTATATGCATCCTTTTGGTTCTGTTTGGAGAATCCTGACTAATACAGATTTTGATACTAAGAGTGGTTCTAAGGGAGCAGAATCTTAAGGGTGAATTCTCTGAGTAGGTTCTGGGGTTTCTAGAATTGGCTCTCTGATCTGATCAGATTTTAAAAATGCTAAGGATTGTGTTTCCAGTAGTAAAGAGTAAAAGTAATGATAAAATCCATGACATGATATGAAAATAGGAATATGTGAAATACCACTATTGGATATTCCTAATCAAACACAAGAGGCAAGAATCTGTATTACTGTGTGTGATACCTTCAAACATTTTTGTCAAACTAACGAGTATAATGAAGTTGCTGTTGCTTCTAATGTCACTGAACAAAGTGGGGGGGAAATGGACGAGATCAAGGGTTCAGAGTCCCAGCCCAAGAACTGTATAAATGATTGAAAGCTTCTCTGTCTATGCTGAAAGATACTCCTGTAGCTGCAGAGCTGAGATTGCTGAAAACCAAACCCCAAATCTCATCATGTTAGAAGCCAAATTATAATGTGAGTTGAAAAGTGGAGGCATTGGTGAGGAAGGAATGGGATTCTGATATTTGGAATGGGGTGTATGAGAATGCCCTGATGAAGTTTGGGACACTGGGCCTGTAAATTCAGTTGTACTTTCTTTGCTGGTAGAAGCAGTCTGTCTACCCCTCTCTGTGGAGATATATCCTGCATTGCACTAGGAAACTAATGGTCTGCCCCAAGACAGTTGCCTTGGAAGACACTGCTGATTCTCTTCAGAACCCACTCCCACCACCCCTCTTTGCACCTAGAACTATAACTAGACTAATATTCCAGTAGGTCCTGGAAGCACAAGTAATTGTATAAAGAAATGGCCCAAATATTAATGGTCCTAACTCCTGCTGTTCTACCTTCTCTGTCCCAGCCTGCACCTGTGGCTTTATAGGAAGTTTCCTCTGATCAGGTGACAGAGGAAGAGAAAACTTGGTCCTGGTTTACAAATGGTTCTGCAGGATATGCAGGCACCACCCAAAAGTGGGCAGCTGTGTACATCCATGAAGGCCGTGATAGAGGGAGATCCTCTCAATGGGCAGAACTTCAAGCAGTGCATCTGGCTACTCGTTTTGCTTGGAAGGAGAAATGGCCTGATGAGTGATTATATACCAATTCATGGGCTGTGGCCGGTGGTTTAGCTGAGTGGTCAGGGATTTGGAAGGAACATGATTAGAAGGTTGCTGACAAGGAAGTCTGCAAAAGAGATACGTTGATTTCTCTGAATGAGTGAAAAACATGAATCTATTTGTGTCCTGTATAAATGCTCAGCAAAGGGTGACCACAGCAGAGGACGATTTTAATAAGTGGATAACAATTGGCCACTTCAAGCCACCACTGTCTTTGCCCAGTGAGTGGCCATGGTGGCAGGTTGGAGGTTATGATGGGGTCAACAACATGGACTTCAATCACCAAGGCTGACCTGGCTATAGCCATTGCCAAGTGCTCAGTCTGCAGAGACCAACACTGCATCTCTGATATGACTATTCATTGGAGTGATGAGCCAGCTACCTGATGGCAGGTTGATTACATTGGACCGCTTCTGTCATGGAAGAGGCAACGATTTGTTTTTATTGGAATTGACACTCTGGACATGGATTTGCCTTCCTTGCACATAATGCTTCTGCCCAAACTAACATCTTTGGACTCAATGAACGCCTTATCCACCATCATGGTATTCCACACAGCGTTGGTTCTGGTGAAGGAACTCAACTTTATAGCAAATGAAGCTAGGCAATAGGCCTGTGGTAATGGAATTCACTGGTCTTACAATGTTCCCCACCATCCTAAGTAGCTGATTTGACAGAATGGTGGAATGGCGTTTCCGATTCAGTTACAGTACCAGCCAGGTGGCAGTATCTAGTGGGGCTGAGGGAAAGTTTCTCCAGGAAGCTTATATACTCTGAATCAATGTCCAATATAGGGTGCTGTTTTTCTCATACCAGGCATTCACCAGTCTAGGAATCAAGAAATGGAAGTAGAAATGGCATCCTTAGTAACCCAGTAAAATTTTTGCTACCTATCCCTAAAAACTTGTGCTCTACTAGGTCTTAGTTCTAAAAGGAGAAATGCTTCTAATAGGAGACATTCCAATGAATTGGAAATTAAGACTGTCACTTGACCACTTTGGATTCTTCATGCCCTTGAATCAATAGATTTATCTTTTTTTTTTTTTAACAGTACAAATTTTTTTTTTTAAATTTTATTTATTTATTTATTTGACAGAGAGAGATCACAAGTAGGCAGAGAGGCAGGCAGAGAGAGAGAGAGGAGGAAGCAGGCCCCCTGCTGAGCAGAGAGCCCGATGTGGGACTCGATCCCAGGACCCTGAGATCATGACCTGAGCCGAAGGCAGCGGCTTAACCCACTGAGCCACCCAGGCGCCCCTAGATTTATCTTTTAACTTTATGAAGTTTGCTTTTGTTTTTGTTATGTGAAAACATTTATTTATTTTTAAAAAAAATATTATTTATTTATTTATTTATTTGGCAGACAGAGATCACAAGTAGGCAGAGAGGCAGGCGGGGGTGGGGGCGGGGAGGCAGGCTTCCGGATGAGCAGAGAGCCCGATGTAGGGCTGGATCCCAGGACCCTGGGATCACGACCTGAGCTGAAGGCAGAGGCTTTAACCCACTGAGTCACCCAGGCGCCCCAAAACATTTTTATTTATATGTGGTCAAACTTACTAAGGTTTTTGTAAGTTTGAGTACTCATTAAAAGTAACTCCTCTACTGCAAGAGTAAATTTATTTTTCCCTATATCACTTGTAATTTTTGCTTTATGAGTATGATATTATACAACATAATTCCTGATACTTATACCTTTTCTCTTCATTGTGAATTAAAACTGTAAGCAGTATTTCTCATTTAAAGATTTTTGGCCTCTACCTCATTGTCAATTAAAATTGTTACTCCTGCTTTCCTTTATTTGCCCTTGACTAGCAGATCTTTAGTCATCCTATTTCAATCTTCTGAATCACTTTTAGGTGAGCCTCAATAATGCAGCATACAGATTGGTTTCACTTTTAGATGCAATCTGAAAATTCTTTTTTAAAGATTGATTGATTGATAAATACCAGGGGTAAATATGCAGTAGTGCGATTGCTTGGTTGTAGGGTAGCTCTATTTTTAACTTCTTGTGGAAACTCCACACTGTTTTCCAGATTGGTTGTACCAGTTTGTATTCCCACCAACAGCGTAAGAGGGTTTCCCTTTCTCCACATCCTCACTGGTATCCGTCGTTTCCTGGGTTATTAATTTTAGCCATTCTGACTCCTGTGAGGTGGTTTTGATTTGTAGTTCCTTGATGCTGAGTGATGTTGAGCATTTTTTCATGTGTCTGATGGCCATTTGGATGTCTTCTTTGGAGAAATGTCTATCTTGTCTTCTGCCATTTCTTAGCTGAATTTTTTGTTTTTTGGGGTATTGAGTTTGATGAGTTCTTTATAGTTTTAGATATTAACTGTTTATCTGATATGTCATTTGTGAATATCTTTTCCCATTCTATAGGTTGTCTTTTAGTTTTGTTCGTTGTTTCTCTTGATGTGCAAAAGCTTTTTATCTTGATGAAGTCCCAATAGTTCATTTTTCCTTTTGATTCTCTTGCCTCTGGAGAGATGTCTAGCAAGAAGTTGCTGTGGCTGATGTCAAAAAGGTTGTTGCCTGTGTTCTCCTCTAGGATTCTGATGGATTCCTGTCTCATGTTTACGTCTTTCATCCATTTTGAATTTATTTTTGTGTGTGGGGTAAGAAAGTGGTCTAGTTTCATTCTTCTGCACATGAGTGTCCAATTTTCCCAACACCATTTGTTGAAGAGACTGTCTTTCTTCCATTGAATATTCCTTCCTGTTTTGTAAAAGATTAGTACCCCTAGAGTTGAGCATCCATTTCTGGGTTCTCTCTTCTGTTTCATTGATCCCTGTGTCAAAAACAGGGCCCATACCACACTGTCTTGATTACAGCTTTGTAATACAGCTTAAAGTCTGGAAATGTGATGCCTCCAGTTTTGATTTTCTTTTTCAACATTACTTTAGGTACAAATTTGGCTATATAAATTTTCGAATTGTTTGTTCCAGCTCTGTGAAAAACGCTTGTGGTATTTGGATAGGGATTGCATTGAATATGTAAATCGCTTTGGGTAGCATAGACATTTAAAAAAAAATTAAATTTATTTATTTATTTTTAATAAACGTATAATGTATTTTTATCCCCAGGGGTACAGGTCTGTGAATCACCAGGTTTTCACATTTCACAGCACTCATAATAGCACATACCCCCCCGCCATGTCCATATCCCCACCACCCTCTCCCGTCCCCCCTCCCCACAGCAACCCTCAGTCTGTTTTTTGAGTTTGAGTCTTTTATGGTTTGTTTCCCTTCCAATCCCACCTTCTTTCGTTTTTTCTTTTCCTACCCTCCAACCCCCCCACATTGCATCTCCACTTCCTCATATCAGGGAGATCATATGATAGTTGTTTTTCTCCGATTGACTTATTTTGCTAAGCATGATACCCTCTAGTTCCATCCATGTCATCGCAAATGGCAAGATTTCATTTCTTTTGATGGCTGCATAGTATTCCATTGTGTATATATACCACATCTTCTTTATCCATTCATCTGTTGGTGGACATCTAGGTTCTTTCCATAATTTGGATATTGTGGACATTGCTGCTATAAACATTCGGGTGCACGTGTCCCTTTGGAGTACCACGTTTGTATCTTCAGGATATATACCCAGTAGTGCAATCGCTGGGTCATAGGGTGGCTCTATTCAGGTTTTTGGGGAACCTCCACACAGTTTTCCAGAGTGGTTGCACCAGCTTGCATTCCTACCAGCAGTGTAGGAGGGTTCCCCTCTCTCTACATCCTCGCCAGCATCTGTCATTTCTTGACTTGTTAATTTTAGCCATTCTGACTGGTGTGAGGTGGTATCTCATTGTGGTTTTGATTTGTATTTCCCTGATGCCGAGTGATGTGGAGCACTTTTTCATGTGTCTGTTGGCCATCTGGATGTAGCATAGACATTTTTAATGTTTATTCTTCCAACCCATGCGCATGGGATGTTTTTCTATTTCTTTCTGTCTTCCTCAGATTCTTTCATAAATATTCTGTGTTTTTCAGAATACAGATCCTTTACATCTTTGGTTTGGTTTATTCCTAGATGTCTTATGGTTTCTGGTGCAATTGTAAATGGGATTGATTCCTTGATTTCTCTATTACTTTATTGTTAGTGTATAGAAATGCAACAGACTTCTGAGCATTGATTTTATATCCTGCAACTTTGCTGAATTCCTGTATCAGTTCTAGCACTTTTTTGGTGGAGTCTTTTGGGACTGAGTGAAGTCTGCATTTCATGTCATCTGTGAAGAGTAGAAGTCTGACTTCTTCTTTGCCACTTTGGATGCCTTTTATTGCTTTTTGTTGAGTAGACATCCTTATCATGCTCCTGACCTTAGGGGAAATGCTCTCAGTTTTCCCCCATTAAGGATGATATTTGCTATGGTTCTTTCATATATGGCTTTTCTGATGTTGAGGTATGTTCCCTCTATCCCTACATTGTGGAGAGTTTTTATCAAGAAAGGATGCTGTATCTGTACCCCAATGTTTATAGCAGCAATGGCCACAGTCGCCAAACTATGGAAAGAACCAAGATGCCCTTCAATGGATGAATGGATAAGGAAGATGTGGTCCATATACACTATGGAGTATTATGCCTCCATCAGAAAGGATGAATACCCAACTTTTGTAGCAACATGGACGGGACTGGAAGAGATTATGCTGAGTGAAATCAGTCAAGCAGAGAGAGTCAATTATCATATGGTTTCACTTATTTGTGGAGCATAACCAATAGCATGGAGGACAAGGGGCGTTAGAGAGTAGTAGGGAATTTGGGTAAATTGGAAGGGGAGGTGAACCATGAGAGACTATGGACTCTGAGAAACAATCTGAGGGGTTTGAAGTGGCGGGGGGGTGGGAGGTTGGGGTACCAGGTGGTGGGTATTATAGAGGGCACGGCTTGCATGGAGCACTGGATGTGGTGAAAAAATAATGAATAATGTTTTTCTGAAAATAAATAAATTGAAAAAAAAAAAGAAAGGATGCTGTACTTTGTTAAATGACTTTTCAGCATCTATTGAGAAGATTGTGTGGTTCTTATCCTTTCTCTTTTACTAATGTGCTGTATCACATTGATTGATTTGTGGATGTTGAACCACCTCTGCTGCCCAGGAATAAGTCCCACTTGGTCATGTGAGTAATTCTTTTAATGTACTGTTGGATCCTATTAGCTAGTATCTTGTTGAGAATTTTTGCATCCACGCAAAATTGGGGATGTTGTTCTGCAATTCCCCTTTATGGTGGGATCTTTGTCTAGTTCGGGGAGTAAGGCTTCATAGAATGAGTTTGGAAGTTTTCCATACATTTCTATTTTTGGGAACAGTTTCAGAAGAATAGGTATTAATTCTTCATCAGATGTTTGGTAGAAAACCGCTGGGAAGCCATCCAGCCCTGGATGCTTGTTTTCTGGGAGATTTTTGATTACTCGTTCAATTTCTTTGCTGGTTATGGGTTTGTTCACATTTTCTGTTTCTTCCTTTTTCAGTTTTGGTAGTTTATATGTTTCTAGGAATGCATCCATTCCCCCCAGATTGCCTGATTTGTTGGCATATAATTGCTCATGATATTCTGTTAGAACTGTTTGTATTTCTTCAATGTTGGTTGTAATCTCTCCTCTTTCATTCATGATTTTTTATTTATTTAGGTCTTTTCTCTTCTTGATAAGTCTGGCTAGAAGTTTATCAGTCTTTCTAATTTTTTTTTTTAAAGATTTTATTTATTTATTTGGCAGAGAGAGATCACAAGTAGAGAGGCAGGCAGAGAGAGAGAGAGGGAAGCAGGCTCCCTGCTGAGCAGAGAACCCGATGCGGGACTCGATCCCAGGACCCTGAGATCATGACCTGAGCCGAAGTCAGCGGCTTAACCCACTGAGCCACCCAGGCACCCCTCTAATTCTTTTATTAAACAACCAGCTCCTAATTTTATCTGTTGTACTGTTTTGTTTTGTTGTTGGTTTTTTTTTTTCCCCCTACATCATTGATTTCTGCTCCAATCTTTATTATTTCTTTTCTCTGCTGGGTTCAGGCTTTATTTGCTGCCCTGCCCCCCTCCCCCCCACTCCTTCAGGTGTAACGTTATATTTTGTGTTTGAGATTTTTCTTGCTTCTTGAGGAAGGCTTGTATTGCTATATAGTTCCCTCTTAGGACTGCCTTTGCTGCATCCCAAATGGTTTGAACTGTCATGTTTTCATTTTCATTTGTTTCCATGTATTTTTTTTAATTCTTTAATTTCCTTCTACCCATTCATTCATTTTTTTTTTTAAGATTTTATTTATTTACTTGAGAGAGTGAGAGAGACAGAGCATGAGAAGGGGAGGGTTGGAGGGAGAAGCAGACTCCCCGCTGAGCAGGGAGCCTGATGTGGGGCTCGATCCCAGGACCCCTGGATCATGACCCGAGCCAAAGGCAGACACTCAACCAACTGAGCCACCCGGGCACCTGGCATTTATTCTTTAGTAAGATATTATTTAACCTCCATGTATTGTGGTCCTTTCAAATTTCTTGTGGTTGACTTCAAGTTTCATAGCATTGTGGTCTGAAAATATGCATGGTATGAACTTAACCTTTTTGTTCTGGTTGAGTCCTGATTTGTGACCTAGTATGTGATCTATTCTGGAGAATGTTCCATGTGTACTTGGGAAGAAAGTATATTTTGCTGCTTTAGGATGAAATGCTCTGAATATATCTGTTCAGTCCATCTGGTCCAGTGTGTAACTCAAAGTTCTCGTTTTAGGGCACCTGGGTAGTTCAGTTGGTTAAATGTCTGCCTTTGGCTTAGGTCATGATCCCAGGGTTCTGGAATCAAGTCCCACATTGGCTCCCTGCTCAGTGGGTTATCTCCTTCTCCTTCTGCCCCTTCCCCTGCTCATGCTTTCTCTAGCTCTCTCTTGTGTGTTCTCTATCTCTCTCAAGTAAATAAAATCTTAAAAAAAATTTTTTTTTAATGAAAAAAAAAAAAAAACCACCAAAAACCCCCCCAAACCCTCATTTCCTTGTTGATTTTCTGCTTAGATGAATCCAATGAATCCACATCCATTGCTGTGTGTGGGGTGTTAAATTCCCCCTACTATTGTTGTATTATCATCAATAGGTTTCTTTAAATTTGTTATTTTTTTAAGCTCTTTTTTAAAAGAGTTCATTTATTTGACAGAGAGAGAGAGCAGCAGAGGGAGAGGGAGAAGCAGACTCCCCACTGAGCAGGAAGTCTGATGCAGGAACTGAGTCGAAGGCAGAAGTGTGCCATGCAAGCACCTTCTGTAAGTTCATTACTAATTGATTTATATATTTGGCTACTCCCAAGTTAGGGGCATATATATTTGCAATTGTTAGATCTTGTTGGATAAAGCCCTTTATTATGATATGGTGTCCTTCTTCCTCTCTTATTACAGTCTTGGTTTAAAATCTAGTTTGTTTGATATAAGGATTGCCACCCCAGCTTTCTTTTGATGTCCATGAGCATGATAGATGGTTCTCTACCTCCTCACTTTCAATCTGGAGGTGTCTTTGGGTCTAAAACGTGTTTCTTGTAAGCAACATATTGATGTGTCTTGTTCTTTTGTTTGTTTGCTTTGTTTTTTCTTTCTGATACCCAGTGTCTTTTGATTGGAGCATTTAGTCCATTTACATTCAGTAATTATTGAAAGATATTAACCTATTGCTATTGTATTACTTGTAAAGTTGCTGTTTCTGTAGATTGTCTGTTCCATTCCAGTCTTTGTTATTTTTGGTCTCTCTTTCTCTTAATGGGTCCCCTTTAATATTTCTTGCAGGGCTGATTTAGTGTTCATGGATTCCTTTACTTTTTGTTTGTCTTGGAAACTACCTCTCTTTCTATTCTGAATGACAGCTTTTCTGGATAAAATATTCTTGGCTGCATATTTTTCCCATTTAGCACATTGAATATTGGGCCAATCCCTTCTGGCCTGCCAGGTCTCTGTGGACAGGCCTGCTGCCAGCCTTACATGCCTACTTTTGTAGGTTAAGTATCTCTTGTCCCAGACTGCTTTCAGGATTTTCACTATATTTTTGTAATTTGCAATTTTTTCTATAGTATGTTGAGGTTTTGACCTATTTTTGTTGTTTTTGAAGGGAGTTCTCTGTGCTTCTTGCCTTGAATGCCTGTTTCCTTCCTCAGATTAGGGAAGTTCTCAGCTATAATTTGTTCAAGTGAAACTTCTGCCCCTTATCCCCCACTCTTCTTCTGGAACTCCTGTATTATGGATATTATTTTGCTTTATGGAATCACTAACTTCCCTAGGTCTACCTTCATAATGTAATAGTTTTCTTTACTTATTCTTTTCAGCTTCATTATTTTCTGTAGTTTTATCCTGTAGATCACTGGTTCACTTGTCTGCTTCTTTCGTCTTCATTTTTGTGGTCTCCAGTTGGGACTTCATCTCAGTTATAGCATTTTTACTTTAGACCTCACTAGATTTTAGTTCTTATTTCTCTACAGTAAGGGATTCTCTAGTGACTTCTATGCTTTTTTCAAGCCTGTCTGGTGTCTTTATAATTGTTGTTTTAAATTCTAGTTTGGATATCTTACTTATAGCCATATTGATTAAATCCCTGGCTGTAGGGGCACCTGGGTGGCTCAGTGGGTTGAGCCTCTGCCTTGAGCTTGGGTTGTGATCTCAGAGTCCTGGGATCAAGCCCTGCATTGGGCTCTCTGCTCAGTGGGGAGCCTGCTTCCCCCTCTTTCTGCCTGCCTACTTGTAATCTCTCTCTCTGTGAAATAAATTAAATAAAAAAAAAAAATCCCTGGCTGTGAGTACTACCTCCTGTTCTTTCTTTTGTGGTGAATTTCTGTGTCTCATCATTTTGTCCCGAAAATAAAAGAAGAAAGAAAGAAAAAAAAAACAACAGCAGCATCATCAACAACGGAAAGAAAACAAACAAACTAACAATCAAAAAAACTAGATCCTGGGTGTGTTTTGATCTCCTTGTTGAAAGAAACTAGATCCCAGCCCCTGGGTGTTCCGCCTTCAGCTCAGGTCATAATCTCAGGGTCCTGGGATCAAGCCCCACATCAGGATCTCTGCTCAGCAGGGAGGCTGCTTCCCTCTCTCTCTCTGTCTGCCTCTCTGCCTACTTGTGGACTCTCTCTATGTCAAATAAATAAATAAAATCTTTAAAAAAATAAATTAGATCCCCAAATAAAGAACATATACAGGTAAAAATTTCCCCTAGAGCTGAAGCTTTGCAGCCCTCTATGATCAGTGAACTTGGTGTGAATGAGCTGTTGTGCTGGTCTTTTGGGGGTGGGACCTGTTACAGGTCTCAGATGAACTTGCCCTAGTGGAAACGGGCCTCCAGTGCACAGGGAGGCAGGACTCTGGAGTCCACTAGGTCGTGCTGTTTGGCTCCTTGAGGGCTTTCAGTACTGATGGGTGGGATGAACGTCTTGTTGCCCAGCTCTCTAGCTCCAGAGCTGAAAAATGTGCATTCTGGACTCTCCAGTGAGCCCTTACAGGAGAGCGATCAATCACTCTTGTCTAACGGGTTTCTGTCAGAACTCAGTGTTCACCCTGCCTGTGTCTGAGCATATTTATCTCGGGCATGCACTGAGTTCCCAAACTCTAACTTTTAGGGACTCCTGTGGTGTAGACCCAGGCTGTTCACCCAGGGAGGGTCTTGCCACCTTTCTGCCTTTTGCTGAACCAGACCCATGAAAGCGGTCACAGGATGGCTCAGTGGTTCACAGTTTAGGACAACCCAGAGCAGAAAGTTGGCACCTGGACTCACTGTTCTCAGCGGGCTTTCATGCTCCTGTGCCTGGGAACCATTCGGCATGCAGGCACCACCAGTTCTTGCGAACCTGGCGATCCTCAGACCACACTGTCACAGCTTGGATTCCACCCAGCTTCGCCACTTGAGCACCTTGAAGCCAGGCACGTCCCCCACTCTAAAGGTTCTAATGTTGGCTCTGGTGTTTTTAATACTTTGGGGTAGTCTCCTTAGGCAATCTCTCTCCCTGCCACCATATCCTTAGCTATAGCGCACCGGATTCAAGTCTCTATGCTTCCTACCTTCCAGGTTAGTGGTGGCTTTTCTCCCAGGAGACTTGCAGAATTTTTCTCAGACTTCCTACTGATATTTCGGGTGTTCCGAATGATTTGATAACTATCTAGCTGTTTTCAAGGGATGAGACAAACTTAGGGTCCCCCTGCTCCTCTGCCATCTTAGCTCCTCTCCTGGAGAGATCTTTAGATCCACAAGAACTCTATGGATCTCCAGACTGCGTCTCTCACAACTCCCCCATGTCATTCCTCTGGGCTTGATTCAGAGACCATTATCTCTGGCTGGGGCAACTGCTCTTGCTTTCAAATGGCTTTTAGAAGTGAGGACCACACTGTGGTTCATCTTGATGGGATGAGTGTCCTTCAGATGCTAGAAAGATCAGGGAAGCCTTGGCCTGGAGCTATGACACTAGGTCCAAGAGGGGGAGGAGCTAAAGGAGGATCTTGAGGACAAAGAGCTGATGCAAATTTAGCCACTGCCTCCCACCAAGGTCAGCAGGAAGCTGTTGATGGTTTCTTCTGTGGTGTCTTTCCTTATTTTTAAATTCACTAGCTATTATTTATGTATCTTTAAATACTTATTTTGTTCTCATGTTTGGTTATTTTCTTTGGAAAGTTCAGCTATGCTTTTGTTGCATCTCCCTTGCCTGTTTTCTATCATTTTCTCTTTTATTCTCTTTCATTATTTTATATAGTTTGGTTAATTCTCTATCATTATTATATACTGGTTGCTTTGCTCCATTTTACCCTTTATATTGGTAAGTGGGTTTTTCATAGTATCTAATTTATTTGTGTCCTTTTTTAGTTTCATCTTTATTTTTTTTATTTTCCCTTTTCGACTTTTCCCTTAGATTTTGTTTTGTCTTTTGTCTTCCTCTTCTCATGTCATCTCTTCCCTGAACTCCTGCCTTTGTATTTTTGTTTGGATGGAGTCAATTCCCTGTTTTTTTTTGTTTGTTTGTTTTTTTAAGATTCTATTTATTTATTTGACAGAGATCACAAGTAGGCTCAGAGACAGGCAGAGAGAGGAGGAAGCAGGCTCCCTGCTGAGCAGAGAGCCTAATGTGGGACTCGATCCTGGGATCCCCGGATCATGACCTGAGCTGAAAGCAGAGGCTTTAACCCACTGAGCCACCCAGGCGCCCCTCCCTGTGTTTTTAATATCAAAACAGAATATATAATCAGTGTTAGTTTTCATCTTTTCTGTGACTAACAGTTTTCTGGTGTGTACTTTTAGCTATAGGTAAGATTTGCTGTCCTTTTCTACCATTCTTATATCGTAATTTTTTATGAAAAGTTATATTAGTTTGTATAACAAAAAAACCACAGACTGGGTGACTGAAACAATACAAATTTGTTTTCTCACTCTTCTGCAAGCTAGAAGACCAAGATCAAAGTGTCAGCATGTTTGGTTTCTTCTAAGGCTTCTCTTTGGGCTTGCAGAAGGCTGCTTTCTCACTGTGTCCTCATAGAATCTTTGTTCTGTGTGCACTCACATTTCTGATTGTTAGTTTGTTCATGCATCCAGCTTTCCTCTTTGTTTTGAGTTCCCGGTTGGACTGGATTAGGGTGTAGTCTAAGGACCTCATGTTGACCTAATCATCTCTTTGAGAGCCTTATCTCCAACTGTTTTCACATTGTGAGGTACTAGAGGTTAGAACTTAAGCATATGAATTTTGGACATACACAGTTTTAACTCATGACAAAGGTATTTGTCACTTTGTTCTTCTTTATTTTTAATCAATTTCTTTAAAAGATTTTATTTATTTGAGAGAGAGAACATGAGAGCGGGGAGGGTCAGAGGGAGAAGCAGACCAGCCCCCTGAGCAGGGAGCGTGATATGGGACTCCAGGATCATGACCTGAGCCAAAGGCAGTAGCTTAACCAACTGAACCACCCAGGCACCCATTTTTAATCCATTTTTAAATGAATTGTGTTTTCTAGGACCCATGATTTTCAGGGATCTCCTGCGAAGGAAGGGCAAGAGGGCCCAAGGTAGTTTTCCAGGCTGAACAGTGCCCAAGTTTTTAGCTGCCATGGTCACACCGCCTCATTCAGTGTGGCTTTTCTTAGCAGTTTTTGTGTAGCCTCTCTTCCTTTGCTTTCTTGTCCTAAACTGGCCCATACCTGCTGTCATACCTGTGCTCTCTGGCTTTGTCACTGGTCACTGAACCCAGGAAACATAGTGCCTGCATTTGAGGTGAGCTGTTTATCTACTTTCTGAGATTTATCCTGTTTGGTTTCCAAGACATTCTTTTGGATACTGTGTACCTTCTCTGTCTACTGGGTTTCTTGTAGCCTAAGTGCAGCCTCACTTCTCATCGCTGTGTGCGTTCTGGTTGTTTTGAACAACAGGTATTTTCATTTTCATGTGAACTTCTCATCCTCAAGGAATCTCCTTTCTGGTGTTTTCTGGGATCTGCTGCTGCTCCTTCCCTTATGACCTCCCAAGTGCCACTCCCCCATGCGTTGCTGCCCAATCTCTGCTGCTTTTGGTGGCCCTTATTCAGGCCTTGGAGTCTCTAGTGGCTTTTCTTCTAGTATTGTGGAATACAGGATATTCAGGTCCCCCTCAACCAACTCTCCATTGCTTTGTAGAATTTCTAGGAGGAGAGGGAAGATTCAGTCATGAATGGCTGCACTTTTTATATTGTAATCATACTGCTTTATAATGTAAGTGTTCCTATTTTTCTCCACTATAAGGATAGCTTTATGTATGTTTACCCGAATGACAAATGTAATACTTAATGTGTAACCATGTAGGAGATTCAAGTAACACAAAAGAGTACAAGGAAGAGTGAAAATCATCGAGAGGCAGCCATTTAGCATTTTAGTAAACATTTCAAATATCTTCCAGTTACATACAGATTTATATGAATAAGTTCATACTGTATATATTGCTTTATATTCTGCATTTTTACTCAGTAATTTGTCCAAAAGCTCTTTGTCAATAAATACAGATTTACCATCGTTTTAAATGGCTATGTTGTATTCTATTGTATAATATATATATATATACCATACATACATATATATACCATATGGTATATACATAACATAAATTGTTTAACTTATCTAATGAACACCCTGAAAGAGAAATATTTCTGCATTGATTGAGCTCTTTGGGATGGGTAACTAGAAGTTAAAAAATTGCACGCATTTATATTCACACTGCCGATAAGGGCCCATTTTCCTGCATCCTTATCAACCTTTTTCATCTTTGTGTATGTGTGAAAAAATTTGTAACTCATTATTTTTCTTTGAATTTCTTTACTAGTTTAATTAGATTTTTTTGTTTGTTTATTGGCCTTTAGTGAATTGCATATTCATGTTCTTTGCCCATATTTCTACTGGAATTAGTTGTTTTCTTTTTTAAAGATTTTATTTAATTATTTGACAGAGATCACAAGCAGGCAGAGAGGTAGAGAGAGAGGGGGAAGCAGGCTCCCCACTGAGCAGAGAGCCCTATGTGGGTGGGGCTCGATCCCAGGACCCTGAGATCATGACCTGAGCCGAAGGCAGAGGCTTGCTTAACCCACTGAGCCACCCAGTCACCCCTGGAATTAGTTTGTTTTTTTTTAAAGTTTCAGAAGCCCTGATTTATTTATTTATTTATTTATTTTTAAGATTTTATTTGTTTATTTGACAGAGGTCACAAGTAGACAGAGAGGCAGGCAGAGAGAGAGGGAAGCAGGCTCCCTGCTGATCATGACCTGAGCCGAAGGCAGTGGCTTAACCCACTGAGACACCCAGGCGCCCCTGGAATTAGTTTTTTATTACTTATTTGTAGGTCTTTGTAATCTGCGCTGTTCCTTGGCCTGCCTTTGTCATATCTGTTCCTTGCTCTTCCTTTGCTCTGTTCTGACACCTACGGAAAACACATTTCCCCTTGGGTTCCCCGTGTCAGCTGGCTTCTAGGTAGATTTAGCCAGGAGAAACCCTGATGAGAGGAAATGAAAAACCAGGGTGTTTCTCCCCCATGTTTCAGGTGGCAATGTGTGTATTTCCTCTATGGCTCCTGCTTCGATTGGACAGCCCACTGAGCAACCCAGATGCCCTGAGCATCTTGTGTTCTAATGGAGCACCTCTGGGTGGGGTTCTGGATGAAACCTAGTCCCCAGAAAGACCAGTCCATAATTAGAAGCTTGGAAATTTCAGTCCTGCCCCCATTCTCTTGAGAAGAGAGAAGGGCTGAAAATGGAGTTACTGATCGATCATGCCTCTGAAGACTCCATAAGACCCAAAAGTGTATGGGGTTCAAAGAGCCGCTAGGTTGTAGGACACCCTGAGGTGCTACACCCCAGCTTCATGGGGACTGAAGCTCCTACACTTGAGACTCTCCCAGACTTCACCCTGTGTGTATCTCTTTGTTTGGTTGTTCGTCTCTATGCTGCAGTAAGCTGGTAAAAGTGTTTCTGAGTTCTGAAAAAGCACATGATCCAGCAAATCAGTCAGACCTAAGGAGGGGGTCGCTGGAACCTCTAATCTAGAGCCAGTCAGTCAGAAACACAGATGATAACTGGTATCTGAAATGTGTATGTGGATGGGGACAGTCTTGTGGGACTGAGCCCTTAACCTGTGGGATATTATGTTTGAGAAGATAGTGTCAGAATTGAGTTAAATTTAGGATAATAGGATACACAGCTAGTGAAACTTCCACATTTCATGACCAGAAGTAAAGTGTTTTGTGTAAGTAGTAAAAGTCAACATAGGAGGAAAGAATTGGGTTTTGCTGGGAGGAAAAAAAACCTGAGTTTTTCTCTTTTTAATTACATACCCATAATGTATTTATTTTATAGCTGGAAATTTGTACCTTTTGGCCACCTTCATGTAGTTCATGCTCCCTACTCCTAAAGCATTTAGTTTTAATCGATTCATAAACCATTACAAAACTAATAAATATTTTTAAACTAATCTCAACCAATATGAAACCAAAAAAATTAGAAAAGTAAATTCTTCATTCCTTTTACTCCCCAGGATTAATTGCTCACCAGAATTACTATTGACATGCACAGAGTTTTTTCTTCTTTCAAAAATGGGAATAGACCACTATATATTATTCTGAAGTCTGCCTCATTCACAGGACATGTCATGGACATACGTGTATGGTGTGACTTTTTTTGAATGTTAATGTTTACATTAAGTTGTATTTTTCTTTACATTCTTTAAAAACATGATATTTCAATGTATTGGTACTTAATGAATTGATATACAAATACCACATATATCATAAAATATTTTATATATATGCACAGAGATATAAAAGTATTTATACTCACTGCCATTAAAGAAATCTATAATTTCTTCTCAGTCTTATTTTCTTTCCTGTTTCCAGAAATAACTGCCACCCTGGATTTTATGTTGTAAGTTCTTTATGATATTAAACGATACTCTCTTTTTAAAGTTTCTGGTCAATGACTATTTATATGTATACAGTATTGTGAGCATTCTTAAATGTGACTCCTGCTACTCATGTGCAAGAATTTCATCTGAGAGCATTCCAGAGGTAGAATTGCTGGGTCATAGAAAATGTCCATGTTCAGTGTTACTGAACGATATCATGTTGTTTTCTGGAGTGATTGTTCCAACTTACTTTATTTTAGAAGGCTATTTTATTAGCACTAAATTATTTTTTAAAAAAGTACATGATTCTAGGGTGTCTGGGTAGCTCAGTTGGTTAGGCCACTGTCTTCTGCTCAGGTCACGATCCTGGAGTCCTGGCATCAAGTCCCGCATTGGGCTCCCTGCTTGATGGGGAGTCTGCCTCTCCCTCTGACCCTCCCCCATCTCATGCTCTCTCATTCTCTCTCTCAAATAAATAAGTGAAATCTTTTTTTTTTTAAAGATTTTATTTATTTATTTGACAGACAGAGATCACAAGTAGGCAGAGAGGTAGGCAGAGAGAGAGGGGAAGCAGGCTCTCTGCCGAGCAGAGAGCCCGATGTGGGACTCAATCCCAGGACCCTGAGATCATGACCTGAGCCGAAGGCAGAGGCTTTAACCCACTGAGCCACCCAGGTGCCCCAAATAAATGAAATCTTAAAAAAAAAAAGTACATGACCCTAACACAGTTAATCATCAGTGAATATGTTAGCTTGTAAAAATGTAACATATAGGAAACCTTTCAGGAATACTACTAGTATTACCTGTATTACTTTTTACTCACCAATTATGATTAAAGCTGTGCAACTAATACTGCATTGCATTTGGCTTACATGTGCTATTTAACATTGTTCCTGAAGAACAACGATGAAGCATATTATAATCTCCTTGTATAGTTATGACTTGTTAGGCAAGATTACTTTGTGATTCTTTCATGTTATCTGTGACCACCCATTAGCTTCCTTCCTAACATTTTTTTTTTTCAGTGTGGTTGTGTTGTAGAGCACTGCTACCTCATGACCCAAGTGTTAGTACAGAGTGACTATGAGGTAGGTACAGAGACCATGAGTAGCTGACAGATTTTATTCAGTGCAAATACTTTATTTGAAATCTGTTTCATATTAAGCATCTATGAAATATGAATAATAGCAGGAACTAATTATACTTTCCCACATTATTGTACTTGGATTTCTTTCCCCCTAGAAATACTCAATTACCGTCTATGCTTATATACAAATATTTGGTGTTTAACATCTTTTATTATACTGATGTCTAAATTACTACAAAATATAAACAGGTTCTTAATTAGATTGTTATTTTAGACCCCCTTATTTTACCCTCCCCCATTAGTGGTGTCATTTTTTTTTTTTAGATTTATTTATTTATACATTTGACAGAGAGAGAGAGATCACAAGTAGGCAGAGGCAGGCAGAGAGAGAGAGGAGGAAGCAGGCTCCCTGCTGAGCAGAGAGCCCAATGCGGGACTCGATCCCAGGACCCTGAGATAATGACCTGAGCGGAAGGCAACGGCTTAACCCACTGAGCCACCCAGGCGCCCCAGTGGTGTCATTTTTTAACCTTATATTTCAGATCATCAAAATTCCACCTCTCCATTCTTCAGATCAGAACCCTCTTTGACACATCTGGGAGAAATTAAACCAGATGTGCCCCAAACCTGCAACCATTTTCTTGCTGAACTTCAAGGGCATGCCTGGCTAAAGAGCAGCAGCACTCTTGTTTCTGGATTGAACTGTGTTTTGAGAGGTTCTGTAGCAAAGAGCAGGGATGTGGTGACCGACTGTCCTGCTCCAGCAATTGCGTCCCCTCTCCCTGAGTGACCACTTGTAGGGAACCTGAACTGTTAGTGCCTGAGGTTTAGGGCAGCACCTCACTGTCCTGCTCCAGCCAGCTGACCCAAAAGTAAATGTTTGGAGGTGCTCACCCCTTATTTATTATAGTCAACTTAAAAGTAGCTCGGCAAGTGACACCTAGAAGAAAATAAGATGACAAGAAAAAAGAAAAGAAAAAGGATCAGACTCATTTTGTCACTCACAGCTTTCTGCATTTTAGTTGCGAATTTAAGTTGTTTTACTTTTGATACTGTATGTATTTTTAAGTGATGGTTGATATATAATATGATAGAAGTAGTTACTGAAATTCTCCTGGAGACCTACATTCCTAGAACAGAAGGTCAAACGTGAATTCAAAAAAGATCCCTAGAAGCTTCCGTTAATTGCAGAAAAGGTCCCTAAGGAGCCCAGAAGTCCCTGGCTTTTTCTTACCCTCATTCCTAGTGTGGCGTGCGGGGAGCGCTTCTGCCCCTTCCGCATGAAGTGGAGGAGGGGCGGGCTCAGAGAAGCCCCGCCCAGGGGCGGGGCCGGGAGGCGGTGAGGCTGCGGGTCTGCGGCGGAGGGGCGGGGCCAAGCGCTTCTGCCCAGACCCGCAGCGCACCGCCCGCCTGGTGCGGTCGGCCGCTGGGAAACCCGCCGGGAGGACGCCGGGCTGCCAAGCCGACCTCACGGGGCTGCTCGGGGAAGCCTCTTACCCTGCGCAGGCCGCCCCGCTCGGAGCTCCACGGCGGAGGGTCAGGGCGCGCCCGCGGCTGCCTGCAGTCGGAAGGGCAGCCCGGGAACCAGGAAGGGCAGCAGCCCTGGGTGAGTCTGGGCGCGTGCCGGGCGCTCCGGTGCCGACTTCAGGTCTCCGAGCCGGGCCTTGTCCGTGGCCGGCGGCGTTCTCGGTCGCGGCGGGGGAAGCGCTCGCGGGGTTTCCAGGCTTTGGCTTCCCGGTGTACTCTTGAGGAGCCCCCCCGGTCTTCCCCCGCCGCCGGTTCCCGAGCCGCGGGAATGAATGATGCAATCCTGCACCGGGACGTCGCCGGGGCGAGGTCGGGGGTCGGCGCGCGTCCGGCCGGGCCGTCTTTCCCGGCCGAGCTGGGGTGTCCGGGGAGCACCTGCCGGACCCGCTGCCGCCAGCGACCGCCGCGAGGCAGGGACTGAGTCCGCTTCGTCAGAGAAGCTTTGCGGCGTCTGCTTCACGGGCGCCGCGCGCGGAGCTGCTCGTCCGGGGCTGGGCTGACCCGCGCGGCCGTGAGGGTCCGGGGAGGAAGGGACAAAGTCCAGGATTTCGGAACGGTTTTACGACAGCTGCTGGTGGGTGCGCGGTGTGGTCGCGGGGCCCTCACTGCCGCGTGGGTGACCTCGAGCCGTCGGGACGGTTGAGGTTTTCAGGTAACTGGATGCATGCCAGTGACCTCTCTAAAGCTGCTGTTTTCTGAGGTAGAATTCGACGCAACAGGACGCACCCATTTTGAGTGTACATTTGGGTGAATTTCGAGATTATCTACACACTTAAAATCGCCAGCAGGTAGAATACTTCCGTCTCCCCCGAAGAGGTCGCAAGGCCTCTTTGCAGCCCGGTCGCCCCACCCCCGAGCCCTCCTGACCTGATTTCTGTCATCATAGCGTCGTTCTGCACCGCGTCCTGTGAACGGAATCCTGCTGCATGCGGCTTCTCTCACTATCACGTGTTCTGTGCTGATTTCGGCGCGTGGTTCCCCTTCCTTCCTTTGGGTCGCCGAGTACTGTTCCTGTGTGGGGATATCCCCCCGTTCGTGGACGCTTATCCGCGGTGGACTTTCTGGTTTGGGGCTGTCACAAAGAGAGTGCGCTTGGGTTTCTCTGGGATAAACCTCTGTTTAACTTCATCAGAAACCACTAAAATGTTTTCCAGAATGGTCGTACCATTTCCTATCCCCAGCCGTTCTGCGGTTCCCTGTCCTCACCAATACTTGGTGTGGTCGGTCTTTTTCATCGTAGTCATTCTTCTTTTCAGTTTAGTTTCAAATCTTCTTTTCTGGAATGTCTATCCCAGGCTTTTACTCATATTTTAATAAGCTGTGTTATTACTGACTTGTAAGAGTTCTTTATTCTGGATACAAGTTCTTTGTCAAATACGTGTATGGTAAGTATTTTCTCCTATTCTTTTCTTTTCTCTTTTCTTTTTTTTTCCCATTATGGTATCTTTTGTTGTTGTTGTTGTTGTTGTGGGGGGGGTGGGTGTTTTAGGGAGGAGCAGAGGCAGGGAGGAGAGAGAGAGTCTTAAGGAGGCTCTGCGCCCAGTGTGGAGCCTGATGTGGGGCTTGATCTCACCACCCTGAGTCATGGTTCTGAGCTGAGATCAAGAGTCAGATGCTTAACTTACTGCACCAGCCATGTGCCCCATCATGGTATCTTTTGAAGAGCAAGTGCAAGTTTTTAATCTTGAGGAAGTTCATTCTATCATGCTTTCTTTTTATTGTTCACGCTTTATTTAAGAAAGTTTTGCCTACCTCAAAGCTGTTATTCTAGCTACCTATTGCTGTTTAACACATTACCCCCAAACTTAGCAGCTTTAAAACAAACATTCATTTTTTCACAGTTTCTATGGGTTTAAAATTTGGGAGGTCACGTTGGCCAAGTCCAGTTTATTTGAATGCTTTATTGGAGATCTGCCTCGCTCATTCACATGGGGGACAGGATTCAGTTCCTTGAGGGTTGTGGGATCAAGGGCCCCAGTTCCTTTCTGGCTGTTTCCTGGGGGCCCCTTCCAGTTCTGCCACATGGACCTCACCATAGGGCAGCTACCAACCTGGTAACTGCCTTTCCTTAGAGCAGGGAGGGAGGCTGGGCCAAGATGGAAGCCACATTCCTTTTCTTTGCTTTTGAGACCAACTCAAAAATTGGATGAGAGAAAGGTTATGCAAAGTCTGTATTTTGAACCCTCTGAATTATTTATTGCCATTATGGTTCCCCTCTTCAGACTCTTTGCATTTTCTTGCCTCATCTTCTTAACTATTTCTTTTATCTTTTTTTCTTCTGAGTTTTGGTACTTTTATCTATTTGTACTTACAATTTTAATTATGAGGATTATAATTCAAAATTGTTGGCTGTGTTCCCTCGATATTGGGCAACGGAACTTTTCATTGACTGTTCTTGGCGTGTTGGCCACTGTGTCTACTCCTTTTGAAGACAGAAGGATCTGTTTTGCAGAGTCTGGGATATACCTGAGTCAGCACTCTGTGTTTTGTTCTCTCAGTAGATCCTCTCCCCCTTCCCTCTCGTTGGCATTCTGCTAACTGGGTTAGGTGATTTCCTGTCAGACCTGAGGCTTTTGCAGAATCAAAGCCAGAGAAAATAATGTGTTTACTCCTCTGCAGTGTGGAAAGGAGGCAGAAGTCAAGCGTTTCGCAAGGGAAGCAGTCTTAGGGAATTTTGCATCTGACCCTTCTTCGTACTAATCCTGCCAGTGGGGAGAGGGAAGCTAGACAGTTTCTCTTTCTTCTCTTGTGTCTGGACCTTGATGTTCGTTTCCTCCTCTCCTTCTAGGCTCTCATCTTGCAGAACTCTCAAGATCTCTTGTAAAGAGATTCGTAGTCAGAGCTTTATGCTGCATTTTTTATTCAGGAAAGAAGCAGGGAGAGAAGAGTGTCATTTCCCAGGAATCCAGCACTGGAGAAACGTGAGTCTGGTTTGTCTTTTGTTGTTGTCATTTATCATTACCAGTTTCCTCCTCATCTGAATAAAACTGTCTGCTGTCATGTATGTGAGATCCGTAAAATCTCAGGTTCTCCAGAACAGCTATACTTTTTTTGAGTCATAAAATACACTATAAGTGCATTGACTGGGAACCCTAGGCCTACTTACCAGAGTCTCTTTGATTCTCCTCTGACCCAGAAGCTTCTCAGGCTGCATTTGTGCCTTCTTGCAGTGCCTGGAGGACCTGAAGCCAACTCCCCGCTCCTCTGCAAGGTGACATCCATCTAAGCCTGGTAAGGTTTATTCTCTTGGATGTGCTTGATCTCCACAATCTCTGTACCAGCTTGCATTTGTTCTTACACAGGTGAAGGTAAGAGGTCAGTCCTGACAAAGAGTAAGCTGCTGAAGCGATTTTGGATGCCTCTCATGAAATACAGAGATGAAGGAGTTCAAAGAGATTCTGGGTGAAGAGGTTTTTCCCTCTTATTTAAAATCAGACCCCCTAAGCCTGGCCCTGAAGGAAAACTTGCTTTTGTACTTTCGGAGCTGGGGGTAAGAAGGGGTCGTCCTCAGAGGCTTCTTCACCATTTGGCCCTCTCTTTCCCCCAGACAGACCAGCTGGGCGCCGGGCGGGTGGGAGACCTGTTCTGACCCGTGGAAGGGAGGGGCTCAGTGGTCCTGACTGGGCCTGGGAGCTGCCATGTCAAAGCACATACCCTTCCACCAGGACTTCTTCTGCCTCCTGTCCTGTCCCCCTGCCAGGGCCATATGTGAGGGATCCAGAGTCCATTCTCTAGCAAGGAGTTTTGTGTATGTGAAATTCTAAGGTTCACAATTTACTTGGAAGCACCTGAACTTACCAGATGTTTTTTTCCCCCTTGTAGACATGAGAATTTTGACTGAATTATGAATGGCTCCTGGTGGAGAGCTGAGAAAAAAGGCAACCTGCAGTAAATAAGGAGGCAGGGCATTTTATGGTGTGAGCTGGGAAGGGCTAGGGGAGGCTCAGGCCATTTGTTTTGAGTGTGAGCAGGGAGCTGAAACCTGTGTAACCCCTGGTGTGGAGGGCATATCCCCTGACATGAGCATTTTGTGGGCAGAGTTAAGGTTTTGAATCCAGCTCTGTCTCCCAGGGAGGGTGTGGAGAAAGATTCCGCCTTCCCAGTAAATTCAGTGCCACTTTTGTCTCAAACATCATATTTTCTCTGCCTTTGGTACCACTATAGTGCACCATGGGAGGTGTCGCCAATTCTGAGTCCTAAGTCAGGACTCGTGTTCATCTGGGGATATGGAAGTCAGCCCTCACTCTACTTAAGGAAATGTGTGTTTCCTTCCATATTTGAGGCTGATGGTCTGGTTGAAGCTATTTGTTTTGTCTGTGGATGGGGAGAAGCTCAAGCCACTGGCTTTTCAGACATGAACAATAATGATTTGTCTGGTCATCTCAGTAAGACTGCGCCTCTTGGAGATGATGCCCGTTCTGTACTTTCCAGGTCTAAGGCTAGGCGCAGGGGGGCAGTGTGGACTGGCTCTCGGGTTAGGAGTTTTGAGACTTCAGGAGCCCGTCAGTCCTTCTCAGGAGTCTTGCCCATTCTTAGTTATGTTGTGTTGCCTCATGCACAGTCTTGAGCCTGTCCCGTTTATTTCATTTTAGCACTTTTTAGGTATATTTCATTTTAGCTCTTCTTAGGTAATTTGTCTGCTCCTGGCTTTCCCTCCATTTACATATGACTCGTTCTCCATGCTCAGGGGGATTGCATTGTACTAAGCACTGCTTCTCTGCTGACAGACCGTCTGTGCTCTTCTGTGCTGGGGTAGCTGTCTTTCCATGTGATGTGAAGTGCGTTGATTCCCTCTGGACCAGTGCCACGTGGGTGGTTACTGAGCCACAGAGAGTGGGATAAGAGGCTCCTTGGTATTCCCTGGCTTGGTGGAGATTTGACAATTTATGAAACTTGTTTCTATCCACTGGTCTCCCAAAGAATGTGCAGACTTTCTTCTTTCATTGTTAATGAATCATCACACATCACATTGTCCAGCTAGCAGAACTTTGGTCTGTTTTTTTTTTTTTTTAAAGATTTTAGTTATTTGAGAGAGAGAACATGTGGGGAGAGGGATAGAGTGGGAGAGCAGAGGGGAGCCCAAAATGGGGCTCAGTCCCAGGACCCTGGCATCATGACCTGAGCCAAAGGCAGACGCTTAACCGACTGAGCCACCCAGGCGCCCCGGTCTGAATTCTTCATGGCAATCTTTGACATTTCCTCAGTCCAGATAGGCTCCTATCCAGTGTTTAACCTTATTTACTTCTGCTTAATTTATCTGCCTCTCAGTTTATCCACATCTTAATTTATGTACCACCTTTTATGTTGTCTGTATGCATTTGAGATCCAAATTTTAGTTTTTTAGCCATCGCTTAGGAGCTGTGTCACCTGGGTCATTTAACTTCCTTATACCTCTGGTCATTAATCTGTGAAATGGACACATTAATATCATTCCTACAGAAAGGCATGGGGCCAGACCTAAATGATGGCTGTGAAGTTTCTTCCAACTTAAGAATTTATGATGTCCATTCTGTTTCATTCATGATAGTCATCATTGCTGGTTAAGGATTTTAATTTTAGGCTAATAGCACTCTAAGTTGGAATAGGTTTTTTTTTAAAAGATTTTATTTATTTATTTGACAGAGAGAGGGAGATCACAAGTAGGCAGAGCAGCAGGCACAGAGAGAACGGGAAGCAGGCTCCCCGCTGAGCTGAGAACCCCCCATGTGGGGCTCGATCTCAGGACCCCGAGATCATGACCCGAGCCGAAGGCAGAGGCCCAACCCACTGAGCCACTCAGGCGCCCCTAAATTGGAATAGTTTTGTTGAGAACAATAATCTCAGTTCTAAGTTCTCAATAACTTCTTAGATTCAACTCTGTTTAATTTATGAAACATTTACTTTATACCTACGGGGTCCTGGAAATAAAGATGAAAGATATTTCACTCAAGGAGAGGAATGGGAATGATTAATTAATTCTCTGAAGGAGTAGGAAGGAGATAATGTAGTATAAGGTAGGTTATTTAATTATCATCTTGAAGAATAAATAGGAATTTGCCCACTGAGTATGTGGGATTAGGTGATTTCAGGCAGAGAGAATAGCATTTGCAAAAGCGTAGAGGTTTAAAAAACCATGACATATTTAAGGAACAAGACATCTTCTGTATATCGTGAACATAAGTTGTGTGTGTGTGTGTGTGTGTGTGTGTGTTTTGTCTTGGGGGAGAAGGTTGGTGAAATAGGATCCAAATCATGGAGGGCATAAATTAATTGAATAACAGAGATATTATGGTTAATTGATATGCTAATGATGGGGAATGGTTTACCAAGGGCATCATTAGGTCTGATATGATTAAGTACTTTTTTTTTTTAAAAGGTTTTATTTATTTATTTGACAGACAGAGAGAGAGATTACAAGCAGGCAGATAGGCAGGTAGAGACGGGGAAGCAAGTTCCCCTCTGAGCAGAGAGCCGGATGTGGGCGGGACTTGATCCTAGGACCCTGAGATCATGACCTGAGCCGAAGGCAGAGGCTTAACCCACTGGTCAACCCAGGAGCCCCTTGATTTTGATTAGATTTTAAAGATAGAACTAACATAGTTTCCTGAATGATTGGATAGGAATTTTGGACATGGGCCATCAAGGGAGAGAATGGGTTTTTATTTTTTAAGAAAATAATTGGACTAGAATCTTGGGGGTAAATAGGATCCTAAAGGTTCCATTTACCTTTAGGTAGATTCAAGAATGGCAGTTTTGGTGGGACGAGATCAGGAGTTCAGTTTTAGGCTTGTATTTGGGGTGTTTCCCAGACATGTGAGTCAGGTCAGGTAGGTGGTTGGAGTTGAGAGTTTGGGAGAGAGGACTGGGCTCCAGGTACACATCTGGGAGTTCCCATCCCAGAGATGACATTTCAAGCCATGAGCCCGGATGAATTCCATTGGGGAGTGAATATGGTTGGAGAAGACCGGCGGGGGGTGGGGGGGGGCGGGGCGGGGGAGCGGGGACTGTGGGCATTACAACATTAAGAGAATAGAAGAGAAGCAACCTGCAAAGGAGCTCAGTCTGTTTAACGGAAACTAAATTCACATTGAGGCTGATGTTAGTTTAGAGTTTAATACTCTATTATCTTACTGGATTCACGGACTGTCTTCTCTTTCCCCCTTGTCAGTGGGTCTCCAGTGAAACTCCAATTTCCCATTAAGAGCCCTCTTTTATAAGGGTTCCAAACAGGGGTCTGCAGTTTTTCTGTCAAAGGCCAGATAGTAAATATTTTAGGCTTTGCAGGCCTTACAGTCTCTGCGGCAGCGGCCCACCTGCTGTGTTATGCGAAAGCAGCTGTGGACATGTAAGCCAGTGAACATGGCTGTGTTCTTCTGAAACTTTAATTATGGACACTGAATTTTGAAACCCATGCAATTTCTGTGTGTCGCAAAGTTTTATTCTATTTTTTTTTTAATTATTTAAAACATAGACATGCCTGAGGCTGGGGCCCAGTGGGTTAAGTGTCCCGCTCTTCATCGCAGCTCAGGTCTTGATCTCGGTGTTGTGAATTCAAGCCCAGTGTTGGGCTCCGTGCTGGTGTGGAGACTACTTGAAGAACAATAAAAAAACCAAAACCAAAAACAACTTGCTCTTACTTTACAGACTGTACAAAAACAGGCTGATTTGGCCTACCGGCTATAGTTTGCCTCCTCCTGGTGTAAAAGTGTTAAAAATATAAAACGTTTCTTCCCCCAGGTCAGCTTTGCCCTGGACCCTTCTGCCAGGTGCACTGCAGCTCCTTGGGGTTTGTTTTCAGCAGTGTCTGTTCTAAATACAGATGATTTGCATCATCTGTGTAGCCTCATATGGGACATATTTGATGAGAGACGGGTCTGGGGAACCTTTAGGATCCCATTTACCCCCAAGATTCTGGTCCAGTGATTTTCTTAAAAAATAAAAACCCACAACATCCCTTTCGAAACTGCCCTCCATCGCTTCTGCAGCTCTGTGGTCTCTCAGCCCCTTCCTGTGAGTCTCGACCTCGTTTCCTTCCCAGGCTCCTGATCTGACCCTTTCTGCTCCTGAGAGCTCTGTCCTCAGCCCCCCTCTTTCCCCCTCTCTCTACTCTCTGGTGACTTCCGTCAGGCCATACCCTTTGTATGGCCGACTGACAAATGTGCTGTTCCGCTCTGAACTCTCTTCCGTGGCAAAAAGCCTTTCAGGATTTTCTACTACCTAGATGTTAAAATCCAAACCCGTCAGCCTGGCCCAGAGCCCCCCTTGGTGCCCTGCCCAGCAGCTGGACTCCAGTGGGCAGTTTCCAGAATGTCAGCCATCATTCTTGTTCCTTGCCTTGGGCCCTGCTCTTCTCTTTGCTGTCATTATCCTCTCTTCTAGCCTCCATCTCCCTGCCCCCTACTCCCAGCACCCACCAAACTGATGTCCTGCCCTTGGAGAACCCACTCAGGCTACTTACCCTTCAAGATTTGGGTTGAGCTTCTGTCCCCTTGGAAGCCCTGTCTCATAGGCAAGCGCAATTATCTTCTCTGTGTGCCTGTAGTATCTTTAGTATCTTATGCACATTTCCACTTCAGCGCTTGGCTTTCTGCAGTCATTGTCAGGTCAAAAATAGTCGAATATTGGTTGAATGTGATATATATTTGTAAGTCGGTACCTTCACCAGACTGAGCTCCTCGGAGAAGAGTTTGGTCCTGCTCATCTTTGTATTCCAAGAGCCTGACATTTAGATGGTGCTTACTTTGTGTTAAAAACAACAACAACAACAACAACAACAAATGAGCCCATGAGTCCATGTTTATGTGGAATATGCTGACTTTGATACAGATCAAAGTATATTGGCATTAGTAGGCCTAATTGGATCTTTTTATGGTGATGCATGTTTAAATATGTCTGTCTTTTTCTGTTGTAGGAGGAAGATTCTTGCGAGGATGGTCTCCCATTCAGAGTTGAGGAAACTCTTCTGTTCCGCAGATGCAGTGTGCTTTGATGTTGACAGCACGGTCATCAGAGAAGAAGGAATTGATGAGCTAGCCAAAGTCTGTGGTGTTGAGGCTGCCGTGTCAGAAATGTAGGAATAGTATTTATTCACTTTATGAAGTGATAAAGAGTTGCAAGGGAGTGTTTGGGTGGCATGCAGGACCACGGCCGTTATTCCCTGAGTTTTAGGCCCTGACAGCAAACCCTGGGCAAGTTAGCTTCTTCCGTCACTCAGGGCTGAATTCGCCAGTGTGCATCATCCAGTCACCCATTTATACAGGCAGAAGAAAATAGTTGCCTCTAAATAAATATGAGTGACAGGCTCTTACCCAGTGAGGGAAACGATGACCATAACTAACCAGAGGAGATGATGGGGGGTGGGGATGGAGATCCACGGGGATCCCCAGTCGTCCAGTGCTTTGTGTTATGGCTGACCGTGTGGCCTTAGTGGCTGGCTGCAAAGCTAGTTTGGGTTCAGAGTCTCTTAGTCTATGTGTAGGTGAGACCCTTCCCTCCCTCCTGCCCTCCCCATTGCTGCCTGCAGTCACCAGGTCACAGACATTTCATGTTCAGCTGCATTTGACGTGAGATGTGACCACAAAATATTAATGTGGTTCTCAAGCAGACTGCAGTAAGTTTATTCCCATGGCCTCGCTGCTGTGGCACTGTAGCATGTTGTGTGGTGGGGCTCTAGGCAGCACCTTCCTCATAGGTGGACACTGGAGGAGCTAAGGTGTGGACTTGGGGGACATCTGACTTGCCTAGTCTGATTGTTGGTTCTTCCTCCTAGGACACGGCGAGCCATGGGTGGGGCAGTGCCTTTCAAGGCTGCCCTCACAGAGCGTTTAGCTCTGATCCAGCCCTCTAGGGAACAGGTGCAAAGGCTCATAGCTGAGCACCCCCCACACCTGACCCCAGGCATAAGGTAAGAGGAACCCTGGTCTTGGTACCGTCTCTCGTCAGCACCTGCATTTTGGGGCATATCCTCTTGAAAGCATCTCACTATGGCTCTAGCGCTGCCTTTTGCCTGCCTCTTTCAGCTCTTATGTGTGGTGCTGTCTGAGTGGGTCTGCCCAAGTCATCTGCCCTCCCTTTCTCCGAAGAGAGAGCCGAAGTTTCCTCCTCATTTTCTGTTTCTAGGTTCATGGGCAGATTGAGTTGTGGGATGGTTTCTTAAGCAGTCCAGTCCCACCTATTAATTTCTTTTTTTTTCCCCTAAACTTTATTTTTTTTTTAAAGATTTTATTTATTTGACAGAGACACAAAGAGAGAAGGAACACAAGCAGAGGGAGTGGGAGAGGGAGAAGCAGGCTTCCTGCAGAGCAGGGAGCCTGATCTGGGCCTCCATCCCAGGACCCTGGGATCATGACCTGAGCTGAAGGCAGATGCTTAATGACTGAGCCACCTAGTGCCTCCACCTATTAATTTCTAAGTGCATTTAGAAAAACATACATGGGGGGCCTGGGTGACTCAGCAGTTAAGCATCTGTCTTCAGCTCAGGTCATGATCCCAGGGACCTGGGATTGAGCCCCGCATCGGGCTCCCTGCTCAGTGGGGAGTCTCTTCCTCTCCCTCTCCCTCTGTATGTGCTCTCTCTGTCTCTCTGTAGCTCTCACTCTCTCTCAAATAAATAAATAAAATCTTTTAAAAAATACATAAAACATTATAATTAACCAAGCAGTATACCTTGTCCAATGTATTTGGGCATATGCTTTGCGAACAAGAAAATGTATTTTAGTTTCCTTTTCATGTTTCATGTTTAGTAATGATTTTGGTGTTTTATATTTCTTTTGCAGGGAGCTAGTAAGTCGCCTCCAAGAGCGAAATGTTCAGGTTTTCCTAATATCTGGTGGCTTTAGGAGCATCGTAGAGCATGTTGCTTCAAAGCTCAATATCCCGTCGACCAATATTTTTGCCAATAGGCTGAAGTTCTACTTTAATGGTAAGAATTGAATCCCATTTTTCCTTCTTGTTAGTTTTAGTGTTCAGTATCTTATGTAATGTCTGTTGGAATGCACCTTAAGTAAGGCAGCCTCAGAGTTAAACACTGAGATGAAGGATTCTCTCCTTTTTAATTGATTTAATTTAATTTAAATACAATTAATTAACATATAGTGTATTATTAGTTTCAGAGGTAGAGTTCAGTGATTCATCAGTTGTATAGAACACCCAGTGTAGGGGCGCCTGGGTGGCTCAGTGGATTAAGCCTCTGCCTTTGGCTCAGGTCATGGTCTCAGAATCCTGGGATCGAGCCCCACATCGGGCTCTCTCCTCAGCAGGGAGCCTGCTTCTCTGTAACCCCCTCCTGCCCCTGCCCGCCTGCCTCTCTGCCTACTTGTGATCTCTTTCTGTCAAATAAATAAATAAAATCTTAAAAAAAAAAAAAAAAAAGAACACCTAGTGCCCTCCTTAATGCCCATCACCCAGTTGCCACATCTCCCCTGCTAACCTCCCCTCCAGCAACCCTGTTTGTTTCCTAGAGTTAAGCATCTCTTATGTTTGTCTTCCTCTCTGACTTTGTCTTATTTTATTTTTTCCTCTCTTCCCCTATGATCTTCTGATTTGTTTTTTAATTCTACATAGGAGTAAAATCATATGGTAATTGTCTTTCTTTGATTGACTTATTTCACTTCACATCATACCCTCTTTTTTTTTTTTTTTTTTTTTTGAGATGAAGGATTCTCTACTGGTGTCTTTTGCTCCTTGGGATCCTTTGCTCTGTGAAATAGACTTAGGCCATCGTCTCTCCCGGCTTTAATGTCCATCTAATCTCTCTCGGTGTATAAGTGCCTGCACTTGATTCCTGTGTACCCAGGTGACTCGTTTTGTCATGTGTTACAGTTCCATTTTTTGAGCTCTCTTCTGTATTTGAACCAGTTTAGGCTCAGGAAAGAGGGTTTGTTGGCCACGAGTCGCTGCTCTCCCGGCTCTGAAGGGCCTGCCGGTTCTTCTCTGGGCCATCACAGGTCCGCAGCTGCATCCCTGCCATTTCAGGAGGTCTCTCGTGATGGCCACAGGTGGATGACAGCCTTATAACCAAATAATGTTAATTTAAAAAAAGTAAATGTGTTAGTGGAACATTTTTGAAGGGTCTACAGGTAGAGATTGTTAAAAAACGTAGACAGGGGGCTCCCTAGGTGGCTCAGTGGGTTAAACCTCTCCCTTCGGCTCAGGTCATGATCCCAGGGTTCTGGGATCGAGTCCCGCATCGGGCTCTCTGCTAGGCAGGGAGCCTGCTTCCTCCTCTCTCTCTCTTTCTTTCTCTCTGCTTGCCTCTCTGCCTACTTGTGATCTCTCTCTGTCAAATAAAATCTTAAAGAAAAAGTAGGCAGGGAGTGTGAGAATTACTATAAGAAAGAAAATCAATCAAATCTTAGTTGGAATCTCCTCTTAGATGAAATTATATATTAACTTTTTAAAACTTCGATTTATTACTGTTTCATGGTGTTCTGCCCCCTTAGTGAGGTTTGAGAATTATAGCTCTGACAGCTTAGAGGGTAAAACCGATTGACCCTAAGGTGTTGATGACCTAAACACCTCAACAAGAGGGACCTGTACTTTAAAGTTGTCTGTGGGAGGGTGGGGAGAGGTGTGGACATCCAGGCTGTGTCACTTTATTGAGGGCCATTTTTAGCTTTCTCGGTGACATTTAAGTGAGGGTATCATCTGTGCACAAAGCTGGCTCTACCGGTATAATTCTTTGGGTCGCTGACAGTGTTTTAACTGCTTTTTTAAGGTGAATATGCAGGTTTTGATGAGATGCAGCCAACTGCCGAATCTGGTGGGAAAGGAAAAGTTATTAAACTTTTAAAGGAAAAATTTCAATTTCAGAAGATAGTCATGATTGGAGATGGCGTCACAGACATGGAAGCCTGCCCTCCTGCTGTACGTATTAAGTGTGCTGGTTTTTCTGGTTGTGTTTTTGTTTTAGACGGCTAATTTGGAACTCACAATCTCCCTGTGAGACTGGTGAAAGTTAAACAAGAACACTAGGTTGTATTGTGAAAACCAAAACAAATAAAACAACTTCAGTCTCAGTATGTCAGCTGACATTTTGCAAACCTAAGGAAGAGAATGGTTTAGAACTTTTTGACCTGGTTCCTGACACCTCTCAGCCCAGGTGTGTGCCCAATTTTCAGCTTCACTTCCCCGAATAATACCAGAAATAGTAAGACAGCTCTCGTAGCTGGAACCAAAATTTTAATGTATATACATACATATATATGATTTTATTTTTTGAGAGAGCGTGTGTGCGCAGTGAGAGAGACACGAGAGCATGCAGGAGCAGGGGGGAGGGGCAGAGGGAGAAGCAGGCTCCCTGCCGAGCCAGGAGCCCAGTGTGGGACTTGCTCCAAGGACCCAGGGACCATGGCCTGAGCTGAAGGCAGACACTTAATGGACTGAGCCTCCCAGGCGTCCCTGTGTTTTTATATTTGATTAAGTATTTCTTTATACATTATCTTCTCATTTTTACTAGTTAGGGGACTGAGGCTCAGGGAGGTTTGAGAGTGTCCCTGTGTTAAAGCACTTCATTCCTATGAATGAATGTTTTCTGAGACTAGCTGGAAACACATGCTGTGTAGTAAGTGTCCAGAATATCAAATATGTCCCTTTCAGGTAGGACTTTATCCTTATCATTTCATTCTAAATTAAGAAAAACAGAACCAAATATAGAGTGGTGAACTTTTCAGTACCTACTTTCCTGAGATCTGAAAATAGTTGTCTCTGTAAATGATTAACACAAAGTGGTTAAAGAACCTTTGGGTCCTTTTCACTGACTTGGGTCAACTCAAGATAAGACATCTTCAGATGATTGACCCCCCACACTGGTGCTGAGTTAGTCACAGAGGCTGGGCCATTTGAAGGAGGAGTACCTGAAGGAAACCGTGGGGAGTTCTGTCAGGTTGCTGCTAATCCTGATGTCAAGAAATGACCAAACTCTGAATTGCAGAGGACCTTACTGAACAGGTCTGACTGAATGACAGGCCTGACTGAACCGAGCGCGAGTGTGTCTACACAGACGTATAACCCTCAGAGGTGGTCAGAGGAGTGTGTGATATAGAGGAAGGTTAGCCCCCATGTGAAGGCCTGGCAGGATGGGGATGGGGGGGCAGCGGAGCAGAGTGGGGACGCACTAGGAGCGGACCTGGGCCTGTCAGGGGGCAAAACCTGGCAGGAATGGGCTTTCTCTTCAGCAGCTGCTGGAGACTTTATGTATCAGGCACTTGGGGGTTCCCACTAGGCCGTGGGGAGCCCTGAAAGGCTTGGGGACAGAGAAGGAAGGCGACAGTGTGTTGGGACAGCTGAGTCGGTGCTTGCTTGCAGAAAGGGCTGCCAAGGAGGCAGGAAGCTCATGAGGCTAAATTGAACTGGAAGGTCAGAATCTCGCTCTGTTTTCCCCTTGTGTGGTCTGAAAACAAAAATGAAGAGAAAAGGCAAGTAAAAGAATTTTCAGTGTCCAAATTAGGTACAATGTGCCTATACCCTGGCAGAAAAAGAGAAAGTACCGCTTTAAAAGACCATTGACTGTAAGAAGGTATCACTTGGTAGATACTAAGGAAACAACATAGACGCAATATTAAATTTAATGATGGAAAGTAGAGTGTTGCCCTAGATCCTGGGGCTGTCATCTCCTTCAGCCCAGAATAACACCCTCCCTGGGAGGGAGGTCCGTCAGGCTCACAGAGGGCCCGTCAGGAGATGCCTGCTGTGGTCCTGATTCTAGGGCCAGTGGGACTTCACCTGCACCCCAGGCTTCTCTCTCATCTTCCCTCTTTGAGATCGTCTGGCCTGGCTGTGCCTGCGTCCAGTTTAGAACTCAGGGGATTTTATCTTTGTAAGAGATTGTGCTGGTGTTAAGGGGGCTTAAATTCTCCTGGAAGGCTGCAGTGGCCTGGGCCTGAGTGGATCTGCAGCAGAGGTGCTCAGACTCATTCATTTTTGGGACAGGGGAGGCAAGAAGGCACCCTTTAGAGGCTTGGCTTTACCTCTCTTTGCACAAACAGTTTGTTCTTTCAAAGAACACTTACTGCCCCAGGGTGTATCTTTTTGTTTGTTTAACTCTTTCCCCCCCTTTTCCCCTCTTAGGATGTTTTCATTGGATTTGGAGGAAATGTGATCAGACAACAAGTAAAAGACAACGCAGAATGGTACATCACTGATTTTGTAGAGCTTTTGGGAGAACTGGAAGAATAATATCAATTTTTATACGGTTCATAACAACTTTAGGTAAATTTTTAAGAGTTATACAGTTTGATACCATTTGCTTACAGTTGCTTATTACAGCCTAATGTATAGGTTTGGTACCAATTATCTGTACTTCCAAGTAGACTACAGAAAATTGCTCCTTTTTAACTGTAGTCCCAACATTATTATGACCATTAATTACCTGGAGAGTTTTATAATCTGAATTCTTTATGTATTTTCCTACCTATATTTTATTTGAAACCTTTTAAAGGTGGATAGTAAATGAAACACCTTCCCTATTGGAAATACAGGGTAGGCAGCTTATGTGAATGTTGATTTTCCCTTTGGAGGTAAATAAAAATTTGTATCAGTACAGATTGGTGGCATTGTCACTTTCTGCCTGTCCTGTATTTCAATATCAAATGTTTAAGGTACGTTCAGTGTTTGAGTAGAAACAGCCTCCAGGCAAGGGACCAAGAAGTTGGGAGACCCTACCCTGATCACAGGGCGCAGTGCTGGTAACCGCGCAACCCGCCAACCCTCACACTGGGCCGGGGGCGGGGTGGTGGTGGTGGTGATGGTGGTGGCTGGAGACGCTTCATTAGCTCTTGGAATTAGTCCTATCAGGAATGTTACAAAGGCTTAAAAAAATGGAGCCTTAAACAAAAGCAGTGACCTTAAAAGACAGGCATTTGATAATGCCATGAAGTAAAAGAACTAAAAACACATTTTACTCATCCCAAACGGGTTTCGCCTTAAATGAGTTAAGAAATACCTCCCAATAGCCGATTTGAGCCATTCTTTCTTAACAGAGGACTTTGAAAGACCTGGAAGCCTGGTTTGGGTTGATTCTTGCAGTGCCAGGAAAGAGGAATTTCAGAACGGGCTTTGAAAGTAAGTGGTTATATACCGTCCCTGGTAGAGAAACGGGGGAGGGTAAAGCACAGGTGTCGCTAGAAGCATTAAGTGAATAATTAGGTAGAAAAGGCCAAAAGGGTTTAATACAGGAATTTATTTGAAAAATTTATTATTTAACCAAATAATCAAATTTGGTCAAATACTCAGGTAATTGTGTACCAATCAGATGACTTGCATTTCCCTGAATCCAAGTTGCGGGAGGAGCGCGGTGACGGGTTTGGCGAGTTTAGAGGAGTTTAGAGGAGACCCGCAAACAGCGAGGCTGCCGTTACGCTGGCAGCTCTCCCGGAAGTTGTGCGGGGGCTCCGGGGGGCGGGGCGAGTCTGGGGCGGGGCGAGGCTCGGGGGCGGGGCGAGGCTCGGGGGCGGGGTGCTGCCGAGCCGGTCTCCTCGCGACCCCCGCTGCAGGAGCACCGGCCCCGGCTGCAGGCGGGCGGGGGACCCCGAGCGCCGGCCCGGACGCTTCCGACTGCAGCACCGCCGGGGCCCGCCTTTTGCGGGGCAGGGGCCTGAGCAGGAGGGCGCCCGGGGTTTGGCGCAGAGGCGTCCGATGGGCTCAGGAACCGCGTGCCCGCGTGGAACCGGCTGTGCCCGTCTTCCGAGTCCCCGGCCCCGGCCCTCAGCCGCCGCGGGGGCCGCAGCCGCCCGCGCCGCGCGCTCTGCCCCGCTCTGGGGACCCCGGCCGCGCCGGGAGCTGCGCGCGGTCCTAGGAGCCCGGGGGAGGGGGGTGAGGGGTGGTGGAGGGTGTTGGTTGTGACGTGGCTTCCCGCCTGTGTGACGTCACGTTCCGTGCTGATGACGCGCTCTGCTGTGTAGACGGGAAGGCGCGAATCGGGGCCGTGGGATAACTGGTTTTTCGTGTGGGAAATGGAAACAGTCCCTCAGGGCTTCCCCGCGCCGGGAGGGGCGCGAGCCGCGGGGGTGTCCCTCCCACCGCCGCCCCCTCTGGGCCCGCCGCGGGCGTCCTCCCGCTTCTCCCGGGACTGCGGTTTCTCCGCGACGCTGCGGGGCGCCCGCTGCCGCTCCATGGCGCCGGGCCGAGCGCTCGGGACATGGCGCAGGGGCGCGGGAGGCTCGGGAGGGCTCCGGAGACTCTCGGGGTGGCGCGAGCGCGGTGGCTCCTGCCTCTGCGACCCTCCGGCTTGTCAGGGTCCGCACGGAAGCGCGGGCCGCGGCCTGACCAACGGCCCCTCCGCGGACGGCCGGCCCCGGGCTGCTCTCCGCGGCGCTCGCGTGGCTCTCCCGGCCCGGGGCCCACGGCGCGCACACGGCCCACCTCTTCCCGGCGAGGGCCGCGCGCGGGGTCACCGCCGGCGGAGGTCACGTGCGGAGCCGGCGACTCCCCCACCCGAGGGTTCACCGGGTGCTGGGCCGGGACGCCCTAAGCGGACACGTGCCCTCGGAGCGCCGTGTTAACGCGTGTCCTGCGGCGGAGGAGGTTTCACTCCCCAGGCTGGAAGCCTGTTCTGCAAAATGTGCGGCTGTTGTCCTTTCCGGTGGTCACGACCTCTGCAGAAAGTACTGCTTTCAGCCCTAAGTAGAGGACCATTCAGGACTTTGCTGACCAGTTTGCACCTCTGAACTTATTTGATGTAGGTTTATGATTTTCCTTGTGAATTGTTTTTGCTGACTTGACCTAGGCATATCATAACTTCCAAGGATTGCTAGAATTTGCCTCAAAAATGGTATGCATGAAGACACTGCCCTGCCTTCCGAGAGCCTCGTGTATTTTCCAGCGGGATACGACTGTCTCCATCCTTTCTCTTTTCCTAGCTTCCCTTTCTCCCTTTCTCCACTTACTTCCCCCTCCCTTCTTTCTCTCCATTCTTCAAGCACATTATTAACATCTACTGTGTCCCAGCCAGAAAGTGAAGGTATCAATTTAGTAAATATAATGCAGAACTGAAGAAAAGGCTCTTTCAGAGGCAGCCATGGGAATAAGGGGGAAAGAAGTAGGTTCTGTCAATTGTTGGTTTTAGGAGAGCAAAGTGTGGGTCCTAGAGGGCTTTTAAAAAGGAGTAGGGATGATATCTCATGAATGATAATTAAAAATGAGTGGGCTTGGGGAAGTAATATTCACCAGACTTACACCCAACGGGTGGAAAACGAGTTTGGAAGTTTTGAATATTCCTAATGAAAATTCGTAGTAGGACAAAATAATTTGCTCTTCAGTGGGCATTTTATAAAGGGAGTTGGCAAAGTGGGCAGGAGCTGGTAAAATAAAGTGATTATTTGTAATTAGTATAATGAGAGGATGTTCTTGAAAGTCACCAGGTGATGGCCATACTACTTAGTGAGTGCTCAGTTTTCAGACCTCGTCTGACCCCATCTCGCAGCAGCATTTGCCATTGGTGATCACATCCTTGATGGACGTTGTTCACTTAGCTTTCATGACATTACACTTCCTTCAGTTTCTTCCTGTTTCCCTGATGGTTCCTGGTTCCTCCTTACCCTGGCCCTCTTCTCTGTGTACACTCACTCCCCATAAGACTTTAAGTTCTGTATGCAGAGAGTTCACACATGCCTGTCTCCAGGCGAGTCTGCTCTCCTGAACTGCAGAATTCTCACGCACCTACCTGCTATCTCCATCTTGTACCCGCATGGACCAGCTCAAACTCTGTAGGAGCCAAACAGTTCCTTATCTTCACTTCCCCAGATCTGCTGTACCATGCCACCTTAGTTGCTGTACCACCATCCTTAGTTGTGGAGGCCAAGACTTCATTCACTTGATTTATTCCTTCATTCATACTTTCATTCAAATCATCTTGGCTCAGCCATCAAGACATGTTCAGAATCTCTCCATTCTGCCTACTTCTACTGCTACCCCACTAGTCTAAGCCACCGTTTAAAATGTAAGTCAGACCTGTCCTTCCTCAGCTCAGTACCTTCCAGTGGATCTCATCTCAAAGTAAAAGTCAAGGTCCTTCCGGTGGCTCCCAACACTCTGCTGATCCAACGCCACGACCTCTGCCTTCTCCGATCAAGTCCTCCCTCTTTCCTGTTTCAGCCAGTGGTCTCCACCCCTCTGGTGCATGCAGGAATGACCCTGACTCAGGGCCTCTGCTGTAGCCATTCCCCCAGCATGGTGGAATTCCCTTCTAAACACTTGTTAACACTGTTAGCTCCAAGTTCTTGCATAGATCTTAGCTCTTCAGTGAGGCTAACTCTGGCAATGCTCTGGCACTGCCTCTCCCAGCCTACCCTTAGATTCCTGATCTCCATCACCCTGTTCTACCTTGCCCCACTACAGCATCCATCAACTTCTCCCATATCATGTAACTTATAGTATTTTTTTCCAGTAACATATAATGTATTATTTGCTCCAGGGGTACAGGTCCATGATTTGACAGCTTTCACCATAGCACATACCCTCCCCGGTGTCCATCACCCGGCCACCCCATCCCTCCCATCCCCATCCCTCTGGCAACCCTCAGTTTGTTTCCTGAGATTAAGAGTCTCTTATGGTTTCTCTCCCTCTCTGGCTTCATCTTGTTTATCATATGATCTCACTGAGGTATTTGAGAAACAAGACAGGATCACAGGGGAAGGGAGGGAAAGATAACTTGCAGTATCTTACATTTTAATTGCTCGTCTCTTCTACTGCACTGTAAGCTTCACAGTGGCAGGGATTATGTTTTGTTCATGATGTATTCCCTGTGTCTGATGCTTGGCACATAACAGAAACTCAGTATTTGTTGAATGATGACTAAAGCCTAGCATGAGGCAGGCTGCTTTGGGAAACCCAATGACTTAATTAGGACAGAAATTCCTCTTCCTAGCGTAAGGTATATTCTGAAAGAGCTCCGTTTTACAGTTGGTTCATTCCTCTGCTTTCTGGACAGAAAGCTCCTTTAAGAAAGCAAAACAAAAGAAAAGCAAAGTTTCTAAAAGAAAACATCATTCTTGCATATTCTGTTTGGCATCTGGACATCGTGGTGCTCACCAGAGACTGAATGGCCTCTGGATGGGGAGTTGGGTGATGGCACAATTTAGGGAGCCTCATCCAACTTGTCCACCAACTGAGCTCAGTTGTGATAGCTAAATTTATAGGTCAACTCGACTGCCCGAGGGATGTCCAGGTAGCTGCTAAAACATCTCTGGATGTGCCTGCCTGTGAGGGGTGTTCCTGGAAGGTCAGCATTTGATTCAACAGGATGAGTAAATATCCATCCTCTTCAATGTAGGGGGCATCATCTGATCCTTTGGCGGCCCAAACGGAACAAGGCAGAGGAAGAGCAAATGTATGCGCTCTGCTGGGGCTGGGAGGTTCATCATCTGCTTTCAGAAGATCTCTCTGGAGATCTTGGTTCTTAGGCCTCTGAGCTTGGACTGGGAGTTAAGCGATCAGCACTCCTGATTCTCAGGCCTTTGCACTTGGGACAGAATTATACCACTGGTTTTCTTGGTTTTCTAGCTGGCAGATGGCAGGTTCTGGGACTTCCTGACTTCCATAACCATGAACCAATTCCTGCCTCTTCTTAAGTGTACCTTATTTAGGTATTCTATTGGTTGTTTCTCTGGTAAACCCTAACACCCCAGTGAATGATAGAAAATTCATTTCTGCAGGGTTCACTTCAAATCCACACAGTGTATAAGTGAAAATTCCCTCCATTCCTTGCAATTTTTTCCCAGTTCTGAATAGCTAGGTCACCAGTAAAGGTAATTCACCAGTAATCCTAATTTTATCCTTTCTCTTTATATAGTTTAGAAAGCAGTTTCATCTAAATAATTCTTTGTTTCACATCCTATAAACATGCTCTGAGCATCCAGTCAGTAGAACTGCTAAGATACAGGTCTTCTATGCTGGGGCTCCCCATCCCCTCTCCTTCCTCCTGCTCCCCGTGGCACTAAGAAGTTAAAAAATTCAGAGCAGAAGGGATGTTAAATGCCACTAAATTCCACTTCCCCATTTTATGGATTCAGGGAGCTGAAAACCGAAGACGGTAAGTGCCTCGTCAAGAAAAAGCACCTGTTCTTCTGCCAGCTGCCCTAGTCCCCCAGACACCATGCCCTGGTACACCAACACCCAGTCCTCGAACACTTGGCTAAGTGGCTAGGGAGAAGTCGAGGAGCTTATTCAGTATTTTGCTCCATAAACTCAACATGTGCCAACTCAACAGGGACAAGCTGTATTTCAAGAGGGACAGGGTCATTTTCAGCACAAGTTCATACAAAAAGATTGCAAACAAGTAATATGTGAAAATCAAGAGGATTTTATTGATTTTTTACGTTCTTGGAGAAAACCATTCACATGTAAAAGTTTGACATTTGCTATGAGATTTGTTCACACTTTATTTTATACATAAGTTCTTTAATTTGGGGGTCAGACATAATTTTTCACGTGATTACAGTCACAAAACAGGCACACTATATTGAAAAACTAAATCAAACAGAGCTCGACAAAATATGCACTTTATTCCAGCTTGAATCTCAACATGCACCACCCCTCATACCTGATCTTGGAAGTATCTGCTGTGAGCTTACTAAAATATTAACTACAGAATGTCTGAGGTCACAAATGATTGTTTACAAAATAAAACCTCTTTTCCTAGTGCTACTCATTTTATTATAGAAAAATATTACCAATAAAAATTAGTGCTTTTCAAGATGTTCATTTCAAAATCACATATGATACACAGGTTCAAGCCATTATTTCCTCTCACACAGAGCTATCACAGTACACTCTGTGAAGACTGAATTACTGATTAAATAAATGTACCTTAGCAACCACTTAGTAATGACATGTCGTTTACTACACCAACTGATTAAAAAGGAGAGTGAATTAAAACATTTTCAGGTATTGGGTATGCTCTTCATTTGTTCTGAGTCGGAGGCTCAGAAAAACTGCTGGAGTAACATGACAAAATTTATATTTCTTCCTGATACAAGAAATTTGTCTAAAAAAATCTGTAATTATAAAACAGATTTGCTTTTAATAAAGAGGTTGCTAGCTTTTTTTTCATGGTTATGTTCCTATTCAGAGAGGATTCAAATTTTAATTTGGGCCCTCTTTTCCCAGAGGGTGGAGGGGGTGGCTAGAAGTATAAGGTGTATTCGACAAACATAGGGATGTTTCCACTGATACAGTCAAAATGTAATAGTTTCCTTTCTTGTGATTATGTAAATTTTAAAGAAAAGAGGTCTCATAAGCTATATACAGCAGTTTACCCTTCAGTGTTTTTTCACTTGATATACAATTAAAATTAATTTATGACAAATACTTGTCCCATAAATTTATGTAGGCACATCTAAAATCTGTTTACTGGAGGGGTGAGGTCTTCAGTGGGATCATGATTCTGGATTCCATTTCCTGAATGAGTGGGACTGAAAACAAGGATAAAGATTATTACGCTTGTTCTTTTCTAAACAGATTATGGTAAATGTACAGTAACAAACTGGTTGCAGAGAATGTCCAGAAGACATGCTGCTTAGAATCAGAACAGACTGGAAAACAAAGGACTGATCTCAGGGAGAGAAATACATAGGCTAAGGGTAGACAAGTTAATGTCCCAGGAGATGTTTTTAAAATTAAAGCAGATTCTGTTTGGAGATCTGTTTCATTTGTAGAAACTTAGGAAAGTCCCTGTTGTAAGAAAAATGATGCTTTCTCAAAAGGCTGAGAAGTCTGAGCTAAAAAAGTTATATAAAACGAAGTAATACTGCATGTAACTACAGACAGCACTGAAACCCACTGCTGAGTAAACTACGCCTCTTGGAACTAATGAACGTTTAAGAATAAGCAAATCATCCAATACAATTACATGATGTTTTGAACCAAAAGACAAGATAACACTTACTTTCTAGAACAAATTACTCTTTGATTTTCTTAGTAGTATATGGACTTAAATATACCTGACATGCAACATGATTGGTACTTATAACCTGTGTCCACGTTACTGGGTTGTATTCAGCCCAACTGTTCTTATAAAAAATCAAGCCACCAGGATTTCACAGTATATATGTGTGTGGCTATCCATGCAAAATGTCAAATTAATTTTCAAAATTACTTTGAATTGCTGTACTAAATTATAATGTTTTTGGGAATAGATAACTTTGATGAGAAAGGGAAAGCCCAGAAGAATATTGTATAATAAATATTCAGAGAATATTCAAAAGTACAAAAAAAAGGGGAATGATGTAAAATTTATAACATACAAGGATCTGAAAACTGTACCAGACACTACTTGCTTTTTTTAAAAAGATTTTATTTTATTTTTTTAAAAGATTTTATTTATTTGTTTGACAGAGATCACAAGTAGGCAGAGAGGCAGGCAGAGAGAGAGGAGGAAGCAGGCTCCTCGCAGAGCAGAGAGCTGGATGTGGGGCTCGATCCCAGGACCCTGGGATCATGACCTGAGCTGAAGGCAGAGGCTTTAACCCACTGAGCCACCCAGGCGCACCTAAGATTTTATTTTTAAATAATATCTACACCCAAAGTGGGGCTTGAACTCACAACCTTATGAGATCAAGAGTCACATACTCCACTGACCGAGCCTGCCAGGCATCTCCCACACATACTTGAAAGAAGGAAATTTCCTTATTGAAAACAAGGCATGTAACTATTAAAGAAAAATCTGACTATTCTCCATTCCCCCCAGCCTTATGAGTCACCATCCTAGAGCAATATACTATTAAAAAAAAAAAAAGTACATATTAGCCTTGGAGGGAAAGAACATAAAACAGTTAAGATGAGAAGAATGACAAGTTTTATGTTCATGAAAATATTACCTGTATAATATACCAGTTCTTCCCAGCCGTGTTTATGCCACGCTGCATTCCGTATATCTTCCCTGGTCTGAAGATCCTTGTAAGCTGAAAAAGAACCACACAGAGGCAAGGCTTAAACCAAAGAAAATGTCCTGTATACCACTAGTATGTCCGTCAAGTACTGGGTCAGCTGCTCGGCTAGTTTTCTCAAAAAGACCACTTTGGGGATTTAACACTAAACTGAGATCACTATAAGCTGGTTACTCTGAGCAAAATTATTTAGGCCTTGTGAGAAGTAAAATAGCTCTCTAAGTTTGAAGTCTAGTCGATCCAAGACCTATCTTTCAAACCAAGTGAATTTCTTCAATAACATGTTAAATTCATAATCAGAACTGTCACACTACAGATAAATAATATTCAATTCAATTTTGCTCAACATTTCCAAAACACTACAACGATGTGGGGGACAGTCTGTGTTCATGCAGCGGAGGGTAAAAAGACTAGTAAAGGCAAAGAACACGGTGGTCTCCTTGAGAACAGAGCAGGGAGGAAAGAGCTGTGGGAGGTGATTTGACCAGGTCGCCTTGAAGGTTGAAAAGAATGTCATTGACAGGAACAGAAGAGAAAGCCCCTCCAGGTAGAGAGAAGAGTGTCAAAGGCATCAGGTCTTCGGTGTCACGTGGTACAATTCAGGGATCTCATCCGGATGCCTTGATTTCTGATTTCCAGGCTAAGCAACCTCCTTCCAACCACTCACCAGGGAAATACCTCTAAGGCATTTTGACAGGGGGTGTCAGTGCATCTCTAAAGCTTTTCACCATCGCAAATTAAAACTGTACCCACTGAACACTAACTCCCCATTCTCCCTGCCCCCCAGGCCCGGGTAACCTCTACTCTGCACTGTCTCTATGAATTTGCCTCTTCTAGACACCTCGTATAAGGGAATTTAATGTTTTCAAGGGTTATCTGTGTTGCCGTATGGACTGGCATTTCGCTCCCTCCAGACGGATAAATACGTACATACCACATTTTGTTTATCTGTTCATCAGTCTATCCACATTTGGATTTGGGGAGGCTTTTATTTTATTACTGTTTTTGTTGTTGTTGTTGTTGGGGAGGCTTTTAACGGTGGGAGGCCCTTGAGCGTGGACGTATTGCCGAGGGAGGGAGCCCCTAGGTGGGGTGGTGGTGAGCCACGGGTGCAGCGAGGCGTTGAGCTGAGGAGGGAACGGCATCAAGCGTGCAGGTCAGAGGGAGCTGCTGTGCTGTGGAGAGAGCTGCTTTGGAGCTGGACGTGCTCAAGTCTGAGCCTGGTGCAGGGACTCCGCGGCTGCAGATTCTAGCTGATTTATTTATCTGTGAGTCACAGATCCCTCGCTGTGGCACACAGCTGTAGAAGGAGAATGATGCTGGAGGGGCTGGGTCAGTGTGGTTCTCGAAGAAGTACGGCACAGGGAGGACAAGGTTTTGGAGGCAGGCAACTGAGAATTCAATTCTGCCTATCTCAGTACTTTCTCCAATGAAGTAGTGAGCAGGCAGTGGACGTTGGGCACACTAACTGGGGACAACAAAGGCAGGCAGAGAAAGGCACTGCCTAAGAAAAGACACGATCACAGACACGGCCTGGTGGCATGTCCCTCGTGTTGGCTCTTCCCTCATGAGACCCGTCACCGGTCTCTGTACGTCTGCCATGCTGACACAGCAGGCAGACAGGTGCCGCCCTTGGTGGGACGTGGCGGGTCAAACCAATGCCTCAGTTAATGAATATGGTCCAGAAACGAGTTATGCTTTTCATTTCTTTCAAAAGTGGGCCCCACACCCAGTGTGCAGCCCTGGGAGGGCTTGAGCTCACACCCTGAGATTAAGACCTGAGATGAGATCAAGAGTCCGATGGTTAACTGACTAAACCACCCAGGCATTTTAACTTTAATAAACATACACACATGTGCCCCCAAATGACCAAGCTGTTACTCAGACCTGGCTCCCGTTCAATCAGGGGGACAGGGACACATAGCCTCAAATGACGACCTACATGGTATCGGCTCCGGGGGCTCAGGAGGAGAGGGACATTCACTGGGGGGCGAGGGGGCACATCTGAGTCAGGCCCTGAGAGATGCCAGACCAAAGTGAGCAGGGACGGAAAAGGTGACAGGAGAAGGGCCTCCAGAATGACAGTCTCAGACACAAGGCAGGCAGTAAGTGAGCACGTGGGGACCTGCCTCTCTGGATCGAATGTGGGATAATCCGCGAGGAGCCAAGGAAGTGTCTAGAAAGGGACGGCAGCTTTATCATCTTCCCTCTCCCACGGCTGCTCACTTCTCTTGTTCCTCTCACCATGACCCCACTCTGATGTCAGCCTCTGACACAGCCCGAGTCTACGGGCCTCTCACTGCTGACCTCTTTCCTTCTAGACAGCCCAGCACTTCACTTTCTGTGTTTCAATTTGCTGCAGTGTTTAAAGTTACTGATGGGGAATGTGTTGTGTCGCCTGGTATGGCTGATTTGGTAACAAACTCTGAAATCCTAGTAACACAAAAATGAAGGAAAAAGTTACGTACCCCAAAGATGATGGACCATGTATAGCTGCCCAATCTGAGAGAAGAATCCTCCCACCGCTTCACTACCGTCCTGTCTGAAGCGAATCGCACGAGCCCTGTCAGGAAGAATGACAACGCTCAGGTGCTGAGCCAGGTATGCTGGAAGAATCCGATTCTCTCCACCCTCAGAGCAAGTGGTACCCTATCAAGACTAAGTGGTGTTTAGCTACCAAATGCAACTGAAAATTATTTTAATGTGGATAACATATCTAAGTGCAAATGTACTTTTCTGTAGCTTTAACAGTCATTTTGGGGAGAAGTGGACAGTAATTAATGACTCTTAAAATCAGTGCTTGATAATACATTAGTCGAGAAAATTGGCCGAAGATAGGACCCATCAACTTAGAACTGCTTCTCCAAGAACATGCTGAGAGAAAGCGAGAAATGTGGATGCTAGAACACTCAAGATGCTGAAGCTACTGTTTGTTAGGGAGACAGGGACTGCTCTTGGAGAATGGGGTTTAAGACAGAGATGAAGGGAGCACACCTTCAAAGCAGCTGCAGACCAGGAATTCTGGAAAACACACTGAATAACCATGAATGTGGAGCTTCCTGGCAATCCAGCGTCACTATCAGACCGGAAGCTGCCTTGTGGTATTGTCATGGTGTTGCCCTATGGTGACAGACGGCAGCTACGCTCAGGGTAAGCAGAACATAATGTACATATTTGTCAAATCACTGCTGTATGCCGGAAACTACTTTAACATGTGTGTCGACCATATTTCAATAAAAAATGGAAACAAAACCCCCCTGCCTTTTTTTCTTTTTATCAGAACAAACCATCAGGAAAATTACCAAATGGCATTCCTAATGTGTGGAAGAACATGTATATACATGTGTCCATGTGCATGACATGGAATTGTGATTTAGTTGGCTAAAAACTGGCACTTGTCTTCAACATTCCTTTTTAAGATTTCCTACTGCAAAACCCAGCTCCTTAAACACCTTCTGTCATGTTTGCACAGCACTTTGTTATCTATGTAGTGATGCATCTGAAATCCTAAAATGGTTTTTAAGAAAAATGTACAGGGGCACCTGGGTGGCTGAGTCGGTTAACGTCACACTCTTGAAATGGACTCAGGGTCCTGGGATCAAGTCCCTCATCAGGCTCCACACTCAGCTGGGAGTCTGCTGCTCTCTCTCCTTCTGCCCCTCCCCTAGATCGAGTGTGTGCCTCCATGCTTTCTCTCAAATAAAGAAAATCTTTCTAAAAATTTATGTTTTCCAAAAGCAGTTTTCAGGAATCAAACTTGAAAATGAAGGAAGTGGCCCGAAGTGATATACATAAGTCACCTGGAAAATAGCTGGGGTGTCTCCAAGACCCCACACCACAGACCACCCGGTATATTTATAGCAACACTGCCTTGGGCCTGAAGTCTGTCACCTCAAGGTACCAGAGTTGACAGGACTTGGGAAGATGGATTCTTTCTAATTAATTTAAAGGAGCTGGAGGCATAAGAACAAGGATTCTAATCTACTCACATCTACAGTGAGACAGAACTCTTGTGGGACAAGAGATTTCAGTTGGCTTGACCAGCACTTTCTTGTCCCGGAGGCAAACTTCACAGCAACTGAATTAGAACATCTCAAGACAGTGGTGGGGTACTGATCCGAGCAAGGGCAACCAGGGCAGGAGTGATACAGCCAGAATCCTCCAGACTGAACTGTGCATCTCCACTCTCATACCCATGAGCTCCACTCTGAGCGGGACCCACGCTTTCAGGTTCTTCTGTGGTGAAGGAAGAATCTCTTGCTAGTGCCCCCATGGGTTCCCCCCAAATAATATTAAATTCTTTAACCCTTACGTTCAGAATTAAGTGATCAACAGCTTCATAATAATTATAAATCTGATTGGTAAATTACTGAAATTAAGCAAATCACTTTATTGTGCACTCTAGCTCAGAGAGGGAAAAACTGTCTTTCATTGATCGTTATAAATATTCAGCATTATTCATTCCATTATGAATTTTTCTAATTCAGTTACAGGAGGCAAAGAAAACATACTTGCCTTAGCCTGGTAATAATCAGAAGCATGTACTGAAGAGGAGATCACCATCTTAAATAGTTACCTATGTGCCAAAATATAAATTGAACGCTGAACTGGCTTTATAAATACTTAACTGAAGAATCATCTCAGCACTTCTTTGTGAAGTCCACGGCGGGCAAGTCTTAATTAGTAATATGCAAAAACAGAACTAATGAATGATCCTATTCTGCGGGCAACTAAATTATTACGTTTATAAGGCCCCTCCCTAAAAAAGATCCCTTAATAAAACGGTGCCTCTAGTAGTGGTATCCAATTAAATAGGTATGTCTTAGTTTTCAAATTAAAAAAATTTCTAACTTGCATTATGTAGCCTTTGATGACCCAAGAAGAAAAGATTTATTAGAAATAAGAATCATGGGGGCCCCTGCTGGCTCAGGCTATAGAGCACGTGACTCTCGATCTCTGGGTTGTGGGTTCAAGTCTCATGCTGGGTATAGAGATTACTTAAAAGAAAATCTTAAAAAAAAAAAAAAAATCCAGAACCGGTTTTTGGAGCTAGAAGAGATCTTAGGAATTAAATAGTTCAAAGCAAGAAATTTCATTGCTGAAAAAAGAACACATCTAAGCTGAAAGTAAGTAAAAAGTCACAGGTTCTTATTTAAAGATAAGGAAGCCAAGGGGTTAATGTCTGACTAATGGCCAATAACCTACTCTTCTATCCCTCTTAATTCCTGAGGTTTTATATTATTATAACTTCTATTTGTTTTTTCCTCACAATAGGATTTTAAAAACTATATAAAATGATGGTAAAAGTTGGTGTTTTGTGATAATGCTCTTGAGCGAGCTTCTTATGTTCCACCATCCAGTTTAACGTAGCTGTTAAGATGGAAGAAATGGGGCGCCTGGATGGCTCGGTTGGTTGAGCTACTGCCTTAGGCTCAGGTCATGATCCTGGAGTCCCAGGATCAAGTCCCACATTGGGATCCCTGCTCCACGGGGATTCTGCTTCTCCCTCTGACGTTCTCCCCCTTCATGCACTCCCTCACTGTCTCTCTCTCAAGTAAATAAATAAAATCTTAAAAAAAAGAGATGGAAGAAATGAAGAGTTTTATGGTTCAGGTCAGGGCTGGCAGAAAGACCCCCAGACTAAATCCCACAGCAGAGTGAATTGTTTTGGACACAGAATGGTCCATAAACCCTAAAATATTTACTAACTGGTCCTTTACAGAAAAGCTTGCCAACCCGTGATTTTAAGAAAATATTCTCTATTCCTAATTTTGAAAGTGTCTCTTATTAGAAGTTAGTGTTTAAATAAAATAAAACTGGTGTTGAATCTTACCAAATGCCCTCTGAAGATGTACTAGGATGATTTTTATACTCTTAATTTGTGCCCATTAAAACACTCTGGCCACTTAGATTTTTAAAACATCAATACTTGACATTTTCGTACATTTCAGATCTTTTCAAACGGAAATGACCACCACAGAAACAGAGGAAGCTCCCTTTGCATTCTTCCCCCCCCCCCGCCCCCCGACTAGTCACCACTTTTTGGAAGCAGTTACCTCTCTTTCGAAGACCGTCTTCCTGTCCACGGTTCTATATTTCTACTTCATATGTGTGTATCCATGAACAGTAATTATATCTTTTTCATAGAACTCGTTTATATCACTCTCTTGATCATTTTAAAATTTACCTACAAGACAACATGTTGTACATATTCTCTAACTAGCTCTTTCTCCTCAACTTGGCTTTTCAATATTACTGCATCTGCCAATCTGTTTCACATTCGCCACCGTGTAGGATTCTACCGCACGAATTTACTACAATCCATTTCCCTCAGACACATAGGTTGTTCACAGGTTTGGCAATTGACCTTTTCTTCATGTGCAACCACGAGTTTCCGCTGTCCGTTAAATGTTTACCAACCGCCCAGGATGGGCCAGGCCTTGTAGACAGTGTCAGGGACTGGAAAGTGGAGCAGCTCCTGGGCTGACAAGTGCTCTAATAGAGGCGTGGAGGCAATGGGCTGGGGTGCCGAGGCCACACACCAATTACACACTTGACTGTGTTGTATCTATCAATTTCCTTATTGTGATTCATGGATTCATGGTATAAATTCATTGGATTCATGGTATAAATTCTCTTTAGCGAGGCGTGTCATTAGCAGCTTCACTGAGGTGTATTTTATAACCTATAAAATTAAATTAGATGTATAGTACTTTTTTTAAAAAAGTAAACTTACAGCCTTGTGCAATCATCACTTAAACTAGGATCCCTTGTGCCCATCTGCAACATTTTCTGTTCCCACCTCCAGCCCCAAGAAATCACTCATCCTTCCGTCTCTATAGATTAGACGTTTCTGGACATTCCATACATGTGGACTTCCAGCACTTATCCACGGTTCACTCCTTTTCATAGCCTAGTAGACCCCCACGCGGACCACCATGGCTTGTTTATCCATTCCTCTGCTGATGGGCATTTAGGTTGTTTGCACTACTTGGTTATTATGAGAAATGCTATCTATGATCACGGATATGAATCTATAAGGATGCAGGCTTTCATTCTCTTGGAACAGAACTGCTGGGCCATATTGTAATTCCACGTGTAACATTTTGAGTAACTGCCTATTTTCCCAAGTGCCTGCACCATTTTACATTCTCCCCAGCAATGTATGAGGGCCCCAAAGCATTCCCAACCTCACCAACATTTGTTACTATCTGTCAGTTTAGCCACAGCACTCTGAACATGTGGAGTCTCATCTCCTTGTGGTGTTACTTTGCATTTCCCTAACAACTGAGAGGGTTGGGCACTTTTCATGTGCTTATTAGCATTTATTTATACATCTCCTTTGATGAAATGTCTATTCAAATCCTTTGCCCACTGAAAAACATTTTTTAACATTTATTTTATGATTATTTTTTACTATTAATTTATTGTATCATTAAAAACATGTAACATTAAACTTAGCCACTTCACAGTTCAGGACTGTCAAGTACATTCACATTGTTGGGCAAGAGATCTCTGGAACTTCTTCATCGTGCAAAATTGAACTCGATACCCACTAAATACCAAGTTCCCTTCACCGGGACCCTGGCAACTGTTCATTTTCTGTTACTGTGATTTTGGCTACTTTAGATACTCATAATAGTGGAATCATATAGTATTTGTTTTTTTATGACTGGCTTAATGTCCTCAAGGCTCATCATATTGGAGCACATGGCAGAATTTCCTTCTTTAGAAGGCTGCATAATATTCCTTTATATGTATATATAAGATTTTCTTTATCCATTCATGTGTCAATGGATATCTGGGTTGCTTCCACCTCTGGGCTACTGTAACTAATGTTGTAATGAACAGGAATGTGAAAATATCTTCTTGAAATGCTGCTTTGAATTCTTTTGATTATATACCCAGAAGGAGGGCTGCTAGATCATATGATAATTCTATTTTTAGTGTTTTGAAGAACTGTTGTACTGTTTTTTCCTAGTGGCTGCAACATTTTACATTCTTACTGACAACGTACAAAGTCCCAATTTCTCTTTATCTTCACCAACACTTGTTATTTCCCGTTCTTTTGATAATGGCCTTCAGAGAGGGTATGAGATGGTATCTTATTGTGGTTTTGATTTGCATTTCTCTTATGATTAATGATGCTGAACATCTTTTGGCTGTTTGTGGATCTTTAGAGAACTGTCTATTCAAATTCTGTCCATTTTTAACTGGGTTATTTGTCTTCTTATTATTGAGTTGTAGGATTTTTTTTATGTATGTGGATACAAGTCCTTTATCAGGTATGATTTGTAAAATTTTCTCCCAGTCTATGACCTACTTGCCTTTTAATTTTAAAATGATGCCCTTTGAATTATAAAAGTTTTAAATTCTGATGAGTTATAATTTATCATTTTCTTGTGTGCACTGTGGTTTTGGTGTTACATCTAAGAACTCTTTGCTTAACCCTAGATCACAAAGATTCTCTCCTATGTTTTCTTCTGAAAGCTGTTTATGGTTAATTTTGGTATATATGTGAGACAGGGCTCTAAATTTATCCTATTGCAAAGATATTCAGTTGTTTCAGTACCCTTTGTTGAAAGGCCATCTGTCCCCACTGAAATGACTTGATGCATGGACTGAAAGCTAATGAAGTCATGTATGTGAGTTTCCTTCTGAACCTGCACTTCTGTTCCATTGATTTGCATGCCTGTTCTTCTGCTAGTACCACACGGTTTTGAATACTCTAGCTCTGTAGACAGTTCTGAAATTGAGAAGTGTGAGTCCTCCAGCTTTGTTCTTCTTCTTAAGGTTGTTTTAGCTGTCCTGGGTCCTTTGCATTTCTGAAGCCTTGCTGGGGTTCTGACTGGGATTGTTGTGAATGTATAGATCAGTATGTGGAAAAACTGGTACTTTGTTACTTAAATGAAGGAAAAAACCAAGCAACTGTGTCATTGTGGTGTTGTGTGTGTGACAAAAACATTTCAAAAAAAGTAATATCCAAGAAGAATATGAAATAACCTAATGCAACAGTGGGGTTTTATTTAAAAAAAAAAAAATATATATATATATATAAAAAACATGTTATTCAGGATTTACCTTCAAATAGTCTGGGTTGGGAGAATCAGACCTAAGCAAGACTGGCCAGGTGTTGGTAACTAAGTCACGGGCATGGAAGGTGGGGAGATTCATGGGGTTATTCCCTCTAGTTTTGTGTATGTTCAAAAAAATTTCATAACAGAGGGACGCCTGGGTGGCTCAGTTGGTTAAGCAGCTGCCTTCGGCTCAGGTCATGATCCCAGCGTCCTGGGATCGAGTCCCACATCGGGCTCCTTGCTCGGCAGGAAGCCTGCTTCTCCCTCTGCCTCTGCCTGCCTCTCTGTCTGCCTGTGCTCGCTCTCTCTCCCTCTCTCTCTGACAAATAAATAAAGAAAATCTTTAAAAAAAATAAAAATAAAAATAAAAATTTCATAACAGAAACATCAAATAAAACAGTCTAGTATCAACTCATGGCTTTATCCCCAGATTTTATTTCTGGAATTAACACTATAACCTAAAATAATCTATTAGTAAGATTACAAACTCAGCATTTGGTAATATACTCACCAGTAATTGCCCCATTCTATCATAGTTCCTGGCTGAAAAGAAATTTGGATTTTGATTTGTTAGTTCTGTGAATACATATGGAAATAGTAGTATAAAAAATATCAAATGACAAAACTAACTTAAAAATAGCTTTTAATAACATGAAGTGTAACGTAAAAAATGTAACAAATTAATATTATTTACCATGCTCATATCTATCCCATAGTGGAAGTAATGTTCTATTCTATTTCAAGTAAGAAGGCAGTATTTACAGTAAAGCATCCAATTATGGTTATCAAAATCATAGCCAGATCCATTCTCCAGATGTACTGAACTCATGATTAAACTGTTGGCACCCATTCAGACTTTATTGTGAAATTAAAAAAAAATTCAATTTACTGAATCACTATTTTTTCCAGTATAATGGTTAGTATTAGACTACAAAGATCTACTGCTGATATGTACTCCTTTTAACAATATTGCCATGTTGCTATCTGGGGCTTTCTTTCTAGTAGTGCTCAGTGGGGAAGCACCATGAAAGACTTACAAAATACTCCCTTCGACTCTTACAGTGCTGTGCGACTTATTCAGCGGGGCCACATTTATTAGTTACTCTAGTTCAATAACAGCAGATGCTATCTATTGCAGCTAGTCCTGCATTTAAGGTCTTTCCTCTTAAAAACCGCTATGCTAGATGGAAAATGTCAAATAATAAACATTATACATAAGATTATAAAAAACAAAAGAGCATGGCAGAAGAGAAAGAATAAGAGAAAGAAGATAAAAAAGGAAAGAGGAGAAGGACTGGACAGCAGAGAAGACAAACCAATCAAAATATTATGCCAAACAAACATCACAAAATGTAAACTCAACTTTTGTTTTTGGCACTAAGGGGTGCTCACGCTTCCTCACAGAAGAATGAGGGCTGTTACCCGAATTTTAGTACTCACTCGGAGCTGGTAAGATCTGAGTTCATATATATTAGGTCCTGACCGTGGCACAGGCTCATTCCAGAAACTGAACTCCAACAGCAGCTGATTCTTCCTAGAGAGAAGCATGTTGCTTCTTGCCTTGCGGAATTCCACAAATTCCTTTGGGGGAAACAAAAAATGTGCTCATGATATCCTCTGATAGTTACATATAAACCCACGTTAGTATCATTTATATTCCTCCTATAATAGAAAGCTACCATAAAAGGCTGTTGAGACAGCCCTGGTTTACAGCTTGTTGAGCCAGCATAAAAATTATAAGCACTCACTTTCACTCTCAAAAGTGTCCAGAGTTAGATGACCAACTACATGGCCATCTCAAGTATTCAGGTAAGAGTGTAAGCAAATTCAATTCCTACAGTTTTAAGTTCTCCTGACAGTGACTGACAACATATCAATAGAAGTGACATAGGGATTACAGAATACCAGATGGTCCAAAAGCCACTTAGGTTTGGACTGGGAATCTACACAAAAGGTTTTCTTTCCAGTAGTGTGTGGCTGTTCAAATTCTCTTCATCAACCTGCACCTGTCACTGAAGGGATAGGAAGGGGGGGGCAGTCGCTTCCCAAAGCAGCTGTGTGGTAGGTAACCCACGGCTCACTGTGTCTACCAGGTGGACTTGCTGGCGTCGAAGTACCGGCTCACCAGTTTCAAAGCACAGCTGACTTCTATAGTAAGAACTGTTATGTTAATAGTATTATAGCCCGTTAATTAGTTCCAGTACAGCTTCAAGAATCCAAACAATAAAACTTTTACTACAAAAAAGTTTATTAATGTTAAATAAATGAGGACAGAAAAGAGTCATTTAATTCTATACTATCATTTATCATTAGTCTGAATAAATAAACATTTTTCAAAATCATACCCGATTTTCTCTGAGTTTACTCATGACCTCTGTGAGGGCTGGGTAGCCTCCTTCATACCTCCAGAGGTGCACTGAAATATATTTTAAAAGAGAACATACATTTAGGGTTTCATTATACTCTTCCCTTGAAAACAGTCTCCACACACACATGTGAACATGACATGAAACTGTCCCTGCATACGAGTGACACCATAAATGTTCAATAATGAATTCAAATTTAAAGAAAAAAAAGTAGTTTTTTGAAATCAATTACAGGAGAAACTATTTTCTTTTTTTTTTTTTTTTTAGATTTTTATTTATTTGTCAGAGAGCAAGCGAGAGCAAGCACAGGCAGACGGAATGGCAGGCAGAGTCAGAGGGAGAAGCAGGCTCCCTGCGGAGCAAGGAGCCCAATGTGGGACTCGATCCCAGGACGCTGGGATCATGACCTGAGCTGAAGGCAGCTGCTTAACTAACTGAGCCACCCAGGCGTCCCAACTGGAGAAACTATTTTAAACATAAAACTAGACAGACTTGGAGAGCTCTGATTATAAAGACAAGTATTAAATTAAATATTATTTAAGTCATTGACAGGAAAGGCATAGGGAACAAGCATTTATTTCAAAGACGTTTGCTTCCTACCAGCTTGATCCTGCTCGCCATACCACGTGTTCCAGGTCCCCACCAGAGTACAAGGGTAATGCTTATCTTCATGAATCTTTGGCAACACCTCTTGACTTAAAAGAGAAGAAACAGCAACACTAATTAAACAACTGACAAGATCATACCAGGTGGACACATGATCAACAACAGGGAGAAGGCCATCTACTCTGTTCTGACAACTAACATCACAATACATTTATGATAAACCTGTGTTTAGAATTACCCTTTTAGCTAAGTTCTACTCTAACATCCCCATTATCAGAGACTCAGGTTTCCGTAGTCCAACTACCTAGAACAGCTGGAAACAACTGCAGTGATAAAAATGGATAAGGAAGAGCCAAAGGTCCCAGCATTCTAGGAACTACGTGGGTCTACCATTTGCTATTTCAGGAGAAAGAAAATGAAGTACTTAGGAATGGTGAAGTTTCTAAGAGCTAAGTTCTGCTAGTTCCCAAGATAGGAAGGAGAGAAACAGGAATAGAAAGAGCACGGAAGAAATAAGAGAAGGAAGTGATGCTTAAGACAGGGGACAACAGAAGCGGCCCGAGCAGGTAGAGGTCACCGGGGCAGAGAACAAGTTGGCTCTAAGGGAGGAGGAGGAAGACAGAGCTGGAACCCAACACAGCCTGGAAGCAACCCAGCTCTAACAGTCCCCGAGGGAATCAGAAACCAAATTAAAGATACAATGTGGAGCATAACTAGGTTCTACTCGATTCAACCGGCTGATGGGATTTAGGAAGTATCATACAATCCCATTTTGCATCATTACCAGTGACTGTACAGACTAGCGGCAAAGCCATGACGGTTATGAGTCTATTAATTTAACAGAGGTGCCAGAGCTTGGCTCCATGGAAACCTTCCTATCGTACAGATTTTAATAGCCAGAGCAAGGCAAAAGGAAGAGACATGACTGTGCCATCCCAAAATAAAAGCTAAAACATGCACATGTTCTGAATAGAAAAACTGTGATGAAAAAATACAATACAGATTCAACAATAAATGCAAAAGGGTATCAAGGATTGGAAATGGAACCTGTTCGAACTATTTGCTGACACTGAGTGAAAGTTAGTGGTCACTGCCAGAGGCTGGGGTACCACAACTGAGTGTACATGCAGTTAACAAAGAAAAGCCCAGAATGCTCTTCTGTTGAGCCAAATGAAAACCCAAAATGTCACCCTTCAAAAAATACACATGGTGTGATCATTGTACAGGTCAAAAAAGACTTATGTTAGAAATAACACTGGACTGATGGAAATCAAGGGTGGGGAAAGATGGATTATATATAACTATTGGAAATGGATCTCCTTTTTTGTCACAACATGAACAACCCCAAATGAGAGCCAGTGTAGAAGACAATCTATAGAGATGACCAATGTGGTGTCGAGACAGGGGCTGGGGCCTGACGACGAGGCCTAGGTTTTTCACCAATACGGAGTGGTATCTTCTTTGCTGGGGACTCCAAAGCTGCTCTCGGAAGCCGTGGCCTTCCTTACACAAACGAAGGCTGTAAGGCAGGTAGTACTTGTACCTAGAACTAGCTGGGTTGGCCAGACCTCATCACTGGGGCCTCTAAAAACTAGGCAGGAGTTAAATCTTTATATACTGGAAACAGTTTCAGAGAAAAGAAAAAAAAAAAACTCGATGAAGGAGAAAGCAGAACTCGGGGAGATTAATTTGATAAACTTCTAAGTAATGAATTGGGTGTGGGGTAAGGTACAGGTACAGCCTTGAGGCCAGGAAGGCACTCAACGAGGAGGTTACTTAGAAATGGGGCTCAAGAGGCTGGGAGAAGGAGATGGAGAAGGAAATGGAATAGAAACAAAATGCATGTCAAATGAAGAATGCATAGCTCTTAGCAACCAGTTGCAAAGAACTAAGGAAAAGATGAACTAAAACCATGGTGAGTGACACATGTGGGAGGTAGGAAGCACCATGTGATTCCACATGTTGAGTTTGAAGGGAGAGGAAGACATCCAAATGGAAATATGAACACACAGGAAATGAAAATCCGAGACAGGAGATGAAGTGATACAAACAGGACAGGAAGGATAACCCAAGGAAATACTAACATAGACAAGAAATTTCATTTTATGAAAGAAGATTTAGAAATATGCATCTGCTTTGTTTTAGGACATTTTTTAATAAAGAGAACTGTGCTGAGGTGATTAAGAAACACTATGCTAATGTTTTATTTCATGAACACTTCCCCAAATAAAATAACAAAAAGTTTTTGCATCAAAAAATTATGTTGATTCTGGTGACAAAATCATTTGCTTTCTCATGAAAGTAGCAGATGTGAAAGGTAAAAAAATGCTTTTTAATGATGTTTGCTCATAACTGATCATTAAAATACAATTTGTTAGCTTAATCAAGAATGAATGCACTTAATTTTCTTTGGTCTTAAAGTTTACAAATTCTGTAAAAGCATATACATCTCATTATCATATGAGAATCTGCCAAAGGGACTTGAATCCTGGTGAATGAAGACATGAGAAGAAATGGTGGCTATATTCAAATATATATGGGACTTCCATGTGGTGGCTTTAATTAGGAGTAAAACTGGAAACAGTGGAGATCATGGGGATGTCAGTTCTAATTCCTAACACTCAAGTTATCCAGAGATGGAATGTATGAATGTACCTAAACACACCAATCAGGAAGGTCTGCAGAAAGGACTCAAGCACTGGTGAGTAGATGGACTAGATGGCATTATACAGTTCCTTCCAACCTAAGAGTCTAGAACATTCTAATGTCTGAGAGCTTACGTGATGAGTTAGCTGTGTGAGTCCTTAAAATCAAAATGCCCTTGGCAGTCCCACACAGAGCTCAACTTAAGAGCCTCTGAACATTCAGCTTCAAGAAGAGGGATCAAAGATCCCACTCTGCTATCAAGGGTTAGCTGAACCAACAAGTATGCAAATTGTTAATTTTCCCCAAGTAAAGGATAGTTTGGTATACACACCAAATTTTGTTGTATGCTTCTAGGCATTCCGGTTTAACATTGTGAACTGAAACAAAAGAAAATTCAACGATAAACTTATGAACAAAGGGAAAAAAGTCAACTATGAAGATAGCAAACCTATCACTCACACTGCAATTTGTATAGACTGCTTGTTTCCTTTTTGGCTAGAAGATTAGAGTGAGCATCTTTTCTTGGATCAACTTTCCGGACAAATAAGGATTTTAGCCAGCTGTCTTCTCGAGGTCTATTATTAGAGGACGTCAATCTCCTATGGAATAGCAAACATAAAAATGTGGTATGAAGATTTCAGCATCTTCAGGTAATGTCACATAGCACACCGTTTTCATAAAATCAATCCATTCAGCAAACAAGCCTTGAGCACCTATTCTAGGCACTGTTATAGAACCTGGGATACCAGGGTGCGTGGGTGGCTCAGTGGGTTGAGCCTCTGCCTTCGGCTTGGGTCGTGATCTCGGGGTCCTGGGATCGAGCCCCACATCCGGCTCTCTGCTCAGCGAGGAGCCAGCTTCCCCCTCTCTCTCTGCCTGCCTCTCTGTCAAAGAGGTAGAATCTTAAAAAAAAAAAAGAACCTGGGATACCACAAAGTGTCCACTCTCCATTCTGAGAGCATGCAATCGAAATGGCAAAATGTAAAAGATGTAACTTGTGGTCCTTAAAAGAGAGTTTTAACTTTTTAAAAAGTTTTTATTTTTTAAAAGATTATTTATCTATTTATTTATTTATTTGACAGAGAGAGAGAGAGAGAGAGAGGGAAGCAGGCTCCCTGTTGAGCAGAGAGCCCAATGCGGGGACTGATCCCAGGACCCTGAGATCATGACCTGAGCCAAAGGCAGAGGCTTTAACCCACTGAGTCACCCAGGCACCCCTAAAGTTTTAAGGATAGTTAGCATACAATGTTGTATTAGTTTCAGGCATATAACATATTGATTCAACAATTCTACACCGCCTGTCAACATTCAGCATTACGACAGTATTATTGACTATATTCTCTACGTTGTAATTTTCATCCCCATGACTTATTTTATAACTGGAAGTTTGTACCTCTTTTTTTTTTTTTAAGATTTTACTCATTTATTTGAGAGATAGAGAGAGAGAGAGATACTGAATATGGGGAGAGGGACAGAGGGAGACAAAGAACCCCAAGGAGAGAGCCTGACATGGGTCTTGATCTCATGACCGTGAGATCACGACTTGAGCCCAAATCGGACGCTTACCCAACTGAGCCACTCAGGCACCCCTGGGAGTTTATACCTTTTAATCCGCTTCACCTATTTTGCCCATCCTCCCTCTACCCACCTCCCCTCTGGTAATCACCAGTTTGTTCTCTATAGTTAAGAATTTGTTTTTTTGTTCATTTGTTTTGTTTTTTAGATTCCACATATAAGTGAAATTGTACGGTATTTGTCTTTGACTGACTTATTTTACTTAGCACAATACCCTTCAGTTCCACCCATGTTGTCACATGATCTCATTCTTTTTTATGGCTGAATAATATTCCATTGTGTATATGTGTGGGTGTATATATATATATGTGTATCTATATGTAGCATATCTTCTTTATCCATCCATCTATTGATAAACATTTTGGTTGCTTCCATACCTTGGCAATGGTAAATAATAATGCAATAAACATATGGGTGCACGTATCTTTTTAAATTATTGTTTTCATTTTCTTTGGTTAAATACCCAGTAGTGGAATTACTAGACTGTGTGGTATTTCTTTTCTTTTTCCACATAAATTCCTTATACTGTACACTTCATCCTTGTGATTTGTTCATTCCATAACTGCAAGCCTTGCACCTCCTATTCCCCTTGGCATTTCTATTTTCAATGTTTTGAGGACCCTCCATATTGTTTTCCACAGTGGCTCAAACCAATTAATATTTGCACCATCAGCATAAGATGGCTCCCTTTTCTCCACATCTTTGCCAATACTTGTTATTTCCTGTCCTTTCAATACTAGCCATTTTGACAGGTGTAAGGAAAAATCTCATGGTGGTTTTGATTTGCATTTCCCTAATGATTTGTGATGTTGAACATCTTTTCACAGAGTTGCCATTTCTGCTATGTGTCTTTCCTTCCTCTAATGCAATTTCTGACATAGAAAAAATACATATGGTAATATAGAGTAGTCAAGTTCATAGAGAAAGTCATAGAGTGGTTGCTAGAGGTTGAGGAAGGAGAATGAGGAGTTACTGTTTAATTGGAACAGAGTTTGGGAAGGTGAAAAAGTTCTGGAGTTGGAGGTGGTAATGCACAACAGTGTGAATCTACTCAGTGTTACTGCTGAACTGTACACTTAAATATGATTAAAGCAGCAAGTTTTATGTTACATACACTCTACCACAATAAATAAGTGTGAAGATATACAGGGAAAATGAAATAAATTCTTTCTTTGAAAAAATTATATTGGGGTGTCTGAGTGGCTAAGTCAGTTAACTGTTTGCCTTCAGCTCAGAAAAGATATATGCACCCCTATGTTCACGGCAGCATTATTTAAAACACCCAAGATGTGGAAGCAACCGAAGTCCTAAGTCCACTGACACATGAATGGATAAAGAGAGGTGGTCTATGTATATGCACATATTGTAACAGACACACATGCGTACAAAAATTATTCAGTCATATAAATTTTTTGTAAAAAAGATTTATTTATTTGTCGAGAGAGCGAGCGAGCGAGCATGGGGATCAATCAGCAGGCAGAGAAGAAGCAGGCTCCCCACTGAGCAAGGAGCCTGGGGTAGGACTCGATCCCAGGACCCTGGGGTCATGACCTGAGCTGAAGGCAGACGATGACTGAGCCTCCCAGAGCCCCAAGATTTTTTTAATAGGACTATATAATTCCTGTTTTTTCTTTATTTTAGATTTTAAGTTCACTACACAGAAACTGTATTGAAAAACTTTGGGGGGGGTAGTTAAGTAGATTTTAAGACCTTAGGAATAACTGTTATGAATAATGAAGAAAGGGGTACAATGCAAATTTATAAAAATATCAGCATTAGGGAATTTCATTTAAAATAACAAATATTTACCAAAGCATCCACTTCTAACAGTATTTAATTCCAGAAATGCAGAGACATGCATCATCATGTGTACATACAGATATTTAATTTTTATGACATTTAATACTTTATAACATTTATTAGTACCTTATTTCCAGTTTTTTTCCTGGTATAGGCAATTTAGGTATCCATTAGCAGGGACCGGTGAAATAAATTTGGAATATCCAAAACCATAATAGAAGCAATCATTAAAAAGAATGAAGCAAACCTACATGCACTGATAACCTGGTATTTCTGACGTAAATTATGTGGGAAAAGCAGGTATAGACTGTACCGTAAATACACAGAGCGAATTGTTAATAGTAGTGATATCTGGGGAAGGTTACTGGATGTGGGGTGGGAGTTTTTTCTTTTCATGTATAGTCTTCTGGACTATTTGACAAATTTTCCATATATATTATTGTACTTAAAATTAGCTATAAAAGTGCACATTTAGAGAGTCTTTTATACAAAAGGCACATAGGTATATTGGCAAACTAAATTTGGAAGGGGAAAGACCCTGAAGTAATTTTTTCCCCTCCTCTTTAGAATTTAAGGGGATTACAAATTAATAAATACATACTTCCTGTTGGGCACTGAGTTAGGTAGCCCGTCTATGTCATCTCTTTCAGTCCCCGTACAGCCTAGCAAGGTAGATATTATCACATTTTAAGGCTTGGCTCAGAGAGGTTACATGACATGAGCTATGACATGGCAAAATGAAAATATGAACCCAGACCTAACTATAAAGTTCAAAGTACTCTCACTTATGTGGGATGCCTCCCGAACATTCATCTCATCAGCTGAGCATTTTCCCAGGTTTTACTAACACCAAAGGGATTCACTTTAAGGTGGGTAAAATGAGGTAAAGTGTAGGGAAACACTCTGTAATCTACAAATGAGCCTAAGAAATAGTCATGGGACACACACAAGAACACAAGCGGTCTTTGCTTATCGACTTGGGTAGCAATTGTCTTGACAAATAAAAGACAGTCCAGTCCAGCATTACCCCCAGCGGACGGTGGAACACTGAAATCTTTTCCGTGTCAGGTGGCCAAAGATGACTCATGCACCCAGTCCATCTAGCTGTCCAAGCTGAATCACAGAACACAGCAGAAAGCGGCCATGCCAACAGCTGTCAGGGTGATAAGATCCAGGCTGGGGTTCTTTTTTGAGAATGACAAACACGATCAGTAGCCTTTATACCACCACACGTATGTTGTGTGGCACTTTACAGTGTGTGGGTGGGAGGGCAGATCATTCTATAAAACATTAGACTTTATTTTTATTGTATTTTCCCAAAGATCTTATTTTTAAGTACTCTCTATACCCACCGTGGGGGCTGGAGAGATCAGGAGTTGCATGCCCTACCAGCTGAGCCAGCCAGGCGCCCCACAGCACAGCGGACTTTAAATAGATCAGCATTATGAGCCGAGGAGCGCTCCGGTGGGGCAGGCTTAGTGCCCGACTCTTGGTTTTGCCTCAGGTCATGATTTCAGGTGAGACTGAGCCCCGTGTTGGGCTCCACTCAGTGCAGAGTCTGCTGGAGACTCTCTCCCTCTCCCCCCTGCATGCTTTCTAAAATCAAGAAACAAATCTTAAAAAAAAAAAAAATAATAAGCACTATGTGCCAGGCTCTGTGGATATAAAGGTGAACCAGACGCTTTGCCTGTTCAGTCTCACACCCGGAGTGGTCCCAGATACTACAGACTTACACACACACACACACGGTCCCAGATACTACAGACTTACACACACACGGTCCCAGATACTAAAGACTTACACACACACACATGGTCCCAGATTCTACAGACTTACACATACACACACGGTCTCACAAACTACAGACCTACACACACACACACGGTCCCAGATACTACTTACATATACACACACGGTCGCAGACACTACAGATTTACACACACACACGGTCTCTGATACTACAGACTTACACACACAGACACACATACATGCATGTGCACTGTGTGCGCTCAAGGGAAGGAACCACACTGGTCTGGCGTGTGAGGAGAGGAACTCCCGCAGAGACATTCTGGTTCGGTCTTGGGAGACAACACAGACTGGTGGACAAGGTGGGTGGCAATTCGAGTCACAGGGAACACAGACCCAGGGCCATGGTGTGGTGACACCGTAGGGCGCATTTGGGCAACAGCAGAAGTTTAGCGCGGCGGAAGAGCAGGGTGCTGGAGGCCGGGGAGGGGCGGGGCGGACAAGGGGCGGGGCTAGGTTCCCGCGCACCACGGCCGTCCGCCGCCTTCATCCAGCCCGCGGTGCCGCGCTAGCCCGTCTGAGGGAAGCAGCCTGAGGGAAGCAGCCTGGCCGCGGCGCGGCGGGCGGACGACGACCCCAACGGCAGGGCGCGTGGCTGCTGGGCTTTCCGCCGGCAGCCGTGCCCCGCACGCCAGCGACACGGGAGGAACCGAGTACTCCTGGGACGGACCGACAGCCGGTCCCGGGTTCCGACCACAGCAGCAGGCACGAAGGGAAGGTCTCCTTACTCCTGAGCCCGAAAGCAGAAGACGCGGGTCCCGACTGCGTGTGCAGACCGCGTCGCGCTTCGGCTGGAGCAAACCACTCGAGGAACTACACGTGACTCTGAGACCCCAGGACGCGGCAGCCCTCCGCGCGCCGCCGTCTACACCTGGTGCCCGCGTGGGCCAAGTACCGTGCCCGTGAGGCTGTCGAGATGAACACGCCCAGCCGTGACCTCGCAGAGCTGTCAGCTGGTGGCAGCACGCGGACAACCATGAGGACAGCCCAGCGGGAGGTGAGCTCTCTGACAGGCGCGTCAGGTAGTGCCGGGGACAGCGTGGGGTGGGAGGAAAGGGACTCCCAGGGGCTGGGGGAGACGTGAACCCCTTCTCCGAGGAAGCCCTTGCTGCGCTGGAGACTGTTAAGATGAGGCCGATGCCCAGGAGAGGAGGCAGAACCGCACCTGTCATTTTATTTTTCCTTCCCTTCCCCTATGTTCATCTGTTTTGCCTTAAATTCCACATAGGAGTGAAATCATTTATTTGTCTTTCTCTGACTGACTTATTTGCTTAGCATAATACCCTCTAGTTCTACCCACGTTGTTGTAAATGGCAGGATTTTATTCTTTTTGATGCCTGAGTAATATTCCACTATATACAAATACATATATAATCTTTACCCATTCATCAGTTGATGGACATTTGGGCTCTTTCCACACTTTGGCCTACCAATGCTGGCATGCCTCAGGGCCCGTTTTTTAGTCCCTTCTCTATCCACACTCTTCAAACAATCTCATCCATTCCTGTGGTTTTAAAAAATATTTTATTAAGAAAATTTTCAATTGAATGCAAAACAGTATAATGAAGCCCATAGATCTACCAACATTTGGCATTTCTATATACCAATAACTCCCAAATGTAACCTATAGTCCAGACATCTCCTTTGAGGAGTCAAACAGGTCAAGTGGGCCAAATGCCCTTCCATTTGAATAGCTCACAACCATCTCAACTCCAAAAGTGCTCTGGATTCCCCCCTCCCGACCTTGTACCTGTTCTTCCTTCTCTGAATTAGGAGCAAGCTCCCAAATGGCCACAACTTTATTCACTGACATTTCTCAACAGCGCCTGGCACATGGTGGGCACTCACTCATATGCTTATGGAACAAGTGACTTTCAGTAAATGGCACCACTATGAGCCCTTGATTCTGTTTCCTTTCCAAAATCAGACTGATATGATATAGCTCAGATCATGTCACACCAGAATGTATACCTTTAAATGTCTTCCATGGCTCTCAGTATAAAATCCAAACTCTCCAAAATGGCTTGCAAGGCCTGAAATTATGGGGCTCCTGCTCCTTGCCACCTGTCTTCCGGCCTGTCTTCCCTTCACTCTTTATTTTCCATCCTCCTAGACTTTTCTGGAGTTTCCTGGTATGCCTTGCTCCTTCCCAGTCAGGGCTTTCCTGCCCACTGACCCTTCAGGTATCAGCTTAATGGCACCTTCTTGGAGGGCCTTCCATGATTTCATGGGGTAGGGTCCCTGGTATTCTCTCATACTACCTACCTCAACCTTTAAGTCGATGTAGGTTTTTATACCTCTGCCATGGCTTCCTGGGGACAGTGACCACGGCTATTACGTTGAGCTCCGCAAGGTTTCAAAGATATATACATTCAATATTTGTAGAATTAGTGTATTAGTTGGGTCTAGACGTAGTCCCAAAGAACTCCTACAGTTAAGGAAGTCAAAAGATACAGAGGCCTGTGAGAATAATCCAAGAGTCAAGAGGTTGGGCTTCAGTTTCGAGCGCATTTGGTTCCAGCAAAGCGTGGGGGTACTGGGCAGACCCAGGTCCAAACCTCCAGTTTACGAGCTTTGTGAGCTGACTTTGGGCACTTTAGATGACTATGTTGGGGGAACACCTTCAGCCTCAGCTGTCTTTGTTGGAAAGGAGAAAATACGAATTTCAGTTTCGTATCCCCTGTGTAGGGGATAAAACAAAAAACAAGACACAGCAGATGCTCAATAACAGAATAAAGCCCAAGTTGGGCTTCAGTCCTAGGAACGCCTGATAACCCTGAGCTCAAACGCCTTTTCTAGCTGGACGTGTCCCGCGCTCTGAGGCTCCCTCTCACGCGTAAAACAGACCCCGACACCGCAGAGCGCGTCTGGGGTCTGGATTAAGGGATCTCTCTGGCCCGGAGTAAGTCTGACAAGGGGCGCCCCTCCGCAAGCGGCGGCTGAGTCTCCGGAGACTCAGCACCCAGCCCCAGCAGACCACGTCTGGATCCTCCGGCAGGAGGAAAACGAGAGCAAATCTGCGCCACGGAGGACACGGAGACGAGGGGATGGTTCGGGAAACCCAGTATGGGACCCAGCGCGCGGGGAGAAGTTCCTACTGGAACCCAGAGCCAGTTCCCGAAGGCGACCCGTAACGCCCGTCGCCGCGCCACCTCCGCTTCCCCGCAAGCCAGCCTGTCCGCGCTGGTCGGACGCCCCGCCACTCCGCGCGCCCCGACCACGAGCTACCGAACCCCTGGTCACCGCCTCAGGGGCGAGCAGCAGCCCCGCGGATGCAGACCCCGCGGCCCCGCGCTCGCGAGCAGCCGCCGGCGACGCCAGGGCCTGGGGCCTCCGCGCGCGCGCCCTCGGCCACCGCTCGGGTCGCGCCGGGTCAAGGTCCCGCAGGCCGGGCCCGCACGGCGCGCGGACGTGGCCTGGGCACCGAGCGCCGTCCGCGCAGTGACCTTGAGCCCGGCGCGCCCGGACCGCGCTCCGACTCTGCCGAGGCTCCCGTCCGCGCCGGCCTGGCCCACCGCGGCCTCGGCCCCACCGGCCCCGCAGCCCCCGCGGCCCGGCCCGAGCAAGCGCTGCCGGGCCGGGGCGGGCCGGGGGACCCCGCGCCCTCCGCCCCGCGGCGGCCACTCCCCGGCCGCTCCCGGAGAGGGCGGCGCTGCTCACCGGAGCCGGGGCTGGAGGCTGCAGGGCGCGGCCCGCCGCAGGAGACCGCAGGCCGAGGCCACTCCGCGGGCGTGCAGTACTCGCGCCGCCATCTTGCTCTGGCGCCTGGGCTCCCAGCACCCGGCCCGCCGCTGACGCCGCCGCCGCCGCCGCCGCCGCGACCCCTCCCCCGGCCCGGCCCGCCGAGCTGGGGCGGGGCTGGGGCGGGGCCGGGGCGGGGCCGGGCCCGGCCGGGCCCGACTGGGCCCGGCCACCAGGGGGCGCAGGGCGCACGGTCCCGGCGCAGGAGGCCCCGCGGCCGGGAAGAAGGAGCGCCCGAGAGGCCTGCACTGGGCGACGACGAGCCCCGCGAAGGAATCCGGGCGCCTCCGTAGGTGCGCCGAGGAACGTGGGCTTTAATCACAAGGAGCGAGCAGCACCGCGCTCGATCCGGGCCTCTCCCGGCACCGTCCGCACTTCGTGCCGGCGCGGGTATTGCCTCTTCAAGCCGAAGCCGACCCCCACGACGCGGTCACGGACACCTCCCGGCTGGAAACACACTCAGGTCGTCGCGCGGTCTCAGGACACCGTGTTCCGGTTCATTTCAACGCGGGCGGGCGCCGGCCGCGGCTCCGCTCTCCAGCTGGCCCGGTCCAGGGGCCGGGGTGTGCCAGGGGGACGCGCTGAGCGCGCAGAGCGCGGAGACGGAGAGGCTCGCAAGGCGGGCGGGGGCCCGGACGGGAGAGCGAGTCCCGCGGCGCCAGAGGCAGGGGCCGGAGCCCGGGCCGCCGGCGCCACAGCGTAGTCCTAGGGGGCGAGGAGCTGACCGGTGCAAGGGGGACATCTCCGGCCATGGAAGCAACTTAGAGGCGTGGGGTCAGGACGGCACCTGTTCCCGGAAAATGCATCCCGGGTCAGATAAAAGGGCACAATCGTAATCTCGAAAACTGCCAGCCTGACGGGGTAGGCAGAAAGGGAGCGAGACCGTGCGAGAAGGGGGAGCAACGAGGAGGAGGAGACGCCCAGCCAGCAAGGGGAGCATCTGAAGGGCCGCGCGAGACACTGCGGACGCAGAAGAAAATGCCCTCCGGACTGGGTAGCTGGGGGTGTCTCTGTTACCCAGGCAGGTCTCCGCAGAAGAGGGCGGCGGCACGGGACACCTGGGTGGCTCCGGTGGTGATCCCAGGGTCCTGGGCGGGAAGCCTGCTTCTCCCTCTCCTACTCCCCCTGCTTGTGTTCTCCCCCTCTCACTGTGCCTCTGTCAAATAAATAAATAAAATCTTGGGGCGTGGGCGGGGGGGAGCCGCGGGGTCAGGAACTGGGCTTCTTGGAGGCAAAGGAAGCACCAGCGCTCAAGGGGTGCAGTTTTCTGACTGGGGGATATTTGAACATGTTCATATACCAAAGAGCCACCTGAGAGGACACAAAGGGGTCCTGTGTATGGAGAAGTGGCAACAAGGATTTGCTGCAGACCAGGGAGATAAGTATCTCTCTCTTGGAGGCCAGTGGAAAGACCAAGGGGCACAGGACAGGAGGCCAGAGGCTGTGTGGCTGAGCAAGCTCCTGATTTCAACTGGCTTACGTTAATGAACCTGTAAGGAACTGGAGAGATCCAAAAGGGAGGCTGAAGGCAGAAAGGACATGTCCCCATCCTTCCCAGCAAAGAGTCCTCTTCAAGCCGATGGTGTCAGTGTGCCCTTGTGACTTTTTCACATATTCTCCCAACTTCTCAGCTATTTTTCAAGAGACAAATGTTTTCAGGGGCATCTGGGTGGCTCAGTGGGTTAAGTCTCTGCCTTTGGCTCAGGTCAAGATCCCAGGGTCCTGGGATGGAGCCCCACATCCAGCTCTCTGCTCAGTGGGAAGCCTGCTTCTCCCTCTCTCTCTGCCTACTTATAATCTCTGTCAAACAAATAAAATCTTAAAAAAAAAAAAAAGACAAATGCCTTCTAATGCATTTTCCTGCATTGTAAATTTGGTAAATATTTCTTGGGTTTGACCTTGCTTTTGTGGTATTTAGCCTAAGGCCACTTATTCTGCACCTTCCCCCTCCATCATCTTGCTCTGGAGTTCCATTAACCCTATGCGTCTCACTACGCGAGGTACTTGAATTTCACAGGTGTATAGCTTAGGTTACTCCAGGCCATGGAAGAAATATTGGGCATATTCCTGGAGCATAATTTTTATACCAAGATTATTAAGAAAAATATCTTAACATAAAAAAACAATAAAGTATATGTAAACATTTTAAGTGTTTGAGGCTTTTGAGATGGCTTGTACAGGTGTCCTGTTTATTCCAGGATAACCGGTTCCATACAGCTTCACCTATGGGAAACCTAGGTACCATTTTGCTTGTTGGAACATCATCTATCCAACCTCTTTTCTTCTTTCCTTATTCAGCTCAGTTTAGATCTTAGGACCAGTCTTTGAGTAAGTCTGTCTTCCTCCTTCTAATCTTTCCTCTTCCAGTTCCATTATCTACACTGATGCTGTAACTTTTATAGGAGTGTGAATCTAGATCATTCTCTTAAAAAATGTCAAATAACCTAAACCACCTAAGTATAATTTCTGCCTATTTCTTTTTCTTTCATTCATTCATTTTTTTTTGAGTGGTTATAGTCTGTACTTTCTTTTTTTTTTTTTCCCAATTTATTTATTTTCAGAAAAACAGTATTCATTATTTTTTCACCACACCCAGTGCTCCATGCAAGCTGTGCCCTCTATACTACCCACCACCTGGTACCCCAACCTCCCACCCCCCGGCCACTTCAAATCCCTCAGACTGTTCTCAGAGTCCATAGTCTCTCATGGTTCACCTCCCCCTCATTCATTCTTTTTTAAAAGCAAGTTTATTAAGCAAGTATACAGAAAAAGCTCTCAGGAAAGGGGTTCTGACAGAGCTGCCCTCTGTTTCCTTACCTGAGCTCCACTCATGTTCAAAATGTCCCAGCAGTCCTCACCAGCTTACAGAACCCCTTGGTTATGCTCCTTTCTCTCATACTTTCAGGATTTTACAGTTCCCTCTGCGTGGAATGCCCTTTCCATAACCCTCATCTACTAGCCTGGAGACTATTCCTTTAAGATTTAGTTCTCTAACACTATCTAGTCTCTCCCGGGAAAGTTACCCTAATTTCTTCCCCACCGGTGTGCTTTTCTTTGCCACAAAGAACCCCGTGCATACCTCACTTACTAGATTATGAGCCTGAGTGTGTGGACAGTGCCTCGTGGTTACTGCTGAAACCCTGTGCTTATAAAATACACATATTAGTTGAGACTGAAATATGTTCCAAGTCTCTTTCTAAGAGCCAGAAGACTGAAATATATAACTTATTGTTTCTTCAGGTCAAAATCTAGGTTCGTAGTTTATTAATAAACAGCAACAAAACAAACTCTCCAACTCAGATGCACAGTGCGAGAAGCTCTAAAACTTCTTCAATGTATCAGATTTTAGGAACTCAGTTTTATTTAATCTACGCTAGAATACAGGATTTAAAAAAAGTGACAGAATTTTCAAGTTTTATTTTCTATGTTTCAACATTCATAATACAAACTTTAATCTGATAAAGTCTGACCCCAATCAGACTGTTAATTATTTCCATTTGTAACTAGTTAAATCAGAAAAAAATTTAATTTCAAATATATGCCACCAAAAATAAATATCACTTAATGTAGTCTTATCTGTTTTTTATCGAAAGATATTTCCTCCCCAAATAAAGATTCTAAGATAAATTCAAGATTCCTTTGAATGATAAAAAAAGGACACCTTCTAACACAGTGAGCTTATAAAACAATGCTAGGGGACTGCTAGGCACACTTACTCTAAGAGGAAAGTATGTCCACTTAAACTTTTATGAAAAATTTTAACGGCCTTTACTTCATTTACTTTTAGCTATTCCATAAATACTGGGAGAGAAATTAGACAGTTTGTAATGAAACTTAAAAAAATTTCTTTTTCCATAAAGCAAACTTAACAATCTTTCCCTTTGGCTCCTTCTTCCAATCCTCCTTCACTGTGCTGAAGAGCTTTTGAGTTCTTCCAGATTTTTGGGTAGGCAGGTGGTTTCTAAGCTGACTGGGCTTTCCAGGTAGGTAGTTCCTGCACAGGGTTTTCCAGTCACTGGATCTATGACTCGTCCAACTTTGAAAATGATCTCGGCCAGTTCATGTTTCACGTGCTTTGTTCGTGGAACAGGTAGAGCTTTGAGAAGCACAATATCCCCAACTGCGCACTGCTGAAGAGCATCGTGGGCAAAGTAGGTTTTTCGTTTATTAAAATACTGTTGAAAGAAAGGGGAATAAAACAGTAGTTCCCATGTGTGATCTGACAATACAGTACAGAATATGAAAAATGATGCATGGAAAACACGCTGGGACTTGGGGGGAAAAAAGTAATATGCTAATACAAAAATTACCTGCTTAATTTCTGGAAAAACAGCTAAATTCTAGAGTGGATCATGTCCCTGAGTTCTCCAGCCTAATACCCTCAGTATCCTTGGTCTATCAAGCATCATCATTCTTTACCCTTATTTAAACTCTTCCTTCCTCGTGGAGCCTTCTCTCCAGCCTATAAACATGCTACTTTCACGACTAGCTATGTGATCTGGGGAAGTCACTTAATCATTCCAAGCTTAGTTTTTTTTCTCCCCCAGCAAAAAATGAAGCTCCAATATCTGCATCTCTAAAGTTATCCAGAGAATCAAATGCTATAATATACAAAAAACACTTAGCTCCATGTGTGGCTCAAATTGCAGACTGAGCCACAGATGGCCATCAACAACCTTGCTACAGAAAGTATTCTCACTCTACATGCGAGAAAACAGGTCTGGAGTAAGGCAACGGGCACAGCTAGTAAACAAGAGTCCATATTCAAGCTAAGGTATTCTGACTCTCACAACAATAACCACGCTGTCAGTCTCCTGCTTGCTCCTGTGTTATTATTGTTAATAAAAGACCACTTTATTTGCTCCCTAACCCACTTGGTGTCCCCTTCCCTCAACTCTGTCACCTCTGAGGTGCCTGGGTGGCTCAGTCGGTTAAGTCTGTTTTTGGCTCAGGTCATGATCCCAGAGTCCTGGGAACGAGTCTTGCATCAGGTGCCCTGCTTCTCCCTCTGCCCCTCCCCCCTTCCTGGGTGCACTCTCTCAAATAAAATCTTTAAAAACCAAAACTCCCTGTCACCTCTGCTCCTGTGTTTTTCATCCTAGATAGCAAAGCCCATTTCTACCTCCTTGTATTCCCAACCTTGAATGCAGAGCTATCCCTGGCACTTTCTCTTGCTTCCTTGCACTTCTAACAAATCAAAGACTCTATTTTTTCCTGAAATCTACTTTTCCCACTCCATTTGCATTACTCCAAGGACTGTTTAGGTCCTTATATCCAGTTCTAGACTTTTGCAAAAGCCTTCTTATCTACTTCCAGTCCTCACCCTGTGTCTCCAAGTCTGCCTTCCTTTGCCTATAGGTAAAATCCAACACCACCACATCCAAGACCTCTCAGTCCAGCTCCCAGTGTTCTTCCATTCACTCAACAACAGTCAGTGCCTATGGGGGTCAAGCTCTGGGCTTGATCTTGCCAAACTACTTGTTGTTCCTGCACAATGTCATGCCCTTTAATGGCTAAAAGAACTCCCATAAGCCACTCATGATGGCCAGAATGACTCCCCCAAACCTGGTCCTTTGGATAAAAGCCTTTCTGAGATTCAGCCCCAATGTCTCTTTTTTTTTAAAAGATTTTATTTATTTATTTGACAGAGAGAGATTACAAGTAGGCAGAGAGGCAGGCAGAGAGAGAGGAGGAAGCAGGCTCCCCACTGAGCAGAGAGCCCGATGCGGGACTCGATCCCAGGACCCTGAGATCATGACCTGAGCCGAAGGCAGCAGCTTAACCCACTGAGCCACCCAGGTGCCCCAATGTCTCTTAACTGAGGATGCCCTCCTTCACCCATGTGGGAAGATAACAAGTGTCCTGCTCTCTGCTCCCAGTACTTTGCATACGAAAGACTACAGGAGTTATCAGACCCAGTTAAAATTAACTCTATGTGTCCCCGGAATTTGAGAATGGACCACGATCAATTCGCTCCGTTATACCCACAGATCAGCACAGCGTCTGGCTCACAGCGGATGCCCAGGGCATCTGTACTGGCGGAACCGTTTCTCTGCTCAGCACCCACAACATGCTGTGATTTACGTGTCTTCTGGAAAAGGACATCCCTCACCTTTAATAAATAGGGATCCAAAACAAGTCTGGTCACTCTCACTTTGGCTGTTTTTTGCATTGCTGTTCCAATCACCTTCCCCACGATCCACTTGGCGTGGACGGACGAACGAACTACTGACATCACGTGGCTCTGGTCACCTGCAAAACAAATTCCGAAGTTTAATGTGCGGGCTGTTGGGCTCCCACAGTGAATTCTGTTGCTAGAACCGCCGAAGTTCAGAAACCTCTCCTGTCGGCCTTCCGGAACCGCCGCTTCGGAGACGCTCGCGTTCCGTCTCCTTCCCCCAGCCTTCCACCTGACACCGTGGACGGAGCCGGCGTTGTCGCCCAGGCCTCAGTCTCCCCGTGCGCAACGGGAGCGAGAACAGGATCCCGCCACAGCAGTGCTCTGAGGGTGCGCGGTCGCGGCGTCCCCGATTCCGTTCCTTCCGCTGGGCGTGCCTGTGCCCTTAGGTTCCCGCCCCGCTGCTCGCGCGGAAGGCCCAGACGGCCGGGACCTCCCCGGCTCCGGGAGGGCACCCCCAGCTGGGTCCGTCCGCCGGGCCTGGGGTACGCTGGGGTGACTAACCCTCCCGCCCCGCAATACTCCGGGGTCAGGCACTCGCCTCGCCTCCAGGCTCTCACCGGGCCTAACCCTCCTCGGGATTCACCCACTGCAGCTGCAGGACGCGAGCCGCGCTCGCCAACCCGCTGGGCTTTCCCCGCGCGTGGTGCGTACGGCGGCTGGAGCGTGGGTCGGAGCGTGATGACGTCATGTCCTTGCACGACGGCTCCTCTCATTGGCCGCGTGTCCCATCGGCCACGGGGGTAAAGGCGTGGCTCCGCCCACTTCCCTTAGAGGGAACCGCGGACAGTGGGTCAACGGGGGACCTGTACCTGCGCCTTGTCCCCGCGCGGTGCCGCTGGAGCGTGGAGGATTTCGGCCTTTCCTTTAACTATTCCATTCGGTTTCCTCTTTTTCTGCCGAGCTCCCAGGCTTGGACAAGGCCTTTCAGATCAGAGGAACCTCGTTCATTCATTAAACGCCGGATATAGGACACTGCTAAATGATGAGACCTAAGCATTCTACCCCACAGCTGCTTTAAAGAAACACTGTAGGTTTTTGTGCCCAGTTTGGTTTTACACGTTATTTCTCAATATCTATGAGACGGAGAGAAGTCCAGCGTTGGCACATACTTACCTGCGACAGTGACGAAGGAGCTCCGTGGGCCATGAGCTGCTTGATGGCGCCATCTCAGAGGGACGGAAAACTGGGAATGTATTGGGAAATTAAGAGAAACGGAAAACAATAGCTACTGGCACAGACAATTTGAGGGTCAAAATATGGGTATGAAATCCTGTCTTTAACCATTGAAACATCTTAGCGACTGGTGAGGGAAGACTGAAAATAAGAATTCTCCCATACATTATTGTGTCCAACACTCACCTCTTTCTTAGCAAACTGGTATAGAACACCGCTTAGATTCTGTACTAGGCAAAAAGATGAAATAAAGAAGACTCCTGCTCTCAAAAAGCCCACAGTCTAGTAGGGACAGGTGAGTAAAGAAACAAGTGCATTCCCACCCACAGTACAAAAGGGTTCCCCTTTCTCCACATCCTCTCCAACACACGTTGTTTCCTGTCTTGTTGATTTTGGCCATTCTCACTGGTGTAAGGTGGTATCTCAGTGCGGTTTTGATTTGAATCTCCCTGGTGGCTAAACGGTGTGGAGATTCCTTAAGAAATGAATAACAGAGCCATCCTGTGACCCTGCAATTGCACTGCTGGGAATTTACCCCAAAGATACAGATGGCGTGAAAAGAAGGGCCATCTGTACCCCAATGTTCATGGCAGCAATGGCCACAGTAGCCAAACTGTGGAAAGAACCAAGATTCCTTTCAACAGATGAATGGATAAGGAAGATGTGGTCCATATACACCATGGAGTATGATGCCTCCGTCAGAAAGGATGAATACCCAACTTTTGTATCAACATGGGTGGGACTGGAGGAGATTATGCTGAGTGAAATAAGTCAATTATCATATGGTTTTGCTTGTTTGTGGAGCATAAGGAATAACACGGAGATCACTGGGAGATGGAGATGAAAAGTGAGTTGGGGGAAACTGGAGGGGGATACAAACCATGAGAGACTGTGAACTCTGAGAAACAAACTGGGGGTTTTGGAGGGGTGGGTGAGCCTGGTGGTGGGTATTATGGAGGGCGCATATTGCATGGAGTACTGGGTGTGCTGCATAAACAGTGAATTCTGGAACACTCAAAAGAAATTTAAAAAAATAAGTAAAAATTTAAAAAAAAGAAAGAAGTGTAAAAGAATTGTACGTTATGGGAACCTTGAGAAAGGAATGCATGCTTTTGTGGAGAGAGAAGGCTTGATCAATACATAGCCCTTGACCAGGGGCTGTATAGCTTGAGAGGAGAGGGACATGGGACTTGGGAAGGGGATTTGAGGCAGAAAGGAGAGCATGTGCAGGGGTGCTGGGGTGTGAGAGACAGTATGATGAGCAGGAGGCTGATACAGGAAAAGAATGACAGGGATAGAAATTGGTCAGAGATAGGCCTCTACCTTGTTAAGGGCCTGACCTCACTTTTTGTTCTAAATGATGAGAAGCCTTTGAGAGGTATGAATAGTTTTGTTAGCTTTCAACATCATTGTGGTAGGAGTGTGGAAGAGAGGAGAGATGTTGGGGAGATTGGAGGCTAGATGCTTTGTCAGGGGATGGTGAAAACCTAAATTGAAGCAGTGGGAATGGAAGAAAGAAGGTGGTTGGAGAAGTGATTGGGAAATTGGTCATGTGAGGCAATGGGACAGAAAGGAGGTAAGAGTGTGCAAGTGAGGCAAAACCTTAACATGTCCACAACTGAGCTCCTTGTCCCTCAACCTTATTCCACCTCCTTTTCTCAAAGGCATCATCATGCACTCAATTAGTCAGGCACATCTTGGATTATACTCTCCTCTCTTCTTTTATGAGTATTGTCATTTCTTTTTTTCTTTTTTTTAAAAAGATTTTATTTATTTATTTGACAGAGAGAGACCAAGCAGGCAGAGAGGCAGGCAGAGAGAGAGAGAGAGAGAGAGGAGGAAGCAGACTCCCTGCCAAGCAGAGAGCCCAATGTGGGACTCGATCCCAGGACCCTGAGATCATGACCTGAGCCGAAGGCAGAGGCTTAACCCACTGAGCCACCCAGGCGCCCGAGTATTGTCATTTCTACTTCCCAAATATTTATTGTCTATTTCTCTCCATCTCCACTAACCCAAGCCACCATCATTTCTGACTTAGACAAATGCAACTGCCGTCCTTTAATTCTTTGCTTCCGTTCTTGTCTTTCTCTATATAGCAGTCAGAATATGCACATTGGATCATGACATTTCCTTGTTTAAAAACCCTATATATGGGTGCCTGGGTGGCTCAGATGGTTAAGCATCTGCCTTCAGCTCAGGTCATGATCTCAGGGTTTTGGGATCCAGTCCCAGGTCGGGCTCCCTGCTCAGTGGGGAGTCTATTCTCCCTCTGCCCCTCCCCTGCTTGTGTTCGCTCTCTCTCTTTCTCAAATGAATAAATAAAAATTGAAAAAACAAAACAAAACCCTGACTGCTTCTCATTGCACTTGAATACATTTCAAGATCTTAAAGGGCCTACAGGGTTGTACCATTTAGAAGTGCTTTTGGTGAATGTCTGTCTTTTAGTCAGGTAAACAAATAGAAGTTCTTAGGGGTGATGTCCCATCATGAAACAGGGTGTTGAGAGGTTTGCAGTCCAGGTCTAGTGAGGGTCTCAACAATGTCATCAAGGAGTCATGTGCTTTCTATCTTTTATCTGCTATCCTCAGTGCTTTGGCTTGTTACCTCATGGGTACAAGATGGCTGTGGTAGTACCAGGAAGCACACTGAGTATCATGGCATAAAGGAGGAACAAGGGCAGCATCAGCCCATCTGTCTTTTTATCAGGGAAACAAAAACTTCTGCTTATGTCTGCTTCACCAGTACTGTGCCATATGGCCACCTATTAAAGCCTCAGTTTTAAGAGAGGCTGGGAAGATGTGTGTACAGCATCTTTACCTCTGTATTGGAAGCAGGCAAACGAGAAAGGGGATTGGGAGTGGAAGTTGGGTTAAGCATGCAAAGTAGCTGCCCTAATTGTCTTTTGTTTACTTCTCCATCTCAATTTACATTCATCATCCTGTTAGCCACTACGCTCCAGTTATACTCTTAGCTTCTTGCATAAGCCAAGTTTAGTGAATCCTTTTATCCTGAGATTCTAGTCTTTATTCACTACAAAGAAATTCTTTTTATCCTACCTTTCTTCTTTCTCTTCCTCCCTTCTTCCATTTTCTCTTTCCTTTCTTTATAGTTTCTCTTCTTTACTTTGTAATTATTTCTTTCTGGAAGGTCTTGAAGAATTTAGATTTTGCATAGGTTAAAAATGTATATATTTGTACCTTTTTAAGACCTTGAAATACATAGGAATTTTTCAGATGATTAATTAATTTATAATCTATTATTTTGTTAATCCCTGGCAAAAGTGTATTTTTTATAGCATTAGAACATGTCATTGTTTCTTTCCCCACTCTCTTTAGATCTCTATGTTCTATCTGGCATTTCCTTTTTAGACAATCCAGCATTATTTATGTCAAAATTTTCTGGCACAGTTATAGAACCTTTTTAGCATTTGAAAATCACTTCTGTATGTAGGTTTTCTTATCACACATTTTTACAGATTTTATTTTATGGTTATGTGGTCCACTTATTTTATATTATTATAAACCAGCCACACTCTATTTTCTACCATATCTCTGAAGTGGATGTTAATTCTTTCATATCTCTGCATCATCATTAGACTAAGTTGTACACATTTTATTTTTCAAAGTTCTTATCTAAATTTCAGTTAGTTTACGTATAGTGTAATAGTCATTTCATGTGTACGATATAGTGGTTCCACACCTTCCATACTACACCTGCTGCTCATCACAAGTGCAGTCCTTAATCCTATCTCCTATTTAGCTCCTTTCCCCACCTCCCCTCTGGTAACCATCAGTTTGTTCTCTATAGTTCAGAGTCTGATTCTTGGTTAACTTCTCTCTCTTTTTTCTTTGCTTATTTGTTTTGTTTCTTAAATTCCACAGAGGAGAGAGATCATAGGGTATTTGTCTTTCTCTGACTGACTTATTTTATTTAGCTTTATACACTCTAGCTCCATCTGTGTCATTGTGAATGGCAAGATTTCCTTCTTCTCTATGGCTGAGTAATATATAATCTCACATCTTCTTATCCATTCATCGGTTGATGGACACTTGGGCTATTTCCATAATTTGGCTATTTCAGATAATGTTGCTATAAACATTGGGGTGCATGTATCCCTTTGGATTAGTATTTTTTTTATTCTTTGGGTAAATACCTAGTGGTGCAATTGCTGGCTGATAGGGTAGCTCTATTTTTAACTTTTTGAGGAAACTCCACACTGTTTTCCAGAATGGCTGTATCAGTTTGCATTCTGATCAGCAGTGCAAGAGGGTTCTCCTTTTTTTCACATCCTCACCAACACCTGTTGTTTTATGTGTTGTTGATTTTAGCTGTTCTGACAGGAGTGTAATGCCTCATTGTGGTTTTGATTTGCATTTCCCTGATGCTGACCGATGCTGAGCATCTTTTCATGTGTATGTTGCCCATCTGTATGTCTTCTTTGGAAAAATGTCTGTTCATGTCTTCTGTCCTTTTTTGAATTGGATTATTCATTTATTGGGCATTAGGTTTTATAAGTTCTTCACATATTTTGGATACTAATCCTTCATCCAATATGTCACTTGAAAATATCTTCTCCCATTCCATAGGTTGCCTTTTAGTTTTGTTGACTGTTTCCTTTGCTGTGCAGAAACTTTCTATTTTGATGAAGTTTATTTTTGCTTTTGTTTTCCTTGCCTCAGGCGACATATCTATAAAGAAGTTCCTATGGCCGATGTCAAAGAATTTACTGCCCATGTTCTCCTCTAGAAATTTTATGGCTTCAGGTCTCACATTTAGATCTTTCATCCATTATGAGTTTACTTTTATGTATGGTGTAAGAAAGTGGTCCAGTTTCATTCTTTTGTATGCTGTTCTCCAGTTTTCCCAACACCATTTGTTGAAGAGCCTGTCTTTTTTCCATTGGATATTCTTTGTCAAAGATTAGTTGACCAGGGGCACGTGGGTGGCTCAGTGGGTTAAAGCCTCTGACTTCAGCTCAGGTCATGACCCCAGGGTCCTGGGATTGAGCCCTGCATTGGGCTCTCTGCTCCATGGGGAGTCTGCTTCCTTCTCTCTCTGCCTGCCTGAGTCTCTGCCTACGTGTGATCTCTGTCTGTCAAATAAATAAATAAATCTTAAAGATTAGTTGACCATACATTTATGGGTTCATATGGGTTTTCTATTCTGTTCCATTGATCTATGTGTCTATTTTTTGTGCCAGTGTCATACTGTCTTGATCACTACAACTTTGTAATATAACTTGAAGTCTGGAATTGTGATTCCTCCAGTTTGCTTTTCTTTTTCAAGGTCTCTTTGGCTCTTGAGGGTCTTCTGAGGTTCCATACAGATTTTAGGGTTATGTGCTCTAGCTCTGTGAAAAATGTTTTTCGTGTTTTGATAGGGATTGCATTAAATCTGTAGATGCTTTGGGTAGTATAGATGTTTTAACAATATTTGTTCTTCCAATCTATGAGCATGGAATGTCTTTTCATTTCTCAGTCTTGTCTTCAATTTCTTTCATCAGCATTTTCATAGCTTTCAGAGCACAAGTCTTTCATCTCTCTTTGGTTAGTTTTATTCCTAGGTATCTTATTGTTTTTGGTGTGATTGTAAACGGGATTGGTTTCTTAAATTTCTCTTTCTACTGCTTCATTATTAGTGTATAGTAATGCAATAGATTTCTGAACATTGATTTTGTATCCTGCGACTTTACTGAATTCATTTATCATTCTAGCAGGTTTTTGGTGGATTTTTTCAGGTTTCCTTCCTTCCTCCCTTCCTTCCACCCTTCCTCTCTTCCTTCCTTCCTCCCTTTCTTCCTCTCTCCCTCCCTCCTTTCCTTCCTTCCTTCCTTCCAGAGATTTTTTTCCTTTCAGAGATTTTATTGATTTGACAGAGCATGGGCAGGAGAGCATAAGTGGGGGGGGGTGTCAGAGGGAGAAGGAGAAGTAGTCTCCCCACTGAGCATGGAGCCTGATGTGGTTTGATTCTAAGACGCTGGGATTATGACCTGAGCTAAGGGCAGATGCTTAACTGACTGAGGCACCCAGGTTCCCTCTTTCAGGTTTTCTACATAGAGTATGATGTCATCTGCAAATAATGAAAGTTAGATTTCTTCCTTGTTGACTTGGTTGCCTTTTATTTCTTTTTATTGTCTGATTTCAGTGGCTAGGACTTCCAGTACTATGTCCAATAATAGTGGTTAGAGCGGACATCTCTGTCTTGTTCCTGACTGTAGAGGGAAAGCTCTCAGTTTTTTTCCCATTGAGGATGATATTAGCCATGGGTTTTTCATATATGACCTTTATTCTGTAGAGGTATGTTCCCTCTAAACCTATTTCCTTGAGGGTTTTTGATCATAAATGGATGTTGTACTTTGTCAAATGCCTTTTCCACATCTAATGAGAGGATCATATGGTTCTTATCTTTTCTTTTATTAATGTGATGTATCATGTTGATTGATTTGTTATCATGTTGATTGATTGATTTGTTAATAATTGAACCACACTTGTAGTCCAGGAGTAAGTCCTACCCGATCATGGTGAATGCTTTTTTAAATGTATTGCTGGATTCAGTTTGCCAGTATTTTATTGAGAACTTTTCCAACTATGTTCATCACAGATATTGGGCTGTAGTTCGCTTTTTCAGTGGTATCTTTATCTGGTTTTGTTATCAGGGTAATGATGGCCTACAGAATGAATTTGGAAGTTTTCCTTCCTTTTCAATTTTTTTGGGATAGTTTTAGAAGAATAGGCATTAACTCACCTTTAAATGTGTGGTAGAATTCGCCCATGAAGCCGTCTGGTCCTGGACTTTTGTTAGTTGGGAGTTTTTGATTACTGATTCAATTTCTTAACCGGTTACCATTCTGTTCAAATTTTATTTCTTCTTATTTCAATTTCGGTAGTTTTTTTTTTTTTTTTGACAGACAGAGATCACAAGCAGGCAGAAAGACAGGCAGAGAGAGAGGAGGAAGCAGGCTCCCTGCTGAGCAGAGAGCCCAATGCGGGACTCGATCCCAGGACTCTGAGATCATAACCCGAGCCACCCAGGTGCCCTGATTTGCAGATATTTCTTTCCAGTCTGTGGCTTGTCTTTCTACCTTCTTGATGATTTCCTTGGCAGCACAATTTTTTTTTTTACATTTTGATAAAGTCTGATTTGTCTATTTTTTTCTTTTGTCATTGTGGCTGTGGTATTGCATCTAGGAAGACTTTGCTTATTCAAGATTATGAAGATTTAATACTAAGTAGTTTTTTTGTTTACCATTTTTTAAAAAATTATATTTACAGATCTTATATTTAGTAGATCTTTGGTCCTTTTTGAGTTTTTTTTTTTTTATGGTGTAAGAAAGGAGTCTAACTTTATTCTTTAGTATGTGGACTCCAGTTGTTCCAGCATCATTTGTTAAAAAACTCTTCTTTCCGATTCAGAGGGGGACAAGATGGCGGGGTACTAGGAAGAGGCGTCTTTTTAGCTGGTACCCCAAAGTGAGCTGATTACCTACCAAAGAACTCTGATCACCCATGAAATCAGCCTGAGATCAGAATTATACACATCTGGATCTCTACAGGGGCAGAAGACGCCAGTGAGCAGGTAAAGCGGAATGGGAACAGCGGACTGATATCGGAAGATAAACAAAAGGGGGAGGGAGCCACCAGAGGCGACCGGTGCGAAAGTAATACCCCGATACGAGCAAGAGTGCCCTGCGTCTGGGGACCAGCATTAACTTGGAGACTGGTTGAAAGCACTCCAAAAGAGCAAAGGATCTCGGGGGGAAATTGTGGGAATCGGGGTGGCTAGGGACAGGGGCTTAAGTCCCCGGTCCCAGACGGCCTCCCCGGCGCGGAGGCAGAGAGAGTGCGGCGGAGAAACCGGCTCCTGGTCCCTAAGCCGCCAGTGCGCCCCAGAGCGCGGGGGTTCCGGCTCCTGTGAGGGGATGGGAGCCGCGCCGGTCTGCAGAACGCGTGCTAGCCCTACCACAAAGCTTGAGATGCGCACGCACGTCGCTCCAGCTCTCCTGGGTTTCTAAGGCCCGGGGGCGCTTCTTGACCCGGGCCATTGTTTCAAAGTCTAAGCCGCGTGCGTGAAACTCTTCCCCGGACAGAGGCGCGCTGCCTCTGAAAAGAGGTGCGGGCACTCCCAGCCCCGGCGGCGGCAAAATCTCAGTGTGCGATCGCTGCTTGGAACCTCTCTGGCGGTCAGGAGCTCCCAGACAGCTGCCACTGCCTTGGCTTTGGGGACGAGCAAAAGATCCTGCGCCCCCAGGGTCTTTAACTTGGAACCTGCACTGCCAGCGTCCAAGGGGGAATTTATTCAGCTTCTGCACCCAGACTGAGGCTTCTCTCTGAGACGGAGATCAGGAAGTGTTCCAGGGTGCACCTTGACTGCACCAGAGTTGATACATCCAGCTACATCTGTTCAGTCTTCTCCCACCAAAATGACTAGGAGGAGGAATGCCCAACAGAAGAAAAATACAGAGGATGGACCTTCTGCAATAGGGCTAACGGCTATCAACATAGACAATATGTCGGAAAGAGAATTCAGGCTAACAATTATCCAGGCAATAGCTAGGTTGGAGAAAGCCATGGATGACCAGACAGAATTGATTAGGGCCGAACTGAAAGCGACCAGACAGAATGTTCACAATGTTAGGGCGGAGCTTAAAGCTACCAGGGAGGAGGTCCACAATGCTCTCAATGAGTTCCAATCCAATCTAAACTCTCTCAAAGCTAGGGTAACTGAGTCAGAAGATAGAATTAGTGATCTGGAAGACAAACAGATAGAGAGAAAGGATCAGGAGGAAGCCTGGAACAAACAGCTTAGATCCCACGAAAGCAGAATTAGGGAAATAAGTGATGCCATGAAGCGTTCCAACGTCAGAATTATTGGAATTCCTGAAGGGGAGGAGAAAGAAAGAAGTCTAGAAGATGTCGTGGAACAAGTCCTTCATGAAAACTTTCCGAATCTCGCGAATGAAACCAGCGTTCATGTACTAGAGGCTGAACGGTCTCCACCCAAGATTATACACTCCAAAAAAACATCACGACACCTGATAGTCAAATTGAGAAATTATAATTGTAGGTATAATCTCTTGAAAGCTGCCAGGGCAAAGAGGCTCCTTACTTACAGAGGGAAGCCCATCAGAATAACGTCAGACCTGTCCACAGAGACCTGGCAAGCCAGAAGAGGCTGGCAAGATATATTCAGGGCACTAAATGAGAAGAACATGCAGCCAAGAATACTTTATCCAGCAAGACTGACATTCAAAATGGATGGAGAGATAAAGAGTTTCCAAGACCGGCAAGGCTTAAAAGACTATGCAACCACCAAGCCGATACTGCAGGAAATATTAAGGGGGGTTCTATAAAAGAGGAAAAATCCCAAGAATAGCATTGAACAGAAATATAGAGACAGTCTACAGAAAGAAAGACTTCAAAGGTAACTCGATGTCAATAAAAATGTATCTATTAATAATCACTCTCAATGTGAATGGCCTAAATGCACCCATAAAATGGCACAGGGTTGCAGATTGGATAAAACGACAGGACCCATCCATATGCTGTCTACAAAGACCCATTTTGAACCTAAAGATACACGCAGACTGAAAGTGAAGGGGTGGAGAAGCATCTTTCATGCCAATGGGACTCAAAAGAAGGCTGGGGTAGCGATTCTCATATCAGATAAATTGGACTTCAAACTAAAGACTGTAGTCAGAGATACAGAAGGACACTACATAATCCTTAAAGGGACTATCCACCAAGGTGATCTAACAATTGTAAATATCTATGCTCCCAATATGGGAGCAGCCAATTACTTAAGAAAACTGTTAATCAAGATAAAGAGTCATATTGATATGAATACACTAATCGTAGGTGATCTTAACACGCCTCTTTCAGAATTAGACAGATCATCGAAGCAGAAAATCAATAAAGAAACAAGAGCATTGAATGACACATTGGACCAGATGGACCTCATAGATATATACAGAACATTCCACCCTAAAACAGCAGAATACTCATTCTTCTCAAGTGCACACGGAACCTTCTCCAGAATAGACCACATACTGGGTCACAAATCAGGACTCAGCCGATACCAAAAGACTGAGATTATTCCCTGCATATTCTCAGATCACAATGCTTTGAAACTGGAGCTCAATCACAAGGAAAAGTTCCGAAGGAACTCAAACACCTGGAAGCTAAAGACCACCTTGCTTAAGAATGCTTGGATCAACCAGGAGATCAAAGAAGAACTGAAACAATTCATGGAAACCAATGAGAATGAAGACACTTCAGTCCAAAACCTATGGGATACAGCAAAGGCGGTCCTAAGGGGAAAATATATAGCCATCCAAGCCTTGCTCAAAAAAATTGAAAAATCCAGAACACACCAGCTGTCTCTACACCTTAAAGAACTGGAGGATCAACAACAAATCAAACCAACTCCACACATAAGAAGGGAAATCATCAAGATTAGAGCTGAGATCAATGAGGGAGAAACCAGAGATACAGTAGAACGTATCAATGAAACTAGAAGCTGGTTTTTTGAAAGAATCAATAAGATCGATAAGCCACTGGCTACACTAATCCAAAAGAAAAGAGAGAAATCCCAAATTCATAAAATTATGAATGAAAAGGGAGAGATCACAACTAACACCAAGGAAGTAGAAACAATCATCAGAAGTTATTACGAACAGTTATATGCCAATAAGCTTAGCAACCTAGATTAAATGGATGCATTCCTGGAAAAATATAAACTACCAAAATTGAACCAGGAAGAAATCGACAACCTGAATAGACCGATATCTAATAACGAGATTGAAGCAGTGATCAAAAATCTCCCAAAAAACAAGAGCCCAGGACCTGACGGATTCCCTGGGGAATTCTACCAAACCTTCCAAGAAGAAATAACACCTATTTTCCTGAAGCTGTTTCAAAAAATTGAAGCAGAAGGAAAACTTCCAGACTCTTTCTATGAAGCCAGCATTACCCTGATCCCCAAACCAGGCAAGGACCATACCAAAAAGGAGAATTTCAGACCAATATCACTGATGAATATGGATGCTAAGATTCTCAACAAGATCCTAGCCAACAGGATCCAACAACACATTAAAAAGATTATCCACCATGATCAGGTGGGATTCATCCCTGGGCTACAAGGATGGTTCAACATTCGTAAATCAATCAATGTGATACAACAAATTAATATGAGAAGAGAGAAGAACCACATGGTCCTCTCAATTGATGCAGAAAAAGCATTTGACAAAATCCAACATCCGTTCCTGATTAAAACGCTTCAAAGTATAGGGATAGAGGGAACATTCCTGAAACTCATCAAATCTATCTATGAAAGACCCACAGCAAATGTCATCCTCAATGGGAAAAAGCTTGTAGCCTTCCCGTTGAGATCAGGAACAAGACAAGGATGCCCACTTTCACCACTCTTGTTCAACATAGTATTAGAAGTCCTAGCAACAGCAATCAGACAACAGAGAGAAATAAAAGGTATCCAAATTGGTAATGAAGAAGTCAAACTCTCTCTCTTCGCAGATGACATGATTCTTTATATGGAAAACCCAAAAGACTCCACCCCCAAACTACTAGAACTCATACAGCAATTCAGCAGCGTGGCAGGATACAAAGTCAATGTGCAGAAATCAGTGGCTTTCTTATACACTAACAATGAAAATACAGAAAGGGAAATTAGAGAATCGATTCCATTTACTATAGCACCAAGAACCATAAGATACCTGGGAATAAACCTAACTAAAGAGGTAAAGGATCTATACTTGAGGAACTATAGAACACTCATGAAAGAAATTGAAGAAGACACAAAAAGATGGAAGACCATTCCATGCTCTTGGATCGGAAGAATAAACATTGTTAAAATGTCTATACTGCCTAGAGCAATCTATACTTTTAATGCCATTCCGATCAAAATTCCACTGGCATTCTTCAAAGAGCTGGAGCAAATAATCCTAAAATTTGTATGGAATCAGAAGAGACCCCGAATCGCTAAGGAAATGTTGAAAAACAAAAATAAAGCTGGCGGCATCACCTTACCTGATTTCAAGCTTTATTACAAAGCTGTGATCACCAAGACAGCATGGTACTGGCATAAAAACAGACACATAGACCAGTGGAACAGAGTAGAGAGCCCTGATATGGACCCTCAACTCTATGGTCAATTAATCTTCGACAAAACAGGAAAAAATATACAGTGGAAAAAAGACAGTCTCTTCAATAAATGGTGCTGGGAAAACTGGACAGCTATATGTAGAAGAATGAAACTCGACCATTCTCTTACACCGTACACAAAGATCAACTCAAAATGGATAAAAGACCTCAACGTGAGACAGGAATCTATCAGAATCTTAGAGGAGAACATAGGCAGTAATCTCTTTGATATCAGCCACAGCAACTTCTTTCAAGATATGTCTCCAAAGGCAAAGGAAACAAAAGCGAAAATAAACTTCTGGGACTTCATCAAAATCAAAAGCTTCTGCACAGCAAAGGAAACAGTCAAAAAAACAAAGGGGCAACCCACGGAATGGGAGAAGATATTTGCAAATGACAGTACAGACAAAAGGTTGATATCCAGGATCTATAATGAACTCCTCAAACTCAACACACATGAAACAGAAAAACACATCAAAAAATGGGCAGAAGATATGAACAGACACTTCTCCAATCAAGAAATACAAATGGCTATCAGACACATGAAAAAATGCTCATCATCATTAGCCCTCAGGGAGATTCAAATTAAAACCACATTGAGATATCACCTTACACCAGTTAGAATGGCCAAAATTAACAAAACAGGAAACAACATGTGTTGGAGAGGATGTGGAGAAAGGGGAACCCTCTTCCACTGTTGGTGGGAATGCAAGTTGGTGCAGCCTCTTTGGAGAACAGTGTGGAGATTCCTCAAGAAATTAAAAATAGAGCTTCCCTACGACCCTGCAATTGCACTCCTGGGTATTTACCCCAAAGATACAGATGTCGTGAAAAGAAGGGCCATCTGTACCCCAATGTTTATAGCAGCAATGGCCACAGTCGCCAAACTATGGAAAGAACCAAGATGCCCTTCAACGGATGAATGGATAAGGAAGATGTGGTCCATATACACTATGGAGTATTATGCCTCCATCAGAAAAGACGAATACCCAACTTTTGTAGCAACATGGACGGGACTGGAAGAGATTATGCTGGGTGAAATCAGTCAAGCAGAGAGAGTCAATTATCATATGGTTTCACTCATTTGTGGAGCATAACCAATAGCATGGAGGACAAGGGGCGTTAGAGAGTAGTAGGGAATTTGGGTAAATTGGAAGGGGAGGTGAACCATGAGAGACTATGGACTCTGAAAAACAGTCTGAGGGGTTTGAAGTGGCGGGGGGGGTGGGAGGTTGGGGTACCAGGTGGTGGGTATTATAGAGGGCACAGCTTGCATGGAGCACTGGGTGTGATGAAAAAATAATGAATACTGTTTTTCTGAAAATAAATAAATTGGGAAAAAAAACTCTTCTTTCCTTATTGAATTGTCATGACACCTTTATTAAGGAACATATGTATTGCATGGAGCACTGGGTGTGGTGCATAAACAATGAATCTTGGAACATTGAAAAAATAAAATAAAATTAAAAATTGATGGATCATCATAAATGTAAGGGTTTATTTATGGACTCTCAATTGTGTTCTATTGATCTATATGTCTAATCTATGCCAGTACCATTGTGTCTAGATTATGATAGCCTTGTAGTAATTTTTGAAATCAAAGGTGTGAGTCCTCTGCCTTTGTTCTTTTTCAAGAATATTTTGTCTATTCTTGCTCTTTGCATTTCTATATGAATTTTATGATTAGTTGGTCAGTTTCTGCAAAAAAAAAAACCCTGAGATTTTATTAGATCTGTGTTAGATCTGTCTTCTGCCTTTCTTAGCCATTGTTCATTTCCTTCTTTCACTGAAGACTTTCTTTATCCTTTTCATTTTTTTTTAAAGATTTCATTTGTTTATTTGACAGAGAGAGAAATCACAAGTAGGCAAAGAGGCAGGCAGAAAGAGAGGGGGAAGCAAGCTCCCTGCTGAGTAGAGAGCCCAATGTGGAGTCAATCCCAGGACCCTGGGATCATGACCTGAGCTGAAGGCAGAAGCTTTAACCCACTGAGCCACCCAGACACACCTTTATCCTTTGTATTAAAATATTTTGGTTTCATGTTTCTCGCAGATGAAATATTAGACTTACATAACAAATGTGCTCATCTAACTATCTGATCCTGAATATAAGAGTGACACCAATAAATGGAACCAATAAAATACCTTTATTTCTAAGGATATTGGAATGTTCAGATCTATTTGGAAACATTTTGGTGAATGTTAGCTGATAGTATGTTACAAGAAATTGTAAGAAGATAAAACTGCTCTAAGGGCAAACATTTTCAGACAAAGGGCCTGTTTTCAGGTTTACTCCTTGCCTTCCTCTTGATAATACGCCTGCCCTATTTGTCATGGGATGTGAGTTGTTATTGTGATGAGGGGTCTGTAGTGTGTGGAATAATGTCTGACCAAAATTCATGTCTACCCAGAACCTGAGAATGTGATTTCATTTTGAAATAAGGTCTTTGCAGATGTGATTAGTTAAGGATCTTGAGATAATATCATATTGGAATTAGGGCAGGTGCTAAAACCAATGTTATAAGAAGTGAGGAGACAGAGATACACAGAGAAAAGGGCCATGCAAAGGTCGAGGAAGAGACTGATGTGATGCAGCTGTAAGCCAAGGGTTTCTGGGAGCCCATAGAATCTAGGAAGAAGAAAGATTTTCCCCTGAAGTCTTCAGAGAGAACATGGCCCTGCTGAAATCTTGGTTTTGTACTTTAGCCTCCAGAACTCAGAGGATACATTTCTGTTGCTTTAAACTTCTTAGTTTGTGGTAGTTTGATATGTCAGTCCAAGGAACTTAATAAGCTGGTGTGTGTGAAGTTATAAAATTTTTATTAAAAATATTTTATTTGTTTATTTGACAGAGTGCTACAGAGAGAGCACAAGTAAGCAGAGTGGCAGTGAGAGGGGGAGAGAAAGAAGCAGGCTGTCCGCTGAGCAGGGAGCCCGATGTGGGGCCCGATCCCAGGACCCTGGAATCATGACCCGAGCCAAAGGCAGGTGCTCCACGAACTGAGCCACCCGGGCGCCCCTGAAATGTTGTGAAGGTAGCAGACTTTGATAGAATAAGCACTTTCAAATGTACCATTAAGACTAGGGGTCAGCAAACTGTAACCTATAAGCTGTATCTGGTCTGCTGAAGGCTTTAAAAATTAATTGCAGTGTAATGAGTACACAGTGTCATATTAGCCAGGTGTACAATGTAGACTAAACAATTCTTTTTTTATTAATTTTAAAAATTTTTATTAACATATAATGTATTATTAGCTCCAGGGGTACAGGTCTGTGAATCTCCAGGTTTACACACTTCATAGCACTCAACATAGCACATACCCTCCCCAGTGTCCATAACCCTGCCACCCTCTTCCTCCCCCCTCTCCCTGGAAACCCTCAGTTTGTTTTGTGAAATTAAGAGTCTTTTATGGTTTGTCTCCCTCTTGGTCCCATCTTGTTTCATTTATTCTTTTCCCACCCCCCAAGCCCCCCACGTTGTATCTCTCCTTCCTCATATTAGGGAGATCATATGATAGTTGTCTTTCTCTGATTGACTTATTTCACTAAGCATAATACCCTCTAGTTCCATCCACGTTGTCACAAAAGGCAAGATTTCATTTCTTTTGATGGCTGCATAGTATTCCATTGTGTATATATACCACATCTTCTTTATCCATTCATCTGTTGATGGACATCTAGGTTCTTTCCATAGTTTGGCTATCATGGACATCACTGCTATAAACATTTGGGTGCACATGCCCCTTTGGATCACTACATTTTTAATCTTTAGGGTAAATACCCAGTAGTGCAATTGCTGGGTTGTAGGGTAGCTCTATTTTCAACTTTTTGAGGAATCACTATGCTGTTTTCAAGAGTGGTTGCACCAGCTTGCATTCCCACCACCAGTGGAGGAGGTTTCCCCTTTCTCCGCATCCTCGCCAGCATCTGTCGTTTCCTGACTTGTTAATTTTAGCCATTCTGACTGGTGTGAGGTGGTATCTCATTGTGGTTTTGATTTGTATTTCCCTGATGCCGAGTGATGTGGAGCACTTTTTCATGTGTTTGTTGGCCATCTGGATGTCTTCTTTGCAGAAACGTCTGTTCATGTCTTCTGCCCATTTCTTGATTGGATTATTTGTTCTTTGGGTGTTGAGTTTGATAAGCTCTTTATAGATTTTGGATACTAGCCCTTTATCTGATATGTCATTTGCAAATATCTTCTCCATTCTGTCAGTTGTCTATTGGTTTTGTTAACTGTTCCCTTTGCTGTGCAAAAGCTTTTGATCTTGATGAAATCCCAATAGTTCATTTTTGCCCTTGCTTCCCTTGTTTGGCGATGTTACTAGGAAGAAGTTGCTGTGACTGAGGTCAAAGAGGTTGCTGCCTGTGTTCTCCTCAAGGATTTTGATGGATTCCTTTCTCACACTGAGGTCCTTCATCCATTTTGAGTTTATTTCGTGCGTGGTGTAAGGAAATGGTCCAGTTTCATGCTTCTGCTGTCCAATTTTCCCAACACCATTTGTTGAAGAGACTGCCTTTTTTTCCATTGGATGCTCTTTCCTGTTTTGTCGAAGATTAGATAACCATAGAGTTGAGGGTCTATTTCTGGGCTCTCTATTCTGTTCTATTGATCTATGTGTCTGTTTTTGTGCCAGTACCATACTCTCTTGATGATGACAGCTTTATAATAGAGCTTGAAGTCTGAAATTGTGATGCCACCAGCTTTGGCTTTCTTTTTCAATATTCCTCTGGCTATTCAAGGTCTTTTCTGGTTCCATATAAATTTTAGGATTATTTGTTCCATTTCTTTGAAAAAGATGGATGGGACTTTGATAAGGATTGCATTAAATGTGTAGATTGCTTTAGGTAGCATAGACATTTTCACAGTATTTGTTCTTCCAATCCATGATCATGGAACATTTTTCCATTTTTTGTGTCTTCCTCAATTTCTTTCATGAGTACTTTATAGTTTTCTGAGTATAGGTTCTTTGCCTCTTTGGATAGGTTTATTCCTTGGTATCTTACAGTTTTGGGTGCAATTGTAAATGGGATTGACTCCTTAATTTCTCTTTCTTCTGTCTTGTTGTTGGGGTATAGAAATGCAACTAATTTCTGTGCATTGATTTTCTATCCTGACACTTTACTGAATACCTGTACCAGTTCTAGAAGATTTGGAGTGGAGTCCTTTGGGTTTTCCACATATAGTATCAATCATCTGCAAAGCATGATAGTTTGACTTCTTCATTGCTAATTTGGATGCCTTTAATTTCTTTTTGTTGTCAGATTGCTGAGGCAGGACTTCTAGTACTGTTGAATGGCAGTGGTGATAATTCCTGCCATGTTCCTGACCTTAGCAGAAAAGCTCTCAGTTTTTCTCCATTGAGAATGATATTCGCGGTGGGTTTTTCATAGATGGCTTTGATGATATTGAGGTATGTGCCCTCTGTCCCTACACTTTGAAGAGTTTTGATCAGGAAAGGATGCTGTACTTTGTCAAATGCTTTTTTTAGCATCAATTGAGAGTATCATATGGTTCTTGTTCTTTTTTTTATTAATGTGTTGTATCATATTGATTGATTTGCAGATGTTGATCCAACCTTGCAGACCAGCAATAAATCCCATTTGGTTATGGTGAATAATCCTTTTAATGTACTGTTGGATCCTATTGGCTAGATTTTGGTGAGAATTTTCTCACCACTGTTCATCAAGGATATTGGTCTGTAATTCTCTTTTTTGATAGGATCCTTGTCTGGTTTTGGGATCAAGGTAATGCTGGCCTCATAAAATGAGTTTGGAAGTTTTCCTTCCATTTCTATTTTTTGGAACAGTTTCAGGAGAATAGGAATTAATTCTTCTTTAAATGTTTGGTAGAATTCCCCTGGGAAGCCGTCTGGCTCTGGGCTCTTGTTTGTTGGGAGATTTTTGATGACTGCTTCAACCTTCTTACTGGTTATGGGTCTGTTCAAGTTTTCTATTTCTTCCTTGTTCAGTTGTGGTAGTTTATATGTCTTTAGGAATGCATCCATTTCTTCCAAATTGTCAAATTTGCTGGCATATAGATGTTCATAATATGTTCTTATAATTGTTTGTATTTTTTCGGTATTGATTTTGATCTCTCCTCTTTCATTCATGATTTTATTTATTTGGGTCCTTTCTCTTTTACTTTTGATAAGTCTGGCCAGGGGTTTAGCAATCTTATTAATTCTTTGAAAGAATCAGCTCCTAGTTTTGTTGATTTGTTCTATTGGGGTTTTTTTTGGTATCTATTTCATTGATTTCTGCTCTGGTCTATATTATTTCTCTTCTCCTGCTGGGTTTAGGTTTTCTTTGTTGTTATTTCTCCACTCCTTTAGGTGTAGGGTTAGGTTGTGTATTTGAGACCTTATTGTTTCTTGAGAAAGGCTTGTATCACTATATATTTTCCTCTCAGGACTACCTTTGCTGTGTCCCACAGATTTTGAACCATTGTGTTTTTGTTATCATTTGTTTGCATGAATTTTTTCAATTCTTCTTTAATTTCCTGGTGGACCCATTAATTCTTTAGAAGGATGCTCTTTAGCCTCCATGTATTTGGGTCCTTTCCAAATTTCCTCTTGTGATTGAGTTCTAGATTCAGATCATTGTGGTCTGAAAATATGCAGGGAATGATCCCAATCTTTTGATAATGGTTGAGACTTGATTTATGACACAAGATGTGATCTATTCTGGAGAATGTTCCATGTGCACTAGAGAAGAATGTGTATTCTTTTGCTTTGGGATGGAATGTTCTGACTGTATCTGTGATGTCCATCTGGCCCAGTGTATAATTTAAGGCCATTATGTCCTACTTTATCTTTTGCTTGGATGATCTGTCCATTTCAGTGAGGGGTGTGTTAATGTATGATTGTCAATGTGTTTCTTTGATTTTGTTATTAATTGGTTTATGTAGTTGGCTTCTCCCATGTTAGGGGCATAGATATTTAAAATTGTTAGATCTTCTTGTGGGACAGACCCTTTGAGTATGGTATAGTGTCCTTCCTCATCTCTTATTATAGTCTTTGACTTAAAATCTAATTGATCTGATATAAGGATTGTCACTCCAGCTTTCTTTTGATGTCCATTAGCATGGTAAATTGTTTTCTTTCGGGGACCGCCTCCGGCCGGGAAAGTCCCCGCCATTACAAGATGGCGCTTGGCTCACTGCCAGCAAAATACGCTGCAAGTAAACAACAAACGTTCTGGTGAAGCCCGCCTAAAGGAGGACATAGTCATTGGCTGTTTCAAATTTAATCAGCATAGTAACAGGACTCTCATTGGCTCTCCCCATTGCTTGGCCCCTTATTGGTCACCCTGCCACATATAAGCTAAGGAAGTTGACGAAATAAACGGATGAAGCATTAACACCATACCAGGCTGATTGTCGTTCTTGCGGGCCGAGGGCGACAGTTTTCCACCCCCTCACTTTAAATCTGGAGGTGTCTTTGGGTCGAAAGTGAGTTTCTTGTAACAGCATATTGATTTTTTTTTAATCCATTCTTATGATAACCCTGTGTCTTTTGATTGGGGCATTTAGCCCATTTATATTCAGGGTAACTATTGAGAGATATGAATTTACTGCCATTTTATTGCCTGTAAGGTGACTACTACTGTATATTGTCTCTGTTCCTTTCTAATCTACTACTTTTAGGCTCTCTCCTTGCTTAGAGGACCCCTTTCCATATTTTCTATAGAGCTGGTTTGGTGTTTACAAACTCTTTCAGTTTTTGCTTGTCATGGAAGCTTTTTATCTGTCCTAGTTTCAATGATAGCCTAGATGGATAAAGTATTCTTGGCTGCATGTTTTTCTCATTTAGTTCTCTGAATATATCATGCCAGTTCTTTTTGGCCTGCCAGGTCTCTGCGGATAGTTCTGCTGCCAATCTAATATTTTTACCATTGTAAGTAACGGACTTCTTGTCCTGGGCTACTTTCAGGATTTTCACTCTGTTGCTAAGACTTGTAAATTTTACTATTAGATGATGGGGTGTGGACCTTATTGATTTTGAGGGGGCTTCTCTGCACCTCCTGGATTTTGATGGTTGTTCCCTTTGCCATATTAGGGAAATTCTCTACAATAATTCTCTCCAATATAACTTTTGCTCCCCCCCTTCTTCTTCTGGAATCCCAATTATTCTAATGTTGTTTTGTCTTATGGTATCACTTATCTCTTGAATTCTCCCCTCATGGTCTGGTAGGTGTTTGTCTCTCTTTTGCTCAGGTTCTTTATTCTCTGTCATTGGTCTTCTATATCACTAATTCCCTCTTCTGCCTCATTTATCCTAGCAGTGAGAGCCTCCACTTTTTATTGCACCTCATTAATAGTATTTTTAAAATTTCAATTTGGTTAGATTTTAGTTCTTTTATTTCTCCAGAAATGGCTTTTATTTCTCCAGATAGTGTTTCTCTAATATTTAGCTTCCATGGCTTTTTCGAGCCCATGGCTTTTTTGACCCCTTGAGAATTGTCATTCTGAACTCTAGTTCTGACATATTACCAATGTCCATATTGATTAAGTCCCTAGACTTCAGTACTGCCTCTTGTTCTTTTTTTTAAAAATTTTTTATTTATTTTATTTTTTAAGAGAGATCACAAGTAGACAGAGAAGCAGAGAGAGAGGGGGAAGCAGGCTCCCTGCTTAGCAGAGAGCCCGATGCAGGACTCGATCCCAGGACCCTGAGATCATGACCTGAGCCAAAGGCAGCGGCTTAACCCACTGAGCCACCCAGGCACCGTCTCTTGTTCTTTTTTATTGTGGTGAGTTTTTCTGCCTTGTCATTTTATCCAGATAAGAATATATGAAGGAGTGAATAAAATACTAAAAGGGTGGCAAAGACCCCAGGAAAATGTGCTTTAACCAAATCAGAAGAGATACCAAATAGTGGGGAGAAGAAAGGGGGTAAAAAGAAGTTCAGGGAAAAAAAATTAAAAAAAAGGAAAAATATAAAAAAGAAAAAAGTATATATTAGACTCATGAATAGAACAGGGTCATGCACTTAATTTTGGGAGTATTTTGGTCTCTTAGAAGAAACTACCTCTCAAAATTTTAAAGAATGAAAAACATATATAAGGGTAAACAAAATGAAGGGATGAATATGACTATAAAGATGAAATTTCTTTTAATTTCTAAAAAAGGAGTTGATAAGATAAGTTGGTTAGGAGAATAAAGAAAAAGAAAGTGGAGAGAATATGCTAAGGCTGGAGACGAGAACAAAGCCCTGTGCTAGATTTAGGGTATATTTTGATTAGAAGAAGTTGTATCCCAAATTTTTTTTAGAAGAAAAAACCCTATGTGTATACAAAAACAAAGTTAGATACAATGAAGGATAAAATATAAGTATAATAATGAAGGTTCAAAAAAGATTTTTTAAAAATGAAAGGTATTGTTAAGATAAACTCGCTAAAAAATGTTAAAAGAGGAAAGGGTAAAAGTTAAAAAAATTTAGCAGAAGAAAAAAATAAAATAAAAAAAATTAATTTACTTTGCAAGACTAAAGAATCATGGGGAGAGAACCATGAATTCCATGCTTTTCTTTCTTCTCTGGAATTCTGCTGTTCTCCTTGGTAAGTGAACTTGGTGTTTGCTGGATATCTTGCTGATCTTCTGGGGGAGGGGCTTGATTCTCAAGTGTCTTTGCCCGAGACAGAATTGCTCCGCCCTTACGAGGGGCCAGGTTAAGTAATCTGCTTGGATTCACTTTCGGGAGCTGTTATTCCCTCAACACTTTCCGTAGAGTTCCGGAGGACGGGAATGAAAATGGCAGCCGCCCCCTCAGTGCGCCCTCAGAGAAAAGCGCTCAATCACTCCTGTCTCCTTAATCTCAGGCTGCGCTCTGAGTTCACCCAGCCTGTGACCAAGCCTCTCTGTCTCTGGCACACAGCCCCACCTGGAGTCTCCAAACCCCGCAGATCCCTGTATTCTTCCGGGGGGGGGGTCTCCCCGGTTCTTGTGGGGTCTCTCCTCACAGAGCAGCGGCCTGTGTCATGGACCACAATTTAAGGTAACCCCAAGTTAAGAGCTCACTCCTTGACTCTGTCTCTGTAGCCGGCTTCCCTGCTCTAATATCTGTGAGCTCTGCAACACTCAGACACCCCCCATCCTTCTGTGACCCCGTGGGACCTGAGACCATGCTGTCCCCACGTGGGCTTCACTCCGGCTTAGCCTCTGGAGCGATGTCCCTCAGCAGAACAGACTTTTAAAAGTTCTGATTTTGTGCTCCATTGCTCCGCTGCTTGCCAGCCCCTCCCCCCGCGGTCCATCCTCCTGTCTCTTTGGATTCACTTCTCCGCTTCTCCTACCTTTCAGAAAGTGGTCAGTTTTCTGTTTCTAGGATTGTTGCTCTTCTTGTCTTCGATCTGTTGGATTTGTAGGTGTTCAGAATGGTTTGATAAGCTGTCTAGCTGATCTCCTGCTACCTGATGTGTCTCAGCCTGCTACTTCTCCACCATCTTGACTCCTCCTAACTAGACTAAAGAATTCTATATGTTACTTAGTACTAGTCCCTTTCACCTATTCCACCCACCCCCTCACACACCTCCCTCTGTCAAACACCTGTTTACTCTCTATACTTAAGATTTTATTTTCTATGGCTGCCTTAGTGCTATGGTGGGAGATTTGAGTAACTTCCAAAGAACTGCATGTCCCCAAAGCGTAAAAACTTTATTATCTATCCCTTTAGAGAAAGGATTGCTGACATCTGGCTTACCTCATCAAACTGTCTACTGACTTCATGACCACAGGCATCATGATGACAACAACTTTAAAAAGATCTTTAACTTTAAACTTTAAATCTTAATCTTTTAACTTTAAAAAGGTATTTGGTAGAATGAAGTTGTCTACGAATGCATGATTCTCAAAACAGCAGTGACTTAAAGGAGACAGAAGTTTATTTCTCTCATCCACATTTACACAGTGAAAAGCTGGAATGGCAACCTTATGATTACCAGCAACTCTGCTCCTTCTATATTGCTGATTTTCCATCCTCAACATATTGTTTCTACTTCATAAGCCAAGATGCAGCTAACCCATCTATATTCTAGTCAGTAGGAACAGAGAAAGGGAAAAAGAGCATACTTTCCTTTAAGGACTCTTCTAGGAATTTAGTCACACTTCTACCTATATTTAATTTGCCAAAACTCAGTCATGTGGTCACATGTAGCCACAAGGTGGCTGAGAAATTTATTCTGAGAGGCTAAGTGCACAGTTAAAAATCAGGGATTCTATTATTTTGGGAGGGAAGGAACAGATCTTAGGGAATGGACTAATAAAATCTGCCACAGCTAACCAGGCTGGCTTTTGTCCTTTTTGTTACTCAAGGATCCAAGGGAAAACACTATATCTCAAATAAAGTTGTAATAATATTAACATACTTAAACCTCTTGAACAAATGGCTTTATACCACAGGAATGCATCTGCGGTTCTGTTTCAGGAGTCCCACCAGGAAAATGGTCAAGGATTTGAATCTAGTTATTTCAGGGAGGACTTCATACCTGATTCTATGTGAAGTGGAGGGTGAGATAGAGAAATCTAGGGTAATTCTCAGGTGTCTGCCTTCAGTGAATTGGCAGGCTCTTGGGTATACTGGCATTTGAGAGATTAGAGAATGAGGAGGCTGTTCAGTGTGATTTACTTCTAAGGTTTTAAAACCTTTAAGGTTTATCCCCCCTAGGTGATGCTCAATTTCTCTACCTTTCAGTCCTACTGAATATTTTAAACTTCATTTTTTACATGGCTATCTGGGCCTCGGAGACAAATCATTCTTGCCTTGCATGTCTGTCCTTCTGTCTTATTTGAGCTCCTTCCACGTCACTCAGCCATCTCTCATATCTTGGCAATCTGGACTTTCTAGGTTTCATCTTACGAGATGGCAGCATGCTCTAAATTATAGCATTGTATTTATGTAAAATGTAAATGTGTAGTTGTATACAATTGTGTAGGATGAAGTATTAAAAGACTGTGATGTAGAGGAAGAAAAGGGTGGTAGTCAGGAGTGTCAGTGATCTGGTAGCTGATTGGGCTATCATGCTATATGCAAAATGTCATCGTCAGGAGGTGTATTCTTACGGGGTTTTGCTCTAGCTTATAAATTCTCAGTTCAATAAAATGTTCAAGTTCTTCCTACATTAGAATACCATTTCGTTCATCTCCTAATTCTTTTTTATAAAGTTTGGGCCTTTTTAAAGGTTCAATGAATGTTGTTTTTTAAAATAAGTTTTTTTTTAAAAAAATTCAAACCCACAGAAAAATTGTAATAGTACAATGACCAGCCATAAACCCTTACTCAATAAACCCTTACTCATAAATCCTTCACTCAAATCCATGAACAATTCACTCAAATATTCATCAATTGTTAAGATTTTGCATGTTTTTTCTCTCTTGCTATTATATTTTATACATAAACACACACAATCATTTGATATATATGTGTGTATATACAAATATATATGCATGTGTGTGAGACATGTATTTTTTGGAAACCATTTGAGAGTTTCTTGCAGACAATGACACTTCAACCATAAATACTCCATTTATCATGTGTCTGCATCCTCATATATCACCACAGGGAAATTATAAAATTTCACATTGATACAATATTATGAATCCATAGCCACAATTTCTTAATGATCCCAATGATGTTCTTTATTTTTATTTATTTATTTTTTATTTATTTATTTTTATTTTTATTTTTTTAAAGATTTTATTTATTTATTTGTCAGAGAGAGATCACAAGTAGGCAGAGAGGCAAGCAGAGAGAGAGAGAGAGGAGGAAGCAGGCTCCCCGCTGAGCAGAGAGCCCGATGCGGGACTCAGTCCCAGGACCCTGAGATCATGACCTGAGCCGAAGGCAGCGGCTTAACCCACTGAGCCACCCAGGCGCCCCTGATGTTCTTTATTGACCCAGGATTTAACCAACGATCATGCATTGCATTTAGTTGTCGTGTTTACTTTCCTTGCAGTTTACTTTTCTTTTCTTTTTTTACGACACTGACATTTAAAGAGTGTCGTAATTGTCGTATTGACCCTACCTACCTCAATCAAAGATTAAACTCTTGCCAACTCTTCTGAAAAATAGCTCCCAATTTGACTTTGCTTGATGGTTCCTGATATGTGAATTCAGGCTAATGTTATTTGCAGGAACATTACATATGATATGTCCTTCTCAGAACATTATTATCACTAGTTACATGATTTCAGTGTGTCCCACTTTTTTTTAATTTGAAAATTAATTTAGAGTATAGTTGACACATATTGTTACATTAGCTTCAGGTGTGCAACACAGTGATTCATGAACTCCATACCTTCCGCGTTGTGCTCACTACAAGTGTAGCTACCACCTGTCACCCTCCAGCACTGTTATGATACCATTGATTATTTTCCCTGTGCTGTACCTTTTATTCCTGTGACCTATTCATTCCATAACTGGAAGCCAGTACCATCTACTCCCCTCCACCCATTTTGTCCTTCCTTCTACTGTCCTCCCTTCTGGCAAGCATCAGTTTGTTCTCTGTATTCTAGGTCTGATTCTACTTTGTTTGCTTATTCATTTTTTTTTAGATTCCGTTATAAGTGAAACAGTTTTTTGATATTAGTTTAATCTTTGATTGAGGTAGGTAGGGTCGGCCAGATCTCTCCATTGTAATTAATAATTAGTGATTAATATTAATACTTAATAATTAAAATTAATAATTAGTCATTGCTGGGAGATGCTTTTGAGATTGTGTGAATATACTGTTCTCCAAACAAGCTTTCAGCCAAGATTTTCAGCATTCATTCATGGTTCTCAATTATTGCCAAGGTGGTTATGAAATAGTAATTTTTCTATCTCTTTTACACCTGCTACATTTTTTAGTTAGCATGATTTTGTAAAAAAGAGCTTTCCTCTTCCCCCACATCACATTTAAACATTATTTTTTGCTTGAGATGTAGTCCACATATAGTGAGATGCATATGTAACTTAAGTATTCATCAGTTTTGATGAATACACACACACACACACACACACACACACACACACAACTCAGACCACTGTGAAGACAGAACATTTCCATAAATTTCCTCATGTCCCTTCCTAGTCAAGCCATCTCCTCCGGAAGCAACCACTGACCTAATTTCTATCACTATACATTAACACTGTTTATTCTAGATCTTCACATAAATGGAATCATATGGTATCTATTTTAAGTCTAGCTTCTTTCACTAAGTATGTTTTTGAGATAGATTCATTTTTTTTTGCATTCACCCCTTTAAAATTTTTGACTTTTTGTATTTGTATGGACTAATGGATTTTTAAATTTACTGTTTTATTCCTCCCCTTCATTTTGAAGTCTGCATTTTCCCAAAATTAGCCAGTGGGAACCTTGTTAAGCTGATGTCTGTGTCTTTCTGAACTTGCCACCATTAGTTTTTGTGAATTTCTTACTTTCTGGCAAAAAAGTGTGATCCAGGCTTACCTGTACTTTTCTTATCTTGGTTATTGGATCAGCAAATTCTCCAAGAACTTTCAGTGGGGAATGGTATTTAGAAACCAAAATCTAAGTGTTAGGTGAGCGCTTTGCTACAGGAGTGTTTTTGCTTCCAGAATATTGTAGAGGATGTAGCTATCTGTATATTCAAATACTCATAGAGAAGCCTGTGTGCATGCATACAGGCATATAACAGAAACCTCTAAAAACCAATGTGCCTCTTCTTTTCCCCGTATTCTTTGTTTTTGTCCCCTTTCTCCCACAGTGAAAACCTTGGTACCCACTCAGCAACATCAATGATTGATTTGCCAAATGCTACAGTACACACAGTACTTTTGTAATTGTAGAAATAATATCACCACTAACAACAAACTTGCTAAGTATATTTGAGATTGCTTTTTGAATTTTTTTGTCTTTACTGCCTACAATGACAGCACTGTGTTAAAAATTTATTGGGATGATTTTTTTCTGTGTGGTTATTATCAATATTCTATACAATTAGGTTCATTTGTATTTGTATACAGTTTTTTATTCAAGGATAGGGAGAAACCTATCATTTTAAATTTAATCTTCATTTTTGAATCTGCAAGTCATTAAAATGGTTCAAAACTCAAAAATATAAAAAGATATATTCAGAGAAGTTTCATTCCTTTCCAATGCCTTTAACCCTGTTCTTGTTCCCATAGGTGACCTATTTGTTTCTGGTTAGTCCTTCCTGTATTGATTTTTGCAAAGATAATCAAATACATGTGCATTCTTTTTCTTTCTTACAAAAAGTAACATTCCATATATGCTTTTCCACACTTGTCTCATTTAACATATTCTGGAAGTATCATTCACTCCAGATTAGCTTATTCTTTTTCAGATGCATAGAACATTACTGTGTGGATGTACCATAGTTTGTTGAGAAATATTTCTTATATGAACAATTAAATTAGTTTTTTCCTCCAGTGTTTTAATAACCAACTTTGGACATATGTATTTAATTATTATTAGTGGTGTATCTTCAGTGTGAATTTCTAGAATGGGTTTGCTCTATACTGCCAAATGCCCTTCGAGAGAGGTTGTGACATTTCTCCTGGTAATGTATAAGAGAATTTTAAAAGAAGCTTTAAATAAGGCTAGTCAATAAAATTCCTATACCAAAATGACATGACAATGGGATAGATGATTTTGGGAAAGTCAAGAGTCAAAATTTCGTATCTGTACAAAAAGGTCTTAAACTGCCCCATGATATAATAATAATTTTGTTATAAAAGGAGATCCAAGGGGCGCCTGGGTGGCTCAGTGGGTTAAGCCACTGCCTTCGGCTCAGGTCATGATCTCAGGGTCCTGGGATCGAGCCCCGCATCAGGCTCTCTGCTCAGCATAAATAAATAAATAAATAAATAAATAAATAAATAAAATCTTAAAAAAAATAAAAGGAGATCCAAGAGGAGTCTTTGCACCTAGGTTTTATGGATGACCTAAGAATCAGCCAGGTGTTAATCCATAAATTGTAACTTAATTTGTCTGACAGTATTATTCTTGTTTGGGTTAGATAAGATTACTAGAATCTAAGGGAGCTATTCAAATAGTACCTGGAAGGAACAACCTAAACCTATGAACAAATGAAAATTGAAACCCTGGGAAAGTATTCAAATAAGGATAAGACCAAAAAAAAAAATCCATGTAGGTTAACATTTTAATGGTTTTGGTATAATTAATATTCAGGTTACATTTTACCTTTTTTTAAAACAGATTTTATTAGTTTGAGAGAAAGAGAGAGAGAAAGCACAAGCAGGAGGAGGGGCATGGAGAAGCAGACTCCCTGCTGAGTGGGGAACCCAATGTGGGGCTCTGTCTCATGAGTCCAGGATTATGATCTGAGCTGAAGGCAAAGGGTTAACCAACTGAGCTACCCAGGTTCCCCTTTTTTACTTGTTTCTTTTTTCTTTCTTTTTATTTATTTGACAGAATGAGAGTGAGAGAGAGCACAAACAGGGGGAGCAGGAGAGGGAGAAGAGGAATCCCCACTGAGCAGGGAGCCCAATTTGAGGCTTGATCCCAGGACCCTGGGATCCTGATCTGAGCCAAAGGTAGATAGATGCCTGATTGAGCCATCCAGATACCCCTTTTCTCGTGTTTCTTAAGGTATTTAAAACATTTGATACAATCTTAAGTTTTAGGCTTGTGATTTTTTATTTTTATTTTATTTTATTTTATTTATTTATTTAGGCTTGTGATTTTAATGAAGCACTTCGATGTGTTTAAATTGAAATCAGTGCTTAAAAGAGTGGGTATATCTAATTTTAGAAATTCCCAAGTTTTTGTATATTAGTTTCACAGCTGTGAATAATTAGAGGAATGCTGGCTGCTTAAAGAATGTGTTTCTAAAACTAATAAACACTAATCAAAATATAAATAGTAACAAATATATTTCTCCAAGCCCACAAGGCCTTTGGACATAAGAGAATCTATCAACCTGATGATCCTTTAACATTCTGAAGTTCTGAGAAAGTTACACAGATTTTAATGTGAGCAGCCTTTTGCTTTATTAACTTTAATACATTCAACAAGTATTTTTCATGTGTTATAAAATGCTGCTCCAGGCACTATTTTTATTCACTGTACCAGTAAGTGATCCATGTTCTAGTGACATTTCTAATGAGAAATCCTTTATTATTATACATATTATATTATAGGATTATTATACATAATCCTTTATTACTATGTATAAACTTTAATCTCTCTTTTCATAAAGGACGAATGGACATAGTTGGATGGACCAAATGAACTAAGATATGTGAAAGGGTAATGTCTTGCCCTCCTAGACAGAAATAAGTCATAACTAACAGGTTTTTGAATGACTACTATTCCTCTGGCTTCTCTACTCCAAGAACAATATATAATCAATATACTAAGAGTTCACTCTTTAACTTGCAACATTTTGAAAAGAACAAAGGACATGAAAAGAATTTGATCCCAGAATGATATAGTTTACTGTACAACTAAGATAAGCATCATCATTTATGATCCAAAGAAATTTAATAAGCTTCTAATTTTTAATTCTTATTTATTATGATGAATTGGTGAAAATCTTCGGGGAACTGTGGTCTGGATAAGTCCAGACACTTCTTTTCTAGGATTATCTAAGTTCTGCTGAAACTCTCCTGAAAATCCCATTGTTTTCACCTGTGTTGATACACTGCCTTGTATTGGAACCCTTAACACTCTTTGCGGATAGGTCTTTTTTTTTCTGGTTGCAAAATTAAACTTTGTTCAAAGCCTTTACCAATTTTAATTAACCATTACTTCTTTTAATACATACCTCCACTGTCTGAAATTTCACCTTAGCTCACTTTCTTTCTGAAATGTGGGTGCCCTCTTTATGGAAAATGAATGTTAAATGTAGCTCATTTTGGTGCCTGTTTCCAGAACAGATCTGACCTGAAAGTGGACCCCTACTACACAGACATTTGAACACAAAATACTATTAAAAATCCTTCTTGACTATAGTAACTCAGGATTTTATTAACTATTCCACACCCACTGATGCATGGGGCATAAATGTACTTTGAAAAGTTTGTGACAAAATGAGTTCATTACTTTCTTTGTTTTTAGCGTTTTGGTTTTTAAAATCTTTAAGCATTTCAGCTTTGCCCCGAGAACTTTATAAAATCTAGTCTTTCAGAGGGAAAAAGTCAGAGAAGCCTTTGAGCTGAGAGCTATGTTAGAAGAAAAAAGGTGAGGAAGCAAGGGGAAATGCAATCCTACCTTAACTTCATGGCTTCTTCAAGCCATGCCTTAGGAGACAGAAAAACAGAAAACCAAGCAACTGAAGCAGCCCCAAAGGTGCAGCTGTTTGCGGCTTATGACAGTTTACATTTATAATGCTTTGTAACATCAAAAGGTGACAACCTGTTAAATAGGGCAGTATTCATAAAAATAAAATTTAACCACCTTAAATTCTTTTTGGAGAAAGGTGTTATATACACACATTTCAATAAATAAAATGAATTATTAAGCCAATTAGTAATACTTCCTTAGTTGTTTATATAAGCCAGTTAGGGTCTTCCCTGGTTCTTATCCTCATGATGGCACCACAGCTCAACATCTGGGATAGTCTCATACTTCTTGTCTTTCACAGATGTGCAGGGAGGTGCAGGCACTCTCAGCTCCTGGTCCTTACAGAAAAAAAAAAAAAGGCAACACAAAACAACAAGAAGAAACTTCTCTCTCCAAACCCACAAATACAGCAGAAATACCCATTTTAGTGAAAACAATCTGCTATAAGGAAATGTAAACTAGAACAACAGGATAGAAAAGTAGACTTCCCTGCATCACTTTTTAAAGTTCATCACTATGACCCTCGGTCTCCCCCAAGACTCTTCTTAAAGTGATCCTAGGACTGTTTGATGAAAATGCAAAAGTTGCTAAAAAACAAACAAATAAACAAATAAACACCACCACATCCTGTCATATTGTTTCTCAAATAAAGGTACAGATTTAGGTGGTACATCAAATAGAAACTTTTAATTTGGAAGTTATATATATATTGATAAATATCTGTTTATTTATTTTAGAACAGATATAATTGACATACAAAACTCATAATTTCCATAAATACTATTTCCTAGGACAAGGTTAAAAATTCTTAGTCCCTTTAAAAGAAAATATTAAGTAAACACAATATGATAAAAACTGTAAAGGAAACACACAAATGACGAAAGTTTGAGAAATATTGCCTTTATGTTTATTTCAAATTTATGTGACTGGTTACACTACATCATTGCCTTAATCAATGTTTACATAATTTAAAAACTTTATATCATAAAAGTTACAGGTGAATAATTACAGATTATTGCCTACAAGATTTCTGGTCATTGAAAAAAGCTTTATATCAGATTTGGAATGTGACTCTTAATATAATCTTATTTATAAAATAAGCTATTTTCACTATTTATAAGTGCTCCTTGGAATACACTACTAATTTAAAACCTAAATTTATTTAGTTTCTATGCATTAAAAGTTTTCTCTCCTCTGTAAATAATTTGATATTGAAAGGGATGAAAAGATCTGACCAAAAGTTTTCCCAGATTTATATATTCATATGATTCCCCCACCATGAGTTATGTGCTGCTGGGTAAGTGAAGGACTGGGACTTAAGGTTTTCCCACACTTACTATATTCACATAATTTCTCCCGAGTATGGATTTTCCTATGTTGATTAAGGTGTGCACTCTGGCTAAAGGCTTTCTCACATTCATTACATTTATAGGGTTTCTCTCCTGTATGAGTTCTCTCATGCTGATTAAGATGTGTCCTCTGGCTGAAGGCTTTCCCACAAAAACTACATTCATAAGGTTTCTCTCCAGTATGAAGTCTATGATGTTCAGTCAGGGATGTGATACGGCTAAAGGCTTTACCACATTGATTACATTTATAGGGCTTCTCTCCAGTATGAATTCTCAGATGTTGAGTAAAGGATGAATGCTGACGGAAGGCTTTTCCACATTCATTGCATATAAAAGGTTTTTCTCCTGTGTGAATTCTCTGATGTTGAACAAGATGTATCCTCTGGCTGAATCTTTTCCCACATTCATCACACTTATAGGGCTTCTCTCCTGTAAGGACTATCTGAGGTTGAGTAAGAGATGAGTTGTGGCTGAAAACCTTCCCACATTCACTGGGTTTCTCTTCAGTATGAATATGGTTAGTAAGAAGAATACCTTGATTGAAGATTTTTCCACACTCATTATATTCATAAGGATTCTTTCTTACATAGTTTCCCTGATAGTAAATCAAGTCTGGATTATGTTTGATGCTATTTCCTTGTGTGTCAGAATTGAGGGGTATTTTAATGGAAGGAATTCTCTGATGCATAATAAGGTTTGCATTCATGTTATAGTTTTCTTGAAATCTATTACAGTCACGGCTTCTCTCCTGTGTGATCTTTTTGTGGGTGAAAGATATTTGTGCTAAGTATCTCTGCTGGTTTTCTTGGTTAAACTCTAACTGGTAATCAAAATCCCAGAGGCCTCCCAAGATGGAGTACCAGAAACTATCTCCTGTTAGTCTCTCCATTATCATGTCATGATTTTGTTTTTCATCAGAAATGTTCTGGTTTGGAGTCGATTTTTTGATTTCACGTCTACTCTCCCCATCTAAAAGAAATGCAGAACATACAAATACTTTGCGATCTCCTCTGTTTTGAAAAAGAAACTGTTGCCCAATGAATTACCAAGGAAAGTATATAGTAACGTGGACAAGGTGTATGTGGCATAAGTTTTAAAATATGGCCATGTAACAAGGAAGATTATAAAAGGATGATGGAAAGCAGTAAGCAGGGGGAAATTTAAAACACGTATGGTAATCATAAGAAGAGATCATCCAGGAGTATCTATAGCTGAAAGGTAATGGAAAGGAAAACGAGAAATGTCAGAGAAAGTTCTGTGCTTAGAGGTGGGAGATATTAGAGGAAAGACTATACTTGTTGAAGACAGGTCCAAGTACTCCACCTTATAAATTTCATCTGTGGATTATTCTATGGTAGTGTCAGTGACCTGTTTATTTAAAAAAGTATTTCTTCATATTTTTATCTTTTGCTTAAAATGACACAATGAATACTTGCTTATAATAACACATTCAAATAATATGGAACTGCAGTAAGGAAGAATTTCAGCCCCTTAGAGGTCATTATTTTTAATAGTTTGGAGCCTGTCTTGCCAGATTTTTTTCCATGTTCATACAAATATAAATGTAAATCATATTCTAAACAAGCATGAATTGTGATAAAAACAAAATTTCATTTCAGTTTCCTACTACTTCTTTAAACTTAATTTAATGGGGGCATTCTTACTATGCTTCTGGATGAAGATTTGGGCAGGTTCCATGGTTCCCCTAATTTTTAGATAACAAATACTCCTTCTGTTATATTAAGTTACAAACACAGTCTCTAATCAGTAATTAAAGTGTTCAGTCACCTGTTTAATAATCAAAACTCAAAAATTAATTCCCTTTCCTTCCCCTTGGCCGTTAAGAGTCATAGTCTTCCTTTTTCCCTACAACCTGCCTCTTTCTGCATCCTACTCTCTTCCTACTCATTTTTTCCCCTGGTGCTGTGCTCTCATTTCTTGTTCCCACTTTAATTATTTCCCTGGCTACCTCTTTCTTCACTCACTGTTGTTTAGTTCCCTTCTTTTTTGGGGGGGGGGGTGCGCAGAGGGTGAGAGAGAATCTTAGCTCCACACCAGCACAGAACCTGTTGTTGGGCTCAACTTATGACCCTGAGATCATGACCTGATCCAGAATCAACAGTTGGACACTTAACCAAGTCACCCAGGTGCCCCTGTTTAGTTCCCGTCTAACAAGAGTTTGAGGGTAGAAGCTGTGTGGAGGAAGAGATTAAAAGGCCAATTTTTGTATGACTGAGTAGCTTCACATTCTCACCTTGGCAGAAGATTAAATAGGAACTCATGACTCTTGGGAGGTTTTAGCTGGACCTCTTTCTCCTCTCATTTCCATGATCTGGACAGATAAATCTTTACTTGGATAGTACCTTGGGACCATCCCTACAGCAATGAATCCTATTGGACAAGATCAAAGATGTTGGATGACTCCTAAACACCCATGATACCTTGGCTTGACAATCTTGCAAACTGTAGACAGATCCTAACTCAACAGTTTCCCCTGGCTCACCTATAAAAGCCATTTTATCAGTAGGCTGTTCTTGGACCTTGGACAGTTTTAGTTTTCTCAAAATGTTAAGTCATGTGCTAGTCTTGGTCTTTCAACCACAGGGAATGCATATAAAAGCTGAAAGCGTGTTTTCCCCTGTAGCTGGGACATATGATTATCATCCTAATGAGGGCACTTAACAGTAAAAGGGAGCACCATTAATAATTATGCCAAAAACTATCCTGGAAAAATAAAATGGAATTACGCCATAATACTCTTTCGTACTTTGCTTTTTTTTTTTTTTTAAAGAGAGAGAGAAAGTGAGGAAAGGCAGAGAGAGAATCTTAAGCAGTGTGGAGCCTGATGTGGGGCTTGGTCTCACAATCCTGAAATCATGACATGAGCCAAAATCAAGAGTCTGGAGTTTAACTGAGCCACCCAGGCCTGTGATTTTTTTTTTTCATTATTGCATATCATGAACACATTTCCATGTCAATAAATACATTTCCATAATTTTTAAAGGTTGTAAAATATCTACTTTTATGGATAAATAAAATTATGTTTAATCAATTCACATCTGCACTGGACTTACTGTTATTACAAACAGCATGGCAGGAATAGTTAGTTGGCTGAACATGAAATAGAAATTGTAGAAAGAAAAAGAAAATTGTTAAAAACATCAATATGCTTACAGATATTACAAAAAGATACAAAAACAGAACATACTCTGGTCTAAAATTATATGTGGAAAAAAGTGATTTAAAATATTTGTTTTAGGGGCGCCTGTGTGGCTCAGTGGGTTAGGCCGCTGCCTTCGGCTCAGGTCATGGTCTCGGGGTCCTGGGATTGAGTCCCCCATCGGGCTTTCTGCTCGGCGGGGAGCCTGCTTCCCTCTCTCTCTCTGCCTGCCTCTCTGTCTACTGTGATCTCTGTCTGTCAAATAAACAAATAAAATCTTTAAAAAAAATATTTGTTTTAAACCAATGGACATTTTCAACGAAATTATCAACTGAACCACTTTATTTTTAGCCAAAATGCTTTTGTCTGCCTAGGGACTTTGGCTCCAAAATGTTTAGAATTGTTGGCTGGAGTTTGGAAACAACTCCTTCTGCCTAGGAGTACAGTTCAGGGCCTTAATTCCCTATGGCCTAGCTTCTAAAACTTGCTTATTCCTGGAAACATGGCAGCTTGGTCAACATACTCATGGCCACCTTTGTTGACGGCCTTCTTTCCATGTCTTACCTCTGAGTGAAAAGGGAAAACTGCTGCTGGTTGGCAGACTTGTCATCTATTGATACCAGGAGGAGTGACAAAGCATGGACCATATAGGCACTGTTCCCCTACTCTGGATACCCTCAAGGCCCATCAGATATTCAATCACAGGGCTATCTATCTATGTTCCATTGGGATGCCAGGGTACAGAGTCTAGACTCCAGGTTGAGACAGTGATTATCTTGTGCTATCTGTGAAGAACATTTGTGAAGAACAAACTCTAATCCATTTGCTCTAGCTCCTTACTTAGCCCAAACCCCCATGTTAGTAGACATGACTGCAACTTACCTTGAAAGGAGGGTGGGCTTTGACGAGGATGAATACTTTCATCAAGCTGTGTATATGAGATGATGTTTTGGTGCCTTTCACTCATTATCCACTGTCTACTTTCCTCCTCGTTTGGCCTTACCTGGCTAGAAACCCAACCATTCACTGAAGCTCCCAAGTCTTACTTTATACTTCTCCTGAATTGATTTCCTATTACATCTTATACTGCCTATGCCTCTGTTGTCTGAGATTATGGAAAAGGTGCTAGTTGGGAAGAAAGTGTTTTCAGACACAGAAGCAGAAGAGCTTCCTGTGCCTACACTGTGGGAATGACATGCATTCTGTTTGTGCCCAAGTTCTAAATTAAGTAAGTGTAATATCTTGGTCACAGCTACAGACTAAGGTTCTTTAGCTTATTAAGGGAGTTCCAGGCTTTCATTATTCTTGCAGGAGCCCAGGAGCTCTACATCAAGAAAAACAGGGAATTTGCATAGAACTACTGTAGTCTCAATATGGTAACTATTTGTCCCCACTGACTCCATACCCCTGGATCAACTCTTAGGGTTATGAGCCTTTAATAAAATTAGATTTCTAGGGTACCTAGACCTCTGACATTCTTTGCATCTAGGCAGGGATACCTTCTAGATAGGATCTTAGAATTAGCATATTGTGATGCCACTGTGGCTGCTTCCAACATCTTGGAAGGCCTTCTGCACTACTGCATACCTCACCTAGTAGACATCTTACCCTGCTTAGCCTCATCCAATGCCTTTTGAAATAAGTTGTTTAGAAGTCAGAAGAAAGGAAACAAGAAAGGAAAGAGGAAGGGAAAGAAGGAGAGAAGGGAGAAAAGGAAAGAATTAGGGAGAAAGGGAGGGAGGAAAACATTTTAAAAATTTATCTTTTTTTAAAAGATTGTATGTATGTACGTATGTATGTGTGTGTGTGTGTGTATGTGTGTGTGTGTGTGTGTGTGTGTATGTATGTATGTATTTATGAGCAAGACAGCACGAGCAGGCAGGAGAGGGAGAAGCAGGCTCACCAAGAGCAGGGAGCCTGATGTGGGTGTGATCCCAGGACTCCAGGATCATGACCTGAGCCAAAGGCAGATGCTTAATCAACTGAGCCACCCAGGCGCCCCAAGTTTATCCTTTCTATGTGTCAAGTACTATAGTATTTCTAGTTCTCTTTTGTTAATTAAAAAAAAGTGCCATGATTTATAGTAGGTTATAATATTAATTTAGTGGATAGAACAATACATTAAAACTGGGAGAAAACAGGCTTAAAAAGGTTAGAAACTATCAGTTCAACAGACATAGAAGGATAAATGTTTTTTGGTAAGACTGTCTCAATTGTATAGATTATACAGATCTTACGGGTTGCAATAAAAATGAATTTCTTAATGAGGGTGGTGGTTATAAATAATTAAAAACTACTGTTTTGGCAGAGGTCGGTAAGCTTTTTCTGTAAAGGGTCATAGTAAATATTTAAAGTTTTGTGGGTCGTATGGGCTTTATTGTTTAATCAACTCTGCTGTCATAGAGTGAAAGCAGCTACATACAATATAGTGACAGAGTGAGTGTGGCTCAGTTCCCATAAAATTGTTTACAGAAACACGTGACTGTAGACAATGTTTATTCATCCAAACAGTCTATAATACCAAACAGGGTTATCTGGAAAGGGAACCCCCTGTGATAATCTAAGACCTCCTTATGCTGACTGGGTGATTCATCTTATACTAGCAATGTATGAGAGTGCTTTCTTCCCTACAGACTTTTCAACAGTGTAGGCAACTTTTTGGACTTTTGCTAAACTGAGAGATGAGAAAAGGTAATCTGTATTTTCAGTTTGTGTTTCTTATGAGCGAGGCTGATCATTTTTTCTTACATTAAATGTATTTGTATTCCTTTATCTAGTAACTGTTCAGAGATGTGTGTACTCTATTAGGCTGTTGGCCTCTTCCTGAGTTTGAGGGGCATTTTATTAATGGGAGCTTAGCCCTTTCGATAGAAGTTGCAAATATTTCCCTTTATTGCCACTTGCCTTTTTACCCTGCTTATTGTTCTACACCACGCAGAGTGCAGGGATTTGTGTCTCTCGAATGTATAAATCTTTTTCTTTTATGGCTTCTAGATTTTGAAACATACTCAGAAATGATATCTCTATTTCAAGGTTTTAAAAGATTTCTCCTGTGTTTTCTTCCAGGTCTCTTATGGTTTCACGTTTTACATTTAAAGCCTCTGATTCCTTTGAGGTATCTTGGTTTAAGGGGTAAGTTATGGATCTAATTTTATCTCTTTCCAGATGGCTATTCACTATTCATTAAAAAATCTACTTTTTATAATCATATGTGTGGTGAGTATAGTACAAATATGAATCACTATGTTGTGTACCTGAAACTAATGTGATATTGTGTGTCAGTTACACTCAAATTTTAAAAAAAGGTCTACCTTTTAAATACCAGTTGGCTCAATACCATTTTCTTAAGATGTCCACCTTTCCCCTCCTAATTTGAAATAACGCCTTTATCATCTACTAAACTCCTGCATACATCTAAGTCTATTTCTGGATGTCCTATTCTGTTCAGTTGGTCTGCCCTGTTCTAATAAAATTTTACTGAATATTATCTAATTGAGACAATTCCTCTTGTTTTTCTCTGAGTTTTCCAGATTATTTTTGTTTTAGGTTTTTTCTTTTCTATTTCATTTTTTTATATGTCCAATTAACCAACATATAACCAATATGAAATTTAGAATGAGCTTATCTAGATCCCTCTAAAATCTTGAAGACACTTTTTATGGGATTATAGTACATGCATATTAGGGACACTGACATCTTGGCATGTCCATTTATTCAAGTTTATTTTTGTGTCTGTCAGAGTGTTTTAAAGTTTTCCTCATGCAGGTATTGCACCATTTCTTGTTAAAAGTTTATTTCTAGTGCATTTAAATTTTCTCCCTAATTGTTCTGAATTTCTCTTCCATTTGAACCCTTTATCCTGATGGCAGGCCTTTATTTCAAGCAAACATTGGAATGTGTATGAGTTACAAGGTGATTATTTTTGGCTGTAAGGAGATTGGGCAAAGGCAGGGAAATACTCCGCCCAGCTTGTTTCCACGTGGGCCTTTGTAGCACTGGGTCTGCCTTCTTTCTCAGAGACCTGGTGACTCAGAAACAATAGACTCTGCTTCATGTATAGAGTGCCCACCTGGAAAATGCCTGGATTTATTTTGCTTAGAAAGAGAAAGAGAAAGAGAGAGAGAGAGAGAGAGAAATAAGCAGTGGCAGTGGATGAGGAAAAGTAGGCTCCCCCATTGAGGAGGGAGCTGATTCGAGGCTCAATCCCAGGACCCTGAGATCATGACCTGAGCTGAAGGTAGTTGCTCAACGAACTGAGCCACCCAGGTGTCCCATCCACCTTTATAATGGTGATACAGTAATCTAATGTATGTGCATACCATAATTTGTCTAACCTTTATTGGTCAACATTTAGGTAGTTTATAGCCTTGTTGTTTCCCCCAATATGAACATCCCTGTATATAAGTCAGTTGTCACATGGGACACTTCAGGTGGGTTTTGATATATTGTTCTTAAGGACTCTAAACATGCGTGCGTCCTGTTACTTATATTTATTTCGTGCATAGTGATGACTAGAAGCCAACTGACACCATAAATGTCTTGACTAGCAATCAAAGATTTTCTATCAAAAGCAAAAAAAAAAGTTTATTTCTAGATGTTTTATTTTTTTGGTTACTACTAAATGGGTTCTTCTCTTCCATCTTATTTTCTAACTGGGTAGCTGTTTGTGCTTTTATCGTCACTCCACTTCAACAGTTATTTACTTGGTTAATACAGTTATACTCTGAACTCAGACCCATATAAAGAGTCTCAAACTCACTGTCACACTCTCTTGCCGGGGAAGTATACAATGCCCTTATTCACACGCTACTTGCTTTCTGATCTCATCTAGAACACCACTACTTCAACCCATCCACTGTTTCCTAGTTTCCAGTCCTTTCCAGGCCTTACTTTACTTCTTGTCACTTCCTGGAATCTATGTCAAATCACCAGAATTAACAAACTCTCATTTTTCTTCCTTTAGTTTCACTCATCTAGCAGGCCCTTGGCCTGAACTCTAACTCTACAAAGCCTTTCTGGTGCAGAATAAAATAGGAGAAATGGCATATACACGGACACTGGAAACCACAAATGCATGGGGCAAAATCTCATCTGGATCCTCAAAGCTGCTTGGTAATCTCTTGATTCATCTTTGGTCAGCTTCCATTGAACTTAACAGGCAAGAGCAAGTGCTCCTCAAGTTCTGTCCTTATGCCCCACCATTCCTTTACATTCAACAGGGGACCCTGCCTTCAACTGCACCAAGAAAGCAGAAATAACCATGTGTGAATTCCCCCAAATCTCCCACCAACAAACTTACAACATACAAAATCACCCTAATCTCCTTCCCAGTCTCACTCCCATCTCTTGTAGAACCTTGCTCTGTATTTTGTATTTATTTTCTACTTATTCCTTCTTTTAACCCCCTTTCTTCAGTATTATAAACAAGGGAAAATCATTCTTTTTTTAAAAGATTTTATTTATTTGATAGACAGAGTTTACAAGTAGGCAGAGAGGCAGGCAGGGAGAGAGGGGGAAGCAGGCTCCCTGCTGAGCAGAGAGCCCGATGGGGGGCTCGATCCCAGGACCCTGAGACCATGATCTGAGCCAAAGGCAGAAGCTTTAACCCACTGAGCCACCCAGACGCCCCTAAAATCATTCTTGCTTTGAACAATCCTCTTTTGACGCCACCTTCTATTCTCCCATTATGCTCTATTGTCTCCCTTTCTCATCTGAGCTTCTTGTAAGAATACTGCGTACTTACAAGGTCCACCTTTTTACCTCCTGTTCATTAAAAAATGTACTAACTGATTGTTCTTCTAATCATTCCCGTTATTTCTCTTATTTTTTTTAAAGATTTTATTTATTTCTTTGACAGACAGAGATCACAAGTAGGCAGAGAAGCAGGCAGAGTGTGGGGGGGAGCAGGCTCCCTGCTGAGCAGAGAGCCTGATGCGGGACTCGATCCCAGGACCCTGAGATCATGACCTGAGCTGAAGGCAGCGGCTTAACCCACTGAGCCACCCAGGCGCCCCTCTCTTAATTTTATTTATTTGACAAAGAGAGACACAGCAAGAGAGGGAACACAAGTAGGGGGATTGGGAGAGGGGAGAAGCACTCTTCTCACTGAGCAAGGAGCCCAATGCAGGGCTTGATGTGGGGTTTGATCCCAGGACCCTGGGATCATGACCTGAGCCAAAGGCAGATGCTGAATGACTAAGCCACCCAGGCACCCCATGTTATTTCTCTTATTAATTAACATAATTGCTAACCTCTTTGTTGCTAAATCAAACACTAGGTCTTACCTCAGTGAGGAAGAGGTTTCTAGGTAAACAGGCATCAATAGATGCCAGTAAGGCAAGCAGTACCCCAGAGGGCAAGCCAGAATTACATGAGGCCATCAACAGAAATGTCTTACCACATCCTTATAAGAGGAACCAGTGACTGTGTCCCTGTGTCTTACAGGATAATGCCAAAATGCAAGCTGTCTCCTTGAAGGAGACTGACAGGCTGCTTATTCCTGACAAGGTGGATATGAGGAAATCATTTGTTCAACCTGACCTGTGAACCAAGAGCCTTAGGAATCTACAAAATAAGTTCTGGAAACTTTCTTAAGTTAGCGATTATTTTCTCTAGCTGGGGGTCTGTGGATAGGGATATATGGGAAATACCATGAATCCTACAAATGGACTTGCCTGTGGGGAAAAAATACCTGAAGGAAAAAACACCTGAGGGAAACAATAGATTTGCCTTCTGCTGTCAGTGCCTATGCTGGCAACTCACCTGGGAAAGGAGTTTTTCATTTTCATTTTCTTTTCTTTTCTTTTTTTTTTTTTTAAGATTTTATTTATTTATTTGTGGGAGAGAATGAGGGCGAGAGAGAGAAAGAGCATGAGAGGGGAAAAGGTGAGAGGGAGAAGCAGACTTCCCACTGAGTGGGGAGCCCAGCAGATTCCATCATGGGACTCCAGGATCATGACCTGAGCTGAAAGCAGACGCTTCACCAACTGAGTCACCTGGGCGCCCAGGGCGTTTTTCATCTTCTTCCTTTAGCTTCCTACTTCCCAGGTTTCAGGGTGTGGAGATTCATAGAAATAACGTCACCTACTACTGTTGGAGAAAGTGTTCAGGGGTTCTTGAGAAAATGTTTTATTAGCTTCTACCCATAGAATGCCAGCACTGGTCAGACCAAAATTCAGGTAAAGTGAGGCTGAAAGAGGAGCAGGTTTCTCACCCGAGATGACCTGGAGCACTAAAATCAATAAGGACAGCCAAGTCAAAGCCACCCTGAGAAAGAAGCTGAAGTCTGAATGGCAGAAAACCAAGTCCAAATGGGAAAACACTGTGCCAGAGCAAAGAATCAGGGTGGACACTACATAGAGAAGGGGTAGCTGAGTTCAGGATAAAAAACTACAGTGTAAAATACCTAACTCAGTATCTGGCATACATTTAGAAGTGAACTACTTACTGATACAAGCAGGCAGAACATTTTAGGTGGTATGCCAACAAGAGGGAGCTAAGGTTTTGTTTTTGTTTTTATTTTTTAGTTAATAACTCTCTTATTTCATGGATGCTTTAAAGAGAGAGTATAACATCAACAGATCCAGGTTTTGAAATATTTAATTAAGATGACAGTATGACATTCATAAACAAAAATATAATCTAAAATCTGGGAAGATTATGTGGGTGAAATATTGAGGCTAAAAATATAGAAATGGGAAAATGCCATAGAAGGGTTACTTAAAAGGAATATACTACAGAGCAGAACACTAAGCCTGTAGGAATACATACATTTAGAAAAATAAAAAGGGAGGGAAAGCAGTGTAGGAGCATATAGAGATACTGGACACAGACTACAAAAGGCAAGAATCGTGTACATCGCAAGCCAGAGTGAAAGAAAATTTCTAAAAAAGTAAAGTCAACACAATCCAATGCAACAAGATTAGAGGAGACAATAACTTTTTTTTTTTAAAGCCACTGGATTCGACTGAAGGAAGTTGGTAATAATCTCCAAGAAAACCACTTTAATAGTACAGATAGGATAGGAGTCATGTCACAAAGGTAATCAAGAGAATTAAAATTGAGGCTATGGGTTTTAGACAAGTTTAAAGAGTTTGATAACAAAAGGAAAAGGAATGAAGAAACAGAAAGTTCTATGTGGAGATCTGCAACATCAAAGTAGTCATGAATGTTAGAGTAAATACCTTCACACTAGCTTTTGTGTTGTGTGAATTTTTTAATGATAAGTATATATTATCTGTGTAATTGGAAAAAAACAAGAGGGCCATTTCCAGTTTGGAACAAAGTCAAACATAAACTGAATTTTTAAAAAGGTCTTGGTATTCTGTAAACCCCAGAGGCAAAGACTTCGAGCACAGTCAGTTGAATATTTCAGAAGTGACTGCTTCTCTTCACTGAGCAGCAAATACCCAAATGCTTGCTCCTCACCTGCGTGAGCGTCCACTGCACTGTCTCTTTCTATCCCCCGCTGCTCCTCTTTCTCCAACTGAGAGATCACCTCTGGCTTATAGAGTTGATGCCCTATTCATGGAAAAAATGTATGTCATAGAAGTTTGTACTAGGAACAAAAATTTCTCTTAGAATTCATTTCCAACCTTTTTGGTCTTTGGAGCCTCTGGATTTAGAAAGGGGAAACTTCCAAGGCAACAAAATAAAGCTACCCAATCTCAAACTCAACAAAATCAAGACTTTTTACCTGAGGAGAAACAGCAAGAAACAAAGGCTCTGTCTCCAGCACTGATTAGCATTCTGTGCTGGCCTGAACTATATTCATAAAAGATTTGGAAATTTTCACTACTTAAGGGAATAAACCCATTTAGAATGGTTTCTAGTTTTACAGGGACAACATCCTTACCGAGTGCTACCAGATTCCTGTAGTTCTCCAGCATCACATCTCGGTAAAGGATCTTCTGAGCAGGGTACAGCTGGTTCCACTCTTCTCTGGTGAAGTTCACAGCCACGTCCTGGAATGTCAGTGAGTCCTGAAGATATCAAGTATATCTCTGCTTAGCCAGAAACCAGTATTTACAGGGGCCCTTAGGGGAAGGGGAAAAGGTGTAGCAGTGGAAAAGGTTAGGATGTTTGAGCTGTTGTGGTGACAATCTTTAGGGTTCTCTGAGTAATCTAGGTCAAAATTTTTGAAACAATTAGTATGTGTCTATTATCTTTCAAGTCAGACATAAAAACATGTATGAAATTATGCTTACTTTTAAGCTTTTTACAGTTTTTGCAAGGGAAAGACTCTCATCATCTAAACAATTTTAAAAAACCATATGGGAAATTTATGCTGTAAGATTTCAGAAATAAAAGAATACAGGATTGGCTGAATTACTGTAAGGAGGTATCAAGTTGGTGGATTTTGTGTAACCTTAACAGATTTTTAAACTCTTGACAGAATTGGAGAGGGGATATTCCAGTGGTTAAAAAAATAAAAAAAATCAAAAAGGGCAAACAGGTTGAGAGTAGAAGACATATGATGAATGTGGGGATCAGTAAAAGAGACTTCCTCACTACAGTTAGGAAATTCAAATAAAAAAGGGTTACCTCTAAATTTTCTTAATGCTTTTTAACAATCCTTTTGCTCTAAGAGACACCCACATATAAACACAGAAACATACAACCAATATATACCACCCCCTCTTCCCTTACAATCTAATCCCTCCAAAATACCACCAATTTCATGGGCATAATAACTTAACTCTTCAGAATGAGTGTGGTGCTAGGGCATCTGGTTGGCTCAGTGGGTTAAGCCTCTGCCTTCAGCTCGGGTCATGGTCTCAGGGTCCTGGGATCGAGTCCCGCATCGGGCTCTCTGCTCAGCAGGAAGCCTGCTTCCCCTTCTCTCTCTACCTGCCTCTCTGCCTACTTGTGATCTCTGTCAAATAAATAAATAAAATCTTTAAAAAAAAAAAGAATGAGTGTGGTGTTACAAATAAGGGCTTTCCCCCATAAGTTAACAGTCAATATTTAAGTATAGTACTGGCATTTTACTTAAATCAATTTTCATTCTTTGATAACATATCTTTCTAAAATGTATTTCAATTAAGTGACATAGGAATTTAGAAATTAATCACCAAGGCTGAAAGTAATTAAATAATTTACCCAAAGACATATGGTTAGTAAATAGCAAGAACTGGAATTCTTCTTCAATCTTATTCTAAAGCCTATGCTCTTTCCATCATACTGCAAAGATATCTTTTCTGCATAAACTAATATTTTCCCTCTTGTGACTTTTATTTCTAATTTCCATTCTACTTTCCCCATGCTTCTTGAGGGTAGTACCAGGCTGAGGAAAACTAGGAATTTATAGTCTACATTCTTTAGTATCTGCATTTGTAGTTCCTTTTTGGTTGTTTGAATCAGGACTTTTTCTCTCCTTCTATATCTTCTAATGATCTCGCACTTGGGTTACCAGTTTCTTCTCTTCTTTCCTTCTTTTAAAAAATATCCTTATTTGAATTCTATTTTAAATTAGAATATTAATATATATTAATATAAAAACATACAAAAAAGTACTTCATAAAAAATTGTTTGGGCTTCTTTCCTCTATCCAACTCTTACGTCTAATCAGTATTTTAAGTTTTCAGTGTATTTCCTGATAATTCTTCACGCAAATATATGGCTTCTCATTTCCTCCCACTTTTTTTTTTTTTTAGCCTCAAAGACAAGGTATTGTATACATTGTTTTTTAACTTAACTATGAACATTGGAGTACATATAGCCCTTCTTTTTGCTATATCTGTATCTTTGGGGTAAATACCCAGTAGTGCAATTGTAGTAGTACTATTACTTATACTATTAATTGTATTACTTGTACTACTAATTGTAGTAGTGCTATTTTTAATTTCTTAAGGAATCTCCACACTGTTTTTCAAAGTGGCTGCACCAACTTGCGTTCCCACCAACAGTGTAAGAGGGTTCCCCTTTCTCCACATCCTCTCCAATAGTTGTTGTTTACTGTCTTACTAATTTTGGTCATTCTCACTGGTGTAAGGTGGTATCTCAATGTGGTTTTGATTTGAATCTCTATGATGGCTAATGATGATGAACATTTTTTCATGGGTCTGTTAGCCATTTGTATGTCTTCTTTGGAGAAGTGTCTGTTCATGTCTTCTGCCCATGTTTTGACATCCTTATCAGTTTTTTGGGTGTTAAGTTTGAGGAGTTCTTTACAGATCTTGGATATAGCCCTTTGTCTGTCATTTGCGAGTATCTTCTTCCATTCCATGGGTTGCCTCTTTGTTTTATGGACTGTTTCCTCTGCTGTGCAGAAGCCTTTGATCTTGATGAAGTCCCCAAAGTTCATTTTTGCTTTTGTTTCCTTTGCCTTTGGAGACATATCTTGAAAGAAGTTGCTGTGGCTGATGTCGAAGAGGTTACTGCCTATGTTCTCCTCTAGGATTTTGATAGATTCCTGCCTCACATTGAGGTCTCTCATCCATTTCGAGTCTATCTTTGTGTATGGTGTGAGAGAATGGTCGAGTTTCATTTTTCTATACTTAGCTGTCCAGTATTCTCAGCACCATTTATTGAAGAGAGTGTCTTTTTTCCACTGGTTATTTTTTCCTGCTTTGTCAAAGGTTACTTGCCCACAGAGTTGAGGGTCCATATCTGGACTCTACTCTGTTCCATTGGTCTATGTGTCTGTTTTTGTTCCAGTACCATGCTGTCTTGGTGATCACAGCTTTGTAATATAGCTTGAAATCAGGGAACGTAACGCCCCCAGTTTTTTCTTTTTCAACAATTCCTTAGCAATTCAGGGTCTTTTCTGGTTCCATACAAATTTTAGGATCGTTTGTTCCAGCACTTTCAAGAATGCTGGTGGAATTTTGATTGGGTGGCATTGAAAGTATACATTGCTCTGGGAAGTATAGATATTTTAACTGTTTCTTCTTCTGATCCATGAGAATGGAATGTTTTCCATCTTTTTGTGTCAACTTCAGTTTCTTTCATGAGTGTTCTATAGTTTCTCGAGTACAGATCCTTTACCTCTTTGGTTAGGTTTATTCCAAGGTATCTTATGGTTCTTTTTTTTTTTCAATTTATTTATTTTCAGAAAAACATTATTCATTATTTTTTCACTACACCCAGTGCTCCATGCAAGCCGTGCCCTCTATAATACCCACCACCTGGTACCCCAACCTCCCACCCCCCGCCACTTCAAACCCCTCAGATTGTTTTTCAGAGTCCATAGTCTCTCATGGTTCACCTCCCCTTCCAGTTTACCCAAATTCCCTACTCCTCTCGAACGCCCCTTGTCCTCCATGCTATTTGTTAAGCTCCACACATAAGTGAAACCATATGATAATTGACTCTCTCTGCTTGACTTATTTCACTCAGCATAATCTCTTCCAGTCCCGTCCATGTTGCTACAAAAGTTGGGTATTCATCCTTTCTGATGGAGGCATAATACTCCATAGTGTATATGGACCACATCTTCCTTATCCATTCATCCGTTGAAGGGCATCTTGGTTCTTTCCATAGTTTGGCAACTCTGGCCATTGCTGCTATAAACATTGGGGTACAGATGGCCCTTCTTTTCACGACATCTGTGTCTTTGGGGTAAATACCCAGGAGTGCAATGGCAGGGTCATAGGGAAGCTCTATTTTTAATTTCTTGAGGAATCTCCACACTGTTCTCCAAAGAGGCTGCACCAACTTGCATTCCCACCAACAGTGTAAGAGGGTTCCCCTTTCTCCACATCCCCTCCAACACATATTGTTTCCTGTTTTGTTAATTTTGGCCATTCTAACTGGTGTAAGGTGATATCTCAATGTGGTTTTTTTTTTCAATTTATTTATTTTCAGAAAAACAGTATTCATTATTTTTTCACCACACCCAGTGCTCCATGCAAGCCGTGCCCTCTACAATACCCACCACCTGGTACCCCAACCTCCCAGCCCCCGCCACTTCAAACCCCTCAGACTGTTTTTTAGAGTCCATAGTCTCTCATGGTTCACCTCCCCTTCCAATTTACCCAAATTCCCTACTCCACTCGAACGCCCCTTGTCCTCCATGCTATTTGTTATGCTCCACACATAAGTGAAACCATATGATAATTGACTCTCTCTGCTTGACTGATTTCACTCAGCATAATCTCTTCCAGTCCCGTCCATGTTGCTACAAAAGTTGGGTATTCATCCTTTCTGATGGAGGCATAATACTCCATAGTGTATATGGACCACATCTTCCTTATCCATTCATCCGTTGAAGGGCATCTTGGTTCTTTCCATAGTTTGGCAACTCTGGCCATTGCTGCTATAAACATTGGGGTACAGATGGCCCTTCTTTTCACGACATCTGTGTCTTTGGGGTAAATACCCAGGAGTGCAATGGCAGGGTCATAGGGAAGCCCTATTTTTAATTTCTTGAGGAATCTCCACACTGTTCTCCAAAGAGGCTGCACCAACTTGCATTCCCACCAACAGTGTAAGAGGGTTCCCCTTTCTCCACATCCCCTCCAACACATGTTGTTTCCTGTTTTGTTAATTTTGGCCATTCTAACTGGTGTAAGGTGATATCTCAATGTGGTTTTAATTCGAATCTCTCTGAGGGCTAATGATGATGAACATTTTTTCATGTGTCTGATAGCCATTTGTATGTCTTGATTGGAGAAGTGTCTGTTCATATCTTCTGCCCATTTTTTGATGTGTTTGCCTGTTTCGTGTGTGTTGAGTTTGAGGAGTTCATTATAGATCCTGGATATCAACCTTTTGTCTGTACTGTCATTTGCAAATATGTTCTCCCATTCCGTGGGTTGCCCCTTTGTTTTTTTGACTGTTTCCTTTGCTGTGCAGAAGCTTTTGATTTTGATGAAGTCCCAGAAGTTTATTTTCGCTTTTGTTTCCTTTGCCTTTGAAGACATATCTTGAAAGAAGTTGCTGTGGCTGATATCAAAGAGATTACTGCCTATGTTCTCCTCTAGGATTCTGATGGATTCCTGTCTCACATTGAGGTCTTTTATCCATTTTGAGTTTATCTTTGTGTATGGTGTAAGAGAATAGTCGAGTTTCATTCTTCTACATATAGCTGTCCAGTTTTCCCAGCACCATTTATTGAAGAGACTGTCTTTTTTCCACTGTATATTTTTTCCTGTTTTGTCAAAGATTAATTGACCATTGAGTTGAGGGTCCATATCTGGGCTCTCTACTCTGTTCCACTGGTCTATGTGTCTGTTTTTATGCCAGTACCATGCTGTCTTGGTGATCACAGCTTTGTAATAAGAGCTGGAGCAAATAATCCTAAAATTTGTATGGAATCAGAAGAGACCCCGAATCGCTAAGGAAATGTTGAAAAACAAAAATAAAGCTGGCGGCATCACCTTATCTTATGGTTCTTGGTGCTACAGTAAATGGAATCAATTCTTTAATTTCCCTTTCTATATTTTTATTGCTAGTGTATAAGAAAGCAACTGATTTCTGTGCATTGATTTTATATCACATCTTCTTAATCCACTCATCAGTCAGTGGACATTGGGGGTCTCTCCATAGTTTGACTATTGCTGATAATGCTGCTATAAGCATTGGGATGCATATGTCCCTTCAAGTTTCTATTTCTGTATTCTTTGGGTACCTGATAGTGTAACTGCTGGATTGCAGGGTAGTTCTATTTTTAACATTTTGAGGAACCTCCACAGTATTAACCAGAGTGGCTTCACCAGTTTACATTCTGACCAAGGTGCAAAAGGGTTCCCCTTTCTCCACATCCTTACTAACACCTGTTGTTTCTTGCATTGTTTAATTTACCCATCCTAACAGTTGTGAGGTGGTATCTCATCATGGTTTTGATTTGTATTTCCCTGATGATGAGTGATGTTGAGCATATTTTCATGTGTCCATTAGCCATCAGGATGTCTTTTTTTGGAAAAGTGTATATTCATATCTTCTGTCCATTTCTTAATTGGGTTATCTGGGTTTTTTTGGGGTGTTGAATTTGATAGGTTATTTTTTTTTAAGATTTTATTTATTTATTTGACAGAGATCACAAGTAGGCAGAAAGGCAGGCAGAGAGAGAGGATGAAGCAGGCTCCCTGTGGAGCAGAGAGCCTGATGCAGGGCTCAATCCCAAGACCCTGGGATCATGACCTGAGCCGAAGGCAGAGGCTTTAACCCACTGAGCCACCCAGGCGCCCTAATGGGTTCTTTATAGATTTTGGATATTAACCCTTTATCAGGTACCTTGTTTGAAAATATCTTCTCCCATTCTGTAGGCTGCCTTTTAGTTTTGTGGATTGTTTCCTTTACTGTGCAGAAGCTTTTTATCTTGATGAACTCTCAATAGTTCACTTTTTTTTTTGCATTTCCCTTTCCTGTGGGGATGTTGAGTAAGAAGTTGCTACAGCTGAGGTCAAAGAGGTTGCTGCCTGTGTTCTCTAAGATTTTGATGGTTTCCTGTATCACATTTAGGTCTTTCATCCATTTTGAATTTATTTTAGTATGTGGTATAAGAAAGTGGTTTGGTTTTAGTCTTCTGCATGTTGCTGTCCATTTTCCCAACACCATTTGTTGAAGAGATGGTCTTTTTTCCATTGGATATTCTTTTCTCTTTTGTTGAAGATTAGCTGGCCATACAATTTTGGGTCCATTTTTGCGTTCTCTATTCTTTTCCACTAAACTATGTGTCTGTTTTTGTGCTAGTACCATACTGCCTTGATGATTACAGCTTTGTAACAGAATTTAAAATCCAGCATTATGATGCTCTCAGCTTTGATTTTCTTTTTCAACATTACTTTAGCTATTCAGGGTCTTTTCTAATTCCATACAAATTTTACAGTTGTTTGTTCTGGCTCTTTGAAAACTGTTGATAGTATTTTGATAGGGATCGCTTTGAATATATAGATTGCTTTGGGTAGCACAGACATTTTTTTCCCCACTTTTTTATTACATTCAATTAGCTAACATATAGTACATCTTAAGTTTTTGAGATGCAGTGTTCAATGATTCATTAGTTCTGTATAATACTCAGTGCTCATCACCACATGTCCCCTCCTTAATACCTATCACTCACTTACCCTATCTCCTACCCCACTCACTTCTGTAACACTCAGTTTGGTTCCTGGAGTCCAGAGTCTCCATGGTTTGTCTCCCTCTCTGATTTCTTCCCATTCAGTTTTCCCTCCCTTCCCCTGTGGTCCACTGCACTATTCCTTATGTTCCACATATGAGTGAAACCATATGATAATTGTCTTTCTCTGCTTGACTTATTTCACTTTGCATAATCCCTTCTGGTTCCATCCATATCGGTGGAAATCATGGGTATTCATGCTTTTTGATGGCTGAGTAATATGCCACTGTATATATAAACAACATCTTCTTGTAACATAGACATTTTAACAGTATTTGTTCTTCCAGTCCATAGCATAGAATGTTTTTCCATTTCTTTGTGTCTTCCTCAGTTTCATGATTCATAAGTGTTTCATAGTTTTCAGAGTACAGATCTTTTTACCTCTTTGGTTAGGTTTATTCCTAGGTATCTTATGGTTTTGGGTGTGATTGTAAATGGGATCAATTGCTTGATTTCTCTTTCTGCTGCTTCATTGTTGGTATATAGAAATGCAACTGACTTCTGAGTATTGATTTTATATCCTGCTACTTTACTGAATTTCTGTATCAGTTCTAGCACTTAAAAATTTTTTTTAATTTTCAGCATAACAGTATTCATTGCTTTTGCACCACACCCAGTGCTCCACGCAATCCGTGCCCTCTCCAATACCCACCACCTGGTTCCCCCAACCTCCCACCCCCCACCCCTTCAAAACCTTCAGATTGTTTTTCAGAGTCCATAGTCTCTCATGGTTCACCTCCCCTTCCAACTTCCCTCAATTCCCTTCTCCTCTCCATCTCCCCTTGTCCTCCATGCTATTTATTATGCTCCACACATAAGTGAAACCATATGATAATTGACTCTCTCTGCTTGACTTATTTCACTCAGCAGAATCTCTTCCAGTCCCATCCATGTTGCTACAGAAGTTGGGTATTCATCCTTTCTGATGGAGGCATAATACTCCATAGTGTATATGGACCACATCTTCCTTATCATTCGTCTGTTGAAGGGCATCTTTGTTCTTTCCACAGTTTGGCAACCATGGCCATTGCTAGTTCTAGCACTTTTTTAATGAAGTCTTTTGGGTTTTCTATATAGAGTGTCTGCAAAGAGTGAAAGCTTGGTTTTTTCTTGGGTGATTTGGATGACTTTTATTTCTTTGTGTCATCCTATTGCTGAGGTTAAGATTTCCAATGATATGTTGAATAGTGGTGAAAGTGGATATCTCTGTCGTATTTCTGACCTTAGGGGAAAAGCTCTCAGTTTTTACCCACTGAGGATGGTATTTGCTATGGGTCTTTTGTATATAGCTTTTACGATGTTGAGGTATGTTCTTTCTACCTCTACTTTCTCGAGGGTTTTTATCAAGAAAGAATGCTGTATTTTGTCAAATGCTTTTTCTGCATTTACTGAGGGGAATCATACGGTTCTTATCCTTTCTTTTATTAATGTGGTGTATCAAGTTGATTGATTTACAGATGTTGAACCACCCCTGTAGCCCAGAGATAAATCCCATTTGGTTGTGGTGAATAATTCTTTTAATGTACTGTCGAATCCTATTGCTGGTATCTTATTGAGAACTTTTGTGTACATGTTCATCAGGGCTATTGGCCTATAATTCTCTTTTTTAGTGATGTCTTTGTCTAGTTTTGGAATCAAGGTAATGCTGGACTCATAGAATGAGCTTGGAAAATTTCCTTCCATTTGTATTTTGTTAAACAGCTCAGGGAATAGATTAATTCTTCTTTAAATGTTGGGTGGAATTCCCCTGGGATGCAGTCTAGCCCTGTACTCTTGTTTGTTGGGAGATTTTTGATTACTGCTTCAATTTCTTTGCTGGTTATGGGTCTGTTCAGGTTTTCTATATCTTCCTGTTTCACTTTTGGTGTTCATATATTTCTAGAAATGCATCCACATTTCTTTGAGATCGCCCCACTTGTTGGCATATAACTTTTCATATTATTCTCTTAAAATTGTTTGTATTTCTGCTGTGTTGGTTGTGATCTCTCTTCTTTCATTCATGATTTTATCTATTTGCGTACTTTTCTTTTTGTTAAGTGTGGCTAGGGGTTTAACAATTTTGTTAATTCTTTCAAAGAATTAGCTCCTAGCTTCATTGATCTGTTCTATTCTTTTTTTATTTCACTACAATTTATTTCTGCTCTAATCTTAATTATTTTCGTTCTGCTGGACTTAGACTTTATTTGCTGTATTTTCTCCAGCTTCTTTAGGTGTAAGGTTAGATTGTATATTTGAGACTTTTTTCTTGTTTCTTGAGAAGGGCCTGGATTGCTATATACTTCCCTCTCAAGGCTGCCTTTGCTACATCCCAAAGATTTTCGACTATTGTGTCTTCATTTTCATTTGTTCCCATGTATTTTAAAAATTTCTTCTTTAATTTCTTGGTTAACCCATTCATTCTTAAGTAGGATGTTCCTTGACCTCCATGTATTTGTAGTCTTTCCAATCTTTTTGGGAGGGTTGACTTCAAGTTTCATAGTGTGGTGGTCTGAAAATATGTCTGGTATGATCTCAACCTTTTTGTCTGGGTTGAGGCCTGATTTGTGACCCAGTATACCATCTATTCTGGAGAATGTTCCATATGCACTCAAAAAGAATGTGTAGTCTGCTGCTTTAGGATGAAATTCTCTGAATATGTCTGTTAAGTCCATCTGGTCCAGTGTGTTTTTCAAAGCTCTTGTTTCTTTGATGATCTTCTGCTTAGATGATCTCTCCATTGCTGTTAATGGGGTGTTAAAGTCCCCTATTATTGTATTATTATCAATGAGTTTCTTTAAACTTGTTATTTTTTTAAAAATTTTTTATAAACATATATTTTTAACCCCCGGGGTACAGGTCTGTGAATTGCCAGGTTTACACTCTTCACAGTACTCACCATAGCACATACCCTCCCCAATGTCCATAATGCCACCCCCCTTCTGCTAACCCCCCTCTCCCCAACAACCCTCAGTTTTAAACTTGTTATTTTTTTTTAAAAGATTATTTATTTATTTATTTGACAGAGAGAGATCACAAGTAGGCAGAGAGGCAGGCAGAGAGAGAGGAAGGGAAGCAGGCTCCCTGCTGAGCAGAGAGCCCGATGCGGGACTCGATTCCAGGACCCCGAGATCATGACCCGAGCCGAAGGCAGCGGCCCAACACACTGACCCACCCAGGCTGTTTTTTAAGACTTTATTTATTTGACAGAGAGAGAGAGAGAGAGAGAGATCACAAGTAGGCAGAGAGGCAGGGGGAAGCAGGTTCCCTTCCAAGCAGGGAGCCCGATGCAGGGCTCGATCCCAGGACCCTGAAATCATGACCTGAGCTGAAGGCAAGGCTTAACCCACTGAGCCACCCAGGTGCCCCTAAGCTTGTTATTAACTGATTTATATATTTGACTTCTTCAAGGTTGGGTGCATAAATATTTATAATGGTTATATCTTCTTGTTGGATGTACCCCTTTGTTATGATACAGTGCCCTTCTGCATCTCTTATTACAGTCTGGTTTAAAATCTAGTTTGTATGATATAAGGATTACTACTCCAGCTTTCTTTTGATGTCCATTAGGGTGACAGATGTTTCTGTACCTTCCACTTTTAATCTGGAGGTGACTTTCAGTCTAAAATGAGTCTCTCGGGGCGCCTGGGTGGCTCAGTGGGTTAAGCCGCTGCCTTCAGCTCAGGTCATGATCTCAGGGTCCTGGGATCGAGTCCCGCCTCAGGCTCTCTGCTCAGCGGGGAGCCTGCTTCCTCCTCTCTCTCTCTCTGCCTGCCTCTCTGCCTACTTGTAATCTCTCTCTGTCAAATAAATAAATAAAATCTTTACAAAAAAACAATTAAAAAAAAATTAAAATGAGTCTCTCATAAGCAGCACAGTAATGGGTCTTTTTTTTTTTAAAATCCTTTTTGAATTCCTATGTCTTTTGATTGGAGCATTTAGTCCATTTATATTCAGAGTAATTACTGATAGATATGAATTCAGTGCTATTGTATTACCTGTAAAAGTCACTGTTCTTGTAGATTTCTCTTTCCTTCTAGTCTTTGTTGCTTTTGGTCTCTCTCTTGTGCTCAAAGGGTCCCCTTTGGTATTTCTTGCAGAGATGGTTTAGTGTTCTTGAACAACTTCAGTTTTTGCTTGTCTCGGAAATTTTTTTATCTCTCCTTCTAGTCTGAATAAATTAACCTTGTTGGATAAAGTATTCTTGGCTGTATATTTTTCTCATTTAGCACACTGAATATATCATGCCATTCTTTTCTGGTCTGCCAAGTTTCTGTGGTCAGATCTGCTGTTAAGTCATTTGGTTAAGGACCTTTTGTCTCCAGTTGTTTTGGAATTCTCATTACCTTTGTATTTTGCAAGTTTCACCATGATATGTCTTGGTGTGGACCTGTGTTTGTTGATTTTTGAGGGGAGTTCTCTGTGCCTCCTGGATTGAATGCCTGTTTCCTTCCCCAGAAGGGAATTTTTCAGCTTTGTTCAAATAAGCCTTCTGCCCCTCTTTCCTGCTCTTCTTCTTTTGGAACTCCTATGATATAGATATTATTGTGCTTTGTGGAATAGCTGAGTTCTCTAAGTCTGTCTTAATGATCTAATAGTTTTCTTTCCCTCTTCTTGATCTTCATTATTTTCCATAGTTTTATCTTCTTTATCACCCCACCTATTGATCCTCTTCTTCCATCCTTATTGTTATTACATCCAGTCAGTTTTGCATGTCCATTATAGCATTTTTTATTTTGGCCTATTTCCTAGGTCTTTTATCTCTTCAGCCAGGGTTTCTCTGGTATCTTCTATGCTTCTTTCAAGCCCAGCTAGTATTTTTATGACTGTTGGTCTAAATTCTTGTTCAGCTTTATTGCTTATTTCTGTTTTGAGCAAATCCCTGGCTGCAATTTCTTCTTGATCTTTCTTTTGGGGAGAATTCCTCCATCTTGTTATGTTTCCTGCTCCCGAGAGTAATACTGTATTAAGAAGGGGTCCTACACTGTCCACAACCTGGTGCTTCTGGAAGTGTTTTTGGTGTATGCTCTGTGCATTCTGCTGTTGTGTTTTGGCTGCTCTTTCCCTCAGGTCAGTCCTCTACAGAGTTCCTCCTTGCTTGCAGTTGGGAGTGTCTGGCTCTTCAATTATGTGTGCTTCGATTTGTTTGTTAAGATAAGTCTGCTTCTCCCTCTCCCACCCCTCCTGCTTCTGTTCCTTCCCTCCCTGTCTCTCTCTGTCAAATAAATAAATAAAATCTTAAAAAAAAAAGATAAGCCTGGGAAAAAAAAGAGTCTGATCCAATAAAGGAGGAAAGGAAAAGGAATATAAAAGGAAACAAACAAAAAACTGTACCAAAGATTAAGAAAGAAAGAAGGGAAAAAGAAAAGAAAAAGAAATAAGAATTCTGATCTAAAAAGCAAGAAAAGGAAGCAAACAATATAAAACTATAAGCCTAAATCCAAACACAAAATAAAGATTATAAAAAAAAATAAAATTAAAAAAAAAAGGGTAAAAGAAAGAAAGCCTGGTCTCAGTTCCACCAGAACTGATGCTGATGCTTTGGAGCTCTCCATCAGACCTGGTACATTCAGGAGTGCCTGTGTTGGTCTGAGGGAGAGGCCAGCTGCACTGGCTCACACTTAGACTTGCCTTTGCAAAGATACCCCTGCCAGGAGCAGGGGACAGGCTTTGGTGTTAGGAATCTAGCCGCCATTGGAGGTGCTGTGTTTCTCTTTGAAGTCTAATGGTACTGTCAGCAGGGTGGGGGGTGGTGGAAAATGGTGCATTCCTCTCTGTTTGGGGAGGGGAGCCTGGGGCTGCCACTGTTTAGGAGGCCCTTATGGAAAAGGCAACAATCTCCTGTGTTTTAGGCTTTGGTCAGATTGCTGCCCTTAACTGGTCTGTGCCCAGCTGTTGGCATGCCTGATGTCAGTTCTCCTTTTTTTTTTTTAATGTCTGGCTGGTGGTTGGGATTCAAAACTCCAAATCTTAAAGGGCCTGGCAAGGCTCTAACCTGCTCCCCTCCCCTGGAGGAGAGGCTCATGGTGCACCTCGCACTGTTGTGTACCAGAAAAGCAGTCACATGATGCATGCACCATGGTTGGAGTCTATTGCAATGCACAGTGAAAAGCTGTGACCAGGTCTGCCCATGCTTCTGTCTTTGCTGGTGAATGGCTGTTCTGTGGGCCCTTTGTCCTTAGAGAGGCAAAATATCGTATTCCAAATGTACTCCAGGATTGGGGGTGATCTCTTCTAGTGTGACCCAGGGGATGACCTCACCATGGTGTATTGTGCAAACCCTACATGTCCTCTCTCCCACTTTCCCTCTGTCCCTTACTTCGCTCCACAAAAAGGGTCCCCCCCCTTTCTTCTCCACCAATTCCTGGCTCTGAATCTCACATCTCCCATGTTCACTCCCTCCAGTTATCCAGAGTGTTTTCTTAATCCCCAGATTGATTTCTGGTTGTTCACAATGATTTGATCTAGCTGTGTTTGAGGGCTGAGGCAAGCTCAGGGTTCCCCTACTACTCTACCATCTTAACTTCTCTCAGAGTGCATTCCTTTTTACAGCCAAATAGTATTCCATTGTGTACACACACACACGCACACACACTGCATCTTCTTTTTTTTTTTTTTCACTTTGACCGATACCGTTTCCTCCACGTAGTTACTCCGCGAAGAGCGGCAGTTCACGGGGAAACCGCATAAAATATGGAACGCTTCACGAATTTGCGTGTCATCCTTGTGCAGGGGCCATGCTAATCTTCTCTGTATCGTTCCAATTTTAGTATATGTGCTGCCGAAGCGAGCACTGCATCTTCTTTTTTTAAAGATTATTTATTTATTTATTTGACAGAGAGAGAGAGAGAGATCACAAGCAGGCAGAGAGAGAGGAGGAAGCAGGCTCCCTCCTAAGCAGACAGCCCAACTCGGGGCTTGATCCCAGGGCCCTGAGATCATGACCTGAGCTGAAGGCAGCAGCTTAACCCACTGAGCCACCCAGGTGCCCCCACACTGCACCTTCTTTATCCATTCATCCACTGATGGACATTTAGGTTGATTCCACATCTTGGCTATTATAAATGATGCTGCAAAGAACACAGGGGTGCATATACCTTTTTTGAATTTGTGTTTTTGTTTTCTTCATACATATACCCAGAAGCGGAATTGCGGGATTATATGGTAGTCCTATTTTTTGATTTTTGAACAACCTCGACACTTTTATCCACAGTGGCTACACTAATTTACATTCCCACCAACAATCTCACCAACAACTCTATAGCCTTGCCAATACTTGTTAACTTTTGTCTTTTTGATAATAGTCATTCTGACTGGCGTGAGGCAATATCTCATTGTGGTTGTGGCTTGCATTTCCCTGATGATTAGAGATGTTGAGCACCTTTTCATTGGCCTTCTGTATGTGTTCTTTAGAAAAATGTCTATTCAGATCCTCTGCTCATTTTTAAAATCAGATTGCTTGCTTTTTTTGTTACTGACCTATATGAGTTCTTTATATGTTCTGGATATTAACCCTTTATCTGATATGTGATTGCAAATATCTTCTCCCACTCAATAGGTTCCTTTTTAATTTCGTTGATGGTTTATATCCCTGTGCAGAAAGAAGCCTTTCAGTTTGGTGGAGTCCCATTTGTTTATTTTTGCTTTTGTAGCCATTGCTTCTGGAGTCAGATCCCCCAAAATATTACTAAGACTGATGCCAAGGAGCTTACCACCTTTATTTTCTTCTAGGAGTTTTATGGTATGTGGTCTTACATCTCCCATTTTTTTCTTGAAAAAAAATTTTTAAAAAGATTTTTATTTATTTGAGAGAGAGAGTGAGAGAAAGAGAGAGATAGAAAGCGAGCACAAGCGGTGGTAGGAGCAGAGGGAAAGGGAGAAGCAGATTCTCCTGCTGAGCAGGGAGCCCGATGCGGGACTCAATCCCAGGTCACTGGGATAATGACCTGAGGCGAGGGCACACATTTAACTGACTAAGCCACTTAGGTGCCCCTCTTAAAATTTTTTTATGGCTTGATTTTTCACATTTAAATGTTTGCTCCATTTGAAGACCATCCTAATGTAAAGTATGAGCTATGGATTCAACTTTACCTTTTTCCAGATGGTTCCCCAGCAATGTCAACATCAATCATTGAATAAACTAACTTTTCACCACTGGTTTGAGATGCAATCTTTGTAATACACTAATTCCCATTTGTTCAACAAATCCTCAGTACTTCCTAAGTGACAATCATGGTGCTTGAGATATACAAGTGGGGAAAGAAAAAGACTAACATTCCCCCACTCTTATGAAATTTATATTCTAGCAGTGGAAAGTAGACAAAAAATATGATAACTGGGTAAATTATACATTATGTTAGAAGATAAAAGAAGAGTAGAGGAAGAGGTACTGACAATGTGAGGGATGAGGCACTGCAATTTTACATAGGGTGGTCAGGAAAGATGTTACTAGAGAGGTGACATTTGATAAAAGACTTGCAAAGTTACCAGTACAAGGGCCCTAAGGCAACACTGTGTGTGGTGTGTTCAAGGAAAAAGAATGTAGCCACTGTGGTTAGAGTGGAAAGAGCAAGGGGTAGAAAAGTAAATGATTAAGTTAGGGAGGTAACAGGCCCAGATTCCGTAAGAATGTTTAGGCCATCATAAAGACTTTGACTTTTAATCTGAGTGAAATGGGAGCCATGCATTTTGAGCAGAGCAGTGACATGATCTGATTCACCATTACCCTACACTTCCTGGGCTACATCTTTTTGAAATCACCTTTTTTTCCCTTTGTCTTTACCACTCTTCTAATCTCTGCAGTTTTCATTCAGTTAATTATTATTTTACTATCCCATTTACCTTTCTTCCAAGGCTTTCTAGTGCATTTGGAATAAAATCGAAGCTTTTCTTCAGGGCCACAAGGCCCTGTGTACGTAGGCCCTGCCTTCTTCCCCAAGTTTATCTCAAGTTGTTCTCTCCCTCCCTTCATTTCAACAATGGTGGCCTTTTAACTTCTTAAATATATCCATGGTTTTTACACATGTTTACCACATGCCTAAAATGCTTTTTTTTCTTAGATTTTATAACTTTTATATATCCTTCTATCTCATCTTAAATTTCACTTCCTTAGAGAGTACCTTCTTAATTCCCTAATGTACATTTACAGCACCTTATTCTTATTTTGTATAATAAATATCTCAATTTGCAATTTTTACTTTATTTGCTGAGTGACTGTTTCTGTTACACTGTAAGAAACTTGGATTTAGGAATATCTATTCTGCCTACTGGTGTATATCTGATGCCAAGCACAATTTCTGGTACACTATAGCTGCTCAAGAACAAACAAACAAACAAACAAAACTTGTTGAATGAACCATCTTCTTTCTTAACATAATATGTGGTTCTGGAGAATTAAAACCCCTTGGGCTAGAATGCAAAGAAACAGATATATCACTCTAGTTCTTGATGTCTTTCTAGTTCTGTCTGTGGGGAGCCTTATAATTAAGAGTAAACTGAATAATTCTATTCCCCGCAACCCAAGGATCCCAAAGCAGTAACGTATCAAGTAAATGTTCAACTCTGGCTAATAGTCTCCCTATTGTCACTGCTCTTGTATGAGTCTCATTTCCTGTCTGCAATGGCCCTGTCTTTTTTTTTAATATTTTATTTATTTATTTGGCAGAGAGACAGCAAGAGAGAGAGCTCAAGCAGGGGAAGTGGGAGAGGGAGAAGCAGGCTTCCTGGCTGGGCAGGAAGCCTGATGCGGGGCTCGATCCCAGGACCTGGGATCATGACCTGAGCTGAAGGCAGATGCTTAACAACTGAGCCACCCAGGTGCCCTGGCCCTGTCTTATTTAATCTTCAAATCTAACCAATATCAGCACAAATTCAAACTCCATCTTCTTTTTTTTTTTTTAAAGATTTTATTTGTTTATTTGGCAGACAGAGATCACAAGTAGGCAGAGAGGCAGGCAGAGAGAGAGAGAGGGAAGCAGGCTCCCTGCTGAGCAGAGAGCCTGATGCGGGACTCAATCCCAGGACCCCAAGATCATAACCCGAGCCGAAGGCAGCGGCCCAACCCACTGAGCCACCCAGGTGCCCCAAACTCCATCTTCTTTAGAAAGTCTACCCTCATCCTTCTAGTCTCAATCAGATTTCTCCCTTCTTTGAGTACCTCTTGTACTTGTTGTATTTTCCATTCTTAGTAGCACCCAACATTATACTTTTTTGAATGTTGTGTGATTTAGGTGTGTAAATACTTCCTCTGACGAGTTTATTGGCTACCGACAGATAATGTTTATCTCATATAATTTGGAACATTAGAAATCCTCCTATCTAAAGCAATTGAGATTGGTATCTGGTGTATTAAGCTAAAAAGCCGGTTAAATTGAGATCCATAGAAGGCATCTTAAACATTTAAATTTGAAATATATAATTGTATATTTATGTGCTCATCTTTTGATGTGAAACTAAGCCTTTTCTGAGAGTGATTTTTTTTTCTTAAAGATTTTATTTGACAGACGGAGATCATAAGCAGGCAGAGAAGCAGGCAGAGAGAGAGGAGGAAGCAGGCTCCCTGCTGAGCAGAGAGCCCGATCTGGGGCTCGATCCCAGGACCCTGGGATCACGACCTGAGCAGAAGGCAGAGGCTTTAACCCACTGAGCCACCCAGATGCCCTGAGAGTGATTTTAATGATTAAGTGTCCATACCCATAATGCATCAGTCAGCTTCTGTTTCAGTAAAATGCAACAAGTGACACTTGGGAAATTATATAGATATAGAATCCTCTAAGATTTTTATGATTTTCCTTCAGTGTGTCACTGTTTGTTTACACATAATTTGACAGCAATTTTTAAAAAAGTGATGGACATTTATAAGGTCTTTCCAAAGTATTCAACTACTTTTCACAGAAACAACTCCTTGTCATAATTATACCTCATCAGCTTATATAATGCTTAAATTATAGAACAGTAACAAGAGGCTTAAACAGGTTTTGCAAGACATACAAGAGATTCTTGATAAACACTAGCTCCTGGCAGATGTCCTCAGGCATATTTAATAAAGCCATTAGCTGGGCATCATTGATTGTTTACAGAGAGAATGCATGTGTTGTTAAGTCTGGTGAGTTGTTTAAGTGATGGGTGATTAAAAGATAGTCTATAGTTTCTTTTGCTTCTTTTATAATATCTAACACAGACATTAGCTCAAGATCTGCTAAAAATGCTGGAAGGATAGAAGAGCTATAAAGGGTATATAAGGTGAATGAGAACCAGCCTATAGAAATTATCATCTGTCCCAAGAGTCTGAACGGCTCTGGATTCACTTCTGAAAATTGAAAAATAAAAGGGCCCATATTCTTAGAACTATAACAGCATTTCAGAGAGTAAAACTGAACTTACCTGAGACCTGACTATCTGTGATCCATTACTCATTTCTTTCTCCTCCATGTTCCCCCCTTGGGAAAGTATAGCATTGTGAGAGGGCATAACTGGGAAAAAGAAAAAAAGGAGCATCTGGTAAATATATGATATTAATGCTGAAACTAACTTGCAATTTTTGCTTCCTGTCAGAATGGCAGACAGTTTAGAGAGAAGCCTTCTAAGACATAAGCTCAAAGGCTGGATAACTTATTGAGGAATTCAATGTAGGACTTTCTCTTATTGTGGCATATGAGAAGCTCAAGAAAGCTCAGTGGTGCTTTGTCCTGACTACACACCTGGGGGATTTTTTAAAAATGCTAGTGCTCAGCCCCTATTCCCAGAGCTTTGCTTTTTGCTTTTGTTTTAATTTAAATTCTAGTTAGTTAACATATAGAGAAATATTTGTTTCAGGAGTGGAATTCAGTGATTCATCACTTACATAAAACACCCAGTGGTCATTGTAACAAGTGCTCTCCTTAATACCCATTACCCCTCTAGCCCAGATATTTGGGTAAATCCGGTATTATCCAAATTGGTCTAGGATGGGCCTGGGAAACAGCATTTTAAATTCTAAAGTCTCTAAGTAATTCTAAGTAGGAGATGACAACCACTGAGATGAGTTGATACAGAAAACATATGTTGAGGGACTAATCTTTAATTCTTTAAGGGGATAAATTCATCCCCAAACTCAAACTCCAGAGATTTTTCCTTTACTCTTTTTAAGATGTATATACAATATACAAATACTTTGTATAATAATATACAAAGGAGATTTCACTCTTCTCATTTTTCAGAATGTTTACCTCTTTTTTGAGTACCTAGATTCAGTCCTTCACCAGGATTACTACACCTCTCTGCAGTTCTTGGGTTGTAATGTCATCAAAGCTTTGCTCTCTTCTAGGACAGTCAGTAGATACACTAGTACTAATAGCTTCAGGGTCCTTTTCATTCCCTGAAAGCTGATTTTCCAGAAACTTATGGAGATATTAAAGGTGCATCATCTCTGATGAGAGCCTCAGAAGCCAATGGTTACCCACAAGAATGACTGCTGCTTCTCAGGGGCAGCCACTCTCAGAATCTTGCTTTGTTCATGTAAGAGAGATGTGGGGGTTCCTGAAGATGGCTATTACTTTTTCTTCCCCTAAAGGCATCAAACCTTCATGTACAGACTTTACTATGATATTCAAATCTCTCTCACCAGAGATCTTGTAAGATACAGTATCAGATTGAGAACCTGTAATGAGATGCACAAAAGTCAACAAAAGAAATCCAGAAGCCTCAGTCACCTAGGGACCTAAAGAATCTGTAAAGAAACATATAAACTACCCGTTCATAAAGATAGGGCACACTACAGTGTGGAGTTCTTTAAAAATAATCAAAAAGCATTTTTAGAATTTCTCAAATTCACACATTACAAAAAGCAGAGATGTACAGATCCATCAGCTACAACAAACTTTGGCTTCAGTTCTTATCCACCCTCTTCTCAGAAAACGTGGTCCTTGCATGGTGAAAGATTTTCAGAAAGACTTTTACTAACATTAACAACAGAGTAAAACGTATTGAACTGCTAATAAACATGGAACAATACATTCTTTTTCTGTGTACAAAACTTGGCCTGAAAAAGTTCTCTCAAAAGTTAGTAATGGAATGAAGAATGAAGTCATTCTCGAGGAGCAATTTTTTTTTTAATTTTATTTATTTATTTATTTGACATGTAGAGATCACAAGTAGGCAGAGAGGCAGGCAGAGAGAGAGAGAGAGAGAAGCAGGCTCCTCACTGAGCAGAGAGCCCGACGCTAACCCTGAGATCATGACCTGAGCCGAAGGCAGTGGCTTAACCCACTGAGCCACCCAGGCGCCCCGAGGAACAATTTTTTTAAAATGAGAAAATCACAGTTCCAGTGGAAGAGTCCTATTAGATGAGGAAGCCATTCACTGCTCAAGATACGGCATGAATCTACAATTTTACAAACAGTTGAGGAAGGGGCTGACCTTTCAGGAGTAATTTAAAAGCACTTCAAGAAGCAGGTCCTATTTCACTAAGGAAAAGCTCTAAAAAGGTCCTACTCTCCGAAAAGCCAGACTGAATCTATGTGAACACTCTGACATTTGAAACGTCAGATTACTTCAAAACCACCTATTTACAACAACCAGAAAAAACAAAACTGCATCTACCAAGTTAGGGAGAACAGGGTTTCTCCTTCATATGTGTGAGCCCAAGGGAGTGAGGAGCATATCAAATATATTGCACATTCTAAGGAAATTTTGTTATTTAAGAATTTTTTACGGCATCTGATGAGACTAAGGCTCCAGAGAACACACCTTTGGAAACACTGATTTAGTTCTCAGTTTTTTGATTTAATGAAGGATTCTGAAACTGAAGATCTCCTGGTTCACAGCCCTAGATTCCTTCTAGTATACTCTGAAATTCTTTTTAGTACTCGTTCTCTATGTTTCCTTCTTAGTACTTGTTCTCTACCATTTTAAAATCTGATTCCCCTTCTCTCATAATTTCCCTTTTAATTCCTGTATTGGAAAGATACACACAGAAAACTCCTAAAAACCAACCACTCCCCACCCCCAAACTGTGTGCAATTTTTCATACAATACACACATAGACTTTTTCCTCCAAGCTCTTCCAAAAATCTAAGTGAATTTATCAACCATATGGAAAACTCATGTAGTAGTTCTCAATCTGGGCCATGCATTAGACTCAGTCCAGATTTTAAGTTATACATATGTAAATGTATACATGTCCAGACTCCACCCAAGAGATACTAAACCAGAATCTGTTGAGGTGAAGTCTGGCCTTTACACATTTTTTTAAAGCGCCTGACAAATGATTCTGATGCAAGCAGGGATTCGGAACAACTATGAGAGCCTCTCATTTCCTTAACTTCTTCAATGCTAATGATTTTCATCTTCATTCTACTTCAGGCACCTACTTCTAATACCACAGCACTTTTGAAGTCTTTCTTACCTTATAAAACACTACACTATGAATCAGGAGAACTTAAGTTCTGAATTGGATGGATGGGTAAGGAAGTGAAGGCAGGAGTGGCTCAATGTAAGGGAAAATAAGGAAAAAGCAATGTTTATCAAAGTGTGGTCTGAAGATCACTTGAATCATACCATTTGCTGAAAAGCAGATTCACTGGTCTTATTCCAGACATTATGAAATAGCATCTCTGGGGAGGAGGTTATTCTTGGTCCATGGATTGCATTAAAAAGTTATTTCTTCCCTGGAATCAGACCATTCTCTCCAGCCTCCTGAATCTAGTACATAACTTGTCATTCTTCTATCTTCAACTTTATCTGTCGTTTTTATTGACTCCTTCCTGCCATAATTTAAAACCTTTTACTATATCTCCCAACATTAAACACTTTCACTGGTTATGTGCCCATTTCTAACTACCATTCGTTCTTTTTTCAAAGCTACAACTCTTCAAAGGATTGTCAATACTTGTCTCTACTTCTCCATTACTGACTTATTTTTCAATTATCTGTGACCTTTCTTCTGTTCTGGCATCAGCACAGCACTGAAATTGCTCTGGTTAGGAATACCAAAACCCCTTATGTTCAAGCATTGGAGTTTATTGCTTTTGGGGCTCTGATGAGTATCTGACACTGCTGACAACTGTGCTTTGCTTTATGTCCAGTCTTTCTCAGTGAGCTATGCGCTAGTTGTCTTCTCCAATCTGTAAGTTCCTCAGCCTTTCTTTCATGAGCTTACTATGAAGAATACTGAGGAGTTATTTTGTAGGGTCCCTTAATTTGGGTTTGTCTGTTTTCTCATGATTGGAAAGAAGTTAAGTATTTTTGGGAGGAATATCACAGAAGTGATTTTATCTCTTTCTTAGTGCATGATATTAATGGGTTTATGATGCTGATATGCCTCATTAATGATAATGTTAACCTTTATCACTGGGTTAAGGTGGGGTTTACCCCATTAATTCATTGTGGAAGCTACTATCTTTCCCTTCATAGCTAATAAATAACTTTTGGGAGATACTTGAAGATTATACAAATATCTGGATTTTTCTCAAACCCACTAATTTTATTTTTATAGCTTGCCTTAAGTTTTATTTATTTAAAATTTTCTTAAGTTAACATATAGTGCAATATTGGTTTCTGGAGTAGGATTCAGTGATTCATTACTTACATACAACACCCGGTGCTCCTCACATTAACTGCCCTCTTTAATACTCATTCTCCCACCCACATACCTCCATCAAACCTCAGTTTGTTTTTTGTCTTTAAGAGTCACTTATGGCTTGCTTTCCCTACCTACTTTTTTCCTTTCTCCTCTTTCATATGTTCATCTATTTTCTTTCTTGAATTCCACATATGAGTGAGATCATGTATGAAACCCACTAATTTTAGCATCCATCAGTGTATCTTGTCCTCAACAATCAGTAATATGTTGTTTGCCTAATGGTGATTTCTCTATTTCTCTCTTTCCCACTAATTTATTAATTGGATTTTTTTTGGTAAGGAAAAGCTGCTCCTTATCTCTTATCATTTATTTACTAATTTATATCTCTATGAACTCATGAATATTTATTTTGATTTATAAACCAGAGTATTATCATTACTTATTGTATAAGTTGTTTTGGGTTGGCTAGTAGAAGTCTCCTACGTTATTTTGACCAGCCTCTATCCTATTCTGAACACTTTCTGGCACCGTAAGATGTTTTAGGCTCTTGTATTATCCCTCCCTGGCCCTGGAAATCAACTACCCATCCAAAGAAACAGTTCCTTTTATTGGAGAAATGCTTAGAAACAAAGATCTGGGTACTAGGTGTGTTCACTGGTACTGGGGTATCATTGCTTCTAGGTCCTCTAGCAGAGACAGGAGAGATATACATGTATGCATATTAATCATACATATACATACTTCTATTGTGATCTTCTATGTATCAAATGCCATGAGTTCATACTAACACCTCTGATTCCAATCCAGTACCTCAAGGGCTCATTTTAGTCTTCCTCCTTTCCTCATTGGTAACTTCTTCAACCATAAAAAAATTGTTGACTCTTAGTTCATTTAGTTTCAGAATTAACTCATATCCCTGTGAGAAACACATTTATTAACTTGATTACAGAATTTATATAGAGTTCTCTTTGTCTTCAATTATATAGTATCCAACCAAGATAGTGTTTCCTGATTAGTCTTTTTCTTTGCCATTTCTTTCAGTGTGGTTATGTCATTCACTTGTAATACAATTAGGTCCATTTGTTAGTATTTGCATTTATTCTCTTCTATTTATACTCAGGTGGCTTCCTTCAGCTTTACCTACTGCCATGGTTTCATTGATCATCTCTTCTGAGCTACATAACCACACATGTACCCAACCACCTTTCTCGACATCCCTAGGCAGATGTCTCTCAGATTTCTCAAACCTAACATGTCCAAAACTCATTCTCTCTCAAGCCTCTTGTCATATATTTTGCAATGGAGTAAAGTACGTATGAATACCAACTCTATTGCCAGACTGACTGGGTTTGATTCCCAGCTCCACAACTTACTTGCTGTGTGAGTTCGGTTGTGTAAGTTACTCAACCTTTCTATATGGTTCACTTTCCTCACCTGCAAAACTAATAATAATAGTACTTACCTCATATGTTTGTTGTGAGGATTAAGTGAGTGAATATTCTGAAACCATTTAGAATGTAATAGCCCGTGGTAGCCATATTTATATGTTACATATTATTCTTACTCTATTAAATTCCCTATCTCAATGAACAGCATCAGCAAGCCTGAAACCTGAATGTCATTCCTGACCTCTTTCTTTCCCTTAGTCTCTCTCTTCAATTAAAAGTCAAATCCTGGTAAATTTATCCCCTTAAATATGTAGTGAATTCTCCATCTTCACTTCCACTACCTTGATTCAAGCCACTATCACCTTTCACTTTGACTACTGCCATACTCATCGAACTAGTCCTTAACTTTAGTCCAATATTTTTCTCACACCAGAGCCAGAGTGATCTCTCTCCACACCCCTTCTCTACCTTGGAAATACCTTCATTTTATTTTTTGACAAATATTAAAACAAAATTTTTTGTAGATATAGAAAAGCAGAAAGAAAATCCTACCATCACCCAGAGATAACCAGTTACTTTTTGGGGGGATATATACTTGCAAACTTTTTCTATGCAAAGATACACACATTTTATAATATAATATAATATAATATATATATATATATATATAAAACTTTCTTTTTCAAAATGTGGGTTTTAATTATTTTAATTTCTTGAGGAATCTCCACACTGTTCTCCAAAGAGGCTGCACCAACTTGCATTTCCACCAACAGTGTAAGAGGGTTCCCCTTTCTCCACATCCTCCCCAACACATGTTGTTTCCTGTTTTGTTAATTTTGGCCATTCTAACTGGTGTAAGGTGATATCTCAATGTGGTTTTAATTTGAATCTCCCTGAGGGCTAATGATGATTAATTATTTTAATTGATGATATTGTACATATCACTTCAGGACAGAAAACAAAACTAAATATCATTAAAAAATTAGGGTTATATAGTCTCTTCAACAAATGATGATGGGAAATCAGTACAAGAGAATGCAACTGGACCACCTTCTTATACCATATACAAATATAAATTATAAATGGACTAAAGACCTAAATGAGACCCAAAACCTTAACAAATCCTATTAGAGAGCATAGGCAGTAATGTCTCTAACACTGACTGTATCAACATTTTTCTAAATATGACTTAGCAATTGCACTACTAGGTATTTACCCAAAGGATACAAAAATACAGATTTGAAGGGGTACATGTACCCCAATGTTTTTAGCAGCATTATCAACAACAGCCAAACTATGGAGAGAGCCCCTAAGTCCAACAACTGATGAATGGATAAAGATGTGGTGTGTAAACACACACACACACACACACACACAATGGAATATGAGTCAGCCATCAAAAAGAATGAAATTTTGCCATTTTGCAATGATGTGAATGGAGCTATGGTGTATTATGCTAAGTGAAATAAGTCAGTCAGAGAAGGACAAATACCATATGATTTCTCATAGATGGACTTTTCGAAAGAAAACAGATGAACATATGGGAAGAGGAAAAGAAAAAAAGAGAGGGAAGCAAGCCATAAGTGACTTTTAAAGACAGAAAACTAACTGAGGGTTAATGGATGGGTTGCATGGGTGATGGGTATTAAAGAGGTCACTTGTGAGGAGCACTGGGTGTTATATGTAAGGATGAATCACTAAATTCTACTCCCAAAACCAATATTGCATTATATGCTAATGAAATGTAAATTTAAAAAAGTCACTTTCCACATAGAGAAAACAAAAACAAATTATTAAAAAAGTGGCACATCAGCCTCTTTGGAGAACAGTGTGGAGATTCCTCAAGAAATTAAAAATAGGGCTTCCCTATGACCCTGCCATTGCACTCCTGGGTATTTACCCCAAAGATACAGATGTCGTGAAAAGAAGGGCCATCTGTACCCCAATGTTTATAGCAGCAATGGCCACAGTCGCCAAACTATGGAAAGAACCAAGATGCCCTTCAACGGATGAATGGATAAGGAAGATGTGGTCCATATACACTATGGAGTATTATGCCTCCATCAGAAAGGATGAATACCCAACTTTTGTAGCAACATGGACGGGACTGGAAGAGATTATGCTGAGTGAAATCAGTCAAGCAGAGAGAGTCAATTATCATATGGTTTCACTTATGTGTGGAGCATAACAAATAGCATGGAGGACAAGGGGCGTTAGAGAGGAGTAGGGAATTTGGGTAAATTGGAAGGGGAGGTGAACCATGAGAGACTATGGACTCTGAAAAACAGTCTGAGGGGTTTGAAGTGGCGGGGGGGGGGGGTGGGAGGTTGGGGTACCAGGTGGTGGGTATTATAGAGGGCACGGCTTGCATGGAGCACTGGGTGTGGTGGAAAAAATAATGAATACTGTTTTTCTGAAAACAAATAAATTGGGAAAAAAAGTGGCACATATGTATGTGCCACATTTTATTTTATCTTATTTTTATTTATTTATTTATTTATTTTTCAAAGATTTTATTTATTTATTTGACAGACAGAGCTCACAAGTAGGCGGAGAGGCAGGAAGGATGGGGGAAGCAGGCTCCCTGCTGAGCAGAGAGCCCAATGCAGGGCTTGATCCCAGGACCCTGGGATCATGACCTGAGCCGAAGGCAGAGGCTTTAACCCACTGAGCCTCCCAGGAGCCCATGTGCCACATTTTAAAATGTATTTTATATATTTATAAAATTTTAATATATTTATATATTTTATATATACACACTCACGCACGCAGAATGGAATATTGCTCAGCCATTTCAAAAAGAATGAAATCTTGCCTTTTCCAACAGCATGGATGGAGCTAGAGAATATCATGCTAACTGAGATAAATCTGGCAGAGAAAGACACATGCCATATTATTTTATTCTTACGTGTAATTTAAGAAACAAAACAAATGAACAAAGGAAAAAAAAGAGAAAGACAAACCAAGAAAGACACTCTTAAATACAGAGAACAAATTGATAGTTGCCCAAGGGGTGGTGAATAAGGGGGATAAGGTTGGTAGAGGGATAGGTGAAATAGGAGATGGGGATTAAAGAGTACACTTATCACGCTGAGCACTGAGTAATACATAGAATTGCTAGATCACTTACTGTACACCTGAAGTTAATGCCACACTATATGTTAAGTATACTGGAATTAAAAACTAATAATAAATAAATATATATTTATATGTATGAAAATATGTAAACAAAATAAAAAATAAAAATAATAAAATTTAAAAAGTGTTACAGTATAATCAACTGCATGCAATACCCAAAATTTATTTAACAACTTCATAAACTTTGGGAGCCTTCTTTTCCCTTCTTCCCTCCCACCCTTCCTTCCACTGTTATAGACTACAGCAAACATTGTACAGTTTTGGCATAATTTTGTCTGAATATTTCTTTAGGATAAATTCCTAGAAGTGGAACTGCTGGATCAAAACAAAGGTAAAACACTACTGAGGAAGGCTGTATCCTTTTACTAATTCATCAACAATATGAGAGTGACCATTAGCCAAGAATAACAAGCATTATTTTAAAAAATAGAATAAAATAGTAAAATATAATAAATAGTACATTATCTAATTCTTAGGTAACATGGGAGGCAGAACTTCATATTTTCAGCTTTCATATTTTATCTTTTATAAATTACCCTTTGTGTCATTTGTCCACCTTTCTACCATTTTGCCTTTTTCTTATTGATTTGTAAGAATTCTTTATTACAAACTATATTGTGCAGGAAAAGATTAACTGAGTGGGTCTGGGTCGTCCAAACACTGCACATTTTAAGGAGAGGTTTGAGCCTGGTCTGGTTCCTGAGAGATAACCTATCATGCCTTGCAACCCTCTGCCTGTTCAAGTGTCTCTGGTTACCTGAGGCTTTGGGGCAGGTCAGAAAGTTTATGCTAAAATAGGATTTATAGTGGCATTCTTGGAACACGTAGGATCACCTTGACCTCTGGAGGGACTGGAGATTGAAGATCAATAAAACAGGTCGTCAGCTATGGCTACGTGACCAACTTCCAATAAATACTCTGGATGCCAAAGTTTGCATGAGGTTCCCTGGCTGGCAATACTGTATGTATGTTATTACACATCACTTCAGGGGGAATTAAACACTATCTGCATGACTCTTACTGAGAGAAGACAACTGAAAGCTTTGCACCTGGTCTTTCCCTGACTCTGCTATACCTGCTTTTTTTGTTGCAGATTTTAATCTGTCTCTTTTCACTGTAATACTCATGCTACTATAAGTATAACAATTTTGCTGAGTTCTGTGAGTTTTTTTTTTAGCAAATCACTGAACCTGAGGGTGGTCTTGGGGATCCCTGAACACAGACATAAACAGCAACTTCCTTGTGATAACATAAATAACAAATGTAGTCTCCATGTTATCATTTGTCTTTCATTCTTTGATGCTTTAAAAAAAAAGTTGATTTAAAAATCTTCTCCATCATAAAATGCTTTCTTCTCCCCTGTGGGGGTCCTAAGTATGCGTGAGGGATTTGTTTTGTTTTTTCCTTACACAGTTATACATGTTCATAAATTTTTTACACATGCTACATGAAGACATTACTACACAACACTTGGAACACTTGGGAGTATATGAGTAAGACTGAGTGACCTTCAACACCTCTTCTATTTTACTTTCACCCCTGGAAGTAATTCACCATCAGTCATTTGGTGTACATCTTTTTTCGGCCATTTATGAACATATATAATATAACCACATCCCTACGTAACATAACTCTACATATTATGTGCCACTGTTCTGCAGCATCATTTATTTCCTAAATGTCTTAGAGATCTTTCCTTGTTTGTTAACTTCAAAATAAACTACCTTATTCTATTTTATAGCAGTACAGTATTCTACCATATGGATCTATCATAATATATATATATTTTTCCAATTTATTTATTTTCAGAAAAACAGTATTCATTATTTTTTCACCACACCCAGTGCTCCATGCAAGCTGTGCCCTCTATAATACCCACCACCTGGTACCCCAACCTCCCACCCCCCCCGCCACTTCAAACCCCTCAGATTGTTTTTCAGAGTCCATAGTCTCTCATGGTTCATCTCCCCTTCCAATTTACCCAAAAGCACATACCCTCCCCAATGTCCATAACCCTACCCCCCGTCTTCCAACCCCCCTCCCCCCAGCAACCCACAGTTTGTTTCGTGAGATTAAGAGTCACTTATGGTTATTTAACCATATTGCTAGTGAACATTTAGGCTGTACCCATTTCTCACAATTGCAAATAATATTGTAATAAACATCTTTTTACACACCTCCTTGTGTACCTGTGCAAGTATTTCTGCAAGACCGAGTCCAGAATGAAATTTCTGAGCCTGAGTGAGCTCATTTAACATTTTGGTATGAATTGTCAAATTCTCATTCAAAGTGCCTTCCTCAGTCTTACAACTGGTGCCCTTCCCTGGGCACTTTCCTCCACACCTTGTATCATCAATATTTTTATATATTGCTAGGTACTGGCTGAAAAATATCTTTGTCTTTATTTGCATTCTATGGTTACTTACGAGGTTAAGCATTACAAAACATTTTTCTGTGTGTTTTGGTTACCTGTATTTTTTTTTAAATTGAATAATTTATTTGAGAGGAAGAGAGTGCCAGAGAGAGAGCACAAGCAGGGGCAGGGGCAGAGGGAAAAGCAGGCTCCCTGCTCAGCCCCATGCAGGACTCAATCCCAGAACCCTGGGATCAGGACCTGAGCCAAAGGGAGACTCTTAATCCACTGAGCCATCCAGGCACCCTGGTTACCTCTATTTCTTCTAAACATGGCCTATGGGTATCCTTTGCCCATTTTTCTTTTCTCTCTCTCTCTCTCTCTCTCTTTTTTTTTTTTTTTATTAACAGAGGCTCTTTACATATTATGGACATTAATCCTTTGTCTCTTACACATACTGCAAATATTTTCATGTGTCTTGTTTTTAGCCCTTTGTTCTCTTTGAATACAGAAATTTAAAATTTTGACATCATCTAATGAGTTTTTCCCAGACGGTTGTGTCATGGCACGGCTACAGCATGAAGTGCAAGGGTGGAAGGCGAAACAGGGTGCAGCGTTAAGATCATAAAGGGCTTTGAGGGCACTTCTAAGGAAGCGCACTACTGTCCTGATGGCAACCGAGCACCATGCAAAGGCAACACAGCGATTCTCAACAAACATTTCCCATCTAGCAACTATCGACTGAGCACCTAAGTACCACGATCAACCCTCTCAGAGAAATATCATTTTTTTCAAGTTTCACAATTTCAAATACATCACGAGAAACAGACCATTGTGTCAAAGGGCATAACGGGGACTTGCGCTGCTGCCTACGAAAACGTATTTTAAACATAAAGCAGAACGGTATCAGTGAGGAAACTGCCAGAGCGGTGGAAGCTACCGACGGGAAGTGGGTCCGAGTTTGCGGAATATCCGCGCCTGCGGAGCACAACAAAAGTCACTTCAACTCAGTGGGAAAGTGATTCAGTTCCTAACGGCAGGACGACCGGGAAAGAGGCATATTCCTACCCAACCACTTACAACAAAATAAATACCCCCCAAATATAGGTAGACATGTAAAAAAGATATTTAAAAATCATTTAAAAGCCGTTGAAACAAAGGCGAATGTGTTCGTGATCTGGTGACGGGGAGAAACTTCCCGAAACGGTAACGCCCTCGCCCACACGGAAACCGACTGCAGAACGCACCGGAGGAGAAACCGTTCACGACCCCGGGCTGGGGGCGGGGGGCGGCCGGGGACTCCGGGTCGAACGCAGGGAGCGACCGCGACGCGCGCACCCCCGGGCCGCCCCCTGCCCTGCCCCCTCGCCCGCCTCCCGGCCCGCCGCGCGCCGCACTCACCGGCCTCCACAGACAAAGGGCGCTCTGGGCGGCTCCGCCCCCTGACGCCGCGGCCGCCGCCGGGCCTGACCTGGGCGGGACGCCGTGCCGAGGGCCCGACTCCCCCAGCCAAGGACGCCCAGCGGCGGGGCCCTTGGGGCTGGACCGGCAGCCTGCGCCAGCCCGTCCCGACCGAAACCTCCCCGCGATGGCGACCGCGCGGCGCGGGCTTGGGCTGCGCCCACGCATGCGCCGGCGGCGCCCCGGGCGCCCGTCTTCCCGCATGCTGGACTCGGAGCTCCCACACGCTCGCCCGCGGGCTGCCAAGGCAGCGGCGCTCCCGGGGGCCCGGACCTCCGCCCCGCGCTCCTGGGGCTCCGCCGCCGCGCCGCGGGGTGGGGGCGGGTCGGCCAAGGCCCGCCCGCAGCCCTTACCGGTCCGAGGATCCGAGGACCGGGTTCGCGCCGGATCCTAGGCCCCTGCCCGCTCCTCGTGGGGAGAGACTCGAGCGCAATGATGACGGACGAAGGCGGCTTTCTGTTGTAACGCCGGTCTCCTGAGGAGAAGAGCAGCGTTCTGTCAGCGGGGCTCACGGACGGCTTAGCCGGGGTTCAAAACGCTCTCGGGCGCGACCCCGACCGCAGGGGTGGATCCGGCGATGCCGGTCTCCTTCACCCTCGAAAGCGTGTGAGAAGCAGGGACTGTGCGGTCCTGCCGCCTAGGGACGCTCGCCAGCTGCGATGTGAACTGCACAGCCTCGTTGCCTGGAAGACATTCCGGAGCCCGTGGCTTCTCTATGCACGTTTGCTTCTGGCACCTCAGCGCGGCAGATGAACTGCTTCCACAGGGAGGTTTGGTGGCAGCGCCTCAACTGCACACGTGAATGGGTGGTGAATTACAGCAATGTCCTTCGCACCTGCACAAAGCCTTTTTAAAATAAACGAAATTCAAGTTTAATCCCAGTATAGTTAGTTTACATTAGTTTCATGTGTCAAATACAGTGATTGGACAATTCCGTATATTACTCAGTGCTTATCCGGATAGGTGTGTTATTACCCCCTTTACCAGTTTCACCCACCGACCCACCCACCTTCCAGCTGGTAACCATTAGCTTGTTACCTACAGTTGAGTCTTTTTCTTGGTTTATCTCTTCCCGCCCCACCCCCTTTGCTTGCTTGTTCTGTTTCTTAAATTCCACATATGAGTGAAATTATATGGTATTTGTCTTTCTCTGACTGACTTATTTCACTTGACCTAACACCCTCTACTTCCAATCAAGTGGTTGCAAATGGCAAGATTTCATTCTTTTTGATGGTTGAGTATTATTCTGTACTATTCGTATATATACACATATCTATATGTGTATATATATTCATATATATGAACATATACTGTATTGTACATACAGAATAAAATTGTACTGTGCATTATATATAATGTTTATTATTCTATTTTATATATATGTAAAACAGACATATACACACACACACACATATATATATACTACTTCTTTATCCATCAGTCATGGACACGGGTTGTTTCCATATTTGGCTATTAGATAAAGCTGCTATAAATAAAGGGGTGCATATCTCCATTTGAATTAGAGTTTTTGTATCATTTGGGTAAATACCAAATAGTGTCATTCCTTGATTGCAGAGTGGTTCTGTTTTTAACTTTTTGAGGAACCTCCATACTCTTTTCCATAGTGGCTTTACTGTTAGGGTCTGTAATCAAAGGAACAAGACTGATGCAAAGTGAAGGTCAAGCAAAGCTTTATTTCTCGCCAAGCATCCCGGTGGTGGCCGTCCCTTACAAAGAGGCTACCCTTCTGCACCTCACAGACTAACTTTTATAGAGGTAGTTGAGCCTGGCTACACACAGGTGGCCAATGAGATTGCAAGACACAGAGAAAACTGCACAGTCAGGCTAGGTTACACACGGGTGGCCAATTGAACTTCAATTTACCCTAGTAGGTATATGTGTGCCCCACTGATTGGATGTCTGCACCTGGCCTGACCCGCCCTCCTATCTGGGCTTTGCAAGTAAGTTCCTCAGGGAGGGGCAGGGTCAATCTAAGTTCTCTGCATAAACACAAAATGGCTCCCGCTGGCTAAGTAGGCCCTTACATTTACCACTTTGCATTCCCCCTAACAGTGTAAGAGGGGTCCTTTTTCTCCACATCCTCCCCAACACCTGTTTCTTGTGTTTTTTATTTTAGCCATTCTATCAGGTCTGAGGTGATATCTCATTGTAGTTTTGATTTGTATTTTCCTGATGAGTGATGTTGAGCATTTTTTCATGTGCCTGTTGGCCATCTGGATGTCTTCTTTGGAGAAATGTCTACTCATGTCTTCTGCCCATTTCTTGATTGGATTATTTGTTTTTTGGGTTTTGAGCTGTATAAATTATTTGTATATCTTAGATACTAAAGTTTTATCAGATATATTATTTGCAAATATCTTCTCATTCAGTACGTTGCTTTCTAGTTCTGTTGATTGTTTCTTTTACTGTGCAGTTTTTTATTTTGATGTAGTCTCAATAGTTTATGTTTTGCTTTTGTTTCCCTTGCTTTAGGAGACATACCTAGAAAAATGTTGTGACAGCCAATGTTAGGGAAATTACTACCTGTGCTTCTAGGTTTTTTATGGTTTCAGGCCACATATTTAGGTCTTTCATCCATGTTGAACTTATTTTTGTCATGATATAAGAAAGTGATTCAGTTCTATTCTTTTGGATGTTGTCCAGTTTTCCCAAAACCATTTGTTGAAGAGACTGTATTTTTCCCATTGGATATTCTTTCCTACTTTGTCAAAGATAAGCTGCCCAGACAATTGTGGGTTTATTTCTAAGTTTTCTATTTGGTTCCATTGATTTTTGTGTCTACTTTCATATCAGTTTAAACTGTTTTGATTTTGACAGGTTTGTAATATAACTTGAGATGTGGAATTGTGACCCCTCCAGCTTTGGTTTTCTTTCTCAAAATTGCTTTCTCAGGATCTTTTGTGGTTCCATTAAACTTTTAGGTTGTTTGTTCTAGTTCTGTGAAAAATGCTGTTGGTATTTTGATAAGGATTGCATTAAAGGTGTAGATTGCTTTGGGTGATATTGACATTTTAACAGTATTTGTTTTTCTAATTCATGAGGATGGAATCTCAATTTCTTTCATCAATGTTCTATAGTTTTCAGAGAATAGATCTTTGACCTTCTTGGTTAAATTTATTCCTAGATATTTTATTATTTTCAGTGCAGTTGTAAATTGTTTTCTTAATTTCTCTTTCTGCTGCTTCATTATCAATGTATAGAAGTGCAACGGATTTCTTTATATTGACTTTGTATCCTGGGACATTATTGAATTCATTTGTCAGTTCTAGTAGTTTTTTGGTGGAGTCTTTCAGGTTTTTTTTCCCAATAGGGAATGTTTTATTTCTTTACCAGTTTGGATGCCTTTTATTTCTTTTTGTTGTCTGATTACTGTGGTTAGGATTTTCAGTACTACCACTTCCTGACCATGCACAGGAGAAGAATGAGGCACAAACAAGTCAGCTGCAAGAGAAAGGGAGCAGGGGTCAACAGTACATAAGACTGTTTCCCCAAACAACCCCTCAGTCTCATATTTATTGGAAGATAGGTAGAAACCCACCAAGAAGCCAAAGTAGGTTACACATTAACCACAAGTCTTGTAGGTAAGTAAGAAGAATGGCAAAATATGTCTGGTTACATAGTACATGACCGATAGTTGAGCAAACCCAAACAAAAGGGATTGTCTGATTAACTGGAGCTTCTCTCCAGAGAAGGGGAGATAACAGAAAAATGAAGCAGGTGGCATTCCACCCTGAGTGGTCCAGGTGTCCCCAGCTGCTGGGCTTCAAGGACATATATCATCTTCTCGCCCAGAGGTCTGTTGCTAGTACATGTTTTTCTTAAGACTATATCTAAGCATGCTTGGTGACTAGTATAATTTCTCATTATATTTTAAGCAGTGCATTGTTCTGAGGGACAGTTACACAGTACTATGTTGAATAAAACTGGTGAGAGTGGACATCCTTGTCTTGTTCCTGACCTTAGTGGGAAAACTCTCAAATTTTCACCATTGAGTATAATGTTCACTGTGGCTTTGTCACATATGGTCCTTTACTTATACTGAGGTATGTTCCTTCTAAACTTACTTTGTTGAGGGTTTTTGTCGTGAATGGATGTAATTTGGCAAATGCTTTTTCTGTGTCTGTTGAAATAATCATATGGTTTTATTCTTTCTCTTGTTGATGGGATGTATCATGTTGATTGATTCACGAACATTGAACTACCCTTGCACACTGGGAGTAAATCCCACTTGATTGTGGTTAATGATTTTTTTTTAATGTATGTTGGATTCTGTATTTTGTGAAGGATTTTTTAATCTATTTTCATTAGAGATATTGTCCTGTAGTTCTCTTTTAATAGTGGTAACTTTTCTGTTTTGGCATCAGGCTAATGCTGACCTCACAGAACGTATTTGGGAGTTTTCCTTCCTTTCTATTTTTTGGGATAGTTTGAGAAGATTAGGTATTGGTGACTAACAGAATAGAAAAAAAAATTCTTTAAATGTTTAATAGAATTCTCCTGTGTCACCGTCTGTTCCTAGATTTTTGTTTGTTGGGAGATTTGATTACTGATTTAGTTTCTTTGCTAGTGATTGGCCTGTTCAAATTTTCCTTCTTTTCTTATTTATTATTTTTATTAACATATAATGTATTATTTGCCCCAGGGGTACAGGTCTGTGAATCGTCAGGCTATACCCCTCAGTCTGTTTTGTAAGATTAAAGCCTCTTCTCTCTTTTTAAAAATATTTTATTTATTTATTTGACAGACAGAGATCACAATTAGGCAGAGAAGTAGGCAGAGAGAGAGGGAGAGAGAGAGGGGAAACAGGCTCCCCGCTGAGCAGAGGGCCTGATGCAGGGTTCAATCCCAGGCCCCTGAGATCATGACTTGAGCCATAGGTAGAGGCATAACCCACTGAGCCACCCAGGTGCCCCAGATTAAGAGTCTATTATGATTTGTATCCCTCCCGATCCCATCTTGTTTCATTTTTTCCTTCCCTACCCCACAAACTCCCCACTCTGCCTCTCAAATTCCTCATATCAGGGAGATCATATGATAATTGTCTTTCTCTGATAGACTTATTTCGGTTAGCATAATACCCTCTAGTTCCATTCATGTCATGGCGAATGGCAAGATTTCATTTCTTTTGGTGGCTGCATAGTATTCCATTGTGTATATATACTACATCTTCTTTATCCATTCATCTGTTGATGGACATCTCAGTTCTTTCCATAGTTTGGCTAATGTGGACATTGCTGCTATAAACATTCGGGTGAACATGCCCCTTCACATCACTACATTTGTATCTTTAGGGTAAATACCAGTAGTCTGATTGCTGGGTCATAGGGTAGCTCTATTTTCAAACTTTTTGAGGAACCTCCATACTGTTTTCCAGAGTGGCTGCACCATCTTGCATTCCTACGAACAGTGTAAAAGGGTTCTCTTTCTCCGCATCCTTGCCAATATCTGTTGTTTCCTGACTTGTTAATTTTAGCCATTCTGACTGGTGTGAGGTGGCATCTCATTTTTTGATATGAACTTCCCTGATGCCAAGTGATAGTGAGCACTTTTTCATGTGTCTGTTGGCCATCTGGATGTATTCTTTGCAGAAGTGTCTTCTGCCCATTTCTTGATTGGATTATTTGTTCTTTGGGTGTTGAATTTGATAAGTTCTTTATAGATTATGGATACTAGCCCTTTATCTGATATGTCATTTGTGAATATCTTTTCCCTTCTGTCAGTTGTATTTTGGTTTTGTTGACTGTTTCCTTTGCTGTGAAAAAGCTTTTGATCTTCATGAAGTGTCCATAGTTCATTTTTGCCCTTGCTTCCCTTGTCTTTGTGATGTTTCTGGGAAGAAGTTGATGCGGATGAAGTTGAAGAGATTGCTGCCTGTGTTCTCACAAGGATTTTGATGGATACCTGTCTCACATTGAGGACTTTCATCCATTTGGAGTCTATTTTTGGATGTGGTATAAGTAAATGGTCCAGTTTCATGCTTCTGCATGTAGTTGTCCAATTTTCCCAACACCATTTATTGAAGATACTGTCTCTTTTCCATTGGACATTCTTTCCTCCTTTTTCGAAGATTAGTTGACCATAGAGTTGAAGGTCTATTTCTGGGCTCTCTATTCTGTTCTACTGATCTATGTGTCTGTTTTTGTGCCAGTACCATACCATCTTGATGGTGACAGCTTTATAATAGAGCTTGAAGACTAGAATTGTGATGCCACCAACTTTGGCTTTCTTTTTCAACATTCTTCTGGCTATTCGGGGTCTTTTCTGGTTCTATATAAATTTTAAGATTATTTGTTCCATTTCTTTGAAAAAAAAAAAGGATGGTATTGTGATAGGGATTGCATTAAATGTGTAGATTGCTTTAGGTAGCATAGACATTTTCACAATATTTGTTCTTCCAATCCATGAACATGGAACGTTTTTCCCTTTCTTTATGTCTTCCTCAATTTCTTTCATGGTACTTTATAGTTTTCCAAGTATAGATTCTTTGCCTCTTTGGTTAGGTTTATTCCTAGGTATCTTATGGTTTTGGGTGCAATTATAAATGGGATTGACTCCTTAATTTCTTGTTATTCTGTCTTGCTGTTGGTGTAGAGAAATGCAGCTGATTTCTGTGCATTGATTTTTTATATCCTGCCACTTTAATGAATTCCTGTATGAGTTTTAGGAGTTTTGGAGTAGAATCTTCTGGGTTTTCCACATAAAGTATCATATTATCTTCAAAGCATGATAGTTTGACTTCTTCTTTGCTGATTCAGATGCCTTTAATTTCTTTTTGTTGTCTGATTGCTGAGGCTAGATCTAGTACTATGTTGAATAGCAGTGGTGATAGTGGACATTCCTGCTGTGTTCCTGACCTTAGGGGAAAAGCTCTCAGTTTTTCCCCATTGAGAATGATATTTGCTGTGGGTATTTTATAGATGGTTTTGATGATATTGAGATATGTATCCTCTAACCGACACTCTGAAAAGTTTTGATCAAGAAAGTATGTTGTACTTTGTCAAGTGCCTTTTCACCATCTATTGAGAGTATCATATGATTTTTGTTCTTTCTTTTATTAATGTTTTGTATCACATTGATTGATTTGTGGATGTTGAACCAACTTTGCAGCCCAGCAATAAATACCACTTGGTTGAGGTGAGTAATCCTTTTAGTGTACTGTTGGATCCTATTGGCTAGTATTTTGGTGAGAATTTTCACATCTCTGTTCATCAAGGATATTGGTCTGTAATTCTCTTTCTTGATGGGGTCTTTGTCTGGTTTTGGGATCAAGGTAATGCTGGCCTCATAAAATGAGTTGACAGTTTTCCTTCCATTTCTATTTTTTGGAACACTTTCAGGAGAATAGGAATTAATTCTTTAAATGCTTGGTAAAATTCCCCTGGGGAGCCATGTGGCCCTGGGCTGTTGTTTATTGGGAGATTTTTGATGACTGCTTCAATCTCCTTACTAGTTATGGGTCTGTTCAAGTTTTCTATTTCTTCCTGGTTCATTTGTGGTAGTTAACATATCTCTAGGAATGCATCCATTTCTTCCAGATTGTCAAATTTCCTTGCATATAGTTGCTCATAATATGTTTTTATAATTGTTCGTATTTCTTTGGTATTGATTGTGATCTCTCCTCTTTCATTCATGATTTTATTTATTTGTGTTCTTTCCAACTTTCCACTCGTTACTGAGTTGTAATTTCAGAGCATTGTGGTCTGAAAATATGCAGGGAATGATCCCAATCTTTTGGTACTGGTTGAGACCTGATTTGTGACCCAAGATGTGATCGATTCTGGAGAATGTTCCATGTGCACTAGAGAAGAATGTGTATTCTGTTGCTTTGGGTTGGAATGTTCTGAATATATCTGTAATGTCCATCTGGTCCAGTGTGTCATTTAAGGCCTTTATGTCCTAGTTTATCTTTTGCTTGGAGATCTGTCCATTTCAGTGAGGGGGAGTTTTAATGTCTCCTACCATTATTGTATGATTGTTGATGTGTTTCTTTGATTTTGTTATTAATTGGTTTATGTAGTTGGCTTCTCCCATGTTAGGGGCATAGATATTTAAAATTGTTAGGTCTTCTTGTGGGACAGACCCTTTGAGTATGACATAGTGTCCCTCCTCATCTCTTATTATAGATTTTGGCTTAAAATCTAATTGATCTGATATAAGGATTGCCACCCCAGCTTTCTTTTGATGTCCATTAGCACGGTAAATTGTTTTCCACCCTCTCACTTTAAATCTGGAGATGTATAAATGAGTTTAAAATGAGTTTCTTGTAGACAGCATATTGATGGGTTTTGGTTTTTTTTTATCCATTCTGATACCCTGTGACTTTTGATTGGGGCATTTAGCCCATTTACATTCAGTGTAAGTATTGAAAGATATGAATTTGGTGCCATTGTATTGCCTGTGAGATGACTATTACTGTCTATTGTCTCTGTTCCTTTCTGATCTACTACTTTTAGGCTCTCTCTTTGCTTAGAAGACCCCTTTCAATATTTCCTGGATGGCTGGTTTGGTGTTTACATACTCTTTTAGTTTTTGTTTGTCCTGGAAACTTTTAATCTCTCCTTCTAGTTTCAATGATAACCTAGCTGGATATAGTATTCCTGGCTGCATGTTTATCTTATTTAGTGCTCTGAATATATCATGCCAGTTCTTTCTGGCCTGCCAGGTGTCTGTGGATAAGTCTGCTGCCAACCTAATATTTCTCCCAGACTTCTTCTCCCAACCTGCTTTCAGGATTTTCTCTTTGTCAGTAAGTCTTGCAAGTTTTACTATTAGATGACAGGGTGTGGACCTATTCTTATTGCTTTTGAGAGGGATTCTCTGTGCCTCCTGGATTTTGATGCTTGTTCCCTTTGCCATATTAGGGAAACTCTTTACTGTAATTTGGTCCAATATACTTTCTGCCCCCCCTTCTTCTTCTGGGATCCCAATTTTTCTAATAATGTTTCATCTTATGGTATCACTTATCTCTCAAATTCTCCCCTCCTGGTCCAGCAGTTGTCTTTCTTTTGCTCAGGATCTTTATTCTCTGTCATTTGGTTTTCTGTATCACTAATTCTCTCTTCTACCTCATCTATCCTGGTAGTAAGAGCCTCCATTTTTGATTGTGCCTCATTAATAGCTTTTTAAAAAAATTTCAACTTGGTTAGATTTTAGTTCTTTTATTTCTCCAGAAAGGAATTTTATTTCTCCAGAAAGCATTTCTCTATTATCTTCCATGCCTTTTTCAAGCCCAGCTAGCACCTTGAGAATCATAGTTCTGAACTCTAGTTCTGTATTGATTAGGTCCCTAGCCTTCAGTACTGCCTCTTCTTCTTCTTCTTTTTTTTAATGGTGAGTTTTTCCACCTTGTTATTTTATCCAGATAAGAATATATGTACCAGATGGGACACCTGGGTGGCTCAGTTGGTTAAGCAGCTGCCTTTGGCTCAGGTCATGATCCCAGCATCCTGGGATCGAGTCCCACATCGGGCTCCTTGCTCAGCAGGGAGCCTGCTTCTCCCTCTGCCTCTGCCTGCCATTCTGTCTGCCTGTGCTGGCTCTCTCCCCTCTCTCTGATAAATAAATAAAATCTTAAAAAAAAAAAGAATATATGTATGAGAGAAGAAAATACTAAAAGGGTGGCAAAGATCCCAGAAAAATATACTAACAAATCAGAAGACATCCAAAACCAGGTGGAGAAGAACGGGGAAAAAAGAAATTTTAAAAAATAAAAAATTTATATATATATATATATATATATATATATATATATATATATATATATATCTGGTGAATAGAACAGATTCACCCCAATTGATTTTGGGTGTAGTTTGGTCTCTTAGAATAAATTACCTCCCAAAATTTTAAATAAAGGATAACTTATATATATATATACAAAACATATATATATATTTAACTTATATATATATATATACACACAAAAATAAGGGTAAACATGATGAAGTGATGGAATATGACTGTAAAGGTGAAAAATTTTTTTAAATTCTAAAAAAAGAATTTATAAGATAAGTTGGTTGGAAAAAGAAAAAAAAAAGGAGGAGGGAATATTCTCAGGCTGGAGACTAGAACAAAGCCCTGTGCTAGATTAGGGCACATTTTGATCTATTAGAAGAAATTGTATCCCAAAATATTTTAGGAAAACCTATATGTATATAAAAAACAAGGTTAAATACAATGAAGGGATAAAATATGACTATAACAATGAAGGTTTATAAAGATGTTTTTAAAGAAAGGTATTGTTAAGATAAACTAGTTTAAAAATGTTAAAAGAGGAGAGGAAGAGTTAAAAAAATAGAATAAGAAAAAAATAAAGTTAAGAAAAATTTAACTTTGTAAGACTAAAGGATCATGGGGAGAAAGCCATGAATTCCATATGTTGCTTTCCCCTATCTCTGGAGTTCCACTGTTCTCCTTGAGCAATGAGCTTGGTCTTGGCTGGATGTTCTTGCTGATCTACTTGAGGAGGGGCCTGTTGCAGTGATTCTCAAATGTCTTTGCCTAAGGCGGAATTGCACCACCATTGCCAGGGGCCAGGCTAAGTAATCTGCTAGGGTTCGCTCTCAGAGCTTTTTTTTCCCTGAACACTTTCTGTAAACTCTGGAGGATGGGAATGAAAATGGTGGCCCCCAATCCCCGGCCCAGAGGAGCCAAGAGCTTAGGGCCCCACTCCTCAGTGTGCCCTCAGAGAAAAGCAGTCAATCACTCCTGTCTCCCTGGCCTCCAGCTGTGCTTTGAGCTCACATTGTGGTATTTCAATATGTTTTTGATTTTTGAATTTTAAATTCAAAAATTTTTATTTGAATTTTGAATTTTTGAATTTCCCTAATGGCTGCTGATGAACATTTTTTCATGTGTCTGTTAGCCATTTGTACATCTTCTTTGGAGAAGGGTCTGTTCATGTCTTCTGCCCATTTTTTATTTGTTTTTTGGGTATTGAGTTTGAGAAGTTCTTTATAGATCATGGATATTAGCCCTTTGTCTGTAGTGTCATTTGCAAATATCTTCTCCCATTCCATTTGCAAATATCTTCTCCCATTCCATTTGCAAATATCTTCTCCCATTCCGTGGGTTGCCTCTTTGTTTTGTTGACTGTTTCCTTTGTTGTGCAGAAGCTTTCTATCGTGATGAAGTTCCAAAAGTTCATTGTCACTTTCGTTTCCTTTGCCTTTGGAGATGTGCTGTGTTTGATATGGAGGTGGTTTCAGCCTATGTTCCCCTCTAGGGTTTTGATGGATTCCTGTCCTCACATTGAGGTCTTTCATGCATTTTGAGTTTATCTTTGTGCATGGTGTAAGAAAATGGTCAGGTTTCATTCTTCTGTATATAGCTGTCCAATTTCCCCAACACCATTTATTGAAGGGATTATCTTTTTTCCCACTGGATATTTTTTCCTCCTTTGTCAAAGATTATTTGACCATAGAATTACAGGTCCATATTTGGGCTCTCTACTCTGTTTCACTCACTGGTCTATGTGTCTGTTTTTGTGCCAGTGCCATGCTGTTTTGTTAATCACAGCTTTGTAGTAAAGCTTGAAATCAGGCAACATGATGCCCCCATCTTTGTTTTTCTTTTTCAACATTGCCTTGGTGATTCAGGGTCTTTTCTGGTTCCATGCAAGTTTTAAGATTGTTTGTTCCAGCACTTTGAAAAAATGCCCAAGGTATTTTGATCAGGATGCCATTGAAAGTATAGATTGCTGTGGGCAGTATAGACATTTTTACAATGTTTGTTCTTATGATCCATGAGCATGGAATATTTTTCCATCTTTTTGTGTCTTCTTCAATTTCTTTCATAAGTGTTCTGTAGTTCCTAGATTATAGATCCTTTACCTCCTTGGTTAGGTTTATTCCAAGGTATCTTGGTTTTTGGTGCTATGTCAATGGAATCAAATCTCCTATTTCTCTTTCTACAATTTCATTGTTAGTGTATAAGAAAACATTGATTTTGATCAATTTGATCAAATTTGTCAATTTGATTTTGATCAATCTGATCATTGATCTGTGCATTGATTTTTTTATACTGCCACAGTACTGAATTGTATAAGTTCTAGTAATTTGGGGGTGGAGTCTTTTGGGTTTTTCATATAAAGTACTATGCCATCTGCAAAGGGAGAGAGTTTGACTTCTTCTTTGCCAATTTGAGTACGTTTTATTTCTTTTTGTTGTCTCATTGCTGTTGTTAGGACATCTAGTACTATGTTGAACAATAGTGGTGAGAGTGGGCATCCTTGTAGTGTTCCTGTTCTTAAGGGAAAGACTCTTGGCTTTTCCCCATTGAGAATGATATTCGCTGTGGGTTTTTCAGATGGATTTTAGGCAGTTGAGGAATGTTGCCTCTATCGCTATACTCTAAAGTGTTTTGATCAGGAAAGGCTGTATTTAGTCAAATGCTTTTTCTGCATCAGTTGAGAGGACCATGTAGTTCTTCTCTCTTCTCTTATTGATGTGTTCTATCACATTGATTGATTTGAGAATGTTGAACCATGCTTGCATCCCAGGAATAAATCACATCTGGTCATGGTGGATAATCTTTTTAATGTACTGTTGGATCCTATTGGCTAGGATCTTGTTGAGAATCTTGGCATCCAGATTTACCAGGGATATTGGTGTGAAATTCTCCTTTTTGATGGGTCTTTGCCTGGTTTGGGGAGCAAGGTAATAATGCTGGCCTCATAGAAAGAGTCTGGAAGTTCTTCTTCTGTTTCTGTTTTTTGAAATAGCTTCAGGAGAATAGGTATTATTTCTTCTTTGAATGGTAGAATCCCCCATGGAATCCATCAGGTCCTGGCTTATGTTTTTTTTTTTTCCCCAATTTATTTATTTTTAGAAAAACAGTATTCATTATTTTTTCACCACACCCAGTGCTCCATGCAAGCTGTGCCCTCTATAATACCCACCACCTGGTACCCCAACCTCCCACCCCCCCCGCCACTTCAAACCCCTCAGACTGTTTTTCAGAGTCCATAGTCTCTCATGGTTCACCTCCCCTTCCAATTTACCCAAATTCCCTACTCCTCTCTAACGCCCCTTGTCCTCCATGCTATTGGTTATGCTCCACAAATGAGTGAAACCATATGATAATTGACTCTGCTTGACTGATTTCTCTCAGCATAATCTCTTCCAGTCCCGTCCATGTTGCTACAAAAGTTGGGTATTCATCCTTTCTGATGGAGGCATAATACTCCATAGTGTATATGGACCACATCTTCCTTATCCATTCATCCGTTGAAGGGCATCTTGGTTCTTTCCATAGTTTGGCAACTCTGGCCATTGCTGCTATAAACATTGGGGTACAGATGGCCCTTCTTTTCACGACATCTGTATCTTCATTTACTCCTGTAAATACCCAGGAGTGCAATTGCAGGGTCGTAGGGAAGCTCTATTTTTAATTTCTTGAGGAATCTCCACACTGTTCTCCAAAGAGGCTGCACCAACTTGCATTCCCACCAACAGTGTAAGAGGGTTCCCCTTTCTCCACATCCTCTCCAACACATGTTGTTTCCTGTTTTGTTAAATTTGGCCATTCTAACTGGTGTAAGGTGATATCTCAATGTGGTTTTAATTTGAATCTCCCTGAGGGCTAATGATGATGAGCATTTTTTCATGTGTCTGATAGCCATTTGTATTTCTTGATTGGAGAAGTGTCTGGCTTATGTTTTTTTAGGAGTTTTTGATCACTGCTTCAGTCTTGTTACTAGTTATTTGTCTATTCAGATTGTCAATTTCTTCCTGTTTCAGTCTTAGGAGTTTATAGGTTTCCAGGACTGCATCCATTTCTTCTTGATTGATTAACTTATTGGCATATAGCTGTTGATAATGATTTGTGATTATTGTTTCTATTTCCTTGGTGTTAGTTGTGATCCCTCCCTTTTGATTCAGAATTTTATTAATTTGGGTCCTTTCTCTTTTCTTTTGGATTCATCTGACCAGTAGTTTATCGATCTTGTTTATTCTTTCCAAGAACAAGCTTCTAGTTTTCTTGATGTGTTCTACTGTATCTCTGGTTTCTTCTTCATTAATCTCTGCTCTTTCTGATCCAATATTAATTATTTCTCTTCTCGTGTGTTGAGTAGGCCTAATTTGTTGTTGATTCTCCAGTTCTTCATAGTTTAAAGACAGTTTGTATATTCAGGACTTTTCTGGGTTTTTGTTTTGTTTTGTTTTGTTTTTGAGTGAGGCTTGGATGGCTATGTATTTCCCCCTTAAGACCACCTTTGCCATATCCCATAGGTTTTGGACCAAGTTCTCATTGGTTTCCATGAATTGTTTAAGTTCTTCTTTGATTTCCTGGTTAACCCAAACATTCTTAAACAGGATATTCTTTAGATTCCAAGTGTTTGAATGTCTTCCTACTTTTTTCTTGTGTTTGAGTTCCAGTTTCAAACATTGTGGTCTGAGAATACACTGGGAGTAATCTCAGTCTTTTGGTATTGGTTGAGACCTGATTTGTGACCCAGTATGTGGTCTATTCTGGAGAAAGTTCCATGTGCATTCGAGAAGAATGAGTATTCTGTTGTTTCAGGGTGGAATGTTCTCTATGTATCTATGAGGTCCATCTTGTCCAGTGTGTCATTTGAACCTCTTGTTTCTTTGTTTATTCTTCTTAGATGATCTGTCTGTTGCTGAGAGTGGAGTGTTCAGATCTCCTACAAATAATGTATTATTATCAATATCTCTTTATTTTGTTTAACAATTGGCTTATTTAGTTTGTTGCTCCCATGTTGGGGTCATAGATATTTGTAGTTGCTAGATCTTCTTTTTGGATAGACCCTTTAAGAATGATGTAGTGTCCTTCTGTATCTCTAACCATAGTCTTTACCTTCAAATCTAATTTATCTGATACAAGAATTGCTACCCCAGCTTTCTTTTGTGGTCTGTTGGCATGACAGATGGTTCTCCATCCCTTCACTTTCAGTCTGGATGTTTCTTTAGTTCAGAATGAGTCTCTTATAGACAGCATATGGATGGGTCCTGTCTTTTTATCCAATCTTTAATCATGTGTCCTTTCTTGGGTATACTCCTCAGTCCTAGAATATGTTCTAGAGCTCTCTTTCTGTCTTTTTACATCTCCCATGATAGCTTAATAATTTCTTTTTTTTCTTCAATTTATTTATTTTAAGAAAAACAGTATTCATTATTTTTTTTACCACACCCAGTGCTCCATGCAATCCATGCCCTCTATAATACCCACCTCCTGGTCTTTTTAAAAATTTTTTTACAATTTCTTTTCAGTGTTCTAGAATTCATTTTTTATGCACCACACCCAGTGCTCCATGCAATACGTGCCCTCCATAATACCCACCACCAGGCTCACCCAATCTCCTACCCCCACCCCTCCAAAACACTCAAATTGTTTTTCAGAGTCCACAGTCTCTCATGATTCATCTCCTCCTCCAATTTCCCCCAGCTCCCTTTTCCTCTCCATTGGGGAGATGGAGAGGAGAAGATAACTTAATAATTTTTTTTAAATTTAACTTGTTTAGAGGAGAGGAAGATGGTAGAGGAGTAGGAGAACCCTAGGCTCCCCTTGCCCCACAAACACAACTAGATAACTATCAAATCATTCTGATACCTCAGAAATTGACCTGAAGACTGACAGAACAAACTCCACAGCTAAGGGGAGAGAAAAGGCAACATCAAAGAAGGTAGGAAGTACAGAGATATGGTTTAAGGGTGAAACAGATTGTAGGTGCTGAGAAGGGGAGGGAGCCATGGTCATGGAGAAGGGCAACAGAGAAGGGGAACACACACAAGGAGAATGTTTCCCAAAGCTATTGGTTTAGAAGGTGAGAGGGGCTGAATTTCATGAGTTCTTGTAACCAGTGGAGCTTAAATTCTAGTTTATTTTATTTTTTAAAATTAAAATTTAATTTAATTAGCATGTGCTGTATTATTAATTTCAGAGTAGAATTCAGTGATTCATCAGTTGCATACACTGCCCAGTGTTCATTACTTCAATACCCTCCTTAACGCCCATCACTCAGTTACCCCACCAACCTCCCCTCCAGCAACACTTTTTGTTCCCTATAGTTAAGAGTCTTTCATGGTTTGCCTCCCTTTCTGCTTTCCTCTTATTTTATTTCTCCTTCCCTTCCCCTATATTCATCTGTTTTGTTCCTTAAATTCCACATATGAGTGAAATCATATGGTATTTGTCTTTCTTTCTTTGACTTATTTTGCTTAGCAGAATCCCTTCAAGTTCCATCCACAACATTGCAAATGGTAAGATAGAGCTGGTTGCTGCCATTCCCTACTCCACCCCCTAAGCATAAACCCAGAGCCCTTTATTATTGTATGGTGTCCTCCTTTGTCTCTTTTAACACTCTTTGTTTTAAAATCAATTTTGTCTGATGTACGTACTGCTACTATGACTTTCTTTTGCATGGTAAATATTTCTCTGTTTCCACCTTTTCAACCTGCAGGTGTCTTTAGGTCTATAATGAGTCTTCTGTAGGCAGCATATACATGGGTCTTATTTTTTTAATCCAGTCAGTCATCCTACGTCTTTTGTTTGGGGCATTTAGTCCATTTGTATTCAAAGTAAGTATTGATAAGTATGAGTTTATTGCTATTTTATTGCTTGTTTTGTAGTTAGTTATGAAGTTTTTCTGTGATCCTTTCTTCTCTTTTTCTCTTTCATGGTTTGCTGGGTTCCTTTAGTGATATATTTGGTTTCTTTCTTTTTCTTTGCATATCTTAGTGATTTTTGATTTGTGGTTACCATTAGGTTTGTATATACCACCTTATGCATATTAAGTTGATTGTGGTTTAAGTTTGAACCCACTCTCATTCTCTCCTCCCCATGTTTTAGATATATGGTGTCATATTTTATGTACTTTTATTTTATGAGTTCCTTGACTGATTTTTTACAGAAACATTCATTTTTATTGTTTTTGTGTTTCCTATTTTTATGCTGCCCCCTTTTCTTTCTCCTGAAAGACTTTTATTTATCTGGGAAACTCTTTAAGTCTACTTCTATTCTGAATGATAGCCTTGTTGAATAGAGCATTCTTGGTTGCAGATTTTCCCCATTCAGCACTTTGAATGTATCATGCTACTCCCTTCTGGCTTGCAAATATTCTGTTGAAAAAAATCCACTGATAGCCTTATGAGGTTTCCCTTGTATGCAACTGTCTTTTATATTGCTGCTTTTAATTTTTTCTTCTTTCACTACATTTTGCTATTTTATTTTATTTTTTATTATGTTCAGATAGCCAGCATATAGCACATCATAACTTTTTGATGTAATTTTCAATGATTCATCAGTTGCATATAACATCCAGTGTTCATCACAGCACATGCCTATTTTAATTACAATATATCTTGTGGATATGCTTGTGTTGAATTTGTTGGGTCATCTCTGAGCCTCTTAGATCTAGATATTCATTTCCTACCCCAGATTAGGGAAGCTTTCGGCTGTTATTTTTTCAAATAAAACTTCTTCCCCCTTTTGTCTCTCTTTTCTTTCTGGGATCCCCATAATGTGAATATTATTATGCTTGTTGGAGTCACTGAGTTCTCTAACTTTATTCTCATTTTGCATAATTCTTTTTTCTCTCTTTTGTTCAGCTTCATTACTGTGTCTTCTGGTTTATTATTTTTTCTCTCTGCTTCTTCTAGCCTATTTATTCCACCAAGTGTATTTTTTAGAAGATTTTATTTATTTATTTGAGAGAAAGAGAGAGAGAGAGAGAGAGAGCAAGAGACAGCACAAGTAGGGGGAGAAGGAGAAGCAGACTCCCCACTGAGCAGGGAGCCTGACGTGGGGCTTGATCTCTGGACCCTGGGATCATGATCCCTGAGCCAAAGACAGCTGCTTAGCTGACTGAGCCACCCAGGTACCCCAAGTGTATTTTTTTAAATTATTTATTTATTTTGGGAGAGAGAGAGAAGGGAGAAGCAGAAGGAGAAAATCTTTATGCAGACTTCCCACTGAACAGAGCCCAATGTGGGCTAGTCCCTACAACACATGAGATCATGACCTGAGCTGAAACCAAGAGTTAGACACTTAACTGACTCAGCCATCCAGGTGCCCTGCTGTCAAGTGTATTTTTTTAAAGATTTTATTTATTTGAGGAGAGAGAGTGAGAGAGCACAAGCATACACACAAACAGGGAGAGGGACAGAAGGAGAAACAGGCTCCCCACTGATCAGGGAGTGCAGTGCAGGGCTCAATCCTAGGTCCCTGGGATCATGACCTGGGCTGAAGGCAGACACTTAACTGACTGAGCCACCCAGGTACCTCATCATCAAATGTATTTTTAATTTCATTTATTGTGTCCTTCATCTTTGATGGTTCTTTTTTTTTTTTTAAATGTTTTCTATTTCTTTGTTAAGGATATCACTGAGGTATTCCAGTCTTTCCTTAAGTCCAGTGACTATGTTTATGATAATTACTTTAATTTCTCTTTCAGTCATGTTACTTGTATCTGTTTTGCTTAGGTCTCTTGCTGTAGTTGTCCTGTTCTTTCATTTGTGACATGTTACTCCTCATTTCACCTTCCTCTTTATGTCTGTTTCTCTGTGTTAAGAAAGTCAGCTAAGGGGACGCCTGGGTGGCTCGGTGGGTTGGGCCACTGCCTTCGGCTCGGGTCATGATCTCAGGGTCCTGGGATCGAGTCCCGCATCAGGCTCTCTGCTCAGCAGGGAGCCTGCTTCCCTCTCTCTCTCTCTCTGCCTGCCTCTCTGTCTGCTTGTGATCTCTCTCTGTCAAATAAATAAATAAAATATTAAAAAAAAAGAAAGTCAGCTAAGTCTGTTGCTCTTGAAAGCAGTGGGTAGGATGTGCATTTTTAAGTAGGGGGTGCTGGTCCTCCTCCCCCAGGGACACTGCAAAACATGCACAGGTGAGGGGTGCAGTTATAACAAGGTGTATACATCCTCTGTGGCAGGTTGGAAGATACAGTATTGTCAAGGTTTGCACAGATTCTCTGGGGGAGAGGATCCACAGCTCCCAAGTCTGAGACAGGTCTGTTGGTAGAGGCTAGAGCATGGTGTAAGCAAGTTTGGTAGTGAATTCTGGAGCCTTGCTGGTTCTGGAAGATGCTGTGTGTTTTTGATGAGGAGTAGGAGAGGGAAATGCCAACTTTTAGCTCCTTTATTCCTGGAGAAGCCCCTCAGTGCACTCTGAGGTTAGTCTTCCTCCTGCATATCTGTGGGCTGTGTGTTGTGCTGTTTCCTTAAGGTAAGGGGTTCAGTCTCCTCTCATCCCTCAGGCTGTCTCAGAACCAATTCTGCTGATTTTGAAAGTTCTAGGCTTTAAGTCCTGATGGTTCTGAGCACCAGAAATTTGGCCCCTCTTATTTTCAAAGCCAGATGCTATGGGGATTTTTCTTCCCGTTGTAGGCTCCCTGGTGTGCTAGTAGTTTTTTCTCTCTTCTCTTGCCCTTTGCTCCCTCCCTCTGGTGGTCAGATCTGTTGGTATTTGTGTTCTCACTTAGTGCTCACCCTTCCCACTTTCTCTCTCTCTTTTTTTTCCTTCTACATTTAGTTGTGGAATTCATTCAGTCAGTGTTTGGGTCCTTTTTCTGTGTTGTTTGCTCTGATGCAAGAGTTATCTAGTCATATCCATGGGTTGAGGTGGGTTTACAGTCCTGTTACTTTGCCATCTTCCTTGTAAGCTCCTAAACAATATTTGCTCAAACAATGGAAATTTGTTGAGAATTGTAGTTTTTCAAATCTCTTAAATGTTTGGCTTAATTAAAGAAAGCTGGTTAAAATTTTTTTAAAAAAAGACAAACATAAACATCTTCTGTTCATAAATTGGAAAACTTAATATTGTTAAGATGTAAGTATTATTCAAAATGACCTCCAGATTCAGTATAATCCTATCAGAATTCAAAAATGTTTCCTGAGGGGCGCCTGGGTGGCTCAGTGGGTTAAGCCTCTGCCTTCGGCTCAGGTCATGATCTCAGGGTCCTGGGATCAAGCCCTGCATCGGGCTCTCTGCTCAGCAGGGAGCTTGCTTCCCTCTCACTCTCTCTGCTTGCCTCTCTGCCTACTTGTAATCTCTCTCTGTCAAATAAATAAATAAAATCTTAAAAAAAAATGTTTCCCGAAATAGGAAAGGTTGTTCTAAAATTCATGAAGAGTCTTCAGGGGTCCTATAAAGGCAAAAAATCTTGAAAATAGGGAAAGGTTGGAAGCCTCACACTTTCTGATATCAAAACTCATTACAAAGCTACAGTAATCAAACAGTGTGTCATTGGCATAAAGACGAATATATAGACCCATGAAATAGAAGAGGAAGCCCAGAATTAACCACTCACATATATAATCAAGTGATTTTTCAACTACAGTCCCAAGCACACTCAATGAGGAAAGAATGGATTTTTTCAACAAATAGTGTTGGGAAATATGGATGTTCATATCCCAAAGAATAAAGTTTGACCCTAATCTTTCACTATATACAAAACTAACTCAAAATGGATCAAAGATCTAAATGTGAGAGCTAAAATTATAAATCTTTTAGAAGAAACCATAGGAGTACAACTTCATAACATGCTCTTGGCCATGATTTCTTGCAGCTGACATCAAAAGCACAGGCAACAAAAGAAAAAAATAAATTGGATTTCATGAATATTTAATACTTCTGTAGATCAAAGGACACTAGTATAGAGTGAAAAGACAATTAACAAAATACAAGAAATTATTTGCAAATCATTATATATCTGATAAGATATGAATATCCAGAATATAAAAACTGTACAAGTCAACAACAAATAAGAGACAACCACATTAAAAAGTGGGCAAAAGGCTTGAATAGACCTTTCTTCAAACAAGGTATACAAATAGTCAATAAGCATATGAAGAGGTATTCAACATCACCAATTATTAGGGAAATGCAAATCAAAACTACAAGATGCTACTTCACACCTACTAGGAGGGCTACTACTACTAGGAAGGCTACAAAATGCAAATGTTGGGAATGATGTGGAGAAAAGGAAGCATCTGTGCATTACTAATGGGAATGTAAAACTGTACACATGCTGTGGAAAACAGTTAAGCAGTTTCTTTAAAAATTAAAAGAATCACAATCTGATCCAGAAATTCTACTCCTGGGCATATACCCACACAAAATTGAAATCAGGGTCTCAAATAAATATTTGCATTGCAACATTATTTACAATAGCCAAAAAGTGGAAGAGACCTGGTGTCCATTGCCAGATGAATGGATAAGCAAAATGGGATATGCGCATATGATGGAATATCATTCAGCCTTTAAAAGGGTGAAAATTTTATGGAATAAACACTGGTGTTACATGCAACTGATGAATCACTAAATTCTACCCATGAAAGTAGTAATACACTATAGGTTAACTAAATTGAATTTAAATAAAAAATTTTAAAAAGGAAGAAAATTCTGACACATGCTACAATGTGGATAAATCTTGAAGATATTATGCTAAATGAAATAATTCAGTTACAAAAGGGCAAATATTATATAATTCCACTTATATGGAATACCTAGAGTATCCAAGTTCTGACATTCACAGTAAGGACAAAGATTGCCAGGGACTGAGGGGAGGGTGAAGGGGATGGTCAGTTGCTATTTAATGAGTATAATCATTTTGAGAAAAGAAGGAGTTCTGGAGATACAATGTGAATTTACTGAATACTGCTGAAATTAATATGGTAAATTTTACATCATAATGTAACTATATTCTCACTTAATATAAAAAGCAAAAATTTAAAAGACAGTTCAATTACCATATCTGCTTCTACATTCAATATCTTGATGTGTTGCCTTGGTTGATATTTCTGAAGAAAATCTGGTTTTATACATATATGTAGATGGAGAAAAAGGAATCCTTAAGTAATTTTCTCACATAATTGTGAATGTTTTCCTTTGATACTCCACCAAAATGTGATAAGCTAAGTTGCAATGTAGAATCTCTAACAATATTAAAGAACTTTTTGTTTTATTACATTAAAATCTGTTGTTCTATCTCACTCTCCAAATGGATCTTGAACTCATGTATAACTTTGTAATGTAATGCATTGGTCATTTGGAAAATATCTGTTTACATTATTCAGTCCAGTGTTTCTTGGCTGAGGGTGATTTTACCCTTTGGGAAATATTTGGCAATATCTGGAAACAGGTTTGGTTGTCACACTCTAGGCTTGTTGCTGTCATCTACTAAGTACAGGCCAGAGATGCTGCTAAACATCTTATAGCCCTTTCACGTCAAAGAATCATACAGCCTCAAATGTCAATAGTTGGGAACCTTAGTCTATTTAATGCTGACATACTTCATTATACAACATAAAAATTTTGTATTTGTTTATATCACCACTAATCTTTTAGGGCAAGTTTGTAAGCATTAGGAATCTGTCAGGAAAATGTTGGTGGATAGGAGTTCTCTAGAAACCAAAAGACTAAAATTTTACCATTTGCAACACATTATTTCCAGTTATTTTCCTTCATGTTACAAAGCACATTTTATTCGTTTTCAAGAAACTGTCCTTAGAAATAACAAAGCCTGAAAACTAATGTTGTCAGTTGTTTTTTCAATGGCAATTGGTGTTCCTTGACAAAAGGAGTTATTATTTCTCACAATCACATAACTTATTTTACCTAAGACATCCATCACACTTGCATAGTATAAATATTTATGGGTACTCACCTTCTTTTTCTTTTTGCATGAATGTGTGAAGTGACTACCACAATGACTAATAATACAATTTGGTGCCACTGCCAGATTAAAGCAGCACCAGTTTTACCTACCACTGTTTCTGAACCATCAGTGCAAATGTCAACACATTGGAAAAAGCAAATTACCTTCATATTATTAGAAAAAATTTTGTTCTTTTTTTAAAAAAATTATTTATTTATTTGACAGAGAGAGAGATCACAAGTAGGCAGAGAGGCAGAGAGAGAGAGAGAGAGAGAGAGAGAGAAGCAGGTTCCCCACTGAGCAGAAAGCCCAATGTGGAACTTGATCCCAGGACCCCGAGATCATGACCTGAGCCGAAGGCAGCAGCCCAACACATTGAGCCACCCAGGTGCCCCTACAAAAAATTTTGTTTCTTATGGATTCCTTGAAAAAGTATCAGTGATCTGCTGAGTCACAGGGAATGTACTTTGGGAATTTTTGCTCAAGACTTATGTGACATAAGTAAACTCCAATTTGTTTAAGGCACAGTTAATTAGGTTTTAAAATACTAGATAACTTGTATCTCTAGTTTTCAAGACATCTTGTACAGGCTTGCCAAAAAGTCAGCAGTTAGAGATACTCTCTCTGAAAATATTTTTCTCTTTTTTTTACAGCTTTGTTAAGATGTAATTGACACATAAAAACTATATATATTTTAGATATACAATGTGATATTTTGATATGCCTATACATTGTGAAGTGATTATCCCAATAAATCTACCATTACCTCACATAGGTAGACCATTGTATGCATGTGTGTGTGGGGGGGGTGGACGAACACTTAAGATCTACTCTTTTTTTAATTTTTTTTTAAAGATTTTATTTATTTATTTGTCAGAGAGAGCGAGAGCGAGCACAGGCAGACAGAGTGGTAGGCAGAGTTAGAGGGAGAAGCAGGCTCCCTGCGGAGCAAGGAGCCTGATGTGGGACTCGATCCCAGGACACCGGGATCACGACCTGAGCTGAAGGCAGCTGCTTAACCAACTGAGCCACCCAGGCATCCCCAAGATTTACTCTTTTAGCAAAGTTTTAGCAAATTTCAAGTGTGCAATGCAGTATTATTAACTATAGTTACCATGGTATTTAGTAGATCTCCAGAACTTTTTCATCTGCATAACTAAAACTCAAAGCTCTTGAATTTACAGTAATATTTCAAATTCTGAGAGGGTAGGTAGAAGAAGTTAAGAAATAATTTTTTTCGTGGTTTAGATGTTTATTGTTCATTGTAATTAAAGACTGGAAATCACTGCAATGCCCATCATTAAAGTTCTGCTAAATAATATAGAACTTTTATATATACTAGACTAGAGTAAACCATACCATAAAACAGAACACTATCTTTATTAGAGGACATTATTTGTTACAAAGGAAAAAAAATTGAGGTCAATATATACACAAAAGAGGAATAATCCTCGGGATGTATCAAGTGAAGAAACCATGGTACAGAGCCATTCTTTCATTCTGCTTGCTTTTCTTTTTGGTATACTTGTATATAATATTTCCTTTTAAATCATGCCTCATTTCTCATATCTTTGTGCTGTACTCAAAAGTAGGGCGGCGTGTTCTTCTCAGGCAGTTCTGTTTAGAAATCAGCACAACACGCTCTTTTTGTATCTTTCCTCCCTTTTCCACAGTGTTGCAAACACAGCGACTATTTGGTCCATAACTGGGGACAGTAGAAAGAACACCCGCTTTGGATCTGTTTAGACCTATGTCTCCTGCATAATTGAAATCTTGGGCAAGTAAGTTACTTGAATTTTTCTGAATCTGAATTTTCTCTCTTGGCATATGGCAACAAAAATATGTATATATCTATCTACTATGAGGACTAAAGGAGTTGAAGCACATAAGCACTCAGCACAATGCTAGGTGCATAAAGAGCATCATAAATGACAATTATTAATTTAATTAAATGTCTAAGGGACTTGTTTAGATTTTATAAGCTCTTCTTTTCCAATTCTCCTTGAATAAGTACACTGTAACACCCTAGTCTTCCCTGGTAAGCTATTTTTGAAAGTTAAGTAATTCTGTGTTTTCCTGATTCTTTTAAGCACTTTTTAAAGCAAAGTTACCTATTTCCCACCCACATTGTACTTTATTTTATTTTGTTATTCTAACCCTAACCACATAGTATTTTAAAGAAGAATGTTCTCTGTTGTCTTGATTTCAGAAGAGAGTTTACTTTCTTTAGATGATTTTGCATGTTTATGATTTAATGTATCTGTATACATTGTAAGTTAAATATTACATATTATTTATTATATAGAAACCTGTCTAGAAAAACAGCCACAATTTAAAATAGGTCAGTTGTGTGGACTGAAAGCCAAAACCTGGGATAATGTCCTATTAGACTTCCTTATTGATCTAAATTATATTATAGGAATATAGCCTTCTAAAGTAATTTAATTTTAAAGTAATTTTAATACAATTTTTATTTCTTCATCTTCAGCTCTTTCAGCCTGGAATGGCAGAAAAATCAATGTGCATGCCCACACAAATACCCCATGATGAAGATATAGTTGAGTATATCTTTCAAATAGAACTTTCCATTTTGTACTTTAATGAGATTGAATAAATTTAAAATATTGACTCAGTAAAATGATATAGACATAGATGATAAAGGCTCATGTTTGTTATGTTTGCACATGAATTAACTTTTATATTGATTGGAGTTAAATACCAATAATGGTTTGAATAACCATTGCCTGTTTCTTGAGTTTACAGACCTTTTCAGTAGTGCAAAAGAGTATTCCTATTTAACACCAAAGAATAACAAATTAAAACTCCAGAACTTCCTATTAGGTGAGAAGAATATCCTTACTTTGATGCAGGTATTTGTGGAACTTTATGTGCTGATAATAAGTAACTTTTAAATGAATTATTCTAGGAAATGTTTGGGTAAATCCTTGCTTATTTCTTTGCTCAGTGGGAGATTGAACCAAGTTTCATTTTAAGATGATCTCTGTACTAGAGATAATATATAATAATTCACATAAAAATTTAACTAAAAAAGAAGAATAGTATGCCTGAATGGGTGAAAACTCAGTTTTGAATTCTTTTTGAGCAGAATTTCAAATATATACATGAATATTGTTCTATGTTAAATAATGTTCATTTGTCTTTTTTAAAAATTTAAATTCAGTTAGTCAAGGTTTTTGATATAATGTTCAGTGATTCATAAGTTCAGTATAACACCCAGTGCTCATCATATCATGTGTTCTCTTTAATGCCCACCACCCAGTTACCTCATCCCCCTACCCATCTCCCTTTCTGCAACCCTCAGTTTGTTTCCTGGAGTCAAGAGTATCATATGGTTTGTCTCCATCTCTGATTTCTTCCCTTTCATTCTCCCCACCCCCATTGTCTTAACAACTAATGGCTCTCTTCTTGGTGTTTTCTCTTCCTCTAAACATGCAGGTTTTTCTATATCCAAACTACAATTTTTTTCTTTTCCTTCTCACTGGTACTCCTTTGGAATGAATGTCTTTTTTTTTTTTTTTAAAGATCTTTATTTATTTATTTGACAGAGATCACAAGTAGGCAGAGAGACAGGCAGAGAGAGAGGAGGAAGCAGGCTTCCCACTGAGCAGAGATCCCGATGTGGGGCTCGATCCCAGGACTCTGGGATCATGACCTGAGCCGAAAGCAGAGGCTTTAACCCACTGAGCCACCCAGGTGCCCCGTAGTGAATGTCTTAATTCGATTTTATTTCTATATCAGTCACACTTTTAAAATCACACTTGATCCACCTTTCATCTTCACGGCTTTTTAAATCACTGTCAAAGTTTTGTTTCAGAAACTAAACCACTGACTAATGTCCATTCCATATTTTCTTTGATCCCCCCTTTGCATTAAACCATGGTGAACACCCCTTTGTTTACATGATATTAAAATAATAAAATTTTAGAAATAGAAGGGATCTGAAAGGCCAATAGTCAAACTTAAATCTGATATATAAATGCTTGCTATATATCTTTTAGCAAGTAATCTTATGGGGTCTTTTTTTGAATCCTTTTACAATTGACAACTAGTTTATTCTCTCGTTTGAATAATAAAATTATCATGCTCAAACAATAAGAAAGAGAAGACACTTCTCTCATTCTAGTTTTTTTTTTTTTTTTTTTAACCAGCAATAGCTAATCTCCGGATGACTTTCATATCAGCACACAGATCAACCTTATTCTTCCTAATAGCTCTGAACTTTCTAGTACAGAGCTGTTATAAATGTACTTTTCTTCGATAACCAGTCCCCTCCAGATAGTGATAAGGTAACTCCTGCTGTTTTTTTCTTTTCTTACCCCACCTCCTCCTCTTCCTTCTTCTCCTTCTTTCTTCTTCCCAATTCCATGTAATGCTGTTTTTAATATACTTCTACATACTTTTTCATGTATATTTTTGAATACTGTGCTAGAAATGGAACTTTGGGGTTAGAAAATATACACAATACAAAATTTGATAGTAATTATCAAATCACTCCATAAAGATATTTGTCAGTTTGTACTACAACCATCAATACATGAGGATGCCTAGTTTTTTTTTTTTAATTTTTTGGAATTGGAATTGGAATTTTTTTTAGATTTTTTAAAAATTTATTTATTTGACAGAGAGAGAGAGATATCACAAGTAGGCAGAGAGGCGGGAAGCAGGCTTACTGCCGAGCAGAGAGCCTGATGTGGGACTTGACCCCAGGACCCTGAGATCATGACCTGAGCTGAAAGCAGAGGCTTAACCCACTGAGCCACCCAGGCGACCCTCCAGTATTGGAATTTAAAGCTTGAGTAGACTCACTTAATTAAGTGTAATTAAGATGCAGTGCTATATTAGTATAATTAAGATGCAGTGTAATTAAGATGCAGTATTATCCCTAAAGATACAAATGTAGTGATCCGAAGGGGCACCTGCACCCAAATGTTTATAGCAGCAATGTCCACAATAACCAAAGAACCTAGATGTCTATCAACAGATGAATGGATAAAGAAGAGGTCATATATGTGTGTGTGTGTGTGTGTGTGTGTATACATATGCATACACACACATTGGAATACTATGCAGCCATTAAAAGAAAGGAAATCTTGCCATTTGCGATGATGTGGATGGAACTAGAGGGTATTATGCTTAGCAAAATAAGTCAATCAGAGAACGACAATTGTCATATGATCTCCCTGATATGATCTCACTTCATTCTTTTTCATGGTCAAGTAATAGTCCATTGCATATACATATACCACATATTTTCTCCTCCAAATTATTATTTAAATTCCAGTTAGTTAACATACAGTGTAATATTAGTCTCACATGTAGAATTTAGTGATTCAGGAATACAACACTTGGTGCTCATCAAAACAAGTGAGCTCCTTAGTCCCCATCACCTATTTACCACATCCTCCTACCCAATTCCCTCTGGTAATAATCAGTTTCTTCTCTATAGTTAAGAGTCTGTTTTTTGGGGGCGCCTGGGTGGCTCAGTGGGTTAAGCCGCTGCCTTTGGCTCAGGTCATGATCTCAGGGTCCTGGGATCGAGTCCCGCATCGGGCCCTCTGCTCAGCAGGGAGCCTGCTTCCCTCTCTCTCTCTCTGACTGCCTCTCTCTCCGTCTACTTGTGATCTCTCTCTGTCAAATAAATAAATAAAATCTTTTTTTAAAAAAAGTCAGTTTTTTGGTTTGCCTCTCTTTTTACCCCCTTATTTTCATTTTTTAATTAAATTCTACATATGGGTGAAATGTGGTATTTGTCTTTCTCTGAACTGACTTATTTCACTTAGTATAACACACTTTCCATGTCATTGCAAATTGCAAGATTTCATTCTCTTTAATGGTTGAGTAATGTTCCATTGTGTATACTACTTTTTTATCCATTCATCAGTTGGTGGACACTTGTGCTCTTTCTATTATTTGACTATTGTTGATAGCGTTGCTCTAAACACTGGGAGAGGTATATCCCTTCAAATCAGTATTTTGGTATTCTTTGTGTAACTACCTAGCAGTGTAATTGTTGGGTCATAGGGTAGCTCTATTTTTAATTTTTTGAGAACTCCCATAAAGTTTACCAGAGTGATTTCACCAGTTTACATTCTACCAACAGTGTAAGACGGTTCTCCTTTCTCCACACCCTCACCTTTTTTTTTCTATGTTCTTTTTTTTTAAGATTTTATTTATTTATTTGACAGAGAGAGATCACAAGTAGGCAGAGAGGCAGGCAGAGAGAGAGAGAGGAGGAAGCAGGCTCCCCGCTGAGCAGAGAGCCCGATGCGGGACTCGATCCCAGGACCCTGAGATCATGACCTGAGCCGAAGGCAGCGGCTTAACCCACTGAGCCACCCAGGTGCCCCTCCTATGTTCTTAATTTTAGCCATTCTGCTAGGTGTGAGGTGGTATCTCATTGTAGTTTTGATTTGTATTTGCCTATTGATGAGTGATGTTGAACATCTTTTCACATGCCTGTTGGTCATCTGGATGTCTTCTTTGGAAAAATTCTATTCATGTCTTCTGCCTAATTTTAACTGGATTGTTTGTATTTCAGGCATGAGTTTTTAAGTTCCTTATACACTTTGGATCCTAACCCTTCATCAGCTATGTAATTTGCAATTATCTTCTCTTATTCCATATGTGGCCTTTTCATTTTGTTGACTGTTTCCTTTGCTGGGCAGAAGCTTTTTATTTTGATGAAGCCCAATAGTTTGTTTTTGCTTTTGTTTCTCTTGCCTCATATCTATAAAGAAGCTGCTACCTAATGTTAAAGAGGTTACTGCCTGTGTTCTCCTCTAGGATCTTTAAAAAAATATTTTAAATCAATATATAATCTGTTGTTTGTTTCAGGGTACAGGTCTGTGGTTCATCAGTCTTACCCAAGACACAGTGCTCACCGCCATATCTTCCCTAATGTCCATCACCCTGCAACCCCATCCCCCCATTTACTTACCCTCCAACAACCCTCAGTTTGTTTCCTAAGATTAAGAGCCTCTTAAGTTTGTCTCCCTCTCTGGTTTCACATTGTTTTATTTCTTCTCTTCCCTTATGATTCTCTTGTTTCCTAAATTATGCACATTAGTGATATCATATGATAATTGTCTTTCTCTGATTGACTTATTTTACTTGGCATAATAACCTCTGGTTCCATCCATGTCATTGCAAATGGCAACATTTCAATATTTTGATGGCTAATAGTCTGACACACACACACACATATATATATATATATACACATATACATATGTATATATATATATACACACACACACTATATATTATATATATAGTATTTTTTATATATGTATATATATATAAAACACATCTTCATTCATCTGTCAATGGACACATCTGGGCTCTTTCCATAGGTTGGCTATTGTGGACATTGCGGCTATAAACACTCGGGTGCATGTGCCCCTTCGGATCACTACATTTGTATCTTTAGGGAAAATACCCAGTAGTGCAATTGCTGGGTCATAGGGTAGCTCTATTTTAAACTTTTTGAGGAAACTCCATACTCTTTTCCAGGGTGGCTACACCAGCTTGCATTCCCAATGGCGTAAGAGGGTTCCTCTTTCTCTGCATCCTTGCCAACGCCTATCATTTCCTGACTTGTTAATTTCAGCTATTCTGACAAGTATAAGGTGGTATCTCATTGTGGTTTTGATTTGTATTTCCCTGATGAAAAATGATGTTGAGTACTTTTTAATGTGTATGTTGGCCATTTGGATGTCTCCTTTGCAGATATGTCTGTTCATGTCTTCTGTCCATTTCTTGATTGTAATATTTGTTCTTCAGGTGTTGAGTTTGATAAGTTTTTTCTAGATTTTGGATACTAGCCCTTTATCCAATATGTAATTTGAAAATATCTTCTCCCATTCTATTGGTTGTCTTTTGGTTTTGTTGGCTGTTTGCTGTGCAAAAGCATTTTTAAAACAATTATTATTTTTAATTACTATTTTCAGTAAGCCAGAATATAGTACATCATTAGTTTTTGATGTAGTGTTCAGCGATTCATTAGTTGCATATAAGACCCAGGTGCTCATCACCATACATGCCCTCCTTGATACCCATCATCTGGTTATCCCATCCCTACCTCCTCCCTTCTCTAACCCTCAGTTTTGTTTTCAGAGTGCAGAGTATCTCATGGTTTGTCTCCCTCTCTGATATCTTCCCATTCGATTTTCCTTCCCTTCTCCTGTGGTCCTCCACACTATTCCTTAAGTTCCACATATGAGTGAAACCATATAATTGTCTTTCTCTGCTTGGCTTATTTCACTTAACATAATCCCCTCTAGTTCCACCCATGTCAATGAAAATGGTGGGTATCCATCCTTTGTGATAGCTGAGTAATACTCCATTGTATATATGAATCATATTTTCTTTATCCATTCGTCTGTTTAAGGGCAGTTCCTTCTACAGTTGGATATTGTGAACATTTCTGCTATGAACATTGGGGTGCATGGGCCCCCTTTTTTCCAGTACATCTGTATCATTTGGGTAAATACATAGTATTGCAATTTCTGGGTCATAGGTAGCTCTATATTTAACGTCTTGAAGAACCTCCATATTGTTTCCCAAAGTGATTGTATCAGCTTGCCTTCCCACCCAGAGTGCAAGAGGGTTCCCCTTTCTCCACATCCTTACCAACACTTGTTGTTTCTTGTCTTGTTAATTTTTGCCATTCTAACTCATTGTAACGTGGTATCTCATTGTGGTTTTGATTTTATTTCCCTGATGACTAGTGATGTTGAACATTTTTTCATGTGTCTCTTAGCCATTTGTATGTCTTCTTTGCAGAGGTGTCTATTCATGTCTTCTGCCCATTTCTTAAGTGGATATTATTATTATTATTATTGGGGTGTTAAGTTTGAGAAGTTCTTTATAAATCTTGGATGCCAGCCTTTTATCTGATATGTCATTTACAAATATCTTCTCCTATTCTGTGGGTTGCCTCTTAGTTTTGTTGACTGTTTCCTTTGCTGTACAAAAGATTTTAATCCGGATGAAGTCCCAAAAGTTCATTTTTGCTTCAGTTTCTCTTTTGTTTTTTGGGAGGTTTTTTTTTTTTTTGGGAGGTTTTTGATTACTGTTTCAATTTTGTTACTGGTAATTGGTCTATTCAGATTGTCTATTTCTTCCTGTTTCAGTCTTGATAGTTTATGAGTTTCCAGGAAGGCATCCATTTCTTCCAGGTTGCTTAATTTCTTGGCACAAGTTGCTGATAATAATTTTTTTAAAAAGTTTTTCTTTATTTATTTGACACAGATCACAAGTAGGCAAAGAGACAGGCAGAGAGAGGGGGAAAGAAGACTCCCTGCTGAGCAGAGAGCCAATGTGGGCCTCGATCCCAGAACCCTGGTATCATGACCTGAGCCGAAGGCAGAAGCTTTAACCCACTGAGCCACTCAGGCACCCCTGCTGATAATAATTTCTAATAATTGTTTATATTTCCTTGGTGTTGGTCATGATCTCTCCCCTTTCATTCATGATTTTATTAATTTGGGTCCTTTCTTTTTTCTTTTTGATAATTCTGGTGAGAGGTTTATTGATCTTACTAATTCTTTCTAAGAACCAACTTCTAGTTTTGTTGATCTGTTTTTCCTATTTCTATTTCATTGATTTCTGCTCTAATCTTTCTTATTTCTCATCTCCTCCTTGGTTTAAGGCTTTATTTGCTGTTCTTTCTCCACGTCCTTTAGGTGTAAAGTTAGCTTGTGCATTTGGAATTTTTCTACTTTTTTGAGAGAGGTTCTGATGGCTATGTATTTCCCCTTTAGGATCTTCTTTGCAGTATGCCATAGGCTTTGGACCAATGTGTTTTCATTCTCATTAGTTTCCATGAATTGTTTAAGTTCCTCTTTAATTTTTTGGTTGACCCATTCATTCTTTAGCATTTTTAACCTTGAAGTATGGTTAAAGTGGTTGAGTTCTAGTTTCAAGGCAATGTGGTCTGAAAATATGCAAAGGATAATCTCAATATTTTGAGTCAGTTGAGACCTGATTTGTGACCCAGTATGTGGTCTATTATGGAGAAAACTTCATTTACACTCGAGAAGAATCAGTGTTCTGTTTTTTTAAGGTAGAATGTTCTGTCTATATCTATGAAGTCCCTCTGGTCCAATGAATCCTTCAAAGCTCTTGTCTCTTTGTTGATCTTCTGCTTAGATGATCTGTCCATTGCTGTGAGTGGATTATTGAGATCTCCTACTAATAATGTATTATTATCAATATTATTCTTTATTTTGGTAGATAGTTTATGTAGTTGGCTACTCTCATATTGGGGACATAGATATTTACAATTGTTAGGTTTTCTTGTTGGGTAGCCCCTTTAAGTATGATATAGTATAGTATATACTATATACTATATAGTATCCCTCTACATCTCTTACTAAACTATTTGGTTTATAATCTAATTTGTCTGATATAGGAATTGCTACCCCAGCTTTCTTTTAGGTTCGTTGGTCTGATAAGTGTTTCTCTATCCCCTCACTTTTAATCTGAAGGTGTACTTAGGTTCAACATGAGTCTCTTGTAGACAGGATATGAATGGGTCCTGTCTTTTTTTTTTTTAATTTTATTTATTTATTTGACAGAGATCACAAGTAGATGGAGAGGCAGGCAGAGAGAGAGAGAGGGAAGCAGGCTCCCCACTGAGCAGAGAGCCCGATGCGGGACTCGATCCCAGGACCCTGAGATCATGACCTGAGCCGAAGGCAGCGGCTTAACCCACTGAGCCACCCAGGCGCCCCGGGTCCTGTCTTTTTAATCTAATCTGAAACCCTGTGCCATTTCATGGGTGCATTTAGGGCATTCACTTTGAGTTTAACTTTTTAAAGATATGTTTTTAGTGCCATCATATTGCCTGTAAAGTCCCTGTTTCTATAGGTTGTCTCTGTAAATTTCTAGTCTATATTACTCTTGGAGTCTGTCTTCTTTTATAGTCCTTCCCCTTTAATATTACTTGCAGGTCTGGTTCAGTGGTCACATATTCTTTCAGTTCTTGCCCATCCTGGAAGCTCTTTATCTCTCTGTCCATTCTGAATGACAGACTTTCTGGATTAAGTATTCTTGGCTGCACGTTCTTCTCATTAGGACCCTGAATATGTCTTGCCAGTCCTTTCTGGCTTGCCAGGTCTCTATGGATAGGGCTGATGTTAATCTGATAATCCTCCCTCTTTATGTTAGAACTCTCTTCCCCTATCTCTTTTTAGGATAGCTTCCTTGGCTCTAAGATGTGTAAGTTTCACTATCATATGCCAGGGTGTTGGTCTATTTTTGTTGATCTTGGGAGGGAGCCTTTATACCTCTTGGACATGAATGCTTAATTCCAGATTAGGGAAGTTTTCAGCTATCATTTCCTCAAATATACCCTCTAGTCCTCTCTCTCCACCCCCTCAGAGATCCCAATAATTTAGACATTGGAAGATTTCATGGCGTCATCGATCTAAATCTGTTCTCATGTGCTTCTAGCTGCTTATCCCTATCTTCCTTGGCTTCCTTCCTTTCTATCAGCTCATCTTCTAAATTACTATCTCATTCTTCTGCCTCATTTACCCTGGCTGTTAATGTATCCATTTTAGAGTGCATCTCATTCATAGTATTTTTAAGTTCATCCTGATTAGATCTCATTTCTGCCCTTAGAGATTCTGTAGTGTTGGCAATGCTTTTCTCAAGCCTAGCTATTGACTTCATAATTGCTACCCTGAAGTCTATCTTTGACATCTTGCTTGTGTCCCTGTCTGTTAGATCTGTGGCAGAGGACATTGTCTCTGGTTGTTTTCTTTGTTGGGAAATCCTTCTCCTAGTCATTCTGTTGAGGGATAGTTGTGGGAATGTACAGAGTCCAAAGTATCAAACATGATCCAAGCAAAATGCACTTACAAAAAATTCCAAAGTGGTCAAAAGCTACCACAGATACACCATCACAGCCAAGATGATCCAAGACAAAAAAAAAAAAAAAAAAAAAGATGAGAGAGAGAGAGAAAAGAAGGGGGTCGGAGAGAGAGATTATGATCTCTCAGGGTGGACATAGAAGTGTGATGTGCCTGTTCCTGCTTGATTTTTTTGGTCTCTGTATTAGAAGACTCTATATTCCAAAATTGCAAAGAAATCGGAACTTACATATATGTCAAGATAAAATTGAATAGAGTGAAAAAAAACAGGCTAATATGGGAGTATAGATCTATAAAACACATTTATGAAAAAGAAAATAAAAGTTAAAAAGTGACTTAAAAACATAGGTTAGGAAATGTGAATCTATTTGAAATGAGAGCAGGGTTAAAAAAAAAGAATAAGAAACAAAAAAAAGAAAGTAAAAATTTAGCCTGAAGTATAAGTGAGTTGTGAGGAAACACCTGGAACTTCCTATAGTATTTTCCTGTGGTATTAGAGTTTTACAGTCCTGTGGGAAATGAGATAATCATTCACTTGTTCTTCCAGTCTGTCTTCTGGGGGAGGGCACTGCTGCTGGGCTCATACATCTTTGCCTGGATGGAGTTACCCCACCCCTTGTCAGGAGGATAGGTTTAATGTGATCTGGTTGACTGTATGGCTTTTGTTCTTTGGCAATTTTCTGCTTCTCTTTAGAAGGTCAGAGAAAACCTGGTCATGTGTGAATCTCTGGCCCAACCCAGAGCCACAATGTTGTAGTCTGCCCCCCTTAACATGTCCTCCAGATCCATCTGTCTCCACCTCTACCTGTACCAAAATCCACAGACTTGCATCTTCTAGGGGAGGGGTCTGTTTCTTTGATTCTCAAATGTCTTTGCCCTGTGCAGAATTGCTCCACCCTTGCCTGGGGCCAGTGTAAGTAATTTTCTATGCTTGTTGTATGTGGATTTTGTTCCCTGAAGGCTTTCCATGAAGCTTTAGAGGACAAGAGTGAAAATAACAGCCTCCAAATCTCTGGTTCTGAATTCAAAAATTTGGGGCCCCACTCCTCTATGAGCCCTCAGAGAAAAGCAATCAATTATGCCTGTCTCCCTGTTCTCTGACCATACTTGATGCTCACCTGGCCTATGACTAAGCATGACTAAGCATTTCTATTTCAGGCACATGACCCTGTTTGGAGTATCCAAACCCAGAAGTCTCCCAAGTATCCAAACCCCGAGCCTCCAGTAGAGATATGGGCATCTCCCTGGTTCTGCTGCATTTTGGGCCCCTACTTGGAGATCAGTGGCCCAACAGTGTCTTGGGTCACAGTTGTGGCAGCCCTGAGCTGAGAGCCCACTCCTGGTCTCATTCTTTGCAGTCAGCTGTCCTGCTCTGATTCCTGGGAGCTCTGCCACACTCAGGCACCCCCGGTCTTCCTGTGACCCCAAAGCCCCTGAGACCACACTGTCCCAGTGAGAGTTCCATCTCCTGCTAAGCTGCCTGAGTGACATTCCTCACCAGAGAAGACTTCTAAAAGTTCCAATTTTGTGCTCTGCAGCTCTATCACTTGCTGGTAGTCTGCTGACAGAGGATCCCTCCCTCCGCAGTCCGTCATCCCATATATCACTTTGGATTCACTTCTCTGCACCTCCTCCCTTGTGGAAAATGGTTGCTTTTCTATTTATAGAGTTGTAGCTATTCTTTTCTTCTATCTCCAGTTGAGTTTGCAGGTGTTCAGAATGGTTTGATAGCTACCTAGCTGAATTCCTTGGACCAGACAAAATTAAGGTTGCCTACTCCTCTGCCATCTTGGACTTCTTCTAAATCTGATTTCTCTATTTTGTTCCATTGGTCTATACATCTGTTTTTGTGCCAGAACCATACTGTCTTGATGATTACACATTTGTAAGAGAGCTTGAAGTCCAACATTGTGATGCCACCAGCTTGGTTTTCTTTTTCAATATTCCTTTGGCTATTCAGGGTCTTTTCTAGTTCTATACAAATTTTAGGATTATTTATTCCAGTTCTGTGAAAAACGTTGATGGTATTTTGATAGGGATGGCTTTGAATGTGTAGATTGCTTTAGGTAGCATAGTTATTTTATCAATATTTGTTCTTTCAATCCACGAACATGGGACATTTTCCCATTTCTTTGTGTCTTCCTTCATTTCTTTCATGAATGTTCTATAGTTTTCTGACTATAAATCCTTTCCCTCTTTGGTTAGATTTTTTTTTAAAGATTTTATTTATTTGACACACACAGATCACAAGTAGGCAGAGAGGCAGGCAGAGAGAGAGATGCTCTCTGCTGAGCAGAGAGCCTAATGAGGGGCTTGATCCCAGGACTCCAGGGTCATGACCTGAGCTGAAGGTAGAGGCTTTAACCCACTGAGCCACCCAGGCTCCCCTGGTTAGTTTTATTCCTAGGTATCTTAGTGTTTTTGTTGCAATTATAAATTGTATCAACTCCTTAATTTCTCTTTTTTCTGTCTGATTGTTGGTGTAAGAAATACATTCTGTGCATTGATTTTATATCCTGTCACATTCCTGAACTCCTGTATGAGTTCTAGTAATTTGGGGGTGGAGTCCTTTGGGTTTCCCACATAAAGTATCATGTCATCTGCAAAGAGTAAGAGTTTGACTTCTAAGCTACTATTTCTTTAAATAAAATTTCTGCCCCTTTTCCTCTCTTTTCTTCTTCTGGGACTCCTGTAATATGCATGTTACTAGATTTGATGGAGTTACTGAATTCCATAGTCTATTCTTGTGTTATACTTTCTCTATGCTGTTCAGCTTCTTTAATTTCTGTTACTTTGTCTTCTCTGTCACTAATTCATTCCTCTGCTTCTTCCAGCCTGCTGTTCATTGCATCAGTCCTGTTTCCAATCTCATTTACTCCACTCTCCATTTCTGACTGATTCTTTTAAAAACTCTTTTCTCTCTGCAGTAAGGGTCTCACTGATCTCTTCTATTCCCTTATTTTAAGCCCAGAGAGTATTCTTGGGATTGTTGCTTTAAATTCTCCATCAGACCTGTTACTTATATCTGCTTTGCTTCGATCTCTTGTTGTAACCTTATCTTGTTCTTTCATTTTGGATAAATTCCTCTATTTGGCATTTTGTTTAAGTCTTTGTCTTCTTTTTTGTGTTAGAAAGACCCATTATTTTTCTTGTTCCTGATACTCTCAGGACCCCTGTATGGATTTATGAGGCAGAGGTCATATAGTGTCCAGGGTCTGATGCTTCAACGAGTGTTTCTGATTTGTGCTGCATGCACTTACTGTTGCTCTATTTTTCATACCAGTGGTCTGCAGAGGCTATTCTTGCCTGCATTGGTCAGGGCGCGGTCTCTGGACAGAATGATTTTAACTAGTTGTGCTCTGGTCTGCTTGGTAAATGAGACCTGATACTACTTCCACTACAACTGAAGCCCTACACAACTCTCTGGTCAGGAGACATGGTGTGGGCAGGGATTTGTGCTGGTCTTTTGGAAGTGGGGCCTGTCACACTGTGCTTGAGGAAAGCTTTATTGAGAAGGGTAGTCCACCAGAGTTCAAGGGATGGGGCTTTGTGTATGCAAGTTAGGCAGCCAGTGTTGGCACTGTGCTGTTTCCAGCAACTCTGTGTTTATGCTGTGGGCAGATGAGGGAAAAGTCACCAGAGAGCTCTTTTTTCCCCCAGAGATATATTTGTGAACAATGGCTCTTTGGTATGTGCCTGGAGAAGAGGGAGTAATCTCCCCTCCGTGTGCCCCAGGCAGTCATCAGTGCCCTGTTTCCATGGGATCTGCCCCTGGGTTGTTTGCCTGCCTTCTTTCCAGGAGCAGCACCATGCCCTTGGAGGTCTATCCCAGCCAAGGCAGCTTACCTCTAAAACTGCAGGCTTTAAGCCCTGCTGGTTGTAAGAAATCATGAAACTCAGTCCTTCTAGTTTTCCAAGCCCATATCTTTTGCAAAACTTTCTCCTTGTGTGTGCTCCTGTGTGCTCCCCTCTCTCTCAGCCTTCTCTTCAACTTTGGCTCCCTTCATATTCCAGCACCCATTATCTTTTTTCTCCCCTTTATCACTTCTCCACACTTTCTATCTTCTTTGATGAGGCCTCTTTTCTCCCTTTAGTGTGGAGTTGTTCTGTCATTGTTCAAATGATTTCTGGGGTATTTAGAATGATTTTTATAGTTATCTATTTGTGTTGGTGAGACAAGATGAGCCTAGGGTCTTCCTACTTTACCACCTTCTTCTTCTTCCTCCTCCAGATTTACTATTTTGTAAGTTGAAAGCAAAATTTATGTGTCTGGACAAAGACTTATTTGCTTACAAATTTACTTCATTTGAATGTTGTCTGAGTTATGATAACCAAATGATAATTCCAATTTCCTTAACATATTAAAATTATATTTTCAAATGATATTACTAATTCTAATTAAAATATTTTATTTTTATTTTTTAAGCCCAAAGGAGATACTGTCCGTTGTTTAACAATGCTTGGTCATTTTGGTTTTGAATGTTTGCCTCATCAGTTGGTGAATCGATCTATCCAACAAGGATTCTCTTTTAATATTCTCTGTGTGGGTAAGTGTCTGACTCTTCATCTGAATTATTAATTAGTTTTCTTTAATGCTCATTTCAACTTACCTTAAGTAGTATAACACTGGTGCTGTTAATTCAAGACCATGTCTGTTGATCTGTGTTTGTTTTCATCATGTTAGTCATACTACCTTGACTTTTTTTTCTTTAAATGTTTCATTGCTCTTCAAAATGGGATTATCTTTGTGTACATATTTTCTATATTATATTAATGAATGAGAGGGTTAAGAGAAGCAAGTATACTTTAAAAGAAATTATAGTCATTGAAATATTTGAGACCCTTTAAACCACTTTAGGGGTTAAGAGTGCTACTTCCTCTCAGCCATCTTATGCCCCTAGATAATGCATCTATGTTTGTTACAGGGGAAACTGGGATTGGAAAATCAACACTCATTGACACATTATTCAATACTAATTTGAAAGACAAAAAATCCTCACATTTTTACTCAAATGTTGGACTTAAAATTCAGACATATGAACTTCAAGAAAGTAATGTTCAATTGAAATTAACTGTTGTGAAGACAGTGGGATATGGTGATCAAATAAACAAAGAAGCCAGGTTAGTGTTTTCTTATTTTAATTATAAAAGATTTTCGTATTTCAAGAAATTTAGTTTCTTTGTTGATACTTCCTCTGGCTATCTCTCTCCCATCTGCCTCTATCTTCACATAGCCCTCTTTGTTCCCCTTGCATCTCATAAGGGCATTTGTTATTTGATATAAGATGTATCTAGATTATCCAGGATGATTGTATTTGTACAAACACTCTTTATTTTCAATAAAATTAAATTTACTGGTTTTATGGATTAGAACTTAGACACATCTTTTTGGGTCTCACCATTGAGTCCACTGTTCCTACTTTATAAGATAAGATTGATTCTTAAATAATTTCTAAAATGGATCTTTATCATTTATTTACTTGTCTTTGGGATGTCTGGGTAGCTCAGTCAGGTAAGCATCTGCCTTCAGCTCAAATCATGATCCCTGGGATAAAGCCCCATATTGGGCTACCTGCTCAGTGGAGAGCCTGCTTTTCCTTCTCCCTTTGCCCCTCCATCCCGGCTTGTGCTCTCACCTTCTCTTTCTCTCTCATAAATAAATAAATAAATAAATAAAATTTTTTTTCCAATTTACTTATTTTCAGAAAAACAGTGTTCATTATTTTTTCATCACACCCAGTTCTCCATGCAAGCCGTGCCCTCTATAATACCCACCACCTGGTACCCCAACCTCCCACCCCCCCCGCCACTTCAAACCCCTCAGATTGTTTTTCAGAGTCCATAGTCTCTCATGGTTCACCTCCCCTTCCAATTTACCCAAAAGCACATACCCTCCCCAATGTCCATAACCCCACCCCCCTTCTCCCAACCCCCTCCCCCCAGCAACCCTCAGTTTGTTTTGTGAGATTAAGAGTCACTTATGGTTTGTCTCCCTCCCAATCCCATCTTGTTTCATTTATTTTTCTCCTTCCCCCTAAACACCCCATATTGCATCTCCACTTCCCCATATCAGGGAGATAATATGATAGTTGTCTTTCTCTGATTGACTTATTTCGCTAAGCATGATACCCTCTAGTTCCATCCACGTCGTCGCAAATGGCAAGATTTCATTTATTTTGATGGCTGCATAGTATTCCATTGTGTATATATACCACATCTTCTTGATCCATTCATCTGTTGATGGACATCTAGGTTTTTTCCATAGTTTGGCTATTGTAGACATTGCTGCTATAAACTTTTGGGTGCATGTGTCCCTTCGGATCACTACGTTTGTATCTTTAGGGTAAATACCCAGTAGTGCAATTGCTGGGTCATACGGTAGTTCTATTTTCAACATTTTGAGGAACCTCCATGCTGTTTTCCAGAGTGGTTGCACCAGCTTGCATTCCCACCAACAGTGTAGGAGGGTTCCACTTTCTCCACATCCTCGCCAGCATCTGTCATTTCCTGACTTGTTAATTTTGACCATTCTGACTGGTGTGAGGTGATATCTCATTGTAGTTTTGATCTGTATTTCCCTGATGCCAAGTGATATGGAGCACTTTTTCATGTGTCTGTTGGCCATCTGGATATTTTCTTTGCAGAAATATCTGTTCATGTCTTCTGCCCATTTCTTGTTTGGATTATTTGTTCTTTGGGTGTTGAGTTTGCTAAGTTCTTTATAGATTTTGGACACTAGCCCTTTATCTGGATATGTCGTTTGCAAATATCTTCTCCCATTCTGTCAGTTGTCTTTTGGTTTTGTGAACTGTTTCCTTTGCTGTGCAGAAGTTTTTGATCTTGATGAAATCCCAATAGTTCATTTTTTCCCTTGCTTCCCTTGCCTTTGGCAATGTTCCTAGGAAGAAGTTGCTGTGGCTGAGGTCGAAGAGGTTGCTGCCTGTGTTCTCCTCAAGGATTTTGATGGATTCCTTTCTCACATTGAGGTCCTTCATCCATTTTGAGTGTGTTTTTGTGTGTGGTGTAAGGAAATGGTCCAATTTCATTTTTCTGCATGTGGATGTCCAATTTTCCCAACACCATTTATTGAAGAGGCTGTCTTTTTTCCATTGGTCATTCTTTCCTGCTTTGTTGAAGATTAGTTGACCATAGAGTTGAGGGTCTATTTCTGGGCTCTCTATTCTGTTCCATTGATCTATGTGTCTGTTTTTGTACCAGTACCATGCTGTCTTGATGATGAAAACTTTGTAATAGAGCTTGAAGTCTGGAATTGTGATGCCACCAACTTTGGTTTTCTTTTTCAATATTTCTTTGGCTATTCGAGGTCTTTCCTGGTTCCATATAAATTTTAGGATTATTTGTTCCATTTCTTTGAAAAAAATGGATGGTATTTTGATAGGAATTGCATTAAATGTATAGATTGCTTTAGGTAGTATAGACATTTTCACAATACTTATTCTTCCAATCCAGGAGCATCGAACATTTTTCCATTTCTTTGTGTCTTCCTCAATTTCTTTTTTTTTTTTCCTCAATTTCTTTCATGAGTACTTTATTGTTTTCTGAGTAGATTCTTTGCCTCTTTGGTTAGGTTTATTCCTAGGTATCTTATGGTTTTGGGTGCAATTATAAATGGAATTGACTCCCTAATTTCTCTTTCTTCTGTCTTGTTGGTGTATAGAAATGCAACAGATTTCTGTGCATTGATTTTATATCCTGACACGTTACTGAATTCCTGTACCCGTTCTAGCAGATTTGGAGTGGAGTCTTTTGGGTTTTCCACATAAAGTATCATATAATCTGCAAAGAGTGATAGTTTGACTTCTTCTTTGCTGATTCAGGTGCTTTTAATTTCTTTTTGTTGTCTGATGACTGAGGCTAGGTCTTTTAGTAATGTGTTGAATAGCAGTGGTGATAATGGACATCCCTGCCTTGTTCCTGATCTTAGTGGAAAAGCTCTCAGTTTTTCTCCATTGAGAATGATATTCGAGGTGGGTTTTCATAGATGGCTTTAATGATATTTAGGTATGTGCCCTCTGTCCCTACACTCTGAAAAGTTTTGATCAAGAAAGGATGTTGTACTTTATCAAATGCTTTTTTCAGCTTCTGTTGAGAGTATCATATGGTTCTTGTTTTTTCTTTTATTAATGTATTGTATCATATTGACTGATTTGCAGATATTGAACCAACCTTGCAGCCCAGCAATAAATCCCACTTGGTCGTGGTGAATAATCCTTTTAATGTACTGTTGGATCCTATTGGCTAGTATTTTGGTGAGAGCTTTCTCATCTCTGTTCATCAAGATTATTGGTCTTTGATGGGGTCTTTGCCTGGTTTTGGGATCAAGGTGATGCTGGCCTCATAAAATGAGTTGACAGTTTTCCTTCCATTTCTATATTTTGGAACACTTTCAGGAGAATAGGAATTAATTCTTCTTTAAATGCTTGGTAGAATTCCCCTGGGAAGCCGTCTGGCTCTGGGCTCTTGTTTGTTGGGAGATTTTTGATGACTGCTTCAATCTCCTTACTGGTTATGGGTCTGTTCAGGTTTTCTATTTCTTCCTGGTTCAGTTGTGGTAGTTAATATATCTCTGGAAATGCATCCATTTCTTCCAGATTGTCAAATTTGCTGGCATATAGTTGCTCATAATATGTTCTTATAATTGTTTGTATTTCTTCAGTATTGATTGTGATCTCTCCTCTTTCATTCATGATTTTATTTATTTGGGTCCTTTCTCTTTTCCTTTTGATAAGTCTGGCCAGGGGTTTATTAATCTTATTAATTCTTTCAAAGAATCAGCTCCTAGTTTCGTTGATTTGTTCTATTGGTTTTTTTGGATTCTATTTCATTGATTTCTGCTCTGGTCTTTATTATTTCTCTTATCCTGCTGGGTTTAGGCTTTCTTTGTTGTTCTTTCTCTACTCCTTTAGGTATAGGTTTATGTTGTGTATTTGAGACCTTTCTTGTTTCTTGAGAAAGGCTTGTATTGCTATATATTTTCCTCTCAGGACTGCCTTTGCTGTGTCCCATAGATTTTGAAAGTTGTGTTTTCATTATCATTTGTTTCCATGAATTTTTTCAATTCTTCTTTAATTTCCTGGTGGACCCATTCATTCTTTAGTAGGATGCTCTTTAGCTTCCATGTATTTGGGTTCTTTCCAAATTTCTTCTTGTGATTGAGTTCTAGTTTCAGAGCATTGTGGTCTGAAAATATGCAGGGAATGATCCCTATCTTTTGGTACTGGTTGAGACCTAGTTTGTGACCCAGGATATGATCTATTCTGGAGAATGTTCCATGGCACTAGAGAAGAATGTGTATTCTGTTGCTTTGGGATGGAATGTTCTGAATGTATCTGTAATGTCCATCTGGTCCAGTGTGTCATTTAAGGCCTTTATGTCCTAGTTTATCTTTTGCTTGGATGATCTGTCCATTTCAGTGAGGGGCGTGTTAAAGTCCCCTACCATAATTGTATTATTGTCTATGTGTTTCTTTGATTTTGTTATAATGCTTATATAGTTGGCTGCTCCCATGTTAGGGGCATAGATATTTAAAATTGTTAGATCTTTTTGTCAGACCCCTTAGGTATGATATAGTGTCTTTCGCCATCTCTTACTATAGTCTTTGGCTTAAAATCTAATTGATGTAAGGATTACCACCTCAGCTTTCTTTTGATGTCCATTAACATGGTAAATTGTTTTCCACCCCCTCACTTTAAATCTGGAGGTGTATAAATGCATTTAAAATGAGTTTCTTGGGACGCCTGGGTGGCTCAGTGGGCTAAAGCCTCTGCCTTCAGCTCAGGTCATGGTCCCAGGGTCCTGGGATTGAGCCCCGCTTCAGGCTCTCTGCTCAGCAGGGAGCCTGCTTCCCCTTCTCTCTCTGCCTGCCTCTCTGCCTACTTGTGATCTCTCTCTGTGTCAAATAAATAAATAAAATCTTTTAAAAAATAGAATGAGTTTCTTGTAGACAGCATATTGATGGGTTTTGGTATTTTATCCATTCTGATACCCTGTGCCTTTTGATTGGGGCATTTAGCCCATTTACATTCAGGGCAAGTATTGAAAGATATGAATTTAGTGCCATTGTATTGCCTGTAAGGTGACTATTACTGTATATTGTCTCTGTTCCTTTCTGATCTACTACTTTTAGGCTCTCTCTTTGCTTAGAGGTCCCCTTTCCATATTTCCTGTAGAGCTGGTTTGGTGTTTACAAACTCTTTTAGTTTTTGCTTGTCATGGAAACTTTTTATCTCTCCTTCTAGTTTCAATGATAACCTAGCTGGACATAGTATACCTGGCTGCATGTTTTTCTCATTTAGTGCTCTGAATATGCCAGTTCTTTCTGGCCTGCCAGGTCTCTGTGGATAAGTCTGCTGCCAACCTAATATTTCTTCCAGACTTCTTTTCTGGACCTGCTTCAGAATTTTCTCTTATCACTTATCTTTCGAATTTTCCCCTCGCGGTCCAGTAGTTTTTGTCTCCCTTTTGCTCAGCTTCTTTATTCTTTGTCTTTGGTCTTCTATATCATTAATTCTCTCTTCTGTCTCATATCCTAGCATTAAGAGCCTCCATTTTTGATTGCACCTCATTAATAACTTTTGTGATTTCAGCTCGGTAGGTTTTATTCTTTTATTTCTCCAGAAATGGCTTTTATTTCTCCAGATAATGTTTCTCTAAAATCTTCCATGCCTTTTTTGAGCCCAGCTAGCACCTTGGGAATCATCATTTTGAATTCTAGATCTGACATATTACCAGCGTCCATATTGATCAGGTCCCTAGTCTTCGGTACTGCCTCTTGTTCTTTTTTTCGTGATGAGTTTTTCTGCCTTGTCATTTTATCCAGATAAGAATATATGATAGGGATTGCATTAAATGTGTAGATTGCTTTAGGTAGCATAGACATTCTCACAATATTTTTTCTTCCAATCCAGGAGCATGGAACATTTTTCCATTTCTTTGCGTTTTCCCCAATTTCTTTCATGAGTTCTTTATAGTTTTCTGAGTATAGATTCTTTGCCTCTTTGGTTAGGTTAATCCTAGGTATCTTACGGTTTTGGGTGCAATTGTAAATAGGATTGACTCCTTAATTTCTCTTTCTTCTGTCTTGTTGTTGGTGTATAGAAATGCAACTTATTTCTGTGCATTGATTTTCTATCCTGACACTTGACTGAATTCCTGTACAAGTTCTAGCAGTTTTGGAATGGAGTCTTTTGGGTTTTCCACTGATAGTATCATGTCATCTGCAAAGAGTGATAATTTGACTTCTTCTTTGCCAATTTGGATGCCTTTAATTTCTTTTTGTTGTCTGATTGCTGAGGCTATGACTTCTAGTACTATGTTGGAAAACAGCATGAAGGTTCCCCAAAAAGTTGAAAATAGAGCTACCCTATGACCCAGCAATCACACTACTGGGTATTTACCCTAAAGATACAAACATAGTGATCCAAAGGGGCACGTGCACCTGAATGTTTATAGCAGCAATGTCCACAATAACTAAACTATGGAAGAAGCCTAGCTGTCCATCAACAGATGACTGGATAAAGAAGAGGTGGTATAGATATACAATAGAATACTATGCAGCCATCAAAAGAAATGAAATCTTGCCATTTGTGATGACATGGATGGAACTAGAGGGTATTATGCTTAGCAAAATAAGTCAGCTGGAGAAAGACAGCTATCATATGATCTCCCTGTTATGAGGAAGTGTAGATGGAACATGGGGGGGTTGGGGATAGGAAAAGAATAAATGAAAAAAGATGGGATCGGGAGGGAGAGAAACCATAAGTGGCTCTTAATCTCACAAAACAAACTGATGATTGTGGGGGGAAGGGGGGATGGGAGTGGGGATGGGGTTATGGACATTGGGGAGTGTATGGGCTATGGTGAGTGCTGTGAAGTGTGTAAACATGGCAACTCACAGACCTGTACCCCTGGGGATAAAAATACATTATATGTTTATTAAAAAAATAAAAAAATTAATAATTTATTAAAAAGTACACTTTGCTAAAAGAAGTTAAAGGAAAAAAAAGAACATATGAACAAGAGAATAAAATACTAAAATGGTGGCAAAGACCCCAGAAAAATATGTGTTAACTAAATCAGAAGAGACCCCAAATTGTGGGGAGAAGAAAGGGGGTAAAAAGAAGTTAAAAAATAAAAAAAAAGAAAAAGAAAAAAGAAAAAATAAATATTAGACTTCTGAATAGTACAGAGCTGCCCACTTGATTTTGGGAGCATTTTGCTCTCTTAGAAGAAACTACCTCCCAAAATTTTAAATAAAGAAACACAAATACACACACTTTTATTTATTTATATTTATATTTATACAAAAATAAGTGTAAACATGATGAAATGATGGAATATGACTGTAAAGATGAAAATTTTTAAAAATTCTAAAAAAAAAGATTTGGTATGATAAGTTGGTTGGGAAAAGAAAAAACAAGAAAGTGGAGAGAATTTGCTCAGGCTGGAGACTAGAACAAACACTGTGCTAGATTTAGGATATATTTTGATCTATTAGAAGTTGTATCCCTAAGTTTTTTAGAAGAAAATACCCTATGTGTATACAAAAGATAGAGTTAGATACAATGAAGGATAAAATATGACTATAATAACAAACATTCAAAATGATTTTTTTTAAAGAAAGGTATTGTTAAGATTAGTGAGTTAAAAAATGTTAAAAGAGGAAAGGGTAAAGGTTAAAAAATTACAATAAGAAAAAAAATTAATTAACTTTGCAAGACTAAAGAATCAAGGGGAAAAAGCCATGAGTTCCATGATTTGCTTTCCCTTTGTCTGGAATTCTGCTGTTTTCCCTGATCAGTGATCTTGTTCTTGGCTGGATTTCTTGCTGATCTTCTCAAGGAGGGGCCTGCTATAGTGATTCTTAAGTGTCTTTGCCCAGGAAGAATTGCTTGCCCTTACCAAGGGCTGGGCTAAGTAACTTGCTCTGGTTCGGTCTTGGGAGCTTTTGTTCCCTGAACACTTTCTGTAGAGCTCTGGGGGATGGGAATGAAGATGGTGGCTGCCCAGTCTCCAGCCCAGAGGAGCCGAGAGCTCAGGGTCCCCTCCTCAGTGTGTCCTTGGAGAAAAGCGTTCAATCACTTCCATCTCCCTGGTCTCCAGCAGTGCTCCCTGGTCCCAACCTGTGACTGAGCTTTTCTGTCTCTGGCACGCAGCCCCATTTGGAGTCTCCAAACCTAGCAGATCCCTATCACTCTTCCAGGGGGTCTTCCTGGATCTGCCACTTGTGGGGTCCCTGCTCAAAGGGCAGTGGCCCAACTGTGCCACGGATCACAGTTTAAGGTAACCCTGAGTTGAGAGTTCACTCCTCTGCTCCATCTTTGTATCTGACTTCCCCCCCTCTAATACCTGCAAGCTCTGCTACACTCAGACACCCCTGATCCTTCTGTGACCCCCCGGGACCTGAGACCACGCTGTCCCCACAAGGGCTCCACCCCTGCTTAGCATCTGGAGTGATGTTCCTCAGTGGAGCAGACTTCTAAAAGTTCTGATTTTGTGCTCTGTTACTTTGCCACTTGCCAGAAGCCGGCCCTTTCCCCTGCGGTCTATCTTCTTGTCACTTTGGATTCACTTCTTGACAGGTCCTACCTTTCAGAAAGTGGTTGATTTTCTGTTTCTAGAATTGTTGCTCTTCTTCTCTTTGATCTCCTGTTGGATTTGTAGGTGTTTGGAATGGTTTGATAAAGATCTAGCTGAACTCCTGCTACCTGATGTCATCTCAGCCTGCTACTGAGATGCCATCTCAGTAGCAGTCAAGCCTGCCATCTTGACTCCTCCCCCCACCCCTCTGGTTTTTAAAACCAAAAAGACGTGGGGATTTGTCTTCCTTGTGTGAGCTCCCTCGTGCAAGGACCTATTTCTTTCCCCTCTCTGCACATGCAGCTCTCTCCCTTCTGTGAGCACTTTTTCTTCACATTTCTGACCTTCCTAAACTTTCAGATGCAGATTCTTCCCCTTCTCCCTCTTCCTCTCCTTCTCCTTTTCCTTTTTCTCCTCCCTGCCTTCTCCTCCCCTCTCCTCCTCCTGTTACCCCCCTCCTCCTCTTCCTTCTTCTTTTTAATATTTTGTTTATTCATCTGAGAGAGAGGACAAGCAGAGGGAGGGACAGAGGGAGAGAGAGAGAGGAATAAGCAGTTTTCCTACTAAGCAGGGACCCCATTTTGGGGCTCCACTCCAGAACCCTGGGATCATGACCTGACCCTAAGACTTAATCTACTGAGCCACTCAGGTACCCCAGATGTAGCTTCTCTATATTTAGTTGTGGAATTTGTTTTTCCAGTCTTTGGATCTTTCTCTGATTTGTTGACTTGGATGTGGATGATTTCTATTTGTAAACATGGGATGGGGTGAGCCCAGTGTCCTACTCCACCATCATCCCAAGCTCCCCCATATTAATAATTTATTAAATGGTGAAAAGACAGACTATAGGTGTTATTAATCTGTCATTTTAATCTGTTGAAATAATTTTTTTTCAGCTATCAACCTGTAGTTGACTATGTAGATGCTCAATTTGAGGCCTATCTTCAAGAAGAATTGAAAATTAAACGTTCCTTCATTGACTACCATGATTCCCGTATACATGTGTGTCTTTACTTCATTTCACCTACAGGACATTCCCTGAAGTCCCTTGATCTATTAACTATGAAGAACATTGACAGTAAGGTGTGTTAGATAAATCCATCAACCTACCAAGATTTGATAATTATTTTGTGATAATATATAACTTGAAGGTATTTACATATAAGAACTTGTTAATTTTAATATGTTAAAATATATTTTTTCTTTTCTTTTTTTTAAAATGTTTTTATTTATTTATTTGACAGAGATCACAAGTAGGCAGAGAGGCAGGCAGTTGGGGGTGGGGGGGAAGCAGGCTCCCCATGGAGCAAAGAGCCCAATGTGGGGCTGGATCCCAGGATCCCGAGATCATGACCCGAGCTGAAGGCAGAGGCTTTAACCCACTAAGCCATGCAGGTGCCCCATAATTTTTCTTTTAAAAGAGGTTTTATTTATTTATTTGACAGAGAGAGGGAAAGAGTACGAGCAAGGGGAGCAGCAGGCAGAGGGAGAGGGAGGAGGAGAAGCAGGCTTTCCTCTGAGCAGGGATCCTGATGGGGGTCTTGATCCCAGGATCCTGGGATCATGACTTGAGCTGAAGGGACACGCTTAGCCATCCAGGCTCCCCCAAATATAATTTTTTTCCTGTTAATCCTTAAAGCAGTGCTCTGTGTTTCCAAGGGAAACATACCACAAACTTAGTAGTTCAAACAACAGAAATTAATTTTCTCACAGTTATGGGAATTAGAAGTCCAAGATGAAGGTGTCACCAAGGTTTTTTTTTCCTTCTAAAACCTTTATTTTTATTTATTTATTTATTTATTTATTTATTTATTTAGTGATAGATGGTTGCCTTCTCACTGTGTCCACACATGGTCGTTCCTCTACACATATCTGATGTTTCTTTATGTTTATGTTTCCTATTTTTTAAAAAAGATTTTATTTATTTATTTCACAGAAAGAGATCACAAGTAGGCAGAGAGGCAGGCATAGAGAGGGGGAAGCAGGCTCCCCACTGAGCAGAGAGCCCAATGCAGGACTTGATCCCAGGACCTTGAGATCATGACCTGAGCTGAAGACAGAGGCTTAACCCACATCTCTGCTCAGTGGGGAGCCTGCTTCCCTCTCTCTTTCTTTCTTTTTTTAAATTAATATATTCATTTTCAGCATAACAGTATTCATTATTTTTTTCACCACACCCAGTGCTCCATGCAATCCGTACCCTCTATAATACCCACCACCTGGTACCCCAACCTCCCACCCCCCCTTTCTGCCTACCTCTCTGCCTACTTGTGATCTCTCTCTGTCAAGTAAATATGTAAAAATATTTTTAAAAATATCTAAAAATTTTTAAAATAAAAATTTACAGGTTTTTTTATGATTTAAATCATAGAGGTTGTGGCAGCTTTTCTGTATTTTTGAAATTAATTTCATTCTACAGTACTATAAAACAATTCCATTAACATTTACCTGTTACTCCTGATTGTGTGAATCATGAAATTTTCATGATCCTGGTTAGTGGTCCTATCACAGAGGATTCAGGATTTAATATGTATGTATATATTTTTTCCAGTAGAGGATAAATATACATGTGAAAGAAACTTTTATGTCATGAGTTTTTTTCGACACTTTATTAGGTTGAGGAGAGAAAAAGTTGTAAAATTTTTATCAAAGAAGTCCTGACTTGTGCTATGTATTGTTCAAACTGGAAAGAAATTTTGTAATTTAATTTTGTAATCTAATCTTTTTTTAACATCTTAATTTTATTTTATTTTTTCTAATGTTTCAAGGTTCATTGTTTATGCACCACACCCAGTGCTCCATGTAATATGTGCCCTCCTAATACCCACCAACAGGCTCACCTATCCTGTACCTAATCTTATATGTCACTATGTTGTTGAAAGAAGTTAGAGTTCTAGTCAAAATCAAGAGATGGCTCAATTTCTTGATCATTAGGATATTCAACCACTAGGGACACATAGTTTTATTTTTAATTTTGTGGGTAGCTGTTATCATAAAAAAATTTCCATATATAGAAAATTACTTTTTTACAGGAACATTACATAGAAGGGTGAGCAATGGTGTGTGTGTGTGTGTGTGGGTGGGTGGGTGGGTGTCTGCTGTCTTCTCTTCTAGGTTGTTCAATTCTCTTTGCAATAAGTGACTTTAATCCCTCAAATATGAACACTTAAGGGATTATTAACATGGAAATTTCTACTTGTTATGTGTTAAGGTTTTGCTATCATTAGAAGATAGCTTTCTCAGCAATATGACCCAAGATATTTATGTTAAACTTGAACCTATCTTAGTAGTTCTCTGCTTTTTACTGTGGAAGGTTCTATTTAAGATTCTAAAATTTGAACATCAGTGTTATAGTGAGGCCCTAGATTTGTACAAGGATTTTTTAAAAATGCACTTTGAAAAATCTAAAACAAAAACAATATACCTAGAACTGACTTTTATGCACACTTACACTATCACAGAACTTGACATTATATATCTATGATTTGATAAGATACTTTCACAGTAAAAACAGATATTTTCTAATTTTGTGTATTTTTAATTTCTACAAAGTTTAATTATTAAAATGTAAGCATGGAGACAGGAATGATCATATTGCAGAACTACAAAGAAAAGTTTATGAATAAAATTTCAACCTCAAATATGCAATATAGAAATAATACCTTTTTAAAAATATCAAATGATATTTGTTAGCAAGATTTATATATATATATATATATATATATACACACATACACACACATTTAGTCTTCAAGGTATGGTAACAAAAAAGGTATATTATTTTTAGGTGGCCTTTGAAAATCACAAACAAATATATCTACAAAGACATGGATTTATGGAGAAGGTGATGAAAATGAAAGAGAGAATTAATTTAGTATAAATTAATATAATTGTATAGTATTAATTATAGTAATAATGTAATGTATAGTATTGATGCAAGTTACTCCTGACTTTGAGCACTCAGTTTAAGAAATCAAATTGAATATGAATTAATTTGACTATCTTATTCTATATGTACATTTTAATAACTCTAAATGTGTGGAAAGTTTAAGATAGTTTGAGAAAATAAATTTGGAACTTCTAAACCTGAATTCTGATAAAAGATTAATATTCAAAAGTACTAATGATTTTGGACAGCCATTTTGTGACAGAGGTATGGTAGTAGCCAGTGATTATCTAGTTATAAAAATTTACTGTGAGAGATTATGAGGTTTTGACATAAAAACTCCAGGAATAACAACAAATCCTTGATGGTAAGATTTTGTTTGGCTCTTTATTTACAGGTGAACATTGTACCATTGATTGCCAAAGCAGATACAATTTCTAAAAATGATTTACAGAAATTCAAGTGTAAAATAATGAGTGAATTGGTTAGCAATGGCATCCAGATATATCAATTTCCAACACATGATGAAACTACTGCTCAGGTGAACTCCTCAATGAATGTAAGATTTTTTTTTTAAATTTTTTTTTAGATTTTTTTCCAATTTATTTATTTTCAGAAAAACATTATTATTTTTTCACCACACCCAGTGCTCCATGCAAGCCGTGCCCTCTATAATACCCACCACCTGGTACCCCAACCTCCCACCCCCCCGCCACTTCAAACCACTCAGACTGTTTTTTAGAGTCCATAGTCTCTCATGGTTCACCTCCCCTTCCAATTTACCCAAATTCCCTACTCCTCTCTAACGCCCCTTGTCCTCCATGTATTTGTTATGCTCCACAAATAAGTGAAACCATATGATAATTGACTCTCTCTGCTTGACTTATTTCACTTAGCATAATCTCTTCCAGTCCCGTCCATGTTGCTACAAAAGTTGGGTATTCATCCTTTCTGATGGAGGCATAATACCCCATAGTGTATATGGACCACATCTTCCTTATCTATTCATCCGTTGAAGGGCATCTTGGTTCTTGTGTTATGTTAGTAACCATACAATACATCATTAGGTTTTGATGTAGTGTTCCAAGATTCATTGTTTATATATAACACCCAGTTGTCCTTGTAATATGTGCCTTCCTTAATACACCACCAGATTTACCCATCCCTTCTCTGCCCCCTCTAAAACCCTCAGTTTGTTTGTTGGAGTCCACAGTCTCTCATGGTTCATCTCCCCCTCTGATTTCCCCTAATTCACTTTTCCTTTCCTTCTCCTAATGTCCTCCATATTATTCCTTATTTTCCATAAGTAAGTGAAACCACGTGATCCTTGGCTTTCTCCACTTGGCTTATTTCTCTCAACATAATCTCCTCCAGCCCCATCCATGTTGATGCAAAAGTTGGGTATTCATCTTTTCTGATGGATGAGAAATAGTCCATTATATATATGGACCACATCTTCCTTATATTCATCTGTTGAAGGGCATCTCAGATCTTTCCACAGTTTGGCTACTTTGGACATTGCTGCTATAAACATTGGGGTGCATGTGGCCCTTCTTTTCACTACATCTGTATCTTCGTGGTAAATACCCAGTAGTGCAATTCCAGGGTCACAGGGTAGCTCTATCTTTAATTTTTTGAGGAATCTCTACACTGTTTTCCAAAGTGGCTGCACCAACTTGCATTCTCACCAACAGTGTAAAAGGGTTCCCTTTTCTCCATATCCTCTCCAACATTTGTTGTTTCTTGCCTTGTCAGTTTTTGCCATTCTAACTGATGTAAAGTGGTATCTCAATGTGGTTTTGATTTGAATTTCTCTGATGGCCAATGATGATCAATATTTTTTCATGTGTCTGTTAGCCATTTGCATATGTTCATTAGACAAGTGTCTGTTCATTTCTTCTGCCCATTTTTGACATATCTGTATTTTGTGTGTTTAGTTTGAGAAATTCTTTATCGATCTTGGAAATCAGCCCTTTGTCTGTAGTGTCATTTGCAAATATCTTCTCCCATTCTGGGGTTGCCTCTTTGTTTTGCTGACTGTTTCCTTTGCTGTGTGGAAGCCTTTCATCTTGATGAAGTCCCAAAGTTTATTTTCACTTTTGTTTCCCTTGCCTTTGGAGATGTGTCTTGAAAGAAGTTGCTGTGACTGATGTCAATGAGGTTACTGCCTATGTTCTCCTCTAGGATTTTGATGGATTCCTGTCTCACATTGAGGTCTTTCATCCATTTTGAGTTTATCTTTGTGTGTGGTGTAAGAGAATGGTTGAGTTTCATTCTTCTGTACATAGTTTTCCAATTTTCCAAGCATCATTTATTGAAGCAACTATATTTTTTCCATTCCATATTTTTTCCTGCTTTGTTGAGTATTAGTTGACCATAGAGTTGAGAGTCCATAACTGGACTCTATACTCTTCCATTGGTCTATGTGTCTGTTTTTGTGTCAATACCATGATGTCTTTGTGGTAAACTTTGTAATATAGCTTGAAATAAGGCAATATGATGCCCCCACCCTTGTTTTTCTATTTTAACATTTTTTGGCAATTCAGAGTCTTTTCTGTTGCATACAAATTTTAGGATTGTTTGTTCCAGCACTTTGAAAAGTGCCAATGGTATTTTGATCAGGATGGCATTGAAATTATAGATTGCTCTGGGCAGTATAGACATTTTAACCATGTTTCTTCTTCCAGTCCATGAGCATGGAATGTTTTTCCATCTTTTTGTGTCTTCTTCAATTTCTTTCTTGAGTGTTCTGTAATTCCTTGAGTATAGATCCTTTACCTCTTTGGCTAGGTTTATTCCAAGGTATCTTATGGTTTTTGGTGCTATGTAAATAAAATTGAATCTCCAATTTCTCTTTCTACAATTTCATTCTTAGTATATAAGAAAGCAACTATTTCTATGCATTGATTTTGTATCCTGCAACATTATTGAATTGCTGTATAAGTTCTAGTAATTTGGGGGTGGAGTCTTTTGTGTTTTCTACATAAAGTATCATGTCATCTGCAAAAAGAGAGAGTTAGACTTCTTCTTTGCCAATTTGAGTACCTTTTATTTCATTTTGTTTTCTGCTGATTGCTGTTGCTAGAGGCACTATGTTGAACAATAGTGGCAATAGTGGGCATCCTTGTGTTCCAGATCTCAATGTAAAGGCTCTCAGGTTTGCCTTATCAAGAATGATGTTCTTTGTGGGTTTTTCAAAGATGGATTTTATGAAGTCGAGGAATGTTCCCTCTATCCCCATACTCTGAAAATTCTTAATCAGGAAAGGATGCTATGTTTTGTCAAATGCTTTTTCTGCATCAATTGAGAGGACCATGTTGTTCTTCTCTCTTCTCTTATTGATTTGTTCTATCACATAGATTGATTTGAAAATGTTGAAACACCCTTGCCTCCCAGGGGATAAATTTGGTTGTGGTGGATAATTTTTTAATGTAGTGTAGAACCCTATTACCTAGGATCTTGTTGAGAATCTTGGCATACATATTGGTCAGGGATATTGTTCTGGAATTATCCTTTTTGATGGGGGTTTTTGCCTGGTTTGGGATCAAGGTAATACTGGCTTCATAGAAAGAGTTTGGAAGTTTTCCTTCTGTTTCTATTTTTTGAAACAACTTCAGAAGAATAGGTTTTATTTCTCCTTTTGATGTTTGGCAGGCTTCCTCAGGGAATCCATCAGGTCCTGGCCTCTTGTTTTTTGGGAGCTTTTGATCACTTCTTCAATCTCCTTGCTAGATATTGGTCTATTCAGGTTGTCAAGTCTTCCTGTTTCAGTCTTGGGAGTTTATAGGTTTCCAGGAATGCATCCATTTCTTCTAGGTTGATTAAGTTATTGTCATATAGGTGTTGAAAATAATTTCTGATTATTGTTTCTATTTCCTTAGTGTTAGTCGTGATCCCCCCTTTCAATCATGATTTTATTATTCTGGGTCCTTTCTCTTTTCTTTTGGATTAGTCTGGTCAGTGGTTTATCACCTATTAATTCCTTCAAGGAACCACCTTCTAGTTCCCTTGATGTGTTCTACTGTATATTTGGTTTCTAACTGATTGATCTCTGCTCTAATCACAATTATTTCCCTTCTTGTGCATGGGTTAGGTTTAATTTGTTGTTGATTCTCCCATTCTTTCAGGTGTAAAGACAGTTTGTGTATTCAGGATTTTTCTTTTTCTCTTTTGTCTGCCTTTCTTTTCTTTCTTTCTTTCTCTTTCTTTCTTTCTTTCAGCTTGGATGGCTATGTATTTCCACCTTAGGACTGCCTTTGCCCTATTCCATAGGTTTTGGAATGAAGTGTTTTCATTCTCATTGGTTTCCAGGAATTGTTTAAGTTCTTCTTTGGTTTCCTGGGTGAGCCAAACATTCTTGAGCAGAATAGTTTTTAGCTTCCAAGTGTTTGAATTTCTTACAAACTTTTTCTTGTGATTGAGTTCCAGTTTCAAAGCATTGTGGTCTGAGAATATGCAGGGAATAATTTCCATCTTTTGGTATTGGTTGAGCCCTGATCTGTGACCCAGTATGTGGTCTATTCTGGAGAAAGTTCCATGTGAGCTAGAGAAGAATGAGTATTCTGTTGTTTTAGGGTGGAATGTTCTGCATATATCTATGAGGTCCATCTGGTCCAATGTGTCATTCAAAGCTATTTTTTTTTTTGTTCTCTGCTTGGTTGATTTGTCTATTGCTGAGAATGGTGTGTTAAGATCCTCTACAATTAACATATTCTTATCAATATGTCTCTTTATTTTGGTTAACTGTTGGCTTATGTAGTTGGCTGCTCCCATATTGGGAGCATAGATATTTACAATTGTTAAATCCTCTTTTTGGATAGATCCTTTAAGCATGATGTTGTGTCCTTGTGTATCTCTGACTACAGACTTTAGCTTAAAATCTTATTTGTCTGATCTGAAAATCACTACCCCAGATTTCTTTTTGCAGTCCATTGACATGAAAGACGGTTCTCCGTCCCTTCACTTTCAGTCTGGATGTATCTTTAGGTTCAAGATGTGTCTTTTGTAGACAGCATATGGATGGGTCATGTCTTTTCATCCAATCTTCAACCCTGTGCCATTTCATGGGATCATTTAGGCTGTTCACATTGATTATGAAAGGTATGATTTTATTGTCATCATGTTATTTGAAGTCCTTGTTTCTACAGATTGTCTCCATATATCTCGGTTCTGTATCACTCTTGGGGTCTTTATGCTTTTATAGAACCCTCCTGAATATTTCTTGCAGGGCTAGATTAATGGCCACATATTCTTTCAGTTTTTGCTGGTCTTGGAAGCTCTTTATTTCTCCATCATTCTAAATGACGGCCTTGCTGGATCAAGTATTCTTGGTTGCATGTTCTTCTCATTTAGTACCCTGAGTGAGTCTTGCCTTTATGGCTTTCCAGGTCTCTGTGGACTGGGCTGACATTATTCCTATGTTCCTCCTCCTGTGCCTAACAATCTCTTCCCCCTAGCTACCCTTAAGATGGTTTTCCTGGTTTTAAGATTCGTGAGTTTCACTATTACATGCCTGGAGGTTGGTCTGCTCTCCTCGATCTTGGGGACTGATATTATCTCTGCCTCTAGGATGTGAATGCTTGTTTCATTCTCCAGACTAGGGAAGTTCTCAGCTAGGATTTGCTCAACTGTATCATCTAGTCCTCTCTCTCTCTCCAGCCCTCAGGATCCCAATAATTCTGACATTGGAATGTTTCATGGCATAATTTATTTCTCTAATTCTGTTTTCATGGCTTCTAATCTGCTTGTTCCTGTCCTCCTTCTACTCCTTTTCTATCAGTTTGTCTTTTAGGTCACTAATTCCTTTTTCTACCTCATTTGCCCTAGCTGTTCAAGTGTCTAGATTAGATTTGGTCTCATTAATAACATTTTAAGGTTTTGCTAGATCAGCTCTCACTTCTGCCCTTAGAGAATCTATGTTGCCACTAATTGTTTTCTCCAACCATCTTCTGGTTACCCTGAATTCTATTTCTGGATAGCCACCTTGGATTCTATTTCTGATACCATGCTTATAGCCATATCCTTTAGTTCTGTAGCAGATGTCACAGTCTCTGAATTTTTACTGTGTTGGGGGTTTCTCCTCCTAGGCATTCTAGTGAGGAGGGGTTGAGGGAATATACAGAGACCAAACTGTTGACCACAACCCAAGCAAGATGCACCTGTTTTATAGAGACCTTAGGGTTGTTGGCCTCTTGTTCTTCTGGCTTGTTATCTGGAGGAGGGGCCTGCTGTGCTGTTACTCAGGCAATGCTGTTTGGGGAGAGTTCCCGTGTTCCTTGTTGGGGGAGGGTTGGTCAGGAAAAATCAGTTTTCAGGGGCTTGTTTTCTGGTGGCTTTTCCTGGTGGCTTTCCATGTCTCTACCAGGCACATACAACACAGAATTGACTGTATTCAAACTTCTGTCACAGAACAGAGAGATTGCATTCTGTTCTCCAGAGAGCGCTCCAAGCCATACTGACTTTGTTTTTGTCTATGCTGCTAAAAACCTCAGCATCCTGGGTTGTATGCCATACAGAAGCACTCCCAGCCCTTGCTTCCATGTCCAGACACATCTTTGTCCTTCATGCTTCTAAAACCACCAAATCCTCCCCCAGTTCATTTGCATGCCCCTACAGCTCCAGGTTTCAGTCTGAGGGGCTGCCCTAAGTCCTTTCCATGCCACTACTGCTCTGTGTGCCTGGGCCTGGGCCCCAGTGAGGGACACTTGTGCTCCTGTGTTATTTCACCTTCCCCATAACATGGCTTACACAGAATTGTATCTCCCTGTTTCATACCTTGAAACCAGCTGCCAGAGATAGTCTGTTGGTATAGATCTGGATATATATTCTTACATCTCAAAATGTTCAGGGGTTGTTCAGAATCGTCTGGTAGATATCCAGCTCAATTCAAGGGGCTGGTTGAAATACAGTCCCCTACTTCTCCACCATCTTGCTTGCAAAAAACAAACAAGCAAACACACACACCCCCACACACACACACCCCAAAGAGACTTTAAATCTATTGTAGGAAATCTCTTTTCTCTCTTTCCCTTCAATCCCCTCCCCTTCAACTCTTCCTTCCTTCCTTCCTTCCTTCCTTCCTTCCTTCCTTCTGTTCTCTCTCCCTCCCTCCCTCCTCTTTTTCCTTCCTTCTTTCCTTCCTTTCTTTCTACCTTCCTTTCTTTCTTTCCTTTCTTCTCCTTCTCCTTCCTCCTTCACCTCCTTCTTCTTCATCTTCTTCTTCTTTCTTCCCTTCCTTCTTTCTACTTCCTTCCCCCCTTTCTTTCTTGCTTCTCTTCTCCTCTGCTACCTGTCAGATCGCCTCCTCAACAACCCCAGGCAACCACTAATTGACTTCTGTCTGTAGATGATTGCTCTCTGTTATGGACATATAATATGAAGAGAATTAATGATATTTGGTCTTTTCATGTACTTATTTTCTATTAGCATATCTTCCCAGGAGAAATATTTGTTTATATCCATTTTATAAGGATCAGGAAAATGGAAACAAAGATCCATTTTTCCTTTTTTTTAAATTTCTTTTCAATGAATTCCCGAATTCATTGTTTATGCACCACACCCAGTGCTCCATAATACCCACCACCAGGCTCACCCAACTTCCCACCTCCCTCCCCTCCAAAACCCTCAAATTTTTTTTCTCAGTGTCCACAGTCTCTCATGGCTGATCCCTCCCTCCAATTTCCCAACTCCCTTCTCTCCAGCTCCCCATGTCCTCCATGTTATTCCTTATGCTCCACAAATAAGTGAAACCATAGTTGATTGACACTCTCTGCTTGACTTATTTCACTCAACATAATCTATTTCAGTACCCTAACCCCCCCATCTCCCTCCAACAATCCTGTTTTTTTCCTATAGTTAGGAGTCTTATAGTTCGTTTCCATCTCTGATTTCATCTTATTTCATTTTTCCTTCCCTTCCCCTCTGTTCATGTTTTGTTTCCTAAATTCCACATGAGTGAAATCATATGCTATTTGTCTTTCTCTGACTGACTTATTTCACTTAACATAATACCCTCTATTTCCCTCCATGTCATTGCAAATGTTAAGATTCCATTTTTAGATGCCTGAGTAATATTCCATTATATATATAATCACATCTTCTCTATTCATTCATCATTCAATGGACATTCAATAGACATTTGGGCTCTTTCCATAATTTGGCTATTGTTAATAATGCTTCTACAAACACCAGTACTTTTGTATCCTTTGGGTAAATACCTAGTATTGCAATTATTGGATCTTAAGGCAGTTTTATTTTTAACTTTTTAAGGAACCTCTGTAGAGTTCTCCAGAATGACTGCACCTGTTTGCATTTCCAACAACTGTGCAAGAAAATTCCCCTTTCTCCACATCTTTGCCAACACCTCTTATTTCTTGTGTTGTCAATTTTAGCCATTCTGGCAAGTGTGAGGAGGTATATCATTGTGGTTTTGAATTGCATTTCCTTGATGATAAGTTATGTTGACCATCTTTTCATGTGCCTGTTAGTCATTCGTATGTTCTTTGGGAAAGTGTCTATTTAGGTCTTCTGCCCATTTCTTAACTAGATTATTATTTTTGTTATTGTTGTTGATTTGATAAGTCTTTTATAGGCTTTGGATGCTAACCCTTTATCAGATACAAAATTTGCAAATATCTACTCCCATTCCATTGGTTACCTTTCAGTTTTGTTGATGGTTTCCTTTGCTCTTCAGAGGCTTTTTATCTTGGTGAAGTCTCAATAATTCACTTTTGCTTTTATTTACTTTGCTTCAGGTGATATGTCTAATAAAAAGTTGCAAGGTTGGGGCACCTGGGTGGCTCAGTGGGTTAAAGTCTCTGCCTTTGGCTCAGGTCATGATCCCAGAGTCCTGGGATCAAGCCCCACATCAGGCTTTCTGCTCAGCAGGGGGCCTGCTTACTCCTCTCTCTCAGCCTGCCTCTCTGCCTACTTCTGATCTCTGTCTGTCAAATAAATAAATAAAATCTTTAAAAAAAAAGGTGCAAGCTTGAGGCCAGAGAGGTTTTAGCTTGTGTTCTCCTCTAGGATTTTGAATGATTCCTATATCACATTTAGGTCTTTCATCCCTTTTGAGTTTATTTTTGTTTTATGATGTAAGCAAGGGGTCCAATTTCATCCTTTAGCATGTTGCTCCCCAGTTTCCCTAACACCATTGTTGAAGAGACTGTCTTTTTTCCCTTTGGATGTTCTTTCCTGATTTATTGAAGATTAGTTGACCATAGATTTGAGAGTTCATTCATGGGTTTTCTGTTCTGTTCCATTGATCTATGTGGCTGTTTTTGTTTCAGTACCATACTGTCTTTTTGTTTTTAGATTTTACTTCTTTATTTGACAGAGAGAGAATACAAGCAAGGGGAACTGCAGAGGGAGAAGGTGGAACAAGCTCCTCACTAGGCATGGTGCCTGATGCAGGGCTTGAACTCAGGACTCTGGCATCATGACTTAAACTGAAGGCATACACTTAACGGACTAAGTCACCCAGGTGCTCCTGTACCTTACTATCTTGATGGCTACAGCTTTGTAACATAGTTTGAAACCCAGAATAGTGATGCCTCCAGTTTTGTTTTTCTTTTTCACAATTGTTTGGCTATTTGGGGTCTTTTCTGGTTCCATACAAATTATAGGATCATTTGTTCTAGCTCTGTGAAAACTGCTGATAATTAAATGCATAGATTGCTTTGGTTAGTATAGACATTTTAACAATGTTTGTTGTTCAAAACCATTAGCACAGAATTTGTTCCATTTATTTGTGTTCTCTTCAATTTCTTTCATAAGTGTTCTATTGTTTTCAGAGTGTAGACCTTTTGCTTCTTCAGTTATATATATTCCTAGGTATCTTACTGTTTCTGGTACAATTGAAAATGGGATCAATTCCTTGGTTTCTTTATCTGCTGCTTCATTATAGGTGTACAGAAGCACAACAGATTTTAGAAGAAGATGGCAGAGGAGTAGTGGACCCTGGTTTTGTCTGGCCCCTGGAATTCAGCTAGATACCTATAAAATCTTTCTGAACATCTATGAACTCAACTGGAGCTCTAAGAAAAGAATTGCTGAAATTCTCCGAATAGAAAAGCAACTATTTTTGCAAGGAATCCTAGGCCATGTATCTGAAGATTAAACCATGGGGGTAGGGGGAGGGAGCCTCCATAAGCTGGCTACGGCAAAGTGATATAGCAGTGGAGTGCAAAATCAAAACTTCTAGACATCTGCTTTCTTGATGGGTGTTCTGGTCTGAAAGGCACTCAGGTGGCAAAGCAGGCAGAATCCTAAGTGGAATTAGCATAGTCTCAGGATCCCTGGCGTCACAAAAAGAAAAGGGTACCTGAGGGTTGCAGAGTTTCCAAACACTGGAACAGGGAAGCCAGCTGCAAACAGAGAGGCCAGAAATGGGCTTTCAACTTTGTGTTGCCATAAACTATGAAGCTTGGTCTGGTCAGGCAACCACTCTCAAAGCAAGGGCCCAGCAAGAGGCAGAACTGTGGCAAGACCTTTCTCTAATCCCTGGGAGGAGTGGTGCAGTGCATACCACTGGAGACTCTAAAGTCTGGAGACTCAAAATTGGGTTAGGAGCCCAAGATAAAGATGCTTGTTCACAGCCTGGGTGAACAAAGATGGAAACCAGGGAGACAAGAGTGACTGACTGGTTTTCTGTGAGGACTTATTGAAGAATGGGGGGTGCAGTATTTAAGATCTGGGGCTGGAGATTGAGAGACTGCCATTTTGATATTTATCCTCTAAAAGTGCAGAAATCTTTCAGGGAACAAAAGCCACATAGAACAATCTGGAGGCATTCACACTGAACCCAGCCCCCTAACAAGGACGGTGCAATTCTGAGGAGGCAGACACTTGAGAACCAGTACAACAAATGCCTCCCCTGGAAGATCAGCTGGAACATCCTAATACCAAGGGGTTTCTTTTAATTGGAAAAATGTTTTTATTTTTATAATTAAATATTTTTTATTATGTTCAATTAAGCAATATAGTATATCAAAGTTTTTAATGTAACGTTCAGTGATTCTTTAGCCGCATATAATACCCAGTGTTCATCACAACACATGCCCTCATTAATACACATCACCAGGCTATCCCCTCTCCTCACCCCTCCCTTCTGTAAGCCTCAGTTTATTTCCCAGAGTCCAGAGTCACTCATAGTTTTTTCTCCTTTCTTATTTCTTCCCACTCAGTTTTCCCTTCCTTCCTCTGTGGGCCTCTACACTATTACTTATGTTCCACATATGAGTGAAAACATGATAATTGTCTTTCTCTGCATGACTTATTTCATGTAACTTAATCTCCTCCAGTTCCATCCATGTTGATGCAAATTGAGGGTATTCGTCCTTTCTGATGGCTGAGTAATATTCCATGGTATATATGTGCCACATCTTCTTTATCTATTCCTCAATTGAAAAGCCTGTCAGTTCCTTCCACAGTTGGGCCATTGTGGACATTGTTGCCATGAACATTGGGATGCATGTTCCCCTTCTTTACACTACATCTCTGTATGTGGGGTAAATACCTAGTAGTGCAGTTGGTGGGTTGTAGGGTAGCTCTATTTTTAATGTCTTAAGGAAACTTCATACTGTTTTCCAGAGTGACTATACCAGCTTAAGTTCCCACCCACAGTGTAAGAAGGTTCCCCTTGCTCCACATCTTCATCAACACTTGTTGTTTCCTGTCTTGTTAATTGCCATTCTAACTGGTGTAAACTTATATCTCATTGTGGTTTTGGTTTGCATTTCCCTGATGGCTAGTGATGTTAAACATTTTTTCATGCATCTGCTAGTCATTTGTATGTCTTTGGAGAAGTGTCTCTTCAGTCTTTTGCCCAATTCTTGACTGGATTATTTGGGTTTTGGGTGTTGAGTTTGAGAAATTCCTTATAGATCTTGGATACCAGCCCTATCTTCATTCGCAATATCTTCTCCCTTTTGTGGGTTCCCTCTTAGTTTTCTTGACCATTTCCTTTGCTGTGCAAGAGCTTTTTATCTTGATAAAGTCCCAAAAGTTCATTTTTGCGTTCACTTCCCTTGCCTTTAGAGACATGTCTTGAAATAAGTTGCTGTGGTCAGTGTTGAAGAGATTACTACCTATGTTCTTCTCCAGGATTTTGACGGATTCGAATCACATTGAGATCTTTCATCCATTTTGAGTTTTCTCTTTGTGTATGATGCAAGGGAATGGTCAAGTTTTATTCTTCTGTACATAGCTGTTGAATTTTCCCAGAACCGTTTACTCAAGAGACTATTTTTTTTTTCCATTGGATATTCTTTCCAGATTTATTGAAGATTAGTTGACCATAGACTTGACCATAGACCATTTCTGGAGACTCTATTCTGTTCCTTTAATCTATGTGTCTGTTTTTGTGACAATACCATGCTATCTTGATGATCACAGCACTATTATATAGCTTGAAGTCAAGCGTCATGATGCCCCCAAATTTAGCTTTCTTTTTCAACAATTCCCTGGCAATTCAGGGTCTTTTCTGGTTCCATACAAATTTTAGGATTGTTTGTTCCAACTCTGTGAAAATTTGGCAAATGTATTTTGATAGTGATTGCATTGAAAGCATAGATTTCTGTGGACAGCATAGACATTTTCACACTGTTTATTCTTCTAATCCATGAGAATGAAATCTTTTTCCATCTCTTTGTGTCTTCCTCAAATACTTTCACAAGTGTTCTGTAGTTTCTAGAGTACAGATCCTTTACATCTTTGGTTAGGTTTATTCCTAGGTATCTTGAGGTTGTTATTGTAAATGGGATTGATTCTTAAATTTCTCTTTCTTCAGTTGCATGTTTAGTGTATAGAAATGCACTGATTTCTGTGCATTGATTTTGTATCCTGCCACATTGCTAAATTACTGTGTGAGTTCTAGTGGAATTTTTTGGGTTTTCCACAGAAAGTATCATGTCATCTGCAGAGAGAGAGTTTGACTTCTTCTTTGCCAATTTGACTGTTTTTATTTCTTTTTGTTGCCTGATTGCTTAGACTAGGACTTCTAGTACTATGTTGAACAATAGTGGTGAGAGTGGGCATCCCTGTCATGTTCCTGACCTTAAGAGAAATGCTCTCATTTTTTCCCCCATTGAGAATGATATTCACTGTGGGGTTTTCATGGATGACTTTTATGATAGTAAAGTGTATTCCCTCTATCCCTACACTTTGAAGAGATTTAATCAAGAAAGAAGGCTGTATTTTGTCAAATGATTTTTTTGTGTCAGTTGAGAGAATCCTAAGGTTCTTGTTTTTATTAATTTGGTCTATTATGTTGATTGATTTGCAAATGTTGAACCGCCTTTGCATCCCAGGAATAAATCTCACATGGTCGTGGTGAATAATCCTTTTAATATACTGTTGGACCCTATTGACTAGGACCTTGGTGAGTATTTTGGTGTCCATGTTCATCAAGGATATTGGTCCATGTTTCTCCTTTTTGATGGGGCCTTTGCATTGTTTGAGAATCAAATTAATGCTGGCCTCATAGAATAAGTTTGGAAGTTTTCCTTCCATACCTATTTTTTGGAACATAATGTCAATAGAATAGGTATGATTTCTTCTTTAAATGTTTGGTGGAATTCTTCTGGGAAGACATCTGGTCCTGGACTCTTGGTTTGAGGAGGTTTTTGATTACTGTTTCAACTTCCTTGCTGGTTACTGGTCTGTTCAGATGTTCTACCTTTCCTGTTTCAGTCTTGGTAGTTTCTAAGTTTCCAGGAATGCATCCATTTTTTCCTAGATTGCCTAGTTTGTTGGCATATAGCTGCTGGTAATAAGTTCTAATAATTGTCTCTATTTTCTTGGTATTAGTCATGATTTCTCCCCTTTCATTCATGATTTTATTTATTTGGTTCCTTTCTCTTTTCTTTTTGATAAGTCTGGCCAGTTTTATCAATCTTAGTAATTCTTTCAACAAACCAGCTTTTAGTTTCGTTTATCTCTTCTACTGTTCTTCTAGTTTCTATTTCATTGATTTCTGCTTTAATCGTTATTAATTTCTCTTCTCCTGCTTGGTTTAGCCTTTATTTGCTGTTCTTTATCCAGATCCTTTAGGAGTGAGGTTAGCTTGTGCATTTGGGAATTTTCTATTTTTTTTTTTTTTTTTTTTGAGAGTGGCATGGATGGCTATGTGCTTCCCTCTAAGGACCACCTTTCGAGTATCCCATAGGTTCTGAATTATTGTGTCTTCATTTTCACTGGTTTGCATGAATTGTTTAAATTCATATTTAATTTCCTGGTTGACCCATTTATTCTTTAGCGGGATGATTTTTAACCTCCAAGTTTTTTCATAACTTCCAAATTTTTCCTTATGATTGAGTTCCAGTTTCAAAGCATTGTAGTCTGAAAATTTATAGGAAATAACCCCCACCTTTTGGTACTGGTTGCAACAAGATTCATCAGCCAGTATGTGATATGTTCTGGAGAAAGATCTGTGTGTATTCGAGAAGAATAAGTGTTCTGTTGTTTTGTGGAATGCTCTGTATATATCTACAATGTCCATCTGGTCCAATGTGTCCTTCAAAACTCTTGTTTCTTTGTTGATCTTCTGATTAGATGATTTGTCTATTGCTGTGAGTGGAGTGTTGGTGTCTCCTACTATTAATGTATTATTATCAATATTATTCATTGTTTTGGTTGACAGTTGGCTTATATAGTTGGCTGCTTCCATGTTGGGGGCATAGATATTTATAGTTGTTAGATTTTCTTGTAGGATAGCCCCTTTAAGTATGATATAGTGTCCCTCTACATCTCTTACTACACTATTTGGTTTATTTTATTTTATTTTTTGCCCTTTTCCCCCCTTATTGTGTTATGTTAGTCACCATTCACTATTTGGTTTAAAATCTAATTCATCTGATATGAGAATTGCTACACCAGTTTTGGTTTGTTTTGTTTTTGAAGTCTCCAGGCATGAGAGATGGTTCTCCATCCCATCACTTTCAGTCTGGAGGTATCTTTAGGTTCAAGATGAGTCTCTTGAATTCAGGATATGGATGGTTCCTGCTTTTTCATCAAATTTGAAACTCTGTGTCTCTTGATGGGAGCATTTGGCTCATTTACTTTTAGAGTAAATTTTACTTTTCAAACTATTGAAAGATATGAATTTAGTGCCACCCTATTGCCTGTAAAGTCCCTGTTTCTATAGATTGTCTCTGTAAATTTCTAGTCTATATTATTCTTGGGGTCTTTCTTTTTTTCATAGAACCCCCGTTAATATTTCTTGCAGGGCTGCCTTGGTGGTCACATATTTTTTCAATTTCTGTTGGTCTCAGAAACTCCTTGTCTCTCCGTCCATTCCAAATGACAGCTTTGCTGGTTAAAGTATCCTTGGATGCATTTTCCTCTCATTTAGTACTCTGAATAACTTGCCAGCCCTTTCTGGCTTGCCAGGTCTCTGTAGTAAGGTCTGACATTATTCTGTTGTTCCTCTCTCTGAGAGTAAGAAATCTCTTCCCCCTAGCTGCTTTCAGGATAGCTTCTCTTTCTCTAAGAGTTTCAAGCTTCACTGTTATATGTCAGGGTGTTGTTCTATTACTGTTGGCTTTGGGGGAGTCCTCTATGCCTCTTAGACACGAATGCCTGTTTCCGGATCAGGGGAGTTCTCAACTATGATTTACTTAATTATACTTCTTGCCCTCTCTCTCTCTACCCCCTCGGGGATCCCAGTAATTCTGACATTGGGACTTTTTGTGGTGTCATTGATCTCTCTAAGTCTATTTCCATGGGCTACTGGTGCCTATCCCTATATTCCCCAGCTTCCTTCATTTCTGTCAGCTCTTCTTCTAGATCTTTAATTTTTTTTGTTTTTTTTTCTCAATTTATTTATTTTCAGAAAAACAGTATTCATTATTTTTTCACCACACCCAGTGCTCCAAGCAAGCCGTGCCCTCTATAATACCCACCACCTGGTACCCCAACCTCCCACCCCCCCACCACTTCAAACCCCTCAGATTGTTTTTCGGAGTCCATAGTCTCTCATGGTTCACCTCCACTTCCAATTTACCCAAAAGCACATACCCTCCCCAATGTCCATAACCCTACCCCTCTTCTCCCAACCCCCTCCCCCCAGCAACCAACAGTTTGTTTCGTGAGATTAAGAGTCACTGGTTGTCTCCCTCCCTATCCCATCTTGTTTCATTTATTCTTCTTAAGCCCCCATGTTGCATCACCATTTCCTCATATCAGGGAGATCATATGATAGTTGTCTTTCTCCGCTTGACTTATTTCGCTAAGCATGATACGCTCTAGTTCCATCCATGTTGTCGCAAATGGCAAGATTTCGTTTCTTTTGATGGCTGCATAGTATTCCATTGTGTATATATACCACATCTTCTTGATCCATTCATCTGTTGATGGACATCTAGGTTCTTTCCATAGTTTGGCTATTGTGGACATTGCTGCTATAAACATTCGGGTGCACGTGCCCCTTTGGATCACTACGTTTGTATCTTTAGGGTAAATACCCAGTAGTGCATAGATCTTTAATTTGTTCTTCAGCCTCATTTACTGTAGCCGTTAGTGTATCCAGTTTAGAGGACATCTCATTCATAGCATTTCTAAGTTCATCCTGATTAGATCTCATTTCTGCCCTTAGAGATTCTATATCATCACTAATGCTTTTTTCAAGCTTAGCTATTGACTTCATGATTGCTATTCTGAAGTCTATCTCTGACATATTGCTTTAATCCATTTCCATTAAATCTATGTCAGAGGACATTGTCTCTGGTTCTTTCCTTTGTTGGGAGTTCCTCCTCCTAGCCATTCTGTTGAGGGATGTTTGAGGGAGTGAACAGAGTCCAAAATGTCAACCATGCCCCAAGCAAAATGCACCTTAGAAATAATGTGAGGTAGTCAAAAGCTACTACAGATATGCCACCAAAGCCAAGATGGTCCAAATCAATAAAAAAGAAAGAAATAAAAAAGAAAGAAATATATTCTCCTTTCTTTTTCACTTTAGAAATGTTTTTTCTTATAGAAAAAAATTTTTAAATTTATTTTTTATTTTCAGCATAACAGTATTCATTATTTTTGCATCACACCCACCATTCATTAATTTTGCACCACGGATTGCTCCATGCAATCCATGCCCTCTATAATACCCACCACCTGGTACCCTGACCTCCCACTCCCCACCCCTTCAAAACCCTCAGGTTGTTTTTCAGAGTCCATAGTCTCTCATGGTTCACCTCCCCTTCCAATTTCCCCCAACTCCCTTCTCCTCTCTATCTCCCCATGTCCTCCATGCTATTTGTTAAGCTCCACACATAAGTGAAACCATATGATAATTGACTCTCTCTGCTTGACTTATTTCACTCAGCATAATCTCTTACAGTCCCATCCATGTTGATACAAAAGTTGGGTATTCATTGTTTCTGATGGAGGCATAATATTCCATTGTATATATGGACCATATCTTCTTTATCCATTCATTTGTTGAGGGCATCTCTTTCCACAGTTTGGCAACTGTGACCATTGCTTCTATGAATGGTGGGGGTAGAGATGGCCCTTCTTTTCACTACATCTGGGGTAAATACCTAGCAGTGCAATTTCAGGTCATAGGGTAGTTCTATTTTTAATTTCTTAAGAAATCTCTACTGTTTTCTAAAGTGGCTGCACCAACTTGCATTCCCACCAACAGTATATGAGGGTTCCCCTTTCTCTACATCCTCTCCAACACTTGTTTACTGTCTTAATTTTTGTTATTCTAACTGGTGTAAGGTGCTATCTCAATGTGGTTTTGATTTGAATCTCCCTGATGGCTAATGATGGTGAACATTTTTTCATGGGTTTGTTAGCCATTCGTATGCCTTCTTTGGAGAAGTGTCTTTCATGTCTTCTGCCCATTCTTGGATGTGATTATCTGTTTATTTTGACTTATCTGTTTCTTTCTCTTATAACATGTGCAAAGATAAACTCAAAATGGATAAAAGACCTCAACGTGAGGCAGGAATCTATCAAAATCCTAGAGGAGAACATAGGCAGTAACCTCTTTGACATCAGCCACAGCAACTTCTTTCAAGACATGTCTCCAATGACAAAGGAAACAAAAGCAAAAATGAACTTTTGGGACTTCATCAAGATAAAAAGCTTCTGCACAGCAAAGGAAATAGTCCAAAAAACGAAGAGGCAACCCACGGAATGGAAGAAGATATTCACAAATGACACTACAGACAAAAGGCTGATATCAAAGATCTATAAAGAACTCCTCAAACTCAACACACACAAAACAGATAATCATGTCAAAAAATGGGGAGAAGACATGAACAGACATTTCACAAAGAACGTATACAAGTGGTTACTAGACACATGAAAAACTCTTCATCATCACTAACCATCAGGGAGATTCAAATCAAAACCACATTGAGATATCACCTTACACCAGTTAGAATGACAAAAATCAACAAGACAGTAAACAACAAGTGTTGGAGAGGATGTGGAGAAAGGGGAACCCTCTTACACTTTGGTGGGAATGCAAGTTGCTGTAGCCACTTTGGAAAACAGTGTGGAGATTCCTTAAGAAGTTAAAAATAGATCTTCCCTATGACCCTGCAATTGCACTGCTGGGTATTTACGCCAAAGATACAGATGTAGTGAAAAGAAGGGCCATCTCTACCCCAGTGTTCACAAAATTTTTATTTATTCTTCTGCATTATATTTTCTTTAGATTTTGTCTTAAAGATTTTGACCTTTCTAATTTTACCTCTAGGAATTAATAGGTAATACTTATTTTAAACCAAAATTGATTAATAAAGTAAATACTGTTAATTATTTAATACTTGACATGATGTTTAATGATTTTTATATTTGACATTTCTTGTATATAAACCCTTCTATTAAGGCAATCTATGTAATTCTGACAAATCATGAATTTATCTTGCATATTTCTGCCATCTTTACATTTGGCTCAAAAGCTTATTTTACTGATGATTATTCTTACTTTGCTTATCATCTCCCCCAATCTCCCTTTGGTTTCACATTAATTTTCAGATCCCTCTGACTCTCACTTCCCAGAGTGACCTTTTAATTTTATTTAGAATTCACTAGACATATATAGCATATTTATTAATATACTCTGTATATCCATTAACTAATTATTATAGTTTTTTCTTAATACTTTCCATTTTAACTTGTATACTGGGGTTAAAAGTTGTTTGCATATTATTTCCTCCACATACTTGTGCTTCATGGTAAGGATAAAGTGGAAAATATTGTGTCTAATAAAAATATTTATTTGTATTTCCCCACAGCAGAATCCCTTGCTTTAGGCTCTACTCAGTAGGTAGTTTTCATTTGTGTGCATGGCTGGATGATAATGCTTGCAAAAATTAATTTGCACATATTTACTACCAAGTCTTAAAATCCAAGACTGGGTAATGCCTTGTTTGAATAAACTTACTATGATATTCTTGTCTCTATTGATTTTCATAACAGAAAAATAACAGAGTAGGCCATATTGTTATAAGGGAACATAACTGAAATTGTTATTACTTTTAGGGACAACTACCTTTTGCTGTAGTAGGGAGTATGGATGAAGTTAAAGTTGGAAAAAGAATGGTCAGAGGCCGTCAGTACCCTTGGGGAGTTCTACAAGGTAAATGCGATGAAAGTGAGCAGGTTTGCTCTGGAAAGTGTGTGTGTGTGTGTGTGTGTGTGTGTGTGTGTGTATGTGTGTTCTCATAGTCTTAAAATATTTTAACTTGAGTCAATATTGGTAGTTGTTGTTAAAGAATAAATGAAGGGTTATTCATGAAGAGCACAAATCTTTTCCATATTAGTGAATTCTTATTTTGACTATAATTCATTCTCATAAGAGTTTCGTAGGTGGTACTTTAGAAAAATATTCACAGATGTTTGTTAGAACCTCCTCATTTACCCCAGTCTGACATATGCATGCTATCTCTCTATGCATACAGAATTGCATTAAGAATGTTGAAAAGTGACTTGAACAAAAGAACTTTGAACAAAATTGAATCATAAATATCAGTGTTTAAAACCTGTTGCATAAATAAATTACTGCTTAATTTATAAAGCATTTTTGAGAGGTTACTAGACAAAAAGGATGGTAAACTATTTTTAAAATAAAGAAAGGTAATTTTGGAATTACCTTTGGAAACATTATGCTTAAATATTTATTAAATATTATTATTAGCTATCTAACATTTTAACATTTAATTTAATTAATATTTAATTTAATTTAATATTATTTAGCTATCTAAAAATTTATTAAATGTTATTATTAGCTATCTAACATTGTGATGGTTGAAATAGTATAAAAGGCAGTCATTTATTCTCTGGTTTATATATTTGTAATATAAATTATTGGGGATTAGATTATCTCCACTTAAACTAGTTTCCAAAATATTGTCTTATTATTAGGTATTTTAAAAATTAAATATATGAAATATACTTAAAAACAATATACCTCAATGAATATTAAGTTTGGTTACAATATCATGAACAATAAAATATATATAATGCTCAGTAGTCTGGATGACAAACACAGGAGAGAGCTATGTAAATTTATTGATTGATTTAAAATATTGCTAATTAGGTTTCATGAATATGGGATATAAATACTGTTTGAGAACTAAATCATGCATAGTTTTTAATGCCCTCATGGTAACAGGATTTACATTAATGAAATTATTTACTTTAGTGAAATTAGATAACAGTCTTTGTTAGTGCTCTATGAAATACCTTGGGGGCAGTTTGTAAAATGCTAACAATCATTAACAAAAAACTACACTGTACACTAATATGAATGTTAATTCAATTCCTTATTTATTCATTGGCTAATAAATATAAAGCAAATGTCCTTATCCAAAAATAAACTCTGCCTATAATAGATATATACCATATAATCATAGTTACAGTCACAAAGAATTATATCTATTAATTATAAAAATCTCTTAGCTGTTTTTTTTAGCCCTTTTTTCTTTTTTTTAAAATTTCTTTTCAGTGTAACAGTATTCATTGTTTTTTGCACCACACCCAGTGCTCCATGCAATATGTGCCCTATCTAATACCCACCACCTGGTTCCCCCAACTTCCCACCCAACAACCCTTCAAAACCCTCAGGCTGTTTTTCAGAGTCCATAGTCTCTCATGGTTCACCTCCCCTTCCAATTTCCCTCAACTCCCTTCTCCTCTCCATCTTCCTTTGTCCTCCATGCTATTTGTTATGCTCCACAAATAAGTGAAGTCATATGATAATTGACTCTCTTTGCTTGACTGCTTTCACTCAGCATAATCTCTTCTAGTCCCTTCCATGTTGCTACAAAAGTTGGGTATTGATCCTTTCTGATGGAGGCATAATACTCCATAGTGTATATGGACCACATTTTCCTTATCCATTTGTCCGTTGAAGGGCATCTTGGTTCTTTCCATAGTTTGGCAACCAGGGCCCGTTGCTGCTATAAACATTGGGGTACAGATGGCCCTTCTTTTCACGACATCTGTATCTTTGGGGTAAATATCCAGCAGTGCAATTGCAGGGTCGTAGGGAAGCTCTATTTTAATTTCTTGAGGAATCTCCACACTGTTCTCCAAAGTGGCTGCACCAACTTGCATTCCCACCAACAGTGTAAGACGGTTCCCCTTTCTCCACATCCCCTCCAACACATGTTGTTTCCTGTCTTGCTAATTTTGGCCATTCTAACTGGTGTAAGGTGGTATCTCAATGTGTTTTTAATTTGAATCTCCCTGATGATGAAAATTTTTTCATGTGTCTGATAGCCATTTGTATGTCTTCATTGGAGAAGTGTCTGTTCATGTCTTCTGCCCATTTTTTGATATGATTTTCTGTTTTGTGTGTGTTGAGTTTGAGGAGTTCATTATAGATCCTGGATATCAACCTTTTGTCTGTACTGTCATTTGCAAATATCTTCTCCCATTCCGTGGGTTGCCTCTTTGTTTTCTTGACTGTTTCCTTTGCTGTGCAGAAGCTTTTGATCTTGATGAAGTCCCAAAAGTTCATCTTCTCTTTTGTTTCCTTTGCCCTGGAGACATATCTTGAAAGAAGTTGCTGTGGCTGATATCGAAGAGGTTACTGTCTATGTTTTCCTCTAGGATTTTGATGGATTTCTGTCTCACATTGAGGTCTTTTATCCATTTTGAGTTTCTATTTGTGTACAGTGTAAGAGAATGGTCGAGTTTCATTCTTCTCCATATAGCTGTTCAGTTTTCCCAGCACCATTTATTGAAGAGACTGTCTTTTTTCCACTGTATATTTTTTCCTGTTTTGTCAAAGATTATTTGACCATAGAGTTGATGGTCCATATCTGGGCTCTCTACTCTGTAACACTGGTTTATGTGTCTGTTTTTATGCCAGTACCATGCTTTCTTGGTGATCACAGCTTTGTAGTAAATTTTGAAATCAGGTAACATGATGCCGCCAGCTTTACTTTTGTTTTTCAACATTTCCTTAGCGATTTGGGGTCTCTTCTGATTCCATACAAATTTTAGGATCATTTGCTCCGGCTCTTTGAAGAATGCCGGTGGAATTTTGATCAGAATGGCATTGAAAATATAGATTGCTCTAGGCAGTATAGATATTTTAACAATGTTTAATCTTCTGATCTAAGAGCATGGAATGATCTTCCATCTTTTTGTGTCTTCTTCAATTTCTTTCATGAGTGTCCTGTAGTTCCTCGAGTACAGATCCTTTACCTCTTTGGTTAGGTTTATTCCCAGGTATCTTATGTTTCTTGGTGCTATAGTAAATGGAATCAATTCTCTAATTTCCCTTTCTGTATTTTCACTGTTAGTGTATAAGAAAGCCACTGATTTCTGCACATTGACTTTGTATCCTGCCACATTACTGAATTGCTGTATGAGTTCTAGTAGTTTGGGGGTGGAGTCATTTGGGTTTTCCATATAAAGAATCATGTCATCTGCGAAGAGAGAGAGTTTGACTTCTTCATTGCCAATTTGGATACCTTTTATTTCTCTCTGTTGTCTGATTGCTGTTGCTAGGACTTCTAATACTATGTTGAACAAGAGTGGTGAAAGTGGGCATCCTTGTCTTGTTCCTGATCTCAACGGGAAGGCTGCAAGCTTTTTCCCATTGAGGATGACATTTGCTGTGGGTCTTTCATAGATAGATTTTATGAAGTTCAGGAATGTTCCCTCTATCCCTATACTTTGAAACGTTTTAATCAAGAACGGATGCTGGATTTTGTCAAATGCTTTTTCTGCATCAATTGAGAGGACCATGTGGTTCTTCTCTCTTCTCATATTAATTTGTTGTATCACATTGATTGATTTGCGAATGTTGAGCCATCCTTGTAGCCCAGGGATGAATCCCACCTGATCATGGTGGATAATCTTTTAAATGTGCTGTTGGATCCTGTTTGCTAGGATCTTGTTGAGAATCTTAGCATCCATATTCATCAGTGATATTGGTCTGAAATTCTCCTTTTTAGTAGGGTCTTTGCCTGGTTTGGGAATCAAGGCAATGCTGGCTTCATAGAAAGAGTCTGGAAATTTTCCTTTTGCTTCAATTTTTTGAAACAGCTTCAGGAGAATAGGTGTTATTTCTTCTTTGAAAGTTTGGTAGAATTCCCCAGGGAATCCATCAGGTCCTGGGCTCTTGTTTTTTGGGAGGTTTTTGATCACTGCTTCAATCTCGTTACTAGATATCAGTCTATTCAGATTGTCAATTTCTTCCTGGTTCAATTTTGGAAGTTTATAGTTTTCCAGGAATGCATCCATTTCATTTAGGTTGCTTAGCTTATTGGCATATAACTGTTGATAATAACTTCTGATGATTGTTTCTACTTCCTTGGTGTTCATTGTGATCTCTCTTTTCATTCATAATTTTATGAATTTGGTCTTTCTCTCTTTTCTTTTGGATTAGTGTGGCCAATGGTTTATCGATCTTATTGATTCTTTAAAAAAAACAGCTTCTAGTTTCATTGATAAACGTATCAGCCTGCTCTCCTTTGGGTGCTGCAGAGCCCATGTAAATTCCCCCTTGGCAGCTGGTAGAGCAGTCCCTGGGGATGCAGGATCTTCTGCTTGTACCCAAAACCATGGCAGCAGCGGCTGTCTGAGAAGCTCCAGACCTTCCGAGAGGTTCCAAGCAGCGATCGCACACTGAGATTTTCTTGCAGGCCCTGGGCTGGGAGTGCCTGGTCTTTCTGGGTCTAAGAGCACCGGGCTTGCATGCACCTCTCTCAGGGGAGGCTGCGGGTCACACACGCGTCTCAGGCTCCAGTAGCAGTACACAGGTCTGAGAACACCAGGCTGGGCCTTCACCGCACCTCTCTCAGGGGAGGGTGAGGGGCGTGTCTCAGGCTCTGTAACACAGCTTGGTGTTCTGCCATCTGGTGAGGCTCCCAGCCCCTCACAGGAGCTGGACCCCACGTGTTCTCAGGCATGCTGGCAGCTCAGGGACCGAGACCTGGTTTCTCCACCACACTCTCTCTGGCTCAGCGCCAACAGAGGCTGTCCTGGGTCTGGGGACTTAAGTCCCTGTCCCTAGCCACCCCAATTCCCACAACCCCCCCCACCGCGATCCTTTGCTCTTTCTGAGTGCTTTCAACTAGTCTCCAAGTTAATGCTGGTCCCCAGACGTAGGGCACTTTCATATTAGGGGTATTACTTTCCAATCAGTCGTTTCTGGTGGCTCCCTCCCCCTTTTGTTTATCTTCCAGTATCAGTCTGACATTCCCACTCTGCTTTACCTGCCCACTGGCATCTTCTGCCCCTGTAGAGATCCAGACGTGTATAATTCTGATCTCAGGTTGATTTCATGGGTGATCGGAGTTCTTTGGTAGGTAATCAGCTCACTTTGGGGTACAAGTTGAAAAGGCACCTCCTCCTACTTCCCTGCCATCTTTTCTCCCCTCTTAGCTGTTATTTTAAATGTGCTTTTCATGCATACTTTCACTCAAGAATACTTATTGGGTGTCAAGGATTGGTAATGAATGTTGGTGTTTTCTTATTTTTCTGCCTAGTGGAAAATGAAAATCACTGTGATTTTGTCAAGCTCAGGGATATGCTTCTTTGTATAAATATGGAAGATCTGAAAGAACAAACCCACATTCAGCATTATGAACGCTATAGGTGCTGCAGACTGAAGAAAATGGGCTTTACTGATGTGGGTCCAGACAACAAGCCACTTAGGTGAGTGGAGAAGATCTTGTCAGAACAAGTTAATGGGTGATTTAGAAATCCCTAACAACCATGAGATTCAATCATTTGGAATGAGAATAACTGTACATTTCACATTCTGGGTCATCCTGAATTGTATGTTTATTAATCACCATAGATGGATAGAGTTATTAGCAGCAATGTAATTCAAGGGACCGTTTATATGCTCAAAATGAGTATTCACTATAAATGTATGTTGAAATGTGTTTCCAAAAAATATTATTTTGTTTTTATTTTTGTATTTTATATGAAATAGATGTTCATGAAGGAGATTTTCAAAATTGGCAAAGATTAATAAAGATTGGCAAAGGATACTGAGAAGGATGGCAAAGGGCATTGAATGTTGGATGAAGGAAAGAGGAAAAACAACAGTAATATTGTAGAAGCCAAGTGAAAATAGTTTAAGAGCAGGTGTATTTAGTTATATTTAAGAGGAAAAGGATTTGTACTGCAAAGGATGACAGTGTGGTATGATCCAGGTATATTGATTTTTTAGGTACTTTTTAAAAATTTATTTATTTTCAGAAAAACATTATTCATTATTTTTTCACCACACCCAGTGCTCCATGCAAGCTGTGTTTTTCAACATTTCCTTAGCAATTCGGGGTCTCTTCTGATTCCATACAAATTTTAGGATTATTTGCTCCAGCTCTTTGAAGAATGCTGGTGGAATTTTGATCGGAATGGCATTAAAAGTATAGATTGCTCTAGGCAGTATAGACATTTTAACAATGTTTATTCTTCCGATCCAAGAGCATGGAATGATCTTCCATCTTTTTGTGTCTTCTTCAATTTCTTTCATGAGTGTCCTGTAGTTCCTCGAGTACAGATCCTTTACCTCTTTGGTTAGGTTTATTCCCAGGTATCTTATGTTTCTTGGTGCTATAGTAAATGGAATCAATTCTCTAATTTCCCTTTCTGTATTTTCACTGTTAGTGTATAAGAAAGCCACTGATTTCTGCACATTGACTTTGTATCCTGCCACATTACTGAATTGCTGTATGAGTTCTAGTAGTTTGGGGGTGGAGTCATTTGGGTTTTCCATATAAAGAATCATGTCATCTGCGAAGAGAGAGAGTTTGACTTCTTCATTGCCAATTTGGATACCTTTTATTTCTCTCTGTTGTCTGATTGCTGTTGCTAGGACTTCTAATACTATGTTGAACAAGAGTGGTGAAAGTGGGCATCCTTGTCTTGTTCCTGATCTCAACGGGAAGGCTGCAAGCTTTTTCCCATTGAGGATGACATTTGCTGTGGGTCTTTCATAGATAGATTTTATGAAGTTCAGGAATGTTCCCTCTATCCCTATACTTTGAAACGTTTTAATCAAGAACGGATGCTGGATTTTGTCAAATGCTTTTTCTGCATCAATTGAGAGGACCATGTGGTTCTTCTCTCTTCTCATATTAATTTGTTGTATCACATTGATTGATTTGCGAATGTTGAGCCATCCTTGTAGCCCAGGGATGAATCCCACCTGATCATGGTGGATAATCTTTTAAATGTGCTGTTGGATCCTGTTTGCTAGGATCTTGTTGAGAATCTTAGCATCCATATTCATCAGTGATATTGGTCTGAAATTCTCCTTTTTAGTAGGGTCTTTGCCTGGTTTGGGGATCAGGGTAATGCTGGCTTCATAGAAAGAGTCTGGAAGTTTTCCTTCTGCTTCAATTTTTTGAAACAGCTTCAGGAGAATAGGTGTTATTTCTTCTTGGAAGGTTTGGTAGAATTCCCCAGGGAATCCGTCAGGTCCTGGGCTCTTGTTTTTTGGGAGGTTTTTGATCACTGATTCAATCTCGTTATTAGATATCGGTCTATTCGATTTTTTAGGTACTTTGAAGACAAACAAAACTGAACTGACTGTCTTTGAATTAAATTCTGAAAGATGTCTGACCTAATTTTTATACTTTTATTTTGGGAGAAGAGATGGACTTTTTAATAAAGATGTGCAAACCGGATTTTTTCCCTCAAATCAATTTTTAAAAATGAAGTACAGTTGATACCCAATATTACATTATATTCAAGTGTACACATAATTATTTGAAAACTTTATACATTATACTATGCTCACAAGTGTAGCCACCATTTGTCACCATACAGCACTATTATGATACCACTGACTATATTTCCTATGCTGTACCTTTCATCCCATGACTTTTTATACCATAACCAGAGGTCTGTACCCCCATTCCCTTTCACCTATTTTTGCCAATCTCCCATTACCCTTCCCCTTGGCAATCACCAGTTTGTTCTCTGTATTTATTCTTTTGTTTCTCATTTTCTTATTTGTTTATTAATTTGTTTCGTTTTTTAGTTTCCACATATAAATGAAATTATATGGTATTTTTCTTTCTGTGTCTGACATTTACCTTAACATAGTACCCTTAGGTCCATACTATTTTGATTATTTTAGTGATGATTGTGATGGTGATGATGATGATGCCTGGCTTTATTTTATTTTTATTTTTAAAAGACTTTTTTTTTCCAATTTATTTAATTTCAGAAAAACAGTATTCATTATTTTTTTTCAGTATTCATTATTTTTCACCACACCCAGTGCTCCATGCAAGCCGTGCCCTCTATAATACCCACCACCTGGTACCCCAACCTCCCACCCCCCCCCGCCACTTCAAACCCCTCAGACTGTTTTTCAGAGTCCATAGTCTCTCATGGTTCACCTCCCCTTCCACTTTACCCAAATTCCCTACTCCTCTCTAACGCCCCTTGTCCTCCATGCTATTTGTTATGCTTCACAAATAAGTGAAACCATATGATAATTGACTCTCTCTGCTTGACTGATTTCACTCAGCATAATCTCTTCCAGTCCTGTCCATGTTGCTACAAAAGTTGGGTATTGATCCTTTCTGATGGAGGCATAATACTCCATAGTGGATATGGACCACATCTTCCTTATCCATTCGTCTGTTGAAGGGCATCTTGGTTCTTTCCACAGTTTGGCGACCGTGGCCATTGCTGCTATAAACATTGGGGTACAGATGGCCCTTCTTTTCACGACATCTGTATCTTTGGGGTAAATACCCAGGAGTGCAATTGCAGGGTCGTAGGGAAGCTCTATTTTTAATTTCTTGAGGAATCTCCACACTGTTCTCCAAAGAGGCTGCACCAACTTGCATTCCCACCAACAGTGGAAGAGGGTTCCCCTTTCTCCACATCCCCTCCAACACATGTTGTTTCCTGTTTTGTTAATTTTGGCCATTCTAACTGGTGTAAGGTGATATCTCAATGTGGTTTTAATTTGAATCTCCCTGAGGGCTAATGATGATGAGCATTTTTTCATGTGTCTGATAGCCATTTGTATGTCTTGATTGGAGAAGTGTCTGTTCATATCTTCTGCCCATTTTTTGATGTGTTTGTTTCGTGTGTGTTGAGTTTGAGGAGTTCATTATAGATCCTGGATATCAACCTTTGTCTGTACTGTCATTTGCAAATATCTTCTCCCATTCCGTGGGTTGCCTCTTTGTTTTTTTGACTGTTTCCTTTGCTGTGCAGAAGCTTTTGATTTTGATGAAGTCCCAGAAGTTTATTTTCGCTTTTGTTTCCTTTGCCTTTGGAGACGTATCTTGAAAGAAGTTGCTGTGGCTGATATCAAAGAGATTACTGCCTATGTTCTCCTCTAAGATTCTGATGGATTCCTGTCTCACGTTGAGGTCTTTTATCCATTTTGAGTTGATCTTTGTGTACGGTGTAAGAGAATGGTCGAGTTTCATTCTTCTACATATAGCTGTCCAGTTTTCCCAGCACCATTTATTGAAGAGACTGTCTTTTTTCCACTGTATATTTTTTCCTGTTTTGTCAAAGATTAATTGACCATAGAGTTGAGGGTCCATATCTGGGCTCTCTACTCTGTTCCACTGGTCTATGTGTCTGTTTTTATGCCAGTACCATGCTGTCTTGGTGATCACAGCTTTGTAATAAAGCTTGAAATCAGGTAAGGTGATGCCGCCAGCTTTATTTTTGTTTTTCAACATTTCCTTAGCGATTTGGGGTCTCTTCTGATTCCATACAAATTTTAGGATCATTTGCTCCGGCTCTTTGAAGAATGCCGGTGGAATTTTGATCGGAATGGCATTAAAAGTATAGATTGCTCTATTTAAAAGACTTTTAAAATTTATTTGTCAGTGAGTGAGAGGCAGAGAGAGCTAATTTGGGGGGGGGTGATAGGCTGAGAGAGAAGCAGACTCCCTGCTGAGCAAGGAGTCCAATGTGGGACTCAGTCCCAGAACCCTAGGATCATGACCTGAGCCAAAGGCAGATGCTTAACTGACTGTTCCACCGAGGCGTCCCTGCCCAGATTTATTTTAAATTAGAACCTTGTAAAGTAGAGGTTTCCCCAAATTTTATTATCAAAAGATGTGAACAAGTATGATATATTGAAAAATGATAACAAGAAATCACTAATACAACTGTTTTAAACTTCTACTCTTCTTCAGACATACAATCTATATATTCTTCAATACTAAAACTCCCTTTTTTAAAATCTCATGACATAAAAATTTCTATTTCTATACATGAAGGAAATGTTGGTAAATGTCCTTACATGGGACTTAACATACAATATATATTTTTACAGCTTTATTTATATTACAATTTTAATATGATAGTAATAAATTGGGTTTTTTTTGTAGTTTTCAAGAGATCTATGAAGCCAAAAGACAGAAGTTCTATGATCAATGTCAGAGGGAAGAAGAAGAACTGAAACAAAAATTTATGCAGCGAGTAAAGGAGAAAGAAACAACATTTAAAGAATCTGAAAAAGAGGCAAGTATGCTAATCTGGTATAATTTGTATTCATTTTTAGGTGTATTAATCTCAAGCATTTATTTGATGATTTTAGAGAATATTTTCTTTTTTTTCAAAAGATATTTATGATATGGTTATCTGTTTTGTGTGTGTTGAGTTTGAGAAGTTCTTTATAGATGTTGGATATCAACCTTTTGTCTGTATTGTCATTTGCAAATATCTTCTCCCATTCCGTGGGTTGCCTCTTTGTTTTGTTGACTGTTTCCTTTATTGTGCAGGAGCTTTTGACCTTGATGAAGTCCCAAAAGTTCATTTTCTCTTTCGTTTCCTTTGCCTTTGGAGACATATATTGAAAGAAGTTGCTGTGGCTGATATCAAAGAGGTTACTGCCTATGTTCTCCTCTAGGATTCTGATGGATTCCTGTCTCATGTTGAGGTCTTTTACCCATTTTGAGTTTCTCTTTGTGTACGGTGCAAGAGAATGGTCGCGTTTCATTCTTCTACATGTAGCTGTCCAATTTTCCCAGCACCATTTATTGAAGAGACTGTCTTTTCAAAAAATGGGCAGAAGATATGAACAGACACTTCTCCAATGAAGACATACAAATGGCTATCAGACACATGAAAAAATGTTCATCATCACTAACCATCAGGGAGATTCAAATTAAAACCACATTGAGATACCACCTTACAGGGGCGCCTGGGTGGCTCAGTGGTTTAAGCCTCTGCCTTCACCTCGGGTCATGATCTCAGGGTCCTGGGATCGAGCCCCACATCGGGCTCTCTGCTCAGTGGGGAGTCTGCTTCCCCCTCTCTCTCTGCCTGCCTCTCTGCCTACTTGTGATCTCTCTCTATCAAATAAATAAATAAAAATCTTAAAAAAAAAAAAGAGATACCACCTTACACCAGTTAGAATGGCCAAAATTAGCAAGACAGGAAACAAAGTGTGTTGGAGGAGATGTGGAGAAAGGGGAACCATCTTACACTGTTGGTGGGAATGCAAGTTGGTGCAGCCACTTTGGAGAACAGTGTGGAGATTCCTCAAGAAATTAAAAATAGAGCTTCCCTATGACCCTGCAATTGCACTCCTGGGTATTTACCCCAAAGATACAGATGTCGTGAAAAGAAGGGCCATCTGTACCCCAATGTTTATAGCAGCAATGGCCACGGTCGCCAAACTGTGGAAAGAACCAAGATGCCCTTCAACAGACGAATGGATAAGGAAGATGTGGTCCATATCCACTATGGAGTATTATGCCTCCATCAGAAAGGATCAATACCCAACTTTTGTAGCAACATGGACAGGACTGGAAGAGATTATGCTGAGTGAAATCAGTCAAGCAGAGAGAGTCAATTATCATATGGTTTCACTTATTTGTGGAGCATAACAAATAGCATGGAGGACAAAGGAAGATGGAGAGGAGAAGGGAGTTGGGGGAAACTGGAAGGGGAGGTGAACCATGAGAGACTATGGACTCTGAAAAACAGCCTGAGGGTTTTGTAGGGGCGGGAGGTGGCAGGTTGGGGGAACCAGGTGGTGGGTGTTAAGTAGGGCATGTATTGCATGGAGCACTGGGTGTGATGCAAAAACAATGAATACTGTTACAATGAAAAGAAATTTAAAAAAAGATAGCTATTTATGATACAGGTTTGAACACAAGTTTTAAAAATTAGAGGCAGCAATTTTATTTTTTTCTAGAATATCTAATTCGCTCTTTTAAAAAGTGAAAACAATTTTGTAAGACCTATTTACCTTTGTCTTATCTTATAATTTGGATTTTCAAGCATAAATTTTAATTTATAACAAATTCAAGCTACTGACTTCTGTGAAGAGTCATTACTCTCTGACACTGCTGCTGCATTAGAAAATTTTCTTCTTTTTTATTAGTAAGTGGATAAATATTCACTAACATAAGACCTCAAGAACTTTTAGTTGATGAATCATGTGAGTTTTTTTCATTTCTTTATGTTTCCAAAGAAATGGAAAAAAGACTACTTATATAATTTTGATTATTTGCACCAATGCTTTTTTAACAAAAATATATTTGAAATCAAAAATATCATTCTTTCAAGTAAATGTGGTTTTAACTTAAGAATTTAGTTTAAGGGCGCCTGGGTGCCTCAGTGGGTTAAGCCTCTTCCTTCGGTTCAGGTCATGGTCTCAGGGTCCTGAGATCGAGCCCTGCATCAGGCTCTCTGCTCAGCAGGGAGCCTGCTTCCCTTCTTCTCTCTCTCTGCCTGCCTCTCTGCCTACTTGTGATCTCTGTCAAATAAATAAATAAAATCTTTAAAAAAAAAAGAATTTAGTTTAAAGTAGAAATAGGTCAATTGAACTTTTTCAATAGAAGCAAGATAGTGACTAGGCGCTGTATACCAGATGTCTCAATCATGGTTAATTGAACTATAAGTAATAAAAATTCTATTATCTTAAAGGTAAAGTTTAGAAGTATTCAAGGGTTTCCTATGGAATCTAAGAACAGACAGTATAGTTGGATCTTAGGATAACTTAAACCCAGAGTACAAAGTGACCAAAAACCAAATCAATAATTTAAATCCTCTATTTTTCCCCCTACCTTATTTGTGTACATCTGTTTTTCTCCAGTTCTTCAGTTATATGTTCCCTCAAGAAGAACCAAACAAAAATTGGTTGTGCAAACTGAGGAGTTGCCAGAATTCTTAACACAGATTAATGAATGGCTATAGGAAAAAATTCTGGCAGAAATAAAATATCCAGGACTGTAAAAGCATCCATACAGAACAAAGTGACAGGTAGCAGGCCCACTAGGCTTTCTTCAGAAAAGGAACAACTTAATCACTGAAAACAGAATAAGCAGACAGACAGAAACTAGGATTAGCTGACATGGAAAGTGGAGGCTCATAGAGGTAAAATAAGCTTTTAAGCACATCTAGCAGATAGATTAATCAGAATTCAAAATTACAACTTTATAATTTTAAATACTTAAAAATTGATAAGTTTGTACATCTACACATTACTGAAGATTAGTTCAGCTTTCTTTTCATTTTTTAAAAACTTTAAAATTTTAATTTTAGTGTTATATTAATTTCATACATTACATACAGTGTTATATTAATTTCAAGTATACAATATAGTGATTCAACACTTCCATATGCCATGCTGGGCTCATCATGTCAACTACAATCCTTAATTTCCATCAGTCCTTTCCCTCTGGTAACCATCAGTTTGCGCTCTATAATTAAAAGTCTCTTTCTCTTTCTTTCTTTCTTTCTTTTTGTGGTTAATTAACACAGAGTACAATACTGGTTTCTAGAGTAGAATTCAGTGATTTGTTACTTACATAAATCATCCAGAATTCATTACAAGTGCTCTCTTTAATAGCCATCACCCATCTGGCCTAACCCCCAACCGCCTCCCTCCATTAACCTTCAGTTTGTTCTCTATCACTACAAGTCACTTATGGCTTATTTCCCTCACTCCCCTTTTTCTTTCCACACCCTCCATATGTTCATATGATTTCTTTATTAGATTGCATATATGAGAGAGATCATATGGTACTGGTCTTTTTCTGAGTGACTTATTTCACTTAGCATAATACATCCTTGCTCTATCCATGTTGTTGCTAATGGCAAGATTTCATTCTTTTTGATGGGTGAGTAGTACTGTATTGTATATACATACCACTTCTTCTTTATCCATTCATCAATGGATGGACATTTGGGCTATCTCTGATTTTTGCTATTGTTAAATATGCTGCTGCAAACATCAGGGTATATGTAACCCTTTGAGCCTATATTTCATGTCCTTTGGGTAAATGCTTAGTTAGTGCAACTGCTGTAGGGTAGTTACATTTTTTGCTTTTTGAGGAACCTCCATACTGTTTTCCAGAGTGGCTGCACCAGTTTGCATTCCCACTAGCAACACAATAAGTTTCCCCTCTCTCTGCATCCTCACCAACACCTCTTGTTTCCTGTGTTGTTAATTTTCATCATTCTCACAATTGTGAGGTGATATCTCATTGTAGTTTTGATTGTTTTTTCCTGATGATGAGTGATGTTGAGCATCTTTTTGTATGTCTGTTGGCCATACCATATGTTTTCTTTGGAAAAATGTCTGCTCATGTCTTTTGCACATTTTATAACTGGATTATTTGTGCTTTATTGGGGGGGGTGTTGAGTTTTATAAGTTGGTCGCTTATTTTGGATACTAACACTTAAATCAGATAAGTCATTGGCAAATATCTTCTCCCATTCTGTCAGTCGCCTTTTAGTCTTGTTATTTCTTCACTGTATGAAGCTTTTTATCTTGATAATTGCAAATAGTTTATTTTGCTTTTGTTTCCCTGGCCTCAAGAGACATAACTAGAAATAAGTTGCTATGGCTGATGTCAGAGGTTACTGCCTGTATTCTTCACTAGGATTTTAATGGTTTTCTATGTCATACTGAGATTTTTCATCCATTTTGAATTTATTTTTGTGTATGGTGTAAGAAAGTGTTCACGTTTCACTATTTTTTATGTTGCCATTAAATTTTCTCATTGTTGTTATATTTAGTCATTCTGAATGGTGTGAAATAGTATCTCACTGTGGTTTTGATTTGTATTTCTCTCTCTGTCTCCCTCTTTTTAGGTTTGAGGAATTATTTTTTATGTTCAGTTAGCCAACATGTAGTATATCATTAGTTTTTGATGTAGTGTTAAACGACTCACCAGTCACATATAAAACCCAGTGCTCACCACAACACATGCCCTCCTTAGTACACATCACCTGGCTACCCCATCCTCTCACACTCTCCCTTCTGCAACACTCAGTTTATTTCCTGGAGTCCAGAGTCTCTGATGGTTTGTCTCCCTCTCTGATTTCTTCCCATTCAGTTTTCCCTCCCTTCCCCTGTGGTCCTCTGCACTATTCCTTATGTTCACCTATGAGTGAAACCATATGATTATTGTCTTTCTCTGCTTGACCTATTTCAGCTAACATAATCCTCTTCAGTTCCATCCATGTCCATGCAAATGGTGAGTACTTATCCTTTCTGATGGCTGAGTAGTATTCCATTGTATATATGAGCCACATCTTCTTTATCCTTTCATCTGTTGAAGGGCATGTCAGTTCATTTTACAGTTGGGCTATTGTGAACATTGCTGCTATGGACATTGGGGTGCATATGGCCTTTATTTCCTACATCTATATCTTTGGAGTTACTACCTAGTAATGCAGTTGCTGAGTCATAGGATAGCTCTATTTTTAATGTCTTGAGGAACCTCTACACTGTTTTTCAGAGTGGCTATAACAGCTTATATCCATACCAACAGTGCCTCTCCAAAACTTGTTTTCTGTCATGTTAATTTTTGTGATTCTAACTGCTATAAGATGACATCTCATTGTGTTTTTGATTTGTATTTTCCTGATGGCTAATGATGTTGAACATTTTTTCATACGTCTCTTAGTCATTTGTATGTCTTCTTTGCAGAAGTGTTTCTTCATGTCTTCTGCCCATTTCTTGATGGGATTATTTCTTTTGTGAGTGTTGAGTTTGAGAAGCTCTTTATAGATCTTGAATATCAGCCCTTTATCTGAAATGTCATTTACAAATATCTTCTCCCATTCAGTGGATTGCCTCTTAGTTTTGTTGACTGTTTCCTCTGCTGTGCAAAAGCTTTCGATCTTGATGAAGTCCCAAATGTTCATTTTTGCTTTTCTTTCCCTTTCCTTTATTTTTTAAAAGATTTTATTTATTTATTTGACAGAGAGAAATCACAAGTAGGCAGAGAGGCAGAGAGAGAGAGGAGGAAGTAGGCTCCCCGCCGAGCAGAGAGCCTGATGTGGGACTCGATCCCAGGACCCCGAGATCATGACCTGAGCCGAAGGCAGCGGCCTAACCCACTGAGCCACCCAGGCTCCCTTTCCCTTTCCTTTAGAGACATGTCTTGAAAGAAGTTGTTATATCCAGTGTCAAGGAGGTTACTGCCTATGTTCTGCTCTAGGATTTTGACGGATTTCTGTCTCACATTGAGGTCTTTCATTCATTTTCAGTTTATCTTTGTGTATGTTGTAAGAGAATGGTCTAGTTTCATTCTTTTGCATATGGCTGTTCAGTTTTCCTAGTACCATTTATTGAAGAGACTGTCATTTTTCCATTGGTTATTCTTTCTTTCTTTCTTTGTCCAAGATTACTTGACCATAGGGTTGAGGGTCCATTTCTGGGCTCTCTCTTCTGTTCCATTGATCTACATGTCTGTTTTTGTGCCACTGCCATGCTGTCTTGATGATTGCAGCTTTGTAATATAGCTTGAAGTGAGGCATTGTCATGCCCCCAGCTTTGGTTTTCTTTTCCAATAATCCCTGGTGATTCAGGGTCTTTTCTGGTTCCATACAAATTTTAGGGTTGTTTATTCCAGCTCTGTGAAAAATGCTAATGGTATTTTGATAGTGATCAAATTGAATGTATAGATTGACTTGGGTAGCATAGACAATTTAACAATGTTTATTCTTCCAATTCATGAGCATGGAATGTTTTCCCATCTTTTTGTGTCTTCTTCAATTTCTCTCACAAGTGCTCTGTAGTTTCTAGAGTACAGATCCTTTACCTCTTTGATTAGGTTTATTCCTAGATAACTTATGGTTTTGGTGGTATTGTAAAAGGGATTGATTTTTTAATTTCTCCTTCTTCAGTTACATTGTTAGTGTATAGAAATGCAGTGGGTTTCTGTACATTGATTTCGTATCCTGTCACATTGCTGAATTGCTCTATGAGTTCTAATAATTTGGGGATGGAGTCTTTTGGATTTCCCACATAAAGTATCATGTCATCTGCAAAGAGAGAGACTTTGACTTCTTCTTTGTCAATTTGAATACATTTTGTTGTTTTTGTTGTTGTTGTTGTCTGATTGCTGTTGCTTGGACTTCTAGTACTATGTTGAACAATAGTGGTGAGAGGGGGCATTCTTGTCATGTTCTTCATCTTAAGGGAAAGGCTCTCAGTTTTTCCTCATTGAGAATGATTTTTTTTTTAGAATTTATTTATTTATTTGACAGAGAGAGATCACAAGTAGGCAGAGAGGGAGAGGAGGAAGCAGGCTCCCTGCTGAGCAGAGAGCCCGATGCGGGACTTGATCCCAGGACCCTGGGATCATGATCTGAGCCGAAGGCAGTGGCTTAACCCACTGAGCCACCCAGGCGCCCCTCCATTGAGAATGATATTTACTGTGGGTTTTCCATAGAGGAATTTTATGAAGTTGAGGAATGTTACTTCTATCCCTATTCTCTGAAGAGTTTTAATCAGGAATGGATGCTATATTTTTTTCAAATGCTTTTTTTTTTGCATCAACTGAGAAGACCATGTGGTTATTCTCTTTTCTCTCATTTATGTGTTTTATCGCATTGATTGATTTTCTAATATTGAACAACCCTTATATCCCAGGGATAAATCCCACCTTGTTGTGATGGATAAATCCTTTTAATGTACTGTTGGATCTTATTAGTGAGTATCTTATTGAGAATCTTGGCATCCATATTTACCAGGGATATTGTTCTGAAATTCTCATTTTTGATGGGATCTTTGCCTGGTTTGGGGATCAAGGTAGCCAGTTTTCCTTCTGTTTCTATTTTTGAAACAGTTTCAGGAGATTAGGTATTATTTCTTCTTTGAATATTTGGTAGAATTCTCCAGACAATCCATCAAGTCCTGGATTCTTGTTTTTGGGGAGATTTTTGATCACTGCTTCAATCTCATTGCTGGTTATTGGCCTATTCAGGTTGTTTATTTCTTCTTGTTTCAGTCATTGAATTTTATAGGTTTCCAGGAATGTATCAATTTCTAGATTGATTAACTTACTGACATATAACTCTTGATAATAATTTCTGATGATTGTTTCTATTTCCTCAGTGTTAGTCGTGATCTCCCCCTTTTATCCATAATTTTATTATTTTGAGTCCTCCGTTTTTTTCTTTTGGATAAGTCTGGGTATTGGTTTATTGATCTTATTCTTTCAAAGAAACAGTTACTAGTTTCATTAATGTGTTTTACTGTATCTCTGGTTCCTAATTCATTGATCTCTGCTCTAATCTTATTTCTCTTCTCATGAATGGGGTAGATCTAATTTGTTGTTGATTCCTTCATGGTGTAAATAAGTATGTGCATTCGGGATTTCTCTGTTTTTTTGAGAGAGGTTTGGATGGCTATGTGTTGTCTACGGCCATACCACCCTGAACGCGCCCGATCTTGTCTGATCTCGGAAGCTAAGCAGGGTCGGGCCTGGTTAGTACTTGGATGGATGGCTATGTGTTTCCACCTTAGGACCTCCTTTGCCATATCCCATAGATTTTGGACAGATGTGTTTTCATTCTCATTGGTTTCCATCAATTGATTAAGTTCATCTTTGATTTCCTGGTTGACCCAAACATTCTTGAGCAGGCTGGTTTTTAGGTTCTAAGTGTTTGAATTTCTTCCAAACCTTTTCTTGTGGTTGAGTTCCAGTTTCAAAGCATTGTGGTCTGAGAATAAGCAGGGAATAATCTCAGTCTTTTGGTATTGGCTGAACCCTGATTTGTGACCCAGTATGTGGTCTATTCTGGAGAAAGTTCCATTTGCACTTGAGAAGAATGAGTATTCTTTTGTTTTAGGGTGGCATGTTCTGTATGTTTATATGAGGTCCATCTGGTCCAATGTGTTGTTCAAAGCTCTTGTTTCTATGTTGATTTTCTGCTTAGTTGATCTGTCCATTGCTGAGAGTGGAGTGCTAAGGTCACCTACAATAATGTATTCTTGTATTAATGTATTTGTGAGTTTTATGATTACATGATTGGGTGTTGATCTGCCTTCATTGATCTTTGGGCATATCCTCTCTGCCTCTAGGATAGGATTGCTTCATTGCCCAGATTAAGGAAGTTATCAGCTAGAATTTGCTCAGCTATATCATCTAGTCCTCTCTCTCTCTCCACACCCCCCCTCCAGGGATCCCAATAATTCTGACATTAGAACATTTCATGGCATCTTTTATTTCTCTAATTCTGTTTTCAAGGATTCTAAGTTGTTTGTTCCAGGACTCCTCCTGCTCCTTCTTTTTTATTAGTTTGTCTTCAAGATCACTAATTCATTCTTCTACCTCATTTACCCTAACTGTTAGAGAATTTAGATTAAATTGTATCTTATTGAAAGCATTTTTAAATTCTGCCACATCTTCTCTCACTTCTGCCCTTAACAAATCTATGTTGCCATTAATACTTTTCTCAAGACTGACTATTGTCTTCCTAGCTGCTACCCTGAAGTCTATTTCTGATATCTTGCTTAGATCCATATCCATCAGATCTGCTAGAGATACCATTGTCTCTGGGCCTTTTCTCTGTTGGAAATTCCTCCTTTTTATCATTCTATTGAGTTGTGGTTGATGGCTATGCAGGTGAAAATAACAACCACCCTCCAGGCAATGGCCACCCTGGGAAGTTTTGGAGTAATCAGAAGTCACGACCAAAAAGAAAGAAAGAAAAAGAGATCTAGCCAAAATGAGCCCCAAGAGTAAGATTTATAAAGTACAAAAACATAACAAACAAAGTCCAAGAAAAGAAAAAGGAAAAAAAACTGAACAGAACAAACAAAACCCCCAGACCAAATGAACCCCAAGAGTAAGATTTATAAAGTATGAAAACAAAAGGAAACAGAGAAACAAAAAGACCAACAAAAGAAAAAAAATCCAAAATAAAAAGGTGGAGGGATGGTTATAATCCCTTGATGTGGGTGAGAAAGTGTATTTCAGTTCTTCCTGGGTGTATCTTGTTATCTTTGTTAGAGAACACAACTTTTCAGAGATACAGGGAAATTAAAGCTGGTGTATATATAAAGGTAATATTGAATAGGGAAAAAAGCTTATATCTATCTATCTATAAGAAAGAAAAAGAAAGGAAAAAGTCTATGTATGAAAAAGTTCAAGTTAAAATGTTACTATGTAATATGTTGTATTAAACACCTAGGTGAAATGGTAGTTGGGTGGGGAGGTTAGGTGAGCCTGGTGGTGGGTATTAAGGAGGGCACATATTGCATGGAGCACTGGATGTGGTACATAAACAATGAATCTTGGGACACTGAAATAGTAAAATAAAATTAAAAATAAAAAATGGTAAGTAGGTAAAAAAAATAAAAGAACAAGAATCATGAGAAAGAATTAAAAAGCGAGCAAGCAAGCGAGTGAGAGAGAAAAGTTATATTTGAGAAATATACAGGCTGTGAAGTAATACCAGGAGCTTAATATACTGTTTCCCCTTGGTGCTGGGGTTTTATAGTTTTATGGGGATCCTATGGTGGTTTATTTTTTTAATTTATTTTTATTTCTTTTCAGTGTTCCAGAATTAATTCTTTATGCACCACACCCAGTGCTCTATGCAATATGTGCCCTCCATAATACCCACCACCAGGCTCATCCACCCCCCAACCCCTACCCCTCCAAAACCCTCAGTTTGTTTCTCAGAGTCCACAGTCTCTTATGGTTTGTCTCCCCTTCCAGTTTCCCCCAACTCACTTCTCCTCTCCATTTCCCCAGGTCCTCCAGGTTATTAATTATGCTCCACAATCAAGCAAAACCATATGATAATTGACTCTCTTATTGACTTATTTCACTTAGCATAATCTTTTCCAGTCCCACCCATGTTGATACAAAAGTTGGGTATTCATCCTTTCTGATGGAGGCATAACACTCTATAGTATATATGGACTGTATCTTCTTTATCCATTCATCCGTTGAAGGGCATCTTGGTTCTTTCCACAGTTTGGCAACTGTGGCCCTTGCTGCTGTAAACACTGAGGTACAGATGGCCCTTCTTTTCACGACATCTGTATCTTTGGGGTAAATACCCAGCAGTGCAATGGCAGGGTCATAGGGAAGCTCTATTTTTAATTTCTTAAGGAATCTCCACACTGTTTTCCAAAGTGGCTGCACCAACTTGCATTCCCACCAACAGTGTAAGAGGGTTCCACTTTCTTCGCATCCTCTCCAACACATGTTTTTTACTGTCTTGTTAATTTTTGCCATTCTAACTGGTATAAGGTCATATATCAATGTGGTTTTGATTTGAATCTCCCTGATGGCTAGTGATGATGAACATTTTCTCATGGGTCTGGTAGCCATTTGTATATCTTCTTTGGAGAAGTGTTTGTTCATGTCTTCTGCCTTTTTTTTTTTTTTTGGTTGTGATTATCTGTTTTGTGTGTGTTGAGTTTGAGAAGTTATTTGTAGATCTTGATTATCAGCCCTTTGTCTGTAGTGTCATTTGCAAATCTCTTCTCCCATTCCGTGGGTTGCCTCTTTGTTTTGTTGACTGTTTCCTTTGCTGTGCAGAAGCTTTTGATCTTGATGAAGTTCCAAAAGTTCATTTTCACTTTTGTTTCCTTTGCCTTTGGTGACATATCTTGAAAGAAGTTGCTGGGCCTATGTTCTCCTCTAGGATTTTGATGGATTCTTGACTCACATTGAGGTCTTTTATCCATTTTGAGTTTATCTTTGTGTATGGTGTAAGAGAATGGTCAAGTTTCATTCTTCTATACATAGCTGTCCAATTTTTCCAGCACCATTTATTGAAGAGTCTTTTTTTCACTGGATATTTTTTCCTGCTTTGTCAAAGATTATTTGACCACTGAGTTGCAGGTCGATATCTGGGCTCTCTACTCTGTTCCCCTGGTCTATGTGTCTGTTTTTATGCCAGTACCATGCTGTCTTGGTGATCACAGCTTTGTAGTAAAGCTTATAATCAGGCAATGTGATGCCCCCAGTTTTGTTTTTGTTTTTCTCTTTCAACATTTCCTTAGAAATTTGTGGTCTCCTCTGGTTCCATACAAATTTTAGGATTGTTTGTTCCAGCTCTTTAAAACATGTTGGTGGAATTTTGATCAGCATGGCATTGGAAGTATTGATTGCTCTAGGCAGTATAGACATTTTAACAATGTTTATTCTTCTGATCGATGAGCATGGAATTGTCTTCCATCATTTTGTGTCTTCAATTTCTTTCATGAGTGTTCTGTAGTTCCTCTAGTACAGATCCTTTACCTCTTTGGTTAGGTTTATTCCCAGGTATCTTATGGTTCTTGGTGCTATAGTAAATGGGATCAATTCTCTAATTTCCCTTTCTGTGTTTTCATTGTTAGTGTATAAGAAAACAACTGATTTCTGTACATTGATTTTGTATCCTGCCACATTACTGAATTGCTGTATGAGTTCTATAGTTATGGGGGTGGAGTCTTTTGGGTTTTCCATATAAAGTATCATGTCATCTGTGAAGAGAGTTTGACTTCTTCTTTGCCAAATTGAATACCTTTTATTTCTTTTTGTTGTCCGATTGCTGTTGCTAGGACTTCTAGTACTATGTTTAACCCCAGTGGTGAGAGTGAACATCCTTGTCGTGTTCCTGTCAGCTTTTCCCCTTTGAGAATGATATTCACTGTGGGTTTTTCATAGATAGATTTTACGAAGTTGAGGAATGTTACCTCTATCCCTATACTCTGAAGTGTTTTAATCAGGAATGGATGCTGTATTTTGTCAAATGCTTTTTCTGCATCAATTGAGACGACCATGTGGTTCTTATCTCTTCTCTTATTGGTTTGTTCTATCACATCAATTGATTTGAGAATGTTGAACCACCCTTGCATCCCAGGGATAAATCCCACCTGGTCATGGTGGATAATGTTTTTAATGTTGTGTTGGATCCTATTAGCTAGGATCTTGTTGAGAATCTTAACATCCATATTCTTCAGGGATATTGGTTGGAAGTTTTCCTTTTTGATGGAGTCTTTGCTTGGTTTGGGGTCAGGGTAATGTTGGCTTCATTGAAAGAGTCTGCAAGTTTTCCTTCTGTTTCTATTTTTTAAAACATTATGGAGTATGTTGTATTAAACTTCTAGTTGTACTGGTATGTAGGTTAAAGAAATTAAAAGAACAAGAATCATGAGAACGAATTTTAAAAAAGGTTTTATCTATGAAATATACTAGTTTTAGGGCAATACCAGGAGCTTAATATATTGTTTTCTCCTGATGTTGGGATTTTACAGTTTTATGGACCCTGTAGTGGTTGTCCTCTCATTCTTTTGGCTTGCTTTCTAGGGGAGGGTCCTGTCTCATTGTTTTTCTTTTTTTTTTCTTTTTAAAATTTTATTATTATTTTAAAAATTTTCAATAACAGTATTCATTATTTTTTCACCACACCCAGGGCTCCATGCAATCCGTTCTCTCTATAATACCCACCACCTGGTACCCCACCTCCCACCCCCCACCACTTCAAACCCCTCAGATTGTTTTTCAGAGTCCATAGTCTCATGGTTCACCTCCCCTTCCAATTTCCCCCAACTCCCTTCTCCTCTAAGTCCCCATGTCCTCCATGCTATTTGTTATGCTCCACAAATAAGTGAAACCATATGATAATTGACTCTCTCTGCTTGACTTATTTCACTCAGCATAGTCTCTTCCAGTCCTGTCCATGTTGCTACAAAAGTTGGGTATTCATCCTTTCTGATGGAGGCATAATACTCCATAGTATATATGGACCACATCTTCCTTATCCATTCGTCCGTTGAAGGGCTTCTTGGTTCTTTCCACAGTTTGGTGACCGTGGCCATTGCTGCTATAAACACTGGGGTACAGATGGCCCTTCTTTTCACTCCATCTGTATCTTTGGGGTAAATACCCAGCAGTGCAATTGCAGGGTCATAGGGAAGTTCTATTTTTAATTTCTTGAGGAATGCCTCATTGTTTTTCAGTCAGTCTTGCTTGGGTTGAGTCCTCCTGCCCCCTATCAAGAGCCTGGTCTCTGTGAAACCTGTTTTTCAGGCTTTTGTTCTCTGGAGGTTTTTTGTTCTTTGGTGGCTTTTTGTGGCTTTTTGGCCTTTTGGAGGTTTAGTGTAAAGCAAACTACACCCAGACCTCCATCTCAGAGAGAAGCCTCAGTCTGCTTCACTCTGGGTGGTCCAGAACACACAGACCTCTCCCCTCTGCAAACTCCACTGAGCTGTGTGGCCTCCCACAGGCAGTGTATGTCCCCAATCACCATCTCAGGGTTTGCCTGAAGTGCCCACTTGTCTCTGCACCCCTGCACCACTAAAACTCTGAGCAATTTTGGTCCAGGGAGCCCACTTCTGCTGGCTGCCTTTGCTGGGACTGCTATCTGGGAACTAGGCCCACGCCACCAGATATGCTCAATTATGGGGCTGCAACAGCTAAGAGATCCAGACTAGAGATCAAGCTGAGTTCCTTCAGGCATAGGCTGGGAGTGTCCAGCATCTGGAAACCTGGCCGGTCCTAGAGACTGCCAGCTAGCACCCACATCAAGGTCTCTCAGGCATGGGATGTGGAGGGGAGCGCAGTCAGAACCTAGTCATGCAGTGTGTGTAGAGCGCAAAAGGGTATGGTTCTCGAGAATGGCCACGACTCCCTCAAATGTGGACAGGGGCGGTCCCAGCTGAGCAGTGGTACAAGCAGTGCACAGCCAGGGGCTCAAGGACCAGGAACTGGAGGCTCTGCTGCACTTTCTCCTTCATGGGTGGTTGCTGGTGGTGGCTGCCCTGGGTTCATGGGCTTAGGCCTATGCCCATGACCACCCAATTCCACCAGTTGCACCTTAAGGTTTTTTGCTCTTTTTAAGTGCTTTTAACCAGACACATGAGCATGAGTGTTTTTCCACTCCATGCTTAAAAATGGTCATTTTTAATTTCTTTCATCAGTATTTTATCATTTTCAGAGTATAGATCTTTCACCTCTTCTGTTAGACTTACTCCTAGATATCTTATTATTTTGGTGCAATTATAAATCAGATTTTTTTTAAAAAATTCTCCTTCTGATGTTTCATTATTGGTGTGTAGACATGCAGCAGATTTGTGTACATTGATTTAGTATCCTGAAAATGTACTGAATTCTCTTATTAGTTTTAGCAGTTTTGGGTGGATCTTTCAGGTTTTCCATATAGAGTATAATGTCTTCTGCAAATACTAAAAGTTTTACTTCTTGCTTGCTGTCTTGGATGCCATTTATTTCTTTTTTGTTGTCTGATTGCTATGGCTAGAACTTCTGGTACTATATTAAATAACAGTGGTGAGAGTGGATATCCCTGTTTGTTCCTGACTATAGAGGGAAAGCTCTGTTTTCTCCCTTAAGGATTGTATTAGTGGTAAGTTTTAAATATATGGGCTTTATTATGTTGAATTACATTCCTTCTAATCCTACTTTGTTGGTTTTTTTTAATGAATTGTACTTTTTCATTTGCTTTTTCTGCCTCTATGGAAAACTTCATGTGGTTCTTATCCCTTCTTTTACTACTATAGTGCATCACATTGATTGATTTGTATAGATTGAACTACCTTTGCAGCTCAGGAATAAATCCCACTTGATTGTGGTGAATGACATTCTTAATGTATTGTTGGATTTGGTTTGCCAGTATTTTACTGATAATTTTTGCATCTGTGTTCATAAAGGATATTGTCTTTTAGTTCTCTTTTTTACCTTATCTGTTGTGGTATCAGGGTAATGCTGGCCTCATAGAATGAATTTGGAATTTTTTCTTCCTCTTCTCTGTTTTGGAATAGTCTGAGAAGACAAGATATTAACTCTTCTTTAAGTGTTTGGTAAAATTTGCCTGGGAAATCATCTGGTCCTGGATGTCTGTTTGTTGGGAGTTTTCTGATTATTGATTCCATTTCTTTGCAGGCTATTGGTCTGTTCAGCTTTTCTATTTCTTCCTGTTTCAGTTTTGATATCCAAATGGACTTTATCCATTTCTTCTCAATTATCCAATTTGTTGGCATATAATTTTTCATAATATTCTCTTATAATTGTTCTTGTTCCTACAGTTCTTATTTCTCCTGTATCATTTGTGATTTTATTTATCCAGGTCCTATACTTTTTGATAAGGCTGGCTAGGGGTTTATCAATACTATTAATTTTTTCAAAGAACTAGATCTTAATGTCATTGATCTGTTCTACTGTTTTTGTTTCTCTATCATTTGTTTCTGCTCTAATCTTCATTATCTCCTTCCTCCTGCTGGCTTTAGGAATAACTTTTTTTTTTTTTTTTGCAATCACACAAAGGTTTATTTGACAAGCTTAAGCTTGGGCCCAAGTATACCCGACACAGCGGAGTAGGGACTTGGACCCCGAGCCAGATTATAGTCAGAGTTTTTTTTTTTTTAAATACATTTTTTTATTTTTTATAAATATATATTTTTATCCCAGGGGTACAGGTCTGTGAATCGCCAGGTTTACACACTTCACAGCACTCACCAAAGCACATACCCTCCCCAATGTCCATAATCCCACCCCCTTCTCCCAACCCCTCTCCCCCCAGCAACCCTCAGTTTGTTTTGTGAGATTAAGAGTCATTTATGGTTTGTCTCCCTCCCAATCCCATCTTGTTTCATTTATTCTTCTCCTACCCACTTAAGCCCTCATGTTGCATCACCACTTCCTCATATCAGGGAGATCATATGATAGTTGTCTTTCTCCACTTGACTTATTTCGCTGAGCATGATACGCTCTAGTTCCATCCATGTTGTTGCAAATGGCAAGATTTCATTTATTTTGATGGCTGCATAGTATTCCATTGTGTATATATACCACATCTTCTTTATCCATTCATCTGTTGATGGACATCTAGGTTCTTTCCATAGTTTGGCTATTGTGGACATTGCTGCTATAAACATTCGGGTGCACGTGCCCCTTTGGATCACTACGTTTGTATCTTTAGGGTAAATACCCAGTAGTGCAATTGCTGGGTCATAGGGCAGTTCTATTCTCAACATTTTGAGGAACCTCCATGCTGTTTTCCAGAGTGGTTGCACCAGCTTGCATTCCCACCAACAGTGTAGGAGGGTTCCCCTTTCTCCGCATCCTCGCCAGCATCTGTCATATCCTGACCTGTTGATTTTAGCCATTCTGACTGGTGTGAGGTGATATCTCATTGTGGTTTTGATTTGTATTTCCCTGATGCCAAGTGATATGGAGCACTTTTTCATGTGTCTGTTGGCCATCTGGATGTCTTCTTTGCAGAAACGTCTGTTCATGTCCTCTGCCCATTTCTTGATTGGATTATTTGTTCTTTGGGTGTTGAGTTTGTTAAGTTCTTTATAGATTTTGGACACTAGTCCTTTATCTGATATGTCGTTTGCAAATATCTTCTCCCATTCTTTCAGTTGTCTTTTGATTTTGTTAACTGTTTCCTTTGCTGTGCAAAAGCTTTTGATCTTGATGAAATCCCAATAGTTCATTTTTGCCCTTGCTTCCCTTGCCTTTGGCGATGTTCCTAGGAAAATGTTGCTGCGGCTGAGGTCGAAGACGTTGCTGCCTGTGTTCTCCTCAAGGATTTTGATGGATTCCTTTCTCACATTGAGGTCCTTAATCCATTTTGAGTCTATTTTTGTGTGTGGTGTAAGGAAATGGTCCAATTTCATTTTTCTGCACGTGGCTGTCCAATTTTCCCAACACCATTTATTAAAGAGGCTGTCTTTTTTCCATTGGACATTCTTTCCTGCTTTATCAAAGATTAGTTGACCATAGAGTTGAGGGTCTATTTCTGGGCTCTCTATTCTGTTCCATTGATCTATGTGTCTGTTTTTGTGCCAGTACCATGCTGTCTTGATGATGACAGCTTTGTAATAGAGCTTGAAGTCCGGAATTGTGATGCCACCAACTTTGGCTTTCTTTTTCAATATCCCTTTGGCTATTCGAGGTCTTTTCTGGTTCCATATAAATTTTAGGATTATTTGTTCCAATTCTTTGAAAAAGATGGATGGTACTTTGATAGGAATTGCATTAAATGTGTAGATTCCTTTAGGTAGCATAGACATTTTCACAATATTTATTCTTCCAATCCAGGAGCATGGAACATTTTTCTATTTCTTTGTGTCTTCCTCAATTTCTTTCATGAGTACTTTATAGTTTTCTGAGTATAGATTCTTAGCCTCTTTGGTTAGGTTTATTCCTAGGTATCTTATGGTCTGGGGTGCAATTGTAAATGGGATTGACTCCTTAATTTCTCTTTCTTCTGTCTTGTTGTTGGTGTAGAGAAATGCAACTGATTTCTGTGCATTGATTTTATATCCTGACACTTTACTGAATTCCTGTACAAGTTCTAGCAGTTTTGGAGTGGAGTCTTTTGGGTTTTCCACATAGAGTATCATATCATCTGCGACGAGTGATAGTTTGACTTCTTCATTGCCGATTTGGATGCCTTTAATTTCCTTTTGTTGTCTGATTGCTGAGGCTAGGACTTCTAGTACTATGTTGAATAGCAGTGGTGATAATGGACATCCTTGCCGTGTTCCTGACCTTAGCGGAAAAGCTTTCAGTTTTTCTCCATTGAGAATGATATTTGCGGTGGGTTTTTCATAGATGGCTTTGATGACATTGAGGTATGTGCCCTCTATCCCTACACTTTGAAGGGTTTTGATCAGGAAGGGATGCTGTACTTTGTCAAATGCTTTTTCAGCATCTATTGAGAGTATCATATGGTTCTTGTTCTTTCTTTTATTGATGTGTTGTATCACATTGACTGATTTGCGGATGTTGAACCAACCTTGCAGCCCTGGAATAAATCCCACTTGGTCGTGGTGAATAATCCTTTTAATGTACTGTTGAATCCTATTGGCTAGTATTTTGGTGAGAATTTTCGCATCTGTGTTCATCAAGGATATTGGTCTATAGCTCTCTTTTTTGATGGGATCCTTGTCTGGTTTTGGGATCAAGGTGATGTTGGCCTCATAAAATGAGTTTGGGAGTTTTCCTTCCATTTCTATTTTTTGGAACAGTTTCAGGAGAATAGGAATTAGTTCTTCTTTAAATGTTTGGTAGAATTCCCCCGGGAAGCCGTCTGGCCCTGGGCTTTTGTTTGTTTGGAGATTTTTAATGACTGTTTCAATCTCCTTACTGGTTATGGGTCTGTTCAGGCTTTCTATTTCTTCCTGGTTCAATTTTGGTAGTTTATATGTTTCTAGGAATGCATCCATTTCTTCCAAATTGTCAAATTTGTTGGCGTAGAGTTGCTCATAGTATGTTCTTATAATTGTTTGTATTTCTTTGGTGTTAGTTGTGATCTCTCCTCTTTCATTCATGATTTTATTTATTTGGGTCCTTTCTCTTTTCTTTTTGATAAGTCTGGCCAGGGGTTTATCAGTTTTATTAATTCTTTCAAAGAACCAGCTCCTAGTTTCGTTGATTTGTTCTATTGTTTTTTTGGTTTCTATTTCATTGATTTCTGCTCTGATCTTTATGATTTCTCTTCTCCTGCTGGGCTTAGTGTTTCTTTCTTGTTCTTTTTCCAGCTCCTTTAGGTGTAGGGTTAGGTTGTGTACCTGAGACCTTTCTTGTTTCTTGAGAAAGGCTTGTACCGCTATGTATTTTCCTCTCAGGACTGCCTTTGTTGCGTCCCACAGATTTTGCACCATTGTGTTTTCATTATCATTTGTTTCCATGATTTTTTTCAATTCTTCTTTAATTTCCCGGTTGACCCATTCATTCTTTAGAAGGATGCTGTTTAGTCTCCATGTATTTGGGTTCTTTCCAAACTTCCTCTTGTGGTTGAGTTCTAGTTTCAGAGCATTGTGGTCTGAAAATATGCAGGGAATGATCCCAATCTTTTGATACCGGTTGAGTCCTGATTTAGGACCGAGGATGTGATTTATTCTGGAGAATGTTCCATGTGCACTAGAGAAGAATGTATATTCTGTTGCTTTGGGATGAAATGTTCTGGATATATATGTGATGTCCATCTGGTCCAGTGTGTCGTTTAAGGCCCTTATTTCCTTGCTGATCTTTTGCTTGGATGATCTGTCCATTTCGGTGAGGGGAGTGTTAAAGTCCCCTACTATTATTGTATTATTGTTGATGTGTTTCTTTGATTTTGTTATTAATTGGTTTATATAGGTGGCTGCTCCCACATTGGGGGCATAGATATTTATAATTGTTAGATCTTCTTGTTGGATAGACCCTTTGAGTATGATATAGTGTCCTTCCTCATCTCTTATTATAGTCTTTGGCTTAAAATCTAATTGATCTGATATAAGGATTGCCACTCCTGCTTTCTTCTGATGTCCATTAGCATGGTAAATTCTTTTCCATCCCCTCACTTTAAATCTGGAGGTGTCTTCGGGCTTAAAATGAGTTTCTTGGAGGCAACATATAGATGGGTTTTGTTTTTTTATCCATTCTGATACCCTGTGTCTTTTGATTGGGGCATTTAGCCCATTAACGTTCAGGGTAACTATTGAGAGATATGAATTTAGTGCCATTGTATTGCCTGTAAGGTGGCTGTTACTGTATATTGTTTCTGTTCCTTTCTGATCTACCACTTGTAGGCTCTCTCTTTGCTTAGAGGACCCCTTTCAATATTTCCTGTAGAGCTGGTTTGGTGTTTGCAAATTTGTTCAGTTTTTGTTTGTCCTGAAAGCTTTTAATCTCTCCTTCTATTTTCAATGATAGCCTAGCTGGATATAGTATTCTTGGCTGCATGTTTTTCTCATTTAGTGCTCTGAAAATATCATGCCAGTTCTTTCTGGCCTGCCAGGTCTCTGTGGATAAGTCAGCTGCCAATCTAATATTTTTACCATTGTATGTTACAGACTTCTTTTCCCGGGCTGCTTTCAGGATTTTCTCTTTGTCACTAAGACTTGTAAATTTTACTATTAGGTGACGTGGTGTGGGCCTATTATTGATTTTGAGGGGAGTTCTCTGAACCTCCTGAATTTTGATGCTCATTCCCTTTGCCATATTGGGGAAATTCTACCCAATAATTCTCTCCAGTATACCTTCTGCTCCCCTCTCTCTTTCTTCTTCTTCTGGAATCCCAATTATTCTGATGTTGTTTCGTCTTATGGTGTCACTTATCTCTCGAATTCTGCCCTCATGGTCCAGTAGCTGTTTGTCCCTCTTTTGCTCAGCTTCTTTATTCTCTGTCATTTGGTCTTCTAGATCACTAATTCTTTCTTCTGCCTCATTTATCCTAGCAGTGAGAGCCTCCATTTTTGATTGCACCTCATTAATAGCTTTTTTGATTTCAATTTGGTTAGATTTTAGTTCTTTTATTTCTCCAGAAAGGGCTTTTATATCTCCCGAGAGGGTTTCTCTAATATCTTCAATGCTTTTTTCAAGCCCGGCTAGAACCTTGAGAATTGTCATTCTGAATTCTAGATCTGACAAGGAATAACTTTTGTTCTTTTTCTACCTTCCTTCTGTGTGAGGTTATGTTCCTTACTTGAGATTTTCCTTATTTGCTTGTTGAGGTAGGCCCATATTACTCTATCCTTCCTTGTTAGGACCACTCTAAGTGCATCTCAAAGGTTTTTGATGGTTGTGTTTTCATTATCATTTGTTTCCATGTATTTTTAAAATTTCCTCTTTGTTTCCTGTTTTATCCATTCATTGTTTAATAGAAAGTTGCTTAACCTCAATGTATTCATGGTCTTTCCAGATTTTTTCTTGTGATTGATTTCTAGTTTCATAATATTGTGGTTAGAAAAGGTGCATGGTCCGATTTCAGTCTTTTTGTACTTGTTCAGCCATGATTTGTGACCTAATAAGTGATCTATTTTGGAGAATGTCTCATGTGCTGTAGAAAAGAACATGCATTCTGCTTTTTTTTAAAAAAAGATTTTATTTATTTATTTGACAGAGAGAAAGATCACAAGTAGGCAGAGAGGCAGGCAGAGAAAGAGGGGGAAGCAGGCTCCCTGCTGAGCAGAGAGCCCGATGCGAGGCTCGATCCCAGAACCCTGAGATCATGACCTGAGCCAAAGGCAGTGGCTTAACCCACTGAGCCACCCAGGCGCCCCCATGTATTCTGCTGTTTTAGGATAAAATTCTCTGAATATATTTGTGAAGTCCATCTGGCCCAGTGTGTCATTCAAAGTCCTTGTTTCCTTGTTGACTTTCTGTTTAGATGATATGTCCATTGCTGTAAGAGTGGTGTTAAAGTCTTCTATTGTAATATTATCAGTGAGTTCTGTTATTTTTGTTATTAATTGACATATATTTGGCTGCTCCTAAGTTAGGGGCATAAATATTTTACAATTGTTAAATCTTCTTTTTGGGTAGATCTCTTTATTATGATATATGTCCTTCTTCATCTCTTATTATTGTCTTTGGGTTAAAAGATTTTAAAATTTTTATTTATTTATTAATTTTATTAAGAGCTTTTATTTACTTATTTGAGAGAGTGAGTGAGAGAGAGAGCACAACAACAGGGACAGAGGGAGAGGGAGAAGCAGACTCCTCTGCTGAGCAGGGCGCCTGATGTAGGGCTTGATCCCAGGACCCTGGGATCATGACTTGAGCCAAAGACAGAGGCTTAACAGACTGAACCACCCAGGTGTCCCAACAGTCCTTGGTTTAAAATTTAGTTTGTCTCCTATAAGGATAGCTTCTCCAGGTTTCTTTTGATGTCCATTAGCATGATACATGATTTTCCACCCCTTCAGTTTCAATCTAGAGGTGTCTTTGGGTCTAAAATGAGTCTCTTATAAATAGCATGGTCTTTTGTTTTTTATTCATTCTGATACCCTATGCCTTTTGATTGGAGCATTTAGTCCATTCACATTCAAAGTAATTACTGAAAGACATGAATTTAGTGCCATTGTATAACCTGTAAAGTTGCTGATTCAAAACTCCACACTTCAGAGACCCTGGAAAGGCAGACTCACACTGATTGTCTGGGGAGGTTTTCCTGATGTGGCTAGTGCTGTGTTGTAGCAGAAGATAGTGGCAGGATCATGCAGCACTTTGGAGCTTATGGTGAATTGCAACACACATGGCACTGAGGTTTTTAGCTCTCAGCTGGTGTCTGTTCCTGTGCTGGTGGGTCAGAGCCTTCGATGGCGCCCTCAGGGTCCATTGCCTGTGGGGAGGCCCTGTCACCTCTCCCAAATGCACTCAAGTTCTCAAGCTGTGACTGGAGTTGGCTTGTTACAGAAAGCAGTGTATGATATTTTATGGTAAATTGCAATACCCAGCCAGAACTGTCATCGTCTGTACCTCTCAACCAGCATCTTTTTTCCTGTACTGGTGGGCAGGACCCTTTAATGACACCCACAGGGAACTTTGCCCACAGAGAAGCCATGTCACTTCTCCCAAATGCACTCCAGACAGGGGAACTGCTTCTCAAGGGGGAGCTGAGGCTTCCAGCTGCTGGGGCTAAGCTCTGCTCCCACACAAGGATACCACTTAGTTCCCCAAGCATGAAATGGTGTGTCGCAAACTTCCCATGCCTCAGAATCTGTGTTCTGCTGTCTATAGAAAACTGGTGGTAATGTAAGCCTCTCTTTTCCCCCCATGAATGGTTTTGAGCAATAGCTTTCTTGTACATATTTTCACTGTGTGAAAGACACCTGTCTGTTTTTTCACTTTTTTCTCCTCCGTCTCTCTTTTTTTATGCTTTCTCTCTCTCTCCTCTTCTCTCTTGCTATCCCCTCTTCAGTCAGAGCTCCCTTTCTTGGGGAGCACCCTCTGCTCTTTTCTCCCATGGATCAACTCTCCACAGTTCCTACCTTCTGTGGGTGTTTAGAATGATCCAATCTCGGGGTGACTGGGTGGCTCAGTGGATTAAACCACTGCCTTTGACTCAGGTCATGATCTCAGGGTCCTGGGATCGAGCCCCCACATCAGGCTCTCTGCTCAGCAGGGAGCCCTCTTCCCCCTCTCTCTCTGTCTGCCTCTCTGCCTATTTGTGATCTCTCTGTCAAATAAATGAATAAATTCTTAAAGAAAAAGAGAATAATCCAATCTTTATCTGGCTGTGTTCCAATGACAAGGCAGGCTTAGGGTCACCCCACTCCTCTGCCATCTTACCTCTCTTCCTTTTTTTTTTTTTTTTTAGTCTTTTATCTCTGTGATAAGGATCTCATTGATGTCTTTTATTCTTTTCTGAAGCCCGGTGAGTATCCTTATGCCTGGTCCTTTAAATTCTCCATTAGGCATGCTACCTATATCTTTTTTGCTTCACTCTATGACTTGATTTTACTTTGTTCTTTCATTTGGGATAAATCCTTTTTGTTTTGGTATTTTGACCAAGTCTCTACCTTCTTCTCTGTGTTAGAAGGTCCAGTTATGTCTCTTGCTCCTGAAAGTAATGATCTTATGAAGAAAAGACCATGTAGGGGCCAGGCCTGGCCTTCAGAGAGTGTCTCCAGCATGTCCTGTGTGGACTCTGCTGTTGTGTTTTGGATAATCTATCCATGAGGCCATTCCTCTACAGGGGCACTCCTTGCCAAGAGTGGGCAGTGTTTGGTCTCTGGTCTAAATGTGGTGAGGTTTAACTAGATGTGCTCTGGTCTGCTTGTGAAATGAGACCCGACACCATTTCCTTCATAACTAAGGCCCTGAAGTACTCAGTGGGGAGACGTGGTATGGGTGGAGGTTTGTGCTGGTGTTCTGAGGGAGAGGCCCACTACACTGAGGGAAGCTTGACTAAGAAGAGCAGTCCTGCCAGAATGCAGAGGGGTGAGCTTGGTATAAGGAACTTAGGAAGCCAGTGTCAGTGCTGTATCTATCTGTTCCAGCACGTGGCTCTGTATTTATGCTGAGGAACTTGTAGGCAAATGGTCCCAGCCAGCTCCTTTGTTCCTGGAGAGAAGTCTCAGTGAATGCTGCCTCTCAGGTATGCACTCTGAGAAGAATAAATAATCTTTCACCTATGTGCCCCAGGTGTTCTCCGGATCGCTGTTTCCAAGCAATATGCCCCTGGGTTGTCTGTGTATCTTCTCTCCAGGAGCAGGGCAGTGCCCTCAGGGCTCTATCCCAACAAAGCCTGCTGACCTTTAAAACTCCAGGCTTTAAGCCTGACAGTTTGCAAGAACTCACAAAGCTCAGTCACTCTTACTTTCCAAACCAATGGCTTTGGGGAAATGTTCTCAAGGTGTGTTCCCCTGTGTAGTCCTCTGTCTCATGCCATTTCTGTGTGACAACAGCTCTCTGCCCTTCACAGCACCTGTGATCCATTTCTCCCCAAAATCACATCTCCACACTCCCTACCTTTTCAATGTGGCCTCCTCTCTCCCTTTAGTTGTGGAGTTTGTTCTGTCACTCTTGAGGTTGATTTTCGGCATGTTTAGATAGTTATTTAGGTATGTTTCTGGGATGAGGTGAGCCTCAGGTCCTCCTATTCCACTGCTATTTTGCTTCCAAGACTCACCTTTCCATGTTTAGGGGAAACTTTTTTTTTTCGTTCTGATTTTGCCCTCATTTATAGATACCAGACTATCTTATCCCCAGCTTTTCTAATTGTGTATAGATATTCATTTCCCTCTCAGGGATGAAAATAATATAATTCTAAGAGATATCCAACTTCAGCAGAGGAAAAAGTAATCTTTGTTTTTACACCATGGATCTCAAACTTTGCTGCACGTTAAAATCGCCTAGGAATTTTTAAAAGCTGTGATGCTCAGGTTTCCACTCCAGATACTGTGATGCAACTGATCTGTATACAACCTGTGCACTGGGAGATTTGCAAGCTTACTGAATGATTCTAATGGGCATCTAGAGTTGAGAACCCCTAGTATTAACAATGTTCTATGGTCTTCATAGCCCTATAAATTAGTTAATTAATATTATGGCAGTTTAAGCTCCTAGTCTGTTTTTCAAAAGGTTAAACTGAAAATGAGTCTGTACTTCATAGTTTTACATCATAGTAACCATAACTTTAAAAATAATATGTCCTCTCATGCATACAAGCAATCCTTATGTTGAATAAATTCATGCTAAAGACCCAGGCCTTTCTGTAATGGAAAGTAAGATGATATTATTTCCTTCCTATGGCTAACTGGGCTCATTTTAAGTACCACAGATTAAATGAGATCTCAGAAGCAAGTAAAAAGTAACTGAATGAGGTTTTTGTTTCTTCCTATAATTATGCTAACGAATGCCTTTATCAATTAAATGTCAAGAAATATTTTATAATCCATGTCATATTTTAATGTATGTACTTTTAGTGGACAGGGATTTATCAAATTTTAGTCAAAGAGATTTATGGTAAAATGTAGAGTTAAAAATATTACCTCATTAGGAAAAATTTCTACAATTGAATATTTTCCATAACTTTGTGTTTTATTCCATTTGGTTCAATGGGGACACATTTAAAATTAAAAGAAATTAAATACCTGATTTTTTACTTTAAATATGAAACTTTGAAACTGTTATTAATATCAAGCTCTACTCTGATGTAGTCTGTTTGATAACCAGTAGAAAAGACAAGCATGTTCTTGGGAATGTGTCGCCTGGGAATAGAGTGCTTTTAGTCGTAACTGCACATTTGTTCCCCAGCTACAGGAAAAGTTTGAGCATCTTAAAAGAGTCCAGCAAGAAGAGACAATGAAACTTGAGGAGGAGAGAAGACAATTGGAAGAAGAAATAATAGATTTTTATAAAATGAAGGCTGTTTCTGAAACATTACAGACTCAAGTGTGCACCAATATAAAGAAGGAAAAAGAGCGTAAGAAGTAGTCCTCTCTTACACTTCTGTGTACTGTAGAACCTATCACTCTCAATTCTGTCTTCTGGTGAGATGATCTTTACAGTACTTAACTGTACTAGTTTTAAAATTTGTTTTATTATTGTATATGTTCACCAACTAGAATGTTAACTCCTCAAGAGCAGGTACCTTGACCACCTTGTTAGATTCTGTATCCTCAATGTTTCTAATAAAGACTAGCACAGAATTTCCACTCAATAAGTATTTGCTAAAATGAAAAAAAAAATCAAAGGAATATATAGCACAGTGTAAATAGTGTTGATAAACTGTGAGATTTTTTTAAACTATACCTCTGGCTGTACTTTGAGTGCACATCTTAAAATATATCTGAATATAAGTAGGGGATTTGTTTAAAAAGAAAAAAAAGAAAGAACTTGGGGATTTGTTCATGAGCCATAGGCATAAAATATGGTATAAAACAATCTAATATTGGGAGAGAAGAGTTAAGGTGGTGAAGAAGTAGGGGGATTCTGGGTTTTTCTTGTCCCTCAAACACAGTTGTATTGAGGCCAGATCACTTGGAACACCCAAGAAATTGATCTGAGAATTTGAAGAAGGATGTCCACAGTTGGAGGCAGGTGTGAGGTACATGGAAGTGATTTGGGGGAGAGAAAAGCTGCAGAACGGAGGGAGCTCTTTCCACAGAGAGAAAAGGGAGATTGGGAGAGAAGTGTTGAGAGAGTGAGGTGTCAGGTTCTGGCAAGAAGAAAACCTGGGGGGAACTGAGTGGCACAGGTTTTTCCACAGTGTGTGGAACTCATGCTCAGGGATTTTGAAAACAACATTACTTTTGTAGGAGCAGAACTGTAGCATACACTCCTGGAGAGAAGGAGGGCTCTGGCCTGGGAGTGCACAAAGAATGGTGTAGGGATCAATCACCAGGGTGGCTCTGGGAAAAATTGTTCCCCATTCTGGGGTACATTTGGAGGAGGGTATATTGCCTTTCCAAGGACAATAGACCCTGCAGTCACTAGCAAATGGCCTTTCATAGTTAGGGGTCAAAGGTGAGGGCAGGGGATGGATAACCCAATTGCTGATTTTTGAGGTGAACATACCATAGATTCTGAGCACTGCAAAGGCAGGAGACTGTTTTCTGGGGGCAAGAAGGACTAGTAAGAGTATAGCTGGCCTCTGATCCAGTGGAGGGAGTGGATCCCAATGGTCGGCTCCTTTAAGATTTGGAGTTTTGAATCCCAGCTCTGCCAAATATACAAGGCAGGAAAACTGAGTACTGTGTACGTTAACAACCTTCCATCTCCTGTGAGCGCCTCCTGAACGGCAGGGTGTGTGAGATTCCCTTGTCTAGGAAAGAGAGATGGGGATGTCATCATTTTACTCCCACTATCAACACAGTCAGACATCAGAGAGCAACACAGTGGCCCCCAGTGGAGGTGGGAGTTGCTTACATCAACCTCCATAAGCCTCCCCACCCCATTCTTGGCAACTGTTTTGTTTTTTAAATTTTATTTATTTATTTATTTTAATTTCTTTTCAGCATAACAGAATTCATTGTTTATGCACCACACCCAGTGCTCCATGCAATCCGTGCCCTCCATAATACCCACCACCTGGCTCCCCCAACCTCCCACCCCTTTTGTTTTGTTTTGTTTTTCAACTTATTTATTTTCAGAAAAACAGTATTCATTATTTTTTCACCACACCCAGTGCTCCATGCAATCCATGTCCTCTACAATACCCACCACCCGGTACCCCAACCTCCCACAAAAGAATGTTGTTGGGCGGGTGCCTGGGTGGCTCAGTGGGTTAAGCCACTGCCTTCGGCTCAGGTCATGATCTCAGGGTCCTGGGATGGAGTCCTGCATCGGGCTCTCTGCTCAGCGGGGAGCCTGCTTCCTCCTCTCTCTCTGCCTGCCTCTCTGCCTACTTGTGATCTCTCTCTGTCAAATAAATAAATAAATAAATAAAATCTTTAAAAAAAAACAAAAACAAAAAAAAACAAAACAAACAAACAAAAAAAGAATGTTGTTGGGCAATTCCTCCCAAAATGTCAAAGGAACATGCACAGAAAACTACAAGGCTGGAACTAATAGCACAATTCTGAGAAAAACCTGACACTGGACCCCACAATGGGCCTAGCCCTGGAGATCAGTCCCTAACCCTGGCTTCCCCCTAAAGCTCCCCTCAAATCAGACCTCAGGGCAGATCTCCACACTGGTGTGGGATATACTCCCACCATGTCCTGGACTGTTTGTAACACTCTTATCAGATAGACTCCCACCATCTCCCAGATCATACGTAACTCTAACCCTAGCCCTGGCTGTGGAACTAAAGGTCCCCGAACCCTAGTCCTCAGGGTGCAATCGGTTTGGTTCACCTGACTAATGCCAGACTCATTAGTAAAGAACCTAGAAGGAAACATTGCCCCTTGCAACCACTGGGTGTGGCTGGACAACAGGATTTGAGCCCCAAGCTTGAACCTCAGCATCATTATGAGCATCCTCCTGAGGTGAACCCTGAAGACTGAGCCTCAGTGCAATGCCAGACCTCCACTCAGCCCTCAGAATAGGACTGTGCACCACCATTGCACTGGCCCCTAACCTCTACATGGATCTATAGCCCTAGCCCTAGACCTATCTGTGGCCCTGATGAGACCTGAATCCTACTTGTGAAGCCTGAATGGATTTTGGGCTACTGGGTAACACCAGACTAATTAGGCAAGAACAAAGAAGGCTGAAATCCTGCAACTTGCAGCCCCAGAGGATGTTGTTGGAGATAGACTGTGTTTCCAGTGAAGACCCTGAAACTCACAAAGACAAGGAGCATCTCCCTTGGGCCAAGTGGGAAGCCAGATGCTCTCCTTGGTGCTATCCCTCAACTCAGTCTTTAAGGCACATCCCCTCAATGTCATGGCTTAGGGAACAAGCACCTCCTGGATTCTCACCCTTACCCTAGGCATGACTCGGGCCCTACCTTGGCCTGAATGTGAAGTCTGAGGAACAATGGGACTGGGGATGCAAGATGGGCATAGGACCCCTCTGTCAAGAATTCAGAAACAAGCCAGGCCAAGGGCCAACATCACAGTTGAGACAGCAGCAGTATTCTGGCAAAAACCTGACCCCCAACACCACAATGGGCCTAGACCCTGAGACCCAGCCCCAGTGAACCCTGAGCTTCACTGGAATGCTCATCCTCCACTCAGGCCCCACAGCAGGTCTCCACGCTGCCATTGGATAGACTCCTACTACCTCCCGGACCATGACTCTAACTCTTGCCTTGGTCAGGGCACTGAAGGCAACTACCAAAAAAAAAAATTGGGGAGCTCAATGGATTTGGGACAACTGGAAAATGACTGACCACTGAGGCAGGCAACCAAATGAAACCCTGCATCTTGCAACCCTGCTTTTGAGCAGGAGGTTGGATTCTTTAAAAAATCTCATCCTGGGGCGCCTGGGTGGCTCAGTGGGTTAAGCCACTGCCTTTGGCTCAGGTCATGATCTCAGGGTCCTGGGATTGAGTCCCACGTCAGGCTCTCTGTTCAGCAGGGGGCCTGCTTCCCTTCCTCTCTCTCTGCCTGCCTCTCTGCCTACTTGTGATCTCTCTCTGTCAAATAAATAAATAAAATCTTAAAAAAAAATCTTTAAAAAAAAAAAATCTCATCCTGACCAACAGCTGCAGCATCACCATGAGGCTAAACCAGAAGCTGGAGCTTCACTGTCATGTTAGTTACTAACTTAGCCCTCAGGGAAGGCCCCCTTACTTCCATTAGTTAGGCTCTAACTGCCTCCCATTCACATATCCTAATCCTAGAACAACATCTGGGGCTGACAGCTCCTGAGCCCTACTTCCAAGATTACAATGGATTTGCAAAAGGCAAGAACACAGAAGAAACTGTGCCACATGCAGTCTCTTGGTTCTCTCAGGAGAGCATGGTTCTAGTGAAAAATCCTAAGCTTCATCATCACTAGCAGCATCCCAGTGAGACCAAACTAGAAGCAGGAGCCTCACCCTCAAGGTCATCCTCAACTCAGTCCCCAGGCTGATCTCCTCACTGTCATTGACTCAGCCCCTATTGTTTGGAACCATGGACTGGCACCACAATCCTAGTCCTGGCTGTGGCAATGATAGGGTCTGAGCCTTCAGTCTGAGGGCACAATGGATTTGGGTCCCCTGGCAAATGTCAGACTACTCAAGTTGTAGTACAGAAGTAGTAAGACCATGTCATAGGCAACCCCCAGAATGGAGTGACAGGGCAGGATTTTAGCAAAAATTGAACCCTCTCCCATAGCCCTCAGCAACACCTGGCCACACTGAAAGCTGGAGACTCACCCTAATGCAGTCATCAACTCAGTACTCATGGAGGATCACCACAGTGCCATCAGATAGGCCACCAATACCTCTGGAGAGATCATCCTAATCCTCAAGAGGCCTATGGGGAAGAAAGGGCCTGAATGCTAGGACTCAAGGCACAAGGGTTTGATACAATTAAAACAGAAGGGTATTGAAGGACATCTGTGGAGATGTGGGCAAACTTCCATGGACTTGTGTCTCAGGAAGAACACTATGGAGAAACCATCCTTGAGTTAACGCCCTTCAGGAAGATAGAAGCATTTTCAAAAGTCTCTGTGCCAGCATAAGAAAAGGACCATAGAATTTACTCCAAGAAAGGACACAGTCTAGAAACCAGCTTTCAACTAATGTCTTCTTTCATGAAGACAGAAGCCTTTACAAATGTATGTGTGAAGCACATAAGGAAAGTTCCATATACTTAACTCGAAGAAAGAAAAATGTAGAGGTGCCTTCTTTGAACTGCATCATCAGTTGTGAAACCTGAAGCCTTTTGCAATGTACGTGTGGAAGCATAAGGGAAGTGGTATAGATACTTAACTCTAAGAAAGGACACCATATAGTAGTCGTCTTTTAACTAACATCTTTCATAGAGATAGAAACATTTTAAAATGTGTGTGTGAAAGCACAGGGAAAGGGCCATATGATTTACCCTGACAGCACACCATAAAAAACAACAACAATAACAACAACAACAACAACAAAAAACACAACGCTTTTGACCAACATTATCTTTCATGAGGCCAGAAACATTTTCATATATGTGAGAAAACCTAAAGCAAGAGCTATCTACTTAAGTTTGAGAACAAGTCTGTGTAGAAAACCTCTTTCATATTCATAGTCCCATATTCTTTCACAAAGATAGAGTGATTCCCCAGTTATGTGTGGATGCATAAGGAAAGTATCATATACTTAATCTACCAAAGAACAATACAAAGAAACCCTCTCTCCAGCATCTTCCAATGAATGTATGGGTGGAAGCATAAGGAAATTGCCACATACATAACACTAAGAAAGAACATCGTATAGAAACCATCTTTCAACTCACATGTTCTGTCATGAAAATGGACACATTGGCAAAGGTGTTTGTGAAAACGTAAGGGTAATGCCATTTACGGTATTCTGAGAACCAAGTCTGTTGGGTAGAGAGAATGGACCTTCGAACTAATATCTTGATTCAGGAAGTTAAAAACATTTTTGAATAGGTGTGTTGAAGCTTAAGAAAAGGGCCTTATATAGACTTAACTCTAAGAACCAACAGTGGAGAAACTGTCCTTCAACTAACATGTTCTTTCCAGAAGACAGAAGTATTTCCCAAATGTATCTGAAACATAATGAAAAGGGCAATAAACAAAACTCAGAGGGCCCAGTCTTTATAGATCTTAAATTTGAACTGTTCTCTGGTTTCATGAAGGTAGAGAAGCGTTTTCCAAGTTATGTCTGGAAGCGTAAGGAAAGTGCCCTAAACATAACCCTAGGCAACAACATGGAAGTGAAACTGAATTCCAACTAACGTCTTCTCTCCTCAAGGTAGGATCATGTTCAAAGGTGTGTGTGAAAGTAGAAAGATAGTGTCAGGCATTAAATTCTGGGACATGAGTGTCCATAGAAAGGCATCTTTCCACTGACTTCTTGTTTCATGAAGATAGAAGTGATATCCAGGGTACTGCTGGAAATCCAAACAACATGCCCTATATTTAACTTTACAAAACGGCATGTATAAGAAAAGAAGTTCAACGAACATCTTTCCCGAAGATGGAAGCACTTTCCAACAGTGTGTGATTACCTAAGGAAAGTGACATGGACATATCTCTGAGTAGCAACACTGTAGAAAAAGAACACTTCCATGAAAAGCATTCAGGAAGACAGGAGTGTTTTCCAAATTGTGTGTGAAAGCAAAAGGAAAGTGACATATACTTGAATGTGAGAAACAAGTTCATGTAGCACAAAAGTCTCAACGAACATCTGGTATCATGAAGACAGAGGACTTCCCTCATGAATGTATGAAGGCATAAGGGAAGTGCCCCATACCTAATCCTTATGCTGTCTCACACAGTTTGGAAAATGCTTCTCTCCTTAGGAAAGAGAAGGTAGCCATGTAGAGGGACAGTCTTTCTGTAGTGTTGTTTCGCAGAGTCTGTGGTACTCTCCATATGACTTCGCCAACTCTTTGGAACGTGCAGGACAGGTGGGTGTGAAAGATGGTTCCTCAACAGGGTTGGGTTGTCGGTTGACAGACACATTGATGGCCCATAACCTAGGATTTCACACTCCCAACTGATAAGGGTACTCTCTGCAGTATATGGAAACTTCCCTTGCTTTAACAAACACCAGATCATGTTGTGGATATCTGGAAAGATGATAGAATGCAGGGCGCAATCTATTCAGTGCAGTTTCTTCCTACTTCACAACATTACCATTTCCCTTCAGTGTCCACAAAGTTTGAAAAAGGTTCTATCATCCAGAAGTCAGAAGCCAGAAGCCACGGTTTGGAAAATGCAACTCTCCAAAGGAAAGAGTATTTAACCCTGTGGAGAGACAGGTCTCTTCCAGTGTTATTTCATAGTGTGGTATGTGGTATGTGGTGAAATATGTGATTCACATCTTTCATTCTGTGGTACTCTCCCTATGCCTTCCTCTCCCCTCTGGAACATGCATGGCAGGTGGGAGTGATGGACAGTTCCTCCACAGGGTTGTCTCTCAGTGCTCCATATATGCTACTTAACATAGGCTTCCACACCCACAGCTGATTAGGGTACTCTCTGCATCATACAGAACTTTCCTTTGCTTTCACAACCTCCCAAACATGCTGCAGTCATCTGGAAAAATGTTAGAAGCAAGGTACTCTCTGCCAAGTGCAGTTTCTCCTACATCACTTCATTTGTTTCCCTGCAGCATTCACACAGATGTCTGAAAATGCTTTTATCTTCAAGAAGGCAGATGTCAGCTGTATGTTGCACTGTACTCAGACTTGTTTCTCAGAGTTGAGCACATAGTACTTTCCTCCCAAGTTTTGAAAATGCTTCTAGGATCGGGGAGGAGATATTATTTGAAAGCCCGTATCTCTACAGTTTGACATTTTTATCTTATTAAGCACCAGGCATTTTCCTCATGCTGCCCCCATGGACATTGGAAAACATTATTCTCTTCCCGAAACAAGATGTCTGCCAAAAGCTGTATTTCACGCACACTTATTTCTTCGAAGAAATTGCATGGCCACTTTCCAGTACTTCCTAACAGACTCTGGAATATGCTTCTGTCCTTAGGCAGCAAGAGCTTTGTGGAAGGGCATGTTCTTGGGGGCATTTTTTCTCAGCCTTAAGTAAACAGCCCTTTCCTTATGCTGTCATACACACTTTGGAAAAGGCTTCTCTCTTAAGGAAAGAGAAGGAAACCGTGTGGAGAGATGGTCTTTCTGTAGCGTTGCTGCTCGGAGTTGAGTCTGTGCACTCTCCGTATGCTTCGCCCATCCTATGGTACATGCAGGGGAGGTCGACTCGAAGGACAGTTCCTCCACAAAGTGGTCTCTCAGTGTTAGGTGTATGTCATTTGCTTAATGCTTACACACACACACACACACACACACACACGACAAAGAAACTGCAGTATACGGAACTTTCCCTTGTTTTCACAAACACTCTGACGTGCTGCCATCGCTGGAAAGATGTGAGAAGGAAGACGGTTCTTCCAAGGGCCATTTCTTCCTACTTCATTTCCTGAACATTTCCCTTCAGCATCAACAGAAGTTTGAGAAAGTTTCTATCTTCCCGAAGGCAGCTGTCAGTTGAAATTTGCACAGAATTGTTTCTCAGTGTTGAACACATAGCAATTTCGCGCCCACCCCACCGCAGTTCTGAGTGGTGCCAGCTTCAGGGAAAGAGATGTTAATGAAAACTGGTACCTTTACAGTGTTCCTCCATTCTCTTAGGGAAGCAGCTGGCACTTTCCTCATGCTGCTGCACAGCCATTGGGAAAATTTCCTCTCTTCTCAAAACAAGATGTCTGCCGAAAGGTACATTCCATGCACACTCATTCCTCCGAGGGAAGTGCATGGCTCCTTCCCAGTGCTTTCTCACATATTCTGGAACATGCTTCCGTCTTCAGGCAACAACAGGTATGTGTGAGGGCAGGGTTACCGGGGCCTGGTTTCTCAGTTTTATGTACATAGCCATTCCCTTAGGCTGTCAAGCACACTTTGAAAAATGCTACTCTCCAAAGGAAAGAGAAGTTAACCCTGTGGAGGGAGAGTCTCTCCCAGTGTTCTTTCATACAGTTGAGTGTGTGGCACACTCCTTATGCCTTCCCCTCTGCTCTGGAACATATAGGGCAGGTGGGCATGATGGACGGTTTCTCCACAGTGTTGTCTCTGAGGGTTCGGTATATGCCACCTAACATATGTTTCCACACAGAGCTGGGTGGGATACTCTACAATATACAGACCCCACCATTGCTTTCACAAACACGTGATTGTGCAACAGTCATCTGGAAATACATTTAGAAAGAGGACGTTATCTGTCCCGTGCTATTTCTTCCTTTTACACTTCTGTTTCCTTTAGCCTCCACAGAGCTGTGAAAAGGGTTCTAGCTTCCGGAAGCCAGGGGTCAGTCGCACTGTACCCAGACTGGCTTCTCAGAGTGGAGCCCATAATACTTTCGCCTCCCCCATCCCCAGGTTTGGGGAAATGTTTCTGGGATCAGGAGAGGCGGTGTTACTTGAAAACCGGTATGTCCATAGTTCGTCACTTTTCTCCTGTTTAAGCACCTGGCACTTTCCTCCTGCTGCCCCATAGAGCCTGGAAAAGGTTCTTTTCTTGAAACAAGATGTCTGCTGAAACTGCCTTTCAGGCACATGCATGCCTCTGAGGGATGTGCATGACCCCTTCTCCTTTCTTCCTCACACGCTCTGCAAAATGCTTCTGTCTTCAGGCAGCAATACATTGGAAGAAGGGCAAGTTCTCAGGGGCTGGGGGGTGGCGTTGTCTCTCAGCCTTAGGTAAACCGCCCTTTCTGTATGCTGTCCCACTCAGTTTGCAAAACAATTCTCTCCCAAGGAAAGAGAAGGTAACTGTGTGGAGGCATGGTCTCCCCATAGCACTGCTGCATGGAGTTGAGTGTGGGATGCTCTCCTTATGCATTTGCCCCTCTAAGGAACATGTAGCACAGGTGGGCGTGAAGGACAGTTCCTCCACTGTGTTACTGCTTGGGGACAGAAATATGGCAGTACCTTAGGCTTTCCCCACGCCCACAAGCTGACTAGGGTACTTTCTGCACTACCTGGATCTACTTAGCCAGAGTGACTCCATCTCAGTTAAATAGCCATTTTGTTGTTTATGTAGTAAACTTAGATTGACCCTGCCCCCCCTCCCCCCAGAGGAACTTACTTAGAAACAAGTCTGGGAAACCAGTAAAATATGGCCAACCAGCCCCTGATAACAGAGTCCATATACCAGGACGTGTCAGGTCAGGGGGAGATAACAGACCCCAGAGTGCAAGGATGAGTCAAGGCAGGTGGAGACATCCAATTGGTAAAGCACCTCCCTAACCACCAAAGAATGTGGGCCCTGCCCTTTGGGCACCTTTTGGGTGCCAATTCTGACCAGAGTGATAGGTTAGTTCAAATAGCTACTATAGGGTGAATTGTAACTCAGTTGGCCACCTGTGTGTGGCCAGGTTCACACATGGCCTTTGCTCTATAAAAGTTAGTTTGTGAGGCTGGGAGAGGTCGCCCTCTCTGTAAGAGGCGGCCCTGACTGGTTGGTTTGATTCTCGGTGCTGGTGCAAAATAACGCTTTGCTTGACCTTCGCTTTGTATCAATCTTGCTCCTTTGATCATGGACCCATCAACCTTGCTTTCGCAACCCCCTGAATGGACTACAGTTGTCTGGGAAAGCATTAGAAGCCGGGCGCTTTCTGTCCAGTGCCATTTCTTCCCGCATCACTTTATTTCCATTTCTTTGCAGTGTCCACACAAGTCTGCAAACACTAATGTCTTCCAGAAGCCAGCTGCCAGCCATAAGCTGCATGGTATCCAGAAGTGTTTCTCAGAGTTGAGCCCATAGCATGCTTGGCCTCAGTCCTGAAAATGCTTCCAGCTTCAGGGGAGGAGATGAAGATGTAAATGAAGTGGTACCTTGGCAGTGCTCCGTCTTTCTCTTGGGGAAGCCCCTTAGGTAGGCCCTTCCCTCAGGCTGCTCCATGGCCTGTGGAAAACGTTCCTTTCTTCCCAAAGGAAGCTGTCTGCCAAAGCTGCGCTCCATGCACACTCCTTTCTCTGAGGGAAATGCAGGACCTCTTCCCGATGCTTCCTCATACACACTGGGAAACGCTTCTGTCTTCAGGCAGCAAGAGGCTGGTGGAAGGGCAGCTTCTTGGAGATGCTGTTTCTCAGTTTCAGGGACATGGCCCCTTCCTTTGGCTGTCAAGGACACGCTGGAAAATGCATCTTTCCAGAGGAAAGAGAAGTCAGCCCTGTTGAGGGACAATCTCCCCCAGCGTTGCTTCACAGAGTAGAGTCTGTGGCACGCTCCTTATGCCTTCCCCCTCTGCTCTGCAGCATGCAGGGCTGGTGGGCAAGATGGAGATGGTTCCTCCACAGGGCTGTCTCTCAGGCTTGGGCATATGACACTTACCCTATGTGTCCAGACACACATGCAGTTGAGTGAGGTACTCTCTGCAGTGTATGGATCCCACCCACCCTTGCTTTCACAAACACCTGGTCATGCTACAGTCATCTGCAAAGACATTTAGAAGCAGGGCACTGTCTGTCCCATGCCATTTCTTCCTACTTCACTTCTGTTCCCTTCTGCCTCCACAAAGCTCTGAAGAGGGTTCTAGCTTCTGAAGCCAGGGGTCAGCTGTGAGAACCCAGACTGGCTTTTCAGAGTGGAGCACATAGCACTTTCGCCCCTCGCCCACCAGGTTTGGGGAAATGCTTCTGGGATCAGGGGAGACAATGTTACTTGAAAACCACCAACTGTGCACTGTGTCATCTTTCTCCAGTTTATGCACCTGGTGCTTTCCTCCTGCTGCCCTGGAATCCCAGGCCAGGTCCAGGCAGAGGCCCTTGCAGACATGTGCTGCAGGAAGCGATTTCGCTGGGGGTTTTTCGGCCAATTTTACGAGCTTTCTGCCCAAATCATTTTGGGCAGAACGCTCATGAGAATTTACTTTTGTTGGGCGATGATTTGGGCTGTGCTGGCGCCTGTGGCCTAGAGTGCTTTCTCGCTTGGTGTGTGTCCCGGCCATCCCCAGATGGCATAGTTTCCTCCCAGGTGGCAAGTGGACTCATGGGGTATGTTTCAGGGTTCCCCAGTTTGAGGGCTCGAGGGACAGGCCCCTGAGGAAGGAAGACTGAAAACCCAACAGAGGGTTAGGGCCAGGGCCTAGGGGCATGGCAGGCCTAATCCGCCAGTGCTGGGGCAGGCACCCTAGGGGACTCAGTAGCAGGAGGGACTGGCCTCACATGTGCCTAACTCATAGAGGGCTTTCTCGCAGGCTTTGGGCCATGACCACTCGGGACTTCTGGCCAGGCCCTGGTGGAGACCCTGCAGACATGCACCGCAGTAAACGAGATTGCCGGGGGTTTTCTGGCCAGTTTTCACAAGCTTTCTGCTCAAATTGACATTGATTTGGGCAGAAGACTCCTGAGAATTCACCGGCATTGGGCAGCAATTTGGGCCACGCTGGTGCCCGTGGTCTAGAGCACTTTCTCGCTAGGTGTGTGTCTTGATCATCTGGAAAAGTGGGCCGGCCCCAAGTGATTCCACCAAGGACCCACGCACAGGGTAGTTTTCCAGGGACAGAGCTAAAGGAGGAACTCTTGCTGGGATTCAGCTTCTGAGTTTGTGGCACAGTGTGGTGCCGAATGTGGGGATGATCTCAGGGTGAGCATGCAGCTTTCTCCAGGTCTGAGGGTTTTCTGCAGCTCTGCATGGCACGGTTTCCTCCTGGGTGGCAGGCAAAGTCATGCGGTGTGGTTCAGGGGTCCCCAGTCTGGAGGACTCGAGGGACAGGCCTCTGGGGTGAAAGCATGAAACTCAACCAAGGGTTAGGGCCAGGGCCTAGGGGAATGTCAGGCTCAATCCGTCAGCACCGGTGCGGGCATCCCAGGGGGCTGAGTAGCAGGAGGCATTGGCCATGCATGCGCCTGACTCATAGAGGACTTTCTCACCATGTTGGCCTCTTAGGATGGAAGCCTGAAAACCCAAACTAGGGTTAGGATTAGGATTAATCCTAATTAATCCCTAATTGAGGGCGGGCATCAGGTGGAAGGGTTGTAGTCTGGCTTTGGGTCCAGGGCGTGTGCAAATGCTGAGGGTGGCCTTGGGGGGGCATGCCGGTTTCTCCTGCTCTGAGGTTTTTGTGCAGCTCCAAATGGCACCATTTTACCCTAGGTCAGCAGAGTGCCAGCATGAGTGTCAGGCATCCCCTGTCTGGCATGCTTGGGAGCCAGCCCTCTGGGCACAGGCCCTGCACACCCTACCTAGCATTAGGGTTAGGGTTAGGGCCTAGGGCTATGGCAGACCTGATCTGCTGTAGCTGAGGCTGGCTCTGCTCGGGGCTGAGTTGAGGGCATGTGTCTGGCACTGCGGCAGAATCCGGCTTTATGGCCAGAGGGCTGCTGATGGTTGGGGTGACTTTAGGGTGGCAGCAGTTTTCTCCTCCTCTGAGTGTTTGGCACAGCTCCAAATGGCAGAGTTTCCTACTGCGTGGCTGGCGGAGTCCTGGAGTGTCACTCGGGGGCCCTTGATCCGGGGGTCACGGGAGCCAGGCCCTTCAGAATATAAACCTGAAAACCCAAATTAGGGTTAGGGTCAGGGTATAGGGACATTACAGGCCCGATCTGCTGGCATTGAGGCAGGCTTCCCTTAGGGCTGAGTTGAGGGCATGCCTCTGGCAACACTGCAGAATCTGGTTTAATAACTGGGGGGGGGGGCTCCTTGTGGTTTGGAGCTGCTCTGAGCCCTCAGAGGGGGAGAAACCAGCATACCCCCCTAAAGCCACCCCCACCATCAGCGGCCCACCTGGCCATAAAGCCAGATTCTGCTTCGCTGGTAGACACGTGTCCTCTACTCAGTCTTGAGGGGATCCCACCTCATTGCCAGAAGATTAGTTGTGCCATGCCCCTAGACCCCAACCCTAACCCTAGTTTTGGTTTTCAGGCTTTCATTCCGAGGGCCCTGACTCCAAAGCCCCCCGGATAAAGGACCGCTGAGTGACACTCCAAGACTGCACTGGCAACGCTATATGAAACCGGGCCACTTGGAGCTGCACCAAGCCCTCAGAGGGGAAGAAAGCTGCATGCCCCCCAAAGCCACCCCCACCATCGGCTGTCCACCTGGCCATAAAGCCGGATTATGTCACGGTGCTGGACAAATGCCCTCAAATCATCCCTGAGGGGAGCCTGCCTCAGCGCTGGCAGATGGGGCCTGTAATGTCCTTAGGTCCTAACCCTAGTTTGGATTTTCAGGCTTCCATTCCAAGGGGCCTGGTTTCCAAGCCCCCCGGATAAAGGACCTCTGAGCGACACTCCAAGACTCCACCATCCACATGGTAGGAAACTGTGCCATTCGGAGCTGCCCCAAATCCTTAGTGGAGGAGAAACCTGCATGCCCCCTAAAACCTGCATAGCCCCCTAAAACTGGCGCTGTGGCAGAATCTGGCTTAATGGCCTGGATGGCCATGTATGGTGGGCATGGCTTTAGGGGGGCATGAAGTTTTCTCCCCTGCTAAGGGTTTGGTGCAGCTCCAAATGGCACGGGTTCCTACCATGTGATGGGGGTAGTCCTGGTGTATAGCTCAGGGGTCCTTAATCTGTGTGGCTTGCTGGCCAGGCATCTCGGAATGGAAGCCTGTAAACCCATACTTGGGTTAGGTTTAGAGTCTAGCACATGGCACAACTGATCTGCTGGTACTGAGGCGGGCTCCCCTCAGGGCTGAATTGAGGACATGTGTCCGGCGGTGCAGCGGAATTCAGCTTTTTGGCCAGAGGGGCCACCGTTGGTGGGGATGGCTTTAGCGGTGCATGCACGTTTCTTCCCCTCTGAGGGTTTGGCGCAGTTCCAAATGCCAAGATTTCCTCCCATGTGGTGGGTGGAGTTAAGGGTTGTCACTCATGCGTCCTTAATCTGGGGGGCTTGGGGGCCAGTCCTCTTGGGATGGAAGCCTGAAAACCCAAACTAGGATTAGGATTAGTGCCTATGGGCATGGCAGGCCTGATCTCCCAGTGCTGAGTCATGCTCTGCTGTGGGCTGAGTGGAGGGCAGGCCTCAGGTGGGTTGGAGTCTGGGTTTGGGTCCAGGGGGGTTGCCGATGCTGGGGGTCTCCTCGGGGGGCTTACAGGTTTCTCCCACTCTGAGGTCTCTGCACAGCTCCAAATGGTACCATTTCACCCTAAGAGGCTGGCAGATGCTGGCGTAGGTCTCAGGTGTCCCCAGTCTGGCGGGCTTGCGAGCCAGCCCTTTGGGCACAGAAGTCTGTACACCCCACCTTGGGTTAGGGTTAGGGTTAGGGCGTAGGGGCGTGGCAGGCCTGATCTGCCAGCTCTGAGATGGGCTCCCCTCAGGGCCAAGTTGAGTGCTTGCATCCAGTGGAATCTGGCTTTATGGCGGGGGTCTTCTGACAGTTGGGGTGGCTTTAGGTGGCCATGCAGGTTTTTCCCCCTCTGAGGGTTTGGTGCAGCTCCAAATGGCACTGTTTCCTACCATGTTGCTGGCAGACTTTTGAAGTATAGCTCAAGGGTCCTTGATCGGGGGGTGCTTGGGAGCCAGACCCCTCAGAATGAAGCCCGAGAAACCGAAACTAGGGTTAGAGTTAGGGCCTAGGGGCCTTACAGGCCCAATCTGCCCACGCTTAGGCGGGCTCCCCTCAGGGCTGAGTCTGTCAGTGCGGCGGAATATGGCTTTAAAGGCGGGTTCTGCTGATGGTTGGGGTGGCTTTAGGGGGGCATGCAGGTTTATCCTGCTCTGAGTTTTTTACTCAGCTCCAATCTTCACGGTTTCCTCGTGTGTGGCAGACAGAGTCCTGGGGTATGGCTCAGGTGTCTCCAATCTGGAGGACTTGGGGGCCCATTCTCTGGGCATGGAAGCCTGAAAACACAACCTAGGGTTTGGGTTAGGGCTTAGGGGTATTCAGGCCCAATGTGTCAGTGCTGAGATGGGAACCCTGGGGGCTGAGTCGAGAATGGGGGTGAGGAAGCACTCCAGGCTGTGAGTTTATGACCGGGGGGGCCATCGAAGTTGGGGGTGTCCTCAAGGAGGCTTGCGGGTTTGTTCCATTCCTAGGGTTCCATTCAAAGGTGCAGCTTTGAATGGCACGACTTTTTCCTGGGTGGCAGGCGGACTCCTGGGGTGTGGCCCAGGGGTCCCCAATCTGGAAGGATAGTGCCAGTGTGGCTTCAGAGCTGTGGAGGGTTAGGAGTCTGTGGAAGGCCCGGTAGTGCCAGTTCTATCCACTGGAGGGAGTGGTGAGCTGTGGAGCAAGAGACCCCTGAAGGCATGGCAATGCTGCTTGCAACCACTGGAGGCAGTGGAGAGCTGCCGTGGGAAACCCCAGAGGAGGAGCCTGTGCAGCCTGCTGGCTCTGAGGGCAGTGGGGAGGTGCTGGGTGAGAGACCTTGAAACGTGAGGCACTGCAGCTTGTTTTTACAGGATGGAGTGGTGAGCTGTATAGTCTCTGATTCTCCAGGCTCAAGAGTGGTTGTAAGAAACCCTGGAGCCAGGCCCTCACTCAGCTTTGTGCCCCGTTGCCCCAGGTTTGCTGTCAGGATGTTTCAGGAGGGTCCTCCCGGTGGGGGTCTGGAGTGGGTGGAATCAAACTCGACCCACGGATCCTTTGGAACGGAGGAGTTGAGTGTTTGTTTGGAAGAGTCTATTTGCTTCTCCAAAAAGGACAAGGGCATTGGCCGGCTTGAGAAGGAAATTAATTTCCACTTAATAAACAAGCGTGTGTCTCTCCTTCTCCCAGGAATTGGAGCAGGTGTACAGGATTTCGGTGGGAGGCGCCTCCATATCCGCACCTGACAACGCTTCTTCGCTCTGACTCCACAAGACCTGAAGTTCAGAAATCAGTGTCTGAATCCGTCATGCAGCTTGTCCCAGGACGTCGGCATTCAGAGAAAATAGCAGGCCCGTGGGGCACAGTGGCACATCCATGCCAGCATGGGAGGTCAAATCACCCCAAACATCCTGGGTTTTCTCTTGTCTCCAGTGGAGCCACAAAGTCACACTAACACAGCTGTCAGCAATGTGGAATGGGTATCAAGCTTCCCTGCAGGGAGCACCTGGCAGGGGATCTCACTTTCTCTGTTTATTTCTGGCTCACACAGGTATGTGGAACATCTCTTTCCTAGGCAATCCCTTGGATTCGAAAGGGAAGATGAGATGGACTTGGTGTATGTTTGTAACATAGAATGTGTTTCTTCATTGAACAGTGTTTATTCCATTGGTCCTGGGCTGTGGTGGAATGGCTGGCATCTAGAGTGAGGTGGCTGTTTGTGGTCAGATAGAGACTTGGAGGATGGCTTCTCCTCTGTCCAAGGGGATGTATCCTAATGGATTCATCTTTCCATCCAAAGAGTTCCAATGAGGGCAGAGGGAAAGTTCAAAAGGATTCTGAGGAGGCTTGGATGATTTGAAGTGAAGCTTGACCCAGTTTTACTAAATGAACCATCTAGATAGTTGGACTTGCCATATTTTCTCTTCAGCTTCATGGACGGTGAGGTCAGAAGGAGAGTCTTTGGGAATTCCACTGGATAGAGGCATTCTGATGGCATCACAGGGCATGGCGTCAGGAACCCTGGGTTGATTTTCTGGTGAATTTCTGGGGCTGCTTGCCAGATGCTGTCTGAGTAATGTTATCCCCCAGGTTTTCCATTTCCTTCTTAGGAAATTCTTGGCAGGGAATGTTCTGCTTCAAATGGAACCCTCCTGCACTGTTTGTGGGCATGTGGGCTGTTGCAGCCACTCTGGAAAAGAGCATGGTGGTTCCTCCAAAAGCTAGGAACTGAATAACCCTAGGATCCAGCAATTGCCCTCTTAGGTATTTCCCTAAAGGGCACAAGAATGCACATTCCATGGGGTACAAGCACCGTGATATATACAGAAGCATTTTTAACCATAGCGAAACAATGGAGGGAGTCCCAATGTCCATTCACTGATGAGTGATATATATAGATATATAGATATATAATCTACCACATCTTTCTAATGGAATAGGAGCCATTTGGAAGGATGTAGATGGATTTAGCTAAGCAAAATCGTTAAGAAAAGACCAATAGCCTATGATTTGACTCCTATGGAATTTCAGAAAGAAGGCAGATGAACATAGTGAGGGGAGAAAAATAGGCCAATGAGGAAACTGATTCAACCTTAGAGCACAAACTGAGGGTTGCTAGAGGGCAGGGGTGTGGGGGGATGGTTAAATGGGTGACAGCTATTAGGGAGGGTACTTGTTGTGATGAGCTCTGGGTGTTCTGTGCAGGTGAGGAATCATGAAATCCTACCCCTGAAGCAAAGGAATGAACACTGCATGGAAACAATTGGAATTGAAGTCAGTGAAGAAAAGAATACCATGTTCTACTTCATGAAGAGTGAGGTAAAAACGGAGTCATTTTTGCTCTCCTGTTCTGTCGATGAGCATTTTCAAACACACTGTGGTAGGGTACAGTAGGTTCTGATTGCATAAGGAGCCCTCAGAAAGCAGCCCTGAAAGATTCAGATGTCAGAGCATGTCCATGTTCCATTGATGTGTTCCTTCCAGTATGCCCAGGTACAAAGGTAAGTGGAGAGAAATAGGGCAGAAGAGGAAAGGTGGTGTTAAACATTCAGGAGGTAGCCTTCCCCCTTTCTCATGAAAGCCTTGGGCCAGTGTAAATTGAGAAGAAGGAGGGGGCATCCCAGAGCTTTGTGGCAGATGGGAGAGTCCAGGTCTTCCTAGAGCTGACAGGGGTTCCTGTGGAGATCTGAGCTAGGGGCGTGGCAGGCCCAAACTGCTGGTCCGGAGGTGGATTCCCCAAGGAGCTGATTTGAAGATGGGAGTCAGGCAGTGCATCAGGCTCTGGGTTTGTAGCTGGGGGGGGGGGGGCTGCAGAATATGGGGAGTCCTCATGGGCGCACACAGGTTTCTACGGCTCTGAGGTTTCAGCGCAGCTCCAAATGGACTAGTTTCCTGCTGGGTGGCAGGCAGACTCCTATGGCTCCAGGGTTCCCAATCTAGAGGGCTTGGGGGACAGACCCCTGGGGAAGGAAACCTGAAAATGCAACTTAGGGTTAAGGTTATGGCCTTGGGATATGGCAGGCCCAATCTGCCGGCACTGATGTGGGCTCCCCTTGGGATTGAGTTGAGGGAATGTGTCCGGCAGTGTGGCAGATTTGGGGTTTCTGGCCGGGGGACGACTGATGGTGGGGTTGGCTTTAGAAGGGAATGCAGGTTTCTCCCTCTCTGCGGGAACTGCGGAGCTCCCAATGGCACGGTTTTCCACTGCATTGTGGTCAGATTCCTGGGTTGTCACAGAGGGATCCTTAATCTGGGGAGTTTGGGGGCCATGCTTCTGGTGATGGAAGCCTGAAAACAGAAACTAGAGTTATGGTAAGGGCCTAGGCGCAAGGCAGGCCCAATCTGCCAGTGATGAGGTGGGCTCCCCAGTGGGCTGACATCAGGGTGGGTGTCAGATGGCATGTCAGACCCTGAGTTTGTGGGTGTCCTCAGAAGTGGCATGCTGGGGGTGTCCTCAGAGTGGCATGCAGGTTTCTCCCAGTCTGAGGGTTCTGCAGAACTCCAAAGGGCACGCTTTCCTCCTGTGTGGTGGATGCAGTCCTGGGGTGTCACTGAGGCATCCTTAATCTATGCTGGTGTGAGTCTCAGAGGTGCCCATCAGCGGGCTTAGGGGACAGGCCTCTGGGCATGGAAGCCTGTACACCCCATCTAGGGTTAGGGTTAGGGTTAGGGTTAGGGCCTAAGGGCATGTCAGGCCCAATGTGCTTGCGCTGATTGGGACTCCCCTCAGGGCTGAGTTGAGGGCAAGTGTCCGGCAGCACAGCAGAATCTGGTTTCATGGCCATGGGAGCCTCTCATGGTGGGGTTGGCTTTAGGGGGTCTTGCATGTTTCTCCCCATCTGAGGGCTTGGTGCAGCTCCAAACCACAAGGTTTCCTCCCACCTCACATGTGGAGTCCTGTGGTGTCACTCAGTAATCCCTAATCTGGGGGACATGAGGGCCAGGCCTCTTTGGATAGAAGACTGAAAACCCAAACTAGGGTTATGGTAAGGGACATGTCTGGCCCGATCTTCCAGAGCTGAGGTGTGTTCCCCGGGGGGCTGGGTTGAGGGCAGGCATCAGGTGGTGGTTCGGATTCTGGGTTTGAGTCCAGGGGGACACAGATGCTGGGGGTCGCCTCAGGGGGCATGCAGGTTTCCTTGCTCTGAGGATTCTGTGCAGCTCCAAATGGCACCATTTCACTCTAGGAGGCTGAGCGCGTGCTGGTGTGAGTCTCAGGCATCCCCAGTCTGGTGGGTTTGGGGGCCAGACCTCTGGGTATGGAAGCCTGTGTACCCCACCTAGGGTTAGGGTTAGGGCTTAGGGACATGGCAGGCCTGATTTGAGAGCACTGAGGCAGGCTCCGCTTGGGGGTGAGTTTAGGACATTCATCTGGTGACCCTGTAGAATCAGGGTTTGTCACCAGGGGGGTGCCTATGATAGGGGTGGTTTTAGGGGAACATGCAGGTTTCTCCCCCTCTGAGGGTTCAGCATAGCTCCAAATGGCATGCTTTCCATCCATGTGGAGGGCAGATTCCTGGGGTGTCACTCATGGGTCCTTAACCCAGGGGGGTTTGGGGGCCAGGCTCTTCAGAATGGAAGCCTGAAAACCCAAACTAGAGTTAGGGTTAGGGCCTTGGGTCATTGCAGGCCAGATCTGCCAACTCTGAGGTGGGCTGCCCTCAGGGCTGAAGTGGGGGCATACGTCTGGCATCGCAAATATCTGGCTTTATGGCCAGGGTGCCACCAAAGGTCAGGGTAGCTTTATGCGGGCATGAAGTTTTCTCCCACTCTGAGGGTTTGGCACAGCTGCAGTTGTCAGAAATTCCTACCATGTGGTGTGTGGAGTCCTGGGGTATCACTCAGAGGTCCTTTATCTGGGGGGCTTGGGGACAGGACCCTTGGAATGGAAGTCTCAAAAGCTAAACTAGGGTTTCTTTTAGGGCCTAGGGGCATGGCAGGCCAGATCTGCTGGCACTGAGGCAGTAATGTCAGGGGGGCTGAGTAGCGAGAGGTGTTGAACTTGAACATGAGGTGTTGAACATGAGCATGCACCTGGCTCATAGAGGGCTTTCTGGCAGGGTTCGGACTGCGACCACTCAGGACCCTAGTTTAGGTAAAGGTGGCAGCCCTGCAGGCATGTGTCACAGGGAGGGAGTTCGCTGGGGGTTTCCTGGTCAATTCTCATGAGCTTTCTGCCCAAGTCAATATCCATTTGGGCAGAAAACTCATGAGAATTGTCCAGCGTTGGGCAGCGATTTGGGCTGTGCTGGCACCTGCCGTATTTAGCACTTTCTTGCTAGGTGTGTGTCATGGCCATCTGGGAACACGGGCTGGGCCCACGCAGCTCCCCTGAGGGCCCCGGCACAAGGAACCTTTCTGGAGGCAGAGTTGAGGGAAGGGTTTCGGCTGGGCTTTGGCCTCTGTATTTGCACCCAGTGGGGCACCCAGTGTGGGGTGGCCTCAGGGGCGGCATGCAGGGTAATCCCGCTCTGAGGGTTTTGTGCAGCTCAGAGCAGAACAGTTTCCTCCTTGGATCCAAGCCTTTGCATATGCTGTTCCCTCTTCCAGGAGCACTCTTCTCTCCTCCTACTTCACGTCTGGCTTGTTTCCCCATGGCTGAGCCTCAGTGTGCCCCCGATGACCTGGCTCATGCCTGCTGGATGTGCATGTGCTTTTCCCCCACTTAAATGTAGGGCTGCATGGGTTTCCAACCTTCTAGGCCTTAGAGGCCCCTTTGTAAGATGTGGTGTTTATGGCCCCCATCTCTGGGAGCAGATGGTAGGGAGACCGCATGAGTGGACTCACTCAGGACAGGCTGGGAGATTTACTGTTGCTTAATACAGCCCAGATCTTGAACCCTTGAAGAAGGTGTACATGTTCATAGCCCCCAGCACTGGGGTCCTGATGCCAGCCTCTGACAGTGAACCTCTTCGCACCCTGTCCCCTGGCCCTATAGCTACATGGTTGTCCTGGACCTGTTCTTGCTGATAGTGGAAAAGCCCGTCATGCTGGGATACAGGGTCACCTGCTACTCCTTCACGGACCAGCTGGCTGCTGGGCCCTTGTGTCCCTCCCACCCCAGGGAGGGCTGGTGGGTGGTGGTCCTCGAGGTCTGTGGTTCCCTGCACTGGCAGGATGTGCATCCATGCAACACATGGTGATGGTCAGCTGCTTCTGTGAGCAGCACTTCCTCCATGAGTTGGACGGCTTGGTGTGCAGGCATAGACCTGAAGTTCTGTGACCACATGGGTGTGGAGATCCTGTCCCCCCTCTTTGGCACCCTGTACCCCAGTTTCTACTGGGCAGCCTGCAAGGACTTCAGCTATGAGTGCCAGTGGTAGTCCCAGGCCCACATCCCCCGGGATCAGGGCAACATTTACTACATGGAGGCCTTTTTTGGGGTATTGGTGGTAGAGGTTCACTGACTGACCTTGGACTGTCACGATGCAATGGGGGTCGACCTGGCCAATGGAATGGAGGCCATGTGGCATGACAAGAGCTACCTGAGCAGGTACCTGCTGGACCACAAACTCACCAAGATGCTATCCCCAGAACACCTGTGGGACCTGCAGTGGCTGGGTTGTTTCCTGGAGGACCTGTGGTACCCACAGCTGCTGGGCTGTCCCTTGGAGGACCTGGGGACCTGTGGCTGCCATGCTGCCCCCCTGGCAGACCTGTGGGACCTGCAGATGCTGGGCTGTCCCTGGAGGATCTGAGGGATCCACAGCTCCTGGGTTACCCACCACCCCCCCTCCCCAATCATGGAGAAGCTGAGATACATATCTGTGCCCAGGAATCACCAGGACACCAGGAACACATGAGAGGCTGCCCCCATTTCCATCAGGAGATTCTGCCAGTGGAGCTATCAGAGCAAGTTCCTTCTTATGTCCCCTTGAGGGAGACTGTGAGGTCCAGATGTCCAGGGCCCCCAGCCACACCTGCATGGAGGCCTGCCTGGGGACACAAATTCCTCTCTTTGTGATTACTACATTTTGATAACTTCTGGGTCATTAGCAGCTGTGAACAGCTCCAGTTTTATGTCAGATGTTTTTCCGTGTCAATGCTGAGCAATCTAAAGAACAATCGAGAGAAAAGGTTTCCTCCCTGGTTCTAAACAGACACTTCTTGGTGGGGCTGGGAGTTGCCCTGCAGCTACCCTGGAGCCAGAATTGGCCCTTGCTGGGTCTTCCCTCCCAGTCCCATGGGGCTTCAGGGTCAAGGGTGTGCCGACCCACCTGACTGCCAGAGGCCTTGGCTGTGGCCGCTAGCTCAGCCTCCAGGAGAATGGAACCCTCTGGGTTATATGTGGTTCCTGCCTTGGTTTTAAGTGGCTCTTTCAGGTGCTGGTGTTTGTAAAATGTGGGCACTGGTTCCATCTAGATGCATGTCCTGCTGGGGTTCCTCAGTGCCCACCAGTGGGTTTGCACTTGTGCCCTCATCTGCCTGCACTGTGTCTTCGCAAGCATTCACTGAGTGCCTGCTGTGAGCTCAGTCACCAACAAGGGACAGAGCGTCAGAGCGAGAACTAAGATACAGGATTCCTGCTCCAGGGCCCTCCTGGGACTCACGATGGCCTTGACCTCCTGACTCACTTCTTTCCTATTGTGGTGTACCAGATATAACTGACACTGTTAAGCACATTTCAGGGTCAATTCAATGGCAATAAGTACATCTGCTCTTCTGGACCTGCTACCTCCATCCATGCCACAACTTTGTCTTCACTGCAAACTGAACTCTACTTGCCCTAACCCTAACCCTCCACTTCCCCTCCCCAGCCCTGTCACCCACTAGCTCCTTCTACCTCTATGACTCAGTGTTCTCTGTCCCTCACAAGTGGGGTCCATCAGTATCAGTCCTTTGTGGACTTCCTTATTTCTTGTAGCATAATGACCTCAAGGTCTGTTCTCATGAGCCTGGAGCTGTCCCACTTTTCTCCCAAAGAAGTGACTCAGCCCTTTCCTGTCTAAGCTGAGCTTCCTCAGTCCCCTCTGCCTCCCTCATCTTCCTTCTCAGTTTGAAGATGATCCCATCAAATCTGAAGCTTTGAAGACTTGTTCAGTCCAGATGCCAGGAACATACCCCAGTGGTCTCTGGCCTCACCTACCCCATCTGCCCATGTCATGTGCCTGGACCCCCCACCAGCTAACCACCTGCTCCTCCCACAAGTGTCCCCATCTCAGGAGAGGGAAACACCAAGTCCAGACCTTTGGAGTCCTCTGTGACTTCTCGCTCGCCACCAACTCTTCTGGTAGTGAGGTGGCTACCTTCAGATGCTCCTCGTTACTCCAGTGTCTCTGGTGTCTTCCTGGAACCCTGACCTGGCTGTTTTCAGATAGCTCATCCAGTGGTAACCTCACATTCTGGGAGGGGGATTTGCTGGAGTCCGCAGTGTGTCCTGGTGCCCCACCTTTTTGAAGGCACATTGTTGGGGCTGTCCGAGGACCCAAGACTCTGGGTCTGTGACCTGGAGGGATTCTAAGCAGAGCTGGTGGGATGGGAGGGCTGCAGGGCACAGAGACATGTTTCAGAAAGCTTTCCATGGTCCCAGGCATCCTACCATTTTTTAAACAAAACCCTGAGATCTTTAAAATGCTAGCAGTGTAGCAGTGTGGGCCAGAAAATCACATGCCTCTGTGTGCCCAACACCACCTAAACTATTGGCCCTTTCTTGTCACTTGAGCTGAATACAAAAAAATTGAGAGTAGGAGCTTGAGGGGAGGTCCTGAGTCAGCCTTTGTGTTTGGGGCACAAAGGCCATCCAGACAAGCTTGAGCTGAGCCTGAGGAGGGGGCCTGTTTGGAGACCCCAGCTGCAGATATTGCTGTCTCCTGATGCCCCCTCAGCCCACCCCAGTGCACCTGCTGCTGGGAGAGCCCCATGCCCCCTCCTCTCTGTGGAGGGCTCTCTCCTGCTCCAGGGGTGCTTCCTCCCCTGCCAGTCACAGCCAGCTTACAGCATTGGAGGGTAGATACCCAGATGACCTCCAGCCCTGGGGGCAGAGCCAGTGTGGGTGGGCTGTGGTCTTCCAGTTGGCTTGAGCACCAGGTCCCCACCTTGCTCACTCTCCTGTGGGCTCAGTGTACTACGTCCTCTCTTGGGCTCCCTAGGCCCAAGTCGTCCTCTGCTTGGAAACCGTTCTTGGCCCAGGCTCCACACGCTGGGATTGGGAGCAGATCATCTGGACATTCTGGACTCGTGCTTCCATGCCCATGACGTGGGCCTAGTCTGGCCTCGCAGATTCGTCAGAGGAGACCCAGTACAGAAAGTTGCAGGCCACTACATGGGAGATGCCCAGTGACTGTAGAGGGAGCACACAGGCTTTGCACACAGCACTGGTTTCAAGTGACCCAGCACAGGATCTGGGCACCAGGCCACAGGGCATTGGAAGTCCTGGTGGGGGAGACCCTGGCAGGGGGTAGGGGTCCATGGAAGTGTCCCAGAAGAGGCAGGAGACAAGGAAGGCAACAGGACTGAGCTTCCCCGGGAGGTAGATGGAAGCGTCAGAGGATTACAGAGACCTTTGGGTAAACTTGGAGGCCCTGGAGATATTGGCTGAATTGTCATTTGGTCAGAAAAGTTGTCACAAGCCCCCAGTCAACATTGAATGATTTACTCTTTTTTGCTTCTAGGAATCAGTGCGTATGGGCAGAAACCACCAGAACACATGAAGGAACAGAAAGAAAAAGCAGCTTAGGGTTGTGAAGGCCAGTCTGGGGGAGCAATGGACAGGGAGTGCTTGGGCTCAGGGTCTCCATTGGAGAAGGAGATACCCTGCAGTGATGTTCTGCGGTGTGGTGGCACAGTATTGGGAATGTACTTCATGCTCATGATGTGTTCAAGTGAAAACAAGTAATTTTATTTAAAATAAATAATAGCATACAGGACATGGAAAGCTACTATAATAGTGAATATGTACCAGAGAGAAAGAACATAGGGGGAGGGGATGAAACATTCTGGGGGGACATTGGGGTCAGGGGATGGACCTGAGGGTAATTGTACAGGGACCTCTCCCTGCAGAGTTGTAGGCTTTGGATGTGGCTCTGGGAACCCCACAGGAGCAGGTGTAGGGGCAGGGGTTGGGATTGGGGCAGGGACAGGGTCAGCAGTAGTGGCCAGTGAAGGATCCAGAGCAGGAGTTGGGTCAGAGACAGGAACAGGAGCACAGGCAAGGGCAGGGAAAGGAGCAGGAGCAAGGGATAGGAGTTGGGTCTGGGGTGGGAACAGGGGCAGGGGCAGGGGAAGGGGCAGTGGTCCTGGCAGGGGCAGGGAAGGGTCGGTGGCATTTGAAGGGGAAGAATCAGGGGCAGGGTCTGGGTCTGGGGCAGTAACAGGGGCACAGGTAGGGGAAGGGGAAGCAGTCTTGGCAGGGGCAGGGTAAGGGACAAGGGAAGGGGCAGGAGCAGGAGCTGGGGCAAGTGCAGTGGTGATGGCCCATGCAGGGTCAAGGGCAGGAGCTGGGTCTGTGGCCGGAACAAGGGAACAGGGAGGGGCCAGGGAAGGGGTGGGCCCAAGGGAAGATCTGGGTCAGGGACAAGAACAGGAGCATAGGCAGGGGCAGGGGAAGTGAGAGTAGCTCTGGCAGGAGCAGGGGAAGGGGGAGCAGCAGGAGCAGAGGTGGGGGCAGGAGGAGGAGCCAGCTCTTCCTGAACAGCATCAGTGTCTCTGTGGTCAGGTGCCCGGTCACCTGTTGGCTCCTGGTCTCCAAAGTCTCTACAGTCACCATCTCCCTCTCCCGAGCTGCTGAAGTTGGGACTGGGTCTAGCTCCTCAGCTGGAGTAGCTGTGAGAGGAGAAAAACTCACCCACGTGCCTGCCTCTCCCTGTGCTTTTGCAAAGACAGGGCACAGCCCAGGGCCTCCCAGAGAAGCCACAGCCAGGAAGGCTCTCCTCACCAGGGAGTCTCACTGACTGCAGTCCACCCCTGGGTGCTCTGAGCCAAGTCATCCCTCCTGGCCCCACACCAGCCTGTGGGGGCTTCTCCCTGTGGGGCCCAGCACCGACTCATTCCCACACAGCCACAGGCACCCCATCCCAGCCTTCTCACCCTCGGACTTGGCCTCCGTGCGCTCCGTGTCCAGGACCACAGTCCGATGGCGTACCGCGGGCAGCGGTCTGGGAGGTAGTGGGGGCTTCCCAGGACCGGGGACTCCGGGGTCCGGGAGGAGTGCGTGTCTTCCAGCCTCCTTTCTATTCCATCCGTGGCCTGCAAAGACAAAGATGGGTAGTGCGCAAGAGGCATCAGAGCCCTGCCCGGCTGTACCCACCATCCTCCTGCCCAGTCCCCCTGCTGCTCCCAGATCACACACAGACCTATGTGTGCCCAGCTCTGCACCATCCCTGCAGGGCTCTCAGGATAAACGCTGGGCAGAAGGGTGCAGCCCCCACACCCTGACCCACAGACCCAGGCTTAACCTGGGGTGTGAACATGACCTGCCCACCAGGCATCTGACCCCTCATCAGGCTGCTCCTGCTCTGGGCGTCTCCACCCTCCATGAGTTCTCTCTGTACACAGACATCACACACACACACACACACACACACACACACGGAGGAGACTCAGGGCTATACAGTTCGATCAGAAGGTGTGGGGCTGGCTGATTCTGAGCCTCCCGGTGTCACCTTTTAGTTCTTCCTGTGAAATGGCCAGAGGCGATGGGGAGCCCTGACACAACCTCTGGGGCAGGGGGACATGTTTGCTGGGCATGCTGTCCCCTGCCTGCATCCTCCAGACTGGTATTTAACACAAGAACATCTTGTTTGTTTGAGGATCTCCAAAGAAATGAGCTGGGTAGGGGGCTGTCTCCAGAATGTGGGTGCCTGGATATGTGGGTTCCAAATTCTGTTGGGTTCTGTTGTCAGGAAGTGAGGTCACCACTGCCTGGGGGCTCCTTACCCTACTTCCTCCTCACACCAGAGCTCCCTGAGGGCCCCCCTCCTCCAGCTTCTCAAGGCTCACCCTCCACCCATGCCCCGTCTATACAGTGACACCCACACAGTCTACTCACAGTCCCTGGGAGGCTTGGGTGCAGCTGTTGTCCCCGCTGTGAGGACACAGAGCTGGGTTCAGACCGGGCTCCTGCTCCTGCCCAGGACTGTGTCCCCAGACACATAGTCCCCAGTCTTCCTATCTGCACATTGGGGGTATTCTGGCTTCTACTTCTAGGGATGCCATCAGGGGTAAGACCTCTACATATCTTCCATACCTGCTATGACAGGAGGCTAGTGCACACACTTGGCAATGCAAGGGTGAGCCAGGGGCTGGGTGGTACATGGAACACAGCCCAGAGGGGCCTGGACCTGCTCTGGGATCCAGGCAAAGCCACCCCCCTCCTGCCTGTGTCCCATCACCCATGGGAAGGTTGCAGTGAACAGACCTTGGTGACATAGACTTCCAGGGGCTTCCATTAGGTTTCAGTCCAAGGGGCCCTTCTGTGCCCATGTGCTGGGCAGTCTCTACAGTGGTTCCCGGGCATTCCCAAATCCTGGTCACATATCCCTGTGGATTCCCTCCCCCCAGGGTGGATGGCCTGTGTGACTGTGAGAATGGGACAAAATGTTTAGATGTAATTTCCAAGCTGATTGGGGAAAGTTTGTGACTTCTCCTGGGTCTCTCTCTCCTGTGTTCAGTGTCTGTCTCTGTCTTTGTCTCTGTCTCTGTTTTTGTGTGCCTCTCAGGAGCAGGATCTGTGGGCTCCAGAGGTGATGTGAGAAAGCTCAGAAGCCTCCCTTGTCCCTGTTTCCCTCTCCTGTTCTGATGCTTGGTTCCTTCCTAAGGCCTTCTCACCCTGACCAGAGCACTGACTCTGGAACCTCTTCCAAATGAGGACCCCGAGGCTGCAACAAGGAGGGTCCTAACCTTGATCCCCAGACCAGTGGGTTTAGTGCTCTGCCACATTCTGTAAGTCCAGTTCCTCAGCCCCCCAAGCCTCCAGGCTGTCCTCTGCTCAGAAGGAACTCGAGGGAGTACAAAACATTTTCCCAAGACTGGGAGTATAGTGGGTCAGGGCTGGAGATTCAAGGTCAACAGGTTCTTCTACAAGCCTGTGGGAGCCTAGGGACACCCTGTCTCTATGGCCCCACTGATAGAAGAGTAAGGGGAGGCTTTTTGTGTTGTAGCCCTGTCCACACTGAAGGGTATCTTCCTACTTCCAGTAGTCCTGGATGGTGATGGACACCAGACCGCAGACCCTATCCTCACCCAGTGCCCTGGCAAACCCCCTGGGCCCCTTGCAGACCCCTTGACCATCAGCCTGTTATGTCTCTCCTCCCCATGCTATTGATCTCAGTCCTTGCCAGAAGTCCTGAATCCCTGACCCCATGTCACCCACCTTGTTCCCAGGGTGTACTCCCCTTCTGATCCCTAGCTTGGCAGTCAGAGTGATGTGTGTGTGTGTGTGTGTGTGTAAGCATGTATGCCTCTACCTGTCTAGGGATGCCTGAGGTCATATCCCTGCATGGGATGGGGTGGATAGCTACCCTGAGGATCTGAGGGGCTCTCACCCTCAAAGAAAACCTCATGGGAGGGTCAGGGATTGCCTAGGACTGGAAGGAAGCTCTGCTCCTTGGACTCTGTACCCCTCTTTTGTCCTGGACCAGTCCCTGCCTCTCTTGATCCCAGGTTCCCAACTGTCCCTGAGGGTTGGACATGGAAATGCTTGAACTTGGCTGTTCCTCGAGGGGTAGGTGGAGGTGGAGAAAAGGTGCACCATGCACACAGACCCCCATTCCGAGAGGGCCAGGTGTGCATAGGAAACCTGCACATGGCACCTGTACCATGACCATGGTGGATGTGTACATGATCCATAGCTCCATACCTGACTGGTCCCCCATGTTCCCTCACCACTGCCAAGTGCTCTGTGGCCCCAAAGTCTGCTGAGCACCAGAACCATGCCTACCCTGGGAAGCAAGGCTCAGGGTGCAAGGCCAGGTGGTTTGGACATCTGGGGATGCGAAGTTTCCTGAATACCCCCCACCCAGGTGGTCTGGAATTCAGACTCCCTTCCAGGGCCCAGCTAAATGTGGGGTTAAGCCAGAGGACTTGGAGCCATCAATGGAGGCCGACTCAGGGCAGGGAGAAGATCAGTCCACATCTTCCACTTCTCCTCTCCTCCTTTTGCTTTGTCTTCCTGGTTGTACCCTGGGACAGAGGTCTAGACTGTCCCTGGATTCAGCCCTGGCTAGAGTCGGAGGGGTGGGAAGGAGGACAGGGAGGAGGGGGCCACCACCAGGATGCCCAAGTGTGAGGGTGTTGTTACCGTAATGAGGGACCCTGTGGACACTCATGGATTTCAGCCCTTTTTAGACATAAGCAATGGTCCCAGGACTCAGCCCCTGCCCCCTCCCTCACCCTCCATGAGGGCCCGCATTTCCCCCAGCCCAGTCCTTGTCTGCAGCCAGTCCTCCTCCCAGCCCTAGGAAATTCAGCTGCTCTAGGAGGCGTCAAGCTCATTACAAGTTGGAGCCGAGCCAGCCCTATGGGGCCTGGTTTCAGGTCCTGGAGCCCCACAGTGGAGAGGTGATATGCAGCAGGAGCAGGGAGAGGGCAGAATGGACTCTCCCTGGGGGCCATGGCTCCCTGGTCTGCACAGACCCTGTTGTGTGCTGGCTCCTAGGGTACCCATACTCAAGCTCCCAGGCAGGCTCCAGGAGGGAGATCAGAATGTGGCCTTCAGAGCCAAGAAGAACAGCCCCTCATCAGCTCAGGGGCTGGTGTGTGTCTGGGAAAGCAGGGGAGGGCTCACTCTGGGCTCAGGGAGTCCCTGGCTGGGCTAGTGGTGGCTCGGGAGGGCTGGTCTTCCAGCCCCTCTGCTTAGCAGCCCTGTGACTGGAGTCATTTGCCTCCCCTCTCTGGGCCTCACTCTCTGCCTCTGTGTAATGCAGTGATCCTGAGTGATCACTCCTGTGGCAGGAACATATGGGATGCTGGTGATTGAACTATGGTGGGCACAGAGCCTGGATTGCAGAGTGCTGTGGGGGATGGTGCACAGTGTTGCCAGAGAGCACCTCCTCCCAAAGCCATTCAGCCCTTCCACACAGCTGCCAGGCCCCTAGGAGACCACACTCCTGACACCAGGTCACTATGTGTGGCTCTTCTTCAGCAGTGGGACAGGGTGGGACCCTGGGACATGGGATCAGCTCTTCCCTCTGAGGGCAGGAGAGCAAGGAAGAATTTTCCTGGGGTCCCCCAAGGCTATGTAAGAGGCGAGGTGGCTATCCCCAAGCAGTACATTTGAAATTCAGTTTCTGTTAGAACCTGAGAACTGGGGTTTGGTTCTTTTCCTTGCTGGGCTGACAAGACACATATGCTCTCCATGCCTCCTCCTCGAATGAAGAGTTCGTGCAGGGTCCTGGGCATCCTGGACTTGGGAAGGGGGAGGGGCCAGTCCTCTCTCTGGCTCCTGGAGGAGACCTGTCCTCTCAAAGACAAGATTGTTTCTAGTCAATATCCTGGGCCAGGATGGGAGACAGTCCCTTACAGCTCCTGGCTCTGGGGCTGAGGGGGCATTTTTCAGGCGCAGCAAAGCCCACCGAAAGTAGGGGCTTCAGAAAGAACATATGCCTGGACCAGGTTCTGCCCAGGGTGGTGGCTGCCAACTCCAGCTCTGGAGAAAGAGGGACATCCTCTGCTTCTCTGGGCGTGGGGTCCTCTGACCCATGAACAGGCACTGGAAGGTTTCTAGTCTGACTCTGGAAGTGCACCAGTAGGTCAATCACAATCCACACATGAACACGGACAACGTGCTAAGGAAGTGCCGAAGGTGATCCTATGCCAATGGCCTGTGGTCTGCGGGGCTGGTAGCTTCAGTGCTCTCCAGCGGGCCCCCTTTCCCTGGATGGGAATCCCCCTGGAGTCTCTCTCTTAAGCGCTCTATTCCTGCTGGTTTCAGGACCAAAGGGAGAGACTGTGGTGTGGCTTAGAAGGCTCCACCCTGACCTCCTTCCTTTTTCACGCATCACTACATCACTGCTACCCAAGAAGCAGGGGCTTCTGCTCCCATACTGCCCCACAGAAGGCTGGTTTAAGGCACTAATTCCTTCCATGCCCAGCTGCTCTGACTCTCACATACACAGTGGGCACAGCTGCCTAACTAGGCCAGGAGTTCCAGCAGAGCTCTCCTTTCCTGGGATCAAGGTTCATATTCTTAGCCAGAGAAGGAAGCCCCAACTGTCCTCTGCTAGAGAAGGTGAATTCTTGGACCAGGTGGGCCTCAGGTGCCTGAGGAGAGGTGGTCTCCTGAATTTCCCCTGGAGAGAAGGGTAATGGACATCCCTGCCTGGGAGAATGGTGAGCAGCATCCTTCCTAGGCCACAGGGGCACCCATCACCTAGCAGTGCTTATACTCGGACTCACCCCTGGACACTCTGGCACAGTTTTTAATAGATGTATTTTCAACAGAGTTCAACACAGCAGTGGTGGAAATAGCAGCAGATGAAACAATGCCAATGTCTATGGAGGTGGATTGTGGCTCAGTTAAGCCACTGAGTTTTGAGTTTGGCTCGGGATGTGATCTCATGGTGTGGGATCAAGCCCAGTGTAGGGTCTGTGTTCAGTGCAGTATGGGTTCATGATTCTCTCTTCCCCCTCCTGCCTCTCCCACCACTCTCATGCCATACACTCTCTCTCTAAAATAAATGAGTAAAATATAAAAATGGAATCATACACAATGTACTTTTTAAAAATTATAAAGAATTGAACATTGATTTTTCCATTTTAAGGATTTTCAGTATAAAGTCCACTAGTGTTAAGTGTATTTACACTGCTGTGAAACAGATCTTGAGAACATTTCATCTTACAAATCTGAACTTCTGTTCCCATTATTATTTGTTTTTCATTTAGAAAGCATATTTATTTATTTATTATGTTCAGTTACCACATATAGTACAACATTCATTTTCGATGTAGTGTTCAGCGATTCATTAGTTGTGTTGGCACTGGTGTTAACCCAGTGCTCATCACAATACATGACCTTCTTAATACCCACCACCCTGGTACCCCCCATTTCCCTTCCCTTCTGTAAACCTCAGTTTCATTCCCAGAGTCCAGAGTCTCTCATGGCTTGTTTCCCTCTCTGATTTCTTCCCATTCGGTTTTCCCTCCCTTCCCCTATGGTCCTCCATGTTATTCCTTGCGTTCCTCATATGAGTAAAACCACATGATAAGGGGCACCTGGGTGGCTCAGTGGGTTAAAGCCTCTTCCTTCGGCTTGGGTCGTGATCCCAAGGTCTTGGGAGCGAACCCAGCTTCGGGCTCTCTGTTCCATGGGGAGCCTGCTTCCCCCTCTCTCTCTGCCTGCTTCTCTGCCTACTTGTGATCTCTGTCAAATAAATAAAATCTTTAAAAAAATAATAAGTAGAAAACCGTATGATAATTGTCTTTCTCTGGTTGACTTACTTCACTCAGCATAATCCCCTCCAGTTCTATCCATGTTGATGCAAATGGCAGGTATTCATCCTTTCTGATGGCTGGGTGATATTCCATTGTATATTTGGACCTATCTTCTTTATTCATTCATCTACTGAAGGGCATTTCGACTCCTTCTACAGTTTGGCTATTGTGGACATCACTGCTATGAACATTGGTGTGCACATGTCCCTTCTTTTCATTACATCTGTATCTTTCAGGTAAATACCCAGTAGTGCATTTGGTTGGTCATAGGGTAGCTCTATTTTTAATGTCTTGAGGTACCTCCATACTGTTTTCCAAGGTGGCTGTATCAGCTTGCACTCCCACCACGAGTGTAAGAGTGTTCTTTTACACTGGATATTCATTTCTGATTTGCCAAAGATTGGTTGCCCATAGAGTTGAGGATCCATTTTTGGGTTCTCTAGTCAGTCCGATTGATTTATGTGTCTGTTTTTGTGCCAACACCATGGTGTCTTGATGCTCACAGCTTTTTAATATAGCTTGAAGTCGGGCATCGTGATGTGATGATCCCAGCTTTGGATTTCTTTTTCAACCTTTCCCTTGTTATGTGGAGTCTTTTCTGGTTCCTGTTTGTTCCAGCTCATTGAAAAATGCCAATGGTATTTTGATAGGGATGACATTGAATGTGTAGATTTCCCTGGGCAGCATAGATATTTTGACAATTTTTTTTTAAAGATTTTATTTATTTATTTGACAGACAGAGATCACAAGTAGGCAGAGAGGCAGGCAGAGAGAGAGAGAGGAAGCAGGCTCCCTGCTAAGCAGAGAGCCCGATGTGGGGCTTGATCCCAGGCCCCTGGGATCATGACCTGAGCTGAAGGCAGAGGCTTTAACCCACTGAGCCACCCAGGTGCCCCTATTTTGACAATTTTTATTCCTCCAACCCATGAGCATGGAATATTTTTCCATCTCTTTGTGCCTTCCTCAATTCCTTTCATAAGTGTTTCATAAGAGTTTGGGTCAACCAGGAAATTAAAGAACTTAAACAATTCATGGAAACCAGTGAGAATGAAAATACATTGATTCAAAACCTATGGGATACTTAAAAGGCGGTCCTAAAGGGGAAATATGTAGCCATCCAAGCCTCACTCAAAAAGGTAGAAAAATCCCAAATGCACAAGCTAACCTCACACCTAAGGACTGGAGAAAGAAGAGCAAATAAAACCTAAACCAAGAAGGAGAAGAGACATAAAGATTAGAGCACAAATCAATGAAAAAGAAACCAGAAAAATAGTAGAGCAGATCAAAGTTCAACATTTGCAAATCAATCACATGATTGAGCACATTAATAAAAAAAAAAGACAAAAACCATGTGATCCTATCAATTGATGCACAAAAATCATTTGACAAAATACAACATCCTTTCCCGATTAAACTCTTCAGAGTATAGAGATAGAGGAACATTCCTCAATTTCATAAAAACCACCTATGAAAAGCCCATGGCGAATGTCATTCTCAATGGGGAAAAGCTGAGAGCTTTTCCCTTAGGCTCAGGAACACAACAAAGATGCCCATTCTCACCACTATTTTTCAACATAGTACTAGAAGTCCTAGCATCAGAATCAGAAAACAACAAGAAATAGAATGCATTCAAATTGATAAAGAAGAATTCAAACTCTCTCTCTTCATTGATGACATGATACTATATGTAGAAAACCCAGAAGACTCCACCCCATATTAGGAGCATTTGGTATGGTGCAAATACAATGAATCTTGGAACACTGAAAAAATAAAATTAAGTTAAAAAAATTAAATGTGACTTTACTACATATCCTAAGGGTCAGAGAGGGAATCACAATGGAGATTCTCAACCGTTGTTACCTCAGGGCTCACAGACAATGACACTCTATCTCTGAGGAGCACCATAAATAAGGTAGGCAGGAGTTGAGCCTTAAGTCAGAGTTCTTCCTGCTCCAGCAATACCTGGCAGCCTTGGCCTGTGCCCCCCTGCCCAGCTGCCCTTTCTGGTGGCCCTGAGCTTGTGGGGACAACATGGTCATATGGAGATGGGAAGCTCCACATCCGTAGTGATGATGGCACTATTGTATTGTTCTCACCAGTCCAACAAAATGATTTCTGAGTGAAATATGACAAAATAGCAGTTTCTTGACCTTAAGATTTGAAAATCCTCTTGAGTCATCTATTAGAAATATGGTTTCAACATGTCTTCTTTTCCTGGAAAAAAGGAAGGAAGGAAGAAAGAAAGAAAGAAAGAAAAAGAAAGAAAGAAAGAAAAAGACTCAAATAGTAATCATGGTTTCTTGAGCACCTGCTCTTGAGAGCCATCACACTGGCTCTTTGTGGAATTGTTCCTCATAAACTTCTAAACTGTGACATAGGTATTTTTAGGCACATTTTCTAGGTGGTTAGATAGGGGCTTAGAGATGACTCGAGTAAGAGTGAATTTTAGTGCCAGAAACCTAAATGACACCCCCAAACTGATTTGAAATCCCTTGTTATTCCATACACGGTACTATTTCCCTCTTATCCGTGGTCTTCTCAATCTGAAACATCTCAAGTCTCAGGGTTTTCTTTCATGGCCAACTGGAACAGATTCAGCTGGCTTTTAATCTCTGCCCATCATAATCATTAAGATAATTATCTTAGTGGTGGACCTCTGAGTAAGATACTCAAAGATCTTTAAGAATAGAGACATTATAATATTTTTCTGATATTAAAGTCACTGAAAGAATTACCTTTTTAAAATTAATTCAGAATCTGGTATGTTCAGAATGTGCTGTAAGACAGATCTGAGATAGTATTTAAAAACACTCAGGGGGCGCCTGGGTGGCTCAGTGGGTTAAGCCGCTGCCTTCGGCTCAGGTCATGATCTCAGGATCCTGGGATCGAGTCCCGCATCGGGCTCTCTGCTCAGCAGGGAGCCTGCTTCCCTCTCTCTCTCTCTCTCTGCCTGCCTCTCTGCTTACTTGTGATTTCTCTCTGTCAAATAAATAAATAAAATCTTAAAAAAAAAATAAAAAAAAATAAACAAAAACACTCAGCTCAGCCTCTTCTACAAAGGGAGACTATGCTTGTAAACATTGCTGAACTATTCCTTTACCTACGGTTACTTACTTCCCAACCACTGTAGTGTTTATATGGTATGACTATAACTTACATTAGTCAAAATCTGCAAGGAAAGAACTTAGTGTACCCAACTTTAGGGACACTTTATGTTAATACTAGTGTTGTGACAATGAGCTACCTGTTTTGTTCTATAGTCCAAGGGAATGGTGCCAGACATCTTAAAATGCTGACTTTAAATTATCTGTGCGCTTCAGAGATTTGGGCAGGAGAAGGGGAGGAGCCCAGCATCCGTGAACATTTCTGTTATCTGTGTTGACCATGGAATAGGTAAACTTCTGTTTGATTTCTTGGTACTATTGTTAAAGGTGCTTTTGTCTCAAGTTCTTCCCTTTAGAAGTACTTAGAATGAGGGCGCCTGGGTGGCTCAGTGGGTTAAGCCGCTGCCTTCAGCTCAGGTCAGATCTCAGGGTCCTGGGATCGAGTCCTGCATCGGGCTCTCTGCTCAGCAGGGAGCCTGCTTCCCTCTCTCTCTCTCTCTCTGCCTGCCTCTCCGACTACTTGTGATTTCTCTCTGTCAAATAAATAAATAAAATCTTTAAAAAAAATTTAGAAGTACTTAGAATGAAAATGTGAATTTTAATCTTTTACCATCTATGGGACCAGATCCTGGGCTCCCAGGGAAGCTATCCCTTAACATTTTACCAAGCTCAGAATGATGGGGCAAAACCTCAGAGCATGGGCCCTATTTCTGCCCTAAGCACATGTTTCACATCTGCTTTGAAAAGAAAAAGATCACCAAAGACTGCCATTGCAAACATAAAGATAAGAAAAACAAAAGAACCTCTCCTGCTCACATAAGATTAAAGCCATACTGATCTGCACATACTGAAAACATATGAAAAAGTTCTGGAATGTTCTTCCTCATGATGATGTGTACAAACAAAACAGAATATAGAAATTTGCCCCAAATGTCCCTTCCCTGGAGTCCTCCTTTTTTTTTTTTTTTAAGATTTTATTTATTCATTTGAGAGAGAGAGAGAGAGAGCACAAGCCAAGGGAGAGGGAGAAGCAGGTTACCACTGAGCAGGGAGCCTGATGTGGAGCTCAGTGCAGGGCTTGATCCCAGGACTCTGGGATCATGACCTGAGCTGAAGGCAGACACCTTAAGACTGAGCCACCCAGGTGCCATGATCTCTCCCTTTTTTGTGAAGATTGTGTCTCCCAGGCAGCTGTCTTGACTTGGGTTTGAATAAAACTCTCTGCCTTTCTCTCTAAAATGTTTAAAATGGTTTGTCATTTAGTGTCAATAATAGCAATATCTTTTCTTTTTAAGTGAAAAGTATTCCTGGTTTACAACTCCTACAGCACAGAAGGGTGGTTGTTCTCGTTTATCCTGGAGCTTCCCTGCAGAACCAAGCATATGTATATATATTCCAGCACAAATGGTCTCATCCTAGAGGGTGCTTTGAAGGTCTAAGAAGCACCGCCAACTCCAGGGGTGAGAGTTCTTCCCACTTGGAGCATTACTATTTGGGTCTTAAAATTGTCTTGGAAATGTGGGAAACGATGGCATTTCCTGAAGCCCAAGCCTCAGAAGGTCTGAGAACAGCTGACCTTGTCAGGAGCCAGGCACAGCTCCTCAGGAAGTGTTGGTGCAGGAAGGGAAGGGGCAAGGTTGTCTGCAGAGGAATCTGGGGAAGGGGGCCTGTGTGTGGGGGCCCCGCCCCAAACTCCGCCCATGCCTGTGCGGCCCAGTCAGCTGTACAGGTGGGAAGGGCCTCCAGGATCACCTGCAGTTACAGGAAGACACCGGTTTAAGTTCCGGTGGCTGGATGCAGGCAGGCGCAGCAACCAATGGGCTTGGTTGGTTGCGCATTGACTAGTCACCCTCCCTGACCAGTCACCATGTGGGGGTGGGGCTACCTTTCTGTGGGTGGGCCCCCAGCTGCCCCAGGATGCAGCGGTGAGGGAGGAGAAGGGGAGATTGACCTGTGAGGGTTCCCTGGTGGGTGAGTACACGCTGTGGGCCAGGGTGGGGACCGGGAGCGGGGTAGGTTGAGCGCCACGTGGCATGTGGGGGTACTGGAAGGGGGCATGGAATGAGCTAATCCTGAAAACTCAGATGAGTTCTCCTTTTTCCCTTGAAAGTCTTCTCTGACCTATATCCGTTAATTGGCCATATCCCCCAGATCCCTGAACTCTAGGGCGCCCACTCACTCCAGGTTTTGTGGGATGAGTTGTGGACATTTCAGGTTTCCCTGTGTTCCCCAGGAAAAGTGCATGTAAGGATGGGACACAGTCCCCACGTCAATGGGTTGCAACCCGGTCCCTGACACAGTGCAGGTAATGGACCTTGAGCAGCACCTCCAGCTCAGCAGGGTCCCCTTGTTCAGGCACAAGTGTGGTAGTACCAAACCTCAGAGCCATCCCCAACCTCAGCATTGTGCCCTGTGTCTCTTGGAGATGGTGGTAATGGCCTGTCAGGATCATGCTGGTGGGTCCTCCAGATTACTGTCTCTGGCCCCAGGCACAGGTTTGGTGGTAACAGCCCTAGAGGCATCCCCCCATTTTAGCATTGTGCCCTGTGTCCCTCATGGATGGTGGCAATAGGCTGTCAGTATTGTGCAGGAGGGTACTCCAGGTCCCCATTCCTCCAAGCACAGTTGTGGTGGCAACAAACTCAGAATAGTTCCCCAGCTTCAGCACTGTGCCTCGTGCCCTGGGGTTGTTGGTCATAGGCTGTCAGGATCCTGCAGGAGCATCCTCCAGTTGGGGGCCTGGAAGCTGGAGTAAACCAGATCCCACTCAAGTTGCACGAGGAACAGCTGAGTTGAGGTGTTCATTTGGAAGAGTAATTTCACTTTTCCAAAAAAGACAAAGTCATCAGTCTACTTTCGATGAAGATAATTACCACTTAAGAAACAAGTGTGTGTTTCTTCTTCCCCCAGGAACTGCAACAGATGTGCAGGCCATAGGTTGCAGATGCCTACTTGTGTCCACCTGACAACATTTCTCTGCTCTGGCTCCACAAAACCTGAAGTTTTTAACACGAGCATCTGGGTCACTGATGCTACTTGTCACAGGACATTGATGTTCAGAGAAAGCAGCAGATACATTGGGTGCAATGTCACATCCAAGTCAGGAGTAGAGGTAAAACTTCTCATTAACTCAAAACCTCCTGGGCCTTTCTCTTTCCTCTAGTTGAGTCATGAAGTAAAACTCAAATCACTGTCAGCATTCTGGATTTTGTGCAAGAGTTACTTAGTTTCCCTGCAGGTAGAACATTGCAGGGAATACCCTTTTTTTCTGTTCATTTATTGTTTATAAAATGTAATCTGAACATCTGTTTCTGAGGAAATCACTTTTATTGGAAAGGGAAGATGAGATTTACTCTTTGTGTGTTTTTAACATATAATTTGATCCTTCATCTAACAAGGTTTATTCCATTGGGCCTAGGGTATAGTTATGTGGCCAACATCTAGAGTTGGTGGCTTTTTGTCATCAGATACAGACTTGGATGATGTCTTGTCATTTGTCAAAGGTGGTGTTTCCTGATTGATCAGTCTTTTCATCAAAAGAGTTATAATTAAGGTAAATGGAAAATTCAAAATTATTCAAAGTAGCCATTTACTGTTTAAAAGTTGACCTTGGCTTTCTAGTTTGACTAAATGCATCATCTAGATATTTTGACATGCTGTATTTTTTCTGCAGGTTCTTTGGTGGTGGAGTCAGGAGAGACTTTGGAAATTCTTATGGATAGATGCATGCTGGTTGCTCCAAGGAGCTTGGCGTCAGGAGCCCTGGGGTGAGTTCTGCAACTGCTTGCCTGACCCTTGGTGAGCCAGGTTATCCCACAGAGTTTCTGTTTCCTCCTTATGAAGCTGCTGGCAGGTAATCTCTATGGAAAGGCTTTTTACACAGAAACTGTAATGTGTATTGAAGAGCAAGTAAAAGTCAGATGATTTGGCTGTATTATTCTGTAAATAATAGTTTTAACACCCCGCCCTCCCCCCGCCGGGGTGCCTGGGTGGCTCAGTGGGTTAAAGCCTCTGCCTTTGGTAGAGATCAGGTCATGATCTCAGGATCCTGGGATTGAGCCCAGGATCTCTGCTCAGCAGAGAGCCTGCTTCCCTTCCTCCCTCTCTGCCTGCTTGTGATCTCTGTTTAAATAAATAAATGAAATCTTTAAAAAAATAGTTTTAAACCCCCCTGTCATGAGATATGGTATTTTATTGCACAAGGAGTCCTCAGAAGGCTATAATGAAAGTGTCAGATTTCAGAGCACGTTCAGGTTCCATTGGTACGTTAGTTACCATTGCCAGATAGGAGGTAAGTGGAGAGAAATATGACAGAAGGCAAAAGTAGGTGTTAACCATTCACTAGGTAGCATTCTGCATTTCTCATGAAAGTGAGATGGTGGTATGGGATCATACCTCCTGATGTTTGTGTCTGGGAGAACTCTGAACTTCTACCCCCACCCCTACGTTTTCAAAGCATTCTAAATGGAAGGAAAAGCATGTGCAGTTTCTGGATCTTATGACTCATCGGGTGAGCAGGTCTGAGCCTGGAAGCATTGTCATATCAGACATCAGATCAGACACCGTGAGGCCATGGTGGTGTACCATCTCTCTTGAAGGCAGGCCATCCTGCTCCAGGGACAGGGCTCTGCTCCCTGGCCAGCCCTACTGCTGCAGATGTACCACTATCGTTACTTTCTCTTTGGTTCTCATGCTCTCGGCTCAGCAGGGTTGTTGGTGGGAAGCAGCCCACAGGCAACCTTATTGATTCTTGCCCAGGTGCCCCTTGCTTCCTCAGACGAGGCGCAGCAAGTGTTCTCTGCCTGGTGTCTATGAATTCAACCAAAGGAAGCACTTCTTCCAGAGCCACACCCCTGAGAGATCCTCCGCTTTCCTGTGCTATGCGGAAGAGGCCAGTTTTCATTTGGAACTGAAATCTCAGCCCCTGCTATTAGGTTCCAAGGGCACACAGCACACCAGTCTCCAGGAAGCTCTAGTTCCGCTTGGGGCCTGATGTGCAAGACTGAGGCCAATCCTGGGTTTCCTGCTGTTGCTGATGCAGGTTTCTTCCTGAAAACTGTGCACCAAAGTCTGGTTTGTGATGACATCGCAGGAAAGAGGGATAGGTGCAGCACTCTGCCTGACCATAGAAGAATGCTGGATGTCAGTCACAGGTGGCTGGTGCAGGGAGGAGCGATGGCTGTTTTCCAGGACCTGGACCAGAGGGAGATTGGGGCCCTTGGGATGCTTTTCTGCTCATCTTTCTCGGGTGAGCTCATGAGGAAAGGGGAGAAATTGTGTGTGCTCACCTGTAATCGAGGAAGGTGTCTGGTTTCAGGTTTCGTGTGCAAGTGGATTCCCCTTATGGCTCATTTTCCTGATGGTGGTCATTAGTTGGACCCCTTGGCCCAGGCATCCTGACTGTGCAAGAGCTCTGGTCACCTTTTCCCCCAGGGCTCTGGACTAGGAAATTGGAGTGAGTCAGAAGGGAAACCATTCATGTAGGCCTCTGTTTCTGCCTTGCCAAGATGGACTGTTGACTGTAATTACTGCTCTGGAAATATAATGCGGGAGGCAGGGCTGGGGTGATGAAAGCAAGGTGGGGTGGTGGTTGCTATTCACATAGGGGGAAGTTGGTATTTCACTAGGAAGGTGATACTTGAATCAAGACCTAAAGAAGGTGACTGATATCACATCAAGAGCATTCTAAATGGAAGGAAAAGCATGTGCAAAAGCCCCGGGGCAGGAGCATACCAGGTATGTCCAGGAGTAGCAAGAAGGCCCTTTGGCCACAGGAGGCAGCTTAGGATGTGACATCTGGTAGGTGACAGTAGGGTGACAGAAAGCCATTACAGGGTTGTGACCCCATGGGACCTTGTTTCACTGGGCCATCCCGGCTACAGTGTTGAGAACAGATGACACAGTGTTGAGGATGGATAAGGGAAGTCAGTAATGAAGCTTTTCTAGAAACTCAGGCAAGAGGTGGGTTCTAGTGTGGACCAGATGGGTGGCCTTGGAAGGAATGGTTAATCCTATTCTGGGTACATTTTGAAGACAGAGTTCACAGGATTTGCTGATGGCCTGGATATTGGGGATGGGAGAAAGGAGGAATTGAGAGAACTCCCAGCTCTTGTTGGTTGCCCCAAGTGAGGGGAAGGAAGAGGTTTCTGGGAGTAGGAGGGAGTCTGTGTTCCACATGCTGAGGAAAGTACCTTTCACAGTGGACCTGCCGATGTTCGTGTCTGGGAGAACTGAACTTCTGCCCCCTCAGCAACTTTCAAGTATAAGTCTCCACCATGTTTTCAAAATTCATGGTAAGACACTTGGCTCTTTTGAAAGATCTACATTTTTACCCAGCTTCAGTAGCAGGAAGAAATCTGAAGAGGATTTCCCTCTTAAGAAAAAAGTCAAAGAGTGGACATTGCATTCAGCCTCTGTTTTGTGGGGAACCCCTACAGAGGCAGCGTGCACCCCAACCAGCTCCTTCCTGGGCACTGCTCTCCATATCCAGCCACCAGTTTTTTGAATCGTGTCTGTGAGCATCCATTGTGCTTTGTCTCCATTTATTTTGGGTATCCATTAGGAAGTTGTGTCCTGAGGCTGAAGAAAGGCCAGAGAGAAGAAATTTTTGGAGTCTGATCATGCTCACTAATTTTTCTGTATAATTTAATGGTAATTCCTTCTTTACACAATTTCTGCTGTGAAAGGTTTCCTAGGAAAACTGTACTTTCAAAGAGCAGGGGAACCTGTACCTCTCTTGCAGGGCTAGCTTTAGTTTCCATGTTACCCAGAACATTCCATGACTTGTAGATTTTACCACTCAAACATTGCACCTTTGACTACCTTCATCTGTTTCCTTCCACCCCCCCCCACCCCCACTTCCCTGAATCTGGCAACCAGCATTTTTTTTTCAGTATGTATGTGCTCATTATGTTTTTGTTTCTATGTGGAATGGACATGAAAGCATCTGGTGTTTGTCATTCTGGGTCTAAGTTACTTGGCATAGTGCTCTCAAGGTTTATGTTTCCATGTCTGGTTATTGTGAATGATTTTCCACTGAACATGGGAGTGCATCTGTCTTTTAGAGGGAGTGTTTTTGTGTTCTCCAAAAAATATTCGATAGAGCAATTACTGGGTTTTAAGGTAGTTGTGTTTATTAATTTCAGGAAATTCCATACTGTTTGTCACTGTGGCTGCACCAATGTACATTCCCACCACCAGCCCATAGGGTCCCCTCATTTACACATGCTTGACCAAAGCTGGTGTCTGCCTCTGGGACAATTGCTGTTCCAACAGTTGTGACAGCTGACTCCTGTTTTGACTTACAGTTCCCTGATGATGATTAATGATGCTGAACAACTTTTTCTGTGTCTGTTGGCCACATGTATGGTATCGTTGGAAAGTATCTATTCACATATTCTCTCCATTTTTAAATTTAGTTTTGGTTTAGATTTGTATGTGTTTTGTGTATTTTGCATATTAGTCTCTTCTCACGCTTATGATTTACAGATGTTTTTTGTCATTGGGTAGGTTGCCTTTTAAATTTTTGATGGTTTCTTTTGCCATGAAGAAGATTTCAGTTTGATGTCGTTCCACTTGCTTATTTTTGCCTTTGTTGCCTTTGCTTTTGTGTCTGATCTGAAGACTTTGCCAAAACCAATGTCAAGAAACTTACTACCAGTGTTTTCTTCTTGGAGGTTTATGGATTCAGGTCTAATGTTCAATTCATGCACCCGTTTTAAAATTTCTGTGTGCAGTGTTGTGATTTAGTTACATTCTTCTGCATTTAGTGTCCAGTTTTCTCAGTATCATTCACTGAAGAGACAGTCCTCTCCGCGTTGTACATTTTCTGCTCCTGTGTTGTAATTTAAGACCATATATGGGTGGGTTAGTTTCTGAGCTTTCTATTTTGTTCTATTCTATTCTCTGTGTGTGTGTTTTATGCCAATACCATATTGTTTTGATGACCATAACTTTGTATTCTAGCTTGAAATCTGGGAGTGTGGTGACTGCAGCTTTCTTTCTCCAGATTGCTTTGGGCATTTGGGGTCTTTTGTGAAATTGTATGGATTTTAGAACTGTCTTCTATTTCTTTGAATAATGTCATTGGGATTCGGATAGGGATCTCATCACCTCTGTAGATTGCTTTGGGTATGAAGAACATGTTAACATTATTAACTTTTCCAGTTAATGAGCATGGCATATGCTTCTGCGTATTCGTGTCGTCTTCCATTTCTCTGACCCACACATTCCTCCCCATCCCGAGACATACATGCACTTCTTTTATTTTCCACCATGTGTTCAGTGTACCAGGTCTTTCTTATTCTTGGTTACTCTTATTCCTAGATATTTTTTCTCCATGCAATTGTAAATGGCATTGCTTTCTTAGTTTCTCTTTGTGAAAGTTTGTCTTCAGCATATAGAAACACAAGTTGGGTACCTGGGTGGCTCCGTTGGTGAAGCATCTGTGCTCAGGTCTGGTCATGATTCTGGGGTCCTGGGATGAAGCCCCTGATCGGGCTCCCTGCTCAGTGGGGAGCCTGCTTTTCTCTCTCTCTGCTGCTCTTCCTGCTTGTACTCATGCTTCCTCTGTCAAATAAATATGTAAAATCTTTTAAAAGAAGAAATGCAACAGGTCTCTGTATGCCAAATTTGTATCCTGCAACTTTACTGAATTTGTTTTCTCTAACAAATTTTTGGTGGAGTCTTTGGGGATTTCTATATATAGTATCATGTCATCTGCAAATAGTGACCATTTTCTTTTCCTATTTGGATTTCGTATCTTTTTTTGTCTAAATGTTTTTCTAGGACTTTCAGTGCTCTGTTGAATGAAAGTGGTGAGAGTGGGCATCTATCTTTGTCTTGTTCTTGATCTTAGTGGGGAAGTTTTGAGCTTTTCACTCTTGAGTATGGTGTCAGCTATGGGCCTTTCATATAGGGCCTATTAAAAATATTTATTTATTTATTTTAAAATTTTCTTTTCATTGTTCCAGAATTTATTGTTTATACACCACACCCAGTGCTCCATGCAACATATAGAGCCTTTATTGTGTTGAGGTATGTTCCCCCGATACCCAGATGGTTTAGGGTTTTATCATAAATGCATATTCAATCTTGTGAGACGTTCTTTCTCCATCTATTATAACAATCATATGGTTTTATCTTTTATTTTGTTAAGGTGACGTGTCCCATTGGTGGACGTGCAGACGTGAAATCATCCTTGCATCACTGGAATAAATCCCACTGGACCATGTTGTGGGATTCTCCTGATGTATTGTTGAATTCAGTTTGCTGATTAATTTCTTGAGGATTTTTACATCTGTGTTCACGAGGGATATTGGTGTTTCCTTTTCTTGTAGTGCTTCTTGAATCCTTTTCTTGAATTTTTTTGGTAACAGGATAATGCTTGCTTCATAAAATGAGTTTGAACGGATGCCCTCCTCTCCTATTTTTTAAAGAGTTTGTGAAGGATTTGTATTAATTCTTCAACTGTCTGGCTGAACCCCTCAGTGAAAATTTTTGGTCTTGGACATCTGTTTCTTGGGAGGTTTTGATTATCAATTCAATCTTTTTACTAGGATCATTCTGTTCAGATTTTTTCCCTTTCATGGTTCAGTCTTTCTAGGTTGTTGGTAGGGACTTATCCATTTCTTCTAGGTTGTCCAGTGTGTTGGTCTCTACTTGCTCATAGTACTCTTATGATCTTTTGTGTTTTTGTGGTATTCATTGTCATGATCATCTTTTGTTCATTTTTTAAACGTTTCTCACTTTTTAAAATTTAAATTCAAATTAGGTAAGGTATAGTACATCATTCGTTTTTGATGTAATGTTTAATGATTCATTATTAATGATTCAACTAGTTCAGTAATTCATAGAGTATAACAGCCAGTGCTTATCACCACACATCCCCTCTTTCATGCCCATCACCCAGTTATCCCATCCCCCCACCCACTTCCCTTTCTGCAACCCTCAATTTGTTTCCCAGAGTCAAGAGTCTTATATGGTTTTTCTCCCTTTCAGATATCTTCCCATCCAGGTTTCCCACCCTGTCCCTATGATCCTCTGTGTTTTTCCTTATATTGCACAAATGAGTGAAACCATATGATAACTGTCTTTCTCTGACTGACTTATTTCACTTAGCATAATCCCCTCCAGTTCCATCCGCGTCCATGCAAATGGTAAGTATTCATCATTTCTGATGGCTGAGTAATATTCCATTGTATATATGAACTACATCTTCTCTTTTAAAGGATTTTATTTATTTGACAGAGAGAGAGAGAGAGATCACAAGTAGGCAGAGAGGCAGGCAGGGATATAGGGGGAAGAAGACTCCCCACTGAGCAGAGGGCCTTATGCGGGGCTCGATCCCAGGACTCTGAGATCATGACCTGAGCTGAAGGCAGAAGCTTAACCCACTGAGTCACTCAGGGGCCCCTGAACCGTATCTTCTTTATACATTCATCTGTTGAAGGACATCTCAGCTCCTTCCACAGTTTGGATATTGTGGACATTGCTGCTATGAACACTGGCGTGCATGTGCCTGTTCTTTTTACCAAATCCATATGGTAGTGCAATTGGTGGGTCACTGGGTAGCTTTATTTTTAATGTCTTGAGGAAACTGCATACTGTTCTTCAGAGTGATTGTACCAGCTTGCATTCCAACCAACAGTGTAAGAGGGTTCCCTCTTACACTGTTGTGTAAGATGTTTCACCTCCTCACCAACATTTGTTGTTCCCTGTCCTTTAATTTTTGCCATTCTAACTGGTGTAAGGTGGTGTCTCATTGTGGTTTTGATTTTTATTTCCCTGATGGCAAGTGATGTGGAGAATGTTTTCATGTTTCTGTTAGCCATTTGTATGTCTTTTTTGGAGAAGTGTCTTTTAATGTCTTCTGCCCATTTCTTGAGTGGACTCTTTGTATTTTGGGTGTTGAGTTTGAAAAATTCTTTGTAAATCTTGCATCCCAGACCTTTAACTGTAATAGCATTTGCAAATATCTACTCCTATTCTACAGGTTGCCTTTTAGCTTTGTTGATTTTTTCTAAGCTTTTCATCTTGATGAAGTACCGAAAGTTCATTTTTGCTTCTGTTTACCTTGCCTTTAGAGACGTATCTTGAAAGAAGTTGCTGTGTTGGAGGTCGAAGAGGTTGCTGCCTGTGTTCTCTAGGATTTTGGTGTAAGATAGGAATTAATCATCTTTCTTTCCTGATTGTTTTTGAGCCCTCTCTCTTTCTTGGTGAGTCTAGCTAAAAGTTTGTTAATATTGTTTATCTTTCCAACAAAGGCAGCTCTTATTTTCATTGATCTTTTTTCTTTTGAGTCACCATTGTATTTATTTTCACATTCCTTTTTGCCATTTCCTTATTCCTACTGATTTGGGGTTTTGCTTTTTTTTTTTTTTAAATACTTCTTTCTCATGTAAAATTATAATGTTTATAGGAGAGCTTTCTTGTGGATTGATGAGGACCTGAATTTCTATGAACTTCCTACCTTAGAACTAATTTTGCTGCATCCCGTTTTTGTTTTTTTTTTTTTGTCTTGAGGTACTTTTAAAATTTCTTATGACTTCTTTGACTGTTGGTAGTTTAGTAGCATGTTGTTAAATCTCTACATATTTTTGGCTGTCCCACTTTCTTCTTGTGACTGATTTCTAGTTTCATACCATTGTGGTTGGATAAGATTTGAATCAGAAGGCGAAGTGAGCATTCAGGATAAAGGTTTGTTTACTGGGCTTTTTTTCTGAGGGCAGAGAATGAGCTCCATACAGGGGAAAGTTGACGAGGTGGTGGGGGCGGTCAACCCTTGTTAGAATTACTGACTCCCATGCAGGCAGTGTACCACCATTCACACTGTATTCCTGATGGATTTGCAGTTCATTAGAAACATTTTCTTTGAGGTGCAGGGCTGGGCTTTTCTAACAGAAAGGTGCCATGTGGGTTCATGGCATGGCCCCAGGTCAGCAACCAGGATGTATGGTATTGTGCAGGAACAGAATTTTATTTGAAAGTGACTGAAACAGGGCATGGTGAGCTTCCTGAAAATAGCTGAGGTCCTGAGTGACCCACTGGGTGTGGGTGGTAGAATGGGAAGTTGGGTCTGTTAATCTGTCTCATAAGGTCCTGTGGAAGTCAGGGACACCCTCCTGTCTGTCCAGCTGTGTGGAGACAGGTAGACAGCGTATCTGGCCAAGCACAAGGGTTGCACTGGACCACCACCAGAGGGCAGTGTGCTGCCCTCTTTCTCCTTCATTTCCATAAAAATGGACCAGGGTCTGTGACTGTGATTCCTAGCAGCAGCATGGGGAGAGATCGGTAGTGGTGCACACTTCCTAGGGTTGTGGTCAGGACTAGTCTGGAGCCCACTGAAGTCAACCATACCTGGCACAGAAGGCATCCAGTCACCGTAACTGTGAGCACTGTGCCAGCTCCCATGCTGCTGCCTCCTATTTTTCATCATCTTTATGGTCATGAGCCTCTGCTCTTGCCCCATGTCCTCCAGGGTATTACTCTCCCTCCATCTGGCCCTCTTCTTCTGCCCTGTGTATCCTGATGCCAGGGTACCTTTTCAAGAGGCAGCTCAGTCAGTCCCTTGATGGAACACTTCCATGGATCCCCTGTGAGGTGAGGACAACACCTTACCCTGGAAGGGGGCTGCAGGTCCCCAATCAAGAAAGCCACATCTCTCTTTTTAGCCTGACCTGCCCTCTCCTCAGTCTTCCTCAGAGAAGGTCTTCTCACTTCATGAGCTGACAGCTCTGAACTTAAAAACGAATATTGTTTTCTATTTCTCAATGCCTTAGTTCATCCATGGCATGTCTTTCAAAACTTTCAGTGGGTTTTTTAGCAGTCCTGGAGGGCTGCCTGCTCAAGGACAGGATGACCTGGGAGGGGCATCCTTCCTTCCCATCTTCCTCAGCATGTCCCTGAGCCCTTCAGCCATCTGTCCAACTGAGGGTCGAGGGACCCAAGACAGCCCATCTTGAGCCCAGGCTGGGTCAGCTGTGTAGACCGACATGTACCAGTAGTGGTGGCATGACATGGGCATGGACCTTGCTGGCATGGGCCAGGTGCAGGCATTTTCTCCTTCTTTTTCCTTCCTCCCTTCCTGCCCAGAGATAGCTCAGAACAGACTTCAAGCCCTGCATCTCAGGATCCTGTGACCTGGGCTCCCTGCTTTCAGCTGGTGACCTTAGTGGTTTCCATTGCTTTTGTATCCCATACCCACTCCCATGGCCATTCCTAGATCAGGGGAGGGATCGTACCCTTGTCTGTACTTGGTCCTCTTCCTGTCCGACACCAAGTCCTCCCACACTTGTCTTCCAGGTATGTGCTTGGAAGCAAGCCCATCCACAGGAACTTATCAGCCAAATAGATCCAGGCAATGACCACTGAAGTGGAGATCCAGGTGTATAACAGACCTGCTCTGAAGCCTGTCTCATACTCTATGACAATCTCACATGGAACAGAATTAGTCATAGCTTTCTGGACAGTGAAGTGACATCCGTCTTGACTTACACTCTGGAAAGCATAGGTGCTGACCCCGGATTGAAAGGGACCATGGCTCCTGTGGGCTACAATTAACAGGAAAAGTATAAGAATTCAGTGAAATTTGAATTCCAGGCATAGAGTGAATAATTATTGTAGAGTAAATACTCTCAAGTAAGTCTTATGAACATTGCATAGCTAAAGCTTTTTCAAATAGTTTACTGAAAGAAAAACTTTTTTATTGTTTATTTTAATTGAAGTAGAGTTAACATACAGTGGTATATTAGTTTCAGATGTACAATGAAGTGATTACACGATTCTATATATTACTCAGCTGTCATCAAGAAAAGTGTACTCTTAGTCCCTGTCATCCATGTCACTCATCCCTCCATCCACTTCCACTCTGGTAACCACAGAGCCGGTATTTTGTTTTGTATCTTCTTTCTCCTTTATTTATGTATGTTCGTTTCTTAAATTCCATGTAAGAGTTGCATCAAAAGGCATTTGTCTTTCTCCAACTGACAGATTTCACTTAGGATAGTACTCTCTAGCTCCATCCATGTGTCTGCAAACGGCAAGATTTCATTCCTTTTATGGCTGAGTAATTTTCCACTGTGTGTGTGTGTGTGTTTACATGCATCATCTCATTTATCAAATTATCAAGAAATACTTGGGTTGCTTCCATAGAAACATAGGGACACATGTAACCTTTTGAGTTATTGTTCTCCTATTCTTTGCTAAACACCCAGTAGTGTGATTGCTGGATTATAAGGTATTTCTATATTTAATGTTTTGAGGAACAGTCATACTGTTTTCCACAGTGGCTACAGCAGCTTGCATTCCCACCAACAGTGCAAGAGGGTTCCCTTTTGCCCACATCCTCCCAACATCTGTTTTCTTGTGCTGGTGTTGTTAGCCATTCTGATAGGATGAAGTAATATCTCATGGAACTTTTCATTTGGATTTTCCTGTTGATGGGTGATGGTGAACATCTTTTCACGTGACTGTTGGCCATCTGTATTTTTTTGGAAAAATGTCTGTTCATGTCTTCTCTTTTTTAACTGGATAGTTTTTCGGGTGTTGCATTGTATCAGTTCTACATATTTTGGACACTACCCCTTAATTGCATGGGATATTTGCAAACATCTTCTCCCATTAAGTAGGTTGTCTTTTATTTATTACATTTTCATTGTTCTTCTGCTGTGTGGTAAGTTTTTATATTGATGTAGTTCCAGCAGTTTATTTTTGCTTTTGTTTCCTTTGCCTTAGGAGACATGTCTAGAAAATGTATGGTTCATGTCAGAAGTTACTGTCTGTGCCCTCTTGTAGGTTTTTTTTATGATTTCAGGTCTCACATTGAGGTCTTGAAACTGTGTTGAGTTTATTTGTCTGTATGGTGTAAGAAAGCAGTGTAATTTCATTCTTTTGTGCATAGCTGTCCAGTTTCCCAACACCATTTGTTGTAGAGACTGTCCTTTTCCCTTTTAATATTTTTGCCTGTTTTGCAGAAGATTAATTGGGCACATAATTGTGGGTTTATGTCCGAACTTCTATTCTGTTCTCTTGGTTGCTGTATTTCTGCACCAGTCCCATACTGTTAAGATGACTGCAGCTTTGTACTATAATTTGAAATATGGAACTGTGACTCCTCCAGCTTTGTTTTTCTTTGTAACATTGTGTTGGTTGTTCAGTATCTTTTGTGGTTCAATACAAATTTTTAGGGTAGTTTCTTTGAGTTCTTTCATATTTTTAAAATTTAAATTCAATTAGCCAACTTATCATATATCATTAGTTTCAGATGTAGTGTTAAATAATCTATCAGATGTCTATAATACCAAGTGCTCATTGCACCACATGGCGTTCTTTAATGCCTGTCACCCAGTTACCCTCCCCCCACCTCCTCTCCAGCAACCCTCAGTTTGTTGCTAAAGTTAAGAGTCTATCGTGGTTTTTTTCCCCTCTCTGATGACTTCCCATTCTGTTTCTCCTTCCTTTCCCTACGGTTCTCTGCCCTGTTTCTGATATTTCACATTTGAGTGAAACCATATGATAATTGTGTTTCTCTCATTGACACATTTTACTCAGCATAATATCTTCCAGACCCATCCAGGTTGATGTGAAGATAAGTATTCATCCTTTCTGATGGCCGAGTAATATTCCATTGAATATAGGAACTGCATTTTCTTTATCTATTCCTCTGTCCATAGATATCTGGGTTCTTTCCATAGTTTAGCTATAGTGGATATTGTTGCAATGAACAACAGCGTGCAGGTGCCAGTTCTTTTCACTACATCTCTGTTTTTGTGGTAAAAGCCCTGTAGTGCAATTGCTGTGTTTTAGGGTAACTTTAACTTCTTGAGGAAACCCCGTACTGTTTTCCAGAGTGGAGGTAACAGTATGCATTTCCACCAGGAGTGTAGGAGGCTTTTCCATTCTCTGCATCCTCACCAACATTTGTGGTTTCATGTCTTGTTAATTTTAGACATTCTGCCTGGTGTGATAGGACACCTCAGTGTGGTTTAGATTTGTATTTTCCAGAAGCCATGTGACATGGCACATTTATGCATGTATCTGTTGGTCACATATGTGTCATCATTGGAGAAATGTCTGTTCATATTTTCACTCATGTCTAGGCCTTACATTGGGTTGAGGCCCTGAAGTCTGGAAGATGCAATCAGCCAGAAATGTGGAGAACTTCACAAGGTCTGAGTTAAAGTGGAGTTTTAGGGTGTGTATGAAGCTCAGGGATTTTGTTCAGAGGGTGGATGAAAGTGTAGGTTCACTGACATTGTCTCAGGTTTGCATTCAGATTTCTCATGCTCTGAGTCCAGTCTGGAGGAAAAAAGGGAGTTTCCTTTTGTGTGGCTGGCTGATCCTCTGGTTTTGCTGAAATGTTCCTAATAACTGGGGCTTGGGAGCCAGGCCTCTACAGATGGACCTCTCAGAACCACAAACAGGGTTATGATTAGGACCTAGGAGCATGGAAGGTCTGAACTGCCAACTGTGCGGTGAGCATCCTGGAGGGCTGAGTTGGGGGCATGGGGTAGGGTGAGTGTCCGGTTCATTGTTTCAATCCATGAGCCCTTGAAAGTGGGAGTTCACTGGGATGGAAACAGATAAGCCTTCAGATTTCTACTGACCTTCATATTTACTGGAGTCCATTATGGAAAATTTCCTTCTGGGTGGAAGGCTGAGTCCTCTGGTATTGCTCAGGCATCCCCAAATTCTGGGGCTTTGGAGCCCACCTTTGAGGGATGGATATCAGAAGACCCAACCTAGGGATAGAGTTAGGGTCAAGAGACATTGCAGGCCCAGTCAGCTGACAGTGTGTGCGGTTCCTAGAGGCTAGAATTAAGGATGTGTGTTTCAGTTCAGGTCAGGCACAGGGTCTGTGGCCAAGAGGCTACTGAAAGTGTGGGTTTGCTGGGATAGGCTCAGGTGGGCAGATTTTTTCTCCTGCTTTGAATACTTTCTAGAGGTCTACATGGCACGTTTTCCTCCTTTGTATTAGGCTGAGTCCTGTGGTATGGCTAAGGTGACCTCAGTCCCTGAAGCGGGGGGCCAGGCCCCTAGGAATGGAATGCTCAGAACACAAACTAAGCTTCAGTAAGGGGTTAGGAGCATGGCAGGCCCAGTCTGACGGTGGTGTGGCAAGCTTTCCAGAGGGCTGAGTACAGAGTGCTGGGTAGAGTGAGTGTCAGGTTCAGGTTTATGTCCAGGGAGCTGCTGACTGGGTGAACTCAGTGGTGCATGGCAGATTTCTCCTGCTCAGAATCCTTTGCAGAGTTCCAAATGGTATGGTTTCCTTCTGGGTTGCAGGCAGAGATCAGATATTGCTCAGGTGTCCCCATCCATGGGATTTGTGCGCCAGTCCTCTGGGGACAGAAGCCTGAAACCCAACCTAGGGTTAGGGCCAGGCCCCAGGAACATACAGGCCTGATCTGCTGGAGCTGTGCAGAGCTCTCAAGGGGACTGAGTGGAGAACATGGGTCAGGCTGAGTCAGGCTCCGGGTTGGTGTCTGTGGGGCTACAGAAGATATGGGGCTGCGGAAGATGGGGGTGGCCATGGGGGAAAGGGCAGATTTCTCCTGCTCTGAGTTCTTGGCAGAGTTCCAATGCTACTGTTTTCTTCTGAGTAGAAGGCAGAGTCCTCTGGCATTTCTCAGGGGACCCACATATGTGGGGCTTCGGTAACCTGTATTCTGGGGACCCAAGACAGAAAATGCACCTAAGTTTAGGTTAGGGCTGAGAGTCATGTCAGGCCCAATCTGCCACCCTGAGAGGAGCGGCCTGGGGAGCAGAGTTGAGGACGTGGGTCAGTGTGAAGGTTAGAATTCATGTAGTGTACAGGGGGTTTCTGAAAGTGGGATAGCCTCAGGGGGCCATGAAATATTCTGGTATAGTTCGGGTGTAACCCATCAATGGGGCTTTGGTGTTGATCATGAGAGGACAGAAGACTGAAAACCCAACCTAGGGCTAGGGATGGGGCACAGGGGTATGGCTGGCCTGATCTGCCAGTGCTGAGGCAGGATGTCTGGGGCACCAAATTGAGGGCCGGGGTCAGTTGGTGCATTACGCTCTGGGTTTGTGCCTGGGGGACTGCCGAAGCTGGAGGTGGCTTCAGGGGGCATGCAGGTTTTTCCCATTTTGAGGGTTCTGTGCAGCTCCAAACAGAACAGTTTCCTCCTGGGTGGCAGATGGAGTCCTGGGTTGTGGCTCAGGGGTCCAAATATGGAGGAATTGGGTGCCCAGCCTCTGGGGATGAAGACTGAAAACTCAGCCTAGGGTTAAGGTTAGGGCCAGGGGCATGGTAGGCCTAATTTGCTGACATGAGGAGGGATCCCAGGGGGCTGAATTGAGGGCAGGGATCAGGTGACACAACAGGGCCCAGGTTTGTGGCCAGGGGGTCACTGAAGGAGGGGGATGTGGTAAGGGGGGCATGCAGTTTCTCCCACTCTGGGGGCTCTACTCAGTTTCAAATGGCACGGTTTCCTTCTGGGTGGAAGGCAGGCTGAGTGTCAGCCTCCGCATTTGCGGCCAAATGGTGTGCAGAAGGTGGGGGATGGCTTCAGGTGGGGCATGTAGGTTTCTCCTGCTCTGAGGATCCAGCACAGCTCCAAACAGCTTGGTTTCTTCCTGCATGGTGGGCAGAGTCCTGGGGTGTCACCAAGGGTCTTTAATCTTGGGGGCTTGGGGTCATGCCTCTTGGGATGTAAGCCTGAAAACCAAAATTAGGGATAGGGTGAGGGCCTAGGGGCATGGAAGACCTGATATGCCAGTGCTGAGGCAGGAGCCCTGGTGCACTGAGTTGAGGTCAGGTGTCAGGCGGTGCATTAGCCTCTGGATTTGTGTCCAGGCATTCACATAACCTGTGGGTGACCTCAGGGGTGCATGGAAGTTTCTCCAGCTCTGAGGGTTCAGCGCAGCTCCAAACAACGCAGTTGTGCCCTGGGTGGCAGGCAGAGTCCCAGCATGAGCATCAGGCATCCTCAATCTGGTGGACATAAGGACCAGACATCTGGGCTCCAAAGTCTGTACACCCCTCCTAGGGTTAGGGTTAGGACTTAGGGGCATGGCAGGCCCCATCTGCCAGCACTGAGGCACAATCCCCTTGGGGCTCAGTTGAGGGCATATGTCAGGTGGTGCCTCAGAATACGGGTTTGTGGCCAGGGGTGCTGCAGATTGTGTGTGTGTGGGTCATTAAAGTGGGGTATGCCGGTTTCTCCTTCTCTGAGGATTCAGTGCAGCTTCAAATGGCACAGCCTCCTACCACATGGGAGGCCGAGTTCTGGGGTGTCACTCAGGGGTCCTTAATGAGGCTGGTTTGGGGGTCAGGTCTTTTTGGATGGTAGCCTGAAAGTCCAAACTAGGATTAGCGTTAGCGCCTAGGGGCATGGCAGGTTCTACCTGCCAGTGCTGAGGCAGGCTCCCTGGTGGGCTAAGTTGAGGACGCATGTCTGGAGGTGCGTCAGATTTCAGGTTTGTGTCCGTGGGTTCCACATAAGGTGGGATGGCCTCAGGGGGTCATACAGGTTTCTCCCGTTCTGAGGGTTCTGTGTAGCTCCAAGTAGCAGAGTTGTGCCCTCAGTGGGAGGCAGAATTCTGGTGTGAGTCTCAGGGGTCCCCAATCTGGCTGGGTTGTGGGCCAGGCCTCTGGGTATGATAGCCTGTACACCTCACCTAGGTTTAGGCATAGGGCCTAGGGACATGGCAGGCCTGATCTACCATTTCGGAGGCATGATCTGCTCAGGGCCAAATTGAGGATTTGTCAGTCATTGCATCAGAGTCCGTTTTTGTGGCTAGGGGGCAACCGAAGGTGGTGTTGGGTTTACGAGGGCATGCAGGTTTCTCCCACTCTGATAGTTCAGCACACCTCCAAAAGGTCCATCTTACACCTGCATTGTGGATTGAATTCTGGGGTGTTACTCAGGGATCCTTAATCTCGGGGGCTCTGGTGCCAGGCCTTTAGGGTGGAATCCTGAAAACCCAAACTACGTTAGGGTTAGGGCCTAAGGGCATGGCAGGCCAGATCTGCTGATGCTGAGGCAGGATTTCTGGTGGGCTGAGTTGAGGGAGGGCATCATGCAGTGCCTCAGTCTCTGGGTTGGTGACCATGGGTGCCACCGAAGGTGGGTGTGGCCTCAGGGATGCGTGCAGGTTTCTCCTGCTCTGAGGGTTGGGCACAGCTCCAATGGCACAGTTTCCATCTGGGTAGCAGGTGGATTCCTGGGGTGTGGCTCTGTGGTCCCCAGTTTGGAGGGCTTGGGGGATAGGCCCCTGCAGATGGAAGCCTGAAAACCCAACCTAGGGTTAGGGTTAGGGTCTGGGGCATGGCAGGCCTGATCTGAAATTGCTGAGACCAGCACTCCAGGGGGCTGAGTAGAGGGAGTGTTTGTCCATGTTTGCACCTGGGTTTTAGACTGCTTTCTCATGGGGTTTGGGCCGGGACCACTTGAGATCATGGGCCAGGCCCAGGTGGTTGCCCTGTAGGTCCGTGCCTCCAAAAGCAGTTTCACTGTGGGGTTTTCCAGCCAATTCTCACGAGCTTTATGCCCAAATGGATATTTAGTTGGGCAAGAAACTCATGAGAATTGGTTGGCATTGGTGGCAATTTAGGATGCACTCACACCCGCTGTCTAGAGTGCTTTCTCCCTAGGTCCAGTTGTGACCATCCAGAAACTTGGACTGGGCCCATGCAGCTCCCCTGAGAGACCCAGCTGAGAGGAGATTTCTGGAAGGGTCTCAGGCTGAGAATGAGGCTCCATGTTTCTGGCCCATTTAGGTGCTGAAAGTGGGGGTGGCCTCAGGAGGGTATGAAGGTTTCTCCCCGTCTGAGGGTTTTCTGCAGCTCAAAAGAGTATTGTTTCCTCCTTTGTGGCAGTGGAGTCCTGGGGTGTAACTCTGGGGTTCCCAATCTGGAGGACTTGGGGTCCAGGTCTCTGGGGATGTAAACCTGAACACCCAACCTAGGGTTAGGTTTAGGTCCTAGGGGCGTGGCATACGCATTCTGCTAGTGCTGAGGCTGGCCACCCAGGGGACTGAGTAGAGCCCAGGATTGCCAGCATTCTGGGTCAATTCCGAGTAGTCCTGTGGCCTGTCTCAGAGGTCCCCAACCTGGAGGGACAGTGCCATTGTGGCTTGAGACCTGTGAGGCGTTGTGAGCTGTATTAGGAGACTCATGCCAGTTCATGAATCACAGATGAGATTGACTCGGTGTGTGCTTTGAACATAGAATGTGTTCCTTCATCTAACAGTGTTTATTCCACTGGGCGTAGGCTGTGGTGGAATGGCAGGCATCCAGAGTTACATGGCTGTTTGTGGTCAGGTAGTGATTTGGATGATGTCTTTTCCATTGTCCAAGGTGATGTATCCTAATGGATTCGTCTTTCCATCCAAAGAGTTCCAATGAGGGCAGAGTGAAAATTCAAAATGATTCCGAGGAGGCTTGGATGATTTAAAAGGGAAGCTTGACCTTCTAGTTTCACTAAATGAACCACCTAGATAGTTGGACACGCTGTATTTTCTCTGCAGTTTCATGGGTGGTGAAGTTAGAAGGAGGGTCTTTGGGAATTCCCCTAGATAGAGGCATTCTGGTGGCTTCAAGGGGCTTGGCTTCAGAAACCCTGGGGTGAATTTCTGTGGCTGCTTGCCTGACATTCGGTGAGTCAGGTTATCCCACAGGTTTTCCATTTCCTCTTAGGGAATTGCAGGCACGTAACGTTCTGCTTAAAGCAGAAACCCTCCTGCACTGTCCCTGGGCATGCAGGTTGTTGCAGTCTCTTTGGAAAAGAGTTGGTGGTTCCTCCAAAAGCTAAAATCTGAACAACCCTAGGATCCAGCAATTGCCCTTCTTGGAATTTATCCAAAGGACACAAAACTGCGCATTCAATGGGGTACAAGCACCGTGATGTTTATAGCAGCATTTTCAAGAATAGCAAAACAATGGAGGGACTCCCAGTGTCCATTCACTGATGAATGGAGAAAGAAGATGTGAGAGATGTATCTTCTATCTATCTGTCTATCTATCTATCTATCTAATGGAATAGGACCCAGCCTCAAAAAGAATGAAACCTTGCCATCAGCAAGGATGTGGAAGGATCTAGAGTGGATTAAGGTAAGCAAAATTAGTAAGAAAAGACCAATGGCCTATGATTTGACTCCTATGGAATTTTACCTAATTAATAGCTTTTTTAAAAAATTTCAACTTGTGAAGATTTTAGTTATTTTATTTCTCCAGGAAGGGCTTTTATCTCTTCGGAGAGAGTTTCTCTATTTTCTTCCATGCCTTTTTCAAGCCCGGCTAAAACTTTGAGAATCATCATTCTGAACTCTAGATCTGACATATTACCAATGGCCTTAGTGATTAGGTCCCTAGCCTTTGGTACTGCCTCTTGTTCTTTATTTTGTGGTGAGTTTTTCTGCCTTGTCATTTTGTCCAGAAAAGAATATATGAAGGAGTAAATAAAATACTAAAAGGGTGGAAAAGACCCCAGGAAGATGTACTTTAAGCAAATCAGAAGAGACACTGAAGCATGAGAGGGAGAAAGGGATAAAAAGAAGTTAAGAAAAAAAAATTAAATAAAGAAAACAAAGAAAAAATATAAAAAAAGAAGAAAAAATATATTAAACTGGTGATTAGAACAGGGTCACCCACTTAATTTTGGGAGTACTTTGGTTTCTTAGAAGAAACTACATCCCAAAATTTTAAAGAATGAAAAACATATATAAGGGTAAACACAATGAAGGGATGGAATATGCCCTTTAAGATTAAAAAAAAAGTAATTTCAAAAAAAGGAGTTGATAAAGTAAGTTGGTTGGGAGAATAAAGAAAAAGAAAGTCAAGAGAATTTGCTTGGGCTGGAGACTAGAACCAGCCCAGAGGTAGATTTAGGGTATATATGATCTATTAGAAGAAGTTGTAGCCCAAATTTTCAGAAGAAAAACCCTATGTGTATTCAAAAAATAAAGTTAGATACAATGAAGGATAAAATGTGACTATAATAATGAAGGTTCAAAAAAGATTATTATTTTGATGAAGATATTGTTAAGATAAACTAGTTAAAAAAAGTTAAAAGAGGAAAGGGTAAAAGTTAAAAAGAATTAGCTGAAGAAAAAAAGATTAAAAAAATTAATTAACTGTGAGAGTAAAGAATCATGTGGAAAAAGCCATGAATTCTTTGCTTTGCTTTCTCCTCCTCTGGAATTCTGTTGTTCTCCTTGGTAAGTGAACTTGGTCTTGGCTGGATTTCTTGTTGGCCTTCTGGGGGAGGGGCCTGTTGTAGTGATTCTCCACTGTTTTTGCCCAAGGCAGAATTGCGCATTCATTGGGCCCGCCCTTACTTAGCCTGGCCCCGCCCTTAGCAGGGGCCAGGCTAAGTAATCTGCTCTGGTTCGCCTTTGGGAACTGTTGTTCCCTTGAATGCTTTCGGTAGACTTTCAAAGGATGGGAATGAAAATGGCGGCCTCCCAATCTTCGCGGCCCAGAGGAGCCGAGAGCTCGGGCCCCACTCCTCAGTGTGCTCTCAGAGAAAAGCACTCAATCGTCTCCCTGGTCTCCAGCCGTGATTCGAGCTCACCCGGCCTGTGACCAGTTCCAGGAGTGAGTTGAGAGCTCCCTCCTCTGCTCTGTCTCTGCAGCAGGCTTCCCCGCTCTAATACCTGCGGGCTCTGTGACACTCAGACACCCCGATCCTTCTGTGACCCGCGGGACCTGGGGCCATGCTGACCCCGTGTGGGCTTCACCCTGGTTAGGCCTCTGGAGCGAAGTCCCTCAGTGGAGCAGACTTTGAAAATTCCTTGATTTTGTGTTCCATTGCTCTGCCGTTTGCTAGGAGCTGGCCCCTCCCCCTATGGTCTGTCTTCCGATCACTTTGGATTCACTTCTCTGCCCGTCCTACCTTTCAGAAAGTGGTCCGTTTTCTGTTTCTAGGATTGTTGATCTTCTCTTCAACCTCCCATTGGATTTGTTGGTGTTTGCAATGGTTTGAGAAGCTATCTAGCTGATCTCCTGCTACCTGATGTCGTCTCAGCCTGCTACTTCTCCACCACCTTGACTCCTCCTCCTATGGAATTCCAGAAAGAAAACAGATGAACATGGTGAGGGGAGAAAAATAGGCCATCGAGGGAACAGACTCAGCCTTCCAGCACAAACAGAGAGTTGCTAGAGGGCAGGTGTGTGTGGGAAGGGTTAAATGGGTGATAGCTATTAGGGATGGTACTTGTGATGAACTCCGGGTGTTCTATGCAGGAGAGGAATCACGAAATCCTCCCCCTGAAGCAAAGGAACAAACACTGCATGGAAACCAATTAGAATTGAAGTCAATGAAGAACAGAAGACCATGTTCTACTTCACGAAGACTGAGGTAAAACTGGAATGCCTTTTGCTCTCCTGTTCTGTCGATGATCATTTTGAAGCACTCTGTGGCAGGATACACTAGTTTCCTGTTGCATGAGGAGCCCTCCGAAAGCTGCCGTGAATGATCCAGATCTCAGAGCATGTCCATGTTCCATTGATATGTAACTTTCAGTCTGCCCAGGTACAAAGGTAAGTGGAGAGAAATATGGCAGAAGAGGAAAGGAGGTGTTCATCATTCAGGAGGTAGACTTCCCCTTTCTCACGAACGCCTGGGCCAGTGTAAATTGAGAAGAAGGAGGGGGGATCCTAGAGCTTTGCCGCAGACAGGGGAGTTCTAGGTCTGCCTAGAGCTGGCAGGGGTCCCTGAGGAGAACTGAGCTAGTGGCGTGGTGGGCCCGAAGTGCTGGTGCCGAGGTGAGTTTTCCCAAGAAGCTGAGTTGAAGATGGGGGTCAGGTGGTGCATCAGGCTCTGGGTTTGTAGCTAGGGGGCTGCAGAATGTGGGGGAGTACTCATGGGGACGTGCAGTTGTCTCTCGCTCTGAGGGTTCTGCACAGCTCCAAATGGACTAGTTTCCTGCTGTGTGGCAGGCGGACTCCTACAGTGTGGCTCCAAGGTTCCCAATCTGAGGGATTGGGGGACAGGCCCCTGGGGAAGGAAGCCTGAAAACACAACATAGGGTTAGGGTAATGGCCTTGGGGCATGGCAGGCCTGATCTGCTGACACTGAGGTGGGATACCTCCAGGATTGAGTTGAGGGAATGCGTCCCGCAGTGCAGATGAGTCAGGGTTTCTGGCCAGAGGGACCGCTGATGGTGGGGGTGGCTTTAGAGGGGCATGCTGGTTTCTCCCTCTCTGAGGGAACTGTGGAGCTCTAGATGGCAAGGATTCCCTCTGCATGACAGTCGGGTTTCTGACTTGTTACAGAAGGGTCCTGAATCTGGGGAGTTTGGGGGCCCGGCCTCTTGGGATGGAAGCCTGAAATCAGAAACTAGAGTTATGGTAAGGGCCTAGGGGCATGGCCTGCTCAATCTGCTCGTGCTGAGTTGGGCTCCCCGGTGGGCTGACTTCAGGGTGGGTATCAGGTGGCACGTCAGACTCAGAGTTTGTGTCCAGGGGTGCCACAGAGGCTGGGGGTGACCTCAGGGTTTCATGCAGGTTTCTCCCATCCTGAGGGTTGTGCAGAGCTCCAAATGGCATGGTTTCCTCCCATGTAGTGGGCACAGTCCAGAGGTGTCATTGAGGCATCCTTAATCTATACCGGCGTGTGTCTCAGAGGTGCCCAATCTGGCGGGCTTGGGGGATAGGTCTCTGAGCATGAAAGCCTGTACACCCCACCTAGGGTTATCGTTAGGGCCTAAGGACATGGCAGGTCCGATGTGCCGGTGCTAATGTGGGCTCCCCTAAGGTCCGAGTTGAGGGCATAGATCTGGCATCGCAGCAGAATCTGGTTTTATGGCCATGGGAGTCACCCATGGTGGGGGTGTCATTAGGGGGGCTTGCAGGTTTCTGCCCCTCTGAGTATTTGGTGCAGCTCCAAACCACAAGGTTTCCTCCCATGTGGCTGGTGTAGTCCTGTGGTGTCGCTCTGGAGTTTTTAATCTGGGGGACGTGTCTAGTCCCCCTGGGATGGAAGCCTGAAAACCCAAATAGGGGTTATGGTAAGGGCCTAGGGGCATGGTGGCCCAATCTTCTGATGTTGAGGCGGGGTCCCCTCAGGGCTAAGTTGAGCCAGCTTGGCAGAATCTGGCTTTATGGCCAGGGGGGCTGCAGATGGTGGGAGTGGCTTTAGAGGGGCCGTTTTCTCTCCCTCTGAGGGTTCAGAACAACTCCAAATGGCACAGGTTTTTACTGTGTGGTGAGCTGGGTCCTGGGGTGTATGTCAGGGTTCCTTAATCTGGGGGGTTTTGTTGCCAGGACCCTCAGAATGGAAGCCTGAATACCCAAACTAGGGTTAGGGTTAGGGCCTAGGGGCACGGCAGGCCCGATCTGCTAGTGCTGAGGCAGGATCCTCTCTGGGATGAGTTGAGTTGTGCATTTGGTGGTGGGGCGGAATCCAGTTCTGTGGCCATAGGGGCTGCCGATGGTTGGGGTGGCTTTAGGGTGGCATGCAGGTTTCTCCCCTCTGAGGGTTCATTGCAGCTCCAAACCACAGGGTTTCCACTTGTGTGACAGGCTGTGTCCTTTGGTGTCGCTCAGAAGTCCTTAATCCGGAGGGTATGGGGGCCAGGCCTCTTTGGATGGAAGACTGAAAATCCAAACTAGGATTAGTGTTAAGGCCTAGGGACATGGCAGGCCCGATCTGCTGGAATTGAGGCGGTCTCCCAGGTGGACTGAATGGAGGGCGGGAATCAGGCAGGAGTCGGGGTCTGGGTTTGTCTGGAGGGGCACAGAAGCTGGTGGTGTCCTCAGGTGGCACGCAGCTTTCTCCTGCTCTGAGCTTCCTGCACAGTTCCAATTGGCACCACTTTGCCATAGGAGGCCAGCGGAGTGCTAACCCAAATAGGGGTTAGGGTCAGGGCCTAGGGGCATGGCAGACCAGATCCCCCAGCGAGGGGGTGGGCACCCCAGGGGCTGAGTAGCAGGATGCTTTGGACTCCCATGTGCCTGACTCATAGAGGGCTTCCTTGCAGGGTTCGGGCTGTGAAAACTCCAGATCCTGAGCCATGGGAAGGTGGAGGCCTTGGAAACATGAGTTGCAGGAAGCAGTTTCGCTGGGGTTCTTTCTGGCCAATTCTCATGAGTTTACTGCTTCAATCGGTATCAGTTTGGGAAGAAACCTCATGAGAATTGGCCGCTGTTGGGCGGTGATTCTGGCTATGTTGGCGCCCTGGTCTAGAGCACTTTCTTGCTCGGTGCGTGTCTCAGCCATCTGGGAATACAGGGCAGGCCCACGTGGCTTCCCCAGGGACCCCACACGGGGGAGCTTTCCAGGGCAGTGTTGAGGGAGGGGTTCTGGCTGGGCGTCAGCTTGGGAGTGAGGGATGGCCTCAGGGGGGCATTCATGTTTCTCCTGCTCTGAGGTCTTTCCTCAGCTCTGAATAGCATGGTTTCCTCCTGGGTAGCAGGCAGACTCATGGGGTGTGTTTCAGGGTTCCCCAATTTGAGGTCTCAAGGGACAGGCCCTTGGGAAAGGAAGATGAAAGCCCAAATGAGGGTTTTTGCCAGGGCCTAGGGGCATGATAAGCCTGATCCGCCATCGCCGGTGTGGGCACTCCAGGGGGCGGCATAGCAGGAGGGTTTGGCCTCGTGTTTGCCTGATTCACAGAGAGATTTCTCCCAGGGTTTGGGTTGTGACCACTCATGACCCCAAGCCAGGCTCAGGTGGAGGTCCTACAAACATGCGCTGCCAGAAACGAGGTCGCCAGGGGTTTTCTGGCAAATTCTCATGATCTTCCCAAATCAATATCAATCTGGGAAGAAAGCTCATGAGAATTGGCCGGCATTGGACTGGAATTTGGGCCATGTTGTCGCCCATGGTCTAGAGCACTTCCTCACTCGGTGCATGTCACGGGCATCTGGGAACACGGGCCGGTTCCACACAGCTCCCCTGAGGGCCCCAGGGCAGGGGAGCTTTCCAGGGGCAGAGCTGAGGGAGGGGTTCTGGTTGGGCGTCAGCCTTGGAGTTTTGGCCTGGTGTGATGGAGAAGGTGGCTGATGGCCTCGGCGGGGGTGGGGGGTGGGGGGGGTGAGTGTTTGGGGTGGGGGGGTGGGTGGGGCACCCCCTCCCTATCTGAGGGTTTTCTGCAACTCCAAAGGGTTGGAATCCTCCTGCGTAGCAGTCGGACTCATCTGGTGTGCTTCAGGTTTCCCCAGTTTGAGAGCTCGAGGGACAGGCCCTGGAGAGGAAAGACTGAAAACCCAACTGAGGGTTAGGGCCATGGCCTAGGGGCATGGCAGGCCAAATCCACCAGTGCCGGGTGGGCAACCCAGGGGGATGAGTCAAAGGAGGCGATGGCCTCACGTGTGCCTGATTCGTAGAATGCTTTCCCGTAAGGTCGCTACCTCCTAGGACCCCGGGCCAGGCCCAGGTGAAGGCCCTGTGGACAAGTGCCACAGGAAGCGGGGGTTTTCTGGCCAAATGTCACGAGCTTTCTGCCCAAATCGATATCCATTTGCACAGAAAGTTTGTCAAAATTGTCTGGCGTTGGGCGGCAATTCAGGCCACACCGGTGACCATGGTCTAGAGCGCTTTCTTGCTCGGTGCGTGTCACGGCCATCCGGAATACGGGCCGGTCCCCTGCCGCTCCCCCTAGGTCTCCCGCAAAGGGGAACTTTCCATTGGCCGAGTTGAGGGAGGGGTTCTGGCTGGGCATCAGCATCCGAATTTTAGGCCTGTTTTGGCGTGGATGGTGGAGGGTGATCTCGGAGGGGCATGCCTATTTCTCCATCTCTGAGGGTTTTCCTTAGCTCCGAAGGGCACGGTTTCCTCAGGCAGGCGGACTCATTGGGTGTGTTTCAGGATTCCTCAATTGAGGCCTCAAGGGACAGGTTCCTGGGGAAGGAAGACTGAAAACCCAATGAGGGTTAGGGCCAGGGCTAGGGGCATGGCAGGCCTGATCCGCCAGCGCCAGGATGGATACCCCAGGGGGTTGATTAGTAGGAAGCACTGGCCTTGCGTGCACCTGACTCATAGAGGGCTTTCTCACAGCATTTGGGCTCCAACCCCTTGGGACCCTCACCAGGCCCAGGCAGCGGCCCTGCAGACATGCACCGCAGGAAGCGAGTTTGCCAGTTTTGTTTTCTGGCCAATTCTCATGAGCTTTCTGCCCAAATTGATATCGAGTTGGGTAGAAAGCTTGTGAGGATTGGCCGGCGTTGTGTGGCGATTCAGGATGCACTGGAGTCCGTGGTCTAGAGCAGTTTTTTGCTTGGTGTTTGGGTGCCTTCCGGGAACACAGGCTCGTCCCACATGCCTCTCCCAAGGTCCAACATGCTGGGGAGCTTTCTGCGGGCCTAGTTTAGGTAGAGGTTCTGGATGGGTGTCCGTCTATGTGTTGGAAGCATGGTGGGCCATCCAAGGTGGGGGTTGGTCTCAGGGGGTCGTGCAGCTCAATCCCGCTCTGAGGGTTTGTGCAGCTGCAGTAGCACAGTTTCCTCCTGAGTGGCAGGCGGAGTCCTGCAGTATGGTTCATGGTTCCCCAATCTGGAGGACTCGAGGGTCAGGCTCCTGGGGTCAGAAGCCTGAAAACCCAACCGAGGGTTAGGGACAGGGTCTATGGGCATGGCAGGCCCGATCTGCCAGTGCCACGGTGGGCACTGCTGGGGGTTGAGTAGCAGGTGCCATTGACCTTACATGCATCTCACTCATAGAAGGCTTTCTCACAGGGTTCGGGTCATGAACACTTGGGACCGTGAGCCAGGCCCAGGCAGCAGCCCTTTAGACATGACCCGCAGGAAGTGAGTTTGCCGTGGGTTCTCCGGCCAATTCTCTCAAGCTTTCTGCCCAAATCGATATGGGCAGAAAGCTCATGAGAATTGGCCGGTGATAGGCTGTGACTCGGACTGCGCTGTCGCCTGCGGTCTAGAGCGTTTTCTCACTCGGTGTGTGTTGTGGCCATCCGGGAACATGGGCCGGACCCACAGGGCTTCCCCACATGCCCCATGCAGGGAAGCTTTCCAGGGGGCCGAGTTAAGGGAGGGGGTATGGGTGGGCGTCAGCCTTCACGTTTGTCTCCTGGTGGGAGCAGAATGTGTGGGATGGCCGCAGTGGTATTATGCAGGTTTCTCCTGCTTTGAGGGTTTTGCGTAGCTTCGAGCAGCACCATTTTCTCCTTGGTGGCAAGTGGAATCATGCAGTGTGGCTCAGAGGTTTCCAATCTGTAGGTCTCGAGGCCAGACCCCTAGGGACCGAAGCCTGAAAACCCAACTGAGGGTTTGGGCCAGGGCCTAGGGGCATGGCAGGCCAGAAATTCCATCGCCAGGGTGGGCAACCAAGGCGGCTGAGTAGTAGGTGTCCTTGGCTTCGCCCGCGCATGGTTCTTAGAGGGATTTCTCACCGGATTCCATCCTTGACCACTCTGTTCCCGGGGCTAGGCCCAGTTAGCGGCCCCGTGGATCTGTGCCACAGGAAGCGAGTTCACTGTGTGTTTTCTGGCCAATGTTCATGGCTTTCTGTCTAAATCTTTATCAATTTTGGCAGAAAGTAGAACGCTTGTGAGAATCGCCCAGCGTTGGGTGACGATTCAGGCCTTGCTGGCGCCCGCGGTGTAGAGCACTTTCTCGCTAGGTGTGTGTCGTGGTCATCCAGGAAAGTGGGCCGGCGGCAAGCCATTCCACCGAAAGCACAATGTAGCTTTCCAGGGACAGAATCGAAGGAGGGATTCTTGCCGGGCGTCAGCTTCCGAGTTTGAAGCACAGCGTGGTGCCAAATGTGGGGGATGATCTCAGGGTGGGCATGCAGCTTTCTCCAGGTCTGAGGGTTTTCTGCAGCTCAGCAGGGCACGGCATGGCAGGCAGAGTCATGCGGTATGGTTCAGAGGTCTCCAATCTGGAGGACTCGAGGGACATGCCTCTGGGGACAGAAGCATGAAACCCCACCAAGGGTTAGGGTCAGGGCCTAGGAACATGGCAGGATCGATCCACCAGTGCCGGTGCAGGCATCCCAGGGGGCTGAATAGCAGGAGACATGGACCTTGCGTGCGCCTGATTCATAGAGGGCTTTCTCGCCATGTTGGCCTCTTGAGATGGAAGCCTGAAAATCCAAACTAGGGTTAGGATTAGGATTCATCCTAATTCATCCCCAATTGAGGGCGGGTGTCAGGTGGAAGGGCTTGGCTTTGGTTCCAGGGCACGTGCAGATCCTGGGGGTGGCCTTGGGGTACATGCCCGTTTTTCCCACTCTGAGGTTTTTGGGCAGCTCCAAATGGCACCATTTCACCCTAGGAGGCCGGCGCGGTGTTGGTGGGAGTCTCAGGCATCCCCAGTCTGGCATGCTTGGGAGCCAGCCCTCATCACAGAAGCCTGAACACCCTACCTAGGGTTAGGGCCAGGGTGTAGGGCCATGGCAGGTCTCATCTGCCAGTGCTGAGACGGGCTCCCCTCAGGGCTGAGTTGAGGGCATTTGTCCAGCACCGCCGCAGAATCCAGCTTTATGGCCAGAGGGTTGTTGTTGGTTGGGGTGGCTTTAGGGTGGAAGCCAGTTTCTCCCCTTCTGAGGGTTTGACGCAGCTCCGAACAGCATGGTTTCCTACCACGTGGCTGGTGGAGTCCTGGAATTTTACTCAGGGGTCCTTCATCTGGGGGGCTTGGGAGCCTGGCCTCTCAGAATGGAAGCTTGAAAACCCAAATTAGGGTTAGGGTTAGGGCCTGGGGGTATGGCAGGCCTGATCTGCAGGCACTGAGGCAGGCTCCCCTCGGGGCTGAGTAGAGGGCATGTGTCCATCAGCAGGGCAGAATCCGGCTCTATGGCCAGCAGGGACTCTGATGGCGGAGTGGCTTTAGGGGGGAAGGCAGGTTTCTCCTCGGCTAAGGATTTGGCGCAGGTCCAAACACCATGGGTTCCTAGTGTGTGGCTAGTTTTGGAGTGTTTCTCAGGGGTCCTTGATCTGGGATTCTTGGGAGCCAGGGCCCTCGGAATGGAAGCCTGAAAATCCAAACTAGGGGTAGGGTTAGGGTCTAGGCGAGTTACAGGCTCGATCTACCGGAGCTGAGGTGGGCTCCCCTCAAGCCCGATTTGAGGGCATTTGTCCAGCGGCATGGCAGAATCTGGCTTTATGGCCTGGGGGCCCCTGATGTTTGGGGTGGCTTTATGGGGGCATGGAGTTTTCTCACCCTCTGATGGTTTGGTGTAGCTCCAAACACACTGTTTCATACTGCATTACCAGTTGAGTCTTAAAATGTTGCTCAGGGGTCCTTTATCTGGGGAGCTTTGGAGTCAGGCCCCTCAGAATGGAAGCCTGAAACCCATACTAGGGTGAGGGTTAGGGCCTAGGGGACTTGCACGACTGATCTGCTCCCTCAGGGCTGTGTTGAGGATATGCGTCCATCCGCAGGGCAATATCCGGCATTTGGCCAGGTTTGCCAGCAATGGTGGGGGTGGCTTTCGGGGGGTATGCAGATTTCTCTCCCTCTGAGGGCTCAGGGCAGCTCCAAACTGCAAGGTGTCCTCTCGTGTAGCAGGCAGAGTCATGGGTTGTTTCTCAGGGGTCCTTCATCTGGGCGGCTTGGGGCAAGGCCTTTTGGGATGGAAGCCTGTAAACCCAAACTTTGGTTAGGTTTAGGGCCTAGGGGCATGGCCGGTCTGATCTGATGGTGCTGAGGCGGGCTCACCTCAGGGCTGAGTTGACAGCACGCATCCGGTGGCTTGGCAGAATCCGGGTTCAAGCCAGGGGGGACACCCCTGGTAGGAGTGTCTTTAGGGGGCCATGCAGGTTTCTTCCCTGATAAGGGTTCGGGGCAGTTCCAAACGGCACAGGTTCCTACCACGTGGTGAGTCCTGAGTATAGCTCAGCGGTCCTTAATCCTCAGGATTTGGTGGCACGTCCCCTTGGCATGCAAGCTTGAAAACCTAAACTAGAGTGAGGGTTAGGGTCTAGGAACATGGCCCAACTGATCTGCTTCCACTGAGGCAGGCTACCCTCGGGGATGAGTTGAGGATATGCATCCAGTGGTGTGGCAATCTGGCTTTATGGCCAGCTGCTGAAGATGGTGGGGGTGGCTTTCAGGGGGCATGCAGGTTTCTCCCCTTCTGAGGGTTAGGCACAGCTCCAAACCACAAGGTTTTCTCCATTGTGATTGATGGAGTCATGGGTTGTCACTCAAGTGTCCTTCATCCGGGGGCCTTGGGATGGAAGCCTGAAAACTCAAACTAGGGTTAAGATTAAGGCCTAGGGGCATGGCAGGCCCAATCTGCCTGTGCTGAGGTATTCTCCCCGGTGGGCTGAGATGAGGGTGAATGTCAGGCAACACATCCGTGTCTGGGTTTGGGTCCAGGGGGCACAGATGCTGAGGGTGGCCTTCCACTCAGAGGATTCTGCATAGCTCCAAATCGCACCCTCACATCCCTAGGTGGCCAGCGGAGTGCCTGCATACATTTCGGGTGTCCACAGTCTGGTGGGCTTGGGAGCCATCCCTCTGGGCAGGGAAGCCTGTACCCCCCACCTGTGGTCAGGCTTAGGGCCTGGGGGCATGGTAGGCCCAATCTGATGGCGCTGAGGGGGGGCTCCCCTCAGGGCTGACTTGAGTGAATGCGTCCAGCACCATGGAAGATTATGGCTTTACGGCAGGGGGGCCACTGATGTTTGGGGTGGCTTTAGGGTCGTAGCAGGTTCGTGCCCCTCTGAGGGTTCGGCACAGCTCCAAATGGCACAGTTTCCTATCGCGTGGCTGGTAAAGTCCTGGAGTGTCCCTCAGGGTCCTTTATCTGGGGGCGTGGGAGCCGGTCCCCTCAGAATGGAAACCTGAAAATAGAAACTACGGTTAGGGTTCGGGCCTAGGGGCACAACAGGCTCAAGAGGACGGCACTGAGGCAGGCTCCTCTCAGGGCTGAATTGAGAGAATTCATCTGACGGCGCAGCAGAAACTGGCTTTATGCCCAGGAAGGCTGACCATGGTGGGGGTTGCTAAGGGGGTATACAGTTTTCTCCCTCACTCAGGGTTCGGTGCAGCTCCAAAAGGCACGGGGTTCCTACCTTGTGGTGGGGGAAGTCCTCGTGTATAGCTCAGGGTTCCTTCATCCGTGGGTCCTGGTGGCCAGGCCCCTCAGAATGGAAGCCCGTAAACCCATACTCGGGTTAGGGTTAGAGCCCAACACATGGCACAACGGATCTGCTGGCGCTGAGGCGCGCTCCCCTCAGGGCTGAGTGGACGCCGTGCGTCTGGTCGCGTGGCAGAGTCCGGCTTTATGGCCAGGGGGGCTGCCGATGGTGGGGGTGGCTTTAGCGGTGCATGCATCTTTCTCCCCTTCTGAGGGTTTGGTGCAGTTCTAAACCCCAAGGTTTCCTCCCATGTGATGGGCGGAGTCAAGGTTGTCCCTCATGGGTCCTTCATCTGGGGGGCTTAGGGACCATGCTTCTTGGTCCTGAAAACCCAAACTGGGGTTAGGGTTAGGGGCCTAGGGGCATGTTAGGCCTGATCTGCCGGCACTGAGATGGGCTCCCCTCAGGTCTGAGTTGAGATATGCATCTGGTGGTGCTGGGAATCTGGCTTTATGGCGTGTATGTTTCTCAGCCTCCGATGGTTTGGCGAAGCTCCAAACGGCACAGATTCCTACCGCCTGGCTGTTGGAGTCCTGGAGTGTCGATCAGGGGTCCTTATTCAGGGGTTTGGAAGCCAGGCATCTCAGAATGGAAGCCTGAAAACCCAAACTATGGTTAGGGTTAGGGCCCAAGGCCATTAGAAGCTTGATCTGCTGGTGCTGTGGCAGGTCCGGTCAGGGCTGAGTCGAGGGCGTTCGTCCAAGGCCATGGTAGAATCCGGCTTTATGCCCAGGTCGACCGCTGATGGTGGGGGTGGCTTAAGGGGGGGGTATGTGATTTCTCCCACTTTGAGGTTTCAGCGAGCTCCAATTGGCAAGGTTTCCTCCTGCTTGGTGGGCGGTGTCCTGGGGTGTCCCTCAGGGGTCCTTCATCCAGGGGCTTTGAGGGACTGGCCTCTTGAAACGAAAGCCTTTGCATTAGGTCCTAGGGGCTTGGCAGTCCCTATCTGATGGTGCTGATGGGGGCTCCTCAGGGCTGAGTGGAGGGCATGCATTTGGCAGCTCAGAAGAATAGGGCTCTATGGCCAGGTGGGCCGCAGATGGTGGGGGTGTCTTTAGGGGGGCATGCCGTTTTCTCCCACTCTGAGGGATCGGCGAGCTCCAAACCACAAGGTTTCCTTCCGTGTGGCAGGTGGAGTCACGGGATGTCACTCATGCGTCCTTAATCCATGTGTTTGGGGGCTAGGCCTCTTCAGATGGGAAGAACCGAAACTCAGGTTAGGGTTAGGGCCCAGAGGCATTAGAGGTCCGATCTGCTGGTCCTGAGGCAGGGTCCCCTTAGGGCTGAGCTTCGGGAGTTTGTCCTGCGCTACAGCAGACTCCGGCTTTATGGCCAGGTGTGTGGCCGATGGTGTGGGTGGCTTGAGGGCAGCATCCAGTTTTCTCCCATTCTGAGGGTTCCATGAGCTCCAAACTGCAACGTTTCCTCCCACGTGGTGGCTTGAGTCTGGGGTGTTGCTCAGGGGTCCTTAATCTGGGGGGTCGAGGGACAGGCTTCTTTGGCTGGAAGATTGAAAACCCAAACTACTGTTAGGGTTAGGTCACAGGGGCATGGCAGGCCTGATCTGATGGTGCCGAGGCAGGCTTCCCTTAGGGCTGAGTTGAGGGCGTGAGTCCGGTGGCACGGCAGAATCCGGCTTTATGGCCAGGAGGTACACAGCCGGTGGGAATGGCTTTAGGGGAACACGCAGTTTTCTCCCCCACTAAGGGTTTATTGCAGCTCCATACAGCACGGGTTCCTACCGCATGGCAGGTGGAGTCTTGGGGGGTATTTCAGTGATCCTTTATCCGTGGGGCTTGATGGCCCCTCATAATGAAGGTTGTCCACCCAAAGCAGTGTTCAAGTTAGGGCCTGGGGGCATGGCATAACTGATCTGCTGTCACTCACTCAGTCTCCCCTCAGGGCTTAGTTGAGGACAGGCATCCTGTGGCACAGCAGAGTTCGGCTTCGTGACCGGTGCGGGGGGGAGCCGCGGACGGTAGGGGTGGCTTTATGGGGGCACGCAGGTTTCTCCCACTCTGAGGGTTTCCTCCCTGTGTCCAGCAGAGTCAGGTTGTCACTCGGGGTCCTTAATCAGGGGGGCTTGGGGGCAAGGCTTCTTGGGATAGAAGCCTGAAAACAAAAATTAGGGTTAGGGTTGGGACCTAGGGGCATGTTAGGCCCGATCTGCTGTCGCTGAGATGGGCTCCCCTCAGGGCTGATTTGAGGACATGCATCTCCTGGTGCAGCGGAATCCGGCTCTATGGCCGGGGTGGGGGGCACCGATGGTGGGGGCGGCTTTAGCAGTGCATGCAGGTTTCTCCCCTCTGAGGGTTTGGCACAGCTCCAAACTCGCAGTTTTCCTCCTGTGTGGTGGGCGGAGTCATGGGCTGTCACTCATGGGTCCTTAATCAGGGGGGCTTGGGGGGCCAGGTCTCTAGGGACGGAAGCCTGAAAACCTAAACTAGGGTTAGCGTTAGGGTGTAGGGGCATGGCAGGCCCAATCTCTCAGTGCTGATGCAGGTTCCACTGTTTTTCGAGTGGAGGGCGGGCCTCAGGGTGGGTCAGAGTCAGGGTTTGGGTCCAGTGGGTGATGACGCTGTGGGTGGTCTCAGAGGCTTGCAGGTTTTTGCTGTTTGGAGGTCTCTCTGCACCTCCCAAGGTCACCATTTTGCCCTAGGGGGCCGGTGGATTAGCGGCAGGAGTCTCAGGCATTCTACGTGTGGTGGGCTCGGGAGCCAGCCCTCTGGGCATGAAAGCCTGTATACCCCACCTAGGTTTAGGGTTAGGGCCCAGGGGCATGGCAGGCCTTATCTGCTGGCGCCGAGGGGGGCCCCTCTCAGGGCCGAAATGAGGGCACGTGTTCGGCGCTCCAGCAGAATCGGGCTCAGTGGAAGGGGGTCACCGATGCTGGGGTTGGCTTTAGGGGGCATGCAGTTTTCTCCCCCTCTGTGGGTTCAGCGCAGGTCCAAACAGCATGATTTCCTACCCCGTGGCTGGCAGAGTCTGGAATGTCACTCAGGGGTCCTTTATCTGTGGACACCTC